>NC_088098.1:210148105-213026438 GCF_036370855.1 Dromaius novaehollandiae
CTATTGCTTGATCAGGTACCAAAGTACTAGACAAGCTGGGTTTGTGAAAATGGTTGTGTTTGGCTAGCATTTAGTCAAAAGTTTTTTAGACTATAGGTTTAGGGGACTGACCAATGCTTGGGAGGAAGGATTAACGCAAGATTCATGTAGGTGTCTCCAGCCTTCTGAACCAGTTGCTAGGTCACTGTTACATCTGGAGAAAAAAAATGGGGCAAAAAGGCCAAAATACCAAATATTAAAAGGCCAAAGACCAGCGCTGTACTGAGTATTCTCAGCCTCACTCCCACACTCTGAAGTTTGTCCTTCCCAGATCATTGACAAGGTTATTGCACACGCTCCCTCACCGCCTCTCTCTTTCACCTTCCCTTTGGACCCTTTACTTCAACTCCATTTCTATTCTTTCCATGTTGTTTACGCTCTTTATTAAATGCACCCATAAAGAAAGACAGAATGAATCAGGGCTGTGACTCTATGAGGTTATTTCCAGACACTCTCTTCATTTAGCTTGTTCCCTCTGCTCTCTGGCCCCCACCATGTTTGTTTAATCTATTCAGATTGCTGGCTTTGGGGCAAGGATTCACTATGTCTATATCAATAAATAAAAGAGGGCCACAAAGCAAATTTGAATCCTGAGCCCTGGATCTTACACCTCATTAGTGAGTAGTATAGATATCAGCACAGTGTCCACACACTCCTTAGTATAATATCGATTGCTTCATAAGCTCTCCCTGAATAAATATTCAATGAAGCTTCTCTATGCAGGGAGTTCTGCGGAGCTCCTCCTTCCTTTCCGAGCCCCATGCTTCTACATGCACATTTGGGTCAGGTATGATCCCTCTACCACTCTGAAGAACCAAAGTTTATTTTGGTATAATCCTCACACTCTCACTTAGTTCTGAACTGCAAGTTCAGACAATAGCATAAGCAAATCAGGAAGATTAAAAGCAGTGGGATTCCCTATACTCCAGATCTTTCAATATACAGATTTAGGATCCTATCTTAAAATCATTTCATGGGAGAAAATCTCCTGAACTGCACAGGAGCTTTTCCTTATGCTGGACACAGACCATTTCCCTAGCTTGACTATGAATGCCTATTTTTGGCACACTAGGAAGCAGGTGCCGAAGTGGTTTATAAGTAAAATATATAGCATCATTGCACACTAACCAGTGGAGTATTCAGGCTGACAGAGTAGTATTTTAAGGCAGATGTGTACCATGGGAGAAAGCAGGAAACATATTGCACTAAAGGCTGGCTAAAGTTGCTCTCTGCCAGACTGACTATACGTAGTGGTATCAGGATATAACAGAGATTATCCAGGCTCTTAAACCATAAAGGACTTTAATAACATTTTTTGTACATCTTTTTCTCCCCTAAGAATACAAAAGAACCAAGTCAGTTGTTTCAAAAAGCTCTTTAGTGAAGATGAGAGCTCTGTACAGCACAGTGTATAGTGTGATTTCTCCCATGGCTGAAGGTCACATCTCAATCAGTTAAGGAACAGAATCTATATGCACTTCCAAATGCTTTTCATGCACACAGTGGACTGAGGTAACTGCTATCTTTTTCTTAGGCTAAATATTCTGAAGCAGCAATGGGCTGTTGAAATTCAAGTCATATCCCCCATCCAATCTTCACTGTTTCCTCAGAAATGCCATCTGGGGCAGCCAAATGGGAAAAGCGGTTAGCTGATCTTCTGGCACTTTCAGTGAGATTAATGAATCCATCATAGGAGAGGTCAGACAAGGCAGGCTCTGCACCACCCCCGAGTCACTTCCACAGGAACACAGGAATTATTTTAATCACAAAATTTTTCCTCCAGCTTTTCAGCCTAGCACACAGCCACCTTTGGTGGGAGCTGTTCAAAGGAGTCTTGGGCTTAAATAATTTAGCTGCATGGCAATGTGGAAGGAAGAAGGTGGAGGAAGAGACAGGGAGAAGCTGTGGTACAACACTGGCAGTCATAAACTTTATTGGCACACCCGTGATGGGATGGCACACCTTTATGGCAGAGACAGGCCCTCAGATAGCAGATAGGTAAGGAGAAAAGTATCGTTTATAGAGTTACGGTGGCTGTCACTGTGCTGCTGTTAACTCAGAAGCCAGGCTCAGTTCCTGTATATATGCATCGAATGACACAAATATCAGCTGTGTTGAGACTCATCTTTTCTTTAATATATTATCAACCCCAAATTTAACAAATAGGTGTTTGTTTCCTTTTTTTGATATAACTTTTATGAATCAAGTTTCTCAGGTTTTCTGAGTAACCATCAAGATCAGGAAGATTTTTCTCTCTCCCTTAGCCCTGCCTCCCATCCCTGTTTAAATCAGTCATATAAATACCAGAGAAGAGGGCTCCAGTCAGTCCACCTTCACGCTCTGTGGCAGGTTGAGACCTGTCTAGACTACTCCAGACAAACTGTTGTCTGTCTATTCTAACATGCTGTGATGATCAATTTTCCCTAATATCTATGCTACATTTTATTGGCATATTCTTCCCATGGTAAATATGGGAAACATCTGATCACAGTCTCCTTAGGTCATTTCAATGCTGAGTGATGGCCATCTTGTCCATTGTCCAGCTGAGCATCACTTATAATCACACAGTTCCTGCAAGGTCTTTTAGGGACAAGCACAAAAGCAAAGGAAAAGGCAGGAAAAAATGTTCAGACATTTGCTATGACAAAACAAATGCCAGCGAAACATATGCCTGACACCAGTCCATTGCCTTGCACATGCTCATGTGAACACATCTTTAGCTGTGTAAGTTTAGGGTGTAGGCCTCACAGCCCACACAAAAAGGTACTGCAGAACCTTAAAGAACAGACCGGCTTGCTCTAATCCTTATTCTAAATACCACTGCAAATCATCGATACAACTCTGAATTGCATCAGTGAGGGCTGGAGGTGCTGTAACAAAGCAGAACCTCTCTGCAGAGGGGACAAGGTTATGGGAGAGAAACACTACTGACATAGTCATGTGGGGAGAGGACTGAGAACCAAGGGTTAACTGCAGAGAAATGCTTACACGGAGCAGGCGGGTAAGGAAGAAAGTGTCATTTATCAGCCAACACTGGCTATCAGTCCAATGCTGAGGTAACCTTAACACGGCATGTTCTGCAATGTCCGTTTTACAGTTAACCCCAAAAAAGGAAGAGTGTGCGATTGCCCTCTGCAGTTACTTCAAGCTGTCATGGAGGAGGGTTGTGCATCTGCTTTTAGAGTGGAGAAACATTCTCAACAACAGTAGCTAACTCCCTAGGGACTCAGTAAAGCAAAATACAACATGCAGCATGACTTCTGCACAGTAACACTAGGATAGATAAGAAGCCCATTTCTCCTCAGCATGCCTGTGTGAGGTGAAGCAGAAGATAGATTTAGCCTTAATTAGTCTGGAATGTAAAATAAATTGTTTCGGTGCCATCAGTGAAGCTAGTATAAATTAGAAGTTAACAACTGACATAGGTATCATTAAACAGTTTAAACATTAAGATCAGTTATCTTAACTGTTAGTCTATAAACTAATTTTGTAGTGTAGCCAGGTATCCTTCCTCCCACTGACAAGTTTAAGTTCTGAAGCACAGGATGAAGGAAGTTGAGGCTATGGAAAGAGGCAACAAGACATACAGTCAAGCTTCAGTTTGTTCACTGACTGCTCTGCAAGTTGTTTCCTACACTAGTTATGCAGGTGATAATTCTGGAGAAAGTTGTGCCACTAACTCTGGAGGTCAGATGCATCAGCCAGTCTCCTACACATGCTAATCACTGGTCAAACTGTCTCACTGGAGCTACTGTTCTTCACTTCTTTTCTGTCCCCTTTCCCCCCACTAAGCGTTTCTTTTATCCTTTCTCTCTGCTGCAAGAACCTGAGCATTTAGCATTTCGAAAGTGCATGAAAGTGCTGAAAGTGTGCAGCCTCAGATTTTTGCAAGTGTAAGTGAAATCAGATTGTCTTTGAATAGCTGCTGAAGGAGAAATACAGCGCTTTATCACATGTATTCGCATGCAGCTCTCTCCTGACAGCTGACTGATTTACATTATATTTTGCATCATCATTCTTGCCTTCTGAAAAAAGCACAGAAAGCAGCAACAATGAAAGTCATAGCATCAAAAGGAATTTTATGGAGAAGCAATTTATCTGCTATTAGTGTAGATGGCCTTGAAACAACTAACTAAAGGAAAAAAAACAGCATACTAGATAAATGAATCCGTGCCAGCAAGCAGAAAACGGTCATGAATAACAGAAACCAGAATGGAAAAATGTGCATCTGGAAAAAATGGTAGTTTGACAAACTGACTTTACATGCTATCATCCAAAGTACAAATGAAAGGATGCGTAATTTAGGAGGGAAATACATCATTTCCCAAATCACTTAACAAAAAAATCTTGTTCAGAAATAGGATGTTTTGTATCCCTACATAAACTGATGTGACATGGAAGTGCTCCATGCATATGCATACACTGATGAGGGGAGATGGACACAAGCCCACTGGGGCTGCACTTGCCCTAGAATTAACAAGAGCAAACATGGTGCAGAAATAACCAAGTTGTCAGGATCCGAGCCTAACACGAATCCACAGGAATATAATTGTATTTGCTCAGCATTTGCTCAGCTCTGCACCCAAGCTGATAAGCACTTCCAAGAATCACAAGAGCAAGGAACGGTCATCGTCGCTTAGATCTAAGTCCATTCGACGCAAGATTCTCTCTCATAGCAACCAACAGCAGATGGTTAAAGAAGAGGAATGGAAGAGGAGATCGTATGGTGGCACTCCCAACCACCAGTAGATTTGCAGCTCAGGAATGTCCTAAATTAGAGGTGTGGTCTTTGTATTTAGTAGCCTTTGACAGACTTCCAAATATTTGTCCAATTTTTGGGAATGCATGAAACTTTTACCACCTACAATTTCTTGCAGAGTTTCACAGCTTAATCCTATGCTGTGTAAGGACCACATCCTGTTGCTTGTTATAAGCCTGATACTTGTTATTTGATGTCCCCTAATTCTTGGACTGGAATTATCGTTCTATACCCACCATCTCCATTCACCTCAGATCACACAGATTCTGTGTCAGCTCCTTCAGCCATGTCTTAGGAAAGGACTGCAGAGTCCTTTCCTAATCCTAATTCCCCTTCCCCAGGTGTATTTGTCCTAGCACGTTCCCAAGAGAAAATAGACAGACTGCATCCAGATAGAGCTGGTAGCTCTGGGATGGGGATGGGTCACCCCTTGCTGATTCTCCACCTCAGGTCTCTCTGAGCTCAGGCATCACTGCAATACCTTCCCCTGATGATGGGCAGTGTATTGAGACCATATGTTCTCAAAGCCAGCCTGCATCTTTATTAGAAGAGCTGATTACAGCTGTCTACAGCAGCAGCCAGCTCTCCCTATATGTGTGCCACAGACCAGGTTTTTGGTACCTCCTTCAAACTCTTCCCTTTTGTGCCTTGGACTCCTCTCTCCTAATCCCATGCAAGATCCTACAGTGCAGTTCAGAGACTGGCACAGCCGAGGTGCAGGTAAGCGATACAGATCAATGGCACAGGAAACCTCCTCCATTCATCTGTCAGTGCTGAGGCTTTCCAGACAATGTCCTGCTGGTTCACATTGCTTGGGCGTGTAGAGGTCCTTCATATCCCACCAGCCGTGTGGGACTCCTGGTCACGCCAGCATGCCCCGCCATGAAGGCAAGCCGCAGTCATTTCTGTCCGAGGCAGCACACCGTTTTCTCCTCCCCGGGAGCCCTGTACCCCTCATTACCCTTGACAGCAGTCGTTCGACTTCCATTACATAGATACTACAAGTAAAGGTATTAGAAATGCAGTGGGTGTTTCACCATATATTTGTATTGTGTGGGTTTCTTTCAGATAGAGAGGAAAACATGGTTTAACATGGGCTCTGTAAAGGAAGGTTATGTAACCTTCCTACATACATAACAGTGCAGTTTATCTATTTTCAGACTTAAGAGAAACACTTTTGTTCCCTTCCATTCATGTCTATATAAGTTTCTCAGTGGGCATGTGACAGTGTCACATACTTGAAGGCAACAACATCTCAAAAAATACTTTTGCATAAGTTACACCCTGGAAAATAAAGTGTCCCTCAGACATCTACTCAGAGGGGCCTCTTTCTGCTTAGAAGCAATGAGAGCTTCCAATGTCAATTAGTTATTTAGGGTTTTTTTTCCCAGAAATAATAAATCTGCAACTATTGTTTACAGAGCACTGACAATTCGTTAGGTGCTCTGCAAATTGAGGCCTAAGATGTGGTCTTTATCTAAAAAAACATTAAGGAACTTTGACATAAATATGCATTTATCTCATAGTAATTAATAGCCACAAAAGACTTCAATCTCCATTCATTATTTTCTGCTCTATTCTGAAATACACTATAGCTTTTGCAACAACAACCTGTGGCAATGAGTTTCACAGATGGTTTATGTCTTTTCTGAAAGAAAAGAATACAATATTAAATTTTTTTATGTCTCTCTCTCTCTATGTATATATATATGTAGGATATGTGCTGACCACTTACTTCCTGAATAGCCTTCCTGAACATTTTTGGTTTTAGAAATGCCCATGAAAGAAACATATGCTAGAAATAAAGAACAAAGCAGGGTATGAAATGGGGGCACTGAAACCTGGGTCAAAGTATGTGTTACTGTAGAATGAAAGGATGCAGAGCAGGTTATCTTGAAGGCTGGAAATGGGATTAAAAGTAAGATGGGTAAGAAGGATGGCCAGTTAGATTTCTTGGGCACAAATACAGTGTCATCTTTTCTTTAAGCCTAGTTCAAGAGATGGATACTTCACATTTCAGAGAGTGATATTTTCTGCAGTCTCCATCAAACATACCTCTTCTCAGTTGGGGTCCATCTATCATCCTAACACAAAAAAGAAAAAAAAGAGAGAGAATTGTTTCTTGCTATGTGTCTAAAAGCTGACTATGCTGAAAATTTCCTGTGATACTCAAACTGTGGACTTTTTTAAGTTCTACCACCATATTAGGGATCATATAAAGAACATTTTCTGGAATTCCTTTCTTACAGACATGAATTGGCCTCTTAGCTTATTACCTGTATAAAAAGAGCTCCACAGTCACTGTTCAGCTCAAAAAGTCTGTGTCTGTGAGCACTGTTAGTACAAGGCACGGGAATTTCTGAAACAGCCAAGTGCTTGCTCAAGGAACTAAGAGATTTAAGACCAATGTCTTGAATTTCAGGTAAATAGCTTTAATCTCCATGTCCCTTTCTCCTCTGATGATCTTAGAGCACTTTTTGGAGACTGCCAGTTTGGGCAGTTGTGCAGAAAATATATCTTCCTGTTTCGAGTGAAGACTTATTTCTGTGTTCTTTCATGACAATTTAAAGGGGGGAAATCACTTAATGCCTCTCATTCCTACCTTCTCCCTTTCCCCTATTGTAAGTTTGAGAGGTTCCCTTTTCATACTTGCCATGACATTTGTATAAACCCACATCTCTATTTATAATCCAAGGATCCAGCAGGAGAAAACTGCTGGTACGGTGAACCTGCCGACAAGGACAGACAGGACCACCCTCGTACTAAGATACAGGACCAGTACTCCCAGCTTCTGCTCCAGTGTGCTACCCTATCTGGGAGCTGTTTTACATAAAATTGTAAAATAATCCTGTCAAAGATTTCATAAACGTTGACTGAAAGGCTTCATCTTCACTGATGAAGAATTTAGAATTTTAAGTAATTTTAGCTGGTATATTTGACAAGAGCTTTTATGGAAGCACCTTTTACATAATACATTTGAGTTACAAAGTAAGAGAGAAATTAGGCTTTTAAAGGACACGCAAAAATACATATTTTTCACCTCACTTATTTTGTTTTCAATATTTTCTGTCACTGTTTGTAAAATCCACAGTAACAGTTCTGTGTCAACTGTTGAATTTTACTCACTGGTTTTATTCATTAGAGTATGAAAGCCAGGGAAAAAAATCCCCTTTACTTCATGTGAAACTTTGCTGTCTTTTGGCATTATGCAAATGCTCTCAATTAATCTTAACGTAATGAGAATTTTGGAAAGAGAAGGTTACAATGAATGCTTTGATGAAGTAATAGTATGTCAACAGTCTAAACATGGCTTGATTATGGAAATGAAATTTGGGTAGGGAATTCAACTATTAAAGCAGAAAATGTCTAATTAAATGGAACCCATGCATTAAATTTGGCTTATTCTCTACACAGGAATTCTTCCTCAAGTTCTATTTAAGTAGTATTACATGGAAGCCTATAATTAAAAATCTAATACCACCTTTAAGTTATAAAAGGCATTGCACTTTTAACAGGAAACAGCAGCCTGTATAAGAGAGCTTCATTAGCTGAAGCATTTTCACTCCCAAAACATATTTGACGTGCTTGTGTTCAGCATGCAGAATATAGAGTTGATTGCAAGGAAAAAGTAAAAGCAATAACAAAATATATTCATCAGCATATGATGTATTTACACGTCTTCTGGAGAGCAGAGGAAACGTTCTCTGTTCCTGAGTGTTTCATAAACACTAACATGAATATTTATATTTCATAAAGTTTATACCCGAAAGCTCATCATCTCCTTATTATTTGCTATATGTCATTCTCCCAGTTAACACATTTCAGTAATTCAATCCTAAACCAGAAACAATAGCACATGACTTACATTTACAAAAGAAAGGCAGTATGTAGAGAGCCCCCAGACTGCTGCTAATGCTTGTTAGCCTCTAGTGCCAATGAAAGGGGTGACAAAGTAGCAACCTTATTTTTCCACAGAAGATTAATTTATTCTCATATGCAAAGCCAAATAGAACATTTTGCCCTGATATTTTTAGACTCTTTTATGCCAGCACCCAACTTCTGCACTCTTTGCAAAGAACCTCGAAAGCTACGTTAGCGGTGGTTGTGCTACCACGAAGCCTCAGAGTCCAAGGCATGGCCTAGGATGCCGGCGTGGTTGGTACTGCAAACAAAGAGGAGAAATAGGTTTCATGTCAAATGCTCATGGCTGGAGCTGGGGAATAGTATCACTGAAAGAAAAACTCAGGAATGCCTTGTTTGGTTAAAAAAAAGCATTGACCAAGGACCACTAAGCAGTGGTTGTATTTGATAAGTGATTTGATAAGATGTAAGAAGATACCTGAAAAATTAGAATGTTTATTTCAACATTTTTAACGTAAGAACTGTTATTTTTTGTTTTAAAATCCTTTTTGAAAATCTATTATTTTTTATGTTTAGGTTGGATTTAACATAGAGTTTAAATTTATCTGAAAAATGGATTATTTTTGAGTGGGAGGCTTGATGTTTGAATATCAGAATGAAAAAACTGTTATAATTCCATACATACAGTCTGCTTTTAATCTATCACGCAAGCAGCAGTAACTGCCCAAAGATGGGAGACATAGGCAGTTATTGCAGCTTCTCAGCAGTTTAAATTTTGCCAAGCTGTTTGCAAACACGTCAGCAAGGGTTTGAAAAGATCTGAAAAGTGCAACCTTCAGTCAGTTCATGATGAAGATCTTCCCAAACCCATGGACATGAGAGAAAGCTCGGAAGGACTTGCCAGAAAACTTAATGCTTGCAAACAAAAGCTATTATGCATTTAAGTTCAAGCAATTTCCAGCCAGTTATTTCATAACTACATGCTTTATTCCAAATAACCTCACAGTACCATATCCTTACGAAAGGAATCTGTAGTTCACACCACAACATACACAGAAACCAAGACTGATAGCAAATTCCCCTCAGACCACCTACAATGTGCCTGTAAAGTTAAGAGTCTGAATAATTGGACTTTAGAATAGCATAAGTATTTACTAAATTGTTTTAGCTGGCTAGCTTAATACCCATCTCACCCAAAACCAATTTTTCCAGGGGAGTTTGCATCTCCAGACTAGTGCTAAAGTACCGAGTATAACTATCACATTTGGGGCATCAGGGAGTTTAAAGACTGAAAAAAACTGATGAGGAGAGAAAGTAATGGTGGCTAATACAAAATGAGACCAAACCCATCAGCATCAAATGGCCTGTGTAGAATATCTCCCCATATAGCAATTGCATTAATGAGCATGCAGTTTCATGAAACTGAATTGCTACAAACACTGGACCGTGATACTAATTATACCCTATAAAATATAAAGAACTTACAAATATAGATAGGCTTTTCTAACACCTACAGTTACTTATTATTTAAAAGTAGATCCACCAGATCCCCAGAATCTGGGGTGAATTCCCTTGATCCCCAGCCAGATTTCTGACACCTGACAGGTAACACATACAGATCGACACGCAAAGGGTGCAACAGAACAGCATCACGATGCATTGAAATGACATTGATAATGTGAGGGACCGTTCTTCAACTCTGAAGCAGAAACCAGGTAAGTCTTGGGTGATTCAGGACATCTTGTGATGATAGAAGGGCCTGAACATGGTAATTTCATACCTAGGACACAGAATCAGTACGGTAAGTAAGCATATGCCTTCCAATTTGAAGTCAGTAGAAAGACAACCAGAATCATATCATAACTGGGCTGGAAAGCCACCTCTATGCCATTAAAGAAAACAGGCCCAGGAACTGGAGTCTTAGTGACATGCACCAGCTGCATCCACAGTGCAGAGCCTTGGACTAGGCCAGACCATCCTCTGGCTACACTGCTTGAATTAAACAGTGTTAATAACATACCTGGATTCCAGAATTAGATTGTCTATGTTGTTCAGCTGCTCCAGTGCTTCAGTTAGCACTTCCTAAACAAGTCCCAAGAGTTTGGGATGTCGCATGGACCAAGGGCCGCTCCAGACAGGCACTTCAGACACAGACACCCTGTTTTTGACAGTAACAGAGTTCAATAGCAGAGAGACAGGCTCCTCTGTGCCACCTGGCCTTAGTGCTAGAAAAAGGTCGCACACTCTTGCAACCCAAAGAAGTCGCCTCTCTGTGTATTTTGATTTTTTGGTTCAAAGGGTCTGAAGAACATGAGGGCTGTGCTTCAGCCCAGGAAAGTGGGGTTTTTTAGCAGCACAAAAGGGAAGGAGTGTGCTGCATGACCCTGAGGGGATGGCATGAGGACATGCAGGGGTGTTTCAAGGTGAAGAGCTTGCTGGGATAAAGCCAATAGAGAGAACCAAAAGAACCAAAAGCCGTGCACGCTGCTCTTTTTGTGGCCAGTCTGAGGGCTAAATTTTCCCCAAAGTCTTTGTATTGAAGTTATCTAAAAGAAATGGCCCAAAACAGGAGCACTAAGAGAATTAATAGTTAAGCAACATTTAAATTTGAGCTGTGACCCTCTTTTATTTTTCAGCAGATATACATCCATTGGATCCAATCTTAGCTCCTATCTTTGTCTCTGATGTACATACATTTAGTATGTAAAGATACTTGGGATGTCTCTCACTGTGTGCATTTGTAAAGGGATTTGACATTGGGACTCTAGTATTAGCTAAACACTTTAGTAATATAACTAATAACTATAAATTTAAGACAAGTTATAACAAGAGGTTGAACATACCATACTCCTTATTCCAGCATTTGCTTTGAAATGTATGAAATATACTTCTGATGGACACATAAATAATATTTCCTCATATATGTACATCTTTCTACTAGCTCCAAGGACAAAAATATTGAAAATCCATTAAGCTTTGGAAATTGGGCTGTAACTGATCAAGCAAGAAAATTAATCATATAGTGCAATGAGGGATGAGCATCAAACAATAAATCAAGGTTTGTAGTACTGGGATAATCATTTGCATTTGTGAGAATAAGAGCTGAATTGCAGATTTGAAACAAGAAACTATATAAAGAGTTCAATCATCATCTTTTATATAGAAGAATCTTAAGGGGCAAGCAAAAATTTTTACCTTGTGACAAGCATCCCATTAAGAGCCTCAGAGGCTGGGAGGGTCTGGAGGAAGCCAGCTATGTCCTTGGGCTCTCCTTCAGGGCCTCCACAAAGCCATGACAGACCTGTACAGCCATTCTTATGTCTTCTGTATCCTGCGTTCCTACTGTTTTCACCAAAGTGAACGAGAAAGGAATGATATCATCAGCAAAACAACAGAATATTCAGGACAAGCAATCAAGACAAAAGATTAAGGAAGAGAGAAACATGGGAAGTGTTTATTTGAAATTACACTGGCACAGTTCAGTCTGACCCAAGGCCACAGTTTGTTTCCTTATATCTCATTTAAGTTCATTTTGCTGATCATTTTTATGGGGCAGATTGCTTCCCTGCCACCACTGCCTATTCACATCTTTGGTAATGCATAAGCAGGACCTCTGTGCATTCCCTTCTCCCTTCTCTTTTCTATGTGTTTTTTCGAAAGGGACATATCAGCTGCTTTCTCCTGGCATTGCAGCCAAAACACTATAGAAATACACAAAGGAAAAAGAAGAATCTTCTCTGAATAGACGTATAGACTAGCTCCTTAATATGATGCATTACATCTCAGGCCCATAATTAATGGTTCAGAAAACTATCCCTACTTTTCAGTATTGTCTTGTCATTGCCAGGTAGTCTTTTTGCATATACTTGCTTTTGGAAAAAGTAGAATGACAAATCTCTTTCCAGGTTTCCATGACTGTTGTGGTTTTTGATTCATTCTGTGTTTAAATCTGCTTTCAGTCTTTATGTCCTATCCTTTGAGAATTTATCCAATCCACTTAAGTATCCAAAATACAGACTGAGAATTTCATGTTATGGTCTCTCTCAAAAGAAAGAAGGAAAGAAGGAAGGGAAGGGAAGGGAAGGGAAGGGAAGGGAAGGGAAGGGAAGGGAAGGGCAGGGCAGGGCAGGGCAGGGCAGGGCAGGGAAGGGAAGGGGAGGGGAGGGGAGGGCAGGGAAGGGGAGGGGAGGGGAGGGGAGGGGAGGGGAGGGATGAAGAAAGAGTATATTATTTTGACATTTTTTTTCCCCTGAAAGATTGTGAAGTATCAGGTATAACCATATCAGATGTGAATAAGAAACAGAACTCTCCATCACCTGTGATACAAATGTATTTCACTAGGATAAGCAGATTTTTTCCTTTTGTGGATTCAACATAGTTTATTCCAGTTCTTAAAAAGCTAGAATTTTGAATTCATCTTTTATATATATATATAGGTGCAAAGACCTATATGTTCAACCTCAGTTCAGCAAAGCACAGAGCTGAGTGCCCTAATTCCTAAACATGTGGTTAAGTCCCTTTGAGCAAGTTTGTGAAAGCTGTTTATCATTTCATATTCTCTTCCAAAGTAATTTTTGGCATTTGACATCCTTCCAGTTCCACATCTAACCCTTGGCACATCGATGAAACACTGGGTACACATTTTTAACCAGCCTTATTTATGAAGCATCTGCAAGGATTCACCCAGCAGACTAAGCACACAAAATTTACACCTGCAAAACTGCATGTTTACCGCAGGTCTCCATACAGCAGCCAAGTGTGAGTATAAATCCATGTCAACAGATGTTGCCCCTGCCAGCTGTGCAGTCAGCAAGCTGTGGAAATGCCGTAATGGCGCTTTCTTCAGGGAAAGGAAAAACAACAGGCATAGGCAAAGACAAGTGTATTCATCTTCTTCTCAGGTCTGGTTTCCAGGACAGGGCTACTTTGCCATTTCCACACTGAGACGCTGTAACATCTGAAAGTAACATCTGAAGATTGATCTAGGCTTTAGATTTGGCCAGAAAAGCCCATTCTCCTGTGCACAGGAACCGCCTTTGCCCTCTCTACACATTTTTAGAAAAACTCTTTGGGACATATAACACACAGGGAACAAACCTGTGGGGTCTGACAAAATTCAACAGGCATTCTGACAACTTTACCTGAGATTTTACTTTTAAATAAAAGTTCATTTGAGAGGCAAAAAATAGTTTATTCCAGTGATTTCTGGTTTTCCTCTTTGCTGTTTCTTGGTTTATTCCTTTACTGTGGTGTCTATTCCATTTCCTAAGTCCCTTAGTTTAAATCTGAATCTAAATAGCTTCCAGATGCAATTTTACTGCTCCCCTACCCACATAATGAAAACTAAAAGACACTCTCGAATCCCTGTTGAGGCACCACTATCAATAAGTTAGGCAAATACCCGTCATAAAGCTTTTTACTGCTCTGCTGACTTTGGGGGGAAAAAAAAAAAAAAAAAAAAAAAAAAAAAAAAAAAAAAAAAAGGAAGTCACCTGGAGCAGATACAGGACGAAGTGCAATAACAATTTAATAGTAACAGATTCACTTTGGGGGTGTTGTGCTGCTTCCTGAGGACTTTTGCTTAAAATCTGCATAAACACACAGGGTACAGTTTGGCAAGTGAAACCTTTCATATGCTAAAGAAATGAAGTGCAATTAGTCAGCTGCAATTCAATTACATTTGTGTGCTAAATAAGGCTGCTGTGAAAATTCACATGCTATTTATTCCTAAAGCAAAGTATTAACACAGCTTTAATTTGATTTCCAATAGCCTTTCTATAAAGTTGGTTTATAACTTTGGTTTATAATGATAAAGCAACAAAAACCCCACCAAACTTTGTGTTTTACGTTGAAGTAAATTTGAGGCTGGAGTCAGAGAAGATTCATTTTTAACACTCTGAGTAAAAAGATTGACTCTGGAGTGCTAAGCTAAGGAGTTTATTTTCCTACTATTAATTTTTAAATGTAGTAAAATTAAAGACTCAAACTCATCTTCCTAGCAGAATGTAGTACGCCAGCTTCCCTCTCTCAAAGTGCTTTTCAATCCATGAGGATTTTTTTCTCCCTCTAACTAAAATAGACTATAACTATTTTTTTAGTCTAGACATAATACATTTTTACCTGATATCAAATATTTCTGAAGACTTTAGGGATAAATCCTGAGCCAGGTAATGTCTCTGAAGACAGAATTTAGCCTATAATGCCAAAATGAATGGAGAATATGAATGACTGAATACAAAATTTTAGCTGTAAGACTCATATTTCTGAATGGAATCATAGGGTTATAGCAAATACTCCTGATCAGCCTCAATCGAGCCAGAATTCAGGGCAGGGTGTAAATCAGTTCCCTTAAAAAGAGTGGATTTTCTCAGGAGTTAAATAAACAGAGAAGATTTTATCTGTGCAGTAACCTTCAAATCAGGATATAGTAAGAGGGAGCCAAATATGACTTTTTTAAAAAATCAGTAAATTGCTAAAAAAAAGTTCATATCAACTTCAGCTGGCAGAAACCTCCCTCTTAAATGCCTCTGTGTGTGTGCAGCAGAACAGGGGTAGGAGAAGTCAGTCGTTAGAGCTCCTCCTCGGTAAGGCTGCTCTGCAGACCTCCAACCTTTCCAAGTTTCATCCCATCCAGGACTTTGCTGCACCCAGCCCTGGACAGAGTCCTTCACTAATTTTCCCAAAGCAGGTGAGAATCTGAAAGCGTCAGTCAGCCTTCACTCTGTGCAGATTACTTTAGTCACTACATTACAGTAGGGCACAACGCATCACTAATGAAGATTTTTGTCCTATCTTTACAGGAATTTGCCATACTACGCACACTGACTTGTAGCAAGGCTCTCCTACACTGCTCTCTCCCTCTCTTTTTAGCAGCTAACAAGAAGACTTAACCCTGACCATGCCTTTTGCTTCATTCTTCTCTCCTTTACCCTATGTCCACATCTTTCTTTAGCATTTTACAGAAATGCAAGGTCCATCTTTCACTCATACAGGAGTACATAGGCTAAAATGTCTGAAGATTTTCCTTTCCCTGTCCTTCTTCAAATTCCTTTTTCCACACTCAATCAGATCTCAGGTCACTCCAGCTTTTGAGCTATTTATTAAAATTTTCTCCAGGCTGAACCTTCCAGATGAGCACCAGCTGTTGGTGCTGGACACCGTCTGGCCTCTCCCTTGAATGAGACCATATGACAGTATCCATTTCTTTTGCTGGTGTGAGTTCAGTCCACACCAGGTTAATCCAAGGTGACAGTTTACAGCAAAATGTGTAGCTGTGGGCAGCAAGCCTAGCAGAGGAGGAGGACATCAGCTATATCAACAGTGCTTGTTCTACTTGTTATTGGGCAGATTCCAAAAACCCTTCCCTTCAAGCTGAAGAATTTCCCTTCCCTCTCGCCACTGCCTGGCACCCCTACCAAGACAGTCCAGATTATGATGCTCAAAGATTTTTACAAAAAGACCCTTAGTCATGGGAAACACATCCCTAACACCCCTTAAAACTCCACATCTTTTTTCTTTACTTTCATTTGAATTAAACCACCCACTGAAACAGGACTCATTCATCTTCTGGCACTAAAGAAAATAGCTTATCAGGAGGCAGAAAACACCTTTTTCAGAGTAGAAACCTCCAGTCTTTGGAAGGTGTTCTTATGATGCTGGAGATCATGGGAGAACCTGGCTTCCAAAGCCACCCTATACCTTTCTCAGTGTAATTGTTCCTGAGAGCTGTCTTGAAATAAAAATGACACCATGAAAACAGTTTGCGTTCTCTGATTCAGTGGAAAAAAAATATTCAACAAAAATTTAAGTTCCAAACACATTTTTATCTCATTTTGACCTACGCAAACTATAAAATGGAATGGGTATAGCTGCTAGAGATGGACAGGAGATTTTGCAGTAGCAGGATGGAATCTGCTTAGGCCATCCAGCACAGGTACAGAGATGTGAAGATATATGCACTTTACAACATCATTTTGTACAAAGATATCTATGTGAATGAGTGGCTACAAAGGATATAATTATACAAGTATTATGAGGGGACTCATGTATTTCGTAATGAGCTATGAAGTTCACATGTAGGAGCATAGTAGGCAGAGATTTTCTAATTAGACCATTAAACGTGTTTTTGTTGACAGTCCCCATTCCCATAGCTGACCAGAGAGCAGAACATCTACAAATTGGGTGAAGGACAGATACACTTTTCTATTTCCTATCCATAAAGGCCTATGAAATTAAAAGAAATAATATAAAATGCAAAGGACGAAGCAGTGATTAATAGTCTGCAAGGAAGAAACTCATACTGCTGGCTACACAGCTTGGTATACATATCCTTTTTCATCTTTAATTTCTGTGGGTCTTTGGAAGAATAGAGATGAAGCATGCATAATTGCATTATGTCACAATTTTACACTTAGCATCTGGCAATGATTCTGTATCCAAAGAAGGAAATTCAGATATGACAACAGCAATGAATCAGATTCTCATCATCATTAAATTGGGTTTTCATTGCTGTAATTTTCAATACTAATATACAGTCATTCTGATATCAGCTGACTCAGGATGTGAATAGCTAGATCCAAAAGATTTGGATGATTTCATACATCTTTAAAATTCAAAGAAGAAGCTGAAATTTTGCTGAACTCTTTTGAAAAAGTAATGTTAGAACAATCAAGAAATGCTGTTCTGTAAATAAAACTAGTTTTGATACTCTTTCCAAAGTGAATAGGCAGTTTTGTGCCTGCTGAGTAACCTCATGTTTTAGGTTACTGACTTCTTTATTTAAAGGTTAAGAAGAAACTTTCTTTTTTATGGCTCTGCAGCATTAGAGAATTCAATTTTTGAGCCAGTCAGCCTTTCGTCTAGGTGCGACAGCCTCAATCATCAGACGCAAGTAGCAGCTATATGTGTTAGCCTCTACAGCCATCACAGCCTAGCTATCCCACCACTCCAATGAAACAAATCTCTTAGCTATCTTGCTAATCAGGGCTCATCAAAAGTACTATAAAATTACAATGTGTATTAGAATAAGGCATTCAGAGTAACAAAGGGTGGTTGTTTCTGCTTAGACCTTAAAGCATATCGAAAGTGTTGAATGCCACTGCCAGGCTGGACAAACGAATGCTGTAATCTAGTAACTCCAGATGGGTCAGTGAATAGGTCAGGGCATGTATGAAAGGAGTTTCATCCTCTTTCAGCATTTCTTTCTGAACTTTTTAATAAGTTCTTCTGACTTAAAATTACCTTCTCTATCATTTTTATCACAGTTATCTAGAGAGCATGACGATAAGCAAAGGTTTGAAATAGCTAGGGATAAACAAACCTGTGAATGTCATTCCTTCTGCAAGGACAGCAGAGGCTTGTCTCTCTACCTGGCTTAGATGAGGAGCAAAACATCATTCCACACACATCAGGTACTCAGCTACTCACAAATTAAATGTGCTTGGGGAAGTTAAATATAACTGCAAGCACTGAGGCTAACTGGTATGGACTAGCACATGTCCACACTGCTTGTCTCACTCTTCCTCTGTAAGAGGATGACTGCCTGCAAAGTGCCATTGGGAAAGGTCCCTGGCCCACGCTGGCTCTGACACCAAGCTCTGCCACGGTTTGAGAGAGCTCCAGCTGGCAGGGAGCAGGGTTGTGCTGGGGAGCCAGCAAACAGCTAAACTGCGTGGCTGATCAAATTCCAGCACTGGGGCTGTCTTCTGGCACTGTTGAATCTACTAATATTGACAAAGTTATTATTACCTTCATCCTTCCCCTCCCATTTCAATACACTCAGTCCATTAAATATGTCAGAATCCCTTCTGGTAGTCTATTAAAGAGCTACGGCAGACGAGGCATGGAGAAGCTGAGCTTCTTCAGTGAGCTCTACAGGGTCATCTGTATATTTGGAGTGAGAGTAGCTTCAGACCTCTCTTCTGACTGTGCTTTTCTTGACTTGCACCATGTGAGTTCTCACAAATGTGAGGATTTCTGCATCACTCTAGACCTAACAGAAAACTTATTCTTTTATTTTTCTCCTTCATCTTCCCTGAATTTTGATCCCAAAGAACTAATCTAATTAAATCTGTTGTTTTGAATGTAAATGTAAGTTTGAATGTAATGCTTTCTCAGGACTAGTTAACACAGTTCAGCCATCTGATAATACAGTTATGGTGTTTCTGGGAAGACAGGATTTCTGCCCTTCCTTATATAGGGATACCAACCTGCTCAGAGCCAGCTCAGAGCCTGGATGGCACTGCAATAAATGGACAGACGTGTCCTTTATCCATTCAGTACTACTGTTTCCTTCCCAGCTTTTCTGCCTCATCTGTCCACATTGCAAACTCCTCCTAGCAAGCGTTATTTCTCATCCTGTGTCCAGTACCTAGCAAAGCCCGGCCCTGATCACAACAGTTATGATAAAGCCTGATGAGCACCTGCCCCCTTCTGAAGGTAACCCACCTGAAGGCTTGCAGAAGAAGCAAGTGAGGGGAGTTCTCAGAAGTTTGTACCAATATGCCTGTGAGGATGCTGGTACTAGCCAGACCAGTCTGTTTGAACACAAAGAGTTTTGAAGGATTTATTCCCTCTGTTTTGAGAAAACAATAACTTTCCTGGGGTTTGGATAAGGGTATATCACTAGTGATCTTGGCCACAGACTTTAAGATATGCATCACTGTTAATGCTGTGTTCACAGGACCTTCTGTTGCATCATATAATTAGCTGCTTACTTCTAGCACAGACAAGCACCTAATGTTAAGAACATCTGAGCCAGTTATCATATAATTTACATGACAATACATGCTCGATATTATTTTGGATTATAGTAATTTAGGTCACAATCCCTCCAATGGCCATAGTAGTCCTACTGTCAACATGAGCAAAAGCTAGATCATATCCAGAAGGAATGGCAGAGCCATTGTTCATCTGGCCATAACTTCTGCTGAGACAAATTTTCACAATCATTTCTTCAGTTCATTTCCTGTAGACAGCTAAATGACAAGTACACAGACCAAATGGAAAAGATCCTGATTCTATTTACTGGCATGATTCTAAGGTGAATAGATTGCATTTAAATTGAAGTAATTAAGAACAGAATCCAGCCAACTGTATCGAGCCAAAGGCCCATAACATTTTATTCCTTTCAGATCAAGTTACGTTATTTCTCATTACATTACAAAATCCCCTCAGTCTATATTCTTCTTGTACTCACATCTGTCTTTCAGTTGACAATGTCAGTATCATGGCAAGTCCATTACCAGGATATATGCTACTAAGTACTCTATTTAAGAGAAGTTTATTCTTGACAGATTCAGATACTTTCAGGCTTGATATTATTTCCATTTTGCACACTGGAATGGTGCCAAATAGACTTGTACAATAAAAATACCAGCAATGAAATGAAGGGTTTTTAACTTTGACAGCTAGAGAAAGAAAGGAAGGTAGTAATCAGGAATTTACTTAGACTTTCTAACACCCTATGGAAGGAATGAATGAAGAATACTTTTGCGCTGGTGGTAGAGGAGGCTGTTGCAAAACACCTGGGCCTGATTCTTTCTGCCTTTCTTTTATTTCGTAAACTGTGGAGAGTCCACTACCCACAGTTGTGTTGTTTTATGTTTACACTGGCATCAACAAGAAGGCCAGCTTCCATTTATGCAGATTTACCACAATTTTGTTGAAAATAAAATCTTTCACCGTCATTACAACTCTAGTCTGCACATTATTTTGTATTCTGCTGTCACAGGACTGATGGGTTCAGCTTTTTCCATGGGTTTATCAGCTCTCTGTACTCACTAGCAATTTGGTCTTTTATTCAGAGCACTGACAGGATCAGCCAAGACCACACTCATCCCTCTCACAGACTCCTGGGGAAGCTGATTGCTTCAGAGGATATTAAAAACACAAAGAGAAAATACACAAAACAGCAAAAAGGCATTGAAATCCTTTCCTTCTGCAGAGAAACTGCAGTCATCTATAATCCGGTTAAAAGACCTCAAGCAAATCACCTCAATCACAGTTTGCTGTCAGTCCTACCTCACTTGCCGGTGGCTTCACTCAGATGAGGATGACTCGTCTTCATTTGTACCTCTTCTACATGCCAAAGACCAAACAGCTGTCTTCTCCTTATCCTGGACCATTACCTAGCTGTTCCCCCACTGGTCAAAAACTCAGATCTCTCTAGCTGCAGACTTAGCACCAGCTACTTTGCTTGGGTCCTTTTTTTGAGATACAGTGGCAAGGAGCATGCAGGGAGAAAGTGATGTGCAATCCATCAGGCCCAGCAGGGCTCAGCCATCCAGCTGTTCAAGATCATAGACTGAACTGTGGCTGGTTGTGTCTCAGGTTTCCCATTTGTGATTTACAATGCATCCTCTAGGTCTGTAGCCTGGCCACTCATATATATTTCAGCTCCTTATGATACATACCCTTCCCTCAGCCAGCAGCTTCACCACATTTCCCCGCTATTGAGTTTGTCCGACTTTTGATTACACATAGCTGTAATGTTAACGTCACTTCAGAATAACCTCAGACTATGCCCCAGAGATATTCCTTCTTCGTTCACCCTTCCAGGTACGATATTACCTAAAAACATCTGGTCTGAGTTAGAGCAAAGGTCCTTCTGTCTGACACTATGACAGGCACACAGCCTCCCACAATCTCTGAGAGATTTTTTGAGACCTCTAAACTTCTAAACCAAGTGCCTGGTGCTATTTCTGATGCTTGCATGTACCCTGCACAACATCCAGCTGTTGCTCCAGGAGGGCACGGGTCTCCTACAGGTCCTGTGTCACCCCTGCCAACTTTATGCTGATGGGTCATATACTTTAGGATGGCTATTTTTGGAAGTAAGTTCCAACTCTCATGACTTTGTGTTCAATAGGGTTTGATAAATTTCTGATCCATGAACTTGCCCAGTCTCCTTTTGAATCACACAAAGTTCTAGCCCCAGAAAAATCACATGCCAAGGATTTTCACAAGTTATATCAAGAAATAGCTGCTCTTATTGGTTATGAATGTGCCATCTGCGAGTTTCACCTGTAGCTAAGTGGAGGCCTGTTGCACCCATAAAGTAGTTTAGTTGCACACTAAACAAGCTATGATCAATATTTGCTTGTCCTAAACCCAGATGTAAGCACAGTAAAATAGCATAACCCAGAAACAGCGTAAAAGCATTTCGTAACATTGTAGCACGACAAATAGTATTTCGTAACCCAGGTAAGTTTAAGTGTATAAAATAATAGCCATAACTGCAAAGAACAAATGGTGACTTGTGATATAGCTGCACAAATGGGGTGCAGAAAAACAGGTGCAAGCAGTAAAATCTGCAAGATAAGAGCTGATGGTATAGAGCATGTAGAAAGGGTGTCCGGCGGAAACAGAATGAGACTGCAGAATAAATGAAACCAGAACAAGTCCTGATTCCAAAAATAAAATGTCAAGAAGACATGAGACCACCTCATTTTCTTTCAGGAATGGGGCAGAGGAGCATAAAACTTCAATGATGGATGCGAAGGAAGAAAACTGGGGAAGAAAGAAGACAACACATTTCTGTTCCTTCTTCCGAGGTCAAAGAGCTTTGGGGACTGGCCACCTTGACCTTGGCGACTTAGGACCATCAAGAACCATAGCCATCAGTGCTAACTAAAATGACATCAGTTCTGTATGTATCCTTCCAGCTAGTTTAGGATAAGCTTTTTAAGGACAATTTGTTTTGTACATCTGGTGACAATGATAGTGATTAAGAGCTAACCCTTGTGTAGGTGTCATGAAGTGTGAAACTGGCCTGATCCGTCAGTCCTGTCACAGCTATCTCTGATTCCCTAATTGATATATAGATCTATGTATCTGCAGTTGTAACACACTTGACTCCTAGTTCTTGTACTGGAAGGGATGACGGAGGCCCAGTTCTGTCCATCCTCTCAATGTCATTCATGATTTAAGATGTCAGCCATCTCCCACCCATTTCCAGGGTGCTCAAAGAGTCCTTGCCCAGTTATTTGTTCGAAATATGGAAATTGGTCCTGGTTATCTTTAAAAATCCTGTGAGCTGTCTCTAAACATTTTTCAGTTCTGCTGTAGCGTTATAAAATGGAGGAAGTGGGAATGCTAAGAATTCAGTTCACCATGGCCAAATGGAAGTATAATAACATTCACTGTTTTACTTTCTATTCTTTCACTACTGATTCCTAACAGTCTATTTGCTTTTTGCCTGCTTTTGATATTTCTTGTGGTTACGGCAGAACAGGCCTTCCTGTCTGGCATCCTGAGGTGTTAGTTAACTGCTGCCATTTAATAGGGTATATATATCACATTGCATAGACTTGTCCAATTTACAGATGAAATTAAGATTCTATTTAATCAATATAGGATCAAGGCTTTCAATTGCAAATAATTTATAACAGGAACTTTGCCTAACTAAATCACTAGCGCAGTTATGCTCTCTGGACTAAAATATAACAGTGGGAGAAAGAGGAGTTATGCAGAAAAGAACATAATGTTTTAGCATTCACATATAACACTGCAGAGAAAAGAGGGTTATGGGTGGGGTTTTTTCACTAAAATTCTGGCTGGATGCATGGATTCTGATAGTACCATATCCTCTTACAATGGAAAAGTAATTCACGTGACAGAGATGGATATTTCTGCTCCTTTTCTCTGCTGTTTTTTAATACACAGTTTCTTTTGGATGATTTTTGCTTGGTTTTTGAATCCTGCTCCTCCATAGACTTCACAGGAAGACAGGATTCTTCTTCTGTTGTTGCTTATTCTCCCTGCTGCTTTGCTGCCTATAGTGGTACAGTTGCTACTTCAGCTGAAAATAGTTCTGTTAAATTCCAAATTATTTTTCTTAATGGAAAACGCATGAAAAGCAAAAGGAGAACAGACTGCAACTGAATTAGTAGAATACCTTATATATGTTCTGTTAATCCCATGATTTTTAAGAGATTATAGAAGATTGTTGCCCTTGATAGCAGGGACTGTATTCAGATACTCTGGGTTCTTTTCTATTCCTGTGTGTTCACAGAATTACAGCTTCAGACTGTCAAATACTTAGAATGAGATTTTTTTCTACATTTATATTTCCATAGGATCAAGAAGTATTAGCACTCCATGCTTATTTTCATGCTAGATGTTATGAAGGGGTATTTAGCAATATTAATAAGAAGGTATATATAGACCTGTCATGACTGTAATCAAACAAGCTGATGAGCACAGAGATTTTAAGGACTGATTGACAGAAATACAAATATTTGTACTGGAAGGAGACTGTGGAAATTGAGTTTAAACAGCCTGTTTCTTCTTGAGCCTGAACTGCTATTATTCAGGCTGCATAAGAAAGAAGATATCCACCCCTATTGCAGAAATACATCAGTTAGTACCTTATTGGCATAATTTAGAGTTTCAGTTCTACATGACACTTTAGGAAGATTTAGATAAACAGTCACATAGAAAGTTACCTATAATTTTAATATGTCTGTAAGATCCTCCACACTGCTCTTTTCCGGGGTGAAAATCAGATTATCTGCACTGCTCTGAGTGGAACAGCCTATATATCATGGTGCATTCTCAGCCAGACAGCCACTGACATTCCCATTATCATTTTCCCACAACAGACAATAAGAGTAAGTCATTTACCACATTTTTCACCCCAGTTGACTTCACTGACTGTGGACCCAATATTTCCACCTCTGTGTGAGTGAAACCCCTCCAAATTCCTCAAGTAAGGTCTGATAAACAGTTCTATGCAAAAAAAATTTATCTCTGGAAGAGCTATTTCTAATTGAAACTGCGAAAGGATTTCACACAGACAGTGCTTATGTATTCTCCTAGCAGTACCTCTCCATCCACACCAAGCAGGCTTTGGTTCATCGCAGACACAGCATGAAGAGTGTTAGTTACTTAGGTCAACAAATACATTGGTTTACTAAGTTTTGCCACTGTAGATGCTGTGCGAAATATTAAATTGTTCTTTCTACACTGAAACACTGAATCTCCTGTGCATAACTTCAGGCATAAACAACTCTTTCTTCTACAACTAGATATAAGTCCTCTTATTTTATTGGAAATGGGCATTTTTTCACCTATGTATCTCTTTCACCACTGCTCAGTCTCCTAGTTACAAGTACATGGCCTTTGTTTGCTCTTTTTAAGGGCACAGAGCAGCTCTGTGCTGCTGGAGAGCAAACTAACCTGTTGGCAACGTGCATATTTACCTATATTCAGCAAGGTCAGTGCATAGCACACCCGGGTCTTTGTGTGTTCTGGTCCACTCTATGTGGCCACAGCAGAGATTTCAGCCATTACCTCAGAGTTTGATTATTTTCCTGGCTTTTTTTGGCATCTTGAAGAAGGCATTTTGCCCTCCCTTCATATGAGAGAGCAGTGGGAATGCATAGAGCTGTGCCTGGGGACAGGTGAGGGGCCAGCTGAGAGCTCATGTGTCAGCAGACCAACATGGGCGATGTTTTGGTGAGTGTCTGCTACAGACCACTTGATCAGGAGGAAGCAGATGAGGCCTTCTACAGACAGCTAGAAATAACCTTATATTCTCAGGCCTTGGTCCTTATGGGAGACTTTAGCTACCCCAGTATCTGCTGGAGGGACAACACGGTAGGCCAGAAGTAACCCAGAAGGTTTCTGGAGTGCGTTGATGATAACTTCCTGATACAGGTGACTGAGAAGCCAATGAAGGAAGGTGTTCTTCTGGACCTCACACTGACAAACAAGGAAGGACTGATTCAGGATGTGAAGGCTGGGGCAGCCTTGGCTACAGTGATCAAGAAATGGTGGGGTTCAGGATCCTGAGAGGAGGAAACAAGGCAGACAGCAGAATCACAACCCTGGACTTCAGGAGAGTAGACACTGGCCTTTTTCGGGATCTTTTTGGAAGAAAGTCATGGGAGAATGTCCTGGACAGAAGAGGCGTCTAGGACAGCCAGTTGATTTTCAAGGATCACCTCCTCCAACCTCAAGAATGGTCCACCTCCAAGGGCAGAAACTCAAGAAAAGTTGGCACGAGGCCTACATGGATAAACAAGGAGCTCCAGACAAAAGTCAAAGATAGAAAGAAAGCATGCAAGTGATAGAAGTAGGGACAGGTGACCACGGAATAATAGAGAGACACTGTCCAAGTGTTACAAGAACAGGATTAGGAAAGCCGTCTGGTGCTGAGTCTGGCAAGCCTTCCACAACAGAAGACTTGCTCAGTGGATGAAGGGAGAGCACTGGATGTTCTTCATACTGACTTTAGAAAAGGTTTCAACACTGTCTCTCATAACATCCTCATTCAAAAACTATGAAATACAGAACTAGATAAGTGGACAGTGAGGGGGATTGAAAGCTGGCTGAACTGCCAGGCTCAGAGGGTTGTGACACAAAGTCTATCTGGAGGCTAGTCATTAATGGTGTACCCCAGGGGTTGTTACTGGAGACACTACTGTTTAGCATCTTCATTAATGACCTGAACTATGGGACAGGCTGCACCTTCAGCAGGTTTGCAGATGAGATGAAACTGGGAAGTGGCTGCTACACCAGAGGGCTGTGCTGCCATTCAGAGAGACCTGGACAGGCTGGAGAGATGAGCAGAGAGGAACCTCATGAAGTTCAACAAAGGGAAGTGCAGGGTCCTGCACCTGGGGAGGAGCAACCCCGTTCACCAGTACAGGTTGAGGGCTGACCTGCTGGAAAGCAGCCCTGTGGAGAAGGACCTGGGAGTCCTGGTGGACAAGCAGTTAACCATGAGCCACCAGTGTGCCCTTGTGGCCAAGAAGGCCAATGGTATCCTGGGGTGCATTAGGAAGAGTGTTGCCAGCAGGTCGAGGGAGGTGATCCTTCCCCTCTACTCAGCTCTGGAGAGGCCACATCTGCAGTGCTGTGTCCAGTTTGGGGCTCCCCAATACAAGAGAGTTGGAGCTGCTGGAGCGAGTCCAGCAGAGGGCTACTAAGATGATCAAGGTACTGGAGCATCTCTCATATAAGGAGAGACTGAGAGAGCTGGACCTGTTCCGCCTGGAGAAGAGAAGACTAAAGGGGGATTTTATCAATGTGTGTAAGTATTTGAATGGAGGGTGCAGAGAGGATTGGGCCAGACTCTTTGCAGTGGTGCCCAGCGACAAGAGAAGAGGCAACAGGCACAAACTGAAACACAGGAAATTCCATCTGAAACACAGGAAATTCCATCTGAATATGAGGAAAAACTTCTTTACTGTGAGGTTGACAGAGCACTGCAACAGGTTCCCCAGAGAGGCTGTGGAGTCTCCTTCTCTGGAGATATTCAAAAGCCGTCTCGACATGATCCTATGCAACATGCTCTGGGTGACCCTGTTTGGGGGGGGGGGGGGGGGGGGTTGGGGATTTGGACTAGATGATCTCCAGAGGTCCCTTCCAACCACAACCATTCTGTGATTCTGTGAACAGGTTGCCCAGATAGACTATGGAGTCTCCATCGTTGGAGATATGCATAACCCAACTGGACATAGCCCTGACTAACCTACTGTAATTGACCCTGCTCTGAGCACCGGGGTTGGACTAGATGATCTCCAGAGGTCCCTTCCAACGTCAACTGTTCTGTGATTCTGTGAAATGACCTGCAAGAGATGTCCCCAAACAATTACTGTAAGCTGGATTGCACGCTGGAGTAGGAGTTTTATGTTTCTAGCCTCTCTGCCAGGTGGAGGAAACACGGGTGAGTTGAATGGGAGGAGAACCACAAAATTACACCAGGTTCTGTTGCTGCCTTTTTACTGCATGCTTACCTTATTGTCATATCTTGTAACTCAGATAACTAATATTCTGCAGGGACATGAGCTTTTTAGACAATTTAGGAATTTCCTCTGACTGAAAGCAGTGGGAAGCAAGGGGTTTCTCCCCTTACATACCTGATTATCTCCATATAATATAGAGGGAGCAGAGACACTTCAGATGACATAGTAAACACTGAAAATGCCTGAGCCTCCTTGTGTGTTTAGCTTATCTGTAACTTTATATTAACACCTGTGCAACAGTCCTGAAGCAGGACGAGGTAAGAACAGCAATCTCTTTGTTGGCAGAAAGAAGAACAGTGTTTTTTCTTATCTGAAGTGCTGCAGTCCAGTACTGCGGTATAACACAACATTAATCTAATGTCTAAACGGCAACTCATCAAACCCAAGATAATGTCGGAAAAAAAGAACACTTCTGGTACAGTGAACATCTACCCAAGGTCTGTGCAAACAAAATCACATCTCCTTATCCTCCTCAAAACAAATTTTTACGTATTAACAAGGGAAAAGAACTTGGAATTATCTACCAGCACCATCTGGTGTTACCTTAGAGAAGGCAGGTTATGGTTTGTTATAAATCTATCATCATTTTAACAAGATCCCAGTTTTGTGGTCATATCTATATAGATAGATCATATTAAATCCTAAAGACCCTCTCTGACTATAAAAGTATGTCCCTGGGTTTCTTGTTAAAATTGGAGTTCATATAAACAGCATCCACTGGTTTAAAAACCTGTTTCCATAGCTTTGGTTTTGTCTGAGGCACTCCATATATATAAAAGAGTGGTTTAGTAACTGCCATGAAATGCCACGACATCTCTGTAAGCTCTGAGGATTTTGAGAACACGGTTTTCCCTCTTGCTTTTGCTGTTGCTTGGTGCAGGTAGAGCAAGGGGGGCTCTTTCATCACTTGTTTCTCATTTAGGCTGCCAGAATTTCAAGGAGCATAAAGTAGACACTGAGTTATTATTGACTGATAGAAAATTCTTCCTCTGCTGTTTACACATATTCTGTTTTGGTCTGAGAGTTTTAAAACTCTCCATGAAAAATAAATTATAAAAGAAGACAAAAAGTTTTGCTTGCTAGTCTTAAAATTAAATGCATGCATAGCTAGAATTTGAGAAAAATTATTCATAACATCAAGTTTTGACTGAGATTAATTGATCTTTAAGTACTGTGAACTAATCAAGCTTTCAAGGAACTGTACAGTACTAATTAGACAGGGAAGCTCTCAATGGTTGCTAAGAAACAAGTGCATATTTGTAATCACTTTTTTACCTCCTGGCAATGATGCCTTGTCATAGCAACAAGAATTTTTCCTTAGGAGCAAATCCCTGTCATTTTTAATTAGCAGACTAAGAATTTAAAACCTAATTGCTGATTAGTAGAAGGAGATAATAGGGGGTATCTCTACTAATATAAAGGTAGGGAATCACAAGCCACATCTGCATCAATACACTCAACAGGACAGGGAACAGGTTAGAGCATGTTAAGTTATTATGGTCCCTATCATGGTTTAAGCCATCTAACACCCTCCAGAGGAAATCCCAGGTACGGTTCAGGGAATACCACGACAAGGCACCGCTTCCAGGGGGTAATTCAGACACAGCCATGCTCTCTCAGGGAACACACAGCACAAGCTGTGTCACTCCAGTTGGCTTCAGGACTAGCAAACAGTCCCTGGCCTGCTTTATTTACTGGTACAGGTAGAGTCACAGAAATCTGAAAAATCAACCAATCAAACAACAGGCAAAAAAGAAACATCTTTGGAAAAATGGGCACTTTAACACTTTTTAGATTTTTCCTCTAAACCAACTTTCTTTTTTAACACCATCACAGATCTGACAAGGTTTGTGATATGCCATTGCATTGTATTTCCTTATTTTAAATACTCCCCGGCCCTTTGCTATATGTGCCATGGAAAACAACCTGCTAAAATTCTGTGCAGAATTTTGTTTATATGTGAATTGTTTCTTTTATTGCCATGTGGCTACTTCCCATGAGTGAAGTTAGGCATGTGCTGAAGCATTTATGGAAGGACTTAATAGACTGCATAGGAATATGGGAAAATCAACTGTATCCAGAGCACTTCCAAAACATGTAGAATAATAAAACAGGAAAACCCTAGAGAAATTTATTCTTTTTTTTTTCCTAATTTCCCTGAGAAAGCTGACTTGAAACAACAGAGAAAGAGTTTTAAATAAAAACATCACATTTAAATTAACATTCCTTTTGAAGCAGTATCTTCATGTTAAGACTGGCCTTCAATTTTATGAAACATATTTTTAAAAGGTTCTGCAGATTATTTTTGGACCAAAGGCAAAAAATCCAAAGCTTGCAATGGAGACAAAAAAAATGGACGAATGACAAATCACAAAGTAAGAAAATGAGACAGAACCACCTGGAAATCTGGAAAGCAAGGAAGAAGTGTATGTTTCAAAATGATGCAAAAGGACATATAGGATCAAAGAAGGTGGTGCACACTTACAGACGGTAAGTGTCTGTCTTAGGAAACATCCTGAAATGGAGCTGACAGCATGGTGGGTGATCAACTAAATGTAAACTCCCAGAAAACATTGTCACCAAAGGGCTGATCTTTGGCTAGATAAACCTGTCAGTTTGGGTATATGCTATTATATATTACCGTGAAGCAGGTCTGACTGCTACTGGGACACAGTGTCCACTTCTGGACCCAAGAAGGGTGCTTTATGTTGGAAGGGCTTAAAGAAGTTCAGGCGTGATGACAGGGTTTTATGACAGACCTTACAGGGAGCAATTCAGGAGTCCAGTCCGGTTACTTTAACAATACAAAGATGGAGAGATGAGTCCCTTAATCACGGTCTGTGAAACCTTGGATGTCTATATTACTAGAATCTCTAAAGCTGATTGAAAGAGCCTTGATTATTGTTTGCTGATTGCACTTGTTTATACCATATTTACATAATGGATTTATTTTTGTCCCAATGCACAGCTTATTTTCAGGACTGAAAGAGGGGCTTTGCTTTCCTCCGAAGCAACAGAACAAGGAAGAAAGCTGGTTACACTGAGATGGGGCACAGCTAGGGACAAGGGGTCGTGTCTCATCAGGAAGCCTTGATTCAGGATTAGACCCTCTGCCAGATCTGTCAGGACTGAATTTCTCTTTGAATGAGTCTGGCATGTTGTTTTCCTGGGAACAGAACTTATATTACAGCACCGGATCTAGTCCATTTCCAAAACTCTGTCCATTAATTTTACATAAATCCTTTGTCCCTGCAAGAGCATCACTGATGATCTTGATCTTTCTTGCTGTCTTCCTCTGGTCATAGAGTCTGAGATTTACAGGAGGTTGAGGCATACTTTATGTGCTCAGCCTGTGGATTCTCCCTCTATTAAATGGCTTCCAATGACTACAAAGTCAACTTTGAACTTGCTGATCCAGGAATCCCTTCCCATCCCGCAGTTTATTTTTCTTGAGTACTTATGGGGACAAGTAATTGACTGTTCAATGGGACAGAAATCTAAGTTTCAGTAGCTAAAAGGAGAGGTAAGCTATTTCAGGTTAGAATGAAGGTGAATTTTTTTAATACGAAAAATTTTAACTTATTAGAACAGCTTACCCGGGCACTGTGATAGCTACTCTGTAATTGTCCACTTTTAATTATATCTTCTTAAAACTTCAAAAGGAGAAAACTTAGGACAGCTGAACTGGCTGTGTATTATAAGCCAAACAAAGTGATGACAGCCACCCATTCTGACTAGAACACTTTGTATTTTTTGCCTTACAAAATTACAGACCTTTCAAACCCAGCCCAGGCCTTGGGGTAGGTATAAAACATCTGCTCTTTTTTTGCATTCTCTCACCTCCTTCCATATATTCTTGTACAACCAGGCCACTCCAAGGTATAAGCCAAATAGACATTTTCTGGGGAGTTAGACAGACAAAGGTGGAAAAACTGCCTCACTACCCACATGGACCATGGCCTGCATCAAAATTTATCTATATTTCTCTGTTTCCCTATGTATTTTCGCTTGTATGGGGATAAATACTAGTGATTATTTCTTTAACAGAATTTTTGAAGAATTGTTGTTTTGTGGTCAGGTAATGGCTAAGCTGAATATTAAGCACTGTCTATTATTACCTCAGACTATTACTCCTCTTTGTTCATTAAGGACTTGGAAAAAGGTCTTTACTGTTTAATTAGGACTCACTTGTTACTGTCATACAGATACAATAGAAATGGTATTAAACTGAGCAGTGATAATTGCCATTATCTGTTATTTTTTAAGTTCACTGTAATTGACTAATATTTGGATATAAAAGAAAATCTTAAAAGAAGCATATTGTTAATTTTTTAGAGAAACAGACTTTCCTTACTACCCCGCGCTACATTTTCTCCTTCGGAAAGGAAGCTTTAATTAAAGTCAGAGTCACTATCTCACAGCACTTTGGGAAGAATGTCCTGTTGACCAGACCAAGAAAAGGTGAGCCAAATAAAATAAGAATGGGTTAGCTGATGGGACAGCTAACACCCAGGTATAATTAGAATTAGGCATTTCGTTTACTTTTTAGCTGCAAAAAGCTCTCACAAAACTTATGCCACCAGGATCAAATAGACTTTTGTCTTTTAAGTAAGTCTTTCAGTTTCCATTTAAACTCTGAACCTTCTCCAGTCATTTCCAGGTCTGCTCCAGGCTTCTCGCTCCTTCCCATCGATATTTCACTGGCAATTCCCAACGAATAACCTTTGACAACAGTCTTAGATATTAGATCCTCTTTTTTTTTTCCTACTTCCCATAGCTGCAGCATCTCCTGACCTAGCTATCCTTTCCCCTTTTTCCTCTCCTCAGCCACCTTCTTGAGCCCCAAGGTAAATTCACTAAAGGATGCAATGAGCCCAGAGAAATTGAGCGTACAGTGTCTGCTCAGCTGCTGCAAAGTCATCTCTAAGCATCCAGACTGCAGGCCAACGGGAGACCAGAAAGGTGCAACGCAAAAGTCAGCTTCAAGGTTAAGACTTCATTAAGGCAAAGAGAATCATGGGCTTTGTTTGTCTCTGCACAGCCTGAAGTAGAAGGTAATCCAATAACAAAATTTTCGAGTAATGAAAGAACCCAGTCATTTTTTAGTGTGCTAATCACCGGAAAAATGTTAAAATTATAGACAGGTCCATCACCCCCTAAGCAGGACTACTTTCCTGGGCAGTAATTACACCTCTTCTTCTAGCACCTGGGCTCTGTCAGTGGTTTTTGAGCAGGGCTCTGCTTAAAATTAGTCATTAGCTGTTGTTATTATTATCTACAGAATGCCTTAAAATAGTACCTGGAAACCCCACACACATCTAACTGCAGGAATAGTGGAGATGTGTAACAAAAATAACAGTTTCTGCCTCCCAGAGTACACCTTTTATAGATCACAGAAAGAAGACGAAGTAGAGAAATAGTATAGGAAGATAAGGGGCAGGAAAACAACAGGATTTAGTAGAAATTAGAGGCATTAAGGATGCAGAGTGGAGAAGCAATTGCTCATGAAACTGGGGGATATTTAACAGCTCCCTCTAACCATGATACAGAGCTGATTGTCCTTCCACCTCCAAGAACAGTCATTTCGTTGCTGTTTCTTTTATCCTCCTCCCTAAGCACCATGGCTGGCCACATTCATCTACAGGGGCCCTCGGTCTGGCCAGTGTGACCTGTTCTGTCCGTAGTCTGTGCGCAGCCAGTGATGCACTGGGGATTCACCAGACCAGGAACTATCTGTGTGTCCTTACACATCTGCTAGTGCGGGTGTCCACGTCTCACACCCTCATGCAAGAAAGCAAGGAGCAAGTGGGCAGCTCTTCTGTTCTCCAGCACAGATAGATCTCTAGCGCTGCTCTCTCACATCTCAAGTGGCTACAGAGGTGCTGTTGCTTTTCATCTTTATTTGCCAGGGAAACCCTAAAAGTCCAAGCCAGTCCCTGAATGCAGCCCAGTGAGAGTCAGGCAGATCTGTGCTGTGCAAAGGAGCTTTCAGACCCTGATAAAGGTGGCCCATAGGGAGTCTCTAGATGCACATAGGACATCCGTAACTGCTCACATGTGCATTCTCCAGGGTGTCCCTACTCCGGTGACACATGATGAACAGTTATTGGCATTGAAAACCTGCAATGAGAAGTTTCGCCATGCCTGTCATGACAACCATGACACAGTTAATCCACTACCTCTTTGCACCCTCCATCATGCTGTTCAGCATGTGAGTCCAAGGTGTTTCTAGGTCATCATCCTCACCGCATCATGAACAAGATGCTCAGTGAGGGTCCCTCTCACCTCTGCTATCCTTTGTTTTCTGGCAGTCTATTCAAAAGCAGTTGATAAAGTAATTGTTTTATCAAACAATTTTCAAACCTAAAGACAGCCTTTCCCAAAGGCACAGTGACTAGCTCTTACTAATATCAGACTGCCTCAGGTCTTGCAAAAAGGTTACTGCAAATCATGCACTGATGCTGGCGTTCGACCTGCTAATATCACAGATGCCATCTTTAAAATTTCACTCCAACATGGCCACTAAATTAATATCACAGTTATCTTAAAGGCAGAAGCCTGTTGAAATAACAGTAAAACAGAAGGAGAAATAAGAAAAAGCATTCTGCTTCTTGTTGCATTTTACCACAAAAATTCTGGCTTTGCTGAGCTCGTAGTCAATACTAACACAGAGTTCTGTCTTATTTCCAGCACTCACTAAATGTGCAGATGCAAATGTTAGTAATTAACTAGCAAATCAGGAGAGAGCACAGATATAACATGCGAAACTTGAAAAAATACTTATCATCTTCTGCCCAACCTGCCCTTCTCCATTTGGTTATCTACCCAATAGCAAATTCAACAGAGGACAAGTTAGATATATAGATAGGGGCAGACAGATAGATATTAATGCATATATAAGCCATTTACAAAACACTTCTGTAAAATACTGTGACTATCAAAATCAGCCAGCTGCATGTCTGAAACCTTCACCAAATTATCCCTTAACTTCTGATAACTTCCTAGCTATAATTTTACTATTTAAACAGTAACTGAGTGGGGAAGCCCTTTCCTAACAATTAAAGAACAAAAGTCTTGCCCTGACAATCAGTCTTTGTCAGAGAATCCTTTATTTACAGGGTGAATTGTTTATAAGAAAAAGCCTGAAAGTGCTTTTGAAGTTAAACTGGTACAAGAAGTCCAAGTTGCCGTAGGGAGAATGGTCCACTTATACAGGCCTTTATCCTAGTAACTAGTAATTGATCCATCCAATTGAATAGAGTTCACTCTCAGTCATTCACCAAGTTTCTAATTACATTTTTACATAATCTTATGTATAATTCAGCTTTCCAGCCAACGTGAACTGTATTTGAAAAGTCAGAATCATGTTAGCTGAAGAACACATCAAGCTAGATTTCTTACTCACACCGAGCAGCCTTTTAGTGCCCAAATGGTGCAGTGGGGATCTGCAATAAGATAGATGTGAAAGAAGGGACCATAGGTAGTGTGACATTTCACAATGTGACACCTAGAACTCAGGTATTGAAGTCAGAAGTCAGGTGTCCAGTTTCAAGGGCTGGAGGTCATACAGCCACGTTAGACACCCTGCACGTGGTACGTAGCAGAGTGAGGCTCCGCCGTGCCACCCACCAGCACTGGGATGTCCCCACACCCAAGAGAAACACGTCAGGGAGAAACACGAGCTCATCAGCTAGACACACATCCCAAAGCTATGTCTGGGCACCTCTGCAAAGTGGGGATTTACTTTGCAGAGCCCCAAACCATGCCCACCTCCTCTTCAGTAACTTAGTGGTAGGACGTTCTCTGATGAAGACAGCTGAGAGTGAGAGCAGGATTCAGAGTCCCAAACTGCTTCATTAATATAGTCCACTGAGCTCAGCAGGGAAAGGTTGAGTCTAGTCTGTCACAAGTACTGTGCATATTGCATCTTTGTGAATCTTCAGAGGAATATTAAAATGGACTTCCAGGATCATCTATTCCAGTCCTTTCATGTGACAGACAGCCACATCATACAATCTTTTACACATAATCATGTATCTTTCCTAAATTAACCAATATCTATCCTTGTGTCTTATTCCCATTCTCTCCACCAGAAGATAGCTGTAAAACCTTAAATATTAAACTAACCCAAATTCACAGGTATATAGACTATCAATTTTTTCTTACGCTGAAATTGGCCTTTAACTAAAATATCTGAATTCATTAGGAGATGTTTTCACTCCTGAAATATTTATTGAAAGAAATGTATCTTCTCTTGATCTTGGCTCTGCTCAGCTAAGCAAGTCAAACTCTGCTGTGTGAGGAAAGAAAAACAGCTCCTTCATTTCTGTGATAACCATAGTAATTCTTTCAGCAAAACTTTTGGCTTTAAAGCTCTTCTTTCTTGATGGTAACTGTTGTAACTGCTATAACTGTTGTAAATAGTATTCTTCATGCGGCCTGCTTGGTACCTTGCACACTTTCCGCCTGAACTCCTTCAGCCAATATGTCCCAAATTCACTTCTACCTTTTTCACAGTTTATTCCCACTTGTGCCTCATAGCCATCCTGTGATTAATTAATACACACAGGTCTTTCTTTTCCTCTGTTTCTTCCAGCTCACAGATTCCCATTTTAAATCTGTAATTATTTTTAATTATGTAATTATTTCATAAGCTCATTCTGGGTCTTTTATTCTAACCCTGCTCCTCACCCAGTTCTTCCTCTGTGATAGTCTGACTGAATTCTGCACTGCTGATACCTTTCAACACTAATGGTGGTTGTCACCCATTACCTAATTTCTTATCTAGCTGTATCCTATTTTGTGAATCTTTTTCTCCCTTTTAAGTATTATTTTCTAATGTAGGTCCATAACAGATTTGTCACTAAATTACAGCAAGATTTGATGCATTGCATTTGCACCGATGTCGCACCCCAGCTGTACCTGGGTAACTGGGTGCAGAATCATGACACATTTGATAATGGTGAAAGGGACACACACAGCAGTATTGGTTTAGCATTAGTTTTCAGCCTTCCTTTTTGTTCCTTGTCTTATGTGGAAAGATGTACAAGCAGTATTTTCCTAACACAGATTTATAACAAGTTAATTCACATCATGTTTGACAGTCGACTTAATTATAACTCTCAAATAATTCCCATAAACTAAAATACCTAATCATCAATGCAAAATAAGCCTTTAGATGTTCAAAAAAATCAAATAGTCATAAATACAGTTAAATGCATGAATATCCATCTGTAGTACCTTGCTGTTAAGAACTGTCAACCATACAAAGTGTGGAATTTCCTATTTGAAAAAGGCAAAATGATAAAAACGTGCCGAAAGTCTAGCGTTGTGAAGATGTAAAACAGATCATTGGTTTCACTGTAGAAGTTTGGTAGTTTCATGACCCATGACATTATAATTTCTGTTCATTTGCCTATATGCAGGATTACCGAGACCACTCCATTTATTCACAGTGTTCTGTGGCTGTCAAGGGAAGCTGTTACTGTACATGCAATACCTTAAAAGGGGAAGAAAATTACACAAAAAGACAGAGAAGCCATTAAAAGGAAAACAAGGGTAAAACACCAACAACTGTTGCACCATGGCACTGAAAAGGGCACAATATTAATGATAACTTTTCTTCATTTTCTGTTGCACAGAAAATGCTCAAGTATTTCAAATATGGCATATTAATATCTGAGCCGAATGGAAAGAAGTATGTTCTGCATCCAGAGTCTCACCATTTGCTCTGAAGCCAAATGGCTCAGCTTAGTCCACATAGAGAAACTCTCTTCCACTCCCAAACGGGCTGGCTTTGTCCATACTGCTTTTCGGGGGACAGACCCATATTGTTGGTCCATGTGTGGGATCTGGCCCATATTGTCACCCAGCTATGACTAAACATTATCTGGTTGAGTGGCTCTTTGGTATGGGTGAAAACCGTGCCAGGAACTATGCTAACAATTAAACCTGCCCCACTGCCTGCCAGTTTTTATGATGTAGTCTAAGGAATCAGTTCTGTTAATGGTGCTCTTTCATATTCTTACACACAGGTGCAAATTGTTTCAGATCTGACTCTGCTCCATTAAAAACTTTGGCCGTCTGTGAGTTTAGTAGGACCAAACTCTTCACATCTTAGTTCCTACCTGTGAAATAGCAATTACATTTAATGTGTTTGAAGGAAAAAAAAACTTTTAAAACATAAAATATCTTTTTTTCTATTAAAAATATTTAAAATGTGAATTCCTTTTTTCCACTGTCCAAATTGTCTGTCTAGATGAGTATGACTTCTGCAAAATGAGAGATGGTCTTCTGCTACAGCTATGGGCATAAAAGCAACTTATGGATAAGCCAGTGGATAAATCTGCAGAAAACTGGCTTCTTTTTTGATTTTGTCCTCGTTCTTTCAATTCCCCTCTATGAGCATCTTATATATCATCTAAAGTTCATTTTTCAAATTTCAAAAGCCAAAGGGCAATTTGTAGATGCTGCTTTAGAGTGATGAGGAAAAAGCCAGTTCTAGTATGAAATATGCATTGGAGGTGGCATTCAACTGCGTGTTTGTTCTAGCTTTCGTTTGCAGGGACTGATCATATGTCTATATGGGTTGTAGTTAGACTTCAGAAGTGAATGAAAACTTGCAAATTAAAGTCAACTTCATTTCAGCAGATTTTGAAGAATTTTAAACATTATGGAAGTATTAAAAATCTTTTCTTTTAGATATATTGTACTTAGAAGTCTTTGATAAAGACTAGTCTCTACCAATCTTTTATAAAGCAGAATGGTGTCTTGATGAACAGACCTCTGATATTCACTCCCTCCTCCAGCCGTTTTGCACATTTTGCAATCGATACCTATGTCAGATGGAGCTTTGAGGAATACAGACCTTTTCCTCAGAGCACGCAACTCCAGCATACCCAAATGTTTTGTATTAAAAAAATTTTTTAATAAAAATGAGAAAAATAGATTTTTACATTGAAAAGAAATCAAAGCATCTAGGAAAGAGACTAAAAGCCAAAGGGCTTGTATACACCTCCCTCCCCACTCTCTGCATCCTCACAGCTGGGTGGCCTCCTCCTACACTTGGTTGCAGCCAATTGACTTTCTGTCTGTCAGCAAACTCAGCACAGTCCCCTTTGGCCCCAGGAAAGTTCCCTCCATCACTTCTATGTCCTGGCTGTTTTCTCTCTGGTTTTCACTGCAATCTTGCATCCTGTGCTTCTCTTCCCAGGCTCACTCCACACCTGCCAACACCCCTTCTGCCCAGAGAAACTGAGTAGCTCCATAAGGGCTGAAACAATCTCCCTTCCTTCCAAAGGTTCACTTAAAGTAAGATATACATTACTGAGAATGAAATTAAAACAATCTGTTATAGATGCATGCCTACATTTTGCCCTTCCTGAATGGAGAGTAGTTCTTGCTGCACTATTGCATCTGTGTCTGTACTGGCACTATAAATATATTTCTGCTCTTGACTCTGAGAGCAACTAATAGGATGGGCTTGTACTGAGATTTCAGATGAGAACATGTTTGCTCCACAGTCCAAAACCATTCTTTGGAGAGCTGAAATTTTGAGTTCCTGTTTTGACTAATTTTCTGAGAGTCTGGCTTCCTGAAAAATACGGGCTATAAAACAGCAATAGGCTAAATTCAGTTCCCAATGGCTGTGCCCTGCACCTTGCAGGATGGGCCTGAGCACACCGCGCTCCCAGTGCGTCCTGAAAGGCAGCATTTGACGTGACACCAGCCCTTGCAAAAGGCTTGCTTTGGGCCTGTCTTCAGGCTGCCACAGAGCTATGCTCTGTGCTGACAGACGGCACCAGGACTCCACCAAATAGCAGAAGGGAAGAAATTCCTCCAGAGGACAATTCAGAGGAGGACTTGCATGCTCTGAATTGCCCATTGAAGAATCTTTTCTCTCTCCATTGACTATATGAGGAGTCTAGGGATATTAGTCTTTTAACTGAAATGCCTACATTTAGATGCTTAAAGTTCAGTAATGGAATTCATAAGATTGCTAACGGTGCAAACATATAGCAGGGGAAATGCTGGCTCTTGTCAACACATATAACTTCCTAGTTTTGTAGAAGATATAAGCTGTAACTCCATTTTGCTGCCTGTGATACAAGCTAGACATTGAAAGTAGAGGGAGACTCTTATCAGTCATCTAGTACATTGATCACGAAAACCAGATTTTCTTTTAATTAGCAAATTTTATTACATCTTCCAGTAGAGGTTTGAATGTCCCATATGTGCCTTTTCCACTGATAAGCAAGTTAATGTAGACTGTGGCCTTGTGTAAGCTAAACACCAGCAGGACAGTTTCTACAGACGTGTGTATAATCCTAATAAATGATTTGTGTATGTCCATACAGTAAGTCACATTGTCCCAAGGTCCTTGGGGAAAGCTTTTAGAGAGACAGAAGGGAGGAAGAATTACCAAATGTCCCTAAAACAGTGCTTGATTAGTGCGGTAGTAAAGCATTGACCTCAGAGACGAAGATTAATATCTCTTCAGGAACAGGAAGAAATTGAATCCTTCTACATCCAAATGAAAGTTTCCACCTCTCACTCAGATAAAACATCCTTTTTGTTCCCAGATCCAGAAAGGCCTTCCGTTGTCTCTGAAAACCCATCACTGGTTTGCTTAATCAGCTCTCTACCCAGCGCTGCAGTGCCCAAAGACTTCTGTGGGTCAGACTGGCATCGCTCTGGGGCCAAGGAGTGGATTCAGCTCTTAAAACCAATTCCAGCCTGACAGGAGTGGAAGCTGGAGAGAAAAGGCTCTGTCAGCTCCCAGGCAAGTGCAAACCCTGACAGAATTTCCCTGCATATTGAGTGTTTCACAAGTTAGCTAAGAAAGACAGCTAGCATAATGTTATAAGCAAAAGCAAAGATTTTCAGCTACCTGAAACAGAAAAAGCACAAGTATTTGTGCATGGTCACAGAATAAAACTGGGGGAGGGGCTTGTTTTTAACTTCTTTTTTACGCATCTTAATGGAAAAATTCCACAAGGACCTTAAGACCATCAAACTATTTTTGCAGTGACTGGAGTAGTTGCATAATCATGAAGAAAAGGCACATATTTCTTTTTCCTCATTTTCTTAATTTAAGTAGAGCAAGTGAGTCACAGAGACAAGAATACATGTTAAAATCTTCAAAAAAAAAAAAAACCACCCAAAAGATAATTTTAGATATGACAGAAAACAAATGTACGACTCCGAGTGTTGCATAACATGACCTTTTATATCCTCCTGTGTCCCAGAAAAAGGTACAGTCCCGCACTACAAATCCCCCAACAGCACATCACGTTTAAGAGGATGCTGCCCTCCATCCCAAACACTTCACCTGCCACTAAAGTATAAAGATACTAGGGATCTCCAGCATATGTACAGGCTCTTAGAGAAAGAAGTAACTGGCAGGGGGGAAACGACAGCAAATTCAATGAATGCTTTATCACCCATTTCAACTCTTATATTCTCTAAAGGAGCTAGTACAGCAAAAGCACTTGCTAAATGAATCCTTTCATTTTTTAAGCATTTTGAGATGGGAAGGCAATTTGCCAGGCGCTCATGGTGACAGACTTGCTTCCCAAGTGGCTCAGTGCATTTGGCCAATGGCTTTGTGTGAAACTAGCAAAGCAATGTGGATTTATGTGGCTCAGGGATCTGCCCCCATTAGCTTAACAGCTCCCAGGTGGGTTCCAGTTAGCAGAACTACACAGGGGAATGAGTGAGGGGCATTTAAAATGGTCACTTTAGGCAAAAGAGGCCTAACAATCAGTTTGAAAACAGGAAAGTAAAAGGCTCAGTTTCATTCTGCCTTCATAAGTCAAAAATCACAAGGTGACTTCTGTATTTCTGCCCAGCGCAGAGACCTTTTATTCCCTGCAGGCTCTCCTCTGTGCCAGCCTGCGGCTGCTTGTGTCCCAGAAAGCAGCTCTAAGCATGTCAACACCACGGCGGGGACCAACAACCTGTCAACAGAAGGACTCTGATCCTCCACTGCCGGCATGAGCAAAGTTACTAGAGAAGCAGAATAACCCATCCCCACTCTCACCGGTCCCCAAGGGGATGGGAGCGTGCAGAGGCACTGTCCCCTCCACCACCGCAACACTCTCACCACTCTCCAGCCAGCCTTTCCTCAGCTTGGGGGCTACTCAGATGGCAGAAAATGATATTTGGGCTTTTCTCTGCCACCTCCGACTGGGTAGGAATGGTCCTCACGTGAGAGTGGGCATGCCACAAAGGAGAAAAATAGTAATGTTGTTAAGGAAGAGAAAGAAATAAGATTATCAGAAAGAAATGTGGTAAATTTGGGAAAGATGGAGATTTTTGAGAGTCTGGGAAATGGTTTTGGGTGGCAAGAGTCCAGAGAGAAGAGGTTTGGTGGGAGGGCGGAGACTCCATGTCCCCAGGGATGCCTGCACCCAAGCTGAGAAGCCGGGACTGTCATCCGGGGGTGGGTGCCAGGCCCCTGCTTCTGGGCTTCGAACAGGGAGGGGAAAGATACCAAACGACAATATTTTGGGGGTCAAAATGAAGATGTGTGGGCTGGCTGTACAACAAGGAAATACTTGTGACACACCAAAACTTTGACCAGAATTATTCCACTTTAAAACAGAGTTCTATTCCATGACGCTGGGTTTCATGAAGAAATGCCTTCTGATAAGGCATAGAAATTCCTCAGTTTTACTCTTCAGTTTTATTGCCTATTATTTAGCCTTACTTTAAATAAGAAGAAAATGTAGCCAGTGAAAGTTTATAGACCCTCCAGGGGACCCCCCTGTCAGATGACAGTTCACTACAAGCATCCTTAGTTTCCACAGGCCAAAAATATGTATTAGATCAGGATGGATGAGAGGGTTTTCAAATCTAACACCAGAGTATAAACATTTTGTTCATAAAAAAGGCAAACTGGGTTTTCACTCTAGAGAGAAACGTCCATAAATCAACCAACGGATGATATAATGCACAATGTGGCATGAAGCAAGAGTCTCAAGAATCAAGAGAAATGCAGAGAATTGTGTCAGAAAATAGCAATACAGATGGTAGTTGTGATTATGAAGTTTAAAATCCAATAACTCATTTAGCATCAGAAGTGGTGGCGGGCAAGCTTTTAAGAATCACAGAGGCTACAGATTTTCATGAGAAGCAGCAGTTGCTTCAAATACCCAACTGTAACCAACTGAGAGAACAGAAAGTTGGGCATTAGAGCTCTGCTTGTTTGACGATAATATGAAGTACAAACAAATGTCATAATGGGGTGATTTTCTGCAAAATTCTATTATTCTTCATAATTTTAAAATGAGTTAAATGGAATTTCTTTTGAGATGTTTGTTTAAGTTTGACATTTAAACATAGGGTGTATTATTTATGCAGGTCTTCAGACCATTTGTCCTTTGGCTATACTTGAGGAATGAGACTTCAAAAAACAAGCCATGTCAAAATTAGATTGCTCTAGAAAAGTAATAGGTAGCAGAGGAGATAATTTAGGTGTATTTTTTTCAAGGGCATTTCTTAGTCATAACACAAGGATGAAAAGCGTGACTTGAAAATAGCAATAAAAGGAGAAGCTCCATACCTGACCACCCTCAGTACTGACCACCTTTTACAACCGCTACTATTGTTTTTAACTGGTAACGAGGCTATTTTAACTGGTACTGAGGGTATGCATCAGCTTGCAGGATAAGGCCTTTGAATTAGTATCCATCCACCCAGAGTGTCATAGGAAAACATCAAGCTGTAATTTAAATCTTACTGTGAGCCAGGTGGATTTCAAGGTGGATTTAAACGTTCCCCTTCAATTTCGTAAAAAATTATGATGTTTCCTCAGGAAAGCAAGCATAATGAATATTAGCCAGATTGTTTTTAGATGGAAAAGCGGCTGGGTTTAATTTCCAGGCACTCCCAAGACTCAGATGACTTTACTGTGAAAGCTGTTATACTGAATGCACAGATGTTGGATGTAAAGATTCAGGCTTCCTTCCGTGTGGTGAGCATGTCCTGGCCTGCCTAACCCTTCCTTCTTTCACCTCTTTTGATAAGGAAACAGTAACAAGATGCAAAGCCTCTTCTCTACTGTTATGTCCAAAGACACATGAATAAGGGGAAGTTGCACCAACATATGGAGGTGTAAAACTCCTCTCCAGGCACTTACTCACTCTTGAAATCCATGGCTGTAAGGTGCTTGACTACTTCTACGTTGAAATAACTGTCACTGATTGGTGTGTGGTAGTTCAAAGGGAAAGAGCTGGAGATTTTAGGTGCCATAAAAAAAGATCTCCTCACAAATCATCATCCTAGCTAGAATTAAAAAAATTGCTAGTCAGCCCAGACAAAACTGTAGGACAGTGCAGCCAAAAAGCTAGTGACATTGTAGTCACCTGTATTTTGCAAAAATGTATGTTTCTCTATGGTTGTGTTACATCCAGAAGTAGCACTGGGGATACTGATTCCTTGATAGGTGGTGACTTTATATGCGAGCTCCTCTGAAGCCCAAGGCATATACAGCATAGAGATCACTAAGGTGCCAAAAGGAGCTCTAAGAAAAAGTTATGGTGGCTTTTCAGTCGAAGAGTTTTGATCTCATACACGTATGAGATTGGATTTATGAGGGAAACTGGCAAGCTGCTGTGTTAGTGAGATGTGAACCCTGCAAGCTCCAAGCAGTAGCATTCTGGGCTGGTTATGGTCTGGCCTTTTTTCTTGGGAGAGGGGTATTAAAGTTACTGCAATATTAGCTATGAAAGATGTTTTTAAAGGATTAACTATTAAGTACTGAAAACTGTAAATATCAGAGCCTCCATAGGAAAGGCTGTAACTGTCCTGTGATTTCAGTGCGTCCATGGGTCCAGGCTGTGACCTCATGACCAACTCACTCTGGTGCCTTGCTGGGACTCCTCGGTGATAGGTACAAAGAATTTATGAAGTCCTCTGGGATTCTTCTTTTAGCAGGGCCTGCTGGAGAAATGTAGCAAAGCTTTCACACTCTACAAGTCAGGATATGCTTAGACTGCATTAGCCAAATGCCTTTCAACAGTCACCTTGCTCTAGCTATTATAAGGTAATTAACCACACACATGTTCCCAATCTATTGAAATGCCAACTAAAATCACTGCTTCAAGCCAGTGTTATCCATTCATGAGGAGACAGCCCATGGCTGATGGAGGTAGATCTACAAGGTACTGTCAGATGAACACAGAAGGAAAGACTCAGCAGAAACTGGAGATGAGTATACACATGGATATGAGGAAGGAGGTAGGGAAGAAGGGTACAATGCTCACTCCTCTTACACAGAGGCTATGCATCTGCCCCACAAGCTCCTCATTTCCCAGTATAGCCCCTTCTAAAGATGGTTGATATGACTTGCATTAGGACAAGGCTCACATATGGTCATGTACTGCATCTCACTTGTGGGCCATTAATATCTTACAGTGTGGTCTCTCTGCTGCTTGGAATTGAGCACAGCCTAAGAAAATAGGAATAAATCAACAAGATTTGTTCCTGGTAACATCCTCACACAGTCTTACTCTTCATATTCAGCAGTAGGATAAATGCTCAAAGAATCATTTGCTGAATGTGCTCCAAGAATGAATCCATTCCAAGAATTCATAATCTGCTCAAGTCTATTCCCAAAGGAGAAAAACTGGCTGAAACTAACAGGTTATTCATTCTGCTTTCCCAGGGATTTAGGACTGATTCCTCACAAGTACCAAATCACTCAGTACTGCTGGTCCTCTCTTGCTCCATAAGCTTTTTGTGACTGGTCTCACATCACCGTGATGGTTATGTTGTTTAGTTTCGAGGTCCACTGAGATCCCTTCAGATGGCGGAATAAAAGACAGTACATTCATACTGAATGCTGCTACAAGAATCTCATTTTGAAGAGCTGCAGACTGCTTTCACTCTCTAAAAGGGTAGCTGCACACCCAGTGCATTCTTATGGATGATCTTTGCAACTTTGGTGAGTGTTTTTCTTGGTGATTTTTAGCAGTGTCACTGTCAGGCCCTGGGAAACTGAGCTTTACAGCGGGAAACAGGGCCTCACTCAGTCTCGTAAAGCCAAGAGCTACATGAGCCAGTTGTTTTCTACAGCTCAACATGGTACTTGGCATCTCTCCCACCCTTGTAGCTGTCTTCTATTCACCTAGCCCTGACCGCTTACTCTGACTCCCACTGCCAAAGCCTTAGGTCCTCATTCCAGCTTGTTTTATATCCAAGATTTACCCTGCAGCATAGGCGATCTGGCTTTTGGCCTGGACCCTCTGTCCCCCCCAATTAGGTTTGATAGTGCTGTCTTCTCTGTTTCCTCACTGCCCAAGACTTGTCCACTATTCTTTTCCCTCCAATCAGCTCAAAACAAGCCTTGCTTTTTCTGGTTCCCAGCCTTGTGTTGTCTGGATTACAGTACCTGGCTGCCATCCTCATCCCTGAGTCTAGCCCAGCTCTGACCATTGCATCAGGCTGCCTGTGTCTCAACTGCCTCCTGACGTCTGCAACTACAGAAAGTCCTCCATTTCCCTTATTGTCAAGGATTTTGTTTTCTTAAAACATATCAAGGTCCTGGGCAAACAAACTTTCTGACAGGTAGGTATTAGAAATGAGAGCCAAGGCACAACTATTTTGACAGCTTTTCTGTCTAATGATAATGTTACCCTCTTTTTCAGTGATTCAGCTCTTTGTACCACTAACACTTTTCCATTTGGCTAGATTTAAAGAACAAGCAGAACAGCAGGTGCCAGTGCTCTCTGAGCACTCCCTCCGAGCCAATATCATCAACAATTTAACCATGTGTTCCCCTCAATCCTCTTGTTTTGTGTAACTTACTGACAGATAATACTTCAAGTCTGTCTTTTCTCCTCTATTACAACATTTTTTGTCATATTCAACATGTCTCTAAGCACAGAATGTAAGCTTCATCTCACCCAACTGTGTCTGCAAAGTAGATATTTCTATCTGAGCTAGTCCTATACACTGTCTCTATAATCTGAAACCTAGGTTCTTCCTCAACTTGATGTCTACTTAAGGATTTAAACTCTGGAATTTAAACTCTAATCATACCTACAGTGTAAGCATCTAATACTAGGTGAGATGAAGACCACCTCAAACCCCAACAAAACTTTTATGAAATAATGGGGGATGCCTCACAAGCACTGCAGAAATCCTGTCTCTTGAAAATTCAGAATCTCATCTCCAGCAAGATAACACCTCTAAGTTAATGGTCACCGTCTAAACGTTCTCCATGTGGTCTGTCATTAGATACGTCTGGGCATATTCATATAGTCCACATTCTGCTCAGCTAATATGCTTACATTTTCCTGTTGGCTAGGTGTAGGTGGCTTCATACTCAAGGTCTTATTTCAGTCCACTAAGTAACTCCTCAGAAGTCTTCTGAGCAGTCAGTCTGGTTACAGAGACGTATATAGTATTTATGCCAATGAATGTGGCTTAGATTACGCATTAAACTACTGGCAACATCACTCTCATGATAATTGAGGCTACAGGTGAAATGACAGTACAGAGGAATTTTTCTAGAAGCTCCATGGCATGAATGTGGAGGATGACATTAGAGCACAATGTTGTCTGGGCAGAGAACATGCAGCTTCATGGATCTTTGGAGCCTACTGTTTTGTATAGCCAGGCATAAGGAAGCTAATGGATCTCGTCCAAGATGAAAGGAGCAGCTACTGCAGGTTGGAGTCATGCACTTTAGAGCTGCATGATGCCTGAAGATATTTGGACATAATCTGGTCTCCCACGAACAACTCTTTCCTGCCCCTAAAGAAGTCTTTCTTCTTGTAGAGTGAGCGAACAAACTTTTTCAGGGTATTGGCACATGATCGAAGATGCCAGAGAACCTGAGGAAAGATCAAAAAGAAGATGGTGTGAAACACCTCTGGGGTCTGATCTTGCCAGCCTGATGTCTTTGAAAGCTGTATCATCTGTGCAGAATGAGTGTAAAAGACAACAGATGCAAATTTGTGAACAAACTGTTAGGCAGTAGAACATCACGTCCATCAGAGAGTGGGAGCAGAGATAAGATGAGGGAGGATATTTTTCATGAAGTTTCTGTTTAAACTCTTAAATCCCATGCTGAAAGTCACTCTGAAGTCTCTTATGTCACTCACTTCCACTGCACTGAACATAATATGTATGCCTTTCAGGTATCCTACTATGCCATTTTAAATTATTTCTTATCTTTAACTTTAGAAGGTTGATTCTGATTCTATTAATCAGAACAAAGGAGAGTGTGACAGCTAGAAGGGGGATGAGGGAAAAGTTGAGAATATTTATTACAGCCTTTTGGGGCTCAAGGTATCCCAGGCTTATTTAATATGTTGATGTGTTGAACACTAAGTGGTCTTTTTTATCATCACTCAGCTCTGATATATAAATATAGGCACCTATTAATTATAGTAGCAGATGATATATATGAAAATGCCTACTTAGCCTACAGTTATAAGAAAATTCATTATAGTCATCATGGCTGCCCCAAGTACACCAGTGGTTTGTCCTTGTAAAGGCATGCCTGGCCCAATTAAAATGCTGATGAGAAAGCATCCACTGGTCTCTTGAGACAGCTGCCTCTGAGATAGAGGGAAAATACCTGTCCTTAGCCTCAGGGTGTAGGAGCCTGACCATTTCAACAATTATAGCACTGGAAAAGGAGTGGATTCTTGCTCTTTACGAGGATATTTCTTGCCCTATAAGTATACATGCCACTTCACATGCAGATGGACACATAACTAGCCCCTCACAGAGACAGTCAGAGCTGGGACTGTCTGCTAAGAAAGAATCCCAAAATGGTGTAGAGGCAGCTCAGCAGGAGCTACCCTCCTTTCCAACCTCAAAATTTCAGTATGTCAGGGACATGAATTTCACCATGTTTCAGTGGTGCCTAGTCACAAAATAGTGCCTTGGAGCTGTGGGGCATCATGAAAACTTCCCTAAGCTGTACTGGTGATGAAAGCCAGCTTCAGGTAGATAAAGCCTTTGCTTCTCCTTTTCTGACCCTCTGCTAGCTAGAGCTATGTCACATCAGAGAACCTCATCCAGAGTTTGACTCATCTTATGTCCCCAAATTCCTTGGTTTAAAGGCTCTGCTCTTCACAGAGTACAGAAATTTAGAAGTTAGAGTAATGTAACAAGCTGAACCATGGAAGTCCACAGAAGCATTCTTTGTTCTACATGCAGAAAGAAAATACAATTCAATTTATTCAGCATGAAATTAGACTAAACTGAGCCACCTGGTATTTTCTCATGCAAAGTACTCACATGCTACCACAATCCAGGTGATATTCAGCAACTTCTTATGTAACAATAATTTGAGTGTAAATCTGAGGCTGAAGAGCAGTGGGCCAGATCCCGCAGCGGCACAAATCAGTTCTCCTCAACAGGCTTCACAAGAGCTTTGCAGATTTCTGGACTTTGCAGCATATCTGGACCTTTCCTTTCTTTGAGGCCTCTGATAAGACTTCCTAGAGTCAATTCCTGCTCAAAGTAGAATGTAATTTCTTTTTGGAAAATGCATTCACACTCCCCCAAAAAAATTTAGCAGCAAAAAGCTCATCCATAGTAAACTCTTCTAATGGTTAATATAGCCTTACTATTATTCTTAACACAATTTCTCAAGAGTCAGAATTGAATTTCAGTTTCTGAAACTCACAGTAGCATAATCTGCTAGACTGAAGAGTTGTCTGTCATCAAATTTTGTTCCTAAGCAAATATTTTCAAAGCATTGCATTCATGATTCATTCGTACTCTGTCCTTAATGTGATTTGCAAAGTGAAATATAAAAGGACAAAATCAGGTTTTTTTTGAACATTCTCAAATAGATTTTTAAGCTGCACGCTTTCTGCAAGAGTCTATAATACTCCGTGCATCAGATAAAATACTAATTTATCAACGAGTGAGCTTGGTTGATCTATTCTGCTGCTTACTGTGTTCTTTATCTGCAGTTAAGAAAACTTTATAATGGGGTTCAACCTGAAGTAGACTTTATAAAGTTAAATATTACCTGGATTTACTGTCTTAATAACAGAAGAGATGACAAGCAGCAATGACATTAATAATAAATATTCTCAACAGTAAGATGCAAGATTTGGGCAAAGATTGAGAAACAGCTTGCCACTCCCTCAGTGCACACATCCTCAGGGATCTAATTAAGATTAATCTCATCACATTTAAAGATTGGGGATGTCCCAGATGGACTGCAGGTGGGAAAATGGCAAAAAGGTGTTTATGGCAAAAAGCTGTGATATCGGGTGACATTAGTTGAGCATTTGTCAGAATCTCAAGTGATGACAAAATACATTCTGTAGTCCATATTTTTTGTAAGCAAGAACAGGTGAGTGAATCATTAAAGGAACAACAAGGCTCAACACAGAATTGAAAAAAACGTCAAAGCAGCAATACAGAGGAGCTGTTTGAAAAGAGGAGAAACTCTGCCTCCTAAAATTGTCCCCGAAGTCAGCACTGTTTAGTGTTCATCACGAAATTTTAACACTCTGACAAACTGAAAACTAAATCCTGACAGAGTTCATTGTGACTCAGTTGCTGTAACAAATGTCTTCCTACTTTCCCCACACCCATGCCTACAGCCAGGACTACCCTTGTTGTAGAATATATTCTCTTTTTATCCATCCTTTATGCAGGCATGGATTAGGAGCCATACCTGTGCCTCGTTTTCTCACATGCTACAAAAGCTGATAAAACTAACGTAATGAGGGATCAGCATCACAAAACATATTGTGTTACATATTTCCTACATGGTCACAACCATAGTTCATTTACTTATGTATGTATATATACATATATATATATATACACACACTCACATACATTTTTCTCCTTCACTTCCCTCTCAACATATGCATACACCAGTTGGCATCTAGATGAAGTGCCTGACAAGTGCATTCGTGCTACCAGAGCTAACTAGTGTTTTTGTGGTTTTGAGCAAGCCCAGCTGGATTCAGCTCAATTACAGATTTCCTTTCACTGCTATCAGCTTCTTAGCATTAGATATAGCCTGTGTTATTTGTCATTCCTCACCCTAGCACAGGCCTATCACAATAGCTGACAACTTCTTTCGTTAGCTGTCACTCACAAATTTGCTGAGCTAGTCCCAGGCCTACCCCATTACCTATATTTTCATGGAATACCATTGCATGCAGAATGCCAACGACTGGTCTCACTTTGCCAAAAGTGTCAGCTTTCAGCCTTCTTCTGCTATATTTGCAAGCAAACATCCTTCCACTTTCTCCCATGCCACCCTTCACACACAAAAGTAGTTTCTCACAAATATCGAAAACCCAGCTCTCAAGCAGGATCCATCCAAACTCATGCATGGTTAGACCTAGGATTTTGGGACTGTGATTGTCGGGTTGACTGGTGGTGTCTCACTGCTGCTTTGCTCTCCTCCCAGTCTGTCGTCTCTAGCTTTACACTACGAGCCTCATGAGGGGCTCCCAGTACCAGCTAGAATCTCACTTTCAAAATGCAAAACAAGGGCACCGTTACAGCAATATTTGCAACCGTCTTTCCATTAAACTTGCTTTCTTTGACCTATGATAATCAATATCTCAAAGTGTGTTTCTGCAGGAGCAGAGGTTTGGATTTTAAGTAAAGAAATGATGCACACCAACAATTTTGTTAAATCGCATTGGAAGTTTGCCAGACTCAGGAAAATCTGCAGCATCTGGCAGCAGACTAAAATACATTTATTTAGCAACCAGGGAAATATTGTGAGTTTACTATCCTGGAAAAGTTTACTGTCCTGGAAAATAGTTACTGTATGAAACACATGCCAAGTTAATATTGTAATGAGCTTTATGGCTTGGAATGGCAGTTCACTAGCACTTGCAGCCAGAGGGCCATATCCTCAGGTGGTGTAAAATAAGTAAAGGTGGAGGAAGCCACAGACTTATCAGGAACAGACTTTTAAGCAGGGAACAACTGGTCTGAGAAACAGCCTGCTGCTGCAAATCTTCTCTTACAAAGATGGACTCATTGACTTTGGATGATCATGGACTATTCCTTTGAAGGCAGACACACAAAATCTAATAAAGCTGTCTAAGAAAATTTCTTAATAACATTCAAGACAATTACTGCTTGCTAGTGCATATCCCTAGCACATGAAACTACTGTGCCTTAAATGATTAGGGCCGCCTGAGACCGCTCTGCTAAAGAGCAGGAGGAATTTTTGAAGATCTGGCCTGTGTCTAGCAGAGCAGAGAGTGCAGGGAAGACACAGGGAGGCAGCTATCGCCCATGGCTCGCCCGGGCAATGCTAAGAGCCTTCCACTTGCAAGCCTGCAGCCTGCTTTTTGCTTGCAGCTCTGTGGCCTTTCACCGCAGCTGCCACAGCCGTGGTTTTCCCTTGTTCTCATGCTGTTGCTCTTGTGTTGTTGTTCTCATGGCCTTGCACCTGCAGACCCTGGTATTATCATCATACCTGGTTTCCCGTGGGAAGCAATTGCCACGAGGGGGGAGAATCACTCCTTCCCTGCGTAGCTTTTAGGTTATGCTAGAGGAAAAACAAAACTTAGTCAGTAGGAAACTAGACAACAGTCATTTAAAACTCCATTTAGTATTACCCAATGCTACACATCTGAGCTTAGCAGCTAGTCAGTGTGCAATATTTGCACCTGACAAAAGTGTGCTCCACTCAGCACAAGCAGCAATGTAAGCAGGAGCACCCAGCAGGGAGGTTGACGGGGTCCTGATGAAAGCTATATGGTTACTATGGAAAAGCATGGTGGAAAACCATCATCGTTGCCATCACTTGCTGCACTGGAGAGGACACACAGAAGAGGATGCTCGTGTAGGAGACCCTGGCCCTGGCATATCTCTTCCTGGCTGGCCCTGGTGAGAGTTTTCACTTTCTCTTTTCTCCTTTCATTTCTCTTTCTCTCCTTTGCTTTTTCCTCAGAAGTAATTTTAGAGTCAACATATGCTGTGAGCTGCAGGCCCTGTGAATAAAGCTTGAAGCATTTAAGTCTTCCTCAGCACCCTTTGTGCAACAGCACTGTGTGACCAGTGTTATTTTTTATTTAGGGAAAACGTGCTTTCAGTTCTAGGCTTGACTTAGCATGTAACTTTTTGCAGGTTATTTTAGCGTAGGTGCAGCTGCCCCACAGCAGGGAGTTGGCTGCAGTGGCTCAGCTGGGAGCCTGTGTGTCATGTCCCTTCCCGGCAGCGGAGAAACGTGTGGCACAGCCAAGAACTGGGGGGACCGAATACCCTCCAGAAATGCCTATGTCTTTGCACAAAGACACCCTCCCAATATGTATTCTGGCTTCTTCTATAGTACAGAAGCAGACTAGGAAAATTGCTTCCTTAGTTAATGCCCAAAGTAGAGGAGAAAGAGTCTGAGGTTTGTTTCTTCTCTGTCTCAGTTCCTCAGCTGTAGGCTACCCGTTGCTGTGGGCTCTGTGCTTTACCATGTAAGTGGAAAGCCTCTGTCAGAGGCTTGCATGCAATTATGGCCCAAATTGCATCAATAAATTAGGTCACAGATTACGTATCTGGACATAACAGTCATGTCTGTACTTATAAATTAAACCATTCCCAGGAACATTTCCAAGCAATGCAACTGAATTGTTCGTTTACACTATTAAATTATCCTGGTACAGTTTTGGCCCTGCCAAATGGCTTTGGCATGCTCCAAAAAAATTCTCAGGGAGAATCCAGGAATTAGCACAGGCTAGGGACGGTCCCAGCAGGCAGGTCCCATGTGGACCCGGTTGTGGGGGCTCAGAGTTCAATAAGACATTTGTAGCCCATTTTGTGACAGTTGGTCACAGAGTTACCGGGGAATAAAATCCTGGAGAATGAAATGGCAATATGTAGTCTAATTAGTTGTATTTATACAGCACATTTCATTCCCAAGGATCCCATTCCCCATTCCAAAGGATAGAGCTCCACTTCCGGAAAGATTTATAATGTGTAAAGGATCTGCGCAGTATTATCAGTTTGAAATATTGAAGCCTTCCTGCGAGGTTTCAGACTCCATATTTAGTCTCGTTAGCCGAGGTAGTCGGAGCTTTTGTTGCTGTTAACCGCCTGTAGCTCTCCCACGCCGGAGTTTTGGAGAGCTCACCACTTCTGAACACCAGGCCAGCCTCTAAGAAGGAAACTCTCCTCCGAAGCAATGGTTTGTTACTGAAAAGCCAAAGCAGTGTGACCATCTTCAAGGTAAACCTGACCACTGCGCATTAAAAATGGATGTCCATCCACTGAGGCTTATTAGGTTTTTGCGTGGAAATACAGAGATGAAACATTTCAGGCTCATTACTGAAGGAACAAGGAACAAGCAGCGGAAAGAAGCAAAGGTTTTATATAACCAATTCTTCTGGCTGGTTTTGAACTAATCTGAAGCTGTTTGAAGCGATATACTTGCATGACTCTGCAATGCCATACAGGGTTGATTAAATAAGTCCATCAAATCCTCACAGATCTAACAGAAACTTTTCTAAATAAGCTTGAGAATTTCAAAACGAACATGCCTGCGAAGAAGTAAAATGGATCAGAGAGAAAGCTCAGCCTTGAAAACGAACAGGGCCTGTGCCATGGCAGAAAGCAGTCCCACAACACTGACTGGGAAAGCAGAGCAGAAACTTTTCAAAGCCTGTACAGTGGTGTGCATTCAGGGAGAGCTGAAAAAAATCTCAGGATATAAGCAATCATACACGCACGTTACCTGCTGTGGAATTAGACTTGAATTTAATTTTAGTACTTTGCATTACAGTCATTTACTCAAACTGTCTATTGTGTCATAACCATCTGCAGTTTCCTCTCTAACATCTCTTCATATACATTATGTCTAGAATAATTGAGAACATATTTGTCTTACTCAAATTATAGTCATTGTATTGAAGCAGCCCAAAATGCATTTAATCTGCAAAGAGGTAATATAATTATATAAGCAACACAGTTTTTTCTAATCTTTCTTTAACATCCTCTAAGTATTTTTTTTTTTTAATTCTTATTCACACCGACTAGTACCTTGTTCTTCAAACAGTCTCACTGACTTTAAGGTACTGTGAGGGAAAGCCAGACTTTATTCAACATATATAAGTGTAACAGAACCTTGTGGGCATTTCAGAAGAGAAGAGCTTTCACAAGAGATGTGAAGGAGGAAGATGTTTAATGTCAAAAGCTTAGTATCAGTTCCTCCCTGAAATAAGAAGAGCATTTTAATAAATTGTTCAGCAGTGGCCTCTGTCCTTCTTTCATATCTAGTAAAATAAGAGTCTAGGCTCAACAAATATAGCTCAAGGAGAATTAGAAGACAGAAATAAAACTGAATTCTTTTGGGGGGGTTATCCAGTGTTTGGAAACAGCATTTGGCTTTCCCAAAGTTGAACCCACTGAGGTTTCTTAAAAGAGTTTGAATTTATTGTAAATATTTCTTTTTTGTGAGCAAAAGAGTTCATTCTGTGTGAATTTCTGTTGTAGCTGCCATTATAAAATCTCAGTAATAGATATATTTTAACTACACTTCTTAATCTGTTTTCTTGCCTTCCTACTTCAGTATAAAATTTTATATTGAATTGAATCTGTGATGATCTGTGATGATAATAACATCATAACTTGGTATCAGGGACATTGAACAGGAGCCAGAGATTTTAAAATGAGCCATATTTTGTTATTTAATGTTCAACCTAAACCCTAATGATGTCTTAAAACTTATGCTAATTTTCCTTTTACTATTGGGCATTCTTGGTTTATGGCCTTTATCTTTCTCTTGCTTATACTGTAATATGCAAGAATGACTCCATTTAACTAAATACTGCTATGTGTTACAAAGCCCTGTATGAGTCTTTGCCCTTTTGAAACACCTTGCAGTAAGAACAGGCTTCCTTCTTTGTTCACTGATGTATTAAAGTTATACTTCTGGGTAGTGGTAAATAAAGCACTGTGTTTTTTTCCATTATACTTCTTAGAGCTGAGCATTATCAAAGAACGGATAAGGAGAAAGGAAGCAAGTATGAAGAAGTCAACACACCGTATCAACACACTAAAAAGAAAACAGAGCCCCTTGATACAGATATATATATATTTTTTCTAATTCAGTGAAATGGACATTGTTGTCAGTCCTGCCTTGCTTCTGTGGGTAGGACTCTCTTAATAACAGATTTGAGTATTGAACGATTGCAAGATGACACAAGCTGTAGTAGTCGGCGTAGTTGGCAGGAGACACAAACAACGATGTCATGGCCGAGGAGAGCAAAGGGGGAAGGCAAGAGTCAAGAAGGGACTGCTCGCCTGCGGCTGCCAGGATGGCCCCAACTGAGCCATGGGGGCCGGCAGCTGCATTGCTTGTCACGCTGGCAGTCCCCGAGGACTGGCCAGAGTTGGCACAGGGGGAAAGTGTTACCCCAAAGGCGGCCGAATCCACTTTACAGGTCACGCCCTTCCGCACCGCTTCGGAAGCAGCTCGGAAGCTGGCCGGACGATGAGGGTGGGCACTGCTGACAGGCATCCGAGCCTTAGATAACGAGGTATCTATCATCTTTGCAGCAACCAGTAAAGGATCTGAAGAAGGAGAGTGGAGATTTGTGTGATGCGAAGGCAGTAGCACAGGAGTTGATTATGACCCAAACTGAAAAGAGTCGGGAATTAACCCATAGGGTAGAGCGATTAGCTTTGCGGACGGCTAATAGGCACCGTGGGTGTTATGGGAAGGTGCCTGCTACTGTTTCTCAGGTGCGGGCAATCATAACTCAACCCTCCTGGGACCCAGAGGAGTGGGATGGCAATGTTTGGAGTACTTCCTCTGACTTGGAGGTTGAATTTGCATTAGAAGGAGAACTGACTAGTCCCCAGGTCTGACCTCTTGTGCAATTGAAGGGGGAGAGACAAATAGATAGGGCTACTGCAGAGTAGTCAAGGATTTATATGCCAGAAGAGTTATGTGAGTTTTTAAACTACTTTCCTGCAGCAGCCCAGGGAGTCTTTGTTAGCCTGGTTAGTGAGAGCATGCGATGCAGGTGCTGGATCGCTTACTCTTGTAAGAGAGGAGCTGAATTTAATGAGCCCCTTATCAACTGATGCCCAACTACAATATTCTCTTACCCAATTAGCTTCTGCATGGGATGGTACAGGAAATGTTATTGTAGCTCCAATGTTATATCAATGGTTGTGCGCTGCTGTGGTAGGTGCTTACCCATCCACCGGTGAGTTAGCCGCTACAGTGGGGGCTTTGGTAAACAATATAAGGAATTTTGCGCTTTTTGGTGAACCAGATACTAAGCAAGTGAGAGCAGTTTGGAATTCCAAGGTGAGAAGCTTGGCAGGGACTACTAAATTGAGTGGAAAGCTAACGAGGTGACAGATGTGGACTGATTTGCTGCAGGTAGGGGTATTACATGATGAGAGAAATGGTCTTTCTACTGCTGACTTATTTAAGCAATGGTTACCTGCTAATCAGTGATATTGGTCACAGCCTACCACCCCACCCGCTCCAGCCACAGCATGGAAATTTCCAGCCAAAAGACAATGAGGGGGAGGCGGGTTCCCTGCAATACGAGCATCTGTTGTGGCTTGGCGTCCGGGGGACCAATGCCCTTATGTACCTCTGTGAATTCAATGGTGCTTTGAAGGAGAAATTGCTGTGCTTGCTTTAGTAGATATTGCGGCAGAAGTTACCGTTCTACATAGCGCGGTAGCTCCGGGGAGGCCACTATCCTTATATGTGGGTTGGAAGGATCAGCCACCCCAGTGGTACAGGCAGTAGTTACGTTAACAATTGGCAAAAAAAAAAAAAAAAAAATTAATTACCCCAGTTTTATTAGCACCGATTAGTGAGTACCTCTTGGGGATTGGCATGTTACTGGGCAGAGATATTCAGACCCTACTGGAGTGGGGGTGGGCTGTAAACCCTAAGAAGGCACAGGGGCTGGACATCAGTGTGCAATTCTTAGGGATAGTCTGGAGGCGGCAGACGAAAGCTGTCCCTGAGAAAGTGTGCAATACTATTCAACAATACCGTTGCCACTGCTGTAAAACAACTACAAGCTTTTTTGGGCCTTTGGGGGTTCTGGTGGACCTTTATACCCCACTTAGCATATTTAATGCAGTCACTACAGCATTTGACCAAAAAAAGGGTAGCCAGTGGCAATGGGCTAAAGAGCAGCAGCAAGCCTTTGACCTCTGCAAGGAGGCGGTGGTCCAACGTTCCAAGCTGTTCACTCCATACGAGGGACAACCCTTCGAGCTGGAGGTAACAGTTAGGGGCATATGGTGTCCTGGGGGTTGTGGCAGCAATGTGCCCACACAAGGTGGGAACCTATAGGTTTCTGGTCCCGTTCCCTGCAAGGGGCCACAGCAAATTACACACCTCTGGAGAAACAGCTTTTAGCCGTGCTGTGGGCTTTGCAGGATATCGAACAAGTTACAGGACGTGACCCGGTGACTGTACGCACCCCCATCTCCATTGAGGCATGGGTGACGGATGATACAGTCAGGGCCCGTGTGGGGGTGGCCCAAGCTGCAACACAGTGGAAATGGAAACGCTGTCTACAAGCCCAGTTTGAGGGGGGAGAAAGAATATGAGTACCCCACATGCAACCTTGTTAGGGGAAGTACGTTTTGAGCAAATGCCTCTATTGTCTGAGCCAAAGGGGCTCCCACCCCCCTTGCTCCCCCAATAGACCCATTACCTGTCCAAGAGACACCTCCTTTTGGGACGTTATCTCCTGAGCGAGTACAAGCCAAACCGACCCTAGCAATCGCCGCTTAGATATCTGTAATGGAAGGGGGAATTGCCCCCTGCATACTCGCCTCTGGGGAGGTAGAACTCTATACATCTGAGCAACTTAGGATTGCTGAACGAAGAGTTATAAGCTTACATTTAAGACCCGACTGCCCTTCACAGTGTGTATGGCTGTTTACACCTTTGATACCTGTTAAAATAGCCCCGCTCTTATTGACCTCTTCTCAAGATTTATCTTTCCAGGTATCCGGATCCACGCCAGTGAACGTCTCACAGGGAGCACCAATACTGCAAGGAATTCTGATCCACAGTGCCGGAGTGCCTCGAGTTCAGCAAACACCCTCAATACACTCTTTAGCCAGTGTGTGGGTACTAACTCCTCAAAAGAAAAAACAGCCTGGCACTGTTTTAGCAGATGGTCCAGGAGCCACTGCTCTTGTTCTTCCTGATGGCAATACCAGGCCTTTCTATCTTCCCATCAACAGGTTATCACACCGGCGTCTGTAAGTTGCTGTTGCAATGTTGCCTCTTGTGACCACAACAGATGCCCTTGATCTGCAAGACCATCCAGCTTCCCACGTAAATACATGGATTTGGCTCACACAAAGGTCAGCTAAACTCTCTACTTTCTGTATTGCAGGAGGACGATCAGTGGATGATGTCTTAACTACATGTTACATAGGTGTACCAGCTCCACTTATGGTATTGCAGAGTTATACTTTAAATATATATATATATATATTTCTGTTACTCCCATGAATTTCTACGATTTGGGTATCGTTTCCCAAAAGCTGACACCTTGGGCTTACTCTTCATATAACTAACATATCTAAAGAAGATACTTGCTTTCACTTTGTAAATGCTGCCTCTGTTCTGCAGAATGTAACTGATATGCAGTTAATTTGTAATGACACTATGGATATTACCTATGCATCTGCTCACCTTATACTACCATTAGGGTGGTTCCTTCTGTGTGGCACTACAGCATGTACATATGTGCCAGCCAACAACACAGGTAGCCCATGCACTGTAGTTCATGTTACTTTAAACATTCCTCCCTTTATGATGGAGCGACAGAGGACCCCATAGCATATCTTAAGATGCCGCTTGTAACCACCATACAAGTTTATTTTCTCATGCAGAAGCTCTAGGCCTATTGTTGAGCCTAGCTGGGATCCGGGGGTGGTGGCACATAATTGCAAACAGTTAGAGCATGTTGCCTGTGCTTTAGCTTAAAGCTTACATTCACCATCTAGAGCCATTGCCTCTTCAAATAGAGAGCTGGGAGCAGTACGGCAAGGAACACTGCAAAACCATGTAGGGATCAACTGTATCCTACTGCAAGATAACCACAGACATCATGACTTCGCCAGGATGTGCTGTTTCAACATCTCCGATGAATCGGCATCTACTGAGAATATCAGCCACCTCATACAAGGAGGACTCTTGTTTATCTCTTGCTTTGTATTATGTTATGTTTTGATTTCATTACTTTGTAAACTTCCTTGCCATCATACCCCATGCCCTTCTGAGCATTGAGATGGCCTGTAACTAGCTTTCCATCGTGGGGGTGGAGTGCATGGGAAAGTGCGGAAGAATGTCAAGGAGATAGATGATGGAAGCTAGCCAGACCCTTCCGTGGGAAAAGAAGCATCAGCAGGGCATGTTGACCCATAGTCACATAGTTGAGCCTGTGCCAGGGTGGCCCTGCACCTGGGCTTTGGATAGAGAATACCAACGAGCTCAACCTGCTTACTGCGCATGTGTGTGGTACATAAAAACTTCATCTAGTGCCCCGCCGGTGTTCCTCACCCTGGACCGATGCTCAGCGGTGCCAGGGATCCCCCGCTCCGTTATTGCCTTGACCGGGAAGACGTGGGGGAACCCCCGTTCAGACGAGGAGGTGATAAATGCTCCATATTGACCATCGTATGCCTTGTGTTTGTGTATCCGTCCCTGTCGGGAGTCCAGGCGGTGCCCCCGCCTCACCCTTACACTGTATGAAAAATATATTTGGTCTAAGCAATCTGTTTTGTTCTACTTTGGAAAAGCTCTTTCCCTTCAGCAAACGCCCATTCACCCAGGCTCAGTTTCCCTTTCGTTAGACACTTCTGCAGTTCTCCAGGGCCTGGGAGATTTTCTTTGTTGTCTGTTTCAAAAGGTCTTTGTTATTCTTTCAAGTGTTCACAGCTTACCTACTAAAAAAGATTTTTTTCTTTGACAAAATTCAATTGATCTTGAACAACATTTACAAAATCTTTGTTTAAAATAAACCTGGTAAGTGTGCATTACTGGATTTCATAGGAGTGGAAGCTGCTAGACACTCAGCACTTTGTAAAAACAGTCACACCATCAGCTCAGTGTCCTGAATATGCACTCTGCAGTCTACTTGCAAGGCTCCTATTTCTTAGGTCAAGCCATCTCTTCTTATTCCCATAAAGATATGTAATAATTCTGCAGAAAGTAAAGCCCTAAGGATTCAAATATATTACTTTGCCAAAAAATAAGTTAGATGGTTTAGTCCCGGAGGTGATTTCATTTTAACTAAGGAGAAGTTTCTTGTAGTATGGCTGGAAAAGCTATGTACTATTATTTTTCAGTCCATAAAATTTAACTCTAAAAGCTTCAGTTATAGTCAAAAGGCAGAGCATTTAGTGCCTTCTGTAATCCAAAACCCAGATCTACTAAATGAAAGAAGCCAAGAGATTTTTCAGTTGTGCTCACTCCAGTTTTCGTGGTCTCTATTCTCACTTTCTCAGCCCAGAAAGAATTTTGTAAAGGTATAGAAGTGAAGACAGAGAAACCAGACACAGCTTCACTGCACTGGCCTCCCAGAAGACCAAACTAATAGAGATGGGAAAAGTATGAAGAGGAAGAGAATGACTCCTGCTGTTTCTGGGACCGGCTGAGCAAATAGGGACTCTTGGCTACTACACTTGGCTATGAGGAATGATTACTGAGCCAAGCGATTATTTATAGGGGAGAACATTGGCTTCATTCAGTCACCTTCTTAAATAGCTAATGGCTGGCAAATGCTTGCATCCTAACAGCGTGGAGGCTTCCCTCTGTGCTTTGATTGCTCTACGCAGAAATGATGGCCAGGGCTGGCTGAAGTGCGTGCTGGAGAAAGTGCCAGATGTGGTTCACAGCTGCATGCAGCAAGACGAGTTGAAGGTATTCAGTAGTTGCCGCAGTTGTGGAGGGTCCAGTGCTGTGGACCCTCCAGGTGGGACCCTCTAGGTGGGAGCGGGAGCCTCATGGCCACTGCCACTCAGGCAACAGCCCCGTCCTTCTGGAGTGGCGGTGGTTGTTTCTCCCTCAAGCACAGGGTGAAAGGAAGACCATTCCTCATGCACCTTGTGTCACGAGCTCCCGCATACCTCTGAGAGAAAACCATACGATAGGGACCCTGTTCTTTCCCTTTCTGTCTCAGTATTCAAACGACAGTCCATGGAGCACCACTTAGAAACCAGGCTGTGTCTGTTCCGTATTCTTGCCGTGTGTCAGAAAAGCACACACAGGCTCTCGCGAAGGTGGTCTGACTTGTTCAGTCCCCAAACCGCTGTTTACATAAGGAGTCAACATTGTTTAGTGCTGGCTTCAGCCTCATTGACATTCATTGGTTCCACTGTGGCCTCAGTCGATCTCCAGATTTCAGATAACAGCTTCAGTGTCTGGCCAATAGCTAATGCTCATGTGAAGCCAAGCAATACCACATTAATATTCATGTTACAGATAGACTCAAGACACAGAGCCAGATATCTGCTGATAGGACACCTGCTTGGGAACGGTGTACAACATCCTCTTGGGGAAAAACCCTCTCCTGTACTGGAGTAAAAAGCTCAGGAGGTGACTGAAGACTGTAACAAATATACAAATTGGCTTTGCATTGCTGCAAACTTTTTAAAACTTTATCCTATTTTATCAGTGCATCGATTTTTGACTGTATCAGTTATGAAGCAGTCCTACTACTAGAAAAAGAAAGACCCCCATCAAGTGAAGCTTCTTGCAAAATACACGTGATATTCCCTGGCATTGTGTACTGTCCATTGCATCACAGGGTTATACTCCGATATCCACCCATGAGCTGATGCTGATTTTCATTCTTGTTTTCACACTTATTTTCATTCTTTCCAACGCCCTTCTGAAGCACCTATGAAGCCATGTTTGCTTGTAAGTCATCCTTCTATGAAAAGCGATATAATGACAACACGTAGTTTTGGCAACCCATTAGGAATACCTAGAAGGAAAAAGCTTGTCTTGAACCTTTAATAAAACTGCACATAACCACAACAGACTGAACAGAAGCTATTTCCTGTATTTCAGCTTGCTTTCTTCAGCTATCAATCAGCCTTTGATACTTATGCTTCAAGGAAGCATTAGATAATCCAGGTAAGCCTCCTGTAAATCACTGGCTTATTGTACCTTCACTGGGGTGAATAACTTCTGTTTGATGAAAAGGTTCTTCAAGTTTGGCTAAAACATGTTTTCCAAGAAGACACCGGTACATAGATTAGATGGTGTATAATCCACCCTCACTGGGGAAAATTTTTTCCTTCTCTTTTAATGTTTTTGTTGCTTGAATTATCTTGCTTTCAATTCTGGTCCTTGTGTTCTCCTTTTCCCCTCTTTGTCCTCTTCCTGTGAAGGCATCTGCACACTGCAGTGAAGTCTTTCTTTAGTCTTTCTTTTCATAAATAGATTAAGCTGTGTAAGCCACACGGTCGATGGTATTTTCCTCAGCCTTCATGTGTTTTCCATGGGACTTTTTTTCTGCATCAGCCCTAAATAGTTCTACAGAGTCCTTCATGCTCCTTTTGGGAGGTCAATAATTATGACAAAGGTTATTTTTTGTTTAATGTTTTGCTGACAAGCAGATAACACAACAGAAAAAATTCCAGTATCATCAACATATCGTAGTAATTACCATGGCAGTTAAACACATAACCATGCCAGGAAAAGCCCTGAACTGTGTAAGAGAAGATTGCCATATATTGTTTGCCCTGACTGGAGAAAAATGATATGATTAAAACTAAAATATTCTATGTCATCTATGTCTGAGGGCTCTGTGAAGGGCAGACATAGAAGCACTGGTGTGCATCTCACTCTTTTCAGAGGCCAAATGATGTTGCCTTTGCACCAGCTATGAATTCGAGGGGAGAAGCTCAGACAGCAGATATCTGTTGTTCAGCAGAAGGAAGGAAGAAAAAAAAAAAAACCTATGAGATAATAAAAAGACCGGTTTTGGTCTGTAAGGGTAGGATTTACCTCATCTCACCTTAAGTCTCTCAGAGTTATAGTTCTAGTCTTGGGTGGCCTCAATCCACCCCTACTGTCACTGGAGAAAGATGGACTAGTCCAGAGGTAGGTTCATTCCATTCATCTTAGACATCGACTCTAGATTAACTAACTCGGGGTCTGCAGATTCCTGCCTTTCTTCTCATTGACTTAAGTCTAAAAGCAATAGTTTTGTACTGAATGCTAATTTTTATATAGCTTATGTTAAATGAAATGAAATGTCCACTCAGGCTCCAATCCTGCAAAATGACCTTATCACATTATCCCATTTCCAAGTGAAATTTTATTAACACCCATGTCACTGTGCTTGGCAGAGACCAAAAACATGAGTAGAAGGATCATGACTTTGCCTTGATTCAAATCAGGGCAAGATTTGTCTTCCTGCTCCCCCCTCCCCCCCCAAAAAAAAATAAAAGGGGGACAGGGATCTTCTTGATTGCTTTTGAAGAGGTTCCTAGAGCTCAGTCACTTGTGTCCTAGAAAAAAGAAATGTGTTGAGACTCAATTGATTTTTTTATTGTCTTCAGTCCCATTTGGCAAAGATTGATTTAAATGAAGCTGAGTTATTAAGTAGGAAGTCTAGCTTTAAATCAGTGATTTTAATTCTCTTTTGATTTTTTTTTTGCTTTTTTGAATTTTCTTTTACATGCTACGAGGTGGACATTAAACTCTGTTCATTAATAGAGCCTTTATTCTAAATTTGGCACTTTTTTGCTAGCCAGGAAGAGAGTATTTAGGTATGTTCATATGTGCAATTATGTAACCAGACTTAATTCAGACTCTTAATAGTTTACATTTTTAATCAGGTTTTCTACGGAAAGGAAATCTAGGTGATCACACTTCTTATGCATGTCCATCTTACTGTCTGTGACCATCTCTGATAACTTTTGAACCCACTAATTTCAACAAAATCTGACAGAGACTCAAGCACATTATAGTCCTGCAGATTTCAGCACATCCAGAAGAGATAAAGCTCCTATCATTGCTCTCATTGACTGAAAGGTGGCAGCAAGAATTCAAAACTGTTCTAAAGACACTGGGGAGTCTGCACAGGAGAAAAACACCATGAGTGCTCTGAGACCAAGAGAAAGATTTAGTTACAGTCACATTCTTTCAAATACCACGGAATCTAATCATGGATGTCATCCATTTTGCTGCTTCTGGAACAACTTGTTATTACATTCAAAAATGATTTTTTTCAAGTTAATATGGGAGATTCTTTTTTGTTGGTGAGGTATGTTGATTCTATTTGGACAAAATTGCAACTGAATTTAAAATGCACAAAAGCAGTCTGTTCCATCTTGCTTTATCAACTGGCCTCCTATGCCACTATATTTGAACGCAGATCTGGGATTCTCTGGTGGGAAGGGTCTCCACTGTGGTAGAGGTATAGTGTATCCAGTACGACACCTCTGTGCCTAAAGCAAGCACTGTGACTCACAGTAGTAACTCCATGATCCAAGAACAAAACAATTTCCTTCAGTACATCCAGCTTGGTCACCTCTTGTTAGGCAGCTGTGGACAGCAGTAAGGTCTCTCTCCCCTTCCTGTCTCCAGGCTGAACAAGCCCTGGTCCCTCAGCCTCTCCTCACAGGGCAAGGGCTCCAGCTGTGACTGTCTTGGGGGCCCTCTCCTGAACTCTCTCCAGTTTATCAGTCTTTCCCGTACTGGGGCCCAAAACTGGACAAAATTCCCTCAGATATGGTCTCACAAGAGCTGGACAGGGGGGAGAACTACTTCCCTGGACCTGCTGGCTCCACTCTTGCTGCTGCAGCCCAGTGTGTGGTTAGCCTTCATCACTGTTTCCTCTCTTTTGAGAAAAATGGTCCAGTGAAGAATAAGTAACGTTTACCCATATCAGACTATCATATAACACATTATAAATAGAGTAGCACTAAGATCCAAAGGCCCAGTGTTAGAACAATTTCTTTTCAGTCCAGTCCAGTCCTATGAGTAATTGCTATTAAAAAAAATTTTAAAAAAGAATTATGACAAACCATTCCTTGATTTATGCATTCTTCCAAGCTAGCCATAATCACCTAGGAGACAAATAAATAAACAAAGCTTCACACTTCGATGGTCTAGACTAGAAACCCACAGACCTCACACCAAAGTGTGAGACAGGAGTCTCAGAAATAACAGTAAAATGTGACTCTCTTCTTTTTTTTTTAATTATACTTAGTCGGGTTACAACCAACAGCAAAACTTTCCAGTATAAGATACAGAGTGTGCAAAATAAAACTTTGGGCCAAAATTATTGCTAAATATCTTTTGATATAGAACTAGAATTCTATGAAAACTCTGTAAGAGATTATAGAACTGGAGAGGAAAGCTGAAGAAATACTTCCATTTCGCCCTGCTTTTCTATTCTTCGTTCCAGTTTATGGACATTCTAGTTAGAGCCTGTCTTGAGAGAGCTGTTACCGATGGCTGCAGAACAGTGCTTCTGGGTGCCCAGGACACAGCTCCTCTGTCCCCCTCCGGTGGCCACAGACCTGTGGACTTTCCTTCACACAAGCCATTCAGATGGAGCTGCAGACCCTGCACAAGACTGAAGGGTTGCCAGGGCATCCAGCTTTCCAGGCATGAAAGCAAATGAGGTATATGAGGCTTCTGGACCTGATATGGCCCAGAGCAGCCCAGCTCAGCCCCATCTCCTACCAGAGCATGGGATCCTCTGAGGAGCTATGCTAACCCTTGTCTGTAACCTTCTTCTGCATACCTCTCTCCTTATTCCCTAGCCCTTGGAGATACAATATATGTGTCTTACTGCTCTGGAACATATGAATATTTTTGGCACATGGCTCACACTGCTAGAAAAGTCAGGGCATCCCTCGCTTTTCAGGTCAATTCATTTTTCATATATGCTGGTAATCCCCCCAGGCTGTTCTCCCTGAAGTCAAAAGCAGAGCACAGAATTTGTCTCTCTGTGGCTGAGAAGATCAAATAACAAGTTTTATAATTACATGCAATGAGGAAAGAATTACCACTTCGCAGAGGTGGCAACCCCAAGGAAGAACTCCTTAATACAAATGTAATTTGTTTTTTTTGAGAAAGAGGAGGAGCTTAAAGTCTTTTCTTATCTCATGCTTTTCTCCTCTCCCTTTCAACAGTTAATGTAACAGACACATCAGTGTCTGTATTTGGCACCTAAATCTCTGTAGGGTCCTTTAAACCTACATTAGGTCAAATATTGGCTCTGCTGAAATCAGGAGTCAAGGTTTCAATCTGGATTTCTAGGTAACTTTCTAAGTTATCCAAATAACTGTTTTTCCTTTCTAAGTACATACTCACATTTTGAAATTAAATGCCTAAATATACTTTGCACATGACAGCACTAATTGCTTTGCTACTACCACCTAGTGAGGCAGGGAGATTGAATAAGAAGCTAAGAAAATGGGCCCATACAACAGATAGTTACCCCAGTTTAGACAGGGAAATCTTCTTGACCTACACCCTGATTCTGAGTAGGACCAGAATAAAAAAGTGAATCTAATGAGACAGCTTTCTCTAAGGTGAATTGGGGCCAAATTATTTGGGTTGAGAGGGACAGGGCATCTGGGGTTTGCCTGCGCTGGAGGCCGTGTGCAGTAAGGCAAGTTTTGCCAGAATGGGTGTATTTAAATCCTGCAGAGAAGCAGTCCACCCAGATCACACCTATTTATGACATATAGCTTAGTCACATTGTCCATTCATCACCTGTCAACTTTCTGATGCCTATCAGAATTTGACCTAAAGTCAAATCCTGTGCTTGTGTATTTCGACACCACAACAAAAGTGATCTGAAATTCTTCAGGTTTCAAGACAATTCCACTTTGTCTTTTGCACCATTTGCCTTTGAAACTTCAAAGTCATGTATTTCACAGATATCCCCAGGGGCAATTTGAGACACCTTTATACAGTGCTAGAGTAAAATTTATCCTCTTCAATGTATCTGAGATTTTCTTTTAAATTTCACTACAAACAAAATGATGCAGGAAAAGGAAGAGAAATTGAATTAGAGATTTTTCTTTTTGAAGATGATAAGAGCTGAATAATGTCATATTTTGTTTTCTATCATTAACTGTCTTGCTTTTTATTAGTTAATCCTGAGGATTTGGGGTTCTTGAGTCTTAAAATGGGATGTATTTGGTTTAACCTGGGTATAGGAGATGTAAGTTTGTACCTCAGGAGCAGAGATGGCTTTTGTTTTCCCTATCTGTTCGACATTTACGGAAGCCTCAGCTGCAACCATTCCAGAAATGTTTCTCGACCGTTCAGCCTTTGCCGAAAGCTTCGCAGTTCGCAGGCGGGTCCCCAGAAAGGGTGCCCGTCCCGGTGCCGGGCGGATGCTCCCGCTCAGAGCTGTGCTGCCCGCGCAGCCTTTCCCAAGGCGAACCGCAGTCTCAGATCCCACCTGGTGGCAGAAGATCAGTGTTTCAGCTGCAGCTTATTTGTTTATCCCTTGCACTTGGATCCCAATTCAATGTCACCTGATATTATTTTGCTGTTGAAATTACACTGCATGATCTTCACAAGTGTGTTTATGCGCGACTTTGTGTGTTGGCATTCTGTCTGTGAAGATTTTGAAGGAACAGCAGCTTTGCACAGCTCAGTAGCCCTGTGCCTTGACCTTCTTAAGCAAACAGATCTCCTTCCCAAGCTCCAAATACTCCGTGTGCCTCCTCTTCATCCTGTCATTTATTGTGGTAGCAGAAAAGAGGATCTCTGCACCCATTCTGCAGGCAGGGAAGCTGAGGCAAGAGGACTGCCCAAAGCTAGATAGCAGGAGAGCAGCTGGCCCCAGAGGCAACCCTGCTCTCCTCGCTGCCACCACCCCCACTGGCCCTCTTTGCTCAGATGTGTGCTACGGTTTTGTAGATTTTCTAGTGAAGTTTTGCCACTTCGGCTAAAACACCACACCAGCAATGCCTCAAAAATCCAGACACCAGTATTGAATCAGTTCAGGCTTTAGCAAAACAGCTTCTGTGGTTTTCTTTTTTTAAAATTTTTTGTTTGAAATTTTGAAACCTTAGAGTACATTAACAGTAATTGAGACTACAGAAATCCATGTGGTTGTATGAACCCATGAGCTTGAAATACCAAAAACTTTGATGCTTTCAGTTTGTGAGGTGCTGAGATAAATATCAGACAACAATGACAACCAAATATGAGTGTGTCCAAGCAGTCCAAAAGGTTTAGGTGTGTGTACCTGCTCTTAGGTGCATGTATTTTGTTACATTTATGGTCTACAGAATGGATCTGGAAAGTGTATTTTGTAAAGCAGCGGTTTTCCCCATTTGCGCAGCGAAGCATTGCAACATTTTCCTCTAGCTCACAAATCGCTGTGAATGGGGAATCTCAGTATCTGGCATCTGTTAGGAACATGTTACATACATTGAGTAGCAAAGCTGATCCATGGGTAGTTCATTTATCTAATAAATAATGTAAAGACAAAGACTTTACTAAGTTCCTCCTGCTGTAGCACTAAAATGGCAACCTCACTGCAGAACTATCTCAGCAATGCTTTTAACTCTTAGTCCAGAGGCCAGCACGTAGGCATTGAATTTTCTGCTCAGCTGGCTCTGTAACAGTCTAACTGCATTGTAGAACATATTCCTCTTTGCGTTGCACCAAGTTATCTCTGTACATTGTGCTAATGTTCAGAGAATAATCTCATTAATAATAAATTATACTATTCTTAAGCCACCCTTCTGCATCATGCTCTTTGCACTGAGTTTCAGCTATTAAAAATAGCCCATTCAAAGAAGCATTTGTTTTTGAAATGGAAGAGGATGTATAATTCTGGGATACCTCACCTCAGACATGCAGAAGTTACTATTAAAGCTTGATTATTAAAGTGAAAAATATACTGTCCTGCTTTGGAAGTAATCCCATTTGTTTAAATTGCTGCACACATCCATTAGCCACTTCAGCCCACTGCGGAGTAGTAGACCCTGCAAAATCAATTACCCAGTCCTCACACCTGGTAAAAGGAACTGGTCTTAAAACTAGGGCAAAATCCTCCTGGAACAGACTGGGATCCAGCCACACAATTACATGCATATTCAACTTTAAAATTATGGTAGTACAGCTACTTATTAGCTGTAACTCTGTAGAGCTATCAGGGAGCCACGGTTTCCTTTTCAGGATATTTTGCTATGTTAGACCCATCCATACTCTGTTAAATAAATCAAGGGAGTATATTGCAAAGGCTGTTCTAGCATATGAGCAGAGAGATGCCAGACTCTGAACGGCTGCAACTTAACTGCTTAGTGTTTGGGAGGTGATTGCTGTTAGGCAGTCATTTACACTTCCCTAGCATGCTGCAATTGTAAAATAAAATGACTTTTAGTTTAAATCAGGGAAGCTTAGTAACTCATATACTCAACAGTAAGCCACGAAGCCACATTAAGCAATTTTGTTGCAGTCATATGTGCACGCTTTTACACCACGACTCTCTGAGAGCATGTCAAGAGCTGTGTAAGAATATAAATCTACCTCCAGAGGGAAAAAAACACAAAACATATGGAAAAAACAACCCTCCAACCTACACCATCAGCAATAGATAATAAGTAAACAGACATTTGGCAATATTTTAGAAAAACAAAACACCAGAATGAATAGAAATAAAGGCAAAATTTTGACAAAGGAACAAATAACCAGGTACGAAGGCAGTGCAGGATGGAAGAACTTCATGTTACTGGAGAACTGGCCTTAAGAAAAGTGTTTTCTGGCTTTTCTTATCCAAGGAACAGAAGACTGACACTCCTATCTCAAATGCTCTGATGAGATTTCCTGTGGAGGTGGGTGGAGAGGGGTTAAGGTAAACATTAAAAGGATGAAGTGATGTCCCATAGCGCACAGCTGGACATTACAAACTAAGGAAGGCTGACAAGCATTGCATGAGATAAATTATATCCCAGAGATCTGCAGGAAGCCACAAGGGACAACAGAAAGTCTTAGGAGGAGTCTTTTTGATATAATATTTTGCATGGAGAGGGAGGAATTAAGTAACGGAGCCAGGGACATAATTCATTGGGGATGTGTTAAATGCTCTGAGAAGAAGGTTGGAAAAGCATCTATAGACTTAGAGGAAGAACAAATACCATGTTGAAGAGGTTCATCTCGAATTAACTTTTGTTTCTTAGCCCATATTCTGCCTGTATGCTGAGTGAGGCATTCACAGTGGGCACTGTGAGTTTTCTGAGGAAAAATTGGATTTGAAGTATGCGCTACCTATTTATAAATAAAACACTTGCAGTTGTCAAAATGGCTGCCTCTGCTAAAGATGTGCATCTGAATTCTCTAAGCAGCAACATACTGAGGAGCACCTAGCAGGGAGGGAAGCTGCAGAAGCACCATATTTCATAGTGGCAACGACAAACAGTCGCAGTGTCAAACTTTAGAAGCTTCTCCACCTGAAAAGCTCCTTATCTAGAAGGAGAGCTTCCAGAAGATCCTGAAGAAGACCTCAGTGGCCTGGCAGACTATGCTGGAGGAAGCTATGAGTATCTAGTCTTTTGGCAGTCCCATAGATCATGTACAGATCTTTTGGACTTTATGATACACTAGGTGAAGCAGAACTTGTTCACGACAAAGGAGGACCATTTTTGGCAAGCTGTTAAAGCCATCAGGATTAAGATGGCCTCCCCATGCTGTCAGGACCTCATCAGGGCCTGTAATGAGTTTGAGAGGCTGCCAAGCGCTCCATGAGACAAGACAGGAACCTGGGAAATAACATACCCTGACTGCACAGGTAGTTATAGAGTCTGATACGGGAATGGTCTTTTCCAATCTGCGAGAGCAAAGCATACGCAACAACACTTGGCATAATCAAGCCGTGGGAGAAACTACTGCTCCAGTCTCTGTGTGTCCTCTGGCTGCCCCCAACACAATGCATACCAAATCGGGCAGAAAAATGTAGACAAATTCTGATGACTCTGAGGATAAATACCCTATGCCTCAGGTGGACACTGCAAGAGTTCCCAAGCAACACGATCCCAGCTGAAATGGAGCTAGTTTAAGAATTTACCTGTGTCATTCATTGCTCTATCTTCAATCATGTGTCTAATCAGAATTCAAGATGATTCAGTGCATACTGGGGGGCAGCCATTGTGAAAATGCTCTTAGTATTCTCAGTTTAAATTGAATTAGACATTGCTTTATCAGGAAAGCTACTAATTTCTCCTCAGAAAACCAAATACCTAATTTTTGTAATGCTAAAAATCTTTCTGGCTCATCTGTAAGTAGGTGAGAAAAACAGTTGGACTGAAACAAAAGAAAACATCCAGGGAATTTCAGGGAACTCTACTGATTATTCCTCTGACCTCCCATCTTCTAGCACATACATATGCCTTGTCAATCACACTTAGTGCACCGGGTGCAAAATTTTATGAGATTAGGCCAATTCTGCATGCACAGGTAAATTTTAGGATTAAATACCTGCCTTTTTCACAAATGGCAGAACAAGAAAATGACACTTTTAAGCTATCAGCTTAGCAGACACACTGTCCACTACTCTTAAAATACAGCTGGTTTATTCTAACTGTCTCTAAAAGACCAAAAAAGCGTTCTGCAGTCATCCGTTCTGCTCAGGTCAGCAGCAATGAAATCCCAGCTCCCTACAAATATCATTTTTCATCTTCTTTATAAAATCTGCCAAGTTCTGAAAGAATTAAGTTCCTGCTTGGCTCTGGTCTGATTGCAAACAGATAGGAACGAACATCAGCAGCCAGGAGACCCCATCTGTTTGCATCAAATGTTTTTGTGTGAGCACAGAATATCAAAAGGCTCCTTCACTCATCCGTGTAATCATGAGGGTCTGAAAGACAAACTCTGCTCAGACTGCAAGGACTGAGAAGGAGAATATTTTAGCAGCGACAAACTCTGTTGCCGCCTGCACCAGTGTGAAGCTGGAACAACTTTCTTTGGCGCTGGATATAATGAGGATATATGCATTATTGGCCAGAGCCTTTTAATGTCCTTCTCACACTGGCTTTCCACACAGACCTCCATTGCAATCAGGTGGATTCATTAAATATGTATAAGTAGCAACGAGGAAGACTAAAATCATTTTCTACTTTTGGGTTATATAGGTGAGAATGACATGTTGTCTGGATTTTGACTTTCTGAGGCAAAATTGTTGAGTAATCATCAAACGCATAGAGCCTCGGGAGAAAGAATTACAGTAATACATTGGTCTCCATTATAATAAAATTTCTTTTAAACTGTATCGTACCAGACACCTGGCAGATCACTTGGGAACTCCTTATCAGCGAAATCTCCCTTCACGCAGAGCAGTCTGACAGAAACAGAAAAATAGTTCGATGGGTTCATCCAACTTGTTTTGTCATTTTAGATTGTATTTATTAAAAGGGAACAGTGTTTCTGCCAAAGGTAATATTAACATAAATTTAACAGTGCTTCCCTGCAATTAAATCTCCCTGAGAATCATTGTTAAGGAACATCCTTCTTCAGCGGTTTTAACCCAAAGGCACAGCAATCTGAAAGCAAAGCTGATTGGAAAGGAGAAGGTGATAAACCACTTGATTTCCACTCCCCAAACACTGAGAATAGCAGTAAAATAATTAGGAAACTGGACCAGCTCAAAGGAATGTAAGTGAACAAATCTGAAATTCTCTTTCAGCAGTGATATACCCACTGGGAGGGTTTCGTAGCTCCTTAAGACAAGGGCAGGCTGCGCGCAGAGCTGCAGGAGGAGGCTCGTGCTCACCCACGTGCAACCAGCCCATGCCAGTGTTGCAGTTCAGAGAGAATATTGTTTATTTCGGGATAAGGCGATTCAGACCCCCATCTCCCAGTCAAGACGACTGTTTTTGCTTGCATCAAAATCAAATTATAAAAGAAAATCCCAGCCAAAGCCACAAAACTCACCCGGGTTTTATGTTACAACTGGATAAAGACACCACTCCACTTTACATGGTTTCCACGCACACACATACACAAAATTATCCTCAAGTCTGGCAATATGAAGAAGAAAATATTCCCTGTTCAGGGTTTAAAGTGAATGAAGTCTGTGTGTTTATGGGTTTCCTCACTAAGCTTTTCCACAGCTGTATCTGTTTTATAAATAGAATTGGCCAAATTAGTTGTAGACTAATATCTATCACAAAAGTGGCCCCTCTGTATTTTTCCACAAATTCATACTCATTTCTTACATAAAAATCTACTCTTTGTTTGAAAATTTTGTTAATATCTTCAGTGAACAATCGTGTAGAAGAAGCCAGGATTCTTTCCAAATGGGCAATGCGATTATTCATCCTTTTTTGTCAGTGACTACCAAAATCATAAAGAGTTGTCTCCACTCACTGAGGCATAACTGAAACTCTAGATGGTAAAGAGTACTAAACTATGAACTGCTTTCTGGGTAACTTTTTGGATGAACTAGTCATGCAAAAATACACAAAACTTGCAGGACTTGTAAATCTTTTGAAATGCACAGAGCAGTTTTCTCAGTATTTGCAAATAACAAATAATATTTTCTTAAGCCAGTCTTGGCCTCATTGTTTGGAAGAATACTAAGGCATTCTTTTTACTATCAGATTAATTCTGTATGCAAGTGTGTTTATCCCTTCAAGTCAAAAAATGCTGTACTGTATCCTCTGGCTGATCGGGTGTTACAAGTAAGGACAGTGTTCTTTTTAAGTATTTATTGTGCTCTCTTTCCAATTTGAATTGTAAATAGAGAAAATGAGGGAACAGGGCAATAGGGCTCTTTAGCCAAAACCAGCAAGATATTCAGCAAGCTGATCTAGAAACACAAACAACTACATTGCATTCAAGTTCAATAAGGCAAAGTAGATACTGCACAGATCTGAGAGTTTTGGTGGGACTTCACTTGTGCCCTTGTGCTCACCCTTTGCGCCCTTTGAGTGATAAGCAAGATATAAAAACCAGCTCACCAGCAAAGGCAACGAGCCAAAAGGCCAGATGGATGACTCTGGATCAAGTGGCAAGGCTGCCAGCACAGGGAGCTTCGCACTCGCTTGAGATGGGATATCAGTCCTTGAGATCCCTTTTGATCCCAGGCCATCTAAAAGGGACATAACAGCATAAAGGAGAGAAACCATCATCTACTGAGCAAAAAGACCTGAGTCTCAGAAGGGCTGCTTAGATCTGCTTCAACCCAACTAATTTACAGCACTTCCCTTCTCTACAGAGAGCAGCTGTAAATTAGCCTCTATGGGCAAAGACCAAAGGAGCTGCCCAAACGAAGCGACTGGAGAAGGCTGTTCCAAACGAGCCCAAAGCATCCTCCTTATTCCCGAGCGGTGGGGCAGGGAACAAATTGCTGTTGCCAAAAGAAGCAGGAGAGGGCAGTCGCTTCTGCTTACTCTAGGAAAAGGCTTGCAGAACCAACGTTTGATCTGCTCTCTGTACAGCTGAAGCTGTTTAGTAACCCAGGTTGCCACACTGCATATTCAACAGACACAGGCTGGTGGAGGCCTCTTTGCACAGGGCTGATTAAGTGCATTAGGAGTTAATAGTGACTAGCCTGGCTGAGAGAACTACTGTAATCTTGCAGGGTAGCAATTGCTGTGGAGATGATATCTGTGCATAAGTGCTTCTCTTATTACTATTTGAGGGGTAGGCAAAGACATTGCTACCATATGTTTACCAAAAAGTTTCTCTGAGCTCTAAGCCTCTACACAAAAGCTGGGTAGCTGCAAAAGTCAGGGCAACAGGGCCATGGTATCACCAGAAAGAGGAACTTTTCTTTCTTAATTTGGATCATGTGCTACACATATCATCTACTCTTGCTTTTTGCAGTCTCCTGCAGCAGAAAATGCCACCAGGGAGTCAAGGAAAAGTTGATTCCTGGAAGGAATATCTCCCCATCAAAAAAAGTGTTGTGAGGGTCCCAATGGTCAGATAAAGGACCACTGAGCCAACAAGGCATGGGTAGAGATGGCAGTATGCCGGGCGAGAAATCCTGGAGGGTAGGCACTTGGGTTAGAGCAGCAGGCAAAGACGACAGTATTCTGAGAGTATTGACTGAGGAAGGGCAAAAACAAAAGAGAAACTGGAGCAATCACAGCGTGAGGCAAGGGTTTAGCTGCACAGGCAAACTAGAGCCTCAGCAGGTGGAAGGTAGAAATGAGGGTCCACAAAAGTCCAATCGCATGCTCCTGAGGAAAGAAAAGACCATTCCTGATTAAGGGAGGGAAGAATACAGAAATAATTGGCTCATATTAATTATGAAATTAATTAGAGCAATACTTTAATTCAGTTTCCAGCCAAAACAGCAAACACCTTGCTAAGGCAACTGAGAGGTGCCCTCAGAGTCTGCTCACTTGTACTTGCTCTGTGGCCCAGATTTCACAAGGAATATGGGAAGACAGAAGGGAAGCACCTTCCACCCTACACAGTGGTTCCTGCTCAGTTTTTTTACCATGCCAGAGGGTGTTATCGTATTACATAAAGGACATAAATGACTTAAAGGAACAACCCATTTCCCCAAGATGGGACATGTCTGTACACCAAGTGCAATGGTATTAGAAAAGAGCCTGATCAGAGAACACCAACTCCAGTTACATCCTACCTGGGTGAAAAAGGACACTTACCAGTAGTTAGCACTACTCATACACAGCTTGTTAAGTGCACACAGAGGGTGTAACATCAAGCAGTTGTTCATAATGGGCTATGACTAATTATTTTCACTCACCAGCACATTTGGTGCCTTATTTCTTAAATAGGAATTTCTCCAGTGGTAATGAGACCCGAGGGTACTTACCACACCATTTATCTGTTATTAGAGCACACTCCTAAAGTGTCTGTGGGCAGATGAGTATTAACTGAAGGGCTGGAATAAAAGGTCAGTCAAAGGCCAAGAAAAATGAAATTAATTACGTAAAGGTATAAAACAGTGCTGAATCAATCAAACACCAGAACACTAATAGAGACAAGATAGGCAGGTCGGCTGAGACAGTTGCTGCCCTCAGAGCAAATCCTGGATTTAGGGAGCATAATTAAACTCCTGCTCCCTGAGGTCCTAGGGGCCTGGATCCTCTCTCACTTATCCCACATAACAGCATGGCCAGACGTGCTGTATTGCCTGCAGCTGATTTGGTTTAAGAGATTACAGTCCCCAGCCACTTGCTCGCACCTCTCCCTCCCACCACTTCTGATGCCAGTCACTATCCATTCCAGAACCACCAGCAAAACTGTGCTCGTTTCCAGGTTTAAAAAACAATTTTCAGTAGGTTTTGCTTTGTCATTTAAAGAGGACATTCGGGCAGACAAGGCAAGGAAAAAATTATGCCAGTAAATCTATGAAGGCCATGAATCCAAGGACAAAGTGAGGAAGAACAGTCACCAGGACGGTGGGCTGAGGACCACAGTCTTTCACACTCAGTCATGGCCAAAGCAGCACATGGGACTGCTCATGGAAACAAGAATAACTCCTCAGATAGTGAACTTAGAGCATCACCAAAGAAAGGCAACACGAGCATCTTGTTTTCAAGCTTTGAGCCTGATTCTGTCTAATCAAGAACTCAGATGTTTTTTACCATTACTGTATTTCAGAGCCCTGAATGTCAAAGCACTTCTCTGTCTACCACCAAAGGAAAGGCACAGAGTTTGAGCTTTATTCTTGTTTTTGTGAGTTGACATACAAGCAATAAGACATCAGTCTGGGAAATCCAGCTGAAGAAGCAGGTTTAATATATGATGTTGAATACTATAGATTTAAGAGAATCTGCCATGAATGTCCTTCACTAGTCAAAATTACCCATAGAAGATCCTGGCTGGGAAGCACCAAACCAGAGCAGGGACAGCATGACAAAGTTGTCAAAGTTGCTGCTGTTATAAGGGATGGGGCAGTCCTTGCGCTACAGCTGAATGGCATTCAGGCACTCTCTTGTATTGCACTTCACTCCAGCACATAAAAAATGAGAAACAAAACTAAGAGCGAGCAAAGTACACACAACATCAGAAATGACTTTTTGAGACCTACTGTGCCAGTACCCTTGGGAAAGGTAATTGTTCTGTCAGTCTGCTGGGAAAACCAGCCTCATGCAGAGTTCAGGGTGAACACAACAGCAGAACCAAAGCAGAACCCAAAATTCCCTTTCCTGCTGCAACGTGCCACCTAGAAGGTGGTGCTGCTATTCAGCAGTGGCTAGTTCAGTGCAGTGCACAGATTTATGTAAGCATTTGCATATCACACAACCCATAGAGGATCCTGGAAACTCTCTATTTTGCACAGTAGAAATGTTAAATATGTTCTCCATTATAACTGTCTTGCACTGCATGTGAAAGACAGCTTGCTATTTGATTTGAGGAATGATACCTTTAATAACTAAAAAATGACTACTCCTTATCAAATCAGACACACACGCGCGCGCGCAAACACACACACACACCAATGCTCGTACTGCTGTAAATTGGTGATGTGACCCCAAAAGCAAAAGAATAAAATGGAAATACAGCCCAGATCACTCACAACTCTGGCTTTATCTAGAAGTAGAAACTTGCTACAGTAAAGATTAAAGGTACATCTATATTTTGTCGTGCTTCATGATACCAAGCAGAGCTGGCCAGACATAACAATATTGTTGTTGACTAGTACTCTGTCATGGGCAATTCTTATTCCTCATCTCTCCTCATCCTCACTGAAAATTCATACACTCCCATTTTCTTAATCGACATCCACAGAAGGCAGATATCAGTGCTGTGAGCATGGAAGCAAGGTGCAAATGCATCCTCGCTGGATGTGGCTATACTGTCATCGGTCGCAGGGACAGTGTAGGCACCATGTGATTTCCTAGCCTGTCATTGCTAAGCCTAAGTAACACATAGCATTTCTAAAACACTTAATCCCTTCAGAACGTGGTTTGTATCCACAGGGGGACAGTATCATTGTCTCAATTTTTACACCCAGCAGAAAACAAGGCACTAAGAGATCTGGGATCGTGAGGAATACCTGAAAGGCCCAGCTCTGTCCAGAAACTGTTCATCTTTAGAAATTTCAACATCAGTCCTGAAAACAAGGTGGCTTGTTTTGTCTTGTAACTACCAAAGACAATTAATTTGAAATAAACAGTTAACAAAGTCATTGTTAAGTGTCATTGCCCGCTTCCCTTGCAAGAGCAATCCCTTAGAGGAATTCCCTTAGAGGAATCACTTAGAGAACCCAGGACCCCTCATTTCTGCTCAAAGTGCCCTGGGAGGTTCCTTCTATTTTTGTAAGAAAAGAATCAGATATTGCAGTTATGGACAGCAGTAGAAGGCCCTCAAAAAGATAGGCAGAATATCCTGCAGGCAGAAAGGAATCCAACTTTGTCATATAAATGATTTATTATGAATTTTTGGCTCAGCTCTGCAACTCAGATGATTGAAATTCACCCCACCAGGCACTTTCCATATGTCAGAAATTGTGTGACGCTCTTTCTTTTTGGTACAATGCAATAATCACTAACTGGCTAAATACTTTCCATAGCTGCAAAGAACAGATGTTGCACCATTCCCTCTGGCTATTAAAAATCAAAATAATCAGTCTTTGTGTTAATATACTGACTTCTATTGCCGCATGACATCAACACAATTTCATACCCTTACTCTCTCTTACGAAATAGGAACAACGACCCATTAACATAGTAAAACAGGCTAAAAGTACATAGACAGGCAAGCACAGGAAGCTTTTCCTAGGCCAGTTCAGTTATTAAGGTCTGTTAATCCTTTCAGCATTCATTCTCTCCAGAGAACTCATGGCTAAGTTAGGCTTTTAAAAAGTCATGAAACTATGCGTGTGGAGTAGATCGTGTTTTACTTAGTTCAGCTTGACCAGAATTTTGTTTTTCAAAACACTTTATTTATTTTTATTTTCATCTTATGAAAATTGTACTGTAGATCACTACCTACCAAAGCCATTCTTCTACAACCACTGAAATGCTTAAAGACTTTGCTTTGTTTTAAGCTAATTTATATACTTTGAAAATACTATGAATTACAATCATGACACAATATTTTTTAACAGAGAATTTTTTGGAGTTTTCAAAACATGCATTGAAAAGATAATAGAATTGATCAGGAGAAAGACAATTCCTATTAAAAAAAAAAGTAAAAAACCTGAACCAGTCCTATACCCTGAAAATGTCCAGACTTATGTCTCATTATGCCTTATTACGTCTTTTTTCCGTTGCCCATTTAAGCCTCCTCCCATCTGAGCAATGTCATTGAGATAGGTGGGTCTGCCTCCGTAGGTCCCCTAGGGTCAGCAAAGACGGCTTGCCCCTAACACACGTGTGCAAGCTGCAATCCACATGCTTGTTCGCTAAGGTCCTGTGGCTCTACATCCACATCATTAGGATGATTTCCAGACAGCCTGCTGACTAAATAATCTAAAGACAAATAAATTTCCCATGTTTAACAGCAGTACTACTAACGTGCCATGGCGGTTCAATTATCAGACATGCTGTGCGGTTAGCCATCAAACCTTAAAATATTTCTTGTGTGAAATCACCCTAGCATGAGAAGTTTCAGTCAAAATATCAAAAATGTATTGAAGACCTAAAGCCAAATTCTCCTCTTTCTTAGACACTCCAGCATGACCAAAGATCTATATGCTAGCCTACTGCAATAAACTTAGCTCTGGTCATAACTAGGCTTTTCCCAAAAATGAAACTGCACACATCTGCCACTCCTCTTCCTAAGCAACAGGACACTGGTTTGGAGGCAGTCCTAGAGGGCACGATCACTCTTTTCTGCTCCAGCAACATAATTACACATGCTCATGAAATTGGAGGTCTGAGCGACAGGCTCAAGCCTAACTAAGGCCAGTGGAGAGGTTGCTGTTCGCAGAATCAAAGAATCACAGAATAGTTGAGGCTGGAAGGGTCTTCTGGAGATCACCCAGTCCAACCCTCTGCTCATGGCAGGGTCAGCTGGAGCAGGCTGCCCAGGACAATGTTCAGTTCAGTTTTGAATATCTCCGAAGATGGAAGCTCCACAACCTCTTTGGGCAACCTGTTCCAGTGCTCAACCACCCTACAGCAAAAAAATGTTTCTTCTTATGTTTAAATGGAATTATCTGTATCTCAGTTAGTGCCCATTGCCTCTTACCCTCTCACTGGGCACCACTAAGAAGCATGTGGATCCAGCTTCTTTACCTGTAAAATACCCTATCAGGTAATTACCCGCACTGCTCAGACCCACCCTGAGCCTTCTCTTCTCCAGGTCAAACAATCCCAGATCTCTCAGCCTCTCCTCATATTACAGAAGCTCCAGTCCCTTAATCATCTTAGAGGCCTTTCGCTGGACTCTCTCCGGTAGCTCCATGTCTCTCTTGTCCTGGGGAGCCCAGAACCAGACACAGCACTCCAGATGTGGTCTCACCAGTGCTGAGTAGAGGGGAAGATCACCTCCCTCAACCTGCCAGCAACACTACTCCTAATACAGCCCAGGATACCATCAGCCTTCTAAACTGCAAGGGCACATTGCTGGCTCTTGTTCAGCTTACTGGTCACCAGCACCCAGAGGTCCTTCTCTGCAAAGCTGCTTTCCAGCAGGTCATCCCCCAGCATCTCCACCAGCCTGTGGCTATTCCTCGCCAGGTGCAGGACTTGGCATTTCTCCATGTTGAACTTAATAAGGTTCCCATCGGCCTGTTTCTTCAGCCTATAGAGCTCCCTCTGAAAGGCAGCACAACCAACTGCTCCATCAGTCACTCCTCCCAGTTATGTATCATCTGCAAACTTGCTGGGGATGCTGCCTGTCCCATCACCCAGATCACTGATGAAGCCGCTAAAGAGTATTTGCCTCAGTGTCAGCCCCTGGAGTTCACCACTAGTGACTGGCCTCCAGCTAGACTTCATGCCACTGATCACAACTCTCTGAGCCTGGCAGTTCAGCCAGTTTTCAATCCACCTCACTGTCCACTTATCTAGTTCTGTACTTCATCAGTTTGTGAATGAGGATGTTATGCGAGACAGTGTTGAAAACCTCACTAAAGTCAAGCTAAATAACATCCACTGCTCTTTTCCTCATCTACCCAGCCAGTTATTTCACTGAAAAAGCTTATCAAGTTGGTCAGGCATGATTTCCCCTTTGTGAATTCATGGTGATTACTCCCAATCACATTCTTGTCCTTCATATGTTTGGAAGTGGTTTCCAGGATTATTTTCTCCACCACCTTCTCAGGAATCAAGGTGATGTTGACCATCTGACAGTGCCTCTTTCTCTCTACTGACTTTAAAAGGAGACCACAGTGCTTCACTCAGAGATAGCCTTCCACATTGCAGACCTCCAAAGTTTAGTGAGTTGAATTCTACTTTCTTCAAATGAAAAAAAATAGTGACAAAAATAATTATTTGCAGCTTTTTAAGTGAACTGTGTTAGCCAACAGACAGCTTATTCGTTACTAGCTAACATTAGAAAGACATCTGAGATATGTCTCAAATACTGAAATAATACTGTCTCCATTCTTAATAAGAATTGCTATATACTGGGCAGTGGTAGGACACAAATCGGAAATGCGGACAGGAAAATCAGAAAGAGCAGGAGCAAGAATTTCAATGAGTCAGCCAGTTAGAGAGTGGGAGAACTGCAGATTAACACCTAAAGAGTGAGGAGGAAGAAACCCTCAACTTCAACATCATACCCCTCCCAGCAAAGGTTCAGGATGCTGGCAGCTCGCCATATCCACCCCAAAACTGAAGCCATTGACCTTAGGACCCAGAGGGGCAGTGGAAAAGTGAGCGTAGCACCAGAGAGAAAGGGAGAGATGCTAGTGAGTGTGGTATAACAACTTTAACTGTGTTGTTACTGAGACTTTTTCAAGTAAGTGTTAATCGCTCTGCAATGATGAGATCTGGACTAAAAATAATTCTTTGATTGCACTAAGAATAAATTTTTGGTTTTGCATATAAGATGGATTTCCTTTTGCCCATTGTAAGAAATTCAGTGTCATATTGGACCACAGAAGAGGAGGTAGATGCAAACCAGTGAAATCTGTAGGTGACACAGAGCTGAGAGGCACTGCACATCTTAGGTAACCTGCCAGAAAGAACTGGATGGTCTTGTAAATGGAAGGACTAGAAATAGGAAGAAATGCAATAATATCGAAATTGAAAAGCCTGGAAACCTAACGAAAGAGTTTTTTGCTACAAGTTTAAGGCTTTGGGCTGGTGAAGGAGGCCAGGAACAAGGGGTATTGATTGATCATGGGTGATTGTGTGTCACCAATGGGCCATTGATGAGAAACAGCTGAGTGTAAATCTGCAGTGCATCGAAGAGAGTGAATTGCACTGTGATGCTAAAACCTCAGAGGCACTCCATCTAGGGTAGTCCTTGCAGTCCTAGTCATTTCTAGACTACCTAGATAAGCAATATAAAAATTAACAAAATCTGAGAGGTGCAGAGAAGAGCTCACAGGGTGAGTCAGAGAACAGCAACTCCATCCAGTGAGAAACGACTGAGCGAGTTTGGTGTGTAGATTCAAACAAGCAGTGTCTGAGACAGGTTATGAATACAGATCAAACTGAACTATGATTAATCCTTTCTACAGGCAATATGTCTGCAGAGGTTCAAGACAGAAGCTGCTAAATTCCTGGAAAGGGGGGTTATGACAACTGAAATATCTACTAAGTGTGCTTACAACACCCCTTGCATTGTATTTTTAGGGTATTTAATTAATTAACAAACCCCATGCTATGGGGTGTCTGTGGATCATATCCAATGCAAAATTTATATTTAAAGTGTGAGGTATTTCACAATCTCCTGGGACGGCATAAAAGGTCTGTAGGTAGAGCGAGGATACGAGGAGACCTCTTCTTCACCTGTGTGACACACGTCTTGTTCTCCAGGTGTGAGGTCAGGAAGCAACTTCACTCCATATAAGGTTGGCAGAGACTGATGGGAAGTTTAGTGGATGTAGGTTTTGTTTTCTTTACTTTTCTGTCCATTCACTTCTGCACGTATTTCACCTAACAAACGTAGTGCTGGTCTCTAGATGGTTCTCTCCAGTCTTCTGCTTTCACATCACTTAGTCACCAGCTGTGGTTGGCCTTAACAGTAAACAGCAGCAAAGTCAACATCATGGAAGCTAAAGCACTGGAACATAAAGCAGGGATCATGGATCATGTCTGCTTATCCTTGCTGGTCTTAGCACAAAAGGCTGATGATAAATATATACAATGAGTTGTTACAGCTCAGTTTAGAGTGGAGAAAAAGTTTCAACACTTCTGGATGTATCTAAGTCTGTATTTTCAAACCTTGGTGCCTGAGCTGAGTCGCAGATCTGAAGGGAACAGTGTAGCTGTACATACAAGAAGCGTAAATAAAAGATGGTTTCTGTTTCCTGATCTTTTGACTTCTGTTTCACTGGCTGTTGGGATTGTCACTTCTTATCCTGGGCATTGATTTAACAAAGCTGTTAAACATATGCTTAACACTCAAGAGCACTAACTGAAATCAAAGCTTGAAGTCAACAGGACTGAAGCAGAAGTTTAAGTACTTTGCTGGATTGAATGGATGGTTTATATAAAACATCGCAGCTCTGCAAAGCTTAACATAGTTTTGCAGTTCCTTCCTGATGAAGTATCATTCCAAATACAAGAATTACACTCTCCAAATGTATGTACATTTATGGACAAAACTTTAAAATACTTTTTTTTATTTACTAGAAGAATGATCTGTCTACACAGTTACACTGCATGCTCTATACCTACTCAGAAAATTATGGTCTTAGTCTAAATGTTTATGGTTTAAAAATCAGATGCCTAAAATATATACTCCGTAGTGCCAAGGACAAGCTTGTGCCTTAGAGAAATTCAATATCAAACTAGCCTTTTTCTGAGGATTTATTTATTTATGTGGATTTCTTTTCCTTTTAAAAGTGGGCTTTTCTCTCCTCAAGTCACTGCATTAGGGTTGCGTAGTTCCATTAGGCTGAATCCTGCTGTTGTGCCAGGCACAATCCGGGTGAAATGCTACTGCATCAGTATCTAGTGGCGTGAAAGGCATTTAAATGAGGCACAAATATGACTGATTTCAGTAGTCCTGGTTCACTGAAATTGAAAGGGCAATTGCTAATTTCTAGATTTCTAAGCCTTGTGCTTGTGAAGACACCAACATCAGTCTGTCTCTCCATGTTCAGACTGTGGCGGACAGATGAGTGAACTTTTTCCTTAAACATTTCTTGGTACATAAGGCGCAAGCAAACCATAACCCCGAACAAGCCATCTGTCCCCAGCAGAAACAGGACTAAGCTGCTGCAACCCCCGAGATGGTCTCCCTGCGACCACCCGGGACACACTGAGCCTGCACTGAACCAGACCACGATCGGGCAGAGACTTTGGGACCTGGACTGTAAATTATTGTCCGTTTTAGCACAACTTCTATAAAACTTGCTTGGCATGAGTGGCTAAATTTGCTGAAGCCTTAGGCCGTACTCCCTAGTTCGGTGAGAAAGGGCCCCAGAGCTGGTGCAGACGGGAACGATAAGGGAGATACCAGCAATTTGCATTCCTGTGCACTGCTGAAACAGTGCTAATTGCTGGAGTTACCACCTCTTTCTCAAGACCTTGAGAGATGATGGTGGGACCCGAGGAAGGAAGACACACCTATAGGAAGGAAGACACACCTATAGGAAGGAAGACACACCTATAGGAAGGAAGACACACCTGTCGGCAGAAACTGCAACAGAAAAGAGAAGGGAGAAAAGAAACAGCCTGCCTAGGAATAACGATGAGACCCAATAAGGAGCAGGAGACCCCAGACCCCAAAATTCCTATTGGTCTGAACTACCACGTGGGGGGGGGGGGGAACTTAATTTGAAAAAGCTATAATTGCCCAGGGATCTCTTTGTTCAGGGTCCCTCTTTGGAGGCACCCAACTCGAGCTGTAACCACTGCACGCGTGTCATTACCGAGGGTCGGACCCTGCTCGAGTTGTAATTACTGCACGCGCATCGCCAAAACTTACACCCAGGGTGAAGAGGACCCACATACCACCAGACGGGACCCCCCACCGCCAAGACTCCCAAAGGAAGAGGACCAGCGGGACAACGCTGGATCCACGGGTGGTGATATCTTTTTCTCTCTCTCTCTCTCTTTTTCTCTCTCTTTTGTTGAATGTTGGTAAGATCTGTTCAAAACGTGTGGCACGGGACTTGTCTAGCTAGCTGAAGTAACCGCCACTGAACTATCCTATTTGACCACATGCCTTATTTTTTGTGTTAATAAATCATAAAACTGGTTGGCTGGTGTCGTTTCACCTTAATTCAGTCCAAGGGCATCACAAACTTGGTCGTTGGTCCCAGTGGGAGGGAGGTCGTCCTGAACAACTCCTTTCGGACCGCTACACAGACGTAGGAATAAACTTCATGCATCGAATCCTGCACTGGCACAGTCTGACACAACTGCATCAACACCCACAGACAGAGCTCTCCCAGTTCATACCTGCTGAGAACTGGGTCCGGAGGCACTAATTCTACCTTGATAACAAATGAGACATCAGGTCTGTTCAACTATTTCACTGCTGATCGTTTTAGCTGTAAATTCAGCTGTTACGGGATTGGGAAGGTAGTGGGTGGGGAGGGAGCAATATGTCACCCCTTTGGGCTTTTTCCTAGCTGTTAAATTGCTGCCATTTGTCATGTGAATGTAATTATGCAGTACTAACCTTTGAGCTGTGCCTATTAATCCTCTAAAACATCATTTAAAGAAATTTCCATTTTGGACACATCCTAATCTTCTGACATCCTGGGATGACCAGTCATCAGTGGGTTGATAATGAACAAAAAGTAGGGCAATCCATCTCTTTTAGGCCAAGCAGTGCGAAAGGGACAAATTCTGTATTGCTCATATTAAAAATAAGCAAACTCGATTAACACAGGGTTTAGGTCTGACTATGTCATTACTTGTGCTAAGATTCTTCTGCCACACTCAGAGAATAGGAATATCTATTTCTACCTGTAGATGTCAGCTGTATAAAATAAAGGAAAATCAAGCATGGAAAAATCTAATCAAAAACAAAGAGGATGATTTATTACTACTGGCAAAAATTCATGGCCATCAGATGAACTGCTCTGAGCAAGGAGATGGACAAGATGACCTCCCAAGGTCTCTTCCAATCTAAATTATTCCACTATTCCACAGCTCCAGAGCCTCCTTCTATTGTACAATTGCATTATAAATCATCTTTAATCCAAAGAACTCTCATTCTCTAATCCCACATGCTTAAAGCTAAAATGAAATATCCTTTTGAATGAACAGGGCTTGACAGAATGTGACAGGCAATGAATGAAAGAGGAAACAGAATAAAAAGACTGAATAGCTTTGCCCAACGACACACAAGAGACTGAAAGCAGAACTGGAAAGAAAATGCTATGCACAAGTCAGAATAAAGAAGGAAATGGGAGTTTTGAATCACTAGATCAAGGGAGATTAAGGAATATGGTCACCGAGGAGGCAAAGTTTCCAGAAGTAGCATTCTACATGTGACAGTTTTTCCCTAATGCCTCTTACCAGACATGTGTCCAAAATCCCCTTAAAATCCCCATCTGCCCTGGAACAAGAACTGCCTCGCCATGACTAGCCATGGCTTGAGACCTGGTCACGTGCTGTAGAAATTCTCAGACAAGCCTGACTATGGAAAAAACTCACCTGACAGCTTGTCACTCCACAAGTGGAGAAAGAGGCTGACATTTAGTTCATTTGAGGATGCGTACTGGAGGATTTGTTTTCTCTTTCTTTAAAGAAAATAAAGATTTTCAGCACATCAATTTAAAACAAATTTCCACATCTGGCTACATTGTTGTCCACATTGACCAGAGCCTGGGAGAGGCCTTGACATTTCATTGACATCTTCGCTTCCAACAGGAGATTTTACAGGTTTTGCATAAATGAAGTATGAATCCATTCTTTCACATTCACGGTGTTTGCATGTGGGAGAGCCAGAACAAGCTGGGGTGTTCCTAAGCTCACATCAACACACAGCTGGGTCTAGTGTCTATACATAACCTTCCTTGTGTGGGACAGCTTTGATTTGTAGAGTAAGGAGACATCTGAACAGCAAACATCAGTGCTGAGGACAACAGGAAGGACACCTTGGCTAGTTAGGTTTCCTCAGGTCCTTTTTGGTATCCCTCTCACCCAGCATAAATGTCTGAGGAGTAAAAGCTCCAGCAGGCTACTCAGGGGCTTTGGTCCAGGGGCCGGGTAGGTCATGTCCACACTGGCGAGGAAAGAAGGAGCAGTGTCCACTCCCCCCGTGCTCCTTTACCCAGTAGTATGGACATATCCAGGAAGGGCAGCAGGGCACCAGATTTCTCCCCCTTGTGCCTGTGGACATTTCCACAACATGTAAATGCCCAACAGCCTACATAAATAAGCTCTTCCCCACTGTTGCCCTGGGGAAACCCAGAGCCTCATGGTACCCACCAGTGACATGGAGCAGATTTAAAAAATGATGTGCCTCAAGAAGAATGGACATTTAAAAGCAGCTCAGTGTTCAGCCCTGCCTACTTGTCCAAAGACATAAGGAAGCCTATGGCGGGACAGGTGTCTCAGTCTCTCATCAAAAAGGCTACTTGACTGCCACTGCCCCATCCACTACTGCACTCCCTGGGGCACCTGCAGGCCTGCAGCTGCTGCTCACTGTGTCTCCAGGGGCACTACAATGTGGGTGACAGCTGGCCGTCACTCAGGTGTGCGTTGCAAAAGGTGACATGAGGCACTGTGTCACGGATGGACTCTGTCCCGGGGACACCAGGAGCCTGGCTGTGCTCTGCCTATGGGGCACACTGGAGCCTGAACCTCACACCATGGCCCGTCTTCCTCCTGGTCGCCTTTGAGGGAACCCCAGAGAAAAGCAGACCCTGGGGAAGAACAGGGCTAGGAATGATTAGCAAAGCTTAAGAGAAGCTGTAAGTGCAGCACTTGGGAGGATGTTAAGCAAAGGAGGGTGGCTTGCAGTGACTACACCCCAGCATTTGAAAGGAGTGAAAGACGCTTTTGTTTAAGCATTACACAGTAAATTAGGGCGGACAAAGTTTGGCATGAGCATTACCCAGAAAAAGCCCCCGGCACAGTGTCAGCGTGCCTCCCAGCCCAGTCTTCTCAGAACCATGACTCAGGCAGCTCCTCCCGGCGCCTGCGGGGCTCTTGCTCCCCTCCGCGACGAGGAGAGCTTTGCCATCTCTTCGACATGCCGGCCTTCCTGCCTTCTTCGCTCCCCTGCACCCCTGAAACCTCTCCACCTCATCCCACTTAGGGCACATCCCTCCAAGCTCTGACATGCAGCAGAAGCCAAGGGAGAACGAAACGCAAGGCTGAGCACATCACATGGAGAGCCATTGACTTGGGCAGCTTTGCTTCTCGAGGTAAACACACTGCCCAGGGGTCTTGATTGCGCGTCTCACTTCACATCCAGTTCCCATTGAATAGTACGGCTTGAATCATTGCTGTTTGCAATTCTTTCCCTGGTGAAAGCTGGCTGTTTGTCCAAAGCCCGGGTACCTACTGCAAATATCTAATTTAACCTGATTTAAAAAAAAAAGTCAGTGACCAAAACCTTACCAATTTCCGGTTTCCTGATGAAAATTTAACACTTTCTGTAAAAAAAATAGACAAATATGTCATACTTGAAAATTATTTCAACAGAAGAATAAAAGAACATCTGGAGCTCTTCCAAACAGGAATGGGAAACAGGGCAAGTCCAAGACCTTTATCCAGCCTCCGGAGGCCCAGCTACTCTGCAGAAGCAGCAGATCCTGCAGAAGTTCTGGGTTGTCCCTGTGAGCTGAGGACTGGTCTCCTCCATAGTCCTTTTTCACTCTCTCACCTGGCGAAGACCAAGAGGATTTCTTCCTTAAAGCTTTACACAGCTCAGTACATTAAGCACTTGCAAACAAAACCAACTCAACAAACAGTGATGCCCGTGCAGGAAAAACTCATACATCAAATTATGCCTGTCAAAGTTGTTCTGCTTGCTGGCAGGACGCAGCGTTTTATAAACACTGCAGGGTGTAACCGAGAGCACTCCCGTTCCACCTGAAGGCTATTGAAGAGAGTGAGAACTTCCATAATGGGCTGTTGCAGACGGCGGTTCAGCTGCTCCTGGAGCCCACGCTCTCAGGCCGTCAGGCCCTGGTTCCTGTAACTCGGTACTCAGAGTCTTCTCAGAATAGCTGACACTGACAGCAACTGGCACGGCGTGTCCCTGCTCACGTTCCCACGGGAACCAGGAAATAATATCTTTCCAATTATTTCCAGACCGTATTTGCTTTTAATCTGGCTACATAGTGATTAAAACAAGAAAAGTTCCACGTCAGGGTTTGATTTGTCTCAGTGTCTGGGTGCTGAACATTTGTCTGAGTTGATTAGCACCTAGGAAAAGAAAGTTCACCTCTGTTGCATCTCCCTCGTCTGAAAGATTGCTCGCTCCTGGCCTGTCTGGTCTTGCCCTCCAAACCCTGACAGCAAAGGGCTGTTCTATTTCTATTTTTTTCTATGAGCTATTTCCACTTCTCCTCCTCCCCAAATACTACAAAGAATCACCTAAGCATTTCCAACTGGGTATAACAATTTGGGGCACATCACTGGTCGGCTGCTCAACTTCAGACACCTTCAGGGAGTGTGATGTCTAAGACGCAACAAATCAGCATTAATTGCCCCATTCTTTTTTAAAAAAGATCAGCCTTGGATTTTGTAGGAATCCACAAAGGAATCTGACCAGAGGCTTGGGGAGGGAGTTCATTGCTTGTTGCTGTTTCTTAATGTAAGTTTAGCTCTAGGAAAGCCGTTTGCTTCCCAGCTGCCGAATTGCGAAGGAGGCAGAGACAGCACAGATTGCCACAAAACACTTCCAGTCTCTTTTCCCGCTTTACCTCCAGGTCTGCTCTGACTTAGAGGGTGCAGATGATTCTCCAGACCTAGTTTAGTCTTTGATCCTCCTGGCAAAAATTGTAAAAGAGCCTCCGCCCTCTGGGTCATTATCTAAATCCTGCCTGGTGCCTTTTAACCCAGAGGCATAGTCTCTGCCTCAAGGATTTTATAAGTTCTCTAACACAGAACAAGACAGGGCAGGAAGTGGCTCCAGGAACAGGACTGGAAAATCTGGGAATAAGTAGATTCAGCAAATGCAGAGATAAGATAGCTTTTGTACTGTATGCCTTTGGCAGATCAGCCATTCTGCTTGATCTGGTGCTGCGCACAGTGCAGGACTTTGGAAATTCTCGGCAGTACTCAAGATTCTCCTCTCCCATGCAAGAGCGGCATATATATATATATGTATGTACATGTATATGTATAACCCATTAGGTTATATGGACCCACGGCCATATACATGTCACTGCTCAGCAAGTCACGTCGCTCGGGCCATCTGCACCTGGTACCTAGTGGGATGGGTGAGACCACCACCCCGTCCTGCAAGGGCCTGGCTGAAGCAGAGAGCAGAAGGGAGGCCATGGTAGGGATCTCGACGTGGAGCCTCAGCCAGCTGAGCACAGGAGAGGCTGAGATATATAGACCACTGTTGATTTGACATACATAATGTGCTTTTAACTACTTGATCTGTATTTACTGTTGTTCATTTTTAATAAAAACTTGTATCTTTACCAAAAATGATTGATATCAACAGTCAGTGATACACACTTTTATAGGGTATAGGTGGAAAAGAATATGTGCACACTTTATCGCTATTAAAAATGCACTTATTTTTTAATTTTCCTTTGATTAAAAGAGGAAATCAAATGTCCCTTCACACTGTATCATCACCTTAAATGACATGAGGCAAAACTAAGCAAAGTCTCAACCCTTCTGTATCACACACTGTGGTAATCTGTGTGTGTGTATGTGCCTGTGCCTGTGTGTGTGTGTGTGTGTGTGTATATATATATATATATGTGTGCGTGTGCATATGTATGTATATATACACACACACACATATATATATATGTATGAATCATCAACAGCTTCAGGACAATTAGGGATGTGAAGGATTCCTAGATGAGGAATTTTGGAACCATGTCTATTGACACGTAGGTATTTCTCGCCTTGGCATCTGAGCACTGCATGTGGTAAAAAGCTATTGCCTTCCACAGAGGAAGCCCAAGCAGAAAGGACAGTTGGATCTGAGCGTTCATGACTTTTACACATTCAAGAGGGCTGTGACTGGAGACTGTGAGCAAGCAAATATGAAATATGAAACTGTATTTTTTCTGAGTCCTTTCAACTGGAGGAAACCCTTAAAAGGAGAAGAGAGGCCAAACTCCATGGCTGTTGCAGGCCAAGATCTGAAGGGCAGGTTTCAAAATGTCTGGCTGAGAGATGGGTGATTTCCCAGAAAGGGGCAATCGCTCGGAAACAGCCATGACATGAGTATGACGTGAGCTTCCCTGACCTGCTTGAGAGATTCCCCCCTCTCCGTACAGGGGCTGCACTGCTGGGATCCACGCTCGCCCCATAGACCTTGGTGCCAAGTCTCCACTTGCTCGTGCATGATTACAAAGCCAGTTGCAGAGATTAAGACCTAATCCATGGAGCAGCATTTCCTTTGCTTCACACACCCCTGCACAAGGAGGAACCCCAGCCAATTAACAAGAGAAATTAGAAATGGAAAAGACTTATTAGGTCATCTTGCCCACTCCCTGGCAAATGCGCACACGCAATCTGCAGTTGGAGACAGCCCTTCCCCTCGCCTCGATTCCCTTTCTCTGACTGGGCTGCAGGATTTATACTGCCTCATGTTTCTGTTAGTACAAAATGTACGATCTTCCCTGCAGAGTTGAGCAAAGGTCCACCCAACCCATCAGCAACTTTTGGAAACCTTATATGCATGGGGAAGGGCTGCTGAGACGGGAGGGTGCTTTCTCCCACACAGTAATAACTTCTTTTCCTCCTTAATTTCTTGAGCTTAAAAGCAAAAGTATTTTTATTTAAAGAAGAACCATGGAAAGAGGAGAGCAGAGAAGACTGCTTGGAAAATCTATGGAAGTCAAAATATCACCAGACCCAGACCCGAGTGATCAGCCATTGCAATTCTTCTTCTTGGTGGACTGAAGATTTCCCTCTGGAAGATTAAAATGCTCCTTCTGTTCTGCAGGAGACATCTCTGCCCTCTGGACTCGGTGCGATCGAGTCGCACGGTTAGAAAGGCCCCTCCGGCTGACAAGGGCAGGCGAAGATGCTGCTCTCCTGCCCCGGGACACCAGCTACAGACGTGCCCCCACCGCCCTGGCTGGCAGCCTGGCTCTGGGGACACTCGCTGCTGTTCCCTGCAGCCTGTGTGCAGTGGGGATTGCGATTAGCACAGCTCTGTTCGCAAAATAAATGTAAGTCTGTAAACTTCCCAGTCAATGAGCAGTGATTTTTCAGAGACCAGACCGAGGGGTGAAAGAGAGGAAATGGGCACATTCATCTTCTCTCTGCACACATCCGGTTTCCTCCCCTTCTTTGTCCATGTAATAAATTCTGGAGGTTAGAGCTATAAAATGTGTATCACCCTGTCTAATCCTGGCTCTTGACAAGGCAGCACTGCTCCCACCTAGAATGATTGCCCACAAGGGAAACATATTTATGTCCATTCAGGCAATTAATTTGTAGTTGTGCTAATGAATCTGAGAGCTCTTTGCCCCATTTCTCCCTCGCTGCCAGGCGCTTTGCTGTCTGGGCAGAGTCCCTCGCAAGTAATTTCTCTGCATATCTCATCAGGCCAATAGGAAACTCCATGACTCATTTTCCTCCTTTGCAACAGCAATAACTGATGACTGGGAATCAGAAACTTCCTGTGAAAACAAAGGGACAAAGCACTGCCGTGACAAGTCCCATCAGGAATTAAATCTCTAAATCAAAATAAAATCATTAGAGATCAGCTGGTTAACTCTGGCTTACTTTTCTGCTGAGCCTCTCTTGCTGCTTTGTGCTCTGCAGCGAATGCAGTGAGAGCTCCAGCAGCACCAGCAACGGCCCGGGAAGAGCTGGACGAGCACCATGAGACAGCGGCCACGCAGAGCTGGAGCCACCAGGCTCTGCTGCCCATCACAGGCACTGCAGCTCCCTGTACCGCAGCTCCCTGCGCTTCCCACCACAAAAATGAGGCACCTCCGAACACAAGACACACAAGACCTCCCTCTTTCCCTAATATAATAAAGCAAAATACTTTCAAAGTAAGTCAAGGAATCAAAAAATAATCCCATGCTGAACAGTATTATGGTTGCTGGACCATGCAATAACTCCTGTCCAGCATCTCTATGTACAGACCAAAACCAGTGTCATGGTCAAACCCCAAAGCTCATCCTTGGCTGAGAAACCCAGTCCTACTGCAGCTCTGCCTAGCTGAGCCCAAAGGCTGAGCTTGCACTTTTGCTCATGTTTGGATTTTACACTCCCTGGAGCAGGGATGTAGATTGCTTCAGAGCCTGTAGGTTACTGGTTACTGCTGGGGTTCAACGATAACCGTGAGGTTGAAGAGGGGGCAGACAGGTGACCAGAAACTCTGGCTGGGGTGAGTGAGTGCTCAGCATACGACTACTAGCAGAAGCCCTGGAAGTGTTTTGTTCGGCTCCCTGTTCCCTGGAGCTGCAGACCAGAGAACATGAAGCCCGAGCCTGTGCTCACAAAGCAGCTGATCAGCAGCGACTGCATGGAGCCAAGTTTTCGGGAAGACTAACATGTGAACAGCACTATCAAAGGGCGAGGTTTTTTTAATCAGTGCAGCTTTGTTCTAAATGTTGCAAATTGCATATTACAGGAGGTCATTAGCAAATCCTCTGATGTGTAGCTCTGAACACTAAGCAGGAAGAATTCTGGCTCACTCCAGTTTTCTAGGACTGATCTGATCAGCCTGGTCCTTGATTCACTACAGTGTCTCCTTGAGAAATGGGCTCCAAAATGTCAAAGAAAGCCTGAGGTGGTGAGTGGCCTTGTGCTTAATGATCCTGAGTTTGCTCTTCCGGGCCTCTCTGGTTTCCTGCCCTGATTTTAGCAGACGATTGATGGTCAAATATAGCTGTTTTGCTGCTGGTCCCATCTAGCCAAAATTGCATGAAAGTTGATGATTTGTGCTCCTTATAAGCTTGCAAGCATGAAGAGGAGTTATCAAGTCATGTATCATCTTTTTCACTTCCCTGGTACTCCTAGACGAGCAACACAAGCTGGCTTTCGGGACCAAGAAGTGGGTGGGTGCAGAGCTTAGACTCCTTGGAAGGCTGCAGGACAGCTCCACCTTTCTAAAGGGATTTGATCTCCAGGCCTCTGCTAGACACCTCCACGCTGGCAATGGGAGCCTGCAGAGGCTTCAGTTGAGCTGCTGTAGAAACACACCTGGATGCTTGCATCACCCGTTATGTTGTCTGAGAATTCAGGGCCATTTGCCTTCAAAGATGCGATCAATCCAAAAGTCGATAATACATCTCAGAACATGCAGCTATAGAGAATGGGTTGGCACAGCCCACAGCAGTCATGCAGCTGGAATGAGCAAGACAGAGCTTGCTCTTATCCCAGGTGCCAAATCAGAATGGGTTTGAGCAATGGCAGGAGCATCAAACCCTTGTTGCTGTATAGACATGGGAGGGGTAGGGGCGGACATGACTTCTAATAGAGGAAAAAATACCTTAAAACTGTGTCAGTCCTAGAAACTGATAGTCTCCTTCAAATACAGCCAAGCAAAGTCCCACCCCAAATCACCCTGACGACAGACAGACACCTTGGCTGATGTTAAATACTGGATAATGACATGGGGAAACGTCTATTAATAATTAATTTGGGCCTGGAGCCAAGAGGCCCGGATCAGCTATGCATAGAGGACCTGTGCACTCCTGTAGGAGGTGAAGGGCAATGACATGGACACTTACCAGAACTGCTGCACTCTTGGCCACACTTGGAGAAAACAACTCAGTGCTACAACTGGATGAGGCTGAGTAATCGGGGCACCTTGGGGCGTCAGCAGCCATCTCACTCCAAACGCTTCTCTCCAGCCATAGCTGAGCATCCTGAATAGGAAGGTAACTGAGCTGTCAGAAGGCACCTTTAAAAACCGAGCAACCCCCCACGAGGACTGCTGAAATTTCCTTCAACCTCAGGGAAATAATATTCCCAGCAGGACAGGGATAACTCACAGCACTCGTTGTTGGGGTTGGGTGGCAGAAACACACAGAGACGGGACAGGTTGCCCAGAGAGGTTGTGGAGTCTCCATCCTTGCAGACATTCAAAACCCAACTGGACATGCTCTAGGGCAACCTGTTCTAGATGACCCCCTTTCAGCAGAAGTTGGACCGTATGATCTCCAGACATCCCTTCCAACAGCAGCGATTCAGTGGTTCTGTAAATGTCCTTCATATGTCTCCACGGATTTTTCTTCCATAAATGCATTTAGTCCCTTTTTCAACTCCTGTAAACTTCCAGCAGCCATAGGTGAGGAGTTCCCCAGCTGAATTACACATCATACAGCGAAAAAAGAGTTTATTTTTGCTTGTTTTAGCTTAAGTTTCATTTGGTGTTGATAGTCCTGATAGTGGAAGAAATGGTGAACACTTGTTCCCTATTCAGCCCTTCTCTACCATTCACAATTTCATAGACCTATATTGCACCTAACTCAGTTGACTCTTTTATGGTCTGAATAGTCCAAGGCTGCTTAGTTTTTGTCATATAGAAACTGTTCCGCATTTTTGATCATCCTTCCCAGCTCTGCTTCACTCTTTTTGAGCTAGGGAAAGGAGAGGTTGTCCTGCACATGGTGTTGAGGCATGTGAGACCTGTGATGTGATGATAAAATGCAGTCCTCCGTTTCGTTTCCTACTCAAAAAGAATGGCAACAGAAAAATAAACACCACAGTGGCAGTAATCTAAGTCTGGTACAAATTTTCATATTTAACTATCTGTAATTGTCAGGGACGACCCAGCAGAAAGCTGAGGCACTGCATGATGTTATAAATGAGGCCAAACCTCGCCTTTGTATATACAAATCGTGCCGTCAGCCTTGCGTTATCCCTTCTGACGGGGCTGAGGGCACCACCCAAAAGATGTAACGGATGACTCAGGGTGTCAGCTTCTGTCTCAGCTTCAAAGTGTTTACAGAATATTATTTTTGGTGTCCAAGGAGACGCAAAAGTATCTCGGCACAAGCGAGTTAGGCAAGTTAATTCCCTTTGTGTAAATAATCACAACCAACCTGTTTTGAAGCTTCCTGCTTCTTTATGGCCAGCAGACAAGGAGCAAAACATTTCTGGGTTGCTCAGGCCTTCAGCCACGTACGTGTGCATTACAGATGGTGCAAGCAGCAGCACTTCACTGTTGCGCTCCCCCACACCAGGCTCACCTCAGCCCAGTCCACCTTTCCTTCCTTACGCTGAGGGCTTTCATTGTTTGCAATGGGAAAGTAGGGCTTAACTCTTTAAAACGATCAGGAAACAGCGCTTTCAAAATGCAGGGAAAAGTCTTCTGTCCTTGACCCGGCCTGATCAGGTCTTCTGTAACCTTCAAGCAGTCTCCAGAATTCTCCCACTGGCTCTCACGGCCACGGTGACATTTTTATGCCTCTGCCGTAGCAGCTGAGGGGAAAAAACATCGATCGGATTCCACCAGCTTGAGGAGATTAATCGTGTGCCTGGATTTTAAGCCAGCCCCTTCTACTGTAGGCAAAGCCTTGGCATTAATATTTAAAATTCTTTTGACCTCTTCATGTTTTAATTAGCAAGCGGAAAACTCTGTGGCCCGCGCCAGGAAAAAAAAAAAAAAAAACAAACCTTAAGATCAAAGCAGACTCTAATTCACATTTATGCTTGTTACGTTCAAAGGAGCCTGTTAGTAAAATGAGGCTCGGATTTGATGCAGATGTAAGGGCATAATCTATCAGTTACGAAAGGTGAGTGCTTTGTCCTGAGCAAAATAATCACATTTCTACGTGCGTAAAGGTAAGGGAGGTATCGCTGATTTTGCCAGTATGTCAGCAATGGCAGTTTTAGCTTCCTTATGGGAGGAAAAATACTTTCCCCCCAAATCTTACTAAAAATTTATCTAGAGGAAGCTAAAGTAAAACATTCAGTATCTTCTATTAAATAATAAGAAAAAAATGTGAAACTGTGATGTAGCCCAAGAAACAGAATCAAGTTCTTCTGTGATATTTTCAAAGGAGTGGAAGGAAACAGCTGTTTTGTAAAAAGAGGCAACTTGTAAAAGTGAGACCCCCAAGTTGACAGTAGCTTGCAAATACCCATATACACACACACGATTCACCTTGGTGCAGAGCAGAGGACAAAGCGAGGGAAATACTAGTCTCCTTTGTGCACTATTTAGAAGCACAAATCTGGAAATAGAAAGGTCCAAACCAATCTTAAGGCACAAGGTGATATCCACCAAAATGACTCCATTTGCTCCAATTCTGATGAAAGAGGTTGGTGCCCTGTCCTCGCTCTATGTTAAAAGTAGTTATGGAAGAAAATCCTGAACAACAAAATAAAGGCTCAATTTAGGTGTCACTGGATTGTCTTGCTCTCTGCCTTTTTGTACCTCACCAGTTTACACCCACCTGGGGTGTCCTGAATTTTTAATTCACCAGGCACAGGACAAACAAAACCCTGGCACACCTCTGCTTTGGATTTCACCAAGCATCTGGAATGAAACCCTTTCCTTTTCTTCAAACAAATGCAAAAGCATAGTGAGCTGGGCCAAAGGAAGGAAACTGGCAGGAGAATGGGAAATACCCCAAAAGTTTTCTCAAAATTTTTTTGATGCTTCACTGACAGGTGTCAGAAAGGTCTCATCTAGGATGGCTGTACCATTAGGGATAAAAGGCTCCCAGGTTGGCAGATGAGAGCTTGTGGGAAGCTACTGGGAAAACAGGTTGTCCATATTATGGAAGGTGTTTTAGACTGCTGTTTGAGACATGATATACAGGACTGGAGTTTCATAGGCCACACAACAGAAAATAGTATTTTCTGAGAGCAACCTCACTGGGGAGGATGCCTCCTGCAGAAGGCAGTCCTGCTGAGATTGTCCTGGAGACCTAGGTCTGCAAGAATATGGGGGAGCTTGAGCTTTTACCCTCAGCAGTGAAATCACTGTGATTTCACCAAAGTCGTTCTGATATTTTACTCATCTTCCTCCTGAACTGAGAGGGCTGTATCCACACAAGCTAGAAAGGGCAGGTCTACATAGGTAGATAGACCTGAGCTTTCCATTCCCAAGACTGATGTTGGCTGGGTGCTGGGTTCTAGCAAGAGTAAGGAGTCACTTTGCATGGGAGCACTGCCTGGACTAATGTACTTGTCTCTCAGTCCTTAGCAACCATGTCACTAACATCAAAAGCTGTTGTTGGCCTAAACATATCCACACAGGCTTCTGAACCACTTTCTGCTCACCTTGAATGGGAAGATACGTGATCTGGGCAAAGGCAAATTCTAGACAGCAAATGCACCTTTAAAGAGCCAGTATCATCTGATACCATTTTTGAACATGCATCATATATACAAAGCTGGCAGAAGGATACCAACAGCAACCTTTCTGGGGTAGACTTTAGGCATCTACATGAGCAACTGGACACACCTTGAGTTGCATCTGGAACCTACCCAGCTTCATTAGTATGACACTGAACCTCAGCTCTGGATTTCAGGTATTTATCTAGGGTCCGTGCTACCAAGGCAGCAGTCTATGAGATGAAAATTTACCAATCTAGAATAGCAGAAAATTTCAGAAAAAATGCCACAGAAGTATTGCAGTTCTGGTTGTGCTACTGTCATTTTAGGCAGTTTATACTTCCATTAAAAGTCAAAACTTGTTTATGTCTTCATGTGCTCCCTGGTGGAAGTATCTGTGACCCATGAATATAATGAATCTGCAATATTTTCAGCCTAGTGCTAGAAGTAAAATGGTTCAGTAAAAAAAAATGTTAACATTTCCATCTGGCATCTTCTCCTCCAGCAAGGACTGGGAATACGTGATGGAGGTCTGCAAAAGGAGCAATCTCATACAGCCTGAAAACCAGCTGAAAGACAGCAAGCAAAGCATGGCAATGAGTACCCATCTATCAAGTTAGTAAGTACAATGAGGGCAATTTCTCTGAAGTATATGTAACACAACATTAAATACCAGAGAAGTCATAAAACAACAAAGAATGACCATGACCTTCACTTTGGGATTTTGTTCATCTATGTTAGTCATGGTCAGAGAGTCTCAGGTCAGGAGGGGACAAATAAATCCAGCCTGCGGAATCCTGCTGCTCCCCGAGCACCTCCGTCAAACCCGAGTGCGAGCGGTTACACTGCCTGAGGGCCACGCGGTTGGCCCTGGCCTTGGCGCATGTGCTCACCCAAGGGAAGCTGCAAAAGCATGGGGATACCTGAGGGCATCTCCCTGCCTGGACTGCTTCTGCAGGGAAGACTGCGGTGGGTACAGGCGTGGGAGAGATGACGAACTAAGATGGGTCAGGAAGTGGGGCAAAAGGCTGGGATCTGCTGCAGTGAGCATGGGGGTCCAGGCACAAGAAGGACTTACGTATCCATGGCGGTCTACAGCAGGGAGAGAGCGAGACAGAGAAGAAGGGTGGTGCAGTAGAGCAGTGGGGATGGGGATGCTGGATAACTCCCCAGCAGAGCCCTGCAGGCAGACACCACACGTAATTTTTTTGCCTCTCCTTGAGGGAAAAACTGCACCACACAAGCAGATCCGTTCCTGACTTCTGCGGGGCATGGCTGAGGCAGCTGCTCTCGGTGCACGCTCCTGCGATGCCTGCAGGGAACTTTAAGTAAGCACAGCCTTGCTGTGCAGCCTCGGTAAGGCCTTTCAAAACCTCTATCTGAAAGCACTGCGATATTTCACTATTTGACCCGCTGCTTCTCTTTATCCCTCCAGTCTCCCCCAGGATTCTTCTCTGCAAAATGTAAGCAGAAGCTGGATGTGATTAGGCAGTTGTGATCAAAAAACAGCGATGCCACATCAGGTGATAGGGAACTCTTGCCATTTTAGTCACATGAGGCCCAATTACCCGGCCACATGGCAAGGGAGGGCTGGAGGCATGCGACTTTCCACTGCCGTAACGACCGGTTATGTGGTTTTCTCTGTTTAAAGAACACACTCTGTAGTGTACGCTGATATTGTACAATTACATGGAAAAGGGCAGAGCTGAAGTTGTCAACTCATCACATGTTTTGCATTATCTCTTCATTTACATTGTGCCAGGACTTTAGAAAATATGTACAACTTAAAGGCTCGGTCACACTCCAAGCATTCATTAACCACAGAATATTACTTCTTCCATTCCTCCGGAGAGCTTACTAACAACAACCACCACCACCAGAAAGTGATTATTTTTCAAGCAGCAACTGTTTATTATCGGGAAAGACATTAGGACTTTATCTTTTTCTTTCTTACATATACTTGATTTGAATAAAAATAATTTAAAACGTTTTATTTTTTTATATTACATGAAAATAACTGGAAACAAGGCTTTTGGAAACAAGAACACTTAGACAAAACTGTTGTTTAGCTGCTGAGATGTAGCACTTGCAGGTTTTACCTCAAACAGAGAAACAATCACAATTGTCATTCCAGTGAAGAAAATTAATCCATTTATAAAATATTTTGAAGTTTGAGAATGGTATATAGTTATACGAGAAAGTATTCATAATATAGTGTGTGAGTTCTAACATATTACCTAAAATATATACTTCTCAGACTTTACAAGGTCAAATATTTTAGACCATATTCCAGTGGAAAAACACTACAAACGTATTACAATCCTTTTAAGGTCCTTATGGAATTAACTTTTATTTCCTTTTGAGGAATTTTAATTTAATATCTCAAGCAATAAAATATTGCATATAAACTAGCTTGCAAAACTCTACTCGCACTAACTTGGACAACTGCTATTTTAACAAAGGATAAAGCACCTTTAGTAACAATGATAAAGCATCATTGTTACAGTAGCTGATGAAAAAGCAGATTTTGTGCACAGACTGGTATGATTTTCATGACATTTCTGTAAATCTGATAAAAATTACTGCCTGTTCAGTAATAAGAAATTAAACTAATAGGAATTAAAATATGCTTAAGGCTGGGGTAGGATTACAGTTACAAGACAAAGATTCCACTAAGTAATCCAATTCACATTATCTGATAAAAACTTCCAGTATATAGACCATTTTCTTCTTTTCCTTTTTAAAATCCATGCAACATACTGTAAGCTCCACTCCCAGGCTTACCAGGTGTCTTTTTAGTTGAATGTGAGTATAGTTGAGCTTTTCATTAAGATGCAAGGGTAACGAACATCATTCAGCATGGCCTGAATGGACTCTTTTAAAAAAACAAAAAACAAAACACAACAAAACCCCCAAAGGTAATCAGCATGTCAAGGTCTCACTTTAGTGCACAAACTATTATCTGCAGCCATACGCAATGTAAAAATTAGATGGAATCTGAGAAGGTGTTTATTTGCACTGAGTACCATATTAAATTTAATGTAATTGTCACAGTCATGGCTGTCTGACAGACCAACGGAAAAGGACAAGGAAAAAATACTATTAATACGACTGCCAAAACTGTCTTCTTGTGACAGTTGAACCTCAGGGGTCAGTTCCCTTTTAAAGGCCACTGGAAACGCCGGCTGGTATTGCAGCCTGACAAACAAGCCAATCCCATCTAAAAAGACACTGTCGAGCCCTTTAAAAATAAACATTTAATTTCAGTATATTTTGGGCTTTTTTGTTTCGTTCTTGGCTTCTTTTATTTTTGTAACTGTCTGCTGCTTCCAGCGCCATCTGGCAGATGCTACCTACCCCACCCTGCTGCTCCTTACGGCGCGCGAGGCACTGCCCTTGCCTTTTTATGCTTCCCTGTCCGTTATCCGTAACATCGGTGGGATTTCCAGCCCTGGAATGTGCTTTAGAAACTAATACGCATTTTCTTTTACTAAGCAATGCCTTCTTTTGCCACCGTAGCCAGGTGAAAGTATTGTCATTTTAAATAGAGCGGGCAGTGTCTCTTTTAAGAAAAATCAGTGATATGATTTAGAAAGCCGAGGAGACATTTTCATCGGAATGCAATAGTTTTAAGATCAGGTAAAATTCTGGACCTAAACTATGCAATATGTCTTCCTTTCTAAATTCAGAGTTATTTTTAGCTTGATGACGAAATATTCTACTGGTATGAGATACAGAATTATATCTTACATACGTTTTGCTTCTCTTCTCTAGATATATTACTCATTAATTTAATTCACTCAGGAATCTACCATACTGTCAACCAACTACAGTGATCCAGAAATATTTCTTACGTACGGAAGGGGCTTCATCACTAAGCTGCACCTTCCTACAAAGCTTCGGTGGTTTTGATTGGTAAAAAGCATTTCTCATTGAAATAATACTGAAGTGGAGCCCAAGCCCTCCTCCATATGTATGACTGTTAAGTTAATTAACTTTTCAGGACAAAACGTTGATCACACTTAATGACAAGATATACTATCATTTTCAAGACAGCTCAAGTGGTAGCTCTGGTGGGACAACGGTGTATCTTGGGTCAAGCCTAGGTGTGAAATCCTTGAACTTCTTAGAGGCTTCAGTACCAAATACATCTAAAACTTTCCTGTTCATGAGAGCAAACCTGAAAAGAAAACAGACATGAGAAAGTGAACAAATTATTCATTTATTTATAAATCAATAAAATTACTATTAGAATGATTTCACTACACAAAAGGCTATCCATATCTTCAAAATACAAGCTTCAGCTTGCACTGTTTAGAGACTAAGGTTTTTATCTTGGGCAATATAAATTAAAAAATGTATATTGTACAAATCTGATTAATAGTGATTTGTGTAGATAGGCTTCATATAATAAAACTTGTAGGAAAGGGGGAAAGGAGAGAGCCCCATTCTACTTGCAGTGCCATCAAAAAACTCCAAACAAAATATATTAAACTTCTTTCCCATCCCAGCACAGAGCAAACTCTGGCCATGCCTGCCTATGTCTGTATGACAATTTTATGGGTGTTAAAACTTCTTTCTATTTCTTTACTTTCCAAAATTGTTGAGTGAAAGCCCTATGAAATGCCCAAAGAAACTGACCTTGTGGAGAAAGTACTAACATTACTACTACAGAAATTTCTTTCAAATAAAATAAATGAGCGGCAAGTCATGGAATTTCTTTCTCCCCTTCTTTTTCAACTAAAGCAATCTTAGGATTAGCACGAGAGGGGAAAAAAGGCAGCCAGAACTGGACATCTGCACTGACGCCATCCCCCACGTCATGTCCGTACAGCCCCAGAGGTTGCCTGCTCATTGCCTCCAGACGTCCCACGGAAAGCTTCCCACTATGTCTAGTAACATATTAAGTCATCTAATGTCCAGCTAACAGTGTACTATGCCACAGGGTGTGTAGGTTCAGTATGCTTCAGGCCTCTGAGTTCACTTCTATTTTTATAGGCTGGACAGAGAGCGAATCTAGTCTTAAAACTGCCCTTCAAGGACTGAAAGGATCTCCCTGGCTTCCTGCAATGCACTTTATTCACACGCTGATCAAAGTCAAGACTTGGATGCCTTCTTCTGCCTTATTGTACATCAGTATAATAATGTACACTTTATTAAAATAAATCGATTACTGTAAAATCTAGTTTAAAAGGAAGCATTTTAGATTCCCACAGCAAATAAGAATAAAATATATTCAATAAGATAGGACAGCCTAAGTTTATGGTTATAATAAGTGACAATTTTTCACTAGTTTTCCAAGAAAAAAACTCCTCTCCCAATCAAAATAGATGTTCTATAAAAAAACACTGAATCAAAGGAATTTTATTTTCATGGGAAATACTCTGACATTTCTATTAATACTTTTAAATGCATAATAATATCATGTTGCAAACCACGATACAACACTGATTTCTTTGACTTGTCTATTTTTTACTTGATACTTCACATAACACTAAAATCTGAAAGTATTCTACCTTTCCAGGTGAACTGAAGAAAATGATTTAGAAAGTTGGATGTGACCAATGGTATGTTTAGACAAGCTGTAACATACCCTCGTTTACTTACCTGCCATTTGTTAGTCGTAAAAGAAATTTCCAGTATGAAGGTCGCAGGTTCTGAACTTCCATCACAGCCTGCAAGGAGGAAACTCTGTCAGCACCAGCTGCACAGGACTAGGCAAAAGGCCCATCTTGTGTAGCATCTTGCCTCAAATAGTGACCATTAAAGGATGGTTAGAGAAGAATATATATATTAAACAAAAAAAAAATCCTATCACAATTCATGGACTGAAAGCAACTGTGATCACTTGCCAATGTACAGCACTCTCAGTAAATAAACCAGTCACAGCTGAACTGAATGCTTTCTCTGACTACCACCAGCACAGAGCGGCATTTCCAGAAGACTGTCTTTCAAGAGTGGTGGTAACTAATTTAGATACCACCGTTGTGCAGAGAAAACAAAAATAATCCTTATTAATCCTATGGACCCTGTTCTGCAGTTCTGGATGCCAAACTTCTGCTATTTTATCCCTCACTCATTCTGCATTGTGTGATCTATCACTTTGTGTACTCGCCTTCACATTTTACTACACCAAATAACGTTAGATAACCAAACCCCTTGCCTTCTCTCCAAATCTCTTATGAATGTGATGAAGAACAAACACCTCAGCATAGATCCGCTTGACAGTTTCCCCTTCTTTCCTCTTTACTAAACCAAGTAATTTATTTCCAGTTTTGGATTCCTATGTTTCAACTGATTATTAAGTAATTAAAAAAACCCTTCCCACTCTTCTCACAATAACTTAATTTCCTTTTAAGTATCATGTGATGGACCCTGACAATAGCATTTTGGAGATCTCAGTATTGCAGTCCTTCATATATACAGGCACATCTCATCTACTAAAATATCAGTTCATTTTGGTGTTAGAATAAGAGATATTCCAAAATATGTGGGAACGATGAAGAGGAGGAATAGCGGAGCTGCTTTCTCTTAGGCAGAGGACAGCAGAAGTCTTGCTCAGGGTCATTTTATATTTTCTTTATTGAGGGATTAAAAAAAAATATTTCATTATGGAATAAAAAAGGTCCACAAAACATTTGATGGGACATTTAGGCAGAAGAACTAGAAAGGGTGGGATGTAGTGCAATAATGCAGAGGAATTTAGTTACCACTGTAAAGGAGCTTTTACAGCTGATACACCAGATGGGAAAGGAACTGAGGATGAGGACATGGAATGGACTTGGAAAGGGCAAAAGATGAAAACTACAGCTTATTTCAAATTTAAAACTTTAGATTTCCCTGCTAAGTTCTCCAGATTCTTTCAAATATGCAATCCAATTGATTAGAAAATCGTAACGTATTACAGTTCATTGTTGGTCTCCTTGAGGAAAAAAAAACAAAACCACAGTTATGAAAGTCTCTACATTTATATCCATATTTTGGGTCATTGCATTTTGAGCTCCTTTCCAAACAAGTCTATATTCAGTTGTAAGTCTATGAGAAATCTGAGTCGTAGAAATGACCTTCCCCACACAGTAACATTCAAAAACGGGATGCAGGAGTCCTGATTCACAGCATTTTGCTTGACTCACTACACCATACCATCATTTCTATATCATTGTATCCTTACAATCCTCACTTCATTCAACATATTAAACAGAAAGAACTGTATCTTCTGTTAGAAGGCAATATACTTACTGCCTGAAAGCATATTGATGTGGAAATGGCATAGATGATGCTGTCTGCATGAGGAAAATAGGGAACTTTCCCTGCTTCAATGCCTTTGAAGTATATAGTCTATGAAAGTAAACAAAACATGCTCAACAAAACAGAGAAACAAATTACAAGTACCTTTTACTTTTTATCATATTCCCACTCTCAAAGTAGCATATTAACAGTACTATCATACACTCATATGTTTCTGTGTTATGTCCACATTGCAAACGTGGTATTGATTGAGCTAGCTTAAAGAACTTATCCAAGATCCCAGAATAAATGCCTGTAAATGCACAGAAAAGGACTTGGCAAAAGCTTGAGTATTAAAAGGGTAGTATAGCTCTTCAAGATAAAAAAAGAGAAAGTTTGCCATGTTAAATTCTGCTTTTTAAAAAAGCAAAAGAATAATGCAGTAACTAGTCCAACAGAGTGAATATTCACTGTTCTTAAACAGCTTGAAATCACATACTTTTCTTTCTGAGAAAACATGTACAGTTTATTTTCCTGAGCACAGCTTGACCTTCCAAAGCAGCACACACCTCTTTGGTCAGTTACCCTTGGCTTGCGCATGATGATAAAAGTAGTTAAAAAAGAAAAAAAAAGAAAAAGAAAGAACACAGAGCACTTTTCTTATTTCACTGCAGCCACAATGTCTCAAAGTCCAGAAAAAACCATCAGCAATACAAGATAATATTTTTTTTTAACAACTGACATTCTAAAATTCAATAGGGATAACTCAGAGTTGCTTTTATATAACCATTACGGGAACTACCTTCAGAACTTCAACTAGGATTACAAAGAACAAGAAAAAATAGAGTATATATCCCCTTTTTTATGTCTATTTTTCTGGGTTTTTTTTTTAAACATTCTTTTTTTAACTTCTTTAAAATGAATTCAGTGCTGGTAGTACAGATGGGTAAATATCATGAAGGAATGAAGTCCTAGAGGCCAGTGGGAGAAAGCTTGGTGATTCTGGGATGAAGCATGAGAGAGCAGTGTCAACTTATTCCAGTGGTGCTGTTGTGGAAACAGTCAGGACTAAATCCTGATTTCATGGAAAAATCAGTGAGAAACCAGAATCTGGTTAGTGATATATAATCAACATATCCAAAATCTACATTCTTAAATTTTATTGTTTTCAGGGCTCCTAATTTTAACCAGTTCATAGAAATAAGGAAGAACAGATTTTCAAACCTGAAAGACTGGTAGTTTGATTGAAGTTTTCTTCAAAGCTGGGCACTCAATCAGTTGACAAACAACTGCAGCTATAGACTAAAACCTAAGCTATTTTGAGTTATCTTAGACGGCTGAACACCAAAATTAGGGAACAAAGGCAGGAAGTTAAGCTGTAGCTTTTGGCAATAAATCTGCAATTAAGGGCTAGTTCTGATTTATGTTTCTGGCAGAATGGACAAAATCCACATTCCTGGAACTTTCAGATTTAAAAATCTGCAAAAGCTACAAGGCAAAGGGCTACCAAAAAAGGAGATAGCGAAAATGCGATGGAGAATATGCATGGAGACCAATGGATAAAGGATTTTTAAAGGGAGTCACAGAAAGGGGGTTAAGAAAGAAATGAGGCCACAGAGTGGAACTGCTGCTTGGCACATGCCTGCTCAAATACACCACTATTACGCAATCTCACATTACATGGGAATGTTCCGACAAAGCCTGTGAAGTTCATTGTCTTTTTCTGTTTTGAAAAAAACACCTGAAATAAAGAACTCTGGTACCAGGGTAATATCTTACCTCTACTAATTTGGAAGCCAGGTACATAGAGATAGTAGTACTTTTGTAAAACATCATAGAAATTCCTGCTAGAGCCCCTGTAATGATTAGAAAACACACTGATTTATCGTGGCTGTTGCAGTGTTAGCACAAGAGATGCTGCACAAGATTATGATTTCTACTGCTACACCACAGTTCAGAAATGTTCCTCTGCTGCCTATCAAAGTATGGTTTATATCATTCAGAAGAAAAACAGAGTTTTGAAAACTTGAAACAAATCTGCTGTTCAGTGACCAGAAGCAGAGACTTAAATTTCCTCTCTCATCCCACAAACAAGTGAGAACTTTTCAAACGTTCCACAGTGTGACAGATGCACAAGTAGCAGGGAAGGACCTGCGACACCGCACAAGTTTTGTGGCAGGGAAGGACCTGCGACACTGCACAAGTTTTGTGGCAAAAGGATCCTTCTTTGGATGCACAAATGCATATTCTGTCACGTGTGGAAGAGCCAGTATTAGAACCTCACATGACTAGGGCTTGGAAAATAAAGGGCATTTGTGCATACAGTAATTTATCGTCCTTGAAGCTGAACATGACAGACATATCATTTGACTAAATTTTCCTTTACAATTTTAAATGCAACTCTTCATTTGAAACCACTTGGAACACTACTGTTACACTGAGGCAGCCTTACTATATACAGCCCTATTTTCAACACAGAAGTCTGAAACAGGAATTGCAGGACAGACATCCAACCGTGTGCTCAATAGAAATACTTGCAGAACCCAACAGAGTCAATATTCACTTCATATGGACTCACCAGCTACAAGTGCATGCAGCTCATCATCTAGGTTTCGTACCCAGCGCAGAAAGCAGCTAGTACCCTGTAGTGAACAGAGAGAAGCACAGCCCTTGTTATTGCTCTTCCAGAATACACAGACTGAAGATATTCCACTGTAAGGTAGTAATATAGCTCATAGCATGAATAAAGAATATAGTGTGATAATATCTATAATCCACAGTACCTTGAATTTAGAACATCTTTATTTGCTATAGTTGCCTAGACTCTTTCCCATGCCAGCCTGTTTTCAACTACACACCAAACACCTTGAGATTCTTCCATACATCCAATAAATTCTGGGATCAGGAAATCACATTAATCTAAAAAGTTAGAACTGCATATGATTAAAAGTCACACTAAAATGCAGAATAACCTGTTTGTTGACACAAACAACAATTCACAGCTGTTAAGGCCAGAATGGACGTAAGTAATTGTGGCTTTGGCTGTATTAAAATATATTTTGTTTGGATGACTGCAGGTTACCAAATGATCCAGATTGTTCCATGTCTGTCACATCCTCTGTATTGTTCTTTTTCAGCTGTTCTGGAAATCCACACCTTGTCTACAAATTTTACCCCGTTAAATTTCTCTTTGCTTCCAAATAGCTTGATACTTGCTAAGTCGGGTCAGACCCACTGCTGATGGCACTGGGACCACATTATGTAATTCAATATGACGGCCCACTGACGTTTGCTTTGAGATATGTTAGTTCATTGCTAATCCACCTAATGCATACTTTTCATAGAATCAAAGAATAGTTTAGGTTGGCAGGCACCTCTGGAGATCATCTGGTCCAATCTCGTGCTCGAAGCAGGTCCGGTTAAAGCAGGTTACCCAGGGACTTGACCAGCTGAGCTCTGAGTATCTCCAAAGGCAGAGATCACACAACCTCTCTGGGCTACTGGTTCCAGCGTTTGGCCACAGTCATATGAAAACATATTCCTTTATATCTAATCAGAAACTCCCATACTTCAAATAGTGTATTTTGCCTTTCAACCTATCACTGTGCACCTCCAAAAAGAGTCTGTCTCTGTTATCTCTATATCCTCCCATCAGATGCAGACAGCAATAAAACCTCCCCTGAGCCTTTTCTTCTCCAGCCGAAACAAACACAGTTCTCCCAGCTTCTCCATGTGTATCATGTTATCCAGTGCCCTGATCATCTCGGTGCCCTCTGCTGAACTCACTCCAGTATTTCAATGTCTTTCTTGTACAAGTGAGCCCCAAAATGGACACACTACAACAGATGTGGTCTCACTAGTTATTTTACAGCATATATTTTTAATAATCAAATATTCTACAATGCCATTAATACATTGCACTTCTGACAGTCAGCTTTATCACTCAAACTTGTAACCTTATATAAAAAAGGAAACGAGGATACCATCACTGACTTATTTTCCATAAAACGATGTTTGCTGGTGTTAATTAATAATAAAGGAGAACTCAAAATATTAGTAACTACAGCTACTACAATTCTACATAGGCACTTTAGACTGCTTTTGGGACAAGATGAATTTTTTTAAAGTGGTCCATAATGGAATTCCTCCAGGCCAGAGCTGTATCAAGTGTTTCATTTATCCACTGCATGATTAGAATCTCTGCAGCTCTATATGGTTATCTCAAACTGAATAAAAAATATAATGCAACCTAAATCCATGTAAGTTATGGAATGCAAACGATAACAGAATGTACATGCTTAATGAACTATAAATAAATGTCAGAGTACATGTCACCCTCGTAAAATGACTATCCATAGAACTACATCATATTTTGCAGTCAGAGTTTTTAAAAGACTTCAAGGTCACTCCCGTTTCAGCACTTACAATTTAAATATTATTTTCTTTACAGGCACTTTTCTTAAAGCTTGAAATCTAATTATTAAATAAACTCTGAATAGACTGTTTGCACATTGCCACCAAATATTTTAAGCTCAGTAACCTGGCAATTCTTGTGTCTCAATCTGACTGTAATTAAAGTGAAATTCTGTTTTGCTTATAAATAAGACCTGTGGTTTTTTTGCTTTTCAGTAGGCAGTATTTACCCTGAATAATAAATAATTACCCTAACTTTTCAGAGTAAGTAAAGTAGCAGTTGAAAAATATTGAGTTTGCTTAAGAATACAGAACTGCAACAGCTACTTCAGCACTGCAGTATAGAATGTAATCTCCCTTGGAATACGTGTTTGGTCAGGTTCTATTTTGACATAAATAAATATGATTCAATTAACTTTGACAAATGCTGTATTAATGTGCATCAGTTCACCAACTGTCATCTTATAATGGCAGAAGAGCAGATTTACAAGTGGTAAGTACAATGTCTCCTCAGTTGTACGTGATATATGTTCTGCAATCTCCTGCTATTTAGTGTCAAGTCAGAATTCCAGACATTTGAGCCAAAAAATCTGCAAACAGCTTCCCTGTGGCAATCCTGCTGCTACTGCAGTCACTAACTGTATCTGTGCTAAAACGTCTTTGTGCAACAGAAAGGCCTTTTGAAATCTGAGTTCACTTTCTCTGAAATACACCCTCTCTCTTCATCTTGATAACAGGCTGCAAAAACCATCTGATTGATTGAGAAATGATAAAAAAAAACAGAAGAATGCATCATGAAATGGAAGACCAGTTTGCTATTTGTGATACTACAGAATTTTTCAGTGATATTCTGTAGAATCCAGTAACAGTAGTATTAAGTGACTAAACCTTTTACCTCTTCTTGACACTCTGAAAATTAAAAAAAAAAAACAAATCGCCCAAACCCACATAGCATTCATCATTTCTGTATGTTATAAACTTACTTTGTATATACTAACAAAAGATCCCAGAAAAGCTCCAAGCTGAAAATTTTCCTTGTTGTAGAAGAGCGAAAGGAGCCGGGAAGGTTCAGTAAAGAGATGCCTGAAGGTGGAAGGGATCCGAAGGCAGCACTGGATCAGGTAACCGATGCTAAACATTCTAACGAAGCCCTAGGGAGAACCACAAGAAACCACATCTTCAGAAAAAGAGAAAGCAAGAACATCAGCCACGGAAGCACTGGTCACTTACTTTTGACCCCAAGCATTTTAAAACCCACCCTGCAGCCACTATGGAGAACATGTCCCCATCTTCAAACTCAAAACCAGATTTTTTCCCCAAATTTCCCTGTAAAATAGCAAAGGCAATAAAATCCGAGACAATTGACTCTCCTTTAATTTATATAAATATTTGAAAGGCCTCAAAGGACATAGTCTGTTTATCTTCTGCTCCAGAATTCCATCCTTCAAAATAACCCTGACGGCTTAATTTCCAGGTTACTGCCCTACCTTTTAACCACAAATGGGTATATAAAGGAAAGTAATGTGGTGAGGGGGGAAAAAAAAGAAAAAAAGAAAAAACACTCAAATGTCTGGAGGAAGCACTAAAGGAGGAAAAAGTCTACACAAAGCAAATTTCAGAAAGTGTGAGAATTAGGAACTGACACTGATGGCTTGGCATATACTCGCACACTTTCCCTCAACCAAACTGGGGGATTAGTGAAGTCTGTAGAAAGAAAAACAGCAAAACTGAAAGGGAGATTATGTGCAAGAACTACTGAAAAGGGATAACATGGCTTGCAATGAATTCTTCCTACTATTCCACCTTGGGTGCAGATCTGCTGTTTCATATCATCTCAAAGGACTACACTGACTTTTTCATTTCAAAGTATAGGTTCTTATAACTTCCCCCAAAGCTTCCTATCATTATTCCTCCCCTATGGCTGAACTCCTCTGAGAGGCCTGAATAAAATCTATCCATTTTTTGTTTGGAAGATACCTCATCTGAAAAGTATTTGAACACTGTGCACTCATCGTTGGCAAATAAGTGAATTTCACTCTGCAAATTTTTTGTAGTCAAAATTAAGATGAACCTATATTTATATCTAAAATGAAGAGGTAATCTCATGAGAGTTACACAGTCCTCATCTTCCCCCCGCAAAAAGTTATGATTATGAAACTGGTTTCGTTACTTTAGGGAAAAAAAAGGAAAAAAAACCCCTAAAAATAAGAGTTATAATCAAAGCCCAAACTAAGAGCATGAACAAGACATGCTGAATGTTTTACCCAGCTGTAGGAAAGGCTGTTTTGTCTGGGTGAGGAACACTACAGTAGGACATGGTTTAGTTCCAGCTGGCAAACACTCAAATATATCTGCAATTTTATTTATATCAGCAGCCCAGAAGTGCTGAACTGCGGGATTAAGGCCTTAGTTTTGATGCACAGCAAACAGCAGTAAGCAGTACATAAGTTTTTCCTATTTATCTCACTAGATCAGCTGGGGAATATGTATCACACATTTTACAAGTGTTCTTTAGAATCAGGAAAAGTATTAGAATATATAATCAATGTACCATAGTGTAACTTTTATCTTCCATAAAAAAGACCTCAAATAAAGGACGCAGAAAAAAATAAAGAATACACAGGATACCATAAAAAATACAAGTGAGAGAAGTAAACTCTGTATTTCATGTCTTCTAGGAGCCATTTCTCTACAGAAATTTTGAGTTAGGACTCAGATCAGCCAGACATAGCAGCACAACAGAATTACATATCTGCAAAACTCATTGATGTTTTTTCTTTTTTGTGGAGAAACACATTTCTCAAAAAGTTAATAATATTGTCAAGACACTGGCTACAACTCAGAAAAGCACGTGTGGGCAGAGTTTCAGCAACATACCAAAATACAGTCCTCCTGTTGTGATATATACAGACATCTTTAAGGTATTTACATTAATTCCCTTCACATCACACACAGAACTATTAAAATAAAACTTTGTACGGGGCGTACAAGAGCCCATGTTGCTTCAAGTGACAGAATACACAGGCTGCAACCATCAAAAAATTATCCCATATTCTTTTAGGTCATTCTAGCCATTAGCAGCATCGACGGGAAAAAAATGAACTTCGTCCCACTGGACAACTAACTCCTGGCTAATGTTTCTTCATTGTAATCACAACGGGAATCCCAAGAGAGAGGAAAAATATTGTTCGGCTGCTTCCGTTAGCTTGGAAAGTTCTTTTAAAACATTTATGAACCCAAAACATGTTAACTATTTAAAATTTGAAGGGAAGTTTATGAAATCAGGCGGTATGCCCAACTATTAGATGTTACATAAAAGGCTATCACGGATTGCATCAAGGAGGCTAACGTGCATTTAAATACGAAGGAGGAGGAAAAAAGCATGCAATGACAATTTAAGCACAGATATGATAATGGGAAAACGAGGTGTTCAAGGCTAAGGGGAAACACGGGACAGAAGGAAAACCCTGGCAATAAGCAGATCATCAGATCAATCCGAGATTAAAAAGCGCCCTTACAGGAAGGGAATTCCAAAAACACGCTCAAATTCTGTCAGCAGACAGTTATTACTGACTGGTTCCAGGGACAACCCTGGAGGGAACTGAAAATAGCCATGCTTTTCGAATTTTGGACCTTCAAAAATCCAAATACATCAGAATGAAACACAAGTCACAGAAAAGGTAGGAAATTCAAAGTTCTCACTGCTGCTCCATCAATATTTCCTTGATTATACTACTGCAGTCAAGAGTGATTTATACTAAAATATTATACCAAGACTGGTACAAGCACAAAGTGTTGTTCAAATGTACAACTGGTTTCTCTAAAGGGTAAGAGTGCTTTAGAGACTTCTTTGTCTTCATTTTTAGTTAGGTCAAGACTTAGTTCAGTTCCATTTCTGAGCCGGATCTTCTTTATAGCTTCCCCGTGCCCCAGGGGTGAACGAAACGTGAGCAAAATGAAGCCGGATAAACAACTGAAAAGGACAGAGATTCTTGGAAAAACCTCTTTTTGCTTTTTCCTGTTCTTCTCATCATTAACACATCTCCCTCCAAAAAAAGGAGAAAGAAAGAAGTGTGGGGCCACTCTGCTCTACTTTGAGGAACTCATAACCTGAAGTCAGATTTGGGTCACTCCACTATATTCAGCAAGGGTAATGCCTATTTCTTTTTCACCCTCATATTTTAAAGGCTCTTCAAACTCCTTATGTCCCATAATGGTAAAATCATCCTTCTCTCTACCTTTTCTCTACCTATAAAATAGCAAACACAATCCTTTTTTGAATTTCACTTTTTTTGAATTTCAACCTTTGTTTTGAATATAAACTTCATCATTTCATTCACTGACATTCAGTCTGACGGCCAGAAACTGATACACATAGGGAAAACACAGGACTCAAATGTTCACAGGGAATGTCTTCTCCCCAGAGGGTGCTGACGAACACAAGCTTTCAGAAAATGGGAGACAAAGGTGTCCAGAAGACACTGAAAAGCAAACTCACTGAGCTAGACACCGAACAAGCACAAAGCAAATGGAAAGTCTGCATCCCAAAGATGTCAGGCCCTGAAGAAAAGAACAGCCCAGGAATAAAAGAGCAAGTGGACTTAGCGCTGAGAAGTTGAAAACAAAAACTTGATGTGAAGCAGCAGTCAAAAAAGTTTCACCAGCATACCCAATTACCAAACCGGTATGAGTTTGTAGATATTATCATCATAACCAGGAACCAAAAGAACCTAGGACGCTGAGCACTATCTAATATATATATTTGCACATGCAATGCTGACTTACCATGATGGTTGTATGCATATGCCACCAACAGGAAATATAAATCTAATATAGTAAGTTATTACACAAAATTCATAGGGAAACTAAACCATGCAAGTCTCAAGTAATCTATACCTGCCTTCTGAACACTGTCTTCCTTTAGTCCCTGAACAGGCTCTTTCTATACTGAAATCATGCTAACTTTGCTGATATCTTGTGTCCCATTAAAAAAGAGATAAACTTCAAAGAGCTTTCAAAGTAGGCAAATTCTGAACAAAGTAACGGTAAATAAGGTGCTGGATGATTCCTCTCCCTGTCCCAATACAAAAATATTTTGTTATTTTAATCCTGATTCTGTTAAACATACATCATCATACTTGCAACAGAAAGGTGATATAATTATCCTGAACTTTTTGTGAACGTTGTATTATACATTCTCATCCTAATTCAGCAGAAGACTCAAGCACTCTCTCAAATACCATCAACCCCAGTGCAGTTTACATGCATGCTGCACACTGGCACGCTAATATACTGCAGTGCAAAAAGAGTGAAAATAACTCTAAGCAACACAACATGATACACTACATAAACATACAAAAATAACTATACCAGAAATAACTGCTAGATCTCTTCTGATGCTAAATCTTAACCATAGGACTCCTGGCATAACATAAAAACCCACATATAAGATTTTAATTTAAAAAGTTATTCGTCAAAGTAAAAAATATAAGAAGCATCTGAAAATCCTCAAATCCAGCTATCCATTTTTGCTGCTCCACAGCTAAACATGAGTAAAACATTAAGAGAGCAAGATCTTCTGGAGTTTCACCAGCTCCTAAAAAAAGCACAGCAGGTGGTACCACCTGCGCCAATCTAACGCTAGCCAAAACAATCTCCCCTACCCAGTACTCCTCCGAAAAAAATGCACCGATCATATTATAAAGGAGGCAGCCTATGCCACTGCACACAGACAGCTCTTCCTGCGCGCAGCAACTGTGACCGATCTCTCATTACCCTAGCCCCTTAAAATAAATTAGCAGAGGGGCAAGCGCAGAAGCTGGCCCCAGTGTGCCAGACGCACACAGCTGTATGGCCGCCGCTGCTGGTGCCTCTGCCAAAGCAGCACATTCCAGGTGCTTTATGTGGGGTGGAGGCGCAAGTGGCCTCAGTCGTCAAGTGCATCACATAGCTGAACAAGTTCCTCGCTCGCTAGGCCGTTTTCCCCACACGTCTTACGCTATTGGTTTTCTCCAGCTAAACTGAAAGGCGAGAAAACTCGAAACTCCCTCCTAAATTAGGAAAATCTGTTTTCAAACTTGCCACATTTTCAATAGAAAAAGAAGCAGTAACAGGCTCCTTTCTCATTTCCTAAGTATATGTTTTTTCAGACTAAAGACTTCTACCCTGCCTTTGCCAGAGCTTGTCAATCCAACATCTTTTGCACTTACTTTAATACAATATGAGATGCAATTATCTTCATAGTGTTTACAGCATCGATGCCTAGGGCCATGTTTGCACCTGCAAAAAGCACAATGAAACACATATTAACTTGTAGCTGTTTTCAGTGTAATCAACAGGAGACTTCATAAATTTTTCTTGCCTAAAAATGCATAAAATGCTATTTTCCCACTATTTATTTTTCACATTACATATTGAAGGGCACTGTGAACTTTTATGTTGCCATAAAAGCGCAATAAAAACAAACAATACTTTAGTTGTACTGCAGGAGTGTCTGCACACTTATTTTGATCCAACCTCTTTTTCTTGCGGTTTTGCACCTATACATACAAAATTAAACAACAAACTTTCTGCTGTGGCCAACAGGGAAATACCATGTCACATAACTCCAGCGGGACTACTCTTCTCAGTCCGTCTCCACTCCATGGTTCTGGAAGCGTATTTGAGCAAGCATCCATTACCTGTGTCCTTATACCATTCACACCACTTTAAGGTTTACTGGAAGGCAAGGCAGAAAATACAAATGCATAGAGATTCCCAGCGAACCTTCTCTCAATTATAATCATTTCACTTCTGGGCTAATACTCCTACCGTATAGATTTTTCTGTGGCTCTCAGTTGGGACTGAGAATTTGACCTTCAGCATATAGAAGAGATTGGTTTGCGCTGGTGGGATGTGTGGATTGTACAGTTGTTAGCCCCGCATTATGCAGAATTAAAAGGAAGTAATGACATACCAGGTCTGAACATAATATTTTGCTGTAGCCAAGTATTTAAGGTTTAATATAAAATAAATTACACAATTTACATACTGTGCCAAATATCTTAGAAGTTTTGAATCTTGTAGTATAAAGTCTAATAGCCATAAATCATCCGTGAGGTCAGTTTATGTAGCAAAAATTGTAATGAGAATGTGATCAGGTTACAGGCATTTAGACTCAATTATACTGAAAAGAACCATATGGAGGAAAAACCTGTGAGAGCGTGAGGCCTGAAAATCGGAAGTTTTCTGAATGTCTGAGTAGGGAGTTTCAAAATCTTAAAGGATGAATACTCTTCTCCACCCTTAGTCTCTTAGCTCCTTTAGGGTATTTAATGAATAGAGGGCTTATTAACTAACTCTAATGAACTGAATAATGCGTATTTAAGACAAACAAGGTATAAAGAACTCAGCTAAAGGAAACCGCATATAGTTGCAGCGGTCTTCTTCTGTTTGTAGGTCTTTTGCTGTCAAATTCCATCTTTCTCTGAAAAGCCAGTGCTAATTTCGCTCATATTTTTCGCTTTAAAAACACAGCACATCAGTGGAAGCAGCCATGCGATGCAGACCATTTCATGTTTGTTCAGTATCTGAGCAAGTAATATAAGCCACTACTTCGAGAACACAATGCACTTGAATGACTGACTTCTTTCCTGCATGTGAGTAGGTAAAGATCTGGTCATAAAACTGTTCCTGAAGAGGTCAATGGAAGTGAAGATTCACAGATGTGACATGATCAGACCCTTTTACTATTTGTTATCCCATCTTACCATATAATGAATGCTTCCTCATGGTACCCAACATGCTTGAAGCAGACAAATCAAGCATAGCAGATGTACATCATCTGAGCACATTAGACTGAATAGCTGTATGATGTCCCTTCTTTAAGATCATGCTAAAAGACAGTAAATTGGATTTGGCAGAAAGAGTGGAAACCTACCTTACCTAACTTTATATGACCTGAGTTAGTCACATTGGGCTCCTATAGTTAGTGCAGAGAAGTGGGGCACTATTAAGAAGCAAAAAATAATCATCTTACCAATTCAGGAGCTTACTGCAGAATAGCTATTCACTTCAAGAGTTTGTTTCTCTTCATGGATAATAAGGGGAGCCTACCGCAGATTCAAATACAGCAGTCTAGCGCAAATATATCTACACTGTAGATAATCAGTTAACTGGGTCAGATCCTATCAAAGGTCACTCTTGCTACAAAATAACCATGGACAGACAACGGAGGCTTGCAATGCCCCTTCTCAAAACCTTCGTCTTCAGGCAAAAAGTCAAGACTAGGTTTGCAGTTAGAATTAATGCGTTTTAGTTGACTGACTAGCTTCTCTAGTTAGAAAATTAGGGAAGCTTTCAAAAGCACAAGTGCCTCTTCATATTTAGCTAATCTTTGCTACTACACAGGGTATTACTCTGCTACAAATAACGTCCTATGTGCTCAGATATCATGCATACAGAAAAAATTCCACTGTGGAGGCAAAAAAAAAGATTAAGGTTCTTCAAACCCTATCCAATAAAGAGGAAGCAACTAAAGGCTGATCTACAATTGCAGTGTCAAAACAGAGATAGATGTTACTCCGGAACAGCTTCACTTACAATGGGACTAGAACCCAAGTCCTCACCACGTCAGACTCTCCAACTGCTCTTTTCCTCCAGCCATCTTGTCAAAGGCAGGACTGAACCACTAGCTTATACTCAGACACCTATGTATAGGAAATGATTTCTGGATCTGAACTTCAGGTTCTACAGAGTGTCTACCTCAGGGCTGCAGTTTGACATCTAAATCTAGAATATTAGACTTTTCTTAGTGGATCCTATTAGCTGCCCTGGCATCATCTAAACTGTGAAACAGGCACCTAAATTTCCCATTAAGGCAGGCATTCAACAAACCATTTACGCACTCATATTCTACCTTTAAGAACAATTTAATTGCCTAAGTTCAGGAGAACAATTAAGGAAAAGTCTATTTAACCTTTTAAAGATGCTCTGAATGCTCAACTCTTTCACGCAGAAAGTTATCTATATTCTAGGCCACACTCATTTGTATTTCAGTCATCAATGAGCTAATGAGTTGGCATCTGACCTTCTCTGGAGACACCAAGTTGGGTACTCAAGCCATCAAAAAGTTTTTTGGATCACAGCAGCATAAATGCTCATTTAAGCATACTCGTGATTTAGAGCATGCCCCCAACCAGAATTTTGATGCCTAGATTATTTGTTGTACCTTTCATCCAGTGATTCTCTTAGCTAAAACACATAAATGATCCCAAAACAGAAATGTGTCCTAGCACATAAGAAGAGGTATTAGGTTCTGACTGCCAGTTTCACAAGGAGGTCCACTTGATCTGGGCAAGTATCTGGGCTTGTGCAAAACAGACTCCCTCTTTACTCTGGAAGTTCCTATTGCCTGGGGGCTATTACCTATTACCTATTACCTATTACCTATTGCCTATTACCGTGGGGTGCAGGGCAGCTGCTACAGATTCTGTTCTTGGGCAGTTCTCCCTTATTTAGTACAGAGGTGTAAGTGCCTGCAAAGATGATGTAATGGTAACATAGGGTGACCGAAGCAAGGAGTGTTGCTGTGCAGTTTTCCTGCCTTAATACCACTGCTAGTGCCAGCGGAACCACCAGGCTGTGAGCCAGTTTTGCTGAAAACTGCAGAAGAATCAAACATCACTTTACCACTCAAAACTGATTGAACTTGCATCCTCTTGTTAGAGGACTGTGCAGTGCAAGTCATACTGCAGCCCTGCTACGACATACAGGTCTTAAACTTAGCTTTCGTTAGAGTTCATAATTTGTTATTGCCACCTATCCAGAAAAAAAAAAAAAGCAAATCTCTTAAATGCAAAGTGAAAGTGTCGCAAAACACTGTCACATACAGTGTAACAAACCATGAAAATGAGCTAAGTAAAAATGATTAATTAGGCTTTGTTTTTTCCTTGTTTTCCTTTGACTCACACTTTGTCCATGAGTTTTTTTGTTAGAGCCAGTATGTTCATTGGCTGTGATATTTTTTCACAATGCTCTATCTTTCTATCTATTCTTGAAAATGCTGCTTCTGGTGAAAATGAATGAGTGGGGATTTCTTCTTTCCCTACGATGAACCTGAAAGAAAAAACACCACAGAACATAACATCAGTTATATAAGTAACTCAAAAAGTACATAAAGATCAATACAAGTCTGCAAAGTCTTTAAGGCAAGCCTGAAGTTGCCCACAGCTCTGCAAAAGAAAATGCATCCTAAACAGCTGTCAGATCTTGTGGCTCTTCAAAAAGATCAATCCACCAACATATATTTAAACTTCAGATACGGCCAAAATTGCTGCCAGTATTTTTTTTCAACCAGGAAAAGAATGGTATTGGGGAAGTCCATCTCAAACAAAGGAAGAATACTGAATAAAAAAAAGCACATATCTCAAGTTACTTGCAGCAAAAGGGGTCACCTAAAGTTTGATAATCAATGTCATATTTTTATCTGTCTTGTAAAACCTTCAGAATGCCTTTTTTCCCCACCAACAGCATCAAGTTTGTTTTGCTTGGCTTCATCTTCAACCTTCTTTCCTCACCGGTTGATATTGTCTATGCACCAGTTTACCTTAACTAGTCTGTACGTCAAAGACAAAGAAGGTCACTATGGCAAGGTGTCCTGTTTCCTAACACTTTGCACTACAATCCAAGTTACACTGTACTGTGGTACTCTTGCTGATGGCTGGTGCAAACATAAATTTTTTGTCATTCAGCATTTGACAGAATCTCCCAGTAAACTGGTGGCTTCAGAAAGCACTGCTTATGCATGTTGTCATATGAGTGCTTCATGTCCAAGTTTCTAAACTGTGGACTGGCTTATTTAACTATCGGCACCTTTTATCAAATTCCACAGCTGCTTCATGGCTGCAACCTCTCTAAGACTTTCCACTCAGCAACAGCAACGCTGTTTTGCTTGACTTCAGCTTCAGCCCTTCTCTTCACCTGTGAGCTGACACTGTCCATGCACTGGACTATCTTAGTGATAGACAGGTGGGAGAATATGGTAAGGGAAAGACGAGAATAATGTGGGAAGATACACTACTGACACAAGACACTAAGCCAGGTGAACTCTGTGTTACTACACAAATGAGTGAGTGACACCAGAGAGTTCCACCACAAAGTAAATTCGAGGCTAGCCTGGATTACAGCAAGGCACACAAGGTTTAGTGGCACAGGGGATCTCGAATGAATACGGTCAAACTCCATGCCTGATTTTGGTGCTGGTCACAGAACTACTGCTGTTTTCATTCAACATTCTGCAAATATAGTAAATAAATTCCAGGTCAAAACACAGCAGCCATTTGCTCCCAGAAGAATACTGGGAATCAGGAACCCCAATTTTAGCAAATGGAAAGATTAATGTTCCTTCAAAAACATTTAACTGTATGTCTGCATTTCCTTTCTGTAATGGTCTCAAATATGAAGATCCTTTTCTTGCCAGCATATTATGCCTTCTTTAAAATATGCAGTATATCCCAAAAGTTGGAAAGGTTTTACAACAGCATGGCTTTTTCTTAAGAAAACTCTGTTTTCATGTCACACAACTTCCACTGTGCACAATTCCTCAAAATCATCACTTTGGGCTAAGTACTCAGAAAAACTATTTTCTTTACTTACTTTAGTGCAGAGTATGTAAATCCTTTCAAGCCATCTTTGCACCTGAAACATAAAAACAACAATCTTTTCTGTAATGGACTGCTTGCAATGTAAAGTGTTACACATTAAATATTATGTCGAAGGGCTCTGGAAAAACAGCAGTTTCTCATTACTGGAAAAAAGCAAGTCTGTAACAAGTCCGCAGCAATCCCCAACCTTCGAGTTGCCACCACAGCCTTGGAACATCTTAGGAACAAAAGGTACATACAGCATAGCAATGCCAGTGTTTCTCTCTTTTATCAAAGGCAAAGCGGAGAAATTTTGAAAGAGTGGTGACAGAATCATTGGGGTGGCAATGCAAAATTCCATGTGACAAAGAATTGCTACTTTATGGAAAAGAAGTCATGATGGGTTTTCTGAAACATAGGTGTTACTGCAAGGAGAGAAAGGAAGACTGGACCTAGATTTAAGAAAACACCCTATGTAGAGAACTGCAGGGAACAGTTACTCTGATTTTGAGAAAACCCATTCTACGTTATACCGTGCTCATCCCTGCAGGACCTCACTTCAAGAAAATTCTCAAGCTGAAAGTCACAGTTGTTCAATCATGTAGCAGTCATTCTGATTCTGAGCTTGATTATATTTTCCCCTTCCTATATACTATAGGGTTCCTCACATGAGTAACAACCACAGTAAAGAGTCTTTATTTGGCTGTGAAAGCTTTGGACTATTGACATTTTTTCTGCACAGGACACGATGAATGGGAGTGAAGCTTGCAGCTGCCGCAGATCCTTCCTGGAAGACTTCTCAGAGCACCAGTGGCATGTTGATAGGAAAGCAAAGAACAGACACTTTTCTTTTCCCCCCGCCCCTTTTTCTCTTTATAGGATTGCAAGGGGAACAGATCATGGCAAAAACTGCATTCCTCACACAATACATAAAGCACAAAATGGTAATTATCACCGTCATTGTTTCAAGAACATTGCACAACAGTCGCAAAAGCATCAGAAACAGGAGCGACCAAACTGAATCCTTTCCATCCTGCCTACAAAGACCAAGACGTCCCTGGAGAGCCCGTGCCTGCGCCCTCCCGAGAGCGCAGGGTATCGTCTCCCAAATGGCACCGCATGTGGCCAGCGCACGCTACCGAGGGCTCTACGTGTAAGAACAGCAGGAAGAATATAATGAGAGAGTGGCTTGTTTCCAGCTCAGGATTACTGATCACAGCGGCGCGGTATGAGGCTTCAGTGCTCTGGCTCTACCACGCAGACAGACTATCACTCAAACTGTTATCGGTGCGCTAACAAGGAGGCAGCGAGTCCCTGGGTTGTCCTCCCTTTCCACCTGAACGAGCCTCAGCGCGAGAAGCCAGAACGCACTCACGGCTTCGAGGTACCTTCTGCTGCCGGAAGAAACCCATCAAAATCAACCACATCTTGCTTTCTCCCAGCAGGTGAATGCCCCGTGTGCTCCTGGTAAAATGCCACAATATTAAATAAGGCCTTCAGCATGTATGTTTAAAAGGATTTATTTTTGCCACCACTTGCACAGTTCCAATTTAGTATCAGCCATAGTTATATGCAGCAATAGGAAATTCATCCTAAAACGAAAGTAAAATTACTGCACCTAAAACACCGATCATATTGTATGTACGATCCACAGGAGTTCAGTGTCACTTGCACAAATAAAATTGTTTGTTCTATCTTTAATTATTCCAGAACTTTGTAACCAAGGATCCATAAATACTTTATTTTCTAATGCTTCTTTACCCATGGAATACCGAAGCTGAAAATTACTGTACCACTTTTGCAGAAAGATGGACTTCAACTCCACATGAAATTAGCTTTACCAAAATCATAGAAGTCACTGGCAAAACTAGAAACAGAACCCAAATGCACAGGGCTTATATACACCCACCTCTACCCCCAGCACCTCAGTCCAGCACCATGATTCACTTTTTAAACCTATAATTGAATGCAAGTTAAACGCCCCTCTGAGTTCAGGGTGTTCTACACATCATTTCTGCAAGCCGTCAACTCAAGAATAGGTCCTCAGTTTCCACTTCTCTTTTTCACGGACCAGTAAATTAAAACCATACACCAAGAGAAGCATAAACTCACATGTGTTTCTAGAATAATATTGAAATAGAAGAGTAATTACAGTATAAGCATGATTATGTTTTTGCCTTAATCACTCCAAGGCAATTGCAGTTTTAGCTGTAAGTGTTCGAACAATTATTCCATTATTATACCACCAGATGTCCCTAATCAACTATTACTCAAAGGCTGACCCGCTGTGACAGAATTCACGACTGACAATGTCATACAACTCAAAAGTTCTCCTCAAAGACATCGTCGATCAGATCATTTCTTCACTAATACTGAAAACCACAAGACATCCAAGTTACTACAAGATAAAATAATATTCCAAGCATCTATTCATTCCTCCAAGAAACATGAGAAAGACTTCTAATATCTGTTCTAATTACATATTTGAAGTCATTTCCATGCAGTAAGTACTTGGTGTATGAAGACTTTATCAGTTATTCAGAGGCAGATCTACAAGTCCCTCTGCAAAACGCACCAAGGCTAAATATGTGATTCAATATAGAAGTAACACTAAAGACACAGTTCCAACTTTTTCATATTAACTTCCTAATTTTTAGTTATAACACAGTAAAATAGTGCTATTTAAATTCTTAAATATAACTTAAATTCGCGTTGCTGGCTTTCCAAAATTTCTGTTGTAAAGTCATTATGCAAACTAGGAAGTACATGAAAATACTGCACAAAAGAAGTCTCTGCAGTGACTCCAGGCACACTTCTCTTTTATTGGAAGGGGGGGGACAAAAGAATACGCCTAGGTAGCGGGGGGACGTCACGTAGCCAGCGATTGGCTTCAAGGGAGACTGCTGACGAAGGAAAGGTATAACGCTAGCCACATATGGTATGTTTCATGAACACCTGGCCGCTAATAACTGAACTAAGACTAATGATTTGCCTCATACAGGCCACTACTAATTGGTAATAATAGCTTTTACTTGATGCTTCATTGCTCAAGTAGTGAAAAGCCTGTACTCCACTGCTGACCCCCATGAGCCACGCAAGCTGCAAACCATGCACGTGCCAAACGGGTCAGATTCCCCCGAGAAGGGTAAAGCGCAGTAACACGTTATAGTGTTTAAGCTTTTTCAAATGATATTCAGACTGGAAAACCTGAGATGCTGGCTCAGTCGTGCGCCGTTACAAGCACTCGGTGCGCTTCACCTTTCCTACCAGTCTCACCGCCCTGAGCGTCCCGGGGACAGAAGCTCGAGCTCCAGGAAGGCACCGCTTTTTTGCCTAGTGAGCAGTAATTTAGAGAGCACATAATCTGCTTACAGCTGCCCGGCAGAGAATTTTCCCATCGCAGGGGAATTTGCACCTGGTACGGAGCCAGCAGAGGCAGCGACCAGGCCAGCTGTCCCCATCCAGCACGGGGTACCTGACAGCACAGCGGAAACCCTCGGCCGCCCTCCAGCTCCTAGCTGGATAAGGCCCCAGTTGGAAGGAGAAGAGCAGCAGAGAGCAAGGAGCCCCAGCAATAACTTGGGGTCCTCCAAATTCCCCTGCCGAGGCAATTCTGGCGTACAAGCAAACGGGCAATTTTAATCATGCGTGTTTGGAACGTAAATAGAACCTAAGGCCACACACAGATTTATCTTTTTTTCATAAAGAAAACAGCAAAAGTGGAATACAGCCAAAGCTTGATACTAATATACTTCCAACAAGGCATGAACTTGCTATAATTATTTGTGTTTGTGTGTGTACAGAGGTGCTGTACATGAGCTTATGCTGCTCTCCCTCTATCACATGGGAAAGAGAAGTTCCCACACTGAACTGCAAGGCTGAATGCCAGCAATTCTGTTTTGGGGGGTTTTATTAGTGTGCCTTGTCATAAGCCCTTCTAAAGATTTTCTCCGTGACCAATTGATGGACTTTGCACAAGCGGTCTTTTGAGGAAGCAAGCTGGTTTTCACCTCCAGAATTCATAAGGAGAAAGCAGCTCACAGCAACAGCACATGCCATGCTTAACAGCATTCCCATATTATTTATGTTATCCTTCGGGGTAAGAGTAAATTAGAAGCTCCTCTACAGAGCTCTCATTATGGCCATGTGGGAAGGAAAAGCCCTGCGAGCGCAGGCCGCGTCTGCCTATTCCCGCAGCACATCCTGCCCATTCGGACAGGGAGGAGGGGAGCAGGCTTCCGAGCTAAGGTGCCGTGCCTGATTGCCGAGATAATACGCCACCGTGTCTGAACACGCCAGCTACAACCCTCGCTGTCAGATCCCACGCTGTCAGGAACTAGGAGTTATCTGCTCGTCTCTGCGAGCTGCGGAGGATAATCCACTTTCTGTGTCAGGTTGCTGAAGGAGACTCCTGCCTTTGCTCTCCTATCCCTCATTCCCCGTTGTTAATGCTCAACAGCAACAAAGTCGTCATTTTTCTGAGCTGCTTTCTGTAGCCATTCCTCTTTTCCTTCTCTCATTTATATCTCCTCTTTACTCTTCTACCCTTTCATCTCTCCAAATCTAACCTCTATTTTTTTTTGCACTGACTTTTTTTTTCCCCATTTGTCATCTAAATGAAGACAAGAGCTCATTTCTCTCTCTCTTTTTTTCTTATAAATCCCTTTCAGTACCTTCTCCACTCCTCCTCTCATGGTCTGATACTTTTCACCTTACTGATCAAATGGATTGTGATTATGAGACTGAAAGGGCAGATTAAGCACCAGTAAAAAACAGGATTATAAAGAAAGTCAAGAATCCGCGACACAGGCACAATCACTACGAATGAGAGAAACGGAAGAATTATTAATTCAAGCTTAGCTCTAGATTTTTTGAGACTAACTTGCTGATGCGGTGACTCTGAAATAAAATCACATTTTGAAAATATTACTTTTTTAAAAGGCTCTGGGACTGAAACAACCAATCGCAAAGCTTTTTTAAAATGAAATACTTGAGCTCTCTGGGTAACGAAAGAGCTAACCCAGTCAAATGTGATAAGACAACGTAAACCAAAATCAAACATCTCTTACAAATGGGTACTTCTGGCATTTTTCACATGTTACTTTTTAAGCAGAAAACATGATTTCTAAAAACTATGATTGAACACTTCACTAAATCTATTTTTACTCTTCATTACTTTGTTGTAATGAACTTTCCAACTATCTGAACAATAATCAGACCCTTCTCAGGGACCTGAGAAGGACATTATCACTGTGCCAACAACAATACCAAATCCACCAACTTAATAGGACAAGGCTGCACAAAGGCATTTTGGCTCTCATTTAACCACATCTATGGGAAGCTGGATCCTAATAATTTTAATAAATTTGGTTATATGTGACTCTTTTGAGCTCAAGAGCTACTCTCAACTTTTATATCAGCTTAAAAAAAGAACACTCTGCTCAGATATTTTCCTAGCAGAGATAAAGAAGCTCAAATCTGAACTTGCAGCACCAACTTTGGAAGCAGGGAGGCATTTAGATGTGATTCTTTGGACCAAAACCCCTACTTGCAGTTGAGTAGCATCTAAACACAAAGGAGCTTCCTTTCTAGATCTACAACTGCACATGGCACAGGAGGTCAAAGTATAGGAAATTTGCCATTAAATTGCCAAGTTACTTTAACACAGAAGATTCAATCACATTTTCCTTCTTTTTTCTTTGATGATTTTTGCCATTTCATGGATACGTCTCCATTTGCACCTTATTAAATACATTAAAACTTGCATATCTCACAAAGATACCTTGCCCCTGAAAGAACAGACATATTTCAGACAAGTGTGCTCCCTTGGCCACATGCACAAACCTTTTTGTCAATCCAGATAGACTGTAACATATCTCTTAGAGACACCGAACAGTCGTCATATCAAGACATCTGGAAATGCTGCAAGAAAAAATAATCTGCCCCATTCACCAGCTGCTGTTAACATTAACATTTTCCCCCTCATACCAAATCTAAGCCCTTCCTGCCTTCATGCTCCTTCTCCACATCCTATCTTTTCCCAAGGCTGTGATTAGCCTCTCCGACCATTGTCTTCAAGGCGTTTTCACTGTCAGAGCGCTCTGAATACGCAGTCCCTGCAGAGGCACACTGCGGCTGACAAGCCTCCTTCAGAGGCACTGCTGGGATCGCTTCAGCAAAATAAAAAAAAAAACTGTGCAAAATGGTTAATACAGCCTGGCTGCATTATGCAGATTCCCTGAGCTGGCTCTCCTGCGCGTCCTGAGAAATACATGCGGGGGCTGCGTGTGGGCTTCCCAGATTATGCCGGAGCAGGAGTGATCACCTGCTCTCCTCTCTCCCGCCACTTTGCCAGGAATGAGGTGGAAAACCTGGCGGGACTCATTTGCTTCTTGAGAGTGAGAAAGGGCAATCCAGGCAAAACTGCCAAGAGAGAACCGGTGACAGTGACAGGCACAGCAACTTTTCTAACCGCCCTTGGAGCTGGCTGCTTTAAAGCCGATCGGGATCATGAGGCACAACTTGTGATTTGGGCAGCGGAAATCCACAGAGGCAAATTTAAGATGAAGAGAGGATTTACAATCCTACCTCCTCCTCTGTTGAATTAAACTTTTTCTGGATCAAACATTTATTCTCTTTCCGTCTTTACTCATAGGTCTTACCCATCCAGCCCGGGAGTAGGAGAAAAGGAGTAATTATTTAAGGTGACATTAACAAAAATATCTAATCTTGTATCTATGGACAACACGTAACTTGCAGAAGACATGTTACAAATTAAATTTAAAAATAAATTAAGTCAGAAAAGGTGTAGCTGAAACTCTTCTAAAAATTGTACTTCAAACTATTAAATGTGCAATGCAGCTGGGATCAAAACGCAATGAAAAGTCTCAGTGCCTGTGTTTCCAAACCAAACTGACAGTTTAATTTTCTGTATTTAAACAGAAAGTGAAAGAAAGTACCCAATGACATTTCCTTTAACTGTGCTCAATTTATAAAATGAACTTTTTAAAAGGTTACTTTTGTAAGTAGTACATGCATGGAAAGTAAAGCAATATTAAAAAAAAACAGATGACCAAAGAAAGAGAAAGTCAAGACAACATTCGGGGTGAAGGGGGAAAAAGTAGCAAGCAGAGCACACGCTCTTTTCTTCTAGACCTATACTGAATGCAGCATTTATAATATTTGGAAAAAAAGAGTGAATGAAGCTGGCAAACAGTACCATCAACAGCCAACTACAGTACCGTTACGCTTTTGCATAAAGCCAAGGAATGACATTTTTTAGAAAAATTCTGCAGTTCTGGCAAGAATGTGACATTGCAGTCGTAAAGGAAGCCGTTTACGTTAAAGTTAAATTACGATACCGGATTCAGAGCTGTGAACCAAAGCTGCTACTAATCAACACTTCATGTCTGATTGCTAATCAAGTTGTGTGTGCTACTGCCAAATCGGAAATCAGGTTTCTAGCGACGCTAATTACCCTGCCGCTTACAACTCTCCCATTCTACGGATTTCGTGAGGGGGATTACTACCTCCCGAAATGTGCATTTTTAAATAAATAAGGCTTCTCTCAGATTAAAAGAGCTTCCAAAACAAAACAAAAATTATTATTTTAGCTGTACGAAAGCCGCCTCTTTCGTTGTACAACAGCAATTAGGGCACCATGGTCTCAGCAGCTGGCAGATGCAGGGCGCAATTTTCTAAAGCAACCTAGGACTCAGGTGGCCACCCTCCATCTTCCAAATCCTTTCAGCAAGTCCCTGTCTCGCACGGCTAATAGAAGAAGCCGAGATTAATGATGGGACACGAACGAACGAGAAAGCTAGGGATTTATGTGGTTAGTTCAATTTGTTTGTTGCATTTTGGAAAGTGATGTCCTTTTTCCACTACCCAATTTTAACCTTTGTCTAAGAAAGTTTTACAAAACATTGGTAACTCCATGCTGTAACGAAACCCAAAAAGTCTCTCCAAAACAGGCAGAGAACAAAAACAGGAAACAAACAAAAAACCTGAAGGCAGGAAGATGAGACATCAAATGGCCTCTAGGGGCCAAAAGACACCGGAAAACGTATCTTCACGCATGCAGAGAAACACATTGTCTATCTCAGTTTTTGCAATGGCACTGATTCTGTGTTTTATTGTTGTTAAGAAAAACAATGATTTTACACTCATAGAGGGTTTGGCTTACAAATAGTTCAAATAGTTAGTTTAAATAATGGTGACATTTGCAGCAACTCTATGTTACCCCAAGAGCTTTGCTAACTTCACCTACTGCCAAGTCCTACTCTGGCTCCTTCTATTGCCTCTCTGCAATTGGAAAGAAAAAAAAATCTGTGAACATACTTCATGCTATTTACAGGTCATTCAAAATTGCAGTTAGCTAAGCCTACCACAGAGATTAATTCTAGCATCCAAATGAAACGGATACAACATTTGCTTTCCCCAAATGGGCCTCTAATTGGATTTGAGGGAAATATTTGGCTGTTTGCTTTGTTTCAATCCAGAAAAATGTGATTACAAGGAGACTATCCATTTATATTTTTAGTCTTCTATGGCCCATTACCCCGCTCGTTTATAACACAGTGTGGTGCAGAAATCACCAAGACGATTGCAGATAAACCAGATATCGAGCCATAAGCATTAGGGCAATGCCATTTGGGTGCTACAGTCAAGTTAAATGGCCACATTGCAAGGTTTGTTGGGACGTAAGCTTTTTATTTTTGCATATATAGTATTTCCTTGTCATCACTGCATCATGCAGATTTACCTGCTTACCTGGCATTAACACACAGATCTCTAGCATAGCGTTATGTTGTGCCATGCAGACACATCTCTGAGGTTCATAAGTATCATACGAAGTCTTGAAAATCCTGTCTGAGAAAACACTATTTTGAGAACCAAATTTCAATACTACCGCAGAATTTCACTCCTTAGTAACTCCCTTGTTGGCTTATACTGTAGAAAAGCACGGAGCCAAACTTTATCCTAACATATTTTTATTATTAAATTACCACAGTGCTGTGAAGAATAAACCATATTTTTAGTGCTGCACATCCAGTTGCAATATTTGAAATACTAAGCAGCATCACACACACACACACAAAAAGACTGCTGAGAAAGCTTTCAACAATATAACATAAAGGCCAAGCTTATAGCACACAGTCCCAGGGGGACTTTGATAAACTTCTGGTCCTTTTTAACTCTACAGGTTACATAAATGTGGCTTCTGAACAACACTAAACACAGTAATGCTTCCAACTAAGATTTTTAAAAATAAAGAAAGACTGATAAAAAAGAACTCTACACTTACCAGAAAATAAAACGTTCAAGAATATGTGCAATCACCAATGAAAACACAAAATGCTCCCAAAATTATGAAAAAAAATATTTTGTAATCATGCAACATGAAAAGCTTTCTGCAGTTAAGTAACTTAGTGAAAGAACATGGTATTTATGAAAATATCTTTCCAAAACAAAATTATTGCAGGGAAGTCAAACAGTGTTGGTACCATTGTTTAATTTTTATGACATCAATAAAATCTCAAACAATTATTATGTTCTGTAAATATACGAGTTTTGTGTTTAAAACTACTATGCAGTGAAGGCATCAAAGTGTTGCCAGTTCTCATAATTACACTGAGAGGGCCACCACGTTTGCAGCTCTTCACTGTGTCCCAGTTCTTGAGTTCACTAGGTTTCATGAAATTATCAACTTACTTTATTTTGCTTGCTAACAAGGTAATTTCTAGTCTCCCCAAGATGCAAAGAATGAACACATCAATTAAATACAATTAAGGAAATCAGAAGCCGTAAGTCCAACGCATATGTGCTGAGATCTCGCAATATTCAGCTAGTCAGACACTCTCTGGAGAATGCAGAGGCTCTGTATACAGAGCTCTGGACACCTGATAACCACTTTGGACTCACACATAGGAGAAAAAATAAAATCAGAATAAAGATTCAGCAAAGCTGAAAGAAATATCAGCCCCATTTTCCAAGCTGGGTAAGAAAGATGCTTCACATGGGTATTATAATAAGCATTTATTGCATTTCTTTCGGGGAACACTAAATTAAACCAGGCAGCTGGGAGGATGCATCTACTTCATACCACCAGTATCAACAGCATATACTGTTGCTATACTACTGAGAAGTAACATTAAGAAAAACTTTTGCTGCTTTTCTAACCCATTATATATATACAAATTATATTTTGTGGTTCTCCAGTGCCATGACAGCAATATGCTAAATATACACATAATTACATGGTTTTCCATTTCTGGACTGCTTCATCAAAATATACATCTACATGCTAGTGAAGCGCCTTTTCCTAAAACATATGATTAATCGTGTATTTAATGTCCACTGTTCAGGTTTCAGCACAGTGCCAGTGTTGCTAAGGACATTTAATACTGGGAATGGGGCTTTTGACTTTAAACTACACGTTGTTCTATCTCCACCCATTTTCACATAAAGGCCAAGATTTAAATGCAGAAAACTCAAAAGTTCACAAAACACACAAATCGTAACAGTTAAAGAGACTTAGGTAGACTCTGGGCTGTGTGAATCCGGGCTTTGGCCCTCCCATAAAAATCAATATCCATAAAAATCAAGCAGTTTAAAAAAAGACGCGCCTTGTTCCTTCCCAAAGTTACCCAGAAGTATAATGATATACCATGTTAATGCAACTTTAAGAGCTAGAGGTAATGTTCACTTAACAGGAATATGACATAAGCAGAGAAAGCAAAAGGTATCGTGTCAGGAGGGTTTGTCTGCAAGTAGGAAACATTTAAAGGGAATGATGAAGTTAGTCAGATGTCTGACAGGAAAGCAGTAAGTACAGCTTGGGGTATGGGTAAAATTAGAGGCTCTCTCAGGATTTCTTTAAGCCCTGTTATTCTATGTTAAAAGACAGCCTAGGCCCAGAAAAGTTTAAATGATGTTGAACTTGGATGCTCTCAAATACCCAAAGTTTAAAACAGCTACAAAACCAAAGCTGATTATTAAGGAAGGAAGGAAAAGTGGAGATCCTCTGCAGATCTATCTATATTCCCTAGCATCCTGATAATGGAGGCATATCACAGAGGCAAGCGAGGGTCCAGAAGGGACCCTCACTCACCCCCTGACATGCAGCGCTCTGAAGGTGCGTGTCTACTGAGCTCATCCTCTGACTCCCTCCGCTGAGAAAAGCCTCAAAGAAACACTAAATGACAGCGAGAAAAATAAAGGTGTGACAGTAGGGAGATATTAACTTCGAATTTTGTTGTTTCTTGCAAGAATCTGCTTTCACTTCTAACACCATAGTCACAAATGTAAACCTTTGTGCTCTTGGAATAAAATTTTTGATGTCCCCTTTTTTAATCTAGAAAGCATGAAGAGCAATGACAGACATCGCCAGCAAGCTCAGTGTACTTTGCTGTCCCTGAAAATATGAAGTCAAATAAAACGGTGCAGCAGATAAACCTTCGCGAGGGACTGCAGTCCCTAGCAAGCCTGGGAACTGAAGGCGTTGGATTACATTTCTCATCTAAAAATAAACCTTTTGGAGCTTAACTTCAAGTATGAAGACATGCAGAAAAAGTCTACCTAAGTGATACCCAGTGCCCCACAGTAATGGGCCAGCAGAAGACACACAACCAGTAAAATAAATCCAGATGATCCCAATACACACCTTGTGACTCAACTGACTCCTTCTGGATGCACAACAGAAGAACATACATAGGAGGACCAAAAGTATGTCTACCACTATTCTCATGCATTTGATAGAAATGCACAGCTAATAGGAATTAACTATTCTACTTGTTTGTACTAGGCACTTTTTCCAAAGTCAACATTTCATAAGAAATAATGTCAGCCGTGACTTACAGATCCAGGATTAAAGCACGACAATGTGGGCTGCCTTTGCATCCAGCCAGGTGAAGCAGGCCACCCTTCTGCTGTGAGCCATTTTGTTTGGAGCACTGCAGCAGGAATTTCATGCCCCAATCTGGCTTTTTATAAGGCTTCAGTAAAAACAAACAATAAACGAACAGACAAACAAACAGGAATTCCCAGTGACAAATCTCTTTAATTCCCCTAGAGGCAACAAGATGCAGCTAACTAGGGAGCGTGGAATATGCAAAGGCAAGTTTTGGTCCACTGTACCTGCTAATAACAACACATTTTAGTAGGAAAGGAAGAAAATCAATGGACAGAAGATTTGCACCAAGAACCGTTCTTTCACCTCTAACAGCTCTCCAGTGAAAAAGTATGTTCAGTTTATAGTAATATCCAGGACCTTTGGACTATTTTCTTCAGGGGATTATATTTTTCCATTCATCTGTCCCTCAGCCAGAACATGTCCTTTTTCTAACTGCACCTGATGTTGACTCACAGACCACTCTGGATGCTGCAAAGCCATGAAAACAGATTAGACAAGACTGCTTAATTTTCATTTTGCAGTAATTAGCTGGAGACAAATGCAAGTTTTCGTGACATTTCTTGGCCTCTTTTTACAACCTTAATGTACTCATCAATGTTATGTAAACAGTTTTACAAACTCATGTAGCAGATGCCGATTCTTGGACCTCTACCATTTCAAGTGTTTATCAGAAAGTTATAAAGTGTAATTCATGCAGAAGCCAACTGTGGAAAAAATTACTATGGCTTCAAAATATCACTTGTAATCCATCAAGAAACTACAGTGATAGCTGAACATTAGTACAGCAATCATAATTCAACAAAATTATGCTAAAAGCTATGTGAGTTACTATTAAGTATGCAAACCATGCAGTAACTAGCAGTTGCAAGGTCATTAGGTCTATCAGTTTAAGTTAAATTTTTATTCATTATTTACCACTGGCTACTGCTGTACAATATTTCTAAGGGTATCATTATACATCTTTCACACACAAGATATTAATAGTAGAAGGTAACAAATATATGAACCGGTGAAAGTGGAAGGAATTAAAGGTTTTACGAAATTAAGTAAATGTATGTATGTGCAGATTCGTGATAAATTTTAAATATATACTCACTCAGTTTTTAAATATTCATTTTTAAATAACTTCTAAAAAAATGCACTTCTGAAAAGAGTCTATTAGGACTTTAATTAACGAAGAGCTGACATTTTGAAAAAAAATGTGAAGAAGCCACGTTCTGAAATGATGTGTTTCAGCCCCAAATGCTGAGAATAAGGAGAGGATTCATGGAAAGGATTAGGATGTTACAAATCATACGGAACATATGAATAGGAGCCTGTTTCTGTGTATCAATAGGGGTTTAATTTCTGAATGAGCAGCTTAAGTTAGGGCACATTCTTTTGTGAAACATTCCAGGGGTTTCCTAGAATACCCGGACTTGGTAACATCCTGACGCTAACGCTACTCAATAGGTTCTTATAAACCTGCTACAAACACTTCAGTTAACGCTTAAAACAGTAAGAGATTGGAATCGATTTCGGAGGAAGATAACGGAAGTAGAAATGAAGTTAATATAGGATAAAAACGAAAGTCTCTCGTACTACAGAACAAAACAGTGTATCAAGAAGAACTGATTACAGCTTCTCAAGCTGTGAAATACACATCTTAACCACAATCACTTGCTGCTCGAGCTGCTATCTGAAACCAAGATTTTCCAAGGGAGGGGAAAAAAAAAAAATCCTTGAGCAGCTGGAGCCCATCCTAGAGATACAAAATAAATCACTTGCGAGCGAATTCCACACTCAAAAGCTCTAATCAGCCCTCTCTACAAGCAACAAGACAAACAAAAAGCAGAAAGGACATTACCATCGCTGCTAACTGGTGTATACTAATTGCACGGCATCGGGGCAATTTCAGTGGGAACGCAGGGACTGAATACCATTGCCTGATAAACCTACTCCCCTCACACACTCCTTGTGGTATTCCTACTCCTCTGAGGGCACAACCTTTTGCTCTCAAGTCATCCATGCAAAGGGGGATAAAGGGATTTACCTCATTCTGTTAAATCCTTGTAGTTATTTGTTACAGTTTTAAGAAATACCGCCTTACATTCACAGTGTTTTGGTGAACGATGCACGCCCCTTTCAAATGAAAATCGACAAAGATGGACAACATTGAAAAAGCAAACTGTACACCTTTAAGGCAGCCCCAAACTCTCTAAGTTTAATTACTCTTGTTTTTAGCTGGTAAGAATTCTGTGTAGCAGACAAATTAGATATAATATTCTTCCATAATTCTTAAACTAAACAAATGTGAACGATTTCACCACAGAAGAACATTAGAAACTTATCTAAAGCTTAACTCTACAACAAAGACGTGAAAAACACATAAGCACAACGAAGCATGAAAAACAGAGTGCTATCAGAAAGCAGCATAGTCAAAAATAAGTCTATTAACATTGTTTTTATTCTCAAGTTTCACAGGAAAAACAGTTTGCTGTCAAATGTAATATTTCTTTTATGGTGTAATTTGACTGAGATTTGCCAAATGCACTGTATAAAAATGATTACCTCACCTAATGAATCACTTTTCATCAACATACTTTTAAATACTGTGAAACTTTTGTCCTAGAGAAAAAATCAACTCTGCGTTGTTGATTTATCTGTGATGTAGCAAAGGGTGGAGTTTGGGGATTTAGGATGCTTTGGGTTTTTGCTTTTTTGCATTCATTTGCTATTTTAAGTATAAGCCTCCATAAATATATTTTAAAAACATGTGCATTTTTATCTTGCAGACAACATAACATGGCAACCAGCGATTAATGTATTTCATGATGTTCTTGCAACAGATTGAAAGATGGAACAAAGCCAAGTGAGTTTTGGGGAAAGAAGTCCCATCTCTAGTCCACAATATCAGAGCTCTGCACTTCCTGGGGAATATGTTTTGGTTGTATTTCTAGTCCTTATATTTTCAACTACTAATGGTGAGGTCTACACCCTTAGAGACATGTCCTTTCTTCAAGTGCCCTGTCTGGTAGCACAGGCAGAAGTATCTAAACTGACAGTTTGAGAGGATAAAATAACAAATGGCTTACTCATCCATGCCAAAGCCTGCTAGAGTATCTTCATTAATGCTGTCCTCCTTTTCAGAGTCATCCTCCATCTGAATATGCCCAAAAGATTATGCACAGGAAAGTGCAGCTGACAGGCAGAGCAGTAAGTTTATTGTAAGTCATTTGCACACGCAGAATGAGTAGCCTCAATACCTTCTGCACTGTTTCAGAAAAAGTCCTCGTAGCTTTTTAAGTTTATAATGTGGACACAATCATCCTGTTTACATGGTCTTCTCCAGAAGACATTCTCAAAAATGTTGTGCATTCCTATTTTCAGTGCACATATTCCAAAGTTCAGTGGCTTCTTGAGGTGGGAGTAATGCTGATGTCCAGCAGACTCACGGAGCCGCTCTGTGGAAACCTGAGTTTTACATTATACATTTAGCTCTTTCTTGATGGAGTTCTTTCATTTTCTCTTACCTAGACTATGTCCCAGACCCTCCTCCATCTAGCAAATGAGATACACTAGTTGCAGAACTCCCTTCCTCAGGTGCTCCCACGTAACAGCAAGGCAAGGGCATCAACGTGCAAGGGGGACTCTACAATTTGACACAGTCAAAGAAGAGCAGTGAGTAACTCTGTTCTGCTATATTAAACCTTCTGGTCTACTGTTACAGGTTCCCAACCATCAAGAAACTGCGAGGAATAGGAGAAAGTGCACTCAAGAGTTACTGGTCGTCTTGTATTACGCAGTTGTAGAGACAGACGAAGGAGAAAAAAGGTCCTTTACTTTCTCCTCTCAGTTTTATTTTGGACTCCAGAGGATTCCGGTTCTCTTTTAGCACAACAGTGCTGCCTAGGTTTTTTTGAAGTTTGCATACAAAGCTTTTTCACTGCCCCACTGATGAACTCCACTCTGTTTAGTTCATGGAATCTGCATGGTTGCAAGTAGTAACCTAACTGCAAAATTGATGCTGAAATTCTGTCTCAAATTAATTTCAAAATTAATATTAATCAACTCCATGCCCCAAAACATCATATTTATACCTCTGATGTATAAATGTATAAATATATATGTATTTATATCCCAAAATTTTTGATACCATGTATTTCCCTGTGAAATACCATTATTTATTCATTCCCTGATCAAAATCTGAGGGGGGAAAAAAAAAATCTGAGTTCAGTAAATGATACCTCCCACCCCTAAATACATCCACAGCATGTTTTCCTGATATTTAAACACAACTGAACTATATTCTTTTAAAGAAGATCACATCAGCATCACTGACGACAGCAAACAGGACTGCTCTCTTTTATCTCTCCCCTGTGTCGATACAGGGAAGACTGATTTGGAGCAACGACTTCTCAATCCCACCCCTCTTCTGCAACTGCTTAACTTAAACCCTGTATCTAATCAGGAGGCTGTAAGAAGTAAAGACAATCTCAGGTGCACTTTTAGGATTGGGTTCAATTTCAATTTAAGGAAGAAATATTTATTCATCAATGAAAATAAAAATAGAACAGCAATTTTTGTTCGTTTTTAACAAAGTTGAAGGTTTCTAATGAAAGGATGGGACACTGCTTGAATTAATCCATCACGCTGAGTCTGCTCTATGTTTTTATTTTCCTGAACAACTGAGATACTGATTATCTGCATACCAACAGCATTTTATTACTATTTAGTTAACTTGCTAGCATGTCAAAGCAACTGATTAATTTCTCCTCTCCATTTATCCTTCTTTATAAAGGAATTTTCCTGCTTCTATTTATAGGAAAAAAAAAGAAATATTGAAAAGGGTATGCATAGTTATGCCTTTTAAGAGACAAAAAAATCAAAAGTTTTTAAAAAATCAAGCATCTAAAATGGCATTTATTAACAATAAAACAAGTTCTAAGCCATTTTGCTAAGCCACATTCAACTTCTCTAGGTATGGACATACAATGGCAGAATGGCAGAACTGCTTAAACATGTTAACACTAAAGAAATAAGTTTTGCTTTTCTCATTAATAGTTACACCAGCACATTGTTCCAGGAGCAAACAAGTCTAGCAAGGCTGATTTCCCAGCAATTCGCATAAACACAGCCCACGAGTGTAACACCCTCGCGGGCTCTCTGCAGTCTAATAAGGACCGAGTTCCCCCCGGAGCCTGCAGTCACTAGCAGAGCTGTCTTGTCTACACAGCTGTTTTATTTCAAGAAAAATGCAGAACTTTCCATATCTTAGAGACCTTTACGCTTTTGCAAATACGACCAAAACAGGCTATCGGGTGCAAAGGTTATTAGGAAGGAGACTGGCAGGAACATAAGACAGTGCTGTTGCCCAAGTCTCTCTTCGTTAGGAAACCAGGCTAAAAACGGCTGCGAGTTTAGGATTTCACTTGACAAATATACATAAAGTTTTGCAGTTATCCTCTCTGACAGAAATTACATCTGTTAAAAGAGTAACGTGAAAAAGATACACTTAAGAAAAATGCACTCTCTCTGCATCTTATCTTTTTCACGTCTTGTCATCTGTTTTTTTGGAAAGTTTCTGTTAACATATGTTCACAATATGATTTTCAGAAGTTGCATATTAAATTCAATACATTATATTTTGAAATTGAGACTCCCATAAATCTTTTTTTACTCCTTTATTTCCCAGAGTGCCTCACCCTCTAGGCACAAAGCAGCTTAATTTTAAACCCAACAGTGAAACTGGAAATTATACTACTTGCCTCTTAAAATTCATTAAACGAACAGGCAGTCTTTTAAAACTTACACGACATTTTTTTTTATAAGCAGATATTCCACAACCACGGTGACCCTTCATAACAATGTGTCTCCTCTTTTCGGAAACATTCAAGCAAACACTACAAAATGACTATAACTAAGCAATACAAAATTGCAATAGCAATTGCAATAGCTTTTTTCACAAATTCCCAGATCAGCACGCTGCTTCAATGTATACAATAATTTGAGCTGAAAGTACTTTACCAAAAAAAAACCCACAAAAACCAAATACACTGTGTACTCAAAACACTAACTACGGACCTAAATATAAACTACCCACATTATATAAATCCTTCTGAAGTCCTTACCCTTCTCAGTTCCCAATGTTAGTTAAAAATCACAGCATTGCACTACCATGCTCATCAACATCTGCATGTATATGTTCATGTCTGCATATCCAGACAGAATGATTCACTTTACTGGCAAAGATGTACTTATTTCTACTGCTACTGGATTGCTCCCAAATAATGTTAGAAACTATGACAGAAAGGAAAATTTGCTACGTTTGATGCCACTCCTTGTCTACATTGATTGGAAACACATTCATTCAAGGTTAGATGAGCTGAGAAAGAGCACGTTAGTTACTGTAGCACTAACTACACAGTCCCAATATGAAAGGAAACATTTTAAAGAACATTTTCCAGATGTTCCATTGCAGATAATTGCACAATAAAATAGAAATCTAGGTAACACCATTAAGATTTGGGATATTCACATTTTCCTCATCTTTAAATGAGGTTGTTACATGACAGAAACGTACTCTTTTTCTTTTTCTGTCGATCCTTGAAAAGCAGCTTTTTAAATGGAGAATATATAATGTTTAATTCTATCGTCCCATATGGCATCTCAGACGGGTGTGGAGCTTGACTGAAAAATTCCTTCATGGACACTGACCACAATCACTTTTCTTCTTTGCAGAAAGGGACATGAAAAGATAAGGTCTTCCCTTTCTGAAAGCATTATATCCAGTTGGACGCAGGCAGGCAGTTCAAGACTATTTTGAATCTATTTAAGATTTAAGAGACATAAAGCATGACTTCAGATCTGGGTGGTCTGTGTAATATCCAAGAATATACGAACTAACTCATCTTCAAACTTTTTCTCTTTTCTTTTCCTCAGCTAATAAATTATGTCCATTTTTGCAATAAAATAACAGGGCAGTATCTGACAATAATGTTCCTATACATACAGTCCTAGTTACATCACCTATATCCATGTGTCTCTTCAATTCAAAACAGTGGTATCCCTTTATTAAAGACATTATGGTAACTTGAAGAGCTGATAAAAAGTTGGAAGGGCCTGTTTTTATACAACTTCATAAATTGATCCAAAAACTAATTTTAACCATGCCTTAAAAAAAGAAGTAAATGTTCTCAATTTGTGAAATTTGTGTTAGACGTGTAAATTCCATTTCTTGGCCAGAACTGTGCTGAAGCCAGGAGAAATCTGAAAACAACAATCTTCAAATCCTGCCCTGATTGGCATCGATAGCAAAAAAAGAGTGACTAACTTGAATTATAGATCTAAAAAGGGGTTCAGGGCTTAGCCAACTTAAAACCTGAGGCAGCACGAAGACCAAGAAAATTTTAATGTAAGCAAGCAGAAAACACCTATAAAACTGAATATTGCCATACATTGCTGAAGAAACCAATCTACTATCTTCTGGGGAAAAAAAAAAATCCTGTGACAAAATCAGGTTTTCAGTAAAATGAACACCGGTATAAACCTTTAAAGAACTTCACAGCACCTCTATCTTAATCAACACTCCATGAATTCTGCAACATATCATTAACATTCAGGCATTTCAGTTGCACCCAATCTTGATAAGTCATACAATACTTCTGATTGCACATCTCACAAATGCATCAATTGGTTTGAGTTTTTATTTTATATTCCCTAGCTCCCAATTATATCTGATTTTTACACAGGGATACATTAGTTCAGCACTGATGCAGTATTAATAGCATATTTTATTTTCCTATATTACTGAGTGATACAACTAAAAGATATTTGAATGCTAAATGTGCTACGTAAAGTAAATTTAACTTACTGAGACCAAAATCCATAGCACGTCAGCTTTAACTTTGTAGTAAGCATCCATATTATTCAACTAAAAACCATGCAACCCACGTGGGCCAAATAGTACATTTAAAGAAACTCTGTCACAGTCACCTATTTGGGGGAAAAAAATGGCATGGGGTGGGGGCAGAGTTAATCAAAAACCTTGTTTCTTCCCCAAGCCTGCAATCAACATACAGTTAACATTCAGTTAACCTGAATCTTTCCACCATTGGATGGAATCCTTCCACCAACTGGATACAACTTTGAGTGGTCAACTCAAATTGACCAGAACATCATTTGACATCCACAGTACCTATCAACAGATATCCACAATATATATCACGCAATAGTATTGCTAGATATCCAGAAATTCATGTGGTCGCCGCAGAGCAGAACGGGAAACATAAAATGTTCTGTCGCAAATGGGACTCCAATCCAGCCTAAATTCAGAACAACATTCGCTGACCACATTCATTTCTCCAACCCTGAGGAATTTCCCTGACCTGACACAACCAGGAGGGCCTATCTGCGGTTCCCCAGCACCAATACTTTCATCTGGTATTCTCTGTACTTTCTCAACCTACAACAGCTAGGTTTTTAAGCACTTTTAATGTTTCCTCCCAATCGTCTTTTCCCCACTCTTCTTTCCTTCCCTTGCTTTCCCCATTTCACAAGTCACACCTATGGACTACGGCAGCACATCAAATTGAAGATCTCTTTTACAGTTTTTCAAGAGAGGGTGACTCATATGTTCAATCAATGTGTACAAGTATCTGAAGGGAGGGTGTAAAGAGGATGGGGCCAGACTCTTCTCAGTGGTGCCCAGCGATAGGATGAGAGGCAACGGGCGCAAACTGAAACTGCCATCTGAACATGAGGAGAAACTTCTTTACTGTGAGGGTGACAGAGCACTGGAACAGGTTGCCCAGAGCAGTTTTGGATTCTCCTTCCTTGGAGATATTCAAAAGCTGTCTGGACACAATCCTGGGCAATGTGCTCTGGGTGACCCTGCTTGAGCCAGTGGGTTGGACTAGACGATCTCCAGAGGTCCCTTCCAACCTCAACCATTCTGTGATTCTAAACTCCTGACCAAAGCTGACCAGCCGTACCTCCACCCACACGTAGACTTGTTTACACATTATGGGGCCTCACTGTGTTGGAGAGAGGCCGACACATCTGAAGAATGTTCCTATTTCTTATATCTGTGTGGATTTGGTTTGCAACTTTACAAGGCTCACTGCACTTGGGAAGCATTTCTAAATTTCCCACCACAGTTCTGAGGTCCTTATTTAAGCAAGATTCCCATGCCCTTCTACAAGTACAGAGACAATCCCTTGTTAACTAGCAGAAACGAAGTACATAAGAACAATCATTTTAAAGAAAAAATGGCTTTTTTGAAATTATAGTTTATATGGTAGTTTGACATATGCTTCCCCTCCAACCTCCCTTTTTCCATACCATATCAAGATTTTGCATATGTGTGCGAAGAAAGTTGTAGGAGCTTGGTCTACCTTCCACGCTCTTGGGTGAGGGCAGGTAGGATGCAGAACATCTGCAGTGCAGGCATGACTCTGATGGGCACTACTGGCTCAACCATCCAATTTTACACGCATGCAGCCAGTGCTTACAAGCAGTGAGATCCCTGTGCTAAGCACAATGCAGAAAAGCATAGCTTCTTTAAGGATTTTTCTGGAAGCACCTTCTAGCACTGACAGTTTTTAAGTCAATGAAGGAACTAGACCTCTTGTGGGGGAGGAAGACGGAGGTAGGGGAGGTTAGTCACCCATGATTTGTACTCAGTTGCCAGGCCTCCAGCTGGGTTAAGCATTGCGTGACAGACTTGAAATCCCGATCAAGTCCTTGATTTACGTTTTGGCATCCTTTAACAGCATATCTCAGCAGGACTAGATGAATCATTGATCTGTTCCAGTACAATAATTTCTATGTGTGTTTATAACCTTGGAAGAATCTATATAAAATATGAACACACATTTAGTTAGCACAGTGTTCAGCCAGATAAATTTCACAGTCGTTAATAATGAATTTTATTTAGGCTGTGCAGTTACATTGATGATGTATGCTTTTGTGTGCATCTTCAAAATAAAATTCATTTTGGAAAAAAAAAAAAAAAGATTATCTCCTAGGTCTTGATTTAAGCTTTTCTTGAGATAAGTATTTCATTAACAAATTTTATTAGTCAATGGTACTCTTGAAAATCCTTGACTTCAGAAAAGCTTGATCTAAAGCAATGTATAAAATAAATGGAGCCATAGAGATAGCCCTTGAATATTTTTTTCTGAATTCTGCCTGAACCAAACTCCACTGCGCCAGACACAAACAGAAAGACAACTTGGATGCAAATGGAAATAACAACAACGGACAAAACCTGGAGCTCTTGAATAAATCTCTAACATTGCAGAGTCAGGAGTTCACTAACATCACCATTGTCTTAGTTTGAAAACCAAGGAGGAAAAAAAAAGACTTGAAATGAGCTAAAAAAATTTCCTTCTATCCTCCACAACAGAAACCCCCCATCTGGTGTTCTTCATGTATGGAAGAGACCTTTAGCACTTAAGAGGCTCAGGACAGACTGACTGACTATCTCCTTAATGAGTTTTACAGACAGTTTTCTGCGTTCAGAGCCCTGCCTCCCCCCTCCCAAAACTGCTGTTAACTCACGGGTCAAATCAGACTGAGTTTATTCTACTAAATGACAAGGAAACAAGTTGCTATCTCTGGAGACAGATGTAGAAAAATTAAGCAGTAAAGCATGCCTACCACATACTTTCATTATCTATCCAGTGCTCCTTTTACTCAGCCAATTCCTACTTACTCCCGGGAGCAGAAACCCACCCAGTCAGAAGGCCCCGTTCCTGGGCTTTGCTTCCCTTGAAATGGAATTTTAGGGTGAAATCCGTGAGTTTAGTTCCATTTCTGGAACCCGTTCATGTCTCATATACTAACTTAACCCCATTCTGAGCAATTTCAGCCAATTACTAGACGAGAACAGACAGACTTGTGGAGGCCTAACAATTAGCTGGCTATAGAAAATATTTTACACTAGTCAAATGTGTCTTTTTCCTGTATATATCTGAGCACATCTGAGCTTTTATAACATGTTACTTAAGAAATATTCATTATGCAATTATGTAAAAGAATATGTGACATTACTGAGCCTTGCTCGAAGTGGGAGACACTGATACATTATCAGTTCTTACTTGATAGTGAAAGATGAGCAATTTGTGAATTTTTGTTAGATATCTATATCTCTCTCTACATAGATATATATATATGTGTGTGTGTTTATCTGCTCTTCCTACAAATTACTGCGAAGACTACCTTAACTGAAAGGAAAAAGAAAATAACACTCATCTTTCCTCCCCCACTCCCCTTCTTTTTTTTGTTGTTAGCATAAGCAGTCAGACTGAAAAAAAATTCTTAAAAAATTAAGGAAACTTCTCTAAAGAGGCACAACATCAGGTATTCAAAAAAAGGAATCTCCTATTAATTCTTTAAAAAGTTAAATGAATTTTAAGTGGCAATGCCCTCTAAAGTACCCATGCGGTAATTAATTGAACTGTCCTTTATCTATCTTTATCTTTTATCTTGCAATTCTAACACAATGTGAAATAAACCATGAAAGTTGCCATTTAAAAATGACATTTCAATGCATATTTTAAAATATTTTAATAACAGTACTTAACAACTAATAGGAAAACATGATACTTATGGAAAACCTTCCCCAATGTGAAAATGCAGATAAGCTCTATCTTCTACCTGCCATGACAAGAAGCAAAACAAGATATGTGCACTGAATTAGATCTGACAAAAACCAAAAAAAACCCCAAACCATAAGCAATGGAAAAGATACGCCAAGCAGAACAGTTAAGTGGTTCAGTTCCTCAGATGAGTGACATGCTTGCCAAGTAATCTTTTCCAGCTAAGTGAAAAACAGTAGGTATTATCAAACAGATGGCTACCAAAACTATCATTTTCTGTAGGTAGCTCACTCTACATGGTCGTCAGACCTCTAAGAGGTATCTCTAAATATCATGCTGAGATTTACTTTGAGTTTAAAGTTACAGAGTATGACCCCCTCAAAAAAATTCAAGGAGTATTTACTCAAGTAAAAAATTACCCTTCATTATACACACCTCAAAGCACTTTGGCACTAAACCAATGTTACCCATATGTTATCAAGTTAAACAAAATAACTTCTGAAATGCTAAAGAAGTTTTTTCTTAGCTTCCTGCTTTTGCAAGTACAATCGAACGACAGAAAAAGCACAAGCCTGGGAGACCATCGCATTTCTGAATAGGAAACCTCTAGCACTGATCTAATAGAAATGTTAGCATAATTTGGTCAGGAGATCAGAGATCAAAACTTTTTCCTTGTGTAGATAATTTATTTGGTTTTTGGGTACAACAGAATACATTAAGCATTAGATGACTTTCGGATGATATATCAAGTTGCTAACTTGTTTGGACAATGCTGGAGATCTTGATGAAAAAATACTACAGATGATAACCTACCTGGCAAAACAGTATTTACATGGACAAATGCGAATATGCACTGCACACCGTAAGGTCAGCTACTTGTTTCTGACCAAAGCCTGACACGAAATCCCCCTCACCTTACTACCTCGTATGGTAACCTGGGAAGCGATTTAACATTGCCACTTGCCAAGCAGCCCAACGGAAGCCACCATAGCTCAAGTTAAGGACATGGTTTTGTCACCTCTAACTTTGACGCAGTTACCGCAAACACACGTGGAGAGCAGAGGACCTTCTGAGCGTGTAACAGTCAGCAACAAATTTGTCCCCTGGATTTCTATCAGGACAGGATTTGATCTCCTGTTAAGCAATATTTTAAGACTCTCTCTATAAACACTTTTGGGCTTAGATGCTGCCAGATCATGACTGCTACACTTGAGTGAAATGCTGGAATTTCTCACTTAGGACAGCCATGACTTAAGAACGGGTTCACCAGCTCAAAACCCTTCAGGTTTAATAGTCTTTGTTTCACTTTGGATAATAATCTTTTAATTTTCCAAATACAAGCAGAGATGGTTCATTCTGTTTTGGGAAACTGAGGTCTCATAAAGTTACAAGTAAAGCTCAGTCTTTTAACTTCTTTTTAAATATCTCCATGCAAAAACATAGCCCAAGATCTCAGTTACATTTAGACTGCTTTTCCAGACCACACAATGCCATTCAGAGCTCATTAAATTTACTCTGCATAAAACCAGGCAATTCTGGCAATTTTTTATACGTACAGAATCACTTCAGCTGACAGGAGCTTAGCCTTCCTGCTATTTTAAATCAGGATCAGCGTTACTATTTTAGCTGATGTCATGTGGAAATGAATACCGAACTTAGCAACTGCATAAACAGTAGTCCATTTGGAAAATGCCAAGAGAGCATGAAATGCAACATTGGTAGAAATCACTATGCTCCAATTATCATTTACATTTAGCATAACGCTGTAGTATCAAAACCTTGTTCCTGTAGTAGGACATAGGAATCAGGAGAAAAAGCATTGCCTATAGCCAGTATGTTGGATGTTCTAAAAGCTCTAAATAGACATCTTCTTTTACTATTAAAGTACAAAAGACAGCACAAAAGCTTGGAAAAAATAAGACCTTGCACTTATTTATTTGTGAATTTTAAGTTGATGCTATGACATCTTATGCACCATATCTTGTCTTATACAGGAACCCATGTTTCCTCAAGTAACATATGCTTATATAGAGAGTTCCTTTTCATAGCTTCATGTCAACTACCCTTTCTCCATCTAAAATTTCAGTGAGTAATCTGAGTTTACAGGCTTGCTCTACAGTCAACAAAAAAGAAGGAATTCCCACTGATTCAGCCCATTATAAAATATACACTGACCAACCCTAAATGACTGCTTATGATAGCCTAACTTTTAAATACCTGAAGTAGCTGCAATGAATCCCACTGCTTGTAGAGAAAAATAGTGCATCAGAGTCGTGTACAGGATAATAAATTACTAAGGCAGTGGTATGTTAACAGCGATGACATTTTGTGGAAAGCATAGGTCTTAAGGAAGTATTTAAATAAAGAGTAAATTTAGTCAGCTGTACAGAACCAAGTATAAAGGACAGACATACAGAGTAAAGTATAACAGTATAGCAGCAAATTAACACTCACCTATAATAGTAATTACAGATTCATAAATCAGAAAGCTGTCAATCAATTCATGTAATTTTTATATATACACATATATAAAATAGGATATTTATACACAGTAATATTTCTGCTCAAAGCCACAGTACAGTTTGGGCAGAAGTTGTTTTTCAGGAGGAGGAAAAGAAAGGCACCAACTAAAGAGCAAATTATATACATGCGCATTATTAATACAATTAAGGGAAAGATACCAATCAAATTGTTCCAGAAACCCAAAACATATCATTATGGCTTTAGTTGTTTTCCATAAATTCTTGTTGATTTTAAATTCAATTAAATTGATTACTTTCAAATCTTTAAAATGCAACATTTTAGATTCAATGACAGATGACTTCTTCAAAATTTGCATTGAAAAGGATCTGAAAGATGAGATGTTCTCACATTTGAGTGTACTGCTGAATGAGATCGCATTTTAGAGCTTTCCAAAAAAGCATTAACTTTCTATTAACTTTATCCTTCCTGAGCAATGCTGCATTTTGTTGTAATATCTTGCATTTAAGCCTATGCAACTGCTTTTCAATAGGTGCATGTGTCCACAAATGTGTGCATCAGTAGCAGTGCAATCAGTAACCTTGAACATGAGGTGGCATGATCAACTTCGATTAATTGTTGGTATGTTTTTTGATTGCAAGCACACTTTAAGAGGAGGATCGTGCATTGGATTTTGCCAAATACATGTTTTTTAATGTGAGTTTTTCACATTTTAAAATTAATATTAACTATGAATCAAATGAGTCTGAAATAAGGATATACGAGAGACTGAAAGTGAAAGTGTAGCAAAAAACCTACCAAACTGCATCACGATAAAAACTTACGGCTAACTCATAGCATGCTTCCCAAAGACAGTTAATACCACATATACAGACAACAAAAATATGGTAAATGGCCACATCTATAATTTCAGCTTACAATGCATGCATGTATGTTTCTTTTACACCCAAAGGAAAAAGCATGTATATTAAACAACGAAGAAACCTGAATATTTTATAGCTGTGTTTGCTCCTCATATTCATTAGTTATTAAAAGAAACTAAAGCATTTTGTAGCACACCCTAGCCCAGTTCTGATACCAGTCTAAAGTTAATGGACTTACATTAGGACAATAGCCTCAGGTCTTTCTAATAATATTAGTCAAGTGACTAGTGCTGCTTGGGGCGTTTGTGCCGATTTAACTCAAACTTGCACTGCTTTGTCAACGAATCACAGTGCATAGTGTAAAGTGAAAAGTTTTACCATTTTTTTAACAATATCACTTCAGCCAAAATTATGCTCCAGATATTTTAAAAGATTTGAAAGCCTAGCTTTCAAAATAAGGCTCTTTGTGCATATGGGATGAGGAATATCAGCAAGAAACTACTAGTAGCCTATGGGTTTGTATTACAGAGTAACAGATGGTGGGTTAAATTCAAATTTCCTTACGTCGCCTTTTGAAAATGATGACTGCTGAAAATGTAATAGTGATTCTTTACTACACCTTTCAGTTATAGCTAAAATTTTGCATGGGTGGCACACGGACAAATCAAATCACATTTTTGCGTTGTTTTATCAGCTATTCTTGAAAAAAATGAATAAGCAAATTTGAAATAGAATTTTATTAATTTGTTCTTTCCTCAAGTGTTACAGGCAGTTACCTATTCATGTAGATCTTCATGCAACAACAGGGAGAGAAAATAATTCTAAAGCAGTAAACAAAAAATTGGCAAAACCTTAAGCTACCTGGTATCTCTGTTTTACAAGTGACAAGGTTTCAAAATTGACAGGTTTTCAAACAGCTTTTCATAGCAGCTGTTAAAGAAGGATCAGGGCTACAATACTTTTTCTTTCTTATACAGGAGACCACGTGTGCTAATATTTCACTAAATCACAAAGATGCTGTGGCTACTGCTTGACATGCCTCCTCTCTCATATAACCCATCTTTATTGCCTCAGTGGTACATGACTTATTCTGCCAGCAGTCCTCCCAAACCTCTTCCATTCTACAGCTAAATATAATTTACTGTTTTCTGGCACCCAGGTGACACACGAAAAAAAGTAACATTTCCAACTGATGCTCTTTAAGGGAACAGCCGAAAAACTCCTACTGCAGGCAATGAAAATTGGATTGTTTTAAAATACCAAATACAAATACCTAAAGTTAAGTGTTATTTTGACTGCAAACAGTTAGCCTCCGTTTACCAATACTTGAACACTTGAGCAATCCTATTAAGCTCAAAATCAATATGCAGCCTCAGAGACATACTATAAAGTAACTACTCAAAAATTCAAGCTGTATCAGGAGTTATACAGAATGATGGCATAACATTACAGAAGGTAAGAACAGAAGGGATTTCTAAATCCATTCCCCATCAACAAGCAGGATCAAATGTAGATCTACCACTCGTCTGATCTGTTCTTTCATGACCAAATTATTGCTCCATATCCCTGAGCAAACTGTCCTACTGTTCAGCTACACTTAATATTAGAAAGTTTTTCCAACATACTTACTTCCAACCTGCATTTACCTTGCTTCAATTTTAATCTAGTATTTCTTCTACTCTTCACCAGAGAAAGAACACATTATTCTCTTCCTCTTTACAGAAGCATTGCATATATCTGAAAACCATTATCAGTCTTTTTCTTTTAGACTAAACAGACCATTTCAAGTAATTTCAAGTTCCTCAAAAATATGGTCTATAAATGTCTGATCATTTTCATTCTTCTCTGGCTTCTGTCCCATTTGACCACATACAGCTTTGAAGTTTGGTACTCCAGCTGAGGCTACCACAGCTAAGCAGTGCAGAATGATAACTTCACATGTGTGCTGTACTCCTATTTAGACACCTTATTACAAGTGCTTTTTCCCATATCGTGATACTTTTGACTCACGTTCAGGTTGTAATCTAGCTTCTAGGCCCTTAAGGAGCCTTCTAAAGTTCCATATTCTGTATTTATACAATTAAGGCTTTCTCCCAAAACCATTCATTTATCATTACTGAGTTACATCCTATTTGGAGGAACATTTCTCCAATTTGCCAAACTGTGTTCAATTAAAATCTTACTAAATCTCCAGATAAAACCAAACTTAGAAGATGAGACTGATTTGGCCTAACTGTTCAATAACTTCATTAATAACCTGGATAACCTTAGAACTGATTTATATCACATTTGTGGGTGTAACCAAGCATTCACAGAAGATAAAATCCTTCCACTCTGAGAGTGAACTCAGTATTCAGTTTTTTCAACCAGCTTTAGAACCACCTTGTGGGTTTTTCTTCTATGGCATACTTCAAGAGCTTGCTTATGAGACCATCACATAAGAATGGGTCTGAAGACCTACTGAAGCTGAGATGTGTGATATCCACTATTACTTCTGAATCAGCGAAGACTGTTATCCTCACAGAAGGAAGTCAGATTGGCTTGAAACAATTTATTCTTGACAAATAACTATGCAGGCTGTTTGTTTCTCCTAAGTGTCTTCAAAGAGTTCATTTGAGTAACCATCCCAGAGTGTTTTGGCATTTGCACGATACTGGGTCAAATGCTTGCTTAATTAATTGTTTCACTGAAACAAGTCAAACATATTTTCATTTAAGTTTGTATAGAAAATATCTCTCATAGTATACTGACATAGCGGAGAATTACTGAATAAAATTCCTAATGTATTCTTCCCACTTTTAAAAATATAGTTTTTAACCTTAAATACATTAATTCTTACTCTTTAAAGCAAAATATCAACAATGAATATGACTGATAAAATTTACTGTTTATTCAGGTTTTTCTCACTTAACTTATACAATTCTCTTATTCATACCATAAGTGAAATTCAAGCTTCCTAAAACTCAATTGAAAATTTGACATCTAATTTTTTTAACCACAGTTTCACCTGATGATTAGACCCTAGGTTTGGTATTAATGTTAATAAGAGCATAGTCAGTTTTTAAATTATTTTGATATTGTATTAATCAGATTTGGTTAGTCTGGGGCAATAACTATTTTGCTAAAAAATCCTACTAGAAAACTTTTCCCAATATGTTTTCTAATCATTGCATCACGTACATGAAAGAGAATAAAAAATATCTCATTCTTCAGAATATTGGAAATGGCCCGTAAAGTCTCAGTTTCACAGAAGAAGCTGGTTTTACGCTGAAGTTTCTTCTTTTGTGAAATTGAGACTTTATGAACTGAAAGCATGTCTGTGAAAATCATCTATGACATAATTTATACTCTTCTAACAAAAGAGTGTATAAGGAGAAGGTAGAATAAAGAGGCATGATGTAATTCAATGTTTATAAAGTACTAGATATTCCACAGGCTTAAAATTATGTCCAGGATACAATATTTGATACCATTATCCGTTAGCATGTTTTCCCTGACATTTTATCTCAGGGCCAAAAGCCAAAAGAAAGACCACAAACATCTAACCACAAAGTAGCTCTTATTTTCCTATTCTAGTCAGCAATTAGCTCATAGGAACAGAATTCCAAGTATGTCCAATGCCTATAGTTAAAAATATGCTTGCTCCTAAAATGAAATATAAATGTCATATGTTAAAAACCATATTTTTAAGACTGTGCTCTAGAAAAATTAGACTAGGAATATATTGAAGTTGCACAGTTGCTACACATAAAATATCTAATTGCATACAACTCTTACATAGACACTATTAATTTTATAAATAAGTACCAAAATATGCAGAATGTAATGTAATGTAATGTCATTGCCTTTTGCCTTTCATGAAATGGAGATTTTCTGCCCTGACTCCGATCAAATTAGAAACATGTGACCAGTATGAGTTACCAGTTTAGGACTTGTAGTTCATGGCCACGATGGTGTCTGCAAGAACTGCATCTCTTTTTTTCTTTTTCTATTTTCTTATTCACTTGTAGTTCTTTTTCAAGAACTACAGCCCAGTTTGTCTACAGAGAACTGTAACAGTCAAACACAGGTAACATTCATGTGACAGGCTGGGATTTCTGAAATCTAATCCTTCCACTGTCTTATCATTCATTCCTTAGAGTGACTCTGTTTTCCTAGATGCATTTTGCAAATAATCAGATTATTCTTCACAGTTTCATAACTGCAGCTCAACGGGATCTCTTCTTTCTTTAATGTCAGGATGATTTTTTCTAAATTAAATAAGCAACTATATATATACTCCTTAGCTCAGCAAAACTAGGTAACTATTTTTAATAGACCAGCAGCAAAAACAGGAAGAACAGACAGGAAACAGTTGGAAAAAAGAAATTAAGGCAAGGAGTCAGGAGTGTAAAGAAAACAAAAGAAATAAGAGTAAAAGCATTAAATCAACTTCACTTTCACCATATTACAAAAGCACATCTCTAAAACCTTAATCAGCATATAAAATTCTTCAGGAAAACATTCTATAAGGTAACTTCAAGAAGTATATAAGAAAACTCCTTTTCTTTTCTTTCACAGTCTGTTCGTTGTTCATCTTTTTCTCCCCTTCTTTTTTGAAATTGGTTAAAAAGGAGATATTAAGAAACTGAAATTGATGTTCCCACTCTCTCAGAAAGCCAAAATATAATAAAAGTATCCGATTCTGCTGAAAAAGAAAATAAAAAAAATAAATCTACCATGCTAGTGTTTATTTGGCTTAAAACTGCACGTTATCATACAGCTACTTTTATCCCACTTCCTACATTAATCCTCTCACAGTAATCCAGTATCACGCCCCAGTTCCTAACGGTAAGTTATGTGCTATAAGAGGAATACAGGGAAGACAGCCTGGTGACTTAGGACCTGGACTGCAAGCCTATGGCTCAAAGGCACTGTCACCACAGATTTCCTATCTGACCTTCAGCACATTACCTAATTTTTCTGCCTCAGTACTCCATCCATAAAACAAACATAGTGCCTCAAATACACATGAAACAATAAATCAATTGCCAAGTACATAGAAAACATGCAAAAGAAAGTTTACAGAAAAATAATTTTAAATTAAGGCAAAAACACTAACTTTCTATAGTGTTTGGCAATTAGTCATAAACATAGGCAGAATACACCTAACAGCTTTGAAACCACGCAAAAATCAAATGCAATCCTTACGCCCTATGAATGGATCTTTATAGCCAGAGGATTAAAGCAGCCGGAAGTCTTGTCTGCACTACGCTCCCACTTTGAGACCTTGACACTTCAATGCCAGGATCAAAGAGTGAAATCGAATCTGTGAAGCTCAATTGCTTGCTCATCGTCTGACTTGTAACGTCAGCCTCGCTCGAGCAGCGCCTTAGGCACGCCGCAGTGCGGGGCGAGGTACCGCGCGGGTCAGGATCAGACCCCGGCGGAAAGCGCTCCGGAGCAGCGGGGACACGGGGGTCCCCAGCAGCCACAAGCAATTTATCCTCCAAGCCTGAGAAACAGAAGCTATCTCCCCTCTTTTATTTTGCGTTTAAGGATGACAGGAACGTGATGGACAGCCAAAGCCGAGACACATCCATACTCCAGCCGGACAAAAGCCCTTTGTGATTGGCAGAGGAAACCTAAAAAAAGGGGAGGAGACACATTCTCCCTCTTCCTTTGGGGATGGCTCTCTGGACAGAGATGCCTGAAATTTTAGACCTCAAAAGCTTCTCCCGTTACTAGCAGCTCACCTTGCAGGTAAGCACCTCCCTGGTTCATTGAGTCACCGTCACATATCTGGAAAAGAATCTCCACTGAAAAGTGATAACGGTGGAAAAATGCTCCCTATTGTACAGCCATAATTTGTGCCCGGCTTGGCTGCAGGCAATGCGCTTCCTCTCTCGAGGGGTCTGTGCAATTGGATCCAGCTACACTCTGTTAAAAGTGGACAAGATCTACTGTTGGAAGGGACAGGTTTAAATAAATTCCCAGGGGTATACTTAACATACGTCTGAAAGCGACCAAACACGAAAATTAAATGCAATCTCTTCATATTGTATTCAAAAGTTAGTATTTTCTGTAAGAGAATAAACCTGTTGGTTTAGCAAGTGCAATGAACTGTTCACAATAACTGCTGTGTCTTTTTAACTTCTAAAGAAACTAATTATTTCTGGGAAGAATATTTAGTTACATTTTTAATAGTGAATGCACATACTAGACTCACTCTTTCAGTTGGTTTGTACCATGCATATTGGCACATGTGGCTATGGAAACACATACAGTGCTTTTATCAAAATGTATTCTTTTGTTCCCATTTACTGGTAAATCTTCTGCAGTCCTGAAAGCCCTTAATCCACAGCGAACAAAGACACCTGAGTTTAGTGCAGAACTATCTTTGTTCCTGTTTAAAAGCAGAGAAGCCCAAGGTAAGAGAAGTCACCAACTTTCACTATCAGATTATCTTCCCGACTTTTGAAAAGCATATTACTAAGGAAAGGGTGTATCAACACATCTCAAAATGAAAAGTTGTGACCGCAAAGAAGCTGGCTGGAGAAAGCTAGGAGAGACTGCAGCGGGAATTTTCTTCACTGATAATCGAGAGGCTGCTGTAAAGCCTTTCCACCCACAGCGGGATCAGAAGCAGCATAAGTGATCCCCAGTGCAAATCCTGCGACAGCCTTACTTTAGGTCACACAATTAAAATTCTTCCTTCAGATCTAGTCTAATGGTAACATATACCTTCAAGAACAGTGAAGGCTACATGGACTAGTTTGAGGATGAGAAGACCATACATCACTAATTTAGCTGCCCACCTATTTCACTCCACGATCACCTTCTCAACTTGAAGGACAGAGTGAAAAATAGTATGAACTGGGACTGGAAAACTTCCTTTAACAACAACAACAAATACAGTTCAAAGGATTCAAGGTGGTATCCCTCTTTTTAAAAAAAGCCAGAAGGACAACCGTCACTTTTATTCTGGGGATATAATTCAAGTGTCATTAAGGCTTAGGTGATATTTAGGTATATAAAAACAGAGTCAAAGCAGCAGAGCTCTGCAAGAGCATGTTTCTCTATTAGATCGGGGGAAAAAAAAGTAAAAATGACCTGGTAACTTGCAAATTAGGTACAGAGTCAGAGAGCGCAATTCAAAGCAGCCATAGAACAAAAAAAGCCCTCGAGAAGAGCATCTCGCTATCCGCCAGGCACAGAGCCTAGCAAGACTGTCCTCCTAACCAAGGTGGGACAAATCCCTGTCCCCCTCCCGCGGTTTCAACCACAACTGTCAACAAGTGACCGTGACACACGGAAACTGATACCAATAATCGGTGAGACTTTCCTTTCCTCCAACAATTACGGTGCTGATACTTAATACCTGAAGGGCATGGTACCGAACTCTGACTCTATTCTCCTGTCCTCTTGATTGCTTTTCAGGAGAAACATTGCAGTTACCTTGTGAGAAAGAGGAAGGGAGAAACTGGGATGATGGCTCGGCTCTGCAGGATAACGGGACTGAGGTACAGATCACCCCTAAATGTGATCCTTCATTGGCTCCTTCTGAAAGATGCTTCTCTCTTTCCAAAAGCTACTATCAGAAGGAGGGTTTGAGACCCGAGTTATTTACTGTAAACAACCAGACTACAGGTATTTATATTTATTTATCCCTTTGAATGCTTAAAACTTACAGTACAGACTGTAGGTAGAGGCACGCATTCTGTAACCTCTTACAAGCGATATATTTGGACTTCTTGATATTGGCTGGCTTGGCATGAGAGCCATAAGATAACTGGCAATAAAATTAGGAGTACAACAACTACTTGAAAGATGTGGCATTCCCATTACAGTGAAGAAACTGTAAATATCACAGATATCAAGCAGATGACAATCACGATCAAAGGCAAAAGTGTTTTTTTCTCTCAGTGTGTTTTCAAGAAAGCAGTCTGATAACTCCTGATCTCTCGAACAAAACAAGCACGCACCAACAATATTTTAAACCTGCAATCATCTACACCCAGAAGGTAAACATGAATATTAAATATGTCACAACATTTGAACCCTTTAAGCCTACTATATTACTGTCACGCTACTTTCTCCTGAAAATTTTTAAGGCATTAGAAAAAAACTTATTAAACTGAAAATTGTTGGGTATCCAATTTAAAGCAATAGTTTAAACGCTGTTACCAAATTTGAGGAAAAACGACACACATCTGGTGTATATTTCCGCCAATGTACGTAAAATTCACTAACAAGCCAACGATAACAAGGTCATGTACTCTTCCATAAATTTTTAAATAAAAAGTTATTAAAGGATTATTTCTTGGGAAATAAAAAGAAAAAACAGCAAATTTGAAATGCCTCCTCAAATCAAGAGGTGCATCTCTAATATGAATCAGAAGCATAAATGGTTTTGCTTTTTACCATTGATAAGTCTCTAAAAAGACTGCAAAATTTATTTTAGTTTTATACCTCATATTACTGTACAAGTTAAATTTGTTTTAAATTTGGAGGAAGGATTTCAAATATTTCATACTACTTTTTCAACTTAGGAAACTGTTTTGTGATACGATGTCTCTTTCCTGTCAGTCTCATCAAAGGAAACTCGTAATAACTGAGACAATCAATACTTAAATATATCTGTATTTCATTCTCCCCTTCCTTTCTTCCTTTTATTACCCTTTTACTTCATGAAAGGAAATAAAGTCATGTACGCAGTATAAATTAGAGAAACCATCCTCCATGCTCTCTTAGCATTTCACAAATGCTAAATGCTTACCCTTCCTCCTCAGGGATCTTTTAATATGATTTTTAGGTAACTAAGGAAAAAAAAAAACTGGCCTAGATTCATTCCACCTAGTTTTAGGCAATAATGTTTGGTGCACATTCACCTAGGCTCCCTATATCATGGATACATCCAAAACAGTGATTTTTTAAGTTTATGAATGCCATTATTGCCTCATTCCTTCTTGCACTAACCAAATGAATAGGTGAAAAATAGTGATTTGCACTTGCAATGTGAAAAGACAGAAATAGAAAAACTGGGATTTGCTTGTCCTCACAGGTTTCCTACAGCAGCCACCACAGATGATTCAAAGGAAGGTCCAAGTACACCATCAGGAGAGGCTCCCAAGCCAAGTGAAGATGTCCACCCTAATCCAGCTGGCATGTGAACACATGAGGCATTGGGAACTGCAACTTTGTACCCTAGTATATATTTTCTTTGTGAGAACTTAACCTCTTCTTACCGCTATTGAAAAAGTATCATCTCAAATTTTTGCACTTAAAAATTATGCTTAAGACCTATCTTTAACTCTACTGTATCTTATTTGAGACAGAGGTGGGTATACATTTTATACTGGGGAGATCAGGCTCCCCCTGCGGTGAATCAGCAGAGAGCTAAGATCACAGTTCTGCAAAACTCTGGAAGAACTTCTCTTCCAACCAAAAACAAAACCAGAATAATATTATATGGCATTATATGCTTTAAAAGAAGGAAAAAAAAAAAAAGTGAAATTCAGTGGAAGTCTGGTCACAGATTACGACAGAGAGAGAGGAGGAACGTACTCCATGCAAATGAAAAAGGTGAAATACTTTGCCAAGATTTATTCTATTGCTTATATAAAGTAAGATTATCTCACCTTTTTAAACACATTTGTATTTTAAGTAAGCGTATGCAACTCTAAATCCCATGTTCTGCCAAAGTGTCTGCCAACCTGTAAGGTTATCGTCTCATCCACAAATCACTATTGTAATACCATGCTTTACTTCTGCACACGCTAAAGAGAACTAACTGATAGTTATTTCTAAGCTGGCACTTCTTAAAACACTAAACATTTTCATCTATCCACCAGATCATCTAAAATACATCAGAAATCTGTTTTCACAGAAGTTACCAACACAATGGTTTAAACCATTAATTTTGAGCTACTTATATAAGGACAGTAACAAATATTTGTATGTGTGCGTGCATGCATATATATGTGTGTGTGTACGTACATAAAAACACGGGGAAACTATCTACTTTTTTCAAATGTTATCACCTCAGAATCCACTATCAAAGTGTTTTAATGTAACCCTGTAATTCTATAGCTTTTTATCTTCTCATTTATTATCTAATGTACTAAAAATCAGAAAATATAAGACTATGAAAAATAATCTTTATAAGAAAAGGAAACAGGATTTGATACAAATTCCACATATATAATCCAAGCGGTTTTAGTTTGCTCATATTACAGTAAAAAACAAGAGTAGAATTAAAAAGCAAAAATATTTCTTCAGTTATTTGCTTCTGTACAGAAGGGAGCCTAGCTGATGAAATGAAAGGGAGACTGATACGGCACTCATACCACACATTTTTAAAAGAAAATAGAGGCACTTTGAAATATCACATCAAAAATACTTAATAAATTACAGGATATACGTTTCACTGAGAAAGAAGAGTAAATAGCTGTAATTCAGGAGGCTAGAGTTTCATTAATGAGACAGCATAAAGGGCTCTACAAACAAAAGGACCTTTCTTAAAGGTTCTCAGTGAATTCATACAAGTTTCAATATTCGGTATGAACAACAGTATATGACAGTGCATCTCCATCTTTGGATGTACTTTTCTTTGTATTTTTCATTATTAATTTTTAATCAATATGCAACATAAATTACATTAAGAGATCAAGAGCTTTCTGCTCTGAAGTATGCAAAGACTGGGTTATGAAAAACACTACGTTATGCTTTGTGAAATCATAGCAATAACTTCTGCCTGTCTAAAATTAATGTCTCAGAAAATAACATTTTAAAATTTATCTCTATAGAAGAGACTTAATACCTCATCAATCATCAGAAACGTCTTATTTCCCATAATAGCTAGTTTCAGGCTTCTGCACGGAGCTTTACATTTCCTTTCCAGTGTTCAGAGTGGACAGATTAAGACATGTCTATGGTAAATTGGTAGTACATAGTCTAAAGATCAATTGCTACAGCAAGCAGTGCAGTAGTCTAACAACACACGTGCACACAAACTGCTGGATTTTCTAAGTTTACGTGGGCAGGATTTATATGCAGGTCTTCATTTATTGGGAAGAGACTGAAAGTTTTGTGGATTTCTTCAAACATGTAAAAAAGCACAGCCATTGCATCCTCTTGTAACGGTACTCTCACCCACACAAAACCACAGCTTAATATCCAAAATAAAACTGCTACTAAAACAATACTTATTGAATTATACTTAATAAATATTTTACACATTACATGATTCCTCCTGCTTATTCATTTTAATCTATCCAGTTATTCTAGAAAGCTATTCTTGACATCCAGTACCATGAACTATTCCAGTTGAAATAATCAAAATCTTTTCACCCATAACCTTATTCTGTGCAAACTGCATTTTTAAAAGAGAATAATTAAAAGAAATAGATAGAAGCACACTTCTGTTCCAAGATATTTTTTAAAAGAATGCACTTTAAAACAAATACGTGACAAGATATGATTCATGAGTAAGACATTTCTTGGAGTAAGCAGCAAGTGTTAAGTCCCAACAGAGTTTAATGACACGTGAAAATTAATTCCTAAATATATGGGAATGCTCCTCTCCCCACACATGCATCTATCTGTCTGTATGTCTGAGGAAAAAAAACGGGGGTGGGGGAAGAAGCCTGTTTCAGTTGTGATTAACTATATCTGTTAAATATATATATGATAGACTGCCCTATACAAATGACTGTGCATTACAGTAATAAAAAAATGAGTGGTGCATAATTTCATCACCTTCAGTAGAACTGAGTAGAAACATTTTGAGACAAAATAGAGATAAAAATTAGCATTAAAATACCATAAAAGGAAGACTGAAGAAAAAATATGACAATAACATATGCCTCCTCTGTCTGTAAACATAGCATTTCTGCTTATAAACCTATCATCTGTGTTTCAGCTGTTTTTTCCTAGTACACTCTTCTATTTTTTGTCCTTAGGACATCATCTTTTTTCCTCCCTTGCGTCATTCCTTCCTTCTTTTTCCTACTGTCTTCCTTTCCATATTGCTCTTCTGAATTTACCTTTCTTCCTGACTCCCTTCTCACTTTAACTGTTCCTGGAGTAATTCTTGCTTTTTCTTCTACTATTTTGGTTCTGCAACCTTACTGTTTTACTCTGAGATTTAGTACTTTCTTTTTCTTGTAGCCCTGTGGCAGATGCAATAATCCAACTGACTTTTGAGGAAACTCCAATAAAAAAACGCTGAGACTTTTTGGTGAATCCTTTAACTAGTGCAAAATACCTGCCTTAGGGAAGAGCTAGGAGGATAAGGGGATTGCAAGAGAGATGAAGGAATATTTTTGTGACCAGAGAATTTTAGCAATGAGACCTACTTATTTCCTAAAGCCCTCCGAAAGCCTTTACCACTTTCTTGAGTACGCAGCCGTTTTGACTTTTTGTTTGCTTTTCTGAGAAGAACAAGTAAACCACGAAACATATATTGCCTTACGTCTCTTTTGCTCTCTTTGGGGCTGAACGGTACTCAGGGCTGCAGCAAGACTGCCTGCTGAAGCCCGCGTTTTGGGGGAGGCATGGCGCGGGTGATGGCTGGACCATGCACCTATTGGTTCCCCCTTCCCACCCCACCACGAAGGGGCACAGCGAGCCCCCCGGGCCTGACCCTTACCGCAACTTGCTTTGCAAAACAGGTCTCCAGCCACCCATGGAGGCAGTGACAACTGGAAGTGCTGGCTCAGAAGTAAGAACTAGTGAAGAAAAGGTAAACAAGGGGCTTCTCTTTGTCTTCCCACGTAGTATGAGGACAAGGCCCTCCAAGGGAGTATTCCTTCTACAACTGATGAAAAGAAAAACCTTTTCCCTTTACAGATGATAGGAAAATTACCTGAATATTCCCATTTTCTTAATAGTAAACTTCCCAGACCTACTGCACAGTCTTCTGAACCTTTCTGCCACTTTGGAGGCAAAAGCCAGACATGAGTGTTGGCAGTTAGAGAGAACCATCAGCAAGTTGTAACTGCTTGTTCAAAGGACCAATATGCCATTTGTCTTGAAAATAATTCAAAATAGACATTATGAGATACTGAAGAACTTCATTATACTAGAAAAAGAAATATTCAAACAAACTGAGAACTTCCCTATTCTCTCATTTACCAAGATTCATATATCTGTTACAGTGATATTTTCTACTAATGTGTATCAAGGGAGAGGTATGAACATTTTACAGCTGTGTGGCAAATTGATTTTCTTCCCTTTTATCAAAAAACTATTAACTGGAGCACTTTCTTTCCAGAAGCAACATTAATTAAGCTCAATTTAATAGCCTGTTAACAAGGCTATCTAAAAGATATCTTGAAATGTGTATCATATATATAATATATCTTAAGCCTTTCATGAAGAAGACAGCTTCAAAGTTTGCAACTCAAATAACTGTTTTTATGTTATGGGCTCACCTTCGGCCCTGCTGATACGCAGTCACTTTAAAACGACAGAAGTCCACGCTAATGCTGAAAGGAGCACTTCTACCTCCCATATTCACCCCAACCCCTTAGTACCAGCAGCTGTAGTGTCAATGCTAGCTACTACACACGACATTACAAGCTAATGATCCACCTGGAGACCACACAGAACAAAAATAGTGGTTATTGGCAGGTAACCACATAACTACAAGGATGTTAGTGGTACAGGCAAGGCAACCTGAATGAGGGCCTGGGGGCAGCCATTGCTTTTAATTTCAGAGATCTTAATAGACTCGGCTAACACAATTTATATGAATTTATATTTAAAAAAATACATTTTAATTCAGTGCATCATTTTACTTCTGAGCATCAGTCATATTTCGATAGCATAGAGGTATATTTACATTAAGCCACTTTTTAGGAAGGTTTTAAAATTCAAGTTACACCATTTACATGTTAGGATTTTTACTTTAATTATGGAAGAGATATATGTGATTTTGGTGACCAAGTTTGCTACTGCTCTCAACACCTTTTTGGACATTTTGGTAGTGCAGGGGAAAAAAAAGGTCAAAAAACTACCCAGGAAATAAGAGGTTTTTCAAGATAAAGCAAAGTAGGGTTTTCTGTTTGTTTTTTGGTCCGTAAATGCCTTTTAGCAGTAAACAGCTTTTTATAGCCAGTGGGAAAATATTCTGCACAGCCAAGCAGATTTGGCTTTGAATAAGGTGCTCTTCTGAGACCGTTCTGAAAGTACTGTAATTCTAACACTATTTTATACCAGTTAGATCTGTTTATGATTAAGAAAAGGCTGAAGTAATTTTGAGTCATTACGCAGACGAAACGCAGTTTCATGACAATCCCAGTTCTTTTCTATTTTCGATGACAACAAAGATGGGAAGGCTCTCTTGCCCCAGGACTCATGAAGGATCCCTCTGAGTGCAGTCCAAAGTCTTATCTAAAGAGATCAATGAAGACTTCACATATTGGATAGACAATGACTAAGTCAGAGTCCCAGTCCAGACAAACGGGACAGCAATTCTGCAGACTGCTTGAATGACTTCTCTGTTGTCTCTCTTCTCACTGAGTAGCTGTTCTTCTATTGTATTTCTATGACTAGAAATCGTGGGAGAATTGTTTTTATCTGTGCGTGGCAGAGGCGTCGCATTTCTCCCTGTATTAATTTATGGACTTGACCCTGACCTCCTGCACTGCTCATGTGCTCTCTGTCATTGCTTTGCCTATCCATCCCCACTCCACACATTCCAAAAAATGCAGTGATTTCTACAGCGCAAAGCTGTAATTTGGGTTTTCTTTTTTCTAGGAGCATCTTTCATGTTGCTTTCAAAAAGCACAAGGTTATCTTTCTCCAAAGATTTTACTGGCCACTGCCAAAGTCAGCTTTACCCATTAATTGTTTCATAATATGACAAATATTAATGTGAATCAAAAAGTGGAAGAGATTCAAGAAGTCAGCTAGTCCATTCCTTTCCCTAAGTGGTAACACGCACGCTATCCAAAACCTGTTCTTACAGATCTCAAATGATACACAATCCATAACCCTGTCAGGAAGCCTTTTCCACTGCTTGTCATTCTTAAATTTTCTTACTCAGAATCTAAGCGAATTCATGCCTGCTGCAATTTCTTCTTGTAACAAGAAAGGTCTTGCTCTGTTATTTCTTGTCCTTTCTATCACAGTCAGAACGAACTACTCTCATCCTCTTCTCAGCAGTCTTTTACATACATGAAGACAATCATTGCCTTTCTTTTTTTTTAAAACAACCAAAATCAATCCCATTAAATAAATCATGTTTTCTAGACTCCAGATCATCATCTCTGAGCTCCTGACTGTTCCACAGTGTTCTTGGAGCATAATAATCAAGATACAAGAAAGCACTGAGAACTTAATTTTAAGTACAACAAAAAGATAATTTTATATACCTTGCAAGCTCTCATCCTACTTATGCATCCTGTTACGGTGTTTCCCTTTTTCATAGCAATGTTACATTATTGACTTCAGCTGGCAGTTTACAACTACTACTCTTATATATTTTTTAAGACAAATGCTCCCTAACCAGTGGCTTCCTCATAGCTGCATATGTCTCAAACTTGTCATTATTGAACAGCTTTCTATTTTTTTCAGCTCATATCTCCAGTTAATATTTATCTGAATTCCAGTTCCATTCTCCAAGGTAACTGCAGTTATATGAAGACACATAATAAGCATTTACTCTAATGTTATTACGTAAAAAAAAGAGTCATTACATGAAAATATTCAACCAAGGACCCAAGCAGGTGCTTGTCAACCCAGTCCCCTGCCTTTGATGGTGTAACTGTAGCCCTGTAATGTGATATTGCTATTGCTAGTAAGAGGTTGTAAGCTTTGAACCACGTTTGCAAGGCCTGAGAACTGAGACTCGTCAGGCTGGCTCTGTCCCAAATCTTCTTCACCCACCTGTAGCTCTGTTTTACTTGATTGAGCCGTGACAGCAATTTCTAATTGACCAGGTGTCTATGGCTAATTTGTTTTACTTCTATTTATCTTTGTACAGTACAACCATGGTTTTACACAGATACCAGTAACAAGCAATTATTCTGTGTAGAATGAAATATTTACAACGCTAACACAATGACGTAGTGCAGGGAAACGCAGGCCAGGTACGATAGCAGGGGCCTTGAGAAACGGCATAGAGGAGTACAGGCATGGGATGATAAGAGATGCACAGGCTGGCACCGTTAGAGCCCCCTCGGCTATAAACAACTCACTAACGGTCAGCTAAAAAATGCAGACCTGGAATTGGACAAAACTGGTTTTAACGGCAACACAGAAATAGTATCTACGTCTAAAGGTGCCTATATAGTGCACCATATGTAGTAAACTGTAACATGTAATTGCAGAAGATGTAAACTGGAGCTGTAGACCAATGAAGAAAGACAAAGGTGTAAATGTTTGTTGGCAAACATGTAAAAATGACCCAAGTGGATCTCAGGGGAAGACAAGAGAAACCATCAACACAAACATGATATTCTTCCCAGCAAAGAACTCAAAATGCTGTCTACTTGCTGTAACACCCCCTCACCTCCAACACCAGACTGAAACCACTAACCTTAGGGCCCAGAGGAGCAGTAGAAGAGTGGGCATAACACAGAGAAAGAGGTAGAAACTAAAAAGTGTGTGTCTGTTATAACTGTAATTGTATCATTACTATTATTGCACCTTTCTCTGTATATAAGTAATCTAACTGCATTATTATTCTTTGTTTGCAATAATTAGATTTAGAGTAATGAAGATTCTTGGATTAGACTGCTAAAATTTTCATTATACTACCAATAAATTGTTGGCTTTTAATATATGTGTGAATATACATATATATATGCATATATATACACACACACCCCTTATATAAGCAAGATTTTGAGTGTAGCAACATGACAGCACTTCTGTCAGATTATTATCCAGCCAGTTCTGTACCATTATCCAATGGCATCTGCACCCAGACAACGCATCTCTGATGTCTTTATGAGAATGTCGTATGAATCACTGTGAAGAACTTCTAATCGCAATACTCATTACACTCAGAAAAGAGGCAAATAAATTGGTCTAGACTAATTATTTGTTGATAAATCTATTCTGACTTATTCATCTTACTATTTTTGCCTGTGTTTGCAAAAAACATTTATTCCGTTATTTTTTTCTGAGTTAAAATGAGACTAATGGACCTATAATTACCTGGTTATGCATTTTAATTTCTCTGCTACAACACTAATGAGAAAGGAAGTAAACATTCCTGAAGATTGCTCTACAGGATATCTATCAATCCTGGCACGGAGGCACTAATTTTAGAAGAGAGAAAGTGGTTTGGAATCCATTCAGCTGTCAACTCCACGCTGTCAGGTTGGTAAGGAATTCACCAAATATTTCTGGGCTCTAGTCAGTTCTCATTTAACTTAGCACGTTGTCTTTAAAATGCTGAATAGATTTAACCATCTGAACGCTTTAAAACCAAAAACATAAAGAGAAGACAATTAGCTTCATCCAAAATTATACAGCATTTATAACTTTGACGAGCATTTTAGTGTTTCTGTTTTTTCTTTTCTTCTAAATCATCATTCACATAGACAGGTGTCTAACATCAACATTACAAGTAAAATTCTCAGAGGCTGTCATGCCGTAACTCTGGATAGTAGTACAAAATAAAACAGAGAGAAGATTGCCAATATAAGGGTATTAAGGGGTGGCTGATGAAAGAATGAAAGCTTTTTAGGAGCTTTTAAAATAATACCATTCCCCCATCCACAGACTGTTCTTGGCCAATATTCATAATTCCAAGGCCATGGAATTATGAAAAAACAAGCTAAAGCTTCTAAAGTTATTGCAATTATCAGGGGATCATATGGCTTGCAGAACCGTAAACAGCTACATGCCACAGAAATCTACCACCGAAAATTCAAAGGCAAAGGGTTGTAGTTAGAGGTTACACTAACAAGCATCCAAGCAACCATCCAACCAGAGTTACAATAAAATAATATAGGGGATCTGGTATTTAAAAGTGAAGCACTGAAGAGTTAAATACCTGTGTTACATATTTCTTGTAGACCAAGAAAAAAGAAGTTTTAAAATGTGTGTCTGTTTTAAAGAAGGAATATAACTGACAACTTGTGAAAAAGTATGTGAAAGAAGTTCAGTTTAAAATTAAAAGGCTTACATAAGCCTATGAAATCTGTTTCCTGTTCTCCTGAATTTACACTGAAAAAATCAAACATTATCCTCTGGGCAATAAACTATTTAAGAACTTACATGGAAATTAGAGATTTCTACAGTTTTCATGCTATGTAAACTTAGATATGCAGGGTCTTAAATATAAGGTGAGAGGAGGCTTCTTAAATTATCGGTAGACCCTCCAGGAGATTTAAGGCATTCAACTCAGCAATTACCTTTTTAGTCCAATTATGTTCCCAGCATTAGTTTTCTAATGCCAGAGAAGCACTCTACTCGATTCGAAAGGCTTGAATCAAGAACATAGAAAAGTTTTCATATGAATACCAAAGTCAATGAAGCTAATAGAACCATAAATAATGGTTTAAAATAATCTTTACAAACAAACATGTATACCAGCAACATACCTGAAAAAGAACATGAACAGAGCAGCTGTGATGCAGAACAAAAGGACCTACAAGAAGGAGAAAAAGTATTATTACCTAAAAGGTCACGCTGCTATTGCACATTCTGGATCATGACGATTTTAAAACTGTTACAGTACAAGTTAGACTTTATTATCTGTCCTTGATAGGGCAGAATTTAAATCTTCAAAAGAGATTCTCATTGATTCTTTGGGCTGACCCTGCATAAGTTAATAAAAGTATGAAATCCAAACCTGGGTAGTGGGATGACAGACACAGCAAAGAATACCACTTTAAATAGTCTAGAATCCTCTTTTTCTGCCCAAAGAAAATTTCACATTCCCCATGAGTAATGTATTTTTAAATATAATCAAGTAAAATATAAATAAATAGAAATATATCAAGTTTGCTCATAGTAAAGATTAGATATGTATCACAGTGTGGAGGAATGGAAACTTAAACATTATCTTTTCTCTCACTTTCCTTTTGATTTATTCAAACACATTTGATTCAAATATACTTTGATTGTATTTGATTCAAACTTTTATTTATTCAAATGTGAAAAGTAGTAAATTTAAGATGCCGATACAGACAGCTGCTCCTGCTTAACTGCTTCTAGGCAAGTTTGAAAGTAGACAGCTCTGTTTCCCAGCACAAGCATCCTTTCTGTTCAGTTTGCCTCAGAGGAATCACGTAACTCCCTTGCAATAATCCGCTCACACTCTGGCTGGACAACACGGCTCTATGAGAGTCCAGGAGCCAATTCAGCAGCTCCCACCACTGGAAGGGGAATGTCTCCCTTCTTCCTCCCATTCCCTCTGCTCCCAGCTCAGTGCTCTTACCTCCTCCTCATCACCTGCCCACTTTGGAGAGTTTTCTGACAATTTAGTGAGATAAGGAGAACACTGGACAGGCATAAAAGCACCAGAGCAGGCACAGGCAGGAGGAAGACCTCAGTGCCAGAAGCACAGAAAGAGGAGACGGAGGATGAAGATACTCTCCTTGAGAGGGCAACAAGTCATTACATTAACCCAGCTGCCTGTACAACTGTGGGCAGCAGCCGCATACAGCTTATTCAGGAACAACTGTGGAATATTGTGCTTTAAAATTATAATCTGCCTTAATCCATGCTAACTTTGCCAGATAAAGCTTGAGAAAGAAAATACCGTGTCATTCTAGATACAATGGCCCACATTCATACCAAAATTTAGGAGAAAACAGTTACAGACGAATTGCAAGTGTTTCAAAAAAACACTAGTAGTTGTCTTCAAGAGTTTGAGAAGTTTGAACATGACAGGATATGGATGACTTGAATAAAAGAAAAGCAAGGAAATGCTGGCAGGAGTGCATATTTGAAGGTTATAAACACACTTAGACCAATGGATTAGTTTGCTGCGTGTTGATATAGATCCAAAAGTGTGATAAAAACTTGAACAGGGAAAGTTTCAGGAAAAAAAAATTCTTACAATGAGACCACTTTGCCTTCCAAAGTCCTCAGGCATGTGACTTTAAATTAGGCCAGGCAAGACATTATAACATATACAGTTAAACTATCCATTGTTTTTTATTCCTTTTCCTTCTCTAATACATGTTTAAAAATCATGGTTTATTACTCAGCATCAAAAATGTGAACATCTGAAAATCATTTTATATGAAATCATTAGGGTAAAGTGAGGACAATGATATATTTCAGTTCAGACTAGAAGTGGAAGCAGACTTAGATTTAAATCCGAGATTTACCCAAAAACCCTCCACAGTTCAAAACATATTTAACCATTCAAAAAACAATTGTCACTTGCCTTGATGCCATTTTTGGAGGACAAGAGGGACAGGAATTCCTGACATTTTTCACAGCTCCAATTTCCCAATGATATTGAGAAATAAGTGAGAAATGGCAAAGAACCAGTTTCTTGAAGAAAAGAAGGCCTTTGCCAATTAAAACCACTTTCTTTACTAAATATTCTCTCTTGCTTTCTCTTCTTTTCCTTCTTCACCCTTTTTTATGAGTTTGATAGCAAGACCTAAAATACTCAAGCAAACAGAGGATGGAACAATGATTTCCATGACCAAAAAAAAAAGAGAGAGAGAGAAAAAAACAATGCTAATTAATTTGGCCACACTATGATGACAGGACGCTATGACAGTAGGAAAAAAAAAAAAAAAAAAAAAAAAGAAAGCAAAGTATTGACTCATTTCTTAAATAAGAAAACCTATGCAGAAAGATTAAAAAGGGCTCAAGTATTCAGTATCTAGTTTGCTTTTGATCTTTACAAGAAAAGATAAATTGTGATTAAATAAATGTAAGAGGGAAAGGGACAGGGAAAGTCTGAATCATAGAATCAGGTTGGAAGGGACCTACAGAGGTAGATTCACCCAACTAACTGCTCAAAGCAATTTCAGTTGGAGCAGACTGTTCAGTGACCTTCAGCAGTTGAGTTTTGAGCACCTCCAAGGATGGAGACTCCACAATCTGGAAGGCTGAATGCAGAGAGAAAAATTAAATCATATTCCTATAAATAATCAGAGAATTAGAGAATTGTTGAGGTTGGAAGGGACCTCTTGGGCCACTGTCCAACATAGTGTCAAATACAATGGTTGCCCACAGCCACGTTCAGTTGGGTTTTGAGTATCTGCATCACTGGGCAACCTGTTACAGTGTCTGGCCACTCCCTAAAGTTTTTTTTTTTTAAAAAAAAAGTTCTGTTTAAGTAGAATTTCTTGTGTCTCAATTTTTGCCCACTGCCTCTTGTCCTCTCGCTGGGCACCACCAGGAAGAGTCTGGCTCGATCTTCTTTATTCTCTCCCATCCGGTATTTACACACATTGCTAAGATCGCCCCTGAACCTTCTCTCCTCCAAGCTATGCAGTCCTAGCTTTCTCAGCTTCTCCTCGAATGACAGATCCTCCAATCCCTTAACCATCTTTGTGGCTCTTTGTTGGACTCACCCCAGCGGTTTCTATCTCTCTTGTATTGGGGAGCCCAGCACTGGACATAGCACTCCAGGTGTGGTCTCACTAGGGCTGAGTAAAGAGGCAGGATCTCCTCTGTCAACCTGCTGGCAACGCTCTTCCTAAAGCAGAAGAAGGTGGCTGTTAGCCGCCTAGGACACAAGGGCGCATTGATGGCTCACGTTCAACTTGGTGCACATCACAAGCCTCAGGACCTTTTCTGCCAAGCTGCTTTCCAGCCAGTTGGTCCACCCTCTCTACTGGTGCTAGGGGTTATTCCTCCCCAGGTGCAGGACTGGCATTTCTCTTTGCTGAACTTAATGAAGTTCCTGTCAACCCAAACCTCCAGCCTGTCAAGGTCCTTCTGAATGGCAGCAGAATCCTATGGTGTATCAAAGAGTCCTCCTAGTTTGTACTGTTTGCAAGCTTGCTGAAAGTGCAGCCTGTCCACTCATCCAGGTCATTAATGAAGATATTACTGGCCCCAGTATTGACTCCGGAGGTACACCACTGGCCTCTAGGTGAACTGTGTGCTGTTGACCACAACATCTTTTGAGTCCATCAGTTCAGCCCAGCCACCTTTCAATACACCTCACCAGCCACCTATCAATTTGTCTATCACCTGCATTCTATTTGGCAAAACCTTAGCATTTAATCTTAAAGTACTTAAAGAACTTGCTGAATCAGCCTCCACAGTTATCAGCTGTCTTCCAGAACTTAACAGGCTCTTTGAGAAAAATAAGACGTCAAAGACCTTGGCTAGAGGGTAAAGAACAAACTAGTATCTTTCTTTGTAAATGAGAAGTCCATGGCATATTAGATAGTCAGCCTGTCTAATATCCAGAACCATCCTAGAATAAATTATTTGAAAGAGTCAGTTTATAAACATCTAGATAACAACATGATAAGAAACAACCAACACAGCCAACAAATTACTTAAAACTATTCCAATTTTCTTCTTTGACAGACGTAGGGAAAGCAGACGGTGTAATATACCTGAACTTTAATGCACCTTTATGGCTAATATCTCATATGCTAATTAAGAAATTGGGCTAATAGAGCTGGTTGAAAAAGAGCACAAGAGAAAACTCTATGCATTAACAGTTCATTATCAAACTACAAATGCACTCTAACTGAGGGCACAGAAGAGGCTTCCCTAATCTTGTCTTTTCAGTAATGATTCTAATTATGGAATACAGAGTATGTTATAAAATTTACTGAAATCCTTTAGAGGTTAGGTCTGTGTGCAAAGGCATCAGATTGCCCAAAGTCAACAAGATAAAATTCAATAAAAATAAACACAAAGTACTTGGCAGGAGAAATCACATACATAAAAAACATACAAGGAAACAACTGCATAGGCAATATGAGAGTGTAAGAAATTCCACAGATCACAAATAAATACGTGTCAGCAATGTGATGCTGCAGAAAACACTGTAAAATAGCGTTGTGGACTGTGTTTAGGATTGAAGGAGGTAAGAATATATTACACTACATGCCCTGGTGCTAGTGACTTCTCCCCTGAAATACTAATGTTGGGCTACTGTTAAAGGAAAACGTAGACAAAACAAGACAGTTCAAAAAAGGACAGTAACAGTTGTGCAAAGAATCTAGAATTGCATTTGCTTAAACCAGAAGAGAGGTAACTAATGAGTGATGTGTGAACAGCCTTCCAATATGCACAACGTTATCATCATACACTGCTAAATTTCTCTCATTGTCCATCAACTACAGAAGGAGGAAAACTGAGCTAAATCTACAACAAAGACCATTCAGTTTAGATATTAGGAAGAGCCTTCTCTACAGGACATCGATATACTAGAATAAGTTGCCTAGGAGGTTGTGGAATGTCATTTATCAGAGGAGTTTAAAACCAGTAGAGACAAATATTTATTAGAAATGCTCTGGGTATGCTTGACACTTTCTCCATATGGAAGGCAACTCAAATCTCTCAAGTGTCGCTTCCAGCTCAACATTTATACAACTCAAAAAGAGTAAAACGTGCAGCTAAAATAGACTATTCAATACTGCATAGTTCAACATGGAAAGCCCAGTTATTGTGCTGTCTTCTTATCATAGTACAGAAGAGGAAGAAGGGTCACAGTGTTCCAAAATTAAGGTATGTACTGTCAAAATAAACCTTTTTTCAGCCAAACATGTACCTATTCTACATAATTTTTATGTAGCATCCTCAGTATTTACAATATACAATAGCTATTTTGCAGCAAAGGCTGAAATTTAAGAATGTCTATAATAAAAAAAAGAAAAAATACTAAACCCTACAGAAATGTAATTAGAATTTTTGAGTGAATTTAAGCCCCGAAATAGCATCCACTGAGCAGGAAGACTGCTTTGGGGTTTTTCTTGCACAGTCCATCCCTTTTTGATTTATGATACAAGGTCAACAAATCAAGCTTGGCAACATACAGACCTTGAAACTTTCCAGCTGCAGAAACAGTTATAACAAGCAGACAACCTAAATGTTTCTAATAAGAATGATATGCCCTAAATGTTTTAATACTTTTAATGAGATGCACACAGATTAAAAGGAAAAAAAACCCTATGCTACCTCATATTAGATGTGTTGTTTATACTAAACTTTATTAAAAAAGTGCAAAGTTGCCGACAAGACTCGGAGGCACATTTTCCAGAAGGGCTGACAAAGCCAATTTTTTTTCAAGACAGCTTAACCCCATATAAACAGTGTCGTGAGGCAATATTCAGCTGTTCCCAGTTCTGAGTACAAGAAAAACTTCTAGCTGAAAGCAGTTAGCAGTAGCTCCAATAGCATCGGCAGTAATGTACAGGCAGCTTCCCCTCACAGCCACATCCAGAGATAGAAGTCTTGGACCAGTGAAAGGAGAAGTAACATTGACAAAATTATTAAAACCACTCTCAAGTTTCATGTACTCTGGCACTTCACACGTACTACCTAATCCTAGGGTTACCTGTATTTTTATTAAGCCCAGGACATGAAATGATGAGGAGGGAAGAGCTACACAACAGTTAGGGTCAGGTAGAGGACGGCTGAATAATCTGGTAATTTCTCATTATTCTCTCTATCATATGGTTGCTCTTGCAGATGAGACTACCATGAGGTAGCTAATATTCAGAGTGGAATGAGCAGTGGAGATAACAGGCTGATAAGAGAATATTTTTTTCCCCTCTGATATTTGCAGAATGCAAGAAGCCCAACCTACTCACTCAGCTGCCGTGAAGGCTGAAAGTACTTGTTAGCATAGGGAGGTATAAGAATAAGATTTGAAAGGTAAAAATCAGCAAAGATAATCATGGTAGTCTTGTTGCAAGAACATCCACATGATAGAGAGAATAATGAGAAAACGTGAAGCCCTCTTTTTTTCTCCAGCCCTTTCAAAAGAAAGAGACATTCACCCTCATACTCATCTTGCAGCCCCTGAAACATGAAACGGATAACTGGCCATTAAATAATTCAACTCGGTACCAATCCCATTTTGCAATGTCCTCCAGAGTCTCGTTGCCAGGACTTCCCAAGCAGCAAAAAGCCTGGGGACTCAAGCCCCCTGCACAGAAAGAGTTCAAGATGACACACATTTTCTCGTAGCCAAGATGACTTTTACTCAGGTTTCCTGGACTTCATTGTACCCTGCTCCCTAACACACCCAGCACTTTGCATTCACAGATGTGCAGAAACTTTGCTGTGATGTGCCAAATAAGAAAGTTGCTCATGGGAGGTTGATGGGATCTCCTGTACAGTCAGAACATGAGCACGACAGAAGTCTGTGGTAAAGTAACATAAATTTTGTAATTAAAAAGAAGTATCACCAAAGATGCATGTAATCTGTATAAACGAAGACAGAAGGAGTGAAGAGGGACAAATCGGCGATATTAACTGGCAGAAGTATTCAGAATGTCAGAGCTACAATTCAACACTGAATAGCGTTAAAACAAACTAACAGAAGACAGGGCTGTTTCAACTACTGGCACATCAACACTTGACCTCAAGCGTATTTGTGAAATGCAAAAACAACACCTTCTTAATCAACCTCTTAGCAATTCATGTGAGAGCGATATCTACACTTAATGATAAGAAAAGGTTACTCTCCTACTTCTTGAAGGCTGTATGCTACAGAAAACAAGAACTGTCAGCTAACATCTGTCTGACGAAAATTTTATTGGTGAAAATGATGGAAAATGAACAACCTTGTTGACATTTGACCAAAAAAGAAAAGAAGACGGACTTGCTATTATGCATTTTTAATCAGTAACTAATGACTATGGCCACGTTTGTAGAAATATTATTAAGGATTTAATACTAATATTTGCTTTCTCATATTACGACTGTTTAATTTTCAGTTTTAAGAGTATTTTTGACCAATATACATGTAATTAGAAGTTTTGTAAAGTAGTCTCAAACTTTTACTCCTAAAATACATGCTTCCAGACAAAACAGCTATTTCATTTATTTTTTAATCCTTAAAACAAGCCACCTGCTGTTTATCCACATAAGAACAGCCTAGTACTTTCTCTGGTGAGAGAAACTATAAACACTCCATTGACCTTTATATATCCAGTTGAATAGTAGGAGGGTAGTTGCAATATCTTTTATTAGACCATCTAACACAGAGATGAAGGAAGACATTCCTTCACACTTTTCAGTCTGAATCCATTCACTTCTAGACATGAGGAAAGGTTTACGTGTCCAAAAAAGCCATTCTGTTTTTTCCATAAATATTACTTAGTCTAATAACAAAAATATTAGCTTTACCCATAAAGCAACAGAGCTACACAAACAGCACAATTACATTTTGGTGTAAATCATAGAAAGTTGTCAACTGCTGCTTGCAATTCCTATCTTTTATTTAAAGACACGATACTGCTTCAATAAAAAAGCTTTCTACTACTCATCACTAAGATTCTCTCTTAAACAAGCTTCCTTTTAATAAAAATCATAATAGAAACAGACATGCAGATTAACATAATGGCCTTTTACATCAAGATCAGGAAAAAAATGAGCACAGAATATCTCTTTTCTATCTGTGCATTAATGTAAACAGTAGTTTCTATTCAATGACTGTCTTTACAAAGTTGATATGCTGTTCTTTTCCAATAATAAGTATCTCGTAAAAAAGGTGTAAAATCATTCTATAATTGTATAGCAGTTAAAGGGGATGGAAATTATAGAATCACTGATTAATCAAATACACTAGAAGTTGTAGAAAAGAATTTATATGCAAATAGGCACCGAGTTTAATTATGTTCAGCTGTCTGCAATCTGATCTGACGATGAGTGCTGCTCATGTAAGTAGTTATTTTCTATTATTTTTTCATGCCCTAAGCAAGAAATTAGCATAATAATTATTTGATGGAATGATTCACCATTAGCTGACTACATAGGTCTGATGTGACGGTTACATTTTTACATATTAGGGACTAAAAACCAGAACTTCAGACCTAAAACCATGAGCTGCTAATAGTATCAACCACACCTTCGTAGTCCACTGCAATAAACAGCAGTTTCTCTCTGACATGGCACAGAGGACAACCGTAACAGAAACTTATTGCTAGACGAGAATAACAGTGGATTTGGAACGTGATTTTCCTGAGTACTGAACTAGTTTCTGTCTGTTCTCTCTGATTTAGTTCTCTATATGCTCTCCCAGTCGATTAAAAAACACAAAAGTTGTGAGGGTCTTATTGCCCCCCTCCCTCCTACTCTTTCCACCTCTTGCGCTGCTTGTCTCTTTGGGCTAAGACACTGGGTCCCCTAGAGAGGAACACTAGTAAAACTTCGTTCTTGGCAGTCAGAGAGCTAAAATACTAGGAGACACAGCTACGAAGAACAATTCAATACCTGGAATACATAACTTGCACTAAAACTAAAGAGGTCAGTATCTCAATACTTTTGGCTTATTCAAGAGAAGATGCAGAGGTGGCCTGAGCATCCCAACAAGAACCTCAGGGAGTAAAGACTTCTCTTTAATCTAGATGACAAAGACATATGAGGGCTATAACTTGAGGTCTGCCAAACTCTAGTAAGCAGGTGACTTTTTCTCCTACTAGTACCAAAAACTAGTAACCAAAAAGTAAATTAGTCTTCCTAATTAAAGTATTGCTTGTATCAAGAGATATACACTCAATGCAAAACAGTATAGTGAGACTCACTGGCCAGTGTTACCCAGTATCTGACTGGATGATTATAATGGTCTCCTGTGGTGTCACGATTCATAAAAATAGTCCTACTGAGGTGTGCCTTTAAGATGAATGCACTATAGGCTTTCAATATTATAAAGTGTATTTGTGCACGCTTCCACAAAAGTTTTCAAAATCGTTATTTAAATATAACAGTGTAGAACAAAATATGTACGTCAAGTCTGTCAAACTGCTCATCAAGGCTATAATGAAAATATAGCGAAGGCTATAGTGAAAATACACTCCCAAATCCTACAGCAGCTCTTGCGCTATTGCAGCCTTTCCATCTTCTCTGTCTCACAATCCCTTGTTCCATTCTCAACAGATGATGACAGACCTTTCTCAGAAATGACAGCTTAGAGAATAAAGCAGTTCAAAATTCACTTACATAGGCCAAGGTGTTTAGCATAATTTCACTTAAATGGTCCTGCCATTAACTAGTTTCTGCATAGTTTGTCCATAGCCACAGGCTCCTTAGATTTCAATCCAGCATGGAGATAAAAGACGACAACAGGGAATGCAAAAAAAAAGTACTGCAGGTTCCCTCAAGAACATACAGTTCTGTAAATTTGATACAGAAGTCCAAAATCTGGCAGAGAATTAACAAAACACATACACCATAATCAAATATTACCCTCAGAACTACTGAGCACACCTATGTAAATACGAAGTTTGGCATTGTTATTCTGGTTACTCTGAAGTCAAATACTAATTTTCCTTTCTCACACTAATCCAAAACTGTGATCTATGCATTAAACTTATTTTTAAAATAATAAGCTTTACAAAATGCTTTATTTTTATATTAATAACAGCTTTAAATTCCTAAGAACTGTAGTCAATAGCAAAAATAAGGTATTTGATTTTCACCATTGCCACTGCTTATTAAAAGTCACGTATTTCCCCTACAGAAACTTTGTTATTGAATTTTTTTAAAAAAGATATAAAGATATTTTACTTCAAAAATAATCACCATTTTTCATAAGTAGTTACGCTTTTATACAAAGTATCTGTTTTCACCAAGCTCAAATTTCTAGTAATCTCAAAAGACATATGCCCATTGAATTGGTATGCACCAATCATAAGATGGAATCACATCTGATATTTCAAGTTATGCCACATTTTTTCCTTCTTTGTACAGCAAGTCCTATTAAAATATAATATTTATAACTCTAAAAACATCTCATGCCCTTCTATACTTGAAATCCACCATATTTTTGGAGAGTTTCATGAGCTATCAAAAGTTTTGGTGTAAACTTTTCTCATAATCTTAGTCATCAGCATTATGATTTTTTTTTCTATTTAAATTAGGTAACTTATGAAGCAATTCAACATTGCTACTTCTTCTAAATTGACACGCTTTATGAAAACGTACAAAAACAATCTGTCAGGTGCTGGTTGGGCATTTTGCCAATTTAGCTACACCTACACCACTAAATCTGTTAGAGCCTCTTGAATTTTTCTGCCAGCAAGCCTCAAGCAATCTTAGACAGATAAGATCAAAAGAAAGCCTAATATGTGCTATTAAACATGAGATTATGTAGATCCGTGTTAAAGCACTGTTGTTTGATCACGATTAAACGATTACAACAGACAAATGTAAAACACAGCTGAGTCAAGACGGGGTGCACCTGCCAGTGCCAGAACACCAAGAAAGCACAGGAGAGAAAATTAACCCCCCCAATTTTCTAATTCACAAACTTTATGTGTGTGCGTGTATATACACATATAGATATGTATAGTTAAGCACTTCAGCAATCCTTCATTTTATTCTCAAAAGCACTTGTCAAGTCTCTCACTGCGCTTTTTATGTTAACTACTGCAACGGAAGCTATAACGTTGTAATGGAACAACTAAACAGCTTTTCTTAAAGACCTCTATGAGAGTTCACTGCTGTTCAAGGTACAACACTTACGAGACCGAAGTACCAAAAGTAACCATCAAATGAAACAGCAGGTTCATTATTTTTCTTTCCTAAAAGATCAAAAAACAACTCTCTCTCTGGGTTCAGAAGATATATGGCTGTTAAATTAGAGTCTAAACATGGAATGACCAGATAATTGCATGTCCAGAGTTACAAAGGTGGCATCGATTCTGCTTTTGGATGGGTAAATTGGCTTCCTGAGGTCACTTCCAGCTGTTTTTCCCCCCTCCATGAGCAGGCTTACGCTACCAAATACATTTGCTCCCCAGTTCACTCTGAGGTCCAAAACTAATCGTCCCCTTGAAACAAGCCCTGCCTGAAGCTCTGTGGACAACTGAATCACAGCACCGTCCACACTTGGCAACCTGGACACACCTCACCTGACTCCCTCCACCCACTTACGTCTCCCAACACTATTGCAGTCCTATTCTGCAACCTCTGGCACTCGTGTCTGTAAACCGCACCCCATGCTACATAACAACCCTTCAATTACCCGCTATAAACACACCGTTCTGGCAGGATGTCACATAGATACTGTTAGAAATAAGAAGGCTAACTAAAAAAACAAAAAACAAAATAAAATTACTTATAGTGCATCTATATATACATAGAGAAAATAAGCAGAACACCTTAGGGCTACAGTGATATCAACTGATTGGGGGGGCAAGGGGAGAAGGCAGGACGGTTGTTCTCCCACCATTGAAGAAATTAGTCTTGGTTACTAATGATTACAAGAGGGAGAAAACAGCAGTTTGCATTCAAACAGATGGATCACACAAACAAGAAACTACCTTCCTGATACAAAATATCCAGAATTAATCACAGCAAATACTCTAAAGACAAGTAATTTTAAAAAAATCAAGACCTTAATTTTTTTTGTAGTATAAGGCGCATTTATATTAAGCAAATTTGTTTTTTCCCCTGAGCAAATGGTTGGATAGCCCTATAGGCTCAGTTCAATAAACAGAGAGTTGCATGTGTAACTTGCAATTTAAAGGGAATAAATAGGCTCGAAAGACATTATGCCTCATTACAGACAGCTCATTTTGAAGTTATTATTACTCAGCAGCAGGACTAAAAAGAAACATCCCCAAAGTTCACTGAAGTCAATCAGCGTGTCTCCACTGGCCACTGAGACACTGCAGCAGAATCAAGGGGAGGATTGTGTAGGCATCATCTCTGCAATCTGAGGATAACACTCAGATGCATCTTCCTCAACACAAGCCTTTTGTCACAGCTTTTTTTTTTCTCCTCCTCTCATTTTGCATTTTCCAGAGGAAAAAAAGCACAAAAGCTGGATACTGATGCTGCTCATTATGGTGGAAAATGCTAAGCGTTTCTGTAACTCATCTGTACCAGGAGGTCTCTGTTCTGCTCACAGTGGCACACACATGCACACACACCCTGCCTTGCACGGTCAAGGACTCTTCCCCTAGAACTGTACCTCGACATATTGTCGCAGTACCTTCAAATACTAAATTAAATGCTATCAATTTAACTGCTGTTGAAAGATTACACCTGGAATTCTGAACAACAATAGAAAAATGAATGGCCTATGTAACTAGTCCCTAAAACAGAACATTTTTGCTTTGAGACATGTTTACACACCACAAGAAATGTATTAAATGTGACAGTGTCGTTATTTTCAGTTCACTTACCATTTCCTGACATAGCTCAGCTTTAAGCCCCCCAACCATGACTTTAATACTCAGAGAGTTGAAGAGTTGGGGGCTTTTGTTTTCTGGGTTTGCTTCATTTTTGGAGGCCTCTTGAGAGCAAACAGCATGCCTTCAGCAAGGTAAGTCTTGCTAAATTACATCTCCCTAGGTGGAGGTGAACTTTGATGACTTTTGAAACCCTGTTTTTATTATTCTGTTCTAATAAACTAACAGCCATTAGGCAGATTTTATAGTTCGTTTCTAATTACCAGAGAATATTTGCAGTTACGTTGATTGCATTTTTTTCAAAAGTCACAGAGGAACTTTTCAGAAAGAAAAATTCCCCTGCAACTTTGTGAGCCAAGAATTCCAGCAGTCAAAAACTTTTCATATGAGAATAGAATCACAGTTCAAAGAGAAATCCACTATCTCAAACATTTTCACAGTGCTTGTGAACTAAAAAGTCTCTTCAGATAAAGCTTTACACAGCAGAGAATATAGAAAATTCTCCATGAAATAAATACAAAACATTTTATAAATTACTAGAAGCGTATGTCCAGCTCAGTCTGAATACCAATGCTTCTTCTGTCCAAGAACCTGGTATGAGACAAACAAGCAGTAGCTCAGCATGTAAAAGCAACTCAATACCTTTGTACTGTGAACATGATTAGGAATGAAGTGGAGTCACACGGTCACATGTAATCCCTCACAATGCTCAGGCACTCGGAAACTGAAATGGTTCAAGTTTCTCTAGTTTTTAGATGTGAACAGTCACTAACTCATACAGGGCTAATTGTGGTGAAGACTGGTGCAAGAACCCATGGTATTTGATCAAATTCTTCAGAGATCTCCCGACAGATTAAAAAAAAAAATCCCAACAAAAGTGCTCTGAAACAATGGAGTTGAGCAAAAATTTGGAGAGCATGTTCTTGACAAACACCTTGCAAAAATACTGTTTACAAAAAGATTTAATATAGTGAACGTTTTAATAGGCAATATCCTTGAGAAGAACAAGGGGTTCTTGAAACTGGTTTAAGAGCTTCATGAGACTAAAAATTGTTACATGCATATATTACTTCTGTGTAACCAACTTGTGATTAATCATGCAAGATTTTTCAACTATAACTTTGTAGATGTTAGAAAATTGGGAGAAGTTGTTGATACACCAGAGGGTTGTGCTGCTATTCAGAACTTCGACAGGCTGGAGAATTGGGTTGACAGGAACCTCATGAAGTTCAGCAAAGGGAAATGCCAAGTCCTGCACCTGGGGAGGAACAACCCCAGGCACCAGCAGAGACAGCGAGCCAACTGGCTGGAAAGCAGCTTGGCAGAAAAGGACCTGAGCATTGTGGCGTACACCAAGCTGAACGTGAGCCAGCAATGTGGTCCTGCATCTCAGATGGCCAACAGCCTCCGTTTTCTGCATTAGAAAGAGCGTTGCAGGCAGGTCGAGAGAAGCGATCCTGCCCCTCTGCTCAGCCCTGGTGATGGCAAGCAATGGGCATGAATTGAAATATAGGAAATTCCATTAAAAAAAAAAACCTTTTTTTTTTTTTTTTTTTTTTTTTTTTTTTTTTTTTTTTAACACTCTGGGAGTGATTAAACACTGGAACAGGTTGCCTAGAGAGGTTCTGGAGTCTCCATCCCTGAAGATATCAAAACCCAACTGCAGAGCCTTAGCTGACCCTGCTTAATTTCTCATTGATCTAGAAAAATCACTTGGCAAAAAGATACATTTTTAATGATCATGTGAAAATCCTTTTCATAATGTAGTTCAGTATGCCGTATTTCAGTTACGGTCTAATTATATGCAGAATCTGTATGCAGATACAGTTTGCTAAGTAATTTTAGGAGTTAGTACTTCACAGAACTACAGAAATGTTGGAAGGGACCTCTGGAGATCATCTACTCCAATACTCCTGCCCAAAGCAGGGTTATATCACAGAATTTTAAATGTCATGTGTATATCCAAAAAGATGGTATATCTAAAATCTACCACACGCAAAGATTATCCAAAACTTCAGAGAGAAGTCGTTATTAGTATTAGTATTAATATTTTAGTATTAGTATTAATATTTTAAAAAACATATTTTATACTTGTAGCTTAGGCTTGTTGAAAAGAGAGACAAAATTACGTCAAATTATGCTCTACATAACATCCAGTGCTTCTGAATACAACAGCAAACCTCCTCTCATACACAACTTCAAACAGCAGAATTACGCTTTAGCATTTGTTCTACACATAACCCAGTTTTCTCCTTAATTATGCCAGTTACAGTCTTAAAACATATAATCTGCAAGGACTAAACCTTTCCACCTTCCTTCAAATTCATCATGTTATGTTGGAGTAAAACATGTCTGAAATGTTTTACCTGCAATGGGCCCATTTAATGTCCCCCAAAATCCTAAGTTGCGTACAGTTTTCTTTTCTTGATGTTTTGAGTATGCATCCATTTCAGAACCATGATCTGCCAAAGTACCAGCTTTTTAAAATTCCAGAGTTCTTTTTATATAGATGATAGGAGAATAGATATAGATACAGATCTTTAATATAAGCTACAGGGTACAAAAGAGATGACATGACAAGACATTCACAGACAACGCACGCAAGTGTTTCGTATTATACAGCCGAACCATGCTGAATCAAATTTAAAAACTGCATTTTAAATCTACATCTAAACTCTACGGTTGGGTCACTGCAATACTAGTGCAAACGAATGAGTTCTTCCTGATGGCTACACTTCTTGCTGCACAGCACAGCTTCGTCAGTAGGCCAGGCTCTCGGTCCAGGTCACAGTTTCATGAATTACTTTCAGACAATGTCAACTCCTGCAGTGAGTGCTCCTCCCTGCTGGCACCTTTATTTGCTGATTGCTACCACGTGTCTTCCGCTGGCACAGAGCTGCACAGGGAAGCGAAGCGCAGAACCCATCCATCTGACGGCAACTTTCCCCTGCACCCAAGGCTGAACGGGGCAGGCACAGGCAGCTGGGGTCATGCTGGCCTCAACCAGCGCAAACCACGCGGAGGCCAAATCAGAGCCAGCTACATGCTGCAAACGCCTAGCACTGCAGTCGGTTTGAGCAGCACGGTGTGAACCTCATAGCTGTGCAGCTTTGATGATAAATGTGAGGAGTTGTGCACTATTCAAATCAAGATACTTTTAAATGGTATGACTGGAGATCTACTTTAAATATGATGTTACAAATGTATACAACGAAAATGCTAACATCTCTAAATATTAAATCCATATGTAAGCTGAAGTTTAAATCTGGTTACTTATCCTATGAGAACATTACAAATGTAGCAAATACTAAAAAACCAATAAATTTTCTCAGCAGTCTGTGCAGATGTCTCATATTAGACTTCTGAACGTAACTCCATAGCTCATGTTACAGGTATCATCCAGGACTTCATTTCCACCGTGAGGATTTTTGCTTGCTTTTATTTATCCTGGAGCTCATAATCACTGAAGAATTACAAGGTTTGACATTACCTGAGTATCCAAAAAGGAACTGCAATAAATATTTGTCTTTAAAAGTTTACGGGTGTTGAAATGTTTTCATTACTGCAAAGCACATGTATAAAAATAATACACCAAGTACAATATTCTGTGCAAAGTAGTGTCATGAAAGCCACTGTATCTAGTAACAATTCATAGTGATGAAAAGTATGAATTATCTCAGAATCAGATGCAATTCTGATAAGCACTAAAAACTGGCAAATGCATATGTTTAAAGGAGTAGAAAAAAAATGTATTTTCATTCCAGGCAGAAATTAACAGTAATTTACCAAGTATTTTTTTCCAGTATTAAAACAGTCTAAGCTCTTCCAATATTAAAACAGCCTAGGCATTATTTTTAATTATTGAATATGTCTTAAAAGAGTAAATTGACAAATTTAAACTTAACTAGAAATTTTAGACTGCTCAAACTTACAGCAAGTTAGTTGCAAGGACTTCAGAAGGTTTAGGTAAGTGGGCAACTGGAGGTGGACATATGTAAATGAAGATTAATTCCAGTCAATGCCAAAAATGTTGTGGTATCATCATGTAAATGAAACTGATAGCTTCCCATCTCACCATCTCAAAAATATCATAAAAGGGAAAAAAAAGGAAAAAAAAAAGCAAAAAAAAGCAGCAGACTGGAGCCCAGTGTTCCGAAAACTACAACTTTTTGCAAACTGTTATATAAAGACACTTCAAAAGTCCACTCTGATAATAGTATTAAAATCAGTATGATGATTTTTTCAAAGTTGGAGTAGATAACATCAAGTACGTCCATATGCTATGTAAAAAAGAAAGCACAAAAAAAAAACCCAAAAAACCCAAATAACCCACCTTCTCCTGGAAAGCTAGACATCTACTTACTTCATATGTTAGTTCTTTAATAACCACTTAAATTTCACAGTATTTTAGGGGGGGGGGGGTTCCTCAGTGAGAAAAGGATATTAATAAGAAAGTTTACAATCAGCAAATAAAAATGTATATTGGAAGTTATGGATATAATAACGCAAAGAATATCACAGAGGACCACCCACCTGGGATCACAAATTCCCAGGGAAAAAAAAAAAGACTATGTACTTTAATACTTAAAAATTCAAGAAATGAAAATTAAGACTCAAGAATCAAGTTCCTTGTATCTTTAGGGGAATTCTTGGCTGGCAGACACAGCAAATGGGACAGGACACATCACTGCACGCTGAACAGTTTCCTGACGCACGCGCCTGAACCCGCAGCCGTTCTTTCTGTTTTGCTGGTAAAAATGGAGCAGCAGGAAGGACGGGAGTAAGCCCGTGCTGCAGCTAAAAGAGATGCACATTAAAGAATGTGCTTAGAAACTGTGTGGATTTCTTTTCTTAAAAACCATGTAAAACTAGCAACCCCTCTGATGAATTTTATTTATATATAAATAGGCCCAATATGTAGCATGAGATAACACTTTCTGAAAAGCTGGTGTCCAGGTTACGCTTGAGGAAGAATTAATCTTAGATAAAGCATTCCCATTTACTGTGAGAGATGATCTCTAACATCTCAGGGTTTTGTGTATATGTGGACAGAAGCATGTTGCAACAGTCAAATAAGTAATACCAAGTATAAAATGTAATAATTTAATCACTACAATTTTTATTTCCTTTTTTATCTGGATTTTGGAAATAGTGATACTTTGGTGTTTACTAATTAAAAAATATATTTTAAATTAATTATAGTTACTGTATTTATAAAGTGTACATATACAGCATGCATTACACAAGCAATCATATACATGAATAAACCCAGAAGGATTCATGTATTTTATACTCATATCAATATTCAACAAAATAAATTAATGAAGTAATAGGTTTACTCTTCTGGCAACATGTATTTTTGTCATTTAACATTAGCAGCTTTGTAGCTATCTACTACTTTGGCAGGGTTTTCATTAATACTATGAACTATAAGCATCTCTTTGCAAGTAAGAGCCTCCTGAGAATATGAGGAAGGGGCAATAGCATGCGAAGCACAGGCCTAACATCCCTCTCACATTTCCTGAGATGGGAGCCTCCTAATGCACAGCTGACACTAGTTGTCATCATACGATACAATTAACTCCGCAGGGTAATAAGGGCTCTTAATGATTACCATTACATACGACCACACTAGGCAAGACTTTTATGTAAATCAGGACTATTTGGAAGCAGGTGAAAGCAGAGATTATCTGCTGAATGAACAAGTCCGTGCTGCAACGGAGTTACTCTGCATTGAAGTTTCTTGGGCTGGCGTACATATTTCCAAGTTCTCGGAAAGGACCTCGGCGAGCTGAAGCAGCTCTAGCTGTCTGCTCTGCCCTGCCGCTGGAGGTGACCACTTCTCCCCTCCTCGCCCCGCCGCAGAGCGCCAGCTAAGCCCCCCCCGCCGGTGGCGGCTATTTAAAATAAACCGACTAATTTTGCTTGGAAGAGCTCTCGCTTGGTCCTTTTAACCATCTCCTACTTGGGAGCAAGGGGGAAGAGAAGATATCAATCGGCAGCCAAGAGAAGCAGTATGTGAAACCACTCTGGCTACATTCACAATGTCTTTTCTTAAGTTTTTATTAAGCTTTAAGATTCTTAGAGCTATTAAAACGAAACTCAAAATCGATACAGACATCGGGGGAAAAACAATGGTGCTTTACTGAAACACTCATTAATATGCTCTTAAAACAACACACACAACAATATGCACAACAGTGTAAAAGAATATACATTTTTCTTGTATTATAGAACTTCATTGCAACTACATTAGGATAAATTGTTTACATAAAGTTATACATCTCTTTCTCCCAACTGTTTTAACATTTTCTTGTTCATTTTACCAAGTACCATTTAAATGTTGGATTTGATGCCCACTTCTTAACATGTAAGCTATACATTCAGGAAAAAGCCTTGGCACTAGCAGAGACTACTACAGAGGAGCCAGAGTAATTTTCATTCCTTCTGCCAATGTTATTCTTCTCACAGTACAGAAAAAAATAAATTAAATCAACCAAATTAACATGAAATAAGGTTAATATAAGATTATGTCTTTCTGTGATTGAACTTAAATATTCCCTTGAATGTTTGAAAGCTGGTACAGAACTTAACAGATGTTTAGGCTTTACTCTATTGCACTAATACCACAGCAATATCCCAACTCTTACAGCAGAAAATATCAAATGATATCAAAATTATGCAACAAGATTACAAAAACGACTGCAATTTCCATAAATTTAAGCCAGGGCCCTATTGTGCTCTGCATCTTTTCAGCTGTTCTGCACCTCTACCCCTCTTGCCCCTTGTCCTTCCCCAAGAATTTGAGCTACCTGCAAAGCCTCTCTGCTTGAGGAACTGTAACGGGAAGGACTGCCAGAAGAAGAGTTGTCCCAGCCCCTTAAATGACATCTTGCACTGCAGCTTGTGGCATTGGGTGAAGTCCCCAATGACAAGTCGCAGCCATACAGTGGACTGAGACCAGCAGGAAAAGGTGGGGATGGGAAAGAGGGAGGAGAGAGGAACAGAGATTTCCCTGCTCTACCACATTTTACCAGTCTGTTCCTTGAGAATTAAAAGCTGATTTTTCTAAAACACCTGTGTAATCCACTGATATAACTGCAGAGAGCACCCACTACTAAGAGGATACTCCTGCCACCAAAAAAAAAAAAAAAAAAAAAATCTACTGGGAACATGACAGAATAATTTGCAGTAGATTATCTGCATTTATAATTGACTACACAATCAACCATGCAGTCAGGTTTAGTGAGTTCTTGACCATGAGTCCTTGACCATGCAGAGATTATACCACAAACTTGATCTCTCTGCCTGAACGCTCACACATCCATCCTGAAGCTGTTCAGTCTGAGATGCTGGAGTCTCAAATCTGGACAAAGCCTACAGAGGAGCTTCTATTCCTAAGCTTCTTCACTGGGCCCATGAGGGTGATGAGTTCACCCAGATAATCATTTTGAACCTGGCAGAGGTTGGATGAATAACTGGGTTTTACGATAAGGGACTGGAAAACTGAGTCTTGCACAGGTCAGCAAGTCAGCTACAACAAAGATGAAACCATTTCTATCAAGTCAGAATGTAACCACGCAAACGGAAAAGGACTCGGAAGTACTTCTTAGCATTTAATTACTCCTAAATGCCACCAGAGCCTACCTCGTATTAGCTTGACTGGTAAACCACATCAAAAGTATTTACATTGAAAAGACCTGTTCAATTTGGGCTATACCAATGGGTGAACAATTTCTAGTCAAGTGTACTAAGTCTAAAAAGACTTTTCATGATAATGAGAAAAAATGAAGGCAAGAAGAACGCAACCTGGAATCACTCAATACGCTGAACAGTGTAAAATGAGCTGATTTAACACAAACATCTTCAAATACAACAGCAAAGAGCTCAACCAATTCCTTTACGCTTCCCAGACTACATTCACTTTCCTTTTGAACTGTCTCATTAAGTATTGCTATGAACCAAACACAGACACTGAGCTTTATCTAGTGTAAATTATTGGGCTCCACACAGCACTGTTTCAGAAAACCTAATCTGATTCTGTATCTTCCAGCTCCACAGCACATGTACAGTACAGAAGACTGCATGATCTCTTTGCATAACAGTAGTTACAAGGCTTTTTGATTACCAGATAGAAACCTGGAAAGGAGTAAGCCCAAAAAGGTAAAGTGGACCCATAGCTGATCGTGAAATATTTGCTCCGTTAAACTAAAATTTTCTAACCTATCCCTGAGAAATTCTAAATTTCCCAGGGTGATGTGGGTGAACAGATTAACTCCACTGAATCTCAGAATTCACTTTAAAAGTTTCTACTCTCAAGGACATAAATGCCTTTTTAAGGCCACAAACACAGGCCTTATCATCTCTGTTTCTCCCCACTGGAGTTGAGACCACCTCATCAGACTAACCCTCTTCAATCTGTTTAATTTCTGTTAACTAATGAAGTAAAACGGAATTCAAAATGGGATTAGGCTAAGAAAATACTATTTAAACATCAAAGACTACCGATGATTGTAATACAGACCAAACCAGCCAAACATCCTTGCATACAGAGATGACCAGCTGAAAACATCTTTTCATCTCCCAGCTAGTCCTAGACAGTCTGCAAAAACAGTATTAAGAACAGTTTGTGAAGCCAGTCCCCTACTCAGCTAAGCTATGTTTTAGTTTGTTCCCATCAGCCTGATGCCACTTAATCAAAAAAATAATTAGTCTGTCCTAAGTTTGGTACACAGCTCTTTGCAATGCAACAAAGCCAGAATCCTGTCTTTTCAACAGTAAGTTTCTAAGTAAACTGGCCTTCCCATGCTCTTCTGTTGTAAAAGAATTTCTTTTTAGGCAAAACTCAGATTTAGCACTAAGGTATCATTAATTATGAAAACAAAATGTCACAGTTCACTATGCTACTGTATCAATGGGTTAACAAACTCAAGTCTGGACAAATGAAAAGTAAAGCTAAGTTTTCTTTCCTGAAAATTTTAGCATGATAATTGGAATTAAACTGTTTTTAGTTTAAATCCTGTTATCACCGGAAACTCTTCTCAAAAGTCAGCAGTGTTTGCATAATTACATTTCTGGTCTGTTTCCTGTCAATTCTCAGACAACTTTCCTGTAAAACACAGTCCAACTGCACATCCTATTCTGTAAAATGTCAAAGTGCATAAAATTATGGTCTCACTCACGTACTGAAGATGATTTTTTTTTATCCTAATGAAGGCCAAGTAGGAATCAAATAAACAAAAGCAGAAATCTCAGTGAAAATATCCTGAAACGAAAACTGTCTGCTAACATTTCTCAATAACAAAGACACCCGAGATAGAAAAGACATTATAGATAAACTCACCAAATTTAATTTTTCCATATTTACAGAAGGGTTTCCACAAATATTCCTGACACCTTTAAGAAATCAGTTACACCATGACTCCCAGGAATTTTAGCCATTCCTCTGAAATTCAGGAAAACTAACAAGATTTCCCGTGTATTCTGTTTCCATACTAGATGCCATAGGAACTCACCACGGCCTCACGCCACGGCCACCAGCACTGCCATTCGCACAGGCCAAAGCTATCACGGTGAGTCCACGAGCTCCTTACTTTCCATCGTTCGTAAGTACCAGCAAGCTGTGATCATCAGAGCATCAGCAGAAGCCTTTGATTTTACATTTTAGAAGGGGCTTCTGAAGAAGAGAGAGTGTTGTTGTTATTCTGAACAGGAAATGTTTTCCTACTACCTTTTACCACTTTGTTACAAATAATTTTTGTTACTTAACACAGGCTCAAGGAGACAGAATACCCTCTGAGCTCACAACCACCCACGTCTATACATTACTCCCTACTTTCCAAAAGGTGTTTTCACCCCAGTCATCTCTTCTTCTTCAAACCCCTAAAGAAAATATTTTGTCTTCTCTCTACGGGCTCTCAGTGGTCACTAATGACAGAAATTATCCCTTAGCTGGACCAGTTTCCTTTTCGCACCATTGAGTTCAGGTGGTGGTTAAACAGAAACAGCTTTGTTAAGCTACATCCATGAAAAACACTGAAACAAAACATCTGCCAAACCCGAAAAAGGCAAAACCTGCGCGAGAGCATCGCCCAAGCACGCTCCTTCCACCGGAAGCATTCGAACAATGGCAAACAAAAGGACGTCGGGAAGGGGAGACTATTCGGGGACTCACATCTGAACCCAGAAACAACCTGAACTATGTGCATCCTTGCAGACAGCTCACAAACCACTGCCCTATAGATAACATACAGGAAACACCATGCGACCCTCCCATATCCATCATTATTTGCACTATGGCCGCTGTTTGCAAGGTATGGTTGACCTCACACAGACCTTAATGTTCACGGACCACAGGGAATCATTACAAAAGTGAAAACAACTGAGACAAAACAAGCACAGAGCAGGACAGGCAGCACATGACCTGGTACAGCTGAAACTCAGACGCACAGCTCAGATTACACATACTCAAGCAAGTATGCATCAGGGTAAAACACAGACTGATATTTTTAGCTATCAAATTACAGAAAAACCTTGTAGAATTACACCACCATTATGTACAAAGTTTTTTCTCTGGACAGTGCTTTAATAGATCAGTCCTGCTATAGACATTTGGCTGAAAGTTTGAAAATAAATATAATAGTTTTGGTGAAGAAACGAACTATTGGGCTCACAAAAGCCTTCTTCTAATAAACATCTTACAAATAATACTGTAGGACATTTATTCAGACAAAGAAAATGATCCTGTCACAAAATAACAGAAAAAAATACTTTGCATGAGAAGCATTAATAGCTTTAACACTTTAGATTACCTAACTCAGCATCAGTTACAGCCCCTTTTGAAGACAAAAGAAATATTCAAAGAAATGCAACATATTGTTCAAAGAATGAGCAACTAAGACCCTTACTTATTTTCTTTGAAGAACAGATGAATAAAGAAGATACTGTCAGCAAACAGATAAAGGGATTTATGCAGAGGGCAGGGATCAAGTAAAGTAAAAGCAAGAGCTATAAATTTTCAGCGTAGGCTTAGAAAACTACTTTGTTTCCAGCACTGGGAAGTACTCAACCTTCTGTAGTGCCTGGGCTATTTAAAAGAAAAAAAATTAGCTTTCAGTGTTATGAAGATATTTCAAATGTAAACCAATGGGAAAATAATACTATATTGTTTGAGTTCAAAAAAAGGTTTCAAATATAAATCATAAACTTCTGTCTTTCAGGTGTTCTCTCCTGCAGTACTTGAAGTGCAACCACATGTTGTATTAGGCTGTGGCGGAGGGTCTGAACACCAAAATGGCACTTCTTTGAGCAAATGGGTATCTTCAGATAAACTTTTGTAATTTTTCCCCTCTAATCTTATGTAGCAGCAGAGCTTTCAAGTACGAGGCAGCCTGTTTCACAGCATCTGCAGCTCCAGGTGGGTCCAGAACGCATGTGAGCCTGTGGCTTTGCGCACTCACCTGCGCTGCTGTGCTTCTGCACAGCTGGTGGCAGCTGCTCCAGAGAAGATGTGGCTCAGAATAAAAACGCTGCTTAATGTGAGACAAGTTCATGTAGACTCAACACAATATCTCAACTATGCTGACCAATGGACTACCCTGCTTTGTTCCCCATTGTACAGATTTCTTCCCCACTTACCCACCCAGGATTTTTTTAGCCAGGAATCTTGCTCTCCTTTGCTCTACCTCCCTGTCACTTTTCCTAAACCAAACTCTACTGGGGAATTACGATATTCAGAATCCCTGGAAAAAGCAAAATTGATAATCAGCTGCTTTTCACATGCTTTCAGCGATAACTGAGTAGACCAGAAAACCAACAGACATTATTCATCAGATAACACGAATCATAAAGGAGCGAGTAGGCTACAACAGCATAGCCCTTGTAACGTGTGAAACCCTAAAGGCGGCACAAGGTTCACAGGGAGGCAGAAAGGGAGTACAGTTGTTCTGGCAACTAGAAAAGTGGGTGGTTTCAGTTGGGTTTGGTCTTTACGTAATCTCACTTCTTAGACTAAGACTGATAAAAAGATGAACTTCCTGAAGCAAAAGGGAAAAAAGAAATGATGATGACGACCTTGATGAAGCTAACGTAGAAAATTTCACCGTGTTGAGTTAGTTTAGGTTAAGAAAAAAAAATGTAAGGAATCAAAAAAAAAATATTAGAAGAGGGAGAAAATTTTAGGGTTTTTTTTTGTTTTTTTTCCAACATGTTAGATGGGAAGTTACAGGACAACATAAAGGGGAAGTATTGCACTCAGTAAAATTGACATAAACCCTCTAAACTGCTGCCAGTATAACCACAAATGAATTGAAAGAAGACCCACCAGATCCAAAGAAAATGTCTGAATGACTTATATACAATGAAGTAAAATACAAGCTACATGATGAAGAATACTTCACTAGTATGTCTTACAGAAAATGAAACAAAATGGCAAGAACAGTTTTACCACTGCTCCATCACGAATGGAGCTAGGAATAATTAAAACTGTCAAGACAGGGAAGAGGAATAAATTAGTACACCCATTGAAAGTCCCTTCCGACCCTAATTACAAGCTGCCTTGCTTTTGTGAAAAACAACATGTTGGGGGTTTTGTTTGTGTTGCTTTGTTTTAAAGAGGTTCAGTAAAAATTGCAAAAAGTAGAAAGTAAAGCCAAGGTCCTTAACTTGGTATAACCACGTACAAATATTATAACATCAAAGCAACTCTGAGATTGCTTCCAGAGCTCCTGGTAGCACGGAAGAACTATTTGAAGAACATATACTTCACTACTGGGGCAATGAAACACTTCTTCAGAACTGGTAATACTGTGGCACATCACAAGGGAGAAACACATTCAAAAATATTGTTCTGGGAGAAGTCACAGAACATTATTACCATTTCATTTCTTAAAACAAAACCCAAACTCACAACACAGACATGCCATAAGAAAACAGAAAAAAAGGGCATAAAACTAGCAGATTTAATATTAAAAGTCTAAATGAAACTGACTCTAAGGATCTTCTGCTTTTAAGCGTAAATAAATCCAAACAAAATAGCCAAGATTAAGCAAATTTTAAAAAGTGTTTCCTCAGAAATATTTTAGAATTTAATTCAGTTCTGTCTTGAAAATGGTTCTTCAATTCTGAGATAAAAGTCAGGAGCTGTCTGGACACAATCCTGGGGAATGTGCTCTAGGTGACCCTGCTTGAGCAGGAGGTTGGACTAAAGATCTCCAGAGGTCCCTTCTGACCTCAACTGTGTCACCCTGCCAATTCTATAGAAAAAGAAACAGTGAAGGAGTATCTAAAATAAAATCCTTAGATCTTTTCTGTACCTCATAATGATGGCACTGGTTTTATCTGCTTGTTAGGTCACCTGAGCAGAAACTACTCTAGAATAGAAGAAAATATTACAAATCAGGTCTTATCTTCAAAGGTGGTTGCGGTGGGGCTAGCCAAAGGAATTTCAAATCACTGATATATCAACACAAAACTTAATTACGAAGTGATTTACCACAGTATTTTGATACTATAACCTGTAAGCCGACAATGCAGGAATAGGTCAAAGAAAAAATTCATTTAACTGTGGTTCGCTAGTATATATACAAAAGTTTAATATGTGTATTTTCAAATATTTAATATAATGCTAGATAACAATTTCAGAGAGAAAACACAATTAATTTTTCTTACAAGATGTTGAATAAAATTCCTTAAGATACCCTGAGGAAACTAATACAGACAAATCTGAACACTCATCTATACTTGGAAAATGGCTGAATTAGGCATTCCAGCGAGAACAGCAGCTTTGTCTACTTTTAGCTTCTACCTAGAACCTCTACTCAAGGAAACATCCACATTCAGCACTGTGGGACTGGAGACATCACAATAGCAGACAGCACAGAAAACGAGCTATAACTCACAGAGCAGACACTCTTTCCCGGCGTCTTTTCCTGGTATCAGTTTGGTGGTTAGATCAGTTCAAAGAGTCCCCCTTCCTTGCGCCGCAAGGCGCAAGCCTTGTGCTCCCGCACCATCCCTCTCTGCCCACAGCGCCCACTCTTGTCCTAACGCTACAAAAGCGCCAATCTGCTGGAGTGTTTGCATTCATCATAAGGAAAGGCATGTTCTTGACAGAACCTTAAAAAAAAAAAGTTGAAATATTGGAGAATAAAAAGGAGGACAAGAACCAAAGACGCCAGGTCCTTGCAGTGACCAAGCTACTGAAAGTCAGGGATGGAGATTTCATGACTGCAAGACTCTGCCTGACCACCCACAGAGACACAGCAGGGTTTCTCCCTGCTAAGGGGTACAAGTACAGGTCTGAGCACGACCACTTGAAACTACAAAAACACCCAAATGTAAAAAAAATCTTAATATAAGACATTTCCACAATACAGTTAACTGTTGGAAAGACATGCTTGCAATACAGTTATTTAACCAACTAACTATACACACTCAAATCATTTCTTGATAAGCGCTGCCTGTACTAGGCCATATCGTTTATCAGCTGTGACTTCTGAATGGCTCTTTTCTATCTGAGATGAAACAAGAGAATGAACTGCAAGACTTTGATTAATATAGGTTTCCATGTTTGTCATATTCACTCAATCTCTTTCATTTACATTCCATCCCTACCACTCAAATAAAAATAAATGAAGGACACTTTCTTTAGTTCTGATAAACTGTTCCACGGTCAGATCTGATTACAAAAATTTGCAACAGGAATGCTCCGAGTTTCAGCAACTTAAAAGAGGTTTGTTTTTTTTTTAACATAGGTTTTATTAAACATATGTATGCACTTCCAAACTTCTGGAATTCAAAGCACTTTTCTCATGATGTTCTAAACCTTCTGGAAAATGGGACCCACTGAAGTTCTCTTGCACAGTCTTTGTGAAGTAAATGAATCGGGTTCAAGGGCACACAGATGACACGGGAAATTTTAACTAAGTTCTTCTCCTGAATCTACACAAAGTCCAAAGAGCTGTAAGAAATTTCTTTCACGGGAAAGGAATACATTGTGTACAAAATACAGTTACTGAAAACAAATATTTCCACATCTGTCTCTGTTCACTTCCATTGTGCAAAGTCTAAATGACACAGCTGAGATGGAGTAAATTCAGTAAGTTAAAAATAACTGTTGAACCCCTCTTACAAACAAGTTAATGCAGAAGTAAAACCCAACACATATATGGGAGTCAAAGAGCCTGTCTTATAAAATTATAAAACCAGAGAGGAGCTTTGTAAATAAAACAGTTCATCTCCCACTGATCTTACAAACACTTAGATCACGTATGAAAGGGGACAGCAATGCTGTTAGCATTAGCCAAGTAAACAGCAGATACAGCACCAGGCTTTTCTTCTACAGAATGAAGCTCAGTTTCCAAGTTTCAATGAAATTTGGGAAGCAGGTAAAGTGATATGATTTATCTAACATCCCAACGATATTATTTGTCACAAAATTCATAGCATGACATTTATAGGACTGGTCTGAGCGCTATCTCACCATTGCATGGTTTCAAAGACTGGAGATAGCTAAGCCATAGGAAGCCAAGTGCACTGGAACCAAAAACTGCAAGAGACTTCTTGTGTTTATCAAGCCCAGTGCTCTTTCACTGCACGTAACCCTGCTAGGTTATGAAGAGAATTAAATAAAGTTACTGTATGACCTACTGTAAAAACAATCAGTGCCATTTTGCCCATACAGCTGAACAGTTGAGAACAGAAGTCTACTATCCACTTTTACATGTATGGCTGAGTTAGTCGCTTATTTATCCACATCTCCCATGGGGATGTTAATACTACATTTTTCAACCCTTTTTTCAGATTTATTTAGGTAGTTAACTGTTTGGAGCAGGAATCATCCCTTATTAAGGTTGTGTGGCTCTTGACACAAGTTGCTGGTGCCTCTAATTGAGTTCTCTGAGTACATGTGTCTTTAATTAAGTCTCACAGTGTGTTTTTTTTTTTTTCCCCCTAAAAAGACCTCAGCCTCATTCATGAAAAGAGGTGAATCAAGACCACAAAGCGAAGAAACTTATTTGAGGGACTGTGGCCTCATTTCTTTCCGAAAATTTCATCCTGAGCAGTTCAAAGCTGGTAGAAGTATGTACAACTGAAAATAGTCTTATAAAGGGACAGACTAAACAACTCCGGTTGACTGGTGGTGATACAAGCCAATCTATAAACCACATTATTGAAAGATGTACTTACTCATCTAAAGGTGAAACCTTTAAAATGGTTGTTTACTACAAAGATATCAGATGTTCTTCTTTTCATTGTAATGAGAAATACCACAAATATACCATTTTTATTTCTAAGAATGATAATATTTCCCTAAAGATAGGGGTAATTCCAAGTCCTTCAAAGCCACAATTAAAACACAACAAAACCAAAACAAACAAACCAAGAAAAAACCCCACACTGAAATACACGCTCAAATTATTTCCTGTCAAGCAAAAAGTTTAAGTCATCTATGTGGTTAAATACTGTTGAAATCAAGCGGACAGATATTCATACTTAAATTCACTCTGTACTGAGTAAAGCACTAGAGCATGTGCTAAATGTGCCTTTGGGAATGAGAGTCTTATGCTGCACACTCTTCCAAATATTCAGGAACATGCTTAATTTTGTTACTATGAATATTTCCACGGATAAACACGTCCATAACTGTTAGCAAGAACTAGACTGAGTACAACTGAGAAGGCGATTATATTCAACAAGTTGCAACTGCAATATTGCTTCTCTTTGTAAATGAAAATTCCCACAGAGGTGAATGAGAGATTTATCCACATAAAGAGATAAGAGTAAGGGAGTCAAAGTCTTTCAAGGGGAAAATATACTGTAAAAGTAAAGCAAATCATCACAGCAGGCAAACAGAAAAGTTCATTTTCTTTGCTCTTCCTCAACATCCACATTTCTTCCTGAACTCGGTGTACCACAAGGGTATATAAATCAACAACAATACAGTATTTACATTTTTAATTCTGCATAATTAACGAATAGTTTCATTGCAATCAAAACCTCCATATAGGAAAATACAAGCCAATTGATGCCATATGTCCTCCTGAATTGTTTTTCCAGATGTATTCCTTGGAGTCTCAAAATTGAAGTTCCTGTTTCCTTTAAATAACACATTCCTAAAAACTCAAATGAAGCAATTTTATTCCAAGTACAAACTAGATTATTTATATGACTGAAATGATTTCTTTTTATTTTAGTTCCTTTATCTTTTTTTCCTATAACCTGAGCAGAGAATTAAAAACCTGTTTAACTGTAACACACTAAATTGTGAAGAAGCACAAATGCCCCCAGGCTTTAGGTTTTAGCCTCAGATTTCTATGGCCAGAGTGGTGACCTTACACTTTCAGGCATTTGAGAATTAATTTTTAAGTTTTATTTTTCAGTAGCACAGAACTTCACCTATACACTGAAATAGTTTAACTATCACTTGCTTTTAAGAAGCTGCTAAGTTTTATCTTTTCCTTTGCCTTTAGTCATGAAAAAAAGAAGAAATAACAGAAAGCACTTTTTTTTGGGGGGGGGGGGGGAAATAGTTGCTTAATTGAAGGTTAACACTGCTAAGCACTGCTAAAAGAAAATCAGGAATGGGGAAGGGAGTTTCAGCAACAGCTTTCCCACATTGCCCTGCCAACAACCTCAGCCTCGTTGGGGCATTTTCTCTAAGGGCTAGAAGTAATTAAGTTTCATTGCTAAATCAGTCTTGAGCCTGTCTTGAGCAGAAAAATCACTTATGCTTAATTGCATGGGGTGATGTGGTGAGCAGTCTATTAGGTAGACTGCAGATACAAGTTCACTTTTTGCAGCTCTGCAGGGTACTTAAAAATGAAAGGTCATTATTTAATTCAGGCAGTCATTTATATAATACGTATTTCCTACAGAAAACAGTGCCACTTCAAGAAATGCTCATTACTTGAGTCTATTTCTATTTCTACAAATTTGTACTAACTACTATTTTAAGAGATGTTTAGTTTAAGACCAGTTTCTGAAACTTAGGAACTACTAAATTAAAACTGCCCATCATTTTCAATACATACCGATGCATATGGATGTATAATTACACACACACATGCCTGCAAGCACACATCCAGGGGAAGGTTCTCCATGGGCTTAAGAGGCCGCGCATATTGTTTGCTAATCAGGACCACATATTTTCACCTGATTCCATCAACAAAGAATTAGTTTCCATAAAATTGTAACTGACAGGAACAGATTGGTTTCATGCTTCAGAGCGGGAGAATCATTCCACCAGTTTATTCATGCTAATATTCCAGCTCCCAGCAGATCAGATCTTCAGCTATCGTCACTATCTCACACTCTAAGATACTAGTCAAGAGAAACAACTTAGGTTTTTATGAGATGAGGAGACAGTGATTTGAAACTGTAGAAATATTACAATAAACCAGTACAAGCAGTTACTATATACCTTTACCAACCTACAGCTCAAGGAGCAGCCAGCTGCTGAGTTTTGACGTACCCACAATGCACATGCTCGAGCACTGAACAATGGCACTTCACCTTCTTCATAACAAAGGCTTGCTTTACATTTGTAGAGAGATTCAAGCATCTGAGGCTACGCTGTTCTCCTATATAAGCTATACATAGGCATAGGGTTGGCCTATCACTCTTAAGTTTTTCATTTAGAAGAAATAAGATCAAAACTTTTAAGGATGAACTGATTTTATATCCACAGAGTGGAGTGAGGTGTCCATAGGAGCCACAGCTGTTCTCACCAGTCGTCCAACGAGGAATATGTCCTGCCATATGATGGACCCTGCAGAGCCTCCTCCCTCCCTCCATCATTATTAGGATTACGCCTTGTTTTGGGTATCAGTTCCCAGTTGTAGCACTCAAACTCCCTGCAAACTTGAGAAAACAAATGGCATTTTCCCAGGCCCTTTTTAATTTTTTTAAGATTCTGTATTATTCTATCCATGACCGAGACACTAAAACCCTGAGCCTTTACTAATTGCAAGTGCTTGCCCTAGATTCAGTACTTCGATTATTATACAGCTTAAAAGAAGTTTATATAAAGACTTAAATCTTAAATTTTGTATAATGTTAATCAAATATTATACATGATAGAAGTGCCATTATTCTCGTTTTACCTATATAGAACAATACGCAAAGTTTGAAAATTCAGCTCTTTATACACAAGCAATATGCTAAATATTCCTCGTTACTATTTATTCTATTCATTCTGCTCAAACCCCTCCTAGTCTTACTTTTCACCAATTTCACTTTTTATCACTTTGCCAATTACAACCTAAAGTTACTCATTAATAAGGAAATATGAACTGTTTTGCATTATTTTCCCCCAGACTTTGACCCAACAGGAAAGAGAAGGAGCTTGCTTGTTCACTGCAGCATATTCACCCTCCGCTTGGACAACTGAAGAAAAGTATTTCAATTTGCATTTAAATTTATGCGACCGATTTATATACAGGGCAATTAAAAATATTTTAAAAACACTAAGCTTTTTGTTTGTGCGTGATCCATGATATTTTAAATTTCTTACGTAAGGATAAGGTCATAAAATAATGTGAATTGGGAGAACAAAAAGAATAAAAACATTAAAAAATATGTAACTAGACATGAAGTGGTACAGTGATTTCCTTCCCCCCCCACCCCCAGTCACTTGACCAGAGGAAAAAGCCTTTGATGCAAAGTACAAAACTGTTCTTCACTCCTCAATCATTCCAATCTATCTCGGTATTTGTTTCTTGTCAAACTGATTTGTCCCGTCAACTGGACTCTGAAGAAGGGTCATGAGCCACCCCTAGACCTACCATAGAAATGGGAGGACACTATTTAAATAATAGAATTAAATAATAATTCTAAAGAGCAAGCAGGAAATGCCAAATTAATCATTTCTTAAAAGATTTTCTGCATTTGCATTATTTTCCTAAAAGAAAATTAATTTTCATCGCTTGGTAACCGCTGAATGCGAGCAACATTTACACTGAAGCTAAAATACCACCTCTTCAAAGTGAATAGTGCAAGTAATGGATAGATTGACATACATGTATCTTTACTGCCATATACTAGAGAAAATGGCAAACAGTGCATTCATACATTGGCAAGACTTTCTCTAATAAAAGCCAAACAACTTGCACAGAAGCGAAAGGTCGACTGCTGTGTGTGCTTAATTACACCTTGAGCATGCATTCAGCATTCTTATATACAGGAATGTGAACACATTCTGAGCTTTATCAGTTTAAATAGCTTTTTATAGTTTCCTATTTCTTCTACTTTATTTTTTAACATAACATTAGCATCAACAATCCTGAAGTGAGAAAAGACACATACATCAAGTACCAATCTTCGGCAATACCTACTGTGCCCTTCCTAACGCATGGAAGCGAGCTCTCTCCCCGCAGATTATCTTTGCTCCACCAGAAGAATGGAGGTGCCAGGCCCTGTCTTTGGAGGCTTTAAGTATAAAACAAGATGACAGTTTCAATCCAAGGCCGTGACATATGAGACCACAATTTGAATATTTATAAAACGAATGCTGTCACATTACAGAGAAGTCTATATTTGAAGTGACAATCCCTAATTACCGCTTTTTGATGAAAAAGGGATTAAGAAAAACAATTATCTTAGCAAAACAAACAGTTTCATGTACTTCCCAGTACTGTATTTCTTGATCGCCAGAAGCCATGTTAAACAAAAACTGGACTCGGAAGTAAATATATTTTCTTAAATTCAACTATGTTTTGTGGCCACAATTTTCTGTTGTCTGTATTTGCCATGTGTGGTTTTGCTGACGGAAAAGAAATCTGGAATGTACAGGCAATATATCAGAATTTTTTTTAAAAGAGATAAATCTTTAAAATATAAGTAAATGCCTCCTAACTTAGCTGCTTCCCAGAAATATCTTGGTGGGAGATACATAACAAATATTCCTGTGCATAATTCGATTTTCATTTGAGCTTTGGATTTCACTTCACAAATAAAGAGGGAAATACAATTATCATGAAATAAACACATATTATCAGTCTGCATTGAAAAAAAAATCCACCATATCATGATAAGCATTATTTTTGTACATCAACCATTTAAGTCCTAAATAGCACAAAATGTAAAAAAGTGACAATAGTACAAAGCATTAGTCTACCAGATGACTTCCAAGACAAAAAAAAAATGAAATCATATTAGAGATATAAAAGTTCTCTAAATATTCAAACTTATCTTTTTCTAGTTTTAATTCTCCATATTATGGAATATGTACCCACTATCCTATTTGCATTCAATTTTACCTTCAATTCACACCATACAACTCGTATAATGTATGCATTCTCCACGTTCTCTTCACCTATGAATCCTACCACTCTGTTTTAAAATTATTTGGAAAATCAGAATTTTTACAATGCTCATCATGATTTTTTGACAATAAGATATAAAATCACTTTAGGTAAAATGCAGAGCACATGTTTAGGTAAAATGGACAGAAAAGTACTTCACATTCAACTGAGGTTTCAAGACAAATTTACTTTCCTCTTCATGATTAAAAATGACCTCTCAACACCGGATAATCCAGGACAATCCGGTACTGGAGACTAAAGATCTGGCAATGCTGACAAGTAACAACTTCACACGACTGAATAAACTGTGAAGGCAACACTCAACCAGCCACACAACTTGGAAGCCAACATGGTCATTCTCCTCTCCAGGGATCTACAGTGCTCCCTTCCCCTCCAAGGATTAAGCTGGATCAAACTTTTAGTTTCCACTAGACTTATAGGAAGCATCATGTACTTTGAATTTACTGCCTGATATCACGAAGGTATGCCAGCCTTCAGCAACTAAATTACCTTTGAACTGTTACTCGTTGTGACCTGTCAGGAGGATTTTCCAGATACCAATATTATTTTTAAATAGTTCTGACATGTATTCCAAACCTAAACCTTAAGTAGGTATACTATAAAACAGCTCTATTCTTATGGATATGTTTTATCCATTTGCTGCTCCTTTTACAAGGAGTTATAAAAGACAGGCTCAATCCTATTTCCAAAAAAGGCTTCTCTAATGTAAAGGGCAACTCTCCATGTGAACATATAGCTATATAAGCCCCGAATGCAAAAGCAGTTTCTACTGATGTTTCAGAACACTCATCCAGGGTATCTTTTTTCTGAATAAATTTCTTAAAAAAAAATAAATAAATAAAAATCAAGGTACAGATTATTTTCTCAGGGCCAGTGAAAAGGTGACCTCCCATCAGAGGAAAAGTGACTCAGATCTGCCTGGAAGCAATTCTTTCCTTATCCTTTTGCAAAGTAATACCCTTCAAAAATAAATAAGTGGGAAAATATAAGAGAAACGAACTCTGAAACATCCTGGCTCTTCAGACCTTATACCCACATTTTCTGAAAATATGGTTTTGTTTCATTAAATTAAACTGACATTGTTTTGCAACATACTAAATTAAAAAAAAATACACATTTTTCTGTGCGCTAACAACCCTCAGCCAGGAGGAAGAAAACACAGGATAAGATCCAAGGGAGCAGGATAAGATCCAAGGGACTGACAATCTTATTTTGAAGGCAAAGTCCATGAGTGTTATGACATGGCCTTTTCAAAGATTTAAGCTCCACTGAACTAAGCCAAATTCCTTATATATATGTTAAATACAGCTTGATAGGAGACATAATTTAAGTGGGAATAATTGAGACTCCTTTTAAGAACAGCACTTCCAAGAAGAAAAGCATCTGTAGTTAAAGACAGCAGGCTTAGAAAGCAGAGTGCCTTCAGGACTACAACTACAGTGTCTCTAAATGCTGTAAGATTTATGTAAGTCTGAGAAAACATCTTTCCTCACATATTAACATGACAGTAACAAAGCATTTGAGACAAAGGAATGGAAAGCAGAGATGTCCGCTGGTCTGTGAGAGCAGAACTTTTGAACCCCGGTAATACTGACATCTTTGTGATAGGAAGGCAAGAGGGCTAGGGATCAGATGTCTAGTATCATGTTGCCCCTCGGTTTCTGATGTGCCTGTAAGTGATTAGGCCTGGTATGCCCTTGGGCTGAAATCACAGGAAGCACAGTGTGCCCAAAACAATTTTACTTAAATGAAAAATAATCCTAAATGAGTCACAATACTTTTCACAATCTAAAATGTTATCATTTAGGAAGCCTTCCTGCATTTCATGTCTTGACACACGCGTACTTCTGAAGATGGACAGAAATACAATCAAAACATCACTGTGACAAAATCCAAAATTTAAAAATTGAGTGTAGAATTCAGTAATGTCTATAATAAATCCCTTCATGCAGAAAAGAGATCATTTAAAGGAATGCAGTTTACCATGTCTTCTTCATGGTTTTAAAAATCTCTTTCAAATTGCTCTAATGGCAAGTGGTTAAGTCAGAAATAGTCAAATCTCATTAAAAAAATTATTACAGTTCTTGCTGTTAATAGAACAAGGCCATTCTTCACATAACTTAATTACATAGTTGAAATTTCCAGGATTCTGCTCCCGAATCTGCTCGGACACGTGGGGACAGGGAACTAAGAAAGAGGGCAGGGAATCTAGAGCAAGCAACGGCACTACAACATTGTCCCCTCCTTTCCTAGGAGGGAGTTCTACCTTAAAATCAACACAAAATGTAACTTTACAATGAAAAAGAACCTATGTGTACGTGCGTGCATACATACAGATTAAAGACAGACAACTGTTTTAGAAATATAACTTCAGTGATTTACAAATGGACGCTGTAAGTTAGTACAACCCACAAATGCAGAAAAATGAATGTTTCACAATGTCTTCAGCTTTTTATAACATTTTAAAAATTTATTATTACCTTAATAACATTATTCTAAAATACATGTTCTTCCTCTCACATACCAAAGCTACTTACCGTTTTGATTTCTAAAGAAAGAACACTATTCAACAGCGGTGGTCAAACAAACATTGTATCACAAAAATATAAAGATTACTCATTTAGAAATAACTGCATTATTGTTACAAAAGTTCTTATACAAGGACCAAAACAGATGTTACCTTAAAAATCATTCCAGTGATTTTTTTTAAAAAAAAGCTTAAATCCAAGTCACACAGGTGGACCTGCAGCACTTGTACCATGTCTGCTATGTCATCTTACATCTATCATGACTGCAAACAATAACGTAGAAAACAAATTTTGCGGAACTAACAGTAGAACCGTTGCATAAAGAAGTCTTTCATATTGCTGTTTTCAGTCTTATATGTATGCTTACAAATATAAAATAAACCCCATTCTAAAGATCCTCACTCATCACCTTGATTAACTCTTAACTAAAAATTTAAATCACAAGTGCTTTCTGGGTATTTGCTTTGAATATAAAAACCCATGGAAATTGCCATTTACAGATTACTGCGCTAAATTCATAAAGCTTTGCACTTCATATTATTTACTCTACAGAGAACAAAGAATTAAAAATTTTGTTCTGAAATCCAAGAAATATACTTACGAAAGTAAAGCAGTGTCTTACAACACTGTATATTTTCAGCCATGGATATCTATTGTTATTGCAACACATAAAATTAAATTTCTTATTTAGCTCTTAGGAAAGGGCTTGCATTGTAAGATCATAAACCCTTTGAGGGTGGAAAGTACAATAATTATTCTATATTTCTGTGTATATTTATACTTCAATTTTGGTTGACAGTGGCATTTTTATAGCTCAGAATGCTCCAGCCTCATTAGCTATGAGGATTGGCGCTGGTTTGACAACTGCCCTTAGGCTACATTGCTGGTACACCTCCAAGACAGAAAGGCTACACACATATATGGGTGGGCATTCCTTGGAGATCACCTAATCTTTCCCTGTGGACAGCGTAACTGATAATTCTGACCTAGGAATAGGAACCAGAACGAGCAAATTGACACATGCTGTAGTTCATGGCTGTTCAATAATTCATCAGGAAATAAACAGTCTGGGAAGCAGAGAGACCACGCTATTCAGCCTCCTCTTGTTTTGTGTATTGCTACTTTCATCAGAGCCTTAGAGACCTTTGGATAGTTCTCTCTTGAGGCACCATGGCTTAATCTAGCCACTATTGGGAACTGGACCTCTTGGAAACTTATGGCCACAGTCTGGAAATCCCTTTTTATGATTGGTTTTCCCACATGCACAACACAGTCAACAGCTTTTGTATAACTGGCAGACAAAACACATTCCCTACATTAATGACATTCTCCAGTAAGGCTACAAGACTGGAGATTCGGTTTCTTTCTTTTCCATTTTTCTTCAAAATGTCGCATCTCTGCTGTTGCAGATATAAAATGGAGCACACCAACTCTTTTCTTTCTCTGACATTCCCCTGAAAGTTTTTCTCCTGCAAAACTAAATCTCCCAACACAAGACATCACACGAAGATTTTGGAAGTTCCATCATATTGAAAGTTCTGCATATACCATAATATTTCAGACGGAAGACGAAAATTCATGGCGCCCTCCTCTTCTTCAGTTCTGAGGCAGCAATGCTTTGTTCTGACAGACATAAAGAACTACACAGACATTAGCCCAGATTCCTCCACCCAGAGGTCCTAGAATTTTTTGGATCAAAAGAGATAAGACAGTTTGCGAATTCATAAAGATGCTACAAGAAATGAGCCAACACCCCCCCAGTACAAGCTGTTATAAACCTAGCTCTCTAGGAATCCTGTCCCATTATCTCTGCAGTCCATGCAAGCCCACACATTTCACAGGATTTCTTCCATAAAGGGTTCCATCCTCTCTATCATCCCACTTCTTCTTTGGAGAGGTTGCGTGCATTTCTATCTCCCTCCTCTGCTGAGACTGCCGACAAAACATGAGTCCTGTAAGTTAGCTACCATAATCAGATCCCTTCTCCTTATGCAGTACCTCCATGCTCCGTACAAATCTTATTTGTTGCAACATGCTTCCCTGTCTTCAGCAGATCACTACTTTGTTATGCCAGGAGAATAAGCTGGTCACTTCCAATTACAAATTACGGAAGAATTCTCCTTCTATCTGTAGTCAAAGATGATCAACTTAGCCCATGGCTATCATGCTTCTAACAGCCTTCTCAGCCACTGCTGCCAATCCTTACTCCTCCAGCAGCCTCCCTGGAGGTGGCTGAGCCCACAGCAGCCGACGTTCTAGGGGACACAGAGCCGAGCAGCAGAACTGGTAGGGAAGCATGAAGCGCCCACCCCTAAGCACCAACCTCCCCTAAGCACCAACCTCCCCGTACCCCCTTTCTTATCCTCTCCAGCAGGCAGGCTGCAGTCACTCTAGTTTTACCACAGCTCTAACTCTACCACCGCAGCCAGCCCAGCCGCAGCCCAAGAAGAGGCCAGCTCTCACTGTCCGGCAGAGGTCCAAGGAACAGACGATGGCAGATCTCCAGCTGTCTTTCTGCTTCTGCTCCTTGTGCAGCAGGCTAAGAAGTTCACTTGGTGGTGTCAGGTGTAGGCACCATGAACAGATAGCTCTCTGCTATGGCTATCGTTCTGATTCTAAACTTTAAGTTAATGAAATGCACCCTAAAACTTCTGTACACAAGTGCAGCCGCAGATTTGGTGTGATCACATCTGCTCATACAATTTTTGGATTATCTTAGAATAAGCAAAAGTGCTAACAAAAAGGAACAAACTCTACATAGCTCTGTCTCACTTTCCATCTTCTAAAACAAAGCAACTGCAGAAATAATTAACAGACAAGAAAAATGACATATTGGATCCCCAAAATGAATTACGCTTCTGGGTTTGATTACTTCCCATGGATGCTATCACAGTTCAGTCAAAGCAAAAGCAAGGCCACTGTTCAGAAAATTATTCAGGAACCTTTACATTCTACATCCTGCAGTTAAATAATTATTAGCATCATGTATCAAAAATTTGATAATTCCTGTAGGCAGCACAATTTTCCAAACTCTCAATAGTAAATTTACAAACCATATGTAAAAGCCAAATAACCAGTGTAACCAGTTTAACATCTTCGATGATAATAAATGAAAAATTAAAAAAATCCATATGCATGAAGACTTGAAAAGAGGAATGCAAAGGAATGAGGAAAAGTTGGAAGCAGGAGAAAAAGATTTCCTCTAGACATTCAACATCGTAAATTATAAATACACCTGGTGACATCAATTGGATTACACTAGTCCTTCATGCACTCTGTTTTGTCTGCACAGAAGAAATGTTTGCCGACTAATCTGTTCAGCAGTGAAGACAGACTAAAGTAATGTAAATAACTCTGTTTATGTATTTATAACAAATAAGTATTTCCATTAATTTTTCTGCCTAGTTTTGAATAGTTTTACCCTCTCCTAAATGTTAAATGACGTTACATTTTAAACATTGTTATGAAAGCCCAACAACACTTCTGCACATTTGGACTGCTGCCTCCTTAGTTTGGAATTTCCAATAAACAAGTTGCTCTGCTTTGATTTTCGCTGCCAAGTTCACACTTCTCAAACAGAATACAGTCAACTCAAACTTCAATTCATATTCAACTTTTTTCTGGCTCAATTTCTACTTACACACTGTGCAAAAATTCAGCAATTTCTTGGAAGAGGAAAAAAAAGACTTATGACTCTTAGTAATTATATGTTTCTTCTGGAAAAATTAATTTCATTTTATTAATGTCATTCCCCATTTTCAGACTGAATAAAATATAATTCCACAATGGAATTTAATGAAAACATCTTCCTTGAGTCATCAAGAAAATTCCCTCCCTCCCTATATATAGCCCAATTAAAGAAAAAAAAAAAAAAAGAAAAAAGTGTTTTTATTTCTCCCTTTGCCTTGTTATACAAGAAAGCTAACCTCATATACTTACATGCTTTGTCTCTCTTAGAACTAAATTATCTAACTCTGCAATAACAGCATTTATCTTGAAGACCAAAATATCTAGGCCACAGTGTCACAAGATCCAGCAAGCCAACATAACAGTTCACCATAATCAAATAGGGGAGATGGTACTTTCACCCAGTTCCTTTCTTCCTGATCACAGCTGCATCCTCTCACCACTTATCTTGCTGTTTTTCTGGTTCTCTCTAGCCTTAAGGCAGTTTAACTTGATAAAAGAACAGAACAATATCTGAAGAAAAAAGTGAAACATATTCTACCATTTCAGGGAGCTCAACTGGCTCAAAACAAGATGCATCAGACACAGAAATTACCAAAATATTGCTCACAAAAGGTGTTATTATTCTTCTGATTGCACCAGTATTTTACATTGCATGATACCATTAATAACATTTAAAAAAAAAAATCATTTGACTTTTCCATAATTCACATGGTTCACCAAGCATCTATAAGGATGGGGATCCTACCTCCACTCTGGGCAACCTGCTCATTAACACAGAGAATATTAAGTACCCGTGATTGAAAAACCTAAACAGAGAAAATCTGGAAGGGCTGCATATTTTTCAAAATTATCACAACTGGATAATACTGTACTAAACTCTGCTGTAGAAAAGAATGAAAGGCAGTACACAGAAAGCATAAAGAATCCATATCCAGAAAAGATAAAACTATGGGCAATAGCAGGGTAGGGAATCTCACATTATACACCTCAGACAGTGGCAGAAGTGAAACAAAATCTTTAAAGAAATAAAACACAAGGACACGCTACTTTATTTCAAAAGAGAGAAATTAAGGCAATTTCATCAGCACAAGGAACGTTTTAGAGCACAGCCAGGATTCCAGACTAAGTGCTCAGTCTATATTCCAGACTAAATGCTACATCTACTATATAGACTTTTCATAAAGTTATCTAAGAATTTTATTTAAATCAGATTGCTGTGAAAAAAAAACACTAAAATTTCTACATTAAAACTCCTAGATATTGTAGCTTCCAGCAGTGCCAATACCCAGATCAGTTCATTTCCATAATGTAACCTTTTCATTTTTTAATGAAACTCAACCAAAGCATAAACTGCTTCCCCTAATGTTGGAGACATTTAATCAGCAGTGTTGGGAATAATGTTAATGTGACATAAAACAACACAAAAGAAGGAAACAAACACTCGTCATCTGCATGAGCAACGTAATATTCAAATTTATTTATACCTTCAAATGCCACATGAAGTTATTGACTTCTGGAGAGGAACAGCCAAGTAACCTGTCTATAGCTACCCAATAACAAAGCTCAACCTCATGTGAATTTCTACAGATTTTACAATTTTTAATGCAGAAAATCCAATGAAAAAAGTACCTATTCTAAGTCACTTATATTACAACATTGAATTATGATTTAGGCAAAGAGAAAATCGGAGTGCTTTTTCAAGAATATTTAATCTTCCACTGGACTGGATTTCATTTCTCTGTTCTCTTATTAGAAAGAAAAAACACTACAACGCAGGTATACAAGTTATATTTAGTGCAGCCCTCTTCACTTACCTGAAGACAATATGCCTCCCAGGAATTTATAAAGTATTTTACATTAACTAATAAAACTTTGTACCACATGTGCAAAAAACATATATTTAGCCTTACTTCTCCGTGTCTTAAAGGTGTAATAGCTCCTCTTGCAACTGCCATTCGAAACAATGTTTCTGTGGCCTGCATCAACAAACATACATAAGAATTAGTTATTAAAAAAAAAAAAGACAATACAGCCCATGATTTGTTTAATTTTTTTTGTTTTGTTAACATTTTTAAAATGTCAGCTACATTTAGCATCCCTTTTGCAATCGAATCACTTCAATGAGGTCATTTAGAAAAGCCTGCATGGGTTAGGAAAAGGTTCGCTGCAAGGTGAGATTTTGAGGATTTTGGTCCCTACACCTAAAGGGCACGTTCCCGTGACACCACAGTGGTCGCTAGCCTTTCCAGTGAGGCTGGAGAAGTGCTCAGCCCCACGCAATGCTCCTCCACAGGTCGTCACCTAGAAGCAGGATACTATGGGAAAAAATGGCTATGCAATATTTTACAATTCACAAAACTCATTTCTTTTAAAAATTACTGTTTAATATATGCCTAAAGTAATGAACAAGAATCAGACTGATATGACTGCAACATGCACAAGAGAGTTTCTATAACTGGCCAATATTTCCATTCATTTGGTTTTAAGCATAGAGACCCCAGATTGCCAGTTTCTTCTATTTACAAGTTGGTTGCAAAAAGCAGGAAAGAAGTTCACTGGTTACATAAAAACATGGACTGGCACATCAGCACACACAAAAACAGATCAGTTTTAAAGGCAGACTTCCTTGTTCTTGTAAGAAGTAGTGAAGTGGAAGGAAAAGAATAGGTTTTAATATCTGTTTCTGATAAAAACTGTTCCAACATTAAAAGATTATGTTAAAAAGTAATTAGCAGGCTGTCTGAAAATAAGTATTTAGAAAGTTTACAAATAAAAATAGTTTGTAGTTAGCAACTACTACTGTAATTGATTAATAGCAATATATAAAACAAGGAGCTCAATGCTCATACGGTAATAAGATTTGCTGGGTTCATGCTACACTGCTTCAAGATAACTCTATCTCAACAAATGCAATATCAAAGACATCCATGGAGATTAGTTCCCCAGTCTTCCTAAAGGCAGATTAAGCAGCTTTTAGTGTACAGTGGGTTTTTTCCCTTTTCTTTTCTAAATAATTGCCCACAAAAGAAAATTTTGTGAAAGAGCTTTTAATTGCCTTACAAATCCCGCCACCCCTAATCCATAAATGAACGTGTAAGCCCCCAAAAGCTCGGCCGCAAAATGTGTTACTTCGTTTACACCCCCGACAACACAGAGCACTCCCAAAGTGGGATTCTCCTCCACCTCCCAAGCAATATAGGCTTAAGCAAACCTCACACAACCTTTTGTATTCCTCCAAATTGGCTGCTTTCATCAGCTCTTCCCACCAACGTTTTCAAGGATGTTTCAACCGAATTGAGCATTCTTGTCCACACAGCTCAGCTCCTTTTGTTTCTTTTGAAAACCACTGGTGTGTGTGACTCTCTTTTCACATCCACCAGTAAAAGATCTCTCTTAATACACTTGTACTCGTGTAGTTAGTGTCAGATGTCAAAACCATCCGGCAACACGGAAAATTCACAGCAACAGCGACGCTGGCACCATCGCTCTCCCCATCTGAGCACCACTCTCCATGTGCCAAGGATCGCTAAGAAGATTAGCCCTGCAGCCGCAGCCTCCTACCCCGAGCGCGGGAGGTGAGGCCACCTATGGCCATTCACACGCTGACAATGATGCGGCCGGAGGGAGAGCGTGCTGCGGGGTTTCTAAGCATGCAAAATCATGACAAAAACATGAAAACAAACATTTGGAAAATACTTCAAAAACTTTGAAAAGATTGAAACAACACACAGACTAGCAACACAAGTGATCAGGTTAGGAAAATTTTGCCACACTTACAACATTTAGCCTGAACTTCTCTGTAATATTGCTGTTTCAGACACCCTCCCACACTGTCCTCCAGCTTTCAGCTTTCTCCCTTCTGCCCCACAGCTAGAGGCACAGGCACGGACCACAGGAGTTCAGCTTGGAAGAGACCACTGGCAGCCATCTGCTCCTACCCCTGCTCTGTGCAGGGACACTTGGAGCAGGTCTCTCAGGGCTTCGTCCGGCCACGCTCTGAGCACCTCCAAGGATGGAGGTCCCACAGCCTCTCTGGGCGACCTGTTCCAATACTTGACAACCCAGTTTCCAGTTAAAAGTCTCTGAAAAACTGCAGTTTACAGAAGATTTGTAGAGTCTTCCTAAAGAAGCACGGCTTAATTTCCCAAATTCTCCATCAGCAGTGGCAATGCTTCACACCAGCTAAATGAAAGACCTTCCTTCCTTCCTTTTGTGGTTTCCAGCTCTGCCAAGAGAAGCCACATGTAAACACCGAAACCCTGAGTGCAGAGCGTCCTACTAACAGGCAGGCAGCATGGGGCAGGGAGAAGCAGCATGGGTTGAATATGGAGGAATAAGGATGAAGGAAGGGAAAAGCAGACTTGGACAAGAGCAAGGAGTGAAGGGACATTGGTGCAAAGGAGCTCCTAAACCCAACAGCTACACTGGAAACTGGAATTCAAAAGGGTTAAAAAAAAAAAAAAAAAAAAAAAAAAAAGAGGTACAAAAACACAGGTAAACAAGGTGTCACAGCTGGGCTTGGAAATGTCTGTGAAGGAGCCTGAAGATGCTGAACTGAGTGAAGCAGATAAACATTAAAAACACCCATTCAATTGCACAAAGACAACTGCAGGACATCCACTTTTTCCAAGCCTTTAGCATTACGGACATATGTCATTTAGAAAGCCTCTATATCATGCTTGAACATTATCCCACTACATATACTTAAATTTTAAGTCTGTAAGAAAAAACTTTATTTTTTGAAATGATAAAGGCAAACTCCATCACAATACTCCATATGCAATAACAAGAAAAGCTAAATGAATGAAGAAACCTGCAATAGTGATAAGAAAAGAAAAAAAGGAACAATATGCTCATATACCAGCCTCATACACTTTCTGAAGTTCTGCATACAGTACTATCTTACTGGTATTAAAAGCATCCTTATAAGATACTAAGCATACTTTGACTAAAACTCCGGTTATTGAATACAAATGAATTTTCCCCTGGTATGTTTTTACTTTGTAATTTCAGTTATTATGATAATAGCTAATATTCATGCTGCATAATATTCCGACACAAATTGTTTCAGTTTTGATGAAGTTTAAATCCATTGAACACAAATGTCACGTCTTTAAATACAAGGACTTTCCATTTGAATATACTTAGTATTTTTTCTTTAAAATTAAGATTATATCCAATAAAAACATGCAGAGTGCTGCCCTGCCACAAATTCATCTGTCTTTCAACACAGAATTCCTCATAAAATAACTTGGACTTCTAAAGCAGTGGATTTCTATTGGAAAAGTTTAGCATACTTTTAGACATCAGGTCAAAACTCCCCTTCTGTCACCAAAGAACAGCTGTCGCAGCTTTCTGGGTGTACAATTCACATTATCCTTATACAAAGACACCCGGAGTGGGTCATATACCATTCAGAATAAGTTTGATTAACTGGTTATAGTGTCAGTCCTTCTAAATTCTTAAGATATCTTCTAAAATTCTTGCATATTTTTACATTAGACATCTTCCAAAGAATGCTGATCTTTTTCATACAATTGCATTTGTTGTTTCCTAAATGAAACATACTTCATAAGTTATGCCAATTTTTAAACACTGAAAATATTAAAATAATCTTTTTTTTTGTTGTTAGGATGTATAACTATGACTATGAAATACAACTGATCAGCTGATGTGTAACATTTATCATCATAGCAGCATAACTGATTGAAAAGGTAAAACTGGTCATTTAAGAAAAAAAATACTGTTCCAAAGAAATAGCCAACTAGGAATGCATATACTTTTAACTGCCTCTACCTCTGTTAACATTAAACATTTCACTGTAATCAGACTTTTATGAAGCCGTTAAAAGTTAACATTTATTTTCATTCAATTCACTGGGAATAAGTCTTAAATAAGAAGCATTACAGGTTTAGGCAATCACTTTAGGTATCCTGAATTCACATCTCTGAAGAGAATTATACAAGAAAGCAAATTATCAACAGATGGTTTTAGTGATCTCAGTGTAAAATCAATCTGCTGCCAAGCTAATAATCACTGAATCTAAAACAGTGTGTTTGATTTTAAGACACGTATATTGTGTTATATGTGAGGTGAAATGGCAGTACACTGTATCTTACCACTCTACACTGTCCTGCAAATTCATGTCATCTACAGACAGAGGCAACCAACGGGTGTTTCTGCCCCTCACAGAAAGCAGTCATTTCTGTCCAAATTTCTTGCAAGAGAATAAGACAGAAGGAGAAACCACTTGTATGAACCACATCACTTTAGACACCTAGGTTAAACAGTTAATGCCCGCCATCAAAACTGAAGTGGAAAGTAATTGTGTGCTATTGATGGAAATTGTAGGAAAAACAGCAAGAAAAACAGTACTTTAGATTCCAGATGTTTTGAATTTTCTAGGCACATACAAAAATAAAATGGTCTTCTAATGCTTCATCAAAAATAGCTACCATTTTACCAAAGTTAAAGTTGCAAATACAAACAGTGCAGGGGACTGCTAAAGCAAATTAATCTTAAAAATGCATGCTTTTTCATGACCTGAAACCATTACAGATAGGTAATGAAAGGCACAGATTTTTTGAAGTTATTCACAGCAATTGAGGGATTTTAATAAAATGAAGAAGTAGTCTGTCATAAGAGTAAAACAGGGTGAAGAGTAACTAAAGACTTTCACTCCTACTCAGTTTACTTATCACGGATGCAATACCTGGCTGAAGGCTCTGCCCTGTAAAGTTGGCGCATGTCCACCTATTGTTGACATTTTCAAGTGTTCCCAACACTGAAATCATCAATAACGTTTTCAATGTATTCTTCTATTTGAGTGGATATTGCATATGATCTATTGTTATAGTTCTTTTCAGCAATCCATCACACAGCTTTTGAAAACTGTGCTAAAACATGATAAAAACAAAAAACAGAGAGACAGACAGACTACGGAGTTGGTGAGGTTCAGAAGGGACAATGATTAGAGGCATTTATTTACAAAGTGTCCCTGAAATCAGAAAGTTTTGTAACTTACATCCACAAAATTTCAAACGTAAAGTGATCCTCTCCATCTTTACCCTATTCTAGGTGACAGATGTCTATTTAACTAAGAGCTTTTCTCTAAAACCAAGCTTTACTAAACACAAAGTCCCCTTAACTGATGAGCTATTTATTGTTACAACTTTTGATGAAACTACTGCAATACCAACACAGGATTTATTTCCATGTTATATCTTTTATGAATTTAAAATATAGCTAAATATTTTAGAATACAGTACTGAAGTTAAACTGATGCTTTTAAAAGAATAAATGTTTAAATTCTAACTTTCCTGAAAAACTCAGGAAAATTTCAGCTTATTGCATTGTACCAGTGTGAATTCCACTCCCTCTGTAAGCATTTGGGTTTTTTGGTTGGTTGGGTTTTGGGGGGGGGGCTTTTTTTTTTTTTTTTAGAGCAAACATCTCTGCCTTCAGCGTTGAACCATTTATACCTTGCTTATACAATGACTATATCATTACATATATGGTATCTGTCAGATGCAAGTTTTCTGTTTTGTCACTAGCAGGTGAAAATCACTTCTTACCTTTATCTTCTGTAGCAGTAGCTTACACTATAAACTAAAGACTGAACAGTTTATATCCTATGATAAAGCACAACTTACAGAGCTTGTGACAACCTCACATGTTTTCTGAAACTTTCCTAATTTTTTCATTTGCAGCTTTTAGAATGTGAACACCCACAGAGAAACCATTATTTCCTATGCCCATCTTTTCATTCCACAATACTTTATCTTTCTTTCCTCTGCTTGCGTACACAATACTGCCTTGTTAAAATGAATTTAATTTGTGCAGCTTTAACTAAGACAACATCATAACATATAATCACATGAATATTGCCTGCCCCAAATAGAAGCAAAGATGCACGTAAGGGGTGGAGACTGCAACATTCACAAGCCCCAGCAATTATCAGCCCCTGGGACGATCTTGGGGGAGCTCTGGACAGCTTTACACTAGGAGAAAAGGGCCAAATCTGCTCTAATTTATGGGGGGAGATAAAGGCCAGCCTGAAGATTAGAGGGCAGAAAGCAAACAAAGGACAGCCTTAGCCATTTATCTTATACAACAAACATGCCTTTCTAAAAAAAACAATAATTTGTAGCATTTTATTAACATAGAACAAATATTCCAGTGCTAAAACTAATGAGACCATTAGGGTAAATAGCTCTTTTTGGAGTTAGGAAGTTTTACTCCTCCCTTGGAATATCCACAGATCTGTGGTCTAAATTTAGAGTCAAATTTACAACCAAATATTTGATCAGTTCAGTGCAATTTCTAGTATGTTAACAAATTCCATTTGCTCACCAAACTAAATCTGTATTTTAAGGGCTAATCAACTTCCTTATCAATTAATTTACCTTACTGACTCTATCCTACTACCTACCCAAACTTCCTAACTCCCAGAAGATAATAAACATCAAGGTGAGGGCACATCAAGGCAGATCCACTGCGAATGTGGCAGTTGTACTTCAGCGTAGCCTCTAAGAGAGATACCACTCTTGAGGTCTTTCACCAAAAACTCATTTCTCCCTTTCAAACTGACCACGCGCACATTTGCACCTCGCGAGCGTGATGGTACAGAGAAAAGGAGACAGACGCAAGCCCGAGAGCAGAGCACACTGCAAGATCCACTTTGCGGTTAGCCTTTGTGATGTCCCCTTGCTGCAGACCGGCTCGAGAAATCCCAGCCTCCTCTTAAAAAAAGGGTTTTACCTTACAGCTGCAGAACTCGCAGTGAACAAATGAACCAAGTGCAAAAATAATAAAGCATTACCATGTAAGCCTGCCAAAAGTATGAAATAGAAGCATTAGCATTTATTTATCTTAATCTGAACCCAGTAGTCTGCAGTTGCGGTAATTGTAACTTTTTCCAAGATGATGATTTTTTTCTTCTCTTGACTTCTTCTCTACTACTTTTTCTCCCTTTCCTTTCCCCCACTACCCCCTCCCAAAATGCAGTACTGCTTTGTATATCATCTGGATTCTTGGCCTATAGCTGCCTTTTACCTTTCTCTAGTTTTCTCCACCCAAGGGAGTTAACTGCTTGATTATGTCGAACTCTGCAACCAACTGAATATCAGGAAGCCATGGGGGAAAAAAAAGGAAAAAAGAAAAAAAACACAGCAGTATAATGCTCATGAACTGAATTACCCACAGAACAGGCCAGCAGCCAGCATGGGAAACCGGAGAAATCAGCCCGTTCAGCTCCTCCGCGGGGACAGCAGCGCCAGAGGGAGGCCGTCCAAGGGAGGCTGCCTCCCAACCAGCGTCTCTGCGTTGGAGAAATAAACCCCTGAGGCCAGCTAAAAGCTTCCTCCTTTCCAATCGCGTATCAGGAAGGCAGAAAATAGCTGCAAGCCAGCCTGCAAAGAGCACACTGCAACAACTTTTGATTAATAGCAGCGTATCTCAGAGCTCTTCAACTACTTTTAATGCTGCCAGATAGAGCAAAAGGTAAGAACTGAAAGACCACTCTGGGCAGCCCAGGAAGAGGTGCGCGTGCTTGCGCACAACCAGTGCTCCCACTGCCCCTCAAGACTCAGCTCTGCTCTTCACATTTGTGGCTCCAAAACGGATAGAAGAAGCATATGCACCCATTCATCTACCCGTCACTGTCCGTACAACAGGAATACATCCAGACTGCCTCCATCTCCTGTTAGGAACTGATTTATGGAGGAACATCTCTGCTCCCTGGTCAGTCAGCAGGAATGATACAGCCCACAAGCACTTGGCCTGTCCAGGCTTGAGGCAGCCACCAAAAGCTGCACCGGAGGCAGGACAACACCACCCTGAACCACCTCAAGCGCCAACACCGCGTACCTAACCACAGCCCTGCCCACCACTCTGGCTCCTCACGGTACCTTCCTGCGTGAGCTGCTGGGCTGAAGAGCACTGGTGAACATCTTAACAAGAGAAAGGAAGGAAATGGGGGCTGGGGATGTTGAATTAGTTCCCACTCTGTCATAAACAGGTGAAGTCCAAGTCTTCTACGATACAAGTAAAAGTCGACGAAGGTGAGCTTGCATGGTCTGCCCACAGTTCCTCAATGAGTTACGGGGACAGTTGAGAGCAACCCCAAAGAGCCCTGAATCCTTATGCTGCTCTAAACCCCGGAAAACATCAGACGAAGCTTTAAACGCTTAATGACACTAGCAAGTTATTCCAGCACCCTTGGATCTTGTAACACAGACGTTTTAAGGTTTTGCTATGACCATTAAATTAATCAAAAGATGCAATTTTAGAAGACTTAATTTCATACTATCCAAGCACATATTCTGGAATTTCAGATTAACGTAAATAGAATCATCTGTGGTTCCTTCATCTGCCTTCATTGACCAGAAACTTCTTGTTCATGTGAACCGAGCAGGTTCAGATCATTTGGTTCATTCACTGCAAGCTTCACAAGATTTATGTTTAATGCGTTTCACAACCATAGTCCTTTTTCTTTAGAGGATTACCTCATCCTTCACGTTTCCCAATGGCAGCAGTTTAAGTAGTACGTCTTAGTACTTGCACATGGAACAAAAATTTTGTTGTCCCAATTAGTTTGTTTCTATGTATTGTAATTTACCCACAAAGTTAACTTAAAATAATACAAATCTAATATAAGAAACATTTGCAAACTAGTGATTTATCATCACCATGCTGTAAACAATAAGTAGAACAGACTACATCTCCTTCAGATCAGACATTGGACTCATTTACCAATCGTATTATTTAAACATGTGTACACCATACAACCATCCCGAACTAATTAGAAGCAGAATGCATAGGTTAATGCTGTTTCATTCTTGGTGCAGTTTATAAAAATGCCTCCCCTCTGCCTAGAAAAGTTTAACTGATGTTTGACAACAGCTAGATTGTTTTCAGTGAAGGATATATATCTTCTGGAGATGACCTAACAAAAAATTAATTGCTGAGATATTTATGACAGGCGGTCGTCCATTTAAAAAATAAAATGCTGAGAGTAACTGATTAAAACTACTTAAAACAACTGGTGCTAAAATTCAGAAAGTCAATATTGGTATGTATTTTATGGGGAATGGTAGCTAACATTTTATTAACATCATTAAGTACTCTGCATTATTAAAAAAAAAAAAAAAAAAAAAAAAAAAAGAGCTTTTTTTCCCTTTAAGGTGAGCTGAAAATTTCGGGACTTGGAACGATACTTTGCGAGCTGGCAGGAGCACCAGACAGCCTCTTCCTGTTCTTGAGAAAACTGTCCTTATTTCGCTAACTAATGAGCTAAAAGCAATTTTCATTTACAGGCTGCAAAATGCTCAGTGCTTGCTAGGAGTTTGCAACTGAAGTGATTTCAGATGAACCGAACAAACAAGATTGCTTCTTCCTGAGCATCTTTCCCCAAAAATCAAACAGCAACAGTGCCTACGGGATTTTAGAATAGCATTCTCTCATCAGTAGCGCTGGGCCTAAAGCAGACTACACTGTAGTTACAACTGCACGGCATTTTCTCCTTTTAAGAAAGGACGGAAGTTTTTATCATAGGACTAATCTTAGAAGGAAGTCGAACTTCTCCTTTACATACAGCAGCAGAAGGGCCGTGCATATTCTGAACATTAAGGCTGTGGACAGAAGCTGCAGTGGAACTGTACTCCAACAGCCTAGCTTCTTAATAACCAAGTTCTTGACATAACAGAGACCAACCATCTTTGAAACATTACACAAACACAGAACAGCAAAAAGTAGTAAAGCCTGTCAAATCAGCTCAGACAAAAAAATTATGAGAAGTATAAATTTCCCAGCTCTAATGCTGTGGCTTAAGAATTGTGAATTTCCAAAAGTCTGCAGAATTCACCAGAGGAGGGATAATACTTTCCACTTACCTCCCAAAGTAACAAAGAAAATTAAATTATCTATGTCCATCTATACTGCTTTAAGTACACTCAGAACAATTAAAATGCCAACAGTCTGAAAAACATACATCAACAAACTTGGAAAGAGTGAGGGGCGAATGTCTCAGGTCTATAACAACCATTGAAGCACATGAAGTTATCGAACGCTCTCTGAATACCATCAGAATGGGTAATTCTAGGCAACTATTTCTCATACGTAAAATGGTTACCATATTTGCCCATTTTATGTGTGATTCGTGAGGATACATTTGTAATCATCTGGGAAGCATTTAGACTACAGCTGATGACCATCACAGAGAAGCCCATGAAGGAACTGATAACCTGCATTTTAAAGAAGTTTTACACACACACCCTCCCAATGGCTACAGTTAAAATGTTGAGCAGCTGCTAATTCAGAAGACGCCTTCAATCATTTACTAGGAACAAGCAGGATTCTGCAGGAAAAGACATTATGCAGTCGCATAGTTAAAGACTACTTTAAAGCATCTTTGAAGAGAGGCAAAAATTAAGTTCAACAAGCACCTCATCAGTGCAACACCTGACCTCACAATCCTATGAATATCATTCAAGCACATTTTCTACACATAATTTTAAAATAATAGGAAAAAAAAAAAAAGTGATGCTCACTTTAGAGCAATAACAGTCTTTCACTTTGGCCTGTTCTTAAACATAACCTTCCCACTTGTATAAATGAACCATACGACTGTAACATAATATTTTGTAGTGCAAGTTTAATTCCTCTCCTGATGACAAGAACTGTATTGTTCAGTAAAAACAGTGCAAGATATGTAATCTTAAGGCTGAAACACCATGTAAGTAACAAAACCATGAAACCTTGTAAGAATACTATCAATTATCCCTGAAACTAGCTTTAGGAATCTAAAAACCTAAAAGGAAATATAAACTACTTTATATACAGAAATGTCATGCTAAGGACAGGTCTCCACTACTGACAGCTTTTAGATAAGGACTAAGATTTGTTACAAATGTGGTTATTAGAACAACATTTAGTCTTAAATTTCAAATCTTATCTTTCAGTGATATATCAAATTTTCTGTATCCTCCAGTAAGAATCTATTAAAGAACAAAAAGCACCAACATTCAAAATAACTCATGGGCTGTTTAAGAAGCAAACCTTTTGCACATTCAGGTTAACAAATTTTACAATGCACTTAAATAGGAGAAACGTGACTCCAAAACAAGCTAACAAACAAAATTAATCACAAGCAAAATGCTTTTCTAAAATTAGTATTTCATGCATAATGAACTCACACTACTAATGTAAATATCTGTCATACTATCCAATTATTTTCATGTAGAAAAGGATGAGAGTATTAAAATCTCGTTAAAAGAAAGTTTGAAAAACACTTATGTGGAAAACCTTGCTTTCATTTTTGTAGCACCTGGCCAAAACCTACTGAATTATTACAAGAGTCAGCAGATGAATGGCTGGTGGTATGTTAAATGCAGCCTAGCATATTCTGCTGTAATAGTCTGCTCTGGTCTTAAAATGTATTATTTATGAAATTAGGAAATCTGCATGTCCCAACGGACAACACAGGACGCTCGCAAAGGGCAAAGACAAAATGAGAGACTTTTAAGCCTGCGGTTTATATGTCCCATAGGATAATACAAGAACCACCACCAGTAAATCCTCTGGTAGATTTACCACATCCAGAAGCTACACTATGGTCCAAAGCTACTCCAGATAACGTAGAGTTGTATCACAGTACTGGGAGGACTAAGGAAGGCAACGAGAGGACAGCTTAAACTTTAAATTAAGTTTAAACTTAAATTCCTGTTCACCATCTCAAGAAGAGGCAAACCACAGAAACCCACTCTCACACCACTTTATTCACCCTAAGTTTATCCATTCTCTTTAATATAAAAGCAAGTAAGGAACCTGAAAAAACTAGGGAATTTTGAGTTTGACAAAAAATACTTTAAACAAGTAGAAAGTAACAAGAAAGAGATTTTTGAACAAAAGGTAGAATTATTCCTGGCTAAATTTAAAGGTAACAAATACATGTAGTACACGTAGTGGGGCTGTTGCATAAACCGCACTGGATTGCCCGGATAAGCATGTTCATCTGAACATCCTGTACGTTAGTACAGCCAAATAATAGCTCATACCTCTCGGGGAAAACGAGCTTCAATCACCCTTAGAGAAGAAGGAACTGTGTAAGGAATGTAGCAATACTAAAAACAATTTAGAGACCATGGCAGACAATCAACTGAGCATAAAACATGCTGTGCTGCCCATCAAATGAGCAAATTATTTCTGATAACTGCAGAAACTTCAAAGGGTCTCATAAATCAGACTGTTCCTGTGTCTTTATCTGGGCTCACACTTTAGAAAGCTTTCAAAACACAGCTAAAGAAATGATGCAGTGTTTGCAAAACTGATAAGAAGAGTAGTTAAGAAAAGGTTAAACTATCATGTATCAGGCCAGGCCTTCACTACAAGCTCTTCCATCTTATCTATCGGATGTTGTTAGAAGTCTTGCCTTTTTCACTGACATAAGATACAGAAAAACCCATGGTGTCAATGCTGCTACAACAGACAGGTTTCATCAGCAGACAACATGCCATTTACAGGAGCTGCATAATCACAACATCAGAAAAACCATCAGCACTAAGATGTTCTCCAGATATAGCTACACTAGAGGCTTTGTACTAACACAAGCATCCATATGGGAAAACTTGCTGGTAGTAGTCAGTTCTTGCACATGGCAGAAAGGAGGGGGGAAGAATTAACATTTCACAAAAGCCTCTGGATAACAGATAAAACTAGAGACGTGACGTGCATTTTCTTTGTTGTTTACCCTACCAAAGGAAGCAGTAGGTGCTCACCTGTTTTCAGTCTTGGTTTAAAGGTCCAGTAGCTGTAAAAAATACATTATCAATCAAAAGTCTGCAATAAAGGCTTTTGGGAGAGGTTTGTCTTCAAGCTGGGAGAGGTCTGCCATCAAACCGGCCATCAAATTACAGTGGCTGCTACAAACTACAAGTAAATCCTATTCCAGAATTAATCCGTTTTCACAAAGCCCTGATCTTCTCTTCCTCCCAAAACGGGTGGCATTTTGCCTTTTTTTTTTTTTTTTTTTTTTTTTTTTTAAACTATTCTGAACCCTATCATTGAAGTCATTCTCAATTTATCCATACGCTCCAAGCCTTCACTTCCGCAACACGCTGCAGACGGGAGGCACAGCAACACATGATCGCAAGCAGCCAGACCACATCAGGGCTTCCCAACTGCACGTGCCACCGAAAGGCGGAGGCACAAATCAGGATTAGGCTTCAGAGGCGGCTGGAGTCTCTGTGGCTGGCACCCAGGGAGCCAAAAAGCCCAGAATGAATGGATCCCTTAGTGTTTTAATTAGGCACATTTCTGAAACTGGCACTTCGACCGCTTCATCTGCGCTAATTGAGCACAACGCACCACGCTGCTCCGCAGCGCCAAACTACAAGTTTAACAACCATATAAAGGAGCCGGCAATATAGAATTCTTTTCCTTCTTAAAGGGGAAAAAAATAGCACTGGCCTAACTTGTCACTACACAAAACGGCGCTGGAAGGCTTCCAACGTTGCTCTGTAAGTGTTGGTTTATTAGCCCGAGACTGTTAATAAATAAATTGTAAATGAACTTATACTTGCTTGGGTGGATATCAAGAAACAATTGTATCACTGTTCTTACAGTGTTTACAATTTATTCTCATTCTTCACTTTTGTTTTGTCCTAGTTGCCCTGTTTCCTAAGCTATTTACCTTAGCAACTGACATTTATTTGGTCCATAAATTACTCTAATGCAGTTTAATGTTCTTACATAAATTTTACAAACACAACACTTGCAGAACATAGACTTTTATTAATTAAAACCATGCCACCACAAATGTAATATTTCTTTTATGTTTTTACTTATTGATAATTCTGGAAAACAAAGACAGACAGAGGGTTTCTCCTCCCTTCCACTGGCTGCGTTTGTGAAGTTTATATATAAACACACACGCGTATATGTATGTATCTTATTACCAGAGTGCCACAGCTGATAATATACAATCTTTGAAAGGAAAGAGACTCCATTCCAAACACTCAGCATGTCGACCTAGAAGCGAGACCCTTTCATTAAGAGAAACATAATTAAGTTTAAAACTTAGAATCCCCACTTTTGACTTTACCTTTGCAAGACTTCCATGATTTACTTCTAAATCTTGATGTTATTTCTAACAAGTAAGCAGAAATGGCTAAAGTCAAAACTATTTAAAGACTAAAAACTGACATCCAAAATAAAAGTTCAGGAAATCTGAAAAAGTGGTTGTTTTTTACAGTAACATGAAAGGTTTAAGGTGTCTACTGACAGACAGGTAAGGCACATATTAAAGATAATTCTGACTGGCTTTAGATTTTTCATGTCTCAATTTGGTTTAAAAAGGGAAAAACAAAACTATTTAGGAGTACAGCAAATAACGAAAAAAGATGTTACACAAGAGTGGCATAAGAATATTTAATAAGCAGAGCAATTAAAGCATACTGCATGAAAATACACACCTAAGCTACCGGAAGACTACGAATGAGAACACATACAGTATGCTTTTAAAATGCTATTTACCACATTTAACTTATTTGCAAATATACTAACATCTGGTATATTTTCTACAGAAAATATAGTGTGTATTTGCAGTAATTCATAAAGAGACCTCCAAACGCTGTGCACGCTGCCCTGGGCTCACCTGGCTTCTCTCGTACAAAGGGACCAGGCTCCCAACACATGCAGCTTAAATGGAGCAACGAGCATCCCAGCACTAACCAGCCTCTACCTAAGACCTAACCAACGCCTGCCACCCCCAAACCGCGTGGTCCCAGCGAGACTGCTCTCTAGGCATCTGATACCTGAGGCCGAAAGGGCAGGTTTCGCTGCGGCCGGCGGGTGCCCGCGCCGAGCCGAGGCCTCCTCGCCAGCCCCAGCAGCACAGGCCGCTCGCGGGCACGCATCAACTCCACGCGGACCTTTCGTCTGACGTGACATCTCTGTGAGCAATTTGAGCTAACCCAGCAGCACTTTCGCCACAGTAAAACCTTAGAGATATGACAAATAATTTACAAAAGCAGCGCCGTAACTGCTCGTGTTTGTTTTCTCAGTGCTCTTTATTAAACCGAGGCACTGGGACTAGAGCTACTACAATAAAAACTGGAGTCAGACATGAGTGGGTTGACAACTCTTCTGTTTGTTTAAAACCGGCCGGACGGAGAAGACGCAAGTTAAATATGAGCAGAAATAAATTTGTCATAATACAACTTCAATTTTCAAATATCTGGAACCTATTAACTTTGGGAGAGTTTCAAAAAGGCCACCCAGTAATAAACACACAATAATTTGTGTCTGCTGTCTTGTTTGTGATAATTTTTTTTATTGCTACCGCAGTTTCAGATGTCAGAGTAATGAATTCCACATTCTGATTAAAATGTGAATTGAATCCATATGGAAGAGATGCTCAGACCCATCAAAATCAAAAGAACTCCCTTATTTCTAACTTCTTATACAGTGAAGTTAGAAAGCCTAACATTTTGACCATACTTCGCTGAGCAGCTTTTAATACTATTACCAACAGAACTAGATGACTAATAGAAAAACATATTTATGACTTCAGGGCAATGATTATGTAATCAATTCTAATCAAAAGTCTTTAGTGAAAACACTATTTAATCCTTTGAGTGATGTAACAGCCATAATTTCCCAAATGATTTCAGTTCCTGTTATAAATATTTAGGGGGTACACTTTTTCATGATTAAGTATAAATAACATTCTAGACTTCAGATATTTACATCACAGAATTTAAGAATGTCTTTTCCATATACAGCACATTTGTCTTGCTATTTTAAAAGTACATCGAGAGATTTGCTCAGACTCAAAAGCACTTTAACAAGATGCTATCTCCTCCTTTCTTCAGCCACAAAGCCATCTTTCTTTCCATCCCTCCAGCCTGGAAAATGTAAAATAAGTCATCTGAAGATTTGCTTCTAACTAGGTAACAGAGAATAAAGCTTTCCAGTATTTCTTTATATTTCTTGAAAATTTTTTACTATTTCTGTCCACATTTGCTATGGTAATGAATCAAGCCAAGAGTTTCTAAACTACAAAGGGGGAGAGATCTGCTTTGCCTGAAAGCCAGGGTAAGCAAACATACAACACCAGTGTTACAAAGGCTTTAGTAAACACGTTGCTAAAAAGCCAATACCGGTGCTACAAAGGTTTTGCTAAGCCTACTGCTAAAAAGCTCTACCAACCTTGGGAGAGCTACCTTGCCACAAAGATTTCAAGCTTGGCAGGGGCAGATAAGCTCAGCTGAAGAGAGCACTTCCCACTCTCTGAGTACAATCCGCACATGGACATCGGTGCACGCTAACAGAGGCTTCGGGAGGAGACGCGGCCGCTCTCCTGGGCGCATCTGAGCTCTGCCCCAGAAGCGGACACGTACCGCAAGTCCAGAGCCAAGCCGCCGAGCCCGTGCCGAACCAGCGAGTGCCACGGGGCTTCCTCGCTGCTGCTCTCGCTGCCTAGCACAAAGCAGCTCCGTCACTTTACAGAGGGTAAAAGAATTAAGCACATGGGAAATCCTATGTATGCTCTGTTAATTCGCACACAAGGAAATGAGAAGCTAGGACAATAAGGAACAAATACACAGATAACAGGGCATCCCAGACGCAGCAGGAAGCACAGCGCGAGATACCTCCTTGCTGTCCGCTCCCTGCAAGCGATGTGGCACAGACTGCCAGGGCAAAGGATTTTTGCATTTCATAGCCTTTAATGAAATTTTCTTTCCCGATCTGTCCAGCATTTTGGTTGCACTTAGGTCAGCTCCACAACACCCTGTGGCAGGGAGCTCCTTACTTTGTCTTTGCACTGTGCGTGCAGCAGTTTGCTTCGAACACCTTTTCTGATCATTTCAGTTGGTATGCCTTACTCCTTGCATTCAGAGTAAATACGCCATTCCTATTCACCGCCTCCGTACCAACCGTGATTTTACACCTGCTAAGTGACTCTCCCTCCTCCCTAGCTTTCCCTGCCAGCTACAGACTGCTACTGTGCTCAGCTGCTCCACTGAAATGTTCCTCAACACTTCTGAACATCTTCGTTTCTTCTCTAGGTGCCTTTCGCTACTTCTATTACACCTCAGAAAGGACCAGCGCTGCGGACAGTACTTGTCGGCACTACAGACAAAGCTGTCGGCACACAGCGATTTACATAGCAGCACGATAAAGATTTTTCCATTTTGTCCTCTAGTCCTTTCCCAATAACCCCCAACATTAAACTTTTGGAGGGGACAGGGATTACCAGGTACCAAGTGTTGAACTGGCATGGTCATTATAACCCCAACTTTTTTCCCCTCAGAGTAACAGTGCAGAGGTCAACATCACGTATAGAAAATAAGGATTTTTCTCCCCACGTGCAATGCGTGTTGCTGCTGTTTTAATCAATCCCACGATACTGTGAGGCTCTCCCGCAAGTCTCCAGCATCAGCTCGCACTTTTACAATTCTAGGTAAGTTATAAATAGTGCAACCATCACCTCAGTTTCCTCTCTTTGCTAGGTCATTTGTGGCTACGTCAATGGGCGCTCTTCCCCGTTACCTAATGTTTTGCCATAATTGCGCGCTCCTCGTTTTCGCAGTGCCAGCCTGAAAGTCCATGACTGAACTCAGAGAATTACAACCGGGGCTGGTGAAAATGCTTCTGTGAAAGTATTTTCCATGAAAAAATCCAGTCCGGGTATATTGTTCACCAACAAGTATTCCTCTTTTTCTGATGAATCTATTTTCCACAGTTTTCTTCAGCTGCAACATCTTACAAGGGTTCTTCTCAGCTTTTCAGGCTACTGTATTATATAAAAGAATCTATCCCTAATGAGAATCCCTACAGCCAGCTTTCTTTAACTATATATTTCACTTTTTACACATCACGGAAGGGCAGTACGATGGAGCGCGGGGCAGAGGCAGGCTTCTCTCAGCCCCGCAGGCACCCTCTGAGCGCACCCCAGGCCCACCCCAACTCCACGCCGGGAGCGGACGAGCCAACACACCTTGCCACCGGGTGCACCTAGGAGGGGAAACTAGGCAACCTGAACACATGGGCAACGAGGAAACTGGACTGCATTCCAGCAACTCCTAAGAGTACATGAATAACGGTAGCAGGTCTTATTTCGATGACAGATCACACCCTCGCTGCAGTCAGGACACGGATGGTAGGGCCACCGCTGAACCTAGGTCAAGTGGCACAAATGGCCAAGACCCTGGCCTGTAGGGCAGACTCAGCTATTCAGTATTCACATTGGAAGCTAAGCCTCCCATCTACAACATATAGGTCATTCTACATCCATAGAAATATCTAACCATAACTTCCAGAAATTTCAGATGATCAATAACTATTCTCAGTGCTCACAACTGTTGTAGCATGCATTAAAAACTTAAAGGCATTAGTCTGAACAGACCAATTCATAAGCTGAAACCTCAATTTCATGTTCTGACGGTATTTTTCTTAAAATTAAGAACTTGCAAGAAAACCCAAATTTTTGAGATAAACACACAAAGCATGATATTCTTCTCCCTTTCTCCTTATTCTCACCTTCCATTTTCTTTCTCAGTCTATATTCACAGAATACTCAGGAAAACTCATAAGCTTCCCCTTCTGCTCATTTTTGCCCCTCTACCACCTACGCCATGCCATTGCTCACCAACCCAATGACAAAATCGGGTGACAAAACTGACTGCCAGCTTCATTCAGTGATGGTAACTATTGCCACAGAAGAGCAATGTGGCCGTGCTATTTATAGTCCCATTGCTTCCAGCAGTGCCCACAACCTCAGCCTACGTTTGCATCAAGATGCATCTTTATGGGAGACATAGCTTGTTTTATCCTACAAAACTACTCTTTAAGAGTTGAATGTGGTCCCTGAGGCTCACCAGACATGCTTACTCAAACATCTGTCAATATAATCACAACTGCTGCTCTAAGAACATTTCAAGAGACAGAAAAGAAATGGTATAGAGGCTGTCAAGACTACTCGTGTTTTAATGAGATATAAATTTCTTCTCAGTACTCACTTCATCAATCCAGTAGATGATTATTAAACCTAGTAGGTGATTATTAAATAATATACATCTCCAAGAGTTCCCTGGGCTCTTTCTCCTCAACTAAAATCAGCTGAAGCACTGATACTAAACCTAAGAAATACTTTTCTCCAAATGACCTGTTCAGGTTACCTGTACCTCTTGCTCATTCATTTCCACCCGTCTTCTCTTTAAAAAATAAGCTATACAAACAAACGCTACTCGTGTTCATCATGATGTTATCTCGTTAAAGTTTAACATAAATACACTTCACAAATATGTTTTTATTCACAAAATAAAGAAAATCTCTGTAATTGGGGAGCACCCCTGTTTTAAGATTTTGGGGACAGGAATAAAATTGTTCTAGTTCTTCTAAAGCGCAAATATTTTTTTTTGTTGTTCCTTTTTAAATCAACAGTTTTACGAATTCTCTGCATTTAGAAGCAACTCAATCTTTATAGCAATGTTTTGAACATTGCTGCAAGATCAATGGCACACAGACTACAAAGCAACAGTAACTACAGATGAAACTAGAATAATTAAATATAAAAATATTTACTGCAGTGCACTGAAGCCAGTAAAGTAGAATGGGTAAGTTGAAGGGAGTGAAAACAACCCTGTCTACACTACATCCCAAAAAAAGATGCCTGGTCCTACACTGCATTTTGAAATGTCTGTAGTATGGGACTCAATAAAGACTAGTGATGATTATGCACACCAAATGATCCATGAACTGAAAAAAAATTATACAAATAATGCAAAAATGAAAACTGCTATTTTTATTTATGAGGGTACTGTAAAATACTATCCACCTGGTTTCCTTCTTTTTATAGGAAACCTAATAGTTTCTCTGACCTACAACTCTAAGTAAATCCCAAGCAACTCATCTTCTGCTTTGATAAATGTCTCCGTGTTCAACTATAGACTGCTGATCTCACCTCTCTTCTTAACACAGCGGAGAAATTCGTGTAGTATATTTTCCTAATACTGCTCATTACAGACTGCTGTTTCCAGTTAGTAGCAAAATTGCTACTAGTTTCTTCAATTGAAGGTTTTCCACCCAGATCTGTTCTTGAGGCTTCTCTCCAATCTCCCTTCCACATGAGATAAGATGCTGGTTAACACAAATCATTCATGACTGTCTTAAATTGCATCTCAAATCTGAGTCTGCAATAACTTTATTCAGTAAGAGTTCCAAAAATAATATTATTAGTTCTATGTATATTCTTTGAGTCTCCACATGCACAATATACAGGCTACATTAAAAACAGGGCAGATTTCAAAAAAAAAAAGACAGAATTTGACCCATTAGTAAAAATGTCCTGACAAATCAGTGAGAGGTCTTAGTCTAAAATCTAAGCAGAATAGAAATATCTTCAACTTCTGGATTAATCCGATTCATAAACTGAACATAAGCAGGCAGTCAGGCAATTCAATAAAAATCCTATGTAGTCTTTTTTTTTCCTTTTTTTTTTTTTGTTTTTTGGTTTTTTTTTTTTTGGGAGAGGGGTTGGAGAGCTTTGTTATTTATGACCGTGGCAAAGTTGTGCAGCAAGCTTATTTACATCACTGAATCCCCATTACCTTGTTTTGCCTAAGGCTGCTAACTTACTATGATTTGCAGGCGTTATCAAACAATGCCCATATTCAAGTTTAGGATGCCCATTTCAACACAAAACAGTGTATATTGTAGGCAAGAGCTGCGGCTCAGGACTCAAGGGGCTAGTTTGTACGGCTTAACACATTCAAGAACCCAGTGCAGCTCCCAGCAGTCTTAATTAGGCTAAGAATAAGAGACATGGTGAACACCAAGTTTTTAAAGTAAAGCAAAAGGGTTATTCAAAAAGTCGTTTCTTGAGCAGCAGAGCATTTCAGTGTGTTGAAAGAACTCCATCACCAAAGATAGCTGCATATTTTTATATGAAGGAATGACCATAATTTGTAAAGCTCCTGCTGGCTAGTAAAAACATCCGTAAAGGCAGAGTGAGTGAGTGAGTGGAAAGGGGGTGAGGGGTGTTTTTTAAAAAATATAGGGTTTTTTCTATATAAATATCTACAATATTTAAACTTTCAAATATTCAAAGCAAATAGATTTTTTAATAAATATTTCTAAACAGCTAAGGGGAGAAGAGCACACATATACATGGAGTGGATATGGTATTTCTAAACTCTGTTATTCTGGTCCAACTGTACGGGTGCTCTGAAAATTTTTGCAAGGTGACGTATTTAAATACCTTCTTATCAACACTCTGATATGCATAACATCTAAAATCATGTAAAGAAATACTGCAAAGCAGCATTTTGACTCAGGCTTGTCAAGTAAACTTGAATGAAAAAGACTGAAATCACTAGTTATTTAACCCAGGCTACCGACAAAAATGATTTTAAACAAATGAAGCATATATTTTCGAAAAAAGAAAAATAATTACAAACAAAAAAGAGTGCAGTTATTACTATTTTCAGCTATTCAAAGGTGACAGTTTATTGGGTTTGATTGGGGGGGTAAAACAAATTCATGATATTTTCTAATGAAATTGTTTAAAATTTATGGAAAGTCAATCAAACACTTCTCATTAAAACAGACACTTTTTTAAAAAAAAAACACAAGTTTTGGCTGAAATTCTCAACAAAATTCAGAAACATTGTATATCCATCAATGCATCAACAAAATAAATTCCATTAGTGGAATTTCAATTGACAAGGTTTTTAATACACAGTATTCTACTCCGCTTCCCAATTCCCACTTTGCATCATTCTTCTCCCTAGAAACTTTGAACATGGCATCCAGACTTATTCAAACAAAGTCCACAAAAATCTCCCGAGATCCTCAAGATTAATTACAGGACTGGAGAAGAACAGCAGCTATTGAAGCACACTATTGCTCCTGAGCAGCCAAAGATTACTGAACCATAAAGAAACTCCTCAAAGAGTCACACCGCTCAAATTACACTAACATTAAAGACTAGTTGCAAAATCCCTGTGAAAACTTGCAGCTACCAAAGGACGTAGAATTGACCATATGAGACCAACCCCAAATGATACAGCTCCTCTGAAATAACCTATTCAGCAGGACGTTGTAGTAAGATACGGTGACTGATACAGCACAAACTTCCATACTGACTAATGGTCTGATTTGCTGATCGCTGTTGCAAAGTCTGAGAAGGGTGGAAGTAATAGAAGAGGAGATTCAAAAAAAGATCCTACTGCCATACTCATCGCTAAGTATTTTCCTAGAATAATTCTATTTAAGTCAGGTTGACTTCCAAAGTCAGAATAGTCTTAAAGAAATAACATGAATTGGAAAGTTTCACATGTGAACAGGGCTCAAACCAGCATTAAAAACTGCACTAAGTAAACCAATCTGCTTTCGATGTAGCTAAAATAAGTTTCATTCTTTGTCTTCCATTTTACTTACTATATGTAGTTTAATACTTTGTAATTACTTCCTTCTGCTTTAGCAAAAATGATCATAATCCCACATTTTCTTAACACAAATTTCCTCCTAGGAGACCAGTTCTGAGAAAGTATTTTTTCCCTTTCACTTTTCCAGCACCACTATTGTTTTCAGGCTCGACTGTCTTCCATCCGGACTGACATTTACAAGCTGTGCTAGAAGTTGTCCTCCTCCACTTTTCTAACCTTATTAAAGGCATAAGGAGCATATCACCGAGACAAGATTTTAAATGAACCACCTCCCCCTGAATGCCAAACCAATGACTGTTTACACAATTAAAACTTAGTCTCAGCACTGTTTAAAATCTACATATCCTGCAACAGCATAATATAAAGAAGGTCAACCATGTTTTAACATCTGCAAGTCTACACAAGCTCATGGTTGTATACCAGCCCATCTATTGCATTGGATCATAAACATAAGTAAAAATTTTTACTTATTTACAGAATCAATACGACTTTCATACATAGCCCAGAGACATGCTTTATAGCGCAGAAAATACTTCCTCCTCAAAATGAAAATATAAAAGTGATTATTTCAGGCTGTATATGCAAAGACATGTCTTGTTTTATAGCACAGAAAGAAGAATCTAACTAATATATTTTCCAGAGCAACTCCCTGATTATTGACTTTCTATGGAAAAAGTTGTTTATAATTTTTAGACAAAACATCTTTTTTTTTTTTTTTGCTCCAAAACTTTCCATGGAACTAGCATCTAAGCACTGCATGCATACAACTGACCTATTTTGAAAGCTTAAAATGTCAGAAGCAACAAAATTATTTCAGAGCCAAAATTGCTCTGTTTAACTATTATCCTATAAACGACATCAGGAACAATATCAGACTAGAACTGGCAGTAATATACCAACAGTGAATACAAATAATTAAAAGCATGAAGGAGTCTGAATTTCAGCACACACATTGGGAGCACAGAACATAAATTAAATACTCTGATTAATCAGCAACAATGCATATTTATTCCATCAGCCACTTCTACAGTAAGATTTACATAGTACAAGAAAACCCACGAAGCAGCAGGATGAGCTTACACTTTGCAAAGTCCTTTCCTCTTAGAAATGCTTCTACTGTGCGTATTTTGAATGCAGAATTAAAGTTTTCTTCTAAATAAATGCAATACAGTACTCTAAGACTAGTTTGCATAATACTTTATCAAATCCAGAAACAGCAGTATAAAGAAATGGCTCGACAACAAATATCATCCCCACAATAACTGTTCAATTTTACGTAGAACTGCCAAAACTTCAAAAAATAAAAGATTCCAAAACTGCACCATTAAAGCTTCCCAGTTTTGTTAAAAGGCAGTGGAGAGAAATAGCTAAAGCAGGCATTTAGGAGAGTTAGTAGTTCGCAGTTTCTGCCAATGATCCACAGACCTCTCCAAATCAGGCTATTTTTGACTATGCACAAATGCCTTTGCCCACTCCCTTTGGGCTCAAATAAGACAAAGCTAATTAAATTTAGGTGTTCCTGATAAATGTGATATCCAAAAAAAAGCCATTTAAAACACTCCCCAAAGCTTCGGAGGTAAGGGATGGAGTGAAGAAACGCTGACAGCGGCTCGCCCACTTCACCCCATGCCTGCGGCATTTCCCTCCTACCAGCAGGACCCTGGAGGTGCAGGGGGCAAATATTGCTGGAAACGGGGGGAAAAAAAAAGACCTCTTTGCAGCTCTGTGCTGAAGGAAACTTCATTGCCACACCTTTAGTATCACATTCAAAAGGAGAAAGCATTGCTTGGTCCCAACGCCATCTTCTTCAATCCCAAGACTGCTTGGTTTTTCACTTCTCCCAGAGCAGGGATTGCTAGGTAGCAGGGCCTGCTGCTGAAGGAGGAGAATGACAGCTATGTTTCCTCAAGGGTTGAGAAGTAAAATGGGACTGTCAGAGCAAGCGTAAAAATCTGAGTGTCCCAAGAAGGGAAGAGGACTGCTGAGATAGTTATGAAGTGGGAAGAGCAAGAGACTCCTGCTCTCCAAAGCCTCCCAGAGGACCTCTGAAACCCCTTCCTTCCACACCATGGAAGCCCTTATCTTTCTCGAAACTCTACTGGAATTCAATTTTGCCCACTAGGAAGCCTGAACCATCTTTTTTTCAATCTATCAAACCACTGTCCACAATAATTCTAATTATCAGAAATGCTATTTGTGCAGGACATGGGTTTCTGATAGCCCTTAATAACCTGCACTTAAGTGTTTGTCTAATCTGAATTACTAACTAGTGAAAAGTTTAGCATCCACAAAAGCCAACTGGCTTTTTTTTTTTTTTTTTTTTTAGCACATAGCACATTCCTGATGTAAAGTTTTTTGTAAATTATGAAAGTTGAAAACCTTTCTCTGAAAGCAGAATTTCAAAACTTATTTGTAATATTGACATTTTTGCTAATTCTAGAAAGTGGTATTTATTCACTGTAGAAGATAAAGTTAAGGGAGCATAAAATTCATACAAATTAAGTATTACATCAAGCTTCTGAGGAGCTACACTAGCAAGTTCAAAAATGCAAGGAAGCTTTGCACAGAAAGCAGGAGACAAAGTATTAAATGTTTTCTCTGACTCTTGCCAAACTTCCTGCTCTGAAGTGATGGATAAGGTTTCCTCAGGCTAAGATGCCAAAACCAATTAGCCATGTCAATCCCCAAGAACACCAGCTGCCAGGAGCTAACTTTTACTGTATGACTTAAAAGTGAAGACATCAGCAATGTTTAAGTTCACATGACTCCTAATTTTAAAACCAATCTTTTAAAGATTTAGTGTGGGGGTAGTGACAGTGACCTTAAGTTTCAACCTTTTAAAATCATCACAGAATGCCATGAATTATCTATAATTTGACTATGCAAAGTATTCTGTTAATTGAATTAGTTCACATTATGCTCCACTCAAAAGAAAGTAAGACGTCAGCTTACTTCCCTTCTGAATTTTATGTAATGTTTATAGTTAAAAAGTAGTAATTTATTTCAATATTGCCTCTTTCAGTTGCCAAACAGCCAATCCCACAAAACATGATATGTGTAAAGTATATAGCTTACCCATTTATGGCATCCAATCCCGAATTCCAAGATAAAATTTTTGGAAAGTGTCTTGAGGATTTATCAACTAGAGTAAAAAATGCTTAAGTCTGATTATTTTAAAACATCTGCATTTAATTTCTAAGTAAGGAGTATAGAAACGCTGATCACAGAATACACTTCCCTGCAAAGTCACCACAATAAGTTCAAGGTAAATTTTTTCTTCTACTTATGTGCTTGTGGAATCTATCTGAACATTATTGTCATACATTAAAAGTACCTATTTTTTTCTGAGTAATTTCCATAGTCCTCCTAACTACTCAAAAATTTGCTCCTTTTTAAGTAGGCTACATAACTTATTAGTATCTTAATAGAAGCCATTTTGGTTTTACTACTACTACTTTAACACTTCATCTATTATACCACTCCAGTATGCAGCTGGCATGTGGTATTAACAGCATCACCTCTTGAGCTGTTCTCTACCCTGCAGACACTGAAAGAATGAGACATAAATGAGAATATCAATGTACTTGTGTTTTTCCTACAATAACTTACAAAATAGAGAAAATAAGAAAACAAGAAAACTTTTAATCTATTCTAACAAAGCTAGCCTGGTGCCTAATTTTTTTTGCCTCTAAGAAGGAACTAACCAATGGTTCTTCTTAAACTGAAACCCTGTATCAGCTCAAAAGGTGACACTGCAAGGGATGAAAAGGACATCTAGCTGGACACCATTCAGGAATAAAAATACCTGGCTACTGCCAGCTGCTGCCATAACCAAAGCCACTGTCACCCAACAAGAGGGACCGCAGATAAGAGTAACAAAGTGTGGAAGAGTTGGTGGCAGGAGGACAGAGGTCCTGGGCGACAAGTTTCTCAAGCATTTACCAGACTCATTCAGCTTATGGAGATCACTTTTGAAACACTAGAAATCCATGAAACTTCTGGGCATTCCTATCTTGGCTAGCTTGCTAAAAGAAAAGGTAAGCTTCACCTCCCTAGCTGTATATGCATAACATTAATACTAACATGAGAACAAACAAGACAATTTTGATTACTCATAGAAGAGAAAGTGAGGGGTCAAATCCATTTTCCTGGAATCTAGCATGTCTAAAATATATATCAGGTAAATCTACCTGCCTTCCTCGGCTCCTCATTGCCTCCATCTTTTAACAAAAACTGAGCTGTTCCCAATGGAGAAGAAAAGGAGCTGGTGCCACATCTTTTAAATATCACTTTGCTAAGGTTAAACAGAAAACATTTTCTTGTGTTACAATAATCAGCTTTGTAACCAAATACATTGGTTTGTCAAAGCAACAGCAACATATTAAATACCTATGATTCCACAGTACTGTCAATGAAAGAGTGCCAGTGATAAACTTCTTTTGTATTTTAAAGGATAGCTCTGAACAGCTACAAAATGTTCTATAGCTTATGACAACATTAGTGCTAATTTCTCAAAAAAGTTACATAACAAAACAGAAACACGATTTTATAGACAAACAGCACATTACTCAAGAAAAAAACCCTTCAATCTGTATTCTTCATAATATCCTCCTCCATTTAATTCCAGCAAGCACAAGGGATTTCTTGAAACATTCGTAACAACTCAAACACGTTTGTAAGTTTGTACAGAAAATCCTTGATAAACTGGTGAGAAAGAAATCACTCAGGAATGTTCAGCGTCAGTGTTTCTGGTGTGCATACATCTTCCTTTACAATATTAATAGTTTCCCTCCAGCAAAAAGACTGCAGGATCAACAAAAGCATAGCTTAAAAGCGGGTTTCTGTTGTTGCTTCTTCTCCTGTCATAGCAAGTCTCATTGCTCTTTCTTCCATCCCTCCCTCCCTATACCTCACCCGCAAAGCATGAAACAACAGTAACGAATTTACTGTTTATGGAAAGTGATACTGGAGGGCCCTTGGACTCAAATACTTAAACCATGTTTTACATTCCACTAGACTTCTCAAGCTTGGTGTCTACTTTGCTGCTATATCACTAGTGGTTTTGATTTTTTAAATATTGGAAAGCATGAAGATTTAGAAATCACAAGAACTTCCACCCTGTAAAAAAGACACAAATACCTGGAGTGAAAGCTGTAACTGAAATGCACTGGATACTCATTTCTCCATTGGATCTTGAGAGATTTCTTTTTAAATATATGCTAGAATTCTGAAATACACTTTTGGAACAAGTATTTCAAGCCTTAAAAGCGTAATTAACACCCCTCCTTTGCATTGAATAGTTGGAATAAACAAAGGAAGGGCCAAAGTGAACCTAGATTTGTTCTGCTTATTTAACTGAAGAACAATTCAAGAGTGAAATTACTTGGACTACTTTAAAAGAGCAAGAAGTTTTCTGTTCAATTATATTACTTGTGCTCTATAATATAAAGAAGCAGGACATCACCACTGGAATGTATCCGATCAACTTGTTCAGTATTTGCTTAATGCGAACAGCAATTTTAAGCAGCTTTAACTATTTCTTACCTGGATCTGAAATATTAAGAAACAGTATTTCTATAATAACAGACATAGGAAAAGGAAGAAGTTGCTATGTCCACCTTAGCCACAGCAGCTCTCAGAGATTTTACAAGAAATGTCACATTTGGACGTACAAGATTTGAAAGACCTCCCTTCTCACACCCCTAACCTGTTGTCACAGCACTTCTCTTAATTATTATCTATATTTAATGTGTGTGAGCTTTTTTTTTATTTTTTTAACACTACTGAAAGGGAAAATATGGCTGCATATTCCTTATTTTAAGGCAATAGCTCTTCTTTGGTTTACAACGTCCTACATACAATGTTCCATCAACAATAGATGCACTGACAACCTAACACTAGCACGGTAGTAAATAAAACGCAAACTATTCAGACTTCTGTGTAAACTTTATCCAGATGCAACTGCTGACAACAACTTTTTCAACTCCCACATTCAGAACATTAGTAACACCATATCTCTCTATATATAGGCTCTTTCCAAATTTCTCATGTTAATTGCAGCAAAATTCATCCCCTCCTTTCCTTGCAAACCCATCATTTTCTTTGCCGTCTTCTCTCTGCTTTAGCTAGAATAGACTATACCTTCTCCGCATCTCATCTTTCTTCCATTCATTACACCTGCAGCACTCCCACATTCCAGGTCCCATTACATCACCCCACATCCAACCCCTTCATGTCTTTCGCCACAAGATATTTTATCTTCTCATCTTTAGTTCTTACTTGTGTTTTGCTGCCTTTTTCTTCCTGCCTTTCTCATCTTATTTTTTGAGCCTGTATCTTTCCACTCCCTAAATCTCTCCATCTGACTGCAGCAGATTCCTACCCCTCTTCTTTCCAGCGCGCTCAAGAGACCAGTCTCCAGCAACGCTGCTCTGTCTTTTCCATTCAGCTGCCTTACCTCATGCTTGACCCTTATATTGCTTAACCTGCAGCCTTCAAGATCAACTTATTAACATCTCCAATTCTGTAAGTGCAACTCCGTACAGTCAAACTCATAGTACAAAACATAGAAAATCTTTGATAAATGATGCAGTTTAAATTTCAAATATAACACGTACAGAAACTTTCTTTTTCTCTGATAAAGGAAATGAATGCACTTTATAGTTCAGCATACAGTAAGATAACTGCCTCTTTGGCATAGCATTTCAGTGACACAAAGTATCAAATTTCCCAAAATTTGTATTTCTCATTTTATCAAATTGGTTCTAGATAAGATTAGTCTCTTCCTACCTTGCACTTCTCTCTATATTAAAGGCAGCCATTCATCCTGCATGTAACTTTGTTTTATTCTGACCACAAAAAGCCCTTATTCAAAGACGTGATTTCCTCAGCTTGAAAAGCAAAAACGCAAGTGTTGAGCAGTTCACAATGAAGTATGACATAACTGTTTTGAAACATAAGAGCTATATTTCTTATTTATGGGCACTCATATGTTAATATCATCACCTATTCAGATAGGAATAACTTGAGGGATTGCATTTCATTTTCCACCTCTGCTGGAATCTTGGAGTTCCTTTTGATCTCAAATTATCCATGAAGGATCGTCTTATATGTTCATCACCAATGCACCACTTTTGATTTTAGAAATTTCTTGACTTTAACATGTGCTATCTAAAATAGAACTTAAAAGGCTCTACATTTCTGTCTGATCTACAAGATTGACTACCGTAACTCTGCTCCTTGGTATTACGGAAGGTCAGTTCTCAGACCGCAACTGGTTAAAAATTTCCAAACCCACATTCTCAACAATGTTAGAGCTCAGGAGTATTAACTTACTTCTGAAAAACTTTGACTATCTTTCAGTGAGCTCAGAAGTTGATTTTAGATGCTGCATATCAAAACTAAGACTCTACAGATCCTTCACTGCTATATTTATTTCTAGTTCTAATTCATCTCAAAAAAGTGTATTGCTGTAGTAGCCTCAGTTTAGCAGCAAGCCAGTTTAAGAAAGCACTTTCATTCAGTTTTTCCATACAGTGTAAACAACTTATTTTTAATCTGTCATTTTATTGTGTAAGCAGTAAGAAAACGCAACCAGGGAGCTCAGCTTCACATAAATCTATAATCACTGCCTTCAGATCAGCCCATACATTTCTATTAAGCACCAGAGTAAAATCATTAAAGACATCACCCTTCAGAACAAGAGTAAAGCTCAGACCTCCTGGCTTTAACATTCTGCTGCATTTCCTTTATCGTGAAAGAGCAACCCTACACAAAGAGACTAATATGTCTATGCCCATTTCACAGAGTAAATTCACCCCAGAGCACAAGTTGTCCAGAACTGCTAACAGGACAGTAGAAATAGTTTTCCAATTTTAAAAGCCCTAACGTGGCTATAAAAATTCACTGCAGCAATAGTCAATAAACATGTTTACAGTTACCTCCTGTCTAATAGGACAAATGCACATACGAAGAATCATACAAAAAGCCTCAATTACTGCTCAGGCTGCAAAGCCTACTTTAGCAAAATCTGAAACATAAAAACAGAACATACTTTGTTCAAAGAACATATGAACAGGTCCTGACACTAGTTTTATAGAGTGCAAGAAAAACAGTGTAATTTCACACCTCACTTCCATTCTGTATTTTCATTATGTAACAACTATCTTAAGTCAGATTATATTCTAGGCCTAAAATCTAGGTATCATCACTAAAAATTAAAGCTTGACAGCTTTCAGAATGGGGCACAGTGCAATCTACAGGTCACAGAAATAAATATTTTAAAGGCACAGTAAATTTATGAGTAAATCTTATCAAAGCATATAAAGCTCCACATCAAAGGAGAGCAACACAAACAGGGAAGCATTTCCAGCAGCTACACACTTTGCAAGCAAGGAAAGTACATCACGATGAGCAAAGTTTATCAAGCAAACCCTCTGCGGTTCTGGATTCACCAAAGATTCATGATGAAAATAAGCCATTATGCTGAAGAGCACGCTCATGGCATCAAATGGCTTCCACAAAACATAACAACATTAGCAGACTTTTCTCTTCTGACCCTGCCCAACATCATGTGATGCAGAACTTAGGAGCTGTGAACATAACAGCTCAGCGTAAACCGAAGTCCTTGCCAAATAATTCAATGTTAGCTTTCTCAGAACTGAGATACTCAAAGGTGTTTCTTTTAAGCACACCTAATTCACCCCTATCTTGAAAACCCCACTCCAAATGGATGATGACATGTCCAACTAACTATCACCATCTTTATAACCTATGCTTCCTTCCACTAATAGTTGCTGTGCAGTTGCTCTTCTGAATTCAAGGAAAACTTCACACTTTCCAAAGTTAAGCTATTCTTCTAGAAATTCAACTTTGTTCCTTTGTGTTATTGAGGGTCTGAACATCTAATTAATTAGAGAAAAGGATTTATCAGCTTCTCAAATTAGGAAAAAGAAAAAGAACTTTAGAAAGAAAAGTCCCGAAGTACAGGCTGTGAAGTATCCAAGTCCAGTAGCTACAAAAAGTTTAAAAAGTACTTAACATCAATAAAATTTAAGGTGAAAATTAATTTCTTTACTTCTGAAGTCTATACAGACACTCATGAGTAGAGCTTAATGACAGGCAGTGAACACAGAATAAACCAAGAAACAGTTCCAAGAAATTATTAAATGCCAGAACTTGAGAAAAAACTGTTAACTGGTACTGCAGATGCTGACAGGGAGTTTCCAGAATATTTACCTGTTAGCATACATAAAATATCACCTCCAAAAGTCTCCCCACCCTCCAAATCCTTAAAATTGTAATGGTCACCAACAATGGCCTTACAAGGATGGAAGTGAAGGTATGAACTTCATCTTCCGTTTTATTACCTTAATCTGTACTGTAATGCATTGCCTTTGTACCATCACCTTTACTCATGAATCCTGAAGGAGCTCTAAGTTTCCATTATTCTTGTGGGACCCCAAAAAATTTATACGGTATTCTAGAACACATGCTCTAAGTTCTTTCTTTCTTTTTTTAATGGTTTCTATGACTCTTTACACAACTCAAACTTTATAAAAACTTAAGATAACTCTTTTGGAATAATAATATAATTCCTCAACAAGTATGATCATGTAATATAAGTACTACATATTCAGAAAAAGGTATCGCAGAAAGCACCATTTATATAAATTCATTACTCATTTATTGGAATGAGATTGTAAGGAATATACCAAAAGTTTTAAACTGACATAACCACACTGTAGAAAAATGTTTGCATGCACAGTATTTGATATCAGCTGGAAAAAAAATTAACTGCAAAATTAAAGCATACAGTGTTGGATACTCATCCACAAAACAGTGATCATCAAATACCAGATGCTATTCTACTACTGAGAGGACATATAAAATTATCCATTTTCTTGGGGCTGTGATACAAGAAATTTCGAGCACAGTGCAATGAACTACATTTCATCCTTTGCTTCGAAGCTACTTCTGAAACACCTACTGTCAAAATTTGCTCTTAAGATAACTCTAGTTATCTAATAACACAGAGTTCTTAAAGAAAACTCCTGGAAGGATTAAAAAGGCAAAAAATCTCAGTATCAATCCGTTTTAAACAAGATACATTTCCAATGATCTTATATATTTTTATTCTTGAAATAAAGGACTACTTACCTGATTGGCCATGTAAATTGTGAGCAGACCTCTCCTATAAACAGAAATGATAAAGTTAGTAACTGAATTAAACATTTCTTGCATACTGAAAGAAGGCCACTTTAAGCATCACAGTATTGTATTAAAGAGGAGAGTTTAGGAAATAGTGTATTGACAGAAGATGAATCATTACCACTCTGTAAAAAAAAAGAAGTATGATACCAAAATAGCACCTTGATAGCACAGTATCCAAAGCAGCAAGGAACTGCATGAACAAGCTACATATAGTAACATGCTCCTGCACGTGAGCTGGGCAGCCATCACGGAGGGGTCAGGCACCTTGACTGACACAGCACTTACCACAGAATAAAAGCCCACACACCAAGTGAGCCAACCAAGGTTTCTGCTCAGCACTCTCAGCTGAAAACACTTTTCGTGATAATGGTAGCCTACAAACAGTGGCTATGGGTTAAGTCAGGTTGTGAACACACAGAAAGCTGCTGGTGCGTAGGCTTTTATTTTGTGATAAGTGCTATGCAGTTCAGGGTGCCTTACCTATTTTGTGATAAGTGCTATGCAGTTCAGGGTGCCTTACCCCTTCTGCTTGCATTATCATGAAAGATGCTTTATACTAAGAGCACTGAAGCAAAAATCTTGGCTCAAATCAGCGTGGCCTTTTTCTAGTCGAGAGTCACTATGCCAACAATGGCCTGGCATAGCTGCCACTGTTTTCTAACTTTCACTCAAGTATTTTGGGTCCCCCCCTCACTTTTTTTTTTTTTTTTTTAAGGTGTTCTCTATATAGCTCACCAACTGTCACTGTGCTATCATATATCTAAGCATTAAGGTTATTCAATATGGAAACAAGTTTATAACCTGAACTTATATTTGTCTTCATATCATTCACAATTTTTGGACTAGTACATGAATAGTATTTTATACTATATATATATATTTATAGTATAAAAACACTATTTAGCAAAAAATACTATCACATGATGGACCATTCCAGGTTTCTATGTTCCACTTGGTCATAAGACTAAGTTTCTAAATTTCTAAGCATTCTTAGAGTGCTTACGAGAACTGTACATTAACAGAACTTATCTTGGAATCACTTCAGTCCTACAAGCAAGCAAAACAAAATCAAAGGTAGTAGGAAATAGCAGAATTCCTACTGTGTAGTTCCCAGGCATCAATCAGCCAACCCCTCACCCCCCCCCCAAAAAAAAAAACAATAAAAAAAACTCTCTACTCAGTATTCTCTGATATATGACCCCCATGCTCAGGTGTAACAGCCATGCAAAACATCCAGATCAAGGTTTTTCACACAAGATATCTAAGGCAAAGGGATATATTCCACTTAGAAGCGTTAGTGCTTTCACAGCACTTTGAATTACGGAGCCCCTCTTCATATACCTTCTCCACCGAGTACCAGTCGTGCCAGGCACTACAACCCAGATTCTAGTATGGAGACCTAGGAAAAACAAGCCTGAATCTAAAGACCTGGTGAGGACAGGGCACACAAGAGACCTCTACAACTTGTAACAAAGCACCAGGATACGGCATTCTGCTGCTGACCAGAAGCAGTAACAACTCACCTTGCGTGAACCCAACTCTCAAGCTGGTCCACAAATGTTAATGATTAATCTTGCAACCAATTAGTTCGGATGACAAAAGAATAGTTGTCCTGAGCCTTCTGATTACCAAAGAGGCAGCCAATACATTTCTACATAATGTAAGTTCTATTTTAGTTTATCCTCATGAGAAAAAGAAATGGATGTCTAATGTCTCTTGGAGTTTTTCCTGCAATAGTGTTAGAAATTTAGGTTAAATATCCAAATACTCAGCTGTCTAGAAACACCAGAATTCAGTTTTCTCATGTGAGTTAAACCATTAACTCAATGCATTTTGAATATTCTGCAAAACATTAGAACTTCAATAACATCCTGCAGTAACACACTTAACTGAAAGAAGCTACCACCAGCTGCTGAATGACAGAATAGGCAGATACAGCTTTAATATAATGTGTATATTTACAATTATTTTGTGTTACATAACAGGATTATTATATGTACACATAATTTACGTAGTGGATTCTCCCCTGCATTCTGACATGCACGCAGGGTGTGACAGCCTCCCACTGAAATTGGGCTACCCCACATTGTAAGTACTAAAAATGTAAACTAGGAACTTGCTCTAACAAAGTTTCAGCTGAAAGGGCCCAAAATAAGAGCTAAGCATAAAATGTGACCTGCCAACTGCAAAGACAAAGAAAGGAAAAGGGGCTAGAGAAGAGGAAGGAAAAAAATTAGAAGCTACAATGCAGCTGCAGCAAGACTGATATGAGAAGTGCTCAGAAGGAGGGAAAATGTTCAGACATCTAGTGCGCACAAGGAAACAGCTTCCGGAGTTGAAAATACAGAAAGCAGCTAGATGACATCATCTGAAAGTGCCTGCAGCAAGTCTGTCTGTGTTTGCTGCTGGATGAGGTCTTGTCTAACTCCATGCAAATACAGCTTTCTTCCTCCAAATTCATTTTGGGACAGATTTAAAAATAAATAGTCCTGTGTTTCTGAAAAAAGGACTCTTCCCAGCCCGCTGCAAATGTGAACCAGCAAGCCTAACCTAACTGTGAACTCAACTGTTCGGAAAGTAGGTAGAAGTTCAGAAAACGTTGCACTATTTTGTAACGATGACAGCTGACGGAAAACAGGACAGTAAGATGGAGTTAGTCCAAACAAAAGGGTCACTGATACAACCCAAAGACTGCATTAAACGTGCAGCTGGTAAATAAGAGAAGAGTATAACTGAGGAATAGTATTACAAAAGTAAGAAATAATTAAATAACAAAAGTAATCACTCAACCATGATATCTGCTGTGGGGATTTTTACAGATACTGAGAAAAAGCTGACATTTCACCCCAACAGTCCAAGAACCAGGGTGGACATTAACCACTGCAGTGTCTGCATCAGCAGGTAGTTTCACCAGGGATGGTCTGGCAAGGTCACGAAGGAAAAGCTCAAGGTAATGCACACAAATCCTTATCATCGTTCATTCCTCCATGCTTTCTTCTTTAACTCATGCCATTTGCTTTCAGAAGGAACTCTAAGATTTTTATCTCATCTTAGCACAACAGTACAAGGTAACAGTGTGCTCTATTAAAACTACTGAGAAGGAACTTATCTCACCATCAAGTAAGACAAAGTGTGTTAGACTTCAGAGGTTCACCAAAGGAGCTGAAGATGCTAAACAAGCAAATTTTATATGCAGCTTCGTGTGCCAAGTTATAATATTCTGAGAAAGGCAATGATGGAAGATAGGACATCCCAGTCCTTGCCTCTCACTGCTTCCCTCTCACCTCCTCAGCTGGCAACATCTCCCACATCTTGCTCATTTTCTAATGACATATGCAATCTTTAATTTCGGAAAGAAAAATGCAAGTTCAGGGCACAATTCATGAAAGGCTGACCGACACTGAACTAGAACAGGGAAGTAAATCAGCATCCCAAAGAGCTGCATCTGTGGGAGGAGAGACATAACAGCATGCCCTGTTCCGTTCTGCCAATCTATTTTGGTAACTTAAAGAGCAGAATGCTTTTTCAAAAAGGCTTGTTTTAACAAGCCTGATATCTTCTACCTGAAAGGGGAGATTGGATGGAAGCAATTAAATTTCTGAAGTAATGTTTAAAGTATCAAAATGCTGTAAGTGCTTATCACTTTTCCTTTTGTTTGTCCTATTTCCTCTTCACACTCTGGCATGAATTTTCTTGTGTCAGAGGACTAAGCAAGCCATGTCTCAGAATTTACTTAACAGATGTCATGTCATCTGTTACAATTCCAATTTTGTGGATTCACTTTTTCTATTTAAATTGCAACAGATCACATGTTTCCAGAAAAAAAGTTCCCTTGTTCATTTATAACCTTCCTCAAAGAAAGGTTCTACTCGACAAAATTTTCTTTTCTGACAATTTGGTGATATTCAGACCAAAATACAAAAGCAACAGCTCTCAAATTATGGCCTACAAAGCTCAACAGAGAACCATACATTCTTGTGATTGTACTGCCCAGAGGAAAGAGTCTAAAACAACTCTGTCAAGGAAAAAAAAAAAAAAAAAAAAAAAAAAAAAAAAAAAAAAAAAAGCTTTAGCAAGGAAGCCTAGCAGCATACTGGGCTGTATTAATAGAAGTGTAGGCAGGAGGTCAAGGGAAGTGATTAATCCCCTTTACTTGGCAGTCATTAGACCACACGTGGAAAACTGCGTCCAGTGTCAGCTCCCCAATACAAGGAAGTTGTGGATGAATTGGAGCGAGGTCAGCAGAGGGCCACCAGGATGGCGGGGCAGGAGCACCTGCCCCATGAGGACAGCAGCCCTCCGATACCCATGATGGGGTCATTGAGACAACAGAGCCAGGCTCTTATTGAGATGCCCCATGGAAGAATGGGAAACAACCACCATTACCTAACAGATGGGAGAGTTCAACTTGATTTGAGGAAACATTAAGGACAGTCAAGCTTTGAACAGAGAGGTTGGGGGCCCTCCGTCCTCAGAGCTTTACAAGACCTGCTTGGACACGTCCCTGGTCTGAATTCAGTGTGGATCCTGATGTGAGCAGGGAGCTGGACAAGATGCCTTCCCAAGGTCCCTTCCAACCTGAATAAGTCTATGATTCTATGGAAAAAAAAAAGGTGAAAAGCCACTTTAAAAATATTACCACATGATTTCTTCTCAGATTATAAAATCAGAAGAGACCACTGTGATAAATAATCTCATCTGGCTTCCTGAATAAAATAAGACATACATTTTTCTGTAACAAATTAATTGGAACTAAATCATCTTTTCTAAAATATACATATATATATATGTATGTATAAAGATATAAACAGGAAGAAAAAAACAAATTTGTTTGTAAGTATTTCCAATGGAGTCACCACAGTCATTGATAAATTACTCTAATGCTACTTACCTTACTAATTTGCATCCTACTTCTAGACAAGAACCTGCCCAGGCACTGAAACTACCTATATCTTTGCCTCCATTGTAAGACGACCGAGAGTCCATCCAAGATACCCACATACCATTTCTTAATTTAAAACGGAGCTCCTTCAGTTTTTCCACAATGACAATGTTTTCTAAGGTTTTAATCATACTCACAGCTTTTTTCTGAAACTGTCCCAACTTTTTCAGAACTCATCTTGACCTGCAGACAACTCAAGGACACAACAGTCCAACAAAACTTGCACCATGATCAGATACACGGTAGCATGTATCACTCAGCTCCTCAGTATTTGCCTCATCGTATGTCATAAGATAACATTACATCTTTTAAGATAGTGGAATAAACATTTCAGGAGACTCCTGGAAGCAAAACAGCCTAAGACTTGCCATCCAGCACTTTATTTAATTAACATTTTACATTTCAATCATGATATTTGTTTCAAACTAACCCTGGTGTTTCAAAATACTTTCTTCTGATTCACGAACACACTTACATGTGTTAGAGGACTTCAAGAAAAAGTTTCAGTGTTAGAAATCATCAAATGATCAAAATCTTTATTAAATTGTATAAAAAAAATCCAACATGGACTTGAAATGAAAACACAGGAAATAAAAAGCAAATTAAATATTTACTGCTCTCTGTTTAATCAATAGTATTTCAAAGTCAAAGAAACCAGTAAGTACCACACTCAGTGGCGCTTTGAATTTATCTCGCTGGGACCAGGATATTTCTATTTTGAAATAAATGCTGTAAATTCTGGAAGCATATTTGCTTGAGGCCACCTGCTGACTCCCCGTACAAGTAAGGTAAAAATCTGATTCACTTCAATAGGAGCAAGTCCAAGTCTACACGACAACACGTTGTTTATGTAGCGGTTTGCTAAAGAATGTTTTCTTGCTTAGTTTGACACATTATAAAAATTCAAAGAATAGCTTTGCTCTCACAACTAGTGATGGCTTTGGCTCAAAGTAATAGGAAACCATACAAAATATTAATTTTAAAAACCACAACCAAGGTGTGTTTTTCCTACTCACTGCCCTGGTATTTCGTTGGAGATGAGAATGACACTCTTTCTAATGTCAGTCCTCTTCCTTATTTACCACGATCATTTATGGTTTTCCTTAAAAACACTTATGGTTTACCTTAAATACAAAGCTGTTATTTAGCTAAAAAAGACACCTTTGCCTGAAGGTGGGATGAACTCTTAGAGCATGCTTATGTGAATATCATGTTTAACACAAGTTAACCATATTTGTTTACTTCACGCTGAAGGAACTTAAGATACTTCAAACAGCATCTGTATGGAAGGCGGCACTTCAGAAGATTTCCAACAAAAAGCAAAACGCATCATACATAGAGCATATTTATCACCTAACTCTTTCTCTCAACAGCCACAGAAGAGAGGTAAAAACCTGTAATTTTTAATCTATTTACCTCTCAATATTCACTCCTCTGTTTGAATTTTTATTTACACATTTTGCCTTGTTCGTTATATATGCCTAACACACAGCTCTCCAGTCCCCATGGTTTTCGCACCAACTTTCCTGGCAATCAGAGGTTTAAAACATTGTTTTCTCTATTGCCTTGTTTCAATTAAACTACAAACTTTTCAGAGGAGATGACTTGAAATCTAAACATTTAGTATGACTACACATGCTGGAATTATTACACCTGCATTTCTTTCATCAGTCTTTTGTGCTTTTTATGATCCTATTTTTCCTGGTCAAAACGAAAAGGTGAACAAGTCACAAATACCAGCAAACGACTACAGCAAGATGAATACGATCATGCACTTGACCTGCATAAACTGTGTGAACAGGCACCTCTTTCAGTTGGAATAGCTCTAGGTGTTAGCTGTAGCTATAAGCCAGTAAAATCACAGAGAAGGAGAGAGGTACACATTGGGGCCGTTATATCCGGGCCCCCAAACCTGCTACCACACTGCCGACCCAGCACACAGCAGCAGTCAGCAGCAGAGATGGCTGGAAGCAACACGAAGATGGACAAAGAAGCATCTTTATGCATGAAATTAAGAGAACAGGTTCTCTGTTTAAACAGCCTTCAGTTAAGAGGAAAAACATAAACTAAAAAAAAAAAAAAAAAACTTACTAATAAAAGTATAGTGTTAGCTTTGCTATAAAGCTTTCTAACTGAACTCTCAGTCCAAAATGCCACCTTCCTATTATCCCAGTGTTAAGTTTCACTTGGGAAAAAATTCTTACAGGTCTGACAACACTAGATCTGACACGAGAGCAAATAGGTCCTAGAATGAGACAAGTCAAACTTATTTTTCTTGTGACTTATATGACAAGATTTGAACTACCTATGGCTTAATACAGTGATGTCGCCTTTACGAAAAAATATTCATCTGTCAAGTTTCCTACAAATTCAAGTTTGAATCTCTACATATACCACTATTTATTGGGTCTGTTGCATATTCTAATAGTTATCATCTTGGATTAAATGATAATTGTTTTTCTTATTCTCTAAAAGTCTAAGAAATCCCAAATAAAAGCACTTTCAAAAGAATCAGCAGATTCAAAGGCAGATATGGAGGGCGAGTTTACTTTTTAGTAAAAAGACACAACTTCTGTCATCCTGATTTACTACAGCAAAATTTGAAAACATTTTTTTAAAAAGCGAAGAAAGGAGGAGTTAACTCCGGCTTTAATTTCTGAACATAAACTAAGAAGCTAACATAATAGCTTGTAATGGCTCCCCAGACAGGATTTGTGGTCTGCAAAAACAGGAAGAATCCCTCCCCTCCCCAAAACACACTGTAAAACACACCACTTTATAACCTGCAGAACTAAATCAAACACACAAATCACAGGTTTCTCAAAAAAGGGGGGGGGGGGCAGAATTAAGGGTTTTTTTCTGCTCTGTAGCAGCTTGACACCACAAACTAGCCAACTATAGATCTGAAGCTGCGATTGCATCCCTGTAATAACAAAAGTACTACAGATTATGTTTAGGGTATCGTTAATCTCTCACACCCACCAATTTCCTACTGACAGCTGGAGGCCAGCAGTGAAATCCTGGTGCAAAAGTTCACTTAAAATCAGCAGGAACAGATAAGCTTTCAAAATAATACAGAAAATTATGAAAACAGACCGAAGAAATGAGTTTTCGAAAGAAGAAAACGACTATTTTTTGAGCTTAGTAAATACCAGTAGCAAGTCTTTTACACAAAGATAATGTTCAAGCACATATCTTCATGTCAAAAGGCACAGTTTAAGGATCCACAGCCCTTTTTAAAAAAAAAAATAAAAATTTCTGTTTCAAAATTTTTGTTTAAAGGAGGAAAAAGACATTTCACAGTTTGGGAAAACAGGAAAGCAAAGCTGCTCAAAACTAAGTGTTTGCTTTGAACATGTTACATGTTAAGCAAAATGGTTTTTTCGTCTTCCAGATACTCAGAATTTGTTATTCTGAAAAGGAAAGAAATTAAACTCAACATGATCTATGATTTGAACATACGCCAAAGAAAGGGTATGAGAAAGCTAGTAAGGGACAGAAGCCAAGAAGAAAATATATTTACAGTAATACATTCCAGTTAAATTAGCACCAATAATTCTTACTCAGTTTTCAGCTAGCACACCACAAGATAACATCTATAGTTTAATTTTTGATCTGTTTTATACAGTTTTCTTTCACTATTCCTTTCCTCCTCCTCTCCCATTTTTCTCTAGTGTTTACAGAGCCGGAGTCAAAACAAAGGCTGACCTACACAGGGAAAACAAAACCTCTTAATTAGAGCATGATTTAACCTCACAAGATTTCATGAAGAGATAAAATTCAGATTCCAGAAACGTTATTAGTCTCATAAGGAATGACTAGCAGATAACAGAAGGATAACAAATTAAATCTCAGGAGAAGAAATGAAGAATTTCAAGTAATTTTTCCAAATATGAATGTTACTTGGTATGGAAGGCCTATATAGCATTAAATAGGATCGAAAAAAATCCACAATTTTTTGGACTGTTGATTGTAATACAGAATTATCATCATCAGCTCAGTCAACCAAATAGAAAACACCCAATTCTTTCCTGGGCACCCTGTCAGGCACAACACAACGTAGGCTGCTTGGCCACTCTACCTGGAAGATATGCACAGAGGTTAAAAAAAGCAAACACACTTTTCGAGCAAAATTGTTTTGGGGATCCTCAGCAAGAGAGGGCAATTACTTCTATGTATTTTGCACTAGCAGTCACTACTGCTTCATGGTAAATAGAGGCCATAAGAGGATGAATTTTTAATGAAAATTAGGAAGAAAGGCAAGACAGCATGGAAATTGCAATGCTGCAGAGATGCGGGATCTTCCCTGGCTTTGCACACGTACCCCATCATGGGCTATCAGGGCTCCCCAATGTCAGCCCCCAGCAGCTCCGGAGACGCAGCTCCAGGAGCTTCCACCAGCCACTTTCCGCTCCCCACCTCCTGCCCCAACACTTTCTGCACTGCAGGCTGAGAAGTACAAGTTTTTCAATAAGCTCCTCAAATCATCAGGTCTTCATCTATTTTGAAAGACTTAAGCAGCCTAATGTTCTTATTCTAGTCTGTTAAATTAGGAGCTACTGTTTTGTTTGCATGTTTGGAGCTAACGTTCTCCTTAGAGGGGTACCGTTACAATGATATGTGACCGGATAAAGCCCTTTCCAAAATACCTGAAGCAACAAATACAGTTTGCTTAACATATTAAATTTTAAAAAAAAACCAACATTGATCAACAACACAGCCAGAGCACTAACCGTGCAACAGAGTTTTGGCAAGAGAGTGCAGCTGCAAGTTTGCAAAAGTGATGTTCTACTACCAGAGTTTGCAAATTGTTTCAGCCTTCTGCCAAAGCAGGACCAGTCTGGATTACAATGACAAGTACCAGCCCAAATTCAAGAGACTTGTTTTATGCTTGCCCTCAATTCTGTAGAATCTGCTTCTCCTGCTTTTCAGACAGGCCATTTCTAGGGGTTATTTTAACAGTACATGCTTACTTTATCAAAAAGTTTCAATCTGGAATGGAGGTCATCTGATCAGAAGAAACAATATGCAATTCATAGGAGTTAGAGGAAATAAAATCTGTCTTGTTACTGTCCTGGGGCAAGGGGAGCAAGATATCTAACCACAGTGCACTTCAGTAATCTTCACTACAGAAAACCCTTGCGTTGTTAGATACAGAAAGACATTGCCATTCCAGGTTTCTACCTCCCCGCTTCTCCTGCCACAGGAGCTCAGAACAACATAAACTCCCCGGGAGTGATTAGGCTTTAGGCAAGAGTCACCGCAGTTACAGAGGACTCGCAGATGAACTCAGAGGTCTGACAGTGATATGCTAATTGTCTAAGGCTATTATGAAATTAGAGGAGGTTGATCAGTTTGCTTTTGTTTGTTAATGTTATGCTCTGACCAGAAACAGGATCCATGTGCATTTCATATGGTGGAACAAAGATTTTAAAGCTCCTCTCATCTGCACTACCTAAAAATAATATCCTAGCGGCAGAGCTGAGGAACCTACGATAGAGAGTTCCCTCAGGGACTTATGGCCACAGTACCAGAGGCACAGCAGGCATGGATGTTATCTCTCAAGGTAAATGTCAAGCTCTTCATTGCTACATCAGCCAGCACTATTGCCAGTTCACCTGAGCAGCATTTGAAGTTTATTCCATACTAACAAAATACCTATTATTCCCCCTCTGGGAGCTGCATGTTACATCTAAGCAATCAGACACTGAAGATGTACTAAGCATTTGCTTAAGTCAAGGGAGGCCAAATGAGCGTCTCCTGTATGCTAGTGTTGAGCATACAGAACAGAGCAACTAGTTCAGTTTGTATTGTTTTAATCCAAGTCAGTCTTGCAGAAACTTTTAATCTTCAGCAGCATTCTGAATTTTCACATTTTATCTGGAGGCATTTCAATAACACCTGAGAAAAGACTGCAACAGCGTATTTTGTTATATAATGAGAAAACAGAGTTAAAAAAAACCATGCTAATACTCAGATGGTAAAATCACTTTTTAATTCTCAGCCTACGAAGCGAAAATTCCAAAACCAAATTTGCCAAAAGTGGTCTTTAGAATAGAAAAAGGATTAAACTTAAACCATAATGAAGTCTCAATTACTCCTGGTCATACTATTAAGAATATAGATTCAGACTCAGGCACATCAATACAAATTGCTTTTGATTGTGGTCTGGCCCTAGAAACAGAGTACCACATTCAGGCCGCTTTTTCATCTTATCACAGAACCCAGGAAAAACTCTGCCTCAATCTTTTTACTGGCACCAAAACCAGATATAATGGGGAACAGTGCAAAAAGAGCTAACTACACAGAATCACCTGGGATCTATCAGAGTTTCCGCCTGACCTTAGCACTGACCTTTGTCCATCCAGGCTAGCTCTGTGTGAAGCTGCTAGAAATAGCCCCGAGCCTAATAGATGCTGCCTGTGATGTCTTTACATCATTCTCCATGAAGTAACCTCACATCTGGTGCTGTGCTGAGCTGGTAGGTCCTCCTGAAAAGCAAGGAACTGGAGACCACCGAGTACACACACTTGAAGAGTCCTGCATGATCCAGCTCAGCCCTGACTGTAACAGCAGTAAGAAAAAGTCAGCTAAACCAAGTCTGTGCAGACCCACCCACGTTTGTAAAACGTTCTCCAACATCTTGAGTATTACACATATTATATCAGTTCTTCCAGTACTCTCACTCTCCCTGCCTCTGTTATCCCACATAGTAGATCATTGACTATAAAGCTGTAGCTGCTCTCCTGCTCTTCCACCCTGGGCAAGACTTCAGGGACCACACAGCACGTTTGGACAAATTTTTCCAATGCTCCAATGCTACGGACTGGAAATTCTAGCAACCTGATTGCCAAACACTTCAGCAGACATGGGCACACTTCTTCAGAGGTCTCATTAGTTTGTAATCTGAACTGATTGACTATATATGCACAGGACTCAGATCACTAATCCCCAATATTCCTTCTGGTTTGGTTCATAAATACAAGATTCACCTTGCCTAACTTCTGCCATCTGAAATGGATGAAATATAGTTTAAGTTACCCAGACTGCCTTTAGAACCAAGAGGCATAATGGTGATTCACTCCACTGATAATGAAGTAGAAACACAAATTTTAGATGGCTAGAAAAGTTTAAGTGTTGAACTCTGAGCCCTTCCTTTTGAAAGGCTTATAAAAGGATAAGGAACCTACCTACATCTTATGTGCATCTACACACCCACCCAGAGTAAAGGGCAGGGGTGAAGAATGGACTGATTGTAGGATTAATGAACAGCACAGCCTGGGATAGAAGATCTTTCTTTTCCTCTCCAATCTTCCAACTCCTGAGCTTCCTGATACCTATAGCTTCCATCTACTTCTGACATTCACAGAATATTCCAAGATCTTAAAACATTAAAAAACAAAAAAAAAAAAAGGGGGGGGGGAAGCACACTCCTCCCTATCATCAAGACTCTAGAAGTGATGGCCTTATCTCAAGAACCTTCATACAAAGTCACCAGCATTTACTAGTCGGCTTCTGAATTTGGTAGTCTGAAACATAAGGATTCCTCTTTAAAAGGAGGCAACCAATATTTCAGTCACTACTAGACTGATTACCAAGGATAGAAATTCCTCTCTCCTACCTGTGGCCCCCTAAATATTACCCATTCAGTTAGACAGACTTCCTGTATAACCCCTGGAGAGAAGGAAATTCCCCACATTTTGAAAGGGATGGAATGAATCTCTTCTTGGAGAGAATCGAGCCTTTTTTTTGCCTCAGTGTCATCTGGGTTTTAGTACATCTAACCTATGTCTTGCTCATCAAGAGCTTTTTTTTACGATCCTTTTTCTGTTTCACAGTAGAACGCCTGGTGGTATTCTTTGTTCAAATACTTTATTTCAGGTAGTTCACAGACTTATTTTCTGAATTCCAGTTAGGAATTATTTCTTGTTATGTATGAGCAGTACAGTAATAAAAAGGAAAAAAAAACACACACACAAGTCCAAAACAATAATATTAAGGAAAACTTTGCACAGCTAGGCATCAAATACTGCAGTATATATCTGTTTCTCCTGAAGGCAGAGGTGCAACCCAATTTTGTCATTCCATGTAACATTTTGATGTTTTCAGCAGAAGGAAATCAAAATATTTTATGTGAATTGAACACTGCTTAAAAGAAGTTGTTATTATTCACAATACGAAAAAAATGATTCTGCTGACATCTCTACTGATCAACTTAAAATAGCACAACTAATGTTTACCTATTTGGGGGGGGGGGGGAAATATTTTATGTTCTACTTCTCATTTAAATAGCAAAGCAAGTTGAACATATGGATAAACCAGAAATGGGTAAGTCTAAGACTTAATGCTGAGAGATGGAAATATTAATTTGCGTATTATTAAATTATGCATGTTAAGCATAATTTTCAAGTGCAAGCTAATTTCACATAAGGTCTGTAAACCCATTCACAAAATATAATGTCCTCATGGCCCAAAGCAAAGGAAGATTAATAATAAAATAGGAAACAATCCAAATATACTCATCATAGCAACGAACCTAATCTGCATAATGTGGCAGTGTCATGTCTTCCTACATCAGACTCGCCCATTCAAATTTATGTTCGAGAAACACGGCCATCTTCTAATGAACCTGCTGCAAAAAGACTTCCTCATAACTCCAAAGATTTTAAATACATGCCATGTCATTTGTTGCTGTTCCCTAGGGTAATTTTTTGACTATTATCAGCTGAAATTTAGAACACCACAAAAACCATTAAAGTGATCTATTAGCATTTTTGAGGCTGACTAAGCAGCCCATAACACTTACCTGTGTAAAAGCAATACAGGCCTCTCAAAGAAAGTCTTTAGTAGAGAAATTACTGGACAAAACAGTGTCTTTTCATATCGTTCACTAGACACGATAGAAGATGAATCATGAAACAGCAAAAGGATTTCACAGTTGCTTTCCAATACGAAATGTTTTATTTCACGTATTGATGCAATGCAGACACCTATGGTAGTAGGGCAATTTTACACCATAATTAATCTGTATCAGGTATTTATGGAAAGACAAGCTCCTTCCCTAAGAGCGTTTGCAATTTAACGAGAAAGTAAAGCAGCCAGTGAGGAAGGACTACCGCCACGACAAAACCAGAGGCACCCGGGTAACAGGCACAGCAGCTCTAAGGAGGCTACATTCAGCCACAGACTGCACATTTCCCTCCAAGACACATAAAGGTTTGCATGCACAACCAAAAAGCCAAGTCCTTGTTCCCCACTAGTTAAGCATTCACATAAAAATTCGAGACTTGTAAAACTGCCTAAGTGGCAAAAGGTACATAAACTCACATATTCATAAAATGCATAAAGAACAAAATGGTTTCCACAGTTCATTAAACGAAGCAGTTTTAACTCTGCAGCTACTTCTGGAGTAGAGTGGAGTGAATAGCTTACATCTTGCCAGTAACACAGCATCTTTTTACGACCTACAAAGAACATCCTTTTCCTTTGCCACGGGACTGCTTCATAATCCTGCTATAAACTTAAGTGACAGCTGCAGTCCGTAAGGCATTTTGGAGATAAGTGACAGGCAAGTATCATAATTAAACTGCATTAGCCAACACACTTTTTTTTATCTGTACTATCTGATGTATGTTTTGTCAAACTTCTCTATCACAATTTATCATTTTGCAATTCAGATATGGAATTTGTATTGGCCCCCACCTTTTCATTCCTTCATCCTAATTATAGATATAAATAATCACAACACATACAAATCTCTCAGCCTGTTTTAGGCTTCAAGGAAATTTGGCCCCCATAGTCAAACTTTTTTCTACTTAAATGAATGCAGATGATAGTTACTTTTGCTTTTAAGAAGAAAAATTTGAGACACCCAATAAAATTTAACCAAAAAAAAAGTTTCATCTGTATAAAATCCCAAAAGATAAGTAAACTTCATAACAATTAGCCAAAAAGTTGCAAAAATCAACTACTCGGAATAGGGATTTATTGAAATACTACAGGGTAGATTAAAAACACCAGAATACTCAGACCAGAGATTAGCAATCAAAGCTAACATTATTTCATTACAGCACAATTTGTTCAAAGTTTAAATGCTCTGGAATTCTTCCCTTCCAAAAAATAAGACTACAGTCGTCACTGGTTTTCTCACTCACTTCTAAACCATATACAAGGGACACTTCTGTGCAGATAAAAATGAAATTTAGACTACTTGCACTCTGGGGAGAAAGTGAAGCATTTCTTCTTTGTGTAATACTTAGCAGAATCCTAGATTTACAGCTTGAGGTCTGTTTACCATGCTGATTTAACTCGACACAATTCATCACATTGGTTGTACACTGACCCTGCTTGAGCAGGGGGGTTGGACTAGATGATCTCCAAAGGTCCCTTCCAACCTCAACCATTCTGCGATTCTGTGAAACTCAGGAATTTTCTCCAGAATTAACATGCAATGCTATAACAGTAGGTAAAAATAGAAATCTGTTTAAAAAAAAAAAAAAATTATGACTGTCAGGGAAATGCACTACAGAGGCTTTCAATCTTTCAAGTGTAAAACATCAGACGCTGGGGGTGGTTCCTGAACTGGAGACTGAGTATGTCAGGAAAAACGCAGCAGAAGCCAGGCGATCCCATTTCTCAAAAAAGAGAAATTGCACAAATAATTACCAGAAGTATTTTAGTCCTGTGCTGGGCAAGAGCTCCCAGCCTTGAGGTCCCACTAAGACCCAAAGTCAGCAGGAACCAAGAGATGCTGCTTCCCATGAAAGACACCAAGAGCTGCCGGCCCTGAACTACCTGTCGGGCACAACCTCCCCACAGCCACGTATGCTCCACAGACCAACTCCTGCACTGCCAGGCAACCTCGAAAATCCGAGTTTTCCCTCTCTCTACTAACCATGTAGCAGATAGCACAGGTTTGAGACATTGCACTGAGGTTATATTTGGATGGCACTGAAGACTATGGCTGTAGCAGCTCCCAAAGCACACAGCAAAACATTTTCAAATGCCCCAAAACACATCTCTCTCAGTTGTTATCCCTCACCAAAGCAGTTGCTGAAGTGCAATGCATTTGAACATACTTCGTTTTGGAAACAAAAAGTGTTTCTTTTTACTTCACTGCTACAGCTTGGCTCCATATATCAGAGTAACAAACAATCTACAGGAGTAAAACGCCAAAATAATTTGTTTCCCTACTAGCTCTGCGTACCAGATCACAACACAAAATGCTCGCGTGAGTGGTAAAAGCTTGGGTTTCTTCACTCCAGTGCACACAACAGCCACAAGGGAAAAGTTATCCCACAACACAGCTTGCTCTCTCAATTCCTTACCTGTAGGAAGCAAGACTGAAGTTTGCAAAACAAGCTGCTGTGGCAAAAGATTTTTGTTTGCCTGTTTTGTTTCCCTCCCTTCCTTCCCCCAGTGATTTACAGGCTTCCTTGCAATACAATGTCAATCTAAATAACTATAAAACCTTTTGAGAAAGGTGAATTGTCATCTCAAGTCTAAATACACCATACAACCATAAAAAAACAACAAATTTGTATTTAAATGCACAAATCTACAGAAACCACAAAAAGACTGTTTATTTACAGCATATACAATACGTATTACCACTACTGTGTTGCCACATTCTTCCTTTGCAATGTATTTAGACTAAAGACTTAGGCATTTACAGCAAGCAAAGAATCCTAAACGGCAACTGAATGTGCTGTCAGAAGAAGAAATACGCAAATATTTGCAAAAATGCAAAAAATTCCACATTGTTCTTAAATGTATGTTCCGGTCACTTTTCTAAGCAATATATGGTAACACATTTCTGTTTCCAAGGACACTAAATATACATATATAGATGTTCTCTATTAGCATGCACTGTTGTACTGTATCACTTTTAAAATGCAGGCAGATGCTTTAAATATTTTTCTAAGAGTCCAGTATACTAAACTTTTTTTTTTTTTTTTTGATGAAAAGCACCCAAACTTTTCAACTAAAAACATGCTCCCAATAGTAGCCCAGAGCAAGATTTTACAACCAAATTATAAAAGCCCTAAATCTCAGGTTTTATAATACCATCAGTGACACAACTTTATATGTAGCGACGAGACAGGCGCCGCTATAATGTTAACAGCCAGTATGTAAACATTAATTCAGCCTAAGGCGGGGGGAGTCCCAGAAGGTCCCTACAGCGCTTTTCAGTAGCTGCAGTTAAGACTTCTTTGGCTTAATTACTTACATAGGGCACAAATGGCAAAATGGTTAGCCAGGCAGTAAGACAATTAATTTCATTAAAGGCCTAATTGTGTCTCCTTTTAAAGCTTTATTTATAGTTTCTGAAATTCATTAATACATTATATTTTAAACAAGGACCCAACTAAGTGAAGTTTGCCATTTAGGTATTAGCAAAATACAGCTTAAATGCTTTTGAAGCATTAGTAAGTCTGCAAAATACTTGGAGAACATCATCCTTTTCTTCGAGATTAAATAATCACAGACATCTTAAATACTGGCTCCTAACTGAACTACCAAACTTCTTTGTCTTAGAAATCACTCAGGTACAATCGATTTAGTAAGATATCCAATAATACATCGGCTTCAAAGCCTCAAATCACATTTCAGCAGCTTCACTCACAACAGTTTTAACAAATATATTCAGTTATTCCCTTGCCTTCTAACAGTCTCAGCGCTTCTGTAACAAGGCAACACTGTCTTTCATTCTAAGCCTCAGCTTTCCTCCTCGTCTATAGGCTCAATTCCTCTTGATGCCATTTAATAGCTGTTAAAAAAAGATAAACTAACTTTGAATTTCAAAAAGAAGCCAAAAGATAGACACAAAATATCCATTTTGCAAAGTTATAAACAGCACAAAAAGAACTGCTCCTCAAACAGCTTGAAACAACATCTATAGGAGTAAGGAAGAAGCACACTGGTAAAATAATCCCAGACAAACCTTAATAAAATTAATGAAACCATCTACTAAGGAAGCTTAGTAAAATGGATAACAGTCATTTCTACACTTTTAAAGAGATAGTAAGACAATGTTTAATGTCAAATGCTAAAAAGAAAATGTAAATTCTGTGACAAAAGAATTGCTCATTATTCTTTAACATGACGTAAAAAAGTGAAACTCTACAGCAAACTTTTTTTAAAAAAAGACTTAAGCAAGTGCACCTATCAGGAGGTTATTTATAAAATAGCCATTCTTATTATGGTAGCATACACATGAAGAGTAATTAAAATGCTGAGGCTACTGCCAAACCATCAAAAGGAATTAGAAAAATGTATATTCTGATGAACTGCATACACTTCTCCAGGAAAAGGCAGTACTTTCCTCTATTTACAAGAACATTTTCTTTTCATGTGAAAAATATAACATACCAGTAACACACCTATAATTTTTTTTGTTTCATTTTTCATTTTTTTTAAACATCTCTCTCAAATTGGAGCTTTGTCAGAGCAACAAATGTAGGGAAAATAAATAAGATGGTAGGAGTAATACCTGCATAAAAAGAACGGTATCTTTTGATATAATCAGCAGCCAAAAATTGGCTGCGATTTAACCCTGTGCCTTCTTAGCATTTATGAGAACATCAAACAGCCATACCAGCAATGCAACTAACTGATGTCATACTGTAATTTCTAATTTCTACATTGGCCAGTTGACCAGTAAGGATGCTTCCTCATCATCCTAACAGACAACCCACAACGCTTGCAAATACCAGAAAAAGGCAAAATTTTAGTTTCTCCTACAACAGAAAGGGGTTAGGATACGATTCCACATTTTATGAACACAAATGAAAATCTCGATGTTTGTTTCTGAATTCAATTATTATCTAAGAAATCATTCATATCAAAACATTATTAAATCACAATAATGTGACTTGTGCTCTTCTACTCATATCACAGAAGATTCATATAAGCTGATTTTCTTGAGCAAAAACCCCAAGTGCATAAAAAAATAAGTTATGTGTTTTCATTCCTCTGCCCTTTCCACAGACCCCAAAGAACTAGTCTCCATAGACAGAATAACCGTAATTTATAATCACAAAATAGATTATATATGGACATACTGATGTGCAATTTATATCTTTATAGAAAAGCAGCTGCATAATACAGTGCAGATCACTGAGTTTGTTTGCAGTTTTTATTCAATGCCATTTTTCTTTCTCATGGTGGATTATTATGCAGTGCCATGCAAATTTACAGTTATACTACAAATTATAATCCGATTAGTTTGGTAAAATATTAGAAAAGATGTTCCTCTTTAGAACTATACAGCATCTAACTGGTCTTTGAAAGACTAACTGCATATCTCTTTTTTCCCATTTTTCCTCTTAAGAATTACAAAAGGTACAAATCTGCCACACATGAGCAGCAACACTCAGAGGAAAATCTGATTCACAAGCATGTTGTTCCAGAGTTTAGGACTGACAGGGATGCTGTGCAAGCAAATGCCTGTGAGGAACTTAAAATAGGGTATCCACTTGGGGAGAGATTAAGTGATTAAGTTTGATGTTCCTGCCAGCTGCTAGTTGCAGTTTAAAGGACTACAGATACGTTTATGAACTAAAACCAGGACTTTTTCCCCACCTCCTTGATTTTTCAGTACACTTCTTGGTAAGGTATTCAGCAGATAACTGTACATGCCACTATGTCTCCATGTATCCACCCTCAGTCGGCTAGAACAAACTTCAAAACAAAAACAAAACACACTTACTTTAGAAACTAACTTTATTACTTTAATATTTTTCTCTGTAGTTACATTTAACAACCTGATTTAGAAGTGCTCCCAATTTTCCAGAACTTCTTACACAAAGAAACATACCTTGATCTGCAAAAACTATGGCTAAGGTATTCTTTTCAAAAGGGAGAACTTTGACCATCTTATTTGAAAATCAGCCTGGGCTCTGCTTACTTCACATCTGAATTCTAGGAATGGGGGTCAGGCAGGCAGATGATAACACGATGTATATGCATTGCAGCCATTCTGAAATGACTGCATAAGGACATTTGATCAAAAGCATATCCACGCCATCTCTAGTCCTAAAACTCCCTCTTTTAAGCTAAACAGTAATTCCTTATCTTACCCTTCTGTTGCCCTCTGTACTCTGACTAAAGTATACTAACTAGATGACTAAAGCACCATAATAAAGTAATTCAGCATTATATTTTGCATGTTGATATAAGCTACCAATACGAGCTGCATCTCAAAACATGAACACCCTACAACCCAAGACTCAGTCTGCCACTTTTCACTGCCACATCACAAATGGCAGCTTTCAGTTATCCTTGGATCACTCCAGGCTTTTTTCCCCAACACTCCATTCTTCTTAATTAACGACCTTCCTGTTGATAGCTAAACTTTGGCATTGCTCCTTACGGAAAAAGTTTTGGTTTTTGTATCATCACATTTCATCCTATTTCCATTACTTCAGCTCTTCCAATTCAGTTTTTCCTCACACAAAATCCAATTACTCCTCTGTATTAACTAATATCATGTTGTCAGTTCACGTCATCAGTAACTTTCATTAGCAAATTCCTTTTCTGTGACTAATTGCAAAGACTGTTTGAGAAAATTAAAAAAAAAAAAAAAGTACATACACATATTGCCTAATTAGGCAACAACAACAACCAGTCTAGACATTAAACAAGGAAAAAAATCAAACCCACAAAAAAAGAAATTGTACATTTGTAAAGTGTTTTTTCTACTGCATCTTCTTAGACTTCAGTTTAGGGTTACAAAATACGCTATTTCAAATGAACTACATTTCTAGCATTCTGAAACAAAAATGACTGAATTGTCAAATGACAACTGTCAAATGAATGAAAGAAGAAATATATTATATAAAATTGAAAATTAACAAACACAAGCTGTACCTGCTTTTCCTTTCGATGAGAATAGCCATATAAGAAGCTGGCAAAGCAGCACCAAAGCCAGGAGACCAAAAGTAGAATTTCCCAAGCAGCTTCCTGAAAATGTAATTTATATACATATTACATACAAAGCAACAGAGCAATTGACGTACAACATAGTCTATTTTATCATAAAATTAAGCCTATTTACATTAATATCAATTATATCCCTTTACATTAATCTGTACTTCCAAATAAATGCTAATCGTGGTATATTTTTACAGTTGGGTAGTTCTCAGAGCGGTTTCCCAGGTGCTTCATAAACATTACAGACCTGAAATACTTCACTAACATATACCTTTCATTTAAGGGATTACTTTAGTTTAAAGAAAACAGTACTTCCAAGAGATGTTTCTGAAAAGTTGTAGACGTTAGTTATAGAAAAATCTTTTAAAAGATTGTAGTTGCTACTTGTCCAAATATAGCTGCGGGAAGATGCGACTTCTGTGGAATGTAATAAAATCAGTTGAACCAGAAATCAAATTATTATGATATACATTATGCTCTGAAGATAGATAGAGTAACTGATACTAAAAAGGCTAAGTCACTCATTGACAATAACCCAGGCAATCTCTTTGCTCTGCCACTAGAACCAACAGGGAAATCCCAGTTCTGTTAAGGTCAGTTGAAAAAAAACTCATTTTTTGCAGCAAGATGAGGGTTTCACTTAAGAGTCCATGCAATTTCAACTATCAAAATTCTTCCAATCTTTTTAAATATTGAAAAAAAAGTTACACAATACACAATAATGACTACATGTACAAAAATATTTGTATAAATTGGCCACTCTGAAAGTAGAAAAAACAAAATACATGCTAGCCAGCCAATGGTGCCAACCATACTGAATCTGTTCAGAATATCTGCACCTTCAAATTAATGCAAATTAGTATTTCAAGTATCCTGATGCTGCTCAACCAATCGGGACTATCAGTCGAGTAGCACACAGTGTCACAAGGTAGTCTATCCCCCCCCCCCCCCCCCCCCCCAAAAAACAGCAAACAAAATAAAACAAACAAAATGCCAGACACAAAGGATAGGAAAAGGAAGCCTTCTTAAATGACAATTCACCTTAAGAGCATAAAAGAGTGAACTAAGATAACTAATCAACACCATCTGGATTAGCCTACTTTTACCCTCACTGTACAAGGCATAATTAGCTTCATTCCACACTCCTTCTGCAAAAATAACATCACTAGTGAGCAATGCCGGCTTATGTTCATGAGTGAAAAGAGAGCCAGTGTATCAGCACCAAGTGATGTAATGGCAATTATACACACTGCTCATTCCCACGGCTGCAAAAGGATAATTTCTCAGGATGACAATGCCAAATGCTGAAGGAGCTAAAGTTCATTATTAGGATTCTCTTGGAAAGCAATTACTGTATGAAGTTTCAGAGAGGCCATTTTAAACTTCTTATTAAGTATGAACACATCTCACTAGACACACCTGTTAAACAACATAACAAATGCCTCCTCTGTGGGAAAGAAACAGGAATTTGACTTTTTGCATGGCTTTGTATCCCTCTACTAATGCTTACGTGTTTAATTTGATAAGATTTCAGAAAAAAAAAAAAGGTAGATATTTTACACCATGTGAAAATTAACATGTCCAATCAGTAAGTGAAAAATATTTAAACTCTTGCTAGAATAAATACAAATGTTTTTTATTATATACATGGTTATTATTACATGGTCTATGGTTAGAGGTTGGAACGAGGAATATGAGTTCTCTTTCAGATTATGTATCTAACTCTTCATTGTGCGACAGGCAAGGCTGAATTTAATTAAGCAAGCTAGTGTCAACCTGTACGTGAACAAACTGAGTTAGTTTAGGTGTTACACTAACAGAATCATGTCTTCATGGGGTTTTGCACTTGTTTAATAAAACCAAACACCTAAAAATCGCACCTTTTTATTTAACAGCGCTTGTCAACACAGGAGCCTAGCACTTCTGTCTGAAGCCTAGACAGATGCAGTCTTCTGGATCTCACTAGTGGAAGAGATTACAACCCCCAGCTGGCCTGTCACACATCCTTAACAGAGATTATCACCCCCCACTCGTCTGCCAACAGAGCAGTCTGTGTACAACCCTATTTCACTTGAAGCAAAAATAAAAAATTAAAAAAAAAAAAATCAGCCAAGTCAGCTTAAGCAGTTTAAGTTGTTGGTCCCAGTGAACATGACTATTTTTGCCTAAAGGAAGTTAGGAAAAGCTAATAAAAACCACTTGCAGGAGAGCAATGACAAGTAACTGCAATGGTAACCCCTTCCAGAACGAGAACACCTATCCAAAGCTTAAGTCATTACAGCAATTGGATTGAGATTCTTCTGAAATTTTACCCACCTATGAAATGGAGAGAATATTAAACAATTCTTGAAATTACTTAAATTGCAGTTTCTTGCCTAAAATATTACATCCTTGAAAATATTTGCAGTTGTTTCAATTTTGGTGGGCCTTCCTAGTGGAAAGCGAGCAAATACTACAAAAGCATCAAAAAGACATGTTAGCACAAGCCAGACTTCTCATTGACAATTAAATTTCATATTTAGGTCTTAATTGAGACTTCAGACAGACATGCACAAAAGCAACCGGAAAACTTCTTCCATTAATTCTTGGAAGACTAGAAGTATTTTCTATGGAACGCCTCATCAGACAGTGACTGACGATTTACTCAGACTTTGGAAAAGGCGTGAACAGATGAAGTGGTCACTTTACCTAGGAGACCCTTTATGTCCACCAACAGATCTCCTCCTTGGTGTTACAGAAGAAGCAAATAGGCAAGTGCTTCCAAATCAGCAACTGTGGGGGAAAATACAGGTTACGCTGTCCAGGCAAGAACCCTTGACTATGCTGCTTTGGCCTAGAACCCCAGGCAGGTAAGATCAGCTAAGCGCGTGCAGCTTGCCAGACAATTTTGCTTCCGAGTTACTGCTGCTCCCGCTTTCTGGAAACTCTCCTGCCCAGAGGACAAAGTTTGCTGGAAACTTTCTACCAGCTCAAAGCTCTGAGCAGGCTAGAACACCACAGAACATATATACATCTGCACACTAGGACTTGGACCAAGATGGTCTTATCCAAAAAGGCCAGAATATACTTTCCAGCTAAAGGAGATGCAAAAACTGCAGCATGCATCATCAGATCACACAAATCTATTATATCTAATCTCTCACCACTGTGCAGAATCAGCTCGAGGATCTGTATGTCCACAGTCTCATAGCATCCCTGCACAGTTACAACCCCATTTCAAAAATACTCAGGCCACAGTTATGCAAAACACCATAGGATTAGTGATATTTCTTCAATAGTTTAAAACATGTGACATCAAATAGCAGTCTGGACTGAAAAATGAGATACAGCTACATCCACTCTCAGGGGCTACCGAAAGAAGTCAAAAATCTCTAACACTGCATCACACAGCAATTGATTCAAGGGATCACACAAGTCCCTCCCTCAACCACAAAGTGGCTGAAGAAAAAAAAAAAAAAAAAAAAAAAAAAGCAGCAAAGTCTCACATGCATGTTGCGATCCCATCCTCTGTCAGCTCAAGCTGCAAGGCAATGTAGACATTGAGTACATTCCAAGTGAAGGACTTATCAATGTTATGAGCTCAGAAGCAGCTCTTAAAGAATAAATATAAAGCATACAGTAACAATACGTAAACATATCATGCATTTTTACAGTTTATAAAATGTTTTATGGCTTGTTCTCACTTTCTTTTCAAGTAACGCTCTTTGACCACATTTAAGTACTAAACTGACTTCTTCAAAGAACTTACCCAATATGGCTCTCAAACATCTTCCTGATTAACAGCAGCTAATTTAAAGCCCACCATCGTGTAACGATAGAACTGTTCTTTTTCTCAACATGCATTTCTTTGCACTTTTCAATATGAATTTAATAAACCATTTTAATTGCCAGATCTTTCTGAAATGGCTGACAGACAGTTTTAGATTTTAACATCCTGAATAATCTTATATAAGCAAATATTCACACTATTCTTCATTCATTTTTCCAGATTTTTTTAGGTCTATGCAGAACAAAGCACATAGCAGGAACACTACTCGCAACCTCTTTCTATTACGAAAACTGATTATTTATTCCTCTTTTCGTTTCACATATTTTATCCAGTTATTAACAATTTAGTAATTCCTGGAAGTTAAGCAATCTTGTCAAAAGCCATGTGGGAATCTACACAATGTAACAATCAGATCAGTCAGTTATATACTTATTCTTCAGAGAACACGAGTGAATTTGGGAGGTGTGTCTTTCTTAATAATCATGTTGCCCAATGTTTATTTTTCTGAAAAGTCATTTATTGCCTCCTACATTTCATATTCACTTAATCACTGAGGCCCTGGATTGTATTCTCATCACAAAAGCTCCAAAATAGTCCTCCTTTATAGTTGGACTTCCATATACTCCAAATATAAGCATAAGCCTTCCTAAATACTTTCTTCTTCTGTCTCTATTAGTGACTTCAGCTTATTAGAGCTGTTTATCTCCCCAGACAACAGGCTGACATCTTTTGTTTGCAAGTCCTGCAATTGCATGGGACAGGGAGCCTGCAGAGACTCTACCAGCAGAGATTCTGCCAGAGATGAGAACTCTTCACAGAAGTCACTTTGCAACAGAGAGATCACATACAGCTCTCGAGGTTGGCTTGCTACATTGCTGCAGAGTTTTAAGAACAGCAGTTCAAGCATTTGCATGTATCCAAATAAACAGGACCCAACATTTTCCTTTTTCTGCTTTCCATAACCAGGGGAATGAGGAAATGTCAAAACTATAATGTTCATCTACACCATAACCATCTTTCAATTCCCCATCAGTTCTTCATTTCTGAAGCTGTCAGCTGGCCAGCTTAATACTGATGCCAACAGGCCTTCACACATAGCATACTGTGCGACACTCAACGGCCCAAGCACTGACACACAGCTGCTTGTCGTATTAAATTGTTAGCGTTGTCGTTTGCGTAGTTTCGGCCTGGATCAATCCCAACAATGCTTCGGTGCGACTTGGAAGGGCACACAGGCTAAGTACCATTCCCATCACTTAGGCTGCATCTGGCCATGCTGATTTGGAGGTCAAGAGAACCTGGACAGCTCTGCTCCATACGGGTAAAAGCCATGCCACATCAACTGGCTTCAGAGCCAGAGACAGGCTTCATTTACTAACAGAAGTAAGGCATACTCACAGATCTGCTGTATAGCTAGTAACCTCCATTAGAGGAACAGCTGAAAACAATAAAACTTAAAACGACCTCAGCTAAATTTAGAGGGTAACATCTAACTACAGCACTAGAAGTCAGGCACTGCAGTTTTAGAGGCAACCGCATGGTAGAACAAGGAAGACCACTGTACAGCTCAGAGGAGCAAAGATAAATCAGTATGAATAAAATTTGGATTGCCTGAAAAATTCAAATTCCCTAGAGTCTGTTACTTAAATTTAAAACTTCACTTCAAACTTCCCAAATAATTGATTTTAAAAAGCTATCCATGCCTCCTCAGCCAGCTCTTCTTTTTGTTAGGCTTCTCTCTCACCTTTAGAGGTGCTTGAGGCAAAGTTTAGAGGCCTCACTGCAGATGCAGAAGTAGGGCATAATTGGTTTGATTAAATTTTTAAAGGGGCTGCTGAGTTTGCTGTCAGATAACTTTCAAAAATTCATAGCTACTGTAGGCTTTATGTGTCTATGCATAACATCCCTTACAATAACTTACTTCACTCTTAAAATGCTATATAATTCAGACCTAGAACATTATCATGTTCATAAACAGAAAAGAAGCTTCATTTCTAACTATCCTGATAATGACTTGCAACATACACCAGAAGCAGCTCTGGATGCAGAAGTGCCATTTACCCTCATTTTTCAAAGCAAGACTGCACCTTAAAGAAAGCAGTTTAAACTAGAAACATGCAACTTAGAAGAAGAGTGACTGGCCATTGACAACTATTCCAAAATAATGACTCTGATAAGTAGAGATATTTGGGATTAGGGAAAGAGGGAAAGTGAACCACATATACAACTCTATCTGAACAAACTACTCCAGAACACAGTAAATTACGCTTCTGTATAAGTCATTCACTTTGTGGGCAGAGTATGCTATTTCAAGATAAAGCCACCTTTCAAGAAGGGAGCCAGTTGCTATTCTCATCATAACAACTACAAACATGGGCCATTATAAGGACTCAAATTAAAACAATCACTTTCTACTAGCCCATGAGGAAACCCCAGGAGCTATACTGGGATTTCCTTCATTTATGACCACAATTAAGAAAAGTATAAACTCAGAAGGCTACATTAAGTTTAGGATAATTAAAACTCATCACAGCCCCTGCATCTGGAAACCAGAAAAAAAAAAAAATCAAATAAAAATCAATTTACATCAAGTCTTTCCAGAAGAAAAAGATCAGGCCTCCTTGGGTACTCACCAGCATACAGTTGCACTTCCTGCAAATATATTTTTTGAATTGGGAAAAAGGAGAAAAGGAAACAAAATGAATGCACTGACTTGTTTACTAACTTAAAAGATTTTACAAAAGGGGAAAATAAAGGAATGTGTGTATTAAATTCGTAAGACCAGAAAGCAAGATGATGGCACAGTTGTTGCTTATCTTACTCCTATTCATTGCAAACATGCCTATTTTCAGAAAAGAAACTATTAGATAAATTAAAAAGTTACATTAAAAACAGCTTTCCTATCACATGTAATTTTTATGACAGTATACCAACCTTAGAATGCAAAAGCAAGCAATATACAAGGTCCCATTTGCTGTCAGAAAGGAAGTTGATTGCAAGATCTCAGGTAGCATTTTGTGCAAATAATAGTCAAGTTTTCGTTTCCTGAGAATAGCTGCAATCTGAGGGAGGAGGGAAGAAAAAAGGGGGGACAAACTTTAATCCCATTAGTGGTTTTTTGCATATTGTAAAGAAAAAAAAAAAAGGAGACATGCCCATTTAAGTAGTAAATCAAAGCCTCTTAAATATGTTGGTTTTATGAAAGATATTACAAAGGTTTCCTTTGAACTTATTCCAGCTGTTGCAATATTTATACCAGGAAATACACCAGGCAATCCTAAATTGAAAATATAGGAGGAGGAATTTTATTAACTTTTCTGACTATTACTGCCAATGGTAACAAGGTATCTGTTAGATATAGGAAGATTAAAATATGATAAATTTACACAGTATTTTGTTTTCCAGGCAACTGGACAATAATACTAAAATGAAGGTCAGAATACACTAAGTAATCCAACTACTGGCCTTATACAGTGCCTACAAAATGATGAAGTATTTCTAAAAATTTTCTACTCCAATTAATTAGCTGCAAGTCCTCCAGAAAATTTCACCATCCACTGGAAGAACAGCATATTCCTGACACATTTTATAGAATCTCTATGCTATCTCTACAATATAATAGGAAGCAGGCAAGACCTAAAATATGAGTGTCCTTTTTGGTAAGGTTAATACCTATTCTGTGTTTCATAAAAAAAAGTTACATAATGACTCAAATCCTGCAGTTTCTCAAAATTTTTTTTGTCCACACAAATTCTACAACTACCTAATAGGGAGCTGTAGAGAAAAAGAAGTCAGGCTCTTCCCAGAGATGCACAGGGATAAGACGAGAGGCAACACACACAAGTTCAAACATGAGAAATTCTATCAGACATAAAGAAGAAAAATTTTCAATTCGCACTGGTTGGATACTGGAAGAGTTTGCTCAAAGAGGTGGTGGAATCTCCATGACTGGAGATGCTCAAAACTCAATTGGGCAAGACTCCAAGCGACCTCCTCCAACGGGCCTTGCCTTGAGCAGCAGCTTGGGACCACATGGCCTCCAGAGGTCCCTCCAACCTCCAGGGTCCTGTGATTCTATGAAATTAGATTTCGGGTCCACCATGAGACAGACTGTTGTTGGGTTTGGGGCGGGAGGGAGGGTTGTTAGTTTTTTAATTGCAACATAATTTTTATCTGCACTGATCTCCCATGGGTTCTCAACACTGGCAGGAAGTACAAAGGATGGTGCAAATTCAGCCAACACTTAGAATTAGAAAAGCTCTAAATACACAGGGCTTCAAACTGTCAGTATTAGTAACAATAGGTGTGCTATGCAGTCCGTAGTGGTAACACCTCTCAAAGACTCGATTCCTCGATGTAAAAACGTGGGGGGAGCAAACTGTTCTTCTGCAACTGTTTGCTCAAACTGGAGAGCAAGCAGCTGTTCTAGATACAGAGATAGGACAAGGAGTCTGCTACGACTAACTGTAGAAGAGCTCTGCCAAAATTAGTATCCGAAAAAATGAAGCTTGAACTACGGATTAAGGAGAAATACACACATGAACAGACTTCTACAAAACTATTTTACACATTACTTAATCAAGTGTCAAGACTAGTTAAACCATAATGGATTAGGCAATAATTCAACCCAGAGAATCCTTTTGTTGAACTAAAGTCACTACGCAGATCACTAGTTTCTACCTCATGAGGTTTTTGATGACAGACATGAACATTTGGGACAGAGTAGGAACTTTTTGTGCTAAGTAAAAGAACACTGCCCTTGCATCTGAACCATGATGTCTTCCTCAGACTTAAGTGTCAGAAGTATAGAAGAAAAAGACTGTGACTGGAATAGATTAAATTATTTGATTTTTAATATAAATTAACATCAAATCAAAGGTCAAAAATTTATTCCTGTAGCGTTCCCTGAACATATTTATAGTACTACTATATATTTCTGCTTTCCCTTCTTTTTACTATTCCACTCCCAATTGAAAGAAAGAAAAGAATCGGAACAATGACACACAAAGTAGTCTGAAGAAATACTACTCATGATAAAAAGCAGCTAAATGTAAGATCAATGCAACTTGATGCATGCCCACCAAAAAAAAAAATCATTATTTTCAAAGTGCTTTATAAACATCAGCTAAATCAAATATTGTCTACAGCTGAATAAAGACTGCAGAATACTTCATCTCCTGTGCAGTAGGCTTCTTTTTCTCCCCCACTAGCAATGATGTGATTACAGGGAACACACAGTAGATATACTTTTAGATTCTACCTCATGCTCCCTTTCAGTTCCCCGTACTTCAGGGAAGTACTAAAGTTGACACTGGCAGGAGAGAAAGATCCTCAAATCCATCAGCCTGCAGCGGTTCCTTATTCCCACTGGGATAAACTCCACTCAAGTGAGTCTGGAGGACATGGTGTTGAGGGCCCAAGTCCTGCAGTAAGAGCATTGATCAAGCATCAGTCCAAACCCAGACACAGTCCTGCCTCTCCTCAGTTTCATACTGCCCATGCTGCCTCACCTACCCTACAAACCCAAAGGCTACAGCTGTAATCCAGAGGATGGAACCAATACACCCCTCATTCAAAACCATGACTTCATGTGAAGGAAAAGAAAAGCACAATCCACTTTCAGTGGAATCAAACACAAACTGAAGGCATAGCACTTCTCCTGCACATTATCCTTTACAGGAAGAAGGCTGCCCAAAAAACACCTGTAATCAAAAGGGAGGAGACTCCACCAAATCTGTGTGGATCATGAGCTAATTTAATTTGTTCATGACTTCTCAAGCAAGGCCATAGCAACACAGCCTTACCTAAGTCACAGCGAAGAATGCTGTGGCATTTCCTTTGAGTAACATCAGCCACTAGAAACAAATCAGATCTCCTGCCACTTCCTACTCTGGCTTTCCATAAAACACAGAGCCACACTTAAAATCTTTTTTTCTCAAGGCACCCAATGACCTGGCCTTAGGATAGTCAGAAGGACTACACAACTCTCTAGGATAAAGACTGTCATTGACAACTCCCCCCTTCAATGGAGCTTACATTAGGCCAATACAACGCAGCTCTGTACAGCACAGCCTTCACTTTTTCTAAAAAAAGATCTGTAAGACTGTGGAATGAAGGCGCACAGATACTAACAGCTATCGCAAACTGTGCTGCTTTCCATTCCAGCAAGAAGGCACACATCTTCTGCTCCTTATTTACACATGTACCACAGAGCACTCGTTAAAATACACATGCACATGACAAAACTATCAAATCATAATGCCACCCTGTAGAAACAACTCTCGGGGAAGAGATTAAAAACAGAATAAAAAAGAACTAATAACCAATATCCACCATATATCCATTATACTACATGAACCCTCTCACATAAACTTGCACGCTTGTTACTGACACTTAAAGTAGCAATTGGATACTAACGCTCTCTCAAGCGGATTTGCTCCCTGCAGGTAAAGAATATCCAGGTTTGAAATACTTACGGAACATTACGCATTTATTTAATCATCACGAAAAATTTCAAACCCTGCAAGAATCAAGCACTTGTGCCAGGGCAGAACATAACCACTTCTTATAACTTAATTTGTAAGAATTCCAAGATACCAAGTAATAAAGAAAACCCTGATTTCAAAGCTAGAAATAGAAAGCTGACACTTTCCTCTCCCCACAATTTAAGTTTTCTTACACTATGAAGTTTTATGCACTAAAATGAGATTTTAAATTTAAGCAGTAGCACAGTCCACAGATGCAGCCCTTGGCCTATATAAGCATTAAAAAAAAGACTTAAGTTCATTATCCACAGGCTAAACTGACAGCTGAGCTGTTTGCCAGCAGCCTTTCTTGCAGTATAACTCCACTTTCTTCTCTTTCAAATCCACAAGCAAGCAGGACTCTACACACAGGATAAAAAGCCCAGCTTTGCTATGTATTTACAGTCTTATCTTGAATACAACAACTAATAAATCTTATCTTTCCGATTCTCTTATGAGAAGTACTTTTCTAGATGCCCAAAAACCTCAACAACTAAGAGCAAAGTGGAATTTACACAAATCAGGCACTGGACAGGGCAGCCAGCCTACAAATGTCCAAAGCTTTCGGGACTTTAGCTTTCTAATTTCCTTCTATTTGTATCCACAATTTACAGCTCTTGATCTCCTTTTGTCTTTTCAGTCCAACAGAGTGTGCAGAAGATTCAGAAACACTGCAGAAGAAGAAACAAATGACTCTCAGTTAGGAGAAAGAAAAGGATCAAGGGGCAGGGGTGGGGGAAGGGAGTTGGGAGATGAAGCAGGAAAAAGAATGCTAAATACTTCATGAGTAAAAAGAGAAACAGCAGAGCTATGAATACAATATAAGAGAGAGTTTCAGGAAAAAAAGCTAAAAATAAACAGATTGGATTCTAAAGAAAAACTCAAGATATATTACAATATAAGAAATAAGGAGTCAGAATAATTTCAAGCACTCAAATATTATAGTACAGCAGTTAAAAGATTTTTTTAATATTTTAAATGGCCATTGTTACTTTTTCTGTGATTTACAAACCCAAAAGACAAAATTTCAAGCTGCTCCCAAAGCAAGAGCAGACATTTATCACTTAAAAGGCAGCGAGTAACACATATGTAACTGTACGCTGAAATTTTAGGAAAGCAAAAATCTCATAGCAATGGAAACATAAATGGAGATACACTAATAAAATTGTAAACATGCTATTTTATTTGCTTTATCTATGCAGAAGTTTTATTTCACAATTAAAAGCCAGAAAGCCTAGCCACTTATCTGGTCAATGTATCACTAGAATTTAAATTATCAGGGCAAGTATACATGCACCTGGATGAAACTTAGATCACAATACTTCAATCCACAGACAACTAAACTTTTGCACGCTACAATCTGACAAGACAAATACGTTAGTCTTTAATAGCAGTGCCACGACAGTAAGAGGTTGATTTGATGAAATATGTCCTGATTAAGTGTGTAATCTGTGCTCTATGCACAGGAAGAAGGTGCAGAAAAAAATAATAATAATGAAGCATCTGCCAGTGTGACTTCCAGAGAAAATATTTCTGTCCCTAAATAGGATGATTTGTTTGAAACTGCGAATGTCATCAGGAAAAGCCTCTTGAGTAAGGTAAATCAAACATGTGGGAAAGATGATTTCCTTTCTACCTCAGAAGACTGATCCAAGACTGATCCAGCATCCCACTGCCTTCTGTGGCCAGTTTCAGAGGAAAACTGAAAACAGAAAGCCTCTGGCCTATTTCTAAGCAAAATAGCCGCTCTCCTCATTTCTGCAGGCAACTGACTAAAACTTGAAACACAAAATTCAATTATGCTTTAATGCAGCCTGGCAGTGTTAGAAGACTTTTAAAGGCAATCCCATACACTTGCTATTTAGAAATGAAAGGAATAAACAGAAGGATTAATAGATCACAGATACCACAGCAAAAGACACGGTCACAAACCAGTGCTCCAGAATCCGTGGACCCAAGCACCACGAAGCTTCCCTGAACAGCCGAATCTCTTTTATGCACCTACTCCAGACTGGAAGATTTCTCTTCCTCCTCCTGTTTATCAACCCAACTCTGAAAATTCAACACAGATATTCTCCAATAGTCATCATCCCACTTTCTCTACAGTTCAAAGCAAGTTCTGATGCAACTTTAACTAGAATGCTTTGACCATTTCAGGTTTTTTCCCCCAAGGTTGTAAAGTTTCATATATATGAAAACTAGTTAATGTGCTCTAGCCAGGCCTGAAAGTTCTTGCTACAAAATTAGTTTTAGCATAGGTGGAAAGAACAGGAGAGACATGCTACTACATCTTTAAGACTGTTTCCATGTGAAAATAAATGAGGGTAGAAAAAAGGTAAGTACTTTTTATAATTTTATGTACAGTAAAAATTGGGAGGACGAGAAGGGGTAAAGGAAGAGAAAGAACTTAAAGTAATGCATTGGTCAGTTTAAGGAAAAAAAGACTTTTAATGACAATTTGAACTCTAGGACCTAATGCATTTTAGGTCTGAAGTATTAAAAAACTGAAAAAAAAAATATTTCACCGATTACTCCTGTATCATTAACTACAGAACTCATACAATTGCATTTTGATCCTCCAACACAAAAAAATAATTATGAAAACAGTCAACCAGATTCAGGACAGTATCAGCTCGCAGAAGAGGATCACTGACACTTTTAAATAATGTTTATAGATTTAGGTTTCATATATAAACCTTAAGCCCTGTAGAACTAAGAAATCAGAACTGGTTTGATCTGTCTTAATTGTTGAAAAACACATCCATTCCCAACACAGTTGTAGCCTGCCCATTATTAAAACACAATTATATACTCTAGTGCAAGAAAAAAAATTGAGCTAGGCTATCCGTGTGTCCCAGTGGAAAATGATGACTAGGATGAAAAACAAGTTTTTCCATGATTAGAGGCACCAGTCAGGCTTCATTATTTTAAGGATGTGTCCTACATATTACATCATCCAACCACAATAGCCAAGTTCTCACCTCCAGCATCCTCAACTTTCACTTACGTCTCTTAACTATGAATTATACAGGAGGCGTTATGCAAAAGGTCTGTTGAACTTTACGCAGGTACTAACTGGCTGACCCATATTCACAGCCTGATGGGTCACACGGCAGGCTCAAACAACCCCACAGAACTTGCACTGATTCTGCAGCGAATACACTACTTCATCCCCTCCATCAAGTCAGCATTCTCCATGTTTGTACAAACTTGGTGTCTTAAGAACGCTCAAGAAGGATGTTCAATGCCTCTGTCAAATTTCAGAGAAAATAGCCAACACTGGTGGAAACCAAAAACAAAGTACAATCGTTGCTCTCATTCCTTCAGAATATTCAGCTAAAAATAAGTGCATTATAACAAACATATAAAGGAAAAAAACAAACAAACAGCGCTACGGAAATATTCAGACACCTACGCAAATCTACAAAAATGCAGAGTTCAACAATGTTTATAAGAGTGTCTATCTGGCATGTTTAGGCACCTTTAAAATGCAAATTTAGAGGCTATCAATAATGCTGCATACTTTATACCCTGCAAGTCATCACAAAGCCATGGAAAATTTTACACTCTTATGTCACAGGTGCATGGTAAAAGATTAGCACTCCCCAGTATTCAAACCAGTTAAAAAACTACCTCAGATTAGTTTAAGTGACAGGTAGAAACACTGATGTCAGATTTCTTCCAAAGTTATGTTTACTTATTTGTATGTTATTTTATAACTGCTTCCGATTTTGTAAGAATTTTACAAGAACTTTACTCCCGTAATTGTAAAAATTATTTTTGAGCATTTGGGGATTATTTAGGCTCGAAATGTACTCAGGTACATGGAAAGACACTGTTATCCAAATCAGTGTCTCATTTCTCCTGGTTCCTCTTAAACATACAGATTTACTATTCCCCAATAAACTCGTCCCATCCTCATTTCACAGATTACCAGACGTGGCTTCCAGATTTTGAATTATTGCATTTCCTGCAATATTCTGAGGAAGACTCTGTGTTTCCTCCACTCTGACTCCCTCTGTCCCCTCTGAGAGATGTTATATGAAGACTAACTACCATTAGGAATTTTGGGGCAGGGAGGTTGGAGTGGGGGAGCAGCATATTCCGTATCATCCACTAAAAATAATGAACAAGAGTACTCATATACTCTCTGAATGACATCTAAATCACATTCAACTTTGACATCCTTCTCATTGCATAGCGGCCTAAGTCATTTCTTTCACTTATATGCGTAAAGGGCCATTTTTCATTCCCCTTGAAATGCTTAACTCAGCATAATTTTCAGCAATTTTTCTTTTAACTCTGAAATTCTTGCACTATACTATACAGCTGAGCCAACAGATTGATGTTTCCTTGATAAACAGTCCCTTTAACTGGTTCTGCTGTTTTCTAGTATTTATAGTGTCCTTATTAGGATGTCTGTTGAGTCAGTCAAAGATGGGGCCTTCCCTGTTTTACCCATGCTTATGATGCAAGCTGCAGGTTATTCCTTGCATCTTTGAGCATAAATTCTTTAGTCCAGCTAAATTAATTGATTCTTTTAAAATTTTCAAATTTTTCCCTTTTGAAATATAAACAGCTTAATAAAAGACCATTTTTTGTTTATTTTTCAATTTCTAAGGAACTACAAAGAATTTTACTGGTCTGCCTTCAAAGCCATCTGCACAGAACAGGACGATTACAGCCTGGAACGGAGATGTGGCAAACAAGTTCATACCTTAATCACATTTAGGCTGATCATAGTCATATTTAAGCTGACTTCCGGAAGAATCTGAAGACAAGGAACACACTGACCTGTATGCCATTCATAACACAGCACAGAGATGTGGGACACCACACGGTACGAAGATGATCAGATACCCCAGCACAACACAGCTACAGCAACCCTACATACCAGGTCCTGACAGAAGAGATTCATGTTTCTTGACGGTCTACCTCAGAGATCCAAGCCGACATAAAGAAGAACATTCAAGGACTAAGAAGGATGTTAGTCTCCCTACCCTTCCTCCAAATACATAATGGCTCACGGCACAATCAAAAAATTCTGATCAGGTTTTACTATAACCAGCAATTCTATACCATTTCAGAATATAATCTGCATAGCACGGCCTTCTCACCCATCTTAGAAAGCTGACGACACGTTGTGACTATGCTGCCTATGCTGACAGATAAAACAGGATTTGTTTCAGTGTTAGCTTACTCCCTTATCTTGCTCAGACCAATCCAAATAGCGCGCTCTCAGAGAAACTGCTTATAGAAGAAGCCAGCCAGCCTGAAAGAGCAGAGACAAGGGCCAGTACATACCACTTGGCCTTGGGGCTGATCTCTGCACCTATTATTTAACAATGTAGATAGAGCTAATATAATTAAGTGACACTAGTCAAGTTACAAGTCGCACTTTAGTTCTGTCCCACCTTGATCTTTGGAAAATGATACATAAATCATCCATCCAGTAACTTTCAAAATTATGCATTAGCTCAATATTTACGGCTCGTTGTTATTGCCTCTTGCTGATCAGTGACTACTCTGCAAAAAGACCAGTCAGCTACCATGTGCAAGACTATCTGGCCCATGCTATTACTACTATCAATTTCCCTGCCATGTTTATACAGGAAGAAAAAACACCTTATACAGTTGTAGGACTGTATCCTTAACAATATTATATAAAATGCTGCTTAGAGGACTTACAAAATAAGTAATATGGCTTAAGAGAGCGAATGTGCACACTTAACATCTCAGTGCTGATACCTTCTTTGGCACTGTTTGACCGTTAAGTAGAAAAAAGCTTTTGAAATGATTGGCATATAAGAAACTGAAAGTTATTACAAGCACAGGAGTAAACAGACATGGCATGAGCTTGAAAAAAAAATGTCAAAAATGAGAATGAAATGAGTATGAAGGAAATAAAGTGAAAGGAATCAGTAAAATAAAGTGAGCCCTGAGGATCACTAAAAAACAGTGGAATAGCAAACTCAGATTTTGACTACACTACCAAATAGCTGATGGAGCAATCCCTGCTCCAGAAGACAAGTCAAACAGACCAGCTGGCATCCATGCTGCTATAAAGCTAATGCTTCTCTCCCTCCCTGCCAGCAGATCAGTCTCAGAGAAAGATATCTGGATTCAAAGCCAGAAGTAAGCTAACAGTTAATCAACATGAACCACTAAGGGGCCGAAGCTCGAGGCTGTTTCCTCATTCTCTTTTTACTTAGCAGTATAGACAAATCACACAAAGGAAGGGCATGAGATGTTGGGTGGGAAGGAGAACAGCATGAGGGATGATGGTGAGGACAGAGAAGACTGTGCTTGAGAAGGGAAGGCCAGAACAGAAGTTGGCTTGCAGGGGCGGGGAGGAGAGCCTGGCTTAAATTAAGTGAGGAAGACAGATGACCAGGCTCGAAAAAGAAAAGGTGCAAGATTTCGTTTCACTGATTAAGCAAATTCATCTACATGAAAGATAGGCACCATCACTGAACAAGTGACTAAAACCTACAGATCACCAAGAAACAGAGCACTTTGCTCTAACTCATTTGATTAACACCCGATTTCCCATGTGAAATCAATCGAATATCATAAGAAACAGACCAATTAATGCTTTAACCTTAGCAGCAGAGCAAGGGATACCAATCTCATCCAGTTTCATACTGGCCACTTTCAGCAATTATTAATTCATGAAACAAAAATAATTTTTTCCCTCAACTTGAAAAAAGTATTTATACTCCATTAAGTGGAGGGGAAAAAAAGAATTAAAGGCTCAATTTGTGATAAAAAAACAGTATCTGCCAGATAGGAAAGAACTGGATAAGGAAAGACATTAAGATAGGTAAAACTTAATACACATACCAAGATAGTTAATGTAAATTTGTGTGTGTGTGTGTGCGCGCGCGTGTGTGTGTGCGAAGGTGAAGGGAGTCTTTGGAAGTCTAAACTCTACTATTAGTGTGTGTGTGTGTGTGTGTGTGTGTGTGTGAAGGTGAAGGGAGTCTTTGGAAGTCTAAACTCTACTATTAGTGTGTGTGTGTCTGTGTGTGTGTGTGTCTGTGTGTGTGTGTGTCTGTGTGTGTGTGTGTCTGTGTGTGAAGGGAGTCTTTGGAAGTCTAAACTCTACTATTAGTATGAGCCCCTTCCTTCTTCTGCAGACTGGTATCTAAGAAGTGGAACACTTACTGAAGCAAGCTAGACTGAGAGTTAAAAACAGCCAGGCTCTTGCACTGCATGATTCTCCCCATTGCCCAAGGAACTGATTGTTCACTTGATACTTTGCTGCCCAAGTGGTGATGATTCCAGTATAATATATTCCCTGATTCCTTAAGAACTGGAGCTGAAGTTTGCTTTGGCCTGATTCAGGTTGGTTATCAGGACGGACGACACACCAAGCAATGAGCGGCAGTCATCATCTCCAGCAGTACAGATTTCTTAGCCAAAACATCAGACATTAAGTACTGAACCTCGCCCTCAAAGAAAATATCATCCCTGAGTAATACAACTAAGGAAATTTTTATGAAGATCACAACCAGATTTTGCTCCGCAAACCTTTCCATAAGAAAATCCTAGTTTTGCTTCTTGTGTTTTGGGGTTTTTTTTTTTTTTTTAAACTCATCTATACCTTAGAATATTTCAGCCAAGAGTTCACCCACAGTCCCCTCTTTTTTGGGCTTCTTGTAGACTTTAGTTTTGCTAAGCATCAGGCTGTTCTCAGTGCTGCAATACCTGGGGAATTAGGAGCTGCAGGTGCAAATCGTAAAAGACACCTAAGTAACAAGAGGTTACTTCCAGCGCTTCCGAGACTGCAAGAATGAAACATGGTTTTCCTTCCTTCAACTTAGTGACATAGCATTGCCAGAGCCTCATAGACTCAGACCTTTGAGATGGTCACGTTAAGCATTCTAGAGCAGTAGTCAGCGGCCAGCTCTGAAGGATTAAATGCTGTCTTCTTCACATCATATACGTAGGAAAGCTGGACAAAAATGCATCGTGGTTCACAAACTGGCCTGTCCTTTTATTGCAGGTTCCCTAGAATACTAGTACTTATCTGAAGCAGTTGATAGCATTTGCTGTTCTTGAGGTTTTACAGATAGGAACATCTGATTCAGAATGGGAACTAATTCAGAAATTCCTTCAGTATCTTTCTTATAAGAGGATCCTTATCCATTATAAAATGAATACACAATCTGAGAGAAGTAGACGGATCTCAAAATTTAGTTTCAAAGCCTAAGGTACTTAACCAAGGTACTGTCTTCTTTTAGGAAAAGGCAGCACATATGTCATATATCAAATATGTTTTTAAAAAGAATAATCCAGGTATTCACAGGAAACAAAGTCAGAACTCCTAACGGGCATTTTTAGGTCTATTAACAACTTCATTTGACTAAGAGTTTAGGTCGCTCTGTGATGTTACTAGCTTCCCCTCAACTAAGGCATTATCTTACTGAAGTTACCATTTTAGTTTCCATGGTTACCAATTTATTCTCATCTATTGATTCTAATTTATCTCCACAAAAGCTTCTGTGAAAGGAAACTGTTTTTATCCACTTTCCTTCGTTATCAGCTTGTGGCAATGGGAGTAACAAACAAGCAGAAGCCATTTCACATGGTTGGCAGAGAAAAATGAAGTGTAATTTTTTGATGTTGTGCTTAAAAATGACCAGGACTAAGTAGTACTAGAAACATTCTGAACCTCCATTGATGACTACAAATACAAAATAATTTAGATTCATCCCATTACATGAATCTAAGAATATACAAAACGACTGAAGGTTTGTGCTATCCAACTGTGAAATTCCATTCACAAATTGAAGTCTTTCAAACACAGCTTTAAGTCCTATACAGAACTGCATTAGTGACTCTCTTAATTTAGGAGTGTTCTTTCCCTGCCAAGCTACTTAATGTGTAAGGCTTCCCACTTCCTCCTCTGCTGTCCCTATTGCACCCTCTCTCTCTTTACCTTATGCTGGCTCTGGCACTCATCAAATCCCTCTTAAAACTCAATTCAGTTCATTAATGCAGCTGAAAATTAACCCAGCTGAAAAAAGAACTGTGTAGTAACCTCTTCTGCATTAATAAATTAATTGAATCTGCTCAAGAAGAGTTATGACAAGGTCCAAGACTACCACAAAGTACAGTTACGTGGCTCTGAGAAAAGGAAGGTGAGTGTTTTCTCCCTCTTTAGGGGGCAGCAAGATTTTAGAGCACCTCAGCTATTTGTGAAATCAGACTTAAACTACTCAAATAAATTGAACATGGTCAACAAAACCTTATGAAAATTAAACACTGTAAACAAGACAGCATAAAAATGTATGCAGACATTATCCAGGATAGCATGACACTGACTGGTTAAAAAGGTTCCCACTCTACCTTGGATCTAATTGTTTACAGGGCCACAATATAAAACAGATCAAAAATATACTTTTTTTTGGAAAGAAATAAAAAGAGGGAACTTTCTTCCTAACCTACAACTTCATAACTGAGTGAATTTTAACTAAGGTAAGAAAAGGAATCTGTTAACAGGCTTGACTACTGAGAAAAATGCATTCAGTAACACCTTAATTTTGATTTAATTACAGTACTGTTTAAGCTGTTTAAACTTCAGCCAGATCTGACAGACCACCATCACCCTGGTAGCTCATTGCATGCTCATTCTCTCTGGTACAAGCATTTACGCACCTGCACAGTAGACTGAATTGGTAATTAGATCCAAAGGAAAAATAAGTTGGGGGGGGTGAAGAAGGGGAATGTTCTTTCCAGTTTTATTTGTTCCCTGATCCAGCTCACTGTGTGCTCATACAAACAGCTGCCACTTCTGTTTGTGCCAGTTCATTGTAGAAAAGTTCACTGTCAAACATGACAACTGCAAAGTCCACACTGCCACAAAAAAGTTATTAATCTACTTTTTAGTATACGTTTTGATATTGTCACAGTTCTCACTCAAGGTACACTTCAATAGGAGCCTTAACTATGTCAGGACTGCTGCAGTCCCCCTCCTTCCCTGGCCCTTTGTTACATGCCTTGATAATTCTGTTGCACTGGTGCAAAGTTGAACAGTACAAACCCAAGGACTTTTTTCTTTTCTTTTCTCTCACACTTCGTTTGCAGCCAGCTCAGTATCCAGGGCCCTACTCAGTCTTCCAAGCACCAGTACAATCACAGGAGAAACACACAGGTGGGGATGGAAGGAAGTGCTTACCTGCAGCACTTCCAGCTTACATCAGCTTTCAGGATATGTTTACATGGATGTTCCTCTACCTACACCCTCGTTTGCTGGAAGCAAGCCATCTGCAACTGAGGTAATATAACCAAGTCTAACTGCATGCTCAAACTAAGATACCTCACCTGTAGGATACTCTCACACTACTTAGCCTCCCTCAGCCTTAAAATATTTTTTCAGCCTAGTTTCTTCATTCTACGATGCAGTCTCCCTTGATCCTTGGTAATCCACTGATTACCAAGATTTTTATTTTCCAGGTGACACCAGTAGTAGAACATATATGCATTATTCTTGCTCCTACTAAAGGATACAGTGCTAGCCTCCCAGGCAAATATTTAATAAGTCTTTTTTTAGGCCTCATAGGTACTGGCAAATGATGACAATATAATGATCAGACTGTCCCAATGCTCTCCACCTCAATCAGATTCATTCCCCCCCCCCCGCTCCCGCCTCGGTATCTGTCAGGCCAGCAACCCTCTAACAACCCTCACGCCCTTCTTCCCCCTCCTAGGATCCGGTTACATGTGTGCACATACACACACACACCTTGTGTCCCTTCCCCCTCAAGCACCAGGTCCTGCCCCAACCAATCATGCCCTCCTCCCCAAACCATGTTCTCCTACCCCAATGTCTCCCACGCCCAACTTCCCCAGGACCAGGCTCTCCCAAAAACATCTTTTTTGCACTTCTTCCCTCCCATCTGAGTCAAGCTGCCCCTTGACATCCCTCCTGCCCTTCCTCTCTCAACATCCCTCGCACCCTCTTCCTCAACCTCAACACTCCTCATACCCTTCTCCCCACACCCCAGCAACCCTCATGCCCTTCCTCACCAACCCAAGCCAGGCTCCCCCAGTTTGATATCCCCTGTGCCTTTCCCCATCCTTGATATCCCTCCTGCCATCCCAGGCCAGGCCAGCCCTGCCACCTTTGATATCCTCCTGCCTTTTCACCTTGCCAAACCCAAACCAGGCTCCCCCCCCCCCCCCCCCCGGCCAACCCTCATGCCCTGCCCCCTACTCCAGGCCAGGCTCCCCCTTCATAGTCCTCCTGCCCTTCTACCACCCCAGGCCAGACTCCCCCCACTGCAGGTATCCCTCCTGCCCTTCCCCCACCCCACTAGTCCCCCCATGCCCCTCCTGCCCTTCCCCCACTCCACTAGTCCCCCCCACATCCCTCCTGCCCTTCCCCCACCCCATCCACCTCCCCCGTTTCCCTCCTGCCCTTCCCCCACTCCACCAGTCCCCCCCACATCCCTCCTGCCCTTCCCCCACCCCATCCACCTCCCCCGTTTCCCCCCTGCCCTTCCCCCACTCCACCAGTCCCCCCCACATCCCTCCTGCCCTTCCCCCACCCCATCCACCTCCCCCGTTTCCCCCCTGCGCTTCCCCCACCCCACCAGCCCCCCACGTTCCTCCTGCGCTTCCCCCACCCCACCAACCGCCCCCCATGTCCCCCCCCCGGCCACCCCGCCAGCCCCCCCCATCCCTCCCGCCCCCGGCTCTGCCCGCTGACACGCCAGCCGCCCCGACCCACCAGGTAGAGGGTGCCGTAGATGCGCAGCGACTCGGCCAGCGCCCCCTGCGTGACGTGCAGCACGGCCCAGGAGCAGCGCGGGTGCCAGGTGTGCCCGATCTCGTAGCAGCTGTGGGGGATGGACTTGCTCAGCGCCGCCATCTTGCCGCGCTCGGGGAGGGGGCGCGCGCGGCCGCCGCGTCACCGCCGATGCAGGAGAAAGGTCGCGCGGGGAGCTCGCGGCGGCGGGGTTACTCGCGGGCAACCGCCTTCTCCCTCCCCCTCCCTCCCTCCGCGCGGCTCGCGTGAGGCGCGCAGCCAATCCGCGGCCGCCGGGGGGCGGGAAGCGGGGCGGGCGGCGTGGCGCGGGGGGCGCGCGGCATGTGGGCGGGGGGGGCGCGCGCGGATCGGGGAGGCGGCGGCCGCTCGTGCCGGGCCGTTGGGGCCGTTAGAGCTGTTGGAGCTCGCGGGCGGCGGCGGCGGCGGGGCGGCTCGCCCACTCGCGGCGCTGCGGATCGGGGGTTTCTTCATCGCCGCCCTTAATTATCCCCGTAACAGGTTGCGCCGCGTTTCCCGGCCTGGGGCTCGGGGCCTTTCCTGGAGATTTCGACACCTCTCGCCGGCTGGTGAACCCGGAACGGCGCCGCCGAGCCAGCGGCGTGAGGAGGCACACGGGGCCGCGGCGCGGGGCTTGGGCAGGCGCCGGCCGGCTCCCGAGGGGTCTCGGACACCCGAGCGGGCCGAGAGATGCAAATGGGCCTCAGTAAGCGCCAGGTGACGCACGCAGGGAAAAGCCTGAGCCCGGAGTAACCCGGTAACGCTGAGTTAACGCTGAACTCGGAGCCGGCAGCTGCGAGCCGGGAAGGGGATCGCGGAGCCGGCAGTGACAGTTCCCCAGAGCGTTCAGCTCCGTGTGCCTCAGCAGCGAGGAGAGTCAACCAAGTGCCTTCTGCCAGCAGGAAGGCTTGAGGGGGCAGAGGGCATCGTTGTGCTGATGCATACGTAACACCTTGGGGCACCCGCATCTTGTGTGCAGTATGCAGTCCTGATTCCTGCATAGAGGAGCTAGAGAAAGGCAGAGAAAAAGATCGAGGGGGTGGGAGTGGCTGCCCTAGTCTAGAAACTAGAGAAGTTGATTCTTTTTGGTTTGGGGGGGGGGGGTGGAATGTGATGGCAGCTTACAAAATCGTGAAGGCAGTGATTGATTACATGATTATAGTTCAGCTGCTCTCAAGGAGCCAGTTGCAAAACTGGCATCGGGTTCCAGCTTGAGATTTTTATTATTTTGGGACCAAAAGGGCTGGGTGTGCCTGGACCTGGGATTTTTACATTATGTCTCTTTTGAGTAGCAGTTGCAAATGCTCAGTTCAGAAGGAGCAAGTATGCTCTGTGCAGAAGTCAAGCCAGGAAAGGTTATTTCAAGAACTAGACTAGAGGCACATCCCAAGACAAAGAGGAATTAAACCAAATGATCAGCAAACTAACCTGCAGACAAATATGGACTTGGAATAGTTCCTTTCCCTTACAGGCTGCCTCCAAATTTTTCTCCAACAGAGACTATAGAGTTTGTCTTGTATTTCAGACTTGTAGGGAGTGGTATAAACTGGTCACAAGTCTGAGGAAAATTTGTCATCAATTTTGCAAAAACCTATTCCATTTCTTCAAAGAATCCTGCCATGGGTGCAAGAGCATACTTACACTTCAAATTTAACAGCCCATAGATTAGTAAGCTGGACAGTTCACAGAACTCAAAGCCACTGAGAAACTACTCGCAGACTCCCAGCAAATCTGCACTAGGCGATTTTGGACTAAAGAGTTTAATTATGCTAACTCAGTAAAGCATGCTTGACCAACCAGTGTGTTTTGCAGAACTCTCTCTGTGGGAGTCTGTATCTAAAATCTAGTGGCCCTGGCTGTGGGACTAGGGATGACTTTAAATTCCGCTTTAGTGCAGAGGTACCACTTTCCTGCAGCTGTGGTTGGGTGGCTAAGAGAGTGAATATTGTTGTGTGCTGACCCCAGTGGGAAAGCAGGGTTGGCAAGATAACCTGCTGCAAGATTGTCTGGACTTTGGCTCTGACCCAGTACATTGCTTGCTGATTTTGTAGTACTCTGTTAGAGAGTACTATGTGGGCAGAAAAGGCAATCATTGCCTAAGATAAGGGTTCTGGCTCTCTTGTTTGCATGTTTTGGCTTTGATACTTCTCTGGGCTTAAAGCTTGCTTGCTGCCTTGTATTTGTGGGCAGGGAACTATGGCAAGCACAGTACTAATAATTGCACAAGCTAATAATTTCTCTTCTGGCACACTTTTCCACACGTGGTCCTAATGCTGGAGGGCATGCCATGCACTATGTGGAAATGCCCACTGATAAAGGAGGACCCAACTGGATATTCAGTTCATTGGTCCAGCAACCCTGATTTGACTGAATAGCTGCCTGCTCAGAACTGGGAGTTTCAGATCTCTGTTGCTGGGCCAGCCAAGGGAGACTGACTATGCACCAGCGAAGAAAGAGGCACAGTCCCGACCTTAGTCCAAGCACTTGTCCTGGAGTGTTGCAACACCCTGTTCTGGGAAGAAGCCCCGGAGTAAAGCAGCATGGGAATGCAGCTGGTAGCCCAGTTGGGATTGGATGCCATCCCAGGGTACTCTGTTGTGGAAGAAACTTACCCTTGATTGGAACACAGATAAAACAGTCTTGCAGTAGGAAAGAGTCACTTGAACTAAGAAAGTGTTGAGTACCTTTACTTTTACCTCCTTAAATACCTGATATTTTTCAGGAGCTGTCTGGGTCACATGAATAAGGCTGCATACTGGGAATAGCAGGCTAGATAGAAGGCGGCCAGTGATCAGTCCCTCTGTCTAAAGCCGAGTGATGTGGTTTAGGATGCTGTTCAGGACTAGCCTCGTTAATATCTGGTTAGCCTTGGATAGAGTTACTCAGAGTAGTCCCAAAAACAAAGCCAGAGAGTGAGCTACTTGCTAAGCAGCATGAATGATCCAGCAGTTGTGTGCTCAAGCTTACTTCCCGCTCCTCACTTATATTGACAGATATACCAATGTCTCTGAATAAAAATTTAGGCTCTCAAAAACTTCAAAGATATATATGAGCCTCATTAAGCTAACACAGCTAAGATATCCCAGTTTCTGTAGCTCATGCCACAGAAAGGAGTGATGTGGCCAGCATCTCCTCTGACTACATTAGACTTCTTGCTCCAATTGACCACATGCCCATTTGCAGCTGGATTGACAAGAATGCAGCTTTCAGCACAAGTCCCTGGCAAGACTCAAATTCTTACTTGGTCTTGAGCGAGAGACCTTAACTGTCTGGCAGCACAGTCTGCCAGCTTATCTACACTGATGATAATAGATCATATTGGGGATCAGGTGGCTGTGGGACAGGACCTCAGTGAAGAAAAGCAGTGCCTGCTTTTCCAGGTTTCAGTGGATCTGACGGTCTGAGAGCAGTCTCTAATATCTTCAGCATCTGCCAAATCTGATATCTACAAGTGAAGTTGCACATCTCATCTCAGCCTATGCTAGTAGCTGGAGGTGGGAAGAATTCTTCCTACCTTCTCGGTGTGCAGGTCGTAGTGTTAGGAAGTGGTCTAGCTGGGAATCCAAGGTAGAGTATATAGCTAATTGGAACAAAATTAGACAGAAGAAAAGAGACAGTGGAAACAGGCCAAACAGGGAACTTCACATTGCAGAAGGTTTTGCATTCCAACTGCACTGGGATCTGGGAATTCTTCTGTCTAAACTTTTTTAAATATCTCATCAATCTGGAAACATTTTAACTTGGAAAAAATGTAATGCTTTGCCCTCTGTGTTTTCTCATACTGCTTTCAAACCGGTGTGCTTTTTTTGCCATGTATTTGTTTTCTCCCTTGGGATAGGTGATCCAGCTTTTCACTGCTACTGATGCTGTTCTAAGTGCCTGAACCACACTTCTGGAAGTAACTGCTCTTGTCTGATAAGAACTGCACTTTCCAGAAGAATGCTTTTGCAATCACTTCTTTTCCTTCTTTTCTCATTCTTTTATTCTCATTGCTTTTCTCCTTCTGTTTGTTGTCTTACCATCTGTGTGATTGTCCCATCCCTCTATTACAAAGTTGTGTGAAATCCTGGCAGAAAGTTATTGCATCACTAAAAATGTTAGGAATTAAATTAATTTTTATTTTATTCTGCTCAGGTACTGTGTGCACATGCAGCCTTATGCTTCCTTCAGTAAGCAGCATAGGAACTTAAAGATGTTGCTATGCTATATGCTGTACAGGGAATTTTCAGAATATGTCCAGGAAATCTATAAAAAAAATAGCACATTTCAGGAGAGAGCTGAAGGCCTTTGATAAAGGAGGTCTGGAGTGGTGTATCTCGGGATAGATCAGAATCTCCATTTCTTCTCAAGATCAGGGACAAATAGGTTCAGCATGTTATTGGCTTTATAGAAGTAAACCAGGAGTTTACAACACAAACAGTTTCCCTTTGTGTATATCACTAGTGCTTGAGAGGGCTGTCTAGAATGGCAGTGAATGGCCATAAACTGAACTGTTTGATTCTTTGGGGGTTTGTTTTGTCTTGTTGGTTTTACTTTCATCCAAGCAAAGAAGGACCCTTTAACAACTACTTTTCATTATATGAAGAGGGATTTTTTTTATGGCTTACAATCATGGATGTTACTAGTTCATTTTTTAGCAGGGAATAATCTTAAAATACCCTTGTGTTTGCTGATATTTCAAGGTAAGGGAATTAGCTGGAAGGTTTCCCATTTTCCAGATATAATAATTTCCAAAATAATGAGATGAGGGATGAGGGATGAGATGTGGGATAATGCCATGTGAACGCTTTGATTCACACAGTAATATTCTCCAGTTTATGATTTGTAGTCTTAGAGAGGGACCAAGACTTACACCAAGAAAACAAAATCATAATGCTCACCACATTGATTCTGCAACCCAAACTAACATGATACTGAGACATACTTAGGCTACTAGCTTCAGGAGAATTGCACCTTAACTGTATTTGGCCTATGGTACTGTTGTTTCTGGAGACAGCGATTTATCCTTTCTAAATCGAGTGATAGAATTGTCCACTAAAGGCTAAACTGAGCCTCTGGATTCAACACTAAAAAAAAGGAGTAAGGAATAGTGTATGTGGACACCATCCCAAGAGCAGCCCAAAACAGGAACTGTGATCCAGAGGAAGTAGCTGCTGCTCCATTTCTTCTTGCTTTTCAGGTAAATGTGTTCTGCAGTTCTGCAAAAATGCAAGATCACATCTTGCATGATAAGGGTGTGTCAGCCTACTCCCACGCTCAAAACTCCCCTACGCAGATAATAAAGGCTAGTTCTCTACCTTTACTTGATTGAGATCTCTACAACCCACCTTTATACCACCACCATGGAAAAATATATTTTATGGTGGAAAAATTGTGTGCTGTCAAAATGTATGCCTGCCCATCCTCCCAACAACTGCAGTGCTGCCTCTGCAACTCCTGTCCTTCCTCCACCATCCCTCCTTCTTGGTGTTTACCCAGTTCAGCAGTCAGAAATGACCTGTCCCGCATAGCTTCAGCATCCTTCATCGCTGTATGCCAGGTGGGGGCAGCAGCCTTCGCACACGCGGATGATGTTCACCTGTCTGAATATGAGTGGGAAGGCACAGAGGGTAGGCTGGGCTTGCTTTCTCCCACAGCCTTTCAGCCAGCACGGCCACCACAGCACACCGCTGTGCCCATGGGACTCTGAGGCAGCGTTAGCTGTGTCCTAACAGAAGTAAATTAGAGCTCCGGACTTCTGTTGTCTGTGCTGTTGAACTGCTCATTCACTCTCCAGCTACTTTTTGAGCCTTTTGAAGGAGTTCTGAGACAAATATGCTATAGCGGGGTCTGCCTCTAAGTAGGATACAAGCCAGTCATTGCCATTTGCCTTCAGGAGCAGGGATCTGTTCCTGGCTGTTCTATTAGCAGAATAGACATTGCCACTGATGCAAAGGCTCTTTCCTAATGCAAGAGAGAAAAAGGAGGCAGGAATGAATGAGGAAATCCTGAAATAAAAAACTTGTTTGTCCTCCTCCTTCACCCACTCCCATCTTATTCGAGGTCATTACTGCAACATTATTTATGCTTCTAATATAGGGATTATTTCAAATAGCTGTGAACTTAAAGAAAAGACTCCAAAGGAGCTATCTTTTCCATGTTTGAGGTGCCCAGCGCATTAAAAGTTCTTGTGACAAAACTGTCCGTCTATAAATTTGGGCTGCTAAGACTGAGCACCCAACACCTCCTTTAAAAAGTAACAGTAGCTTCTAGGAACTTAGCACTTTTGGAAAGGCTTTCAGCTTAAGGCTGGTTTTTTCCAGGATAGTGAATAGAAAGTTTCAACAATTTAATTTACAGATGCCCGTGTTGAAATAGCCTGAAGACACTGATCACTCCTGCTGCCAGCTCTTAGATGTCACAGCGGTAGAACGCAACAGCACATGTACAGCTGCTGAATCGCTGCATTGTACAGATCCATATTTTCAAGCAAACTGACAGTGATTTTACGTTATCCTGTAATGCTGGGTCCTTCCACAGGACTCTGGACTTCCTAAGCTGTGAGCAGGGCGAATGGCTGGGAGGGGGCTCTTTCAGGCAGGCTGCACTCTGCCCTTGCTTTCAGAGAAGGCTGAGCAGCCACCCTTTGCAGAGGTTTCTTGAGAGTGTTGCACATTGCAGATGAAAAAAGTAATGCACCCATGATTACTAATTGCTTTTGAAATACTGAGTTTAGACAGACACATGTGACTCTAGACATCCATTTTTGAACTTCCTGTCAAAGATCAAGGTACTGTATAAAAATCAGTTGTGGATTTGATGGGACCATACGGTTGCTGATCATACCAGCAGGGTCTGCTTTTGGTTTCTCTCTGCTGGACTGAGTTGTGAGTGTATGTGAAAAAGAATCAAGGAAAGAAGTAGAAGCAAGCTAGTGAAAACTCTCAAAAGAACCATTTTTAGACATAGAAGCATTCAGAGAACAAAAACTCCTTTTCAGCACCCCTGGCTTATTCCTAGGGGCCATTTCTTACATTTCTGCTAAATCAGTTGAGAAAGTCACTAAAGCATAGCAACATCGCAGTGTTCCGATGAAAAAAAGCACCAAAGATCCTTGAGAAAACTCTGAATAGCACAGAAAGCAAGAACAAATGTTTTATATATGTGGTATTGTTAAAACTCCCAAGTGGCATAAATATAATAAACAATAGTGAAGAATGGGATATTTCTGTTTGTTTCCACACACTTGAGATGACCTAACCTACCTCAGGCATGGTTCCACTTTGTGACTTGTGAGTTATTTGATAGTTCCAAACTTGTGAAAATAAACACTATTATTCAACTGTTCTACATTGTGCATTCTTTTGTTCTCTGTAAATAGACTGAAAACTATCAAATGAAAGTAAATTATAGTAAAATACAGATCAAAATGAAAATGGAGATAAAACAAAAACAGCACATGGAAATATGTAGTAAAGATGAAAATAATGAAATGGTGTACTCATCACTGAACACAGCTTTTTATGTTCCAAATGACTATGTCAGCATTTTATGGTTGAGTTCTGATCTCATTTACAGAAGCCTCCCACAGAGACTTCCCTCATACTAACTGTGGTGTAGCTGAGAAGAAAATCTAGTATTTTACAGTTGGTATTTTCAAGGAACCCTACAAAGACAAGGTGATCAGATCCCATTGGATTTCAGTGCAGGTTGGTCACGTAACTATGTCTCTTTTAAAAATCCCGTCTTTAAAGTAATAGGTTATTTCTCTGGCCCTCCTAGTATTGCATGCCAGAGGATAGTTTCCAGTGTTTTGTCTTGTTGTAGATAAAACTCAATTACAGCATTATCGTCGTGTCTGAGTACCCAGCTGGAAGAGATGAATTTGAGAGCGTTAATTCTTGATTGGCTATAGATTTGCTATTCGGGCTTAGCTAAACCCAGGAACCCATCTAGGGTTTTGTGTCTGCGTAGCAGTAATATCTCAAAAACATGTTTTGAAGATTATTTAATATTTGTCCAGCTTTGTGCATGTCATATGTTAAGAATTACTATTGTTTATAACACAAATGAAAGCACTTTCACCACTCCCTGGAATAAGTTATTTTACAGCCTGATATATGTCACTGTCAGAAAGCCTCCCTTGATATTTTTATAGTATTTCTTAGCATTGGAAGACTTGAAAGATAGGGAGCAGAAAACTTACTGCTTTGGCCAGAGTTCAGTGTGCATGTGCATATGCATAATGATGAGGTAACTGGTCAAACATGGTATCATTTTACATTTCCCTCCCACACCAGGAAAGCACCTTCCTTTTATATTCTATTATGTGGGATTTTGCTTGATATCTTTGCAGAAGAGGAGTAATGGTAATATTCTGTACAGATCTCTTCCGCCAAAAACCCAGGCGGGATATTTTGATGCAGCCCTGGTTGGGAAAACATACTACCATTGATAGCAAGACACTAAGGATGGCAAATGCCATGATATCCATGTATGTGCAGTTTATGTCTCAGGATCAAGAAGCAGGATTAACCCAGATGATATACTTCAAGGAAGTGGCCTGATACCAGAACTTCACTAAACTTTACATAGGAGATCGTGATATATCCAAGAAATTGTACCTCCTCCTGCCACTCCTGTCCCCACTGAACTGCATCCACTTCTCTTTTGGGAGACAGATTTTACACAGCAATAGAAAGATAAGAGATACGGGTTTACAGTACATCTCACCAGATGCTCCCTGTCTCAAAACAAATGTCTTTTAACATCCACCATTTGTTCTGGCTGAAGAGAAATGAGTTCTACCCAAAGACCATCTCTTCCCAGTACCGCTTTCCAGAGGACTTCTACAAAATCTTTTTCTCCATGTGTCTGCCTAACAAAGGATTTCTTGAAATGCTATCCTTATATTCACTGAAATCATGGGACTGGCACCCAATGCATCCCTTCATCTGTCTGAGGCCAGAATGGCATGGCATTACACTCTGTGTGTGAGCCTTAGATTAAAGGCATTAAAATGATCATCCAGTCAGGCTGACATCAAGAAACCATCACCATACAGTGCTGCATTGTTGGCCAAGGGTTCTTGGATAAAATCTGCCTTAACTCCCACGTTCTCATTACTCTGGGGCCTGTGTCATTTCCTCTTAACTTTACACAGATACCTGGAGCAGCTAAAGAATGAGATAGACATCCTAAAGCTCCTCCGTTAGTCAAGGGAGAGGGACACCGCCAGCACAGCCAGCATAAAAGCTGAACTGAACTCCAGAGCAGCTTCTGTTTCTGCCTGAACTACACAGGATTCAATGGCAAACCAAAAATTACTAACAAATCTACTGACCCTGTGGCTGCACAGTGGCTACATCAGATGTGTCAGAAGGAGATGGAAGGTGTGGGGCAGTGTGGAGAGCCTGACTGGCCTCTTCAGTGGCTGTTCTCTACCATGGTGGCCTTGGTGCGGTGATAAAGTGCACCCTTCAAAGCCTTTCCTGGAGGATTAAAGTAAGGAGAGATCTATCTAGGTCTCAGGACCTGGCTGCATCTTAGGAGCAGATATAGTGGCCTGTGTGCAGCCTGAGAGCCCGACTCTTCATTGCTTTGCACCCTGCACTTCAAAGCAAAAGGCCTGGCGTGCTGGCCGTCTTTCTGACCGAATCCTCCATATTTGGAGTGATTTTATGTCCAGCCAGTCACAAATTTGAGTGACTTGCTTCACTACCTCTCAGTGCAGCTCCATGCCCAGCAGTGCCCAGAAGTTTTCATATTTGGGAAATAATTGGCTTTAGTTTTGCTCATGGAACATTTGGGTTAAAGGACAGCTTTCTTAGTTTTTTTCTTCACATTTTTAGGAGTTTTCTTTTTATATTTTTCATAGTTCCCCAAGGATATGTGTATAGTGTCAACAGCAATGAATGACATGAACTTCTACCATTAGGAATTGAAATATCATGGTAATCTAGTTTTCATGGTAATTTGGACCCATGGAAGTCTCTCTGAGGAATTAAAAATGCCTGAGAAAAACAGAATTCACATAAACTCTCCTTATTTTCTAACTTCATCTATCTGTCTATGGGGAACTAGATGAGTTGTCAGCCTCCAAATACAAATTACACTGCTCAAGAATGAAAGATCACTTCATACTCAAATGTTCCATCCAATAATAATAAAAATAAAATTCAGCATTTGTTCCATTGATAACAAAACCTCTTTGCAGTGCTAACATACCACCGTGATCAGCCCTGTAGCAAAGAATAAGGGTGCGGTCCCAGGACAGTTGAAGCCAATCTAAGCTGACCTGTTTTCTTCCACGGTCACCGCTTCTGCTCACAACAGGACTATTTATTTTATTTTGCTTAGTTAGCTATTTGACAATTTAGTACCTGAACCAACCCTGCCAAGGAGTCAGAGGAACAGTGACATGTGCACATAGGACTGCATGGGACAGTAGCAACAATATTTCTGATCAATTTAAATGGTCATGAAATCGCTGCCTTGGATGGATAAAGAACTGTGTAGAGAGACAGATCTGATTTGTAGGTCTGTTTCTTAATTGCTTTGCACTCCATGTAATCACCTGTACATATGCAAAGAATACAAGGTGATTATAAAGTGACAGCAAAGCTTTCTGGACCAGACTGAACAATATTATTTATGCTCAGACTAATTTTGAAAGTCCTTCAACATGTGTAACAGTAATCCATGTGATTAATTTGCCAGCTTGGATGGAAATTAAGAAACCTGATTGCCCAAGACTTGCCAAACCAGTCCTTCTCACTGTCTGGAATGAAGTTTATGTGTCTGTCTTCATATAAAAGAAGTGCTGCTTTACCTGTACTAGAATAGATTAAAAAAAGGAAAAACATGAATATTATATAGAAATGCTCTACAGCAAAGCAGCTCTGTCTATGTAAGAAAGGGGGAAAAACTATAATGGAATAGAAAATAGAATAAAGCAGATATCTTTTGCTAAGGTCCATCCTAAGTATCCATGCTAAGCACTCTGTATAAATCTATCAGCAAAAAAATCACATCCTTAAGAGGAATAATTATTCTAGTTCCCAGACTGAGTGTATACTGTGACCATCTAAAGAGAGAACAACTGTGAATAAATCCAAAAATTAGAGTTTCAGGGGTAAATGGAATTTGGAAATAGTTAGTGGTCAAAGACTAAGTGGCTCACAAGGTAAAGAGTAGTGCTGCTGTAAAGTGGGCAGTCTCCCTAGAATTGGAAAAGTCAGGTATTACCGACCACTTAAACTACTCTGGGACCTGAAGGCAGATGTAAGTATAACTTAGCGCTACTTTATTGTACCCAAAGCATGTGAAGGGGCTTTCAATGAGCATCATGCCAATAGTCCCTGTCAGCAAGGGGACAGATTTCAGTGTTGTATCCAGTCACCCTTTGTGTATTCACAGACCCTACAAAAGCAGCGTGAATAAAACTAACTTCAGCTGCTGGCAGACCTAGAATTTTTTTCCCAAGAGAATGACCCACCGCCTGCCTAACATAATACAAAGAAGTTGTTTTTTTCAGCCATGCCCTGCAAGTCAATACTTGCTGTTATGTAATTAAACACAGCATATCAACTCACATGGGCTTTTTAATGGAAAAAAGAGTACATTTTAAGATTTGTGGCCAGATTCATCAGCCTGCTCTGACAGCTCTGTGCTGCTCCAGTGACACAGAACAACCTTAAGCCTGAAGTAACTGGCTGATTAAACTAGCCTGTGGCCGTATCACTGGAGCCACGCAAAACAGCTGAAGCATATGGGCAAACCTGACTTCTAAGCTACTATTCTGTGGGATTTATATTTCAGCCTAACTTAATTTCCAGGGTCTAATTACGTTTAAAAGGTTGGTCATGACTTCTCGGGTAATACATCTGAGGAGAAAGCACTATATGATGCTTTCAAGGAATCTGTAACACCTATATCCATACGCAGGCATGTACGATGTGAGCGATAACTGGATTTCTGGAGCAGGATGGTGCAGCCTAGGTGGTTAAGGTGTGATATAACCCAGCACCCATGCTAGGCAGTGCCGTGGCGTAGGGGAGAGGCAGAAGGAGTACCTCTTAAATCACATCCAGTGACACTTGTGTAATCGGATGTGCAAAAAGCCACAGAAAGCCAAGTACAGTCTAGCTTATGGAGGGCAAATATCCCGTAAGTAACATCTGATGCTGCAAAAGAATTAAACCAAAACAGGATGCAGAAAGATTCAGTGGGAAAGATGACTTTGCAAAAAGGAAACTAAGCCATATTTATAAAGCGAGACTCGTGACCTCGCTGAGAATTATAACTCAGTCTGTCATTTTCCACCATGGTTAAATAACGTCTTGTGAATGATCAGGCTGTTATTTCCAAACTTCCAGACTATTTTGCTATTGTGAAATGAAATTTCTTCAAACAAGATGAAAAGTGCATTCGTCCTTCAGGAGTGCACTCTGCACGTGCCAAATCTAAAGTTATAAAACCAAGCTGTTTCAGAGTTATCTGAGCATAAAAAAGGGTCTCTGAACAATTTTCTAAGAAGAAAACTGTTTATCATTTTCCAGAAAAAAAAAATCTCTTGGGCTGACATCAAGTGTGGGAAATTTTAAGCCAAATGTGACTCTGAGCATTGTAGAAGCAAATAAGAGTAGCAATTTAAAGTGAAGGTCATCTTGCGAGGCAGTAGCAGTGATTCCAAAGTTCAGGCTGGATGTTGCTCCCACTGTGAGGCTGATTTTCAAACCGCGGTCTACTGATTTTGCCTGAAAGGAACAGATTTTCTTGAAATTTGTCATACTGTATTTCTGCAGCAGAGCATTCCTGGGAAGTCTGGCAAAATCAGGTGAGGGAGGGGGTTGGTTGTTTTGGTTGGTTTTGTTTTTCAATACAGCATTTTATAAATGTAGCTACACTCTGAAAAAAGTGTGCAAATGTTTTTTGCCTTACCAGATCCTGCAAGTTACTGGTCTAGTAACTTCTTATCTGTTCTGTTAATCTGGCTGAGGATATGAACCTCTCATTATTAGAGAAAAGGTGTTTGGAAAAAGCTGTGAGAAAAGAATTAAAGTTATTCTTAAGCCTAGGAAGAGAAATACCTCTGTGAAAAATACTAGCACATATATAAACTGTGTAATCTCATATAGATGAGATTATTCTTATTATTTCATATAGAGGAAGAAATCCTCTCGTGTTGTCAAACATTTTAGTGATTGCTAAATGCAAATGATTTCTCAAAATGATGCATATTAAAGAGCACTGAAATTTCCTGCTTACACTGATAAAAGACCCAATTCTCAGGTCTCTGTACCAACTTAATTACTAATGACATCCAGGGCTCCAGTAGCAACTATTGCCCCATGTCAGCACACAAGAAGTTGCACATGTGAATCCACATGATGCATATGTTGTTGTTTAACTACACCGAAGTATGCTAAAGTAGGCTACATTCATGTCTGCACTGAAGCAGATACTAGCAGCACGTTAGCTGAATTGCCCTGTAGGCTCCATCGATTGAGCTCTCCCTAGAGGACCTCCCATGCAGAGCTGAGTCCCACCCCTTGTGCTTGGGGTCCAGACCATCTCTCACTGACCCAGCTGCAAACTCAGGTAGGAGCCGGATCGGGCCAGGGCAGGGTTCTTCCCACCTGCGGGAGAAAGACGTCGATCCCATGAGGAGCTGGTGCCAGACAGCCGAGCCGCTCGGAATCCGTCTGGTGAGACTGATGCACAACCAGAAGCTCTCTGCTGCAGTGCATCATGGCACATAAATTTGCACATGCTATACACTTCATTTCAAGGTCCGGGACACATCCTGCCCCATCAAAATAAACAGGAGCTCTGCCACTCTGCGCCCTAGCTTGTGCACAGAGTTGGGTTTGCATCCTTACTCTGGCGCTCCCATTCAGATTATATGGGAATATTATATACACATACATATATTTTATATATATATACACACACACACACACACGTATATATATACACACACACATACATACATACATATATACATATACATACATATATATATATATATATATGCATAAATACCAATTCAGCTCACTGTCCTGGTCATTGGAAGTGTCATAACAAAACAAAACATTCCTCCTGTGATTATTACTGGATAATTCAAATGTGGATTATAATTGATAAATGCAAATCGAGGAATAGATGTACTTCCTGCTTTATGAAGACCTCGCAAACTACAGAAATAAGTATGGGAGAGAATTTATATTAAACATGTGAATAGCAATTAGGAATCAATTTTAAATATTTTACTAGATGCTCGGAAAGCCATCTCTTGACAAAGGAAGTGATCCGCCTTGATTAAAAAAAATCTAACTTTATAGATGGAAAAATGAAAAAGAAAAGTTTAATACAATTTTTTTTAAGTGATAAAATTCAGAAAAGCATAAATAGCAAAGTAGAAAGGGGAGGTTGATCTTAATGAATATAAATCAAAAAGGAATTACAAAAATGTGGCAAAATAAAGGAAAGAAAAGATCTATGGACAGAAGTTCAAAGACAATAGAGTTTCGTGTATACTGAGACAAAGAGAAACTCACTGATTAGGTTTCTTGATGGAAGTTGTGGATTTGTCAATAAACGATGGAGGTGACACAAATGTCCAACATATTTTTTGTCGTATATTGGGAAAACTTATATGGATTAAGGGTTATATGACATGATAGAGATAACTGACTAATAGTTATCCTACCACTTCAGTGGTAATATAAGAAAATGTCCCAAAATAGCTATAAAAGTCACACATTTTTAAGAAACAGCATGTTTAAATAACTTGCAGCCAAGAACTTTAGAAGAAATCTCTGGGCTGGCAAGGTCCATCTCCTTGCTCACAGACTGGCAGGAAGCAGGGGCTGCTCCTGTCCAGCGCTAGACACCTCTTCGGGGAACCTTCGCTTGGGGGCTGCTCCTTCGCCATTCTCCTTAAAGTCGATCGAGAGAAAGAGGCATTTTTAGAATGAAATTCATCTGACCGAAAGTGGACTTCTGTATTTGGTTTAAAGAACCTCATCCTAATGTGGTATCCACAAGGCAAGCAAGGTGCCTTACGTTTCTTAGGACGGCCCTTGAGGCATCAGTCCTGGCTCCCAGTGTGATGCGACGGTCCAAAGGGTAGATGGTATCCTTGGATGTATAAGCAGGGTGATCTTCAGTGGGAATGAAGTTGTTATTTGACCTCCACATTTGGCATTCGTCTCTCTCATACTAGAAGGTCAAGTCATATTCCAATACCTACAATTCAGGAAAGTGTTGCTGCATTGAAAATGTTCAGAGAAGAGTTATGAACCTTCTCAGATTTCCTGCAAGACAGTGTAAGAGTTTGGGAGACATAGGTGAACATGATTTGGTTTTGTAACGTAAAATATGTTCACAACTCTAATAAATATGCAGACAAATAAATACAAACTTAAGGGGAGAATAGGAAAAACAGCAAGGTAATAATAAATTAGGATTTTCAGTTCTTGTAGTTTGTGTTATCTGAATTGCCCTCTGGAAGCCTCTGTCTATCCTAGTCAACTCTAAAGCGACTGAAGGTGATTAGGCTGCTTATTCAGACATTTCTGATAAGACTCGGCAGGATGGGTTTGGGCAAAAGCGCTTTTCAAATGGCAGGGCCAAATCTTCCTCCCTTAAAATCAAAAGGATGATTAAAGCATTGGAAAAGATGCCTTACAGTAAGAAGCTCAGGAAATTCAATCTGTTTTGCTTACTGTGGAAAGGTCAAAGGGTGGCTTAATCACAGTCCCACGTTACCTACTGGGATAATCCCTGTAATGACTTCTCAGCCTAGCTGCTAAAATATAATAAAAGCCAGTGGCTGGAAGCTGAAGGTAACTCAGACTAGAAACCACATATAATTGTTGGCAGCCACAATAAATAAAAATTAGAGCTTTTTAGCAGGCTGGCTGCTGCTCCTTTAGCAAAGGCAGCCGTTAAATCGAAACAAGATTTTTTAAAAAACCTATATACTGTAATTCAAATGATGCTCAAAGAAGTAACATGGGTTGTGCTGCGCAGGATTCGGGCCAGAATCTCACAACTGTCCAGTAATCTAAGAATCTGTAAACCCACTGTCCCGGAGGTTTCTTACTTTGATCTCTGTAAAGAAACTGTTATGCACATGCTTATCATGTTGACATTTAATCACTCTTAATATATGCATAAGGTTCAAAGCAGGGTAATTACCATTTTTTCCAGCTCCGCCCTCTGGTATGATTTGCCACTGCCTCTCCCAGCACTGTTGTTTTGAAAACCAATTCCCATTATCTAAAGGGCCTTCCAAAGCAAACAGAGCAGTGTAGCACTTTCTAATATTTATTTTGCGTTCTCAAAGAAAAAACAACAGTGGTAGTTCGGGGGGGAGGGGGTTATTTTTCTGAAAAGATGCTTGTATTGACGGCGGTTTTAAATGGCCCCCTGCCCCGTCACCCAGGCAAGGGACCAGCTCCGGAGCAGAGGGTTTTGCTGCGCAATCCGCTGGATCCGCAGCGGGTGAATGGCTTCGCGGGAATCAGTGCCCAGCTGCGGCAAGAGCCTGCAAACGGAGAGGGTTTTCACCGCCATCCTCCCTCGCCTCCCGGGAAGGCGGCCTCGCCGGCGGCGGCCCCGCGCTGTGCCCGCTCCCGGCATCACCGGCGGCCGGGATGAGCCGCGGAGCACGGCCGGCTGCCCAAGGCAGCGCTCACGAGCGGACGCGCGAGGTACGAGCCGGGCTCCCGGCTCCGCCGCAGCCTCCTTGCGTGACCTTGGCGCCGTAGACCCGTCTGCCGCTGTGTTTAAGAAGTTAAGATAATATGACTTGTCTGCCTCACACGGATATCGTGAGGTTACGGTCGCCGTTCGTCGGCGGGGCCCTGGGGGCGGAAGGGAGGCGCGGCGTGCGGACACCGATGCCCGGCGTTGGACGGACCCGCCTGGGAACGGGCACACGCCACGCGTTACGCTCGCAGAGACACACGCACAATCGCAGGCCGTTTAAACGGGCCTTTACAAACAGTTTCGAAGTGCTCTGCAAACAGTTCATTAATAGATGACATATTTTCGCTGAAGGCACAACCCGCTCAACCAGATTTCATTACAGGTGTAAATAACGCTGGGAGAAGTTGAGTGTGAGCCTCAGCTGTCTGCTCTTAACCCCTGCTCCGGCCGACACGTCGGAGGCCGGTTCAACCATCCAGCCCGGTTCCCTCCAAATTCACGAGCGCTTCCTTCACATATACTTGCTTTATCAAGGCCTAGTGGTTCCCCCCGGGTTTCTCAGCCCCAGCGAAGAGCAAACAGCAACGTAACTGCTCAGGAAGAAGAGGTGGCGGCTCGGAGGCTCGCGGCCCTCCCGAAACCCCTAAAAACGCGGGAAGTGGGCTTGGGCGCCGCGGGGCACCAAACCCGGCGGCCTCTGCCGGCTCGACGCCTCCCTGAGGGCATTTCCCGGGGAGGGGGATGCGGCCCCCCGGGGAGAGGAGGGGGCGAACCGCGGGGATGAGGGTGCCAGGAGGGGGTCTCCAAGGGGGGCGTTTGGTGGGAGGGGGAGGCAGGTAGGGGACCGCATGGAGGTGGAGGGGACGTTTCTCAGAGACGTGGGAGACCACAGGCAGGGACCCCCCGGAGAGGGAGGCCATTTGTCGGGGTGCGGGGGGATGCGCTGCAGCGTCCCCGTGGAGGGGAGGACACTTCTCGGGGGTGTGGGGGCTGCAGGTAGGAGCTCCCCACGGAGGGGGATGGTGGTTTGGGGGGGACATGGGGGGGCACAGGCAGGAGCTCCTCACAGAGGGGGATGGTGGTTTGAGGGGGGACATGGGGGGGGGCCCATGCAGGAGCTCCTCACAGAGGGGGATGGTGGTTTGAGGGGGGACATGGGGGGGGCGCAGGCAGGAGCTCCTCACAGAGGGGGAGGACACTTTCGGGGACATGGGGGTGCGGGAGGGGCTCCTTCCGGAGCAGGAGGAGGTTCCTCTGGGCCGTGAGGGGACACAGGGGCTCTGCACGGAGGGGGAGGACACTTCTCGGGGGCTGCAGGTAGGAGCTCCCTATGGAGGGGGATGGTGGTTTGGGGGGACATGGGGGGGGCGCAGGCAGGAGCTCCTCACAGAGGGGGAGGACACTTTCGGGGACGTGGGGGTGCGGGCAGGGGCTCCTCCTGGAGAGGAGGACACTTTGGGGGATGTGGGGGTGCAGGCAAGGGCTCCCCTCGGAGCAAAGGAGATTCCTCCGGGCTGTGGGGGGACACGGGGGGTCTCCATGGAGGGGGAGGACACTTCTCAGGGGCTGCAGGCAGGACCCCTATGGAGGGGGATGGCGATTTGGGGGGTACATGAGGGGTGCGCAGGCAGGAGCTCCTCACAGAGAGGGAGGACACTCCTGGGGGAGGTGGGGGTGCGGGCAGGGGCTCCCCCGGAGGTTCCTCCGGGCCGTGGGGGGACGGGGGGGAGGTTTTCCACGGAGGAGAAGGACACTTCTCAGGGGAGTGGGGGCTGCAGGTAGGAGCCCTACGGAGGGGGACGGTGGTTCGGGGGGGACGTGGGGGTGCGGGCAGGGGCTCCTCGCAGAGGGGGAGGACACTTCTGGGGACATGGGGGTGCGGGAGGGGCTCCCCTCGGAGCGAAGGAGGTTCCTCTGGGCTGTGGGGGGACACGGGGGGTCTGCACAGAGGGGGACGACACTTCTCGGGGGTCTGCGGGCTGCAGGTAGGAGCCCTTCGGAGGGGGGCGGCGGTCTGGGGGGCCGTGGGGGGGCAGGCGGGGGCTCCCCCCGGGGGGCCGCGGCGGCGGGGGTGGGGGGGGGACGCGGGGCTCCCCCCGGGGGGCCGGACCGCTCCGGCGGCCAGGGCGGGCGGGCGGCGTCGCGGTGAGCGGAGGGGAGGGCCGGGGGCGGCGGTGCGGGGAGGCGCCGTCCCTCCCCTGGGCCGTTTCTCGGCGAGGCCGTTTAATAGCCGGCGGCCGCGGCCCCTCCCCGTTGGAGCCGGCCCGTGCGGCGCGGCCGGCGGCGGCGGCGGCGGCGGCGGGGCCGGGGCCGGGGCCGGGGCCGGGGCCGGGCAGGTGGGCGGCGGCGGCGGGGCCATGGCGCGGCGCGGCGCGGGGCGGCTGCGGGCGCTGCTGCTGGCGGCGGTGCTGGGCGCCGCGCGGGGCTTCGGCGACGAGGAGGAGCGGCGCTGCGACGCCATCCGCATCGCCATGTGCCAGAACCTGGGCTACAACGTCACCAAGATGCCCAACCTGGTGGGCCACGAGCTGCAGGCGGACGCCGAGCTGCAGCTCACCACCTTCACCCCGCTCATCCAGTACGGCTGCTCCAGCCAGCTCCAGGTGGGTCCTGCGCGCCCCGCCCGCCGCGGGAGCCTTGTCCCCGCGACGCGGCTCCCCGCCAGCGAACACGCAGGGCAGCCCCCCCGCGCCCTGCCCGGGGCAGAGTTGCCCCCTCGGCACGCAGTCCCCCTTGCCTTGTCACCTCCCAGAAATGCAGTCGCTCAAAACGGCAGCGTTTTGTTATTGTTGCAGATACATTCTTGACCTTACAGCGAAAGCAAAGCTCGCTCTTCTAGCAGAGCCGTGAGCCGAAGCAGTTCAATAAACGCCTTCTCTCCTGCTTGTTTGCTAGCCGTAAAACCCAGGCAGTGCCTTGGACAAATGTATGCATTTGTTTAAACCGCTGCTTCGGTCCGTTTCTCGCTTTCCTAAATTGCACCCCTGAGGTTTCGATCTGGCTAAACCCCGCTCGCTGTCTTGCAATTGATGGACTGAATTTACATTGAGCCAATCCAGGGAGCGAAATGTTCGTTCGGGCTTTGGCTTCGGACCGTTTCTGAGCCAAAAGACGACAACGTTTTGAGGGTTTTTTTCTCCTTTGTTTTTATTGTTCTTGCTTTATTTATTTTATGCTGCCTCCTGTTTTTCAAGGCAAAGGACCAAATATTACTGCTAAAAAGACAAAAAGAGAACTTGTTATATGTTGACCTGTTCAATTTTCTTCCGACACAGTCATGATTTGGGGTTTTTTCTCTTCCAGTTCTTCCTTTGTTCGGTCTATGTTCCTATGTGCACCGAGAAGATTAACATCCCCATAGGGCCCTGTGGTGGCATGTGTCTCTCCGTCAAAAGGAGATGTGAACCTGTTTTAAAAGAATTTGGATTTGCCTGGCCAGACAGCCTGAACTGCAGCAAATTCCCACCCCAGAATGATCACAACCACATGTGCATGGAGGGCCCGGGAGACGAAGAGGTTCCCCTGCATAGCAAGACGTCCTTGCAGCCCGGAGAAGAGTGCCACAGCATGGGCTCTAATTCAGACCAGTACATCTGGGTCAAAAGAAGCTTGAACTGTGTCCTGAAGTGTGGCTACGATGCTGGGCTCTACAGCAGGTCGGCTAAGGAATTCACAGATATCTGGATGGCCGTGTGGGCTAGTCTTTGCTTCATATCAACGGCATTCACAGTCCTGACCTTCCTGATTGATTCATCCAGATTTTCCTACCCGGAGCGCCCAATCATATTTTTGAGCATGTGCTACAATATTTATAGCATTGCTTATATTGTGAGGCTAACTGTGGGCCGGGAAAGGATATCCTGTGATTTTGAAGAGGCAGCAGAACCTGTTCTTATCCAAGAAGGTCTTAAGAACACAGGATGTGCTATAATTTTCTTGCTGATGTATTTTTTTGGGATGGCTAGCTCCATCTGGTGGGTTATTCTCACATTGACGTGGTTTCTGGCAGCAGGACTTAAGTGGGGCCACGAAGCTATAGAAATGCACAGCTCCTATTTCCACATTGCAGCCTGGGCCATCCCTGCAGTGAAGACCATAGTCATCTTGATTATGAGACTAGTAGATGCAGATGAGCTCACTGGTCTGTGTTACGTTGGCAACCAGAACCTAGATGCGCTCACGGGCTTTGTTGTTGCACCACTTTTTACCTACCTGGTTATTGGAACTTTATTCATTGCAGCCGGATTGGTGGCCTTATTTAAAATCCGGTCTAACCTTCAGAAGGATGGAACTAAAACTGACAAACTGGAAAGACTGATGGTCAAAATCGGTGTCTTTTCAGTGCTGTACACCGTCCCAGCAACGTGTGTCATTGCGTGTTATTTTTACGAAATCTCCAACTGGGCTGTTTTCCGCTATTCGGCAGACGATTCCAATATGGCTGTGGAGATGCTCAAAATCTTCATGTCCCTCCTGGTGGGTATCACGTCAGGTATGTGGATTTGGTCAGCCAAAACTCTGCACACGTGGCAGAAGTGCTCGAACAGACTGGTGAACTCAGGGAAAGTGAAACGGCAGAAGAGAGCAGATGGTTGGGTGAAACCGGGGAAAGGGAACGAGACTGTGGTATGAGAGAACAAGGACACCCCGGTGCTCTCCGACCGTCGTCACGTGAAGGACTGATGCTGTGTAAGCACTGCGGTGGAAGTGTTGCTGAGCGTAGAGTAGGGAGACGGGTACCAAACCTGTCTCTGAGGGGCAGGGGGAAAAAAAGCCTTAAAGAATAAGCAACAAAAAGATCATGCTGCAAATACAATAGCCATAAACCATGCTGCCCAAAATAGGAAAGCCCAGGGAGGCTTTAAAAGCTGTGAAAAAAACTAATCACATTATCTCTTTTTTTTTTTTTTTTTTTTCCTTTTTTTTTCCTGAAGGAGGATGCAGTATACTTCAGTCTTTAGAAGCTGTGGGACTGTAGCCATCCTAGTGATATGGGATGGTGTTTTCTTTCAATCGTCTTACAGCTGACGGTGGAAAGGCAGGCTGGGGCCAAATTCTGGGCTGATTTAGGGTCTAGTTATCAGAAGGTGGCGTTTGCACGAGCTCGGTTAACTGTCTTTCTTCTTTCTGAGTTAAGCATCGTGAAAGAAGTTCTCGCTGAGGATTGTGTCTTTCCACCCTGGGAAGTCCTATTGCTCCCAATAGTGTTGCACGCTGCGCGAATCAGCCAAGGATCAGGTTCCCCAACAAACGCCAGCTCCGAGATTTACCTGTAAAGAGTAGCATTTAGTGAGGTATTATCAGGGATGATTCTTTAACTCATCTGATGATCTAATAATAATTTTGACACATATTCCTTTTACCTCCTTAACCTGGCCCAAATTCAGTTTTGGCCCAGCTTTGATCAGGAATTTAGACCTCCCAGGTCTCTTCCAACCTGAGTTACTTTACGATTCTATCAGTATTTCCTATTTTTTAAAAAATCTTTACTCAAGGCCATTATCAGAAGCAGAGGAATAAGTGAGAGCTTGGAAACACTGCATCGATTACCATTATCCACCTGCCTCTGTTCCTGTCCTTTCAGGTGCTCCTGCTGTTTCCAGCTGACTACTTTATTCCCCTGCATTTAATAGCTTTAAATAAAGTCTTATGTTATAGTATTCCCTCCTACAGCAAAGAGAAAAATGAGTGGAGGGTCTCTTCAGAGCAATGTCAGTCTTCTCCAAGTAAACTGATCTGTGTCTCTCTGGAGATCCACTGCACAAAGCAATTAAGTCTTAATATATTTCGTTCAGTGCGATGGTATCTCTGCCGACGCCAGGCTGGGAGAAGCGAAACATTCGGTTCCTTGGCAGCCTCATGTTTGCACAGATCAGTTGTATAATTATGTGTGTCAGTTGCAATTAAAAGAGCATTCTCAGCCCGTGACATAGCAGTACAGCTGACTGCCTCAGAGCGATGCTCCGATCGCTCGCTGACGGCTCCAGAGAGTTTTGTTGCCATATAGATACATATAGGAGAGCAGGCGTTCATTCAGTCGTCAGGAACGAGAGACATTTTCAGGTTTTGTAAAGGGAGCCAAAGACAAGAGATCCAGCTTCCTGAGGGATAGCACTATTTCATACCCAACATCAAGTTCTCTTATCCTCTTAGTTGAAGAGGCATTGGCCCGTTGTGCTCACGGGGAGCTTGAACCTTGCATGTGGGGCTTGTTTGGCTAGCAAGAAGCATGATGCAAACGTAAGTAGCCCACAAGCACTTAGGAGGACACTGTTTCAATGCTCTATCCCTCTGAAGGACCTTCGGTTTCATCTGAATTTTTACTTCATTTGTTTGTGTGGACCCTGGTCAGCTGCCGAGCGTCCCCGTGGTGCCCCAACTCGCGTGGCCTTCGGGGCGGCTGAGGCTGGGTGCTGCTTTATTACAGCCCTCACTTTACGTATAGGTGCCCCATGTGCTTCCCAAACCACAGTTCATTGCAGCTCTGGCCGTGAGCGCTAATCTGTCCCAGAAGCGTGTATTGTTTCAATGTCAATGTTGAAACGTGCTAGAGCACATCTGAAAAAAAAAATAACCAAACAAACCCTAATTGCAGTTTTTGCGGTTGGGCTCCCTCTCTAGCAGAACAAGTGACAACTTGACACATTCTGCTCCAAACGCACGAGCATTGTTTTGGCCAGCTCCACATACCAGCTGAGCCTTTTGATCCTCTCTATAAAGTCTCTCGCTATTAGTGTTGTGTTTGGATCTGGCTGTTCCTCTGTGAAGAAGAAGTTCTGCGCGTACGAGAGCTTCAGATGGCTGAGCTTCTCCATGACGCGAGCTTTCTGCTGACACAGCAAGGGCCAGAGTGTCAGCAGCTATATTCTGACTTGCAGGGGATGAAGGCACCGTATGAGCTTTGTCTTCTAACTCATATTGGCCAGTGCCAGGGTGCCACATTCATTCAGGTGTCCTTCAATCTAAAATGGTTTGGATTTTCTCCTGGCTAATATGATTCATGTTTGACCTGACCGATTCAGTAAGTGGCATTTTTAGCCATGCTATGTACACAGAAGTGATAAGCAGTGCCCCTTTTATCAGATCCCTGCATCTCAGATTATAACCCTCTGGACTCCAGACAGATGTCCCTGGCGATTTATGACATTGGAAATGAGTCGGCCAAGGATACCACCGCGTTGCCTTACGAGAGAGCTGGGGGGATATATCATTAACAGGTGTCAGGCACTCAACTACTGTGGCCAGGAGGTGGGGTGGGGAGAGACACCAGCTGCTCCTGAAGGAACATCTTTCCCAGGCTTTCTGGGGGCACCGTGCCAGCCCGAAGCAAGACTAGCTGGCTGCCTTCTGCTGCAGCAACAAAATCGCTCCACGGATTTATGCAGCCATGTGCATTTACCTTGTTCTGCTTCGGGGATTTGCAAGTGGGAAGTCACGGCAGATAGTCAAAAAGTCAGCAGTTAGGAAGAGTGGGTATCTGCAACTCCTATGTTCTCTCATTTCAACACTGTTATGAATTTCAAGCCAAAAAAATGTGTGACTAATCCCGTCTTGGAAGTGCAGTTGCTGTGGTTATGGAACAAGAAACGTTGCAGCAGTCACCTTCCTTGCAGGATCCCTGCTCCCTCCCTCGAGCTCCATCTGCCTCGCTCCCCCCACCCCAGCACCTTCGTCTGGCCACAGGTCCCCGACGTGCCTGCAGAGAGGTACAAGCTTAGCTCATATGTTAAACAGAGAAGTTAGCTTCTTTTTCCAAACTTTGGAGGCAATAGACACTGATTATTTGGGGGCATGCAGAAAACATAGCTACTTTGATGTATGTACTGTAAATTTCTAATTTATCACTGTAAAAAAAACCAAAACTTTGCTATTTAATTTTTATATCGAAATAAAATTTTACCCTCTGTGGAGAACTAAGGTATCCCTGCCAGCCCTGATGTTTTCGGTGACTTTCTTTCTTGCATTGGCTGCATTGCCGTGGCGAACGCTTGCTTTTCTCCCCGAAGGAGGAAGGGCTGGCGTGCTCACGTTGCGGAGAGAGATGGTGCCAGAGGGTTACAACAGCGCGGCTGGGCTCTAAACGCAGGCTCCGGGAACACCTTTGCCAAATGGAAATAGCTGAGGGCAATAACATTGCTGGGCACTGGCGAGAGGAGGTGCACGCTTCCATGCTTGCACGCTAAGGCGAAGGAAATCATTTCGGAGGTGCCGTCATCTGGGCCGAGCAGGGGAGCGGGGCCACGACCGTGCACAGCCGCCACTCCTGGGAAACGCAGGGCCCTGCAGAAGGCTCCTCTTTGCCTTAAGTGTGACAGCGTCTGCATCCAAATATGCATTCAGCTCCGAGAGTTACAGTGGAGAACGGCTGCATAAATGCTGGCCTGTGAGGGATACCAGAACTATGAGCAGCTTTTGGAAAGGGAAATCCCGTTCTTACTAACATGCTTGAAACCCGTTCGCTCCTCAGGGTATTTTCAGCCCTTTGGAGCGGAAGTTTAATTTATTCTCTACATTTTATTGCAATTTGTTTTTAATTAAGCTCATTAATGCTCCACTTATTTTTATTCCTTTTTGTCATACCTGTTCATCAGTTACAATGTACAGTGACAGCTGAGTTCCTTCTTTTTGCAGATGGCCTTCACCAGTTCCTTTGACACTGATATTACAGTTTATGGTATTAGCTATTATCTTAATCATCTACATCATGAAGCATTCCGTATGCAGGATTACTTGGATTAGCATAATGTTATTCTAATAAGGACCTAAATCAGACTAGAGTGGATAATACTGAGTATGTGCTATAAAGAAGACTACAAATTATCACCTGGGTATCTGTACCTAATCAGGTTTTGAAGAACCGCATCTAAACCTGGTAATTAGAGTGATTTGCTCATGCCTTTGAGATTAATGATATCTCTGACTTGAAACTTGTAATTTGGAGTCTTTAATATAGCTACAGTTAAATGCAACAAGCATCAAAGAAAAGAGCATCTGGGGTAGGGAGAGGGATCTCTGGAGCTCTTAACACCAACAAAGAGCCTCAGACATGAGGTTCAAGATGTCGTTGCCTACTCCAGGCCTCTCTGATGGCCCTTTGCCCTTACACAAGTCACCCCAAATCCAGTGTCTCAGAGTTACCTGTGGAGTGGCAGTGGGCTGCTCCAGTTGCTGCAGACTGGGGGTAACCCCCATGAACTGCTATGATGACACATCAGCCAAGGTTTGACTACAGAGGGGAGAAAAACTAGCCGTTATGAGGATTTTTTTTAGTTGTTCTGCTGTTTTGTTTTTTTGGAGTTTTTTTGTCTTGTTCGTGCTCTTTAAAGAGAGAGTCAATGTTAAGGAGTTAGTGGCAAAGGAGACTCGAGTTCTGCAGCCAAAAGTCGAAAATGGCCTAAGTGCCAGTGATGTGGAAATGTATCATGAGACACTGGCTCCAGTAGTGAAGTTTCCACCACACCCCCTCCACCCTCAGCTACTTTTTCCCATAATTGCGCTGTCATTCATCTCTTCCTTAGTTTTGTCAGTACAACTATTTGTGGGGCTGAGCTGTAATCCAGATCAGCAAAAAGATCTGGGTTAAAAACAGTCTTCAGGGTTTTTGCTTGTTTTCATTTTGAAGGATATTTTAAACCTGGAGCATGTCAGTGATTTGGTTGACGTGACAGCCCCACAAACAATTGCCCTGGGACAAATGAGGCTGTTTGAACTGCTGGGACAGTCTTATATTGTGCTGGTTACCGAGGCCAGCACCCCATTGAGCTGATCCCCTGAATTTCCCCCACTGGCAGCCCCGCGAGGCCAAAGCTAGGCCTGCCTAGACAGATCCAGGAGTGGGCAGAGACGAGCTGCATCTACCAAAGCAGGTTCCAGCATCCATGGCCACTACTATAACAACAGGTTCTTCAGTAAGGCCAGTGGTAACTCTGTAAGACTGATACCTAGACTTGGAGGATCAGGCCTAGCTTTGAACTGCTCACCCATAGGTGAAAGCTTCATTGCACATCCCTACAGCAGTTGTGTCTCCGATGCTCGTTAGTGCTTTTTTGGCCACACTTGGACTAATTGGCTCATAAAATACATGCCAAGACTTTGCACCTCCTGCCTTAATCTAGGATGGGTCAACCAGACGGCCAAATATGAGCTGAGTTTGAGCACAGAGCATCTTTCCATGCTTGCAAAGCCTGTGCTGGCTGCGACAGCGATGAGGCAGAGCGCGGCCCTGAGCTGAGCTGTGTGATGGTGTGCTCCCATTTCACCTTGCAGATACAGAGGACAAGAGGATCATTACTAATCAGGCAGCTCCTGGCTGATGCCACGCTGCTACAGCAGACCACGTATCACTATTATTTCCTGCAGCTGGGAAAGGATTTCTGGCTGGAGGTCCACTGCATCCTGGCAAACTCCAGCTGTTGTAACAGCTTTTTGTTGTTAACCGCCAGATGTTTTGATTTATGCTCTGGGAACAGCTTACCAAGCAGTCAGGCACCACAGGGCTGGAGGAGCACAAAGGTGGCTCAAAGGGCAGCAAACGAGGGATCGTTTGATAAGGTATCGCTGGGACACTGCTCTGTTTTTGTAGGTTTTTTGGAGCACGGAGGCTGTCCATTTTTCAGATATTAGGTGCAACGCCAGAGGAAACAGGTTAAATTCCAGACAAAAATATTGTTGCACTACACAGTTTACTGTAATTTATAACTTTTTGATTCTACTTCTTGCTGTTTTTGCTTGCCAAAAGTTAAGGAGCTGATTAATTAGATGCATTTTGGAGGGGTAGGGAGAGGGAGACTTAGTATTTTCAATTATATAATTGTTAGTTTAAAACATTACAAAAAAATCACCTGTAGCTTGTTGATAAACTGGTGAGATACAGATCTTCATTTTGTATTTGTGTCAGTATTGAGCTAGTTTTCTGACTGTTTTGCCCATTTCCTGAGCTTCCTCTGTGGAAGGGAAACCATCCTGAAAAATGAACCCGAAACATTTGACAATCTGCTTCCGAAAAAAAAAGAAAACCACTCTAACATTAAATGTTTCAGACTGATGGGTAACTGCAAAAGTAAAGAATTTTCTTCTGTGACTGAAGCAGCTGCAATTCACTCAGAGCTGCATTTACTCAAGCCCTTCAGAGGTGATTATAAACTGAGCTCCACAGAAAGGCAGGAATTAAGTCTTTTCAGGTTTTTCTGCGTTTGCAGGCTGCTGCTTTGCAGCAATGAGTGGGTGACATCTAGCGGCTGCTGCGCCCCAGCCCAGGTCCCAGCCCCAGCCCAGGTCCCAGCCCAAGCCCCAAGTCCCAACCCCATGTCCCACCTCCGGGTCCCAACCCCACCTCCAAGTCCCAACCCCAGCCCCAGGTCCTGGCCCCAGCACCAGGTCCCAGCACCAGGTCCCAGCTCCAGCCCTAGCTCCAGGTCCCAGCCCCACCTCCAAGTCCCAACCCCATGTCCCACCTCCGGGTCCCAACCCTCGCTCCAAGTCCCAACCACAGCCCCAGGTCCCAGCCCCAGCCCAGGTCCCAGCCCAAGCCCCAAGTCCCAACCCCATGTCCCACCTCCGGGTCCCAACCCTCGCTCCAAGTCCCAGCCCCAGGTCCTGGCCCCAGCACCAGGTCCCAGCTCCAGCCCTAGCTCCAGGTCCCAACCCCACCTCCAAGTCCCAACCCCAGCCCCAGGTCCTGGCCCCAGCACCAGGTCCCAGCCCCAGCCCTAGCTCCAGGTCCCAACCCCACGTCCGAGCCCCAGCCCCAGGCCTCAGCCCCACGGCCCAGCCCCAGCCCTGGGTCCCAGCCCCAGACCACAGCCCCTGCTCAGGCCCTCGCTCCTTCCGGGGCCAGGCCACTGTGCGTGACGGTTTGCACCAAGTGCAATAACCAAGGAAATCTGCCCTCCGCCTGGATGTAGGTACTGCAGCTTGCTAACATTGCTCACTGAGCTGGAGTCATCTGAAGAAAAAAAATGACCTGATGCCTTGGTAGCATCCGTCCGCTGGCCAGAGGGGCATCTTTCACCTGGTTACAGCGAGGAAGGTGGCCGTAGCGAACACCAGCAGCGCATGGACTCCAGAAAGGCCGGTAGGAAGACTTAATGCAATCTCTTCCTTTTGCTCGCACTAGTTATACTTAAAAAAAGAGATGGGGAAAACAGAGCAGAAAGGGAAGTCTCCTGCCTCAGATGACAGCCTCTATTCGTTCTGCTGCCATTTGGCAGCGGTGGGAAAAAGCTGACAAGCCCCAGGCAGAAAGCAAAAAGCAGAGTCACATGCTAGAGAACCACAATAAAAGATGTAGCATCTTTTTGACAGGTAGGGAGTGCGGGTGAGGCCTCGAAATGGGAAAGAGTGATTCTCGGGGGAGGAGGCAATATATATATAAAATGCTGAAAATCAGCTACACGGGCCCCAGTGTATGAAAATATGACAAACAATAATACCATTCCGCTCACAAAAGAATTATGTTGCTACAGCTGTGGCCTGACCAGAGCCAAAAGAAGTTAAGAGCCATCCTCGCTTCCCCGGAGAACAGTTTTATAACTGAAGGAGGGAAAGGGGCAGGTCTCATCCTGAAATACTGGCAATTCATCCTGTTGGCATGGACAAAGACATCTCTTGGTTTGGCACGTAGCAATCGGGGTTTCGCTTCTGCGAGACCTCGAGATTCCTCCCGTTCAGATGATGTCGGCGAGTGGAGTCCTCGTCTGAGCAGCTACCAGGTTCAGGATGCCTCAGGATGCTCCACACCAAGCCTCATCCCTTCCTCCCCCTCTCTCTTCAGGGTACAGGGCACTGGGCCTTTTTTATTTATTTTTTTATTTTTGGCTGAAAAGAGCTAAGTATGGCAGACAGGAACACCAGCGCAGCGCTTGCCTTGCTTGTGTGGTCTTTCCAGCAGCAGTGCACTCTGGCCTCATGACCACCTCCTGCAGCGTGGGCACCGGTGAGGAGTCCAGTCTGCAGCGCTCTTCCCAAGCCTGCTACCAAGCTACAGCCTCGTGCCACGTAGCGGGTGGCCCAGCCGTGGTGGACTAGCTAGAGAGACCGGGATCCGAGAGCTGCGACGGCTGTTGGGACACGAGTGGTGACCTCGGCGTTGGTGTAGGCAGAGGAAAGCCTTGTAAGAGTAAGCTGGGAGTACCTGGGCCCCATCGGTTTGGTGAGACGACTGATCTAAAGAGGCACAAATTTGTGAAATGCAGTCTCTGGAGTCAGCTTTGAACATTTATTTCCCTACAGTCACAGAAGAAGCCCATTAACCTCCCAGCAACAAAAGGAAGACCAAGAGGTTTGAGGATCAGTTGGCCAAAGAGACACAGAGAGTGGGGTGATCAGGAGAAAAATCCCCGTTTGAATTCATTCAGAGCAAAACTAGAAGATGACTTCTGATCCCATTCCTTGCTGTACCCCTTGGCTCATCTCCACCAATTCCAGGAGTGAAAGGGATTTCTTTCACGGGGAGGGGGAAGAGACTGCGTTATTGAAACAAAATGCCGCAGAGTCTTGTCTCCATCTAGTTTCCATAGTTCTTAGATCCAGACCTAGTCACAAACTTGCACTGGCACACCAAGGGTGTTTTTTAACTAAAGCAAGCATGCACATGGAGAGAGCCTTTATAAATCTGAACCACAAGAACTGCAGAGTCATATTCTTAATCAAGACAATGTTCAGACGGTTAAATGATTTACCTCGTGTTACAGAGGAAGTGAGATTGCTGAGCCTGGGATTAGAAGGCCAGGGTTTACGGTTCTCAGACTGCAGCTCTCTTGGAAAACCTGCCCCACGTTCTTAACTGATGTGCAGCCCGAAAACATGGCTGCCACCCCGCAGTCACCGAAGGGGATGGAGCTGCTCCGCCGCGGGTGGTTGTCCACAGCGAGGAGCAGCTCTGAGCCAAGGGGCCTTCAGACCGGCTTTGGAGCAGGAATACAGATGTGACCGCCAAACCCAGGGTTACCTCATGTACCCTTTCTTGGGATAACACATTTATTCCCCTAGATGTAGAAGAAAAAAAAAAATCTCTCCAGAAAGACAGCAGAAGTTGGAAAACAAACTGGACTCGAGCCCTGTAGAGTAGAAAAAAGAGGACCGAGACGCAGACATGGACGTCCCCGCGGGGGAGCCTCCGAGGCACCCCAGAGCACGGGCAGAAAGCTGTCCCAGGGCCGGCCGGAGCTGCGCGTCACCACCGCAGGGCGGGCTGCGGGGGGGGGGCACCAGCCATCCCCAAACCATGCTGTGCTTAAACTAATCTGGCCACCGTCACGCGAAGCGTCCAGGTAGCTAGTGCTCCAAGCGCTTGGCACAGTTGAAGAGTCAGCAGCTGCCGAGAGAGGGGCAAGTCCAAAAACCGAGAGCGAACAATTTTCAATAAACGCAGCTATTTGCAGAGGGCGTGTCTGTCCACAGCTGAAATCTTTAGCACTTTCTTGTTCGTGGCTTAAACTGCTCTGATTGCAGCCTTACGTTAACAGGACACTTAAAGCTGACATTTGAACAGAACGAAACTAACCTTTCGCTACATCCGATATCGGTTCGGCGGTATTTGCCAGCTTTCAGCTATGAACCCAGTTTCCTGTTTGGTATTTTAAACTGCCTAACATCTGCTAGAGGTGAGCGAAAGTGGTTTTGGCTGTGACTACAAGGTAACATTTTATATTTGTGGAGGTAAAAATATATTTGTGGAGGCAATATATTTGCAGAGGTAATTCACCATTTGTCTGGTGAATAAACAGAAGAAATAATTACCATCCTTCTTGGCTGGGTTCTGTAACCACTGACTTGGCCATAAGGATTAGTTATGATAGGTCTTATAAATTAAATCCCATATAAATTAAATTCCCTGAGGGCTAGGCTTGGTTCTGGCAACTCTGCCTGCAATTCAGCAGGGTCCCATGAATCTAGATTTCTTCATTACCACTCATGATGGAAGAATTCAGTTCAGTGTGCATTTTATTAAAAAAAAGAGAGAGAGCTCAAAAACAAAGAGGAGCTTTTTAAGAAGTGCCAAACTCTCAGGGATGAGGCCTGATGGAGGAGGGACTGGAAGAAGCATTTGCCTAGGACACGTGTAGCAACACAGGCAAATTCTATTTCTTCTTGAAATGGGAAGGTAGGAGGACAGGCATATATTCATTTCTGTCATTCCATTACAAATCACAATTTGTGAAAAATAATTCTTCCATACCATGTGAGTATAACTTTAGTTGCTTGGATCTCTTCTCACCAACTTCACTGAACAACACATCAGCAGGGAAAAAATGGAGTTATCGTCAAAAAGATTGATTTTAACTCTTAACTCAAAGCATTTCAGGCTAAATTTTGTGGGAACAAATACTAGTTGATTGATTACTTCCAAAACATTGTCTCTGATCTAGGGTGTTTGTTCAGCGAGCAGCCTCAGAGCACTCTGAAATCACGGGGGTATTGTTTACTCCCCTGACGGATGCTAGACTGGCGAGCAGGAGGAAGGCTTCAATAAATCATTCTGACATTAACCTTGCACAAACACATTCCCACAAGTGTTTGTGTTAGTTCTGCCACCAGTGCTTGTGCAAACATTGCAGCACAAATTCACACTGCTATCTTTTTGTGACTAGCTTTGCAAACAAAAGTTCCTTGTCGGCATTTCCAGGTGAAGTCAATGAAAGAGGCACGGATGAAGCAAAATGCACTTCGTTTGTTCAATCCACTGTTAGGGTGTCATTAGCAAATAAACATGAATATTTCATAACAGACTTTGGTTGTGGTAAAAAAAAAAAAAAAAAGAAAAGAAAGCATGAATTGGATTAAGTAATAAAATATAACTTTCTTTCTGTAAACAAGCAGAATATTCCAAATATCTGGCATCTGACATCTGTACGTTTTTGTATGAACTATTTTTAGTGTACTGTCCATCTTTTTTACAAAGGTTACCCCACAGCTTATTGTTTATCATACCGTCAGTACTAATGTGATTAAGATGGTATAGGTCAGACTTCCTTCTTCATCTCTCATGAGAAATGGCTGGATACAGAAACCTGTTTCCAAGGACAGTAAGTTGGCAAGTACTATCTATGAATTACGTATGTGCACTTATATTCATTTGTATTTTGTAATTTAGAAGTTCTCCTAATTATAACCTTGTGTGGAATTGCAATATCTTCCACGACAGCTTCAGCAAAAACTCTGTCTGTCAAAGCTGTCATGGAACAGAGATCAGCAAAGACAAGGACCCGCTCGCGTTTGCAGTGCAGAGAAGCGTGGCTGTTCGGCTGAGCAGCGCTGTCTGAGGTCTACCAGCGCGTGGGGATACCAAAGCACCACCACAAAGGCTGTGACCTGAAACCCCGTGGACGTTCACTGATTTCACATATAGCTCAGAGCCGGGCTTTAAATGCCGTCTTTGCTCAGTTCCTAAACAGAAAGTCTTTTCTAACTGTGGGCCCTGAAAACTCATTTTCAGATCTAAGGGTGGAGCTGAGCTTTGAAGGCTCAGCTGTGTCATCCCCTTCAGATGATACAGAGACCAGACATGGAGCTCAGCCACATCGTTTCTGTCGAGAACCAACAGGACAGTCTTGCTTCTATCAGTGAATTAAGCAGCTCAAGCTCTGAACTCCTCCCAGGAGCAGGATTTCCGCTCCTTACAGAAAACTGTGGATTAGATCCTGCTGACGAGGAATGTGAGTGTGCTGGTCAGTCCACCCCTGTGCTGAGAGGGTGTCCAGGGGCAAGGACATTCCTGCTCCGACAACGTTACACTCTAACATTACTGCCACGTGGTTCTGCCGGGCACAGCTCACGTACGAGCACGGTCACCTGGGGTTTCTGCCTCCTGGTTCACTCTGCCCATGGACCCAGAGGGGTGTCCAAGGCAGCAAGAACCCTCGTCTGGGCTGAAGGAAGAACTTTCCAGGTTGGGTTGTCCAGCTGCTGTACCCAACACCACTAAATAACACCAGGTTGGACAACCTGGGATGAACTTTTCTGTCAAATATACCTCAGAGCCAGGGAAAGCTTTGTTTCTCTATAACCCTGCCCCACAAACATCAGTCCCTCTGAGTGAGAGAGAAGAACATCTCTAACCTCAGCTGAGGCCTGTAAGGACTGCCACAGGCATTAGTAAAACATCGCACTTCCCTGACTGCTCCTGTAACTTTTGCCACGTGCTAAGTCCCTCAGCCAGGGGTTGGTTCAATGATTTCAGGGTTCCTCTTTCTACAAAGATAAATAAAATTCTGCCTTTGACAAATTAATAGGAAACTTCCCTGCCGCTTTTGAGCAGGTGGTTCTTTCCACATCACAGGACTCGAAATCCCTTGGAAACACATTATTTTTACTTGGCAGAAAGGGGAAAACAACTGAACGAAACGTGGGAACCCAGCATGTGGGCTTGGCAGAGCACAGTGCCCACTAGCCCGCCACCGCTCACGCACGCAGGCAGTTGCAGTGAGAGGGAAGGGAATGCTTTTTCCCCTCCAGCAAACACTAGTCTGGAGAGAACGACCCCTCTGAGTCCACATCCACCACTACGTTGTTTGGCTCGGGGAAGCCAGCTCCGCCTCGGTTCAGCAGCTGAGCCAAGGCAGCCCTGCGCTGCCAGCCACCACTCCTGGGGGACTCCCTCCAAAGACAAGTCTGCAGCTCTGGTAGTGGGAGAAATCTCCTAGCTACACTCTGGAAGCTGATTTTCCCTGTGGCTAACACAGCGCTAAACAAGACGCTCAGACAGTGCTTCTGCTTCTGAGGCTGTTTACCCCTATCCCCAAGTCAATCTTCCCACCCTGCTGAAACCGAGTTTACTCACCAAATCAAAAGTGCAATAGTTGCAGAGAGGAGCCACTCCCTTTTGAGCAGGAGCTTTCACTCTGTGGGCCACAGACTGCTGTGTTTCCATGTAGAACCTCCAAAAGTGCCTGTAAGAGCAAGCCTAGAAAAGCCAGGCTGTTGTCAAGACTGCATCTAGTCTTGAAAATTTGCCGGGCCTGCAAACTGAGAAAAGGTTAAAAGCCAGAGTTCCAGTTAGCATCTTTCGTGATTCATTTGTCCTTATATTACTCCAGGAATGAGCAATAATCAACAAGTTATACCATCAGTTTAGCTGTGACTGAGCAGTGTCATCGTACATGCAGATGACGCTGCACAGAGCTAACTTGTCCCATCTCCTCTTCAGAGGAGGGAAGCAAGATGCCATTTTCTGCAAGTCTTAGGATGCTCAGGCTTTAATGATAGCTGTAAATCTTCAGTGTGATGTGTTGTGTGTTGGATGGAGAAAGCTGACATCTCAGAATTGACTGGAGAGGAGACCTCTTTTCTCCCTGAATTAGTGCTATTTTTCAGTTGAAACAATTGAAGAGGTTGCTTTCAGGAATGAAAGGAAAGCCTTACCCTAAAGCACAAGCCTGGCCACGTGGAAGCCATGTTAAATGTTAAAATGAAGTATTAATGCCCAGAATTTCATCTGCTGTTGATGTTTTCAGGATATCTAAGTGGAGTCTGCAAGCAGGGAGTGGCTGCTCAGAGATGCCACCCCCTTCCCCATCTGCCTCTCTGCTTTCCACGTTCCCTGCTGGCAGGTGTTCAGGTCCAGTCACCCTTTAGGACCTTTTTCTCTTGACACTTTGAAGTGGCATATGCACTTTATACTAATTAGAAGTAAAAATATTTTCATATTCTGATCTGGAAAGTGCTTTTAAACCTTAAGGGTGGGCACAACAATATTCAAGAGAAGCCTCCTGACACAGCTAAAAGAAAACAGTCTTTGAAGAATAAGAATCTCTGTCATCTCTGGATTAATAGTAGAACCAGTACCTCTTAAATAGGGGAAATCATTTTTATCTTTGTGCAAGCCTATGACTGAACAGTTGGTTGATTTGTCCTGCTAATGCCTGGCCAAGACACACAGAAGGTCACCTGCATTCTGGTCAGTCAAAGAAAAAAGCATGCTTGACTCTAAAACCTGTGTCAGCTCCATTGACTTAACTGAGACTAACTGAAAAATAAGCTGACATTTATTTCTCTACCTGTTCCATTACAGCAGCAGAAGTCCAGCCGCTGTCTTGGCTCCAGGCAGACAAAGCAGCTTTGATAAAGGGTCCGGTGTGTCATCTGCACATGGCACATATTGACAAGCTGCCGTGCTCGCAACGAATGCATTTTGTTTGCTTTTCACTCTTGGTGGTTCAGCAGGGTGAATTACGCGCCAGGACTGTTGCCTCACACTCCCTGGGGAGCTGTTGCAGCTCTTTCCTCCAAAAGCTGCAGCCAGATGGAGGCTTACAGGGCTGCAGGGAGGTTTGGTTGGCTACCGAGTCGCTGCTCCTTTCCTTTGCTGGCATTTTCACAATGCTCCTGTGAAACTTTGTAGCCCAGTCCAAGCAAGCTCGGCTGCCTTCCTGTGTCACTCATGTCTGGACTGTATTTTTTACTCATTCAGATTTTTTAATGTTGTTACTGTAAATGTCTTCTGTGTCTGTCAAGAGAAGGTTTTGAAATCGCAGCACTAGCGACATGGAGAGCTAAAGTAAGATGCCATAAGGATTATTTGACTGTTAGCCTGTGACAACAAGGCTCCCTTGAATCATCACAACTGGGGCTCCTAAAGGCACCAGTCACTTCTGAAAATGGAGACCTACATCTTTTTCTTTGCTTTTGAGAAGCTGTCCGGGTTGCTCATCTCCTGCCAATATGTAACTCAACTTTTATACTGCTCTAAATTTTGGCTCTCCTTTCCCTTCCTACTCAGGCCTTGTAAATGTTTCACCAAATTAACTCAGATTCTACAGCATGTTTACAAAGGTTTGTGACCTTTCACTGTAGTCAATCATTCCCCATGGTCTAATTTGTCTCTCTGCCCCCTCAGCTCCTTCATCACCCTACTGTTGCCTGCAAATGATTTACCCAGCTCTTGCAGAGCATGCCCTGAGACACACACAGTTCACCCACCATCCTGCTCCATTTTAGACTTCCCAGATTTTCTGGTGTCTCTTTGTGTTTCTTTGCCTCGAGTTACCTGAGCACTTGCTCACCACCTTCAACACAGAGGTTATTGGTTGCACTAGGACATGAACTGTGGTAGATAGAAGTGGAAGGTGGGGAGCAGCTCATTTGGGTGGAAGAACGTAGATCACTGCGGGGTGGTTCTGTGAGTGTGCCTCGTATTTACACACATATATATATAGTCACAATATTTGTATGCGTTATTAGTCCTTTGGTGCAGTTTGCATACGAAGTTCAGCATCAGTGATCTGGGGAAACTCAGCTCTATCTCACATCCTCTGTGAAAGTCTATCAGCACATTCTTTAAGTGTTCAAACAATTCTGAAAGTGAATTAACAAAAATTAAATTGAGGTTTATAATTAAATATTAATATTTAAGTCTAAATATGTAATACTATTAATAAAGAGAATTTAAAGAAAAAGAATATTTGAAATAGGCCTCTTGAAAAACACAGATAGCCCCAGAAAGAATGTCTTTTCTTTATGCAGTGAACATTCGCAGCTGTTCATAACAGCCATCATCACTGGGGCCAGGGCATGATCCCCAGAGCATCTGCACCTAAAGCAGGGCTTTAAACACCACTCTGGAGGCCTGGGAACTAAAAGTTAGATGCTACAGTTCTCAGCATTGCTGCATCCAAGCAACTTCTTATCTTAGGTTTTTTTTCCTGTCTTTTAAATAGCAGCATGAGGTTGCCAACAGGAATACCTACTACTGCCCTCTTCAATGAAGTTTTGAATATAAAAATTCATATCTTAGGAGGCAAATCAAGACCAGCAGTTCATCTTGCTGCTGGGAGAATTAGTAAGATAGGAAAGATAATCCTTTGAAAAGCAAACCACTGGGCTAAACAGATAAAGTTTGCCTCATCAACAAAACTTAGCAGTAGAGGCTGATGCATTTATTGGCCATACTCGCTGCGCTACAGGTCAAGCTGCAAGTTAGCAGTGCTACCGCAGCAGCCACTGCCCAGCAGAGCTGCAGGTGGCCTACAGAGACTTGAAGGCGCCCGGACACAGGAGCTGGGAGGCTGGCAGTGTCCCGAAACAAGCCTGCTTGTTTGGACAGCGTCTGAGCATGAGGTTTTTGAACCCCTTATTGTTGTATGTGACATGAAGGCCACAGGTCATTGCACACACAGACACACACACACAGACAAATGTGGATTTCAAAACCAAACCCAGCAACTATCGTTATTTAAACTGATTTGGGAAGCCCAGTTTCAGCACGTTTGCAGCGTGCCCACTGCAGCGTACCTGGTTCACAGAGGCCAAAGTCAGACGGGCACTTCTAGAGCAAAATCCATCGTTGTCAAGAAGGGTGGGTAACACAAGGAAAAGGGATTTCTCAAAATACACGGAGGGAAACCCCACAGGAAGCTGAGCAGAAGAAGAAGATCTTCCTTAAATACATGGAAATCCTGTGAAAACATGTTCTGAAGCTCCCAGGGGTGCTCTTGCAGAAAATCATGCCTGTTTTCTGTGCCTGGTGGGCGCTGAGGGCCTGCAGGGTGGCTTCCAAGGGCAGGGGACCAGCTCCCTGCTGCCAAGGACCTCGTGCGCGTGACCACTAGGTGTCGCGGTTGTCCCACGGAAGTCGCACTGTCCAAGCTGCCCCAGCACTCTGGAAAACGCGGGATGGTCCAGTTCTCTCGCCAGCTGCCAGGAGCTGGATCATCGTGACAAAACCGAGCAGAAGAGGCAAAACCAGTGTCTGGCTCTACCCTGCCTCCCTGGGAGGGGGAGCAGAGATCGGTGGACTGCACAGGGCTGTAGCATGACCTCGCTGGCATAGGACACCGAGGGCAGGGAACTGGAAGTGCATAACCGATTTTTCAGTTCAGCTTGTAAATGGATTCATAAGACAAAATGTCTCATAAGACAGGTCCTACATTCCCCGCGTATTTCAGTTTGCAACCTGTGCATACGCTCCATTAAAATGTACTCTTTCTTTAACGTGTCTGACCAGAACTGCAGCTAGTATTTCAGGCGACGTTTCGCACGTGCCTTCTACAATGGCATTACGAAGGGTCCTTTCTGTGGTGCGGTCTCTCAGAATGAGTTTCCCCAGCTTGTTTTTTAGCTCGGCTTTTCCACAAAAGGAAAAGCAGCACACACTTCACGTTCCGCAATTTCCACCCAGATCATAAATCAGGTGTGTCAGAGAAACTAGACGGCTTTCTTCCTAGTCCTAAATCGCAGCATGATAAGAGATTTAGCTAATCCTTTTCTCCACTGTGTTCAGCACCAAGTGTTCAAACAGGTCTGTGCTGGAGATTTTATACAGTTAGACTGTGAGAAAGGACACGGTTTAGACATTTTCTCTCAAGCACCCGCTTCCTTGTTAACAGGCATCCTGCAGGCCTCCTGCTCGCTTTTAGCAGAGAGCAGGTATCTGCATCCAGCCCCCCTTTACTTTTCAGCCCCTGGAGTTTACTCTCACGAGGAGGCTGTATGGATGAGTTGGTCCCCAATGTGATCTACTTAATTATTAAAATTTCTGGGGGGGGGGGGGGGGTGTCTATTTTCAAGATGACATGTGGGAAATGTGCAAGAGCTTCCAGTAATGTAAATTAATAATAATCGAGCTATGTGACAGATATTCTGCAAGCTGCTTCGAAAATATGCTCCTGCAGCATATGTCTGGAGCTGTTAACGCATCAGCTGCAGGACATCCAACTCTCTGAAAAAGATTTAGGAGGGACTAATCCCGCTGGTGGCAGAGCTCTGTTGGCCTTTGACAGAGCTACGTCATGGGTGAATTTAGCCTCCATTGTCCAACAGCAGACAGGCTTCTCACCAGAGGAATCACGACTACAATAGCAGAGGCAATGCTTGGCATGGCTGAGTATCGCCCATCCCCATCCTCTCGCTGCTCCAGGAGAAATTCCTGAGCCCATTCGGTTATCACACACACACGTTCAGAAAATCGAAGTCGGCACACGGAGCTCCCAACGGGGCGCCTCACAGCATCAGCCTTTGGGCACGCTAATCGCTTTTCTGTCTTCTGATTACATACATCATTTCTAATGACAACTGCATGAAAAGAAACATAATTTTTCATTTTCTCTCTGGGAGTCACTAATTGAGTTGATTGTTAGGATTCGCCACGATTTGGCGTACAAGAATAGGAAGTGTGGAATGAAACAGAGAGGAAGCTGTCATTTCGTGATGCAAGCACAGACCATACTCAGTTCCAGTAATCTGTGCTTTCATTGGTGATATTTTGTCAGGAGTTTTGGGTAGACATGAGCAGAAGTCTGGTGCCTTAATTACAGACGAGATGGAATTGGACACGCAGGTTTGGATTTGAATCACACTCCTGTCGAAGGGGGACCATAGGCCGGTCATTTATCTCTCTGCACCTCTGAGCGTCACTCTTCCTTTCCACCACCTTCTACCTGACGGTCTTTCTCCTTTCTGCCTGTGCACTGCCTGGTACAACAGGACACTGTCTCAGCCGAGGGTGCTAAGCGTGTCAGCAGTCTGATAACGAGTACAGCAGGCTTGCTGCCCTGATTCAGCAGCACTGACGGATGTTTGCCCCATGTAGGTGCCAGCATCTCCGGGCAGTATCTTTGTGTGAAATCAAGAGAGTTTGCAAATGTAGTTGGATGACTTCACACGGGAAATGCACTGAAGTCAGCTTTGAAAGGATATGAGAAGCAAGCAGAGCTGGCTGTACTCCACTTTGGGACTAATTTGCCAGAAGTTTGTAGCCAAATCTGGCAGACAGGAAGCCTTCTGGACTAGGGTTTCAACACAGAGTGCTTGACAGTTAAAACTGAAGTCTGCTGAACTTTGCTACGTAAATATACCCACATTCCTGTCTTTTTACTTATGAGTCATAATAGTCCATTTTACTTATTTATATAAGACGAAGTTTGAAGAAAAGATTTAAAAAACAGAAGTGTGATCACTGATGATGCTAACATATCTGTTTAAAGAAAATTCAGGAAGATGTTTTTGAAAGAATGATTTTTGCATGTGGACTGTGCTTATTCATTCTATGACAATGTAACTGAAATAGCATAGCCTTACATTTTCAGAAATGATTTTTGAAATTTAGAAGGCAGCCGGTCCTAACACTAAGCAAACATGATGGGAAGTGCAGAATACAAATAATGTCCTAGCTCTCTGCAAATGTCCTAGCTCTCTGCAGGGCGTTGTATTCCTGTGCGGGCAGCCAGTCATCTCATGAATATTTTTCATAACCAGTCTTGTGTCCCTGTAGTATTTGCAGCCTGCAAGAACCTCTCTGACAAGATTCAGTGCTAAATATCACTAAGCACAAGCAAAGCCATTTGTTTAAAGGCTCAGGAACCCTCCAGATTAGCACAGAGAACACAGAGAAATATATAATAGACTATTACTCTTCATGGAGTTCAGCTGTACATTGCTGATACTACCACTTAGCTGATTTAACAACAGCTGGCTTAGAAAGCTGGATCTTATTTCCCAAACTGAGGATATGAAGCGAGCAAAACAAAGATTTCTTTAGTCTGAGGACAACTGGTCAGTACACAGGAACAGAACAAGTCAGCAATTTCCCAGTGGCTTTTAAGCTGAGGACTAGTAAAAGCTGTTTATATGGCCTTTTTTATATGTGTGGGAATGAATCCCGCAAACGTCTCAACAATTTCTGCAAACTTCTTCTCAACTTCAGCATGGGATCCCCGGTCAGAATGGAGTGGCTTTGACCCAGAACGACCAATTGATTAGACCATTAATCTGGGATGTGAAAGAGTATCTTGAAAGTCCCAGCTCTGCCATAGTCAGACCAAGAACTTGAATTTAGGTCTCCTACATTTCTGATTCCTTCCACTGTGAGGACAGTGCCCCCAGCCCCAATTGACTATTTTGATGATGTCTCACATTTTTCATTACACACTGCAGAGGATGTTCATTTTCTCTCTGATGCAGAATACTAAACATTTTCCATCTTCAGAATTCATAGGATGGAAATGTAGTTGAGATGCTAACTCTGTGAATTTTTACTATAGAGTTCAAATATGTAAAAAAATTGCTGCAAAGTGTATTTGCTGGAAATACATGCTGCGAAATGCAAGCTCCTGTAGCTCCCACTAGCTATAGCAAACCATGCAGAAGAGTTTCACGCACATAGCAGACATCTGCCAGTCCTTGCCAGCGTTTGCACAAGCCAGCCTGAGCTGGCCTTATCAATACACTTCAATCTCTCCAGAAGGAAAAACAGTACTACTGGAATTAGACAATTATTATTCTATTCTGGAATTAGTAAGAAGAAAAGCCTCAGAGAGAACTCCGAGGACCAACTCAATTCAGCATGAGTAAGTATTAATTATGATTGTAAAGACCATAATCCAGTACTGATTCTGAAGTAAACATTTCCAGTCCTTGACCGTTGTGCACTGTAACAATTGAAACACAACAAACTACCATACAATTTCCCTCAGTCCTGTTTATACCCCACATATTTACCACAAATAGCTCTGTAGAATGCAACTAGTTCCCATCCACTTACCACAAAAGCAAACATACCAGAATACCAAAGTACCAGACACACAGACCGTCATAACTGTCACCCACTCACAATGTTAAAAGCAGAAACAAAAAAATGCAGCCTAAATAAATCATCCCAAAATGTGTGAAAAGCAAAACTGAATTTTGCAAAGCTATAACCATACAATGTTTGGCTAGGGCCTCTTGACACAAGGATGCAAACATCTGCAGAGTCTGCTTCGTGGCATAGCATAACACAGATAGACCACACTCACTGCAAACATAAGAGTCAGAGTTGATACCTGAACATCCACTGCTGCTGAGCGCAAAACACCCTGGCAGATCATGTCCATGGTATTTGGTAGGGCTGTTGGGATGGGACAAACTCTGCCAAGAGAAGAAGGCAAGGTCTGAAATAGAGTACAACAGATACAATTCTTAGGAGCTTCCTGGGAGAAGAGTAGCTCAAAGACACATTTAATGAGATGTTTGAAGTCAGAACTGGAGGACAGAGGTGGGTGAGAGAGAGGGCAGGTAGCTGCAGAGGTTTTACACCAGAGTGGCAACACTGGTGGGGAATCTTCCCGTTTCCTGAAGGTCTTAGTTGCGTGTAGCTCCAGAACACCTGAACCTGTAGCCGTTTCAGCCCCTGGGATCATAGCAGTGCTGGCCAGCTGTAACTGAGCTCATGCTCTCGTTGCTCACAAGCCTGGCACATGGACCCGCCAGGCCGTTCCCTGCCAGCGTTCACATGGCAGCTGCAGCAGCACAGCCCGCCAGCGCTGGCAGAGGCAGCAGGGAGCGACACCCTTGCTGCTGCCGCCTCCTTCAACCCACTCATGGCCGCAGCTTGCACTCAGTCAGATGTCTTCCCATTCCCAGCCCCACTACCATCCCACTTAGAGTGTACGAGCCATTTTTTCACCCCCCACTACCAGACCCACTTGTAGTCACTTGAACTGCTGCTGTCTCCTCCTGGTGCCTCCATGGGGTAATTTAATTAGCTTTAACCAAGGCGTATGCTCTTTTGGAGGGCCAGGGACAGAAAGTCAGCAGAGCCTAGCTTCTCACCTGGGTTATACCTTGCCCACGGCACCCATGACCATGGAGGAGGCTGGACAGAAACATCCTCTCCCAGTCGGTTCAGGCAGTGGTGCTAGATACCTGCCAGTAATGCAGATGTGAAATCAAAGCCTTTGACAGGGCAGCTTCCTTCCATGGTAACTGTGTTTTTATTAATTTGTTCCCAGCTTATTTGCAGGATTTGCCACAATGCTGATAAGAAAGCACATAAAAGGCACAAGGACCATCAAAGCCTATTCAAGGTGTAATGTACTCAGAGCAAAACTCCCTAATACCAGCCCTTGGAAATTCATTGCAACAGAATTTCATATAGAAGCACATTCAGTGCTCACTAAAATAGCAGGTTTTTCTATCCTTCAGCCTTTAGAAGAAGCAAATATTTTTGGAAGAAAGCAGTTAGCACAAAAGAGCATGGGACAAAATTAATCTCTGGTGTAATTTCAAGGGAATTTCATGAGAGATAAATCTTTCTATACACTATTCTGGAGAGATGAAAAAAGTTCAGAGAGAACATTTGCATCCAGAGGTGACACTCTCAAAACAGCCTTAGGTTTAGATACTAACATCCCTGCAATTGTAACTTCAGCCATGTTGAGAAGAAGAGTTAGGTTTATATACACACATAAATACATGTTTTCTCCATATATATGAAATGAGGCAGAAAGGGTTCCCACATGTCCCGTAACAGACCCAGGGAGTTCAAAGCTTTCCATGGCAGCTGCTTTTATTTATTTATTAGATGTTGGTTTCATCCTGATGAGAAATGGGAACATGGGTGACACTGTGAACATTTCTGTAAGTTGAAAAAAACTCTTTCCTGTCTGTCTTTAAATATAGCTCCTCGCCCACGCACTTACTCATGCTATCCATTGCAAGGAGCACGTTGGTACAGGGAGGCTCTGGAGCGGGATTTACGCTCGTACTTTGACTGTCACAGGCATAGCCATGCTACACTTCAGGGGCAGGTATGAGGCCAGCTGTAAGCACAGTCACCCAGCAGCTTCCCCATCTGCTGCCCGTGGGATGGCTGACTGACATGTGTCTGCTGACACGTTAACCCACCAGACAGGCTGGAGCACACTCCAGCTGTTCTCTGTGGGATCTGGGGCAGCCTACCAAAGTCCGGAGCAGCCTACAAAGTGCTGCACAGACATGTATCGCGGGAAAGTTGTTCAAAATCTGCACCTGTTTGTCACCTGAAAAATGGGAACAAAAGCACTTGTTTTCTCCATTCTTTATGTTTGCAGACTAGAGGATTTTTGAGTCAGAGTTCACCTCTAACTCTGGGGTATATTTAGGGCTAGCCAGGAAATGTTTTTCCTGCTCTGTGAAAATATTCACAGTTCACAAATGTTTCCAATCTCTCATCCAGGCAAAACAAACACCTTTGAAATAGGAGGGGGACCTTGACTGCAACTGCAGCCTCAAGGCTCTGCAATGCAGATCACGCAGAACACAAATGAGAACTTCTGCCTCCTGGGATCATCATTTCTGTATGCAGCATGCAGGCAAGGGAGACCCCTGAAAACACTTGCTCAGCTCCAGGAGAGTCTAGTGAGAGGTGTGTTATTTATCAGTGCCTCCTGCTGCTCTCCATCAGAAGAGGGAAGGAGCTGCACATCATAAGCACTCCATGCTTTTGCCATTCATATGCCACTTCCCTTCAAACCCTGGAGCAAGTTGGTTTCATAGGAAGACTTGGGGCTTTTGCTCTACAGTGTTTCAGGCATCATGGTGCCAGCAGCGGTGACAAGCTTGAGGAGCTTCATGCTGCAGCTCTTCTCCTTACGTTTGTCTCACAAGTACTTGAGTACACGACATACCTTCCTTCTCTTGCCTGGGAGAAAAATCTGCCTATGAAAACATTAGTAACCAATCTTCTTGCAGGGCTAAACTCAGGCTGATTAATAGAAGAGAGACTGCTGGCTCAGAAGCATGGTCAGACTGTCTCGGCATGTTGGACATTTTTCATTCAGTCTCATCTGTACTATGCTATAGCGTGCATACTATCCCCAGCTAAGACCTATTCTTCAGCCTCGTAAGGATGGGGTCTTGGCAGAGACGGTATTAGGGGGGTAGTGAATGAGACAACAAAGGAGCATGATACACTTATCTTTCCAGTAATACTTTCCTCCATGCAGTATTTGCTGGCCTCTCTGAGACCTGGAGTTCACCTGAAATTAAAAATTACATGCAGATACTCCTGATGTTTAATGAAGTCAGATCCTAATCTGACTCAAATTTTTAATCAAGTTTTGACTATTCAGAAAAGATTGAGTAATATTGTTTCTACGTTTTCTTTCCTTGGTCCATCATCTGCAGCCCAAGTTACCCATCTGCATTTTATTTGAACAAAGAGACAGAACCAAGATAATCTACTGTCAGCCAAAGTCAATGACCCTGACAAATACAGTCCTGTCCACCAGCTTAGTCACCCTGCATGTTGCCCATTTGCTTGGGTTGAGAGCAAAACAAAGAACTGAAAAGAATAGCGTGTGTTGCATTAGGATCTGTACCAAAGTCTGTGAGGGAAGCCAGAGAAAAAATGACTCACACACTGGGAAGGATTCCACCTGTTCCCATCCAAATAGCTTTTCCCTGTCAGGCTAGAAACAGCTGATGTGCTGGTTCCCATGGGAATGTTTTCACCTTGAACAAAATGCACATTTAAAACAACTTCCCAAGTTTGTCCTCTTTATGTATATGTATATTAAATGGTGTCTTCTAACAAGCGTAAAGCCTGTTGCCCAGACTGCAGGACATTTCCCCCCAGACCTCAGACATGTTCCGACTTTTGGTGGAAGTTAAGGGTAACTAATGTGAGAAAGGTGGTACTATCACCAGGACTGGGAAAGCCATTTAAAGCCCCCTGTGAAAGGGGTTTTGTTGTGAAACAGAAACAGGGAGAAAGACATGAATTTGCTTGAAGGAAGACATGCTAAAAGACATGAAATTCAGAACAAATCCATGTCGCATAAGAAAGGCTCACAGGATGCTACAGTAATGGCTTAAAATGCCCTACCTCAAGATATTTTACAACTGTTTCTTCCAGTAATAAAGAATCCACTATCAAAAAGCTAGTTAATTAAGCATAAAAGAGTATATCAGCAGTTAAATATCACACAACCATTGGATCCCAATGCCGACTTCAAGTCTCTCCTCCTATGCTGCATGTCCAGAAAAAGAAACAGATATGGAGATAGGAACTGATCACAAACAGGCAGATTTACAGGCACCTTTCCAGGTTTCAGAACTGTTCTTCCAGATGCTTGAACGTCACAGTTCTGTAGATGAGTATCAGACTCGAACATAGGGAGCAAACAAAACTTGCTGCATGGGATTCCTTCAAAGCCTCGGTGTCCGAGAGATGGTGAACAATGATACAGTAACTCGTTTCTGCGTCATTCTGGATGAAGCAGCATGAGTTAGAGAATTAGGCATGAGACTGGAATTTATGGATATGTCTACACAGACACGTACAGGCAGACATAAGCTTGTTCTGCTATGCGCTGAACTAGCCAAATACCAACTAGCTGGAGAGTTGCAAAGCTCTCTTAAGAGCCGCATGCTAATGTGGTTTTACTGGGCAGATCTGCATCCATCTGCATAAACATCTCTGATCATCTTCCAAGCACTAGTCCTGATGCTCCCTGATGCTCAAATTATAATTTGTCTGTGACTGTGATGATCATTTCTGCATTTCAAACTACGTTCTACTTCAGAGATTTTTCAAGAATGAGGATATGTTAAGGGACAAGTCCTCAGTTCTTGAATCCGTTTTTATAGAGATGTTGGGCTGGCTCTGAAGAGTTCGTTCCTTAGCACTGCTAATACTACTGCCTCTTTGCTGTTAGTCATGCCATTTATTCCTCTAGCCTCTAGTTTTTCTATTTTTGAACAATGCAAAATAGCGCTATACTCTATTATTCCTGGATTTGCCAGTGATGGGTGGAAGGCATTCTGCTCCCCAACCATAGCACCAAGAGCCTTGCAGAACATTCCTAAGTGGTTGACCATTAAAGAAAAGTTGTCTTCTTTAGAAGTAAACCCGGTGAGCCTTCAGGTTGAGGTCATGAATTTCTCCATAGCATGTTCATAGCATAGATTTTGGCCAGATGTTTTACATTTTTCTTGTCTGAGTCAGGAGCAGAATGTGTGACTATTGACCTAAGTTCTGGAATAGAAATGTCAAGAAATCCTTTGTGGTAAATGTAGTTTCCTGTCAGCTGGAAAAATGTTGGAAACCCTTTCTCATGAACTTCTGTCCCTTACTGGCTGTATTTCCTGTCCAAGCTCATTCTAAGTGGGTTGGCATGGTGACAAGCTTTTTGTCAATCTAATACGCAACCACTGATTGGAGAAAAAGTGACAGTGACAGAAAAAAATGACATATTAGAGAAGAAGACAGACAGGGTAAGTGACAGCGTAGACAGACTGTCAGGAAACTATTGCTCCTAATGCGGTTAGTTTTTCAGGACATGCACATGACACAAGAATATTATAATTGCAATTTGTGTATCACCCAGTTTAGCACTTTCAGAGCAATTACTAGTTAATATTCACTATTTTATTTGTACATAGCAACAAAGACATTTCATAATAGTGGCAAACGGGGGAAAAAAAAGAAAAAAACATAATGAGAGCTTGAAAAACTGGGAGGTAGAATGTTTATACTATCAGGACCTGACATGACCTTCACCAAAACCTGTAGAAAGAATGGAATTGAGTTCAATATGTGATGAATCAGGACCACAGGTGTTTTCTGTACTACTTTGTTTTCAATTGTGAGGCAAAAAAGGACAGAGAGAATCTGGGAGCCCAAGGTTGTGGCAGTGTTTGCCTGAAATCTCCTGCCCCATCAGCATTTGTTGACCATGCTTGATAAAGAGATAAGAAGTGAGTTAATCTGATCTGCTGAGGCTGAAGCCTTCTTAACTTACTGAATATGGCAAGCTTTTTGAAAAGAGGAGATAGAGACTGATGATTTAGCCTCCCTGATGGATACCCTAGAAGCAGCTAAATCAGACTTAGAGATTTGGTGGCAAGTTGATTGATTACATTGCCTTTCTGTTGATATTTGGGGCAGCCGGAGGGGAGGGATGGAGTTAATGAGAATCAGCTCCAGGAAGGGGTAAGTCTGCAGTTCTGTGAGGTGTGTTTGCACAGGAAGCTGCAATATGAACCTACTCACAAAGTTCATTTATGATCCCAGATTTAATGACAAATGAAGGCTTCTTGGGCTCCATGCTGATGACTCTTATGATAAGAATTTAGATCGCTAGTTTCTGCAGTTGTTTTTCAGGAAAACTTTGAATTTAGCTTCCTGAATGAGGCACACTAGATCAGACTCTGTGACATTAGTATGTAATGGTCACAGTTTGAATTGGTCTCCTATGAGCACTGTTTGTCTCCAAAAAGCACCCCTGAAAGGAAAAGTGCTGCCAGAATGTATTTTGCTTTCATATGAGGCATTTAATCCAAGTTCTGTCCTGTGCTAAACAGTAGACCTTAGAGTGATGGTATAATGATTTCAAATCTAAATGAGTCCCAGAAGGATCCCTCGGTGCTTCCTTTCACCTTAAAACATTTAGGCAAAATAAAAGGGCTATCCACTTGGAATGATCTTTCTGATTTCTTATCATTAGACTGACATTTCCTAAGCGTGATGTGTACAGAACAAGACTTAGCCTATACAATGAGGGATAATTAAAAAGAAATCTGCCACCCTGCCATCCAAATGGCTGCCATTCAGAGCACATATTTCTCAAGATGCTGATAGTAATACAGCAAACTTTTTTATTCTGAAATGTTTAAGATACCCAAGCAGAGACAATCTTTTCAAGGGACTTATCTTTTATATATCTAGTCCCAATGTTGTTGTAGACTCCTGTTTTCTTTCTGCCTTAGTCTTCGAGCTAGAGAAAATCTGTCAGTGGGTACTGCTGATTTTATTAGTTGTTAATGGAAGTGCAAGCTTTCAAATTGGACTGTGTCTGAAAGGTTAGGCAGCTTCATGGAAAAAACTACTAAATGTGAGGTGACTGAGACCAGATGCCAAAGCCAAATGCATAACTGGCCATCGCAGTTTGTGCATCCATTCCATGTCTGGAGGAACATGCACATGATGAGCTAGACTCCTCTTATTCCAGTTTTTATTGGAGGTGATGAAGTTATTAAAGTAGTATAAATAAGAGGAGATGCAACATGACTAATTTTAGTGAGATGAAATGAATTCTTGCCTGACTTGAAAAGCTACATGCAAAGTGAAGTGCCACAGTTAGATGTAAAGTGAGGCATCAGGAACACCAGAGAAATCATTGCCAATATCACAACTATACTGTCAGTGCTGGAAAAACACAAAAACCAAAGCAATATCATTGTAACTTACCAGCATTAGGTATGAAGTGGAAAGGAGGATCAAAAAATTCCAGCCTTTAGTCTACAGTTCTTTGCATCTTTGAAAACTCATTTACAGCTTCTGCAAAGCCAAATGACAATAAAATGCCACTGTGATAATTCGCATTGATCACTCAGACCATAACTGCCTCTTGGTTAACTCACTTGCTAGCCTAGTTCCTCCAGTTACCTGCTGTCTCCTTTACATGGCTATGGACATACAGTGTTGAAGCTTAAGGCATAAAACTGGAATATATCATGCGGTGGAGCTAGCTAAGGATGCTAGGCACTGCAAAGCTGGAGAAAACAGGCCCTCGTTTGTCAAGTGATAAATTTGCCACTTCGGGGCACATTCAGGCTTCTGGAAGATGTTTTAAGGTCTCTTGAATTTGGACAAGTTGATTGTCACCCCTTAACTGCTTCTGCATGCATGGCCAGACTGCAGACTATTTGGGCCAGGAACAGTATCTTTCAGTTAGGAATTGTGCAAAGCCTAGCACAATAGATTAAGGCACAAGCACAGTACAAATAATAAGAATAAAGTTGTAAAGAATAAATCAACACACAAGGCACAAGGCAGTAGAACAGAAAGCCTCCTATTTTCAAAAACATTCACTAAGATGATAAAAATATGTGGGCAGGGAAAAGGTTTTATAGAATAAGACATCATTTGTATCATCAAGCAAAATTAGACTATTCTTGTGAAACTGAAAGAACAAGTGAATCATAATTAATTCTGTATCACAGACCCTTTCCCCACAAATCTACTCAATGAAATTTCTTTTGCCAACTTATGTAAAAATATTTCAATGCCTAAATGATCTAGCAAGAGACATTTCCCTTTATGAAAAGCTTTTCCCTTCTCCCATCTGAGATGGGAGAGTTTTAACAGATGATAATACAGAGAAACTCTTGCTTCAAAGGTGCTCTGAGCCCAATCATGAAATGTAAAATGCATTTTTCAGTAAAAGTCTCAAGCACTGCACCCTTCAGGTGGTCTAAGACAGAAGTTGTCCACTAGCTCTCACATACCATGTGTGTTCCTAAAAATATGAAGACAATTTTGCAGATAATAAACTTGTCTGTCATGTGGCAAGATTTTTTACTTCTGTTAGTGATACATTATTCTGTGTAAACAAAAAACACTTCTTTTGCTGCACACATACAGCTTTCCAGTTTTCTCTGTTGAGATGTACTTAGAGCCTTACACGCACAATGTATCTATCCCCTCCCCATCCACCATACATCAGGTTGTTCTCATAAATCCAGATACATGGACTTCATTAGCTTAAAGACTGCTAGACCATACAAAAAGTTTTGCTGTCATTTTAATAGCATTAGCAGGCTCGATTCAACCCTATTCCAAGCTCCAGCTCAGAGCAAAAGAGACCAAACAATTCTGGAGGTACAGAGGGAAACTGCGATTGTCGGTGTGGAGAGCTGGTGTTGGGGGAGAAGGGGTAAGAGCTTTCAGATCACAAGAGTTTGGCTGACCCTTTGCTGGTGTGGAGTCAGATCTCTGACCGTACATGTATTCGTTTCTCATGCCGCCCAAAGCAGGGTGGTGACAGTGCAGGTAGGAAGGTGAAGTAGAAGAAGGGAGGGGAACTAGAACACCTCTAAAAAACACCTCTAGAAGGTGGGACCACAGTCCTGCCTTTTGTAACATTTATCGTATAGCATTTGTCAACAAAGCAAAAATGATCTGGCAATAATGTCCTTTTCAATGCAAGGAACATACCTGCAAAAAGAGGATTTGGTACCAATGCATTAGCTGTACGCAAAGAGTAGAATTAGCAACAGAGGACATCTAGTGGTGTCTGGCTGTAAATTGTAAGAATAAACAGGAGCCTGTGCATTACTCCATTGGCGATGCTGGCTCCCAGGATAAGGTGCACAGATGTGTAAGGATAAGGTACAGATGTGTACCTTCAGAAAGTATTTGTGTGCCTGTTCTTTGCAACTCAACAATATATATCGGCATTGCACAAAAATCATGTATTCGTGTTCACAGTCTAAAAGTGCAGTTACCCTTTATATACCTACTGCAGGCTTGTCTTTTAATGCAGCTCTGTTCTAAGCTTATTCAAGTGTGTGAAAATGGTCATTTATAGCCTTTACTTACAAAAATGTAATGTTGAGAGGTAATAGAAAAATCTGAACTTAAACTAAGCAGCTGCTAGCATCACATAAAATGGTGTTAACCCTTGGAATAAGACACTGCTGTAAAAAATCAGCCCATAGTCACACTTTCAGGAACATCACTGTAGCCCATCTTTCCTTTATTAGCCAGTCCATGTGGTATTGCATGTTTACTTAAGGTCAACACAGAGAAAGCTTTTCACAATGTTTTTGCCAAATAGCTGGAGAAAAATGCTGGGTAATTTTATTTATTTACTTACTTATTAAGAAATGCAGTTGAAAAGGGAGGTAAGGACAGCCTTTGAGAAAGCTGCCTTTTCTGCTTACCTACACAACAGACATACCTCTGGGATGGATTTTCAGCATAGTACTCTCTCTGGCCCTGATCCAGAGAAGCACTGAAGTCTAAGTTTGAGGTTAAACACATACTTCTGTGTTTTGCTGGAACTGGGACAGAATGCTGAGTATTTTGCACAGGCAAATCTCAGGAGCATTTGTACAGTAAACCCCAAAAAACCACCAAAAAGTCTCAAAAGGCTCCAGAAGTTCCAACTGTGCTCTAAGAATTTGTTTATGTCTATATTCCTGGAAAATTAACTTGAATGCTGAGCAGAAACCAATCAATAGGATGAAAACTAATGCATGTGCAGACTGTTGGGTGAACCTAGTATTCTGAGAGTTTGTCTGCAGTTTGGTATGGAACTTCCAGGCTGGTAAACGAGAACTTTTTTAATTGCCCTATTCCAGAAGACAAGGGCAATTTGACAATTATGTGATTGCCCCAGTTGTCAAAACTCATATAAAAACATTGTTCTGGGAGTCACTCATTTTTCTTTTGTTTGTTACTTTTGGAAAAAGAAGAAGGAAAGAGGAAGGAAAGAGGAAGGAAAGAGGAAGGAAAGAAAAGCCCGCAATCCAAGTTGCATGTTCCAGTGCTGTGTCTTGAATGCCCTGGGCAACTCTTCGTTTGGGCTGAAATATTGGCATATAACATTAACAGAATTTCCCACCCAGGATAAAAGTAAGGGTCAAATGTCAGAAAACCCAGACCTGAATATTTAAGATACAGGAATAAATGCTCTACCAGATCATTCTTTAAAGAGTCCATTCTAGTGAAGCAGCAAAGTTTCCAGTTGCAGAGTAAGGGTGGGATTCAGCTCCAGACATTTAGAGATGTGACACAGCTACCTAAGCCTAGCCATCCTGGGCATCTGATGGTATCTGAGATGTCTAAAGTATCTTTCTTGAGCACTAGCTGCCACTCCAGAAAAGCTGTCACTGTTTGCAGGCATGTGCACTTTTAAACAGTATGTAGTTTGCCTTGAAGCAGGGTCATCTCTATATGCATGAAATGGTGTAGCAAGTAATGACAGACAAGTGAATCTTTAGGAGTTTCTAGTGAACTAAGCATGTCCCAGTATTTTGAGTTTGGGCAGAATATCAAATAGTGCAAAAAAACTGGTGCAGTACAATGTACATTCCTTGTTCTACCAAGGCTGCATTTTTACAATAATATAGCTATAGGAAAAAAGTATTTCCTCTCATCCTGTCGAGCTACTAAGCAACTCTCTTCCCATGATGCTTCTCTGGAAAAATACGTGAATACCAGTGACCCTGGCCATAGTGCATATTGACATTAAGAATAAAAATACGATTTTCTCTTGGGGCACAAAGATCTTCCTTAGCTGGAAATGTTTGCTGCAATTGCAAATGACACATTTTTTTAACGATGTCTTTATTTATCCTTTTCATACTGTAACTAGGTGTATTTTCTAATCTCTTTTCTTGTAGTAAATAAGTATAAAAATTTTCATGTGGTGCTTTTTATATCTAGATCTTAGAAGTGGGAGAAAGAAAAGCAACTCACTGGGAGGACAGTCAATATTTACTAGTTGTCCCAGCTGTAACATGAACAGGCAAGAGCAGAGCAAAATAACAAGCGTTTTAATTTTCAAAGATTATTGCATGCTGTTTAGCTTCATTACACAGATGATTTTCCTCTGCTGTAGGGTCATGACTTAGTACATTTATTTATACGGATTTTGTGTTCCAGCCAGTAGCTCTAAGGCAGACAGGACAATCTTCCATATACAATATTACACTACATTTCCATTTGTTCACCTCAATTCTCCTAATTATTATGACTCTGGGATATTAGTATTATTGGTAACAAAATGAGGAGAGACATTGTTTTAATAGATCCACAGAGCAAAAGGTTAGAAAGCAGAGGAAAAGAAGTTTAGAGGGATTGGAAAGATGATCAAATGGAAAAAACAGTAGGAAAATGGCAAATGCTCTTTTTTCTATGAATATATTCATTGTTGTACAGTCTCCACATGGGCTCAGTTACCATTATTGGCACTAGCCAAAGCCTGTTGACGTTAGCTGGAAAGGCTTGGAATCACGATTTTGTAGCAGCAGGACCAGATAACCTGCACTTTAAAGAACAGAAGAACTTATCGAGTCTCTTTCTAAAGCACTATTATTTCTTTTATACCAGAGGAACAAAGGACCAAGCCAAAACTAATGATGGCTAATATCTAAAAAAGATGATCAGATGATTAGGAGATCTACTTCAGAGAATGGTCAGAGATAATTGGGTCACAATCTACAAGGGCCTGTGCGACGAAAAAATTCCTGACATTAGTTAGATCTTTAATTTTGAGAGAGGAGGGGAGATGATGACATGATGGCTCTCACAAGCAGAGACTGATGGTAAAGAAAAGAAAAAAGAAATACAAATACTAGAAATAAGAAGCGACTCCTAACAGCAGTAGCAACTTAACCACTGCATCAGCATGCACAGCAGTGACCAACTTTTATATCAAGGTGGGAAGTTCTTCTTAAAGACATATAATAGCTCAGTCAGAAGTTAAGACTTTGCAGATCTTTGGCCTGTGCTATACAGCAGGTTATAATGATCTGTCATGGTCTCAAAATCTATTACACACACAAAAATAAAGTCTGTTCCCAGAAGGGAAGGAGTAAAAGGTGGGATTTCTTTACTTCCTTAGAAAACAGGTTAGAGGTCTTTTGGTTTGGGTTTGTTTTTTTTTTGAGGGGGAGTGGCTTTTCTTCCTTGTCCCCCCCCACCCCCCACCCCTTTTGATTCCTCTGTCAGGAAACCAGCACTCTCTGAAGCATTTTGCTCTGAATTAACCTCTATCTAGTTTAGGAAGAGGTACCCCATGTATAAATATATAGTTTGGGCAGTGAAAGAGCTATTGCTGATGACTATGAATACTTAAAGTTTTTGAAATCATAGAATCATAGAATGACTCAGATTGAGGGAGACCTTGGGAGATCTCTACTCCATTCTCTTGCTCAAAGCACAGCCAACAGTGAATTCAGACCAGGGTGCTCAGAGCTATTGGGCCTTGAAAACCTCCAAGGTCCACGGTCTCTCTAGGCAATCTGTTTCACTCCTTGCCTGTATTCCTGGTGAGAAAATGTTTCCTTATATCAAGTTGGACCCCCTCTTGTTTCAGCTGGTGTCCACTGTCTTTCACCCTACCACCAAAAACCACTGTGAAGAGCTCTGTCTTCTTGATGACCTCCTCATAGATATGGGAAGGCTGCTCCTAGGTCCCCCAAAACCCTCTCTTCTCCAGGCCCATTTCCCTCAGCCTTCCTTAACAGAGCATGTCCTCCATACCCCTGACCATTTTGGTTGCCCTTCATTAGACTTGCTCAAGTTTATCAACATTTTTATTTTACTGTGGGCCCCAAAACTGGTCACAGTATTCCATGTATGGTCTAACAGATGCTGAGTAAAGGAGAATAATCTCTTCCCTCAAGCTTCTAAGTACACTTCTGTTAATACAGCCTAGTAAGCTGTTAATTTTCATCACTGCCAGAGTACACTACTGGGTTCATGTTCAGGTTGTTGTCTATCAGGACCTCCCAGGACCTTTTCCGCTGAGCTGCTCCACAGCCAGTCAGTACCATTGCAATGGGTTCTTCCCAAGGTGCAGATGCAGGTGCAGGACTTTGTGTTTGCCTCTGTTGAATTTTACACGGTTCGTGTTGGCCCTTTCCTCCAGCCTCTCTAGGTCATTCTGAATGGCAGCCCTGACCTCAAGTGTATCAACTGCTCTTCATCTTCCGTCCTCCAGTTTAATGTCACCTGCAAACTTGATGAGGTGCATTCTGTCTCCTCCTCATTGACAGAGCTATTAAACAGTGTACATCCCACAATAGACCTCTGACAAACTCCACTTATAACCAGCTTCCAAGTAGAGTACAAATCATTAACCAAAACCTTTTGAGCCTGACAACCAAACTAGCTTTTCAGCCACCTAGTAATCTACCTATGCAGACCTTATTGACCTAACTTGGAGACCAGAATGCTATGCGACACCATGTCGAAAGCCTTGCTAAAGTCAGGGTAGATGACATCCATCACTTTTCCCTCACCCATCGATTTAGGTATGTCATCTTAGAAGTCAAACATGGTTTACCCTCGGTAAATCCATGCTGTCTATAAAATATATGTGACCTTACTCTACTCTCCTACTGCAGGTCAAGTAAAGCCACTTATATCAACAAAGCAGTATTAAAATACACTGCGTTCATCGTTTTCTTGCTGTGATCTGGGTACACATGGAAAGAAGTGACACAGTGTAAGACAGTGGTGGGAGTGAGACACTATTTCACTTAGACCATCCTGAAGCATGGCTACAATCTCTTCAGCTACATTATCATCATCTCTGGGTCTCATCAGCGCTGCTTTTTAATAGATCAGATATCATGTGATGTGAGGCATTAATTTATAGTTTCCCTTCCCTTTTATGAAAATAAAGGAGATAAATGGAAGCTCAGTGGGGGGAAACAAGAGTTGATTTTTACAAGATGAAATAAACTGATGGTCATTCCTTTTATGTTTCTTGAGAGAGAGAGAGAGGGAGAGAGAGGGAGAAAGACTGTTTGTTTGCTTCCTAGCATAACTTCTGCACAAGAAGATTGAACGTAGGCATTGAGAGCCCCACTGCTGCCTGAAATATCTTCCTGTCACTCATGCACTCTCCCATGAGAAGAATTTGGCATGATATACATAAAAGTAGTTAATTTTACCAAGCCAGCACCAGTATCTGACTTGGGAAAAAAACCCTATTACCATTCCTGCCTTTCTGTCTTACACATAGAAAGTTTCTGCTCCCTTAGCTGCAGCACAGGTTCACAAGCAGTAAATCTGGCATAAATGTGAGAGCAGAAACGTCTACTCTGTGCTAGGGTAAGGTGAGAATGAAAAAATGGGGACTGGGACAAGATTCTCTTAATACAGATATGCTGCTGACTGGAAAAAATTTCTCTTTCCCCAAGATACGAGCTACAGTTAGATTTTCCCTTCACTTGCCCTTTTGTTCTGGCCTCCTCACCAGAACGAGACCCTCATTAATAGTGCAGAGGGCTGGCAGAAATGGCTGCGCTCTGGGGTGACAGAAAGCTTTAGGAGGTCTGAAATGAAAACAAGGAACAGAGAAGGGGGGGAAAAAACCCTGAAAAAAAAAGGTTAAAAAAAGATAAACTGATTCTTGTTTGTGAATACCACAACCAGTAAATTTGCCATGGCCTAAGGGCATCCTTCGAAACTGCAGAACAAGCTGCACAGTCCGTCAGTACCCCAGGCAGCACCTGCGGCCCTTCACGGGTGTCCTGCACCACAGTCACACCTGCATGGCCACCGGCTCTGCTGGTGGCTCTCTGCGCCGGAGTTGTGCTTCTGCGGAGAACGCGTCTTTCCGGGGCTGGAAATAGGCTCTCTGCGTAGGAATCAGGGCTTTGAGAAGGGAACAAGAGTGCACACCGCTCTGTGTAAGGCAAAACTTCTTTAGTCTCTTCTGCAAAATCTGCATGAGCACTGGCATTTCAATAAAGGGTGGCAGGGGACTTAAACGTGTCTCTTTATGTGCCTGGGCTACACTTTGTGTGCTGGGCTAGACATGCTATTCACCTGTTTGAGCATTAATACTTGATTGAACCAGCTGTAAAGAGAGCTAGAGTCTCTAGCCACAGCGGTTTGTTTGTATTAAAAGTGCCTGAAAACAAAACTCTTAGGAAAAGTCAGGTTACTTTGCTATGACATTTCAGACTTCTTTCTTCTTCACTTCAGCCAACAGTGAGTTATTACTGCTTGCAATGCTTTGAAAAAGAAAAAATATATCCATGAGCAAAGCAGTGGTGGACTTCTTAAGATGCAAGTGTAAAGAGATGTTAGGGACTCGCGACCTCCCAGCCCGTTACACACTGTAAAATGGGAGAGGATGAGAGGAAAGGGGAAGAGAAAGGTCTGCAATATGGAAACCGTTAGGGCTGCCAAAGGTCTAGCTTGTTAAGTTTGTAGGCGTACAGCCCTCTCCGGCAGTTTCCCACCTGGTGGTGTCCATTAGGTCTCAGATCCAGATGCCCACTGCATCCTTCAGCCCCTGCAAGATGTTTTCTTTTATTGAGTTCCTCAAGGAGTTTAGTGCTTTCTCTTTAGACGCTCCTTGCTCTGACGGCTGGGTGACACCTGCGGCTGCCACCTGTGCTCACTAGCAGAGCCGGGGTGTCCTGTCCCCTTGATACTGTCTGAAAACCTCCAGCGCCGATGCCACGGGCTGACGCAGGGCCTTCATCCCTCAGCTGCTTCACAGACCACCTCATGGAGACGTGTCTTTCCCTGGAAAAGACCACCCGTTCATTGTCCCCTGGGGTCCCCCATGAACTCACGTTCCCTGGTCCTTCCTGTGCTATCCCAGCCTGTCTGCCTTTCCCGGACACCATCCCTTGGCCTCCTCCTTAGCCCAGACACGCTTCGACCTCTCGGAGACTCCCCAGGCGGGAGGGGAGAGGATGGCACCGCAGCTGCACCCGCCCCACACACACACACCAGCCACTGTGGGGCAAAGGTGGAAAAACACCGCTCATCCCGACATGGGGGGCAGGAGGGAGCTAACAGCCTGCCTACCTCACCTGTGGGGCAGGGATGGCAGCGACATCCCCCCTCCCTCACCCCACCTGTGCGGGACAGGGTGGAAATAACCCACCCGCCTCGTCTGCTGCCGGAGGGGGAGCAATGGAGACACCACCCACCACCCCCCTCCGCGGTACCCGTGGGGCTGGAGTAGAGGTAACAGCCCTGCCACCGCACCCCATCTCTGCCCGTGGGGTGGGAGTGGTGACAGCACCCCCAGCACCTGTGGGGCACGGGCAGCGATAACGCGCCTCCCCCCACGCGGTACCTGTGGGGTCACAGCCGTCGTGGGGGGGGACGCAGCCTCCTGAGAGAGGACCTGGGGCAGGAGCCAGTCGGTCTGGATTTGCTCGCTTTGCCTTTGGCAGGATCGGGACGCCTCATATCCAGTCCCCCCCTTTCGCTCGTTGTGCTTCGAGATAGGTGAACGAGTCACTGAAATGCTGCTTTCACGTAAGCTTGACGCTCCTCCGACCGCGTTTGCCATCCTCTCCCTCCGCCGTTTCATTCCAGCACCACAGTTGTATCGTTAACATTATTTAGGAAACATATAGAAAGGTAAAAGAGCCACATACTTATTTCCAGGGCTGACTGCGTATGGTTGCAGCGGCCTGGAAAGAGAAACCTCTCCCTAGTATGCTGCATTATGGACTCGCAGCGCAAGTCTTTACAGCTGCCTTTCCAGCTGGGAAAGAACATAAAAATATATGCAACACGTCTACTGTAAGAAATTAGGAGTATTGCGCCGAGGCCTGTTGTGTTAACGGTGTTAATGATGATGGAAAGAAGAGAACGAAGGGAAAAGAGAGCAACCCGTTTTGTCCGTCCTGCTACCTGTTGCACCAGTGGCCGTGGACCAGAGGTGTTTCTACTGAAGGGGAGAGCAGGGTCTGCTGGACCACTGCGTCAAATCAACGGCGGTCTCCAAGCACTCCTCAGTGACATAATAAAATATAGAAGAAACAGTGAAAAGACCAGAAAAAAGAAGTACATTCCCATACACCACATTGCCATGGAGATCTCTCATGCTTTAAAGTAACAATCCAACTTTGTGTATGCTTGTGGGCTTATTTTCAGTTGATCGTATTCTAAATTAATGTTCTTTTGCCAAGAACTTGAACGTGATAGATGTGCTGATGATTGTATTGTTAACAGATGTTGCGAGCATGGAACAGACATAAGTAGCATCTGTTATACACAGTTATCAGCCTATCAAGATACGATTTTATACAATCATAAGTCCACTGTACTCAATAACTACTCAGTGCAATTCCACTAACAAACCCGATGTAACAAAGTATCAGTTTAGCCTTTTTACCATTCTCTCTACTGCCTGTCATAAAAAAGTATTCTGTGTTTTCCATATTCTGGGGCCAGTGAGAGCATGCTGATTTGGGTAGGAAGAAATCAACTGATACCTGAAAGGATTTAGAAAGCCCTTTTAGAAGAAAAGTCACAAAAGGGAGACCTATTCCACTACCAATGGAGAAAAATATTTTGGACCTTGTGGCCTGTATCTGTCGGGGCAAATTTCCTTTTTGTTACAAGCTGTTCGAATTGTTAGACTGTCCAAGGGAAAGGCACGGAGGAGTTCCTGGTGCCCCATGAGCCCTTCACGTACCCAGAGACTTGTGCCTGTGACTGAAGATGCTTTCCGTAGGATCCGAGAGCTGAGGTTCAGGACACCTACTTGTGAAAGCATCACTGTTCAGTGCTACTTGCAGGACAAACCTGCTCCAACGAAAAAAGATCTTTTTTGTACTAATTTTTGCTGGAGGTGGCCAGAGCTCACTCATGTGGGGAACTGGAATCCTGGTGTTCATTTGGCAGCAGGTTAAAGGCTCTTAATACTTACTGCCTGTTCACTATTTCTAACCTCCGAGAAGCAATCACTGGGAACCTCTGCTCCAGCAGAGTCATTGGAGGAGCCAGATGTCCTGCAAGCAAGCATCTTGTGGGTATGCAGTGCTTTTTTTTAAATACCATCTCTCCAGGATCCCAAGCACAGGGAAGCTTGTTTTGTGCAAAGCAGCTCAGGGACATGCACACAAGAAGGAATCTTGCTACACTCAGCCTGAACCAAGAAGACCATTTTCCTGCATTGGAGCAGACTGAAATCTAGATCTTAAACTGAAGGTATGGCACTGTAGGCCTGTCCCAGGTTATGGGGAAAGGTTGAGGGACTACAGTCTCCATAGGACCTCTGCGCTGTGCTCCATGGTGGTACTATCTCTTCCCATTTCATTCCCTAGTTTGGCTCAGACTGGATATGCCCCTGTGGCATCGATGAAACTGGGATGGAGGACTCCAGAAACTCCTTTTCCCCATTCAACTTTGAAATGCCAAAGGAAGAATCAATTCTGAGATATTACAATATTTCCTGCCTCACCCGGAAACCAGATATAAACAAGTAGTTCCACAAGCAGCAGAAGTGATGGCGCCTGGTTTCCCGTGACCTTCTGTCCCCTGTCTGGGTTATCCTGTGTCTGTGAACGTGGGCACTCTTCCAAGCATTTCCCGCAGTGTGGATTCAGTAGTATTTCTCCTGCCATAGAAGAGCCCTTCCATCAGTATGTGAAGAGGTTAAACATGTACATAGGCTCATGCAGACAGAAGACAGCAGAGGATCAGACTCTCAGTAGTCACCAAATAAGCAACGATGCAATAGATATTCCAACATACGCAAGCTGTGACAGTAACTGTTCAGATATTCTGCTGCAACTGATTCCCTGCAGGAGCAAAGGGACCCTTCGCTTCATTTTTTTCTTCCTTCATTTGTATTTACATAGGTGAGTCTGTGGTTAGACTAGACATGCAACAGCTCTAATCCTGTTTGGCAAATTTTCAATTTCTGTCTGGAACTGGACCTGGAAAGAATAGTTTTGAAGCAGCACGTGAAAGGAAATATTTAGAAATAGAGATTATTGGAAAAAAAGTGTATCTTTGTTTAGGGTTTGGGTAAAGATGGGTGACAGATGTTAAGAATGACATATTGCACCAGATGTTTTATGCATGTTAGGAAAAGGAAGCATTAAGGTTATAGCACAGTGAATCTATTTATTAACCTTGCTGGCAGGTGTTGAAGGGAGGACTTATACATGAAAATGGAGTGTGTAAGAAAGATTAATCACCCTGGGAGCTTGGGTCAGATCCTCAGTTGATGTAAATTGATGTAATTCCAGTAGACTCAGTGCAATTATGCTGATTTATACCAGCTGAGGATATCATACCTACCCCAAAATTTAATTTGTTTTCCTACTTAGAGTTGAGATCAGAACATAAGCAGTGCTCATCACTCCTGCAGGAGATATTCCATTATTTTAATTGGTAGTAGAAGGAAATACCATAACTCTCACATCATAAATTGAAATGCAGTATGTAATTGTACACAAAATCTGAATGGCTGAGGGTTTATTCTTGAGAATCTAAGTTTGTAATTTTTATTCTCAGTCTTTCGGGGAATTAAAATCAATTATTAACTGTCCAAATGGCTCCAAATCCAATAATAGGCAAAGATACAGCTTGAAGTAGGTTGGATAGGATGAACATGATAATAACTTTCTCTAGCTCTTGAAAATTTAATTAAAAGGTTAGAAGTAACTTACAAATAATTTTCAGTCTCTAAATCAAATCCAATCCCTTTGAAGTGTGTTACCTAGTGAGCTTCTAAATTCCTATGACTTGCAAACAATCTTAAAAGTAGTTTTATAAATATTCAAGGCTTTCAAAGCAGCCCATAAAATACACAGAGAAAAAGCAAAACTTTGTAAAGCACCTAGGTAACTTCATGTTCCAAGTTATACTTTCAAAAGAGGTTGAGTACACAGAAGCCTAAAACAGATAGAAATTAGTGGAGTTTCTGTTGCTTAGCAATTAGCTGCATCTCAGCTGAGCCTAGAAAGTGCCCGTGCACTTGACCTATCTGCAAAAGAATACACTGACTTAAACCACCAAGGGCAGAATAACTTGATTGATTAGGACTGTGTGACCATGCACTGACTTCCACAGAGGTCTCAGTGACATACTCCTAAGGCTGTGATTTTAAAGTCAGATGGGCATTTATAAAGAAAAATGTCCCCAGACTTTGCAAAGGCTGTTGCAGGTGTGCTCTGGAGTCTGCGCTCCTGGCGGAAAATCGCTCTGAGCCATGCCAGAGGGTGAAGGCACAGCAGCAGAAATACATGTTACCACAAATGGGAATAAGAAGAAAATGTTTATATCTCCCTGGTGTTGGAAGTCAGCTGCTAAGAAAGCAGCAGACAGAAACCAGTTGTTCTGGGAAGAGGAAAGAATTGCACTGAGGGGGGGTATCACTAGGAGGGCTGCAAAGGGGCTGGGAGCTGTTGCTGCCACTTCACCTTCTGGTATCAGAGTGAGACAGGAAGGGCTCACTCAGCTGTAGCTACTGAAGTTTGTCCAGGGAGCCTCAGTGCCCTCGTTAAATGCTATAATTTAGAGATAGTCTTTGAGGACAGCTAAAGGAAGAAAGTAAAGCCTCCTCTAATCTGTTAGGAGGTGCTGGAGATGTTTTTTTGCTGATCATTTTAAACTCACTGTAATTTTTCTACTGCTTCTGCAAGCACATCTTCCTGCTTTCTGACACAGTCCAGATTTTGTCATCCTATTCACCTGAGAATGTTGTCGTTTCCATCATTCACAGACAACAAAGAGTACCATCCCAGTTGGCCACTCCTTAGTCTTCCCTACCTGATAAGATAAACTGCAAAGTAGCCTTTGCAATTTGAAATGCACTGTTTATTATTTTGTATGATAGCAATGCTCTATCGCACCAGAAATTGCCAGAAGTTCCAAAGTTATATTGACAGTATGGTATTTTGTTCATCCTCTCCCTAAAGGTTTGTTTGCCACAAAATAATTTTATTCATTGAAAGTTTGGTTTAACGATACTCACATGCCCTCTTCATCTTTGCGCTAGAGATTACATTTCAAAGATATTTAGGAACTTAAAAAGGCAGATAGGACACACAAACCTTCTTCTAAGGTGCTTTAAAAAAAAACCAAAAAAAAACCAAAAAAAAACCACCAGGCAGCTCCACATTTCTTTAGCCTTGCAGATACCTTGGAAAACCTAGTCTGAGCCTTTAGAGAGATAGGCTCATGGCAAGCTGAGCTGATTAAAGTGTACTGTTAGATATCTACTGTAATCCACAGAGGCCAGAAAGGACTGGTCTCAACCATCTACTGGCTGGAATGTCTAATAGATTGCTTTCAGGTGACAAAAATTTGGAGATTTTCCTGCTTCCTTTGGGAGCCTGAGTCTAAACTACTTCAGTGGAATTAATTGTTTTTTCCTGTAATTCATCCTAAAGTTTCCTTTGCGTAGCTTCATTATTACTCATAACCTTACCTCATGGTCTATCCTCCCTTTGAAATTTAAACTTATGTGTACTTGTATGGTAGCTACTTTCAAGGTCCCCTAGCACTGTCATCAAGTTATACTTGGCTAGATTTTCTAAAACTTTCTACATACTCATTGTTTCCAGGCATGTAATTGTCTTTTTACTCTAAATTTCTTACAGTTCATTAATGTCTTTCTGTTGCTCAATTGCCACCCACTATTGTACAGTGTATTAACTTGTACTGCACATTTGTTGCAACAACGCTACAATATAAACCCATACAGCCCTAAACAAACAGACATTTAATTAGTCTGATATTGTATTTAAGAGGGACAAACCAATGCATACCTCTTCCTAGTCTCCACTCGCCTTAGTCTTCTAGCAGGAGGTTATCTTTCCTTTTCCATGTCATTCCCTCCCTTCCCAGATGTATAAAATGTGCTCTTTAATGAGAAACAGAAGTGGAGTCTTCAACAAAGAAGAGTAAAGAGCCTCCTCAGTATTTTACATTCGCAAGGAAATGGAAAAATGGCAGAAGCCAGATCGAGGTGAGGCTGAGCGGCCTGTAGTTCCCTGGGTCCTCCTCCTTGCCCTTTTTGAAGACTAGAGTGACACTTGCTTTCTGTGAGTCCTCAGGCACCTCTGCTGATCACCATGACCTTTCAAAGATGATGGAGAGTGGCCTCGCAAGGTGTTTGAGAGTGGCCTTGCAAGTTACATTTGGCTTGTGCAAAACTTTACAAGTTTATCTGTGCATGTGGCTGGCACGCTTGATACCACAGAGCAGGCCTAATTCAGGTACTTCTGGAGCTCTTTTAAGCCATTAGACTCCCAAAGCTAGAGCACAGCATCTCCTCACTTTTTCATCTCAAAGTGTCTTGCCCAGCAGGTGACATCTCTGTAATGGCAGGAAGATGGAGACCACTGCTCCGTCTTTCCCTTCCTCAGGCTCCAAGTGTCTCCCCAGGATCACAGTCAGCATGAAACAACTTGCGCCGCTCATGCAGTGGGACGGCAATGTGGTACCAGTGCGTGCGCTGGAGGGGAGCTGTCACGGAGGTGGCTGCCTGCATGCTGTGGGACAAAGCCGCCACGTTGCCCACCTCACACGTGCAGCATTCTGGAGAATGCTTAAAAAATCATAAGAACCTTTTTTGCAGGTAAGCAGTTACATCTTTAAATTTGCCACCTGGTTTCTGCACCTTTCTCTGCTCTTACTTCGCATTTCCAAGCCATTTTGCACAAGCAGAAGCAGCAGCAGTTTACACCTAAAGCTGTGAAACTTGCCATGAAGTTCCAGAAGTGCCAACATCAGTGTGGAGAAGAGCAGCCTACAAACTGGCACAGCAGAACAGCCAGGAAAAGTGGTCTGTTGATTTTGGTAGTATAAATCTCAGGATTATAGCCAGTGTCAAGAGCCAAAGGCTGTGTTTGCCAACTGCCACCAGCTGGCTGTTAATTATTACTTTATTAATTCATTAGTCAAAAGTTCCCGTATAGTGTATCAGGCATTCAAAGCCCAGAGTGGGACAGAACATTTGTAACTGAGATTTTTCTGAGATTAAAAAAATCTCATTTCTGATTGGGGTTTTTTGCTAAATAGAAGAATATCTCTTATTAACTAAGGTTTTCTTTCATAAAAATACAAATATAAAGTCTATTAATTTTGAACTTACAAGATATTTGTCATACTACTGTCCTCATTTTTCATTTGGAGCTGGGTTGGGCATCTCAAAGAACTGATATCTCTAACCACTTGTCTCACCTCACATAGACTGTTACAAAAAACCTAATTAAAGCCCTCTGGTATTACGTACCCCTCGATGTTAGAGCAGAGCTGCAGTATCATCAGCGCTATATGGATCCAATTTATGCACCATATCTGGTACTTCAGCATAATAAAAATAACCAATCTGCCACCTAAGCTAGCAGCAAAACCTTTAAAGGGAAATAAAAAGAAATCGATGTGTATAGGAAAAGAAGAAATCTCCCTACAAACATCCACTTTCCAAACGAATTTCTAAGAGGCAAATGGAAGTGCTTTTTATGACAGTGAGCACTGATAATATTTAGGGTTGCTGTTTGTCCTAAGCCATTTTCTGGGTTAACTTTGCAGTTAAAACAGCAATAGTCTCTGTTCTGTGGTCCCTGGGGGGCTGTTAGCAGTGTTAGCGCTTGGGACTTTGGCGATGGCTCTCCTTTCAGGTGAGTACAGGCAGAGTTGTGTCTTGGTGCACAGATGCTCGTGGTGATGAGGTTTTGCCTGCCGGTCAGTGTTCTGACTGCTCTGCATGCTCGGGCGGTCGCGTTTCCTCTTGATCCGGGGTGAAGTCTTTGTCAGTGGCTTGGAGGAACGAGCACTGCTACCGATTTACAACACGGGATAACAATGGAGATGAGACATCAGGGGGAATTACCGTGTTTATTGGGGCCATTGGAAGCTGCATGCATTTTTTAATCAAAAACTTTCTGTTCCAGTGGACTGCAATGCTCGTTAATCAGGGAAAATAAGCCAACAGTAAACTTCTAAGGAACTGGCAACCACAAGGGACATCCCTAAGATAAAATTTCTCATTTTGAAATATGTTTTCTTATCTGTGTTTTTAATAACTTGGATGACTAAAACACAAAAAAATGTAAAGAGCCAAACTTATTTTGAAAGTTCATAATCCAGCCAATAAAATGCATTTATATGGTGGGAATCTCAGGAGATAAGTTTTATGAGGGACAGCAATCATTCTGAACAGCACTTATCTTGCAATATTAGATAATCTGTTATCATTTCTACACTTTTGCAGGACAAATGTACTGGATTCAGAGCACAGTCTTCTGATGATTTTGAATCTGACCCAGATCCAAAGCTCTAGGGGAGGTCTGAATCCTTGCATAAAACAAGATTTCACTCTAGGTCCAAGCCTCATAACACAGGCAAATTGAAGACAGAAGCAAGTCCTTAGAGAGTATGAGAAGGCAAGTCAGTATTAAATTCACACTCCAGTATGCTCATTTTAAGTCACGAGTATCTGATAAGGCAGGTATTTAAAATAAAGATGTAAAAAATGAAGCTTATCTGATACATAGCTAGCTTAACAGCTTGGACAGACAGTTCAGTAGGGTTTCTGCTCATATCAGAAACACAGGAAAACTATGCAAAAGGTGGCGAAATATCTGCTCTGCTCCAGAGTGGAGGATGCAACAGATGTGTAGCCTAGGACGGGGTCAGTAAATGTGGTTTCTCAGAAGACTGTAGTTTCAGATCAGGAAACACATCTCAATATTAAAGAGTTCCCTGAGCAGGTTAGAGAGGCTGGAAAAGGATATAGGACTCAGTGAAACAGGGACAAACTGCTACAGTGACCAAGAAATATTTCTGAACTTTTTTCTCTTTGCTTCTCTCCAGGCAAATTATTATTACAAACAAAACAAAAATAAAATTCTGGTAACCAACAAAAGCAATTGAAAGAGCCTTGATCTCTATCTTCTTTAAGTAGCAGGGGTAGTTGCTGCATCCTTTTTACTCACTGCAAGCTGATTCATTGCTGCTCCTCCTCTGTTTAGTACAAAGCAGCAAACAAAAAATTTTGTCCAAAGGTTACTCATGGTACAAATATATTTAATCAAGAATACAGGGCTGGATCTACTCAATGGCATCAATAATCAATTTTGGTATGTGGAGACACTAAAAATAAAAACAGATTTTGAAATATATTTAGCAGAAACATGGTTGAATACATAATTTTTAGATCCACAGTTTAATTAGGAATGCTTATCATCATGTACTGGACAGACGAGGTATATGCAATCAATCCAGCGCTGCCAGTCAGAACATGCAAGATAGTCTTTTCTCTTTGCCTCTTTCATGGTCATCCATGAATGATGTACTTCTGCATTCACTCTTTCATCGTCTGCTATTGCTTTGGTTAAATTTTTTTGAATTAAGAGCATGTCCTTTAACTCTCATACATTTACCAGATTGCAATTTCTCTTTTTATTGCCATTAAAAAACACTTTTAAACTCTTATATATCCATATTAATAAGGGTGGGATTAGTCTCATTTAACTTCAGATGTCTACTCTGTAGATGTCTACTTCTGAGCTAGTCATCTAGACTCACCTTGTAGCAGTTGCGTTTGCTCTGTTTTAAATGTCCATCTTAGGATAGGATGACTCCCACCCTGCAAGGCACATATTTCCCACTGCCTGCCACAGGGGTAACCTAGCTGACGCATTCAGATCTGTATCTGATGTTACGGAAGTCTAACCTGGGAGAGAAAGCCTGCCTCAGAAGTCTGTGCATTTTGTTGGTTTCTGTTGCTGTCTTAATAAAAGCTGGAAGTCCAAAGTCACTGATTTTCTCCAGCTAAATGAATTATGTGCAGTGCTGGAGGCTGAGGACACCTGCACCAGCTCTTTAGGAAGGCTGAGTTCCACATGAGCTCACCTCTATGCCCATTTCTTGTGCTTGCAAATGTCTCTGTGCTCACATTTCCCATCACGCATGATGGCTTCCTAATACCACAACAGCTCTTTGTCTGCGTTGTGCAGCGCAGTCTGCAGTTCATCAGCTGGATCAGGACGATGTGACCTTTTTACAGCAGGGAGGGCGACAAAAGGAATGCACATAGATCTACTTGTGTCCTCCTTGAGGACCGAGCACAGCCATCCCTCTGCCTAGCCATGACAGCTTGTATTCGCCTTTTCACAGTTCATTGGAGCACACAGGCAAGCCGCTGCACACCGCTGTGACCATTCTCTTTTCATAGCAAGAATTAGTGGAGCCTGCAACAGCATCCCCCCTTTTCATCATATTTGCATCCAACAGACTGGATGAAGAGACCCCACCCACATTTCACTGATGAATATTTCTACTGGAGTTCAAAAATATTTTTTGGTATTGAAACATTTTCATATGCCATAAGATTCTGCATTTAAAATGCTGTTTTCTTGGTCTTGACTCTCCATTGCCTTGTACCTTGTGTTATTATTTTCATTAACATATTTCTGATCTGATTTGATTTTAAAGCTTTCTTTATCATGAGTGTAAGTGATAGGACGGGATGCAAAGAGAAGCAAGTATTTCCCTTTCATACTCTTCAAAGAGCTGTGGGTTTTGGTAAAGCCATAAGAGTGCAGGAATGCTGAAAAGGAATATGTGGTCCAGGCTTCCTGATGTAGCAAGTATATCTCGGTCAGCTCTAAGGCTCTGGACCACAGCCCTGAAGCAGAGGGAGCTTGTAAGCCTGTAGATCTAGAAATATGAATTACATTTACAAATTTGGGGTGCACAACTCAATTGAGGGCTTAACTCTCCTAGGAGCCTAGGAGGCACTTGTAATGCCATTGCTAGGTAACCCTTTGATTTACCTTTTAAAAAACGGTCCTTAAGGGCCTTTAAAAAAAGTCCTTAAGTATTTCTCTCATCTGAATGTAGCCATCTAAAAATTATGTGCTAGTCTAAGCTGCTCAGGACAAGATGAATTGCCTTTCTGAGATGTAGAGCTCTTTTCACTAACTGCTGAGGGTACCTAGATGACTAGCACTCTTTTTAGTTGCTAAAATTAGGGAAATAAGTCAGTCCCACCCAGATGCTGTGGAGAATGCATTTCCCATGCACAGAAGCAGTGTATGAGACATGCTGAACAGAAGGTCACCTTTAGGGAAGCACAGTGTCCCCAGGACTGGGGGAGAGCAAGTTTGTGCACATCTCTTGTTGACCATGGCCAGCTAGCTGTTTCATAATGTTTGGACTATACCTACTCACCCATATGTTAACCTCAGTGTCCTGCAGCCTTGTGCTCAAGCTTAGAAATAAAAGGACTTTAGCTGCTCTCTGCTGCACCATGCGTGGTCTGGAGTAGGGTGGTCCCCACTTTCAGGAGAGATGCTGGGACACCACCAACTGCCAATATGTCATTTGCTCTTAGTCTGTGTGGGTCTGAGTTCACACACGGTGGGTCTGGCTTGGCTTACACTGAACTTAAAGGAGGCATTCTTGGTTTATATTACTGACAGGGAAAGGAAAAATGCAACACAAAGGGAATTTCTTGATTGCCGGTATTGGATGTTTCAGGATGTACATTTAACAAGCTCTCAGAATCGTAGATCAAAAAAATATGGAACTTTACAATGAACTACTTTCCACGCCAGGCTAAGCAGAACGATTATTATACAGACTGGATAATGGAAAAGGTTTGACAATTTAGAACTAGACTAAACAGCTGAACTGCACAATCTTAGGCTTCATGTCGTTATGCCATTGTGCTGTTGTATGTTAGATATGTCCTGGAGCACATAACATGGGGGCTACTGACATCTTTGTATTTCTGTGGTAGTAATGAAAGTCTAAGGACAGAAAAGTGTATCTTTGCTGTGTTGTTTTTAATTTCTCTTTCCTGGCAATTTTTGGAGAAAATAAAGGAATGCAAAGGCAGGCTTTAGGAAGGCATGCAGCTAGTGTTTGCTTTGCTCACGTTCTTTTTGCTTGACTTTTAATAAGAGAGGTGACTATACATCTTTTAACAGAAAACTCATATAACAATGATTGACTTTGTGAGTCCTTTCTTTCTTTCTTTCTTTCTTTTCTTAGGGGTGAAAAGAGCAGGACTCTAAGGAAATAACTTCTGTCAAGAACAGGCTGCAAAGTGCTGTTGTTCATTTAAATTCTGGGAACGTAGACTTCAGCATGAACCCAGTTCTGTCACCTCTGCTCAGATTAAATACTTACATGGAAATTAGTGTTATCTGCTCATTTTTCAGTACACAGTGTGTGGTTCTCTGAAAACAATAGTAATTCGTCAATAGCATCAGAAAAGAAACAAAGGCAAAGCTTGTAAAATAGCTATGGGAGGCTTATGCCATGCAAAAACTGGTTTTCAAAGCAATTCTTCATTTCTGGAAAAACGGGTCAAAACTGGACATCATGGTGTTAAAAGCAAAATAATGCCAATCCTGTTAATCTGTGGAATGCCTTCTGGTTATCATCCTCATTTGGCGAGCCCTACCATACATCAGCCTGCCACGTCTGTACATCTACTATAGATTGTATCATTTGACAGTTCATGAAGAAACGGGCAGATTGGCCCGTAGTACATAGACTGTACGTAGACACTGTACCTTTCTGCTGTAGGTGTGGCTAACTCCCCTGAGAAAAGTGCCCCATGGATAAGACACTGAAATGTATAAGGTGAAATTGCTTCTTTATACCACCTTTGGAAAAATATATATATTTGATTAATCAACATTGGTATTAACATGCTGAATTACAGCATGGACTGAATATTCAAAAAACATTATCACTAGAGATCTTAGCAATTTAAATGCTAGGATTTGAGCTGTTTAAATAACCTTACTTCAAAAAACGTAAACCTATCAGTATTTTCTGCTCACATGGCAGCTCACAAGAAACACATTTCTTGAGGCACTTTGTGTTTGTTTTGGTAGCAAAATATAAAAATGTAAGGCAAGAGTCAGAGAACGATAGCATTCAGATTTGCTCCAAGTATCTTGTGAAATACGGTACCTTTTTTGAGTCCCAGATGCTGGAATGGTATGACTACATGACAATCTGAGCTTTCTTGTTAAGAATATTTCGGGTCCTGGGGCTTGAGAAGAAAAGCTTGAAAATGTTGAATCTTCAGTTTTATGGACAAGTAAAAGTTAAATTAAAAAAAAACTTTAAATGTATTTTTTTGCTTTTAAAGCCTCAAAATATTTTGGTCTGAAGCCATGGATTTAGAACATTTCCAATTAGCAATGTTTTAATAATGCTTGAATCCAGTTGTCTGCACAGCTATGTAAGGAATAATATTTAGTGTTTAAATTGCACCGGCAGTTGACTACAAAGAAATGGTCTAACAATTCACTATTGTTTCTCACTTACGTAGTCATGTCTTTTGCTGTCCTCTTACCGCAGGAAGAAGTAAGGTGCTGCCAGAGTCTTGGATGTGGTTCTCCTCCATGCTGTTAGTCGTAGTGTCGGGGCATGAAAGCAGGAAAACTGGTTCTGACTCTTTCTCATTTCTGCAGGTTTCTGCTCACTGGCCCATGAGTGGCCCTGAGAACTTGCACCCCTCTCTAGTGCTGCTTGGTCTTTCGACCTACCTCTAGCCTACCCTGATACCTCTGAATGGTTACTCTACAATTGCAGACTGTCTGAGCCTCAGTAGTCCTATGACTATTTAAATATGGCCTTAAAACTGAAGCGGGAGCTGAATGACAAAAAGCAGCTGAATTGTACTCCTCGGAGACAACTGATCTGCTCCAACAACCTTTTACATCAAATTCGCATTAATTTATAGGAACTTGCGTCTCTTCTTGCATCCTTAGCCCACCACCTTGAGTAAACAAGATCAGGGACATTCCAACACAAGAACCAGATTTTCCTTTTTTTTATATCCAGTTCTTCCTGGGAAAGAGATTTCTCTGGCTTCAAAGAATGCAGATTCATTCCTTTGGTTAGTAATATGGAGTTTAAAGAGGTATTTCATCAAAGTCAGTGTTGCTTTGAAAAGACATCGAGCTATTTCCTCCAATTGCTGGCAGCCATCACTTATGGCAGGAAATGTATGGAGGTTAACTTAAAAGCATAGCCACCTCCTGAGACTTTCCACCTTTTCCTTGGTTCACATTTGAAAAATAAAATGTTAAGCTATATTTCTGAGTTTCTGAATGTCCTGGACTGGCTGCACAGGAATGAGAGCTATTGTAGAACAGGTGGCAGCACACGGAAGGGCAGGGAAATGGCTATTGTTGCCTGCTGTTTGTGCTGGCATCTTTGCTGTTTGGCTAGCAGTCATTAAAATGCAATGGTGCTTTTCAAGAGTATCAAGCTGTGGCAAACTATTTGGAATTCTGGTTAAACTCCACTAAGGATAAATACACAGAGGGCTTCTATTTTTCCTATTATTTCTTTAACAGCTGTGGAACATGATTCTTATACAATATTTTCTGCAAAGCAACATGGTATCAGACTCCAGCATAAAACACTTCCTAGCTCTTCCAAAACAATACAAGCACTAAGAGAAATAAGCCATTGGGCTTTTTAGCTTCTTTTTAACTTTAGCTTTTACTTTCTCAAGTAGAAGGCCAACCATTTGTAAAAGGCAAGCCAGGCTGAGGGGTCTGCATTTGCATTTCAGTGCTAATCAGAGTAATGAACCTGTCCCCTGTTTCTGCAGTAACATGCTTAGACACATGCCACTAAATGCAACATAGTGCAACAAAAACAGATTCCTTTGTATTTCCTTGCTATTAGCAGCATCAGCCTGAGGATACATGAGGCACATGAGTTTACATCTGTGCTATACATAAAGCTCTTGACACTTCTTATTCCTCAACCATCTCCAGACTTTTCTTTTCCCTTCCTTGTTTCCACTCTCACTGATGAAATCTCCTGCTCTCCGACTCACTATGTTCATTCCCCAAGATGATGCTGATCTACATCTGGGACAGAAACAGTTTCTGTCTTTGTTTCTGCGTAACACCTGGCACACAATGGAGACATATATAGACCCCTCTTCTGCTATCCAGATGAGATGAAGAAGTTTGGGTGATCTGCTACTGAACTTACTGGGTTTTGCCTCTCTAGCACCTCCTCACACATCAGAGACATTGTGAAATTATTATTAAAAATTGGAAGTGGAAGAGAGAGAGTGACTTGCTGAGGACAGTCGTCTCCAGAGGACAACTGTTGGTTTCACGCTGTGATGCAGGATTTGATGGACAGGTGGCTGAGTTTGGCTCCAAGTAGCTGCAGGTATATTATGGGGCTGAAGACAGAAAAGGACAGGTGGAGATCTTTCAGAACAGCTAGACACTTTTCTGCTAATCACCTCATCTAGTTGTGCTAATAGTGTTCTTGTCATGTGTCTTTGTGACAGAAGAAATTGCAGTGTCTTTACTGGCCAGAAATACCTGAGCATCAAATCCACCTTGTGCGAGGAGATGGCGTAATTGCAGTCCCTCTGGGTGGGAAAAGAATCAGAAGGCATGCAGAAATGTTTGCAAGGAAGGACCTCATTTCAGTATGCACTCTCCAGGGCCATATACTTTTGGTACATTCAAGGGGGAGACAATTCCTGGTCTTCACATCGTCACACCTGAACAAAGAACTTGTTGTAGCCTGTGTGTTTTCCCTTAGCACCAGAGGAATTTTGAAAGGACTTTGTGCATCCTTGAAAGTCACTGAAGCTAAGATCTCATATCGCTCTCCAAAACAAGCTGGTGAAAAAACCTTCACATCTAGTTCTTGATGGCACCACAAAATGAGAATTTTTTGAAAAATTATATAATTTGGGGTAAAATGTGGTTGTCAGTCTTCACTTGACAGACATCTCATTAGCTTGGGTGTGCAAGCCTGCTGGTTCAGTCCTGCTCTACAGCAAGATCTTCCACACATTCACCATCTCCCAGGACTTCCTTTCTTCTCACCCTCCCAGTTTCAGGAAGAGCAGAGAGTTACAAACCCCACCTCCTTGATTAGGAGGACAGATTAGAACACAGTTTACTGTTAATGGTAAGATTTGGGAAGGTGGAGGTCAAAGTCCAGAGACATCTGCCTGTGCTCAAAGACTGACCCTAGACCCTAGCACAATATGCACTTGGGTAACGTACATTAGTTGGCACCCATCCAGCTCCAGAGCTCCAGGACGTGCCACCATCATATGAGTATCAGCACGAGGAAGGGGTTGGCGTGAACAAGACTTCCGTTTTGGCATCTGCTGTGTAGACCTGCAGTCCCAAAGGAAAAAGAGGGTAGAGAGGAAGGGACCAACAATGAACACGACCTTAGCATGCAGCTGAAAGCCAGACTTCTTATGGGCTGAGACTTCTCATTGCCTTTAATTGTCTTTAATCTGAACAATTGTCAATAGTCTTTATTTCTATTTGTGCAGTGAAGTAGGACAGAAACAGAAAGATCTGTGCACAGAAAGGTTTCCAGACAAGAAAATATCCAACACATATCCTACATTTGTCCTCAAACAAAAAAAAGCTGGAAAGTCTACAGTCCTGGGCTAACCACTCAGAACAAAATATATACAAATACGGCAGTATATTTGTTCACATAGATTCAGCTAATCCAACTTCCTGAGTTGTCTCAAAATGTGAAATAATTCGTGTCTGAAAGAAAGACATACACCTCCAAAATGAGTCTGGTATGTTTTCCAGAACCATACTTTCTTAGTGTTTAGCCCCATTTCTGCTTGTCTTGCCTCCTTGCATCTTCACAATTTAAAGAACTATGGAAATTATTGAATGAGTGAAACTCTGAACTAATACAACTCACTGAATGATCTGACAAACTGTGGTAGGAACTTGCAAAGACGGAATCTACATCTCATTTTATCTAAAAAATAAGGGGCAGCTGGCATTTCTGCCACATAGGGCAGATACTGTATTTTACAATGCAGAATGAATTTACACAATCATCTTTTGCTGGCTTCCACCTCCTCTCCCCACTGTCTGGCCTCTACAGAGGGTGAAATTACCTGGAGTGATAAATTTCGGACCATGTGTTCTGCTCTTTATGATTACTGAATGTTATTTCATGCAAGCCCACCAATATTTTCTGTACCCCAGAGAAAGCATATGTTGATTGAGTCAGTGACTCAGAACTTAAGCAATGATTCACCACTAGTTTCTTTTTGAGACAACATCCCAAAGACTTTTCCCTCGTGCTGGGGTAGGAACTCTGAGTGCATTTGTCACCACTTGGCTATTTCACCAAGGTCCCCACTCTAAGATCCAGCAGTGGTTCTCACAAAACGGCACGCAGGCTTTCACTTCATGACAGGTTTGTGTTCAGGAAGCACCAAACATCAGGTCTCACTGATACTTAGGCTCCCAGAAAAGAGGTAAATCCTTAGGTTCCCAAATCCTTGGCATGCTCTCTAGCTTTGCTCCACAAACATGCCTGTGCTGGGGGAAGGCAGAATTAGTCTTTTCCACTCCGCTAAATGCAAAACTTCTCTGGACTCAGGTCATTCAGGAAAATTTGTCCTAACAGGAAGAGATATCTTTTTAGAGGACAATCATTTAACTTCAATCTGAGTTAGATTCCACTGTACCCAGATTTGGAAATGACATTTTGATCCCACTTACTGTGGATAGTACTCAAAAGGAAGGAAGGAGTTGTTAAAAATACCTTCAGATGCTGATCTGAACCTCTGTTCAAATCATCCTACATACTCAGAGTGAAGGTCACATTTTAGTCCATTTGCTTCTATAAAAGAAAAAAAAGAATGAAACATCCTTTAAGCAATTCTGCATAAATGTGATCTTCCATGACCAAAACCTTTATTTATATTTTGATAACATCTCAAATCTTTTAAGGCATTTTCATCTTGAAATTTTTTACAGCATAAAAAGGTAAACAGCAAAATTTGAGTAGAAAAGGAATAGACATTCAAAATGCACGTAATTCTACATACATGAACAGTCTTGTTTTCAATGGGCTGAGAGAGTTTTATTCAGCCATAGTGAAAGGTCTGGAAATCGGGACATTTATGGAATCTTTGCAGTATTTAATACTCAAAAAAAAAAAAAAAAAAAAAAAAAAAAAAAAAGACTGCCCTCCACCCCATCCAGGCTGTCCTGAATGATTTCTTGCAAAAGATATGGGAATTAGGTCTTCAAGAGGAATTTCAGAGGGAAAAAGTTAGTAACATTAAAGCTGAGTTCAGAATGAGATGTAAACTGTAAGCAGGATCATGGAAAACATAAACAAAAATGGGATAAAGTTGGTTTTCATAGCAGAGAGCCAGGAGCAATTTGATGAGGGACCAGAGCTGACTAGACAGAGTAGAGCTATGAAGGTCCTTGAGTGTGAGGGACAAGTAGTTTGAACTTGATGAAACAGAGAAGTGAAATCTGAGGTGCTGAGGTGTCACCCGCTGTATCTCACCACTCATCCCTGTCTGTAATGGTGAACCTGCCACTTGCTCTTCCTTGGTGCCTCAGCTGGCTGACAGAGAGCAGCAGGAGCAGCACCGTGGGTAGCCGAACTGGCAACCCCTCCACCACCAAACCTGGAGGTAGCGTAACTTAATAGGAAAAGCCAATACTGCAGAGAAAGAGCAAACCTGAACACCTCTGTGCTCTCCCTTTGCGGAGGGCCTGGCCCCGGCCACTTCTTGCATCTGTGCAGGGCGGGTTAGCATGCTATTAGCATATCATTTACTCAGTGAAAGCGAGGACTTGTATGCCAGCAGCAGCTCAGACGGACGTGATCCCAGGGCAGCTGCGTTCCCTCCCTCTGCTGCGTTGCTATGCATACGTTTCTACAGGCTCTGAGATGCAGCAGCAAACAGATGGGTTAGGTCAAAAGCAAACTCATACTTGGAGCAGCTGAAAACAGTACGAAGGAAAGCGAAGCCCTCTCTGTGGCTTTCGCAGATGCCACTCGCCCTTGTGTGATCGTCTGAATTCTTTGACGGGGCTTTGAATTTCACCTCAGCTTTGCTTTTTTGGTGCTTACAGACCCACCTTTTCTGAGGCAATGGGCACCCATTTAATGAGTCCTGGTGCCACAGAGTTTACAATGCAAGACAAAAGGCAGGAAAAAACAAAATAGGTGAAGAGGACAAAGCAACAATGAAATGATCATAAACTTAGCCAGTTACAACTGCACTAAATGCAGCAAGAATCAAGCCTGGCATTCTTGCAGCCTGGCTCTGCTGGGGAGTGTTTTGCCTGGCATCATAGCAGAGGTGAGCTTTTAATTAGAAAGATCTTGAAATCAGTGGGATATCAGCACAGTAGGAGCAGTGGCTGCACTTCAAGACCTCCCATTTAAAAATAGACTAAGTGTTGGAGAAAGAAACCTTTAAGGAGAAACACCAATAAAAGCCACAGTATATTGCAGACTTCTAAAAACTTTAATTGCAGTCATTGTTCTATTCACAAGATAAAGAACGGAAAAATCTGGCCTCTACTGAAGAAAAGTCCCTACATAAAATGGTGATTTTAATACAGTTTTCAAAGAAAAATCCTATTTAAAGCTTCTGTTTCCTCATTTTGATGGATTCCCCTGGGAAATGTACATAACAGATAACTTATCTTGAAAACACGGCATGCTACACTTCAAACTTGGATGAAATTCCACATTAAAAATAGGACAACTTAGTACTCCCTTTGCTAACAGAGTCAGCAGAGAGATCAGGTAGGCAGAAGGCAAACAGGTTTGCACAATACCAAAAAAAAAAAAGAATCGCCTGTGCCGAAGGAGGGGAAATAAGCTTGGGGTTAAAGAAGATAACCAGGAAAAAGGGACTGTGAGCTTTGTTTCTGCTCTCCATCTGGGAACAGGATTCTGCCCTGTCAGGTCTGCAGGATCATCCTACCTGTGCTAAGAGACTGTGCAAAAATGAGATGTATCGCCTGGTGTGCAGAGGGCTAAACACACTAAGTTAGGGATCGAATCATCAAGCATCAGCTCTCTCTGCGACAGTGACCAAATTTTTTAAAAATAGTATCAGTGGGAGATACTGTCTGTAAAGTAGGGGTGAGCTACACAGGGTTGCTGGTAAGTCAGGAATTGGGAAGGTAAAGACAAAATAGGCTTGGACAGAGGTTTTAGAGCAATTCTTAACCCAAGCACGGGATTTTATGATGACATATGTGCTTAACATGCTCACTACATTCCTGCCCTGGAGGTACCTGGCACTGATCTGGGCATCGAATAGCAGCTAGACAGCCAAGAGTGACATGGTCTGTGCTGGCAGACAGGTGCATCATTTTTGTAGCAGTATTTTGGAGAGAAACTCATATATTCATCAGCAAGAAAAAAAATGTAACTAAATAACACCACTTGCTGAACAGTGCTGGTCAATACCAAACCCCCAACCTGATCAGCTGTGGGCAGTGGATTTGGCACTGAACAGATGTTGGATGTCCTTAATTCTATATTGGATGTCCTTAATTCCATATTGGATGTCCTTAATTCTAGGGAGTTTTGCCTGCAGGTAGCAAATATCTAACCCCAGGTTAAAGGTAAAGGTCAGTGCTCAGGAGAGCCTAAATGAACTGATTAGGCCAAATCAAGGTCAAAATGTGTCAAACAACACTTTACCTCTCAATAACAGGAGTTAATACAAAAACATTTTCAGGGGCCTCATGGTTCAGGGGCTACTGCAGTCTGTCCACATATTTATGGCAGTGGTTTTGTTTTGTGCCACCCATAAGGATGTTTCCACTGAGCCAGGTTCAATAGCTGTTTTTTTAAATTTTCTTTTTCCAAGAATGAAAAACATCACGTGTGGGATTCATTTGACCAAATATAGCCATCTGTTTCCAAGCTCATCACCCTCTGACTTCCTTTAGGATCTCTGAGGAGGAGAAGTACTTTGAGGGAGAGGTTTGTCATATGTTAAAAACAGCTAAAATAAGGCAGATGATTAATTATGCCCTCAAAAAGCATCTTTTTGCCTTTCATTGTAAGGAAGCTGAGAGACTCTAGCTCAGACATACGCATGTACACTGCAAATGTCTATACTTGTGAGATGAGTACCAGGTTCCCTATTTTGCACTTTTTTTTCCTTTTTCAGTATCCCCAGGGTCACAGACTTTCGCACAGCTCTTAATGTGGTTTCTGATTTATGACTGCTCTGTCATTACTAGGTGGGAACACAGAGCTGCCGCCCTTCTCTGCAGCAGGAGGACATCACTCTGGTCTGGAGGACATGGTGCCACCGGCTCTTAGTGCCACAGTCATTGTCATTGTGACTGTTACCATATCTGGCAGCGCTTACTTGTGTTTCCCGAAATGCATCTGCTCTGGATGTTGCAAAGCTACCCAAGCAGTGCCAGCCAGAAGACTTGATCCTAGCAGCTCTGATGGACAAGTCTAATCTCACCTCACCATTTTATCAGCTTATTTTCTGGGCTGTGGCAAGAAGTATCTATACCTGGAAATAAGACGAAATACCAGAAGGCAGAGGAGACATGACATTCAGTGAATAATACCAACAAACAGACCCTTGCTTAATATCAGAGATTGGCCATGCTCTCCTCTTTGTTTCTTTGGTTGATTCCTCCTAGTGAAACTTCTTCAGAAATTTTCTGATAAAATGCTACTGCAGATCACCCATTTCCAGTACTGTTTGTCTCTCTTTGACAATGTCTTTCATCCTCCCTGATGACATCTGGTTTACTGAAGTTCACCTGTTGGCTTCTGTCCTGCACTTTTGGTGATACTTCTCTGTTTTCCTATTTGATAATGGATCCTGAGTTCCAGAGATCTGCCTTTGCTACCAGATAGTGTATTTCAGAGGGAGACGGAGAGAAGGAGAGAGGGGGAGAGAGAGAGCACAAGCACAGCGCTGGCTATCTTGGGAAGTGTCTGAATTTGCCATCTTTTGAAACTGTCAAGACAAACTGGATGCATTTCTGGAACACCAAAGACCACGCTTTGGTCTCCACGCACAGGTATGTGTGTGATACACTGCAGCTTGGACTATATTGTACGAGGGGTCAAATAGATGATCTAATGATCTTCCAGCCTGAAACTCTATGCCAACAAGTACTCATATTTCTATTAGTAGCAGACCTTTGAAGTCCATATGTTACTTTTTCTTTGCTGTTGAAATACTTTATATTTGCCATATAACCAAGCTGCTATCAGGAATCTGTTGGAACCAAAACTATATTGTTATTTTTGTAAAAGTCTCAGCCAGTAATGCTCTCTGGCCATGCAAGTGCTGTTCCCGCATTTACATGTCCTTCCCAATGAGTGAGACATGATGGAAGTGTGTTGGCTATGGAGAAAACATCTGGATAAAATAAAAACTGAATCTTTCTGATATTCAGCAGCTATTTTTTCCCTTTCCTGGGATTAGCTGAGAAGATGAAGTTCAGAAAAAAATGCCAGTGGAAAGGCACTTGTTGGGGCATTTTGGCTTATTAGAACACGGAAGTAATTAAAAGCTTTTTTTTGGTAGATCTAATTGTAGGGCTTTTTGTTCAGCTCCCAAAGCAAAAGAGGTATATAAAGATAAATAAATAAATGGCAGATAAGTATCCAGAGATGGCCTGTTTGAAGCCTATCTATATCAAGCCTTTCAAATGTGTGTTGGTTATGACTAGTGCTCATGTTCACTGAGGCAAACTACAGCCATATTTGCTCTCTAACAAAGGTACCTCTCCAGGAGACATTGATTTAATGTCAGCCTCTGCCCTTCCCCTTTAAAACAAACCTCAAGCATTTCTGACCATTTTTTGATACTAACATGCTTGAAAAGGTGATATTTGAAATGCCCATGCGAAAATTTTGAAAGAGAAACCAGCTCTTATTCTTAGAAATCTGATGCTGTGGGAAGAGCCAGTTCACATTTTTCTGAAGAGCTGGATTGACAGTACTGTGTGCCAGGCGGGTTTTGGACCAGATCTGTGTCCCCTGGGCATCCAGTTAAGATGAAGATGAAATGCAAGAGCCAGGCCCACTGTTATTTTGGGAGGAGACCAAGCAAAACTAAAATCATAAGCAATACAAATCTCAATTCAGACCTGCGTGTGGATAAAACCCATTATTTTTATTCGGATTTCAACTGCAGATCAGCAATATTTATATTCAGAACTGAAATGTTTATCTCGCCAAGTCAAAACTGAACACCGTGTTTTGCCTCTTAAATCTCCACATATCTCAGTAGCTCTGTGTATCTATGTGCCACCAACAAGCAAACTGAAGAACTGTTTTTTTTCAGATGAAAGACCGACCTTGAGATATCTACTTTACAGCTGTGCACATTAGCGAAGAAAACAAAATAAATCTTGGTTTCTTTTTCTTTGTATAAACTGATGCTCATATTTATATCTGCAAAAGCTTCCATGACTCTTCATTTTATACCAGAGAACTATTTGTGGATATCATCTAGCAAGTTGCCGCAGTCCAAACTAAGCCCATGAACACGGTTGACAGTTGTCAGTAGTTGCCAATATTTTGACAACTGTATTTACCACACAATATTTTGTGTTTTGACTGGGCTGTTTTCATTAAACCTTTTCTCACATCTTAACTGTTTCTGACTGATACCTGTAAATAAAGCCATCAGATGCATAACTGATTCTTCTTGATTATTAATGTGTTTGGGTTGGTTACTTCCTCCCTAGGTACCCGTGTGATCCTGTTTTTACGTAAACAAATTCAGGTTCATTTTGACATGCAGTCAGCCTGCTGCCAGGGCACTTCTGGTTGGGAAAGAAGATGCCCTCCTGCACAGGCTGCACTCACGATGCCTGGATTTCTGGCTCTTCCACAGCTTTTCTAGATGAATAGTGAGAAAACACATAGCCTTGAGCCTGAATGCTCTAGCAAGCGGACTGGAGTCACCTCTAGAGGATTTCTGCACATTTTGGCTAAATCTTGATGATCTTCCTGTATAACAGTTGAACCACCAAGACTCGGTCAGCTCAGTGTCACTGCAGCTTGGGGCCCCCACCCCAGTGCTTCCCACCTTACCCCTGACCACCAAGCCACAGGTCTGGCTGCAATTCCCTCCCATTCCTCCAGCTGAACCTGGTCCTCTGGGCAAGTAATTTAGTACAAATTAACCAAAGAAAAAACCTTAACAGCTTAGTGGTTAGGGTACTGCCCTGGGAGACAGGCGGTATGGGTACTGCTCCCTTTCCAGAGGTTTATTTCTCTATTTCCAGCATCAGAAAAGAATACATAACTAGTCCTGGGAGCAGACCAGAAACCACTGTTCTCCCAAGTCAGCTGTCAGCTGGGCCGGAAAGGTATAATCCTTTTTTGCAAGGTGGGACAACAAGGTTGGCCGTCACGAAGGTTAAACGAGACTGGGGGAAGCGAGCAGAAGAGATTTGGGGATCAGCTCTGACAAGTCTCTGTGCCTGGGGCTCGCAGGGGAAGCTAGCGCCTTAAATCTTCCTGTCTTAGGTCCATTTAGCAAAGTGCTACTCTTCCTCCTTTGCCATGCCCTTGCAGAAAAGCCTGAGCAAGGGGGCTACATCAACGAGAAATCACGGTGCTGTGGCCGCCAGAGGGAGTTGCACGAATGCAGCGGACGAGCTGGCGGTGGGCAGAAGCACAAGTGGTTAAAGCCCAGCCTGGGAAGAGCCGCCTGCGTGATCCTCCGGACACCGCGGACGGTGTTGCGCCTGCCAGGCAACCTTGCTACGCAGCCCGGGCCAAATTCAGCCAAGTACTTCCAAAATCTGCATAATCTCAAGTGAATACTCAGTGAACTCGAAGGAATTGCTCGGTGCATTACATTGAGCGAGTGTTTTATTAGAGAGCGGGGTCAAAATGCTCAGCGCTTTGCAAGAGCAGATGAGGAAAAGAAAGGGCCCTGTTTACGCCCCTGCTTTTATTTTTCCCTCACTGGTTCACTTGTTCGAAAGAAAGCTGGACAAGGGCTAGCCTCGTTTCGGGGGGCCCAGGGAGGAAGCCTTGGAAGGCAACCCGATTGCTTCCACTCAGGAAGAGCTTTTGACGAGGCTCCCTTCTGACATACAGTAGCAACCGCTGCAGAAACGGCTGTTCCCGTAGGATCCCAGGTCAATCGCACAAAGGCAAAAACAGTGAAATCACGACACCTGCCACAGGATGAAGTCTCCGTCCAGCATGAAGTCTTCCTCTGAAGCTCATGCGTTTTGAGCCAAAGCACCCTTTCTGTCCAACTCCTGCTGTTTTCAGCACACGGGAACAGTGAGTACTGTCCTTTACCAGAAAAACCAGCCAGCCCCTCCTGCTTTTCTCTCCCGCACAAAACAGGCAAAGGATCACGGTGCTAGCAAACCACGATGGGAATATCCCAAATTAAAAACACCGTATTAGCACTTGGGCTTTTTCTTTTTTTTTTTTTTTTTTTTTAAAGGAATCTCCTGGGTATCCCAGGGTCTTGAATAGGTACTAAAAGAAATTTAAGAAAAAGCATAAATGTTCTTACTCTGCCCTGCTGGAGATGTCAGTCCCAATAAAGGAACACAAGGAGTTAATCCCATTTATGGGCTTTGACGCAACTCCCGGCTCAAGGCTGGCAGAGCTGAGGCTGTGAGAAGATGTTAAATAAAGGTGATTCCTGCCTTGATGAGATTATTTTCTAATAAGAAAAAAGGCACCACGATATTAGAAAATGAGCAGACTGCTATTTCTGTGAGTGCAAGAACTGTCAGAGGGATGAAACGAGCTGCAGAGATGGTTTTGCATTAGGACATTCCTGAGTCTGAACTCCAGCCCCGAAACCAGCCAGCCCTGAGAGCCTGGGCATGGCCCCTTGTCACCTCTCCTCCTCTGTAAACCAGGCATCTCAATACTTTCCCCCTCCCGCCCCTTTCTGCAGGAATGCTAAATAAAATGCCTTGAAGATGAAGTGCCTATATAGTTGTCACACTGCCAGTTCTCCTGCTCTCTGGAGATTCATATGGTAACAGGAGCCAAGGTCAGGGAAGCATTAGTCAGCCTGAATTTAGCAAACAAGGGTGTCGGTGTCTGATATCCCTTGCTTGCAGATTAGATTAGTGTGAAATGCCCTGCCTGGGCTATCCTTGAGACCCACTTGAGCTACTGCAGAAGATGACTCTTCATTTCACTACAGTTGAGAGCAGGACTGTTCCTTTCAATATACCTTTGTTTCAGCAGTTCTGGCTTTCTGGGGTATTGGCATTGATTTAGGCCTATATCATTGAAATGTGAGTATCCCCAGACTCTTTTATTCGAGGTTACCAGTCTGTTCAGGTTTAAGCTAATGCTCCTTTTCCCTCTTCCAGGGCACAAGTTTTGTACAGGGCCATACTGCACGGAGACCGTGATTTAATACCCATCACCCTGCACATTCATGGGGTGCAGAGCAGCGCAGAATACTAGCTCAGCTTGGCAAAGCAGGGCTTCCACATCAGCGTAAGCTAATTTCTTAGCTAATAAGCCCTACCATAAGCTGTGCTGATGAGCTCATGTGCAATGCGCTGTGCCTGTTGCACTTCCAGTTTGGGGGCCGGCTAGCTGGGCACCGGCCGTCACGCACCATGTTCTGGTGCTCCGTGCGATGAGACAGCCGGCAAGCTCGGCCTTCTCTAGCAGACTGGAGAAAACATCTGGGATGATGGCAGGTGACTTTGCTCCTGTGACGGGGTCTCTGGCACTTGGTTTGGTCATATCAAGAATGTTCATGAGCCCCTTGCAAATCTAGCATATTTCTTTTTAAAATATTTTCTTGATAGAAAGGCAAACATTGGGAATGAAAAGGAGCATGCCAAGTGGGTTCTCAATGCACTGTTTGCCAGTCACCTCCAGCTGCTGTCTCTTACGGTCTAGGGGAATGGCAAGTCTTTTGAAGCACTGCTGATATTATTACAAGTCTAAATATTTGCACTGCCTCTCTGTGTCTCCATGAGTTTCATGTAAGACCCTAGCTTTTCTGTTAGTAACTGTGGAGATTAAAGCCCCAAGGCCAGCCAGGCTGTGCTTACCATGAGACTGGGACACGAAGAGGTGGGGAGTGAGTGGGGATCTAAGGCATCGCTCTCCTTTCCTCCCCTCTTGCATAAAATATTGCAGCTAAAAGGATACTCTGAGCTATGGTGGCTAAAACAGGGTCCACTCTGACTCTGGTTGGCAAAGAGAGATGCAGCTCTGTTGTCTTCATGTCTTTTCTGCCCTGTTCCCAATACACCCACCTACTCTCTTAAGCAAGTTTTCATCCCCTTTGCAAGAGTGGAAAAGCATAAAGCAAAATATCAAGCCCTGAGTCTGTGTCAGTATTAATAGTGCACTTGGGGCAAATACCAATAAACCTGGTCTAGAGCATTTCTCAATTAATTCTGTGGGACTCTGGCAATAAATGTATGTTCTTATCGGCATTCCTTCTCTTCTACATACACTGTCCCTCATTCAGCAAATTAAATATGGTGAAAGAGTGTGAAAGAACCATCCTGAAAAGGAGACATCTCCCAGCTCCCCAGTCACTCTGATGGAGGTCTGTTCTGCCTTATTCAAGCAAATCAGCTACCAAAAAGCAAAATGTTTTTGGAGGAACGATAGTAACAAAATCAAAATGCTTGTAAGGAAGATCCAAGGTCAGGCCAGGAAGGTATTCAGCGGTTAATAAACACTGCCTCCCCTTTATCCTCTCCTGCTCCTTTGCCCTCCTTTTCTCTTGCACAGGGAAAACATTCCTGATGAAAACACAAATGACACAGCGCATATTTAAATTTTGCAGTGAAACCAGAGTGACATAGCATCAGGCCAAATTAAACCCATGCTAGCTGGTAATAAAACCAAGCGGTTTCTTGTAGAAGCATCCCAGGACACTCATGACATAGCTGGAGACTGCTATGGAAGCAGGGCCAAGAGTCACATGCAGATGAGTCCTTGCAAAGAGTAATCTCTAATATCATCAAAGTCAAAATACAATCCAAAGTGAGATTGCTGTAAATAAAAGGAATCTTTATGAGTTCTAGATGGCACCATAACATGGCAATTCAGACAAATCAAAGCCAAAATGCTGAAGAAAAAAAACACCCCTTTTGGCCTGTCTTGCAGAATGAGCTTTTGGCATAATACAGCCTGCCTGGATATGGAGATGGATCTTCACACACACATTCCTTGCACAAAAGAAAAAAAAAAAGGACCTTATTCTCCCTGTTTCTGCTACAGCCTGGTGTCTGCAAATTTCACTGCATGAGACCGTGCAAATCTATTCCTTTTTTCTGCTTGATGATTTTTGATTGTTTCAAATCTGTGTGAGTCGCAAATCTCAGCCTGAAAAGTGAGTTGTACTGTGCACTGCTACTGGCAGGGAATAGAAGTCAGGGTTATCTGTGCCTTGATTATCTTTGAAGCAAGAGTGCCAAGTTGATGAGAAAATCAAGGGTGGCTCCACTGGACCCAGTGGCATAACTTCTGTCAGCTACAGGGAGGTCAGGACTTCACCCCAAGCATTTCCCCTGCAGTCTATAAACTAAACCTGAACCTAAAAGTCAGGTTTGGCTCTCTCTCACTTTTCCATCACCAATAATCTGTGTTTGGAGTTTAGTAAACAATTGTGTTTAGAATCCGTAAGCCAGAAATCCACTTTAATGCTGTGAGCTGTGTTGTCTTGGCAGTGCTCACAAGGCAAAAAAGCACTGCAAGATTTTTTTAGTCGATCAGGTCAGTTGGTAAGGTCCTGTGTATACGCAGGAATTCACTCTGCTGCATAAGCAAGGGCCAGACATGTTTATATGTTTCCATAATCACTTAATAGCCCCCACATAGAAAATCCCAAAGTTTTGCATGCTTCTGGCGATTCAGAATTTCACCAGTGGACTTCACCCTGCTCCTGCAAAGGCTTTCCTAGCCTTGGCTGACATTTCAACAGAACAGTGGGTACATTTAACTTGCCCAGATTTGCTTGATTCTGGCTGAAGAGTTTCTATTTTCTATTTTTACCTCCAATTCTCATACACATTGTAAGACAGTCCATTCGTATTTTCAAAGAAGTGGTGGGTTCCTGCTTGCCTTGCCTTGATCTGTGTGTGGCAAATTTCTGTTTATGCTCCACCACGTGGCTTTTTGCTGGCGCTTTTTTCTCTCTGTAGCTGAGACCACCGTGCTTCTTCCAGGACTGGAAAAAAAAGATCTTTTAAAACATCTTCAAAAACTGTACTGCTAGATGCAGCTTCTAGTGTTATTGATTCCTTTGCTACGTGTGGTAGCTGTTTACTTCTCCACAGAGAATGATATTGGTAAAACTGACTGAAAACGTGCAATACTTCACGAACACTTCAGGAAGCCCATGCTCAGCTCAGAAGATCTCTCTCCAGGCTCCACCTCAGCTTGTAATTTCTTAGACCTTAAAACCCAGAAATCACTAAACTCCAAAATGATGCCAGGTTTCCACAATCACCTTCGCTATGGGAGGAGCACAGGGACTGCTCTAATGGCACGGACGAGTGACCCTTGTACAGCCGCGGCCTCGCCAGGACTTGTCCTCGCTGATGGGGCTCTGCTGTCCGGACACCCCAGGGCACGACACCACAGCAGTGCCCTAGCAGGTAGCCCACCTCTGCAGTGTCTTCAGCCTCTTCTCCCCAGCACGGCAGGGACATCTAAAGTAGTGGTTTTCACCTAGTGTGTCAGGGAAATATTCGTGCTTGTTCCACATCTCCTGTGACGGTGTGACACCGGTGTCCGAGATTGTAAACCATAAATGCCACTCGGCTACTGCCTCCAGCATCACTGCGAGGCACCTCGTGGGTGACAATGTCTCAGATGACCCCGAGCAGGACCAAAGTGATGCTGGGGAGAACGGCAAAAGGCTTTAAAGAACTAGCTCAGGCGCTGACCTCCCGTCGCTCCATAGCACACATCTCCCCACCGTCCACGTGCTGAAGAAGTGTGGAGCCTTTTTCAGACCTCATTAAGTTTGGATTGGCCACAGGACAGCACTGTCTAAAAGCATCGTCTTTCATCTCTGTCCAGCTAAGAACTGCCCTTATTTCCTTCTGAATGAGGCCTTTGTGACCCATGCCTTCGTTACCTCCCGTCTGAACTGCTGTGATTCTCTGCTTGAATCTGAGCGTGAGGATGATATGAGTCCAACTCTTACAAATTGAAGCAGCTTACTTTCTCCATGCTTTACGTTTCCATGAATACAGGTCTCTCCGCTGGCTCCCAGATAGCTTCTGGTACCGGTGGGGAAGCCCATTTTAGTTTAGGAACCATTGTGCTGTCTTGGGAATAATGAAAACCTAAGATGAAACTCAAGGTAAAGCACAAAAGATTATTTTTTTTTCTCACTGGAATTTGGCTACTAGAGATCAGACAAATTCAGTCCCTGAGCATCTCTAGGAAATTAGGTAAACCCTTCCTGCCAGGACCAGCTCTGTCAAAGTGTTACTCAGTCTCTGTCACTGCAAGCAACTGTTGTTTTTGTCTCAGCTGCAAGGTCATTTCTGGATGAAAATATTTGCAGTTTACTTTTGATGAATATTCACTGTCTGAAGGCAAATGACAAGGGCATTTCGTTTTCCTCCAAAACACTTCATCATTTATACAGATCTAACCAGCCCTTCCTCTGGGACAGTGTGACTTACATAAAACTGGACTTCCTAAATAAAGCTAAAAGCAGCTACTAGGAACAAATTGAATTTCCATAACCATTGGGTGACTAGGGAAATGCCATTAAACACGAGCATGAAGGACATTGAAGTTATTATTTTTTCCAAAGCTTTCTCTTGTAATTGTCACTCTTATGATAGCACCTATATAGAGCAATTCAGGTAACAACCCACCGTGATAAACGTTGTGCAAAGTATGAGGCAATTGCCATAATAGGAAGGAGATTAATATTTAAGAAACTGCAGTATTTCATAACTGAATGTCCTGTCTGTAAAGCCGGATAATAAGCCTTCTTTTCATACACCATTTGCCTTTGATGAAGGAGGATGAATTAACCCGCACAGTGCACCACACTAATGACTTTCGGTATTTCAGCTAGATCATCAGATAAATCTACCCGGGAGACCACAGGCAGACGTGAACTCCCCTCCTGGCATTCAGAGCAGGTGGGATGTGCTGGGGGCAGCCAGCTTTGCCCCAAAGGCTGCGTGACCATGTTGGCGTGGTGTTGAGGTTGCCTCCCTCTGCCTTGCTGATGTAACCGAGGGCAGAAAGCAGAGAGTAAGGGGAAAAGGATTTTTCTGCAGATGGATAGAATTGAAAATAAGAGTGTTTAAGTGACTTTCCTAAGGTCACCCAGAGACTGTGAGGCAGTAGCTAGGATTACAACAGAGCAAACTAGTGCAGAGCAACAAGGCAAACCTCTCTGAACCATGACCAACACAGCATTGTCCTACCTGGGTTTGGAAAATATTTTGTGCAGACAAAGTATTAATCTCCTTATCTTTCTTTCTGTGCTTCTCATAACTTTACCAAGTTCATATTTTTCTTTGTGAATTTCTTTATGTTTTTCTGTATTTTAACACTGGAGCCCAAGGTGAAGTGTTAGATACCAATGGGGAAGTTGAGTGCACGTAGAAAGAACGTAAGTGTTGGAGGAAGCAAGGCTGCCAGAGCCTGTGACTGCTGCTGAAGCCTACGTTGGTGCTGACACACTGGGTTATTTCTGCTGTGATATTACCCAAGTGTCTAATTAAAGACAAGGTTAAAGAACACAACCTGAGATTTAAAGTCAGGAATACTTATGAGTGGAGATTTCAGATTTTGCTTTAGTGGTTAAAGGATCAGTAGCTTTATCATTCCTGCTAATCTCCACTGAGATGCATTGCGAACCACCCTCTCAGGTAGCACGGACAGCTATCTTAAGGACTCTGGGACAGCAGAGAGTATTCCTCTGCCGAGGCTAATGCAAGGCCCTCCAAAATCAGAAAAGGTTGCACTAATGAGAAAGTTACTCTGATTTGTTTGACTCAAAAAGGTTGGTAAATTATTGGGTTTTTTTAATATAGGGAACAACATTTTTATAGTGACAGTCAGTGTGCTGTGTAAAGTCAGTGTAATGCATAAAGTTAGGAGATAAATAATATTTTTCCATTACACTTTATTTGGAAATCAAAAGAAGTACAAAACCATATTTTAAATCTAGCTACTTATCCATGCCAAAGAGCATGAGTCATGGGTGATGGTATTCATGGAGAAGCCAGCAGAGCTTGGAGAAATAGTTTGGTGTTAGATTTCTGTTCCATATCCAGAACGAGACAAACTGAAATGTCTGGAGAGTGAAATCTGAGAATAACAACAGTGGTCAAAATTTTCAAACCCAGGTGCCTAAATGTAACTTGATAAAGCCATTTTTGGCAGTTTAATAAAAGATAATTGCTTGAGATTCCTCCTGCCTCCAATATCCAAAAAGTTAACAGGAACTGAAGGTGTACATGCCAAAAGAAACTGGGGTGGGATTTGGGTGCCTACTTGTAGGCATCTGCATGCAAATGAGGGTCTAAGCCCCTGTTACAGTAATTAGGATGTAGTCTTCAAAAAAATTATGGTCAACGGAGTCTGGAGACAACTCAGTTAGTCTCCCTACCAGGAGAATCCTTTAGGGTGAGCCAAATTACGGTAAAGGCTCCATGATCTATGTTGGCTAGATCTCCATTGACTATAATGGGAGCAGAGGCACTTAGCCCACATGTAGACACCTGCACTAATGTGTTCTAATGTCTGAGTCCCATACCAGATGTCTTAGTAGATGTTAAAATAAGGATATTTGTGAAATTGTAGTCAGGCTGTCTCAAGCTATGTCTAAACTGGTTGCGCGTCCCAGGCACATCCATGTAGAAGCTAATGCTTTGCATGCATAATTGTCTTCCCCATGCACATCTATTTTTCACAGCAAGGAAACTGGGGTTCATAGGTTAGAAATGAGCTCTGGAGTATGAAGTACCATGAACCAAACCCTAGAAGTGAACACCATGGTTCAAAGCAAAATGCTAGAATACTTTCTAGTTGTGTCCTCATGAACAGCACAACCCACTCTCAAATTCAAAGAATTACCTTATCATGCCTTGCATCTACAGATAAAAGTATCTCCTTGCTTAAAACCTAAGACTGGAGTTTGGGTCCTGGACATGGGGAAGCAGAGTCAGCACTAACACTGGAAGCCCTGGCTATCTATCTACTTTGCACTGCATCGACATGAGCAGTGTTGAGGTTTCTGACCAAAACCATATACTATCATGCTGTTTCCATGAAAGTCAGTCTTGGAAACGAAACATGCACAAATCCACTGTGCTACTAGCCCTTGTAACCTACCTGAACACATCTCAGAACTGACACAAGCTTCCAAATATTTTTAAGAGCTCTTCAGGTTTGTTTGGTTTTGTTTTTTTTTTTTTTTTTTTTTTGGTTTATCCATTTTCAAACCTTCTTTCCATAGGCAAATTGTAACAGAAGTCTGATCACAGGCTCTTGTTACATTGAGGAACAAAACTCTGGAGAGTGACACTGGAAATCAAGGGTTTGTCATGTTCATAAAGCTCCCTGCAATATCTGATGTATATAACAAAGGACAGGAAGGGAGGGAACATCAGCCCCAAAGTCCTGAGAGTTAAATGCCTAAAAGGGTGAGGAATGCTGGTGGAGGGGGAAGCATGTGCGTGCAGCCCAACGAGCTGAGATGCAACCAAGTTGTTCTGCCCACCAAAAACATCCAAGCACTGGACCTTACTCTCGCTGTAAAAAACATCAAAGAGAAGTATGTAGAAATGACAAGTGGGTTCAACAGAGAATACCCAGATAAAGTGATCAAAAGGGAAAGGAAGAAGGGGCTGGGCAAGTGACTGGCAGTCAGAGCTTCTTGGCTCTCTTTTTAGCTCTGCCATTGCTGGGAGCCAACTGAAGAGCCAGAGCTGGAGAACTGCTGAGCACCAGCTGAAGGGGACCCCGGGTGCAAACCCAGCTCATGTGCAAGGAGCCGCTGCTGCGGCAAGAGTAAATCTGTGTCATTCTACTGGCTTCATGGGATTAAGTCCATTTCCTAGACGATATGTGCCACATTATACAGCCACACAGAGCTTGCATGATCCCTGAGAGACGACACGCGAATGCACAGATTAAAGCTTGCCAATGTTTCCATCCATTTTTATAACCCTGCCCCCAGACCAAGATTAAGAAAACAAACAAACCAGCCACCAAGGGTTGCATTGCCAAGTAAGGCAATTGAAGCTAATGATATAAATACATTTTGAACAAGCCATCTTTATCAAGAGAGGAAGTATTAAGAGCTATAGTGACCAAGCAACACAGGAGAAAGGAGGATAAAGAGGGACTGAGATAAGGCTAATGAAGAATGACAAATAGAGCCAAGTGGCTTTTTCCTGTTAAAAAAATTCCTCCTGTCCTTATCTAACTTGAGGGCAGAGGGGAGTTTCCTCAGCCAAAGAAACTGCACTAAGTGGGCTCCAGCAGCGAGAGGGAATAGCAAGGAGGAAGAGAGTGGATCGGCGACACAGAAACCCAAACCTGCTCGCAGGGGAAGGTCTGGCCTGGCTGTGGGTCCGCGTGCTTTGGATGCACTGCAGAGGATAACCCCGGCCTGTCCACCCTGCACGCTCAGCCCAGGGTGTAGGCAGCGCACCGAGGGCACTGCTCCTTCTGCTCTCTTGAGGCCAGCAAACACCAAACACCATCAGATGCAGGTTCAGCCCCGAGAAAACACATTTCATGGGCCAGCGCTGCTGCTTTGTTATTGCAGGAAAGTTCCAAGGAGAATAATAAACTGAAAAGATTAATCAAAGAGCAAGAATTAATCCAAAACAGGATGGTATCTTCTGGCTAACATCCCCTATTACGCTTGCAGCAAGAATTGTCTTTTAATTTCTCAGTGGTGTGTTTTAAATTTCCAATAATTAAACTCACTACAGCCATTTGCTAGCAATATATCCCTGGCTGTCACCCGACCTGAACTTCTTCACAGATGACTGACTTTCTCATGGCTGGAAAACGTCGAACACTCAGCAGCACTGCTGGGATACCAGGAAGAGCCCGGCCCCCTAACTGGCTTGCTCAACAGAGCTGAAGCCAGTGGAAAGAATCCAAATTACTTTCGAGGACGCTGGCTCAGGACTTGTTGGGATTTCAAGCCACGAGGACAGGGCTAGAAGGCATAAGGACAGAGCAGGTGTGAGGGTCAGGGAAGGATTTATGTGATTGTACCCACCGCCTGTTGCAAAGTCATCCTGTGCAGTGGCACCTGCCTACCTCCCCGCTGGCTTGCAAACAAGTGAGCTTTCGCAAGGTGGTATCACTAATAGCCCATATTTGCCCTGACCAATATCACCACCCTGGACCCATGTTGGAAGTGGCCTTGTCTCCAGTCCTGTCCCAGCCCCATCTCCTGGCTGGGCTCCCTGGATGGACCTTGCCTTGTGCAGTGGCCACAACACCGTGGATGGGGCCAGTTGCTACCTGGTGCTGCGGGACTGCACCTTGCCAGGATGGCACTGCCTCCTGGCTCGTCCTCCCCTGTGGAGCTCCTGCTGCTCCTGGACAGGGAGCTAAATGCCATATTTTCCACCATATTTTCCATCAATCCAAATGTGGGACACCAGAGTAGCTAATGACACTCTTGCAAGCCTCCCAAGTGCTTTCCACGTACAGCTGCATCGAACCGCCCAGCTCTGGGCAGTGCTGCAGCCCTCCTGCGAGAGAAGCGGCCAGGGCACAGCTCTCCCTGCTGCCGCTCGAATCGAGACACCTGGCCTTCATGGGGACCTCGAAGGTATACGGTGTTCTCTAGATGAAGAGAGATTAAGTTTCTAGGCGAGCCAACTCAATACTTTGTGCAATGTGACATTTTGAAGAAAGTGGTTAAGTGAAAGCTTGACTTTGCATTTAGATAAGGTTAGTTTAAAGATCTAGTGGTATGTCATGGAAAGTTGTATGTAGTATGCAAACTTAAAAAAGAACCAAACAGCTGCAAATGCGCATATCGCTACACTCTCACGGCTTCCTCTAGCTCAGGTCTGAGGCAAAAGGACCTGGGCATTCTTATGATTCAGCCTTAAAATCAAATTTGGGAACTTTGGAAGTGCTATCTGTAGCCTAATTTATCCAGCCATAAGGTAAGATTGTAATAGCCCTTATTATTTCTCAGAATTGCTGTCAGTCTTAACAAATTAGTGTTTATAAAGTATGTGAACAACACAGACCGATGTTCTCTTTATACGACACACAGAAAGATCATCATCCAAAAAGCACAGCTGAATAGCAAAGCATTATTAATGATAACTACTGTATTTTGATAAGGCTGAAAAATGTTGTGAGAAAGAGATAGTGGCAGTTAAAATAATAGGTAAGAAACTCCTAGTAGCTGTTCTCCATGACTGAGAGATTTATAACCTTTCATAGAAAATGGAGAGGGATTTCCTAGCTCTTACCTTCAGGCAATGAAATGCATTGCGCTGAAAAGTGATAGTTGCTGAGAACTTCTGAAATGAAATATTCTACGTGGCATCTTTTGTGTTCCCACACAGAGCCTCTGTTGGCCTGTAAAAGCTAGTCCTTCTCATAGCTTTTACGGCATGCAGATACAAATGTTCACCACAACTTAATTTCATCAGCATATATGTGTGTGTGTGAGTTGACACAGTTTGAAAGCAGCCCATTCCTTACAAGCTACGATGGGCAGCGCAGGCAGGCCTGTGAACCACAACATCACTCGGGAAAACTGCTGATATTTTGTTCCAACAACTTTTTAAGTATTCTTTTTAACAGTAATTTAATTTTGTGCTTTAATAAAAAAGGCAGATGCAGACTGCTGTGGAACAATTCCCTGTATGAAATATACTCTGAACTCCAGACAAGCATCTTTTAATAGACTTTCCTCATGTATCATTTAAGAGGAAAATTTTCAGATGCACAGATGCTATCCCACTACCCCCACTCTACCGGCAGCTGCTTCACAGACCCTTTCTGCACTGAAAATAAACTATTAAAAATGACAGCACAAGAGAAATATGGCCAAAGTGATAGCATTCGGTAAAAATACCATCTGCTCATTTAAAAGCCACAAGCCCTTAATAACCTGTAGTAACTCCTGTTTTTCAAGCTTTTTACTATTCTGAAATATTTACAGGAGCCAAAGGTCCCAGAAGTCCCAGGCAAGATGAGCGAGCCAGTGCTGCAAAGGAGTCCAAGAACTAAGTGGCTGATGGACAAGATCAGCAAAGAAATGTCCCTCACTCCATCGTGTCACATGCGATCCTCATTCAGAGCTGCCCTCTTGCTCAGGACAGCCTTCCTACCCGTCCTCCACAGAGAGAAGAAGGGGAAGTAGCTTAAATTCCATGCAAAGAGTTTGGAAAATACTAACTCGCCTCACTCCGCGCTATGCGAGGTTTTCAACATAAAGACAGCGTAGGGACCCAACAGATCTGAATATGTGGAAGTGCTTCTTTGTAGATGTGAATGTTTTATGGAAGCTAAACCAAGCTTATTATTGAATTTCTTTTTGTATGCTGTAAATTACTAAAGAGAGGTCCCAGATTTGAAAATCTGGCCTGGATTTCAACCTCCCAGAGTGCTGGGCTGATTGATTTCATGGTTATAGTTCAACTGCTGTCAAGGAGCCAGTTGCAAAACTGGCATGTGGCTCCAGCTTCAGATTTTGATTATTTTTGGACCAAGATCTGGGTGTGTCTGGAGCTGGGATTTTACATTATGTCTCTATTAAGTAACAGTTTGCAAAAACTCAGCCCAGAAGGAGTTAGTACATTCCAAGGGACACAGACTGTTTTCAAACAAAATCGTTTTTTACATCTCAGGTTCCCGTCTTCTGCACGGCCAGGACCTAAGCAACACTGAGAGCTGCTTGCAGCAGGGTAGGAGGTGATGTTGCACACAACAGTGTGTTTACGAGGTGTGTTTACAACCTGAAAACCAAACCCAGCCCTTGCACAGTCAGTACAGCAAAGGGTAGTAGTGTCTGGATCCAGTACGAGAGTCCTGGAGCCCTGGGCATGGATGCTTGGCTTGGCTTGTGGTGGAGCAGTCACCGTGCTCACAAGGAGGTGACAGCTGCTGTTCCCATCCCTTCCAGTCTCCCTCCTGCCAGCAGCAAATCTAAACTGCATCCTATTCCCAACCCTTTCCCTACACATCCTGAATGGAAAGAAACATTAGCTCTTTTCCCGGCCTCTTCCCCCAGCTGTCCTCATCCAGCTGCGTGGAGGAGAGTTACTGTGTGGCTGGGTGACGGGAGAAGGCCAGCGGGGACATGCAGCATCTGCAGGCAGGCTGGGGGACAGGAAACAGCCCAGGCACACAGCTCCCCCCACCAGCTTTCCCAGCCCCTTAACGCCCCATTGATTTTTTGCAGTCCCTGGACCCCCTCCAAGCCCTCTTCTTCCCTGGCCACCTTGCAAAACCGGAGCCATCACCAGCAGTTTCAGCCTGGGCACCCCAAGAATGCGTATAGGCTTCTGGCTGTCCACTTCACATGCCTCTATCGGCAAGAAGGACTGTGGGATCATGAACCTCTCCATATAATCCTGCATAGCCTGGCAGGGATGTGAAAGAAGACTCGTTGCCTAATTCTTCCAATCTTGGTACAAATGTCCAAACATTGAAGCGCAAATGTGATTAAGAAAAAGCTACCTATCCCAGAGCCAGTAGAGAAATCTGCACAGATGCCCACACGTCCCGAGATGGCAACGATGCTCAGAGGCACGCAGCGACACTGGGGTAGCAGCTCAAATGGGGAGGGAGAACTCAGAAAGGACTGCAAAGCTGTCACTTCACTGGAGAAGTCTGGCTCCAAAAGCCATTGCTCCTTGCCTTAACATGGGATCTCCCACTTTAACACCTCAGCCAAACAAATCCATAGCTACGAGCTCTGATGGAGACTGGAACAGGGGATATGGGAAATCTGGTGGCCTTCCAGACTCAGTGCTTCTTCAGCTGAGCAACAGGTAGGTGAGGGGAATAACAGAACCACGGGCCTTAGCTGAGAAAGAAAACTGTTCTGTGATCAAAGCAATGAGAAACCCCCCACATGGCATTTATTTATCTGTAGGTTTATCTATCTTAAGGTTTTGTTAGAAGTGTTGCACTTGTGGTCATTCTTCTTGACTGGCCGTATGAGTTTCTGCCACTTCCCATATCCAGAGTTCTTGAAAATACATTCACTAAACGTGGACTAATCCTCACACTAGCCCAGTTAGTGAGTGTGGATGAGTACGCCGTAAAACAGCTCGTGACCACATTGAGGGTAATTGCTAGACACTACTCCAAGCACAGTGCAAGTGGCTGTTTTGTGCATTGTCTGAATATTCAATAAAATGAATATTTGGAGTTTGTCTATGTCCCTGTGGCTTCTTCATATCATGTGTGCCATTTAAAAAACGAAAGACACAAATTAGTAAATGGTAGTTCCCCAGAGAAGGGTCACAGAGGCACAGACTAGCCAGCAACTTCTCCCATCATAACTCAAGAGCAGAGATCTGAACCTCCTGTATTACAAAGCTATGTGTTAATCACCTGTCCCTGCACCCTCTTACCATTAATGAAGTCAGTGTGTCTAATCAAGCTTGATTTGAAAGAATTATGATGCATTTCTTACCCAAAGTGACTGTCAGAATTAAGTAGCCTTTCAGAAATGGAGTTCCTTGAAATACTAATACCTACAAATGTTACTCAATAAAGAGCACTCTTTTAAAATCATTAACGCTACTAATAACTATGATTTTCTTATCTTCCCCTCCTGGGTGCCAACAGAGCTATAGGAAAGTGAATTGCTTTTTAAGTCTGGATTGCAAACCATCAACACAGCTGCAAATTCATTTCCAGTTGCAGATTCTTTCTGGTTAATGAAGTTAGAGCCAGGAGAAATCTAGTCTGGCTTTGATGTTTTAAACAGTTTATGCGCTTCACTGTTGGAAGGGGAAAAAATAATCTTTTATTTGTACTTTGGGCAAATTAATTTTTGAAATGGCTGAAAGGCAGACAATGAGCCTTGCACTATCATGCTTGCAGAGCTGCTTTTGAGATTGAAGCTAAACATACAAAGCTTCTTGGATGGAAGCCTGAAGTGCTCCCCAGGGAATAATTGTGCAACAGCAGAGAGATGAACTAGATGATGAAATAAATCTTTTTTGCCATTACTGTCTGTGATTCTAAAGTTGTTAGAGTGCTGCTAAGGACATGATAGCAGAACAGACTTGTAAGAAAAAAAAAGCAAAAAAGCAGCTTAAACAGCCAAATCAACTGCCAGGCCTGCTGATATACTGTGCAGTTCAAGCAATATAATAATTCTGTGAATTTTTAGAATTCCCCCAAACCACTGGAAAAAGGACAGAACAACCAAATGACAGACCACAAAGAGAGAAAGGCCTTAGGCACTGTCATCAAGTGAATGTGAAGGTAGGAACCAGGAGCAACCGTGATGATGGAAACCAAATCTCCTGCCCAGAGGACAAAATCGTGTTTGTGAAGAACAGGACCTGTCTCGTTTGCTTGTTCCAGTTCGTGTGGTATTTCAGTGACCACACCAGGTGAACCCCTTCAAAGGGATGGAAGTTACCACTCCCCAGAAGGAAATGAGTATCTCCAAACCCAAGAGAAAGTGTCACAACTCAGTGCTGGGGTCCTGCAGCTCCTGCCGGGAAAACTGAGATAACTGAGAGGAGCAGGAGCAAAGCACCAGGCCTCAGAAAGGAGGGAAGGAAAACACTGATCACAGGGCTCTGTGCAGTTTCCTACAGCTCAGAAAGTCCCTGGATTAGCTGAAACCTTGCTTCCAGACCCAGAACCTTGCTTCTGCTGGGACCCAGAAGAGATGAAACGACTTTTTTTAACTGTCTGATGTTCATGCTCTAATAAAACTTTCATTCAAAGGCCCTTTTGGTGAACTTCTTGCAGGGAAACAGTTTTGGCTGGCTCTGAAGCCCAACACACTGGCTCTGGCTGCCTCAAAATCCTTCCCGCCTCAGCCTCCCACAACAGTACCCTGGTGTCATCTTCCTTCCTCATGATAGGCAAGGTAATCAGCAAGAGTGGTGACGTCTCAGTGAGATAAGGAGATAAGAAGAGGTGAATTCCAGGCAATAGTGGAGAATGAATGAGAAGGAAATTCTCAGCGATGAGAGTCATGGCAAAGGCAGATGCAGAGACAAGTGGAGAAAATTTGTGGAAGAGAAGGAGGGACCAAGAGAGCATGTGGAGGTTGTGCTCAGAGCTCAAGAGGAGAAAACCTATAGAAAGGAATGAAAAATAGGTAAGTCACCTTTGAGGGTCTTGAATGGGAAGGTGGCAACTGTGGAACTGAATAGCGTCATACTGCCCCAGTTCCTGGAAGAAGAGTTAGCCAGATCTTGCAGGCTTTCTCATGCTGAGAGCTGAAATAAAATTGCTCCATATTTCCCCCAACCCTATGAAGAACAACCATGAGCAACCTTGCACATGATTTGGGTTTTTTGAAGGTGTGTGGGGAAATTTTTCACTCACAATACAGCATCAAATCTTGCTCAGCTACTGTTCTACCCTGCAAAACATCCTCAATGTGGGGTCTTCAGAGCATTTTAAAACAGTATAGTTTGCATGTTTTCATGTCTGGAAGGTCTGTATGGCACTCTGACAACATGTGCACAAATTTTGTAAGGATGAGAAGAAACAGAGGGAAAACTCAAGCTGTGAGGTTCCCAGTCAAAGCAGAATATACTCTGGCTTTGAGATTTATGTTATAATGTCTTACATGGATTTGGAAAGATCACATACGAAGAGAGAAAACAGTAGCTAAATGCTGCAGAATGCAGCTGAGAGGAAGCAATTAGGCAGGAGTGACGGAGGCCTTTAATGCAAAGTTCCCAGGTATCTGGGATAGAGACACACACCTAAAAATCACACCAGAAAAACAGGAAATCCTCTTTGAAGGTCATAGCCATTTTCCTGTTCCTGAACCAATACAAAGAGATTTGGTGGAAATAGGTAGGCCTTCTGGTGAATATGGACATTTCTGTTTGATGTGGTCAAAACATCGGAGCAACACAAAATGTGGAATTAGATATGAAGCAGTTTTCCTAACTCCAAGGTGTTTTTCAGAGAGAAGGCAGGGGCGTGTGTCAGCCAGCACGAAGCAAACACTCCTTGCAGAGAGAGGAAGGGAAGGGTTTGAAAGTGGGAATGAAAAGTGAACTTACCAAATATAATGGAAAGACACAAAGCCCTGTAAATATCAGTCAGGGACAATTTCAATTTCAATTTTTTTTCAGTACTGCATTTAGCTATAGTTTCCTTAATGTATTGTGCCTGAGGCACATAAGTGGGTTAAGGAAGAGGAGTGACTGTCCTCGGACCCATCCCAGGGCTGTCTGGTAATTCGAAGAGTGTGCTGTGAGGGAAAGGCTGGCTTGCATTTTCCTTTGAGGACTTCCCAATCAAATGTCAATGGCTTTCATTGGATCCCAGAAAATAAGAAGAATTCACAAAGATGGGCAGGATCACTCAAGATGTGCCACAGAGCACACATCTGACTCAAATCCCTTTGAATTTTAAAAGGAAAGGATGTATGTTCCAGGCTGACCTTGCTAACCTCTCTATAGTACTTTGATGTCGCTGTAACAGTGTCTGAGTATCTTCCAGACTTAACAGTTTTAGCTGTTGGCTACCTTTCCAAGACAGGAAAGTTCTGTTCTCCTTTATTTCCACAGTGTAACTGGGCTCAGCTCCTTCTGGAGACAATAGAGAGAAACAAATATTATTGAGTGATTCATCTGACCTATTTTAAACACCGACATTTAGGGTAGCTTGAATATGACCTATAACGTGGCTTCTTCTCTCCATTGACAGTAAAGAAGTGTTTATCACGTCTTAGACATCTTCATTTACTCACTCAGAGAGACTAAAGCCCAGGGTCTAATTGCCTTTATTTTACTGGAGTAAATATTTAAACATCTTCCAAATCTGTGCATGGTTACATAGACCGGGGAAGTAAATCCAGGCCTAGCTTCCAGGCTAACCTCTGACTGCTGGATAACTCTTCCTTCTGGATCTAGTACAAAATCAGCAATGGTTTATTTTCAGCCTCCCCTTCAGTTACAACAAAATTCTCTGAGGAGGCCGATATGGTTTGAGATCTCTGTTCAGCAGAGCATAAACGTCACCAGAAATTCAAATCTCAATATTTCTTCCATGTTAAAATTCTTGCTCAGCATCAGATTGCTTGTTTCATCATTTGAAACTTAATCCTAACCCTAATTTGTCTCCAATTTGCACACCACACCAAGTCTATCTAAACTGACATCTTCCTGGATAACTTTGCTTCGGAGTATTTACATCTGAATCGTGGCAGCTCCTCTCATCATTGCTTTCCCTTTGAGCTGTTCTAGGGCTGTTGCCCTCTCCTGTTTCAGGTCCTCTGTTCCCTAATTCCCACCAGCCCTCAACTACAAGTCTCCGAACTCACTGATTCTTCCAGTTATTGAGGTTACCTGACACTTTGCTTTATAAAATCATGCCTGAAGGTCCTGAGATCTTTGCAAATACAAACCGCACAGCCTAACATTCACACTTCGGCTGACATGTTAGGGGAAACTTCACTCACAGTTGCCTGACTACTCCTGGGATGAACCAAGGAGAGTAAAAAATTGTTTCACAGGTTTCAAAAAAAAAAAATAGTGACATTTTGGGTAAAAAGGAGGTGCTCTAGTCCTATCATATTTGGAAGAGGAGCTTATCTTTTATCAGGCCAAGTGTTTTTGCAGCAGTTGTATTTCTCTTCTTGTTTTCTAAAAATCTGCTCAAATTTGACCAGTCTCTAAGATCTCAAAAAAAATGCTCTACAGAGACTTCTTCAGTGCAAACAGCTACAGTCTTTGAAGAGTCCATCCTTACTGCGCATGCTCACACCTTTCACTTTTTTCTTAGATGTGCTCGAACCATTCACACTCATGAGAGTGAGGCACTAACCAGGGCCTGGTACTAAGCAGACTGCAAAGGCATTGAATCCACCAGACAGTCGAGACTGCTCCAGCTGAAGATAATGGGACAAACACGGACTTTCGCACGGATGAGGAGCTGTGCCTGGTGCTGGGACCAGGGGTTGGCACTCTGTATCTTCTCTGCTCAGGGTGACCACTTCTTGCAGATGCTCCCAGGAGCACCAAGAAAGAAGCATTCTGATTTCGACATGGAAATGATTAAATAGGAATGGGCAGAGAGGAAGGATTAGGGGGCAACTAGAAATCTGGGATTAGGAAAGAGTGGAAGAAAAGACAGGGAAGTTGAGGAAGATGTAAAATTTTCTGTGACTCTGTAACTTGCAGGGCTTGGTTTGGGACAGGCAGTCAAAGATATTGACTTGGAATCAATCTGGAGGTGACATAGGCTGAAGACGGGAATCCATGGCTAGAATAAAGCCTCCTCTCCTCTTCTTCTGTCTCTGCGAGATAAGAAGGCAGCTCACACTGCCGGTGATAGGAACCAGCCAGTGGTGATGGGGCGAGGTTAAAAGGCGAGAGGAAAGCCAGAAAAGAGGTGATGAGCTGTGGAAGGAGTTGGGGACTGGGCCGAGAAGCCTGGTGGCTGAGATTGTAAGCAAAAAGGTTTTGTATTCATTGTGCTCTCAAAGGAACTTGGAGCTTGAATTAATTGCTTCACAAAGACGGGGGAGGAATATCTCCCACTGAAATAGAGCAGGCATGGAAAAGGGTTCCAGGGTAGCTTGGCTCATTCGCAGAAACTCTGTGTACCGTGACCTCATCATTTGCAGCTTTAATGCTGTCTTTTTCTGTCTGGATAGGCTTTTCACAGGTTTATAGGTCAGCCCCCACTATGGGAGCCAGGCATCTCCAGACAGAGGTCCACTCTTCCCATCCTCCTGGTCTAGGATTTTTATAGATACCTCTTGATTTAGACCTTCCTGGAAAAAGCTCTTGACGGCTGGACAGTCATAGGTCAAGGGAAAGGGCTGAATCTCACGCATCACTCTGTGGGTAGACATGGTCTTGCAGTTGGACCCCAGAAGACACAAATCCCATATAGTTTAAGAGACATGATTCGTGTTTTCAGCCTGCTGGTACCCAGACCTCACAGCAGCTGGTGGATATTGCCATTTTTGGTATAAAGGCAGTTGTTGGGCTTGACACTGTGTTTGACATGAAATTATGATTTTGTTTATGAAAAGATTGCTTCTTCATCACTTCCTTCTGCATGAGAATGGATTGAATCCAAACATATTCTTATCTTCCTTCCCTTCTCAGGCTGGGCTGGCTCATGCCCGTCTGTATTTGAAGAGTTGTTCAACACTCCAAAAGAAGTGGCGCCAGCTTTGTTTCCAAGCTCCCATTACTCATCTTCTTTATCGCTTAGCTAAAACTTTAACAGATCTGTTTTGCTAGACCATTTGAGGTTGGAGGCTATGAAGAACTTCAAAGGTTTTTAATAGCAGCTTTGCACTGATCTTTTAAAAGGACCATCTAGTTTGATTAAAAGTAAACCCCACTCACAATACTTCATGAAACTTTACTGATCTATTTTTAGTGCATCACAATTAGACTTGCGGAGAGGGGGAAATCCCACCGACTAAACAGGACGCAAGGGAAGGATGGAGCACGTCTCCATCCTGTATTACCTAGGTACTCATTAACTCTCTGATAACCAGTTTAGACAACACAAGGTGAAAAGTCTCCAGCACCAGATGGTACTGATGAGGAAGAAAGAGGAGTGGAGCAGACGAAAAACTTGGCAGGAAAATATGCAGAGGAATTTCTGCTCGCTAAGGCAGAGATTGGAATCTGAGAGCCCTAAGTTTAACCACTCCTTCATTGACAGGAAATTTCTGAGAAACATAAGGACAAAGATAACTTATCCCTGGTTAGAGTGCTGGCCCACCCTAAAAAACCCAGCTAACTAGCAATAACAGTTGCTGACTTAGCTCAAGTGATGGAGTGTCTGTGGTGTAAAACACAAGCGTGTTTTACACAATCCAAGTGTGCCGCTGACCTACGTGGGTACCAGCTGGGTCGCTGTAGAATAATTTAAGGTTGCAAAATTCAAACTATTCTGAAGATCAGAAATGTGAGTATTCTCTTTGCCCACACAGTTTTGATTCAAGATCAATATATGGAGAATAAAACTTCTTAATCACACAGTTGCATATACTTTCTTGAATGTGTCCCAAAGCATTACAACATAGCCTCATCCTTTGCCAAAAAGAATATTCCTCTTATAATTTTTTTAATAAACAAAAGTCAAAATAAGGCAGTGACAGTGTGAAAGGTTTTCTTTAGAAATGATCAGTTACTTCAGTGATATCTTTCCAGTTGCATGAAAGTGAGTCATCATGATGAGGACAGCATTTTTACAAGCTTAATGAAAAGTTTATCTCTGACTAATGGAGAAGAATTTTATTGATGAGGATCCTACATAGACTTTCATATACTCATTGTGTAGATAGACAGATATTTTTGGAATGCATCTCCTGATGAGTTATGAGGGCTCTTATTAATCCTGTCTGTCATTTTTATTGAAAGCCAAACAGATTGCGTATAGTACATAAAGATCTCCGATGGCAAGTAGCACAAGAATCCCAAAGAGCAAAGCAAGTCATGCTTTCTCTTTTATATGCATTATAACATACCATGTTCTGCCTTGGTGGGAACACTTAGCAGACACATATGCAACACCCAGATTTGCATCAAAAATATGTGCAGTGCCTGGATTTTGTAGCCCCTCTCAGGGGCAGTTTGCCAACACATTGCATAGGGATTGTTAACTATGCAAGTGCAGAGGACACGCTCAACCCTGTATGGGACACAGAGCTTGTAGCCAGAGAAGGAAAGCGTATGGACTGCAGTCCAGGAAACTTGCTGAACCCCTCGAGGGCACAACATGGTGAGCTGTGAAGGGGACACGTTTCCTACCTGACCACTGACAACAGAGAGATGTTGCTCTCTCTACCACTGAGCAGCTTAGCTAGAATTTTATACTGCTAAAATGTCACCCATCTCTAGGGAACCTGCTTATAACCACTCCGAAAAAATCCTGTTATGTCAACCATTTTCCCAGGCGTTCTCTGTCAGCGGTGCCACAGTGCCTTCCCTTCTCTCTGGAGACAGACAAGGTCCATCTGTCCGTCCCACCCCACCAGAACATCCTCTCAGAGTACTTCTGGATTGTCATCTTCACCGCAGCTACAGCAAGGGTAACGTTAATGGCACATTTCCCTTAGGACAACATTAATAGGATGTGATAGCTTAAAAATGACCCAGACAGCAAGAGCAGACATAAGTTAAGTGAATAACACTAGGTTGTGGCAGTTGAGAAGCACACAGAAGTTGCAGGCTTTAATTTAAAGGATATAGTAGCAATGGTACTTGGTCTCCCATGAAGTGCAGCCCTCAAATGTATTAAATATATTAAATTCAGAAAGATCGTAAGAGTCTTTTATAAGAGTTCATTAAATCTTGCAGCCTGTTCCCATTGCACTCTCAGCCTTCAGACCTGTCACAGAAACAAGTCCACATTGCTGGGCATGCAGGTCCCTGTGGCTTCCTCCTTCAGAGCCAGCATCAGGGTTTTTGGAAAAACAACGCAGTAGGAAGCAACCCACTACAGCGATGGAGCCAGCGTTTGGTACAAACATAAGGAAAAGTCTCGCTATGCCTCAGCACGGAGACTGCAGTGTTCCCTACATCACAACTCTCTACACGAGGGAAGATGTTACAGAAATTTGGGAGCAGTTCATGACAGAGATGAGCAAAACAAAACCCAAATGAGCCAGTGAAGAGATATGGCAGCACCTTAGTCAAATCTAAACTTAGCATTCCCCATGGGACTTGTTGCAGCAAGGATGCAGGGATGCTCCTGCTCTGGGCGGTGGGGAAGTGGAGACCCCGGCCGCCCCCACTTGCGCTGGCCATCTGCACGCGCAGGCGGTGGCCCATGCAGAAGGGACAAGGTGATGGGCCGGGCTTTGCTGTGTGCACTCGCAGCAGCCAGCCAGGTCCCTACCACTAAGGTGGATGTGCCATGGCCCTGGGAACACCAAGGCCATGGCAGAGAAGAGCAATTCGGAGGGCAGCACAGCTCATGTCGGCAGCATCTCCGAAAGAGCTGGGGAAGTAGGATGGTGTGACCCAGCGCCGGCATTTGCCACTTGGATTAGTGATTTCACTCATGTTCAAATATGCGAAATATTTCATATCCCAAACAGAGGATTTCTACTAAAGCCCTCCATAAACTGACTTCACAAACTGTTACTGTAATCTTTCCAGACTGCAAGAGCCAAAGCTGGGAGGAAAGAGAGGGCAACACTGCTTTTTATGGGGAAAAAGAAGAATTCTTGTATTTCCAGATGTCTCACAAACCTTTCAAATGTAGGGGAAGATGCTGTGACAGCAGATTTTATATTCCTTAGCTTCAGAATCACTTCAGAATTGTGTTTTATCTGAGATCAAAAGAATGAGCTGTTTTATCATCATGATGATGCTAAAGATCTTTTATCTGCTCAAATTAATAACAATGCAAATCAGGCAGCTACAGAGCACAAAAATCACTGTTCTGTCTTTAGGTTTTATCTGTGGTTTATTAGCTTCTAAGCTAGCAGCTATACGAAGGAACAGAACCCATACGGTGTTTATATTCTGGATTTCAGCTTAATAAAAATGAATGCGTACAACTTTTTGTTACGTTTGAACTCAAGATAATTTTGAGGTTTTGTCTCATAAGACTCAAAATTATTTTGGTAATATTACTCTAAAAACTCTGCCATAAAACTGAAATCTTAATTGGAGTATTTATTTCTCATGAACATTAAAATGAAGATGGAACTGAGAGTGAAGAAATAAGCCAACTATTTCGCACACAATTTATTGCAGATTCTTAGCATTGCTGAAGCAATGATTTCACTATTAATAATTGTTTTTGGCGAACCTCATCTAACTGGATTTCAGCAAAGCAATTGAGATGGTGCCATATAGCGAATTATTAGTAAAAGGGTCTGGCTGAAGCAGAGACAAAAGGTGCTGAAAGAGGAAGCATCAAGGTAGGAGGAGTTTATAAGTATAGTCCCTCAAGCATCATTCTTAGTCTTAATCAAATACATCTACCAGTAACATTTGCACAAGAAGAAGGAGCACATTAATAAAATTTGCTGATGACACAAAGCTGGGAGGCATCTTGGCTATGAAGGAGGAAGAGAATATCTTACAGGAAGAACGGAGGGAGCCAGCTACTGAAGAAAAACCTTAAAGATAGTTCATTATACAAACCACAGGATCATCTCCTTAAAAGGAGAGTGTATTTCCTGAGTGGGCTCTGGTGGAAAGGAGAGCCAGGAGATCTGTTGTTATGAGGAGGATTGGCAAATGTGAATTGCTGATGTGGGTGTCTGGCCAGGCCCTCCAGTGTCTCTGCAATACCTACAATGTTGGGTCCAGCTAAGGCATTTAAGTTCAATTTGCATAACCTTTATTTCAGGGAAAATATGTTCCAAAGCTATCCACATATCCGACACATTCCCACTGGCCCAAATGGCTATTTTTCCCCCACCCACACATTCTGGGAAAGTCGTCCCTGCCCTTTCACTGCCCACAGTGCTCCCTCCAAAGGGCTGGCTGGAGAAGTGCTCCCACGCGGCTGCTGACATTTCAACTGTGCGGCAGAGCCCTTTGCACACCCCAAAAACAATAGTGGGCTTGGTTGGGTGTAGGATTATGCCCAGCATGACATTTTCTTCCACCCCACGCCTTCTTTGCTGACTGAAGGTTTTATAACACCATGCAGGCCAGAGAGCCCCCGTCGTTCCACCTTCCTCTCGGAGGCATGCATCTGCTGGGTTTTGGTAACACCTTTTAGCAGAGAAGTCAGCAACCGGCATTTACAGAAAAACTGCAACTGGACTTGGAGAGCCATCCTCAGGACAGAGACCTCGTGCCTGTGTGTCTCTCTGGAAAGCATAAAAAATAGAAGCGTGCCGCTCACTTGCAGGAGCCATTGCAAAGGCAGCCCATGTGCTCCACTCAGAAAGAAAAAGACCACAGTAAAGTTGGACTCCCAGCAAGCCTCTGTAACTCAGACAAAATATGAGTTTATAAGCAAGAGAATTTTGTTGAACAGCATTTATGAGGTACACTATCAACTTCCAAGCAGGGCAAGCATCATGCTCACCGTGGGGACCAGAGCAATGCCACAGGAAAAATCAACTGAAGTGGGGGCTAGTCAGGAGTCCATTAAGAAATAGCCTTTTATAGTGATTCACAGAAATTGAAGCTTTGTTGAAACATCCTGATTTCAAGCAAGTTTTTATCAGAAAAGTTTCTTTCATCCAGGAGGAAATTTTTAGTCAAAACCAGAACAAGTGCCACCTGCCTGCCCCAGAATGATCAGAACAGCTAGTCGCTATTTCATGAACACACTCCTCGTACTGGAGTTGGCCAGACTTGTCAGAAGAATACTATCTCCCCATCAAATCAGCAAGAACAATGATTTCCAAAACTGAAATGAGTGAAAATGAGCAAAAACAAGCACATGTCAGTTAACATATATCAGATATTTTCATTATATGGACTATTTAAATGGAATACTTTATATCATGGCCATTTGCTTGGTGAAGTAATAAAAGCATCTAATTTCTTGTATATCTTTATTGACCTGTACTCATCTTTTAAATAGAATTTGTCCAAAAAAAAAAAAAAACCCACCATCCATAAAATGTTTATAGAAGAATACTGATCATCTCTCTTTGAGCCACGATCACTTGATTACAGTTAGAGATTGAGATAAAGATAAAGAACAGTATGACCCTGCTTCATGACTCAGCCAGTTCCTGTTTAGTTCAATGGCAAGTTATGCGGATACACAAAGCATCACTGATAGTTTTATCCTGGGAATAATCAGTGTAGATGATATTCGGGTATGCTGTTTCTATTCTAATTCAATCATTTACCTAAATGAGCCCACACTACCTTTAAGAGCAGACACAAAACACATGCAACTTAATAGTCATCACATGAGACAGGAAAAGATCATCTTCTGGATAAAACAAGCAATTTAGATGGAAAAGATCAGGTCCCTAATTCTCCTCTCTTTCACACCTACGATTTTCCTGTGTAGCTATAGACAAGTCACAATCTAAACTTTTCATATGCAGGTGCCTAAAACAGGCCTCAGAGCTGGCATTTAAGCCCTCATTTTAAGAGGCTTAATCTACTTCAGTTCATAACTTGTTCTTTTGTTCCTAGTGGAACAGGGAATGGCAATGAACAGTAGTATTCATAAGAACACTGCACACATGCATATCCATATATGTGCATACATACATAGCGACCAATTAGCTACTTAAAACCTTCCTTTTGCAGTACATCATATTGCTCTTCTTCGTTGCTCTGCTCTGTCCACCCTTCCTTTTCATTCCAGGAAAGCAGAAAAGTTTTTACCCACCCATCATACTTTAGCCATTCTTTGAAAGCTTCTTTTCTAAAGGACTTTGCGTATTGCATTGGCACTCTACCAAAACTGGCTAACAAATGGCAGATTAAGCGGCAACACGGAAAAGAATTTCAAGCATGTATTATACTTGCTTGGAGTTCAGCATGCAACTTTAAGATGAGAGCTGCTCTCTAAACGGCCAGGCCTGGGAATTCAATTGCAAAGCGATTACAGATGCAAGGAAAATACCTTTCCTCTGAGAAAGAGACTTGCTGATACTCTGCAGCCTTCAGTGAATTAAGTTCACTGTGTGTTCTGCAAGAGCTCACGATGTCTTGTGCTTTCTCGATACTTCAGCTTCCATTTCCAGTGCTGCACTCTGTAGCTATATCAGATTAACTAGGATTTATCTCATGTCAGCCTTTTAAAGATGCAGTAACAGAAGATTATTATCCATTTACAAGCAAAACAGTCTCTCTATATCCATCCTCTGCTCTGCATTAAGATACAAGAATAATGATGCGCTTGATTAAATTCTGCAGGTTATCAGGAGCCATGATCAGTTGGACAATGAAATTTCTAGCCTGTAAAGAATCTAGTTACTCATGTTTTCTTGAGGACCTCATTTTGCTGCGTGGCTCGCTCTCTCGTGCTTTAAAGGCCTGGTTTTAATAGAGCCATTTTTACAGCATCAAAACAAGCATACTCAGGAGAGTATAATTTCTAGAACTGCTCAGCAGTGGCCTAACCCTGCTCCCCATGAATACACCAGCAACATTCCCACCAACTTAGATGGGCACATGTGGAACGATGCTGAGCTTTAGCAAAAATCCTACCCAGGTTGTCTGAGATTTTCTTTTCTTTCTAATAACAGTCTGAAATGTTTGCATATTATAGATATATATATATAAGCAATATAATAGGAATATATATACACAATGTACTATATGTAGTATACATAATGTATATATATAGTATACAATATAGTATATAGCAGAAAAAGAGAGAGATTCTCTGATTCCATATTATTGTAAACTTCCTGCATAATTTTTTTTTAAACCAGCTCACATTATGCCAGCTCATTTGCCTTCTGCTCAACTCCACTCTGCCAGTCTTAACGGTCTCTCTCAATGTCATCTTGAGAGAAGGACAGAGCTCAGCCTATAGTCCGACTAAGTACTTGAACTTATATGCCAGCGGATGGGAAATACATCCAGCAAACCAGGACTGATGTTCTTAAGCCCACATGAAGTAGGGTGCACATCCTGAGATGAGGAAAGGTGTACAGGTAGCAATCCCCAAGTCAAAGAGTAGAACATTTCTGCACTCCAATGTCCCTCTGAAATCTCTGGCTCTCAATGTTGGCTTCAGAGGAACTGCATCAATTGAAAGAGAAGGAAGATGGACCTGATTATACTGACTGATTCAATCTCCTCCATAGTTTAGCCATCCTAAAGCTAACAACAGCAACAACAAAAAAAGGTCACTGAAGTCTAATAGGCTATTTTCAGCTTTAATCTGAGCCCATGACTGGTTTTGGAATGGCAACAATCATACAAAAGCTAAGAGTGATGACTACTGACCAAGGACACACAGTACAGACAAAAAGATTACCTATATAATGGATGAGGACACAAGAAAGAGGAAGCAAAATACATAGGGAAACAGTATTAAGAATGTTGATACATCTGTGCTGTATTTGAATGTCTTTACAAATAAGTAATTGTGAAATGCAATTAAAAGTACAACCCAAGTATAGCACAAATACAAGAATGTCTGCATTGGAATTCCATAACTTTTCTTTATTCACTGTGATACATTCAAACAAAAGTGCTCCAGATAACAGCCATAAAAGTAAAGGAAATCTAAAATAAAAAGGCAGAAGACGACCATCAGATACATACGGTGATTATTCATATTTCAAAGCATTAGTAACTGCTTGTATCCGAGTGCACCAAAAATCCACGTGGAAACCCACATGGAACATGGAAACATGGGCCCACACAGGGTCCATGTTTTTGTATGCTGCGCCTATAAAAATAATAATCATAGGCAGCTCTAGCAAAAATGCCCTTCAGAACTAGAGCTGAAGCCATCACAAAGATAAAGCACCATCAGGCATATGTTTACAAATGCCACAGTAATTAGTAAAGTGAAAGAAAGGCTTAACTGAACTAACATTTTCCTCATATAGCACAGGGCAACTGCCTAGCCTCATTCCTTCCCAGCTCTGCCATTTCACACGAGGGGCTTGTGTTTGCCCCACAACACCAGTGCCAGGTGCAATGTGGTGAGCTTCAGGAGACAGTGAGAGACAGAAGGAAGAGAAACTGGAACTGGAGCCAGTGTCTATCCTCCTATTCAAAAAGTGTCGTTGTGGCAGCATGTACTTAACCATGTTACTGCAATACAGTGGCAAAATCCACCTGAGAAACACTGTACAGACCACACTGACTTCCCAGTGCTCTTTGCTGAGCTACAAATATTTGGCTGGGCTGATTTTTTACTGTGGTTCTTGTTTTAAACTACAATTCTGCTACAGTAAAATAAGTCACTTGTGTTGATAAGAGACAGCAGGGCATCACTTCATCGCTAACTGGGAGTACATCCTACAATCTGGCTCTATTCCAGCTGCAGAATTACTGAACTGTGCATATGACAAGAACTGCTGGTGACTCGAAAATCTGATGGGGACAGGAGGAATCCTGCCCCAAACAACACAAGAAACAGAAGTGAAGATGCTGTAAAAATTATCTTTGAAAGGGACATGATGGAGAGACACTCATAAATCTAGAGTTACTCTGCCTTATGTATTTGTGGGTAGAACAGCACAGATCTTCAACAAAAAGGGAAAAAAAAAAAAAAAATCGATAAAACCTTTGTCCTCCTCTCCCCTTGACCTGCTTTTCAACCAGCAACTCAGATGGCGAGCAAGACCAGACAGGCCTCCCCTGCAAAGAGTCTGAGTTGCTGACAAGAGATTTTCCTTAAAAGATCACAGATCACAACAGAAGACAAGCCTCTGTCCCCACAGGCTTTCTATAATAGTATATTCATAGGGATGCTGCTAGGTGTAAGGCTATGCCCCAGCTGCTGTAAAGGATTTAAGTCAATGTATTTGTGTTTATCAAAGCAGGATGCAATAGCATTGTTCATATGACCAACATCACCTTCACAGTTAAGTCCTTGCAAGATCAAGGTCCGTTTGCTCAAAAAGCATTTTTCTTAACTATGTTACTAATAAAGTCTCAAATCACACAGGCTGAAAGAAGTTTAGAAATCTTATGTAGTTATTTACCCTTCACGCTATTTGTGTGGCATTTATCTCCCACAGTGCATGCCTTGCCCTTTTCACACTCCCCTTCTCATGCAGGAACACAAACCTGTAATGTTTGTGTTGCAAACACCATTAAATGCCCTTCTGCAGCGCCCAACAGCATAGAAATATTTTCTTTTAAAAGTTCAGATCAAAGCATTTCTACTAATCCTAGGATTTATTAAAACAAACATTGTAGGCATGAGATAGTCAACAGCGTCCCTTTTATAAGATTCTTTGGAGACGGTTCCGATTTTGTACTGTTTACTGACCCGCCCCTAATTAATCTTCAGTTGCTCAGCTGCAAAGTCAGCAAGTCCACCTGCTCCTTCCCCATCCTGAAGACGTTCCTCTCTCCCCAGTTTCTAGCTGTAATGGCTGCACCACACAACCACTGTCCTGAGAACAAGGTGGCTTGCTTGCAAAGCTATAGATCACATCCTGGTGTTGCAAAAATCGTATCACACACATTTGCAGCAGAAGTCTAGCCTTTCCTCAGAGGAGTAATTAAAACCAGTCACTAAGTGCTTTCAAGGAGTTTCATCGTCTTTATCCTTCCCTGCAGTCAAGGTAGTTGCCTTTGATCCAGTAACATATCTGTGCATATTTGAGGGGTGTGATGCGAACAGCTACATTGAAATCCTGTGGTGTGCCATTCATGTCCACCCACTGATGGCCTGAAAATATTCCAATAATTTTACGCTCCCATTTGTGATTCTGCCTCTTCCACATCCTCACATACACCCCCGATCCACTCGCACCTGGCTGGGCATCACACTGCTGGTACAACAGGTCGTATGTTTCATCTTTGACATCACAGAAACGGTAAACCAGGTTTCCCGGCCGATCATTGTCATAGCCAGAGAAGTGAATCCTCCCTCCAGGTAGGTGCCTTGCCGGTGGGCTCACACCTATCTTCATAAACTTTCTTTTATGAGGCTTCTTGAGCTCCAGCAGGGCATAGTCATAATCCATGCCAATATCATTGGCATTTCCTTTGATCCATCCTTTGGGAACATGGGTTCGTTTCACTCTGATCCACTGGAATTTCATTTTCTCAGGCATTGTCGAGCTGGTAATATTGGCCCCTCTGCTGCCATCTTTCAGTTTGGGCTTCAGGAACCCCACCCGCAGTTTCTGAGCTCCTTTGACATAACTTTTGCCATCATGGATACAGTGAGCAGCAGTAAGAACATGCTTTTCAGCCACTAGTGTCCCCGTGCAACCCGTAGACAGCTTCACTGATGTGGAGAATGGGTAATTCAACAAGAAGTCCTTCCCAAAAATGCTAAACCTGCTGTCATATCCATAGATCTGCCTCTTAGTTCGAGATTTGCCTTGAGACCCCTCACCACTGTTGCTCAGAATATATATGCCCACTTCAGTTTCAGTGAGGCTACCGTTAGCATACAAGGTTTCATAGGACAGGTAGTTCTTCACTTCTTCATACGTTGGCAGCGGGGAACTTTTGTGGCACGCTGGGCCACAAGGAGATACCACTTCCAGTTTGGTCTCTGCATCAAACCGTGGTTTGTCCAAGTTAAGGGTAGACTGTGGCAGGATGACTGGAACTCTGTAAGATGGCCAAGTTGGCTTCCAGTGGGAACTGGAGGGCAGCACATCTTTAGCAGCACACAGAAGGAGGATTAAAGTAGACAAGCCTGCCATTCTGAGTGCCAGTCTGCGGAAAGCAAAAGAAAGTTCAGTTACTCATCCAAATATGTTGCAAGATTACTCTAGACCGCTACGCAATAGTTTGCCAACCAAGCATAGTTTTTAGTATTGCTTTTAAGTGTCTTACTGAAATTAGAGACTGCAAAGTTTGGTGTCCATGGAAGGAGGAAACCTGTATAATGCATCATAATTACATAAAAACATGCTGGCCCTTGGAGATACTTACGTTATAGGTCTGTTATTAGGTTACATCACGGCGTTGGTTTCTTCTTTTTAGAAGACTTCACTCTATGAACTTACTTACATTGTATATTCAAGAGCTTCCAGGTTATGTGGCACATTGCATCACAAAACTGGTCCTGCTCTACAAGTCCCATAATAAGGGTCAAGCAATTTAAATGGAGTCAAATATTGTAAGTTCCTCAGGCTCCTCAACATTAAACTACTGCCTTAATCTGTATCTTGAAACAAGCATCCCAGATTAAGACTCGAAACACAGGGACATTTAACCCTTACTGTGTGAAGCACCAACTCCCTATTAACATAATGGGAAGTTATGGCATTTTCTTTATATAACATAAAGAAAATTTATTCTGTACATAAATTCCTGCATTCAGAAGCCATAACTCCTGCGAAAAATTAATGTCTTTTATTTTAGCTAGATTACAGCATTCCCTGGAAGCTCCCACTTACTTTCTGACTCCATTGAGTAAGATCTTCAAAAAAGGTCCTTAAATCACTTTACAGTTTGCCATCTTAGCCAGACACATCAAGCTGATGATAGGAACAGGCAGCTGGAAAAAGAAGGTAACCTGAACATGAACAGGTTTCTAAAACATTACTGCATGGGAGACTCACTTCCCCTTGCAGCTCATACCAGAGGGAGGTTTCTGTTCCATGTAACATTTGCTCTCCCCTAGGCTTACATGGGAAAGAGTGATATGATTGCACAAGAGCAGCTAATGAAATAAGTTTACAGTTCTTGAGGGAATTTTCAGTTAACATACTGACTTATTCCTTCATAAACTCAATTAATTAGAAATGCAAACCAACCCCCCTCTGAGCATGAGGAGGCAAATGGGACTGTAAATGTGTTTATGAACCGCAGGCAGAGTGCCTCAGTCTGCAGAGAACAGCGTGCACTAGTATGGTGTCAAGAAAATGTGTAACTTTAGTTTACTTGAAAATTAGCCATACAGCTGAATCGCTGCAGGAGGCATTGCGCTCTGGGCAAGAAGGCAGGATGCCTCATGCAAAGATTATTCAAACAAAACTTCACAATTATGTTGAGCTTACACATATTTAAACCCTGCTGAGGTTACATTGATCCCAACTGCAGGATCATTCCTGAAATACCTCAAACGAGTAAACGAAAGCAAATCACACAGGAGATGACCACAGCTATCTAAGAATAAAAAGAAAAATCCATTTTGTAGGAATGCTTCATCCCTAAGCTGCATTGAAAAAGACTTCAGAAGCTACAGCCTGCAAAGCCCAAAGATGTCCAACGCAAATATTAGGCCTGGATTCTTTCATAGTTGGTAGCATCATCTTTGGGAATGGATGCTATAACTAAAGCACACACAGCTCAATGTTCAAGATATCAACTGACTCACACAGGAAATCAAAATATTTTGATTCCAAAAAAACTGATGTAGATGAACAGAGTTGATGCTACTTATGCCCACAGAGGCAGGTACTAACTCCTCCAGAAGTCACCATATCAGTTGATAATGTTTTCATTATCAGACAGAATATCACCCTTAAAAGGGCTGTATTTTTTTCTAGAAGGGCTAAACGCTATAGAATGTGTTATTTTATACCTAACAGGCAAGTCATGCTGGAAAACACAGGCCATTCTAAACAGGAATCAGAATTGCATAATCTTGGATGTCACAAAACTGGAAAATAGTTGCTTATTCATTCAAGAGAAACTATCAGCTCCTCTGGCTCCTTCCTGAATAAGGGTATACTCAGAAAACTATGGCACAGATACTGGATGCTGTCTGGGTTTTGCAAGCAATCAAATTGCTGGTTGGTATCAGGATGGCCCAAGAAACACCTGCTGTATAAACAATGATTAGGAAAGTATAGAAAAAGAAGATAACAGGGATAAATGTTACCACTCTATCTCCACAGAGAAAACATACATTAGCATAAGTCCACTGATAACTGTCCTAATTGGTGACAGCGAGGACTGTACATGGTACACGTACAATGTTTACTGGTCTCATAGTTGGGAGCTGAGAACAGACTAAATCACAGTTATGCTGTCCATCACATAACATATCCCATTATTAAAGAGCACATATTTACATGCACAATCTGCTCCCTTCCAGGTCACAGTGAAGTTACTCCAAAAATGACATCTGAAGCTTTTTCGATAGCTGGAATCCCTATTGAAATCGTATCACTAGTGCCACTAGTTGGATGTAAAAATCATTCATGCTAATTGAGTCAATGCTGGCCCTTGGCTTGTTAATTTAGCTGGCAGGGGAAAACTGAAAGCATCTTGTCAGCTGTTATTTGCACGAACAGCCAGATTGCCCTGTGCTCGTCAGCGCAGCGACCTGAGGAAGGGACTGTGTGCCCAGCAGCTTCCCTGCATCCTCCGAGAGCATCAACAGGGCTGAGACGAGGGATTACCTGTCCCTGCAACCTGCCTCCCCTTTTCTCCTTACCATCACCATTACACCAACACCAACACTGGAAAAGCGGTTTTAGTCAGCAGAGGGCAGCCGCCCAATGAGGAGAACAAGACAGAAGCCCAAACTCCAGCTGGTCCCCAAAAGAGGCTTCAGAGGAGCACACCGTATCTCTGTTCTGTGCTCTGTTAAAGTCGCATTTACTCCGCTTCGTATCTCCGAGCACCCACATCCCCTGCCTCCTCTGTGCTATGATCACATTGCAGATGTATGGGATAAAAAAGGCTTTTCATCAGCTACAGAACTTTTCTGTTATCTCAGATGTTATTAGAACTAACCACCATAAAATACAATTGTGAGTCTATGTCTGACCATAGATGCTAAACAGTGCTCACAGACAAGGGCATTTAGTGAAGTCTTCATGATTAATTATGTCTCCAGATGATACATTATTATTGTCCCATTTGTAATAAACTAGCCCTGGGCTGCAGTAAACAGAATAAAGATATCTTATTTATAACAGGGTGCCAAATTATTGCATGATATCTCTTTCTATATAGATCTTTCCTCTTTAAAAAAAATGGCTATGCAGAAAAACAAAGGAATTTAAAAAATTCCATCTGAATTTAAAGAGACCTACCAGTTAACCCCTTCTTTCCCTTTTTCTTTACAGCAAAGAAAAAAAAACAGTTGAAAAAATCTATGTTAAAACACTCTATGTTCGACTACTTACGCGTGGGTGACCACGAAAGCTGTCCTCAAGCACAGCAAACCGGTAAGCAGCAGCGGGCTATCCCGACCGGCTATCACAAAACGGCAGCGAATGAATTACGACGCGCCGCTCCGCCGTAGCACGGTTCTTCTGTTCCTATTTAAACTGTGTCACAAACTCAATCCACCCTTTGACTCTGCACAAAGCCCTGCTCTGACACCCAGCACAGGAACCCCCTAGAAAGCGGTTTGTACACAATCACACTCGCTAAGGGAATTAAAATTGTTTCGAGAATGGACACAGTGACAGCCACCCCGGGGCTCACCGCACTGCCACGACGCTTTGCAGTCACGCTTCCCTGCCGGCGGCGGGCATTCGTGCCTCGGCGCAGATGCTGGCGAAAGGGCCGCCTTGTTTGAACGGGCATGGATCATTTTCTAATAAGCAAGCAATTTTTCTGGAAGAGCTCGCCACTTCGAGGGTGGTTCCTGTGATAGATGGCTAAGCGACGATAAGTCTGGAGCGTACCGCAGGAAAGCCTGCGAACGCAGCAGCCTCCGCCACGTCCAAAATGAAGAAAGTTTTTCCACAGTGCTGCAAGCCAGGACCATTAACACGGCAAAAAAAAGCTAGAGAAAGAGAGCGAGAGAAGGGGAGAGAGAAAAACCTGCCTCACACCGAGCTGTAGAGGTGAACCAAATTACTGCTACTGCTGTGCCAAAATACCTCAGCTGCTTTTCTTCGTCACAGAACTTGTTAAAACACAGCAGAAATAAGTGAGTCGTGCTGTAAGGATTGCAGAAGCCTTGCCCCCATTTAAATGGGACACACACGGCTCTGCCCGGGATGCCGAGGCGGGGGCTGAGGTTTCCCTGCCTCGCTGAGGGTTACGAGCTGCACCAGAAAACCCGAAAGCGACCCTGACGCCGGCAGGCCGAGGGCGGCTGCCAACGGGCTCGGCGGGTATTTTGACACGTGCATCAGAGCGGCGCAAAACGGGGAAAGGGATCGCGCCGCACGTTACCAGTTAGTCCAGGTTTTACGGGCAATTCCTCCGTCTCCTTCCACCGCTCCCCTCCTGCCCCTCACCTCTGCTCGCGGGCAGCGCGGCCCTGGCGTCGCGGGGCGCTGCGGAGCCCACGGGGCGACGGCTCGGCGGCTCTCCCGAAACCAAACCCTGGCGCTCGGGCGAGGAGCGGAGCGGAGCGGAGCGTGACGCCGCGGCTGCTCCTAACTCCTCCCGCGCATCCTCAAGTGCGAAAAGTGGCAAATACGGGGTTTGGCTTTTTTTTCTTCTTTTTTTTTTCTTTTTAACCAGCTGGGACGCTCCGCCGGGCCGAGAGGCGCAGCCTGCCCAGCGTCACCCCCCGGGAGGGCTGGGTCTTCCCCTCCCTCCTTCAGCGGTGATGGCTGCGGGTGGCCCCGGGCGAAGACAGGGGCGCCCGCTCCGCTCCGCTCCACCCTTTTGTCCGCCGGTCCCCGCCGGCTGCCCCCGCGCCGCGACGGCCCCGGCCGCCGGCAGGTGAGGCTGCCCCGCCGCCCGCCCGCCCGCTACCTACCCGCTGCCCGCGGCGGAGTGCCTCCGCGAGCGGCTGAGGCAGGTGGCGGGGCCGGTGCCACCCCTCCCGCCGCCTGCGCGGGGCCGGGGGCGCCTCCCCCTCCCGCGGGGCGGAGCGGCGCGGGGCGGAGCGGCGCCTCCCGCAGGTGCCTCCCCGCCGCCGCCACCGCCACCGCCGAGCCCCGCGCCGCAGCGCGCCCGCCGGCGCAGGCGCCCTCCGCGCCCGCGGGAGGCCGCGCTGTGCCCGCTGCGCCGGGCGAGGCCGCGCCCGGAGCCGCCGCCCCCCCCCCCCCCCCGGGGTGTCACCCCCCTTTTTGCGCTTTCACTCTCATTTTTGGTTTTTTTCCTGAGGAAAACACGCCTTTTTTTCTCCTCCCGCCCCTGTTTCTGCCGTCGCTCGCCCCCCACGTCCCGCCGCTGCCGGGACCCTCAGCCTCGCCCCCGGGGGTGACCGGGCAGCCGGGGCCTGGCGCGGGGGCTCCTCGGGGCCCTGCCGCGGCCTCCGGGGCGTCGCTCGCCGTCCCCAGCTTGGCGGGTCCCGGCGGCGGCCGCCTCTCGCCGGGTGCCGGGCGGCGATGCCCGGGGTCCCCCCGCCGCCACCGGGCAGCAGGGCCGGGGAGCAGAGGCTGGGGGAGCTCTGCGGTCTCTCCCATCTGTTGCCTCATCAGGCAGATATTTGACTTTAATTGTCAGGCACGTTCTTTGTGCGGGCTTTAATTACTCATCCGTCTTGAACCCTCGTAATGATATCTGGCAAGAAGAAGAGGGGGCCGGAGCCAAGAAGGCAAAAAATCCTGCAATGTGTTTTAACTCCCAGAGAAAAATCCACAAAGGGTTTTGCCAAAACTCCCAGCTGATCACTATTACCCCAGAAAGGAAATATAAATTTCGCAGGCATCGATTTATGTGCTGCCTTCCGCTGACCTCTCGGCTGCTACAAAGGAGCAGCAGAGCTGGGGGCGTGGAAGGGTCCACCCTGCTCATGGACCCTGTGTGAGGAGTTGAGGCGCTACAGGAACTTAAATTCATAGATGCGATTTTTAAACTTGCATTTATTTGGATCTAGCACCAACCCCGTTTCGGTCTGCAAAGGGATTGTGGCAGAAGGTTGGAAAAAGCGAGCAGTACAAAAAAATGTGAAAAACTAAGAAGTCCGTGCTGGCAGACAACCTTTTCTCAGCTAACATGGATGATTAGAGAAGAGTTGCAACATCGGGAGCGGTCCCCAGGGATACAGGCCAAACATTTCAGCAGAGATGGAGCTAGAGAAGGCAACTGGTGTTAGCGGGAAGCAGGGGCTGGTAATACCAGGTTAAGTCACCAGGAATGGATCATGAAACAGCGAGGAAGATAACTGGAAAATCAGTATTCAGCTAACAACTGGCCCCGAGCTAACAAGTAGCACTGCATCGGAGTGATATTAATAATATACTAAACCTTAATGATTATAATACTGCTATACTAAATGACACACTGATAGTATCCCTCCCTTGTGGAGCATCTCCTCTCTGCATCTGCTTGCCTCCTGATCAGAGATACGCAGCCCCGCTGCTCAGGATGCTTGGCCCTATATACTTTAGCAGTTTTGCATGGATAGAGGAGTTGGTCCACATCTTGTAGGGAGGGAGCTTCTCGAGATTTGATCACGTAGTGGAAGTCAGAGCTGCAGCAGTGGTCCAAGCAGGCTCTTGGTTTCCATGTGCATACAGCCGCTTCTGTCACAACTGCCAGGTTTCTTTCTGGACCTTCCTGACTTTCCTCTCACAGGTATTCCTGGCTGTAGTAGGTCACCACACTGAATCAGGCCTCTCGATCACTCTTCTGAAAAAGTGCAGATTGCCCAGTAATCACTTCTAGGTGACCCAAGACCTTCCACCGAAAGCTGTCTATATATCCCTCCTCAGTTTTAGCTCAGATGTATCCACCTTTCTTTATCACACAGTTTTTCAAGAGTCTTAGCAGGAAGAAGGAAAAAATATTAGCATAACTGTTTTGTGTGTTTTCCCCTAATTCTTATTTACAGTGACTGTGAATAATTTCTGACTACAGAACGATTTTAATCTCCAGACACAAATTCAAATAGACACCATCCTAGAAGATACAACACTGATAGAACTGTTTACAGCAGGCAGAGAGACAGAGAAAGAAGATACTGCTGACATGTATAGTGGGATCCAACCCTCATAACTGGAGGGCACTGGGATTTCCTGGGCTATCCATGATACAGTATAGACTGCAGACCTTCCCCTTCTGGAGCAGCAGCTCAAAGTCAGGCAGGATGCCCTAGGGCATCTCAAATGAGACTAGAAACCTGTGTTTAGGCAAATCACTCAAACCATAAACAGTTACATATAGAGGTCTACATCAGAGGTGTTCCCTTTGTGCTTCCTAATCGCCAGTAGAGAGAAAGAGGCACTGTAGGGTGTACTTTATCTGACCTATTTTAGACATATACAAAATGAAAAATGAAGGACTCCCCCCCTCCAAAAAATGTGTATGTAAATGTCCATATTTAGTCAGAAAAACCTCACCATACATTTCGTTGTTTCCCAGTGTGTCTCTGTCCTTGGGTGACTGCTGTCTCCTTACTTCTGATTAGGGGAAAAGGATCATCATCTTCTTGTATTGTGTTTGTACAGCACCTACCGAAACGGGGAGCTGGTCCATAGCTAGCAATCCACAGTATTTCAGTTACATAGATTATGAGACATGTACATCTATGTGCAAAGCAGACAGACGAATAAGAACCACAAGACTTGGTTTCTACAGGACTTCTGAGAATGAAACCTTAAAGAAAGTGTTGGGCAAAACTTTCACACCAAAAGCAGTGAAAAAAGCCTGTAGCTTTAAATGAAGTTATGAGTCAATTGATTACCTTAAATACTCCTAGATTTTTAATTATTTTTGAATCATAAGCTCAGAAAGGACAGATTATCTGGCCTATCTTAGTGCCTACCTTAAGAAAGAATAAACCACTACCCAGTTCTCTCCACCAGCTATAAGGATAGTCTAATGTGTTTAACTTTTAATAAAAAGGAGGGAAAAAAGCAATTACAGATTTTTTAATGTGTGTAATTCCTAAGAAACAAGAGACCTGGTGAAACTGGACTGTACAAGCATTTTTTAAAAAGAGTAAATTCCAAGATCTGTGTGTTACTGTGAGCCATTGTTAAGGCAAAGAGCAATAAGTGACAACATACGTAAGGGTGAGGAGGTATTAGCTGTTCTATATTGTCAAGTGATAACACACATGCTGACTTTTCACCACCTTGCGAGTAAGCTGAAAATGAAACAGTCTACAGGTGGGAGCCCTAATGAATGGCACTGTCAGGAGATAATTTCTTATGGTTGAAGAAATCTTTTATTCTGTGGGGAAGTGAAGTAACCTGGCATTATGGGCCAGAGCCAGATTCCGCCACAGACAATGGAGTGATTTCAGAGGCCACTGAGTCTGGAAGGAAGAATGACAACCCACAATTGGCTCAAATGAGTCCTCCCATTGCTCACTGCTGATGTAATGCAACAGAAAAGGTCTGGAGCTTCCCAATGCAATGGCACCTATCCAGCAGGCTCTTTTTTCATTGCATGGGTTAGAGACCCCTGTGCACAGATACCCTATTTCCCAAAACTGTTTCTAACTGCAGGAGGAAGAAGTTCAAGGAGAAGACACTGTCTGTATTCTTTTGAGAACAGCATATTTTGAAGGCAAGGATGATGCATTAATTAGGGCACGAGACCGGGATGTTAGAGAAGCCAGTCCTCTTCCCATCTCTGCCCCATCTCTGCTGCACGACTTCAGCAAGTCTCTCTGCTCTTCAGTACCTCAGTTCCTGGTCTGTGCAATGAGTGTGAGAGTATGCTTTATCTCACTGCAATGTTATGAGGATAAATAGGGTGGCAAGTGTTCCGTGATCTGGTGCTGTGCTGATGGAAAGGGGAAGGGCACAGATTTGCTTCAAATATGTTGCACTGTAAGATGATAATGAACTCTTTTTTTTTTTTTTTCAGTTTTCCAAGACTGTAGAGTCAGTGTAGTGGGAGAGGCACTTACTCTTCATTCACAGAACTAAGATGCTTTTTGTGTATCAGCTCTTAAGGAAAAATATGAGGATTGAGATTCTTAGTTGTTTGGTTTATGAAAAAGGTTGTTGAATGGGAGAATTCATAGGCTGAGTATTAAAACATCATATATACATATCTATCTATCTATCTCCTTCCTCTCATGATAAAAATCTTGTCATCAGCAAGTGTGATGCAATGGAGCAGGGTGAAGGACTCTGTAGCCACAAACAGGATTACTCTGCCCAAACAAAGACAACTAAAAGCTAGACATGATCACCGTAGCCTAGGCTCCCTTTGCAGGCCATGGCCTTCATGGGCTTCCTCACAGAGTGGTTCATTATCTCCTAAAATGACATTTAAGATATGCCAGACAGTCATCCTTTAAGGTGCCCATTTCCTTCCACTGTCTAGAAGGAGAGCTTAAATCTAACTTTGAGATGCTTACAGTTAGGTGAGATGCATCCCACCCAATGTGTCCATCTTCTTCCTGGGTGGATGAGAAAATCTGAGCATCTAAGTTGCAGTTTACACTAATATGGTAAAGTTTAGATTACACAATTTCATCTGCAAACATAACTGCAAATAAACATCTTTGCCTGCCAATTCAGGCTTTGCAGAAAGCTGCTAAAATTATTGGGAAAGTTAACCTACTACTACATAGGAAACACCTACTACACAGGTAACATTGGACTGAAAATACAGTGAAGGCCAGTCAGGGCATTTAGGAGTAATTTCACAGATTTTTTCCACAGCCTTCAGTTGAAAGGCTTATCATGATTATCTGTACCTGTCAGATAGGAAGTGGGATTCTCTAAATACTTGTTTGAAAGTTTGATCAAAATATGAGATACATAAAATAAACTAACTGAAAAAAATGAGGAACAATATTTTAATTCGGCTTGGTTCAAAAGTCGCAACAATATATATTTTATATATGCTGTAAACCGCAGAGATCTTGGGACTTACTGGTAATCATAGTACTGAAAGCATTTCTTACAACTGATATTTAAACTAACAGTGCCCCTTTAATTTTGTGATAGTGAAAACATGTTGAAATAAAACAGACACCTGGATTTGTTCCAGCAAGACTGAGATTCTTGCAAGACACTGCATCTTCACCATTTGGATAAACAGCATATCAATACAGTGAAGTAATCCCAAAATAACACCTTAAAAATAAAACATTCACTGCAACTGCACTCACTGAGAATACTCTGGGACTTTCCAGAAAAAGGGAACCTTCAATATTATGCAGAGCTGGTTCACTTTCATCACTACCATTTTTGTTTTCATGCTGGTCTGTGTCTACCTGCTTGGTTTAGATTCTGCTGTAGGTTTCAGCACTCTGTCTGGTGGTTATGAATCCACGATGCACTCATCTAACCATAGTGAACTATAACATTTTATAAGTGCTGTATGTGACAATGAAGTTACTGTATACTGAGAAACCAAAGGGCATTGAGGGGGTTACTAGACTGCCTTTGAGCTCCAGTTTGAGATCAAACTCACCTTGTGCCCAGCTTGTTTAAAGAGCAGCCTGTGTTCAGTGACCACAGGGAAGGAGAAGATTAGACCTTACGTTACCCCACCCATGCCTGTGGTGCAGATGAGCTAGGCCCAGCGTTTGGACCAAACCTTTCACCATGCGCCCATCAGCCTTTGCAGTGATGTCACATGGCTAATGCTGGGCAGGATCTCTCCTAGTCCTAGTCCTCTCCTAGTTGCAGCAAAAGTTGGTGGGGTTTATAAAATGCTTGAGCTGAGGCTTAGTTCAACGTCTGGTCACACTGCATCCGACACAAAGGCGTGCTGAAGCTAGCAGTGTGGATTGCAAGTGAGAGACCACATCACTTTTCAGACCATGTTCTAGCTTCAGTCTGTCAGGCAGCACAGACAGAGCCTATGTACTTAAAACTCCCCTCAGGGAGAGGAAGGGTTGTGGTTTTGTTCTTGGCAAGAACATCCTGTGGGGGATCTAGGCCCAATAGGGTTGCCTAAAGCAGGTGCATCTCCCTGACTTCCACAATGACAAGCAAAAGGAAAAAACAGGCAGGGACTGGGACTATTCTAATGAGCTGTTTTGTCTTCATTTCTCAGTCAAATTAGCCTTTGCTGATAGAAATACAGCGAGCACATATCCATGAATTGGTGCTCCCAAGGGGAATAGACCTACAGGCCCAGAGTGTAAAGGAAGCAGGTTCAGCCATCACAGCCAGCGTATGAGACTGTGTGGTAGAGGACTCTGCTCTGAGAGTTGGAAAGGAGTTGTATCAGCACCAGGAGAGATCAGTTAGGATTAGCTTGGGAAGAAGTAAACAAGATTAACCTCAGCTAATTTTAGCCACCTAAAAATTAGGCTAGTAGCCGCAGTGAGGCCATCTTCAAGTCAGTGGAGAAGAGGAATCTCTGGAGGGCAATCCATCCCACTCATGTTAAGTGCTGCACTTATTACTGAGTGAACCATACCCTGGAATGATTTTCTCTTGGATGTGAGCAGAGGCAGCCTTGAAAGCTCATGTGGAGAGAACCTTTGGCTTTTAAAGTTAGATGGCAATACAGCATTCATATTTAAGTCCTCCTCACCAGAGAATTGCTCTTGGGCAGCTCTTCTTCACATCTTGTCAAAATGAGCTTGGCTTGTTTTCCAAATCACATGTATCCAGCTATGAAAACAGCAAAGAAGATTTTTCTCCCGAACAGGCAACCTGTTTCACTAACCTTTGGTCCTTTTCCTTCCCCTGTGGCAGATGACATCTTGCATTTGCAAGGTAACAATTGCTATTTTATGCATCTCAGCTGTGACTGCAGCTGCAAATTCCATGTGAGGCATAGATAAACTGGAGGTAGTTAAGAAAAAATAAACAAAAGTGATTAAGGGTAAATACTTGTGTAGTTTAGCAAAGGAGGAATGTAACAGTCTATGCTTGCAGCGTACAGTATATAGGACCCTAAGGAGGAATTATTTTATATGGGACAAAAGAGTATAATGTCAAGAGTATAATGTGATGAAATAAGAAAAGACATATTTGGACTAAATGTCACCAGAAAAATTTCTGACTATGCAAGCTGGTTGTGAAATAGTTTTCCAGGGGAATTTTTTTTCCCAAGGATATATAAATTAGGTGAGGCAAAACATTAGGAAGGGGAACAGTCCTGAATTCCATGTAGCAGTTTAGATGATCCAACAGGTCTTTCCCAGCACTAATTACTGCAGTCTACAGTTCAAAGCCTAGAAGATAAGAAAATCATTTGATGATACGCCTTACAGAGACATCCCTCAAGCAATATTTATAGCTAGTCTGAATTTCTTATAACTTATTTCCTGCACAGAGGGTCTTGTAATGCATTTCAAAACTCAGAGATGAGTGTCTAAAAATAGCTCTGTGGTGTTCCATACTATTGACCATATATTTACTGGTGGTCTGTAAATATTTTCTCTCTCAAATGTACTCCGCAAAAAAGACTGTTTTCTAGGTGCCAAATCTACACTCAGTCTGCACTCAGTCTGCCCTCTTCCACTTAAGTTGGGTTCTCTTCTGTACCGAGGAGAGAGGTTTAAGTGGCCAAGTTTAATTTTTAATGATGTTTATACAGCCTCACAGAAGCTGAATCAGATAAAGACATGGATGTTACAGGCCTGAGTCTCGGGCTTCAGCACAAGGAGCTGGGTGATATATCAAACCTGTAGATATCATTTAGAATTTAACATAACTTTCTCATCCTCATCCTCATTGAAAACATGAACAAAGGACAAGCAGGGTATAGATATCTGCCTACATTTAGCAACAATAACTCTGAGAGGCATCCCATATAACTTATCGCACTGTTCCGCTGCCACCTTAGCAGAGGACTTCATGGGCAGGAAGGAACCCAACCCTGACATCCACACAGATACTCCCCAAATGGTAGTTCAGCCACACTTGGTAGAAGTAAATGTCCTGACACTGCCTTCATCCTAGCGTGTGAGTAAAAGAATCCCTTATAATTGCTGTTTGGAGTAGTGGACCTGGGCCATGGGGAAAGAACCCCTGAGGAACATTTGCTGCTCCTCAGGTGCCACAAAACATTATAGTCTATCTTCATTTTGTGGTTATGTTATCCGCAATAGGAGGGTTTTATAGCTACAGAGAACCACTGTGATCTAGCCTGACATCCTGCACAACCTGTTGGATTTCTTTTCCCCAGGTCACTAGCCGCACTTCAGCTACAAAAATATTTTAAAGAACAGTCAGTCTTGAGCTAAAAATTATTACAGGAGAGTGGTATATTACAGGCTTTGGTTCGTTATTGTCTGATGAAGAATTATCTCTATTTGTATCTCAGCTGTTTATCAAGATGTGTTATGGTCCAAGGTGTTCAAAGTCCAAGTATACTATATCAGTACCATTGCCGTTATTCTAAAACTCATAATTTCGTGGAAGGTAGTACTGTTTGACAAAATCTGTTTCCATAAATCTTAACTACATTACTTTAATCTTTTATTAAATATATCATCATTATTTAATCTAAGACTGGTATCAGGTAGACAAGCCCACAGTCATCTGGGTAATTCCATCTAGCCTATTCAAATATGCATATCACCTTAGTTTCTTCCAGACCTTTACAATTTTCCTTCCGTTTTAGGACTAATTTAAAATTGACAGTTATGATCCAGAGACCTTCTTGAATAGCTCTTTAAAATACTTGATTTTAAAATGTCTAATTTTAGTAACTGCTGTAAGCACTAGTATTTAACTCTTTGAATAATATCTCTATTAGCTAGCAAGTCTAATATATATTTTCAGTGTTGGTTTTCAATATAGGAAACTGTTGCATGTAAGTTTTAGAAAGTCCCACTGTCACCATGGGATATCCAGAATACATTGTTCAGACTAAGTCACCCAATAATAATTCATCACTTTCTCCATACATTGTGGAGAGGTGTTTTAAGAGATATTCATCTTGTGGTTCATAAACTTTTGAGATCATTGGCTTCCCTTATCAGTGACAGCAAGAGGCACTGCTATTTGTGACACACAATACCATTCTGCTATTTCATGGTAACTCTTTGCTGGCTTAGCTATAACAAGTGATTTCAACTGTCTGATCACAGAAATCCTCCCACTAAATTCAGTAATACCAGCTAGGTCAAATTTATTCATGAAAAAGGCAAATTTCTCTTGCTTATTATGCAGACTCTCAGTATTTGCCCAGAGAAAATGACATATTCTCTTCTTTGTAAGTCTTCCTTTGTTCATTTCTCTGCTGCTGTTTTAATTTTGTGCTAATAAGTGTGCTTTTGGTCTACCTTTTCACCCTGCTCTTGCTATCAGCTTAATGCCACAGCCCGATCCCAGAGAAGACTATGTATCCCTTTCTCCTGACTTGCAGGCCATCTAAACTGTCCCCTTTTCCTCAGAAAAGTGGGCCAACATTTCTCAAAGCTTGTAATTTGAACTATTTAGACCGCTCCTACCCAGCTTCTCTGCCTAGCGTTTACCAGTTCTTCCAGATTATCTGAACATTCTTCTTAGCTGTTCCTGGCTGAGAGCTTTGCTCTCAGTAGTACATGAGATATCCTCTCATTAGTATTCCTGTGGACCATCACTAATCATGAAGTCTATTTAGAGAATCATGGACTAATTTAGGTTGACTCTGCAGGTCATCTAGTCTAACCTCCTACTCAAAGCAGGGCCAACTCAAAAGTTCACCTTAGAGTTACTTCTTAGTGCCTGGTAAAGGCCCCCCCTCTTGCAGAGTATCCAGCAGGGATCACCTGCTGCCTTTGAACTGGTTGGCAGTTCTCTGTGGGGACACGTACAGCCTTGCAGGTTGAGACGTCCCTGGCTAGCTACCCCGTGTAGCCCACTATTCTTTCCTAAAGTTCTTGTGCGTATGTTGCTGAAGGAAACAACAAATAGCAAGCTTGGTGATTATGTACAAGGATGGCTTTGATTCTGTTCTCAAAGGCAAGTGAGAAACAATAAAAACAAGCAAGCAGTTTTTCTTGTTTTCCTCAAGTGTCTTATAACAAAATTATTTTTCTGTAAATTTTCATCTGTTATTTACCATGCAGATTGTTTCTTGTGTTGAAGCTGGGTTGGCGGACCTGTAGCATACAACATCTTCATTTCTTGAGAACTTAAGTCACTTAATCTAGCTAAAGACCTGGGTTTGATAAAGTAAAATATGATAAAACTTACAGGTTTGTGCTATACAAGAGATCAACTTGGATAATCCTGTGCATCTTCTACTGTATCAGTCTGAAATTATGAAATGAATGGATTAAAATGGACATGCCATCCTGACTCAAAAGGTACAAGATGTATGCATGACTCAAAGTATACTAACTTCACCAATTTGGAGGCTTACATCATTAACATATTTTAAAATAAATACTTAACAAGGAGCTGTTAAATATTTCCTGCATTGCCAGCATGAAGGAATAAGGGTACAATTCTCCATTGTACTGTAACAGGCATAGTTATAAATGGAAAGACAGTTCTAAAATAATAAATTACCTATTATGTTTCATTAAAAGCCAGCTGTTTTCAACTAGTAGTGAACACGGAATGATCAGTGACAGCAATGCTCCAAGTTATGCTTCATCGAAGTGTACATTGCTTATCAGTATTATGCTGGTAGCTGCTGACCTATTTCATTATATGACTTTCAAACAAACCCTTTTTTACCCTTGCTGTAAAGATAAGCACATTCTTTCAAAGTTCTTAGTAAATAATAGTCATATCTCCATTTACGAAAATAGACTGCAGCAGAAATTCCTAAATGAGCCTGTGTAGCTGGACATGGACAAACTATTATAAATGTTTAAATATTTGATTGGAAAAAAGCCAAGTTTTGAATGTCACAGACAGTGGCCAGTGCCAAGCATCTGATTCTTCCTCAGGATCTGCATGTTTGAGCTGGAGCTAATTGTTTACCCAGTCTGTCGGCCCAGGCAAACAAGTTCCTCAAAGCTCACTGCTGCGCGTCTGCCCGGATCCCCATTCCTTGGCCTTTATGCACTTATTAGGCTTACAATAAAGAACGGCACCGAAGCAAGCACAGATGTTAACAAAGCCAGGGAATGCCAGGCCTGGTCAGGATTAAATCAGTGCATCGTGAATGCTCTTGTTCTGAATGTGAATTTAGGGCTTCTGTTGTGAGGGTAGGCAAGTGGCAGGAGGAGGGTGAGGTAAAGTTGAGTCCCCTGTACTGAACTCAGCAGGAAAAGCTGACAGCTGACTGAATCTTAATTAAGGCCTGACAAACTGATCCTGTGGACAGTATTCTCAACGAAATAAGTGGGAGCTCTGCCTGACTGAGGACAGTATTGTATTATATTACTGCATATGCTGTTTGTATTGGTCCAGAGTCCACAAGCTCTTACTTGGTTTGGGACTGCACTGTGCTACGCATTATGAAAAAGAAATAAAAGATGGTTTCTTGCCCTACAGAGTTTGCAATCAAAGTAGAAAAAACAGAGTTTATCTGCCTATGTTTGCATACCATATTACTGGCACAACTTGGAAAAAAGCCAAGGTCCCTGAACCCCAGTCCAACACTACTGTAATTTAATTAGGTTTCCCAGCTACATCAGTTGGATGTAGATGTAGGTATCAGTTAGATATTTTAGTATGGCATTCCCCTTTGAGTTTTTTATTCCTTTTCTCTCTATATCAGCTTCAGGAGACTGCTAGACATCCCATAATAAAACCCCTTGTGGAATTCTGTGAAGAAGAAAACTTAGTTTGTCTCCAGTGTGCTTGAGGAGATAGCAATAAATTCGAAGAGCTGATTTCCTTTCCCCCAGGAAATGTTTGCAGGACAGAAAGCAAAAGAAATACGGAGTGGGAAAACAGTAGCTTTTGAGGATAGTTTGAGTCTCCTTTCAAAAGTTACCTGAGAAGGTGTTTGTTTTCTCACAGTGGTTAATTCATTTTACAACTTGACCAGAGACCATCCCAGATGATAAAACTTTATAGAAATAGAAAGATATTCTTAGTTTAAGTAACAAACACTGATTGCCTTCTAGGATTAGTGGTGTGCCTTAGGAGCAGAGGTACCTCACATGCACCAGCAACTGCTCCCTCAGTAAACTGAGTGTGCACCAGGATAAGGGGACCATCTGATCTCCATCACTCACTCAGTCTCTGCCCTTTCTGCTGAGACTGCTGATAAATATGTCAAAAAGTGGTGCTGTTGGAAAACTGGATTTAGATTACCAACCCGTGTCTCCCAGTTGCCTCCTGACAATGGCTTTGGTTGCTGCTGTCTTGGACCAGATTCGAATGCCTGGCAAAAAGGAAAACCTCCTTGTGTCACTATCAGTCCTCTCTCAAAACACTTCCCTAGCCACCTTTTCTAACCTGCTGGGAAAGGCTATACACTAGGTTCATCTGTGGATGGAGACCAAAGCCCGCAGCCTGGGGAAAGTAGGGGATACATGGTCAGCCGGCAGGAGACAGAGCGATGGGAGAGGTGCTTACACTCACCCTGAGGCAGCGGGGACCATGTGGAGTTCCTGCACACTAATACTCGCTGCATGGGAAACTAACAGGAGGATCCGGAGGTCATGCACCGCTGCAGAGCTATGCCCTCACTGGAATTACAGAGAAGTGGTGGGATGTTTGTATGGCCGGAGTGCTGCAATAGATACATACTAGCTTTTTAGAAAAGGCAGCGAAGATGGGGAGAAGGCTGTACTCACTGCAGAGAGATCTCCAATCTGTAGGGGATGGGACCAGATGATCTCAGAGGTCCCTTCCAAACTGAATTTCTCTATGATTCTCTACAGCACGTTTCCCATGGAGGATTATTGTTCAGTCTCACAGATCTCTGACCAGGAGGCCAGCTTACATTCTCCATTCTCCATTGTTAGAGTTTATTCCCTCTGCATTCTGCCAGATAAACTTTTCCCTCCTGGCCACTTGCCGAAATCAGTGATAAAACTGGAGTTACAAAGACACTGCCAAGAAGACAAGTTCCTGATGTCCTGTGTTGAAAAATCACTTGCATCTTGGAATATCAGAATACTTCTACCTGTTAAATATTTAGTTCTTGTTTTGGTAGACCCACATACAATTGCTTCTTGCAAGTACTGCATCTATAGAGGATAACAGGGCAACCTAACACTGTAATTAATTAAATGATAGTGTAGAAGCAGGGCAGGTTTTTCTGCACTGGAAGTAAACATTTTACTACTGCTGTGTACTAGGAGAAGCCAAAGAGCCTTTTAAGGAGCAGTCACAACAATAATTTAAAGCTGTAGATCCCATGAAGGGATGGGCTAGGAAACAAAGTCGTAAGCTAAAGGGATGGGGTAAATGGAGGGAATCCTGGGAAAAGATATTGTATGGAGAGAGTGTCCCCTATCCTGATGTCAGATCCAGTTTGGGGACAATGCAGGGTAGTTCCTGCAGCCTTACCACTCTTTGGATCCCGGTGCTGCTGGAGTCCATCAGAAATGGCCTTCTGGAGTTCGTAGCAAAAGACTATGGTGAGAAGTAGTTGCCACCTTAATTGTGTAGTCACTGTTTCCAGCAGTTTCAAAAAAGAGATCCTTTGAGCCTAAACTGGGAAAGACTGTGAATTGGCAAGGTCTTTTTCATTTAGGGGTCTCTCTGTGGCCAAGTAGATAGAAGTTTTGTCCAAAATAAGAGATTTTTCCAAATAGCTGAATGCAGCCAACTTTAAATACCCAATGGAATTGCAGAGTCAGGCAGTTCTCCTATCTGCCAGCAGAAGAAAGAGAATGGAAATCAGCAAATAATTAAACAAGATATATGTAGGTAAACATTCTGACCCTTTATTTCTGCCATCTTGGGGCTTCTCACCATAGGATCCAGACCTTCTTATGGAGAAAAGAGGCCATGAAAAATCAGAAGGATGCACAACAGTGCTGTAAAGGAATTAGGACCAAGACACCTACAGCTGAGAGATGCAATTTGACTGAGTTCATAGGAGTGCAGTGCAGTGCGGGGAGCAGCCAATATGCTGGGAGGCAAGAAAGGAGTTGCTGGGATACAGCAGGCAAATCAAAATCACAGGTGAACTTGAAGTGCTGTCTCAAGGACAAGGAGCCAGTGGCCAGGCATGGGCTTGTGCCAACTGTTTGAAAATGTCAGCATTTATCTTGCTCTGTGGCTAAGGGATATGTTATTTTTTCCTGGGTCAGGCAGAATGAAAATACCCCTCTAGTGAAGCAGGTGATTCAAAACCCAGCCAGTCAGCTGTTTGCTTGCCCTATATATACACCTCTGCAAACCTGCTACAACACAAGGCAAGGGTGGTGGTAGCTGCAACGCTAGCAGCTAGTGAGGAAGCAGATACACAGCTTGTCTCATCCAGAGGTGAGGGTGAGCTCTGGACAGTGCTGATGAGGAAGGCAACTGCCTCTATGGTCACCTCCAGGTAAATCCTTACTGGCAAAAGACAGTTTATTCCTCCATCTATAGATATTCATGCTGATATCTTCTAAAAGCTGGAGACTTTCCTGCTGAAAGTCTTAGCACACTGTTCCTGGAAATTTATTACTGTAGAAAGTTTCTATCCACCTATTTGCTGGATTGCACCAAGCACCTCTGGTATAAGTAGCTACATTCCTCGCCAAACTCTGTTGACCCTGCGTAAGATCAAACCAAAGGACATTCTGACTTAGTATCTGGATTTCACCAGAGACAAAGAGCCACACATTTATTTAATCTTTGCCAACCTATATGATAATGCAACTATAATTAAAGCCTCACTAACATCTACAACTGCCTGAAAATATTCGAACAGCATATTTTTCCTTTCTGCTTCATCTATTTTGAGAAGTCTCTCTATGACAGTGCTCACTTTGATGCTATTTTGGTTTGACTCTTTTAACTAATTCTTCATTTCACAATGGCTTGTTGTCTCCAAACATATTTTGTTCTATATTACATTATATTAATACTCCAAAAAGCTAAAGTCAGAATAGCATTCTTTGTTTTTACCATAATAGAACTGGAATTAAAATGTTGGCATTTCTTGTGGAATGGAAACTTGAGGTTTCAGCTAGATCTAATAGCATCTGTTTCACAGAAAGGGAGAAAAGTTTCCTTTATATCTATTCCCTTTATTATTTTAATATAGACTAAAACTTTTAAAGCATAAACACACCTGTTTTTTAGAATCCAGCTGTATTCTCGTAAAAGCAGGGAGACATGGTTGTTTCATAAAATGATCTTAACCTCCATAAAAAATTTGGTGGAAATCAGAAAATGTCCTTCCAGCCAAAATCAGTCAATAGAGATTCTGTCTCTCTGTTGCCACTCTGATTAATTTAAACTTCACATGTCATGGGAGGAAAATGGAATACATTATCATTGATGAGAGAGGTTGCCAAGCTATCTCAGTAAGTTGAATGGAGCCAGGAACAATGTGCACAGCTCTGCTTACCACCCCTTTGCTTCACTGAGCGAACTTCCTCCTCATCTTATTTTCTGACTGTGTTGGAGGAATGGTTCTGCTGATTCATTTTATTTATAGGCATGATAAAGCCAAAGTTTTTGAGTTTTTCTATCTAATAAGATACAAATCACAATAAGAAACGCAGGCCTTCAGCACCTTTTAGCAGATAATCACTTACACAGACTTTGCCAGTCGTGAGCTGGAAAGAGGAGACAGTTTTTCCATGCCAAATAAAGGTGAGAGGCCAGGAGTTTAGCTTGCATTGCATATCAATTTTCCACAGTCCCAAGCCAAGCCACTGCTATAGATTTCCCCACTCCCACCCATTGGACTTTCTAATGTGAGAAATATCTTCCCATGGAAAGCAGTGGTTACACTGTCACATGGGATCCTGCCTTACTCATACCACTGGCTTTTGGCTCTGCTTTGTGAAACCAAGAAGAGATGCCAGTTACCCTCAGGCTGTGATCTTCTCCACTAAGCAGCAACAGAGTAAGTCAGGAGGGAGAAGACAGGCCTCAGACAAAACCCCCAGTCATTGTAGAAAGTGCCTTTTGTTTGACTAATCAGCAGGCAAATAACCAGTTGTATATTAGGGCACATGCACTGCCCAGAAGAGCAGGGGATATAAAGCTGAAGATCAAACCATTCATGGTTCCTGAAGACCTTGTAATCTTTTTGCAAAACATAGCTGCTAAATTCTGAGTCTCAGAAAAATTCCAGTTTAAACACAATCTTCTTATCTGCACTGCCTTGACAACAGTAGTTGGATACATACCCTTCACTTCTGCCTTTAACAGTTCCAGTGCTGTGTGCATAGTTAGACCTCTGTCATGCAGCAGCCTGCATAAGAGTATTTCAATGCCAAGCAGTGTGTGCTTTAAGCATTAGATTTTATAAAATGCCTTGGGAATGTTACACTTACTTATACATTGAAAGCTTATTGATAAACATAAGCAGATCCACCCACAACCTGAACAGTGAGGAAGAGGGCTTTGTGCACATACACAGCCTCGGTTGCATCATGTTGCTGGCAGGTTGCATGCTCACTGGAGAGTGCCAGGAAAGGAAGCACCGCTCTGGGCCCTTTGACCTCCCTCTGCTTCAGCTGAACAAGGTGGACGTTAGGCACCTGCACCGTGTTTCTGCTCCAGAAGGTGGTGAGCAGCCTCAGCTGCCTATGACTTAAAATGCTTGATCTGCTCTGTATGCAGTATCTAAAATTATGCTATGGATGTGGATGGGCAGCCTGAGCAAACTCAATTGGGCCAGCTAGAAAGGTTTGGAAAGCCCCATGATAGCAAAGCTTTCTGCTAGGGCTGTAATGGGAGAGACAGAAATGCAAGATAATACCTCCAGACTAACAGCAGAGCAGGCAGGGGAGGTAGGAGCCCAGAGCCTGGTGACATAGCCACGTCCCAGTCCTGTAATGTGTGGAGCTCCTCTCCTCACGAGCTGCTTTGCTTTGCCTGTCCCTTGCTCAGCACAATGACATTTCCTTCACAAAGCGTCACACTGGAGACAGCAGGAGACTAAGTTGAAGCAATGTGAGTTGATGGCACCTCCACCTGCAGGAACAAAGGCAGGGGACAGTCAGGCTCAATATTTGTCCCATGATCTTAGTCATCTTCTTCTGCTGGGACTTTACACACAGTGTGAGTAGGAGAGTTTTAACATGGGACCTAAAACTACCAGACAGAAAGAAGACTGTTGACATTAGATTTTATTTGGTTGTTTGCTGATGGGTGTGTTTGTAGATAAAGATTAAATCAGAGTAATTCCTTCTCTAAAAGCCTTCTCCATAAAAAATATGGATGGGAGCATGTCTATAGCCACTTGAGGAGGCCTTAGTCCCTACTTCTGCTGTCCTGCCATGGCTCTAGACCTGCCTAAGGAGTAAGAGACAAGGAGAAGGCCAAAGTCCATGTAATTGGGCTACTAAACGTGCATGATGGAAGGTGGGAGTTAAGAGTCAGCATGCTCTGTAAGGTGTCCACAGACAATCTCTACAAAGAGGGACTAGAGAGATCGTGGAGAGCTTGTACCAGGTGGAGGATGGCAGTCTGAACCTTCTGGAGGTATGGAGGGGGCAGTCACAACTCAGTGTGGGTCTAAACTCTGTTGCCATTGAGGCTGGCAGAATTTTTAATCAATGTCCGTTGTCTGATAACTGCAACTATTTCCATTCTCAGTGATTAGGGAGAGCCACCAGGGCCTTGAAAAGATGCCTTTTGACAGGGCAAAGTATAAGACTCCATTATATATTAATATTCTGCATAGTGTGGTACAGACACAGGGAGGATAGGGGACAAAGAAGCATCAGAAAAGGAAAGTTGTGGGCCCATCTTATTCAGTATATTAAGCCTTTAGAAGCCCCTCTTTGAGATCTCAACAGCAACTTAGGGCAGTAAGGACAGCAGCAACTCTATCAGCATGTTCCCTGGAAAGTTTGCACAAAGTAGTTACCACCATGGAAGGTGAAGTTACTCTTTGTAGTACTAACTGTCCTGATAGATCTATATCTGTTTTGTTCTCCCATTCCCAATGACAGTATCAGCATTTAATGTCCAGACCATGATTCGTGAGTTGTAAAGCAGTGTATGACAACTGTTAAGAGACATTTTCCTTCCCCACAGATCCTCCAGATCCATCAGCAAGTCCCCAGCCCCTAACACACTCTGTGGAGACAGGATAGATCAGATATTCTGCGAAACAAATGAGTGTCAGGCTTCTGCCCCAACCGTTGGACTGCTCTGACTCACAGGAGGCCACAATATTGCCTACAGTACCACACTGGTTTTGTTTTCCGCTGCATTAAAGCAACAGTAATAACAGACTGTCATGAGACCAGCACCCAACAGGAGAAGAAATCCTGGCAAGTGAAGCTGTACTCATGTACGGCTCAAAACCAGCAAGGAAATGAACTGTCCAGAGACTAAAAGATTTCCCTGACAGACTTATGATTTAAAACTTGTTTAAGTTAAATATTAATATGGCTAAAGCAACTTTCAAAACAGCCAGTGCAGGGTTCATCCAAAAATCAATAGAACAAAAGAGTCTGGGAGCAAAAATTTGAGCCAGACCACTGAAGCTGATAATGTCTGGCAAGAAAATTCACCTCAGAGAAGAGCTTGAGGACAACAAAAATTCAGTAAAAAACATAATCAGACCTCACCCTTTGCTGACCGTCCCTCTGACTTTATTCTGGCCAGATGAAAAAGACTTGGAGGTCTTGGAGGCCAGAGATCTCTTTTATAACCAGGCTGCAGGATCAGGATTGCTTCTGCATTTGCAGATCCAACTTCCAGGCTCAGCTGCAGCTGACCCTGCTGGCTGGAGATACAAGGACAGAAACTTTTAAGTGACTCTGCTTGGCCCAAAGTGTATTTACTATGGACAGAGAGCTGATCTTGAGCTTGCCAGCTACTAATTGTACTTCAGCAAATTACAAAGACTTCCTGTCATCCATTCGGGTCTCCACTTTCCATTATTCTGGACTAACAGTCTGGAAAATGAAATGGCAAACAGAACTTCATTAAAATAAAGTCAGACACTTTCTCAGCTGGCAGGTTTGGAGAGTAGGAATTGAGCTCCTGGGGTTGCACTTCCAGCTTTGTCTCTGACTAACTATATGGGCAAAAGAAAAAAAAGTCCTTTGAGCTCTCTGTACCTCAGTTTACACATTCATCAAGCAGGGATGCTAATTCTCGGTTGCCTCTTGAGAACATTATAGAAATGATTTACATTTTGTAAAGCATGGATGAATGCAAGGTGTTAGATCCTTTCTCTAAAAACATCCAGATTAGCTGTCAAAACCTTTAATGTTCTTACAGTGACTGAGGACCCAGGACACAAGTATTAAAAACAATAACAATTATTTAATTAATTTCTCATCCTGTGGAGTGCAAGGAAAAGACATTCCTCCAGTCTAATCCCATACACTTTGGAGTTAGACCTACACCCATATATGTTTACTTGAAGAGGCCAGATTCATCTGACCTGACTTTAGGCCTGCAGCTGAGGCAGCTGTGTTGGAAGATAACACTTCGGTCTCCCTATAGAGTCAGTGGAGACAGACAGACATCCCCAGGAATGATTCAGATCCTGGGTGGGCTGACTCAGTCTCTTGAAGTGTCCTTATCTTTCTAGATCTTAGGCTTTGTCTGTATATTAGTAACCTAAGCATGTCCAAGCTCTGGCCCTGAGGCCAGATGGCACAATGCAGCCCCATCCCGGTGAGTAAATTTTGCTGCCCTCCAAAACAAGGTGTCTTTGTGCCGATGCCACCTGGGAGCAGTCCCAGCCTGTGTGGACTCCCAGGTCATGACCAAGAATTGTTTGGGACGGGCTAGTACCCTCAGCTAAACCAATGTCTGGGACCATTCTGACAGCAGAGCTGCTCAAGTCCCTGTGCCCAATAACATTCCTTGGCCTGTTTAATTTCTTAGTAGAGGCGTAGCCTTAGATGCCTGAGATAAGTGCTCAAAGTTAGTTGAGATGTGCTGTGTGAGAGTTAAGGTTAACTCTTTCCATCCTGTAGCCATGTGACAATTCTCCTCATCAGAAAGGAGGGACAGACCAAAATCTAAGTTGGTAAGGTAAATCTATAAGGTGTAAATGCTTCAAAGAAACTCAAGAGAACCTCCTTTTACTTCTCAGTGCTCTTGGAAAGCAGCTGTTTATTTATGCATTTAAGCCCAGTGATTAAGCCCATATTGTACTCGCAGCCCCATTCTCAGGAGCATATTCTCAGCAGTCACCAGTCACCTGGGTTGGGGTTCCTCATCATGCTCTTCTGGAATATTTGGCTAGTTCCTGGCTGTATCCACCCTGCCTGCCGGATCATGATATCTGTAGATTTGCTCAGTAAAATGTCTCCCCTTCATCACCCACATGCCAGCGTCTTTGCATTTAGAGTGCTTCTCACTGAAGCGTCTCACAACCTCTGTGTACAACTGGAGAGCGCTGTGTGTATCAAGAATACAGGTAATAGGAACCTGGCACAATAATAGAAATAATAGAAATCTAGCCTGCCAGTGAGTCAATGTGACAAACCCAGGAATGCGAGTCAGGATGTCTGACTCCCAGCCCCCAGTCTGAATCAGGAGACCACAGTGCCTCACAACTATAATCTGGGCTCTTCTGGTCCCACTACCACAATCACCTCCTAATCAGTACCAGATACATCCACCTCCACAAGGAGATGTGGTAAATGAGGAAGGATTACCCCCACAATGCTGTAGAGAAGAGTAGTTCTCGGAATATTTACCAAGCCACTGAACCAAAGCTTTGTTTTTACATTCCAGCTGACAGTTTTTCAGTGCTTTTCAGCTCTTTTTTTTACGTGACAGCCATTTTACAGCCCAGATACTTGAGTCTGTCACTAGAAACCCACTGTGCAAAGGCAACATGGCCAGCACATGTTGTCCTAGCATCCAAACTGCAGCTGCTATTCACGGCTGAGTAGAAGCAAAAGGAAACCTGTGTATGCAGTCCAAAGTGAAGACACATATAGTATTGTAAACAGACATGTACTAACATATAATAATGCTTCTATCATGAACCATATTTGATACAGCTATTACAGCTTCCAAGGATTAGGTACCATCTTGGGGGACGTGTGGTTACAGTTAATCAGAGCTCAGGTACATCATATAAAGTAGGAGGTGTGGGAGTATTTGCACATCTGAGTCTACTGTGCTTAATCCTCAGCATTGAGAATACTGCTTCTAACTTGCCTTAAAATATTAATTAAAGGAATAAAATTTTACATGCCAATTAATACAACTGTTCTTGATTTGGTTCTTGAAGTGCTTTCATTTGATTTGAATGTAACTATTTGGGTTGCATAGACAGCAAAAGACAAATGAATCAGAGGGGCAGCTTTTATTCCTTTAGGACAAGTAGCATCCCCTCAATGCAAAGGATTAAATCAAAAAGAAATTAAGAGACATACTACAGAGAAGGCTGGCTGTGTACTTTTGAATATAGACAAAGCAACCCTTCTCCCTACTGGTAAAAATTCACACTAGTGCAGAGACCCAGTACAAAGCCTAGACGCCACTTAAACTGCCTGCTGAGGGGCTTAAGTGTTGGCTAGGCTTTGTGCTAAGCCTCAGTAATGCGTAGAATATCATCCACAGGAAAGAACTTGAACAAACTGCATTCGGATTTTGCCTGGGTCTGATTCTATATTTCCACATCCCATTACTGTATTTGATGAGAACTTGGAGTCAGCATGAGATAGTGGTTGTGGCTTCTCGTTTCACTTTGTACGTGCAACCTGCCTGTGTAAAGGAAGAGATATATGGATATATTATCCATGATATTATTTCTTTGATGTAAATGCACACTGCACATAAAATATTCCCAGACCAATTACCACCCATCAAAGGTAGTGCCACTCATCTGAAGGAAATGGTGTGACATGAGTCATTTTGGCTTAAGTTCTCCCATAGAGATTTTACAATTCGTGTCTCCATTCCCACACTAAGATACTGAGATGCATTGTGTCTGTAGCGTACTGCAAGCTGGGGGCCTGACCATCCAAACAGACCTGCAGTCTGCCAGGATCCTGCTACAGACATCACGGGAACTCCATGTGAGAATAAGACTTTGTATGTAGATTGTTTCCTAAGGTTGGTCCTCACTCAAGCATCACTGTATTTTTTTCATATAATTGCTACATTTGTTTCCCAGGATTTGACCTCAGGAAAGAAGGTGCAGACATTGTTCATGCATATTCTAAACTTCCCATAATCTTTTGCCACTTCCAGCCAGGGGAGCTGTCTGGGCTGGCTGCTGACTGGGTCTGCTTTTCTGGCTGGGTCTGCACACAGTGCCATTTCTACACAGCTGTTGCCTGTACTTTCTTCTTTGGCTGCTCCTTTTCATAGGCTTTCACGAAAGGAGGCTCAAATAGCAGTTGTTAAAACTCTCCAACTCACCACACCACAGGCATGTTTGGAAAAAGATCCGGAGTTTTGTCCTGCTGATATGAGAAGGGACCCAGGAGACAAGACATGTTGTGTATGAGTGTGAGGGACAAAATGTCTTTGTTTATTTGGATTTAAATATGAAAACATAGGAAAAGGCCTGAGCTGTCTCATGGCCAGCTCTGAAGAATTCAGTTCAAAAATCATGACAGACACAACTTAGCAGTGTAGTCCCCACACGTGTAAAAAATGTCAAGCAGTAAAATTACATTACAAACCTAATCAACGGTTTTCCTGTCCCTCAGATTCTCCAAAGGCTCCTCATTCTCAGCCACACCAGCCCTTTCCAAAGGCATATGTAAAAAGCATAGTTCTACTGCACATTCAGGATAGTTCAGACCAAGGAAGGGAGTAGATTCCCAAGGGGTTGAATAGCGTTTCTTGATATTTGAACATACCACAAGTTGCCATGCAGGAAATTCCAACTAGATATTAGAAGAAACTTTGTCACTGTGAGAGTAGTCAAACACTGGAACCGGTTACCCAGAGAGGATGTGGAACCTCCATCCATGGAGAAACTCAAAACTCAACAAGTTCCTGGACGTGTTAGCCTTGCTTTGAGCAAGGGATAGGACTAGATGACCTCCAGAGGACCCTTCCAACCTGAATTATTCCACGTTTCTATGGTTCTTCCGTATTGTTTCAATAGCCATGTGGCACATGGAAGGAGAAAGTCACTCATATAAAAAGGCCTGCTCTTCCAGAGAGTATTGCCACCTTGCCAAACCCAAACCCATTCTTGGCAGCAGCCAGTTTTATTTTCCAGGCCTCCAACTTGGGAGCCCGCAGCCTGCTACTCCAGATATCTGTGCCAGTCTGGAGCAGATGCTGGACTACACTTTTCAGGCTGAACAAGACAGAATTACAAAGCCACAAACAGTGAGAATACTTGAGCCCACACCTTTAATGTATCTCCTATCTGCCTTGCTTCCACAGCATTTTGGCATGATGCTCTGAGGAAGAAGAGCTATGAGCTATAACTCCCTCTGGGGGTTGTCTCTAAGTAATAAATTAATCTAAGGAGAAAACTTTCTCTAGGAAACTTGAATGTGTCAGCTTCATCTCACCGCCCAAGAGGGACAGGTGGGTGTCAGAGAGGATGACGTCTTATGGGCAGTTGGGGAGATGCACACCACAGACTGGAGCATGAGGTGGACTCCCCAAAGACAAGTCTGGATGAAACAGTAAGTCTTCAGTGTGCAGTGCAGCACCATGCAGATGTACTAGCCCAGGTATGGAAGCAGTATAGCTTCACTGAGCAGCTCTGTGTTCAGTGCACCCAGGCCTGCTAATCTGCAGCTCTGGGCAAAAAACAGCTGTCAGCTTCCACCTCCAAGCTTTGCCCTCCTCAGGGGACAAGTGAGGAAATCTGAGGTCCTGAAAGGTGTCTTCACAATCTCTCCATACCTTTTACCCAAACTGTAACATTGCATGGCAGTTAACACCAGGACTACCATCATGGAGCAGGCAGAGGGCCATCAAGTCCAGCATCCTCTTCCTGAGAACCGTTGGTGCTGCTGGGGAGCGTACCATAAACGCTGCAAGAAGCATTTCTGTGTAATCTGTTCCCAGAGGAACCTGGCACTTATACCACTTCCAAAACTCTTGATCTGGTTTGGTTTTTCACTTTTGAAATATTTTTCCTCTTACTCTGGATATTCTTATTCATATAAATGCATTGTCCCTTTCAGAGTCCTGCTAAACTCTTGATACCAATCAAGATACTAATGGCTATGTCTAGACTAGTAAACTAAATAGGGCCATGACACTAGCTCTTGCTGGTGCATAAGCATCTATATTGTTTAATGGTCCCTTGCATGGTTTAGTATCAACTAGCAGACAATACCTGGGTATGATTTGGAGAACAGCATGTTCCTGGGACCATGCCCAATAGGCAGCATGGGTGTGGCCACCTTGCTTTTAGGGGGGAAAGAGTTTAGTCATGTGGATATGAGTCATAGCATGCCCTTGGCTTCCTGCCAGGCCATAGTCACTGGTCTGTTGCATTTAGTATTATAGAGGTAGTCTGGAACAAGCTCCATGGACCAATTAGGCAATCTGGGTATCTTTTGAGGAATGCTCATAATCATGCAGATAGTATCCTGACCCCCTTCAATGGAAGAACTGAACATTTCCACAAAGGACTTAGTGCTGTGTCAAAGCACAGGCTGTCACAAAGCCACACTTCCCAAACTGTATCATCAACCTGAGATTAAACATGTGCAAAGAAGCTTTAGCACTGTCCCTCCCAAATACCTTTCCGTGCCTGTGGGCACGTTCAAGGCTTGTTCAAGACAGGTTGGCTTGAACCTGATCCGTTGTTATCTTCAAGGTAAACACAAATATCTTCTTACCTGAGGCGCTCTTACATGAATAACCAAATGGAAGGATTTGGATTGCCTAGGTCAGCCACCACTCTAAATGGCTCTTTAGATTGACAGTTTATAGTTACTTCCACAGAGATAACGAATACCTCTCTGCTCCTTCGTGCAGCTTGTGTAAAGCGTTTGGATGCTGGAAAGGGTCGATCTGAGGATTCTGTTTCCTCCAGCATTCTTTATTCCCTCTTGTTTTGCCTGTTGGAGGCCACTGAACCAGGAAATCTGTGGTGCAGACTGGGCATATGGGCACCCAGGGTGGACAGGGGATTCATAGTAAAAGGCAAACCAACATCACTATTAAAAAAAAAATGTTGAGATAAAAACATGCCTGGCTAGTTTTAGTAGAAAAGTCATACTTAATACACAGGAAAACGAGTTCATAAACAGACAATTCTGTAATATTTCTGTTTTGTTTCAATATTGTATCTTTGCCATGTAAGTGTCAGTTATAGACAAGGGACAGACAGAAGTAGTACACAAGTACAAAGTACAAAGTATGGGCATGACCTTTCACAATGAGGAATTCTGGTCATGCTAAATCATTTGGGGAGGTGATGACTGGCAGAACGCTGACCAAGCCATCAATTCTTATGCCAGCCCATGCAGAGATTCTTAGTCTCTAGTTAATGAGTGGAGAAGGGGATCCTTGTTGGGGAAGGGTTAAAAAACACAGAAAAGCATCACAGTTCAGCTTCATGTGCAAGCTAGGAATATACAAAAAAATGTTTTCTGGACTACAGATGTTAAAGTCTAGGTTCATAATGGAATTTAAGCACCAAAATCCTTATTTAAGTCCAATATTGAAGTGCCACTGGCAGTCTTGGAGCCATGTCAGCTGCTGGCTAGCACCACAGGAAAAGTCCTCATTAATGCTTAAGAAGAAATATTTTGGTGGATGAATAAAGCCTCCTACATCCTGCAGCTGCCTTATCGCTAAAAGTCTTTAGTAAAGATGCAGTTCTGGTGGGATCCTCAAGATGAGCATTCCTCTCTTCTTCCCAGGGCGCAGAGCATATCTACCTGCTTCGTCTGGTACAAAACCAGCCAGGACAGGACACCAGGGAAGTGTCTCTGTTTCACGCATGTCCCCCTTACATCTAACACCTCAGTGTCACACACCCGGGGCAGGAAGGAAGACCTTATTTATACTCTTGCTTTGCCTGAATTCATCCAAATTCCAGGTGAATGATGTTCTCACCAGAAGCCACTTTCAATCACTCCAGCCCTTTCTAACTACTCTGTTTTGTACAAACTATGATACATATGTCAGAGTGGACACTCAAAGCTGGTACACATTTCTGTCTGAGCTAAAAAAAATATTTCTTTCTTTAATACAACATGGGAAGTAAGAGAGCTCAAGGAAGATCATTTTCATAATATCAAATAAGATGATGCATGGAGCAGTCACCAAAGGTGGTAGTGGCTAGAGAGCAAGTCCCTGCCCAGTTGGCCCCTGAGTACAGGCATCCTATGTGTCAAGGGCGTCCCCTAACCACAAGGCTGTGGAAACTCCCCGTTCAGCATACTACTTCCTTCCTTTTCACTCTCTCCAAATGCTCCCCATTCAGCAAATGGGAAGTCTGGATACCTATCTTTTGGCTACAGAGAGCATGAAGGGTAGATTCTTCAATGCAGAGCCATGTCTATATACTGGTTTGAATCTAATCTCACATTTTCACCTATCTATCTGAGGCCCATGGTTCTCCCCTAGTTTCTCCCCTTCATTCTCTGTCCCTTCCTCATATGAAAAGCCAAGAGGTTTTAAGGTACCATGGCGCTGGTCTTCCTTTTAGTGGTACTCAGTAAATGTGTTTTGGTGAGGGAGGGGTGACCTTGGTCATTCATTCCATAACTTCTTATGGACATATTTCTGCGTTCAGTCACTCTGGGTTATAGGTTAATACTCGTGACCTGATCCTGCAGTTCAATCTCAGCCCAGTTTGAAATGTCTGAATCCTAAGCACTCTTGCATGTACTTTTCTAAGAACAGGAGGAAATTGTTCACAAGAGACATTGGTCTCTGTTGACCTTTGTAACATAAATATGAAAATATTTGCAGTCAAGTTAAGTAGGAGAAAATGAATCCAAGCAGTATTGAGTAACTCTGCTTGAGCAGAAAAGCATCTATAGAGTCAGTGGGAATTGATACTGATGTCCCAAAGGACATGGGAATAAATCACCAAGGCAAGCCAAAAAAGGCATAAGTAAATATTTAACTGAAGACTGAAAGTACTTTCCCTTTTAGGTAAATCACTCTTCATATGTGAGTTCATTCCAAGGTGAAAAGGACAAAAGGCAGTTAAGTGGGCATCACCTGCGTAATTCCAGAAGCAAATAGCGTTGTTCCTGGGAAAATCATTAACAAAGAGTGAAACATAAACAGAAAAATAATTAGATAACTGATGACACTGTCTTATGTATAGATGAGAGCTTGATGTTCTGTTACCACGTCAGACCTGAAACAGTCTGCTCCTTCTGGCAGATCCCTCTGCAAGCAGTCTGCACAAGGAGGTGGAGATAGGTACATTTGGGGAAAAAAAGCCATAGGAGATGCATCCAAATCCCCTTCCTAGTGAGTTGAAAGTGAATTTTGCCTCCTGAAGTTAGGAGGTCTTAAATACCGGCATACATTTCCGTACATACATGCAATTCCACTGGATTCTCTGTTGTCCACACCGAGGCCCTCACAAAGTATTTGGATGCTCACAGGAGAAGAAATATGAAGTTGGATGTGTAGGTCCATGTCTTGTCATGATCTAGCAATGGTCAGAAGCAGGTGTGCTGTGTGTTGTGTGATCCTCATGAAAAATCAGTGCTTAGTTTCATATATTTATTAGGATAATACCGGAAAAAGCATGTCTAATTCTCTTATTAATTTACCTTCCAGGATATTTTGGTTGATGTACAGCACGTAGTCCTCCTCAAAACAGATACTGGTAGGATGCTACTAATTCAAGACTCCAGAGAGTCAAAAGGTGAAAAAATTAAAAGTCAAATCTCTGTGTAAAATCCAGGCACCACTGAAATAACCTGAAAGAATCCTGTTGCCTTTGATAGGAACAGGAGTTCACCTCCTAGAGACCTAGTTCCTTTTAAAGCATCACAGATGGCAAAAATCTTAATTCACTACTGCTCGTTTTAAAGCTTCACAAGTGACACTTTTATAAAGAGTTTTCTCCGCTACAATGAAAAACTGTTTTACTTCACTTTAATATTAAACATTGTGTAAACTCTTCTGGCTGAAAGGCTGCTTATTTTTTATGGTGGGTAATTCTTATGACAAACAACTAAAATATGCATCTTGAGCTCTTGGGCTTATGAGACTTAAATCATTAAAAATATTTTTATGAGAAAAAATTATGAGCACAAATAAAAAAACCCTGCAGTGTGCTCTAAGGGAAAGTTCATTCCAGGGTACAATATTCAGGGCACATAAAAACACTGTTTAAACATACATATGCCTCAGATGCACTATTTAAATATACATATGGCACACATTCTCTGTGTGTGAGTGTGTATATAAAATTTACTTGTATTCTGTTGTATTTGACCACTTGTGTATCCAACAGCCCGGTCTGAATCAGGGCCCACTGTTTTTTGCGTAGATATGGATCAAAGCTTCTTAAACCATAGTGTCTCAGAAAGAATGACAGAGCCTCTTTCACACCAGATGATGCGGTACAGACACAAGCCTCGATTCAGCCATGAGAAGGATGAGGAGTGGGGCAACTGGGTATCATGCATACTTCTGCAAAATAATCTGAACAAACATGTTTAAAAAGGCAATTTCAACTGGTTTTGAAAACAGCTGGACTGCCGACACCCAGGGCTCTGCAGGATAGTGTGGATACTGTGCCATGGCCAAGGTGTCTATCAGTGAAGCTTCCTCTGGCTGCAGAGCATGCCGAGAGGTACCTCTGCCTTTCCAGGACAGATAGGTGCTATCTAAGCACTGTTTGAATTCAGCATCGCTCTAATAGGAAAGGCCCCATACTTAAGGCATTAACATGTGTCTCCTGCTCCATTGCGTTTCCTTTTGACCAGTGGCTGTGCCTCGTTTTCCCACCTGTAAGGGAGAAATAGTAGCACCTTCCTGCCTCAAAGACATGCTGTGAAATGCAACTTAGAAAGACCGTGATGCTCTCAGATGCTATAGCAATGGTGGAGTGTGGCATAAAAGTATCACGGGGCAGAGTGGTAGGCAGTTTGGTAAAACTGGGGTGGAACACTGAGTCTAATAATCTTTCCAAGTGCGTGTCGAAAAGGGTTTGACACCCTCCGTGTTCATAGTCAAAATCTCTCTTGCTAGCTAACTGGCAAAGGGGTGCATTTTGAACAAAACCTCATCCAGACACAGGTAATGTAGAGACAGTCTCATAAAGGACTGTTCTGACTCACTGGGGCCCCACATGCTTCATCTAGCACCTTACGAACAGAGCAAGTGGTCTCACAGTACACCCAGTCTCCCAGTGGTCCCTTGCTTGGTCACGCTGGGATGGTCACGCACAGGGATGTGAATGCCAGGGGACATCCACTGGCATGGCTTAGCTGAACTCAAGTCTCTGCCTGAAGCGCAAAAGAGCGGGGACAATGTTTCTAAGCTACTCAGAGCACAAACCATAAAGGGAACAGTTAACAGTCCCTAACTCCTCCATTTAAGGGGCTTATGATTTATTTACATGGTGTGTTTTATAGTATGCAAGGGATTACTTGTGATCTGGGTTTGGTTTGAACAAAAAAGTGTAGCCATAGGTATGAAACTTAGCCCTTTCTCTTGCTCTCAAGGCAGTTTTATAATATTCATATTTCTTATTAATGCAGGTTCTGAAGAAGAAGGAATGAAAAATGACTTCGGGGAGTGACTGAACTTGTTCACTGTATGTTATGAGGAAAGTGCTCAGATCATTGAGTATATGGACAAATAGCTGACAACAGAATATCAGCGCCAATACCTGGACCTGTAACGGTTTACATAGGTATATGAATAAAAGCAACATGGTTGCTGTGACTTTGCCATCTGTCAGCTAAGATGGAGTAACCTTCTCAGGTTTGCTGTAAGCCTGTTTGAATAGCTGAGTAAAACACATTTGCTAAAACTCCCCTCACAGAGCCTTGGAAAGGATCCACCTTCATGTTAGGTGAGATTAACACATTTTGACTTGCAGGTGTGACAGGTTCAGCAGTCGCACATGGGCAGTTAGGAAGCTCAGCTGATGGGCAGTGATTCATTAAGCTGTAGTAACTCGGTCCATTTTTTGCATTCCTGCGCTCAGTGAGAGGCCTGAAATGGCAGCCCCCCTGCCAGCCCCCACAGCACAAAGCCGCAGTTCTGCTCTACAACACGAAACCACATACTTCAGCATCCAAGCACAGATGCCCACATGATGGAGGCCTTAGTAATACCATTAATCTTCATTTATCCTCCCCTTTCCCTGCCTTGTCCCTGGCATTAGGATGAAGGTACTCGATTTATCTCAACTGATTGGTCTTTGTGCAGCCACTTTTCTGTATCGAGTCTCTCCAACTCCTACTCTTCCCCCCTTTTAGGTGTTTGTACTGCATTCATCAGGGCAACACATAGAAACTTATTTTCTGTTTCCTCATCCCTCTCTCTTTTCTCTCCATGACTCCTTCCTGGCATCTTTCGCCTTCCCCTTGCTGTTGTATCCTTTCTCAATAGGAATCGCGAGCATTTCTCTAGGAAATAGGCTCAGAGTCAGTGTGCTTGTTGTTTCACAGTGCGCTCGGATAGTCCTGTGGGAGCCAGGAAACAGTGGGAAGGGGCAAGGCACAGAGAAAAGTAGAGGCAAGCAAAACAACCCATGACTTTCAATGGCTCTGCCAAAAGATAGTCTTTGCACTTAAAGATGAAAAAGGCACTTAAAAGACAGTCTCTGCACTTAGCTGTTTGCCTCTGCGTAAATCACATCTTAGGGTTTAAACCATGTAACATATAACTAAACCTTGTTACGTGTAACTAAGTGGCGTACTAACCCAGGAAACCAGCTGTTAAAATGCAATCTTAACACCTGCTTGTCCCTTAACTCTGAAATTTCTTAGAAGTTCACATCCTGGAACAGATGTTATTTTCCAGTTGTAGTTACTTAACGTTTCACACAGGAACAAGCATATGACTCAGAGCTCTTTTACAGAAAAAGAAGACATTTGAACTAAAGGAAATCTCTGATAGCTGTTAGCAGCATGGGATTTTATGACTCAGAGTTCAGAATCCATCTGGTAGAAATCGATGGCCTGGATATATGAATATAGGTACAAGAGATTAATTATGGGCCTGTTTTTACAGTGAGTTCTAGTGTTTGAAAGCAGTGGAGCAAGCACTGTTAGATTAGAGATTTTTTTTCTTCAGTAAGATAAAAAAGATCTTTTCTTAATTCTATTTATCTAACATAAGAAAAGCTTCATGGAAATAAAAAAGGAAGTCCACTTTTGACAAGTTATCTTACCAAGTTAAAAACTAAGCCATTTGTATGTGTATTTCATGTAATACAGCAGACTCTTCTACAGTCTCATATTCACCTGGAGAGGTAAAACTGATCCAGATAATATGATTCATCAGCCTCCTAGGACTATTCCTGCTGGGTATGTCAAGAACTGGATGGCTTTGTCCAGTCTAGTTTAAACTCTGACAAGCAATGGATTTTCCTCTGGTTCCTGTAGGTAACAATTTCACAGCCTAGTAGCGCTTCTTGCAAAAGTGTTGTTTGTTCTATTTTATATTCATATATTATGGAATTATTATTATTATTATTATTCATTATTCCTCTATTCATTCATCCCCATGCTGTTTTTTATCTTCCAGTAATACATTACGCAATGTATATAACATCTAGCATTTGGTATTTTTTCTTTCATCCTTCACCTATTGGCATAGGTGAACACACTGCAGTTTTCCTAAGGGGTGTTAGTGCTTTTTAGAAGTTTTGTCTGGTTGCATGATTTGGAGGAGCTGGAACTCAATGTACTCAGGATTTGGGGGTTAGTTTTGTTTTCTTTTAAATGTTCATGATATTGTGGATTTGTACGAGAGAAGTTTGCACTTCCTTTTATTTCATTACATGAGATAATGCCAGTTTAGTGTACTTGCCCTTCAGACATTTGTGGAATTCAGACTTTTTCCAGTTAATAAGAAACGCGTATCATCTGCAGCTAGTAAACAAGATCAGCTGGGGGTTAGACTACTGAGGCTCCAGTGACCCATCTGCAGAGTCCAGGTCTACTACAGCTTCCTACATGATCATGGGCTAATCACAGTGTAACACAGAGGAATGAACAGCATCCTTCTCCTGCCTACTGCCCATCTCACTATACCACACCAGCTTTCAGAGCTTACAGCCCCTTACTGCACTTCTTTATAGGACCAAGCCTGCACACCAGTCTGAGCTCAGGCATTTGAGTTAGGTTATCCTTAAAACAGAACAGTAGCAAGACTTTTTGGCAGCTGAGATTCACATCAACTCTTTCAAACTACTTGGTACTGCCTGCCCTCCTGTCAGCAGACATAGCCTCCGGTTATTGCTCCTGATCCACAGCACTTCTTCCTGCCTATGCCTTCCCAACCCTCCTCCCTTCCCTATCAGAGCCCCTGTTAAGAGGATGTGGCACTGCTTTAAGGAAATATTCCCATGTGAATTTTGTTTCAGAGTCTCGCAGGAATCTTACAACTCCCCAAATGACACACGCCCATATAACATGTTCTGGAGCAAAGTGTGTTGAGTACAAGCTGAGCTCACAGATGCAAAACTGGGTTACCTAAACTGCCACCACAGTTTTACTTCCAAATAGCTGAGATCAGAATCTGCCTCGATCACTAAGTGAACCAGACAAAAGGGTGGCGAGGACAGGACAGCACCCAGCTACTTGTCAAACAGCAGCATGAGGTGGATAAAAATGCCTTCCTCCATCTTGGTTGTTTCCCACTGTTGGTCTTTTTAAATGTATAAAAGGTGTAACCTATCTTGCTGTATCTCTGCCAAGATAGCAGGAAACACACAGCCACCATCCACTGTTGTCTTGCTGGATATAGTCCGTCAGAATGGAAGGAATGAGTCAGTGTCCTTCAGACTAAGAACAATATGATTAACACCTAGTTCATGTGTGTTCCTGTCTCCTTATTTTGCAGATTAGGGATTTGAATCATTGGGGTTTTCAGCACAAAAGCCTCCCAGGTGTCCTAAATGCTGTCTAATCAGTATATTAGTACTGATAGGATCAGTACATGCACACTCAGAGGTGCAGACTTGCCCATGTTTTAGGGCTATTAGGAAAGTTCTCCTTGTTGGCACCTCTTCAAAGGCTGCTTCTTCGAGCCAGCTTCAGAAGAATGCTAAAGCTGATCATCAGTCTAGGAGGGAGCCTTTAGCACAGCACCACTGTGCTTACAGGTTTGTTTTCAGCTCCCTGAACTGTTGTACCCTGCCAAGGTTGATAACCGGTGCTGGGAACGCATGTATGACCATGCCCAAGTGGTGACCATGCACTACAAACTGCTTCCTATAGGTGGAGCGATTTGTTTAATGCTTTGTGGCTGCTCTTCATAGCTGCCGGTTAATTTGGTATGTGCAGCAGCACTCATGGCAATCTGACAAATCCATTTCAAACCAGGTTTTTGAGGTAAGAAGAAGAACAAAAAAATCAGCTTCAGCATTCAGACAGTGGACAGAAAATTTCCTGTTAAAGGAAATAAGGAAGATGGTGGAAGACATGACTTATCACTAATTAATAGTGACTTAAAGAAATATTTCAGCTCTTTCTAATCAGTCATCCTCCCCCTACATATCCCAGGGACTCAGGATGGGGAGATTCTGTGCCATATCTTTCTTATTTAGAGAAAAATATACCACCACTTCAGGATTTCTGCACTCCAGGAATACACCCTTCTCTTCCATCAAAGCTCTCCTCAAAACTTCTCCCACCCACCGTTAATGTCCAAAATCTTTTGCTCAGGGCTATTGCGCAGTGTATCATTTCTTTAAACGGGTCTGTGAAGCCTGAAGAATCCTTCAAGAGCAGTTGCAGGCTACAGGGCAAACTCTGGTCTTTGCATGTCTGACTGAGCTTCAGTTTTCCACACCATGTAGTAGTAGCAGTCTCTGTCCAGTGCAAAAGGGTCCTTGTTATCCTGCTGCTGAAGTGTCTCTGGCCTAGGCACATGAACAAGTTGTGGAGGGATTAGTTAAGATATGCATTCACAGAGCATCAGCCACATCCTGGTAACCGCCTGAGTGCTCATACTCCATGGCAAATGCGAATTGATTTCAGATAGCTTGCTCCTCAGCCGCTGCGGATAGAGCATGCACAACAGCTGTTACCACAAAACAGCTGAAGTGTTGCAAGTTTGCTGTTAGCAAAACTCAGGTGTTGCAAGTTCACCATTTAGTGAAACTCCCAGTAAGTTGTTGATGTGACTATATCCTGTTATTATGCTCTTCAGCATAAATCTCAAATATTCAAACAAGACTTTTACCAGGCAAAGGAAAATAACTTCAAAGAACTGATAAAACAAAAATCCCAAAGCATTTAATCCTCTAGCATAAGCCTTAAAAGGGAATAAATAATCCATTGTAACCAAGACTGGATTTGGAAACTAACTTTTTACACAGAGAAACGACACTGATGTAATTGTTCTGTTCCTGGGTGTGGACATAAAATGCTGAATCTGGCTTTGGTCCCTCCAACCCATTGGGTGTCCACACTTCCCACACGGTGTCTTTTGTGATGTGTGATTCATGACAATCTAAAAAAATAGTTCATGTGCTGGTAATTGCAGATACTTATTGGCATAAGGAAAGAGTAGCCTAAAGGACTATTAAACTAAATCATAATAAACTATTCCTGCTGGTCAGGTCTTGTTAAATTTTTTATTAGTCTTGCTTGTGATTTTCTGTACGTAGGCTTTGCAGATGATCTTCAAGCTAAGCCAAAATATGTATTGTGAATTGTTCTGACCTTGCTCAGAGCAGTTTTATATGATTGCATGCATGCCTTTAAAAAATGCTTTTTCATAACCCATATCTGAACATTGCCAGATGCACTTGCCACATTGTAAAATGCAGAACGTCATTCACCTTGAGGGATTAAAGGCAACACTATTTAATGACAGGGACTGAATGCATTGCCCTTGCTCACAGTGGGCCATGGCCCAAGCAATCTGCTTAACGGATGTTCATACCGCCAACAGGGGCACTAGATTAATCCAGACAGAGCAGGCAACAAGAAAAGAAGATGCAACATTACAAGCTTTCACACAAACCAAAGTCTAAACCCTGTCCACAGCTGGGGACACACTTTCTTACTGCAATCCCTAAAGCAGTCTCTCTGCCAAGATAGCAGGAAACACACAGCCACCATCCACTGTACATTAGTTTAGAGTCAGCTTCCCGTTAATGCGTACAGCTTCCTCAGCTTTTTGTACAGTACCATGGCGATTATTTCTACTCAGATGTACTGCACTTGCCATCAGAAGCCCTATTATACCCACTGTTGTAACAGTCCATAACAGAAAAGATGATTTTCACCCAAGAACCTACAGAAAATCTAAATGGGAAAAATGGTCCTGGGTTTAGGGCACTAGGTTGGACGGGTGTAACTCCTCTGTTTTGACATGGACTTCCCATGTGATCCTAAAAAAGTCATTGCTTAGTTGCAATGCAGGCCCCTCCTGGAAAAAGCGTTGCACAGGGGACTGCAGCAAGAATTACTGGGTTGAAGACTGGGAAGTGTTTTGACACCAGGGTAAGAGCGGGCTCCTCAGAAGGAATACACAGCTATTGCAAGTAGGATCATTTCATGCTTCAAGTTGTTCAATTACAAACCCTGGAAGAGATACTATGAAAAAGGGCCAAATTCAATGCCTATTTATTATTTCACTGCTGTTTTCTTGGCAGCTGCTTTGGTGATCAATATACTGTAGAGCAGGATTGTCACTCCCCCTCAAAGTCATTAGAGTAATGCATGACTCTGCAGTCTTTCCAATATATTGTGTGCTGCTTAGCTTATCAGCAGTAACGTATATTCCTTACTGTTGCCCCTCCAGAGTTAAAGTTGGAATACTTCTTTGCCGTTTGAAGGTCAGGGAGCTAGCTTATATGCAAACTTAGACATTGCAGTCTGTGGGGGATTTCAGCAGTGTGTAGTGAGAAGTTTGGATTTATTTGTTTGGAGGCAAACAGACTGAAATACTAACACTCTTTTGTCTTAGTTATGTCATAAAGCAGAAAACACTGGTAGTTAATACCTGCATTGGAGGTGAGACCACGAGAGAAGCAGATGTGGCTGTGTATGGGATTGTCCTTGACCACTGAAATATGATCGTTGAACTTGCTGGAGAAAGCATACACAGATAGGGAATGGGAGATGGGTCTTAACCCCCTCCTTCCATGTTTCTCTCCACACTACCACAACGGTAGCCTACCCTGTTCGTCAGGTGGCTGGTACACGTGTACGTGTGAGACAAACACCTTTGCCCTCCTGAATCACTTCATAAAGTCAAGTGAAGTGGCACGCCAAGGTTTACACACCTTGTCTTTCATTTCATCCTCAAGTCAAGTTAGAATACAACAGCAAAAGTCCTTCCTCAATAGAAATTCTTACCGACTTGAGTGGAGTAGAGTCTGCGCTTCATTTTCCCCAAGGCCGCACATTCCCAGCCCAGGTTACTGACACTTGGCAACAAGGGTGTTTAGCCCTGGCAGTAGAGTTGTAAAGCCTAGCTAAAAAACAAGGTGGGTTTACCTGGTGGCTGAGGCAGCTGTAGTTAAGTTACAACTGCACCAAGGGATGTTTGGTGGTGAGGGCCAGGTAGAGTATGATCTATGTTACCCATATGGCTGTGCACCAGCGCACCCCTTATGACTACTTACATGGCCCACTTTCCCCCCGTGACCATCTGAGGGTCACTCAATGTACAAAAATGTTTTCTGTCCAAATTGGTTTATTTTTGCGAATTCCAGGACTCAGGACATCATTAGGATCTTAAAACCCCAGCTTCAGCTCTTCCACTGATCTGTTAGCTTTTCCCATACCTGCCACTACCTTTTATGCCATGCTATTCCATGGTGCTTACAAGGAAATGCTAACTGCTCACAGCTGGGCAGATGGTCAGCAGAGGCACCTCATCTCTCTTTGATTTTATGACTACTTCATATCATTTAATTTTTTTAATTATGTCTTGAAATGACTTGATTTTGCATTCATTAGAGCTGTGTAATCTTGTGTTTTGCTATAGGACATCCTTTTCTTCCCTCAGTTCCTTCTGATTGTTTGTTACACCCACCTTTCCATAAGTCAGATGGCAAGTCCGCAAGGGGGAAGGGATCAGTTCTGACTTGGCCCTTTATAGATCAGTCTGAGTATGCACAGGCTTAAGCCAAATTTGCCACCATGCAGAGTGGGATTGGGTAAGCCTCCCTGCCATGCTGCAAAGCATCTTAGCAGCTGTTCTACCAGAGCAAAATGAGCAAGCACAAAAAATATTGAGACTTTTGCACTCAGTTCTTTTTTCCCTAAAAATAAGATTTTCACCTGTGGTTTGGCTGCATGTCATAAACCTACAAGTTCTCACAGAGAAGGCTTGCTCTGAGCAGTGGTGTGGGAGATCGATGAGCAAGACCTAAATGCTGCAAAGGGTGCTGAAATGATATCAAGGACAGGGTTGAAGGGGTGATATTTGGGCACTGAAGACTCCATCACAACTTTTGCAAAACATCAGAGAGAGATGTGCATCCAGACTGTCTAATGGAAACATCCAAGCTGAACCCTGAATTTTACCCATCTATGAAGCAATCTTTCAGAAGCAGAACCCACATGGCCTGCGTGGTCAATGGAAAGAGGCAAGTGCCTTTGGAAACCTCCAGAGGGAGAGCCTGTCCACCTAAATTAGGTGTCTAAACAGTCAGACAGGCTTTCCTGCTGGAGGCCTTCAACAGCACCTAGCTCTCTCCATCGACTCTGCAGGAAACTCAGCCTATAACTGGGAAGATCTGTTTTCCTAGATAGCTAAAATTTAGCGTGCAAGTTAGGTGCCTAAATTAACCAGACTAAGTCCCATCCAGACTCTCAATAATCACAATACAGAGCGCAAATTCTGCCACAGGCAACTACAATTTACAGTTGCTCTTCCCATCTGCATTTTCTGTTTTAAACTCTGCTGCAGTGCAGGTGAAGTGCACCGTTAATATTTCATGCTTGCCACCCCTAAGACGGCTGCAAATCAGCAGTGGGTGACTCTCACCATTTCATTAATGAGGTTTTTTACATTCATTCAGGATGATTTTATACACCATGAGATCTTTTTTGTTGTTATCTCATATTATAAAGCTGCATCTAGCTACACAGTAAATTTCTAAGTTATATAATTTGTTTCAATTTTTTTTTCACCCTATGAAAAATAAAAAGAGCTATCTTTAAACAAGACATGGAAATAAGGATGGATTCAAATCATTAACAGAACTAATGAACAGAACTCTAGGTTTCTGATATTCTCTCTGTCATATCCCTGGGCAAAATGTGGTCGTGATATTTGATCCTGAATGCCTCAGTTACTCTTTGAAAAAATGCTTGTCTCTCTCATGACGTTGTGAATCTTAACTGACCAATTTTTTCAAAGCACTTTGAGCTGCTCAGATGAAAGACTGCCTAAATGCAAAGTACTATTACATGTTAAGTTCACGTCTGGAGCAATTTTTTAAAACAAACCATATGAAAAATAGAGTTAAGAGTGGAAATGCTGATCCAGCCATTAATTGCTTCACATCAGAGAGTGGGCAGAGGGTCTCCTTTTATGTTGTTTATTTCAAACAAACAACTCTGGGAATCTCCTGTGGAAATGAAATGCAAAAACCAGAGCCCTTTCATGGGTATTTTTGGTTTATCTCCACATGAATCTTAAGTTCATCATGTGGAGAGAATGTGGAACACATTTTTTTCCCTGTGTAATGCTCGCTTTCCCACAATGAATAAAATCCATTTTCTTACACAGTTTGTTCATTCACCCCAGGGTAACAAAATAACCCAGAAAGCAGGAACACCCTGTCCCTGAACACTGTCAAAATAAATAAAGAAAAGAAAAAAAGAATGAGGGTTCCCAGGAAAACCTGCCATATTTAACATAGTGTATACAGTGACCACCTACACATGAGCCCCAGAGCTCCTAATTCCTTAGCTATTGCTCAGTGGTGAGTAATGAACTCTGGCTTCATGACTCACACAGCTCCAAAATGCAGCTGAGCTTATGTCAGTAAGCGTCCAGGTTTTAGAAAATCTGAGTGGGAGGGAGAAGTCAATCTTCGTATCTGAGTGTCTGTGTTTGAACGGAGGAGACCTTTGGCAAGCTGTAAGAGTATTTGTACACTTTAGTTACAGCTGTTGGTATGCAGACCATCATACCAGAGTTTACCAGCACATTCAGTACTCCAAAGGAATTTCTCTCATATGTTTTGTCTCTTCTTCCATCCTCCTGCCAGCACAAGTATGTATACCTTGCCCCTTTCCAAATTTAATTCTTAGCTAAAAGATTTCACTACTAGAACTATAACATCTAAATGGGAGTTAGCTATCAACTGAAGCCTGAAACACTTCTCTTGCTGCATGAAAAACTTAACTTTTCACAAGGAATATTGATTTGAATATGCAGTGAAGGAAGCAAGCAGCTTCAAGAAGAGGTAATTAATTTTTGCTGTAACTCAGTTTCTAAACTATAATGAAAGAGGCGCTCACACCAGACTTGTCACAAGTGGTCTCAGAGGGCAGGATTAATCCTCATCAATTTTGCCTGCTGCAATATCAGACATCAGCTCTATGCCATGCCTTCAGGCTTTAGGATCACAGGAGCCAGGCCCCTCCAGCTGGCGATTTGTGGCCCCTTAAACTCCAAGTTTAGGCTGGGAGAAAGTGCCCTCTGGAGACATCTTCCTCTGTCAGCTCAAGAGGTTCTCTAGGTAAGTAGCTTAGACTAGTCATCCAGTTTTCAGTGGTTTAGCAACAGCTAATGTCTTAGGAACATTTTATGTGGTTCTTGGCCTCAAAAGATCATTCATTCATTTTCTGCAATTTTCATTACACTACTCTGGCCATTTGACATTTGAACAAGTGATAGTATGACTTGTGCTAAAGAGATGATACCACTACTATGAGCAAATATTCCACCCACATGTTGCTTTTAGATGCATGATTTATCCTGTGGAAACATTTTGATCTTAGCAGATCCCTAGATTTTAGATTTTAGAGATCATTACATATACACATCATTGTGTATATACTTTGAACTTTGCATGTCTCTCTTTCTTCCTAGCTCTTCCTTACAATGATGGTTGTAGTGATGCTGGGATACAGATATACAGTTTTGTATCTACTTTGACGTGAATTTTTGACATGAAGATATTTTGACATAAGGCTGCTTTTTAAGACTCTAAGGCAGTGTTTCCTTGCCAAAGAATGGCTTACCTCAGTCTTTGCTTTTTCCAGATTTCTCCGTACTGGTGATGAATTGCCTCCACTCACTCAGCACTGCAGACTGAGCTTATTCATCAGCACATGCCGATAGGTGTCCTTGGCATTTGTCTGAGCTTCCTAGTGATGGACCTTTGGCCTGCTGCATCTTCCCCTCTTATTTGTTAAGTAACACAAGTTCATCTTTTAAGATTCACAATAGCATAAGTCAGCTGTTTTGCACAGTTTGGCATTATAATGATCTATGGTTTCCCCAGACAGTAGGTGACAACTGATAAAAAGTTAACTTTGACATACTGACATTTTCCATGGGTTGAAAATGTTTTTGGAGCCCTCCTAGACTCCCGCATGGATCCCCTGGCCAGCAGCGGATGTGCTGGTAGCCTTTGCACATTACAGCCACAAGTAATAGCTGTTCTTATTTTGCCTGCTAATTTATTCATCCTCTTCGCAATGTCAAGATTCCCCACTGTGATCTAAACAACATCTGTTTGCCAAAAACACCCTCTTTTGTGTCTGGTACACTGCTATGATGGCTGTTTTCTCTCCATCCTTAAAAAACAAAAAAACCCACCTCTCTGTCATCTGACACACTGAGCTCTGGCAAATGTGCTGCAGAAGTCTATAACAGTACCAAACCCAGCTGTTCCCCCCTTTGCCAGAAGTTAAATTCCTAGAGCAGTCAGCAGGAGCAAACGTACGCCCATTCCCCAGCAGCTTCAGTGCAAAGTCTAGCTTCGGCTGGAACTTGTCAGGCCACTATTTCTAATGATAAGCAATACTTCTGATTATAAAACAAATGCATTGATTACGATTCCTTGACCCGAGTCCTACAGCTGGATCACGCATGCAGAGTCCATGACATATATATTATCTGCATTGTATTATTCGCATCCTCTCAGCACAACGTCAGAATAGCTGAGATATCTCTCAGCAGAATATCTAGATGAATTAGCTTTTATCAATATAAGCTTTCCTGCTTTTCTCATTAACAGCCTTTTTAAGTGTTAATTTCCTCTTTTCTTGTTCTGTTGTTTCTGTAATAAATATGAGTTTATAACTACAAGCACTCATGAAAAATGCTCTTTCGAATGAACTGATCATGTCAGCACTGTGGTTAGGTCTGTTTAGAAAAACTTCTGCTAATGTAAATAAGAGTAATACTGATGTCAATAGAGCAACAGTGATTTATATCAGTCGGAAATATAGGCCTACTGACTTCAAAAATGTTAGTTCAGATTTATTTTAATGGGCATAAGAGACTTAAAGTCTCCCAAAATCAGAACCAAAGGCTTTTTGGACGATTATCTTGGTTGTTATAGAACTGACTGAAGACTCAACTGATTAAATTTATGCGAATTTTTGTATTGCCGAAAGACAGTGCTTAATGAGAAAACCAGCAAATATTTCTGGTTTATTTACGTAAATAGTATGCTTTTATGCAGCATGATAAACAAAGCTTGTCACTTTTTCTTTCATCATTCCTTATGTCGCTGTAAAACATTTATGCTGACATTACACAGCTTTTAAATGGCAGAAACACGGCAGGGAGGTTGAGAGCTCTGCCCCAGGTACAACTGCATGCCAGCAGCTAAGTACCTCCGCACCTATTCAAGAGCCCAGCTGACCTTTCCAGCCACTTCTCACTTTCAGTCTGTTTGCTGTCGTTATCAGTTCTGTATCTTGTCAATACGCCTCTAAAGGGATCAGTAACATGTCGCTGGATGCAAAGTTAAATAGAAGGCTGCTGTCCTCTGTGTTATCTCTTGGAAATTTCTTGCAGTCATTTTTCCCTTGCAAAAGAGAGAAAAGCAAGCATGCTTTATGATACGATGCTAATGGTGTGATTTTATGAGCAGGTGGCGGGTGCAATTTCACTTGATAGATATTGATTGTTGATTATAGAGCTAAGATAATTATACAGAAATTAAATTAGTTAAAGTGGATTTCTAAAATAGCTGTTTACCATAATGATATCCGTTAATCTAAAAACCTGAGAAATCTAACCCCATGGGTTTTTTCCAGTCCTTATTCTTACTAAAGTTCATATTGGAGACTTGTCTGTAAAGGAAGACATTCTTTGAGATAGGGATAAGTATAATGAATAATACATAATTACAGCATTTGGAAAATGCCTCCCCTGACATCGAGAAGGCCTGTCTCCTAGGAATGAGTCATGATGAGAAGAGTGAAGAACTGCTTTCTGCACAGGTGTACAGTTTTCTTCATGATATTATTTTCTCCTTCATGGTGTTCAGTTTTACTTGGCTTTGCAGGTTTTTTTTCATAGTGTTCACTATGCAACCAGTATTTTTTTTCCTTTTGTTGTATTCAAATATAACAATTTTTAAAATTCACTTTCTTGCTCATATAACTAAAATCCTTTAAATCACTTTGGCCAAGAAGCCAATGAATAAAACTTCTTTGAAGTATAAATTTTCATCATCCCTCATTAAAAGTTTGTTAAGCTATTCTGGCCTTTCATCATACAGACTCTTGCTGTCCTAGAAGATTCAGGAACATTAGAACAAGACCTACAATAACTGAACTGATAAAGTCAAGTGCTAATTGCAACTTTGTACAATCAAAAAGGAGAGGACAAAAACATGTTATGTTTACTTGTGTGGCAGCAAGCCATTGTTAAAACCTCCTTTGGCCAAACTCTTCTAGAAATACTGGCATGAGGATAAACATTTCATGGTTTAAAACCAGAGGGGACTGTTAAAAAATTGGGTTACCGTGAATTATTAAACTTACTGCATCTCGGTTGATCCACAGTGGCTTGTGCATGTTCATGGTCCCGTGCCACGACAAACGTGAGGTATTTAGAAGTAGCTTAACCCAGCTGTCTGTCTGCGTACCTCAGTCAGGCACAAGGAAATACAGATCACTAATTTATTTTCATTTGTAATTAAGCTACCTCAGAGTGCTTCCACTGCAGGGAGTGCAAATGCATGTGTCCTTTCAATCACCTGCTTGACTCCTTTTATATCACAAGGCATTATCGGGACATCTTATAATTTTGTGGGTTGCAAAGTCTCACTCAGCATCATTTTAATTCATATGTTAATGCAATGTTTCAGTTGAGCAAAGTTTGCTAATAAAAATAAGGCTTCAGGCCAGATTTCTGGCACATTAATAGATGGAATCGATGGAATAGATGAGTTGTGCTTCTTCAAATAGCAAACTGACTGCTAAGACAAAAGATTATTCACCTGCTTTTAGTGTTCAAAGACTTCTGTTTAGAAATATATGGTGTTACTCAGGAAGTAGTATCATCATGCCAGATGTAAAGATGTACTCTTGCATTGTATGGAGAACTCTTTTCAAATAAAAAATAACTAAAATTTGTAGCTGGACTATGGACCCCGTACTATAGCCCTGTTGAAGGCAATTGTAAAACTTACGTCACCTTCTATAGGAGGAAGTTCAAAACCTAGGCCTATGAAAAAAATAATTTGATTTTAAAATAAATTAAAATTATCTGTTTATGTTTCATTATACATTGATTCTGTTTATTAGGAACTAAGACAATGTTAAATACTGTATTGTCTTTGCTATTCTGCCCATTTCTGTTCAGATATTTAGATACTTGTTTTTCCCAATACGAGGCACAAAAAGGGGCAGTTGCTCATTTTGTCTAACAAACTGATAGCTGGATCTCTCTGGATTGGGAAGGCATGAGCATTCAGATAACTAACAGCTTACATCGTGTAAGAGGGACCCAAGCAAACTATATGGGCTGAAACAAAAAGTATTGATCTTTTTATTAACACCTACCAGAGGTCAGCCTGAATGGCTGTTTCACTGGCCTGAATGAAAGCTTCAGCAGTACTACATAGTTCTGGTAAATTATGCAAATAAAGAATCTAAAGATATAAAAGGTATGAAAAGAAAAAACTAGAGATGCGTGAGAATATGTCACATATAAATAATGCTGAGGATCATCCAGATGCACCACGGGGTTAATGTACTGCTTAGGACATCTGTAATAAGATGGCAGGAAAACAGGAAAAAAAAATTATATGAAAGAAGACGGGAGAATTTATTAACTGAAGTGTATGTATCCCCATAGTTATTTTTCACTTTAAGAGGTGTAAGTGTAAACCATCATCATTATCATTTAAAATTTACCAAAGCCAGGAAAAAGTCTAAAGGTCTGATGAAGGCTCGGTTGCACAACTACAGATGGTTTTTCTCTGAATGATAGCAAAGTCTCCCACTGCCAAAAAATAACATCATGAGAGCATATGTCAGTGAAGCAAACTGTGACACAGGAAGCCTAGTGATGGATGACAATGTAAGCGAGGGAGTGACAGCAGGATGTGTGGATGTTGTCCCCAGCTCCATCGTGATCTGCGTATGTGACCAGGAACAAGTATCCTCCACAGGTCCCTACATCTGTAATGTGGACGTGACAATACAGAGTTATCCCAATGACATTTAGCATGTTTATATCCCCCCGCAAGAGACTTTGAGCTTCGCTGCATGGGACAGGCTGCAGCAATAAATTTTTTTAAGACTGGAGAGGATTGCTTTCCCATTGCAGGGATCTATTTTATTGTGGCATGCTATCACCTGTGGCTTTTTGTCTCTAACCTTAGGTCTTACATTTGTCAAAGGTGAGCAGAAGCCTTCGGTGGCTGCTGGCATGTACAGCAAACTTTTGTGAATGCTTGTGAATTAAACACGGAGTTCAATACAATTGCTTGCAAGTGTGAAAGGTCGGCCTGATGACCCCGTGGTGCCGACAGGTCCCATGTTCTGACCCAGTCTGATACCCTGTATATGCTGTATAAATTGAGCCCATAGCTTCTAGCTGAGCTAAAGTATATCTTTATATGAATATCTAAATTCTACTATATATACATAGACTCTGTAGATGTTCTCTCTCTCTCCATATGTATATGCATGTATAGATAGACACTTTATATATCAGTAGGACCAAGAAGCGCAGTCTAAACACTGCAGCAGATGAAGATATTACCACCTTTTATACAGGGACTTCACCGTAGCTACTTGTGATTCGGGTGACTCCAGACTGTTTTATTGCATTTATAGTTATTCTCACCACTGTTGGTTGTTCAGAGAGGCCTTGATCAAAATTCATAGCTCCAGTGTGTTAAGTCCTTTTGTGTTATGATGAACTTCTTAAATTATCAGTCTACATGAATAGATAGCATATAGTCTCTGTAAAATCTAATAAACCAGAAGACACACTGCTGCACAATGCCATGAATTCCCAGGGTATCTAGTTTGAAAAACACTACAGTGTAAGTTTATAATTGCAGCTTAATTCATTTCCTGAGAAGAAAGATAATGCTGTAGAAGAATAGATGCTATAACATACCCCTTTATATGTCAGAGATTCATTCTCTAGTAAGTCTGAGAGTATTTCACTGGCATAGTCTTAGATGCCACAACACAAAGAGGTTTGTTAAATTACTGGAGGAATAAATTAGCTCTTACAACATGCCCTGAAACTTCAGTTGCATTCTGTAGCAACCAGCAAATCCCCAAGTGTATACAATATCCTATTACAAAAGCCATTGCTTCCTTCCTGCTGCTGAAAAATATCTCCAATAAAAATCCTAAGAGTTCAATGCTGGATATATTGTCCATTTCATTGCTTTTATAGGGTTTTTTTGTAAATCTTTCTGTTTTTTAAACAAAAATTTAACCCTTACATCAGTGAAATTTGCTTTCTTTGGAGGCTTTGCATATTATCTAAAGCACATTCATGTGCATCTGACAGCAAGCATCTGTGGAGAATCTAAATCAGACTCAAACTTTATTTTGCAGTGCCAGGTAAATTTGGGAAATCCAAGATTTACAGTTTGTTTCTCTGGAAGATGCAAAAATCAGTTTGAAGGTTATTGTCAACCAGTAAGAGGTAAAAGGTGAGGCACTATTCAGTGTCTGAGACAATTCACAGCTGCGGAGAAAACCCTTATTTTTACTTTCATAAATACATAATACATCCCTGCTCCAAGCAACACAAGCTAGAATTTTAAAAAAGAGGAAACAAAAAAGTATGTGAGAGAGTCAACACAATAACAATAAAGTCAAAAGCATATATATGTATCTTTCCTGTGGCAGTAACCTTACAAAATGCTGCCTTTAGCCTTGAAGCTAGCAGAGGGAAGTCTTTTAACATTCCCATCCCTGGGACACAGTTTAGTGCTGTGAAGTGAATTAGCTAAAAATAACCCTTCAGAAAACCCTTTCCTATATGCTCAGTGGTCAAGAGCGGGAGGCCCTACATGCAGCCATTTCTGTAGCCCATTTTGAAACCAGGTACCGCACTTCCCTCACTCCCTGGGTCATGCCTTGGCCCTCTTGCACACGTAGCCCATCAACATCTTTGTGTGGGTACCGTGCAAGACCTCCAACATATCTCCAGGCACTCCTGATACTAAGATAATATTTCTTTCAATTCAGGACCAAGAAAAGAAAGCAGATGTCTTTTCTGACAGTTCACGCACAGCTTTATCGTTTTGTCATGACCTTAGATACAGCGCTGATGGGTAGCAGAAAGACATACAAAGTCAAGATCTATACGGCAGCGCTTTCCCAGGGATGTAGTAGAAGCTGTGCCCCTAGCCAGAGGCTGAACAAACTGCTCAGTGACGTTTCTTAAGTTCAGATTGCTGCTTCAAAGCCAGCTAGGAAGCCTCTCTATTTTGTTGTGCTTTGGAGCAGTACTAGGCAGGAGAAGCTGATTTATTTTTGAGAAAGCTGTGTGAAACCCTTCTGCTGATAATGAGCTAATTCAATTAACTCGCTGGGTGCTAGTTTATGGGTATTCCTGGCAAAAAAGGGGTTCTGCTTGTGTTCATGCAGGAAGGGGTTGCACTTCACTAATACCAAGACAGAGACAGCAAGAAGCAGAATAAAATGTCTCTAGTGACTGGAAAATTGGAGCGTAATCCTGAGAGCTGCCACATTTACCTTTACTCATTCAGGACCAATGTCAGGAAATGACAATTCCCTGCATCATTCAGGGACAGGCCAAAGCTGTCGGACTGGCCAGCAGTCCCATGATGTGGGAAAGGCCTTTTAAAGTTTAATTCCTCCTCCTACAGCTTCCTTGTCTTTTATCATGCAAGCGTGGAACATAAATTTGTTTTTTGCTTTGGTGTCTGTCTTCTGTGGTAGCTGTGCTGATGTCTGTGCTTTTGCATCTTGCCTTTAATGGTTCTTGGTTGTCTGATTCTCCTCCGCTGCAAAATTAAGCAAAGTCTGCAAGAAGGTTTAGAGAACTAGGAGGCTGCAGGCCACACAGTTTGCAGATATAGAAACCAAAAATGTCCTGCCCCTTTCCCAGACAGGGAAACATTTCCTACAGATGAGCAATTTAAGCAGTCAGTTCCGGAAAACATCCAATAAAAGTTGTTCCTGTTTGGTTTGATCATGACAGTAAAATATTTTCTGAAAATCAAATAAAAATTTAATCAAACTTGATTAGTTTGGGTTTCAACTTCTTCACTGAAAAACTGGAATACTTCATGTGTAAATGAAGATATTGGTTGATAACACTCATTTTGCTTAATAAAACATCTTTATTGTAAAAAAAGTGTTGTCAAAAATTTCCACCAAATCATATTCTCATTTAATATTTTACACTTTCATAGCCCTTTCTATTCAAGACATTAGACGATTTAGAAATTTAGTCCATTGCAGGTCTAACATCCTTTCCAATTATTTGCTCCACTTAGTTACAGTATGGGATTTTTTCCAGCCCTGTCATTCCTCTTCCCTCCCTCTTCAGCCTCTTGAGGCTTGTGTATGTGTTGAGGTGTCTGTCACTAGGCATAGAAAACACAATATTCAACATGCAATGAAGCCCCTTCTGCCTGCAGATACTGGGTTGAAAACATAAAAATAGCTTCTGAAAAACTTGCATTGAATATTTCTCAGATTGCAGTGCAGATTGTTTGCAAATCTGGTCTCTATATCATTCAGAATGAACTTTCTCATATATGAAAGAGGTGGTAATTAAGTCCAGGCATCATCTCCCCAGTATTTTCATGATGCCATTGTGCAGGATGATTTTGACTCCCAATAACCCCAGATGCAAAATTTACTAGTTAATGAAATGGTTCACACGAAACTAATTGGCACTCTTGCTGGCATTCATGGAGCTACTGGAGAGTCCAGCGTAGGGCTACGAAGATGATTAGGGGACTGGAGCATCTCCTCGATGAGGAAAGGCTGAGACAGCTGGGCCTGTTACGCCCGGAGAAGAGAAGACTGAGAGAGGATCTTATCAATGTATACAAATATCTTAAGGGAGGGTGCGAAGAGGATGGGGCCAGACTATTTTCAGTGGTGCCCCATGAGAGGACAAGAGGCAACAGGCACAAACTGAAATGCAGGAAGCTCCATCTGAATATGAGGAAAAACTCCTTTACTGTGAGGGTGACAGAGCACCGGAACAGGTTCCCCAGAGAGATTGTGGAGTCTCCTTCTCTGGAGATATTCAAAACCCGCCTGGATGCGATCCTGTGCAATGTGCTCTAGGTGACCTTGCTTAAGCAGGGAGGTTGGACTAGATGATCTCCTGAGGTCCCTTCCAAACGCAACCATTCTGCGATTCTGTGATATGTAGGCTTGTACCTGCTCGTCAGTAAAAACTTTAACTTAACTCTTAGACATACACAGTCAAATTATATCGAAACTAGGTTCTGTCCTTCTCTTAGAGCATATTCAACACAAAATTGTGAGCTGCTTTTTCCAGGAAGAAGCCACACAGCATTTTACACAACAGGCAGAGTGAACATTTTTTTTTTCTGAGTTTTGTTGGTGGTGAATTTTTCCCCTAGAGAGCACTAGATGGTGGACTTAGTCCCAGCAGGTAGGAAGATTTTGTCTAGATTCCCCAAGGCACAATTCATTTTCTCTGAGCCTGATGGGTAGGAAAGCTAGCACTACTGCCTGAGATAGGTCTGAACCATGCAAAGCAGCTTCACTGTTCAGGCTCTCAGTTTGGAACTTTTTCCTCTGTCACATAAATCTCTTAACTTAATGGTGCACTTTTGCACAGCAGTCAGGAGGTTGCCCCTCTTTTTTGTCTTTTCTCACTATGAGTGTCTCAAGAATCCAGAGATTTACTGTTATGGACTTCCCTACAAACAGCAGAGTCAAATGTCCTGTTTTCTACACACATGTCCAAACAAAGACATTGCAAAATTTACAGCTAATCTATAGTGGGATGGAGAACAACTCATTCAAAGTTAGGCTGGCTAAGACCAGTCTAGTGCTGGCTGGCGGAAATAGGAAAGTTTTGAAGAACCAGGCAGATACTGAATTAATTTTTATCAAGGTTGACTCTCACAATCCCAGATTCTCAAGGTAATGTAAAGTCTCATGATTATATCCAATTTATAGCTATGCAAAAAAGCAACAATACTGGCAAGCTCCTTTCTGTACTTTCCATGCACAAAGAGCCACAGTGATGCACCGCGGCCACTGTCTGGGTCTCTCCAGTATTGTGCCTCTATGGCTGATTTTTGATATTTGAAAGGAAGGGGGGAAAAAAACAAAGACTAGACAAACAATCTCACTCTCAGAATGTACCTGACTGATTGTGTATTGGAAAATGAGTAAGAAATGACCACCATGTCTATCAAATCAACATCTTTCATTTCACAGCTCATTCTTTTCTGCACAAGCTCTATCATTTCTTCCCCAAAACATATTTAAGCATATTAAAAAACGTGTCTGCACACAGTGACACAATTAGAGGAAGAAGCTGGAGAGTGTTTCCCACCCAAAGCAGGCCTGAGCTTCCTGAGTGGGGCACTGCTGTTGATTTGAAGCGGGAATTGAACCCGAATCTTCCACTCTCTCAGTGAGTGATCCAGCTACTGCGTTCTTATATAAAAAGTGGTAGTAGTGATGATGACATCACCGATTTGAAAGATAGCTTTTTTTGAAGAAATGGATGCAGACAGGTACCTGCCTTCCAGAGTGATCATAGATTCTAAGTACATTGAAATGCCTAACTGGTGCTCACGCTGCAGAAAGAGGCAAGATGTAAATGGCTTTTTCCAGTGTTTCCTACAGAAAAATGATAACTGTTCTGAGTAGCTTTACTCTCCTGCACACTGTCCAAAGCCCTATGCTTTTTCAAGGGGTGAGGGCATCAAAACCAAGTGCTGCAGCACCTACCTTGCCAGGGCCAAAGTCTTATGACAGCTAATTCCCTGCCAGGTAAATGAAACTAGAAGGACCCGACTACATCCCCAGAAGTGCAAGGAAAACTATATAAAGCTTTTAAGTGTGTAGACGCTGTTGCCATAAGGTTATATACAATCACACGTAGAGCCAGAAAGCCACGCTGCCTCACTGCTGCCCGTTAGCTAGTAGGATTCATTTTCATCACATAAGCTTTCTCTTTCCAGGTATTTTGATGCCTCTGCCACCATGATGGTGAGCTCCTAATGTGCTCCAGCCTGACAAGGCACTGTCATAATGCAGGTAAGTTTTTAATACCTCAGCTCCGGTGATAATACGAGGCTTAAAAGGGAGCTCGTTCCTCACGCCACGGGCCTAGCTTTTTCTTACCACGCGCTTTTTAAGACTAACGGGGAAAATAAAAATCCAAAAGCAAGGATAACTTCATGGTTATTTCAGCAAGGCCGAGCGGTCTGTGCCCAAACACCTCCGAGACCGCTGTTTTTACGGTTTCACCAATCTCCCAAGCAGAGGAGAAACGCCACAGCCGCTGACACCTGAGAGCGAGCTCCTGTTTTGTTTAATATCACATTACAATACCTGAGAGTAACTGCAAAAAATAACCCATGGGGGCTTAAGGCTCTACTTTCTTTCCATAGGCGGTTTTTATTTATTTATTTTTTGGCTTGGTTTGGGTTCCAGGCCGCAAATCGCGCCGGGGGCCCAGCCCGGGGGAGAGGGGCGCGCAAAGATGGCCGCCGCCGCGGGGCAAAGCTGGGGGCTGCGGCGGGGGGCAGCGGGCTCCTCCACAGCCGTCCTGCCGCCGTGCTGCGGCGGGGCAGAGGGCCCGCCCCGACCCGGCCGCGGGGCCGCCGCAGAGCCCCCCCCGGCCGCGGAGCACCAGGAGGAGGAGGAAGAGGAAGAGCCGCGGCGGGCGCGGCGCTGCCCCCCCGGCAGCGGCTGAGCCGCAGCAGGTAGCAGCGGCGCGGCGCAGGGGGGCGGATCTGCTTCCTGCGTCTCCCTTCGCTCCGGCGGGCGGAGCGGCGGCGGCGGGCGGCGCACGGGGCCAGGCCGGGCCCGCCCCGCCGCGCCCCGCGCACCTGCCCCCGCCGAGGCTGCTCGCTGCCGGCTCGGCGGCCGCGGGGCAAGATGGCGCCGCTGTGCGGCCGCCTGCTGCGGGCGGTGGGGTGCGGCCGGAGGCTGCTGCCGCTGCTGCTCGGCGCCGTCCGCGGCTGCCACGGCGGCGCGGCGCCCCTCGCCCGGGCGCTGGCCGTCAAGAAGCGGGGCTACGACATCACCAGGAACCCGCACCTCAACAAGGTGGGTGCCGCCGCGGCCCGGGCGCCAGGCCGGCGGCCCGGAGGTGAGAAGGCGCGGCGGCCTCCCGACGGGGCGGCCATCGCGTCTCGGTGCGCGCGGGGAAGCGGGGTCGGGGCTCGGCGGCGTTTCGGCCTGGCCGGGCCCGTTGGCGAGGCGCGAGGCGGGCTGGAGGAGCACGGCGCGGCGGGGTTGTGCCAACGCCGGGTGTTTTGGTTTGTCATTGCCTCCTTCACAGCTGGCCGCGCTGCTGCCCTGGCGTCGCGCTGCTGCGGTGGCGCCTGGAGATCCGGCGCGGGTCGCGAACGCCCTCGGCTGCAGTCAGGAGCTGCTCGTGTGGAAATCGTCATTGACGAAGGGGGCAGCAGAATGGGTGATCGCTCCTAAAAATCCAGTGCCAAAGCCTAGGATTTTTCAGTATACTTCCTATTGCTTGTTTAGCAGTGGAATCAATCACTTACATCTTCATATCAAAACAAGTATGTTTGATTGTTCTTAAGCTTCCTTTTTGTGGATCCGTAGCACTGTGCTTTCCACACCCAACCCCTGCATTTTATAGGGATGAGGAAGCCTTAATTCTCAGTACTGCTGAAATGTCAACATTAAAAAAAAAAAAAAAAAAAAAACTTAAGGAGAAAGAGGTTTTCAGCAAAGCCTGCAACGAGGTGTAAAATGAGGTCCCATAATTTAGCCCACCCATAGTCTAGCACTACATTTCCATGCTTTTCATACATTGGAGGAAAAAATAAAATCTAAATGCAAATTTTAGGATAACATAAATGTGTCAGGTTCAAGAATGTTGGGTTCCAATTTGTTGCATTTATATTGCTAGAAATAATAGCAAATATTTTAGATATAGTATTGATGGCTGATGGGGCTGTAACTACTTATCATCTACTCGTTATGTAGTTATCCAGTGTATCAGACTGCTATGTCTGTTCCTGGACTGTAGACTCTTTGGATGGTAACTTTTACCCGTGTAGTGCACAATATACCGGGTTTCCATCTCCTGGTGCTGCTTCAACTTCCGTAGAGATACACCCCTAAGAACGAAGGAATACGGTGACACAGGATATTACTGCATATGCAGGAGCTTTGTAAGCGATCTGTTTTGAATCATTGTACAGTGAATGTCTTTAAGACCGAAGACATGAGAGATTGCCGACTGTCTCCTAATGCTGATGAATTACTGTTGGTTATGTGGTTTGGGTAGATCATTCTTCTGTGTCCTGCTTGTTCTCTTGAGTGTTCAGTAATAGTTATAAAAAAAAGTAGCTAATGTTTCTAGGAACCTTACATATATCAGCTGTAACTGAAAAATGAGTACTTAGACCTTTGTTCAGTGTAATGCAATAGTAACTCATAACATGCTGAATCTACCACATTTCTTAAAATTTGATCTGACTACTGCAGAGGTAAACTTTTAATGTCCCATTTGGCAATTTTCAGAACTGAGGCTTTTCTCAAGTGTTTGGATTTTCTTCCCTTTCAGCAAATGAAAGTGTCTAAGTCTTAATGGAATTTGGGTGTATGTGGAGAAAAGGGAAGAAAACTTTTTATGTTAGTATGTTAGAGGTAAAATATGCTCCAGTATGCCGTGTTTAAATGGCCATTAAAAACCTCCCGACTGGTCTCCAGCCTGGATGTTTGCTGTTTATGTTATGTTCCTCCATCAGTACAGGCCTTACAGTCGTCAATACAGTCATCTTCAGAACATCCGAATGAGGAAAGAAATGGCTGGTTTCTGTGGTAAGAGGTAAAGACTGCCCATTTATGCAGCCAGATAATTAGTAATTAGTCATTAGTAAACTGTTCTGGCTTTCTTTGTAAGCTTTTCTAAAAAGACTTCTCTTTGGCTGTTCCTCTTAGTAGATCATTATAGTATCTAAGGAATAAACCATGTTCAGCTGAAATGGGATGTTTCAGACAGCTTCTGTATGGTCAAGGTATGCTTTCTGGCACTTCAGTCTGCCTTGCTGCAGCAGTATGAGTCAGAATTGGGGAGGTCAGTAGGTTTCCAGCTGTTGTAATCTCATCGCATAGCAACTACTCTTTGCCCCATTTATTTATTTATTTATTTATTTTGGTAGCTAATTATGGGCATGGGGTCACTGTCTTTTTCTGAAGTGGATCTTAATTTAAGCGCTCATCTGCTCAAAGGCTGCTCCAGTCTTTTCATCTCTACAGGAACCTCTGAAAAAGTGGAAATGAGGTTTTGGGCACCAAAAGTTTTGCTGCTTTATTCAATGCCCTGGCAGTTTTTTAGCTTTTGGGTGAAGTTTAAAGTATCAGTTTATAGCTATGAAGTCGGGTGATTTAGTCAGCAAGAAAGACTACTTCTGTCCAGCAGGATCACAGACAGATTTGTGGTCTGAGACTATTGATCTCAGTCTTTGCTTGCTTGCTTGGTGGAAGCCTCTCAAACTTGGAAATTCCTGCTGTCAGCTTCTCTATAATACCTAAGTATCAGTAAAGGCAGGCTATCTTCTGAGAAGCTCATCTGTTTTCCAGATCTGCCTGAGAAGAAAAAAAAGTAGTAAAACTAGTGGTGGACTTAAGAAATTTAAAGTGGCTTCGTTCCTTTGGTTGTTGTTTGCTACGTGAAGTTGGCTGGATTTTCTGAGGTAATAGGATTGAATTCCTAAATACTGATCAAGGGTGCCAACACTATTGTGTGTTCTCCAGTTCTCAAATTATTTGACCAGTCTATGAATTGTGTATAGAGCTTGCTTGACTATGACAATTTGGGGAAAATTTTGAGGAAAAGACTGTCTTACAGTGAAACCATTTTGTAGAGATTTGAGCGCAAGCTGGATTCCAAGAGGATTTATTAGAAGGTTGGACCATATGTGAGTAAGTGACCTGCTGAAAGGGCAGCAGCACTGCTGGACTTGCTGAGAGTCAAGTCTGTTCTTTTGTAGGATCTCAGCCTTGGAAAAGGTTGTTTAAACACTCAGATGCTGCAGAGGAAGGTGAGGTACATCTTACCCACTACCTTTGTTGCCTGAGTTGCCGCTGGGCATTGGTATGGTCAGGGCCATATTATGTCCTCTCTCTGGCAGTGTTTTCTGTCATTTCTTAAGATCTGTGCAATTCCCTTGATCTCAGATGTGTTCTGCGTGTGACTCCCCTGTTTTTCCAGGGACTCTGTCAGATCCATATGCTCTCTCCATGTTTTAACAGAAATGTGGAGCTGAGGTTTAAGCTCACCAGCCGGATAATTCCAAGTTTGACCACACACCTGTGGGGACTCAGAAATATCCTGTCCAGAATCAACTATAATTTTGTTCTTGACATCAAACTGCCTCTAATTCTGCATTGTTCAATTGGAAGGTTCGGGGCACTTCATCCATTTTACTGGAAGGCCTGGTTTTGAGACAAAGCATGTCTGTCTGGAGATCTGCCATCACAAACAGATGTAGATCTGGAGGTCACTGTTTGTTTTTAGAGTGGCAGGACATTGCCAGTATTGGAAAGGTTTATGAGTATAACAGATAATGTGCTGATTCTTTCCGTAAGCTGCAGTGCAGAGTTAAGAGTTTGGGACCTTGTGAAAACGTCTGAATAACACCCGGTGCTTTTTTGGTATGCATGCCTACAGTCCTTCTGTTTTCATGGAGGGTGTCACAAATGATTGTCAAAAAAGACAATGCAAAATTGCCAGTCTGGATCTATAAGAAAGAAACTCATTCGCCTCTGCAGCTGAAAAAGAGTGTTACAGTTTTGTACATGGCTGTACTGTGCTGAAACAGGCCTAAAATTAGCTGGATTAGTATAATGATTGTATTTAAGCACAATTAGCAATGAACACAGAAACAGAGCATCTGAAGTGGCAGTTGGTAAGATCAAATCAAGGTAGGATTCTGCTTTCACATTATTAAATCTCTTACCTAAACCCACGTGATTGTATTCTTATACCTAGAGTTTCCCGTTGGCTAGCTGTAGGTCCCTATGCACATTTAGCCGTTGGAATAGGCACAGGGCTCTAAGAGGAACTGTAGGCTGTGTGGCTCCCAAGCATTTGTTACCTTGACATCTGTTCAGGTTTTGCAGCCTAGGATTGGCAGAGTTTGGAGGCTGTGCTCTTACTTTTCAGGAGTCTCTAGCTATCTGAACAAGTTCTAGGAGAGACTGGACAAGTTCATTTAAAAAAAAAAACAAAAACCTGTGACATCCACTAAGGCTAACTAAATACATGAAACCACACCTGGTGCAGAAAAGGGGACCCAATGGAGGTAATTAGAGTATCATGGATACATTAGAGTATCAATAGAGTGCATCATGGAAAAGTATCATATTTATTTGCCCCAGCTCTTGGGCAAATTATACTCTAATTCTTCTCTGTTCTAGGATGGATATGTGAGTGGGCTGGAGCACCCGTCAGTGTGATGAGTCTTTGATTAAGTCCAAGGCAGAGAGGCTGTTTTCACATTTTTTTCCTTGCTCTTTAGTTCCACAGTCAAGTTCTTCTAGCTTTTTCACCATTGACTTCAACGGGAGTAAACCCCAGCAAGATGAGTTTGCCCCAGTGTTTTGTCAGCTCTGTTACTGTTCTGGAAATGTGATTGCTCAGTCGGTATTCGTTTTGGCCCTCATCTTGGGGTGTGGGGTTTTGTTTTGTTTGTTTGTTGTTCGTGTCAAGTGTATGTAGTGAGAAACTCTTTTTTTAAGTCCAAAGTGTCTTTTGGCAATGACATTTCATAATGTTTTGATACTAAAGAAAACTTATTATTGTGGCCTGGTCAACAAACTAGCACAAAGTAAGTCTATCTTGAAGGGCTTCCACAAACGGTTGTCTTGTAGACATGGATATCCCAGGATCTTACAGGGCTGTCAGTGCTGCTAGTGTTAGCAGCATCCAGCAAAAGTCCCTTTGCTTCCCCAGCTCTGTATCCAGCCCCTGTTCCAAGAGGTCATCTGCCTTCCTGACCTGGCGCACGGTCTCTTGCCGACCTCTCATTCTCCCCTCTGGGATACCATTAATGCTTTTTTGGGTAGAGTCATTATGGAAAATTTCGAATGCAGAAATCAGTGTTGCTGCCAAGGTGAGAGAGGCACTCACTGTCCTGGATGCAGATCCTGCCGCTGTCCGTGTTGTGCAAACCCTGTAATCAAATTGGTGCTTGTTTTCCTTTAGCCCTTGCATTGCGCATTGGTTGGGCAGCTTCTACAAGTGCCGAGTTTATGCTCACAGACACTCGTAAGATATTAATAAAAATAAATTTTAACTTGGGCCAAAATGTTTAGTGTTTCTGTTTTCTGAGCAGGTTATGTTATAAAAATACCTTTAAAATTGCATTTAAGTTATGGAAACTCATGAATTTGGCCGCTGCCTATGTTGCTTTCTTTGTATCACGTCCTTTATTTAAGGGAGGCCTTAATGCCTCCAACCAGGCTTGTTTTGGTGTACAGGTAGAGCCAAGACTTAACATAGCCCTTGTCTCGTAGTGTGGACCAATCTTTTTTGGTATTTTAATAGCATTGTGTTTAAATAACACAAGCTGTTTGATAAATATTATGAAAGTTGTTGCAGTTAAAATGGATCTAGGGCTGAATGTTACAGCTTCTTCAGCATCCCCATTTCTTATATCCAGTGAAAGGAGTGGCGAACAACCAGTTGATTACACTGGGAGCGCCCGGGACCTAAGGTGCTGGAGGGAAGACTGAGCACATTACACGTGGAGCTGGTCCTGTAGACACTCTGCTTTCCACTTCCACTGACCTCAGCAGGGTTCAAGCGTTGCCCCACACAAGTAACGTGACATATAATGTCATTGACTTTAGGAATTGTTTACTGCAATACATAGAGATGAATCATTGGTATTTGCTAGTGCTCGCCAGAATTAGTGATGGTCTAACTGCAGCTGCTGAAAGATGGTGCTAATTCACAACACAAAGTGAAGAGCAAAATTCTGTGGCTCGGTTTCCATTTCAGATGGATTTGCCATGCGCTGCGTTCCCTACAAGAGATTGGTCCCAGTGGCTTTGTAGTGCTTCGTGGCAGAGTTTGACGTCTCAATTTTTGCTTTTTGTGTGCTGTAGATCTGGCACTTATGGAGCAAAAAATTCAATTTGACTTGATTTTGGATAAAAGGGAACGTAAGCTGAATTTCTCTGCAGCTTCTGTGGCTGCCAGATGTAGAGTGACACTCTAATTGCTATTGCTGACATTAATTCAGAGCTGAGAAAGGAAAAATGGGTCTTTAAAAAAACAAAACTAGCAGTTTCTTGGGCAGAAGAGATGGAAAACCTGTTCAGTCATTCTCCTGATCTGTTTTAAAGTCTGATGGTATACGAAACTGAGTGCCGGGGATCCTGAGGGCTGGGCCCAGCATACATGATCCCTGTTTTAGGGGGAAATGCCACCCAGCTGATAGGACCTTGTGACTTCTATTCCTGAAGACCCATACACTAACACTAATTCTTTATTAGAGTTTTACTTTAATAGGAGTAACATTTCTTTTTTTAATTCCTCTATTGCAAGGTATTAAAGTTTTGTATAGAAAAATTGCTGCTTTGGCCCTTTTTTTTCTTTCTCCCCACATTTCAATTTTACTGGGATTGTTGAGTATCAGTGGTAGGTTTTGTTAGACTTGCAGTGGATTTAGATAAGCAAGATCATTTTATAAATTTTCAGGATGACTTCAGCTGTCTAGTCTGACTATTACTCTGGTATCTCTAATCACCATATACCCAGTTTCTGTTCTGCTTTTTTCATCTGCTGACAACAGTCAAATGAAGTATGCATATTTTTATAAATCAGCATAGTTTGCATATGTCATGGAACAGAACATAATAATTATAAACTGTATTGTATTTTTGAAATTTAGAGAGCAATAAATGGAATTCAACACAATAAAAGGGAATTTTTGAGTAGGAATCTTCTTCCCTTCTTCATACCCTCTTTCTCCCCTCACATCTCCCTCTCCTGCAGATAATTCTCAGTTCTCATGGCATCTGCAAAACACTGAAGATAGTTAATTTTTTTCATTTAATAAGAAAGCATAGGGGCAAATAAGTCATCTTTCTATTCACTGCAGCTCTAACGTGTTCTGCTGTTGGGTGTGCATCAGCCTGAGTCTGCAATTGTGGTTAAGGCGGACATGGATGTGCATTATGCTCAAAAAGAAAGAATCGGGCTCCTTGGATTTGTTTGTCTCGGAGATCCAGTCTGGTCCCCAATGGCTAGCTCCTCTGGGTTGCGGGAGAACCAGGATTTAGTCCGTGAGCTGTTAACAAACCATTGCACTCCGTTCAAGATTTTGGTGCTAAAGGGGAAAATTTTGACTAAATGTTCGTAACACTTAGGATCCTCCAGAGCTTTGGGGTAGGTTTTATCTTTTTCAGGCTTCCTGCAAGTGATGCTCACCTGCCTTCCTGAACCCTGGTGCGTTAGGACTTGCCTGGCTGATGGAAGGTACTGTGCAAACCTCTGCAGTTGGCACCTCTCCAGTGGTTTTAGTGTTTTGCTCATTCTTCAGTTCCAGGGGTACCACCTGCAGCATGTGCTCAAGCGCAGACAGCACATAGGCGTTTCCAGCACCAAGCCCTGTGCAGATTTGGTGCCCGGAGCTTGCTGTCGGAGGTGACAAGGCTTGTGCCTGGCTGAGTGCTGGGTCCTGCCCTGCCCAGGAGAGGCCTTGCCTGCCGATGTCCGGATGAAGAGATGTGCAGGAGTACAGGTTCTCCTGCTTTTGGTCAGTGTCATGGGAGGAGCGAGCTAAAAGACAGATGGATGCTTTAACTCTCCTGGGGTCTCCGGATCCTGGAATATGGTAATACAGCCAAAAGCTGGGAGATAAGTCAGGCTGAAAAAGCTTTTTTCTTTTGTCTTTTGTTTTCCCTCCAACTGCTACTTATTTGCCTGCCTTCTCATGACGCATTATCAGACCTGTTACCGAATCTTGAATGTCCTATTGCATCTTTTGCTCAAATAAATTATTTTAGGACAGACTTAACTTCAGAGCTGCTGTGAATAGGGCAGGCAGGCTTTGAGGCTTGGGGAGAATAAACACTGTCCCGTAATATTCTCTGTCTCTCCCTGTCTCTCAATAGAGGACTTAGTTAGCACAACAGCAGACTGGGCTACTTTCAGCTTATAATGTGCTCCAGTAGAGAAGATGAGCATGTTTTTCATTTTTCATGTCGTCTTTGGGGCCCAGGGGTGACACTTTCTATCTTTCTCTGTCTCCCCAAACAACGTGACATTTTGATAGATGGCTTATGCATTGTCAGCCTAATACAATATCTTCCTTTTAAAATTGTTTTAAATGGCAAAGCTTTTTATAGTTCTGCAGCTGCCAAACACAAAACTCAGACATAAACTAAGCAGACTATGGTTCTGACAAAGAAAATAAGCCAACACAAAAGTTTTGTGCGTATCAAAATTTTCTGCTTCACTTCAGTTTGCAGCTTTCTGTTTTACTTACATATTTTTTTTTCAACATGTGCCATGGAACCAAAACAGATTTTCAATAAATTTCTGTTTTGTATATAAAAGATCAGCTTCACATCTCAGCAATATTTTTTCTGTGTCTAGCTTATGAATTGACAAGTCTGTTTTGTAATGTGTCCATATGGATTAACTCTGCTCAGCCTCATAAAACATATACATAAGGCATCTTGGATTTTAACTCTTTGGCTTGGCTAAAGGATTTGTCACTTCCCCTAGTGATTAAACTCATTATGGAAACTATTAAGCTCTGTTTAATCTTCAGTTTAGGGTTTGATGTTGAACCCACAGGTAATTTAAGTGGTGATTGGTTGCAGATGAGAGAATGTATTATATGTGCTAAATCCTGTCATTTTTGGAAGTGTCAGGCTTATTAGAGTTCATGTTGTCAGGGCAGTTTAAGCATAGAAGCAAGGCAGGAAACCTCTCCCTGTAAGCTATTTCCTACCTTACAGGTAATTAGAAGTCTTCATGCAGTCATTTGTATCTATAGCTAATTGCTGGCACAAAACTACTCCTTCTGTAAATCAAATCCCCTGATTGCAGTTATTAAAAGGATAAGACCCTAGTCTCTCCTTATACTATGTAAAGGTTTCTAAATCTAGCCATAAAGTAAGCCAAAAACAACAAGAAAAAAGTCTTGAAGTGCTAAGTCTGATTACTGTGGAAAAACTAAATAAATAGCATGTAAAAATGAACCATATCTCCCATTAATTTGCATTTTTTTTAAACAGACCCTGTAAAAATACACAGCTGAGAGAGCAAACCATTTTTGCTAGTGCAATGTACACCAGATTGGACTTCCAGCAGACCGTCCTGTAGGGAAGACATGAGTTGTGAAATGGTTGTAGCAGCATGAAAGACATTCATGGTTGTACCGGAGAAAAAACAGTGGATGAGGGGGGACTGTGCAAGAAGATCTGAACGTGTTCGAAATGAGAAGGGTGTGTGGAAGAATAATTGAAGATTCTCCTCTCTTCCCCCTACCCCAGGACTAGCAGATGGCTTGGCTCGATAGGTGAAAGCAATGGAAACCAACTATAAATCAGATCACGTGCTCAGGGTTGGTGCGTCTGCAGAAAATTTTCCAAGCATAAATTCATGCTGATCCAGATGCAGAATGGCTTGCGTTCTGCAGCGTCTGCTACTTTCTACTCGCTAATGAATTTGCTCACTTTGGCGTCTTAAAAGCCTGTTAAGTAAATAATGTTCAAACACGAACTCAGTTGCTCAAAGGTTATAGAAGAATTTTTTTTTCCATTAGCATTTAGAGGACTTTCAGCACGCGTACCAGTGGGACTTGTTTCTCAGTGCACACATGCAACAGATTCCCCTTAGGTTTGGTGAATTGCCTAGCGTGTGATGTGCTATGATCCATTTGCAGCGGTATTTGTTAGAAGGAGACGTGTGTGACATGCCTTTCACTTCGTGTGCTGATGCCAGCAGCTTTTACTGGCTGATGTCTGGGGAAAAAAGTCACTTGCTACAGCACAGAGGTCTCCCTGAGCATTATTTTTTGGCTTCTAAAAGGCAGCACAGGCTTAAGCGACTGGGAGGCTTTCCACTGATTTCAATAGACTTTGAATCAGGCCTTATCTGAATCTGGGAACAACCGACTGCACCATTCAAGATAGGAGATTATTTGGTCACAAAAGGCTAAGGTTAAAAATAGTATAGTGTGAAATTTCACTGTCCTGCTCAGTCCATTAAAATGGAAACACGTGAAAATTTGTGCTCATTAATTTTTTATGCCAAAGTCTCAAAGCTAAAATGAAGTTTGTCATTATCATCAATTTTTACTCATATTGGATCATATGAAGGCTCCAGCCACTTCCATAGTTGAATGCCCCAAAAATCAAAAATACTGTGTGACACTATATCTTAACCTCATCTCTCCAAGCTCATTCGTCTTCCTTATGAACTTTGAGGCAACCAGCTTTAAGTGATGCCTTTTTCAATGCTGAAAGCAGTCCTCTGGCATGCAGGTAAGAAGAGCCGGACCTTTTCACAAGAGTCGCTGGAGGTAAAACCAGGGCACTGTGATACCACAGAGAGCTTGAGACTGCCCTGGAAAGTTCTTGGAGTAGCTTAATAGACCTTACAAAAGTGCCTTTGAATTAAGACCTTCCAAATGTCCACCCGTCAAGGGGGGCAACTAGGACTGTGAAACCAGAATGAATGCATGACTGATGCTTGCTGAAACTGGGCCGCTCTCCCTAAAGGCAAGTTGTTGTTGTGGATTTAACATGTTATCTCATAACTTCAAATACAGTTAATTAAATCATTTCTCAGATAAATAGAAGTGATGCAAAAGTGTTGGAAAGCAACAGTAAGACTGCAGCTGCTGCTTTAAAATACACTTGGTGTTAGCCACTTATTAAAAGTTAATTGCATTTTAAAGATAAGCTTTAATGGGTTTGGCAGTGAGAATGCAACCGTAACGAGATCTTGTTGTTTTGTACAAGTGCCTTTCAGGTTTCTGTGCAAGGTCAAACGTTCTGTTGACTGGCAGCTGGACGGCTTTGCTTGTAGGAATGTAACTGATACTCGGTGGAGTTGCAAAATGAGTTTCCCACTGAAGCCAAAAGTAAAAGTATATGGGAGTCCAGCAGTTCGACTTCCTGCAAAGCTGAAAACCCTTGTAGCATTTACTAGGATTTCCTGGAGGGGAGAAGGGATATTAATCTTGTTTGACTTAGAGAATCATAATATTTGCATTACAATTTGTAACATATAGCAAGAAGTTTTCAATTAGTATTTCCTGAGGAACAGCGAGTTCAGTTAAGTGGGTGCTTTTAATTTTTTATTTTTGTCAGGGGATTAATAAAGCAGTCGCAGGACTTGAAATGTTGCACAGTGTTGAAGCAGGGAAACAGAGGGCAGTGAATGTTGCTACAGCTCTGATAGAAGCAACAAACAGCTGAAGCCTTTTCTCATGTCTTTCTCAATGTCTTTGGCATCATCATAATTTAATTTGTGAACTGTAGTGCTGGATCAAATGAGATTGTGGAAGGCATATCTCAGTCTCGTTGATAAAACAGTCATTTGGTCAGTTCACTACTGGTTTTAATTTCCCTTAATGTTACAAAACTGTTCTCAAAGTCTGAGCTGATTGTAGTGAACCCTGATTGGGGACCCACAACAAGTCTCGCGGAAGTCCTGGGAGTCTCTCCACTCGATCAGCTTCTTAGTAATTGTGGGCAGTGCTTTATACCTCTTAAAGAGAGGCTTAAAACTGAATCTTGGGCAGCATAACTTTTTCATATTCAGGCAGGAGAACGTAGCTAGGAGAGGTGAGGCAGCTGGTTTGAGGGACGTTCTGTACACGAGAGTTTCCAGACTGCAGTGTGCATGTACGCCTGTGCCCACTGCGGTGGGGTCATCTGGACAAAGGTTGCGTTGTGCGTTGGAGATGCTCCTCACCTCCGATTTCAGAAAGATGACTCACCCTTCTATTCTGCGCCTATAAGGAGATCCCAGGGTGAGAAGTTCACACAGAGACATCTACACTGTAAATGTCTAAATTAGCTCGGATGAGGGGAGGAAGGCTTTGGTTAGCGTAGTTGGACTGAATTCCATTGCTTCACCCAATGTCTTACTCTGAAATTTAATCAATTTATCTCAGAGATTGAAGAATCATCCCTGCCCTGCACATTATATAAAGAAAGACAGAGACTTTAAGCGTCGTTATTCTTTTGCAGAGCATTAGTGTACAGAAAATCCTGGCAGCTTGTGGCTCTGCGCAGGAGATCTTGAGTCTAGCTTAGATACTGAGCCTTTCCAGCTGCTTCATATCTCCTGAGGTTTGGTCCAGCAAATAGTGAATATTTAATCTAAGTTGGTTTTAGGCCTGAACTAACTATTGTCCAAAGGTACAACAAAAATCCCTCTCACTGGCATTCTCTAAAATCTGAAAAGCCTGTTACAGCTCCCCTTTCTGTTGTGGTGTAAATATGTTTTGTTTTGTTTTTAAATAGACATTATAACTGTTAAAACGGGTTTTAAAGTCCTTGTTTACAAGTACATATTTGAAGTCCTGCATGTATTCCTCTATCTAATGTGTATTAAAGTCTCTGAATTTGTCAGCGTTCTGGCAGGTTGGGAATTTGGTATCAGTTTCAGGTAAATGAAAATTCTTTATGGTTTGGTGTCAAATGATGCTGTTGGTTGCCCCTGTTGAACTGAACTGATTTCATGTTTGCTAACTCATTACTCTATCACAGTGGTTGGGTGATAGAGGGAGATGGGGCGGAGGATCAGGGAACTAACCTGGGCCCTTTTGGGTTTTGAATGGAGCAAGCGTGTTTTCTGAAAACAGGATTTATGAATCTGAAACTGTTTCAGATTTCAGTTGAACCATTAATATGGGATGTGTAGGACAAATTGTACCTTCTAGAACTTTTGTCTTCCTGAATTTGCGAACATTTCAAAACCAGTGTTGCTAACAAATCCCTGAAAATAGGATCAGAGTGCAAAATGAGAAGAAATGTAGAAATAATTTATTAAAAAAGCTTGGCTTATAAAACAAGGGAGGGCGTGACAGAACAAATTCTGCTAGTTTGAAATGTAGGACATCAAGATAAGTATCTTCCTGTGTATGAATTTCACCTCTTCATATGTGATGGATGCTCATGTACCTTTGATAGCCTCGGTTACATACATCCAGCTGCTCTCATGGTCCCCAGTCTCTGACTGCTGATGAGCTACAGTCTGACTTATTAGAACAAACTGCCTCAAAAATTATTCTTCTCGTTTCGTTTTTTTGCCCATGCTCCCTCTTGCGTCTGAAGTTGTTGAGCTCAAGACCTACAGTCACTCAGGCTCCGTCTGTCACCACCAGTAGTTATTCTTACAGTAACTTACTTTTTTTACTACAGTGACAGTGAGAGTTTGTGCCTGAGAATATTGCTTAAATCTCTCTTCTTGCATTCATGCAGGTTACGTATGGAGAGCTTTATCACACTGAGAGGAAAAGACAGGACTCTAGTTCCTCAATGCAAGCCAGTCCTGGAAGAGCTGAAGAAAATGAAGAGTGATCTGTTGAAAAGCTATCAATACTGCTTTTTTTGTATAGCCTTTTCCTGAGGCAAGTGGGCTTCTTAGGTCAAAACTTATTTTTAGAATTCCACCAACTTAGTGACGCCACCTTGATGCAGACTGTATTAGCACTTAACAATGTACCGGACTTCATATTCAGAAGGGATTAAAAATGCCGTCTATTTGCATGGCATTAATTTCTCAGAGTGCCAGTGTGCATCCTAGTAGTAGATACTGTGCAAGCAGAAAAGAGAGACACCAGACACTTTTATAGGATACTTTTAACTTTACTGATTAAACCAGGAAACAAAGTGTATGCATAATTTAAGGTTTAAAAGTAGCATCTGGAAAGCTGTTACCTCTGAGAGAGCAGATAAATACTCCAGTAAAGTATTCTATAAGCCAAAAGCTTACATTCTCCTGTCAAGAATATATGTTTATTTGCAGGGTTCTTGCATTTGTAGCCAGGATTTTCCTGAGAAGAAGTACAAAGCACTTCCATGGTGGAACTGATGTGCCAAGGATATGCTGGGTTTACTGTACCTTTGCATATTTACACTTAATGCTGTTTCTGGGCAGTGCATTTCCATAGGTCTGACATATTCAGATCCTGAGACTAATTTGTGGCAGGGAACTATGAAGCTGATTCGCACTTACACTATGGTGATATGTCTGGGTGTTCTGGACATCCAGCCTCTGCTTTGCACATAATCTGTACATATCTAAAAGATGATCAGTTTTTTCCAGCATTTCTGTATGCGTTGAATTTACTGTGCACTTGCAGATTAACTTTATCACATAAGACTGTAGCTCTGACCAGCTTCTGGACTTTTGGAAATCTAGGGGAATGGCCAAAGTCCTCAGATTTTTCATGAATAAAATAGCCAAATGGAGAGCATACCTTGAGACACCACTGTGTGGGAGGTTAGATCCCAAAGTTCATTCTTTAGAGAGGAAACTTATAGATATATTTGGTAATTTACCTGACAAATACAAAGTGAAACAGAAATGATATTAGAAGTTTTAAAGATATTTATTTACTGCTTCACAAATTAAAACTAACACCTTCCTCATTTAGAGTGCACCACCTATGAGCTGAAGTAGAGAGGCAAAGTACTTGTACACTCCAGCGAGATTGTGGTTAGACACATCATCCCCTGGCTGTAGTTGCCAGATTGTGGCAAAATATAGGAACTATTGAGTTTGGATATGAAAACTAGGGGAAAAAAATGAAAGCAATGCGAATGGGAGAAATGCTTGTGGTATATTATTTCTAATTCCCAATTCTTGGAGTCATTCAGTGCATAATATGGCTTTCAAGGCATGTATCATTGAGCTTCTGTTTCTCTCTAATGCGATTCATTCAGGCATTAAATTTTAAGCTACTGAAGGCCTAGCAGATCAGCTGCGTTAAATATGCTGCTTTTTATCTCTGCTATGTTTCTTATCAAATAGTTATGAAGGGCAGTTTCTGAATTAGTCTGGTATGCATATGATAAAGCGATCGAGCAGCCATGGGCAGCATGCATCATGTTGGCATAAACCTTATATTTCACATTTTAGTTTTGGAGCACCCTTCTAACATGGGGATATGCAGTTATTCCCACTGAAGTGGGGAGCTCAGTTTAACTTGCCCAAGGCAACAAAGGAAGTTTGTGGCAGACCAAATAAATGAATACATGTCTCTCAGAATTAATTCCTTAATCACTCAGCCATCTTTCCTGTTTGTTCAGTTGTCTTAGCATAGTGTCTTTTATCTCTACCAGTAATGATTATGACTGCAGCCTGTTAGAAAGACATGCAGCGCATTAGCTACTGTTTTCCATACCTGCCATCAAATGCGCATCATTCTGTAAAGTGAAAAGCATTTTGTGAAATACTGCCCAAAAGTTACGTGCAAAGGAAGCAAGCACTGAAAAACAGCTGTTCTAGGAAGACTTTTTTGTTCTGATTACTACAACTTACTTCATTTTTTTTTCCATTAATATATTTAGTTAATCACTTAAAATTTCTGTCTTTATTCTGTCGTGGTGCCAAGCTTCCTGTCACACTGTGTATAGATTACAGATGCCCCTGTGTACAGATTACAGATTCTATAAACTTCAAGCAATTACCTTGTCTACGTTATTAAAGGAATAATTCAAAGTGAGAAGCAAAGTTAGGTAAAAGCTTACCTTTAAAGCTCACGGGACAGAGATCTGGGTGTGATTTGTGGTCTCCCCATTGCTGCTATTTAAGTATCTGATTAGCCAGGTGCTACAGCCAGTGGTTTCTTAAAAATCAAGAGATTGTTGGCCAGATTTTCCTCTCATTTTATTTAGTGACACCTTCCAGCAAACATCTAGGACTGGATCCAGAGCAGATTTAATCTGTTGGGAAACAAATGACTAATACAGCGCTTTGCAGTGAAGTATTCAAGGCTATGGCCTTATTGGCTTCATATCATTTAAACAAGTACTTTCTTGAATTGGGCCATAGGCCTTTGATTTACTATCCCACTGCTGTAAGACTATGTATTTGAGTGTCTTCCAGCCAAAGCCTAGCAGAGGAGTGGCTTTATAGGAGCACAGCTGGATTGTAAACATTTTGATGCACTGCTTTCAGAGGGAACAGATACAAAAATAAAAAAAAAAAAGTTGTGTATTATTGAGTAGCAAACAGAAGAAAAACAACGGCAAAACCAAAATGAACTTGCAGAATTAACTTCAGACAGCTTATAATGTCTGCAGTTGGCATTTGCTTTATTAAATAAATAAAAGGGAAAATAAGTCATGAGTGCCCTAAAAAGTGACACAATCACGTCAGGTGTTAAAACTTTTGAATGATATAAATTTTTCTCGGCTTCCCACTGTTAATTTGACACTTAAACCTTTTCTCCTCCTATAGGAGTGCAATAAGCCACAAATAGTTAGATGTTAAATTTTAATTTAGCTTTTTTTAGTGCAAAAGTTAATATTCAGTGGTAGAGAGATCTGTGAATAATGTGAATGTGGATGACTTGAACAGTGTAAAAATACTCAAAGGCATGGATTTTCGGTAAAGACAAAACAAACCCAGAACGTTTGCTTCATGCTGAGTCTTAGCAGTGCTGTTCCAAGACAAACGTAGTTTAAAAGTTGGTGGCTTTTGGAAAAAAAACTAATTTTTCAGGACTTTAAGATATTTTGTCCAAGTGACCTCAAGTGCTGCAGAACTGCTTTCTTTTGGTGGGAAAAAAAGCCTGGAGAAACATCAGGACAGCTTTTATGCAAGAATTTTGATTGAGGCCAGCATGATGAATAAATAGGGAGGTGCCTGATTCTATAATCTATTGTATAATAGAAAGCTAATTTAAGATATGTAACGCAGTGGCACTCCTGCACTTATGACATTTTAATCTGCTGTAAGTTTTTTGATAGGTACAAAATGTATGTCTCCAACAGCACAGGATTTGAGCAATTTTAGTATAATTTGGATAATCATCAAAGTAAAACTTTAAAAGAAACTTATCTGAAACTGGTTTCTTCCATAAGCAAGCACATACATGTGTCTAGACTATGATTTTTGACAGAATCTGGCCTCTTTATCCTGAGTCCTAATACAAACCCCTGCTGTTCCCTGAAATTGAAACCTTCTGATTCTGCTGCAGGAAGAGGCGTTACTACTGCCATCTGCAAAACATCAACATCTTTTATATGATGCTAAAATCACTGGGGCCTCTCAGTGTATGATGACCTTTAAAGAATGTTCAAAGACGTATCCTTATCTTTTGTTACACAGTGAAATTAAGAGGCTGAATATCTCTCTTCATAAACCAATTTGTTCAGCGGTGTTTCTGATCAGCCATTAATCTATGCATCAGTTCTTGTAATCTGGTGGGAAGATGACATGTTTATCTACTTTTTTGTTAACCCATTACTTTGTTCACCTCTGTATTTTGCAATTAAAAACATCTCTGTGAAGCTTTCAAATGCTGAATTTTGAATAGTATATTCTGGATGTGTTTTCACAGGCCATCTTTTTTATAGAGCTCTCCTTTTATTAATGTTGGATGTAGATCATCAGTGGAAAAGCTTGAGAAACGCATTTGTAGTTTCAGGCCTGCAGCTACTTTCTGTGGCTAATCCGCAGTGTTTTTGAGAAGTGTGAAACATTCCATGCTAGTATTATAACCTTATTTTGAATACAAGATGCCTGTCAAAAAGGGATTTCGAGACATCAGTAGGAGTTTGTTACCATCAGGACAATTCCAGAATCTCCATCACGTGGGAGATTTGATACAGGATGACTCTGGAGGGGATTGGGGTGGTAGTGAATTGGTGTTAAGAACTGAAATTTCAAATGAGAGCCTCATCTCTCTGAGATGCTGGCAATAATGGCTCTTATCAGGCTGTTCTTGCCCTTTGGTAGCTTAAAATGTGGAAAATTTACAGTCAAGTTTAAGATTTCCTAAATTTTCCGTTCATCTAACAACCAGTTCAGCTACCAAACGAAGAAGAAAGAAACCATTTTTTAATCCAAATATTCATCCACCCAAATTAACTTCCTTTAAGCAGTATGAATTAACCATTTGAATTACTCATAGCTTCCTGAACTTTCTGATGATTCATTTACAAAGGCTTGGAGAAAACTGCTGATTTGAATTGAGGATTTTCCCTTAGAAACACTTCTCTGTCTTCACTGTTGGTTCATCAGGCATTCAGTTTTGGTGGCATGATTGTATTAAAAGATCTGTTTGTAACCTTTTAAAAATCGTAAAGGGTAGACATTGTACCTAATAACATGCAAGCTCTTGGAGAAATGGTGGCCATAAGCTTTTTGAAGGCAGCTAGAGGTTTATGTGTGTGTGATATTCAGGAAGGTTGTAGTTTGGCCTTTAGAATCAAAATCAAATATGGTGTATTACTCATTTCAACATACAGTTAAGAACTGTTCAGATCTGAACTGTTTTGTGATCACCAGCAGCCCTCCTTGAAAATTAATTGACAAGTGCACCCTGACACTCATAAAAGCCACTGCTGATGAGCTGATTTGCTGTGTGAACGAGCCTCAATGACATAATTAAATGTTTGTATTAGAATCTAGTTACAGTCTCTTAATACAGGCTTTATAGCACAAGTTCATTCCTGTCCCGTGATAACACTTTAGTCAACACGCTGTGTTAATGGGGCTGCTTTGAATCTTGTATTGCACTGGATTCCTGCCTATGTAAAACGTCAAGAAACTCTAAAGGAAATGCATCAGACATGCAGGCAAGAATCTGGAGTAACAAATTAAATAAATCCAAGACCATTCTTTGCCACTGAGTGCAGCTGGCAGGGTCTGCATACGTATTACTAAACTCTTACCAAAATAGTGTGTCTGCTTACTGGGTATTGTCCGTGATCCATGGTAACTTCCAAATTGTGCCCAGGAATTGCCAAATAAATAAATAGGATTCACTTCTGCAGAATATTGATTGTTGCTCTTACTGGGAGAGATCATGGGCTTGTTGTTAAAATATTGCATTGGTAACTACAGCTTTTGATAATCAGCAGCTGTTCTGTATGTATTTAGTTATTTCCCTACTGTTTCCTTTAATATCAATTAGTAAGAAAACTGCAGTTTTACATGCATTATTAATAAAAGCGCAGTTCAGTTCTCATTAACAAAGTTTTCTATAAATCCCAAGATGCAGGCTAGATTTTTGGTTCTGCTACTAGTTTACTGCTTGCCTGTAGTCTTTCACTTTGCCTACTGTTTCCATTTTTCAGTGAGGAAACTTTTTATTCCCTTCATAAGGCTGTCTTAGATCCTTCTTTGTGCTCTGTATTTTTTAAGATTTTTTTAAGGTCCTTGGTTTTAGCCCCTTGACATTATTTGTGTCTGACACATGTTTACAGCCTGCCTTTTTTTGAACATGATGAATAATTTTATGAGAAACAATTGATTATGAGTTTGCAGAAACAGGGATTTCCCACCCTCATACTTTTAAGGAATTCTTTAAAGATTGTATTTCTTGTGGGCTACCTCAACATTGGTGAATCATGAGGAACTAAACCCACAGATTACAGCTTGGTTAAATGGTCTAAAGAAAACAAAAATTTCCAGTATTTGAAGAAGGATTTGTGTGCCTGAAAGCTTGTCCATTTTTTTTTTCTGGCTGTATCAATTGGCCTAGCACAGTTACTAGTTTTCTTTGCTATCTTCATCATTCAAAACTTGAAATGTGGTTTCTTTTTGGAAATTGACTTTGCCCCTAGGGAAGGATCAGTTTAAGCAAAAAAACAAGGTAACTAACCCTTGTAAACAGTGTGCCAGTTCAGGACTTTCAGTGGGATTGGGTGGTCATTGCTGCTCCCACTATTCTGATGGCCTTGCAAAGCCTGTGGGTAATGACTGAAGAAACACATTTTCAGGAAATACTCATGAGTCTTCTTTCTCGCCTGTGCATTTTATGCTTCCTGAGGAAACAGACTTCTAGAAGAAGTTACAGAGTAATGGTGTTCTTTAACTTGACTTCTAGAAAATTTCAGTCAGAATGACTGGCATGTATCAGGAGCTGTTATTTCGGATGCTGAGAACTGGCAACACAAGTGGTTAATCCAGAAATTGCGTTCTGCTGATCATTGCCACATGGAACGTTGTTCATCATCACAGAGTGATACTTCTCCTGTGGACTGGTCTTCCTCAATGCTTATTAGGATGAAAGCTAGGAAAGTAATTACAGATAACTTTATTCAATTATATTAATCTTTTTAGTTTTCAAATTTTATTACTTTATTTCATTCCCTAATTATGTCTTTTAATTCTTGGGCTCATAATTCATTTACTCTAACAAGTTACAGTTTACGGTACGTTGCTTGCTTCTGCTCATCTGAAGTGTGCAGCTCTTTCAGAAGGGAAAAAAGAGCTAAAGCCGATCAGCGAGGTCCCTTTTCTGCGGCAGAGTTGCTCAGAACTCCAGGACTTTTAGTGATTTATGATTGAAAGGTACCTGCAAAAGGTGTCCTCAGAGACCTGTGTGTGGAAGAGATCCCAGGTACAGGACTCGTAGTCTTGGTGGACCTCCGAAAAATACTGCTTTGTCAGCTCTGTAAGAAGTAATGACTTCATTAGTGATTTAATCATGTTGGTTTGCAGTCTGTGTGGACACTCTGGACTCTTGCTAACCTGCAGAGGCAATAAACTTTAGCAAGGCTGGAAGATCGGATTAGGCCATCAGGGACTGTAACATCTTAAATAACAGCAGCTAAACCCACCAGCATTTATCTTCAGGGCCTTGTGGCACACATTCTGCCCTAAAGCAAATGCTTACGCTTGAACATAAAACTTTACCACAGTGTCAGTTGACAGACTCTGACATGGCCCTTTTCTGAGTTGCGGTACAACCTCCTCTTTGTGGGTGTTTGCGTTTTGGAAGAGTTTGCTACGTCTCTGAAGGAGCTTGACTTTTGTCAGCTCTCCTTTCTACAAATACAGGATATGTCTGTGTACAGAAAGAGAAAATGTTTGCGGGTAGGGATTTCGTTTGTTTGTTTGTTTTGAGGCAGGTCTCCCATTCATTAGATCACCAAGAAAAGCCTGGTGCTTTATGCTCAGCAAGACCCAGTTGAGAAGCATCATTGGTGTTTGTGTAGCGTTGCTCACAGATCTGCCGTGGGGGTGGGTACCTAATTGCGTGATGCACACTTTAACACTTGTAACCGTATACAGCACTTGTACTGTGCTGTAATTTAACACCTCAGAAGGGCACTGGATTCTTCTTAGATGTATTAAGTGTTTTTCAAGAGGCACTGCATTTTAATTTCTAGCTTCCTGGGTTTATAAGACACCAGTTTTGTCTTGATGTTCACCTGAGGGAAACAGGTACGTAAATCCTCTTAAGTGTTGTTAGGTGGCTGCATGTAGATATGAGAGTAGAGTAGGGTGTTTGATGGGCTTTATGCTGTTTTTTAAAGCATGGACTCTATTGCCAATTTTGATTAAATGATGATTGCGTCTTGCTAGTCTTTTCAGTGACTTTTCAGACAGTCAGCCTCTTTTCTGTAAATCCTTCTGTGGCCACAGAGTTTCTCCACTAGCTGACGTTTGCAAGATGTCCTGATACATTTAGGTGTTTTCTGTGTGTTTGTGTGTGCTTATAGGATAAACCTGTGGAAGATGCAGATGCTTTCTAATCTTGCTTTCTATGCAGTAAAAGTTCTTTCTGATTATCTTTGCATTAACAGTGTTCTTGTATCCAGCAGTTCAAATTGCAAAACCACTCTTTCACGTATTACATTATGGCCTGTGCAGCTAAAGCCCATCATACACATCTCACTGTTAGTGGTGCTGTTTCCATAGCATTACCGGTACCATTTCAAAGCTTGTTTCAGCATTTTGCCTAGCTGTTGTGGCTGGAACTGCATCATCTCTCATTTACAGAACACGCTATAGTTAGCGTAGGGGTTTTCAGCCAAAACTCATGCTAAATGTCATTTGGCTCTTTCAGCAGGGTTTGGCTGGTCAAGCTGACTCTATTATGTCCTCCCTCCACCCACCCTCTGATTTGTTTTCCCGTGTTCCACAGCTTGGACAAGAAAAATCTGAAAGTGAAGAAATCTCAGAAATTCCACTACTTCGTTCCCAGTTCTCTGTCATTAGGAAATCCAATTCCCCCTGGATAATAACCACCTCAGCGCAAAGTTTATATTGTAGAGAAAGTGCAACGTGGTGTTGGTGTTAAAATCAAGTCCGTGATGTACAGCTGCTTGTCACATTCTGGATGCTATTTCAGTGCTTTATGAACTACTAGAACATACTTCTGCCTTTTTAGAGGATCTTGTTACAAGCCACTGCTTGGTAATTGGAGAATTGCCGTTTCTGTACAAGCTGTGTGGTAAGACCCCTGGCACATGTCCCAGGTCTGCAATGAATTGGCGGGGGAGAGTCTATGCAGAAGATGCCTGTGGAGAACCGCACAGCAAAACACAGTATGAAAAAGAAAAAAGGAGACATTCAAACTGATTTGGGGTGTGTTTATATTCTGCCAAACAAATGGCTCTTCATATTCTACCTTCTCTTGTCCCTCAGGTAGCTTGATAATTTTACTCCTTGGATATGTCTTCGTGGCTTGAATTAGACCAGACCTTTTATTCTACTATCGTAGTCTTACAGATGCTTATGTAGCAGATGCTATACCAGAGGCTTAGGGGGAAATGGGAATAGGCAAGCAAGCAATGGCACTTCCAAACAATGCTTCCTGCCTCCAGCGGTTTGTGGCTCAGGGACCTCCTAGCTTAAAGGTGGTATCACTGTATTTAATAGCCACTGAAAGATTTTTTTCCCCCCTTTGTTAAATGTTTTTTAACTCCATATTAATGAAGTAGCATACAAGGCAAGGAGTTCTTTAAGAAGATTGAATGTTATATAAAGAAAAATCTCTTTTTAGTTTGAACCTGCAGTTTGATGGTATTGTTTGATGCCTCCTGGTTCTTGTATTAGCAAAGACTGTGAATAACCACAGATTTCTCTGTCGCTCCAGGAGAAACAAGATTTCTAGCAATGGCTGAAAAGAGACTGTTAGAGAACCTCAGCACCTGGAACTGTTGGATAGGCCCTCAGGACTCTTATGGTGGTGGGATGAAGGCTCTGCGGTAGGACCAGGTGTGCTAACGTAATTTAGTTTCTCACACTTAGGAAACAATTATTAGGGCTAACTAGATAGGATGGAGATCCTTTATTATCAGGTTTTCTGCTTTCTGTAATGAGTGATGCTCATACGTTCACAAACATCTCAAAACTCAAGATGTTCCTGCATCTCAAAAAACATTTTTTCCAGTGTGTGATGCAAGAGAACAGGACTTAGATTCAGGAGATACGAATTCTCTTTCAAGCAGATTAGTTTTGAGTTATCCTGAGGTTAAAAAAAAAAAAGGGGGGGGGGTCGTGAGGGGTGATCACCAAAAATGGCTACACCTAAAATTAATGAATTTTAAAAGGAATTGGTTCTCATCTAGTTGCTTAAATTCTTGCAGGAAATTAGTGGAAAAGTTGGAAATAGGGAGAATGGAGACTTGATGGTGAAAAGCCTTGATGTGGTGGAGTAGAGCTAGAAAATGAATTTGAAAAGTGCAGTTATGTAAAGTCAATTTTCCTATTTCATAATAGAGTAGGAATTCAAAAGTAATGTCCTTAACACAACTCTGCAGTGAAAATTACATTATAGAAACTGAAGCCGTAATTCCAAGGGAATCATATAAGCACGTATTCTATAGCTTCCAAAGACACTTAGTAACAAATTGAAATGATTGAATTTCAATACAAATAGTTGTCTGTTTAGGAGAGTAAATAATACCATGGTAGCAAAGCTATAGAGATAAACCTTAAGGGTCTTTACAGCAGTTTTTATAGGTTTTTATTAAAAAAAAAGTGTAAAACACATTCTTTCCTAAAAAGAGAGTCCCTGTCTATTTTCTGTAATAATGTACTCTGAGCCTGGTTTTAATTTAAAATAAATAAATAGCTGTGCCACTTTGCCACTTTGGGCTTGAAGTTTGCACACATTTTGAAGTCATCTACTTCACAGCGAGCTCAGAGGATTCGTTATTAGCTGGTAAGGCAACGAATGCAAAACCAGCAGGTTCATCCCAGCAGCCTCGGCTGACGCTCCCCTCGGACGTTACACCTGCGGATCTGCAGGAGCAGACCCGAAAGCTCATTTATGCTCCCAGTCCACGTACTTTATCTTACTGGGCACTCCTTTCCTGCCTGTGTCGGTTCATTGAGCCCTGCTACATTGGGCACCAGCTTCAGTTCTGCAGAGCATGTGAAAGAAAATAAAACTGAAAATTAGAACTGAGGAAAAAATTCTGACATTCAGAGAAATATGGAGAAGGAAAGCCCTGATCCTTCAATCAAAAGGGGAGCTTTCTTGCACTCAAATGCTGGAATTTAAATATAGAGATGAGCTGAGGGCAGGAGGGGAGACTGGATGACTTTCAGTACTGTCCTGGCAGTGACACTGTGTCTATGAAGACACCTGTGAAGGAAGGTGTGACCAGCAGCACTCATCTGCTGCCCAAAGATGCAGCCCTGGTACTTTTGAATCTAAAATGCATTTCTGTCATGAATTCTTTGCTGCAGACTTTTACACCCCAGAGGCCTAAGCAGTCCTCCTGGAGCATGCTTCCAAGCCTCTTCCTCCAGGAAAACCTCTAGCTCCATGATGTTTCATCTGTCTTGGCTAGTTGCCACCAAGGTTGGCTTTTGTCTTATTTTGTCTTTCAGACTGTAATTATTGCCTGTGTTATAGTTGTCATTATTCACCACACTTGCACTTAGGGAATATGACCTGCAATTCTTTTTGTAGGTCTCTCTTGATTTGTGTCCAAGCGCGAGGAATTGAGTCGTTTTGTCCTGAAGCCTACTTTAAAGTTGGAAATACACTGAGAATTATTAGTCATCTTTTCTAGTAGGGTTGAAAGTGCTAGACAAGCAATCAACCCAGTGTCTTTGTGAACAGAAATAGCTAGAGATACCCAATCAGTTCTAAGCTGAGAATTTAATTTGGGGTTTCATTTATTTATTTACTTTTATTGTTTAAAATATTTTTCTTTACAAAAATCTCTTTCAGAAATTTTCAGTGGAACGCTTTTGTTCTAAGTTCAGCTTTTGGTTAAAGTGAGATATTCGACTTGTCTTGGTCTTATTTTACTTACTCTTTTTTTAAAAAAAGGTTTTGATTTTGGTCACTAAATACGATAAAAGGATACCTGCTGCTTTTTGCTCCTCTTCCCTTTGCCACATTTCAGGGTTTTTTTTAAGTTGCTCAGACTTAAGGTAGAATAATGAAAAGGGAGATTAAAATGTGGGAGGATGAGGGAACTGACAAATATATTTCTTTTCACAAAGGGGAATAGGAGAGGAGGGAATAAAGTTTAAATAAGAAATCCAACCTCCCGCAGGGGTCCTACAGGCAAAGATAAACTCACTGAACACAACCAGCTGGGTTTTTTTGTGTGTGTGATCTGTCTGAGGCAAAAGGAGAATATGGAAAAGGAGAATTTCTTAAAAATAAATGTACTTTGTAATTATATTATCTAGAGCTGTACTGCCTACATGACCTGGGGTCCCATGGTGCTAATTATTGTTAATTCATGTATTGGAAGACACCATGCCTACTTTCTACCACTGCCAGGGGAGAGAAGCAGGAGATAGGAAAGGGAAAGATGCAGATGATGGACCCAAGATCATGAGGTGCTTGGCCTTGGTTCCTTCAGGCAGAGGAACAACGACGCAGAGCCTCAGTCCATCAGCGTCGGTGCAGAACTTCAGCAGGATCGGAAAATCTGGCTTGCCTGGCTCAGGTCAGCTTGCACAGCCTGCCACATCTAGGCAACAACAGCTATTTTATTTGTGTATCTTCTTGGTCATTTTGTTATAAAAATCTTGGTTTGCTAGAGGTTTCTATAAAGTATGTTCACCTTACTTAGATAATTCATCCCTTTCATTCTGTAAAGTGAGCCTATCTAAATGATGAGATAACAGGTTGCATTTCAATCACGTTATTCTCTTTGCTCTGTCAAACCTGCCTGTCTTTCGTTAGCTGCTGAGAAGGCAGGGTCATGAGCAAGCTGACATAATTAGACCTGCTTTGAGCAGGGATTTGGACTAGATGAGCTCCGGAGGTCCGTTCCAAAACCTAAATTAGTCTATTATTCTATGACTTACTCATTTAACTGAAGGAGAATCTACTTCAGTAAACCGTATTGCAGTATTTGAGGTTTTACCTCCGCCTAGTAGAGCAGCTCTGTCCTTGTGCTTGAAGCCATGAGCTCAAGGGTCTAAAGACTGTTTTAAATCTGGCTATTAAAAACAAATTGGTTTGTTTCTTTTTATTTAGCTCAGCATTAGTTGATACTTTGTTGACACTTAAGGGATATAAAATTTAGGAATTTAACGTTCTGTAATGTTTATTTTTCAAGTGAGACCAAATTAAACTACAACTTTTGGCAGAAAGCATATTTTTTTTATCTGTGCCAAGCAGAACTGTTGTTTCATTTTTCCTTCCCTGTTCCAGCACAGGGCTCTCAAAATTAAAAAACTCTGAGTCTGCAGAGCATCTCTGAAGCCATGAGAAGCAAGGACATCACTCTTTTTGGCTAGGTCTTCACAGATAACTTAACCCATTCTTGGACTCCAAGAAATACTTTAACAGTTTGTTTTCACACACACAGGTCTCTGATTCATTTAAAACTTGAAGCCAGTGCTTAACCTGTTTTCCACTACAAATATTTGGGCCATTGCTTAAGATCAGAGTCTGTGTTCTTGATATAGCGCTATAGGGATGTAAAAAAATGAATTCCGAGAATAGCATCTCTTGAGAGTGCTTTGTTTATGTTAAAGCCAGGTGGACAGATAGCAGCTACCATTTCACTTCTCAGAGGTGCCGAGTTAAGATCCTTACAGATAGCACTTCTGCACCAAATTTCATCCGTTTTTTGCAACAATTTTTCAGACTCATTTTTTATTTTAAAATTATTTGTATGTAGGTGATTTCCTTGTTTCTCTAAAAGGCCATTAGGAAGGTCTCTCAGCATATTTTAGAGATAGGAGAGAGCAGAGCAACTGGGCTTCCAATATTTAGATATCACCTGCCATCTAGAAAGGCTTAATTCACAGTAAGGTGCAAGTCTGGACCTGAATTTGTGGTGCCTGAGCTGACTCAAACCTCCCCCCACTCAATAGCTTAGAGATCAGGTTAGGTAGCTGGAGTTGTGATGGACTCTGTACAATCTGGATTGGAATTTCAAGTCTAAATAGGAAGAATATAATACTGGGTCCTTAAAATTGGCGCCTCTACCAGGACAGTGACTCTGACTACATAAAATGAGATCAGAGGGGCAGAAAATACAATTGTACATGGAGAACCCAGTTACCACCATATTGGTTCTTTCGTGTCTTGTGAAACGTTTGCCTTCAGATGAAACTTGGATACTCCATCAGTGGTTGTTTCATTCAGCAGCTGACCAATGTGCTGCACAAATGAAAATGCAATCCTTGACTAGGTACTAAGTAACGGGGCAGATCTGACTGAAAACTTTGCAGTTTTAAGTTCCACTGAGTGACTACAAAGTATTTTAGATTCAGCAGCCTATACATATAGCAAAGGCCAAACATGCACCACAGTTGGGCTCAGCTTCTAAAAAGTTAACTATGTAAAAATGAGGAACTTGGATAAAAGTCAAAAGGGACTTTTAAGAGGATTAACTCCTTACAGGAGATATGGAGACTCTCAACACTACCTCACTAGAAGCACTGATATGTATCACCTTTCAGGAAAGGTTTGGAAAACAGTCAAAGGGAGCAGGTGTCAGTAAACAGCAAAGTAAATCAGGTCATTAAAAGCTGGGAAGGCAGTCTTCAAAAAGCTGAAATTGCATTCAGAAGATGAAAATGGGAAGAGTCCTAATCCTTGGTAGATGAAATATAAAATATAATTAATCAGATCAAAAAGCAGGAGCAACTAGCTGAAAGACTCAAAACTAAGTCTTTCAAATACATCAAGCCAGCCAGAGAGTCTGTAGGATCAGTTGATCATCACAGTTTAGAAAGAGCAGTCAGAGATTACAGGCACCTCATTGCAGAGAAGCCAAATTAATTATTTGCATTGGTAAGCACTGTGGAAGAAACTCGTGAGACTGCCAAAAAGCTTTTTGGGGTGAACTCAGGACAGAATCTGTCTAAAGTTGAAGTAACTGTGGAAAAGGTTATGATCCAGATAAACACAATAAATGTTCACGGACCAGTGACCTGATGGTGTGCACCTAAGAGCTCTAGGGGAACTCAGGGATGAAGTAGTTGTATTACAGCAGTACGTATCTCCACTTAAAGCTTTGTCAGTAGCTGAAGACTAGAAGATAGGCAATGGAGGCCAGCCTTAAGTTAAAGAAGATTCCAAGGGAATGTGAGGAACTACAGGCCTGCAACATCTGCACTGGCAAATTAGCAGAGACTATATAATCAAGGATGGAATGAGTAGATGTTTCGATAAATACAATCTGTTCAGGAAGAATCTGTGTGGGTTCTGTAAAAGCTTCCATAAACCCCTTGGTTTATTAATCTCTGAAGGGATCAGCAAATATGTGGGTAACGTGGTTTGGTTGGTATAGTCTGTTCAGATTTTGAAAAGCTTTTGATGCAGCCCTCCCCAAAGGGTTTTTAGGAAACAAAGCAGCAGTGATACAAGAGGGAAAATCCTGGCATGGGTATATCCTTAATTAAAATATAGGAAACAAAGAGTTGGAGTGAGTGGAGGAAAGTTGCCAGTGAAGTTCCAGAGAAGTCTGTTCTGAGATCCGTCCTGTTCAGCTTGTTCATAAGAGACCTGAAAAAAGGGATGCCCTGGAAAAGGTCCAGAGAAGGGCAGCAAGGATGATCAAAAGTGAAGAATCGCTTCCATATAAGGAATATTTGACCGTATTAGGACTCTTCAATTTCAAAAATCATTAGCGGCATAGAGAAGAAAGATGAAGATGACTTTTATTTTCCCAGACTTTATGAAATGTAGAATATCATTTTCCTGGATTATGTCCTGGAAAAAAAAAAGTAAAACAAGGAGATTGGTATGTCGCAAGTTTCCTCTTAAACTTGTTCATTCTTTATCAAATTCCTTATTACCTTAATTTTTAGGACCTGAACTTGAGATGTGATAGGTTTATTTGCTTGGTTTTGGTGTTTTTGTTTTCATTTTGTTGTTTAAGTCCTGGCCATCTGCAACTCCAGCTGAAGTCATGTTTGCTCCAAGTATCTGAAAATCAGACACAAAGCATTTAAAAATGAGCACTCAAAATTAGTGACAGTTTTCAAAATATTTGGTCTAAGTGTGTGGTAAGGAATTTGATGTCATAGCTAGCAAACTGAACTCAGACGTCCTGTGTACAGGATTGCTGCTCCAACAACAGGATGGCACACTGGAGTATATCAAAAGCCTGATGGAAGAGTTAAGGTATGTTCCCGAGCAGTGACAAAAGGCTTACCTGGTTGCTGCCACTGGTAATGTTCAGGAAGGCTTTGCTCTCCAGAGCTTCTGATTCAGTGCTTTCACCAAGTGAACATCTGGATATCAGTTCTTTTTACTCACATTGTATCTAAACAGGCAGGTCCAGGGGGACTTGAGCTTTCCCTCCTGTGCTAGAAAACTGGCGAGAAATAACGTAGCTCTGCTTTGGAAGTCTGAAGCCATATTAGTCACTTATTAAGTGACCCACTGCTTAGTTTCCAGAGCAGAGCAGACTTGGGTTCATGTAGCCTGGAACATGGGAGGAGCAGATTTGTGCTCTTTCAGGTAGACACACAGTACAGCCTACAGATCACTGATAGTCTTCAAAAGGATATACATAATAAATCTGCCAGAAGGAAATGCTTAAGTGAGGGAAGGCATTTTCAAGTTTATTTGTATTGGTGGAAAAAATAATATTTGAAGTGGTTTGCATTCAGTGGGTAAATAAGCGATCAAAAGATTAGAAGCAGCCAAAAATATTTCAATATGCACTCTCTTTCAAGTTTACACTGTTCCCCTCCTGCATTGTACATACTTGTTTTCTGTGAATGCACATGAGAGTTAGATCAGCGAGGCCAATGTGGATCTGATATAAAGATACAAAATCTTTAATGTGTCTGATCCTGAGTTCTTATTTTCACTTAGCCTTATTTTACCCTGTTGTTATGTTACTGATTTCAGTGGAGTTGCCCCAGGTATCACTGATAAGTGATACAAGAATGAGACCGGATAATGAGAACTAGGCCCTCTATCAAGGGAAGACTGTTCCCTTAACTGTTGCCAGAAGGAGAGCAGCACTCATTTCCAACCCAACCCAACTGTTGCTGACATTTATTTGCAAGGAGAGTTGTTGCAGAAATATTGGGGTTTATGCTGATCAAAGGGATTCCTGTAAGTCGTATGAGCCAAAGTATTGGGGCTGTTAACTTCTTCTCTGTGGATCATGTAAAGGACTTCATTAAAGGGGAGTGGGCATTAAATCACTGTCACAAACATAAAATCTTATTGTGTTCATGTGTGATAAAATTAAAGATTTCAGACATTCAAATAAGGATCAGCCCATACTCATGTGAATCACTGAACAGGAAATGCTGTTAGGCAAGATCCTGAACTTAACTAATGAATTTTGATATATATATTAAAATGTTGAGCTACATAGTGCTATGATTGCAAATGGTTGTGTTCAAGGACCATGAAAACTGTCTAAAAACAAAATTTTGCAACGAGCAGAATGTGAAGGTTGCTCATATTTGGCAAAAAAATGTTTGTCTTCACTTGGGGCAATGTGTTTGTAATTAAGACACAAGTAAAGACTCTTGGATAGACTTGGGTCTCCGAAGCACATACCATACTTTCAGACTGAATAATGCACTAACCCTGTTGCATGTGCAGTCGCAGGAAAGGATATTTTCACAAGATGCTCAGCAAATAGGTCAAAAACCAGCCCACAGTTCTGAATGCCCAAACCTTGTTAAAATCTGTCCTTTGAATGATTGACTTCTTCCCAGGACATTTAGTTAATTGATATTAATTTTTGAATGATGGAATGTGACAGTGTTTCCAGGGTCAGTGACTGGTTTACACTCCTGCTCTTTGCCTTCAGGCAATGGTTTATCATCAGCTAAAGAAACCTGAAGATGTTTGTCTGTTGTCCCATCAGTCCCCAAGCCAGGAAGGAAGGTTTGCAGGAAGCTATAAAGCTCCACTGCAACTTCAGAGAACTACTCAGCTTATGTTTGAGAATATTTGTCACCTCACTCTGGTTAATGAATTGCTCTTCCCAAAAGCTGCCCTGCAACTATCAAATCACTGGGAAATTGCTTTATTACCAGGCAAAATTTAAGGGTAAGAATTAGGTTTGGCCATTTTCTTGGTGGAATGAATTTATGATTGTAATGCTTCGAACACCAAAATAAGAAAATCATAAGAAAATGCAATTTAGACAGTATTTAACAAACATCCTTCTTTTTCTGCATCAGTGTCTTGGCTCACAGCAGCTGACTTCTCTGTCCAGCTCACCCAAGGCTGGTTTGCCAAAGAGTGGTCTCTCTTCTTTCTGTTGTCCGAGATAGCTGCTGTACCCCACAGTCTCTCTGAGTAACACTTTGCCTTCTTTAGATGGAGCAAGGTTTCCTCCTTTCTCTCTCCATCTTTTAGGCTTCTTGTTTTGGTTTGTTTTTTTTTTCAATATGATTTCTACCTTAGGATTTACATTAAATGCATCTCCAAAATATCTCTCTTTTGCTCCCTTTGCATCTAGGCTTTGGGCTCTAATTATACAAATCTGGGGCACCGTTCCTGCACACGGCTTCTAGACCGGGCTTCTCCCACCCTTGCTAACCTTTTGTAACTGACTGTGTTCCCCACTGTGTTCCCCACAGTTAACGTATCTTTTCTGGCTTTAAGCTGATTTTTCCTGTTTACAGCTTTCATAAGACCCAGGATGTTTAAATGCACACGGGTCTCTGGGTTTATCATCTGGAGGCTGCTGCAAACGTTTCATACTTTGCACACAGTGTAGTAACGTAGATGACAGATTTGGCATCGACTGCTTTCCTAAAATACTCTCCCCATCTACGTACCCTCTCTTCTTGTTTGTGGATTTAGCTATTACAGCAACCATGGATTGCTTTATTGCATCTGAGTGTGCTCTCCTTAAGGCATAAGAAGATTGTGTTCTACCAACTCCGCAGTGCTTTTTCCTTTGAGGATGAAAATAGAGAATTTCAATATGCAGTATGAATGTTATTTTTATATTACAGTGACACTCAAAATCTCTAGGAAGGCAGTGCTTCTAGGAACTTTAAAATCGAGCCATTTCACACTGTCACTAATATCTGTACTATGTCTCATTTGTGATTTATTGTCACTTTACTTTTCATCCACTCTGGCAATGTACATTTGATATGAAAATGTTGCTTTTTCCTAATGTATAGGAGAGAAGGGATTTCTTATGTTAAAACTTTCTTTTCCATTCACCACCATATCACACAGAAAATTTAAATCCCTTAACAACAAAAGATTTAAAGGCAGTGTATCTCTACAGTCTCTACATTGTGTTTGTCATCCAGAGCCTGGGTATGTGTCTTACTTAGATATCTGTTGCCATTGAATGAAAAATTGCTATTAGCTAGCCCCTTTTTCTAACTCTTTAATAGTTTCTCAGTTAAGGCATTTCCTACCTACAAGCATTTATTTTGCCAGCTGTTTCTGTGCCTGTATGCATTTATGGACGAAAAACTGCTTGCAAAAGTTAGAACCAGACTGAGAACTAAACTATATCCCCATGTCAGCATGATTTCAGCTCTATTGAAGTTAACGGGAAGTTAGTGCAGGCATTTACACAAAAGTTTTCTGACTTCTGGGCCATCCTGCAGATAAATAGTTATTGCGTCATCTGTGATCCTAATGTAACCAGGGAAACTGAACAGAGGGTTGTGGAAGAGAGGATAGAAAGAGAGCAGAAAAGGAATTGGTGCAGCATGTCATAAACATGGACAGTGCTGCCCAGAGATTTAAAATGTGTTTGTCATCTCCTTTCGTCAACTTTTCTCTGAGACTGTTTACTTAAGAGCTCCTCAGCTATTGCCAGGAATGCAGTTACACTATTTTAGGCTGTATGTACTGGATAAAGCCCAAAGCCATTCCCACAGTGGGTGAGGGAGGCTTTGGGCTAGTGTTTCGATGCTGCAGTGCTGTGGTCCACCAAACTCTGCAGGTATTTAGAAGGAAACCTCTTTGCTCTGAGGTGGTCTCTGAGATAATGAGCAAACATTTAAATGTAGCTTTGTTGTCTGGTCATGTTTCTCACTTGTATAAACTGCACCTCTTAAAAGAAAACCCCCACCAAATCAGATGTAAAGATGAGGAGAGAGGAGAAATTTTGAAGTAGAGGGAGAAGGCAGTAGACATCAGAGGCTGTAGGGCAGATAGAGGGGTGGAGCGGATATAAATTTAGCTTCTTTTCGTCTGTGTTGCATGTCACTATTGCTTCTGCTGAATCATTGGGTCTTGCTTTTTTAACTAATTACCCACTGGTTATATGTGTGAAGATAGAGCAGATACAGAGAAAATACAGGAAAGAAAGATTTTATATAAGCTTCTGCAAAAAAGTACTTCTTTATTCAACCTGGTAAGCTATGGGGACCATAATGCTTTCCCTGCTATATCTGTGAATGCTTTCTGTATACTTCATGGCCTCTACTCTCAATCTAAACAAATCAACTTAAACTTAAACAGCCTTGTGAGTGAACTCTTTTCAACCTTCCTGTCCAGAAGGCAAAGCCCCTCTCATTAGTAATTGCAGATGGAACAACTACGGTTTGTCTGGCCTACGTTCTTTGTACCAGGTCTTTGGTTTTTTGTTATTGGACTAAAGGATGAAAAAATAGTAGTAGCTTTCTAGGGGGGCGAAGAACCAAGACAACCTTCTTTAGAACCACCTGGGTCGGATTCCACCAGGACAGAATTTGGCGCAAGTGGACACAGCTCCGCTGCTGATGGGGCTGGTTTTGTCCTGCCTGGAATTTGAGAAACGGGCTGCTTCTTGTGCTTTCTTCACTCTGCTGCTTATTAAGAATTTGACCTTTTGAGAGGTCAGTGTCTTCCTGCACCCCAGAGTCTCATAGGTGAATGGATATTCTACTAAATCTTCAAATACAGATTAGCCCTGGAGCTGTTTTAAGGAGCAGCATCTTCTCTTCTGCTTGTGGCTGACTTGCTGCCACTCCTCTGTGGCTTTCCATGTTGCACTGTCTTTCATTTCTGTAAGCACTTTTTGTTGAGACTCCAACATTTATGTCTGCTTTCAGCTGTTAGGCATCCAGCTTGTGTTGAAATCCTTGTGCTAGTTAGCCTCATTTCATTCAGGTGTTCTTCTGACAGTTACTTAATTTTTCCCATTGCTCTCTACTAGGTGAAACAGGGTCATTTGTTCATAGTTAGGAGCTTTCCAACTAGTACAGTAGTTTAAAGCAAACGTATTTTTTCCTTAGAGCTTGCTCATGACCTGATGTCAATGTGAAAGGTTTCAGAAAGACTGTTTTGGCTGCATGGCAGGCTGCCGGTCAGCGCACATGCCTAACCTGATCACCCGCTGGGTCGGAAGGGGAATTCTTCTGTCAGGAGCTGTGCGCAGAGCTAGGAGCGTTTCGGAAGGAGGGGAGCATTCCCATTCCTCAGGGGCATCAGCTACCTGTGGCTGCAGTGACGGACACGCAACACCGGCCGTGCCAGCAGCAGTTTAATCGGGGACCGGTTTGGCTGTGGCTTGTAGGCATGCCTCTCTTTGACTCCCTGTTCACCACACTTGTGAAACATTCCCCAGGAAGAAACCCCGACGTTCAATTCTAACCTGCGGATTTAAAGCCCCTTCGTTTTCTTTCTGGCTGGGTGAGTCGAGGGCACTGTGGTCTGTAGCTCCCCACAGTGGGAGATCTTTGGTAATGCTTTAGGCTTGAGTGGGTTTGCAGGACTGGGGGGGAGCTGGGCTTTTTGTTTTTTTAACCATCTCTGCACTTGGCCTGTTTCACCCTTTGCAGGAGGTAAAATATGTCCCAAGTAATGAGATTTTTTGTCAATTTGTCTGTGAGGTTCAAAGCAGCTGAAACGCTTGGTAGCTTTTGTCTCCTGTTTGGGAAAGAAAAATGCAGCTCCCAAATTCCTGCTGTGCTGCTGGTGAGTGAAATCTGTCTTGAATTCCAGGAGTACCTCGATGAGGGCAAGGAGGGGAATGGCTCTCATCTACACAGGGGACAAGCGCACAGGCGTCTGCAACCCAAATAAAATCCTGAGTCATAGGTGAGGGGGGAAGAACTTAAAAACAGATTTTGACTTTCTTTGGGCCAGTACCCTAGGTTTAAGTTAAGGGTCAGCTCAAGTGAGACGGTCAACATTATTCTGGGGTTTGGGTTGGCCTTTCTGGTGAGCAGTGTGTGCTGATGAGGGCACCCAGAGGGACCTTCCAACTCTGCTAGTCCCTCTTAGGTAGACACTAGGCAGGTCCTTTGGGGTTTCCCCTCATACTGTCCAAGCTGACTTCTCAGACAGGCATGGGATTTGTTGGTGACCACAGGAGAGAATGAGGTGGAGAAAATGGGAAGGAGAGTTCAATCCCACCTCCAGTTGACAGAGCAAGGCATAATATGCTGTGTCCTCCTTGAGACTGGTCATGAGCATGCTTAGTCCATGTGGGGAGGGAGTTCCCTGCGCGGGAAAGCCTGCTGCTGCTTTTTGTTTCTCTGCTGCAACAAACCAACCTTCTTTAGGACAATCTCATCCTCTGAAATTAAAACTCAACAAGGTCCTCGGGACTTGTTCCAAAATATACTGATCATGGGTAGGACATTGGTGAGCAATGGGCTGTCTTTCCAACCCGGTGCTCTTGACAGGGTGCATTGAGCTGGGGGGTCAGTTGTTTCAGTAAACTACAACCTCAGTCTAGCATCTTATAGGCCAAAGTCATATAAACTAAGTACTTTCATGGTCCATGGACACATTATGAGTGGGTGTTACATAAAAGAAGACAATCCTATGTCCATATTCCAGTCTTGCGTTGCCTCTTGAGGGTGAGATAGCCGTGAGGACTATCAGAGGATAGTCTTCCTGATCTTCACCCCATTATGTTACTGTGGCTTATGTATTTATTTTTTCATGTCTGTATGTGTGGATAATGCTTTGAAATGGGACTGTTTCTTTAAAAGTCTGATGTATTTCTTACATTTGGTGCTAATGAGCTTAGTTTTTGCATGTGTGTGTATTTATTCGCTGTCACTTGGCATATTTGCATTTTACTCAGCTGAAATAACAAGCAGCTACAGTAGTCAATCCTTTGTTCATTGTCTGTTTGTATTCCAGTTCAGTGTCTTGCTCGCGTGCCCCAGCACTGGGATTACAGCCCTCAATCCCTTCCTGTGCCGTGCGAATAACAGGGATCTTCTAGCCAGGAGGGCAGGAGACAGCCAGGAGAGGTCTCTGCGAGGAAAAAGAGATCTCTGTATGGAAAATGTGAGAACCAGTCCACTACTAGTTGAACACTGAAGCCTTTGAACTGCACGAGCAACAAGAAAATTGGAATAGTGTGAAAACACTCAGACTTCTTTTTTCCACTAGAACTTTCAGGAGTGGACAAATTTCTGTAGGTTCTTAGGTTTTATAAAATTCTCTAGATCTTGTACTCTACATATTTAAAAAAAAAAAATCAAGTGAGACTGGTTTGGTTTTGTTTTCACTTTGTTGTCCAAACTTGTTGTTTGTGTCCATGTCTGGTATAACAGAAGAGTGATTTAAGGCATGTTCTGCCACGAACACCTACCATGCGCTGGCTCGTCGTGGGAAGATAACAGCTTTCAGTATTGAGATAAATGGAGCAGACCATTCCTATCAGGCTGTTGTTTCAGGTCTGTTGCAACCATAGACAGCTACTGTGTACCTGAAGTCATGATTTCTTTTCTTTTTTTTTTTTTTTTTTTGGTCCTAGCACCCATAGATGTATGGGGTACAAGGCAGAGGACAGTCTTTCATAGGGTTCGTCATTGTGGCCCTAGGAATAACCCTGTAGTATCTCCCCTTCAGGTCAGTCCTGGCCTGGAATGGCCTAAGTATTTTTTTTGATAACATTTCAGAGTGTTCAATTCAGCTTTGATTTCTGTCCATGTTCTTTCCACAAAAGCCATAAATTGAAGGAAACAGTACGACACATCCTTATTTTCTGATTACATAAAATGTATTATACCCAGCTATAGATATTGCTGTTTTAAACAATGTGACAACTTCTGAAAAAAAGATAAAAAGCTCTAGATGGTTTGGAAAATGTATTTAAAGGAATGCTATTCAAACTGTTTTGCTATAATCATATTCAAGTAGCATAACCAGGAGTAGCTGATCAGCCTCATGGTGATTAGAATTCACACTTAAGATTTTCTACCTTCAGTATTTCATGGAAGGATTTCAAGAAGCAATATGATTTATAACCATAAAAAGAGTGTAAAGATTTATTTTTTAAATCTACCATCATTGCTTCTGTGCAATTCGACAGTGCCCCCTTTCACTGCGGCTGAGAAGTGGCCCACAGGCACTGACAAAATGATCCTTTCCTGGCAGGTTGTGACACAGGTCTGTATTACAGCTCTGGTTCTTGCCACCATTTTCTGGGTTGTAAAAGCCAAAAGCCAGCACACTGGAAGCTGCTGGTTTGCTGCGGATGCAGGTTGGTAAGGGCTTTTCTTTTAAAGAGGGTTCACGCAGCGCTGAGTGTCCAACCATTCTTGTCTTGTGAACTCACTGTTGTAACGGAGAGCTGCAATAATGTCTTTGCAAGCAGATTTACACAGATACACCCAGAACAAACATTTCCTGTCATTTTTTATCTTCTTTGTTAGATACAAACACAAACGTCTCCAAGGACAATCAAATGGGAACACTTTGAAAAAAACCCAAGCAGTGATCAAGTGCATTAACATGCAGGATCCCATTCTATTTTCCTAATTAAACTCAGTTGTATCCTCCAACCTGCGTTTTAAATGCTGAATATTTAGTGAGATTCATACTTATTCCCCCCTACCCTGGCTGCTTTCAGGCTTTGTACAGCATGTGAAAGGCTCCATTAGGGAAATGTGAAAGCACTGGGCTATGCATTGACTTGCTGCTTTGACGTTCCAGGGGGAGATGCTACTAAGCTGTAAATTACAGGATTGGACATCATTGATTTGAATTCAGATCAGTTTGGCCAGAAAAGCTAGGTTTAGCTGTTTGACCTGCCCTGACCCCTTTCTGTCCTTTGTTTAGTAAGGTACCTGATTTGTTTGCAAGTTTTTTCCAACTCTGCTGTGTGCAGAAATCTAACTATTCGAACTTTGTAGCCCTTATCTCACTCTGGTTAATTAAAAATCTTCTTGTGCCTCTTCATAATAAGAGGTTTCTAAAAGGTTTTTGTTGCTGCCTTTTTTTCCCCAGTGCATCACAGTTTCAGAAGTGTGGTTGCAAAACATACCGTTGGATTATAAAACCCATGATATTGCTGGATATTGAAGCCAACATTTAATACAGTGGTTAAAAACAATATTTACAGTTACCTGAGATGTGATTGGAAAGCTCAAGGGTTACAAACCTGCATTCTAGAAGGAAGTATAATACTCTGCTTGAATCATGGTCTATCCCAGGGCTTTCCTCGCTGTGCCTGAGGCATGAGCACTTTAGAGGGACGGAGCTAAGGGGAGCAAGGCCACCTCTGATGTGTCTCTGCTGTGCTACAGCCAGCCACTGAGGAGGCAGCAGCAGCAGTCCTGGGACAGAGGGAGAGGTGGAAGGAGGCAGGGAGGTGAGGAACATCACCCATTTTCTCAAGTGAGATCTGGTTGCAGAAAGAGTGGGAACAGCTGGCAGGGCATTGCGGTGGTTTGGGGATTTAAGAGACGTGGGTTAGTTCCCTCGATTTTCCTGTTATCTATTGAGTAACTTAGAAGAAGCCATTAGGGCATTGCTGAATAACAATAGACGGAGATCCTTCTTTTCCATTTCTAAAGGGATTTATGCTGAGTACATTAAAGCCTCAGCTAGTACATATGTAGATGCAGATAAACCCTTCAGGCACCAACTCCTGCCCTTTAGAAGAAAACTCTCTGGATGCAAAGGGTGTTTTGGACTTGCCCATTTTTTCAAACAGCTGGTGCTGGCCGTTGCCAGAGCCAGGAAGCCAGGTTGGATGGGTCCCTGGTGTGACACTGTCCTTGTCCCTGCTGTGCTGCTGCGCCTGCCCAGCTGCCGGCTCATCTCCTTCCTGCCCACACTACCTGTTTTTCCTTCAGCTCCTATAGGAGACATCCCCGTCTACTCCCTTGCTTCAGTGCTTAGCTCTTCAAAAATGGGAGGAGGGCATAGTCCTGGTGTTTTTTAGGGCCAAACTTGCTTTTATTGAAGCCCCTCAAAGTTTTGCCACTAGCTTCAGTAAGGTCAAATGTCATCTGCTGGAAATGATCCTTTATATGAATAGAAATAGACTGAGGTTTTGTAAGGGTGGATGGAGTTTGTGTCTACTTTCTGTGAATTTTCCAGGTTAGCTTTGGGAGTTAAGTTATGCAAATAAATTAAAAGAAATGGGAAAAAATATGCATGTATGTGCCTGCATGTGGTTTTAGAAAAACATATTGAATATATTAACACTGGATGAGAGTGGAGGGAATTCATAAAACGTTTTACATTCTATTAATTCCTGAGCTACGCAACAGGTATAGCAATAAACCAAGCGGCACTGGTAGGAAAAGCTCTTTGCAGAGTTCAGTGCACATCTGGCTGTAGTTAAGGCATACTTTTTTTAATACAGGATGAATACCCTTTTAAAATATGCAGTCCTCCAGGTTCCGAATTGGGAAGGGTCTACATTAGTCAAGGGATCTATGAACAAAGATGTGCGCTATTGGGAAAAGTGTTCAATAACTTGCGTGTTATGAACTTTCCTATTGTTTTGGCCCTGGATCTAAGAAGTCACGGTGATGAGCTCATCAGGATTCAGAAGGAATCAAAAGAGAAAAAAAAAAGGAGAGAGAGAGACCTAGAAGCTCAGGCAATCTCTTCCCTTGATGGCTGTCTACTGCCATGACATTAGCTCAGTGAGGCTGGTGGCACAACTTACGACCTCAGTGCAGTTCCCATTGGAGCATCACAGTTCTGCTGCTAATATAGATGTTGTTTTGTAGGCTCTATGTGGAGACCAGTGCAGAGAGCTATAGTTTTTGGGCAGGGCAGACCACTGGGGAGAGGGGAGAGGCACGTTAGCAGGATGGAGTGACCTAGCTTGTATTATTGCAGCTCTCGCTGTATCTGTCCTGAGGGCCATTCACTAGCAGTAAGTAGGACCAGGGTGAACCAAATCCTTTCACACCACCTGAGTCAGTTGCCACCTGCATAAATCCTCAGCTTCAGAGATGGAGAGCTTTCTCAGTTCACAGAAAGGGAGGCTGAGCCTAACCCTGATGTCTCCCTCTCAAGCAGGGCAGTGTTCCCTCATCATCGGCTTTACTGTATGTGTGCAGGGAGTGTCATAAGGTTGATGTCTCCCAGCTTGTTTTCTACTGCTTCCCCAGCCACAGCTCCCTGCCCATGCTGGATGAATGGGTGCTGCCCTGGGGCAAACTGGCCACATTCTTCCATGGGCAGGTAGATGCCAAGGAAATGCTTGAGGAATAAAACAAGCATCTGGTCTTTGATCATATGGGTTAGAAGCATCAGCTAGTAATTTGAAGTTCTTCAGCCTCCAGGCACCCACTGGCAACTCCTCAGCAGGGTTTTTGAAAGCTAGGAATCTTATTTATTTATTTTTAAGGAGTAGAAAAACTTTAGAAAAAAAGCAAGTGAGCAAGACTTTGTACCTTATGGCTGTTTTAAGGCTAGTACAAGCTCTTCACATAAAAATGTTCAGCCTGATTCAATAGGACAGGAGCTGGGCGCTCCCAGGGTGTTTTCATTCCATTGGCTCTACTTCACCCTTTCTGTGGTTTTGCTGTTTTTTGTAAATGTGTTTCTCCCTTTCTCCCATTTGCAGCTGAACTTTGCCCTTTAAAAAAGCCATAAATTCTTTGCATCACAGGTTTTTTGCAAAGGATATGGCTGTGACATCAGAAGTTTAAGTTAGTGGACTAGATACTGGTGATGTGAGAGTTTCTTCTTCAATAATTGAAGTTCAAATGCAACATTTCTCTTTGCTCTAAGTAACTGTGGGACACATGCTGTTTACTCCTACTGGAAGCAACATTTCTGGTGACCTCTCCTTAGGAAAAGCTCAAAGCTAGTATTTTATACGCTTCCTCCTATCCTATTGTCAGTCATTTCAGCAGTTAATGACATCTCTCTTCTTGAAATCCTGACATCCTTTGTCTTCTGCGGCTATTCCTTTCTACTCCTGCTTTTCTCATCACTTTTTTCATCACTTTTTTCTTTTTTTGGCTGGAGGACCTTCTTGATGAAAGATCTTTCATCATTTGTCCCCTTCTCTTCTTCCTTTCCTTTAATCTTTGAGAGATCTTAACTGTAACTACAAATACAACTACTACCTCTCTATATATATCCTAGAGTTATATTTCTCCACACCCAGATGTCTCCCTTTTTCTCCAGACTACAATCTTAGCTTAATTCAGATACAATCTTATCTTACCTCTCCTCAGGGATGTGTAGCTATTAGCTCGATCTGTGTGCAGCTGGGATGGAGAACTTGACCTTTCATTCCCCCATGTCTTTTCTGGACCACTGTAGGCATCAGCAGCCTTCTTCCTAGTGCTTAACCCATAACCTAGGTCTCTCTAAAGACTGCAGTCAGTACCATTGCTTGTCAGTTGGTGTTTTGTGTGACATCTCTAATGTATGGCTTTTCTTTGTATCTACACAGCTAAAGTTTCATCTAGGCTTTTGTTATTCTGTATCTGAATTACTTTTCTCTGGCTTAATCTGAAGCAATTCTGCCTTCTCACTAGCCTCTCCTACTGCTGCTTTTCTTTCTGCCCTCTTTTGTAGTGAATCAAACCTAAACTCTTTGTGCTGTAAGAGCCATGCACAGGCAATCCTAGCTGCGTGGCTTCTTTTAGTTATTGTCAAGTTGTTGACTCCCACTTCAAAGCAGCCTGCAACATGACCCTCCATCATTCTCTTGATACCTATTCTGTTTTCTCCCCGATTCCTCCCCATATTGGAAAGAACTTCTTTCAAGTATCTCCAAATCTACTACAGTATCAACTTTTCAGAAATAACTGTCTTACCAGGTTAGACTACTAATACATCAGAATCATCACTTGTCTTGCAGCAACATATTTATGCTGCCTTGCCTGCCTGTACCAGCTGGCACTTCTTAGGCTTTATAAGCTATTTAGGGCAGGTGCTTGCTCTGTTAATATCACCTACAGGACAGTGGCTCTGGGACTCAGCAGGTGAGACCTTCCAGGGTGCTATTCTTACTCAAAAAAAAGGAAGTTTGCAGAGTATTTGGTAGGCCCCATCTACTTACCCCTGAGCCCTGGCCTTTCAGAATCTTTCTTTAACCTTTTGTCCAAGATGGAAGCAATGAATTAATTCCTTCTCATTTTTAGGGAAAATGCTGTAAAACTGTAGTCTATGATTTCCCGAAAGAACTATGCTGGCAGGAGTGTGTTTAGCGTGTGCTTCTTAGCTCTTCCTGCGGTGCTGAAACTAAACATCCATGTTTGGCTGTAGTTCTTCTGCAGTCTGGAAAAACTTCCCTTTGGTACAGTAAAATGGAAAACCCATTGCATGCTTCAGCCGCAGACCAAGAAATTGAACTTGTGAACTTTGCATGGCAGTTGTGTTGGAAAGCGGAAATGTCTTAGTGTTCGCAGTAAAATGTGTGTGGAAAGTGAGCTATTGGGGGACTTGAGATCATATTTAACTTACCATTTACATGGATTTATGACATCTTCGATTCATAGGATTGGTATGTATTCACAGAATTTATGAATGAATATAATAGGACTGAAGTGCAACCTCCCTGAAGATGGAATATCAGTTTAAGCCATTTACACTCTTTGGTGTAGTGCCATCCCCAAACATCTTACACTTTTCTGAACCATGTTATCCTCAGTCTCTCTTTGACACGTAGAGTATTTCAGCCAGTGCAGCTACATCAGGTCAAGGGGAAAGGGAAGCAGGACACAATGCGATAACAGTGCTGGCGGACATCTCAGCTGGAGTTGCTCTGCAGTGGAGACATTACACCAGAGGTAGTTCTCTAGCCTTCCCTTATAATCACTGGGAATAAATAAGCACCTATAGGGTACAACCATCCGAGCTAATTAGGAAATCTGCCTGAAGATGAGGTACAGGAGTATTGCCTCTGTTAGCCTTTTTTTCAGTTTTGAGAAATGGTGTTGCTCTTCCCAAACCTTAGCTTTGCTTAGATACCTGTGCCCAATTAGGAGCTCTCTGGTGACACAGGAGTCTTAACCCTGATGAAGCATCTTGTGTGTGGGGAGATGTGAGACATTAATGCAGGCCGAGCCTTAGCCACTAGACAAAAAGAATATGGGGAAAGACTCTACATCTTATGAAGAGTGCCTGTGATTAAATAATGCTTTACACAAATTATACAGGACAGGAAGAGTTTAGGTTTTTTTTCCAAGGTTGCCTAAGAAGAATCACCACATAGCAATGCACAGGTTGACCACATTGTTTACTTTAGAGGTATATAAGTGATAAAAGTAATGTCTTTAGGGACTCAGATATCTAGTTTCTAAGGATTTAAGTATGCCATGCTTGGAACATTAACTATCTTGTAAAGTTTGCTTACATTGTTGGTTTTTAATGTCTTTATTTATTTCTATTACCTTCTAGTATAAATAGGTAGGTGATTTATAGCATCGTGATTTAAGCTGTCTGGACAGGGTCCTCAGCAACCTGCTCTAGGTCACCCTGCTTGAGCAAGGGGTTTGGACTAGGCCTCTAAAGGTCCCTTCCAACCTCAACCATTCTGTGAGCTGTAGTGTTATAACTAGGTAGACCTTGTCGGCAAAAACATATATAACAACATTCTGTGGAAATAGGCCCATTCCAGGTAAATGCCATGGAATTGCTTTCTAAGCACATAATCATGTCTCTATTAAAGAAACACAAGCTGTTTCTAGCCCCAGAGTTTCCCCCTGACAATCTTCCCCTAATAACACCAGTGGTGTAATTCTGTTCTTAGGATCTGAGCATGCAAAGTCATTGGCATTACACCATTATTTTTTTGTAACCTTTTTCCTTCAGAATGTTCCTATGAAAAGTTTGATTAAAATATTGGGGAACAGTTAAGGCTGGTCTGCTGCTGCTGCCATTAGGTGAGTAATATGAAAAGGAAAAATCTAATACCGTGTCACTTTTAACTCTCTGTTTTGCCGTTCCTGGTTCACCCGATTAATTCTGAGGGCAACTGTTGCATATTAGGTAGTTAATGATCAAGTAAATTATGCTGATTAGGTACCTCCTGTGGCTAGTAATGCAGCCCAGCTATGTGAAACAAGGCAGAAGTTGGAGCATCTCTTAGTCGGTGATTCTTGTTTTTACAAAGAACAACAGGCTCTTTTCCTCTCTACTGTGCAGATCCATAGTGTCTGTTCAGTAGACATACACTCCCTCTGAGGAGACATTCCTTGGCTCTCTGTTATGTTACAGCATGATTTTCCTGCTTAGCCATCTCTTTCCCAGCAGGCCCAGTTGTTGCCAAAGCTGGCAGTGTGAACTTCTCTAATTTGCACCGCGTGCTCAGCTGGGCGTTATGCAGCCTGTTAGGAGCAGCAGTGATCTTCTGTACAGACGTTTCAGTGGAGCAGTGCGCAATAAATCAGTGTCCTATGGCGAGGGGGGTTTCTCCATGTCACTTACAGTAACACTTCAGCCAAAGATCCTCTGTGTTTTACGTCTGAGAAGCATGTCACCCTCGAAAAAAAACTGCTTTCACAGAAGTATTACTTTAACATAACAATATTTTGGAGCTGGCTTACTGACTGGACTGCTGGCACGCTGCAAGCACTGCGAGGCTTGTGCTGAGGACACAGCTCGTTGTGCTAATCAATACTGCTTCTCTGATTTCTTCTGTTTCTTTTTACCAGTTGGCTCTTTGGGACAGAGCCTGTCTTTTGTTGGTTCGTTTTGATCTTTTTCAACAGTGTGTTTTGGGCCCTGGAGCTGTGGTGCATCACAGGAGCTCTTTTAATACAGTTATTTTTGAGGGTTTGTTCATAGCCCAGAACAAAACTTTAGTATTTATTGAGAAGGAATATGCGCCCGTTCTTTCATTCTATCCGTAATGGACAATCCTCTCCTAATACCTGGAATGCATCAGGCATATTCTTCTGTGCTGCTATTAAGGGCTACTCATAAGTGTAGTCTTGTATCTAAAATGTGGTGAAGCTGTTTTTATGAAGGACTACATCACACCATTGATTCTTTTCAGAAGCAGAAATTATGTTGATTCATTGTTTAAAACAAGCAAAATGTTCAGAATGTTTTAGACCATAGTGTTTCCTTATTTTCAAAGCAGATTTAAATAATCTGATTTGATCATTAAAACAAAGGGAGAGATAAGTTAAAAGGTACAAAAAAAGCTGAGGATTCTCATTCTCTAAAGACTTATGTGTACAATAACATTATATCTCTAATTAAAGAAAAGCATGACAAAAATCAGAAGGCCTTCATTTCCGGTGTTTGGAAAAGAATGAAGTTGGAAGAGGCAACGTGTAGAGGAGTTTTCCATATGAGAGAGACAAAGTGGCCGCAAAGGAGAAGACTCAAGTGCAATGATGAAGACGGTGGAAGAAGCCTTTCCTGCCACTTAGAAAAGAAAAACAAAGAGTCTGGATTAGAAATGGAGTTTGAAACAGCAGTAGAGAGACACTAAGGTTACCTGGGTACCCAGCTCCCAAGGACTGTCAGACTCATCCAATTATACCCTTGCAAAAACTTTCCCCATAACTTTCCCAGTCTTCATGCTACAGTGCTCAACAAGCTTTAAATCAGAATGTATTTCTCCTGTGTATATGTAATGCCTAACATGGGAGGGCCCAGTCTTTGCTGCAGGCTCTGGGTGCAACCAGCATCCAAGCTGGAAATACACTACTTCAGACAAGGAGTGTGGGACAGAAGAGGGAACTGAATCCATATCTCACAAGCCCCCATCTGATGAATTACCTGTGTCTTTTCTTCCCATTGTGTAGCTAGTTGGGAGTGTGCAGCTCTGATTTCAGTTGGAATTCATTCTTTTCCCCACAAATTTAATATTACAGGACATACTACAGAGGTAACGTGTCAGGAACAGAACTGTGCTTTGTGGAAGGAAGGACCGTGAGTGACAGCCTTTAGGGAAAGCCCGCTTGGCACTAAAGCCTACTGAGCTCCCTGCCGCGTGTGATGAAAGGAATCGGATGTTGTACATCCCAGGGCTCGCTTGGAGGTGGTGGCTCAGTATTACGACCGTCTGTGAAGTTCCCTTTCTCTGTTCACCTGGAGAATTTCTCCTCCTGGAGTTGGCTCTGGTGTCAAGGAAGAGCGTGACAAGAAGTGAAATAGTGAAAAGGGCCGTTCACACTGCTGTGTGTCCCCAGCTGCAGGCACGTCCAAATGAGCTCCCTACTTTGACTTGAAGACTTTTTTTTTGTAACCAGCATTAGGGAATTCCTCACCAGCTTGGCTTTGCAGTAGCCAGGCCAACAATGGCAAGAATGTGGAAAGCAACTAAGCAATTATATTCACAGTGGTGGTTAACAGCATCCCTTCATCTGAAACAAATCAGTTACAGTCCAGTGAAACCTGCTCTACCTCGTGCGGGTACATAATAGAGCCCTTGCGCATATTTAGAGTGTGCCGGATCACTTAAACAGGAATGATGAGAGGGAGGAGGAGAGAAATATATGTTTTATTAACAAGAGATGCAGAAACCTGGATATCATCCTATTTACTCCAATCCACACAGAGTAATCTGCCATTGTATTTGAAAAGGTATTTCTCCAGGTGCTGCAAAATGTTTTAGGTATGAAGTCCATGAGTATAACTTAGCATTAGCTATGAATGAGAGCTAGGAGCTATTGCCAAGGTTGGAAAAGTCAGCTAACAGACTGAATGTGAGGGGAGTTACTGTGGCCTTGATTGCCTCTGAAAATCTCTTGCGTTGTCTATACCGCTGGTGTTTAACCTGGGAACTGGCAGTCTGTGAATCACGTCTCGGTGGAGCTGTGAAGGATGGTTAAGCTCATGTAAGCTGAACAGCAAACCATGTATGCGACATTTCTGTAACCATCTGCATCTCCCTGGAAAATTTTCAGAGATCTGCAAATGAAACACGATTAGAAACCAGTGACTGTAGAGATACATCTGATTATGAATGCAACACATTATCAAAGCTTCATGAAGTCAGCCAAGATGTGCAAGTGGCAATTGAGAAGGCCTGCCCTAAGGTGCACTCCCAGCAGTGCGTGCCCCTGTGGATATCAAGACCGGAATTTAATCCTTAATATTCCTTCACCTAAAGAATCAGCTTCTGCTCTTGAAAGTGAAAGGCCTTCATGGTCCTAGACTGCGCAGTGTAGAAACTTCTTGTTTATGGACTTTTTGCTTTCTTTTTGTTGAAATAAGTGGGGAGACACTTTTTTCTTCGATGTTCTCATTGTCTTAGCAACTGTTAGCAGGTTTGGGGGTATTGTGGAGCTGGGTTTGGCAGTCTTCATCCAGCAGTCCAATAGTTAATGCCATTATTGCCTGCTTTTGATGTGGTTGGTGTTTGAATTCCTCTATAGTCTATGCAGTTCTCTTTAAAATGAAAACAAACTGGTTTGGAGTGAATTGAACAACACGGTCCTAAATGGAGGTGCAGCGTGAACTACAGTAGCAAATTTTTGTGGATTAATGGCCAAATTGTTGTCTCATAGAAGTCTGAGGGTGAAATTCCCATAGGTTACAATAGGGACAGGATTTGACTCTGAGAAAGGGTTTCATTTGAAGCATCAACTGTTTGAGTGTCTCCTAAAAAGCAAGTATTGAGCCAGAGGCGCCATAATAAGTGAGCTCAAATTTATGTGAGGGCAAGGAGATGCAGTTGGGAGGTCAATAAATGCTTGTTGTGTAATTTCTATGGTGCCTTCATTACAGACCTCAGCACCAGCCTGTGTACAGGACTGACAATAAGTCCGAGGTGAGAAAGAGCCTGAAAGAATTGCATTGTAACTGATGAAAAGAAGCTGTTTTCATCAGCCACATCTCCAAGTAACTTGGCAAAGTGGAAGCAGAAAGGTTTCTTCTAGTGACTGACCTGCAGTGCATTTCTCTGCTTTCAGTGCCATCAATAGGCACCACCTGGCTCTGCTCCAGGCTCCAATAAAGCTCCAAGTAATCAAATACTTGGGGACAAAACCGCGCTAACAGAATTTGTCTGTCTCCACGGTTACAGTTTAATACCTGCACGTTATTGTTTCCTGTTCCTCTAAACCAAAAAAAAAGAAAAAATCAACAGCAAATACACATTTACGTGGCTCCATGTGAAAGGGCTGCTATATATTTGCTTTCAATTTTTTTTTTTTCTGTTCGTGCTTAAATGGGTGGAACTAACTGGTGGAGGCTTTCCCAGAATGCCATTTTATCTCAAGTGCTCCTGCTAGGGGCACTAACTCCCTAATTAGTGATTCTGGACGCTCTCATTAGCAAAACAATAAATGCCAAGCACATGCACATCCTCTTAATATGCTGGCGTGCTTTAAGCCTTGGAGATTGCAGAGGAGGTCTCAGATTTGGAAGGTGAGGAGCTTGGTGTGCCTGACAAACCGCACATCTGCGAGGCTCACCTAGCCCACGCTGAGTGAGATGAAGCCACCTTGTAGCGAGAGCAACCAACTGCTCGTGACCCAGCGGTGCACAAACAGCTTGCAGCTGGAGCAGATTATCTGGAGGGAAATGCTGGCTCGCTGGGGTGGGATGGGCTGGCCTAAATTAAGAAGCAGGAAGCCCTAATTTTGGACGTGTTCTTTGTTTTCTTAACAGTTCTTTCTCCTTGGCTGGCAATCCTTATGTGTGTGTTTGTCCGTAAGCGAGTTCTTGTTATCGGGAGGAAGCCCCACAGCTTTGCTTTTACTTGCAAGTCATATAACTTGCCTAGATTAATTTGTGCACATTCCCCTTTTTTCCATTTCCAGATGCCTTTAATCTGATTTTATATTAGGGGTATTTGGCAAGAAATTAGAGCTCCCTTGAAAACAGTTTTAAATGGCTTTTTTTTGTGCAGCCAGGCCCCTTAGAATAATCTTATTTTATTCAGAAGTGCAAATGTATATAATAACTAAACTATTAACATCCGCTAGAGAATCTGTAGTTTCTGGTAACCTTTGTGATCAGAGTTGTGAAGATATTTAGGCACTGCTAGTGTAAATCTATGGAATCTGAACACAATGCAAATTAGACACCCATCCTGTTAATATTTCCTTGATAATCACATTAGATATCTGTCTGCATCTACAATTATCTATATAGCTCTGGAAATACAAAAGCTGAAAGTAATACTTTATTTCTTCAATACAGTACCTGATACTGAAATTTGACTCTGTAATAATGAAATGTGCATTATTATTTGCATTTAATTTTTTGCCGAACAAACAAATCCTATCATATCTGATCTGTTTTGGAATCAGCAGGAGTTTTGCCATTTAATTCACTGGAGCCATGGTTTTACCATTGGAATCCAATTTGTCTTAAGATGGAAAGAAGAGCTAGATGGATTGCTAAGCCAAATCCTCCAGCCAAGTAACCAAGAAAATTTAGTCCACTTTGCTTTTCCTTTCAGTACATGCACGGTATGGTTTTGCATGGCCTGCATGCCAAATTCATAATTTTCACCCTAGCCCATTGCTAAACAAAGGCCTGCATCAAGCTCAAAATGAAACCACCAGTCTTGGGAGGAAGGGTTAGTTTTTGGATAAACTTAAAAAGATGACCTTCAAGTTTTCACGTTGGAAATTTATTCCAGCAGAAGATTTAGCTCATCCCTTTGGACTGTAGACCCTCCTACTTGCTCATCTTTAGGCTTTTTATCACTGATTGTCATCCCAGGACTCAGCCACTGAGACACTGCCCTGCTTCCTTCAGGGAGTCCCCACTCCACTTGCGGACAGGCTCTCTTTCATTGTGCTCTGTGTTTTGGAAAGGTTGAGCTGGTAGAGCTTTAGGAATAAAAGGTTGTTTTGAATTGTGATGGGTAGAGTGGAAGAGCGTTGCTGAAGAGAAGGCTTTTGGTCATTTCCAGAAGGTCAAACTCTGGATCCACTTGATTTTCTCCTGAAAGTTTCTTTCAGAGCTAGATGTCCTTGACAGCTTGTACCTGGCTTGCGCACTCTTTGCTCTGCTATGAGGTATCCACCTTGTCTCAGAAGACCAGTTACTGCAGTGGCTCAGAGACCACAATATATATCAGAATACAGTCTGTGTAGCCAAGGGCTCAATCTATTGATTTCTTTAAAAAAGTAAACCCCCAAATTGAACGTTGCATCAGAAACTATATGGAAACCAGTGGACAAACTTGAACACAAGGCTGATGGACTGACAACAGCCTCCATCAGTAGAAAGTAGATGGCCATACTGTGCCAAATGGAGCGTTTTTGTGATCTTCAGATATGTGCTGTGTGCAGTGAATTGCCTAACATAGCCTAGAGCAGCAAATGCATGGGAGCTGTCGTTGGGTATATGTCTGAAGGATTCCCGTGTGTTTATTAGCGGCATTGTTAGCATACCAAAAGTTTTTGGGGAAATAATCAAGCTACAGTATCCGTGGAAATAACCAAATTGTTGTGGCAAGTTTCATTTACTTTGTGACAAAGTTGTAGTAAGGTTCATCTTGCAGATTTGACACTAATAGTATTTGTTTCCTTTAGTTGTGACACGCACGCACCTAATACTTGCTAGAAAACCCCAAAACTTCCCTTCAGGAAATCATCAGAGGAAGTCTGATGACACTATGTGACTGCTACCCCCCATACAAAATGTTCACTGGTCTTCCTGAAAGCTCCAAATGTTAGTTCCAGAGCCAGTACATCCTTAAAACAGTAACTTTGACAAAATAATCTGACACTAATTATCAGCTCTGCCACTGGACTTCTTTGCACTTTCTGTGAAAGAAGATGAAAAGATAAAGATGTATGGGAGTGAATGAGCAAGCTACAGCTTTCATAGAATAAAATAATAGACGTTGCTTTAGGAATGAAATTCCAAGTGAATCTGTGAGTGCCGGTGCCTAGGAGACTTTATCTGAATCCCCTTGGGTCCTGGAGAAATAGTGTCTGCTCTCAAGGCAGAGTATGGCACTGCCATTGGGGTTGGATTATCCTAATGGCTTCTTCCTGCCCATTTCATGGTATTGTAGATCTATACAGTTTATAAACCATAAACTTACTCATTTTTGCTTTACCCATCCATTCTGCTTTCTTCGTCACATGGTTTCTGACAAAAAGGTCTCGGAAGTCTGTCAAGCTGGTTTCTTAACCAGCTTGCTGGCCACACTTGGTTAATATGATATTTCTGTTGTTGTTACAGCCTTCAGAGCTACCAGATTTGGCCCTGTATGTAAGACACAATGGTATTAAAAACTGCAAAAGACCTGAAATTCAGGCGCTTGCCTTGCTGCTCTGATCAGTGCTTCCCATCCGGAAACATTTTCCTCAAACAGACTCCCATGCTGTCAGCTCCCAAACCAATCTGTTCAGCTCAGTGCAGGGAAAGCCCCGCTGCCTCACTCCTCCTTAATCTTGTACTGGAGTCCTGGGTCCTGAGGGACTGGCCTAGCACCCTGGTCTTGGGATTACCATTTCCTTGGGTACAGATCATCTGGGCTTCATCAGCTACTACAAATTTCTCATAGGCAAGTTTTCAGACACAAGAATACAGCATCACTGAGATATTACTGAAACGATTATAGTGGCATGAAGGCACAAACGAAAAACTATGCCAGTCTTTTTAAATTGCTGGTTTAAATTTTCTCTTCCAACCAACTAAAAAAGCTACACAGGATTGTAGCTTACACAGGATCCTGTTTCTAGAAATCCCAGACCTTTGTCCAGGGCATGGTTTTCACTGAAGGGGTTGTTGATGCAGTTCTACGAGCATCCTTCAATAGCTGCTTTCTCCCCGGTGTGCCATCCAGCTTCAAGCCTTCCCTGTAAGAAGATCCTGTAGTTTATCAAGATCAGTATTGGATCAGTCTGTCAAAACCACTGACCTCTTCTCCTTGGTTGGGAAAGGGTCCTGTCATGTAGCAGGAAGGCAGAAACATGGCCAGAAAGTAAATGACGTTGGTTAAAGACAGACCTGAGAAGGTCAGTACTTCCTACAGATCAATGGAACAGGAAGCAAAGCTTTTCCATGCACACCAAAGACATGCCGTATATATACTCTGACAACCATGCTTTAGTTGGATGTGTAAAAGTTGATAAAGCAGAGTGTTCATTTCGAACTTCTGTTCAATACCAGACATAAGGGTAACCAAACAACTCCAGGAGTGAGTGCTCCTTCTCCCAGATGTTGCGGATGTTGTGATAACTGCTTATATTTGAGTTTCAACCCCAAGGATAAGGGCTATTGTGTCTAGTAATACATCAGATAGCTATTGGGAACTGACAGAATCATATTAGTGCCAAAGTGTAGCATTGTTTTTGTTTTTCCCAGTATATACTGGGAAATATATATATATTCCAGTATATATATCCCAGTATTTATCTTTTGGGTTGTGAATATCCAGGACCTAATTCTTCAATCCCTTCAATTATTTCAAATACTAATCATGTTCAAAGTCGTTTTAAATTTGCTTTATTTTGTTGACGCTGCACGACTTTCAGCAAGGCGGAGGAGAATCAAAACCCTGGATTAAAGTCTGACTTTTAGGAGTCTGTTCCCAAGGATGTGCTCAGCCTCAGCAGCTGCTTTTGAAGGAATCAAAGCTGATGGCCATGCTGCCATCCTACATACAACTCTTTCAGAGCAGGTCGTAAGTGAAAATCTCTTCAATGTTCCCAGTCTTTCCAGGCTGTAGTGGATCTGCCTGCAGTGTTCCTCGTGCTGTACCATGCTCTTTGAGCACGGCAGGACTTACTCAGTTGAAACCCAGCTCTGAGTGGTGGGTTTTCAGGTTGGATGCATCAGCTAGTGTCTCCTAACAGACACAAGTTGAATGAGTCAAACTGATACTTTGGTCATTGCCTTTTCCTGATCACCCAGATAGCAGTCCAGTTACTTTGGGATCAGAGTGTATATTCAAGGAGTGAGGACTATGTTTGTTACCCTTACCACAGTCACACTTCATCTTTGCGTCAGTCAGCCTAATTGTTTCGGTTACAGAAGAATAGATATTCTGCTGGAGGAAGGAAGCTGCTGCGTTGGCCTCGGCCAAAATTTGTCTGAGCTAGGAGATGCTGGAGTAATTGTGCTGAGGTGGACAGGCAGCAGCCTTGCCAAGAGCAATATTATTTGCATTTTAAGTTGTAGTATCTAATGGAATCAAGAACTGAAACTTTTTTTTTCTAAACTCATTTGAAGGTTTGCCAAAGGGAAGATTTACTGTTTCCTAGTTGAAATAAGCAGTTCTGCTGTCTTGACCAACATGTGGTCACGCATGTTGCAAATTGATATAAATATTTTATAATATCTTGCTACAGTTCCTGTTCCATAGAAATGTTTGTCAAACAGCTCATGGAATCAAAAGGCTTTTAATCTTCAGTTTCATCTCAAAGTAATTTTTTTCCCCATTCTGAACTTAGAAAACTTATTATTTCATACTCTCCTTGATTAAAAACAGTTGGAAGAGGAAGATGGGAGTTTACATTTTTTAACTTTTTTGGAAAATTATCAGGGACTTTATTAGTTATTTGATTTATAGTCTACTGTAAATACCTTTCTATGCTATGGGTGCTTTTGAAACTGGAAATGGTTAAGCTCAGTCTCAAAAAAAATGATAAAAGTGAAAGCACTTGTATGAAATTAGTGGTATTTTTCTCACCTGGAATATTTGGACATAGTTCTGCTCACACCATATGGAAAAAATAGAGCTAAAATTTTGAAAAGCAAAGAAAGTGGGAAATAAAAGTTGCAAGGTTTTGAAACTACATCACTGGAAGAATATTTAGAGGTCCTGGGGGGAAGTTTGATAGAAAGGATGTATCATTTTGTACTTGTATTGTATTATTGTACAAATTGCTCTCCAGATGCTCTGGTAACAGGGCCAAACATGCTGAGTGCTGTGCATTCGACTGCATATTATTTAAAGACACATTTAATTAGGCTGACAATATACCAAGATAGCAGGGAGAGTGCACGCAAAGGTGACAAGAGCTGTAGGCACAAAAGGTCAGATTACACATATGGGAGCGTTTCATGCATTTTCCTTTTTCCTCTCTGTATTAGAAAAGAAGAAAAAGTTCCAAGTAATATATTCAAACAAGGACCAGGATGAGGGGCCAGGTCAGAGGGTAGTCATGGTAGGCTAGCTACTCTCCATAGTGATGCCAAAAGTCATTTGGACAGTTGGATAACTGATCTCAGCATTTAAGCAAAACATGTTCTTGGCAAAACAGCACCCCGTGAGGTCAGTACGGAGATCATCGCAGAGCTGACTGGAGGCTGGACTGGAAAAGATCATGCATGCGTGCATTTGTGTTACGTGTATGTATATAATATATGCATAGAGATAGTTTAGCTGTCCATCAATGTTAAAAATGACTTTTGTGAAATGCAGTTATAGAAATGCTGGACTAAGGACAGAGGGAGGGAGGCAAGATGATTAATGCCTTGAGAGAAAAAAAAAATACCATCAGAAGGCTGAGTCTATGGAAGACTGAGGAAGCCTGAGAAGTGAGGAGGAGGGAGCTGTCAAGAAAGGACAGCACAGATTTCCTGCAGGATGATCTACGTTTGCCTTCATATCTAGTTGTCTTCAAGTGGTGGTTAAATAATTGGAGGATAGCTCAGTGGTGTTTTTTCCACGGCATTTGTTGTACTGAGATGACAGATTTCTTATTTAGAACCTTTTTTATTTCTAATTTGTAGATTATCTGCCTTTCTCTAGAATCTTTCCTCTGAGGGGTACAAGAATGTGCGATAAATATCTTGTTTGGCCCATAGTGCTCTGTAATGCAGCCATATATTACATCCCATTAAACAACTACCAAAGTTGAGGTTCAGAAGCCCAGCCACTTGTCCTGGATTAGATGGGAATGAGCAGAGACCATCCAGTACTGCTGGACAAGCCACTGCCAAGGGGTCCTTTCTCCAAACCTTAGGACTTTGGTGGAGGGAGTATATAAAGACATGGGAATGGTTCAGCAGAGAGATCAGCACTGGTAACATCAGTAAGAAAACTACTCTTGACATCATTCAGATTAAGCTCCCGTCCAAGTGATCTGCTCATGATAACAGCTAGCTGTACGGCTTAGGTCATGGTTGTCAGTGGTGTTCGATTGAGGTCAGCCACCAGCAGTCATCCGTGAGCCGTAACCTAGTTGCTGCAACCTCCTAGGCCTGGAGTTGTAATAGCAAATGAGATGCAAATTGTAGATAGAGAGATTCCCGTCCTCCAAACCCACGGCATATTACAGTTTGCGTGCGAGCCGTAAGTGTATAATTCTCGTTTTGTGTAACTTGCTGGAACCTCAAAAGGAAACCAATGTTCTCTCTAGCACTGAACCCATATTATACGCAACGACTACTCACACGAGCAGCTGTCTGTGCAATGCAAGAAGTTTCCAGACACTGTAAAATTGGCTTTTAAAACTGTATTCTCCTAATGTTTTGGATCACATTTAAGCTTTGAAATTGCCTTGATCTTTGTTCGCAGACACGTTTGTTTGTCTGAATTGAAGATGAGGACTGTTTTTCATATACTTAGGAATGCAAGTGCTGTAATTTATGTAGAATTCTTCCTGTCTAGGGGAAACACATCATATTTGGGAGAAACGTGTGTCTGCAACATCACAAAAACTGCCATACCCTAATAGAAATACTGGTCTATCTGCTTGGAGAAACTCTTAAAGAAACTCGTTTTACCTTGCTCCTTCTCCCCATGAGGTGAAGGAATAGCACCCCCGAGACAGTTGTATGGCTTACGAGCTTTTCTGGAACGAGGTCATTTCGCTAGCTAATAGGCACAAAAAGGTGTGACAGTGGTGTGTGTAAAACAAATGGGGAATTATACAGGGAGTCTGGGAATCACGTAGTCCTTACCGGAGTGTTTTCACTTTCATGGGAGTTGAGAAGGCCAGGATACAGGGATCTATGTGCCAAGATCGTTTGGGACTTTTTTGGTATGCAGTTGGGTATTTTGCTTTTGCCTCAGGAATCTGCCTGTGTACCTGGCTATAGCACAAAAGCTGATGTCCTTGTTACTACTCACTCCGTCATTCCTCTCTCTCATTAATTTTATCATAAAAGAAGAGGTGACCACTGAGCGCTTCGTATTTTAGGCTCAGCTGGGTGGGAACTGTCTTTGACACCGTTGTTTGTGTGCAGGTATGAAACATATGTCCCACTCTCTTTTGGCACGCAGTGCTGTTCTATTACTTTTAATAACTTCCCAGGATTCCTCTGGGAATAACTTCTTTAAGTTCCCTACATAAATTTTTTTGCAGCATAGTGTTCCTGAAGTGTATGCAGCGATTTTACTCTTCTTTACCAAAAGACAATGAGGCTTATTCACTTAATGCCTGTAAAGACATTTGTGAATCTGCTAACTACAACAACAAAAAGCCTAATTTAATTCTCACAAAAGCCAAAAATGTATTCCCACTGATCTGAAAAGCACTCTGTAGGGATATTAAATGTTGGCTTTGTGGGAGGAAACAAGACATTGAATTTAGCCCCAAATCTGAGTTTCATAAATAACAACAGCTGTACCCTGTCACCTGTTACTTGGCATTAATTGTCTATCTCCACCTTTTCCATTAATTGAGAAATTGAGGGTGTTTTTAACTGCCTGTGAAATCGATAGATCCTGCACAAAACCATTCTGCCAAACCAGCTATTCTTTGAGCAGTTTGGCCTGGCTCAGTTTTTAAATGTTTTTCTCAATGTAATATAATCTTGTTTGCAGACAAAACACTTATAATTTCTAACATAAGGATTTCTTCTGTTTTCTTTGCAAGAAAGATTAGTGCCCTGGAGGCTGGCAAACTGTGGGAAACGGTAATGAGTTCTTTGCTAGTTTTGGTATTCAGTTCTACCCCTGCAGTCTGCAATATAGAGAAGGCTTGAGGAGCTTAGCAATGAAGTTGTTCCTATGGATTAATAAATAAAACCCTGAAAACACTTGCCTTGTGAAGTTTATTTATTGAGGCAAACCTCCAGTAACATATGGGAACACTATGGCTTTGCTGCTTCTTGCCTGTCACGTCTTGCCTATCGTGGGGGTGTCTTGATATGAAAGCACTTACTTTTGTGAGATGAACAGTGCAGGATCAGACCCTTGGTCAGTCAGTATTGTGGCACAGGGATATTGTTATATTCCAGTTCTGCTCACTCTTACCTTGGTGTAAATCGGAAGCCTCTTTTGCAAGACAAGGTATAAAGGAGAATGGCGATGGAAATATTTCCCACTAATCCAATGAAAGCAAGTGACTCACACAAAGCAAATCAATTACTGGTAAAACCCTGTTAATAGCTAGGACAATTTATGTTGTAATTGAGCTAGTGGACCTCATTAAAGATGGTTCCCCAGGCTCCAATACTGTATGCGGAAGCAAACATGAAATTGAGTTACTTAATTATCCTTGTGTTGGATTTTTTCTTAGCTCTCCAAGTCTCTGTGGGAGAGGAAGGAACAACTGTATGAAAGGATTAGGAATCAATGAATATACCACTTTGAAACAAAAGGGATGGCCAAGAGTGTGGGATTTTAAACTAGTGACTTTGAACCCTGAGAGACGCACAGACACAGTAAGAAGAGTTTGTAAATCATGGTCAACAAAAGGTTTGCTCGGCAATAACTGCTGAGAAGCACAGTGAGGGTTTTTTCCAGGTTTCAGAGGAGACATGCTGAATTATGTCTCTTGAATACCCTAAAGCACCATGGTTTTTTTTTTTTTTCCAAACTTAAATACACACACATACAACAAGTCAAAGATAATAAGATGCTAAAAGACATTTAAAATGATAAAATAAAGGATTATCTCTCCCGTGTGCCTCCTTACATCTTTTCATGGAAGTAATACTTTCAGTACAGCTTTTCCAGGGTGGGGATGCTGTGCAGGCCAGGACCTGCAGCAGCCTCGCCGTGCCAGCAAGGCTTTGCAGGAGGAGGAGCAGTGCTGGGTTTGGCTCTGTACTGCTCCTTCGGGCCGTTGTGAAGTGGGTTTCGAAGTCCCTTGGTGCAGAGCAGGCCACAGTAGGATCTGACCTTTGTAGAAAAATCCTGTACAGTGTAGAAAATTTTTGTTTTCTACTGTTGCCCTCTGCTCCCCAGCTACTGATTGAATGCAGTCTCAGTGGGTATTAACTTACCCTCTGGCATGGACCTCTTGTGGGAGGAACTTTTTCCAGCAGATAGTCAAAGTACGTCCCTGCAATAAAATAATACAGGTGCAAATATTTGTGGAGATGTTACAGGAAAAATCTGTAGAGAATAACATATGAAGAAGCTTATTAAATTCCCTGTTTATGAGTATTAGGACTTCTCTATCAGCATGGCTGTTAATTTACTCATCCTAAAGGAGATGCGGAGTAGCCCTGCCTGCTCTTGCAGCTTGCCTTCTGCAGCAGTGCTCTGGATCTGCATTTCAGCCCTTGATTAAGCCTCCACTGCCTTAACTAGAGTTACCTGACCCCCCCCTAATAGCTACCATTTTGTATCTTTGTTCCCTGGTTAAGGGCTGGAAGCATGAAGTATGACAAATTAGGAGGCTAAGCCATGCTTGGCTCCCTCCTACCTGTACTCATCTCTGAGTGAAACACTGCTTTCTCATGGCTGGGGATTGCAAACAGTGATAAAAGTAATCTTCATCTGTGAAGTGGTTTCCCTATTCATGTCCTGAAATAGGTGGCTTTTATAGGCTTCAGCTGCAAACAGAGGGCTGCCACAGAAAGACTTGGTACTGTCACAGATAAGAAAATGTAAGAATTTGGGATACATTGCAGCACGAGTTTCTCAGCACAAAACCTTAGCTTCTACATAGCATCAAGCCTCATGGGCAGCTGATATTTTCGCCTTTGTTTTTGGTCAGTGACATAACATCTGCCCTCTCCATGACAACTCATTTCCCACACATTTAAAAATGAATTGGAGCACCTGGCTTTCACTCTGCAGGGCTGGGGCTAACCATCTAATCATTAGACCTTACAAGACCTGAAAAGGGAATGGTACAATATGGCTTTCAGGCAGCCTTAAAAAAAAATCCGACCCCAAATGCTTTAATGTTAAACATAGCAATACCTCAGTGAATACCAGCTTTTGATCTAAGGCAGAATGTGTTTCCAAATTCATTTCACGCTGTGCTGTTTCAGTGAATATAACCACTTCGCCCAGGGATCGTACTCCTAGACCTTCCGCTAGACTTCAGAAAGCAACCGCTTAAAGTTCGGACAGGCGATTTCTGCTCTACCCCCTGCTCTGAGCCACGGTATGATGGGCCAGCTCCGGATTCAAGTCTTCGGGAGATTCTACTGCTAGTGAAGGCAGCAACTCCCGCATCACACGTGGTTGCGATTGCTCCAGGATGAAGATGCGTGTGCTGGTATAGCTCATGCTGATTCAGCCAAGCGGAGTAAGCCGGAGTTGTGTGCTGTTAGTATGACTGTGCTTGTCCTTGAACTGTTAACAGCACAACTGTGGTTGTTTTTAAACCAACAGTTTACTTGGCTCTCATAATCCAGAAAGTGCCTTCAAACAGCTTGCATCCATATGCATAGCTCTCCTACTTACTCAGAATTAAAGTTCAGTGACTGAGTTGTCCCTGTCTGTGAAATAGTGGGTCAGCAGTGAAGACCAGAGTCTTGGCTGGAGACAGACATAGAAACTAGCCAGAATTCAAGTGCTGAGCACAGTTGTGTGCTAGGTTTGCGTGAATGTCCTGCCGAAGCTGTGTAGACAAACTGTTCCAGCACCCCCTTTGGCCCCTATTTAATATTATTATTATATTAATCCCCAACTGCACTTAAAGAGCTTTTGCAGCACTCTGCTGATGCTTTCCAGCCCGTTTGTCTCTAGAAGAAAGCTATAAATCAGGGAGGTGGTGGGATCACAGCAATCAAATCTTGAAGCAGAGCAGCAACGTGGTGAATTCCCCACCAAAAAAGAAAACAAAACCCAGCAGGACTGAAGAGCGAGTGCCCGATGCAAATGCTTCAGCTCCTTGGCAGCTGTAATTCTTTTTACAGCTCTCACCCTGCCTCTGGGTAGAGGGAAGCTGGATGCTTCTGGCTGCACTCAGTTGTAAAAGTCAGTCAGGTAGAGCCCAACCAACTGCAAAAACAAGGGTACTAGGAGGCACGCGAACTGCAGTTTCTGTAAGGCATCACAGCATTCCTTTGAATAGAAAAGTGCTGGACTTAACCAGAAAATTTTCTTTTTTTGTGGGTGTGATCATTTGATGAAATACTGAAACTTTTTACTAACTGTTTTAGTGGGTGGAGAATAATGGAAACACATTTTTTTCCTACTGAAAAAAAACCACAAGCAGACTTTTAGCAGTCGGGGACAGCAATAGGATGCTCTGTTTCTGCTTTTTCTATCCCTTTCTGTTTCAGAAGAGTAACAGCCACTGGTTTACTATTTTACTGAGCTTCACTTCTGTTCCAGGGGATGAGCCAGGGTCAGGTCTGTGACCCTGAGCAGCCAACATGTGATGTGAGTGTCTCTAGAAAGCAAGCGGATCCTTTAGTGCCAAATATTTCTGTCTGCTGTTATCTACCCTCCGTGTTCAAAGGTTGCAGGAAGTAAATGGTTTGAAATTGTGATTGTATCTTTTTCTTTGCTCTTCATTGCAGATAAACTTTGACATTTGCAGTAGCTGTATTTTCCGTGCCATGATACAATATTGTCACTGCAAAGCCAAGTACTGATTTAGAGCTGATGTCCGATGTTGATTTTAGTCTAGTATTTTAGAAGTCTCCAGTGTGGAGAATACAGATGACTGCAGCTTTTCTGATGAGAATGTTTTCTTTTTTTTAAGTTAGAAAATGATGACTCACAAAAACTCAAACTTTGTTTTGTGGGAATGTACCGGTTCTTCTGGGAAACTTTTTTGGGGAAAGCCTTCTCAGGTCCAGGAAGGAATTTTGGGTCAAAATGTCAGGCACTTTAGGGGAACCGTTCATGTCATAGGTACAACATTCACCAGGGACAACAGAGACCTTGATGCAGTTTCTGGATTTAGTAGCAGAATCTGGACCTCCTACCTCACAGGCAACTGCTGACTACTGGCCTGCTGGCTGGAAGAGGAATGATTTCTCTCTGCCATGTCCTTGCAATAAGATTTGGGAAGTATTTGTTTTTTCCTGAGACACAGGAGAAGAAATGAGAAAATGCTTGTGGGATAAGAATCTTTTTCCTCTCAGATGTCCTGGAGGCTGAATGTCTTTCCTGAACCATATGAAGGTTTTTTCTTTTGCGTAAATGCGCAGTTTAGTACTAAAAAAAGTATCACGCTGTGAGTAAGGCATGGACCTGGAAAACAGGAGAATCAGCTTCAGTCCTCTGTCACTGTGTGATCTTTTACAGGTCACTTGACGTTTCTGTGTCTCTGGCTATAGTATGACAAACAGTTTTACCAGCACTTACAACTGAATGGCCCTCCCAGCCATTCTTTCCCACTGCTGTGTATCCCCTTTGGATGTGTCCATGCTTGCCAGTGCCTGTAAACGCATCCGTGATGTGTCAGCCTGAGGATCTGCTCTGAGCTCAAATGACCTGGTTGTTTTTAATCCAGGTACTTCCACTCTCTGATTAACCATGTGACTGCACAAATGCTTGTGCTGGCACCACTGACAAGATGGCACGGGGACAGGAACAAGCAACAGGAGGGGATGGAGGGCTGCCAAAAGCAAGTTCATTGAGATATGTCCTCAGTTTTCCTTGTGCAACATTAACAATTGTTATTTGTCATTGTGTAACACTAGATCCGTGGAATAAAATGCCGATTTAACAGCAAGGTAGTCATAAAGCTGCTCATTAAGATTTTTTCAAGCATTTGTCTGTTTGCTTGAGTAAATATAGTCCAATAATTACTGAGTTTGAATATTTTACTGCCAGCTGTTCATCAAGGTATGAATCAGCTGGTTAGTTATGGGTGAAGTTTTTCTTAGGATTTAAGCTCCTTAGTCACTTCTCAAAATGTTTCCTTCTATCCTTCTGTCTAATCTGGTATCAGCATAGCAGAAATCTCATTAATTAAGGACCTTTTATAATCTGCTCCCCAGCCTGCGGAATGCATTTACCATTGCTGCTCACAGGGCTGAGTCCAAAGCAGGATGTTTTGGGTCATCTGGAACATCAGCCATGACACCCACGGGGACATGCTCAGACTTCTGCCTGTGGTGGGTCAAATTGTCCTGTAAGAGCAGGAATATCCCATGCAGTCTAACATCGAAGCTTCAGCTGTGGGCCAGTATCGGTATCGACCACAAAAGGTGGATGGGTGGGCAGTGAGCTTGGTGCTGAGAAAGCATCCTGCATGTCAAGTCTGTCTCCTGTGCTATTAATATGCCATTAGTATGCCATTAATATGCATTAAGAGAAGACCTAGAGGCCTAGATACCAACTGAAGTTGATGGGTTTGTGAAGACGTCTATTCAATATCTAAATCTAAACCTGATGATATGTGATTTATAAAGGATTGTGACAGACTTCAGGAAGGCCACTGAAAGTAGCAGGCATTAGCTAATTAAGTAATATCATAAGAGTGTGAACTGAGAGAAACCTTAAGGAGAGTCCTCTTATACATTGTTATGTATATCCTTATACCTCCTTATGTATACCCTTATACATCCTTACGTATATCCTGATACTTCCTGTATACAGACCAAATTCAGAAGGCCAAAGTGAGCACCATCGTAGCCTCGCTGGCATCGCATTTGTTCATCCAGAAGTTGCGTGTCCCTGGGCAGCATACTTGAGGGGAGTGCGTGGTCCGAGCCCACCTCTCCCACAGATGAGGACGGCCTCAAGGGCCTTGGGGACAGCTGGGGATGGAGCCGGTGCAGCAGGAATTTGTGGCTGCTGATTGCTTTCCTCCCAGATAGCCTGTTCCTGGCATTATAATCATGGATTTAGCGGAATACATTTGTAACGTTCATTTTTTAGCTGGTCTGATGTAGAGAGTAACTCAATGAGGCTGATAAAAAACCCAGCACATCTCCTTCAAGAAAAATGAACCTGGCATAGGCAGCCCCTTGGGGATGTACCTGTGGCTAGAAACGAGGCCGTGAAACTCAAGGGTAGGCTGTGCTCCTGCCAAGCTCCTGGGTCACTGCGAGAGCTGCTTTTGCCAAGCACCGGCCTGCAAAATGTGCTTAGTATTACTGGGAAATGGCAAGGAGCAGTTGGCAAATACAGCTCCCCGTATCCCCCAAATTATCACGACCTGCCCAATTCACTGCTGTCTAATTATATTTATGTTATTGGCCATAACACATGTGCGAATGGCAGAATACTCGATATTTGCTCATAGGCTTTTTTGTAGTATTAGATAGGGCACAACTGGCTGATCCTTGTAGGTTTTTGAAGGCAGGGGCAGTGGTAGTGCATATTTTGCCGTTTGAACGTGCCTTCCTCTTTTCTTCCTAGGGAATGGCTTTTACGCTTGAAGAGCGGCTGCAGCTGGGAATTCACGGCCTACTTCCTCCTTGCTTCTTGAGCCAAGACGTCCAGGTTCTCCGTGTCATGAAGAACTACGAGAACAAATCTAATGATCTGGACAAGTATGTCAAAAAAGTCTTACCCCCACCCTTTTTTTTCAGCTCTTTAAAGCCTCCAGGAAGATTTGAGGATCCTGTTTCAAGACCCACAGGTTTCCTTCAAAGTCACTTTTTTCGCCTGTCAATATTCTGCAGCACCAAAAGTGTCTATACTGGACAGTCCTCTGTCACCTCAGTTACATGCCATCCCAGTGCCAAAATAGTGGTATTGCTATTTTGTACTACCATGTTGCTGGAGAGCTCTCCTATTAGTGTGGCAATTCACTCTACCCTGTTTGCATGTTCATCATGACATCTACACAGATTTCTCAGGCAAAAAATCATTCCTGGTCTTTCATAACCTGTTGATTTGTTTAGTTTTCTGGCTGCAATTTGACCAAGAGAAGGAAAACCCTCTGTGCAAATGTGACATATTCTAAATTACTAAGTGATCATATAAAGCTAGTGCTGCACATGTAAGTCTGGACAACACTAAGAATGCAAAGTTGATTTAATGTTTTCATTCTCTAAAATAATGTTTTTAATATTCCTCTTTCAAATACGGTATTTAACTGTCTTGATGTGTTTGGTGATTAATTGAGAATGCGGGATAAATGAGAGAGAGGTTTTGTAGAAATATCTTAGGAAAGACAGTGCTTTGAAAATTGCATGTTAATATTTGCATATATGTATATATAACCTTATAGATTGCTTAATAGATTTAGGTATTACAGATTATGTCCTATTCTGTACCAGATGGCCCTGAAGCCTACGTTTGACCTTTTCCATTGCATTTGTTTCTGATGCAAATTCAGAAAGACTGAGGATATTTAATGGGTCTGATTTTCAGCTCTACTGAGTCTTTGTAAGCTGTCATTGAGGATGGTGGAGCTGGACGTTCAGGTCCTCTGGGAAATCTTGCTCGAAATGTCTATTCACAGCCTGGCACTTTGCAGCATTAGGGATTGGGAGTATATAGTAAGCAGAGTGAATTGAGTACTGCTTTTAATGAAATTGCCAACATGCAAAAATACAGATATGTATCTATTTCATTTTATTTTTAAGGTACATTGTCCTTATGACATTACAAGACAGGAATGAGAAGCTTTTTTACCGAGTGCTGACCTCTGACATTGAGAGATTCATGCCCATCGTTTACACCCCAACAGTCGGCCTGGCTTGTCAGCAGTATGGTTTGACTTTCAGGAGGCCACGGTGAGTGAAGTGAATGATCTTGCCCCTTTTCTTCATTTGATGTGGATGTTTCTTTTGTATTGAAATTCTCTCTTTCTAGAAATGGGGTGCCGCAAAACATCTAAAACTTGATTCTTGATCAAAAAATGGTCTATCATCAAGCAGCTTGATATGCATACATTTAATGATGAGTTGGGGAGAACTCTGCCTTCTTCCTATAAACAGTGAACTGAGTGGTTTTGTTTTTAAACGGTACTGCACAGTCTGCAACTTAGCTCCCAGCTTCTCTCTGAACTTACGGTTGCACCACTCCCCATCGGCTGTCTCCAGAGCGCTCAGGTTCTTTCTGCTGTGCTGGCCTTTGAGTAATCTTTGGATTTGGGATACGCTGTACTAATTTGAAACTTTTGTATGCATTTCCACAAACTGCCCTGCAAGAAGCATTTTCTTTGGAGACGATGCTCTGCATCAGTGCCTTCCTCTCTGCTCGAAACACTGAGTAAATTGATGCAACATTAAGTCCTGTGTACCATTTTGGAAAGCCCTATTGTGCATGATTCCTTTTAATGAGTAATGTTTAAATATGCTACCCATTAGCATTCTGAAGTAGGATTTTTAAGCCTATCCTGAAAATTCAGTAGTAAGTCTTAGTTTTCTAAGCAAGCTTTTTATTTTTTTGTCCTCAAAATGTACTAGTAGGCAGATAAACACATTAGCATTTGCTATACAAATATGCATACTGAAGGAGTGGAATAATACTGTGTTTGAAAAGTATTTCACAAGCATGAGGCTTAACTGCAGTTCAGCTGAGAGAAATAATATGAGAGATGGGGAAACTGAGGCAAGTTCCAGCAAGTGAGTCAAGATCACAGTGGGGACTGTGAGTCAGACCTTGAAGATGTAAGGCCTGCTTATACGGATAATGACAAATGACAAATTATGGATAAGATTATCTTGTGCAAACACACTCGCACCCTACTTGCCATCAAAATTTCTAGTAAAGCCCCTGTATTCCTTCGTATTGCTGAATAGCTGCTCTCTCATAGAGCTGGTCCTCGGGGTTGTTTTTCTATATGTCTCTATCCCAAATCATTGTGTTCTGCTCCCTGACACCCAAATTTTTGAGCTGCTGCGCTGAGAAGATGGTCATCTAGTCAAGCCTTGATCATATCCCCTCCTCCTCAGTGCATATGGGGGAACCAGAGGGGAGAATTTTACAGGGGGGAATGCTTTCTTCCTCTGGGTGGAAGGAAAAAGTAGCAAGGATAAGATTCCTGGCTGTCTCCGTGTGTCGAGCTGTGAGCAGTATAGAGCAGGGAAGAGCATGCTGCTAGTTCTGTGCTCATCAGGAGTCGTAACTGGCAGCTCCTGGCACATAGGCCCGTACACAGCCACTGTGTCTCTGCCTCGGGTCTGCCTTTACCTTATGACAACAAGTTCAAATAATTTTGGAGAGTTTTGCTTCATTTAGTTTCCAGTCATGTTGTTATCTTGGGGAGAGCAGTGGTGTCTTTCCTGGTGTTGGACTCTTTCTGCAGTTGTTTCTGTTGGAGAGGTCATCTTCCTATAATTCATTTCATTCTTGTTTTTGAAACCTGGATTATGATGTTCTCATAGTCTGGCAGTTTTGCTGCTGAACCTGGACTTGGAGCTGTTCTGGATTCCAGCCTGTGGCTTCTTCAGAAAAAGGCAAAATATCATGCCCGTTAGTACACTGAATTTCCTTTGTCAGGAAGTTTGTGTCTATGAAGATGTATAGTGAATTTTGGCCTAGCCTCAGATTTGATTTTAATCAAAGTTGTTTTAGAAAAATAGCTTTTTTGTTCCAAAAAATGGGGAGCTATTATATCATTTATAGTGATGAGATTAAAATGAGAAGCATTCATACTTGTCTTTTTTTTTAGATCTGACTCTTATTGTCTTTCAGTAAATATTTTCTCTCCTGGAGCATAATATGTACTTCAGGAGCTGGCTTGCAAGATGCTTAGTTCAGGGTAGGATGCCAATACTTTCTGCTAAAAACATTGGGACCTGCAGATCTGGAGAGCTCTGGAATTAAGACTTAGCTTTAAAATTCTAGCTCTTGCCATGTTTGTTATTCTAAGCTGCACTGACAGTCAGAAAAGGTGATTCTTCTAAACTATTTTTTTTTTGTATCAGAAGAGTTTTAAAACATAATAATGACCAGGTAAAAGTTATATTCTGAAATATTTCATTGTTGTTTTAAGGAGAACATAACACCTATGGTTGGAGTGGATTTCCAAGCCATTCAGTTATGCTTTACTGATACAAGACACCATATCATATAATCCTGTTCATTAACTGATTACCTTATTTTAAATCTACAGTAAAGCTGCACTATGTAGCCCGTTCCCATACTTAACTATCATATAAGTAGAAACTGTTTTCCCCTAATATGTAGCCTAAATGGTTTTTTGCAGATTTAGTCCTCTCTACAATAGCCTTTTCACAGTAGAAGGCAGTTATCGTGTTCAGCCTTGTGGTTTTCTTGCCTATAATTGGTGCTATTCTGTTCTCCTTGTTCCACTCTGGATTCTCCTGTTTGGCCACATTTCTCTTGAAATACAGCATGGAAAAGTGGGCAGCGTTTTCCGCATGGAGCACCTGGCAATGCTTTTGCTAACATGTCCCAGCGTGCCATCATCTTTCGCAGCATTATCACACTGCTGAGTTCACGCACATGGTTGCTACAACTTGCATTGTCTTCTTCTCCCCTTGAGTTTTCTCTTTGAAGACAATTTCTTCTCTTTGATACAATTACCCCACCAGATTTATCCCTCTTCATAACTGTGCTTATCATTTCTCCTTGCTGTGTGTCCTACTTGGAATTTTGTCTTATCTGGAGCAAAGCAAATCCTGTACAAGAACATCTGAAATTACTCCTATGAGGTCTTGCAGGGCTTCTCACATGAGAATATGTATATCAGTGTTTGCACAGCCGCAGATTTTGTTTGTCAGATGCTGCAGTCATAACTGTGGGGCTCAATGCCTCTTTTACCTTTCCTGGTGCATGCAAACTCTTAAGGGTAGACGTTGCAGGCAGACGTCTCATCCTGTTTTGTTCATGTGCTAGGCAAAGCTCCTGTCTTCAGATGCCCCAGCTAGTTGCTGTCTCTGTCTGCCCTCCCCAAGCTCCTATTGCCTTTCTCTTCAGAAGGAGTCACTTTAAATTTCCCAAGCAGGCTTTTGTTTTTCTGTGGCCTCAGGCTTCTTCCTACGTGATGAAAACTCAGGTTTTTAGAATGGTTGGAGCAGAGGTAGAACCATCAAAATACTAAAAACAACATCCTGGCACTGTCCACTCAGAGCTCTGAAGTTTTTGCTGGAAGGTGTCTATCCTGAGTCACATTTTTCCTATCTAGTTTTCCAGACAGCTGCCTGCTGACTTACCAATATTCATTTATTCTAAGTCATGCAATAAGCATTAAAATCCTCACGCCAACCTACAGTGTATTTTTATAATTTATTTTATATATTTTTAATAAAAATATAAACTATTAATAATCTAAAAGTGCAGGGTGAAGTACCGAGCGATAGCACCTATGTCACAGTTATGGTAAGGACCCTGTCAAAACCTCTCTTCAGTGCCAAATGAGACCATGCTAAACAAGCCCATGAGAAGAGCAACTAGGTCAAAAACAGAAGTGCTCTCAGCCGCTGATCCTGTCTGCCACAGTGGCCAGTAATGGGTGCCTCAGGAAGAGTGTAAAATAGGGTAGGCAAATATGCTCGCTTCCTTGGGTGCTTCTGAGATTACGCTCCTCGTCAGTTTGTGTCTCCAGCTCCTGCAGTTTTGTTGTAGAGCGCTGCTCACTCTTTTTTCTTCACAAGGCCGTAGTTTGATTCTGGAGTGGTTGAGATGGCTCCCAGGTGTGTTTACATTTTCAAGGCCGAAGCATATTGTTGTAAGTAGTGTCCCAAGGTGACAACATTTGTATCAGATATAGGAGTAATTCCAGATGTTCAGGGTGACGCAGACTTAAGGGAGATATTCTTGCTGAGCTGTTTAGGTTCAGATGCCACAGCTGCACATACACGGCCTTTGAGAGGGGGCTGCAAGAGCAGCTGTGCAGTCTGTCTTCTGCAGTCCTCCCATGCTTTGTGCACGTGGCAGCCTTGCCAACTTTCCCCAGACCGCCAGCATGGGGGGGCCCAGTGGGGCCTGTTGCTGCCCACTGACATGCCAGCCCTGTCACTGCACAACCTCATGAAGCTGTCACAGGCCCTGAAAGCAGCCGTCCCACCTAATCTGTCCCAGGTTATTCACTCCTCCCTTCTGCCACCCTTGTGCCTGCCCATGTGTCCATGCAGCTGTGCAGTGATCTAGTTCAGAGATAAACCTGGGTCAAGCCAAGCTTTTTTCAGGCCAGGCTGGTGGTAATCCAGATCACCATCAGCTGCAAGGAAAATTTTGCTGGCATGAGGAAAGGCATGCACAGAAGCAGGATCAAGCTGCTGAAGACGGTGCTGCCTTTCTGCGGCTCAAGCGTTCATAAACCCATGCCATACAACTGGCATCCTGCACGCTTTGGGGTAACCTCCAGCTGCTCTGTGACCACACTTGAAGGTTTGCTAGCCGCAGCGATGGTGAATTGGCCTCTGTCAGATCTGCAGAATGCAAGGGAGGGATTGTAGTAGGCGCTAAGGAAGGTGGGCCTTTGAGGTCTGTGATTTTCAAAGCCAGGGGTTCCTTTCTACTCATCAGAAGTTGGAGGAGTGGGAGCTGAAACGTAACAAAGCAGGGCTAGCATCTTTCTGAGACACTGAAAAAGGAAAGGAAGCAGGGATCTTAGTTCTTTGATCTCATTAACAGAAAGAGTCACTGTTATTCTAGAAAATGCTTCCACAATCCCTAGAAGCTTTGAAATGGCGATTGAGAGTCTTTTTTGCTTTGAAGTGAAGATAGAAAATCTCCTGTGATTACAAAGGAAAGAAGTCCATAGTAGTATTAGGAACTTTTTTCCTCTTTTGCTTTTTCTTTCTTTTTAGTGTAAAATTTATTTCAGAATTTATTATGAGAGTCTTAATGCAACACAGGATTGAGCATGCACAATGCAGATCGAAAGGTATCTTTTAAGCTGGAGGATCTCTTTAAGTTGTGACTCTATCTCTGAAAATATATAGTGACTCCATAGCTTTTTACAAAGAGAAAGCAGAGAAGGGAACTGCTCCCAGGGCACAGGACCAGGATTATATCTCTTACATAACAGTAAGCGATAGTTTATTATAGTGGCATATTCTGACAAATTCTTGGGACACTGGATAATTCATGAGCATGCTGAACTTTGAAGATATAAAGTAGTCAACTGCTCTGCAAAAGCCTTTGGCATCCTCTGAGAGACTGAGAGTAGGACTGGAAGAGGCTGGTGTTGCCATCAGAGGAAAGCTGTAGGGACAGACGAAAAGCTTTGCTCAAGTTCACTCTCCTTTTCTTGAGATATAAACATTCTTGAGGGCTGGCTGCAGAACAGTGAGAAACATGTTGGGCTGAAGCTGAATCCAGAGAATGAAAGCTAACAGGATGCAGATGGTGCTGAAATTAAGTCTGACAGAGTAATGATCTTTGTCTCTGATGAAAAATGAGCAAGTGAAACATCAGTCAGTCCACAGAATTGTCTTGTCAACAGATCCAGCTCTGCTGGGTTTTTTTAATTGTGTTACACAGTCTGAGCAGCAGGAGAGAAAATGACCTGCCATTTCTAGACACTTCAAAGTCAAACCCAGTGGAAGTTAGAACAGAGGTGTAAATGCCACGGACCTGTCCCTAACCACTGAATTGTCTGTGCTCACTCTTCTATAAGACTGTGAAGAGCAAAAATGAGTAATCAGTGGGAAGACTGGGGTTTGAATAGTTATGCTGAAACTGGTGTGTTGAACCCCAAGGTCATTTTTAAGTGATCTTTACTTCTTGCAAAAACACTCGTCGTCATAACATCTCATTTCCACCAGCAAAATTCAGACTTCTCCCAGAAATAGCTGACGTCTTTGTAACAGAAAATGAATGTACTGAATCATCCATGTTTAGCTAACATCACCGTGAGCAGGCTGGTCTTATTACAGGCTGAAGGCAGGGATCTGTGGAAAGTCTTATAGGGACAGTGAGTAGTCAGGAAGCCCTGAGAGGCTGGTAGGGGATATAGCTGGGAAACAGTCCCAGCTATAGGGCCAGGTTATGGAGCAACAATGAGAAGACCCTAGAGCTAGAGGAGGTGAGGAGGAAGCAGGTCCTCCTGTGAACTGCTCAGCCTGTCTAGAAACCTCTACTGAGAGATGGCAGAGTGGATCAGGGGTTTCCACAGCTCCTTCTCCCTCTGTGCTGACCCCACTTTTTCTAGGCATAGTCTTTTCAACGTGCTACCTTGTTCCTACTGTGTTCACCATTCAGTTAAGGGGAAGGGAGTACTGTGAAGTGTGGGTGGTAGGATGGACGTTGTTGGGATCATGAGGATGTACCACGGTTATTACGCTGGGTTGGGGGTGAAAAAGGACTAAAATCCATTTTTTCATTAGAGAAATAGTCTGTGCTTCTCTTTGCGTATCTCCAGTCTTCTCTCTCTTTCTCCCTTGTTTTTCTTGAGCAAAATGTATGTTCAATGGCTCTTAAACACAAGAGAAACTTCCATAGACAAGAAATAAAATCCCAGGCCCGTTGAAGGTAACAGCAAAGTCTCGTGTTAGTTTATGTAGGTCAGACTTTCGTCTGCTGTCAGAGGTGGTTTGAACTTACATCTTTTGAAATTCTCTGATTTACAAAGAGAAGCTCAAAGGAAGAGGTGGAGCTGGCCAAAAGAAAGAGGTTGATCTGGAGTAGGAAATTCAAGGGGACATGTTAACATTTAATCTGGCATGAATCTATGCTGCTGCCACAAGGAACAACCCCACCTTAAACAACAAATGCCAAAGGCAGGGAAGAGGGAGGAGAATTATTTGGAAGAATGAATACCAGGATGTAAACTGGAGGGGAAGTAACACTGGCTATCATGTAAACCTTGGACAGCAGTATCCATTGGGCTATGGAACAGTGTCCCATAAACTATGCATCATGATTTGGGGACTTTTTTAAGAGGAGCTGTCCTCTTTTCAACTATTGACTTTACTGAATATTTACATTGCAAAGTAAATGATAAAATTTATAATGACCTTTTATTTTTTGTGGTGCTGCAAGGTAACTGTGAGACGCTGTCTCATGTAGCTGCAGAAGGGCAGTACTAGAAGTAACACCCTCAGCCTCTAATAACAGCACATCCATTTCTGAAAGAGAAGAGAAATTAATAGGTAGCATAAAGAGCAGTTTTGCACTTGCCAATGACTTTCCCAGCAGCTCTTTGCAAAGTGTGAGGTTCTGTGTTTTGATACTGCAGTTCTTACCCTTCTGGGTAAGAACCCCAAAGAAGTACCCTTCTTTGCCGTGTGTTCAGAAGTGCCTTTTTGCTTACACCAAAGGGGAAACTTGGTGTGCAGATATACCCTTAAAACACTTTGAGAACAGGGCAAGTCGCACACATCTTCACCATGTGACTGTGAAGACCTACCCTGAAAGTTGCTGGTGTGTTCTGTACCTGCTGCAATTTACGGCAAAAGTAAAATTGTTTTATGAGGTCAATTCCCCAAGATAGAATATGCCAGTTTAGATTAATTTATCTGAAAACAGATTGCTCTGGTATAGTCAAAATAATGTTTCTTTTCTATGTCAAACTTTGTCCTAATTCTGTGTTCATTCTCAGGGCTCCCTGCAGTGCACTTTAAAAGTGAAGGTGTGGGTCTTGGAGGAATTTTCTCAACACAGGAAGGAAATATAATCAGGCTAGGATTTAATTTAACTTCCTAGGGAGTCTTTATCCCACCATGACCTCTGTACTGTCAAGTGAAATAAAGTACAATATGTGCTTACCAGTTAAAGCAGACGGGGGCTCTTTGGTCAGCATCACTGGGCAACAGCACTGATTGCTCATCTTGACATGTTTCTCCTTGCAACTCTGTAGTTTTCCAATTACTGAAATACTACCAGGCTTCCATTACACAGGCTGAGTTAGGACTCAGCCTCCAGAAAGGCAGAAAAAAAGAAGAGATGAGCTCAATTTTCCTATGCTTGAAGCTATTCTTGAACTGGGGACTTCAAGCTGCTTGAGTGTGATGGGCTCAAATGCAGCAAACAACACTGATTTTGAGAAGTGCCAACACTCGCTGGTTAATGGGATCCCTGAGTAGTGGGATCCTGTGTCTCATTTCAAAGCCTGGTCTTTATCCATGTGCATCTATAAATTTATGTATGGATAGCAGATGAACAGCCTGATTTCTCCCTCTCCCTGCTCTCCTCCTGCAAGAAGGGAGCTCTGGGTGCTGAGGGTGAGTAAGAATCAGATCCCACGCTGCAGAACTGCTTGGCTGTTTCCCAGCCATTGACTCCAGTGGGAGCTCAGTGACTAAATCTTTATGTAGACATCCTCAGAGCTCTTCATAAACACCACTGTTGAAACACCGCTGCTGAAAATGAACAGTGGAAAGAAATTGTTTTCCAAAGTTTTGAAATACAGGTACAATTTAACTGTTGAATTATGCTATGACATGGCAGTTGTCTGGTTAAACCCTTCTGAGTTACTCTAGAAATGCTTAAAAACAGCCTGTCCTGAGAGTCCAGTAGGTACAAGCAGCTCATGACAAGCCAAAAGCAATGTGTATGCTCTCCTGTGTTGGTCGTTCTCCTTCAGTGCCCCTGATGAGGAGGAGAGGGCCATGTGTTTTTCAGACTGCCCCTGACTGGAAGAACTAATGAATCCAGGATTCCTGCTGATTTCTGTCCACTTTTCCCTAACACCTGCTCTCTGCAAAACCTGCTGTTACCTCCCACGTCCCTCTCACTCCTTTTCAGTATCCACCAGCATCCACCATAGCCACCCACAGCAGCTCCTGCCTCTCCCCTTCCCTCTTCCTTGGGGAGCAGCAGGCTCAGCTTTGGGTGCTCTGCTCACTGTCTTCTCCAGTTTCCTATCTGGACTTTTCATCCTGAGACCCTCATACTATTTCCCTTTGTTCATTTGATTTCCCCTACAATTAGCCTTTTTTCTCCTTTTCTCTGTTTAGCCCTATAACATTTTGCTAGGGCTGGGCAAGAGAGGGCTCAGTAGGGATGAGGTATGAAGCAGCACATGCTGCAGCTGGCTGGAAGCTATTTTTTTGGCTAGCTGTCAGGCTAATTGTCAGAGGAGGGTCTGTGTGCCCCTCTCCAAAGTTGTGGGGACATGAACTTTGGTCTTTTCCCTTTATCCAAACAGTGAGTTTCAAAAAAAAGATATAGAAGCAAACGTCTTTGAGACCTTTGCCTTTCTGATAAATTTGATAGGAATCGTCTAGCAGGTGAGAGGAGAAACAGAGACAGAATGATGGAATGATCTCTCCTTTCTTGCAAAAACAGCTAAAAATAGTCCTGAGTGTTAATAATATTGCGGACTAGGACATGGGTCTGAAAGCTTTGCTTTAGGCTCTGATCTGGACTTTCCTACTGTGGCAGGGTCTGGAATATGCTGAAGACTTTGGAGAGCTGCAGCCTCCCCTGCGATCTGCACACGTTCTCCGAGTTTGGGAGCAATCGTTCATACGCACTCATTCAGATCACTCTGTTCCTGATCTTTGGCAGTTTCCTACAGCTTAGCTGTGCTGAGTCCCTTAGGGTCATGGAGATTTGACTGTGTGGGTCTGTGCGTTTGTTAGGTGTGGTGAATGTTTCGTTATCGTGCCTTGGAACCTGCGTCTTCTGGCTTCCACGTTGAATTTTGGTTTTCCTGCCTAAAATATATGATGACAGTCTTGAGAACATTTGTGATACTAAAGCAATTATTCATCTTGCAGATTATTTTAAATTAAATCTCATAGTATACTGAAATTATAGGATTCTAATAATGTATAGGATTACAAATCTTTGTATAGATTTCATTAATTGGCGATTGTGCTCGGTTTCTGTTATTTTTCATAAGTACCTCAGAGAACTGTTCAGTATCCTATAATTTTTTTTATAACAACAAAAAGTTCTTGGCTTTTATTATAAACAAATCTGTAAATACAGCTGATGAATCAACACAGTGATCTTGTCCAATATGATGATTAATTGTACTGTATTTAGACAAATCAATGCATGCTAGGACATACTTTCTCTCCAAAGGCTGTAGCCCACAGGCACTTAGAAGCTCAAGCTCCCTAAAAGAGCCAAACAATTTTCAAAGTTTGTTTTGTTATTTCGAAGCCTCTTATCCTGTTCTGGCAGAGATCAGAACCCAAAAAATCAGCAATAGGGGTGCAGCTGGTGGAAATGTCTCTAAAGGCTCATGTTGCTCAACCTGTCAGTTTTGCGTATGCATCTTGAAAGTGAAAATAAATAAAAACCAAATGTGGGGCTTTACTGAAACCACTTTTTACTGCATCTGTAGCACAAACTGGCCTTGCATCCACAGAGTGGGTCCTCCAGCACATTTTCTGGCAAAACGGTGATAATTTTCCGTGCTTAGCACATAACAAAAGCCAGGGCCGTCAGCTGATCCCTAGCTAGTGGACATCCCCTTTGCAGCCATGGGCAGCCTAGAGGTCAGCTGAACTTGGGGCATAGCTTTGCCAGACTCAAAAGAGCACAGCGTGGCTGGCATCAGCAGTCAGCATCCTTTCACAGTGACAAGCCAACTTGTCTTTTTCATTCTGAGTGTGAAGATAATTTTACCAGGTCAACTTTGATATTACTTCGAGAAAGTCTTGCTGAAAGCTTTTCAGCAATACCAAGCCTTTAGGTAAGGCAATGGTTATGATCACTGCAGAAGGTCAGCTTGCGCCATGCCAGTCAAAGCCCTGCCCTTTGCTGCATATGGTATCTCGGTGTAGGTTTCTGACCGCTGTCTCACAATTTTTTCAGAGTGCTCCTCAGCAGCCCTGTGCGGGCTCAGATGTTGGCAAAGATCTGACTCATCACTTTGGTTTGTTGGGGTTTTTTTAAGTAATGGCTTCCCATGGATTTCCTACACATTCTGAGCAAAGTCCTGGCCCTACTAAGTCCAAAGAGCTAAGGACTTAAATGTGGCCAGGATTTCATCATCCTGAGGTTGTGAGTTGAGATGCTTAACCTTTACTCCTGAACATTTTTGTCATGAGAATGAGCCTTTCCCATTTGGACAGAAGCACTGAATTATGATGCCCGCCAATCTGATCTAAGTCACAGCAGTGTAAGTACATCCATTTTCCTTAATGCTAACACACCTGGTACTCTATCCTTTCCTCACTTGTGGAGCAAGTTCTCCTCATAGCACCCAGACTAGAAGGAATGAGAAGAAAATGAAAAAAAGTCTGATTTTTTTGCCATATTCCTGATTTAGTCTTGCAAGTCATTGCACACTGGTAAGGCAGCAGACACACGTGGACCCAGGCTGGTTGCAAGGGCCCCTGTCCTGTCCTGCGTGGCAAGCAAAGAGCAAGTATTTAGAGCATCAGGGACCTTAGCTACCATTCTCATCTACTTCCTTTTTCCCTCTACACAGGAACAAGTTGCTATATAAAATGAAGGCTAGTAGGCAATTAAACAAAATATTTTTGGTGTCTCTTTCTTGAGATGCTGTAACCCAGGCTGATGGACTGATTTCTGCACAGAAAACACTTCGAATTTTCAGCTGAATTTTTGTGTTCTTCCTGCTAGATACCAAAGCCTGAGCAAGCCTGACTGTTATAATATGTGTAAATATCAGATAATACCATACAAATACCTCCTTCCCTCACTGAACAAGCGTCTTTGTCTTCTGAGAATAGTTCTTTCAGAGGAGTGAGGGAGTGAGGGAGGGGAAGAAAGGTGAAACTGGGTTGGATGAGTGTTTGTTGTGCTTTTCAGTGCCTGTCAACTGGGAATCTTTTGAGATCCTTGTAGCAGTTCCTCTTTTCCTCTGCAAGGGTGTATCATACAGATATGGTCCTGTCTGATCCACTGAGGGAAATTCATGTGAAGCAAGGACTAGGGTCCTTTTTCTTCATGCTAGAAATCACTGGACCAATGGATCGTCTGTTCTGCTCTTCTGTGGCTGTCAGCCAGGTTGGTAAAACTGGTGGATGTACTTGCTGCCTGTCATTCACACCTGGTGAGTGTAAAGAGGCCATTAAGCGTCTGGATGTAACCAGGCAACTGAAGTTTGGGGTTTGCTACCCCAAACCACAGCACAAGGCAAGACTGTAAGAAGACCACAGCACTGTGGTCAAAGAAGTTTTCTTGGAGCCTGATAAAGCAAACATGGAGGATGAGACATCGCTTGCGTTGGATTCCTGTTTGGTTGCATGCCGGAGGAAACAGCAGGCTGGAAAAGTGGGTAGAGACAGCACCCAGGAGGGTTGCAAACACAGCCACAGTATTGGTAATCGTGACACCACGGAAAAGCTGTTAGGGAGAGTGAGACTTTTGGGTAGGAAGGAAGTGACAAGGAATTTGGGGCTGTGAAGAGTGAAATTGCATAATCTTTCCTTGTTCCCCTGTGTGTTTGGGGAAATGAGGTTTTGCACATTCTCGGTACATAAACACTAGTGCTTTAGAGATACCTGTCTCCATCATACACTGCTTCTTCTAAATGGAAATAGCTCACAAGGCAGCGTTGCTAACTGGAGATCGGAAAGGGGAACACTGCTTTCCCTTTTTGGAGAAGCAGCCTGTCACTGAATGAAAGCATACAAGAATATTTTTGTTCCCTAATACCTGAGACATGTTAAAACTTGCTCCTTCCCAAATGCCTGCAAGAAATGAACATTATTCCTAAAAGCCATTACCATCATCTGTCATTTCTTCCTCTGAGCATCTGCTCTTCAGTCTCCCTTGTCTCTGAATTCTTTCTAATGTGAGCATTGCAGTTCTGGGATTGTCTTCATTTTCGGTCTTTTATAATGCCATCACCATGGCCAAGATTTAACGGGTACTGCGCACAAGCACAGGGTTTTTCCAGTGGCTCACATGATAAGCTGTGCAGCTTGGTAACTTATTCCTGGAACACTTCCATGAGTTTAGCTGGAAAAAAACCAGAAAGAAAAAGAAAATGGCCCTGGCTTAGGGATGGGAAATGGTCTCGTGGGGTCTAGGTGAACATATCCAACCCCTTTGGCATATTCTGCAGTCATGATCTGCAGTCTGCCCGATCCTGCAGTCCATTTCAGACAGACCGACTGAGTTACTGAAACCCACACGGAAATACTGGGCCAGTGACAAGCTAAGAAGCTGTAACACTCCCTGAAATTCCCTGGTTCCTTATAGACGTGCTAACTGGCACATTAAAATCTAGTCTAACTTCCACCCTAACTAAAGAAGTCTGTAGTGAAACCAGTGATTTTAAAGGAATGGATAGGAGGCCGAAGCTCTGAAACCCTGATGCGTGCAGGTTGGAGCACTCCCCCCTCCATATTACCCCCTGCAAAGGTAACGGCTCTCTCAAGGTTATTGTTTAGCCAGAAGTGGTGGTACAGTTTGTACATCCTGGCTTGACATTGGTAGGGTAGTTAATTTTTACTAAGCTCTATTTCTTGTGAGTATTTTTACCCCTTTGCTTGTGTGTTTGGCACAGCTAACTGTGAACATAGCTTCTTCTCTGTGGGGAGTAAAGATACACAACGGCCAAATCAGTGTTTCCCTTCCAAAGCTGGTAGTGCCATTAGTGCGTTACTTGTTCGTCTGAATTAAGCCATCTGATTTTGCCTGGAGTAAAGCAGGGAACCATTTTTCGTCCAAATTCCTCCATACGTGCAACAGCAGAGATAAGGTGCTAGGACTGGGGACCTCATCCATGGCATGGCCTGATCGGAGCGCGAACGTGTATCCATAGCCATTCTCTTTTCAGAAAAGGATCCACAGAATTATTCAATGGGAGATAAGCATCAAGTAAAAATAATATCAAATTAATATCAACTAAAAATAATGTTAAAGGGACCACAAATTCTGAGAGGGGTGTTTCTTTTTGCTTATTTATCAGCTGCCAACTTGGAATTGTCTATTTTAAGCCAAGCAAGTCTGTTCTCAGGCAAAACATGTTATAGTGGTAGTAGTAACTGTCCTTCTCCCAAGCAACATAATGAGAGCTGTCATCAGATTTTGGAGGACCCAGACTGATATCTCTCTTCTCACAGATCTGGAGCAGGGGTTGGAAAGCAGCCCACTGCCCTCCCGAGACATCACGCAGAGCCAGGAGTTCTTTTGAGGGAGTGGGTATTCGTCTTTTCTGCTTTGTATGAAACTAGACGTTCACCAAGCAGCAAGACAGGTGATGGGCAGAGAGCTGGGTTTCAACTTCTGCTGCAAGCACTGGCTATCTTTCAGAGGTTAAATAGCTCATGGGTTCCTCTCAGCACTAAAGACATGTGAATAGAGGAAGCATATATCTAGACACTTGAGTAATAGGCATCTTTATTATATTCAGAATATACCACATTAAAGCAGTAGCATCCTTTTTAAAAACATTGTAACTTGAAATAACTGCAGTGATGTTGCTAATTTGTGCTTTTAATCCCTGGTTATTGAGTTCTTTCTGAATGTAGAAGGCGGCAGTACAGTACCTCCTTTCTATGGAGACTAACCTCTGAGAATAATGCCTTTGAGGTAGGCCATGTGTATGTGATTAATTTGTTGGTTACTGGGCACAGTTTTAAAGAATTATGCTGAATAAAGGGACCAGTACTTCCCTTTTCTCGCAGTTCTGATCTTTCCGTGTGATTGAGACTTGATTAGTGTAAAAGGCATCACTGTTTTATTTTTCTTGTTTTCCAAGTTGAGCTTTTTCATTAAGATCCCACAGTTTGCTGTGGGAAGATCTAGGAGGGACGAAGCCCTCCTAGAAGAGTCATATGAGGGAAGTCCTCGCCAGAGAGAGAAGTCCGATTTTGTTTGCTTATTCATTACTAGTATGGACTTACAATGGAAGTTGTTTTCAGGCTCCTTTAAAAATGAGCTTTTTTCTAGCTGATATTTCACATTACAACCTAGACCATGACCTGATCTGAACTTACTGGGGCTGAGCAACAGTAGGGACATGTAAGCATCAAACACTCATTTCTCCGGTGTTCCAGCTGCTTTCCAGCACAATAGTAGTCACTGGCATAACTCCTGCATTTCTGATCAGATAATAAGGCAAGGAAAATGGGAGCCTCAGCCTTCCAGGTGAAGTCATCAAGTCAGAGCCCTTGATTTATGCTCATTAGAGGATTCTATGAGCAACATAAGCAGTTTACCGTGAGAGGCATATGGAGGAGGCTGCTGCTTTGGGGTCACCCCTGCTAAAATGGAGCTTAAAATGCCAAAATAGCTGAGCAGAGATTAGTCAATGTGAATAATATTATCCTGGGATTGGAAGTATCCATGGTAAGGATACTATTTTTTATTATAACAGCAAACAGGAGAAAAATAAGCTGCTGATCTAAAACACATTCCAAGTGTGCTGTCTTCCAGGTCCTGGTTTTATTAAAAAGATGGCATTTTCTTTAAACAGTGATGACCTTTGTTTTGAGAAGAGTTTAACCTTAATGCCATCAGGTATTGTTACTGCAATACCTCATACTGAAGTTTCATCCAAACATTTAATTTTCTGTTTCACTTCTCATAATTTTCGGTGTTTTTCATTAGGCAAATGCAGGTGTCGAAAAAATGGAGTCAGATAATCAGGTAAAAAAAGAGTGTTATAAAGGCAAGTTTGGACTGGTCAAGGCAAAGGCCATGGCAAATATTGATCGAAATGCCCTTATTACAAGGGGTACACATGGGGAATGCTTTGCACTAGTCAACACTGATTTTACTGACAAGGTATGGTATGGAGTTACTGAATGAAGTTGTATATGCATATCAAACCTATATGGTGGACAGCCAGTGTCTCAATATCTTACGTCCTTGTAAGGGTAACTGCAGTTCTAGCCCCAAGGCCACAGCTACTTGTAGAGCCGAGGCTAGATGAACAGAGTGAGACAAGCTTCCCTTGAAATGTTAATAGTCCCTGGAGACAAAGAGCAAGAGGGCAGACAGTTTTAAGGAGCTAAACAGTATTCTCTGAGATCATCTGGCATAGCATGGCAAAGGCTTGACAAGAACCCAGCCCTCCTCAATCCCAGAGTGGTGTCCTGCTCCTGAGACTACTCCACCTCATCAGGAACCTGCTCAGCTTGGATCTAACTGTAGCTCTCTACAGTATAGTTGTTAATATCAAAAGAAGTTGTCTAGACCCCCTATATAATCTGTTGAAACAGGTGTTTCTGGAACATGATTCAGCTCATTCTGGGTAGATCTCTAAAACAGGTCAGATTATCAAACTCTGGAAGGGCTTAGAAGTGTTCAGAGTTCTTCTGACTAGAGAGGGATGAGTAGCTCTGAAGTAGCCATCCTCATGGTTAACATCCTTACTTGGATGAGAAAAATCATACTTTCATTGTTTGAACTGCCAGCAATAAGGTTCTCGTGACAGAGTTTCTAAGAAGGCTTTAAGTAAAATCATCAGCCTCCCCTACATTTAGCAGAATTATTTTAACAAGAAAGTTCTTTTGGGATAAGTCTAAGTTTGCTCCCCAAAACAAATTTCACAAAGGTGGGATGACTTGTCAACCTGACTGTTGAATTAAGTTGCCATTAAGGATCTTGAGCTTTGGTGTTCTGAAATGAAAACTGAACTTGGTATTAGTTATCCCCAGAGGTCTCATTTACATGCCAGTGAATAGCCTGTGTTTGTGCTCTGTAGCTTATTTCCCTGCATTTTCAAGTTTTACTTGTTTTATTTTATCTTAGAGTTACTGATTTTTTTACAAGGTTTCCTTTTCTTTTTCCTTTTCTTTCCTAGGGGGTTGTTTATCACCATTCATGACAAAGGACATATTGCGACAATGCTAAACTCTTGGCCTGAAGAAAATATTAAGGTATGTGTCATGTCCTCTGTGGATGGGGAAACTATAGGGAATTGAGTGCAAAATGTGATATTGAATGGAACTGCTTGGCATTATTACAGAATTGCTGTTTAAAAGGACAAGATAAGAAATATTCCCTCCCTCAAAGAGCTTCCAGGCCAGCAATTGCACCTCAGAGACTCTAACATGTATGAGCTCAAAACCATCTTTATCAAAGGTAGCAGGACCTTGGTCAATAAAAAGTATGCACTGTAATAAATTTTTGCAGGATGGGGCCCTGGCCAAGACCTAAGATATGGATATTGAAGCTAACCTGCAACTTTTTTAGATATACCAAGGCTCTTAAGATATATGTGTAGCTAACTTGCTTGTAGGACTCATTCCCAAATCCAGTGAGTCATGCAGCCTCCAGAACACTGCCAACTTTCCAGATAATGTTTGATATCCAGCAGCTGAAAAAGCTACTTACATCCCACCCAAAAAGTGATCTTTTGAAGTGTTTTTCACTAAAGCTTAGGGGCAGGCAAGTCCCTGGCATGAAATAAAGTCAACACTAAAGACAGGTCATGCCAATCACCTCCTTCATCATTTTGAAAATATGTGTGCCTGGGAATTCCCCTGGCTGTGGACAGAACTTCAGTCTCATATCATTCAGCTGTTTCTCCCAGGAACAAAGCTGAGAAAACCTTGCAAACATTTTCCATTTCTAAGAAGAAGAAACAGTATTTAACATGTTTCCAGAAGAAGTAATCATATTCCTGTAACCTTGCCTTTGGAACCAGGGAGAAAAATGCAGACTAGATATTTTGTCCTTGCTCTGTCCAAAGATCTCAGTATTTCCAGTTCTTTCTGACTCAGGATTGTTAGCAGAACTCCCTATGGCCAAGAGAGATGTTTTTGCAGTTGGGGAACCTGGCACAGAAAGGTTGAACACTGTTGTTGAAACAGCCCCCTCTGGCACCCAAAACAGACCGTAGGAAGTGCAGTGATCCGTGGAAGAGATTCAGACTATCTACTTTCCCAATCTGCCAGACCATAGAGGCAATTAATTTCATCAGTATTTCTGTTTTGGACTGCAGGTTTCCATATATGTTTGTACACAGAATTCTCCATGCCTGAACTGGTAGGCACTTGAGCATTATTGTGATTTTGAGATAAGTAGGGAGGCACCTGAACTGCACCTAAGTCCCTGGAGGAACTTCATTTTTTAGACAAGCTCAGAACACACTGAATACTGGCAGCAGTAAGTCCCATTAAAGACAGTGAAGAAATAGCTGGAGACACTGCCCCACATTTTGCTTCAGGGTTCCTTAGAGCCTTATGGCAACAGCACTTGCCACGGAAATGGGAAACCTGGGTCATAGGCCTGGTTCCCCTGCCTGGAAGGGCTGGAAGAGTGCTCTGCCGAGGTTAGCAAAGCCTCAGCCAAGCTCTGATGTGACCGCTCTGGAAGAATCACAGTGCCAGAAGTAGAACAAGCAAGGAGGAGGCCATTTCTGAGCATATTCATGTGGCAGCCTGTTTTTGTGTGTCTGTTCCAGGGTTGCTAATGAATCCTGCCAGGAAGAGACATTGGATAAAACGCACGCAGTTCTCATCAGTGCCTCCCTCTTGCTAAGTTTCTCTCTCATTCCTTAATCTTGTTTTCTGTTTTCTGTTTTCTGCACTGTGGCCCAGCTACAGCAGGAGAGATGCAGAGGTTCATGCAAGATAGCACTGTGGTAAGGCTGTCCTGGGGAATGGGAGCTGTGGGTTCAAACCACCTCAAGCGGACAAGAGTTTAGAAGTTGTATCTCCTGTTCATAGACAAGTGTGCCACCCTGCAGGCTATGGGATTGGCCTGCCTGCCCTCCCTCCCTCAACAGGATGCTTATCCTGAGAAGTACACTCAGTATTTTGAATCTCAGGCAGATAGAGCCATTCAGACTAGTCCCTGAACATACTGTTTTCTGTTGGTGGGCTAAAGGCAGAGCATCAATTCTTCCTAGAAAGCTTGAGCTTGTGTGATCAATATAGAGAGGTGGGAATGATAACAAAGGCACTTACCTCTCTTCATTGCCCAGGGAGCTTGTAGGTGAGCTTAGTGCTCTGGATCACTCTGCTGGGCTAGATCACTCCTCCTTAGGCGTTGCAGTACTGAGCTACTCGCCTACAGCGCGTGACTGAGTACAGCCTATGGTCCAGATTCATCTCAGTTAATGTCAGCTGTCTAAAGACTCAATGCCTAATCTCAACTTGTTAATACTACTTCAGTGATCAATGAAGAGGAAGATGAGCATCTTCAAAGAGAGATAACATCTTTCATCCCTTACCAAAACAGGTGTTGGATGGAGAAGACACTGTGGAGATTTCTGTCCCTCCACATCAGCTATCAAAGCAGCTTAGAAATTGGCTAGGTGATTGGCTTAAACTGCACACCTAACTTATAGGCAAAGACTTGACCAGAGTCATCAAGTTTGTAGCACAGAAAAAGGTAGAAAACAGGTTTCTAATTGTTGATTTAGTTAGCATTGGTGGTTCAGTTAGGAGTGGTTTCTCCTCCTGGTGGTTCAGCTAGAAGAGTTTCTCCTCGTCAGCCAGAGATTAATGTCCTGTTTATTGAGTGTTGACCGTGTGGTGGTGATTGATTAAAAACATAATTTTAATGTGCTTGTCAGGTATCCACTGCAACTTTGCTTTTTATTTTTTGAATCCAAAGAACTATAAACAAATATGAATCCAAGTTCCTCCCTCCAATATACACAGCAGCAAATGTCTTTCATGCTGTATTTTCTACTTTCCTGTATTTTTTAAGTGTTCTGTACCTTCGAGAGCTTTGGTACCTATACAGCACACCACTTCTAAGACTGAAGAAAGGTACTCTCTCTGATGGGTGTACAAGTGCTATCGAGAAGTTTTCAGGCTATGCTTAACTCTTTTTCAAAAAATATTCTCTACATAGTTAGAATTTTGAATTTTTTTCCATCAGTTTCAGGATAAACCAGTCCCAGTGTATGCAGTCGCTGTTTTCCATATTCCAATTACTGCCTTCCAGTCCCAATTGCATCCTCTGGGTGTGGAGAAGAAGTGAGTGCACACCCAGAAACAGATGGAGCCCACCCAAAAAAGAGACTTTCCCATCACTGGCTAACACTTCTCATTGACTCAGAGGGAAAAACAAATATGAAAATATCCCAAAATGGAGGAGAATACGGGTATTACTGTCATGGTTATGAGTCTACCCCAGAAGGGCATGTTCAACCTCTAGCCTAAGAACAGGTATATAGTCCTTTTAGTTTAAATAGGTTTTTCATTGAAGGTTCGCTGTAAGGGAATTCTAACTCCTAGTGACAAGAAACTGGCAACAGCACAACAGCAAATATTCTGAGTATAGCAGGACTGTTTCAAAATAATCCCCGTTACATATAGATTGTCACTATTATTATGTGCATTACAACCCTGGAATATATCGCGCACATTACCACTCTAAAACTACTAGAGGTTTGGGTTGTTTTTTTTTTTTGGCTAAAAAGCAAAATGGATGTAAAAGGCAAAATAGATGCATATGTGCACTGTGTATCTTTGATTTCTCCTCAGGCTTAGTCCTGAACTATGCAATGTAATTTAGTGTAATTCTTTTCTCCCATTACAAGCAGTAGGTTAAGTTAAGGCAGAAAATATCCTTGGGAGACGTATATACTTTATGTTGAATAAAAGCATCTGACTTTTCATCATGAAGCCATAGTGCAAAAGTTTAAGTCCTTTCAAGTTTCTCCCTTTAATCATCTGAAATAGGCAGGAGAGGACACTGAAACAGGAAAATGGAGAAAGAGGTTTATTCCACTCTTAAACAAGGAAATGCTTCTGCATCCTAGCATATCTTTATTATACCCCCAAAAACAAAGTACATCTGGTGAAATGTATCGGTGAGCTTCTAATCTGTCATTCTCTTTATTTCTTGCTGAAGCACATGCATGTGTGTGTCCTAAGTTTGGCGTTAACTTTGCAGATCAGCAAATAAAGAACTTCTCCACAGTCTTCTCCTTTGAAATCCAAGCTAGATTGTGCTTTTGAGTCACCCGCAGTCCAGTAATCTATTTGATGTGAGCGCTCTGTTCTCCGAAGTGCTGTGACAGCATTGAAAGTTGAGGTTTGTTATTGTATTTACAGCTTTTCTCCCACAGTGGGAATGGACTCCAGTATCTTCCTGTTCTTACTGGGTTTCAGAGCTGCCCACAAGAGTGCCTGACCCTGGGGACAAAACTAACATACATAGTAGTTGACCTAAAATATGTGAACCTTTGTCAGAGCTTCTTGTTCCTTTGCCTCCTGAAGTCTGGATGATGTAAAGTGTGGGTTGCATAGCTCAGCTTTGGACTTCTAATTTGAACAGTGTTAAGCAGGCTTTTATTTCCTGTCACAAGGAAAAGATACAGTAAAGAGAAAAGCAGGAAGTCACAGAACAGAGATTTGGGTGAGGTAGCACATCACAGTATTGCTGAAATGCAGAAGGCCAATTGCACAAAGAGTTAAATGGCAATTGTTTAACTCCCAGTTAGGTGGGAAAAAGGTTTAATATTAAATACATGGTGTAGAGACCTCTCCACTAAGTGGAGGTATCTATGGCCCCTGCATGTGAACAAGGTTCCCTCAGCCCCCTTTATAGTCAACAGAGTGAAACAGATACTTCCGAGGCAGAGTGAATCTAGTCTATTTTAGGTGTCAACACAGAGATGAGTGCAGTTGTGCCTTAATGGTTTCTGCTTCTTTACTGACTATGAAGGGAGCACAGGATGACTTGCTCTGGTGAAGACACTTGCAGCGTAAATGACTGCATCTGGTGAGAAGAGCCCTGACCAAAGGCTTTAGATGAACTTGTCTAGATGAGAGGGGAGTGCATGGACTGACATCCTGGTGCATATGCCTCCAGTGGGTTTGCACGGCTCCTCTGCAGCCCATGCTGCTAACAGTGCAAACGACTTCTGTCTGCCTGCCTTGCAGTCAACAGTCTGCTGCAGTGTAGACATCTCCTAAGTAACCATTGACCAATTCCCCCTCTACTCTTTTTGCTTCTATTCCTTTCTTCTACCCTTCTGAATGTCTGTGTGCTTTCCTTATTCCCCTCCCCATTTTGGGTCATATCTGTTGCAAACTCAGTGCTATCTCACTACTGCTGTCAGAGACACCAGGGGCAAGAGGAGCAAGTTATAATGAGTTTTGCTTTGATTTTCTGTTGGCCACTCTACAGCTACTCTACAGGAGTGTGAAGACATGAGCTGGTTACTTCCACAAAAGCTGTTCATGAGCAAAGGTGTTTTTGCACAGAGCTCTTTTTCTAGTAGTGCAGTGACGAAAGAGAGGAAAAATCAGAGCCAGATCTCTTTTATGCAGCTTCTGACTGTACAGCTGGGAGTGCACAAAGAGCCATGCTTACTGGGGTCTGCTACCACACAACTGCAATGTTGGCAAGCAGAACTGCTGTACTCCCACACTGAGTGCAGCATACCCATCGGTCACATTATCTCCTCCCCCAAAATGAACAGCCCTGTATCATCAATAGCTAATTAAAATGGCATCACGTAGAAGGAACAGATATCCATTGCACAATGCAACTGCAAAATGGCACTGGTATGAAGACAGTGGAGCTGGTTTTGCTACTAGAGCCTTGGCAACAGTGGTCTCTTTTGATCCTCCTAGGCTATCGTGGTGACAGATGGAGAGAGGATTCTCGGATTAGGAGATCTAGGAAGTTATGGCATGGGTATCCCAGTGGGGAAGCTCGCTTTGTACACGGCTTGTGGTGGAGTTCACCCACAACAGTGTCTCCCTGTCCTGCTGGATGTTGGCACAGACAATGAGGTAAGACTTAGAGTTTTTCATGAATCTGACAGGGGGAGGAATTGTTGAGATTGATGCTTAACTCTGAGGCCAGGTCCTTAAATGTGGAAGCAAAGCCAGAGACATGCAAGATCAAACGATGGCTAGACCAGCACTGCAGGGAAGTGGCCAGGTTGCATTGCTGTTTAATGGTCAAGAAGCTTTTGTTTCTGTGGGAAACTGAAATAAACACTGAATAACCTTCTGGCCCCATGATTAGAAGACTCAGAGCATTGCCAGTTGGAAGCCTTGCCATCTTTCAGCATGGCAAGGTGAATTAAAAGATTTCAGCCAGGAAGATACAGATTTATTCTTCCTGTGGTAATTGTGAGGAAACAGACAGATGCCCGTGTCTGCGTGGAGGTGACTGTATTCCAGCAAATGGAGAATCCCTGGTGGGTAGTTTGTGGATGATTAATTTCAGTGTTTTGTCAGATTGCACACTTTACTGCACATGGTAACCAGACAGGAGGACTCCGTCTATTTGCAGAATTTTGCCGTATGACTCTGGCTCTGAAAGGCTGAAGTGCAGCGTTTTAGCAATGCCAGAATGGACATCTGTGAGGGTGTCTTTTTTTTTTTTTAATGAATATCCTATGGTTATTTGTGATGGCCAGGGCTTATCCATGGCTGTAAAATGTACTTGTGTCTCACTTGACCCTGAGTGAACCGAACATGTTTCTTGAGAGAAATAACAAATCTGGGGTATAAAAGCTTTGAGCTTGTGTATGAAGAGGTACTTCCATGGGTGCCTGACATTCTCAGACACTCATTGGAAAGCTAGATTTTCAGGACCTCTTTGGCTCAAGCCCCAGGTCTCTCATACTGGACACTTGAAAAGAAAGCAAACAAAATCAGTGGCCACAGATGACATCTAGCATGAGGTTCCCAATCATCTCTTCTGTCTCTGGTCCCAGAATTCTTGTATCTCTTTGGTGCAGTGGCCAGTCCATGAGGGGCCTGGGTGCAGGTGCTTCCCCACTCACTGCTGAACGTGCATGACCATCTGTTTCCACCTCAGTATGCAAAGGGACACTACAATCCAGAGCAGCACACTGGGTGATTTTTAGGTGTCTTCAAGAGTAGCTGGTATCAGAGAAAGGACTTCCAAGATCAGTCTCCGAGGTTTGGATAGTTTCATCCTGTCCAAGTTGCCATGTAGTTTATGTGTCCAGGAGCTTCTCTGTGGAAGCAATTTCCAGAGCTGGGATTAAGGTGTAGGAGTAGCACAGTTTCCAGACCTGTGTTTTGACCATAAGCCTCCCTCACAATACAATTAATTAGTTAATTTAATGGCTTTCTCATGTGCAGAAATCCAGCCTCACCCAAACCTAAGCACACCCCAGAAGCATCCTGCACCAGGTGTGAACTCATTCTATCATCACCATTTTGTCAGTGCTGAGCTCACCTGTGAGAGAATTTTATACTCTGCAAACAGGCCCTAGAGCTGTATGAACAACCAGTGAATTAATACAAATGAGTCTGCTTTCTGTTTCATGCCCCTGAAGAGTTAGTGTATCAAACTCAAACAAAAACCTCTTTTATCTTTCCTGTTAAAGGAAAATAGCTGTGGCTAGAAAAACAGATCTAATTTTAGTTCCACCAACATTTCAAGCCCATTTGGCTACAGGACAATAGACTGGTGATGGGTTGTCCTCTTCTTACTTTGATGATTCAGTTCCTGGAATCAGGAGGGAGCTCTAGTTGCTTTGTAGTGACTCACTGAGGTGTTGGCCCACCTGTCTCCTGCCACTGTCTGTCCTGTGATTTTCCCCAAGTTACTGCTGTTTCCTTGCTGAGCCAGCCCTTTGACATATGGATCCTAACTTAACACCCTGACATACGGATCCTAACTTAACACCTGGTGGATTGGCTGGAGGAATGGCCCTTTTTTATATTCACAGCAGGAGCTAGAAAATAAACTGATCTGTGTTAAGAAAATATTCTGCCGTGACAACTGCAGATAACTAGAGCTAAGTGCTAGCTAAAGGGCACGGGAACCTTCTAGCAGCTGATTACTGGTTCTGGTCAGCTCTGGGCTAGCTCCTGAAGGCCTCAATGACGGGTCATTTCAGGTTACTGCAGGCGAGCTTCATTGCTCAAAGCACTGTTTGGTCAACACCCTTCCTTCAGTGAGAAATCAAGAACTGATTGAGCAGTAAACGCTCCCTGCACAAGGTCATCTTTAATCACTACTAGTGAGAGACACACCTTGGTAGAGTGTTTTGGTAGACTGTTTCTGTTCTGGGGATGCAGAGCTTCATTTCCTGTTGTAGTCCAACAAACACTAAGTTCCTCCAACTGTATCTCCACAAAAAGATAGTCTGTAGCACAAGTTACCTTGTCATGGATCTGCCTTATGATCTGGAAGAGCTGTGTAAAGTGGTTTTCAGTACATAATGAAACTAATATGACTAAAACAGACAAACGTTTTGGGAGGCTAGGGCATAAATCTCCCTCCGGCCATGGAAGAGACACTGTCAACAGAATTCCTTTGTGTCCTAGGCTCTCCTGAATGATCCACTCTATATTGGACTGAAACACAAGAGGGTTCGTGGGAAACAATACGACGAACTGATTGATGAGTTTATGCAGGCAGTTACCAACAAGTAAGTGGGATTATATACATGCCTCCTCTGAGCTGCTTCTATTTAAGAACAAATGTTGCAACTCTTGAAATAAACATTAGTCTAATTGATTGTCCAAGCAAAGAAAGGTCATTTAAATGCAAGTCTCCTGGGTGGTCTACAAATGACTCTTTGTGCTTGAGCACTCTATGTCAAGATTATTTATATCTTCAGGGGACCAAAATGGGGCTAACTATTTATATCAATTTCCTGTCCATACAGGCTGGAGGTGTCAAGCATATGCCCTGTAGGCTGTATCTGGCCTCCATCATGCATTTATGGGACTCATTCAGCATAGGCAAAATCTAAACTTTAAGTTGTTTACATTTTGTAAAGGAAGTTTCTATCATTTACCATTGTGAAGAAAATCTTCTAGATGGAAATAGCATGATGTTGTCTGCCTAAGTCTGCAGAAAGCTTATCTGTCACTTACTCTGTAAAAATACAAGCTTCCCTGCTGGCGTTGAAGCCTATGGAGTGAGAAGGCCAGGCTACAACCATCATCTTTTTAATCGTGGGACAGACTGCGTGCAAATTCCCGTTCGCACTGACTGGCTGAGACAGATGATCTCTGATGTACCAGGGAGTCTTGCCATGGACAGAGCTGGGAATTGCATCTCAGTGCTGTCTGTGCACTTCTTGCAGTGCATTTATTTCCTCTGTATGGGAAAAAACAGCATTTTCTGCCTTTCAAAAAGCAACAGATGATGTGGATCAGGAATGGCAGAGAGCTGCAGTCTGTGCCTGATTTATGGGTGCTGCATGTCTGTATGTTGCAGGGTCTGTTCTTTGCAGCTGAAGGAGCTGTGTTGGATCATTTCTCTTTTTTTCTGTCTCCAGTAGGCTCTGTGCATGCGTGTGTCTGTGTGTGTTTATGCAGAAATGGGAGGGAATGGGTGGTACATGCGTCATCAGCCATCAGTTCATTATGTCTCCCTTGAAGTAGGAGACATAATGTCCAGTGGTTAATGGCAACACCTACCCTTCTACTGAGAAGCTTGTCTGTATGTTTGGCCTGACTACCCAGTTGGCTATGGGTGGAGGGATGTGGGAAGTAAGGGTTGAAATGCTGAGGGCCATTCGATCACAACTGATGAACCAAGTTTTGAGAGAGATGAGGGCGTCATGGAGAACTTCAGCATCTATTGATGAGGTGTCTCTTCAGCTTTGTACAGCAGGTACAATGCTGCTTGTAGGACAGGAGTCTCTCTTATGCTGTTCAGCAGCATGATGTAGATATGTTCCATATGATGTAGGTCAGTACATGACCCCTCCAAGGTGCAGTTTCCCACCTACTGTTCAAAGGTACATGTTTTCAGTCAGTTATAACTCTTGTATCTATAAACATGAACACAGTAACACTGCCCTGCCTGAAGGATCAAAAATACCTAAAGGTGACTGCAGAGGAGAGAATTTTGTGTTTGTGTGCCAGTTTGTGCCTCTCTGTATTGGATAAGAAAGCTTGACCCAAATGTTAGTTCACTGCAGTGTAGTTTTACATTAGAAACTTGTGGGTTATTTAAGGGGTGAAATCTCTTAGGGACTAGAAAGCTAGTAAAACACAGCTAAGAAATCAGAAGAGAATCTACAAATTGTACAAATGATTTAAGAGTTGTCAGGGTTGATTTGTGTTTGTTTTTTTGTTTTGACTGTAATCACTAATTAATTCTTCAAGAAAACTGTCCTGTTTCCTTTTGGCCAGGAGACCACAGGGGTATTCCAGTGTCAATATTGATGATAGATATGGAATGAGAACCTGGATCGTGGTCTCAGCTATCATAAATTTGGCTGTGGGATATATGTTTGTGGTGTTAAATGCAGAGCCCGTTGCGCCCACTACTCCCGTGATGTCAGTGACACCGAGGAAGACAATTTGCCTTTTCTGTGGCTGCTGCTGGAGGGAAAGGGTTGGCTGTTATTTTCCTATGTTTAGTTTATGTGAGCTAATCTCCACAGTGAAGGGGGAAGATACTCAGCCACCAAACATTGAGCTCCTATCTTGTGAGGAGGTGATGTCATGTCTAATGCTTTAATGCAAGTACTGGGAATCAAGTTCCCAGGGGTCTCTGTCCGAGTTTTTGTATTTCTCTCAGCCGGGATGAATTGCTCGAATACAGTAAGGCCCAGAAAATTCTCTACAAAGTGGGGCTGGAAAATTCCACTTTGTAGTTCTCCATTCACATCTGTAAAGTGTTTGGAGATCCTTGAGTGAAAGGAGCCATTACCCTGTATTATTATCATGACCACCAGCATCCTTTTAAAAGTCGTTGGAGTGTGATCCTGTAGGAGCTCTGGACTGGGGACTATTTCTGCTATCAGCCTGGGTTTGGCAAACTTACATGGAGCAGATTCATCTGGTCTCAAACTTCCAGTGGAATAACTGGATGCAACCCAGTAGAAATTCTCACTTCTGTTACAAAAGGAAGCAGTGATGGTTCAGAAGGGCAAGAACATGCAACTTTATTGTAGCCTGCTTCCTTGTTTGAGGAAACCTGTGAGTATTAAATGGTGCGATCTTCAGTCTGCTGTGATTTCTTGTGCAAGTGTATAACATCCCATGGAAATTCACGTATCTGTGGAGGAAGCTTTTGGAGTGTCACAAATCTCTTGGAATTTGAAGGGTTCTTTTTCAGCTCGATGTTCATGCAGAAATTCCACCAACTTCCTGAAGGTACTTCAATTTCTCATGGAAACCATTTGTCAGTTCCTTTGCAGGAGCACCTCCCAGCCTGTGAAATAACTGCTGGCTCAAGGGACCTTTGTCACTAAATTGGAATGTGTCAGAGCCCACAGGAAAGCCAGTAGAGTGAAGATATACAGTTCTAATGGAATAATAATATCAAGCAGATGTCAAATTTCTATAGCGGGAGACCCCTGCAGTCAATGGAAAGGGCTCCTAGTCCCATAATAGCCACCTCATAATGGAACTAGGAGTGCGTCAGAGGCTGCAGAGTTAACACTTAAAGTATTTAGAAATAAAGTGTTACTTCTGGGCATTTTTAGGTTAAATAATTAAAGAAAGCCCTTCCTCGAACATCTGGATAAAATATCTGCATTTTCATGGTACTTAAACCTCCATTCATTACCCTTTCACCTAAAATACATAAAATGACTTCCTAACAGGAGTTCCAGATCCTGCACTTCTCTCCTCTTGGGAGGGAACCACATTCAAAATTTGGCCTGTTGAGCTTAGCTTATGACCAAATGAAGAAGCCTAGCAAATTGCTGTTTTCTTACAATGAGTAATACACTTTGTGATGGGAAAATGTAATTATCGTATTTTCCCTCTCCCCATTTAAAAGGCTAAAGGGCAAATCAGCCAATTTTATTCTTGAATTGGTATATTTTTCTAGGCTGGAATACTCACCGAAAGTGTCCAAGAATCATATTAGAATAACCCACAGAATTTCTGGGGCCTGCATATAGGAGCAAATTAATTTTGAAATCAAAAGAGCTGCAGGAGATGCTGTTGTACTGGCATATATTCTCAGTGCACTGCAGAGCATCTAGTCCTCTGACAATATGATGAGGCCTAGTCTATACAGTAACAATATTCTTTACTCCTCCCACTCTATTTCAAAGCAAACTACCACTGCAGGTTTCTTTCTTCCTTCTCGCTTTCTCCTAAACTGATATTGGAGTTATATCATATATAGCTTTATAAACAACTGGACCAGTTATTTATATAAGACCCTCGGTCTCACCCCATGCACTTCTTCTGTGGCTTCGTCATACAGTAACAGTGCGGCTCAGTGGCTCCGAAGGGCCAGAGGTGTTGACGGATGGCCTGTCCCAGAGCTCCAGTCTCCGTTTTGAACGCCGGCCTCGCTTGCTTGCTGAGAGACGCTGAGCATACAGCCTGAGACGCTGGGAGAGGCCCTTCCACACTTCAGCAAACCGCATCGCAGAAGCCTCATCGAGCTGTCATAATTTCACCCCTATTTCCTCTCCCATCACTGCTTATTAACAGGGTGACTGGGGAAACAGAAGTTTTTTCTTTTATCAGCTTGTGCCATATGTCAGAGCACAGAAGACAACGGGAGATCAGCGCTTGATTTTTCAAAAGGGTAGAAGAGGGAAAGTAGCCCTGCTGAGTTTTTTTCTTGTGTTTATTTTATACCTGATTTCTGTTTGCCTAATCCCTTCCCAGTGATTTACGCACGAACAAGGAGCTGCAGATCAGGGCAGAACAAGCAGAGCCTGTCCCCCAACAAGCCATCTCTGTTTCAGCAGTTCTCCAGTGGCGTGGCTCACAAATTCAGCAGCACCTTCCTGAAACAAAATCACCAGTACAGTTGCCCCCTGTATTATTTATTCAGATGTGATTCTTGTTAGCTGGTAAATTGATCCAGAAGGTCTAGAGTTAAGTGTCTAGGCGTCACCGGCATCCACAAAGCCCTTGCATAATCCTGCTAACATCTAAAGTCGCTCAGCATCTGCGTGAGTAGGCCTGCACACTGTCGCTAGTGCCCTGGCAGGGCTGAACTGCTGGTGTTTTAGACCCACATCAGTCTTCATGGGAATACAAGGTAGATACTCTCCTTGCCCACCTCTGCTAATCACCACATCCAGAGGAACTCTGACACCATCCAGAAGGGAGAAGTGATGGGGATGGGGAGAGCCACCACTTCTGTCCAGTATTCCAGTTTGCTGCTCTCTCAGCTTCTCTCTCAGCTCCAGTCAGTTGTCTCTGAATCGCTCTGGGGAGATGCTCTCCCTCTTCCACCTTGTTGAAGACTGCTCTGGTTTCATACAAGAACACTCTTCTGGAGCAAGAACCTCGGTTTCCCCAACCCTGTTGAGTCTCTCCCCACTAAGCCACAATACTGGGGGAAACAGCAGCATCTCTTCCTTCTCCTTCATCTTCTCACAATCTTTAAAAATAAGGTCTTTTTTTTTTCCTGTCTTTTAATTTATAGGCTTCAGGTGCCTAACTCTAGGAGACAGATGTCTCCTCCTGATCCTGAGAAAGATGGATGTGTCTCTACCTTTCCACCAACATAAGGCTAAATAGCCATCTCCAAGTGTTTTGCCACTTGGCACAGAGCAAGAAGTCACAAGTGTCAATGGTAGTGGCTGTTGGCATGGTTCCACTGATGGGTTGTAGTACCCACCACTACCCATGCTGTTACGACATTCAGTTGACGAAGACATTTGTGACCATCACATGAGACCTTGTGTAGTAATTAAGTCCACATTTGGTGTTGGCAGTAAGACCCCAAACAGAGTTTGGCTTCACTTAATTTCCATTTCTTTTAACAAAGTTTACCAAGAGAACTAGTTATTTATTCTCCATTTCTCTTTCCATGGGGCTGAGAACTAGAAGTTCCTCTCGCCAATCTCAAGCAGAGGTGAAGAGGTCTAAACCTGCAAACCTGTGCTGTCGAAAATGATGCATTGTAGTTAATGACTGAGAGCAGGAAAAGATGTGGTGGTGTCTGAAGCAGAAGAGCATCTGTCAGCTTCCCAGTGACCTTCTTTGTGTGATTTCTGTGATACAGTGAAAGATCTTGAGCTCATCAGCCAGCTCCTGGGATCTGCTTTCAGTCAACAGATGATATTTAATGTTAAAGGCCAGTATTTAGGTTTTATTAGATTTTATTAGATTTTTTATTAGATTTTCTGCTACTGACAAATGACTGAGCTCCAGATGTGCTGCTTCAGGATCCCTGTGATAATGGACTTTCATATCTTCCCTGTAAATGCCACTCCTTTGGGATACAGCCATGTTACAGATGCTGAGAAGCCCTCTGCCCCAGGCTTTCTGTCTGTGGTTTCCACCTAAGCCAGATTTACCACAGTTGGCCTAGGAAGATGTAGCTGGAGAAGATCTGCTTGGATGGAAGGCAGGTGGTAGGCTCCATTCCTTGTCTGTCAGAGGGTAGCTCAAGGCTACATCTGAGGATTAGCACTAACACGGTTGCATCCCCTGCTTGTGCCCTGCTCCCGGGAAGCCTGGTACATCCAACTAGAGCCTTTCTCAGACACAGTGCAAGGAGGATGAAATCACTCTGCATGAAAACACAAGAATAGCCATATTAGCAATTAGTGCTAGGCTTAGTGCTCAGAACTCATGACATACGTTGTGCAAGAGGGCTTTTTCTTTGCTAAGAACTATAATGAAGGCTGACTATGATTATTCAACATTTTTTTTCCCAAGAACTTTGTGCTTAATCTTGGCTCAATCTTGTATTCTCTCCCTAACAGTAGCTGGTAGCAGGTGCCCAGGGATACAACTAAGAACAGGCGTGCATACAATAATACTTCCTTGGCATACACCCCAGCTTCCAGTAATCTGAGATTCAGGGATTTCCTGCTATCTTTGTGCTTCAGGGATCACTTTCATTGATTTAGCTCGCACTGAATCTGTAGCAGACTTTATGCCTCAGAGCATGATGGCTGTGTTTGTGTTGGCATGAACCTAGCCAGACTCCTACCCAGTGTTAGAAATATTCTGCAGAGTAAGAAGATGGGGAGGCAGACAGCAGTTCCTGTTGGGTTCATGACGCAGCTCCCTGGCGTGTGATTTCTAAACCTAGGACTTAGAGCAATAAATTTTAGATTGGCTGCAACTGATATTCTGGTTGTAGAAAGCTCCCTTCTGTTGGATCACAGTCTCACATTCTAGCACGAACAACTGCATTTTTGTCTCACTGATGACCACTGTCACGACTGCTACATCTGCTACAACAGTCATGACTTCTCACATGGATCCTCGGGTCCAGCTTTCACTATGCTATGATTAACCTGGCAGTCCATGACCCTGACGCATGTCATCGCTGTTCATCTCTCCTTTTAACACTATTAAACTATTTAATCAGTGATATAAATAGTGCTGTTTAATCACATCTTTATATTGAGTTTACCAATATTTTGTATCGAAATGAAATTGAAATTTAAATGAAATATTTTGTATTGAATTTACCAAAATTTTGGTTCTAATTGTCAGTTTTTAAGGGAACACCTGCCTGCCTCTCAGCTGTGTGGAAGTCATAACAACGAAAGGCTTTTTCTGATGTTAAGTATAACATCTGTCTGCAGCCTATAAGCAAAAAAATGTTGCAAGCTCTCTCTGTAAACAATAGTCCACTTGCCTGGCCCCATGCCCTCTAGGTAGTAAACTTATCTCTCTGTTGACTCTTTACATATCTTGGTTTCCTCTTGTTGGCCAGAAACACATACAAATATGCAGACAGTGCGATCCTCCAGTGATATTTCCCAGACACGAATGAGAGTAGGAAACTCTTGGCCTCCTGGGAAATACTTATGCTTTTGGCTGATCCTCTCTATGTAACCCTGCCTATTACAAAGAGCCCAAGAACCACATGAGAGCTGCCACTTAAGGGACGTTCAACAGAATTAGAGGTGAGAAGGAACTGGATCTCCAATAGCAAAAATGAGCTTGGGCATTGTGTCCTGTTTACATGGGATGAACAGTGCTATTTTTTACCTCTAAGCCTCTTCTGAGCTTGGCCCCAGTGTTTGTTTATTTTGGATTGTTGTCTCTGGCTCTGTTTCTAATGTAGATAAAAGAATATCTTGTTTTGTGCCTTGAGTCAACCTTGGCATGAGATGGGCCAGTATTCTAGTTTCATTCACCTTTGTTTGTGAAGACTCAGCTTGCAAAGACCTTGTGGAAATGACTTGCCTTTTTCTCTCTCAGAATGCCCCAGCTGGACCTGGTCCCCTTTTCTGCCAGCCTGGGACATACCTGGGCATGCCTCTATAACGCTGCCGAGGTGCAGAGGCACTTCCCCTTTCATACACAAAGAAAATACAGATTTTTAAGTCACTGCCTTCATCTCCAGTAACAAAGCTAGAGCCTGGCTATAGCTGAATGAGGAGTCACGTGGGAAGTGCTTTGCTCACTTCCAAGTTATTTCTTTTCTAGCTACATCTGTCCTGGTAACCAAGAAAGGCCAGAGCCTGTTTTCTGGTCCTAAGGTCAAATGGCATAGTTGTTGCTGCTCATGCCCATACTGCTTAGCTCTCTTACGACTCTAAAGCCGCAGGCTTTTTTGGTAAGAATGGTCTCAGGACAGTGCCCAGACTCAGGTGCTGGTATTGTTTAATTTGCTACAGTGGACAGAGTCTGTGGTTTTCCAGCCCTGAACGCTGATCACTTGCCAAGCATTATTTTTTTCTGATGACGGGCTCCTTTACTGTAATACTGGGAATCAGAACTTTGGTTACCAGTGTATGAAGCAGCAATAAGAAAATGTCGAGAACAAAGACAAAGATGTTTTTGCTCTTTGCCTGGTTTTATCAAAGACTGAGTAGGAGTAGCAGTGCATCAAAGCAGATTCCTTACATTGTGAATGGGTGGAAGCAGTGCTATTAAATTGTAAATTCATAGAGGGATTGGAACCCCCATCCTGTGACTCTTTCCTTAAAGAAAAAGAAGTCCATTGGACTTTCTTCCAAAAATAATTTTTTTCTTACACATAGGAATGCTTTATAGTCCCTAGTCACAGTGAACAAAAATGCCCTTTTAGTATTGGTCAGCAAGGGCTCTGCACAGGTCCCCAGGCCACCCTTGAAGTCCTGACTTGTGCTATTCAGTCAGATGCTTCTCAGATTTTAACTGCTGCCTCATGAATTTTTTCCTCTGTGACCTCATGACTTATAATGAAGCTGGATGAACTTGAAGAGGTACATACAAATGAGAATGAAAGAAACGTTGCATAATCAGATCATTTGGGCAATTAAGAAGTGTCTTGAATGCTGAGTGTAAAAGCAATGTCATCAGGAGAACATCTGCCTCCCACTTCTGGGATTCAGGCGTCTTTTATTCCTCACTTTGTGCTCATCCGAGAGAGATGTATCCTCTGCAGAGGATACAGACTTTACTAACAGCATCTTTCTTGTTAGCTTAGTGCAGAGATTCAGTGTAGCTCTAGGTTAATTATAGCAGTAACAAGACAACAGTACTGTGATAAACAAAGCGTGAATCCTTGCTTGTTTGTTTTCCAAGAAAGAGAATAATCTCCTGATAAAGATTTTTAGTTAGTAATTTTTACAACAGACTTGTACTATTGTACGTGTTTAGCTCCTAGATTCGTCCTTTATTAGCGTGACAGTCTTACACTATTATTCTGCTGAATAGCATATTATTTCATAAAAAATCTTGTTTATGCAAAATTTACTTAGTGAGGTTCAGAGATTATACACTAAAATGAGTGTATGGAACCATTCTATAAACCATGGTATCCTTGAAGGCTATTTTTGCCGGAAGGTCATTGCAAGGTATGAGAAAAAATGTCAGAACTTGGGTCATAGTTATTTATGGCACAGAACTCAGAAAGGTGCCGATGCAGAGTAACAAGACAGCAACATAATCCCTACCTTGAAAGACTTGTGATTTTTTTCATGAGGAAGAATAACTGAGACAGTATATTTGAAATGTTTGTTTCCAATTCTAAGAAAATAGCTAAACAAATTCAGAGGTGGTAAAGAAGAGCGGTCCCCAGATTGTGGTCCGGCAGCCAACAGTGAACCAGGAGATATGGTGACCGTATTAAATCATGACCCTTGTCGTATCACCAGTTACAAGTTTCAGTATTAATGCTAGTGTAGCTGTGATGGAGTGAGGACAAAAGCGAGGTACTGTTTTTAGAGAAATTAGACTGAATGTTATAGCTGAAAAAAACACACAGAACCTAGAGCAAAGGCTCAGCAGCAGGTACAGCAGAGTTTAGCTTGTAACTCCAAAAGGTCTCACTTTTGCTGAAAAGTGTGTGTGTGTGTGTAGTGGAGGGGAGTTAAGACATTAACTTGGATAATATTTAGTGTCTGTAAAACATTTTGCTGTTATATAATCTCTCCATTTCTGTCCAGCGTGGGTGAATTCCTTCAAAACCACCTCTGTCTGACAGGTGCAGGAATTAACTGTCCAAGCTTCCTTTTCCACAGCTAGCAAACATAAGAATTAGTCATGCTAACTGGAAATATCAATTACCACGAGAAGACATAGGTCTGCAGCGATCCCAAGAAATGCACACTTCAGTGTGCCCAAGAGAAAGGGGAACACATCAGAATCCAGAATCAGGAGGTCAAAAAACAAAGCTTCCTTTTTTGAAAGGGGGAAATAGAAGTGGGAGGTGAGAGAAAGCGAAGTGGAGGCTGGCCTTTGCTCTCTTTCAAGCTACCTTGTCGTTCTAAAATCCCGGTAGTCTATATTGGAGCTTTGCTTTCAGATAAAGCTAGAGTATTTAGCTGTTTGTGTCCTGGATGCCAAGGAAAGGAAAGTATGCTCTAAAGATGAGTCACAGAATCAGGATGAGATTACTGGAAGGAGCCAATCCTAGCTGGCCATGCCTTTCCTGGACTGGAAAACTCAGTCCTGATGTGACTTGCTGCTGTTGGCTTCAGAGCTGGAAGCCAGGAGATGAGTCACGTGGACTGGTAGAAGCATGGAAGAGCTCATGAGAACTGGCAGCATGCCAAGTAGACTGGCCTTAGGAGGCTTCCTGCCAGAGAAGTTTGCAAGATCTCTGCATGGCCACCCTCCATGCTTGCTACAAATTTAAAGATACTGAAACATGGTGGAGTGGATCTTCAGAAATCTGTATTTAAATATTACTTTGCAGTCACTTTTTCTATAAAGAGGCATCTCGCACCTATAAACAGTAAGCATGTTGTAAATGCTGAGGTAGGTACCAGCTGGGGCTGCATTCGTATCAGATCTCACAAGTTAAACAGAGCAAAATTTCTTAGCTGGTTAGACAAAGGCACACCTTACTAAAAATAATTCCTCCAACAAAAAAAAATCATTATTTATGGTTTCTTAATAGAAACACCATTTTTTCCAATGAAACCTGATAATTTTCAAAATTAATTTCATCAAAATCTAGTTATTATTTTTGAAAAGTGATGATGGGAGGAAACTGGTCAATATATTTCACTCCATTCTGGAATATCTCCAGGTACCCTCATTGGGAAGCACTTAGATAACTTACACATGGGATGGAGCAGGGCAAATTCTGTAGAGAATATCAAAAAAGAAATCTAGATATTGAAGGAAAGCATAACATTGCAGTTGAAAGGGTGATAAGCCAGTGCCTTAGGGCACATGTCACATACACATAAGATCTTCCTGGATAGCTGTGGTAATCAGATAATGTGGGAGGTGGGGATTTTTTCTCCTAAATTAGTTGTCTAAAGTTAGACGTCTAAATCAAAGTTAGTCATCTTAGGCTGTTTTCACAGCAACTGTGGAGAAAGAGGCACCTCCAGGGATGTTACCTCCTTCCATTTTCCATGTAGACTGGTTCAAAGGACTTGCCACTGGACATGCCTCTTTCTCTCCAGTGTCTGAGAAGGCAGGCAGAGCTGTGTAATTCAGCATCAGACAGACAATTTTGAGGTGTGTAAAGGTAGTGAAAGGAATCCCATTCCATGATGCTTTTTGTTGGCTGAATTCCAAGTAGAGGCACTCTGACCGCTCCTTCCCTTTGCATTAATAAATATTCTCCACTTTCTGTCCTAAGCTGGATTTTTTTAGCATTGTTGCATATTAAAGCACTTCTGTGTTCAAGTCCCAAGTTGGCTACATTTTCCTTTTGGATGCTACTCAAATACTCTTTGTAGAGTGCTCTGAATTCCTCTGGGATGAAACAGGTTACACAAATCTTGAGTTACTGTGTTGTGGACAAAGGATAGCAGAACTGACTCATCATGTTAATACTCACAAGGATGTTATTGCAAATGGCCCCAACAGTCGTTTTGTTCATACTCCTTGCTAAGTTCATCCTGAGGCTGACCAGGTCATACTACGATAGACTGATTGCGCACAACCACCACCCTACTGTTAGGAAAGAGCAGTAAGAAATAATGGGTGGGTTTCCAAGACAGGGCTCAGTAAGTCAGCTGCCTAATTCATGTTTAGTTTCCATGAGTTTGAGCTACACAAGTTCTTTAAAATCTTCGCAGAACCCCAGTAAAGTGGGTAGTCCTCGAGGACTAGAATCTTGAGCATGATCCCAAGATTCCCACCTGCAATTTTAGGCAGATCTTAGGCTTTTGTCATGACCAACTTGGAATCTTTATTAACAAAACTTTAGTTCTCACATTGCAAAGTAAGGCTCAGAAATGTGACTTGCTCATACTTTAACAGGCTCAGAGGCCATATGGCAGAGTAAAAGAAAATAATCTTTGAAAAATAGCTCAGTGAAAAGATTTTTCATTCCATCACTGTCCTGTCATGCTGAGGAGCACAAAGAGAAGAGAAGTGCTTATGGGCTGCCATACTTTCCTTGTGCTCTGCTCAATACCAAATGGTCAAGGATAAAAATAGAAGTAGCTGTGCACTGTCTCATGCTGAAGATCAGGTGTGTACAATGAGGAGAGAATTCTCTGCTTAAAACAGAAAAAAATTGTTCAGGTTAATTAATACTCCTGCAAATTTTACCCTGTAGTCAGGGAAATCCACCCACCTTTATGCTCTTTTAAATGCTCGTCTCACACACATTAATATTGGCTGAGATCATTGATTTTATTAAGCAAGTCAGTAATTTTACTTCCTCAGTGATACAAATAAATAGTAAGACTGGTGTTAGAGAAACAGTTTCTATAGCAACTAAAGTTGCTTAAAGTTTTGCTAATTCTTTTCTGTGAGATGTTAGCAGATGTTATGAATGGTGTATCATCTCCCAGTTAGTCATGTTTTCCTTGCACATTCAAAATCATAAGAGGATGGTCCATTAGAAAACTGATTTTCCCAGATACTTTTTGTATTCTTTCTTTGCACGTATTCCTTGGAAACCCAAAGTGTTCCTTTTGAGTTCCAAGACTTTACAAAGAGAAGGAGGCCTAGGAATCTTCATAAATTGCTTTTCAGAATGTTCCTCTGCATTTCAGAAGCGATTTTGATACTGGATGTCTCCTTAATAGGTGCCAAGATCTGCAGTGGGGAGGGTTAAGGTGCATAAACGATCTTTCCCTGAAAGACTCTGTGTAACTTGTAAATAGTTAGCAGCAGGCTGATGACAATTTAAGAACATCTTATGAAAAGCAGTGAGAAATTTCAATAGAAGCCACTTGCTGTTTAGCCTTGTACATGTCCTGCCATATAGGGTGAAGGAAATAATTTGTCCTCTTTCTAAATGAAATGGAGCCTAGTTTTTTCCCTTTAAAGTATGGCAAGCTGGTATTTCCCCATTTGAGCATCCAGAACCCGCTGAATTATAAAGCCTGTTGGTGCCCTGGAAAATCCATGCCTAAACCTCCATGTCCACAGTGTGAGTGGTAGTGTAACCGCGACAGGGTTATTGCACAGTGCTCTGTTGTTGCTCCTTACAGCACACTAAACGAAACAAGAAGTTGCTGCCTTGCTGGCCAGCATGCCCGCTCACACTTGCATCTGTGTGCCTAGAGAGGGCTTGCTGAAATCTGATACTGCAAAGCATGAGGTAAGTGTACTGCATAAAGTAGGAGCTAGCACGTGGCATACAATAAAAATAGCCTAATGTTGAAAGCAATTTTTAAACACCCCCTTCACACCCCTTATTCTCCGTCAGGAGAGAGGGAAGAGCCCCGTATTGTGGGGACCGGGCATGGTGGTCCATCTCTGATGTTACCCAGGTAGCAGAAATGATACTCAGACTGGCATTAGGGAGCTTAGTGAGTAATCACCTGAACTTGAGGTCCCAGGGGAATGTTGCAGAGCTGAATAGATAAGCAGGTGATGAGGAGGAAGAGGGGCATCATTTTTATCTCTGTGCTTCTACTGTGCTGGTGAAACCAATACTGTGTGTTTTTCAGACATCTGCATTTCTGAGATGTTAAAAAATCAGACCAGTTGCCTAAAACTTAAGGCTAAAAAATGCCTCTTACACAAAAAAACTTATCTTAGTCTCTTGTATCATCTCCAGAAGAAAGTTGAGAAGCAACTTGATTGCAGCACATAAATACCATCATGGACAGAATTATCTGGTATGTAAGCACCAGTAAAGCAGAAAAGTAGAACAAGAAAACAGTTGCTGGTGGTTACAGGTATATGCTCTTTGCAAGTGAGACACAGACCTTGAGCAGTGAGGCAGAGTAACTACTGGAAGAAAGTACCACAGAAGGTGGTAGATTCTTTGTCTCTTCACGTCTTTGGGTCAAACCTGAGAAGCCTCCCAGAAGTTGTGAATTAGCAGGCACAAACTGTTCCAGCACTTGGTTAACAAAGGGAAACATTATGGCTTGTGATACTAAAAAGGTCAGATTAGATGGTTTAAAATTCTGCCTGAGTTTAAAATCTGTGGGAAGGGAGTGACTGGTGGGCCTGACGAAAAAAAGCACCGTCTACATGCGATAAGGTCCCCCCGCACACACATGCCTTAGCATGAACCAGGAGGTGGCAGTTATATACGTATGAAAGGGAGGAGGCTTTTTGGGGACATCATGACTGCCCATGAGATGAGAGAAGTTGTCTTCAGTCATTGGACCTGCCATGTCGGGTTCTCCCATGTGGATATGCCACCAAGTCACCAAAGTCACCAGAGGAGAAGCTGAAGAGATCCAAAAGGTCCTCAGGAGCAAGGATGGATACAGCACCACATTCTTGCTCAACCAAATTGATAAATTACAAATAACAGGGCAGGGAGGGGGGGTTATAGGGCAAACCCACATCACTTCCTACAGCTGCCGAGTTCCCCCTCCCAGCCTCCTGGGAACATCAAGCTTTGTCCCTGTGCTGAGAATAAGTATGGAAACTGCAGCTGTGTAGTAAGTGGGGAAATATGTGGCCCTCTCTGCAGTCATAGTCATTACTCGGTTGAATCTGAGCTTTTTGCATCTAAATCACTTTTGGAGTCAGACACAGCTCTAAAATCATTGTGGCATTTTTCCAAGAGGCAAACACAGGGAACATGAAGACAGTATAAAAGCCAACCCTTTTCCCTTTTTGAGGCCAGACCGTTTATAAAACATGAGTTTCTCATGACAGATGAATAAAGGAGCACAACTGATGTGCTTATCATTGTCTCCTTGCTGACAGATGTGCCTGAAATGAAAAATAATAAGAAAAAAATTTTGGGCCTTGCCAGGAGAGCTGACTGCCCACATTACAAATGCCATGAAAAGAGCTTTTCATGACTGGAACCACAGTTCTTAAATGGAGCATGTTTTATCTAGTATCAGTTTCTAGTTTTAAGCATGGGTGTCCCCTACCTCAAATTTCAGTGGCAAAGGAGAGAGGTCTGAATGGGAGGTGTGTAAGGCCTTTGCACTGCGTACAGTCCCAGAGAGCCTCATGTCTCCATCACAGTGCCGCTATTTAGAGGTTGCTAATAGTTGCATTACTCATTCGCTGTGCTTCTCCCAGTGTTCATCATGTTAATGTAAAAGAGTATTCATGGCTTTCAGATTTTATTAGCAAAACCCTAATGCAGCCTCAAGTCAGACAAGTGCTGAAAGTGGGCAGATATGAATCAATCTGTAAATTACCCAGTTTTGGGAAAACTGCATACTTGCCCTGACTATTACTGGATAATTAGGGAAAGTTTACAATTATTTCCTGCCTTTCCTTGGTACTCATTACTAGCAGTCATTGTGTGCTCATCTCCTGCAAAGCAACTTGGTGGAGAGAAGCGTGTTACCAAAGCACAGAAATGTAGCTGTGAAATCACATATGGCAGCAGTCAAATCCGTGTGATCATACAAGCAGTTTTTTACTCATCTTTCAGTCACCTGAAGCTGAAAGGGACACTTGATGGTATCCCTTTAGCTGAGGTTTCCTTTGCAGTCAGATCTGCTATACTGTGACATGACAGTTGCGATATTGATTGCAAAACATCTGCTTCAGTTTAAATACACCTCCGAAATTTCTGTTATCATTAGTCCAAAAATGTATACCTGTATGTAGGTACATAGGTGTATATATTCATATCCCTTTGTGCCCCTTGAATAGATGAATTGTGAATACAATTTATTCTTATTTAGAAATTCCACATTTCTGAGTATATAAACCTTGAGAAGTGCATGTTCTTGTTTGGTGCTACCGTGATGCAATTCTGTTTACAATACCGTTATGTTAGTAATAAGGTCTCTAGCCTCGTTGTCCTGGTAAAATATGTATGTATTATCTTATGCTGTGGAAATATTTTCATCCATTTTTAATTACCCTTTGACTTGCAGGTACGGCATGAATTGCCTAATCCAGTTTGAAGATTTTGCCAATGCTAATGCTTTTCGTCTCCTCAATAAATACCGCAACAAATACTGTACATTTAATGATGATATTCAGGGTGAGTATATTTAGGAAAATGCAAACTTAACCTTCACCGTCTCATGAGGAAAGGTGCTTAAGATCACAAGACTGTTTATTATACAATACTCAGATGTGTGATGAACTTTAGAGTTTACACATAAGCATTTAAAAATATAAACAAAAGCACAGCAGTCTTAAGTGGAAAAGTCAGTCTCTATTGTTTCCAGTAATTTAACTGTTCACTGCAGCAGTGTTGTTCAAGAGAGAAAATGGATCATGTCCTTTAGATTATTAAGGTAATTTAGAGAGTTCCGTTAATTTTCTGTAATCTAGCTCAGACGATGCTGAACAATGCTGACTTTTAACAGTTGTACAAGGTTTTCATGACCCATGTGGTCATTAACTGGTCCTGGCAATGCCCCTCTGTTGTTATCCCCTCTATCACATGGACAAATGATAAGATAAACCAGATTTTTCCTCGCTATGGGTGCAAGCTCCAGGGTAATCTGAGAACCCCCAAGAGTGATTAACATAACTCCTCCAGGGCCAAAAAATAATGACACAGGCAAAGTTGGGGTTAGAACCCAGCATGTCTCCCAGGCCCTGTGAGATTTGGTTGTCAGCAGGCTTGCTTAAATGCACAGAGGGAAGCAAGCCTTATATTGATGGCACCCTGGACTTGCACTGACTTTGCCTTAAACCATTGGAAGCAAAGTTTGCCCATCCATTAGGGACAGGATCTTCCCAACTCTTTAAAAATAACCCATGCTTCTCCTACTAGTTCTTTCACCTTTTCTTCTTTCTTCTAGTCCTGCTTGGCATGTGCAGGAATATCAGAGGTTTGTTGATTTAATTATATGCAGTCAGTTGGTCTCATCCTCACTTGTATTTGAAAGAGGCTGAAAGAAATGCCAATGTCATTTTTCACACAGTGCTGGCTCTTTTGTGAGCAGTCTTTCCAGCAGTATTTCTGTAGCTATTACCCATCTAGCAATGTTTGGCAGTGTTGTGTAACAGATTATTCATATCTGTCATGGCCCAAAACAAGTAAGACCCTAGCTTGTGGGAATACAGTTGGTGTGATGAGATGCATGACCCTACTTGAAGACACTTTCCTGAAGATGTTTTAGAAGCAGAGGAGCTTAAGGCATTTCAGAGAAGGTGAGATACATGTTCCTGTAAAAGAAATCTTTTTAGGTGTTCTTTCCACCCACAAAACCTTTGGTGAAGAGAGGAGCACAGGGGCTAGGTTTTGCAGTCTTGAGTGCAAGAACCGAGAACTCAAACTTCCTTGGTGATGGAGATATGAAGCCCATGAAGGATAAGAAGTAGCTGATTTCTTTTGGATTGGTTGCTCTCTCTGCAAATAGAAGAGGATTCAGTAGCCCAAAGGGAAAGAGACCAGGCGATATGGCAGAAGATCTGTGGGCCTGAATGAAGGTTTTCTTGAGGGAATTAGTGTAAATAGGAAGGGTTTCTTAGATTCACAAAGAGAAGAGTAAGATAACATTAAACCAAAACTAGCTAGCACTGATTGCATGGTAGCAGATAAGGAAAGAAATCCTGCTAATCTTTTGAGCAGGCATGTGATGAGTCAAGAGAAACAAGCCACTTTTTGAGGCTTTTTTATATAACTATCAGAAAGAAAAGGAGATTCGAAGTCAGGTTCTAGTCAGGAATGAGGCTGGGGGATATGTGGGGGCAGATGTAACTTGGATCTGCTTAGTTAACTCTGTCTTAGAATCATGTCAGAGTTTAATGGAGTCTAAACTGGGATGAGTAATCTAATTTACACACCCTGATATATCCCTCTGTATCCTTAGATTATATGAGAAAGGTAGGAAGTGCCATTCTCTAACTTCTTACACCCTCCTGTTCTTTGTTTTTCCTGTACGCTCTCTCTTTCCTAACGTGCTGCTTGTTCATGACTTGCCTATTTAAAAAGTGGGAGAGTTTAATGCAAGCTGTGTTTTAAATCATTAGCGGAAATTATACAAAACCCTGTGTAAACACTCCTTATGCATTTTACTCAAGTCAAGCAGGAACAGACCTCCAGAAGCCTGAATGATCTAAGCTTCAGAGCTGGCATTGATTTAAGAATATTGATTTAAAACACATCCTAGGCACAAACAGTGCAAGTTAGGTCAGGCCTGAGCTGTAACCATTTAAACTTACTGCCCATTGCTTAGTGGGACTATGAATGCAAGAGAGCCCACTTTGGCCTAACACGCGTGCACACACACACACACACGCACAGAGGAGGTGTGGGAAGAAAGTATAAAGTGCTCCACTTAATCTCCCTTAGGTCTCCCTCTTGCTGCCCTAGTGCCTACACAAACCAAAAGCACTTTTAAATATTAATGCCTCCTTTCTTTTCTCCCACAAATTACTGTATTGCCAAATCCATCCTACCCCAACGGAGTTAAAATGACTCAGACCCCTTCTGGCTGCAGCCAGCCTGCTGATGCTGAGCGGGACGCCTGCCAGGTACCACGAACTGGGGTGAGGCGATTGCTCTTATTATGAAGCTCGTTAGCCTGGGAGCTAGCAGGAACCGGCTCCCAGCGCCCGCCGTGTGGGAGTTCCCCATTAAGGGAGCACTTCTCCTTCCTCTATGGGGTGATGACATCACTCCTTTCCCAGCTCTGTCTGGGTTCATACAACGGGCAAGAGCTTCAGTTTCAGCTATAAGGGAGAAAACTGATTGTCATTTCTCCCTGTTTCCCAGTAAAGTACCAGGGCAGTGCAGCAAATGTGAAATTGGAGGGATATGAGAATGCCTTCGATCCTGCTTTTTCTACTATAACTTTGCTCAACTTAACTGTACAGGGTGATGATAAGACAGTAGACAACTGAGAAGTATTACAAAGGTGTAAACTCTTGTGAACCCCTGACACAAACATCCTTGGATTCCTGTTTCATGCAAGAAGATTCATACAAGCAGAGAGAAGTTATGTTGGAAGGGACCTCTGGACCACCTGGTCCAACCCCCTCACTCAGTAGAGCTAGTTTCAAGCTTAGATTCAACTTTAACCTTAAATCAGGTTCCTTGGGACCTTTTTCCAGACAAGCAATTTTGAATATCTCCAAAGATGGAGAATCACAACCTCTTTTGGCTACCTGTTTCAGTGTTTGCTCATCTTCCTTGTGATTGTTTTTCCTAATACCTAATTGGAATTTGCCTACATGCAGCTTATGTTCATTGCCCTTCATCCTTTCACTGTACACTTCTGAGAAGTCTGGCACTGTCTTCTCTGAAACCATCAGAATCAAGTCTTAAGTCGAAAAGTGAATCTCCATTGGTTCCAGTAGCTGTTGACAGCAGTTAGATGCCCTCTTACCCTTCTCTAGCCTAATCAAACCCAGGTCCCTCAACCCACCACATACACCATGTATCCCACCACCCTAATTATGTTGATGGCCCTCATCTGAACTCACTCCAGTTTGTCAATGCATTCGGAGCCCCAAACTGGATATGGTACTCTAGATATGATCTCAAAAGTGCTGAAATAGAAATAATCACTTCCACTGACCTGCTGCCTACACTTCTGCTGATGCAGCCCATGATGTTGTTGGCTACCTGTACTGCTGGCTTATCTTCAACTTGTCCAGCAGGACTGCTGGGTCCTCTTCTGCAAAGCTGCTTTCCATCAGTCATCCCCGAGTCTGTGCTACTGCATGGGATTATTCCTTCCCAGGTACAGAACTTTGCATTTGCCTTTGCTGACCTTCATGAGATTCCTGTGAGCCCATTTCTCCAGGCTGTTGAGGTCCTTCTGAGTGACAGCCATTTCAGTCATTATCGCCAATTTGTTACCATCCATGAGCTTGCTTGGGTGCACTCTGTTTTATCATCCAGGTTGTTAATAGACAAATAGTATTGGCCTCAGTATAGACCTCTGAGGAACTCTGGTAACCAGCTGCCATTTGCACTTTATACCACTCACCACAACCCATTAAGCCAAACAGCTTAGCCAGTTTTTCATCCGCCTTGCAGTCCACTTAGTTTGTGTCTCTTCAATTTGGCAGCAAGTTTGCTATGGAAGATCACTTCAAAGATCTTGCGCAGGTCAAGGTAAGCAACGCTTCCCACCTTCCCCTTGTCCGCATAGCCAGTTATCTCACCATAGAAGGCAGTCACATAGGTTAGTCATGATTTGCCTTAGGAAATCCATGCTGTTCTCAATCATTGCCTTGTCCTTCATGTGCTGAGACCGTCCAGGAGGATTTGCTTCATAATCTTCCCAGGGACTGAGATTAGGCTGACGGATCTGTAATTCCCTAGATCCTCCTTCTGGCCCTTTTTGAAGTTGGATGTAACATTTTTCTTTTTCCAGTCATCAGGAACTTCCTGTGATCACCACAGCTTCTCAAAGAACAACCTTGTAATGACACTGGCCAGATCCTTCAGCATCATCAGATGCATCTGATCAGGTCCTGTGGAATTTTATCTGTTGAATAATTCCTGCTGAATTAGGCGGGAGTCCATAGGCTTGTATATTTACAGGTCTCTAAAGTTCTCAGCATGGCACTAGGGCTCTACATACACATGCCTCACTGTCTTTGTGGTAAAGATCCTGTCTAATTCTAGCTCAGCCTTCCAAGATGCGTAAGGGATACTCGCAAAAATCAGTAGGAGTCTTAGGAGTCTATGCCTGGGCTGAGCAGAAGTGAGATCAAGCCTGTGTTTGAGACTGGACTACTTGGCTTGCTGAACTTATATCTTTATGCTTCAACAGAGATCCTTCAGTATTACAGACTAAGTTATCTGAGTGGACATAACAAAAAAGTTGTTCGTAATGAAAGGCATTGAACACTGGGACAAGTTGCCCAGAGAGGCTCTGGGATCTCTATCCTTGGACAAGGCCCTAAGCAACTTAATCTAACTTTTAGGCTGGCCCTGCTTTAAGCAGTTCTGGACTAGATGACCTCCAGACATCTTTACCAGCCTTTATTTTTCTATGAAAGGTTCGTGCTCCTGATTCATCGATGTGTTACCCTCTATATTCACTCACATATCAGGCATGAATTCCTCAGGCTCAGATGTCTGCCTAATACTGAACAGCAGAAGTTGTTCTGCAAGTTTAGTCAGAATTGCAGGAAAATGAAGAAAAGAAATCTCTTATGTGTTATTTAATTAATTGTATCTGATCATATCATTCAAAAGTCTTTGACATACATGGGCAGGGCAGAAAGAATAGTACACAGAAGCATAAACCCTGGTATCTCCTGATTCTGGGCATCTTTTGCAGTCTCTTAGAACTAGATCTGATGCATTGATAGCTTTGACCACTGATTTTGAGTGTTTTAGATTTCTCCATATCCAGCTTGAGATACAGATACAGCTTGTGAATAGACTTGATTTCTAAAATAGGCTGAACACCTGCATCCTGCAAATGAGACTTCTTCAGGGCACCTCGAGATGGGAAACCTTAATCACTAGCTACTTTAAAAAAGCTCAGACTTTTGTATTTCCATAATTTCTCCACAACTAAAGTGGGCTATGAACTATGCACAGGGATGATTCCTTTCCACAGAATCCCTCTGAGTCTTTTCACAGTCCTTAGAGCAATGGTTCCTCTTTTTTGTTGGTTTCTTGACAGAGTCTCAAAATGCCTCTTGAACCACCAAGCACCCTTATCATTATCCTAACAGATAACCTTTCCATAACCCTTCCAGGACACTTTAGGAAGCAGTGTCTTAGCCTGGAAGAGTATTGCTTCCAGGCCTTAGTGGGGGTTAAGAACAGCCAGACTCCAGAACCACAAATCCAAATGGCTGCAAACATTCGGGTGGTTGGAAAGCAATTTGTGCAAACATGGCCCATTTTGCAGACAAATTTCCATGTGCTTTGAGGAGCAGGCCTAGTTTTTGGCAACACATTGAGTAATTTCAGCGGATTAAAATGGTACAGTATCTTATTTTGTTGTTTCAGCTGGCGGGGAAAATGCATCAGTAATTATCACAGGAAACTAAGGGGGGGCAGGAGGGGGAGAGGAGCACAATAGGAAGGGAGCACTGGAAGATACCGTGCTGCAGAACAAAGCAGGCTATGTCCTGCCAGGCAGCTCCTGAACAGCATGCTTTCCCTGTGGGGATTTACCCTGGCTGAAGATAGATGTTCTCAGTCCTGTAGGGATTCACCATTACAAGACCCTTTTGGACCTGTTGTGCCCAGCAGCAGAAGAGGCTTCTGCATTTTCCCTTGATAGTATTACAGTTAACTGTTTAAGGGCCAGTTCCTAGACTCATATCTAAATCACTCGTTGACTGCTAAACAAGCCGTATCAGAACGGCCCAGCCTCACTTTCTTGAGTTTATTGGTGCAGTGCCGGAAGGATCTGGTCCATGTGTTCTGTCAGTTCAGGGCTGTTCCATTTGGTCCTCTTTCCTCTCCTGCTTTTCTTCTTCACTGTTCTTCTTGTTCGCTAAATGCCATTGCAAACTTCTTTGCAGTAAAGAGCATAAAATACCTCTGTATAAAGATTTCTGTGATCTTCAGGCAAAGTCTGGGATAAGGAGGCAAAATGAACGTAATAAGGCTGTGCTCTGAGCTTCTGGATTACCTTGTTGCTATAAAGCACTAACAGAGCCTCCACTGCTGTCATGGGGTAGGGGATGCTTTCTCGAGAAGTGCTGGAAGCTGCCTGCTGTCGTCTGCCTTTATGAACATGTGGATTCAGTCTGTTGGCACAGCACAGTGTGTTGCAAACCCACAGTCACCGTATGTGCTCTCTGGCAGTCTATGCAGAATGGCCCTGTTTCAGCTGTACTTCCATTTGAAGGCAATAATACTGGTCAAGGTTGTGACATAATTTTAAGGCAGTGCAGTTTACAGTCCAAGCACTGTACTGTCTGAAGAGAAAAACAGGCACCTAGAGATGACTTGCATTTGATATTCACTAGGCATCTACTTTAGCTTGAGATCTGCATCTCCGCTGTCAGAGAGCTTTTCATCACACCACCACCTCCAGAGAACATCTTCCAGGTCACCAGTGTTCCTAAACTTGTTACTGGAAAAAGTGAGTTCCTTCCCCGAGCATTGATGCCTTGCTTGTCACTGCTGTTTTCCTTCACATGGTCCACACCATTTCTAGGTTTACTTTCTTAATGTCTTACTGAGGCCCCTTGGGGGAAGGATAACAATAGCCCACAGTCCTGGAGGTGAAGACCTTGATCTGCAAACACTTTAGCAGCTCTTTGCTTCAGCTTTGTTATATTTGACTTTTGATGATGCATTTGGAGTGCATCTGGACAAGGTCCACTTTGCTTTCCAGTAACAAGCTGAATGGCAACTGCTGCAGGGAGTTAATGATGTGAACCAGGATTTGGAAAAGCTGTATGCTCTGCATCCATAAATTTAGATCTATTTTCTTGGCTGCCCTTTACCGGAACTGTTAAGCTGGTGTTTGCTGTTCCCTGGGCCCTAACTCTGGCATGATTTTGATGGGGTAAAATAAGGAGGAGGGGCGAGGGTAAACATTAGAAGGTGGGATTGAATTTGGCCATCCCTTCCTCCAGTGTGCTGTGTTGAAGGAGGAATCACCTGCATGGGCCCTGTATAAAGAAAGGGGCGTCTGTGTGGGTGCATGCTCCCATCGCTGCTGCTGTCAGAAAGAATGGACTCAGCCCAGATGCTGGTTCTGGGCCCTGAACAATTCATGGCTGTTGGAAAGTTCTGCTCCTCTCGCTCTGCCATGCCACACAGCTCTCTCCCCACCATGCTGTGGCAGATGCTCTGCTCCACTGAGCCACGACGTGGGCTGGCAGGGAAAGGGCAGCACCAGCACTCACCATGGCGGGGAAATCCTGCTCGCAAACATGCCCAGTGTCCCTGTTTCCACCATGTCCCCTTAGCCACTGGGTGCTTTCATACGTGGTACAACTTTGATGTCGGCACTGGGCCGGACTTTCCCTGTAGCGCTCGTGCCAGGGCTGCCTCTGACTCGATATGCGAGGCTCTTCGTCTCTGCGCGTCTGCTCTCCCCACGCTGAAAGTAGGATAGCGGTCCTCAGATATGGGTGCAGCTGGGCTGGAGCCTTTACTGCTTGTGCTGTGTCTTGAAGTTGTGAAGCAGATCCTTTCTCCTTGGTTTTGCTCCAGTGTAACTCCACTGACATCTGTGGGGCTTCTTCTGACTTACACTAGTGTAAGTGGAAAAATCAATCTCAAGGTTTTTTTCTTAATATTCACAATATTCCGAATGTGCCTGAGTCTTACAGATTAATTCTTGCTGGGGTTGCCATTTTTCCTGAAGGTACCTTAATTTTAAATGCACCTTTTCTTTGTTAGTCCTATTTCTCTGGACTCTCTGGAGACGATCCTGAGACCTGCTTGTTATTTTGTGATATTATCTTGAGCATTCACTTTAAGTCTTGAAAGAAAGAGACAATTTGTGAGCATTTTCCTTTCTTCTCTCTGTGCCCCTGCATATCTCTTCCCCACCTCAGATACAGACCAGCCAAGCTGGCTCTTGCTAATTACTTAAGGAAGTAGTTATCTGCAATAATGGCATTCAATCTCTTTGGAAAACAGAGAGATTAACTTGTCGAAGGGTGGTTGTTCTTTTCTTGCCACAACTCGTGGTGACGGCTTTTTTTTCCCCATCTCATTTTGTGGTCTTTTTAGAATTGAAGCACACTGATTAGCCAATTCCTTATACAAACCAGCTGTGAAATCTCCTCCATAGAGATGCTCTGTTGTTCCATGCTCTGAAATTGTAATTATCAAAGAAAAATATTGAGCTGAGGCCAAGGTACAGTAACTTTGTTACTTGAGTAATGGGGGTGAGATGCAGTTTGGGAGACATGGAAGGATTAGAAACACATTGGTGAGAGAGAGGAGTGTTATTAGGAATGGCAGAGCTGAACAGAGTCCTGCTGTTACGTCGGCAGATCGGTAATGCAAGCGCAGGGAGATGAGCAGCGGCACACCCTGTCCCACAGGCTTCCACGCAGCTAAGCGCGTATCGCGCTGCAGACTTCAGTCCACGCACCCTTTCCTCCTGTACAACCCGCTCCTCAAGTGCTTGCTCGTAACGTGTTTAAAAGGACTGAGAGTCCCGCTGCAGAATGTGCCACAGACGTTTTCCACTTGTTTCAGTGGATTTGCAGACCCAGACAGAAACCAGCATTTGTCCCGTCAGACTCCTCAACACTCACAGGGTATAAAGCAATTTTGCCTGGGAGAGAACCAAGAGAAAAAAGATGTTTCTCCAGTTACATTTCTTCTTTTAAATACTTTCTAAGCATCTATTGCCACTAATGCTGTGATCTGTCTCAAGACTAACACTGTCCTGCTGTAGTTGTTCCTCTTTTTTTCCTCTGACCAGTCACCCAGTCCCAGCTATGCAGGGATGTGGACACAGCCGCAGTAAGCATGGGGAGATAGTGCCCCGCTGCGCATGTGCATATGTGTAGGTGTTCGCAGTCTTTCTACTGCATGTCACAAGCGTGGCATCACTGACTAGGACCTTGATCTCTCCCCACTTCTTTGCAGTTCAGCCTGCTAGGGTGGGATCCCTCTCTCCAAACTTTAGATGCCTGCAGTGTAAGTGGCTACATGTCAGCCAGTTTTCTTGGCGCCCTTAAAGAATGGTGATGGTAGAGAGACACTTGCAGGGCGCATTGCACTTGACCTAATTCAGATGTCTGCTTTAGGATGAGCAGAATCATACATGTTTATTCAGAGGAGTCCTATCTTTAGCAAACCAAGCAGTCCTCCCTCAGTTATCTGAGTTAACAAATATTAATGTTAATAATATTAATATTCAAGCCTTAGAGCACTCAGCAGCTGGTTCCCCCCCGCCCCGCCCAAACTCCCCTTTAAACTGACTGAGCCCAGATGTTCTGTATCTGGTAATAAACCAATACAAACTGTTTTCTGAGCCAGTGAAGGGAATTCGTCCTCAGTACTAAAGCGTGCCTCTCAAGTGATTCCTTGCAAGAAAGAGGCTTAAGAAATCACAGTCTGTGATATTAAATTGTTAGTCTAGTCCATTTTATACCTAAGACCCAGATGCTTGCAGTGCCATCACAAGTATTAAATGACACTGTTGTGTCACTGCGGCACCAACATTTGCTTCAGGAATGTGGCCATTGCCACTTCTGCTAAACCAGAATCTCTGTTAGGTGGCACTAGGTATTCATTTTAGGAGTTAGACCAGAACTAAACGAATTCTGAATTACAAAAGCAAAACTTTGGTGACATGATGGTACTGACAATCATTTTTGGTTTGAACAATAAAGATTCTCTTTGTCAGAATAGCTTATATCAGTTCCCTAAGCAAAATAAGCCATCTCAGTAACAGTATTTCTCTGCTAGAATAACTGCTCATACTAGGTTTTCTGTTCCGCGAGAGACAAAATCATTCCCTGATGCCATGATACACCCAGAGGTTCCTAGTTTAGCCGTGGCTTTTGCACTAAAGAAGAGGCGCAGGTAAAGCTCAATTTATTTTCCACATCCTTGACATATGTAGCAGCACCATCTGCTGGTTTCACTGTTCGTGGTCATGCTCTGGCCATGAACTGCTCACATTTAGCTCACTCCTGTGTTTGCTGACGCCTGGCAGCACCCTGGGCTGTGGTGCACTGGCTGATTAAAACCCTGCTCATCTGGACAGACAAGAAAGGAGGAAATGTTGGAGGCTTCTTAACCTAAAAGGGTTTAGGTTATCTTCTGAGGATAAATATTTCAAAGTGGAGAAGGCACTCAGATTCTGTAGTGACAGGGCCTAAGAGAAAGGTTCCCACCACAAGCTTTCTAACCAGTAGTGTAGAATATCTCTTTGCCAGGATGACCATCTCACAGTGTTTCTCTCTTTTCAGGCACTGCGTCCGTTGCAGTAGCTGGCATCTTTGCAGCCTTAAGGATCACGAAGAACAAGCTCTCTGACCATAAGTTTGTTTTCCAGGGAGCTGGAGAGGTAGGAATGTTCTTGAGTTTGTTCCTAAATATCACCTAAATTCAAATTTAGAGAAAAATTAACCATGAAACTTTCTGTAAGGCTTAGCTTCACGAAGACAAACCACAGAAGCAGGTCACTTGTCACCGGGCAGGAGTGGGTCCCACAGGTGGATCTTGTTGCTGCAATCTCTCGGTGATGTCTTGGCCTGTGAGTCCTGGGCAGGCCTCCTGGATGCTATGAGGCTGCCCATATGTCAGTGGGGCTTTAATGTGACTTGAGGAAAGTCCCTTATGAGGCAGGGTGCTGCATTAGCTTCAAGGACACTGGTTTGGGTCCTCAGGGATGGTATTTAGGGGAAACTAGATCCTCTTTAGCAACAGAGTCAAAATGATTTGGACTCAAAGGAGTCTAAGCCTGTCCAGGACTGCCTGTTCCCTCAGGCAGGAGTGGGAGAAAAGGGGATTCTTCCCTTGGAAGTCCTTCTGATGCAGCACTCCCACTTCTGCTTTGAGTTCCTCCGTGCTGGCATCATCACCAATGTCTTCCTGTTCGGCGTATGCCCCTTCCCCTCCCCTTCAGCGGCCAGGTGAATGATAGAGACAGCCTTTCCCTGTCAAGGTACCAGCTCCACTGCTCCAGCCTCAGCCTCTTGGAGAAGCCCACAACATTTGAGGAAGTCAGCCCTGACTCTTCAGGCTGGCCCAGTCTCATTCAAACAGGCAGCCTGCCCTGCTGGACAATTATTTTTTGATTTATGGTAGCACCTGCAATGCTAAAACTTGCCTCATGCCAAGACACTGTACAACCACAGAGCAAAAAGCTCCCTGCTTTCTGCAGGGCAGAGTGGCCCAACGCATCCCTTATTTAAAAACTTTCTCCAAAAGACATTGCTACCCCCATGAGGTGTATGTTTACTGCATCTGTGTTCCAGGCTGCGATGGGCATAGCTCATCTCATCATCATGGCCATGGAAAAGGAAGGAATTTCACGAGAAGATGCCATCAGAAAAATCTGGATGGTGGACTCAAAGGGTCTGATTGTCAAGGTAAATCCTTCTTCAAGGGTCTGAGTGTCAAGGTGAATCTGTCTCTCATGCTTAGCTCCACTCCCCCTGCACCTCCCACAGGCTTGAGTGAGGCCAGAGCAGGCAGATGCCTCAGACCCTGCTCAGCCCTGCAGTAAGGGCTGCAGTTCTACCAGGGTCAACAGGGCTGTTCCTGCTCTCAGCAGGGCAGGGTCTCATGGGTACGACAGTGTGCCACCGACTGTCCTAAAGGCAACGCTTTGGGCCAGGCCTCTTAGTAAAGCAGTAGGATGCTCTGCTGTCTCAGTAGTTTTGTAATGCTAGGTGGCCCTGGCGCCAGAAGTATTAGGTGCCATACGGGGTATTAAAACAGCAATGTTGTGCCCTGCTTTGTCTTCCAGCCTGGCTGAACTCTACTCTGCACTCCCTGAGTCCTCAGGGCCTCTGCCCTTGTCCTCCCCAGACTCGAGGAGACTTGTGTTACTTGCCCACCTTCTCTGCCTTGCCAGCCAAATCCTTCCTCTACACAAGCAATGTATTTTGGTGGGGGGCAGAGAAGCAGAGGCCAGCCCCACATGACATCATATCAGCTACTCAGTGCCTGGCTGGTTGGTGCTGAGAGGCTCCTCTGAGGAGCCTGGCTGAAGACCAGGGCTGGGAGAAGGAATGAGCTGATGAGTTACTAGTTGTGTCTCCAGCTTTTGTCAACAGCCCTAAATTTGACTCCTTCTTTTCCCTCACAGGGGAGGAGCCACCTGAACCATGAGAAAGAGATGTTTGCCCAGGACCACCCCAGTGTGAACACGCTGGAGGAGGTTGTGCAGAAAGTGAAGCCTACAGCAATTATAGGTGGAGTTCCCGTAATGTGACCTTTCTACGACTGTTCAGCTCTTAGGAAAATTTCTGTCTTTCTTGCAGGGCCTCCTTTTGTTCTCCCCGTCAACACACATTGAGCTTTTTTTGCCCCCATTTTGTCAGCTGAATTCTCCACGTCCTTTTCCCTTAGACTGTGAGGCACAGGCTGCCTCTCTGTTGGACCTGTAGAAATGCTCACAGCCAGGGCTGCAGAGGGAGTTCTCAGAGCAGGGCAGGATCTGGGGCTCTCAGCACTGAGCACGGTGCAGGCAGCCCAGGCACGACGGCGCTTACGGCAAGTACCACAGGCAGGTCTTTGGGAGGGCAAGTGCTGAACGCTGCAGCCAGGCCATCGCAAACACTGATCTCCATCCTGCCTGGCAGAGCAGAGGGCTTTATTTTGAGACAGGGCTTTTGATCTCACCATAACATGACAATGAAACATTCCTACCTGTATCTTCAGAGATGAAGCCTTTTCCCTCCTGCAGTTGTGTTGTTAGCATTCAAGAGAGATCAGTCCAGTGCAGTGAAGTCAGAGAGTCAGAAAGCACCTGCTCACTCTGCTGTTATTGTTTCAGGTGTTGCAGCCATTGCAGGTGCTTTCACTGAGAAGATTTTAAAGGACATGGCAGCATTCAATGAGCGGCCCATCATTTTTGCCCTGAGCAACCCCACAAGTAAAGCAGAGTGCACAGCGGAGCAGTGCTATCGCGTCACCGAGGTACTTGATCTCAGCAGAGTGAAGCCGGGAGCTTGTGGCATGCTATGGCCCTGACCATACCAGACTGCACAGCGGTGCATGGTGGGAGGACAAGAGACAAGGGGCATAATTTGAAATGAGGGATCCACGCTGGTTATAAAGAAAAAGGTTTACACTCTGAGGACAGTCTGGCAGTGAAACAGAGGCCCAGAGAGGTTATGCAGTCCCTGTCCTGGAGGTCTTTCAGTACCCCACTGGATAAAGCCCTGAGCAACCTGGTCTGACCTCAGAGCTGACCCTGCTTTGTGCAAGAGTTTGGATTAGAGACCTCCTGAGGGTCCCTTCCAACCTGAATTATCTGGTGATCCTAGGAAGAAAGCAGTTGCTTCCCTTGTCTGCTGCTGTCTGCTTGAGATACGGCACCCTCCCAAGTTACTCCCCTGTGTTTTGCCGCCCTAGTAATTTATGTAAGTTTTGTCACCCAGCTCAGACCCAGTGTCAGTCAAGAATTATTGTCATATGCATTGACCTGGAGGAGTGAGGAGGCCTTGGCTCACCCTCCACTTTGCCCCCACCTCCTGCTTCCCTGTCATAGTGCTGCTGGCTGGGACAGTTACACAGCCCCCAGGCCTTTACCCCACCCTTTAGGAGCCTCTCTGCACTCCAAGGACAGTCGATAGGGAGGAACAGAGATGACTTCTTAGCAGGTTCAGAGCACCTGCAGTTGGGCAGTGCAAACACTCAGTGCTTGGCAGCCCTGTTCTGCATGGCTCTGGTGACCAGGCCCTCAAGGAATATCAGCTAGTGCTTGGTCTGATGGAGATGCTTCTTGCTGCCTGGCTGGACAATTGGCCACGTGGTCCCCTGAGAACAGATTGTGGAGAGCAGCAGGAGTGTAAAACATCTCTTCCACATTTGGGTGCCTCTTTCTGTCTCTTTGATCAGGGCCGGGGAATATTTGCAAGCGGGAGTCCGTTCTCGAAGGTAACCCTGCCCAACGGACAGACCTTCTTCCCTGGCCAGGGAAACAATGCCTACGTCTTCCCGGGAGTGGCGCTGGGAGTCATTGCTTGCGGGGTCCGGCACATCTCTGACGATATCTTCCTCACCACAGCAGAGGTTTCCAAGTGGCATTTAACTATATTTTCTAAAGAAATGATAAGGTGCACATGCATTTTCTAGAACCTGTTGAGTGGAAATTGCACAGTCTCAGCAAAAGGCTGTAGCTTTTTCCAGTGTCAGGGAAGGCTTATGTTTCCATTGTGGCTACAAAGGTGCTTGCAGGAGCCGCGACAGGGCTCCCTTTATTCTCCGTGACTGCCATCCTTTATACCTGTATTCAGGACCTGCCTAAGCAGAGCACTGCCATTGTCCTGGCTCCAGTTCTGAGTGTGGAATGAAATCCTACACACACGCATTCTGAATAATTCAGCAGTTTGCATTGAGAGTTACTCCTAACTCCATCATTACTGAGGTTTTAGTGTTTAATCCTAGTGAATGTGGTACGTGCTTAAAACGATCACTGTAACTACGTTCCTCTTCTTCTAGTCTATTGCAGCTGAGGTCACAGAGCAGAACCTGGCAGAAGGAAGACTATATCCCCCCTTGGATAGTATCAGAGAGGTGTCTTTCAAAATCGCTGTGAAAGTAAGAACTCATTTACTTCCACTTTCTGTGGCAGAGAGGACAGGAATTGCCCATTTCATTTTATGATTTTTATTTCCTCTTATACTGTAGCCTAAAGCAGTGATTCTCAGGAATCCTTCTGTGTTCATGCCAGAATTGCTGCTTCCATTTCTCCTATAATTAAACGCCAGATTTGAAAAATACCTCCTGATTCTGGGTGTCTCACAAAGCTCTGCTTTATCACTTGGAACTGTGATTCATCAGGACCTCCAGAAATCAGGTTTAGGGTTAACATCAAATATGGAGCAAGTTGCCAGAAGGTTTTAGGCTCCAAATTCCTTGTGAAACTTCTCCTCCTTTTGAATTTGATAGGTATCTAAGCACCTAAATAAAATTTTGGATCTGGGCTTGCTTGTCTAATTTGGGCATTTCTGTCCTGTGTACACCTAATTCATAATTCCTATTCAGGTCTCCAAAAAAGTAACATGCTTCCAAGGGGGTGGAGCATCCACTGAGAATCGCATTGGCCTGGTGGGAGTTGCTGAGGAGCTAAGGCTGTGAGTGGTGGTGGTTAAAGGGCTCTTTACCTCCTTTAATTGTGCACTGCAACCATTTCACTAGGGCAGGGGAGTGCATTTTTAAGCAGCTACTAACTACAGGCAGTTTTTATTCCTTCACTGGATGAAGCACAGCTGACTCAGGGGATTGCACAAAGAGAAATGAGCAAAACAGGTCCCAATTTTGAAGGAAAAAAAGGGGGGAAATATGACTAGGGCTGAACTGCGGTTGTTTTCAACTGGATATGAGAATAAATGTGTCAAGATTATTTCCTCAGCTTATCTTACTTATCTTTTTGCAGGTTGTTGACTGGGCCTACAAGCATGATCTTGCTTCTTGGTACCCCGAGCCAGCAGACAAGGAAGCCTTTGTGAGACGACTCATTTACAGTCCTGATTACGATTCGTTTGTCATTGATGATTATAAGTGGCCCGCCACAGCCATGCAAACGCAAGATGTATAAGTTTTTGTGAGAACTGTTTTCTTTTTTTCCATCAGTTCCCATGGCTCATAGCATTGCTGACATAAATGCACCTCCAAGGTTGCAGAATGATAAATGTAACTGAATCCAAGTCCTTTTTTTACTTTCTGCTGCCTTTTCTCTGTCGGAGCACATCAACAAGGAATAAAACAGAGCCAACACTGGGCACTCAGTACTTTAAGGAGAGAGAGAGACTGTAACTGCAGCCTGGCACAGTCAGTCTGCACTGCAGGTTTTGCCATCATATAAAGCGCTGTCGCCTCCACGAACATTGTTGTCCCCTTCGCAGTCTCCCTCCTTCATTTGAAAACATGACCTCTAGGCTGTAGAGTAGCAGGCAGAGAGGGAGGCAGAGAGCCCTCACAAGTGACAGGAGTCCTCCAAAGATGGGCACCTAGCTGAAAATATTCATAGGGTTCATTTTCTCAAAAAAAGAGGCTCAGTGACTTCTTATCAAAACCATGAGTCTAATATGGTCTTGTCGTATTTTCTAGCCCTCCAGTCCCCAGCCAGTAACACTCATATAAGCCAGGAGTAGCTGCTGCTCCGGAAGCTACTGGCATCTTACAGGACATCCTCTCAAAAACCTGCCACGCTGATAGTAGCCTCCCCACAGTTATAGTTACTGCTGAGTTATCTCTCCCCTCACACTTCCAGAGCTCTACGAAAATCCTTCAATAAGTAACATGAACACAGCTGGAATTCAAACAGAAACTTCTTTTAGAAAAACCCCTGGAGGTTGTGACAGCGATCTGTAACTGTAAGGCTCGTTCTTGTAACTATCACGCTCGAATGACAGGCCCAGGATATGCGGGCATATTCCAACAGCCCTTCCTTACCTGGTACCAATACGCCTTGAATGTTCTCAGGGAATATCAGTAGGGTTTCCACTTGTAGGTTTTTTGGGGGATTTTTTTTTCCCCACTGATCAGAAAAACACTCCTCGAAGTATTGCAATCATTAAATGAAACTGGAAAATTTATTCTGCTCTTTAAATGCAAGTTTTAAATTGACAAGGCTCGGCTTACCAAATCTGGCAGTTATGGCATGGGATGAGCCTCTGGCTATTGTCAAGCTAATCGTTAAGGCACTGAAAGGGAACACAGAAGTTGGTCTCTTGTGAAGTGTTAAAAAATATTTGCCACCAAAACAGCCACAAACGTGTGCAGCTGCAGAGAGACAGGACACAAGATATTCTGAACCACACAGATGCACAGAGCTGTGATGAGAAGGGAGTGGAGGGGAAAGATGGGCAGTGTGGGTGTAGCAACCAAGAGCTCGCCTTGCACCCCTGCTACACTGAACTGACAGCCCACAAAAATGCTTCTTTGCCAGAGGCTTGAACCACACTGCTCAAAGCCTTTTGTTTCCTTTTCCAGTAACTATTAGAATTAAACCAACGTGCTACATTTCCACAGTTTGAATCCTAATGGAGGGAGGTCCCCAGTTTGCTGAAAGACCCCAGTCCTGTCTGGGCTGGCTTGGAGGCCTGGCTGTCAGCCCAAGCTGTACATGAAGCTGCATGCTGGATGCAATGGGGGTGTCAGTCAAGCACTGCAAGTGGTTGTCCTTCAGGCCCAGGCTGCCACCTGAGCAGCCTTTGGGCTCCTCATGGATCCATTCTGCATAGAAGCCCCTGTGTGGTCCACAGACAGCTCCAAAGGGCAGTTCAGCCCAGCTCGAGAGGTGCCTGCTTAACCTCACTTCCTCACTCTCAGCTCAGCTGTCCTCAGCTGCCTCAAGAGAAGCCACCTGGGGCTGGCCCAGAAGCCAAGTGTCCCGTTCCCAGGGGAGTGCATGTGCAGGGAGCTCAGAGCCCCACCTCTTCGGTGGCAGCGATGTGCATCTGACAATCCCTTGCACACGCTTACCATTCTTTGCCTATGGACACTGTGAGAAGTGCAGTCCCAGGAGAGCTGGACACATTGGAAGCCCTGCCTGTGGCCTGCTTGGCACGTCCCTCACAGTCAAGGAGTTACCATCCCACCCCAAGCAACTTGACAGTGCTCACAAGCTGCCCCTTGAGCTCTGCTACTGAAGAAGGCCAGGGGAGAAGCCAACTCCTCCTGCCAACCTACACAGGCCTTCTGGACCCCTGCAGGCCTCATCCACCCCTCTTCCCCTCTCCACAGCACAGGCACCACAGGGACCAGCTGAGCTCCAAGGTGGTGGCTCTTCCCTGCGCAGGCCCACAGCTCCCACTTCACATGCACCATCTGCAGCTGTGCTGCCTTGAGGCTTAGGAACGCTTCACGCAGCTTCTGGTCCAGCTGAATGGTCTGAGCATTTCATTACCAAGCATTCGTGTAAGGCGGTAGAGCCACTACCTGCCTGCACGAGCTGTTTTCATACCGCAACAATGGCCTTACACAGGGTATACTTCAGCTGTAGAAGCCAATAAAGCTTTGTTTTATAATTCATCTCCAGCTCATTCTTCCAGTGTGCCAAAAAGAATGAAAAATCCCTGCACTACATGTCCTAGGTAATGGGATTTCACCCAAGCGGCCCCTCAAATCTTGGCAGCTGGAGCCGCAATGCCTGCACTGCCTGCCGAGGGGCATTGGGGTGCCTTAGCCCCCGCAAAGGCCACCCCGCCAGGCCCTAGGCACCCCTCCTACAGCCACTGGCAAAAGTGCTCAGCCTAGTTAGGCCAGTACCCAGGCAAAAGGCCCTGTGGAAGCACAGGGGCCAGGCAGGGAGCCAGGCACTTTGCCATTACCCCAAATTGAAAATAAACCGATGAAACCTCCTTTCTCCACATGGGAACAAAAATTCTCCAGCTGTTCTGTTGCCCAAACCGCCCTCAGAGGACACTGGAGCAGCAGTAGGTGCAGGCCCATGGGTGAAAGCTCAGGACACTCCAGCACCCACCATGTACGGACACCCCACACGCACGCTCCATGCCACCGTTGCAGTGTCTGCTGGGCACTGCCAAGCAAGTGCTGCACCCAGCCCGAGGCCCGCTCTGAGGGTCTCCCTTTTCCACACAGCCACAAAGAGGCCTCGGGTAACCCTGAATAGTTCTCACTGCTTACTCAATGCTGTCACAGGGGGATTATGGCGATCCTGCCCATAACTCTGAAATAAAAGAGGGGAATCCTAACAGCTCTTCACTAAGCCAGTTCTCAAAGACTATAGCATGTCGTAAGGCCCAGTTGGTTACGCCAGCTGGTATCATCAGCCTTTATTTAGTATCTTTAAGTGGGTTTTAGCACTAGGAAACACATTTCATCCCTTTGCTGAAAGTTCAGCTGCCACAAGGGGGCAACGCTGACCTGGCAGCATCCTCCACAGCCCTCCATGGGGACCTGGTGGTGCCGTGCCCTGGGCCTGGCTAGCCCTGCAGGAAGATGCCACCACAGCCTGCCTGCAGGAGACAGCCAACATGTTCTTGGAGGACCAGTCCCATCACAGACGCTGGAGCCCAGAGCAATGCGTTGCCACGATGAGGCAGGGCATACATGAGCAGAACGTGGGCTGAGCACCAGAGGGGGGATCTTGCGTCACTGACATGTCACTGCCTCGCCAGCATCTTGTCTCAGTGGCATGGCTTTTAATGCTGGGACTGTTCACATGGGTCCTGTAGGTGGGTCTTCATGCCGGGGCTAAGGTGTGAAAAAGAAAGGAGTCAAGGTTTAGGTCCAGAGAGAGAAGCCAAAAAATGCTGCCCCTTCTTGAGCAGGAGACCCCATTCCTGAGGTTTCTTTGCCTGTTACATGGCATCTGGAAAAAACCCTCCCTGGCTTTCACAAGGAAGGTACCAGGGTGGGAATTACTTTTTCTTTTCAAAAAGGTTCTTACACAGCTTCCTCTTGCCTATTCACTCTTCTCCTTCCTCTTCACTTCTGCCATGGCCTGGTTAAATACTTGAACTTTCTGGGCATTTGGGTTCTGTGCCTGACTTCTCAGCTGTTAGGCAAGGATAGAAGAAGAGAATGCCTGTTAGGTGGAGGCATGAGCAGAAGAAGCTGCCCTGGACAGCCTGGAAGCATCTATGAGTGCACAGCCCTTCTCACAACAGTCACCCGACAGTCTTCTTTTTCAAGCACAGCAAGCATTAGGTGCTTCATCCCTTGGCCAAGGAAGCCCAAGGAAAGACTGTGCTTTGTCCGTGAGCTCCAGAGGCCTAATTCTTCTGTTACAGAAATTAGAAAGTTGCAGAAACATGGTTTATTCCTCAGCATAACAGTTCTGCTCAAGCTCATCTTAGCCTAGCAAGTAGCGAGCCCACATGGAGCTCGGCACCTCAGGGATGTCTGGATATGTCAGGTTCAAGCTTGTCTCTCCCCTGGCATCCACCCCCAGGGCAGGCCCCAAACGCCAAGGCTGCCCAAGTCAAAGGATGGGAGGGTCAAGCCATGCCCTCACCACAGCAGTGGCCTCCTTTTGTCCTCCAAGTCTCTCTGAGAGCTTCTTCCTCCTCACAGGGACAAGGCAAGCCAGAGAGACAACAGTTCCTCTTGGCTCTTTGGAGGCAACAATAGCCCTGCGACTTGAATACCTTTGACCCTCCACTCCCCTGGAGGAGAGAACAGCTCTTATGGAGGATGTCTCCAAGCACATACCCGAGCCCTCTCCTTGTCAGATTTTGTCCTCCGAGCCTGATAATCAGTCCAGAGGCGCTCCTCCTCCTCTTCTCTCTGTCGCAGCTGTTCAGCCAAGAGGGCCCGGAGCTTTCTTTGCTCCAGCTGCATGCAGAGGTAACATATTTCCTGCAAGGCCACAGAAAAGCAACAGCAGCAGCATGAGGCTCAGCTCCTTTGGCTATTGCCCCGCACTGCACCACCAACACCATCTTCTGGCTGACATGAGGCAGTGGGTGTGAAGAAGGTAGAAGAGAAGACACAAGGTACCAGAAATTTTCAAGTAAGCTCCAGAAGAAGCCATTCAATGTGAATACTTGTCACAGGACCTTTTAAGGGTCAGTAGCCTTAGAGCTGTGGTTTTCAGCAGTGGCACAGTAATATGGCACTGGAACGATACAGATGCATAGAGAGTACCTGTCCTGCTCTCTTATGACCATCACAGACAGGGACATCTGCATGGGTCCTGGTCTTAGAAAGGCGCCTGAGCTTGCCTTCTTCTCCCTTCTTGCAGGAGCTCCCCTCCCACACTGGCAGCAGTCTGCAAACACATAACAGGAGGATTTTTGTCCTCAGCTTTGGCTCACTGCCTGGGTGCCCCCTTCTGCCCCCGAAGGCATGGCTGCAGGAGAACAGTGTTTGGCAGAAAGCACTGGCCTCAGCTGTGCTTCTCAGCTGTGGCATCACATCCAGGGTGCTCAGATGCAGGCCTTCTCCTCATGGGGCAGAGGGAGCAATACTGACACTTCACATGACAGTCTCCCTGTCACTGTGAGTTACACAAAAGACTGTTGGGAGGTCCAAAATACTGTGGTAGGTTCGTAAAGGGGGTTCGTGTTGGGGGACAGAGGAAAAGAAGGAGAAAGCGATCTGCTGTGGAAAGCAGTCCTGCTATGTGTATCTCTCTGGTGCCTCTCTGGTGCCTGCCAGAAAGACAGCTTTTCCTAGAAAAGAAGAGGCTTCACTGCAGGCAGCCAAAACGAGCAGCCTGTTACAAGAGCATATGGAAAAACCCCTCAACTTCCGGAATAATCCTTTCCTCCAAGTTGCCAAAGGATGTGCAGCTTGGAAGTCAAGTCACGAGAAAATGAAGCCAACACAAGAGTCCACAAACACCTACTACACCCTCGCCCTCCAAACCTGCACGTATGACGTGTGTCAATGGCCTTTTAGAGTCCATACAGACACTGTGTCAGTAGGACACCACTCACCACACAAGAAAAAGAGCACAGGCTTTCCCTCCTCCGTTTCTCCAAGAATCTCACCTGGCAGAAGGCTCTGGTTCTTCGCTCATCTTCGCCAGGCCCCCCTCTGCCTTTCCTGTGGTTACCCTTGTCAGAGACAGAGCCTCTTGAGAGAGGAGGTGGCACTTGCCAGGAAAAGTCCCTGTAAGGATGCAAGAAGAAAGCTCTCAAGAACAGCCCTTGGTGACAAGTCAACCAAGGAGCGACCAAGCCTCCCTGCCTGACAGTTAGCAAAAGGAGTACAAAGTGGCTAAGAAAATGACCTGCTCCCCAGGAAGTGTTAGATCCTTTCTGACACTGGCTCTTCTCACCCTCATTGTTTCTGCCAAACAAATTACTGCCTTTCCTCCCTGGTAGCATTTCCCCCCGGCTTCATCTAGTGGGCATTCTGGGAAGTGGGGCCAGGTGGGAGATGCTGGTGACCTAAACAAAAATCTGCCTAGGGGAAGTCCCTTCAGAGAAAGGGAAGAGGAGCTCTGCACGCGTCTCCTAGACACAGATGTGCTTTCCAAGCACTTCCAGGCCAAAGACATTAGCATTGGGAAGTTCACGAGCAATTACCAATGAAGGGACAGGGTTTCCAGCTGCAGAAAAATGCAGCTGCATTTGGCCCAGCTTAGTAGTCTTTTCATGGTCATCACAAGATGAAGGTCTCATCACAGGAAAAGAAACAGGTTCCCCAAATCCTCCCCAGTCCTTTACACATGAAGGCAGACTATGTTATGCAGACTGCATGGTGATTTGCCTGCATTTTTACCCCTTGCTGCCCCAACTGACTCATAGAAGGAAAGAACAGTTTGCATGGGACACTAGGGAACTCCCAGAAGAGTCCTTGAGCCTAATGAGTCAATTGAGATTTACTATGCCAGGAAAACAGCAGCAGAGCAAAGGCCATATTGTGAACCCGGCATGGCATTTCAACCTGGGCTCTCATCTCTTTGCAACAAGGACAGAAGCGCAGCACGGAAGCCTCTGTGTGGAACTGGCGCTTCCATTACCTTTGCTGTTAGTATTCTCACTCTCCCTTGGCAGCTGGTTTTGGTGGCTGAGCTTTTCAGTTCCTTCCCTGCTGGATTTGATGGGAGGTGGGATGTGGAGCCTGATCCTGGAACCAAGAAGACGACTCCAGTTGGAATGAAGGGCATCGCACTTCAGCAGTATAGGACAGGGATGGATCTGGTCTTTGATCCACCCTCTGGGAGATGCTTTCATGGCCTAGTCATCACAATGCCAATCTGAGAAGCACTCTTGCAGGTCTGTCTTTTCACCCTCTCACTCATGGGAAAGGGAGGCAGGCAGGCAAAAGGGATGGAAAATGTTGCCTATGGTCAGTAATTTCTGCTGAAGCGGAGCGATGGTAGGCTGGGAATGCCGAACGCAATTGGTTTTCCATGTTCACCCAGGTGATGACACACCCCTTCCACAAGAGCAAGGGTGAATCTGGAGTGACCGGGACCTATTCATTTCCAAGTGTGCTTCTCAGATAATTGCAGGAGTAGCAGACAATGAGCAGCAGATCTCAGTGCTCCCAAGGAGGAGCTGGGAAGCTGCTAGCGCGGCCAGCAAAGGGCTACAGAAGCAAACATACTCACTTGGGAAACACAACGGTGCTGTCAGAGCGAGTCTGGGAAATGGCACTTGCTCTGCTTGATATGGCTGAATCCATGGTCCACGGCCTCTGCAAAGGGACAGAGCAGGTGAAATGATTCCAAGGCAACAATGACGTTGCTGCCCAAGGCAGTGACTGCTTTGACTGCTGAAGAGAGAAGGGGCCTTGCCAAAGCCCCTGATGAAGGTCTCTTTCATGCACATTGGCCCCTTCTTATAACTAGCAGAAGCTACACAGCAAAGAACTGGTCCTGGGCAGGAAAGCTGCCTGGCTTTCTGCAAGGATGCAAATCAATAGCCTCAGGCAGGAGGAGGTTTTGCAGCTAAGGAAGAAGTCAGTAGAGGCAGGCAGTGGATAAAGCATTTCTGAAGCTGGCTCTTCTGCCTCCTGGGGCTTGTCTGTCTATCTGTCTGTGTGTTCATGGGCAGAGAACAAATGGTGCCCACAGGGTTTTGTGCCCAGAGACTTTCCTGATGTTCACCCAGCTGCATCTGAAGCATGCAGGAACAGGAAAATGTGTTTTTCCTTGGCATGCTGCCTAAGAACTGAGGGCCAAACATCCAGGACACAGCCACATCAAGCTTCACTAAATCATGAGGTTCTGGCAGGCAGTGAAGGCAAGAAAATGGAAATGCCACTGTCACCCTGCCTTGTCCTTCTACCCTTTCCTTGGGTGTGCAGGAACACCATGCTGGGCTCCGGGCCACTTTGCTTTGACACCAGACAGCTGCTTTTCTGTTCTTCTATGGCACCAAGACCCCTGACCACTCTCGAGGAACAACCCAAAGAGCACTTGTATGGAGGCAGAGCATGTCTGCCCCAGGTGGCCACCCCAGCCCTGGCAGGCCAACCAAAGCCAGCTCAGCGGTCTTTTTGTGGGAGGATTTCTGCATAAGGCTTTGGTAGCCCTGGAAGAAAGAGAAACTTACATGGAGGAGAGATTTTGTCAAGTGTCCTGTCCCATCCAAGGATTGCAGAAAGTCCTTGTAAAACAGCATTTTGACTTTGTTTCCTCGGACAACAAGAATGCCAAGACCCTTGAAGACAAAGTCCACATCGTGCCTGCTGGCTATGGTGCAAGACAGAAAAAGCAGGCTCTCTTGTACACAGCCCTCCACGGTGTCCCGGGGAAACTTGGTGTCCACTGAGAGCTGGACATAGTTCAGGAGGACAATTGGTGGAGCACCTACAAAAAAAAACACAGGGAAGCAAAGTTACATAAGCAGCAGTGAAGCCTCAGACAGTCCAGGTTCAGTAGCAGCTCAGGCCTCAGGCAAGACACTGCCCAGAGAGGTGTAGCTGAATGCCCTGGTGCTGCTCACAGGAGATGTTTGTGTCTGTCTCTGCTGGCATCAGGTCAAAGCAGCCTGCCAACTGAGATGCTAAGCAGACAGCAAAGGATGTCTTCTATGCAGGAAGGGAAAAAGCACCTCAGCCCAGACACAGGATGAACATTGAGAGGGCTGTAGGGTGTGCAGGGGGGAAAGGGCCTAAATCCCACCACAAGGCCACTGTAACCATTATTCTGACTAACCCCCAAATCCATCAGCCAACACAGCAGCTTTTGGTGCCACAGTCCTGCCCCTGGGTCAGGGCCAGGAGACAAGAGGGTTAATTGGAAGGGAATGCATGCCTCAACACACAGAGCCCCAAGGTCTTGGTGCCCCAGAGGCATCACTGATGCCACAGCATGGCCTCACTGATATTTAATGCACCCACAGCCATGGCAGCACTGACCCAGAACCCCAATCAACAGGGCCATGAGTCTGTTTTTGTCTAAACTCCAGTTCTCATCTCTGTTGCAAGGTTCCCTACAACTGACTGCATGCCACTTGGGTCTACAAAGGTGCTGTGAGAGCCACCATGAAGTCTGGCATTCCCTTTAAGGAGGTCTGCTGCAACATAGCAGGAGAGCCTCAGCTGTGACCAAATCCAGTTGGAATAAAGACCTCCACTAAATTTCCATCACATGGCAGGCACCAGAACACTGAAGAAAGCTGAGGGGGAATCTAGACAGCTCAGAGAGAGCAAGTCTAACCCGAGGCCAGAAATTTTCCAAAAGAATCTTCTTAGAAATTACTGCCTGTGGGGATCTCTGGTTACCATGAGCTTAAGCAGTCCTCTGCATCTTTGGAAGGAGCCCTGCACTTCCCTCCATCCTCTCAGAACAGCAATTCCCACACTGCAAAACCAGTACAAAGGGGAAGCCAAGGCATTCCTGTGTCTTCTTACCAGGAAGCGTTTCTTTAGTGTATCTGAGCCCATGGATCTGCGCAAAGTTCTCAGACACTTGAAACACAGGCTTCTGGACGTGCAAAAGTTCATAGCCTCTCCCGGGCAAATAATGTTTAATAAGGCAAAAGGTCCCCAGGCCAACTATTCTGACACCCTGAAAACACAAGAGAGAGAAGAAGGGGAAGCATTGCAGAGCTGAAGCCACACAAGGAGGACCTGAAGAGCCCGGTGATAGGGCTTTGTGCCCTTTCCACTGCTGATGGGAAGGGAGACAGACGGCAACTGTTTTGGAGAGCTCTGCTGAAGGCTTTCCTGTTCCAGGGCTTTTCCTCCTCTGCCGCTATGACAGAGTTAGTGGAACACAAGCAGAGCAAAGACTTCGTGGCTAGACAAGATCCCAGGGTTTTCCAAAAGAGGAGATCCCAGGGGTTTCCAAGAGAGAGGAGACACCCTCAGAAAAGGGTCAGGTGCACCTTTCCACTCCTGCACTAGGGAATACCCAAGCTCTGGACACTGTGATCAACAATCAAGTGATCAAGTATCTTGTAGTAAAGCTGGACTTTATCACCTAGATTTGCAGAGAAGTAGGGACAGGGCACATGGGTACTTCTGGGGTGTTTTTTCTGCTCAAAGAAGGAGGGGAAGATGCATTATGGTAGGTGGCATGGTGTGGTGGGTCAGGACTACTGAAACCACCAGGGTACCAGGAGAGGAAGAGGCTGCTGGGCCCACCTTGTTCAGTGCAAACTGCCGGAGGATGTAATGAGACACACTGTCCCAGATTTTCTCAATGTCTGGAAAGCAAGAGAGAGGCAGGTCATGCTCCAGGGCAGCACACTCACAATTGTTCGACACACTCCTAACTGTGAGATGGCAGGAGCCACGGTCATGAAACACCCCCAGCCCCCTCCCCCTCGAATAAATGCATCCCTGGCAGGAGCTGCATGGCTGAGGTTTCCACAGACATAAGACTATAGGCCTCATTGTGACCCTGGAGGAGGTTGGGCACTGAAACAGAGATCTTGTAGGTAGTGTGGACACAGGGATCCCTCCATCTGACACCCCACAGCTGAAGGTGCCTCTGAGTTCCTGTCTGTGCTGAGGTGTTGAGCACCAGGAGGGCAGTCACTAGCAGAACAGGTTGCCCAGAGGGCTTGTGCAGTCTCTGTTCTCAGAGGTTTTCAAGTCCCAGCTGGATAAAGCCCTGGCCTCCCTGGGCTGGCCTCATAGCTGAGCTGCTTCGAGCAGCATGTTGGACTAGAGACCTGCTGGGGTCCCTTCCAACCTGTGCTATCCTATGACGAGTACACAGGAGCCCTGGCTGCCAAACTGATCCCCATGCCAATAAGGTGCCTTCAGGTCTCTCATGGCAGCCACCGCACAGCCATCCACCCCAGGCTCCAAGACTGCAGTAGCTAAGAGGAATAATGTCTCTAACAGCACTCATCGGACAGCTCCTGATGGCCTCACCATCGTCAGTGAGGTTCATAAGTGTTGGAAACATGAGGCGGCCGGACCGCAGGATGGGAGCGTTCTTGGCCTCCATCTTGCTCACAGCCTCCTCTCCCTTCACCAAGCAGCTGTCCCACACTGGACTGCTGCCTCCCTTCCCCTTCTCCTCCCCCCTGCAAGGCAGCTCCTCAAGAGCAAAGCAGTTGCCAGGGCAGCCCCAGGGACGTGGCTCCCAAAGGCCTTGTAGCAAAGTGCAGGCAAGGGGTGCTGCTAGGACACAGCTGAGCCCACTGTTACCCGCCGGTGTGTGTCACAAGAGGAGCTGCAGGCTCCTGGGCCAGGAACCCAGCCAAGCTCTGCCCCAACCTGGCTGGTTTGGGGGGCTGCCACGGCCTTTTGGGGAACTGCCCCCTCCCTGCTGCACCTTCCTCCAGTCCCATGGGGACAGCGCATCTCCAGCTGTTCTGTCGCCCAAGCTGCTCCCGGAGGACACCGGAGCAGCAGGAGGTACAGGCCCATGAGCTAGAGCCCAGGACACACTTGCACCTGCCAATTCTAGACACCCCACACTGCATGCCATCACTGCATTTCTGCTACTCAAAATTCAGCACAACGGCAGGCAGTGATGCAAAGGCTTGACCCATCATGCAGCCCACTTGCTCTAGGGTGGCTTCAGAAAGCCCAGATGATAGCAGCACTGCTGCAGGGATGCTTCTCCTGCAGCTGCAAAGCCCATCTCGGCACTCATCTCAGCACAGCTTTCAATGTCAGAGCATAGCCAGATTTCCCTCCAGTTTCCACTGGGTCCCTCCAGCTCATTCTGAGTTCACTTCTGGCAGCACAAGCACTGTCATGGACACAGCACAAAGGCTTAACGGAAGTGCGAGTTGGGTCTCAGTAGGTCACAGTAAAGGGTCCCAACCACTCATCCCATCCACAGCTTGTAACCACCCATCGCTTCCTACTGCCACCACTTGCCACCTCTGTAGGAATACACGGCCTGCAAATGTGTATTTCGCACCCTCGGGTCTCCGGAGCAGGAGCAGGACACCCCATTGCTGTGCATTGCATGTACAGACTGTGGGTTCAGTTTGGGGCCTCGCCTTTGAAGACTGCTTGCGCTTCCCTTCTCCTCCCTTCTTTGTGGAGCTTCCCGGTGATGCGCCATGGCGGGTCAATTGAGTTCTTTTGGATCCTGACCCGAAGGAGGATGCACACACACGAGCTTGCAGAACGGTCAAACTCCCTTTATTACTATAAAGGGATCTTTAACTTAGAACAACAAATGCTATAGTGGATTTTGGTGCAGAGTCACCCACTGCCCTCACCCAGTAGGGCCACCTTCCAGGATGTTCTCCCTGTAGTCCTTCAGTGAGGGTGTCCCCAACAACAGGAGGGGGACCACTCTGGCAGGTCAGCTGCAGGGTCCAGGTTCACACCTTTTGGTGATCTCTCCTGTTTTAACGGCCTGTGAGCTACCTCACTACATGTCGCAGTGGGTCTCTAGTCTATCACGCCCGTACCCACCACCTCTACAGTTTAAACCATCCAGTCACAATGGTTCCTGCATTTTCCTGTTGTTGGGCAGGTCTGCGGTGCCACTCACATGCAGCACCTTGCTTGAACTAGTTCAATCTGGTTCACTCCGGGTCTTTTTCTGGGGGGTAGGGACGAGTGAGGAGGAGGGCAATGTTTGAGGGCATCTGCAGATCCCTGCCAGGCCTGCGTCTTAGTCCTGCACTTTACAGTATTTGGAGCTGTGACGCACCTAGGACTTGGCTCTCTGGGGAGTGACCCCAGCCTGACCCTGTCTTGGGGGTTAGACCATCTCTGAATCTGCTCCTGCCTGTGCAGTGTGTCTCAATCCCCTCACACAGTGCCAGCACCTGCAAACACACAAGAGGAGGAGTTTCTCCTACGGCTTGTGCTCACCAGCTGGCTGCCTGCGTTGGCAGCACAAGGCTCATCTCTGCGAGAACCACTGCTTGTCTCTTCTCTGTGCTGGGATCCAACCAGGATGCTGCAACCCCAAGCCGTACCACTCAGCCCAGCTGCAGCGCCAGCCTCCCTAGGCCGAGCTCAGGCACCCAGATCCACAGCCTCCTACCAAAGAAGGGAGCGAGGAACCTTGTCCCTCATCGTACTCTGAACCCTGCTCTCTGCACAAGCAGTGAGCAGATTTCTTTGTGGCTACAGGGAAGGAGAAAACGACTCCAGCCTTCTGCAGCCAGCGTTTGCCCTGCAGCCAGCGTTTGCCCCCCAACACATGCTTGCTTGCATGGACCTCGCCTTGGTGCCACCTTCAGAGAAATGCTCTTTGTGAAACAGCCCACACACTAGAAATGACAGCAGCTTCCCTTTCTAGCAGCCTTGTTGCAACTCACCAAAGGCAAAGAGAACAGCCAACGCAAACTGGGTGGGAAGTGTTGCCAAAAGACCTCTTGATGTCACATGCTTGTGGAAAGAATGCTCCCTGGATTTTACAAGAAGGTGGGATTCTTTTTTTCCATAGAAAAGTCTTACACAGTTTCCCCTAGTCTCTTCCTTCTTCTTCTTCTTCCTCTTCCTCTTCGTCCTCTTCTTTCTTCTGTGCCTGACTCATCAACTATTAGGCAAGGCTAAAAAAGAAGAAACCTCTTCTCTGTTACTCCTTTTCCTCTTCCTTCAGCAAGGCTAAAAAAAAAAAAAAAAAAAAAAAAAAAAAGGAAATGGTTTTAGGCGAGGAAATTTCCCTGAACAGCCTAGAAGGCATCTATAAGCTGTACAGCCATTCTCTTGACAGTCACCCCAACAGTCGTCTTTCCAAACACAGTGAGCATGAAATGCTTCATGCCTTGGCCAATGAAGCCAGAGTTCCTTTTCTCGCTGTTAGAGCAATTAGACTTGCACAAGCAAGAGGTATTCTTCAGAATATTAGTTCTGGTCCTGCTCCCCCTGGCCTAGCAAAGAGCATGCCCACCTGGAGCTCTGGGACATCTGGATATGACAGCTTCAAGCTCATCTTTCTCCAGCGTCCACCCCCAGGGCAGGCCCTGAACACCAAGGCTGCCCGAGTCCAAGGGAGGGAGGATCAAGCCATGTCCTGGCCACAGCATGGGCCTCTTTTTAGCCTTTGGGTTTGCCTGACAGATCCTCCCTCCTCACAGGGATGAGGCAAGCCGGACAGACAACAGTCCCTGCCCAGCTCTTTGCAGGCAATGATAGCCCTGGGTCTTGCATATCTTCAACCCTCAGCCCCCTAGCTCCAGGGGTATTTGGGGGGATCACTGGAAGTGCTTTCCATACCTTGGCCCTCTCCCTGTCATATGTTGCCCTCCGAGCCTGGTAATTGAACAGAGACACTCCTCCTCTTCTTTCCTTGCCCCTCTTCAGCCAAGAGGGTGCAGAGCTTGCTTTGCTCCTGCCACATGTAGCGGTAGCATGATTCCTGCAAGGCCACAGAAAAGCAATAGCAGCAGCATGAGGCCCAGCAACTTGGGGTATTGCTCTCCCCCACACCAGCAACCCTGTCTTTGGCCCTGTACGAGAAACTAGGTGTGAAGAACAGAGCAGACACGACACAAGGTACTCCCTATTTTCCCAGAAAGAGCACCAAGTACTTTCCTGTGTATACAGGCTCAAGGATCTTTTAAGAGTCAGTATCCGCACAGCTGTGGTTTTCGGCATTGAAATATGGCACAATAATGACACAGATGCACGAGGGTACCTGTCCTGCTCTCTGGTGATCATCGCAGACAGGGGCCTCTGTACTGGGTGCTAGGGAACAGGGGCCAGTGGGAAAGTGTGCTGGAGCACTAGCACCTGCCACCGGGCTGTCCCAGGGAGATCTTGGCCCCTAATGAGTTGTGCAAGATTTGCCATCATGGGAGAACAGCAGCACGGGAAGCACAGTATCCAGCACCATCTGTGGCATTCTGATCTTGGCTCTCATCTCTCTGCAGTAAGGACAAAAGGCAAACATGTAAACCTCTGTGTGAGGTCCACTATGGAGGTCCACTATGCTGGTAACGGGCAATCAGCCACGTCTCTCACTGCAGCCACCAGCCCCACACATTAACCAGCCTAGGCCTCATGGCTGCACGGTGAAAGGCCATCATGCCCTGGCCATTCTCCATGGGGAAGCAGGCAGACAGTGGCTCTCTGGAGAGCTTTGGAGATTACCTACCACATCAGGACTTTTTTGCCTCTCTCTTCCCTCAAAACAGAATTGGTGAAGTAAAAGCAGAGCAAACACCCTCAGCATTGACCACTTCCTTCTGCTGGAGCAGTACATTATTTCTTACTGTATGCATCTCATTTCTGTATGTACACAGCAGCGGGCCCCTGACACATCGCTAACCCGAATGGTTTTTGCTTGCTTTAAGAAGCGGGGAAGAACTGTGTCCAGTTATACACGGTGCTGGAGGGTCAGGACTCCTGAAACCACTCAGGCACAAAGGGAGGAAGAGGCTGCAAAGCCCACCTGGTTCAGCACTGACTGCTGAAGGATGCCTTCCTAACCAGGAAGATGACTGCTGTATAAACAAGGACACCTCAACTTCCTCTGAGAAGACATTTCACCAGGCAACTGCTCCGCACTGGGTGTGAGCACGCTCTTTGCAGAAATGCCTTCTGACCTTATCTGCTGGACGACCAGAGGGCAGGGCTGCAACGGCACTGCACGTAACGGCAGCACCCCATCCGTTCGCGAGGCAGCGAGGCAAGACCAGCTGCCTCTCCTGTATGCAACTCCCCACAGAGTCGCAAGGGAAGAGGCTGCTCCAGGAGACCTGAGCACAGCTCAGCAAAGTGATTCACGCAGTGCTGAAGCAGGGGACAGTCACAGTTTGGCGGCTGCCAGGTCTGCAAGAAAGCCACTGCTGCAGAGCTGTCCTGCTGAGTCCTCTGGTACCGGTCACAAAACAGGTCTCCTCGGCCTCTTCCCTGCATCAGTTGTGCCTTGGCAACACAACCCACCAATCACACGCCCCTGAGCCCGAGCAGCCCGCCAATCACACGCTCCCTAGCCACAACCCACCAATCCCACGCCAGCTACCAGAAGCCCCAGGAAGCTTCCAGAAGAGCTGCCAGCACCAGGCAGTGGGGAGGGAGATGAGCCCGGGACCAGGACCACGACTGAGCGGCGGGGCCAATCTGCAGCCCCACCAGGAGCTGCTGGGGGAACGGCCGCTGCCTAACCCCCCCAGAATGAGAAAGCCCCCGCAAACGCCTGCCCACAGAAAACAGGAGGAAGCCCGAAACCAGAACAAATGGTTACGGGAGAATCCAGAAGCACCCCCAAAAAGCTGTGTGACACCCCCCCCCCGACACACAGTGTTTCAGTAGTTCTTGTTTTTCTTCAATTATTTATTCAGAGGGATGGCGAGAGCACTGTAGCTTTTCCCCCGCTTTTTTTGAGGGTTACTCATTTAGTTATTGATCTGGTCCCTCATTTTGTGTGTGTCCTGGTCTCCTTCTGGGCTGATTTCTTCCTCTCTTTATTGCAGAAGGGTTTAGTGGGTTTTCCTTCTCGGAGGAAGTTGAGGCTGCCGGCACTGTGTGAGGGGATTGAGACACACTGCACAGGCAAGAAAAGACTCAGATATTAAAGAATAGTGAATTGAAACCGTCTAGAAATAGCTGCTTAGCACAACTTATATAAAACTTGCTTAGCATGAGTAGCTAAATTTGCTGAAGCCTTAGGCCGCACTTGGGAAAAGTAATAAACCTTTACCTAGTTTAGTAAAAAATAGTGCCTCAGAGCTCGTTCAGGCTGGGAAAATAAGGAAGCCACACGCAGTCTGCGCTCCTGTGTCACCCACTCCGAAAGAGAAGACGCCAAAACAATTGAAAAATAAGACCTTGGGAGACATCCGCCAGACCCAACAAAAACAGAGGTACAACCTTCATCAGAGACCGCAAAAAATAAGAATAAGGAGAAAAACAGCCCAGCTCAGAATGACGATGAGACCCAATGAGGAGCAGGAGACCCCAGACCAAAAAATTGCTATTGGTCTAACTACTGCGTGAGGGGTGGGAAATGTAAGTTAAAAAAACTATAATTGCCCAGGATTTGTTTACATTAGGGTCCCTCTTTGGAGGCACCCAGCTCAAGCTGTAATTACGGCACACACGTGATTAAAATTTAATTTGTTTTGATTTGGCTCTGAACTTTACTTGGGGGAACCTAGGGTTGAGCCCTGTTATGGTGGCCGACAAGCCTAATTTCCATAACACAGAGATGGTGTAGCCCCCAAGACAGGCTGAAGCCTTTTGCACTGACTTCCTTAGGGAAAACAGGCAACCGCAGGGGGACTGTCCTGAGCATGGGGAAACTGCAGCAGGAGGCCTTCTGTGCTGTTGAGTGATGGCACCAGTGCTTGCCCCTCCGTCTTCATGCAGACGTGGAAAAGGAAGACAGAGGAGGAAGTTCTGTAAGAGCCTTTTTCTGGGGAGAAATGATATTCTCAGCCTGACAAATTCCTTGTCAGGTCTCTGGGATTGCTACCCAGAAGGCCCGGGAACAGGCAGAGGAACCCCAGCAATGGGGCATCCTGCTCCTTAGAAGTCCTCCTGTGGTGAAACACATTCGCCCAGGCTGCCTGTCCATGGAGGAGCAGCAAGCAGGGCAGTAGGTAGCACTCATCTCTTATTAGCTACAGGTAGGGTGAGTGGTCAGGACATTTTGGTGTCACAGGTGCCACAGGATTTCCATTAAGAGCTCCTGCTGTGCACCTGCTGGTCCCCTGCCTGGATCGTGCTGCCAGCGGGGCTTGGAGTCTACTGATGATTACCATGTTCTAGAATTTCTCATAAAATGACAAAGCTCCATTTCTGGTCAGTATTTGTGAATTCCACTTTTGTTGCCCATCCCTGCTTCCATGTCTTGTATACCAGCTTTTTGCATTGGAGCTCTGCCAAGAGTCTGCTTAACGAAGTTGGACTCCTGAAAGATTTGTTTGTCTTCCTTGGGGTTGGCTCATTCTTGTGCATGGAGGATGTTGTCCTTAAAGGACCTGCCAGCTTCCTTAAGCTCCTTGGGCCTTCAAAGCTGCCTCCCATATGATCTCACCTTCCAATTCCCTGAACAAGCTGCAGTCTGTTCACTTGAACTCCAGGGTCTGTGCTCTGCCGCTCTCCTTCCTCACTCCCTCAAGATCTTGAACTCCATTATCTCATGGGCCGTACAGGCAGGGGTGCCATGGATTATTGCATCCCCAACCAGTTCTTCCTTGTTCCTGAGCAGCAGATCCAGCTGTGTGTCACCACTGATTGTCCAGCCCAGTACCTGACACACTCCAGAAATCTCTTTGACTGCTTCTGTCCCATTGTGTTGCTCTTCTAGCTGATATTGCGAAGGTTGAAGTCCATGGTGAAGAGGATAGCCTATGATTCAGAGATGTTCTTGAGCTGTTTAAAGATGGCTTTATCCTCTCCTAGTCATGGCAAGAGCATGCCCTGAGTGTCCAGGCTCACTGTGCTGAAATCAGGTACCCTGGTGAGGCAGTAGCACTGCTCTGCCATGTATTCTGCTTTTCTTGTTGGGTTACGCAGGTCAAACACAGTGAGCATCTCATTGAACACTGCCATGTCATTCAGCATCTTCTCACTGCAAGCACCTGCAATAGCTGTGACACCTAAAAAAACCAACAGAGTGAGCTGGTGCTTTCTGACCCTCTGACTTCAGTGCATTGTACCAATCCCTCTTGAATCTCTCTGTGAGTAAATGAACTGTGGGAGAGAAAAGGTTCCATAACTGGAGATGTAGGTAGGATTATTTCTTTGTCACATTATAGTTAGAGTAAAAGCATTATACTTTCAGTATTCATACACTTATTTCCACCTAAAAGATGACCTGTCAATGTCCCCTCCCTTCAGCTTGTACAGAATGGCAGTCTGGAGTCTTGCAAGATTTTCTGCTTTTAACAGCGTAAGTTTTAGAGAGTATCCCCCTCAGAGTCACAGCATCCACTTAGATCACTATAAATCCCAGCCTTAACCGTAGATTTTCAGAATATGGCTGAGCTGATAAAAAGAACTAACATGAAACATTATGAATATCATAGTAGCCAGCATCTGGCCCAGTAAATATTAGTTGCTGAAAAAGAAATGCAAGCATTAGCAAAGGAAGGACAGTTCCTGACCAGTAGTTGGTTTGATCCTCCCCCTGTAGAGGTTTTTGCAGAATCTCAGTGGATTTTTTTAGTGGGGGAAAGGACATGTAAAACATTTTAATTTGCACGTGCATTTTGATAATACCAAGGGCTTTTTCAATTAAGAGATTAAAGTCCATTCAAGTACATTTCATAAGAAAATGGTTTCTAGCAAATCTACATCAAGATCAGTTTCCCACTGGCTGTATTTTAGAGGTAAGCATGCAAAGTCTGTTTAACAGCTCATCTAATGAGGGAAGAGCTATAGCTCCAGGCTCATATAAATTTGATAAAATTAGCAGTAGACTGTTGCCCAAACTAGCCAAAACTAAGACAGAATCTTAACGAATTCTGGCTTTAAAAACCCAAGGAGCAGGACCTAGATTAGGCTAAGAATCTGGAGGGAGAACAGCTCCTAGCAGTAGCTGCGGCCTGGGTTTTGGCCCCAGCTATCAGCCCATGAAGAAAAGCAACTAATAATCAGCTACCAGCTGGGCTTTGAACTGCTGACCATGATACTGATAGTCTAGCCAGTTTTCCATCCACCTTGTAGCCTGCTTGTCCAGTCTGTATCTCCTCAGCTTGGTTACAACAACACTGTTGGAGATAACGTCTAAGACCTTGCTAAAGCCAGGGTAAATGTCTGCTGCTCTCTCCTCATCCATTTCTTATTATAGAAGGCAAACAGGTTGGTCAGGCATGGCTCACCTTTGGTAAATCCATACTGGCTGTTCCCAAACAGCTACTTGTTCTTCATGTGGTTAGACATAGCTTTCATGAGAATTTGCTCCACAGTCTTCCCAGGGACCTCAGTTAAGCATCATGTAACACCTAGTATCATCTAGACATCTTTTAACATTGTCCTAATAATGGACTTCAGAAAGTTCTCCCCAAAGTTAGAAGAGGCAGTATGTTGCAAAGGGAGAATACATTGTAAATAAAGCTTAAGGCAGCTTTTCCCTGAGGGTAGCCGAAGAGGCTATTAAACAGCACATACCTCAGCAAAGCTTATGTATCAACAGGAATTAAGCACATCTTTAAAAATACATGTGTACTCTGTCTTTCCGAAAAGAGTTCCAACCTGATAAAGCAGGCAGTCTAGTTGTGTAATAGATACCTAAGATCTACTTAATAAAGCAACAGTCACAGAAAAGTAAAACAGTTTTATTTTGTAATTATAAACTAACTTGCCTCAGCACTGCTCTTGAAGTGAACAATTTGAGGATCTCTAAAGCAGCACATGCAGAGATCTCTGATTTAATGCCTTCAGTGAATTTCAGAAAAGTTAATTGATTACAGTCAGTAAAAATTTGTATGGAGAGCAAAATTTTCATTTTGATGCCTGCCGGACAGAAGATCAGTGCTTGGAAATGGAAGCAAGGTACATTTTATAACAGCAAAGGTAATTAAACTCTGGAACATCTGACTAAGAGCTGCAGCAGATTCTTCATCACTGGAAATTCTGTGCAAAGCTTGTGCACTTTTCTGATACGCAGTGATTAGTACAGAGGCACCTAATGGTTCATGTTGTACGAGTGGCCTCATAGGTTAGTGCAGAGGTCCCTGTCAGCCTTTCAGTCCAAGAACAGAGCCATTATGTCCATGTATGACTTAGTCTGTTTATCATATGAAGTAAGTACCATAAAAATCACAGTATTCATCTTGCCACAAGCCAAGTTTTAGTAGGTGGTGGCATGGTGTAACAGGTTGTAAATGGTTTCTGGTGTGGACTGCAATAGACAGGGAGAAATTGCGGGTTAAGGGTGAGATTTTTGATTTTCACTACCAGATAACTACGGCAAGCCACTCAATTCAACTGAACCATGCTGGTTTCCCAAGAGAAAGCAGAGGCCCCCCCTTAAATTTGGAACATTTGCGGTAAATCGAGGGTGTGCAGGATTCAGAGTGAACCACTTGAGGGCTCTAGAGGACTTTCATCTGTCGTGCTTGCCTGGCTGAGACTGTCCTGTCAGTGATGCATCACATTTTGTCGGAGATTTAAGCAGTGACAAGGATTATTTTTTCTTGCTCAATCCCATACAAGAAAAACCTCCTGTAGATCTAGAATTTACCAAAATCTGAAATTGCTGTGTGGCTGCCCTATGGGGCACATTAACAAGTCAAAGAGATTAGATCTGCTGGGGAAGAACACAAGCTGGATACTGTGGGACTTGGAGCTGCTGGCTATTTGTATTTTGTGCTCTAATTCATATCTGTTTCAAGCCCAGAAAGGATCACTGTAGCATCTTAATGGGATACTGGGCCTAGCAATTGTACATCTGCTGGGAAAAACCCTTCACATCTCTTTGTTTGTAATTCCAGCTGGTATGGATTTAGTCAGCTAGAAGAGCTTTTCCCGTAGGATAAGGCAATATTCCTTGCTTGAGAGGGCCAATCTAAAAGCAAAGCCGGGGTCTTGTTTGGAGCACCCCACACCATGGTGGGCTGCCTGACCCGCGATTCCCCAGCTTTGCAGCGGCAACACTCACCGAGACTGGACCTTCAGTAAAGGGGATCTGATAACCACAGGGTCTCTGAGCAATACAGCTGTAATAAAATGTGTCAGGGCAAGACCCGCCTGCCCTAACTCCTACTTAAGCCCTTGTGCCTGGTGTTAATTGTCAGCTGACTCTAGGCCTTAAAAGCCATCTAGCCAATAAGAGATATTAAGCACAGAGTTTTGGGTGAAATTCAGGCTCTCTAGCCATCACCTTTGTGCCCACTGGGCATGTTCTTACAAACAGCCACCCCATATTAAACCTCCGCCCTTTAAACCATTTTCTGAGGCATCTTAGTCACAAGCCTTGACTTCATGTGCAAATCTGAGATATTTCTTTTGCTACCACTTGAAGGATGTGCTTGACCTTTCAGTCCTGAAAAGAAAATATTGGTAAAATCGCTAATTAATGACTGACTTTGAATCACTTGCCCCAGATATGTGTATAAACAAAGAAGCTAAAGGTCTAGCTATTAAACAGAAAAGAATGTTTTTTCTTCACAGAGCAGGCTTGATCGTTAAAATACCTAAAATGCTGGTAATTGATTTATATTCAATTATTTGAATGCATAGAAGCAATTACAACTAATCTTTGAAGCCTAGTTCCACTGTGAAATGTAACTATGCAAAAAAATGATTTCTTGTTAGTCACTCACTGATGAAAAAATGGTGTCAAGAGGATGGAATTTCCCATTTATTTAGAATTTCCACCCAATTTTACCTATCTGATACTTTCATTGTGTATATTCAGAACAATAGGCATGTTTACTCCAGACCTAATGAATTTAGCTGTCAAACCACTGACAAGGAAGAGACAGCTGGAACGAGAGAGAAGAAGGGGACTTTACCTAAAAAAATTATAAAATTGTAAACACTATCTAATAACATTCAAAAAAGAGATTTGTCTGAGTGCAGCTGGACTTACAGTCACCCTGAATTCATATAGTCAGCGATCAGAATAGTAAATTGTATTTTTGTCTGTAAACCCTGCAGATTTGCTCTGGGAATCTCTTGAGAAGCAATTCACTAATTCAGTATGAACCTTGCTTTTAACTGTTTAAGAAAAAGAGCACTCTTCAAAGTGGGCACAGTTTTCGAAAATGTTGCTCTCAGTTTTAGTTGAGTGTACATCTTATTACAGCTGAAATCATGAGGGTCTTAACTCAACCATATCCCAAGAGCAGCACTATGGATAGCTTATGGTTTGAACAGATCAAAGAGACATGGGAAGAGAGGGAAATATTATTATGCATGTCATAGTAACGGAGGATCCAGGACAGCTCTCAAGGCCATCCTGAAGTGTTGTCTCAGCCCGAACCCAAAGTAGAGACCTGAACACACTCACTGCCATGTCTGCTACAGCCCAGCACGAGCAGATCCCTGTGCTTTGGCTCTGCCCAGGAAGCGTGGACAGCAAGGCCTCAGCAGAAGAGCTGAACCAGTAGATGTAGGGAGCATAGGACTCCATTCATATAAATTCCTTCTTTATTTTATAGCGTAACAGAGACCATCTCACGTTCAACATTTAAGAAAATGAGGAAGGAGGCAAAGCCTTGGCCACTGCCTCTTCTGTACTGCTAACCCCAGCCCAGACATGCCTGTCTCGAATGTGAATTCTTTACATTTGAAGAGTGTCTTGGCAACATCCAATTAAAAATAACTCACTGAGTTTTCTCCACTGTGCAGGCACACAGAGGGCTCGAGCAGTGGGCCTGTATCTTTTATAAAGCTGAACAAAATGAATCAGAAATGATTACACCCTGCTCCAACTCAAGAAGCAGAAAGTGGCCTGTGTTGCTTGGTCTGCAGCTACTCACAAAGATTGTTCTTGCCCAGTATCCTAGGTTTAGCTCACTATTTACATCTAGGCCTTTGCACACTGCCCATCATCATACTAGGACTCCCTCTGCACCACATTAAAATAAATACATGCTGTTTAAATAGCATGGCACTCTGATATGCCAGCTCGGGAAGGTGCCTGGTTGAAGACGCCCATTCAGCCACCGAGTCAAGGTATTCAGCATCCTGCAGGATGCCCTGACAAGTTGTTTACCTGACTGTAGAATGGGAGAGGTGAAGTCCATCAGTCTTCCCCTTACTACTCCCCAGCCTGGTGGGGAGGCGTGGGGGTGATTTTCCTAAGAGTTTCTATTGCTGTGCTGTTTTAGGCAGGGGATCCGTTACTTGGTGCTGTAGGTGGACTAGCCATACCAATTTCTGGGTGGGAAATGGCACATTAGTTATCTCATTGCCTTAGCACAGACTGGTACGGGTTACGTGTGCTGCAGCCCAGCCTACAGGCTGGTCTGCTGAGCTGAGCGTTGTCTGACCACAGATGAATGGAGCTCAGGCCATTCCTGGGTGATCTGCACCACCCCAGTGCACCCCAAACTATATTTGAAGATGGACTTGGGCTATGATCAGGCAGGAGTAATTGAGGCAGAACGGGCAAATGGGGACAGTCACCTCTTAATCTCCCACAGCAGGATTTGCCAGAATTAACTCACCAGAACCCTAGAACAGAATAACAATTAAATGCTGAGTACTAAGACCAAGGCACGGCCATTTAAAATACCGATATGAGACAGCCTGACACACATAACATGCACTTACAGGGGCACCAGAGCATGGTACTATAAAGCCTGAATCTCGCCCTCCTTTCCTTTTCACAAATCAATCCATATTTTCATACATGTCCCACACTGTCAGGAGAGAGATGGACATGGAGGGAGGGCAGGGCAAAGCATGTAGTTTCAGCTGCCTCTGAGGGGGTCACAGAGATTTAATAAATAAAACATGATCCTCCATCTCAGAGAAGGAGAGGTGGGGGGATCATTTAAGAGAAATGCTGCAGATGCCTCAAAATCTCCCAGGGCCCCCACCTTGCTATGCTTGCCAATTCAAGCCGTTTAAATGGTTTCGGTGGACAGCAATGGTGCGATTTGGAACCTGCGAGGTCCACGAGATAGCTTAGAAACACAAGGTTTTGACAGTAAATTTACGTTTGATAGGCAGGCGTCCACAAGGCATAAAAGGCTAAGAAGTTCTGGCTTAGTGAAGTGGTTCTCCACCAGTGAGGGAAGGGAGTCACAAAGGAAGGTATTGAAAACAGTATTACAAAGCACAGAAAATACAGTGTTCTCCCCTCTCATCCTCATAATCTCTCCTCTCAGCAACCCTCTGACAATCCCTATACACACAAACTGTGGGGGGGGGGGGGGGGGGAGGGAGGTGATCGCTATTCACAATACTTTTTTTTTATCTTTTATATAAATGTGTTACCAAAAAAGTTGGATTTTAAACAAGTGCTCACCCATGTTAAAAGTTTGAGAACCATCAGCTCAGTGTAGGAAAGGCAGACTGCAGTCAACTCTTCCAATGACGTAACACTGTCCTAAAAACATTCCCAACCCACATTTCAGTTCATCACACCTGTAGGCTTGAACTCCTCACATTTCTACCTCATTTGCTTGTATATCATAGAGATGCTCCACTGCCTTTTTCCCTACTGTTGCCAATAACTGCAGAATGACCTTCAGTTTGTGCACTGTTGCCAAAAGCAGTTTATTCAAAAAAAGCAGAAAACAAAGAGTTTACAATAGATGTTGCATCTGTTTTACTAGTGTTGGTCATACAACTACATAAGATCATCAGAGATGACTCATTATCACTGATGGTCAGACTCTTATTAGAGCAACCTCAAGCTCGGGTCATTAAAAAGTTAGTGAGCCTGTTTCAAAAGCCCGCCCGAAAAATGAGAGAATCTTTCTGCTTTCCTGAAGGGGCTTTGGGAAGGGCCCAAACTGTTTAAATCACAGAATATTGAAATGTAGTAGTAGCTATTTGCCATGAACCCTTTGTTATTCATCAGTACATCACCATTAAAGAAAGGTAAGATTCCCTCGCTTAAAAAAAGAGCAAAGGGTTCTTGTTCTTCAACACATACTTTATCATCTTTGACTGCATATGAAATATTGTAGAGAGTTGTGTACGCCTTCCCACCAGAGACTCCAATAAAATCAGATAATATGTGTAAAATACACCAGCAACAAAATGGAATTTAGTTGATCTGAGGAACCGTGTGAAGGCTTTGTAAAACTAAATATTTTGATAGTCTGGCATTGATCCAAGAAAACAGAACCCACTTGCATTCACTTCTTTCAAGAAATAAAAGCTAAAAAGGCTCAGCTTTAGTTCTTACGGACAGACTCCTTGTAAAAGTGCACCAGATAAACCAAAATATCCTGTTCAACTGCAAAATTTTTTATTCTTACAGATGCTCAAGATGACACTTTCAGGGTTTCACTGGAGAAAGCGATTTCCCAAGGACATTTGTAAGTGAGGCTTTTACGCAACATCTCACATGCTTACATTATTGAAGTGGGGGAAAACTCCAGCCACGACCAAAAGAGCCCCCGCACACAAAGAGCGTGAAGGATCCAGCTCCACTAGGTGACATCCCTCGGTCTGGAAAAGAAGCCATCTCCTCCTCCCCAGGACGCGGAGCGGAGCCCACGGTACTTTCCAGGAGCTGCACACAAGTTCTTTGTTGGCTCGTGTTGTGGGAAAAGCCGTTTAGATCAACCCAGCCATTGTGAGCTTGCTTCTAGTGTCACAGACTGTCCATACTAGGTACTCTTCAAATACATCTTCTCGCAGAAATACAGTGGTACACTGTATTTCAAGGAATACTGATTTTTTTTTCCTGCGTAAGCTCCTGTAAACAAAAACTTCCTGGTTTAAGGTGTCAGACCTTCTGCTGGAGTACAGACTAAGCTGGAGGTGAAGCAAGACGTCTGCAGGCGTTGCTCGCTCAGCCTGACTCCTGGCACATGGAGCCTGCCCGAACTTCAGTTACGTCCACAGAAGACCCCTTCCAGCCTGGGCAGCAGCTGGACCAGGCTGCCACGCTGCTTTTATACCAGCCCCACTCCACGGACTTCCACAGAACTGCTTCTCCCACCAGTCGGGGAGCAAATCCAGCCCCAAAAGACTGACTCCGTGCTTCTGTGCACTGTGGGCCACCCTTTCCCAGGGAGCAGAGCACCCAGGTAAGGAAAAACAGCACTGGGTCGGATCTGTGGCACGTTACAGGTACTTTGAATAAAAGGGTCTGGTCTGTGCAGAACCAAATCGCTCAGGGTTGTAACCTGTGCACAGTCTTTTCCAGAGTCTCTTCCTGGAGACCTCTTTCAGACTTTTTTCAGGCAAAATCGCACTGAAGTCAGCGAGACAGCTGACAGAAGGGTCACCTGACAGCAAGATCACCTCGGCAATCCAGACTGTATCCCCGGTTAAAATAAATTTGCATATTGAGCTTGTGAAACAAATTGCTTAGCAAAATCGTGAGAATGGAATTTCTCTTAACTGAGAAATTAAAGCCTGCCCCTACATTATTCTGGCATTATAAACTTCCCCCTTCGGTGGCTCAGTGCCGAAAGCATGCGGACTTCACGAGCACAGCTCAGGTGAGAAAGCTGGGTGATGAAGTATCGTTATGCTAGATGCCTTAGCGCAAAACCGTCAAGCTGAAATATCCCGAGCAGCTGTCAATACGTGCTACATGCTTGAAGCAGTTACTGGACAAAAGAAAAAAACTCACCAACCGAAATAAACCTTAAATCAGTCTCATCTAGATAATCTAGAATTTAGCTAGGCGTACGCTACACTTGGACCTGGCAGTGCGCTCCTTACAAATGCAAAACTCCCACTCTATTCACTGGGAGATTTGCCAAAGCGAGGAACACAGGAGCGAGTTCACAAAGTGGGACATTGTACAGTCATCTTAAATGAACAGTGGGTCAGGATTAACCTAATTTGTAGCTACCTTGGCTGGACTGGCTGCCCATTGTTCCTTACACATGCGCTCTTTAAGCTTAGTTAAATAAACTACAGCAAAATTATACTTCAGAAGTGCATTTCCGTAACAACATACCAGCCTGGCAGTGTTCAGCTATTAGACTATTGTGGCTGTTTGTCAGTCACGACTCCTTTCTATAGCGTTTGTGGAGTGCTTGGGGAACCCCGGCAGGAAAGACGCAGGGTAAGTTACAGCTTTTGTTTTTTAGGAGTAAAATTAAGCCAATTGCAGAAAGAATTATCTGGTGGTTTATTTCCACATAGCTTTTTTCTCCTCTCCCTCCCTCCCGATTTCTTGACCCTAAGTCTCTTAAATCTGAGTTCATCAATGAAAAAAAAAAGTGTGTTATTTTTTACATTGCTTTTAAAGGATAGAAGGCACAAGGACTTCTTGTCGCCAGGGGCAAAAACTCACGCTCGTCCATATGCGAATCCTGTTTTAAAAACAAACAATCCAATTGAGATTGGCCGGAAGCCAGAGCGCAGGATTGCTTTTTAAGCCCTGTGTCTCAATAGGAAACCTCGGAGTATTCTGATCTGTTTTCATAAACGTAACCATTTTCATCCGTTGCCTTTGTAGCGTATGATCAGTCCCTTCTTTCTAGTAAGTTAACGAAAACAGCCAGTACAAATGAGGGCGAGAAAAGAAGAACAGTTGGCCATTGTGGATAAAACACAGCATCTCAAAAGATTTAGGAAAAAAAAGACAATAACCACCGGCCTGTCTTAACTTCTGCCAAGAAACGATTACAGAGGATGAAGACATGGGGAAAAACACTAGCACGCTGCGTTTCAACAGTAGCAATAACCACAGAGCTTAAATCTATTGTGTAGCTTTATTTACCTATCATAGACTCTTTTACATAACTTAAATGATTATCAAATAATCTCCTGTACACAACGAAAGTGAGCCGCATCGCTTCCCGAGCTTTGACACATTCCTGAAAGAAATCCAACAGTCTGTAGGAATCACATCGCTGGAGTTGCTACAGTACGTTTTGTCCAGAGCTTGCGCCGTCAATTCACTTATTTATCACTGTAAATTGCTGTTTGCAATATCCTGCAAGACGTTGTTAAATTTCGGGACACTAAGATTTGGTAGCAGCCTTTATTTTTTTGTTTCAATTAATTTCGCTTTGCTTTTTTTCCCTCAGTTTTGCATCCTCAAGCTGGAAATCCACCCGGCACGCGAGTGCGGGGAAGACCTGAAACGCAAGTTGACTCGAGTCCTACTTCTCAAAGCGGAAACCTTTCGCGAGCGGCCAGGCCTGCCTTCACCGAGAGCCGCCCCACGCCGCCGTGCAAGGCCAGGCCCGGCGCAGCGCTGAGGCCAGGCGGCCGCCGCGCAAAACCAGGCCCGGCGCAGCGCTGAGGCCAGGCGGCCGCCGCGCAAAACCAGGCCCCCGCGCAGCGCTGAGGCGAGGCGGCCGCCGCGCAAAACCAGGCCCGGCGCAGCGCTGAGGCCAGGCGGCCGCCGCGCACGCCTCAGAGCAGCGGACATTCCGCGGCCGCCCGCCCGCCCGCCGCAGGCCCTACAGCGCCGGGAAGGCCGCGCGGTGGTAGCCGGCGCCGTAGTCGTAGGGCACCTGCGGCGGCGGCAGGGGGCACTCGGGGAAGAAGGGGCCGAAGGGCGCCGCCAGCGGCCCGCCCGGCTCCTCGGCGGCGGGCGGCTCGGCGGCCGCGTAGAGCGGCGGCGCGGCGGCGGCGGGCAGCGGGCGCAGCGCCTCGGGCGGCGCCTTCTTGGGCGGGCTCCAGGGCGGCTCGGGGTAGAGCAGCCCGCCGAGCAGCGGGTGCGGGCCGGCGGGCAGCGCCGCCGCCGCCTCGTAGAGGCCGTGCTCGAGGCCCAGCTCGGCGGGCAGGCGGCCGGCGAAGGCGTCCTGCGCGGCGGCGTGCTCGGGCAGCAGCGCGCCGTACTCGGGGCCCAGCAGCTCCAGGAACTCGGCCGCCTCCGCGCCCTTCTCGGGCTCCTTGGGGCCCGGCGGCGGCGCGGCGCGGGCGGCGGCCGGCAGCGCCGGCTCCGTGAAGAAGGAGGGCGGCAGGTTGCGGTCGCGCAGCGGCACCTTCCGCGCCCCCCCGCCGCCGCCGCCGCCCTCGCCGCCGCCGCCCGCCGCGCCGCGCCGCGCCCCGCCGCCCGCCTGGTGCAGCGAGTCGAAGAGCGCGGCCAGGCTGCGGCTCTGCAGGCTGCTGGCCGCCTGCGAGGCCTCCCGCCGCGCCGCCGGCTTGCCGGGGCCGCCGGGGCAGGGCGCGGGGGGCGGCGGGCGGCCGCGGGCCGGCTCGGGCGCGGCGGCGGCGGCGGGCGGCGCGGCGATGATGCCGGTGCAGCGCTTGATCTGCTTCTGCAGGTACTTCCTGTGGTTCACCTTGCGCTTGGACTTCACCGGCTTGTCCAGCGCCAGCTTGATGTTGCTGGAGGCCGAGTCGATGAAGCTCAGCAGGTCCCGGGTGGCCTCCCTCAAGTCCGCCGCGTCGCCGCCGCCCTCGTAGCCCTTCTCCAGGTCGGCGTAGCCCAGGAGGCCGCCGCCGGCGGGGAAGCAGAGGGAGAGCAGGTGGTGCGGGCTCAGCAGCGCGGCTTGCACGGCCATGGCCGGCGGCGGGGCGCCGCCGGCGCCGAGCTCCGCAGGGCTGCGCGGGGCGGGCGGCGGCGGCGGGGAAAAGGCGGCGGGCGGAGGAGGAGGAGGAGGGAGCAGGAGGGGGAGGAGGAGGGCTCAGGCGCGGGGCTGGCCCGGCCCGGCCCTCCCCGCCTCCCCGCCGCGGCCGGGGGCGGGCGCCCCTCACTGCTCCGCTCCCCTCCGCTCCCCCGCGCCCGGCTGGGGGCTGGCGAGGGGGTACCGGATCCTCCCGGGGCAGGTACCGATTCCCCGGGGGAGGTACCGATCTCCCGGGAAGGTACCGATCCCCCGGGGCAGGTACCGATCCCCGAGGCAGGTACCGATTCCCCGGGGGAGGTACCGATCTCCCCGGGGCAGGTACCAGATCCCTGGGGCAGGTATCGGATGCCCCCGAGGCAGGTACTGGGTCCCCGGGGCGGGTACTGATCCCCCCGGGGTAGGTAGCGGATCCCCGGGATAGGTAGCGGATGCCCCCAGGGCGGGTACCAGATCCTAAGGGCAGGTACTGGATCCCCCCGGGGCAGGTACTGACCCCGCAGTGGAGGCATTCGTCCCCCAGGACAGGTACCAGATTCCCACCCCATCAGGACAGGAACACTCCCCCCCAGACCTGACACACAACGCCCCAGGCAGGACACACAGCCCCCCTCCCGGGCCAGATGTGCAGCCACAGCTGGACTCAATACATAGTCCCTGCAGGCCAAGTAGCTCTCCTGGACCAGATCCCAGCCCCTGCACCAGACAGCTTCCCACGCACCCCCCGGGAGCAGCAATGTGCCCCCCTCCCCACGCCAGATCCCCAGCTCCCAGAGCTTCCCGAAACGCCCCTGCATCCGGATCAACTCCAGCAGCGGCAGATGCGCCGCTGGATCTAACCACGGGCACCTGGAAAGGCAGGCTCACCGTGGTGGCAGCCAGCACCAGAGCACAGCGCGAGGCTCAGCTCGCAGTAACTTTTTCTTCCGAGCGCATTGTTATGCACGGTACTTCGGATGTCGTGTTTTCCCAGTCCAGTCAGGTCCTGAGAAAATCCAACACTGTAATCCAGCAGAGATTTTAACTGAACCATTTGCATGTGTTTAGCAAAGCAGATGTACAAATCTTCCATATGGGAGGTAGAAAAATTACCTCCCTGCTACTGAATACCACTGATAACAGTTCCTGAAGGTACTGTCCTGCCTCTTTTGGGGAAAAAAATGGTTAATTTTCCCTTAGAAAACTTTTACATGTATTTCTACTAATATGGAGCAGCACTCATCTCAACCCTTTGAGCTCCAGGTTTATTTTTAATGATTTTATATGCCCAAATATGAATAAAGACATATCTGGTTCTGTCTGAAATAGATACTGAGTTCTCCTGGTCAGCATTGACTCATTAGAAGCACTGTAGTATTATGCCAGAAGGAAAAAGCAGGGAAAAAAAATGAGGTTTTGCAAGGGGTTTCACCCGCGTGCGACCCAATTTGCACACGCGAGTCACAGCAGTAGTCAAAGGCTCCGGGTGACGGTGGCAGACGGCGCCTCGCTGTCCCCGTCCCTGTCCCGGCCTTGGCGCCCGCACACACGGGACGCACCGCGCCTGGGGTTCGTGGCGCCGTCCGTGCTCTCCTGGAGGTCTCCAGCGTCTCCTTTGGGCATTTACTCCGAGCGCAACCGCGTAATTGAAGCCAAAGCCTGGTAGGTAGCAGGCTGTGGGAAATTCGTACATCTGGCTGTAGAAGAATGAAATTTCTCCCCGAGGGGCGGATTTAAATGATTTAGCTGGAGTGCAGCTCATGCTGGTTATCTACCCGAGCTTTTACCCGTGGGTCCCGTGAAGCCCTGTCAAGCCTTGCAGCCTGCTCTGAGTTCTCCCAATGTGAAATGTGAAGAAAAACCTGTCTCTTCAGTTCTGCATCCTCTTTGAGACCACTCTGAGTTGCACAAGGCCCTGGAAAGCGAGCCTCACACCCTGTCCTGGAAGTGCAGCTGGCCTGGAACCATTTCCTATCTGACCAACCCCAAACCATCCTGAAATACCACGGGCACCTCAGTTGTAGTTGGTAGCTGCCTCAGCATTATACTAGTGATATTTCATAGCCTCTCGAAAGGGGGTTGCTAATGAGTCTGGGTGGCATTATATGCGGAGTGGCTAAATATCCGGTGGCTTAGAGAAAAAAGCTGCAAGCCCTGGCGTCTGTTCTCTAAGGCTGAATTCATTCAATTAAACAGCTTTGAGAGCTCAGATACGCTTTAGTGGGAGACTTTATTACCTCCTAAAAATTGGAGAGTATTAAAACAATTGTCAGGCCTGCAAACTGAAGTTTGCATTCAGTTGTGCTAAGCAGCCAAATTTACATATTCTAGGCCAGATTTAGAGTTTTAGAAAGCCTTCATAATTGCATTAAACATGCTCATTCTCTGTGTTCTTTCAAGCAGAGCTGATTACCCCAAGTTGAGCAATGCCTGGAGGGAAATTTGCTTAGCCACATGATGTCAACAACTTGCAAGGAGCTAATTTTTTTCAAGGAAATCACAGTTTGGTCATTCCTGCAAAATGTCTCTCTTTCCCAGCAGTTGTACGAGCCAGTGCCTGTCTTACGCCTGTGCTTTTTTCAGGATTGCTCTGGATAGCTCAGCCCAAGCGCGGTGGCTCTCCCGCGCAGCCTGCAGTCCCATCCGACTCATGCCAAGGTCCGCTGTGAGGGAAGGGGTGACGTTTGCTCTGCGGGTTTGGATTGCAGTGCCGGAACAACCACAACTCCTTGCAAATGTTTGGATTAGACATCCTGATCCATCCGGCCTCTTCCCAACACCAAAACAGGCTGGATGACCCAGCAGCAGCGTTCCCACAGCCCGTGCCTCCCTCCCACGGGGCAGCACTCAGGGCGCCGGGTAAGGGGCAAGCATCTCTACTAGTAATTTTTTGCTTTCCTTTGTGTAGGAAATGTATCTGGGTTTGTTTATTTTATTGTCTATCTTCACGTAGGAAGCAGCAGCAGCTTGCCCCGCTCTGCGGTTAAACCCAAGGCTTTCCAGAAATACGCCTGTGGCTTCGGACTCAGCTTTGGGAGGTGGCACCAAGGCACATTCACGCTGCGAGCTGCGGAGAGCAGCGACCTGACTTATGGTTTACTCAGGCCACAAATTGAGCTCTCAGCCGCCCAGTCAAGCCCTTACTAATACGAACAATTTGTTATCCGTGCAGACTGAGCTGAGCAGAAAAGAGAGGTTGTCCTACGCAGCAGAGGCGTTGGCGAGCAAGCAAGGATGCCTGCCATGACTTAGGGCTGCCTTTTGGTGTCATTGCTTTGGTTGAGCAGCTCCTGGCTCTCGGTAGTCGCAGCGTGTGTCCTCCTGACTGCAGCGGACCCTTCGCCTCGCTCCGACAGCAGAGTCGATCCTGCGCAACGCAAGACACGGCGGCAGGATCCAGCCCAAAGGAAACATCTCAGGCTTTGGCCCATCACTAGCAGCACCTTCTCCCAGCGAAGCCCGCTCCAGGCATGACGCAGAGCTCAGTCCTCCCAGTTCCCAGCGCTTGTTTGCCTTTCACCAAGGCGTCAGGAAGGCAGCGTGAAAAGTAAGAAAATCTCTGTGGCAGGGGAGGGAGGCCTTTTTTTTCTTCCCTGCCCCATTGTATAGGCCCATATGGTTATCAAGTTATGGGAAAATCTCTCTGCCCAAACAGGTGTCACTGTTCGAAACATACAGTCTCATTTCCTGATCGTGTCTTAATCTGCTAGTTGGTTGTGAAAGTTGATTTCTTGCACATTCTTATATCAGTGGGAATTTCTGCCCTTCCCTGACAAGTATTATAGGCAGCCTTTGACATACAGCCCTACAGGACCTAAATAGGCTGCTATTCTTTCCCTACACTGAAAGGGAGCTTTGTGCCAGGGATTCATTAAACTGCACTGCACAGCCCTTCATAAATGGGCTCAATAATGAACAGTCGATTTAACTGGAAAAGCTGCTGGAGCTGTTAAATTAAAGGGAAATAAAGTGCACTTCAGGCTCAGTCTGCCAGAAGAAAATGTTGACCTAAAAAAAAATCTTCATTTTCCCGCATCTCTGCAAACAGTCTAAAATTTTCAGGAAGTCTGTACTCACAGTAGTTGGAGAAATTTAAAACATACCGGTTTGCTTCCCCATTAACACAGAAAGAAAAACTGGCAATAAAATTTGCAGCAAATTCAGCAGTAGGGAGGAAGGGCACATTCAATTTAAGCCAGGAAGCATGAATATCCATCCAAATTTAGTTTATCTGTATAGACAGAAGGTTATGTAGCTTATGTAGATCCAGTCCCCCCTGCTTTAAATCACCACAGACCACCTGGAATGACTCAGTCAAAATGTAGCAGGTATATGGTTCCTTCGTTTAAGGTCTCAGCTTCGTAAGACGCTGTTTTATTGGAATGCAGTTATGAGGGGACACGGGAGTGCAGCACGGGCGACCTGCAGATGAGCACTGTGTTCCTGTCACACTCCCTGGATGCCGTTGTCTCAGTTTCCCTTTCCCTTTTTTAATCCCGTTGCCCATTTCATGTTCTCCTAGACTATATTCCTCCCTGAATAAAGGGCACGGAGGTCCTCGGTGGCCCCGCTGGCACCGCTGACAGGGTGACGTGTGTTTGTAAGCAGCGCATCGCGTTGGAAAGCGCCGGGCAAGGACAAAGCACAAAGCCCTGTTGTCCTTAGTTAGGGGATCGGCGCTTCTCCAGGAACAGCTGTAAAGGCTGTGCTGACCATCACTTGGGCTGGCCTAAACTCTGAAACGCCACAGGAGACTGCTGGATTTCAGCAAAGTACTGCTGAGCTAAATAAGGGTGTCAGAGACCAGCTGTAGACATTTCACCTAAGGCTTTTTATATATCTATTTTAATCAAGCAGGGAAAAAAAAGTATAGGGATTATAATCGAAAAAGAAATAATGGGTGCCTTCAGGCCCTCATCCAACTGACTTTGTATATCCAATGTTAGTGCTGGAATCAAGTTCATAAGTTCATCAGTGGGTCATTTTTTCCCCCATTTGCTGGTGCTTTCTGAAATACTTGGGATTTATGCAATCCGATCCTGCAGCGCCCTAATTGAGGAACATGTTGCTTAGAAGGCCACAGCAGTTTTGCCCAAGTAAGGAGTGCAGGACGTAGCTAACACATGGCTCACACTTCATGGGAATATATTTAATCTTACGGATGAATAGAAAAACCCATCATTCAGCTGAGCTGGACTCACCTCCCAGTTTCATGCAAATGGAATTCCATATTTCAGTGCGGTTCCTGCAGCATAAAACTGGGGTTACTTGGTGGTGAATCAGCTCTTCCATCGTAGGCACATCATTTTCCTTCGTCCAAACAGCCATAAATATTGTTATATACGTTCGGCATGAAAGGAATCTATCTTTGGGAAGGTAGCCTGGACACTTCAGGAGAAAAAGATCGAAAGAAGCGTACAATGGGGAAGAAAGCATATCCACATCCGTTTCTTGAGGTGGTTTGTCCGAAAGCAAGCCTCAGCCTCAGGATCAAAAGCTTTGTGTTGCTTTCACTGCTGCAGACTGTAGCTGTTTTTTCATTATATATGCTTTCTACTTGGAGAGCAGCATTTCCTTTCAGACACATTCATGCTCATTTTCCTCAGAGTACGGTGACTTTTGTTCAGATCCACCACCTCATTTTAAAGGTGCTTGCAGCAGGCTTCCAGCTCTCCACTGGAGCTGCCTTAGTGAGTTAAACATTTTTTCATACTATCCGAAAACATGAATATTCAGGGAGAATATTAGCTTTTTCATATCAATCTTCCACCTAGATTTTGCATAATTACTCTTGACTTCATTATAAACGTACAATGCCACAAAAGTCACAAAACCATGGACTTTTTTGCCTGCCATGGAAATACTGCATTTGGTAACTTTTGCAGGCTGTGTTCCTGAATGCAGAACTGATGCACCGGGTCTCTGTCACTGCTAAAGAGCTATGGAAAAACACCATTTGCCTCTTTGGAAAAGAGTTTAGGGGGTTGGAGTTGTTATTTCGTTTCATTATGTCCTACTGAGAGTCCTGCATTAAGCTACTGATATAAATATGCATTGAGGAAACTTTTACAGCTATTTCAAAACAGAAAGAATTATTTTATATATATTATTGAGAGACCTTTTCTTCCTCAGCCCCTGCACACTCTGTGAAATTCATAGTATTTTATCTTCACTCACAGACATTTCTGCAAGTAAATGTGGGGGTTTTGAGGTCAAACTTGTTCCCTTGTTTTCACTGTTTGTGCTTGGGGCTGCTTGGAAATACTTTGGTGTGAGATGTGAAATGAAAACACAGAACAACTAAAATTAAACATCAGCTTGTTTGCGGTACACTAACCCTTTGCTTACCTCTGTTTGCATGACAGAAACCAGTTTATGTCATCTCATGACTCACTGACGGGCTTTCCCAGTAGGCGCTGCAGAGTTTGGGGAAGAAGCTCCTCAAGTTTCATCCAGTGCAAATGGTGAGGATGTGGTAGCTCCTGCAAAAATTGTCTTCACGTACCTCAAACTGGCCACTGAAACCAAAAGCACCAAAGCGTATCTCAGAGGCTTGGACGTGTGCCTTCCGTAGGATGGAGGAGAACCTAGGAGGGCTGGTTGTTTTGTGCCTGACGCCCCGCTGTCATACACAGCCTGGCGTCAGTGTTTCAAAAATAATCTTCTCATTCATTATTTAGACACCTAAATAAGGATGAAGTCCAGCTCCCAGTGAAGCCATTTCTGTTGACTTCACTGAGTGACGTAGAAGCCTAACTGACGGACCTGATTTTCAGAATTACTAAGTGTCAGCTCCTCCCATGAATTCGGTGGGCTGGTCCCCATCTCTTCACCCCCTATTCTGGTGTAACCAATTTTCTTGAGTCAGGAAACCCCAAGCCAGAATCGCCCTGTGGCTGAGATACCACCCAGGGAAGGCAGCCTGTATCCGTCAGAGAGGCGAGGGGCAGAAGGGCTCCCACATCTAGCCCAGGGGAAGGCAGGGACGCAGGCAGGGACACAGCCTGGGGCACTGGTGCGCTCAGCCTCCGAAACCCTTGCGGGCTCACCTCTTGCCACCGCACGTTCACTGCAATGTGTGTGTCTTCCCTAGGGAGCGAGCTGAAGCTCAGATACCGAAATGGTAGGAGCTGTATAACTCAATGGTAGACAGTATGAGTGCTCAGTTTACTTAGAGGAAAATTAGTGTTGGCATGTTACAGTTATTACAAGGTATTTGTCTTACAGGATCATCTTTAAATGATAGTCAGCGCTGTCCCAGTGTTTAAATGCTTCAACACTATTTTTCTTTCTGAGAGTTTTTTTTCTCAGAAAGAGTATGTTTGTGGAATGTCTCAATCACTTTTTTATCATTCTTTTTTTGAGAACTATCGGAACTGTAACCAGTTTTGCCTGGTGAAAATTGCCCATTTGAAGAGGTCTTTTTTTTTTTTTTTTCCAAAAAAAGCCCTTATTCAAACATTTCTTACAAGCTTAGCTAAACAGCCAAGTTATGTTTTTCTATTCCCAGCCTCATGCTCCAACCCCGGCAGCACTGGACTGCTCCAAGGAGGACTCCGGGATCTGGAGCTAGACTATGAACACATCTTGCAAGGGTGGCACGAAGATCTGACATATACCTGTCACCACACATATTCCTTGGGAACGGGACAGCCGATGCACCTTGCTGGTGGGAAGGCTGGGTCCCAGCGCTGAGGACTAGCTGTCGTGCCATGGTCCGGGTCCCCGTGGGAAGGTACCGTGTCGTGCAGGCTGGAGATGACACACAGCTCCTCAGCAGGGATGAGGCTGGTCTCCTCCCTTCAAGAGAAAGAGCTCTGTGTGCCCTAAAAGGAGCCTGCTTTCCACCCCAAGTTAATATTTGCTACAATACTATTTAAATGCATGACACAATGTGTTTAGACTTCTGCTGACTGCACAATGTTCTTTTAATCCAACATTTAATATATAGAACAATGTATACATTGCAGATGGCAGGTAATGGACCCAGATGAAAATGCCCTGCATTGGCGCCTGGCCTCATTCACAGAGCCGTCTTGGCTAAAACGAGTGCTGTGATTTCCCAGAATTAGTGGCCATGGCTCCCTGTCTGACGGTCCCTCCCCCTCCTCTCAGCACTGACACCTTCACTGAGATGATTTAACCCACTAACCAGGCAGGAAACAATTCAAAGCCTTTAGCATAAAGCAGATAGTGTGAGCACACATCATGGAACCACCCAGCACCAGTTCTAATAATTTCCTTTATTTTTTTTCACCATTTAATTTTTCACTCTTTTTTCACTTGCTGAAACATATCTGCAGAGAGTTTAATCCCTTCAGGAAAAGGAAAGGGTCCCAAGTTCCCTTTCTTACAGCAAAAATAATCCCGACAGCAGCGCGGCACATTGCAGGAGCAGGGCACAATGCGTCTCCAGCAAGAAGAGGCTGAGATAGGCACCGGTCTGCTGGCCTAGGGGATGGTCATCAACCCCTGCTTCCACACAGCGTGTATCTTTGGGCCGAATACATTCCTCGTGGAAAGTCCCAGACCGAAATCAGCACAACACAAGTGCGTACATACCCAACGGCAGCCACCCAAGTCAATCGCTTGACTTCAGTGAGATTACTCACATGCTTAAATTCAAGCATATCCTGCTGAACGGAAGTCTTCGTTCGCAGCAAGAAGCGTTCAATACCACCCTACGGCACATGGCCACCTTTCAGATGTTCATTGGATTCATTTGGAGTTTGAGCCAGAAATGCTAGCATCTTACTTGTCTGTAAAATATCTAGATAAAGAAATTAAAATCATTACAGACACATACTCTAATGTATGTGTATAAATGTATATATAATATATATATAATGAGTATATACATATATACATATATATAATGAGTATATACATATACACTTTACATACATTATATAGAGAGGGAGCATCCTACTATTGGGGGTTTTACATACAGGAAATACGTATGGACCAAAAATACTGTTAAAAAAAAAAAAAAGAAGAATTCATCTGGAAAGCTACAGCAACTAAAAATGTTTGTGTTTCAAATACCGAAAATATTTTCTTAACCAGATGTTTTCAGGCTTTTCTGAACAGAGCCACTCAGAGATTGTTCCCTGAATTATTTCATGTTTAGAAATGGTGGCTTGTTAAAAGAGCGAGTGAGACTGAGCACAAACTGCCATTATTATGTAAATAACCCGGAGGAAAAAGGACAGTGAAAATGATAGCACTGATCTAATTATCTGCAGGCCAATATAGCTAAGTCACTGAAAGAGGCCCACAGAAAAGGCTGCCACAGAAACACAAAAAACAGCCAGAAAACAATAAGGAACTTAGCAACAGTATAAAAACGGACTTCTTTCCATGCACAAAGAGTAGTTTTATGAGCATTTTTCTTGCTTTCAGTTTGCAGAAAAGGTTAGAGCGCATTTTAAATTCTATGCCAGGAGTTTTTTCCCTGCAGACCCTCTGGCTCCTTGGGTGCTCCCGTAGCGCCGCGCGCCCGGCGGTGGGAACGCGGCCCCTCTCGCGTGGACATCGGCACGCGTGTCGGGGGGCTGCCGCCACCAGCAAGCTTGGCCGGCGGCGCGAGGCTCCCACGAGACGCTGCGCGTGGGATTTTGGCAGTGCCCTTCCCGAGGCTTGGATTTCCGTCAAGGCTTTCCAGCTTTTCCTTTCTACGGCTTAGGCTTTCCATCTTCCCGTGCAAGGCGGGGGCTCACGGGAGGTGCCCGGCTGGAGGACGGAGGTGCTTCTGCACTGCCCACCCTCCTCCAGGCAAGGCCAGCAGCCGGGTTCGGTGGCCCCGTCTCTCTCCGCGGGAGCCTTGGGAAGGGAACAGCTCTTGCAGGCTGCGCTCAGCACAGCCAGCCCCACGGACGGAGGATCTGTCAGAGAAAGGACAGTGCGGTGACCTGCACACTGGATTGCCGAGTCTAGACCCTGGCAAGCAATTAGAAAAGACCTGGAAAGCCACCAGTCGTGGCTGTTGAAGACCCCACATGAGCTTCTCACCCTCAGCTCCTTCTCGTGTCGATGGAGAGAAACAGGCAGCTCCAGAGTAACTTCTCTGCCCTATTTTAGTCACCTACCCTAGGGCTGAGCTGTGCCCTACGATTGCCTGTTTCCTCCACCGACTGGGATGGGAGCCCTCATGATGAACCTAAGCAAACTAATCCCACCCCAACATCCAGCAGCTTGGGGTATCTGTGAACTCCGCTGGACGTCCTTCAGAGCTACGGGTGGCTTGATGGTGCAAGGGGCCGTACCAGTAGGGAAAGGGGCGAGCACATTCAGGCTATGGGAGCAAGTCCTCTCTCCTCAGACACAGGCAGGACAGGCACTTGGCCACTACTGGCAGGCTGCCATGCTGGACAGCTGACTGTTTTGCCAATGAGTTGAGCCAGATCTGGGCCTGATATTCCTCACAAACAGCCAGATATGCAAGATGCAGAAATACAAACCCTGGTGCACTCAAGTCTGCCCAGAAAGTGTTTATTTAGTCCTGCTTGGAGAAAGATTTTTTGGTAAAGTACCATCTCTAAGCCATCACTCTGCAGTCTGGGCCCTTCAGCTTTTACTGATCTTCAGGTGAGACCACTAGGGCTGGACCACTGCAGGGTGAACACATGACACCAAGCGAAAGGCATTATTTAGAGGCGGATTTTCCTTAGAAGCAGGGTAAGGGTAATATGGGCTTCATGTGAGAAGAATCAGAAAGAGAAAGAAGGCAGAAGGACTCAAAGGAAAGTGAAGAAGACTGCTGGAAAGGATAGGTGGCTCCACCTCACAAATTCACTTCTGGAGAAAGACATGTTACTCTCAAGTGCTTAAAAAAATCCTTGTGACTAAAAAGTTTCTATATCCAGCCAGTGAGTGCTCCTCATCCTCCCCCCCAGTCTGTCTCCAAAGAGGATAAGTAAAGGACTTCCAGTGCACATGACTGGAATAGAGATCTATGGAAACACGGGTCAGAAAAATGGTATTGGTCTGGGCAGCCAGATCTGTTAGATCTGTCTTTCTAATCTGTTATATTAGAAATCTCCTAAAGAGAGGCTTACTAGTCACAAACAGACCAGTGTACGACTGCCCCCGTCCTATCCTCCTTCCACTGTCTTGGTCCCAGCTCCCACCACCCTTTTCTGGAACCAACAACAGCATCTGTGTGGCCTCAGGGTGAGCCAGCCCAGGGAACTAATCAAAGCGTAAACTCTCCTGTCTCGATCCTGTCAGGTCCATTTGAGTACAGATCGGTTCCCCAATCCACTTCACTGCATGGCCATATGAACACCCGTACCAGCTTTTCCTGCTCTAGAGACCTCTTGAAAATACAGATTGGAAAACAGCACAGAAAGAAAGAGCAGAAGTCAAGCCAGCATGAAGAGCATGGCCAACAGCTGCTTCTCCAAAATGGTGATCCAACTGCACGAAGTCTTTCTGCATTTGAAGATACAACATAAAACGGCAAAAGAAATAAATCAGATGAGGGAAACTGCCACAAATAGTAAGACAGAGAAATAAAAGGCCCTCAGCTGTTCCTTTCAGCTCCCTGGAGCACTGCATCTTGGTTTTACTTCACAAAATGTCCCCAGAACTCATCTATTTTGTAGGAAGGTTTGGGAGATTTTTTTTACTCTTTTGGGGGAGGGGCTGTCATTTCTGCGAGTAATCTGTTAAGGTCAGAAAACAGATTTTGGTAGCAAAATTGGCTGTGTCAGATAAATGTTAGTCATGGTGATTATCTGCCAGGGAACACAAACAGGCTACAAAGTGATAAGAGGAGCTGCTGGCACCAGGGATCCTGTTTAATTTTTTTTCCCCTGTACATGGAATTTAATTTATGCAGGCTTTGCAAACAACATCTGATCACTGTGTCAGATGGTCCGGCACCAAATCAGCAGCCTCCAAACTCATAACCAGACAAACTCACCTCAAAATTTGCTACACTGAAAAGAAATGGAAGAGTTTTGACTCTTCTTTCTCAGAAGCCTTTGTGCATTTTTTTTAGGTCTTCCACATAGCAAGTTGCTCCCCATCCAACCTCTTTTGTGACGTTATCTACCTAAAACCCCACATTCCTCCCCTCCTGTTTTGTTTTTTTTATTTGCCCCTTCCCAGGCCAGTCTGTTGGAAAAAAATGACATCATCAGGGAAATATCCGACATTTTAGCTGATGTAAATTCAAAAATACACGGAGTAGTGAATAGCATGGCATGGCACACAAAGACAACTGACAGTCACAGGACATAGCAGCATATCTCAGGGAGGAACCAGATTGAATCTACGTTAGTTAACGAGGACCATGAAAACTAGATTTAATTGTACGTATCTAAAACACACTCTCATCATTTCATTATGACATATGTTTAATTCCTTTCTGTTCCCCAACTGCAAACTACATGCCAGTGAACTGCAATGATTTTTTGGACCCTCTTTGATTGCAGAGAAGAACAGGGAAGTTCAACCTCAGCACCCTGGGCGTTGCACCACAGCAAGGCCAGAGCAAGCGCTGATGTGCCGAGGAGTTGGACCCTGCAGGCTGAAGTCCACGGTCCACAATTTGGACCATGGCAGAAGGGCCACTCCTGTTGCAACATGCAGAAAGATCCCACAGTAACCCCAGGAGGTTAGCCCCCACTTTCTAATGACTCCTCAAGATTATGGGGAGAAGGAAGCTGAGGGAGGAAGTGAACATATGAGGATGTCCTGAACTAGTGACTCCCTATGGGGCTACCATGCAAATCAGGACACCACCAGAAAAATTAACAGTAAAAACTGCAGATGAGGTAAAAATTGTTTGGACAGCCATTGCCTTAGGCTCTGCTTCTACGTTACAATTACATGTTACAATTTCCATGTTAGGTTTACACAGGCCCAGAAGACACGCTGTGGACCATGGAGCTCAGCAGACCACTAGTCTCTGAGCCACAAACGGCAGGAGAATGGGGAGTGCTTGGGGGAGCGCTGCGCTGCACTTACTCCATCCTTATGGCTCTTCCCAGGCACCTTCTGGGAAGGAGACTGATGACTAAAGCAGATTCCCAACTACATCAGCCATGTAGCTCAGAAGGGTCTGCAGAGCATCCATTTCACACACCACCACCCACCGTAGGTCTGGACATAACATCCAGCACAAGATAAGCTCAACATCTGCAATGCGCCTCAAGACAGGTGGAGAAACCCCAAATACCAGTGTTGGGGCACCTGCAGGAGCAGGGACTTCATTGAGTAAAGTGCTCAGATGATGCTATGAAGTGCACCAAGCTCTGCTCTACAGCAGAATATAACTAGAAGGAATATAAAATGATAATTCAAGAATATGATGTGCAAGAAGTTGACTTATATACCATCTCTCATGTCAAACAATTTAAGATTCATTGACCAAAGAGCAGACGTGTTCCTGCAGCCTAGTGACAGAGACACTTATGTGGGAAGAGATGACCTGCGTTCTGGTATCCACATACCTGGTATGTGGTATCCCAGAGCCGCTTTGGTATTTTACATGAAAGATGACACTGCCTCCTCTCTCACTTCTGCTCTCCCTGTTTTCTCCTCTTTCAGCAATGACCAGTCTGTCTTTGTATCTGCTTCCCACGCCAGATGCCTTCACCATGTCCTGGGGCTGATGTCCCTGTTCCCTCTCAGCTGTTGCTGACAGAGGGACAGGAACCCTTTGCCTTGAGGATGAACCCCCAAAAGAAGGACATTTCATCCATTGGGGTTTCAGCTGGAGATCAGATTTAATTTCCTGCCCAGAGGGACATTTCTTGCTTAACGTTGAGCCAAACACTGAGGCTCAGACCCCTGAGGGTGCCTGATGTCCACCAATTTCAGGTGTGACTCAGAAAATACTAGTTAAATTCAGAGATGAGCTGTGATGGTAACAGCATCGAGCACTGCAAGACCTGAGGGAGAATACATAACATTTGTTCAGAACATGTAACCCCTTCCAACTAAATCGGATCAAAAAGAAGAAATAAGTTTAAAAAAATTAAAACCTTCAAATGCTTTAGACATTTTTTTTGCCACTTTAATCATGTTTTCCAGTTTCTGTTTTCCCATGCGCCACACACATTGTTATTCTTTTGCTATTGAAAAAAAGAGAAAAAAAATGAGAGAAATAAAAATAAAGAAGTAAAAGAAGGAAATGGTAAAACAAATCATTTTCTGTCTTAGCAGGAAAAAAGCCTCCACAATCTAAAAAAAAAAAGTCAGAAAGTTTTTATTTTGAATAGAATGCTTTTCGGTAAAACAGTCTCATCTAGAAATGTCTGCCGAGAGCAGAGCCGTATTTGGCTTCCATGACGGCAGCAGTGACACAGGCACGTCATCCACTCTGGAGTGCCTCCTCCCCAGCACGCGCCTCCGCACACCCTCCCGTCAGACGTCCCAGGGAGCAGCTCGCGACGTCCCTGCCGCCTCCCTCCGCTACCAGCACTCGCTCCTTTACCATCCTCCTTGGCCGCGTGCTCTGTGCATGTGTGCCACGTGCTGCCCACTTTTTTCAATGAAATAATTCGTTCAAAACCAGCTGTGTGAAGACTGACGCAGATAATTACTTGGGGCTGGAATAACCTGGAAGGAGAGCGGTGAGAGGCCTGTTGGACAGGTGGTCCTAACCCATCCTGAGGCCACAAAGTTGCAGCGCATTTACAGGGTGCCAGCACTTTTTTAGGAGCCGATCGTTTCCCGACCGGGGTTACCCAGGGGTAAGAGCACAGCGATCGCTGCACTAAAATCCTGTTCTTCGCTTTCTGGAGCAGTTTGGGATTCCCACTGTCTCCATTTACCCAACCTTCAGGTGACCATAGCTGGTCCTGGTGAGACCTTCACGACCGCAGAAGGACCCTGTGAGGGCACCGCGCCAGCGCTCAGCCTCATTTCCCAGCACTGAGAGCAGCGAACCAGCGAAGACACGACGTACGTCGCCCTCCGACGTTCTCACGGCCGTTTCCTTCGGCAGCTGCTTACTAACTCACCTCGACCCAAGACGGCACCTTCGGTCATCGTCTCTCTTCCCAGCTCCGTCCCCCCCCACCCGCGTACGGAAGAGCGTAGCGTAATCCTCCCCGGTGCGGTGTGTGGTCTGGCTTGGCGTGTCGTCATGCAGACAGTACAGAGCCGGGGGGTCACGCGGGTCATCGGCATGCTAATAAGAAATCTGATTGATGAGCCGGTGCCTGCGCCATGAATGGGGTACTTAATTAATGACTTCTGCTCTGCCTAAGAAAAAGTTTCCCTTAACTCCCGTTCCTCTTTTCCTTAAAAAAAAAAAAAAAAGAAAAAAAACTCTATAATCCTAAGTTTTCCAAACAACATAAAGGGAACTTCAAAGACAGACATGGTCAGTTTTTATGCGTTGGGTTGCTTCAGTGATTCTTTCCTTTCTTTGTTTACAAGGGCAGCCAGGCTTGATTCCAAGGCTGAAAAATAAAAGGCCACATTGTTCAACCAGATTCGGGATTTTTTACAAGAAATTTCCTCCTTCCCAGTAGGGCAATTAACTGCTTCATTTCTGGGGCCGCGAACACCAAACTGTGCCGTCAGCCCTGTGAAAATCGGCAATGTGAGATTCCTGCCAAAACGCAGCCCCGCTTCAGAAACAAGACGTACTATGTAGACACTATTGTCTCATTAAAAGCTAACCGGCTAGCCAGGATTGTTTTTTGCAGGGAAATAAAAGACCGTCAGGGAAAATACCTGGTAGGCACTTAGCTGGGGAACATCAGACCATGTGCATTCAGAGCGCCTCAAATGGGATTTCAAATTCGTAATTAGCAATGGGAAAATAGCAACAGTTTCAAATGATCTCTTCCGGATTGATTTGGAAGGTTATTTCATGCTAAATGAATAGCAGCAGGAAAGAAGATGAAAAGAACAAGAAAACCCCACACAAATGAATTTTTTCACTCTGAGGTCTTTCTTAGGAACCGGCTCAGCTGCGGCATTCACTGCAGAACAAGCTGCTCAGTATCGGCGGCAGCCAGATGGGAGCAGGGGCTGAAGCCACGCGGGCAGCAGAAAGGGCCCGGCACTGGCGGCCCCGGCGCGGCTCTCCACGGGGCGAAGGGCCAAGGAGCTCCGTGAAATCCTGATCCCTCTACTCAGAGCTGCCTCCGAAGGGAGCGCATCCCGCCGGATGCCTAACCCATTGCTAAAACATTTTGGGAAGTGGGAATTATTTGCAAGCGTAAAGTTAAGGGCATATATAAGGGCTTTGTTAAGCTGAAAGCGATGTTAGGAAATGCTCGATCCTAAAAGAGCCGAGAGGCTGCGCTTGGCAGCAGCGCTCAGTACGGGCGCAGAAGATCGTGCCTGTAGGTTCAGTTTCACTGGATTGTTAGAGCCGAATTTCGATGTTTAAGTGCAGGTCTTGTTTTAAACTCCTCCATAACTGAGTATGTATTTGATACCATCTGCATATTTGTCCAGTTGTGGATTTAAATACAATTGAGAACCTTTTCTTTAAAAAAAAAAAAAAAAGGTCGAAGTACGCTGAGAGCACAGAGAATCGGCGTGTTTTTGAAATCTGGGCACGTAAGAAAACGTGCCAACTCTGGCAGAAGAAATGGCAGGCGCAGCTTTAACCTGTCAGCCTCATCTACATACCAACACCTCTGTTTTGGCTTTTAAAAAAAGAGTGGATGAATTTTCTAAGTGACTGGACACCTACTTTGGCCTAAAGGCTTAGAGCACTGGTCACCCTCACTAGCCTCACTGCACGATGGTCAAAATCCCACTGGCTAAAATCCCACCAATGGGGGATTTAGGAATCCCCCCATTTAGGTATTTTATTATCCAAAAAACACAGCCTATTAAAAGTGAAGGGCAAGTTCACAACCATCTTCCTTCCTCTGAACGTCACTCTTCGCAGATCACTGGAGTGACGAACTATTTGATTCTGTCTGCGAGACGATCCCTGCACAGCAGATAAGCAGAAAAGCAGTAAAATTAAATGCCAAATTGTTCTGATTTTTGGAATGGATGTGGCCCACTTGACCAGTACTTTAGGGAATTTGGAGGAGTGCTGGTTTACTTTAAGCCCTTCTGATGTCTCCACTCAAGGGGGAAACCTTTTAAAGGGTTAATAAACAAACATACTTTAAATAAGGGCATTGGCCAACAGGAGGGCAAGGAGGGCAGAGGTGTGGGAACGGAGCAGGTTCCTGCGCCCTGGGGAGCACTCGCTTCAGACACACGGGTTAAAGGGAAGGGAGAGGAAAAAAGTGAGAAAAGATCAGCCAATTAATGCTGGGCAGCCAGGAAAAACCAAACCAACGTTTAGCGCCCGGAGCTGATTTGCATTTGTATTGGGCACTTGGGGAATACTGATAAAACACTCTTTATATTCCAGTGGAATTCAGGGAATATCGGCAGCAACATCTGTGCATAAACATAAAAGGGAAAATAGAAGTATTTCTGTGATCCTGCTCTTAGGCAGTTACAGTGATAACATCAGACTAACGCACCTCTCCCCCTTTCCTCCTAGGTCCCACCAGAAGAAAAGCAGCACAGGCACAAAATTGCGATCACTTTTGGAAGTGGTGGGGGGGAGAGGGGAGTCAGGGAGGGAGGTTAGACGAGGGATGGATGTCACTAGTGATTTATTTCTAAACCAGGAACAAGATGAAGGGCCTGAAGTGTAAAGTTAACATTGGAGTCCTCTGTATCGCTTGTGGCCAGTGTCTGAGGAAGTCTTCCTGGCTGCCCGCTGAGCACTGGCAGCAGAAAAGCGAAAAAAAACAAAAAATCCCTCTGACTGTCGGGAGCCGGCTCAAGGAGTCGGTGTGGTACAGCCTAGCATGGATGAGGAGACGTCACCTTACGGTGTTCCCCCATCTCGGTGATAAAATCTGCCAGCCCTGTGGTGTTCCCTGACACTGTTGGTCCCTCTCTCTGGTAGTCCCCATCTACCCAGGACCTTTCCCTAGCGTCTGTGTACATATTCAAGGCGAAATAGGAGCAGCTCTGGGCAAATGATAGCGAAAAGGGCTGGATACTGGGAAAAAACGTTGCTGAAGAAGAGCATTGCCCAAAATAGGGAAAAGGCCATAAAACGAAGACGAGTCGTTTGCAGCCAATGGAACATGTTGCATGACTGAGCTGCTGCTTAATCCTCCGGCTGTGGCTCCTCACCGTGGAGTTAGGACACACACGTTGAACGTAGTGCTTGGGAGTTGCGTCTTCTCTCTTCCAAGTCTCCATCAGGAGGCACCAATCTTTTTTTTTTTTTTTTTCTTTTCTCTCTGCTGTCTCTCTCCTAAGCATCATTTCACTAAGACTGGATTTGTTCTTACACTTTTTTATTACAACAGCTGCAGTGCACTTGAATGCCAAGTAGCTTAGCATATAGGAGCCTAGATCTCACCCGGTTCCCAAACAGAGATCCAGCTGGGCTGTGCTTCAGGACTGCCTATGTCTGTGGATTCCTAAATACATTAGGAGCCTTCCTAATGGTTTTCAGGGTATTTGGGGCTCTCAATTGTATTTCCCTTGCAGGGTCAGAGGCTTTCCTGGGCAGATGGACATTTATTAGCTGCTAGATCGCTGCTGTAGTTCTAATTTAGGTTAACAGTCACCTGAAGTCTACTTAAGTCCCCCAAAATTTAGTGCTGGTACAACCCATCTTTTGCTCACTAGTCTAGCAGTCAAAGTGGAAGAGCATAATTCCAGGTTTTATTTTCCCCAAAGGAGAATAGCCTTGTAACTTCTCACCTGCCCCCGCCCCCCCCAAGAAAGTTTTCTCATTGCAAATGTATCAGGTGTCCCACATGAAGAGCTGGCACTGGTAGATTATGTCTGAAGAGGAAGGCCACAGGCTGGTCTAATGCCAGTGCAGTCACATTTCAGTGGAAAGAGTCTGGGACCTTTGCTATGTCCCCTCCTAGTTAAATGGCCCTGGTTTATGATCTGTTTGGCTTCCTGACCATGGGGAAACCTGCCATAAATAAGTTGTGAAATAGCCAAAATGGTGACTGATTTTTTTTTTAGACCCTGCACCTTCACAGCCTTTGCCTCAGGCAAAGAGCATCCTTCCACAGGGACCTCACCACACTGCCAGGCAACCCCACTGTAGAGCACCAACAGGACCTGGTCACATCCCAGTCAAACCAGCAAGAAACAACACTCGGACGTTTCTTCAGAAAAAGCAGGGAAGGATCTCATGCTGCCAGCAGCACTAAAAAATGAAAGCCATGCTGTGCACTTCAGTTTTTTGTTCAGTAGGAAACATGAAGATCAGTCCAAGGCACTACTCTTTTCTATCCTTGTTTGTGCGGATGAGAGCCCTTTAGACTGTGCTTTGGCAGCCCCCAATCCAGTAATGCAATTATAATTTGTTTGACACCAGAATCAGCAAGCCTGGTTAGAGACATAAGTGCTCTGCTGGATGGTGGACTTGGATAGTTGTGCAGATACATCCATGTTCACTCCTTGCATGCCTGGTGTTAACAGGAGCAATGAACTGGTCCAGAGCACTGCCTACTGCTGGGCAGCTCCACATGGCCAGCCTCTTTTTGCTGCACTATTTTGTAGAGACTGACTAACTTTGCACTTGTAAAGACCAAACAGAACCACTGATTTCATCGCACACCCTAAGCCAAAGTGTTGATCCAACTACTCCTGCATTGACCTCAGTCTCTGGCTAGAGCAATGCTCCAGGAAGGCACCAGGCACGGCCTGGTGTGGAGGAAGGTTCCCCAGGACAAGTCACCAGCAGTGACCTCTCTCCCATGCACACGCGGGTCTACAGTCTCAGGGAGTGCTTGAGAAAACAGCCCAGATTTGATACTGTTTTACAGTAATGGCTCTGGGGCAGAATCTCTTCTGTTATAAACCAACATCTGCTATTGAACCCCGAGATAATGGCAAGGAAGCCTCTCCCCATCTTTTAAAAGCTCTCAAGACAGCTCAGTATTTATATTTCATATTTAAATAAACTGTGTGCTCCTCTGCATGAAGAAGAGTCAAAAACAGGGAGTTTTTGCTTGTCTTTTTATTAGTGGTGAATAACACGTAAAAGTGTCATAATAAGTAGCTCTCAGCTGTCATTTCCCAGCTGAGAAATAACTCAGAGTTTACTTCAAATAAGTACAGCTACCTAGGCAGCTGCATGCATGAGCAGTGGCACCCACGTGCCTAGAGTCAGTGCACCCACTGCAGAAGCGGCTGCCCCGGACATCCGCTCTCAGGTTACGTATACATCCTTTTTGTCCAGGAAGTCTCAATTTACAAAGACAAATTTCTGAAGGGAATACACTGCCATTTTTAGATGTTTTGGAGGATGGGGGTGAGGAGAGAAAGGGGTGACTGAGATAGCAGAGGTCAAGACCTGGCATACTCTGCTGATCAAATCCTGAGGTTCTGGCATCACCTTCTTTTTCAGCTGACCCAGTTTGAGCGGTGTGACTGCTTATTCCCACGCCACGTCAAAGAAAAGGTTTACATTGTTCGCTGGATATTAATTTAAATTATTCTGGGGCTCTTGGAAACCATCTCCCCCCGTCAGTCTCCATGGGGACTATCGCAGAGGCTGGTTGATATAAATGGGCAGACGCTGACACACCAGCCTTCCTCCCCTTCTCCTTCAAACTGTGGTGAGCAATTTTCACTGTCGGTAGAAGGGGATACACTCGGCCATACTTTGCTGAATGACTTGCTGGGACAGGATAGATAGGTAGGTAGGTAGATAGATTTTTTTACTCATTAGGGACTGGTACAATATCCTGTTAGTACTGGTTTCCATTTGTTCCTTAGGTTCACACGCTTGTGTTGTGGCTCTTTTCTTCACACCAACATCCTGCTGTTTGTTGATGGTATTAATAACATAACCAGCAGGAGGTTGTGCCCCCTGGGGTCCGGCCTGTCTGAATAATTATTGAATGACATTAGGGTTGTTCTGTAAATTACTTTGTGACCGAGGAATTCAGCAGGTTACCGCTATAACTCAGGCTCTCTCACTTGATTGCACTCACCTCCTGCTGCCCTGACATTTATTAGTCTAGTTTGCGTAGCAAGTACTGACTTCATCCGCTGGGAGGGAAGGTGGGAGCCATCCCTCTCCTCCAGCTTGACCTGGGAGGGCCTGGCCTTTTCTAGTGGCCCTATTTGCAATGGTGGAGAATAGGGAACTGGTCTTTGCAAGGAAATAATATCCTTTGCTTCCTCCCCCATCCTCTGAGGCAAATGGCAAAGTGTTAGAGGGTAGCCAGGGAGCCCAGAGTGCAGAGCTGCATGCAGTAGCAACCACGGAGGTCCAGGCAGGCCTCCGGAGGAAGGACTCCAAATCACAGCGCCGTTGTGAATCCTTGGGTGGCCTGAGACACATCACAGGGGTAGATCTGCAAAGGTCTGGACATTGCAGTGACCTCTCAGTAGCCAGAACATCCACGTAAGGCTTTCCTCCCTGCCCTCTCCCCAGGGCAAGCTAGCAGGGTGAGCAGAGCGCTGTGCAAGCTACACAACAGAAGACCCTGATGGCTGCGAGGTGCATCAAACCTTGCAAGACTTTGGTGTCTTAATGCAGACTTCCTAGAGGACCAGTCAGAATTCATATTGCTATACTCTTCTCCTGGAACAAACCACCCAAAAAGCCCTCTCTTTGAAAAGACAGCTAGGGGAGAGAGACAGACAGTCTTTTCTTTCTGGAGAAGGAAGAACCCTATGCATAGTCACATACACGTACACACCTTGTGCTCTCACCAGGAGGTGGGACCACCATTTCCCTCTCCAACTGGAGGGATGTGACTCCACATCACCCAGAGCCCCCCTCAGCCAGGAAGCTAAAGGCAAGCTGTGGATCTGTAGGATGCTCAGAGGAACACCAGCAGGTGATAGACATGGGGCATTGAGTTGACTGCCTATCAAACTGACACATGCCCAGGCCTGGAAGCAGAGCTCTGGGTGCTCAGAGAAGCCTAGTGTTAGAAATAATGACCCTTTGAACTGTACCTGCCATCAGTCTTGAAAATCCTCCAGCATCTGCCCAGACATAGTGGCCAACTTGCTTGGGAGCAGGGAGCAGCCTTGCACCACCTGTCAGGATCTGGGCAAGAATGTTTATAATTTCTCCTCAAAAAAACCAGCCAGGACCTCTCTGGTCTTATTCTGGTCCGCATTCTTCACTTACAAAATGGTCATATAGTATCTGTGATATAATAATGGTGATACAGTGCATAGTTCTCTCAAAGAGTCCTTTGAACCTATGACATATCCTCCAAAAAGCTGTCCTTTGCTACTGGGAAGGAGATAGCCCAGGTAACTCTTCTCCCATCCCAATTTTTTTGGACAGTGCTTAACCATTAAAGTTGTTCCATAGCCCCTAGCAGAAATGACCAGACTGTTTTACCACAGCATTGAGATTTTGGTAACTGAATGACACTTTTAAAATTCATTAGTATGACTGCTGTACACCAGGGCTTCTGAGAGCAGAGCAGTGTGGAGCATCCATCATTGTTCTGGCAGCTGGAAAGATTTCAGCTACAAAATCCATTGTCAGAGTTGATGTTGGGATGCAGTGAGCAAGGATGTAGTCAGAAAAGAAGTCATACAGCATCCTTTCAGTGCTCAAAAGATTTCAGAAAACTGTTGCTTTTCAGACTAATCCACAAATTTCTTCTAGAACAGAGATAGGAAAGAAACCGTGTTGTTCTCAGGCTCTAACTTCTTCCCTGTCATTTCTTAGTCTTGCAGATGACACCATCCTGAGGGGACCAGTCAATACGCTCAAGGACAGGACTGCCATCCAGGGAGACCTAGATGGGCTGGAGGAAGGTGCCAACAGGAACCTCATGAAATTCAGCAAGGCCAAATTTGAAGTCCTGCCCCTGGGCAGGAGGAGCCCCTGGCAACAACACAGGCTGGGCACTGAGGGGCTGGGGAGAAGCTCTGCAGAAAATGTCCTGGGGTCCTGGTGGATGGCAAGCTGAGCATGAGCCAGCCATGCGCCCAGGCAGCAAAGAGGCCCACAGCCTCCTGGGCTGGCTGAACAGGAGCAGAGACAATAGATCCAGGGAAGTGACCATACTGTGCTGTTCAGCATTTGTTGGACCACATGTCAAATACTGCACCCAGTTTGGAGCCTTCCAGTAAAAGACATTGATTAATTGGAGTGAGGTCAAAAGAGGGCCACCGGGACAGTCGAGGCTGGAGCACTTGCCTTGTGAGGAGAGGCTGAAGGAGCTGGGCTTGTTCAGCTTGGAAGAGGGCTGGCTTCAGGGGCACCTAACAACAGCCCACCAGTGCCTATGGGGGTCATCAAGAAGATGGAGACAGTCTCTTTACTACAGCACATGGTGGGAGGCTAAGAAACAACACATGCCTACTGAAATGAGAGGTTCAGACCAGACGTAAAATTTTTCCTCCTCGAGGTAAGTTAAGCACTGGAACAGGTTACCCAAAATGGTTCTGCAGGCTCTGTCTTTAGAGATTTTCAAGACACAAATGGATAAAGCCCTGAACGACCTGCTCTGACTTCACAGCTGACCCTGCTTGTGAGCAGGAGGTTGGACTAGAGACCACCTGAGGTCCTTCCCAATCTATGAATACTGATTGTACAGCAGTCTGGTGGGGAGATCCCAAGGCCTCGTCCTGGGACTAGTTTTCAGATTTTGCACTTAGTCCTTGAATGCTGTCTCTCCTCACAAAAGAGAATCCAAGCGCAGTAACTCCATGGCCCATGGCAGTCGGACCGCGTTGTAGGGTTAGCTCTGTGCCCATCTCCATGACGAGGATATACTGATTTTGAGGAACCCCTTTTCTCCTCACTTCTGTAGTGAGTGGTGAGAGGAGACAGCTCATTTAACTCCATAAAACTGCAAAAGGCAGCAGCTCATTATCTTTTTCCTCCTTATGTGCTGTTCCTGGGATGTTTGGATAACAGATTACAAAAGGCAACCTGTTTGCTTTGGCTATACAGCCAAATCCATATGCTGTAAAGGGTTCCAGGCAGGAGGCAATCACAACCAAAGGCTGAAATTCAAGCTGTGTGGAAGCTTTTCTGCTTATCACCCACCACTATTGCTTTGATAAGCGCTTAGAAAAGGTGGGGGTCCTATGTACAGTGCTAACTGCTAAGAAAGCACTACAGGACTTCCTAACATTTCTCTAGACATGGATGTCCCGTGTTTCCAAATGGACATCTAGAAATCAAATCATTCAAAAGCAGGACACAGACCTACGAACTTGTTACTGTGGGATAACAGAGGCATGAACCTACAGCACATCAGCTGGTCCATGGTAACTTCCCAACCCCATTCTCTTGTCCGGATTGTGGGAATGACAGTCAAGTTGCTTTAATTAATGAGAGGGTAACAGATTGAAGGTGGGCATTCCTGTGGAGTAGCTGTGAAATGCCAGGTTCATATAGCAGCTGGGGCCCCGCCATAGCTACCCTGTTAGCACTGCTAGTCTGGCATGCACTCCTGCATCACGCAACATCATCTTTCTCTGCTATCCTCGCTATTAGAGCATGGCTGTGGCCATCCCTGCTCAGGCTTCACCCCATGATAACTTGTTAGCAGGTCCAAACCTTTCCAAAGGGTTGATACAAAAAGTGTGACCTCTGGAGAATTCCCAGAATTACTCTTCCTGGCGACCTCTCCCAGATGTACAAAGCCACGGTTCTGCATAGCAAGCGCTGCTCCGCCAACACACAAACACAGGCAGATCCCTGTGTTGTTGGAGAGCAGTCACTCAGCAGTCTCTAACAGCGACAACGATCTGGCCATCCAAGTAACCGAGATCTCCACGTGCTCAGCGCACATCATTCAGAAAGGAGAAAGTGCTGCTGTATATCACGTTCCAGGGACATGATTTTGCATGATGCGGAGGGCCCTTTATTCACATCACAGTCAAAGGGAGCTGAGGGTGCTCAACAGCTTGCCGGAATTGGTCTGGTATTGGTTACACCCCCAGCTATTTGAGGAAAAACTTGGCCTCTCAAAGCTTTCTGCCTCTCTCCTGTGCCTTTGTGTTTTCTAGAAGGTGAAGCGTAAGGGTATAAAAAGCTGCAAACAGTTCCTACCTCTGGAGACCAGGCATTTACTCTAAGAAAGAAAGACCAATTGCTTCCCAGAGCATTGTCCATCCACATTAGAGAAAGGATTAAGCAGATACATTCAGCTATTCTAACAGATTTTCTTTAAACCTTGAATACGCCTCTCACACTCAGTAAGATAATCACATTACTTTTGTCATTAAAAGATCCCTTTTATAGAAAGTACCTAAACCGCTTAAACCACCCAGAGAGGTCGCATACATTAGAAAACAACAAGACAAACGGAAGGGATTTGCTATTCCCGGTCTTAGTGTTTCACTGCACCTACTTTCTAAACTGGGGGATTGAACTAAAAGATTTTGCAAGTTATCAGCAGAGGGGAAAGCACCAGCGAGCCGGGCAGCAGCCGGCCCCTCTTCCCACTGCCAAGCCCCCAGGAAAGGAGCCCCTGTGGTTACAGATGAGAGAACAGGGCCCTGTCGGAGGAGCACTTGCTCCCCACCGAGGTATCGCCCTGTTATAACAGATGCCTACAGCAAACACACTCAGTTACGGAGATATCCAGTATCTCTCAACATTATAACCGGAGCATCCCGTCAGCCAACTGGTTCACCCGGGGATGAAACCCAACTGCAAGATAGCCGACAACTACCACAGTTATTACTGCTTTGGGGGACGCAAGTGGCAGCCATGCAAAGGCCCATGCTCTTGGTCTGGGCTGCTGTGAGCAGCCTGTCCCTGCATCGCGTCACAGGACGGGGTAAAGGTCCAGTGCAGAGCAGCCTGCCTCCACATCTGTGTGTTGGTGAATCAAACGAGTCCAGAGCACACCCAATTTAAGATTTGACGTTAAAAATTAATTTGCTTGGAGAAAAAAAATAAAGGCTGGCTTTAGGCTTCTACATTCGTATCTTAATATCTAAAGGCAGGGCTGCAGAATCAAAGAATCAAAACGACTTAAGAGTACAAGTCTATTGATATCAACGGAGGCTGCAAGCAGATGCTCAGCATCTTTAAACTGAAAAACAAAAATACCCTCATTTTTCTTTAAAGAATCAAAGGAGAATCTTGAAAAGCTCTTAAGAACTGTAAATTTATCCCTGATATCATCCGCATTTCAGATCTTTGGCTTTCAATGCTCAATATTATTGTATATATTATTGTAATACAATATAGACATAGATTCTGTTAACCTGCACTGGCAAAAAATTTAGCTCTTTAACATGGATAGTCTTAAAGTCTGATTCATAAAGAATGAATCATTTTTGTAAAACAATGACTTTATTTCAAAAACACATGAGCAACCAAAGACAAGGCTAGATTATAAAAAATATAGAGACAAGAGTAGCAACACACAGTAATATGCCATACATTAACACTGATGACACTATCATAGAAAATGAAAGAGATAGAAAATGGGATTCAAATAAAGTCATTTAAATGATCATTTTTAAAATGTTATTAGGGACTAAAATATCACATACATAGTTTCAGCTCCAGAAAGATTTATATTTTAAGGAACATCCATTCAGCAGTTTATTTCAGAAACACACAACAAGTGTGTTACTCATCCAGCTCTGTGAGGACCTGTTTTATTGTTTCAACAGCACAAACCTGTCCCCACAGCAGTCTTATTCTAGTACAAGTAACTCCTTCAGCTTTGCCAAGGCTGCAAGTGCAAGTATTCAGGACACAAATGTGAGTAGTTTCAGACAGATATTATTTTTGCTTTCAACTCTAGCGACCATAAAAATATTTCATTTTTTTCCTCTAAACACATGGTTTCACAAAATGCAGGCGACTCGTTACATTGGCTGAAGACAGCACAGATATAGTGTTCTCCTGAATTACAGAGAGCTAAAATCTTGCACCCATTGCCTATCGAGAACAGCTTAGACACAGCTGGTGTTTTCTTGAGGTAGGCTTGGAGTGTATGATCCCCTGAGCTCTTTCAACCCTGTTTTTGTGCGTCTTTCATACCATTCACCTGATTGTCAGAAGGACATTATTCTATCATTTGTCCTGGAAGATCCTGATATATCAACTGTCAATGTGAAAGTTTAACATACAGAAAACTCTTTAGGTTATTGATGTTTCTTTCCAACTCCATAGAGGTTAGATTCACAACAGCTAAAATTCTCTTTAAGAGCAGATGTAGTAAAAATTTCTTTTGTGTAAAGCGCAGACATTTGTCTGCAACTCATCTGGTGCACAGACAGTATGGGATGCAAAACTTGCCCTTCATTCTCACTTTGCATGCACTTTTCCTGTGATTTGAGAATCATGTTCCAGGTACCCAGAGGGGCTTTTTCTGTAGCCTCCTTTGACAGTGCACTATTTGCTTATCTTCAAAGTTAAAATCACCTACAAAACCAGCAAGGTGCATGCAGAAGCTATGTAGCTTCTTCCCAACAACCTGCAGCCTTAGCCCTCCCTGATAAACATTTCAGGCTATGCAGTCCAGTCAAACCTCCACTTGCCAGGTTGGTGGGCTGGTGTGATGGACCATTAAGTCTGTCCACGCAACCTTCATCATCACTGATATGTAGGAAGTGTTTGTTTGGCTGGGACTGGAATAAGCTTCCAAAATGAGGGCAACCAGTTAATACATCTGCTCACTAGTTCGCTAAACCTCTTAAACAGGAAACTACTAAATGAGTGTAGAAACTCAAAATCTGTTATCTTGACTGTTGTGCGCATAACTGAGTATTAGCTCAAGTACTGTCACCTTCCCACTCCGAGCCAAGCATAAACAAGATAATACTTACACATTTGCAGAACTCCAAATTTGTCTGGGAATAAAAATTTATGTCCTTATAAAATAAAATCGAATCCAGAAGCTCACATTTCTATTGATACGAACTGCAGTTTCAGCAGTAAAATTCATGCTTTGGGTAGAGCTATCATTAATTCTTTTTCCTTTTGCATTTTTCTGATCCATGGGAAACATGCATTTTAATTCAAATTATTCATGACACATACCAAGGGCACATACAAACCTGAGAGGAAATATGGCCCACTGTTATATGACCAGAGAGGGAAGGGGGAAGACAGCAATTTCCAAAGATCCCTTCTGTTCTGACCTGCACGAAACAGGCAGGCAGAACTAACATTTAAACGAGGTAGCCAAACAACATAGATAGTCTCTCACTAGCATATACAGATGGGTACACAGATTTTAAGATGAACAGTTTTGCTTTTAAATACAATTTCTCAAAATTCAAAATTGAAAATGGCAGGGTTTAAGTTTCCTTAAAGGCAATTTTTTCTGCTAATGAAAAAAGGAAAAATATAAAGGGGAAAGAAAGAAAGGAATGAAAATTTCTATTACTTTGCTTGAAACTAACAGTGTTTTCCAAACAATAACCAAGTTGTTTCCTGAGAAATAATAAGTTAGCCGGTAAGGGAGGAGGAGGAGGAGACCTAAGGCAATTATGATATACAGTGGCTGTTAATTTGAACTGTTATCAGCCCACTGCATGAATCTCCCCACATTCATCTCCATACAGCATGACAGTGCTTATTCCAAGAACATGCACTCAGAAAAGCACTCTATGCGGTTAGAGAGAGCTGGACCAGCCTCTTGCTTGTTCAGTTACAATCCATTTGTGATCCTAATATCTATATTTATGCTTGTAAATTCCATTCCTTGCCTTTCAGTAAAACATTTTATTACCACAAAGTAACAAATGCTTAAGATACAATGGTATTTTTTAAAAAAATATTTGACTTGTAACTCACAGTTGATTAGAAAATGTTAACTTTTTTGGTTTTAAAAAAATTCAAAGCCAACACATCATTATAAAGCATATGAGCAATAGATGGGAGTATATTTACATCATGATACCAGCAAAAAATGGACCTATTGGAAGAGGGACTGCCAACAGCTTTCAGTCAACAGGTTTTAGGCAAGTTCTGAATAGCTCTTCCTTTCACCCCTATGACTCTTCTCTGGTCTTGCTCTCTATATGCTCTGAAGTAATAATCTTGCTCAAGAGCAGGAGAGCTTCGGATTGCCGAATTTGAACATAAATGCATTGCTTAAAACAACTGTTTCTAGAATATTAGAGCAAGATGAGTATGCCAGGAACTATTGGAAGAACAGGATTCACAGGAGTTTATTAAAAGATAAAATTTCAGTGTTAGGTATGCTTTGTTCCCAGAGAATGGGGGGAGAGTGGAAACAAAAAAGGCCACCTGGTGTCTTAGGAAAATACTCAACTATCATCAAAGCTGAGAAACTTTTCAACAGAATCGGAGTTTTAAGAGCCTCAGCCCAACAAGCCTTGCCCACATCTTTCTGAAATGTAATTGTCCTTACAACTGCAAAGGATCCTTTCTGAAGGAGGGCTTCAGTGTGAATGAAGCCAAAGCTGGAAAACGAGGGGACTGCCCCAGCCATTTATTAACATCAAATATGCAGTCTCATGAATCAGGGCAGTTTGTCTGTTTTGGAAGCTTTACAGAGAGCCCTAGTGCACCTGGCTTCTTGAGCTCAGCATCATGCTTTAGGAGGCTGATCCAAGAGGATAGCTGCATTCTGTGTTTTGAATAGTTTGTCCTGCAAATATTTTTTTAAAAAAGGCTTTTTATTAAAGAGCTATCAGCAAACAGATCATGCAGAATTTCAACAATACACAGAATGGGGGGGGGGGGGGGGGGACTCCACACAAGGCACAGCCCCTATTATTTGTCTCTTCATAAGATCTAGCCAGCACAAGTGTCACATTTGCTCTTCAAGAGAATAGCTGAGAAAGCTTCCTGATTTGAAAACGCTAAGTGTTTGTGCAGGGGACACACACATGGACACACACAGACACAAAATATAGCCAGAGGTTTTTGTTTTTGTTTTTGTTTTTTTGGCTACCGTTATCACAGTGGCAGATATTCTAGGGTTAGGACAAACAGCAATGGAGGAAATAAAATCCTGGTGTGAATTATGCATGCTCAGCAAGCTATCAGCAAAGAGTTAGGGACCAGCCCTGACCATACAGTACAGAGTAGAATGGAAAAGCCACTTAAGGCAGCTCTGATTAATAAGCTGCCAGAAAACTAAGGAAAAAATATTTGTTTTCCAGCATTGATCCATAAAGGTAAAGGCTGTTTTAGGTTTAGGGTTTTCTTTAGGTTGGGGGTTTTGTTTGTTTGTTTTTAAATAAACTGCACAGCCATTTCCCCCTTCCCTTCCTTACCTCTCCAACAAACATCAGAGGTGATTTTTGTTCCCTCATTCTCTTCATAACCCTGCCATGACAGTTTATTCCAGCTGAGGATGTCTGAAATTCAATCCCACTGAAGGCAGCAGGAGCCATGGACATTAGCAGGATTGCCATTTAATCCACGTATACACTCTCCCAGCATCCAAGATGATAATCTAATGCAGCAAGGAAGGCATCAAGCCTAGAACAGGAACTCTACCATAAGGTGCAGCATTTGAGAACAGCTGAATAGGAAAGCAAGCCAGAGCAGGCAGCTTAATCCATGCACTTTATTAACCAAAGTTGGTTACTGGAGAATGCTCTCCATCTATCACCTTCTCCTCTCCTGGGCACAAGCATCAGTGGTTAGCATTGCAAAGGAGGTGAGGAAGCAGGAGTGAGACATTCAGACTGCGTGATAACGCCCAGCTCTGCTCCCAGCAAAGCCAAGGGAGGTATAATGGCCACAGTTGTTACAGTACCACTTCAATGGTTATGCCTGGCCTTCTCAATCCACTGCTTCATGTAATGAATTTCCAAGGCTCGAGCTTGCTGCACAGATTTGGGGTCACAAGGGTTGCGGCTGCGTAGGTCGAGGTGATGAGCTCCATCTGGGATCACAATTGCCACGAGGGAATCAGTGATGTTCTGGGTCACCCCCCCTGCAGACCACGGATCCAGGCCACCATTGCTATAAGGGAAATAATACCTTATTAGGGTACATCTGCACAGCAGTCAGTGAAACTGCAGCTCACATCAACATATCCATGTTGACTTTCAACTGGTTTTGCATATGTACTGACAGAAACAGACCTCAGACCTGTGTCAATGCTCTGTGTCCACCCCTCTTCCTAGATGGGCTTTCTTGACAGAGGTATGCAACTACTAGTAGCTTACGCAAGGCTACACTGCCATCAAGGATTATCTGCTGGTTCAGGTAATAATCTATAATAGTGCCACAGTCTCTGGAGAAAGATCTGCTGCCGCTGCCATTGTCATGAGAAAAGGCTCAAGTTCCCCTGTACCAAAATACATTCAAATTCCAAAGTGAAAGCTCCTTGCTTGCTTTCTTCAACAACCTGTCATAAACTAACAGCCAGCTCGACCCTTTAGGGCCTGAATTTTGAGAAAGTTCTACCTTATGCTGTCTTAGTCAGGTACTAGTCCGTTTTTTTTTTGTACATAAATGCTTGGACCTTTTGTTACTGCCCTTACTTCTCTTAACAACCACATCAAAACAAAGCTTTTACTCCACAGGAAATTGTCTCCAATGACTCTTCCTCTGTGATGGGGCAATCCAAAGCTATTTACTTCTCCTCAGGCAATGAACAGATTCCAGGGACCTTATATCAGCCTCCAGATAAGGCCTGGTCCATGGAGTAAACCAAAGGCTGAATTGGGATTAGAGATTTGCATCTCTCATTCTTAGTTTTGGAATCAACCTAGCAATCCCTACTGCCTCTTATCTTCCTTTATCACACTGTTTTTACCATATGTGGGTCCATCTTCCTGCAAGAAATGGCCAACATCCATTTACTTACATAACCACGCAAATCTAGATCTATTCCTCACTTAAAACACTAGACCTGCCCACAAAAGAAAACAGTAGAGATAGGCTACTGTATGTTAGTTACTGTAAACTTCTAGGAACAAGATCTGATAAATGAAAACACCATTGGACATTAACAGATATGCAGCTAGAAAAACAGTACAATGACAGCACCAGGAACCAGAGAAAATGAGTAAAAAGCGTTTCTAGAAATAACTGGAATTAAAAAACATATGGTGTTTGAGCTAATATTTTGAATATGTTTGTCCATTGCTAAAACATATCTTCAATTTCTGTAATTCTTTATTTTCAATGGTTCTAAACGTGACTGAGATTAAGAAACATTTTGTATCTGCAAAACAAAATGCACACAGAGAACTGCCCAATAAGCAAAACACATTTGATTTAAAAGGTCATCTGAATCAGCATAGCACCTTGGCAACAGGGAGATGAGTTGCTGAGAGACCCAAGATGTACATGGACTTGGATCTTTTGGTCCCAGTCATGTGGAAATTAAGTGTGCCACAAGAAAAGAACACGTCTGGCTTTTCTGGGAGCTGCTGGCTGCGTCCTCTGGCACTTCTGCCAAGTGATGGCACCAGGGGCATTGATGCAGTTTGAGAAGTGATACTTGTTAGGGGGGGCCTCACCACAGAAGAATCCTAACGCTTACCAGTTTTACAGGATAAGAATTCAGTAATGACTAGGAAGGATTATTTACATGCTAAAGCTAAGCAGGCACTTGAAGTGCTCAGTTGTCCATCCTAGACGACGGAAGTTTCCCAGTGTAAACAAAAGTAACAAGAAAATAAAACACAAAACAAAACATGAAAATCAGCTATTTCATTCTAGCAATGGCAAGGCAAGTAGGGCTTCAGAAATAACAAATTTCAATGCAAAATTTCAGCCAGGAAGATCAAATGAGACTTCCATGATTGGATTTCTCAGTATATCATTCTCTAATTCTATTTTCAGTTCATCATAATTCCAAGACAGTATAAATAGGATCTTGCCTGTTGCACAGCAAAATATTCCCTTTTCATTATCTCTTTAGAGCCTCCTCTGCCCTTCAACCCTGCCCAGAACAAGCACAGATTTACACACTCCTAGCAGCACTGTTTGTGCATCCTATCTATTTTTTCTTTTAAATAAGTCCATCTCCTCCACAACTGTCCAGATTCATTTTCTAAACTTTTCTCCCCTTTTCTTCTACCAGGCATTGTTCTGCCTTCTCTTTTACTCCTTTCCCTTCTTCTATGCCAACAATCCCCTCTCCTGCACAGCCCCAGTATCCCTTCAAATCCCTTCATGATCTAGGCTATTTATAATCCCTGCCTCTCCCTCTCCAATAAAAAACTGGATAGGTGGGTGCCCTAACTTGGAAGTATACAAGTTCAGCTGTGATCTGCCCAGATTGAAAAGTTTCAATTTTTGGACTGTGCACACCCAATTTTATACTGTTTGGTATAATCTGGGATGTTTCTGGATGTAAGATACAAGAAACACAAGCCCAGTTCAGCTAAATGCATTCAAACTACTGTCACCCTTCAAGGCTACAGCAAAGAAAACTTTTTAAACATTCCAAAAATAATAAAAAGGTCACTTCAACCAGAATTTGAAATTTCAACTTAAATTCCCATTTACATTGGGCTGATTTTGACTACCACAGTATGTTGGCAATGAGACACTACCAGTTGCTACAAGCTTTCTGCTGCCATGCACACTGAGGGCATTAAAGTGCGGACAGTTTCCACCACAGGGTATTTCTATGCCAACTACAGAACATATTGGAATATGAATATCAGGAGTGGAAATTGCTGAAAGAGACAAAGCAGTACTGATACCCCCAATCTCCTCAAACTAGTGTTTTAATAAAGGTGCACATCTCAGGACAGACAGGAAACATCTGCCTATAGTCTAAGTAATACGCACACACTACAAAAAACTTAGTAAGATACCTCTGAAAAGGTACCAAAGTGGCACTGGGAACTCTCAAGTCAACACTTGAGAATTTCAGTAGAGTTGCAGTGTGGAATCTGCAGGGTGATCTGTTGCTAGCAGAGGGAGAAGCAGCAACCTGAGTTTCAGCATCCTGGCCAAACCCCGTAGTGGCTGAATAAATCCACCCTAGAGTGGTTCCGTTTAGATGAAGTATTCCTCTTTTCCTGTGCTAAAGTGCTGTGCAAGTTGCTTGACACTTACACAGTGCCTTTTACCCCGCAGGGGGGCCCATCTCCCCTGGTAGATGTAGGGATTTTTTTTTTTTTTTTTTTTTTTTTTTGCAAAGCACTCGGTGGTGTTTGTGGATAAAAGGCTCTTATATAAAATGCACGGTGTCGACAACGTGTTTGTTTGAAGAGAAACAACTCAGCTTGAGATCCAAAGCTTTGTGTGTACAGCGCTTACTTTTTTTTCACTCATTTGGTTGCTTTCAAGCTTTTCTCATTTCAAGCTCCTTCAGCTGGCATAAATTCTTAAACACTTAGATTTGTTTGTCTATTGCTTACAAAGCAGAATTCTAGTGTACAGAGCCATGGAACCTTGGAAATAAGCAACAGTTTGCAGAATTTAAGTTAGATCAATAATTTTTCCTATTAAAAACTGTGGAATTTCTCACTTTGCAGCAGACATCCCGCTGGGGCAGAAACAGCAAGAGACAAATGAGAGGAAAGCAACAGGCCTTTGGAGCCAAACAGACCAATGTTAACAGCTGAAATCCAGAGAATAATCCCCAATTCAAGCCAGGACTTTTTACTTTCAAAATACACAGCTATTTAGCAAGTCCAAAAGACTAATTCTGATTTTTGTTTAAGGAAGTTTGTTTTTGAAAAGGCCTTGCACAATTTGAACAAGAGAAGAGGGGTACGTCTAGGAGCTGCCCACAGTGGGCAATCAGTAGAGTGAGTCAGAACTCCTGAGGGCACAGGCTCCAATTGTGCAGAAAATGGGCTTATTAAATGCCTCCCTACCATGTAGCAACCTAATGAACAGCCAGTACTTAGCTGTTCAAAATTCATATCACCTCGCAGCAAAGTACAGACATGAACCTCCCTTTAAAGAAAGCAGAACAGAATTTAACCTCATTAGAAATAGGGAAAGTGAAGGCTGAGTAGAGAGCAAGCATTATGCACTAGTTTTTGTATCTGACTGAAACATTTGTTTCACTTTTCATCCCCTTAGGAAGGTTTCAGACCAATTTCTGTTACATTACTGGTATGCCTTGCTAGAATGGAAACATCTCTTTGTATTTGGGTCTTAAACAATTTTGTTGAAAATTAACCCAATTATCATTAAAATAAGGGGATGATTAGTAGTGGTAGGAAAGCCCCTCATACCACTTCCCTCTTTCCTGTGTCGTATCAAAGAGGAAGAGGAACATCACACCAACCCTCTGCAAGACTATCACCCAGAGCAACAATTTTAGCCATCAAGGTCTTGTGTTATAGCTAGAGCTTGTTTAGACTTTCCTTTCACATGGAAGAGACAGTGCTTTGGCTTCATAAAAGCTAGACAGATTTACCAGCATGAGAAACCTGGACTTTGGCCACAAGATAAGCAGGAATCCACATGGGAAGAAAGTTACATTTGGCAAAATCCCAAGCTAAATTCTTCTTTTAGAGACACACAAGCAATGACAGAACAGTTTGCTTTGGTCACTGCAGACTGACCATTTTACTCTCAAGTGAAACAAAAAGCACTACCATCATTTATTCAGCTGGAATGCTGGAAACAGATGCCTTGCTACTCAGAGCAGGCTCTCCGCACTGAGAGCCCAAACTGGTGGAAGAAGCTACTCCAGAAGCTGAAGCAAGGCTCACCTGAAGATGATGTTGCTGTGTGAACTGATGTTTTTCCCTCCATACATAGAAAGAATCCAAGAGGGGCGAGGCCTCACTCCCCAGAGTCTGAAACACTCTTCCGAAAGTGCATCGAAGTCCCATTTCTGAGGCTCAAACATGTCATTGACACCATCTGTGCACATGGGCATCACCATCTCAGTACAAGCCTGAAAGAAAGAGCACGGTAACAAGATGTATTCATGGGACACTGTCCAGTAACTGCCAGTGCAATATTTAAATGAAAAAGCTCAGACAAGATTCAATCAGTAATTATCAAACTATCAGAACACAGATAAAGCAAAAGCTTTATTTTTCAGCCACAAACCATTCCCTGACCTTAGTGGTAGTAGCTGGAAAAGGAAGGGAAAAAAAAAAAAAAACCACTCTAGCCTGGAGGCCCCATACTACCCACCAGGGCAACTACACAGTCCATTCTTGCTTGCCTTCTTTCCCAGGTGCCTCCAGAAGTAGGCAGGAAATAAGCTGCAAATTGGAGGAGTGGTTTTGATGAGCCCAGCTGCCATATTTTTCATTACCCATGTGGTGAGGAAGGGAACACAGCCCTAACTTCCTCAGAGAACAGCTTATGAAATCTGCACATTTCCTGGGGCTGCCAGGAGCAAAAAACAGGAGGAAACAACCAGGAGCAGATTGTCACAGCCTGAACACCAATCAAACAGGTTGGTTGTGGAAGCAGCTGCCCTTCTGCTCAGAAGAGAGGTTGCATACAAAGTCTTGCACACTTTCCATAACTGAGACAGGGAGAGCAGAATGCCCTGGACCCTTTACTATAGAGATGCACATTTTTGTTGCCTACTTGATATGAAAGGAGGGGTCTCAGGGAGCTACAGCATAAATAGCTTTATTTGAAAGAAATCAGCATCAATATATCCTGGCATATTTGCATACACAAATTGAAGGGTGTGAGGGGAAAAGATGACTCTAAGACGCTGCTTCTGTGCATCATTTTCCAACCAATATATAGAGCTCAAACTCAGTCAGACAGATAACAAAAAATAACATGGACCTTCTGAGGAAGTTGTTTTTCTCGTGCACTGCCCTACCCCTGACTACAACCATACTTGCTTCATGTTCACATTTTTCTTCATCAGATAAGTTACTTTTATCATAGTAGTCCTTAATTTTTCCCCATATGTTTTCTACTGGACAGAAGTTAGTATCAAAAACCAATAGGTAACCCTATTTTCTACAATGAGAGCATTGCATAGTGTTCATCGTTACTCTTATAAACAAGCTTGAAGTGTTCAAGTTCTAAGCCAAAGAGAAAAATCTATACAGTTTGTGATTGCTTGGAGAACATCTAACAACATGAACTGCCCATGAAATTGTCTATGAAAACTGACCATAACCTCATTCATTTTCAGTTCTAAATCCAGCCTCATTTTGAAGGCTTGGGCTGTGTTTAAAGCTATACATAAATAAGCACAGAGTAGTGACTCTGCTACAGCCCCATCAATTTACATCTGGCCCAACATGTTGGCAGTTAAATGACTTGACAATTCCTATGAACTCTGTTCCAAAAAAACCTCAAGGAGTTGAATTTAGAGAGGATGGAGCGCATACCTGATAGTACCAACCCATCTGGCCCAGATTCTTCGTTGCAGTCTGAGACATGTCAAAGCATGAGGCTTCTCCTGAGTAGTTGTAGTAGACATTTACTGCCTGGAAAACATTCTGCAGCAATGGTTTGTCTGGAAGACTGGGATCTGTCAAGAACTTGCAGACTACCTATTATAAAGAGGGAAGACGGGAATCTCAATCTGAAGAGATACAGATTAAAACACTATACCTGATGGGATATCAGTCTCCTGTACTTCCAGACAGTGTATTTCTATGCAATTATATACCCTAAGCATTATCACAAAAAATTACAGTATTCCATTCTGCGGTGCACTCTACTATGAAGAACCTGAAACTTTGTTTCCTGATTTAGAATTTAAAGAGTACAACCTTAATATTCCATTAACTTAGCTTTTCAACCCAATTCCCATTCTTTAAAATAGAGGATGCTTAATAAAGAATACGTGACTCTCCCAGAATGAAAGTTGTTACATGCAAATATACGAGAATGAAGCTGCAAGCTCAAACTGAGGTTCTCTGCAATTTGCCATAGTATAAATGGAAGCATCTATGTCAGGAAAGTTTTAATTAAGTGCTATTATATAGCAGCATTACAATATTCTTGCTTCTTCACATTTGGAAAATATAAGGTGGTATAATGGGAAACCGTTTTGTTGCTGAAGAATTAAGAGCACCCTTGGGTAAAGTTAAATTCAGAATTTTAACTGGGAACAGATCATACTACAGTGGAAAAAACAGAAAACCCAGGAACCACTGCACCAGAAAGATTTTTCACCTCACAAAATGTAAAAGAGACAATATGCTTCCTGGCAGGGCTACCTCCTTACACCTGCTCTCAGAGTTGGGCCCAAAGGCTGTGCACTTGACCTCCTAGCTCATCAGCAGAATCCAAAATTATTCCTGCAAGGAGGAAAGGATGCACCACAACTCTAGAGCTGTTCAAGTATAGGGTTATATGCACGCATGGTCAACTTACAGGATTCCTACTGGTTATTAACAGATCATTACAGGAAACTAAGTAGCAAATTGTGCATCTTCCAAGAAATGAACTTATTATCCATCCCCCATTTAATCTTTTCCCTCATTTTTACTGAGGAAGCTCAGGAACTGATCCCTCCCTTCTTCCCAACAGACAAGGCCAATGCCCAACTTTTGTATTTTGCTATCCCAAGTGCGTTTTGTGGTTTGGCTAGCTCAGCCATCTGTTCTGAACTCAGCAATTAATGGTTTGGAAAGCTCACTCTCTCATGCAAATACACACTGCAGACAGATAATAGTACAGAGGGCTGCAGACAGCCCTGTATCTGAAGCTTGGATAGTGTGGTGAAGCAGTGATCAATGCTTGTGAGAGAACACACAGCTAATGCTAGAGAACAGATTAAGCGATATATATTCAGCTACTCTAACATACTTTTCCCCATTTTTCACCCTCAGTCAGATTAGAGGTCCCATTTCAGAGAAAGTACCCACACAGCTTGTATCATCCAGATTTCATACATTAGCATTGTCCAGGAAAGCAGAAGCCTTTTCTATTTTAGGTTTTACTGAGTTATATCTCAAACACAAATAGAGTGAACAGTAGTGAAGGTGAGCACGCTTCTTATTGTTGCATTAGGTTGATAAGAAAGCAGAAATTATCTGGAGGCATTCATACTGTCCTCTGCAGACAGCCACACAGGTCAGATTAATGTCCACCCCCTTCTCCATTAACCAGCTCTAAACAAGAGGAATTCAGTATCTTCATTTTATTTGTAACAACTACAATTTAGCAACAAAAATACTAAGTGCCATTTTATCTGTCTCACCTGCCATAAACAGTAACCCAAAGACAGGCATGGAAATTCAGTCAGGGACTAACAAGAACAAACAAACTCCAAGAAAACAGAAATATTGGAGAAAACACTACAGATAAACAAAGCTTCACAAATGAAGGTTTGCAGGTGTGAAAAGTTGGTTGTTCTTTGAGAAGTGACCCTGCAAAGAATACACTTGTGGGGATCCACATTTCCGTTCTCATTAGTTTTCTCTTATCAAAAGGGACATAGGTTAGAAGCTTTCTCTTTGCAAGCTCTGCCAGCTGAGCTTGGCATCAGAATCTCTAATGGCATATGCTTTTTTTGTGCAGCATTGCTCCTTGAGAGTAATTCTGCAGGCCAGCTGAGATTTTTCAGTCATCCCTGCCACTTTTCTTTCTTTGGGCTCTTGATGTAATCTATTAGCCCTACAAATGGCAGTTGGTTAGCAAACCAGCTGATATACAAGAAGGTATTGCCCCTGGTTCTCCTTTTTCAGCCATGCCAGCTTCACAGAGCTGAAAATAAAGAAAAAAGGTGCATGCAGAAGGGGAGAATCAGTTAAATTCCTTCAGCAGTAAAACCAAGCAGAAAGGACTTCAACAGCTCAAGCTTAAACCAGGTCTAGAGGATATAGCCTCTCAGTTACCTGTATAGGCCAAGCTGGCAGAGGCTGTAAAAAGTCAGCTTTGTAGGGATAGTCCACCATAGCCAAGTTTATCCATGTTTCACTCAGCCAGCTCTTCAATGTAGCAGCATCCTGAAGATTTTTTAATGGGCTGCACAAGTGAAATGCGCTGGAAAGCCACTGTAAACCTGCATCTTTAAAAAAAAAAAAAAAAAAAAAAAGCAGAATTAATGTTTAATGCATCTGTGTCAATCACACATAGGCCAGCTGTATTGCTGTTAAATATATATATATATATATATATATTTCCCTTAGCTTAACTAATCTAGTGAAATTATTCCATATGCTCACAAGCATAGCAGACTAAAATGTATTCAGCATCTATTTCAGTGAAAGGAAATATCCATATGCTGAAGTGTACAGATTGTATGTCACAGTTAAGATTTAACTTTATGTAAGACATTATCTAAAAACCAAAAACAAACAAAAAACACTCCCCTCACACACACACATTTACAAGACATGTGGCATTTTGTGACAGAAAGTGATATCTTCTGAGAAAGGAAAAACATCAAATCAGTTGGTTCAAAATGCAAGGCCTCTTGTTTGGTCTCCCAGGAATTTGCTTGCCTTTTCTTCCACTATTTTATCTGATCTAGAATTCCTCCAGTTCAGCTTCCCATACTAATCAGCTAACTGGTGATACTAGGCTTTCTCTTGTACGATTCTCAACTGAAGTAGGAAGAGAAGTGGGGTTTTTTGTGTGTTTTGGTGTTTTTTTTTTAATTCCTGTGCTGTACAGCGACCCAAGCTGATAAATCCACCCAAGCACCAAACTGTAAGAACTGCTGTGATTTTCTATTTTCAATTGCCTCAGTTCCTATTTAAACTATTTTTTAGAAAAAAGACACGATGTATTCAACTTTGCCAGAAAGCAATATGAGGCTTGAAGTTTTGACCTGAAGTCAGCTCCTATCTGATCTTAGAGATGTTTGGACCTGAATTCTGAATCACACCAGATATAAATGAAGCAACTGATCCAACAAGACAGACTGATTTAAAAAAATAACAGAGTCCATTTCACAGTCTTGCATGACTAAGCATAGTCTCAAAAAAAACCCCGAAACACAACAATAGTATATATACAAGTGCAAGTCATAACGCAAGCTCACTGATTTTATGAAATCATAATATAATCCTGAACATAGCTATCCTTGGAAAAAAGCATTGATGAGGTCTTACCTGTTAAGGAAAGACGGTTAATGGCATTCCAGGAATTCCGGATGCTTTCTGAGCAGCCCTTCCCACTCTTCTTGAAATCATTAGTCACTATACTGAAGTAAGTGCCACAAGGAACCAAATCACCAAACTGCCAGATTGGGGCAGAGGCTGCCAGAGCTCTGCAAATGCACAGAGCAGATTGTCTGGTGAAACACAGGCATCCTGAACCTCTGCAAAGTGATCTTCCCTCCTTTGGGCAATACCCTCCCCACTATCTAAGTAGCATTTATAATTCTGTTCAGACACCCACCCCTAGCTGAACTAACCATAATGTTGCAAAGCTATTGCACAGGTCTGCACGGAAAGGCTATTGAAGGTTACCAGTCTCAGATGCTAACATAAAGATAGCAATTGATACATAAAGTAGAAATTCAGAGTTTGCTTGCTTCATACTTCATTCTCGTCTAGCATCTAGAGCTTTCACACTAGGCCTTGAACAAACTCAACTAAAGTGAGAGTCCCTGCCCACAAGAACCTATTCTCTAACAGACAAAGGGGGGATCATTATTCTGGTTTCCCAGGGGGGCAACCGAGGCATTAAAGAGATTAAAGACCTGCCTCAAGTCACCAGGAAGTCTATTACTGAATTAAGAATTCAACACCAGACTCTGGAGTCTGGTGTCACAAGAACATTTTGCAATGATACTGAATACAGTCCAATATAATACCAAGGGGGGTAGGTGGGTGGTGGAGAGGCCAAAATCAAAGGAAACTGAAGAAGTTACTTACAAATTCAGTGTTCATAGTGACTGTTTTTATAAAACTAACAAATAGATCTGAAAAGATACACCAGCTAACACTTGCTGACCTACAATTGTCTTTATAAGGAATAAAGTGCCTCTTCCTAAATTCAAAGTGACTTAACTCCTCCTCCCAAAGGTGAAAAATTCAAGGCAGCTTGAATTATGGTACTTGTCCCAGTGCCATAATATTTATAGCACTGAAGTTACAAATGCCCAGAATAATGACTGCTCTGTACTCAAGCAGGACAAGCACACTCACCCAACTACCACGTGGGGGTACTTCATTCTAAACCAGGCCGCAAGCATTCCTCCATAAGAGCCTCCAACAGCGATGACAGGACTAAAACGGGCTCCTACAACGTTCTCCTTTAAGTACTCAATTAGTACCGCGAAGTCTGCCAGAGCTTGTTCTGATGTCAGGTAATTCAGATGCTTGGAATCCTGAGGCAAAGAAAGCAGGTTATATGCAACACAGGAAAGACTTCCAAAAGCAGCCCTTCTCTTCCTCGTAGGAGCTAGTGAGTTCTAAATCTGTGCCTCATAACAAATGAAATATTTTTTGCAGGTGTTTCTTGAAATGCTATAAAATACCAGATATTTTTTTAAACATCCTAGGATTAAGAGCTAAAAAATTGGATAGTCACATGCTTCTAGCACATCTAAGCCTTATTCATCTTACTCAGACAAGCAGTCATTGCACTGGCAAGAATTACAATATGCAGAATTATCTTAATATAGACCATATCTAAAGAGGAAAAGAAATAAGAAGCTTACACTGAAAGACTCATTTCCAAAGGGCAAAGATTCTCCATAATATCTATGTTCAGCAAATACTAACATGGCACTAAGTTCTTCAGCCACATCCCACATAAAACCCTGGTAAGAGGAAAAAAAGACATTTTAACCAGTTGAGAGTGAATTAGTTTGAAAGGTCTACTTTCAATCTAGTTTAACTGAACACACATTCTTTGATTAGGAAGATATCACTATCAAAATACAACTAGAAAGACAGAGTGCAATTTGGTTTTATGCTATCATTGAAATAAGAAAACACACACGGCAGATATCCACCAGAAGACATGCAAAGGTACATGTATAAATAAAAATGCAGCAAAACAGCAAGCAGCATTGTTTTGTGAGAGTACACTCAGACAATCCTGCCAGAACTCCTGTGGCACAGGCTTAACTCATACGGGGAAAAAAAAAAAGAAAAGAAAAGAAAAGAAAAGAAAAAACAAAAAACCCACTACTTTGATTTCTATGGACTTTGAATACGACCATGAACACCCTAAAACTTTTCCTGTGCTTTCTTTTGGCTTAATTCTCCTTCTGTAATCATAACCATCACAGCAAACTTTCACTTTAAATGACATTCTGATGCTGTCTCCTTGCTCTTCCATATTTTTCAGTAAATCACTACCAAAAAGCAGGGACTGTAATTCAGCAAGAATTTGTTTTATATATACCGTGTTATTGCAGAACCATGTGATGTCTCCTTCATTGCCTGTATAAAATAGTATTGGTCCATTGTCTTTCTTCCAGTGTTGATCTGCTATTAGATATCGCTGCTGGAACGTAAGATTTTCATCAAATCCAAAGTGATCAATCTGTCAGAGCAAGAAATAACATCTTCAGAAAGCTAAAATAGATCATGCAGTGAACTGCAAGTGCTGGCAGTCACTTTGCAGAGGAAAAATAAGGTGAAAAGTTTTTACAAAGATCAGAAAATCTAAAACTAAATTCATTTATATTCTTGGATTCCTAATGCATCAAAATCTGTTTTCCGCTGCCTTATGAAAGGAAACCAACCAGAATTATAGGTCTATACATTAAAGGAGAAGTGTATTTTCAGGTACAAGATACACATACCCTTTTTACAGTATTATATGAGATGGAGCTGTTCTAAACGTATTCAGGAAAGCAGACACATCTACTGAGGGATCACGCAGTATTCTAATATGAGACTGTAGTAATCAGTAAAGAGTCATTGCCCTCCAACATTTATAGTCTTAGAAAAATTCCTGACTAACCTTAGCATTTTAAAAAATAACTTTTCCCTTCTCTCTTCCTTTTGGCATGAGGTTGAAATTTAAACAGACTCATGTCAGAATGCTGTGTTTGCTTCTTCGTTTTTTGTTAGGGGGAGAAAACCCTAATTCTCTGCAGTTCCTATGTTACTGACAGATTTTGCAGATAGCTTTGTCAAGTGCTTCTCTGCTTCTCCTGGCAATTTTCATTAGTTCACATACTCTCCAGAATTACCCCTTTCCACCTCCCTACCACTTTTAGACCTATTCTAAGCCTTTAGACATCAGTTAAAAAACCCAAACCCCATAATGTTAGCTTTATTGCCTCATTAGAAATGCACTTTTAATTCCTAAGGTCAATTTTTCAGCTCTCATTCATACTGCTTTGTATGCACTATCCCTGTTGACCCTTCTCCAATTGTTTACCCATACTGGAAAGTTTATCAAAATTGCTTTTACAGGGCAACTTCCTGCATGGGCACAATCTTATTCTGGAGTCAAAACACCCACACAAGTTTTTACTAAAAAAAATCTATTCCAGAAGAGCTATGCTTGTTAATTTGCATATATTCCCAAATCATCACTTTTACTCATCAGCTGAAGGTGACCTATGATTTCCTCAGTTTTGACTTCTATCTGCAGGAAGCATCATCTTTTCTTTCCATACTGTTTTGCGCTGGCTGAACCCATCTGACTGCACACGTCAGGGCTGCCGGCGGTAAGAGCCTGACATCTGCTGGCTTGAACATCTCTGCTCGTCCGCCTGCCTTAATGCCAAACTCTGCCAAATCCCTCAGCGGCCCTAGGAACCAGCTTTTCAAATTTTGTCTGCTTTGAGAGCATCTGTAGGTTAATCCTTAAAAAGAAGCAAATCACATCAAATCCAAGCACTAGCTGCTAGAGTAGTGAACTAGCTGCTAGGCAGATTTTTCCAGCTTGGAAAAGGGAGCCTGACTCTTGACCTGCAGGACCCAGCTGCTGTACACAACCTGTCTATACCTACTTTGGCCCAAAGAGAGTGTAGAAACTTATTTATGATATACACTGCTGCAAACTTTTCTTTGTTTTCCAAACTGTCTCAGAGCTTACCCACTCTCGGGCCTAAGATCAGACTTAATCAGATCAAAGTGAGGAGACAGGTGTGTGTTGTAGCTCACTGCTATCTGAATAGCAGAACAGTTGAAGGTTTGTGCATTATCTTGATATACATATAAGAGACAAAGTCCTCATCCTGAATAAGCTAACCTCGTTGACTATTTCCAAATCTAACTAAAACTTTTTTATGCATGTTCTACATTTCTGCTCAGTGGGACAATTTACTACTCACTCATAAGCACACAGCAATATTACTGTGCACATACTCAGAGGTTTTTTCACTGAATTCAGGTCTTGACAACATATGCTGGGTTGATTTTACATGGATAACTACCTTGGTCCGTCTTCAATTGCACAGCCATTATCAGTTTTTGTTTCACCTTTTATATTAGCATAATCAAGCGTGATTCCTAGCAAGGCAGAACAAACTCAGCAACTGAAAAATCTTTGGTTATAAGACTTTGAGGCAACTAAAGAAAGATCAGATGCATTTATTAGGGCACATCTAATAAAAAAATAAAATGCAGTTCAATAAACTCCAATACTATCAGAAAGCACACCTAATACATCCAGGTATTCCAGCTCTCTTTGTGAGGTGGAGAAGTATCTTTCTCTGTGTTAACTTTCTGGTTAGGCTGCTAGCCAGAAATGGCAAAAAAATCCCTTAGGCTCCTAAGTGTCTTGTCTGCCTGGTGTGGAAGCATCTAAAATTAAACATTTAACCCAAAAACTTGGTTCTGCATCCTTCATGTCTGAAGTCAGAGTTCTAGCTAGCAGGCTGTACCACGAAAAGTATTCACCTTTCCTGGCCTACAAAGCTAGGTACCAAAATCTTTGCAGTGCAGACGGCTTATAATGTAATAGCCAAAAAACTGGGGGGTGGGGAGGGTGGAGAGGAAATCACAGTGGGTCAAGGCATAAGCACTCTTTTGACACCAGGCTGAGGTTATTCAATGGGGTATTGTACAGAACAAATCCTAAAGCCCACCTTACTCTTCCAGGTCCCATGAAATGGAAAATTAGGACAGTAAAATTCAAGTATGTATTTTTCCTGAATTATAGCTTATTCTCTTTTTAGATATTTGACTTTCTACAGTTTTCTTCTGCTGTGATCTGCCTGCCTATTCCCACCAAACAGAGAAGACCAAAACGCCGATGTCCTAGTGAGTGTCTCTCAGTAACGAGAGGAAGTAAAGAACAGGCATTCAAGTTTCCCTTTGTCAGTTTTACTGGCCAAGTTGACTAAAGTGACATGATTCCACCCCTTGATTACATGAGACATGCTGCAGGCTCACTCGTTGCCATCAGTCACTTCTTTCTTCTCTCCCATTCCTCCCTCAACCTGTAAAATTTGCATAGTGTCTGGCAGCTAAACTGCCTCTGTTCATCCTATTCACATCAAACCATGGGTACATAAAAGAAAACACGGTACTGAGACCCCAAGTCCAAACTTCTGCTCAATAAACCCCCCACAAGAACCTATTAGTCAACAGAAGAGCAAGAATTTAATTGCTAGAAGGTGGGGTTTCTTATCCTGTAGCAACTTGTCTTTGCAAGCGTAAGACACATAACATGACTAGAAAATAAAACCTAACATTTCTAAAGCAGAGAGAGAAAGATGTCCCAGGTACCAGTTATTGACAAGAAACCTGAAGAATTTCTGAATCTGGAGGATCAATATGCAGTTTGGAAGTGTCCCAAGGAGTATCTCCTCACCAGAGAGATATGTTTGAAAACTTGCAAAGGCAGACTGAATAACCACAAGAAGCAACATAAAATTGTAAAGTGAAATGTTTTGATACAAAGGGAAAGCTGCAGTCCAAGAACAGCAGATGGAGCTGTCATCTAGCCACACCACACTGCAGGAAGCTACAGGGCTCCCGCAGGGGAGCTACCTGTTCTCATTCAAAAAGTGGTTTCTTTTGCTGTGTGTTACAGAATGGATACACAAGTAAATGCCATCATGTGTTGATCTACATTTTACAATTCAAGTCACTCAGATTTTTTTTTAAAATCAGATTTTATTAAGAAGTTGAACCAGAAAATATCTTTTCCACTCTTATGCAAAAGCAATAAGACAAGAACACCTACTTTTGCAACCAAACTGACTGAGATAGAACAGACTAACAGCAAAAGAAGAAAACAGTTTAATACACATTACAATAGTGTAACTGCTGGTTAAGAGTAACACTGATAAAAGCATATTAGCATATATAAGGTGTTTGATAGTTACAGTTACCACCAGGATGAGATTACATGTCAATAGCAAATGCCAGGTCCTCTGCCAGTTGGCCTTTGAGTGAGAGGTTAGACCAGATGACATGCAGAGATCCCTTCCAAACTATAATATTCTAAGATTAATCTAAAACAGTTATACCACCACAAAGTTTTAAGCTTCCATAAACAGTGCTACCTAGCAGAATGGTTAGAAATAAGAATACAATCATCAGCAGCAGCAATACAAACCATATCCTCAGAACTACAGTAGCATTTTAAAAATGCAACTCTGACACACACACAATGGTAGTTCTGACACAGATTCAGTCATCCATAATTTTGACAGTACCATTCTAAAAGGGAGGATAAATATAACAAAAGAAGGAGTACTGGAAGTAAGAAGTTATAAATAAGTTTAAGACATACTTTTCTAAACTGAGATGGGCAGGACAGGAATAGTTTGGAGAGCTGCAGCCCTAAGACAAAGAAAGCAAGCAACAAACTTTTTTCCATGAACAAAAAAAAAAATCATTATTAAGAAAAGGGGTCATCTTTTCTTTTTGCCTATAGCTTTGATTCAAAAGCCTCACAAAACATTTGGGGAAAATACCTATGTATAAATAACAGATTGCTCAGGAGGCAGACAACTCTATATGGAAGACCGCACTCACTTAAAGCACAGCCACAGCTGCTGAGAACTGCACGCACTGAACTTGATTAAAAACACAGGTAAGCAGCACAAGTCATTTTGTCCAAGAGGCTGCTGACACCCCAGGTTCAAGTCAGCAGCTTTGCTGTTTTAGCTCAGAGGAACTTTCTATAACGAAGTACAGCTCATTTGCTCAAGATGAGGAGCCTTCTCTGGATCGGTCCACTGAGCAAACCCTCATTGCAAGGAAGGGCCACAGCCTACCTCATTGCCTTCCTCTCTAAAAACAAGGCACATTTCTTTGACTTTACCTTATATGTACATGTGTATCACGTGCTTATGCTAAGCTGTCAGCGATAATTTGTCTCTGTGGGTTTTTTTTGTGCGGTTTTTTGTTTTGTTTTAAATGGACTTCCCAAACTAGCTGCTCTGCTACACACTCGCCCCTGAGGAGCAGATGAAAAAACAAATGTACAACAGATGTTAATGTACAGATGTTAATCTGCTTAATATACTCCTGGAAGTATTCAGAAACTACAGGAATGAGTGAAGTATAAAGACAAAACAGGACAAGGGGCTAAAAAAGCACTTCCTCCTCAGCAGCACCTTAAGATCATTAATGACCACAGAGTCAGGACAGCTAAGCTAAGCTTCCTCCAAAAGAGATTACATTTCATAGGGTAGCTTCTAACAAAAAGCTGCGGGAATTTTTTTTCCCCCCCCACTCTTGAGTTTCTGGCAAGACTGCAAGCTTCTGAAAGCGCTTCTGTCAGGTCTTGCATTCCAGTTCTCTAATAGCTTTATTTTCACAAGCTTGGATATTCTATGCAAAATCAAATCACTTAGTTGTTTACCACTGAGAAGCCAGAGGATTTTAAGAGATTTCCCCCCTCCGAGCACTCATGGAGCTGTTTTGAGTGCTCATCCTGTCTGAATTATTTCCTCAGGATAGGAAGATACAGGATAGTCTGAGGATATCCTCTGGCCATGAACAGCAGTGGGGCACAAGCCTCTTTGGGATTTCAGTGATGTGTTTCTATTCCTGGCTTTACTCTTAACAGGCTGTAGGACTCTAGTCCAATTAGTTGGCCCTATCACTTTTGTTTCCTCTTAAAATCTTTGTTTCTTCTTTTTAAGTTATAAGCTTATGAGAGCAGAGATGGCCTTGCCATCCCTGTACAGCACAATATTCAAGGAGGTCCCAAATTTGTTAAGAGTACTACTAAAAATGTATACTCACATGCTATTTACCTCTTTGTGGCAGCAGATACATGGAATCAGGAATGAAAGCTAAAGACGGTCGACTAAAAAAAAAAAAAATGCCTCCCTCCCTGACATTATTCTTGTTTCTGCATTTTCCCCTGTTGCACATATGAGTATTATGGCCTCCCAGGACTGATCTTTTGTTTCATCTCACTGACAGCTGCAAATATTCTCTGACAATACCTGACAATTTACTGGCTTAAATATGAAGGTTAGCTTTACTTTTCACCTTTTCCATTTTAAAGGCATGGAATCAGGTATTCTGCAAGTATTTAGCAATTGGATTCTCCATTCTTTTCTTGAGAGGCTGGTACTTGTGCATGGGACAGCAGAAATACATAATCATTTGATGGTTTATGGAAGAGTAAGGAGATGAAAAGTATACCTTGCTGCATCTGGCTACATGAACTCACTACCTTGAAAGTCCTACACCAAAGTAGAAAGGAAAAAACTGAATTCAGGGACAGAATCTTGATGTCATTGAAAAGTTTAAAACTCCCCACAACAGTGGGGCAGTTCAGAGGTTTTGATCATTAGATTTACTTCATTAATCCATCATGTTTAACAAAATACACAGACACAACAATACTTGGTTTTTTGTATATTAACTGATACTAACTTCCATCCAACTGGTGATGCTCTAGAACAACAGCTACCAATTCTTCTCCAGCTGCCAAATGAGCTCCCTGAACAAGCTTATTATTTACACCAAAATGAATGTAGGCTTTAGTGCCTCATCATGGGAACACCTCATGACTATGTTTTCATCAACACATTGGCCTTCTACTACAACAATGCTTCATGTTTTTACTGAAGCTTCTTTTATGCTGCAGAAACCATGTCATCTGCTCTAAGGAGGCTGTAACCGTTTAAGGAAGTCTGTTTTTAGCACTCTATTATTGCAGTGATTAAAAAGCACTGACAAGGAAAACCTCAGACATGATCTCTACTATTGCTGCGTATCATACAGTTTGGTCAGGCATTTCAAAGAAAGACTGAAAAACGTTTGAACAGCTATGCTGTAGGAAAGCAGCAGGTTCTAGTCATGTCAGGCCTTGTTAGAAACAAGTCCCTTCCCACACAGTACATGAAGAAAGGTTATTTCTATGTTGAAAACCTAAACTAAAGAGAATACAAAGAACAAGTTGTTTTTGAAGGCCAAGCTGTTAACAGTTTTGTGCTGTAATTGAAACTCCAGATTCTCCTTACCATGCAAGATAAAGCTCAATGTGCCTATGGACTTTAGAACTTCAGTAAAAAATCCTCCAGTAGTCACAGTAAGCTCATAACTCCTCATTACAATTTCTGCAGTTGGAAGGACAGTCAAAGGTGCCAGCCCTCCCAAAATTTTCTGTCCCACAGATGAGGGTGGCAAAGCTCCAGTACAAGGGAGAACATGTGTGATCAAACCAGGAGATGACAAGAATCACTTCTATCAGCTTTACTGCTGACACTGCATTAAACAGTTTCCAATTTCATTGCTACCCTGCTCTACTCCAAGCAATGGGTGGGCTTGTGTTCCTGAGAATCAACTGACTATGCAAATTTGGAACAAATTATTATGGCAATAAATACATTGAACGTTCACATCATTGATGCTTCAGTTCAAGGCATTATTATCTTGATGAGACACTTCCATGGGACAAGGAGAGGGGCAAGCAGTAGGGAACCAACAGGTCAGAGCTAGATTACTCCAGGCACATTGTTCCATTAGGCTGAAATAAGCAGTGAGCAGATGCAAAACACAAGCAAAAATAAAGCCACTCTTGTGAAAAGTCTCAGTCCCATAACAGGCAAAGGCCTGTGGCTTTTTTCCATCTTCCTTCCAGAGGGAATTACAACTCAATCAACATTTGGAAGATTTTGGAACACTTGGAACATTTACTTCAGAGCAGAGAACAAATTTGTCCCGGAAGCTTTAATTTGTCACAGATGAAGCTATATAAAAAAAAAACGCATGTATTCTAGTTTTGCTGAGATAGTCCTGAACCTTTGAAAAAGGCTAATTAGCTAAACAAAACTTTCCAAAATTTGATTTTCCCCAATCAAAACTGTTTTCATTTGAAAGGCTTCCTCAACCTTCTTTAAACATGGACCTGGGGAAAGAAAGCATTTCAGATGTGGGACAAAATATTTTGATTTGGACAAATTAGATATTTTAAAACCACATCTATCCCTCCAAAAACTTTTAAAGTTTCAACTTTTACAACTGCTTTATTTCCCAGGTTTTCAGAGCTACAGGCGAAGTTGCTCCATTCCATTTCCCCAGCTCTAGTTCACCACTATTATTTGTATTTTATTTTCTACAGATAATCCTAGGCATGTCAGGGTAATTTATAGAAGAAAACAGACAAGACAATGTGAAAATGAACAGGAAAACTGTCCTGTCATCCATCCAGCTGTTCTAATTAGGCAAAGCACAGGCAGGATAACATTTCAGTATGGGGATGTCTGTTTATTTGTACGAAAAGGCACCTAACAATACTTAGTTAGGGCTAAGTGCTAAGAATTTTACACATGCCACTGTGGATCATTTATTTAATAGCTGCCAATTTTGTTGAGCATTTCTGGGAGAGGGGGAGAAACATTTCAGAAAACAAAACAGGGAAGAAGCAACTACTCATACGGGCCTTAAGCAATAGCAAAAAATCTAACCCCACACCAACTGCTACTCTGGCCTGTTTGCAACATACTAACACCAAAAAACAACTATCTACTTGCAGGGCTTTGAGACATCGGTAGACCGCACAGTAGAGAAATAATAGCATTTGGGGAAATAATACGCTTGGATCTCTGCAGCTGGTAAGTTTTTCTACAGATTGCTCTAAAGCAGAAACATGCAGATTTGCTGTCATGACCATTACAAAAGTTCTCCAACAGCTGAAAAGCTCTGATGAGCATACAGATACACAACAGGTCTTTATACCAGTACAACTAACATCCAGAATTGAGTTCTGCCATAGATGCTTTTCTTCTCAATGCAAAGCAATAGTTTTTCCTTATAAAGATCTTGGATTTTTAGCTGAAAAGATTTTATTTCTATTTTTCTCTTTCCACTTCAAAACAGGCAAGAACATATTGTTATGGACGAGTTCTGAATCTGTTCAGAACAGATTCTGAATCACTCCACAGACTTTGCTAATAATGATTTGCCATCAGCTTGTAGAACAGCAAGTTCCTGCTTAGGAGCTGAAGGAACCTTGGGTTCCACCACAGTAACTGTGACTTGCAGGAATGAAAACTCCACGCTTGTAAGTGGCCATTTATCACTGCGTAGAAAATCCAATGGGAAAGCCAGCATCTCCAGAGCAGCATGTGGTTTTGAACAGCTTTTGTGGAAGACTCCATTTTCAGGGAATCAGACAGTAAGGAAAAATTAGCTGCTATTTGAGGCATAAATCAAATGTTTTGTTAATGCTAGTTTTGCTTTCATTCGCTTCCTGTAGTTCAAGCTGGACTCAGTCCAAGTCCCACTTAAGTCAAAGGGCCTGATGCCCATCACTTTCTGTTCCTGTTGTCTTAACAGGAAGCTGCTGCATGGAAATTACCATGCAAGCCTACTTCTGACTAGCTTTTTCACACCAACTCTCTTTGTTGACATCTTTAGGAAGGTTTTTTTGCTTCATAGTGCAAGGAGACTTACGCCCTTTGGAAGCAGAATAATGCCCATATGAGCAGTCAGAGGGAAAAGGCCGTGCACAGTTAAGTCCTTATCTCTACTCACCACATACTCACATCCCACACACGCAGGCCTTTCAGTGAACGCTCTCCTCTTCTGAAAAGAGAGATGCTTCTTGGATCTTACTCTACAAAAACCTTTCCCAGGTCACCTTCCACTAATCACTCTCGCCTTAAGCCTGACAACAGTCAGCTTTCATAGAGACGAGGTACAAAGTTTATATAAGATAGAAAAAGCTGTTCTGTTAACTTAAGGATAGAAAGAGCAGATCAAAAGTATCAGAAGTTTTGTTCTTTGAAGTTGCTCGCTACACATGTTTAGAGAACAGCAACCAGACCACAGTACAACTGACAGTGCCCCTTTGCCGAGCCATATAACAACAAGTACCAGAAAGCGTTCCATGCATGTCAGGGCTGAACTAAAATAAAGCATAGAGAAAGCATTTAAGTTTTAAGTAAAAATGTTTAAACCCCATACACCACAAGAAAAGGAGGACATTATCTATTGAACCGTGCTGAAAAGAAATGCAGTTCCTATTCTCCAGTCCATATTTCTCCAACTTCACATACCTGGAAATAAACAGAATAACCATTTTGCAAAGATCTGCACTCTGGTTTTCCAATTAAATTTCTTCTGAGTTTCACTGCTTTAGATATAAAATCTACATATTCCAGAATTGGAAGTTTTTAATCTTAGTATTAGTTTTTAGTCCTAAAATGAGAAAAAAATATTGATCAGTTATCTGTTGTCTTAGATAAAAGTTGATTAGCAGATGATACAGCATTTACAGAATAGCAACGTTACAACCAAGGAAGGAGAAATCTTCTGTGTTTCTGCAAGTTTCAGAACCACAGCTCAGTATATGCAAGAATCCAGAGAGAACAGAAGTGCAGAACCCCTCACCCTACTACCCCATGATCCGATGGCCAGCTGAAATAAGAGGCCCGGGATGTCAGATCCTGAACAAACAGTGACAGAATCCCTGCCCGTGGGTTTGCAGTTCAGAGGTACACAAGAGTACTATGGTTTAACTTCCCTACAGACTGTCCATCCAAAAAAAAATCTATGAAAACAAGAACAAGAGAGTCCTTACTATGGGATAATAAAAAAGATAAGGAAAAAACCCTAAAGCACACTTTTCAAATAGAACATTAAACTAGATGTATGACATATAAAGAAAATCAAGATACTACTTCTGGTTTTGAAGATTTAAAAATAAATAGTCAAATATGCAGCCTATCGTCTCCCACTAATTTGGCATATGTTACAAGTTATCTGCATAGTCCACAGTGAGTTTTTATGCTGTTCGATGGTCTTGATCTCTTCAAATGACATGATGAAACCAATCAAACCATTAATATCAAATTCCACTTTTAACTTCACACTCACACCCCAAAGAAAAGATAAATTTAGGTCCAAGGTTTCAATTCAACTACTAGAAGCTCAAAGACAACAGCTGCAAGTCAGCATAACTTCAGTGAAATTAACAGCATTCATCCCTGCTGAAGACCTCATGCAGGTCAGGTATTTATAAATATCTTTCTAATACAGCTATAGGTAGTTTCATCTATTTTTTATTTAGTCCTTTAACCTTTCTTTATTCAAGGAATCGTTCAATGATTTATTATGGCTTTTTAATGATTAAATCTAGTGCTGCTTGGGAGACAAAAATACTCATTTTCAGAGAGAGTAGTGATTACTGACACTTTTTGTGGTCTCAATATTAACTGCCCCCTTGAAGAAAGAGACTGAAAGCTGTGAGGAAATTAAGCGTTTCCTGTTTAATTTGAGAAGCTGACGCCTGCATTGTGACCTACAGATAAGTAGTGCATAAAAATAAAAATTCACTAACAAGCTTTAACAAGTACTTCCCTGATTTCCTGTCTGCTGAACAAGAGCTATTGTTTTCTGCTTATAGACCTGGTTTATAGCTTACAGCTCCATTTTTAAAATCACATTATGAAATCAGAGTGAGAGTTGCCAAGTCCTTGTGTACTACTTGATGAGTAAAACATACAGTCTAAGTAATTCACCAAACATCATCATCACTTCTTCTGTAACCACTGACATTACTTTTAACCGGTACCTAGGGGATATGCAAGAAGCACTTTGTTTTTTCCTTCATCAGAAGTTAAAAGGGCTATTGTATTATGCTGCCAGACACACAAAAACAAATCCGTTTTAACCAACACTTGTTACTATTCTGAGAGGCCAACCTGAGTCACAATAAAATTACTAACCAGAATTAAAAGTGCTAATCTCGATCTGTCTTTATAAGACAGTTTGAACCCCATGAATGAGGATTACTTCTAAAGTACTAAAACACCATACACAGTGCTGTTGTACATATATATTGTGACATTCATTTATTCACAACTTTCAAAATTTCTAAGACTCAAAAAATGCAGAATTGAATTAAAATACATTTTGTTCCTCAATTATAAGATTCATTCTTGGAAGTATAACAGATGCAACATTTAAGAACAAAACTGCACCTTTATCTTAATCCATACTAAGACAGCTTTAGCATCAAAAAGGCTCTTCAGCTCGCTTTTTATTCTCATTTATACACTGATCTGACTGAAGTCAAATGGGGGGGGGGAAGGAGGTTGTTTGTGGGGGTGGGTTGCTGTAGTAGTGGTTTTCCGGTGGGGCAGGAAAATTCTGAGATTCACTAGCCTTCTCTAAATTGGCCATTCCTGTAAGGCAAGAAGCATGTCAGAAAAATAGAGCTTCTCTTCTCCCTACTAGTCTTTCTCAAATTGTCTTTTCTTCCTTGAAGCCTGCATTCTAATTTTTGCACTTCTAATCCCAAAGCCTACATTTTCTATGCCTCAGGCTTCAGCCTGTAACATGAAATAGGATAACTAAAGACACCTGATACAGCTGGAAAAGATCAAGATGCACTGCTTCTGAAACTTTAAGAGTATCAAGATAGCTTCCTTTTATGTACACACAATTTGAAGAGCAGATGCTTACAAAGCAAAAAGACTTGCAAATGGCTTGACTAAGATATGAAATATTCACATTTGTATGAAAACTAGAAATTCATGAGAAGCAACTAGAACTCATCTTCTGGAGATGTGTATTTTAGTATGAAAGACTGAATCTGATTGAAGAAACAGGCTTGGGAATTTGCTAAACAAAGTTTAATCTGTATATGTTGCATTGGTTCTCAGGCCAATTCATAGCAGCTTACAAGTGATGCGATCACAAAGTACGATTGTGGTGAAGAACACACCAGCACATTAAGTCTTCCAGAGCCATCAATTATGAAATTGAGTGACGATAAGTCACATTCACTGTCTTTTCTGAAAAGACAGTTTATCCCCTAGAAGCATTCAAGTATCAGAAAATTTAAGGCATCATACTCTCAGCAGTATTGCACATAAAGCATCACAAATTCTCAGGCTATGGTTTTTACAACACTGGTATGTGTGTTGAAAACACAAATGTATAGATACAAGAGAAGACTCTCCAAAGGTCAGAAAAACTACACAACTCCTGACCCTCCCCACTATGCTAAAAGACTGCTACTACATGGGTAAAGAGAAGGAGATGGCTCTTGGATGACTCACCAAGCCTTTCCAATGAATTTGCATTGTGGTCACCAAAACAGCTAGCCAAAAAGAAGCCATTCAGATAGCGGTCTTCTGCTTGCTGCTCTATATATTCTATCCAACTCTTTCTTTGTAAAGCTCAACTTTAAAATGGGACAATTTAACACATAAGCCACAAGCAATCTTTTAGTGAGCAAGCTACCAAAGCAAAGGCAAGAATAGTCATACCTACAGAAGACACACTACTACATCACAAGAGCCAAAAAGGAGAACAACTCCCCCAAGACAGATGCAATTTGTTGATGTAAAGATGTGAGTGATAGCATGGTTTCTTAAAAGGGCTGTCAATTAATCTATGTCAGCTTAATTTAACTTTATATTGGGGTAATTTCACTCAGGCTTCGGAGAATTAGAGGGCTGAAAGTCATCAGTTACTTATGAAGGGGAAAAAAGTCACACTCCCAAGCCAAAAGAATAAAACTTATAAAGTATTAAAAAGGGGGGAGAGGGGAAGCTTCTAAAGGCCAAAAGTGAATAAGCAAAAATGACAAGAATTAAGAGCCCACATGAAGACAAGCCACACCTCTTCATTAGTTATAGTCTACACATTCAGCAAATAAGATTTGCAGGCATGGACATACATGGTCCAGTAAGCAAGATACATAAAGTAAAGATCCCAGTCACACTGACTCAGGCATTATCTGGCTTATTTCTCAATGTTCTATACGTTAGTCCTGTCAGCATAAGTGTTTGCTACTTAAAATAGTAAAGAGGAGGAAGTTTAATGTAAGTTAGTGTTAAGATGAAATGTCTGACCCTGTTATTTCCCCATTTTCATGAAAGCAAACTTAAATATCATTGCCTCTCAGTAAACACTGACACTAAACCCACAACCATGTTACAGAAGGCCTAAATGCCTTAGTGTCAAGAAGCTCCATTTAAGCATTACAATTCCACTTTTCTTTTGTAATGAACTGTTTAAACAATCCTCTCTAAACTTATGTATGAAAATTTTGAACTGCTGAAATGGAGTTCTTCAATGTGCCAATAGTTCTTGTGCCAACTTCAATGCTCACAGTGCTCAAGAGGTAGCTCTTAAGGAACAGAACTCATGCAAGGAATCTATTTAAACCTTTCAAAGTTCGACTTTGTGAAAGTATAACGCCTCTATGCAAGAGCTTTTTAATACAAACAGGCATAAAAAGAAATCTTTTGTGACTTAGCACAATACATTGCTGTATTATAATGTCTTTTTATATTGCATGCTCTAATAAAAATAATTTTAATTCATGTTAAAAAATCAAAGGGAAAAAACAGGAATCAAAACAAGAATTTTAGCTAAGAAAAAAAAATCAGCAGCAAGGCACAGAAGCAGATGATTCATGTTGTAAGCATCTTTAATGTTAATAATTAAACAGTCATGTGAGGTAGCAAAGTATCATCATCCCTATTTAATATGTTGATCAGTTTAAACTGAGATACTGGCACTTGCCTGAGGTTGGTGGTGGGCTGGAACCAGACACAGGATGCCTGGCTCTTAGTTCCCCTTCATTCTAGCCATTAAAACTTGAGATGATCTACAGCCTCACTCTGAGGTTTACAGTGCCGACATTTAATTAAAATGTCAGATCTTAGGAAAAGAAAACGAAGCGGGAGGAATTCAAGAGGGTGGGGGGAAGTTAGTGAAATCCCATCAGTAAGAACATCATGGTATTTATGTTCCACTACAGAATCATAATGTAATTACAAGCTCACAGATATCAGCAATAAGCACACATTTCATGAGAGCTGAAGAATAAGCCTGTCAGTTCTGCATGCTATGCTGCTGATAAAAGAAGTCTCACACCTTTCGTGTAATTGCACCTCTTATGCTAGGCCTAATCTTTCAAGTGTCAGGCAACAGCATTCAGATCTTTAATGATACGAATTCAAAAATACATGAATATAATGTCTCCTACCACGTATTACAATACTAATGTGTCTTTGGACAAGAAAAGTGAAGTTTTAAGGGCCTGTGAATATGACTCCTCTCTCCTACAGCAGTCACTCTCAGCCAGTATGATTCTACTTGAGGTGAGAGGGGAGGAGAAATATGGAGCAGAATGCAGGGAGCAAGATGTGGTGTCATCTTTCACAGGGTGTCACTGGGACTCTTTCCTCCCTTCTCTCATCATCTAGCTACCCTTCTCCCAGGGTCCACAGATCTCAGATATGCAGCAGCTCTGCCACTTCGTTGGCAACTGAAGGGAACAGTCTGCCCCTGTCTCCTGTGCTCTCCGCAGACACCTGCAGAGAACAGCCAGATGAAACAACAACTCACAGAGGGGATGGGGACACAGGAAAAACAAGGCAGTGACAAAGTATGGTTCAGACCAGAGCACATAATTAATATCACTGATACTATGACAGCATCAGCAATGAATGCACCAGAATGACAAGCATCACGTTTTGGAGTTACAACACCAGCACAGTATTGATATCCTGTCCCACACATACCACACGCTGCGGAAGGTCTCTACAGTGCGTTATCAAAGTAAGTTTAAGGGCCACTGGAAGAACTAATGAGGGCACTGAAATCTCAAATCACTACCTGAGTGACTGAAGAGTATTAAACAGAGAGGCTTTTAACACATAGAAGTCCATGATTTATGCAAACACACCACTGGAAGAGGAGAGTTCCCGACCTACAAACAGTTTGCAGTGTTCTCAATACAGGGATTTCTGAATGAAACAGTTCCCAGCCCACCTCTCAGAGGCCGAATGACAGGGAGCTTGATTCTGCAGCTATTTTGTAGCTATTCAGAATAACCTTACACACTTCATCTCCCCTTCGTGCCTGTTTCCCTTGAAAGCTCTCCCCATTTCTCTCTTTTATTTTTCCACTTGTTTTTCCTTCACCTGTTTGCTCACCTCCCACAACGCTGACACTAGGGCCGTTCCCGCCCCGTAACATCGCTGCCGGCGCACTGAACACCCTCCGTCTCCCGCATCTCCCCACGGCCCGGGCCCCCACTCCGCACCGACACCCAGGGGCGAAGGGCCACGTCCCGCTGAGGTCCCGCCTCCAAAAAAGCCCCTCATTGAGGCTCGGGGCACCTCAGAAAGGCAGGAGCCGCTCTGCCCGGCCGCCCGCTGCCGTTAACGGCCGCTCTCCCGCCGCGCGGGGCGCGGGCCGGCTCCTACCTGCTGCGCGAGGTAGCGGGTGAGGTAGGGGGCGGCGGGCGGCGCGGCGCCCCCGCGGCGGGGGGCCGACAGGGCGCCGGGTGCGCTGAGGAGAAGGAGGAGAAGCAGCGACGGCCGCGACATCGCCAGGACAAGCGCGGGCTGCCCGCCCCGCCCCTTTATAGCGGCCCGGCTCCCGCCCCGCGGGCTGCCCCGAGGCGGCCATGTGGGGGCACGAGGCCCGCTCGGGGCGGCGGGACCCAGCGGAGGGGAAGGTGCGCCCCCTCACCGTGAGGGCTCGCTCAGAACCACGCTCCTAGGGGAGGGGCTATCCCACACGTGGGCGGGGGGCGGGGCGAAATGGTGGGCCTTCTGATTGGCTGGCTCGCGCCAGCGGTCACGGTTGGCTGCGGTGCTGCTTAAGCGGGTGCTCCCATTGGCCAATGAGCGGGAAGGTGCGCTGGGCAGCTTTGTGGTGGGGCGGGGAGAAGTGCCGCTGGTCGCGTGCATGCGGGGAGCCGGACGTGGGGCAGTGATTGGCCGTTTAACTCACGTGCCGCGCTCCCGAACGGACGCTTAGCGTAAAGCCGTGGGAGGGACGCGTGAGAGCGAGGCCGGCGTCCTCACTTCTTATTGGAGGGGTGGGATGGCCCCGACCTCCGGGTTTGCGTCGCGATTGGATGAGCGCCGCCCCGTCCCCGCTCCCCAGCAACGGCCCTTAGCAACGCCACCTCCGCCCTTCCGCGTTCCGGGCCCTGCTCGGCGCGGGGCTCCTGCGCGCCATTCGCGGGCGCCGAGCGACGGCGGGGCCCGGGGCCGCTTGTGCCGTGCGCTGTTGGTTACGGTCAAAAATTGCGGGGTGAGGCCTGTCGCGGCTGTTTTCTCGTATGTGGTTTTTCTTAGGGAGAGTTTGAAGTAACGAGCCCGCTAGAGGGCACCCGGCACTGAGAGAAACTCAGGTGCGAAGTGGGGAAAACCCCTGCTTCGGAGTCTGGGGGTGGAGAGTGCGTGAAGTGTTGTGTGGTCCCTGGGGTGGATGTGGGTCCAAAGACTTAAAAAAAAAAAAAAAAAAAAAAAAAAAAAAAGTAAATCTGTTTTATTGATACTTTTCTTTTTTTAACTTATGTCCAGATAATTAGCACTCATTTTCTACCCAAGAAAATTAGACGTGTGGATGTTGAATCTCTCACTTTTACAGAAGCTCTTAATGAAGTCTCTGGAAATACCTACTCCACTTTACCTCCCATGTTTCAGTAAGTACTTAAAATGTTTGGTAAGCTTTCCAGAATGCGTCTGATTATTTCGTTTTAAGACTGCAAATAGTATGCTTTGATTGTAAAGTTCTGGGCTGAAAACTTGTTGGATTATGAAAAACCTGCTGATTTTTCCAAGTCTGTCTTTTTGGGGGAACTTACAAAATCAGACTTATTTTTATTACTACTTTTTTTGTACATTGATATGTTTTCCTTGCATTACTTACTGATATCTTTTACTATAACTAAAACAAAGTAGTTGTTTTTGGCAAGAATTGAAAGCATGCACCTTTGATATATTAGGTCAAACAAATCTTCATTAATACGTGTTCTGAAAAAGAGACTTTTCTTGGCTCTCCAGTGAAGCTCTTACCTTTTCCCTGCATCTGTTTTCCAGACCTTTTAGCGATAGAGAATATTTGGTGTCTGATTTTTTTTTTCCTCCGAACTACTCAGAATAACAAATTTAGTCACTCATATTTTTCTAGCAGTTATGTTGCAGATCCTTTTTTTGCCAGACTGCTGAGAACAGTGCCTCTAAGTGAAATGGAATAGACTGTGACTTAAACTCTTTTCTGGCAAAACATACACAAAATATAAGTGTTTATATGAAAATGGCTTTTAGCCCATAAAAGCCATACTTGAGTCTCCTCTGTCTCCTTGACAGTCTGCCTCCTTGAGGGAGCTATGGGATGAAGATGTGGAATTTGCTTCCTATTGGGACACAGCTGAGATTCTCTGTTCTGAGTTTATTCTGCAGGATAACTTGAAATGAAATGTATATTTACCTATTACTGTGATGGAGGTAGGAGTATAAAGCCTCCTTTAATTCAGCTGCTTAAAATCCTTTGGTAATTTAAGTTGAAACAGTGTAAGTTGAATTACTTCAGAGTATTGTTGTCTGTAGCTAGATAAAAGTTTTGGGATCAGGTTCCTCCATCATTTTGTGGAGTTACACCATACTCCCATATGTCTGTCAGTCTGAATTGACTGAGAAGAATGCTATTTTTTATGTGCAAGCAGTCATGGTTAAATATGCCCATTTTCACATTCTCTTAATTCAAAATTATCTGAATGGCTGAATGAACAAATGGCCTTGTCATTTATACCAACTTTCTAGTAAGAATGTCAAAAATCTATACACTGATTTTAGTTAAGTGTTGCATAAACTGAAAGTGATTTTGAATGAAGCCCATAATTTAAACAAAATCCTGTGATGCTTTTATTTGATTACTTTGGAGCAAAGTCTTTAATACAGATTTATATTTCCCCAGTCTAGTAATCTGCACCTAAAACAATGTGATGATTCACTGATGAAAACCAAAAACTTGTGGGGAAGAGAAGGAGGAGGAATAGTGTGGTGGGTTTTTTTGTTTTGGTTTGGTTTTTTTGTTTTTTTTCTTTTCTTTTTTTTAAGAAACAAAAAGAGAGCTGAACTTTGTGCTTTGGGCAATTTTTTGACTATCCCATGCTTTATGGAACAAAGCATGGACTATTTTGTAGCCATATCTTAAAGAAGTGGAGGAAGCTGTTGTAAATAAATACAACACGAGGTTTTTTTAAAAAGCAACATTGTCCCACACATTATCCTGAATTATTAGACTGTATCACAATTGGACATTTTAAAAAGCATTTTAATAAGAGTCTCACTACAGAGCAGCTGCATAATGTTTCTTTTATGTTTGGTAAAAGCTAAATAAATCTGACACTACATATTTCTAGCCTCTACTGAGAGAAAAGTTAGCTTCCTAAAATTGTGGATTTTCCTAAAGCTGAAATTTAGTTACTATATAGTTATTATAAAGGCATGATAATTCTGCGGGAAAGTAATACTGAATAAGAAATAATTCATTGTTTATTTAATTATCTAATCCATTATTTGTCAGATCAGTATGGCCCCTTGTTGAAACCATACTGTAGATCTGTCCCATTGCCTCAAAGGGCAGGAATATAACCATTATTGCAAGTCCTTGTAAGATTTGCTGGACATCTCCTTTCAAAATTGTTGAAACTGAAGGTATTTGCAGAATTGCATGCATGGGTCATTTCCATTTTTAACCCCATCTCATTGTAAATTAAGCAAAAAAAGCAAACAGATTTGCTCAGTACTATATTCAAGGATAGTTCTGATTAAAGATTCTCAAAATATGAGTGGCGATTTGTATAGTTATCTGAAATGGTGTGTCAACATGATGAACATTTGCTTTTTAGTGCATATTTTCAAGCAGCTTTTTTTCCCCCTTTAAAGGAGTAATTAAGGCAAATAATAGATGTTGACTGAATTGGGCTACTGTTACAAACAGAAATCATCATTTCCTGAAGGTTGCCCTTCAACAACAACAACAACAAAAAACCCAACCAGCAGCAGTCTGTGTTAACGTTTCATAAAGTGAGAACTCGCTGGACCATTTTGAGTTGCCTCTTTCAGGTGATGCTGTGAGCACATGAGTGGTGGGAGAGCACTCTTGGCTGCCTCTGTAATTTCCATCCAGAACTCCTGCTTCATCTATCCTGCTTGTCAAAGCTGCTTTTCTAGGCTGATACTGGATTCTAGGAGGTATGTTGTGTTTAGGGCATTGCATACTGTTAATTGTGGGTGGCCTTGGGGCTTTCTGGGAGCTGAAGAGGAAACCAGAACAGAAATTGCTGAAAATTCATCAATAGTAGAAATAAGGGGTAAATAACCCAAATATCTGTAATTAGCACTATTTTTTTCTTTTGTATTCCTGTAGCAGCTTGGAGATCATCATGGAGCAAGAACTCTATTGTGCTGAATACCATACAATATCGAAGGACAGTTTAGGAGAACAAGTGATATATGTTAATGGCTTCCAAGTGAATCCCCTGCAGTTCAGTTCTTCAGTGCTGTTCCTGTGTTGGAAGGCATTAGTGTAACTGAACTAAGCTGATTTAGGACTTGATTTTGAGGCTCCTAACCTTTTTTGATCTCTCCTCATCCTGTTCATGTAATGCATGAGACTATCTTATATGACTCTTCCACTAACTGTGTGTCCAGAAACATGGGCTTTTCTTTTGCTCCCATTGTTACATCAAATCCATCACACACAGAAGAACACCAGATCAATGAGTATCAGCACTAGATAGAAGGAGCTGGCTTTGCAAAGCAAGCTTATCTGTTGTTTCAAGTGCTAAACTAGAAGATAAGATAGCACTGTTTCCTGCAGATTTTTTTGTAAACTAGGTATTTTACTAAAGATACAAGAAGAATTCCAAGAGAGAATAAATCTTTGCTAAGTATATGGTAGGATTAATGCCTCAAGGGGCAAAGAATAGGAAAAAATCCTGTAATTTCTAATGACATTTTTTTTTAAACTCTTACTGTCTTTTGTCAGGTTTAACTGTCTAAAATGTGGCTGCACAGGTGAAGCTAAAGATGCAAGCTACAGATATAGATTGTCCCTAAAGGTTGCTGACACTAATGATTTGTTTGACATTACTGTCTTTGGAAGCTGCTTAGATCCATTCTTTGGAGTCGCTGCAGGAAATTTGCAGAGGTGAGGAATGGATTGCTTTTTAACTATATAGGTGCTTCCCCCTCCTCCCCTGGCCAAAAAAAATAATTGATCTTGGATGGTGGTGAGAGAAGTGAGAAGAAGCTGTTAAAATTGTGCCTTCCAGAATTTCCATTTTAGCCCTCACCCTGAGAAAAGGCTTAAGGATTTGGGCCATGTCCATGTCTCCACCCCCCAACCCTACCCCTTGAAATCTTCAAATCTCGAGATGGATTACTTCTGTGAAGGAGATCTGCCACTGTCTATTGAAGGCAGCTACCAGATGCTAAATGAGCTCTGCAATTTAGTTGTCCATCTCCCTTGCATCCTTCCTCCCTAATTAGAGATGAATGAACGTTCATCTAATGGCAAATTACTATGTAGGGTGGCTTTTCCACACATTTTTTCCTCATAATTTAAGAAGAAAAGTGCTAAGGTACAAATAGTCTTTGGTTTGTTTTGAATATTCTCATGGCAGGCATTCTACATTAGACCACTGTAATACTGTAAACTGTGAAAAACAACTATTTGCATGTCTTAACATGGATGCCACCGTTGCTATAAAGATGGAAACAAGCAGGATGTGTAACCAATACCAGCATTATAATACACAAGTCTGTGTTGGTACAAAATTCTCGTCCACACAGAACCCTGAAAATTGTGTGTGCATTAAGCCTATTCACAGTGTTTTATTTACTTCTATTTCACTAAAAATTAAGCAAACTAGACAGTTCATAGCTTCATCTCTCACCTGGTTTTCCTTCTGTGTTTAGTTCAAGCTAACACAGGGTCTTCTTTGTAGCATATCTCTTACGTATATTACAGCTGAAATGTTATTAAAGGCTTCCTCTGTTGATGCAGTACTTCGATGCATTTTTATTCAAGGTATATTCAAGACTTTAATCAGCTGTCAGGAGAAACAAACAAAGATGCATCTCCAGGAGTGTTAGTTCAAGCAGTTGAAACCTGTTTCATTGGAAAAAGATTTATATTTGGAGTGAAGGTAACTTTTGATCCACATTACTCTCTTATAATAATTCTTTTCATTAATTTGCAGCCAAGTAGGAGCATAGACTGAGTTAGCAAACCATCATATACAATATCTTTTGGGAATTTCAGCATACAGAGGAGAAAACTGAGAGCTTAAGACATGGGAAGAATTCTGTTTCTTTCCTCCTGCTGACTGCTGAGTTATTTTAAATTAATTGGATTCAAAAGCCATCTTGAATGGCAGCAGCTGACTTGACAGTCAGGGTTGCCCAGGCTCTCTGAAAAGCGACCCTAACTCCTGTGTGTGTCAGTAACAGCTTGGAATCTGTACATTTAAAAAAAAAAAAAAAAAAAAAAAAAAGGGGGGGGGGGGAACACATACATAGTTAAAGCAAGAAACAAAGACTGTCTTTGTAAGCACTGCCTTAACTTTTCACTGCTTGCATAGTCTTCTTAGCCTCCTGGTGTCTGAAGTGTAGGGAGAGACACACATGCACACACACCCCACAGCATTTTGATACTTCTGGATTTAAGAAAGTGTTTAAAAATGTTGATAAAATACTGCTGTTCAGCATAAGCATCTGTGGCTCATTTATATGTTGAACATACTAGAAAATATTAAGAACAAATATTCCAGTAGAAACTGTCTTCTAAGTTCTGTTCAAGTGAGGCTTATGTGAGTCATTCATGTTATGAAGTCTGTGAGCTAAATCCCATCTGGCACAGGTTTTTCCTTTCCTACAGGTGCCACAAGGCTTGTGTCTGACGCAAGGCTATTCCTAGTGCACAATGTCTAAATAATGGGAGTTAGAGGGCCTTGTAGATTAACCCAACTTAACCAGAATCATTCACCAGGTCTCCAGGTCTGATGTATTTACAAATACAAGTAATCCTTCTGCATATCAGCAGCTTTGCTGCTGTTCATGCATGCACAAGGACTAAAAATACACTTAAAGAGCATTTGCTCAGCCTTTGAGTACAGATGTATCTAAACAGCTACATTAATCTATGCATGAAATTGCATTCTCCCAAATAAAATTCAGAATTAATATAATGTGGGGGATTTATTCGGTTTTTTTTTCCCCCTCCCCTTTAAATAACTTGCCTAAAAGGACATTGTCCTCAGCTAACAGCCTTCAGCCTCAACTTTTACTCCCTGCATAGACTGGGAGAGTAGGGGGTTGCTGAATCTGAAGACAGGTATATCTGCTTTTGTCCTCTGGCATTGCCAGATATTGAGGGGGAGAGGAAAGACAGTTTATCCACTTTTCAAGGCATTAGATAATTCCTTCTGTTTTTAAATGTCATTTTCCACCTGAAATTTCCATGTAGTGAGAAGCAGATGCTATAAAGAATTACAGCTGAAGCTCCTCTGAAACACTGCCCTTTAAGTAAATCTGAGAAGATAAAGGTTGGAGCTTATTTGCCTTTCATGGAGGTGGTGCATAGGAAATATCATGCTGGCTTTAATAGCTGAGCTGCCAAGTCAGGTATCTGGTACTGGAATGCTTTGCTTCAAGTACTGCCCAGTGCCTCCTAGATTTACACCGAGGAAGAAGGAAAGAAGAAAAAAAAAAAGGCATTAGGCAGCTAACCAGTTGCACAGAACACCTCTGAAGGAAGCCCCAGAGTCCTCGGTGCCCTAATGGGAGGAAGAAAATTTCTGTGGAGTCCTTTCTTTAAAATTCTTGGTTGTTTTTCCCAGATCTAAAAAAACCTGCATCATTGCAACAAGCAAAGCACCTCTTGCTGTGATGGCCTTTATAGCCCTTGCCAGTGCTTATTTCCCAGAGAGTAATGGCTTGTGACAAACAGTTTCCTCTCCTTCCCTGCAAATCCTGACAAAAAGTGAGACCTAAATTTAAGTCCGACTTGAAAGTGATGCTTGAAAATCTGTATTTTTTGTCTCAAAACAAAGCATTGCACTAAGTTGTGGTTTTTTGTTTTTTTTTTCCCCACTCACAGGGTTGTGTGAGTCAAGATGGAGGGCATTCTGTTGCCAGCAGCATCTTGCAAAACTGTTCTAGAATTAATAGAAGTACAAAAAACCTTACAGCATGCCAGATCTTCCTGCCAAACACTGCTGTTACTGGCTTTACTGTTATCAGCTACTTCCATCGGCTCCTGCAGTCTGCAAAAATCAGGAGCTGCAATAGCAGCTCATGCTTACCTAATGCATCTTCAGCTGCAACAGATGAGCCTGTCAGTGAGCTCAGCAGCCTGTCTGGTCTGAGCAGAAGCTCCTGTTTTGTTGAATCTAGTGGCAGAGAAAGTTTTTTAGGGTCCTGGCAGCAGTCCTTCAGCCTGACTTCATCTGTTGCTTGGGTAACAGCAGACTTTTCATCTCTGGAAATGGAAAAGCTGATGAGTAGACAGAATGAAGAAGAGGAGAGGCCTGTGTCTGCAGAATCATGCACTGTAAGCCTCAACAATCAGACTCTTTGGGATTCACAGTTTTGCAGCTCCTCTTTGAGGAAGGGGAATAAAAAGGAGGAGGATGAACTGAGTTCACAGTCTAATCAGACTAACAGTATCTCTGCACCTGACAAATTAGAGCCGATTTCCTCTTCAAAGGCAGAGTGTTTATTTGATAATAGTTCCAGGTTATTACAAAATCTCTTGGAACTTGGGGTAAAAAACACTTACCCAGAGAATAGTAGTGGAAATGACTCCTGTCCAGAAAAATCCCACAACTCCCTGTTTTACAAGAGACACACTTCACCTTCTAATCATGTAAATGTAGCTGGAGTGTCTCCAACAGATTCCATCCTTTGGGATGAGCTCCCATTCTCAGAAAGTCTAAATGAATTTTTAGCCAGAATAGAGGACTGCAAGAGTGTTGCAGCATCACCCAATCTTGATACAGGCAAACATGCCCTTGTTGAAAGTAGCAAGTTGGATAGAAATATTATCGAATCATCTCCTAGGCAAGCCCTGGTACCTGGTAATTTGCATGAAGTAAGCATATTAGGGAAGTTCTTGTCACCAGTGGAAAAGGATAGTTGGGAGAGCATACCCCTTACTTGCTTTCAGTCAAATCTAAGTCCTCCAAGTGATGAGGTGTTGCAATGTGAGTCTTTCTGTAGTGCTTTGTCTTTAACTACCAAAGAATGTGGAGCGTCTTTCTTTATACCTAGCCCACATCAACTGATTCCATCACAGTCCTTGCCACCTACATCAGAGCCTTCTCCATCCAAGAGTAGAGTTGTGCAGTCTAAAGAAGCAAATATTGGCATTTCAAAGTCAGCTTGTTCTTTCATCGGCCTACAGTGTACTGCTGAACACAGAAAAACCTTGTGTTTACAAAGGAGCAAGACAGCTGCCTGTGTACAGTCTGCACACGATAGCTCTTCAGTTGACTGGGAGAATAAAGAAAATTATTATAACACACCAAGCCAAAAAACAGATCTTACGTGCTTGGGGGCATGGGACTCTGATTCAGCAACTCCCAACAAGACAAGGACATACAAAAGAGAACTAAAGCCACTGACAGAACTGCAAGAAAATACCTTTAGAAGTATAAATAAGAGAGAGATGCTGTGGAACAGTGGTTGCCCTGAAGGCAGCTACAATGCCTCTGCTGATCTCTTTGATGCAAGTGCAAGAGAGCTAGCAAAGACAGTAGAATTCTTAAATAAAACACGCAACTCTTCCTTACAGGAAGATGCTTTGACAGAAAAGGGCACAGCTGAATTGGTGCTTAACCCTGTAGATGTTCCCTGTAACAATTCAAAACATAGATCATTCCTACATAGGTCCCCTCCTGCTTATAGTACACCGGTAAATTACTCCTTTTGTGATGCAGAATGCAACTCAGTTAGTGCTCAAGACTTTGTTCCTTATTCACAGTCAACTCCTGTGGCAAAACCTCTTCAAAAAATACGTCCTGTTGGGGAAAGAAGCTCTTTTGTCACTATATTCACACCTAAAAATCTTCCTAAAATCCATTCCAAGTGTAAGCAATCAAGGCCTTCCTTTCAAAACACTTTGCTGCAGCAACTTACTGGCAGATCAGTGAAACGTGAAAGGCCAAGTAACTGGGAGGACAAAGAAAGTAATAGCTCTGTTTCACAGCAGTCCCTTATCAAGAGCCAACTGCCTGAGGATGACTTTGAGGAGTGGATCCCACCATCTACAAACAAAAGATTGAAACCAGCTGCATCTTTAAACTTTCAAACAGTTAGCTCGGCTGCTGACTTGCAATCTACCTGCAAGTACACTGACAGGAACCCTACTTCTGAAAGGAAATTCAACAGTGGAAATACATGCTTCAGAAGTGAGAAATTAAGCCCTGGGAATACAGCCAGGATTCTAACAACTCCTGTATCTGCAGGTATTGCCAAGGCCTTGTTTTTAAATGATACAGTCCTGGAAAGCTGTTCTGCTTCAGAAGGCAAGAATCATCTCTCATGTGCAAGTTATTCAGGGGGTATATTGCAAGGGACAGCTGACTGGTCTCCTGAGTTGTTCTTCCAAGCCCAGAGCCCTTTTTTCCATAAGTGAAAATAATAAAAAATGATGCTTCTATACTGTGTTCTTTGTAATTATTTTTAAGACTTTGGAAAGGAGCCAGATGAAGAGAAGAGCTGTTTAAAAATGAATAAATTATTTATACACCCATTAATGTATGTGTTCCTAAGATGAGTTATGTTTATTTGCAGAGTTTTGCACTGCAGAGAAGTTGGATAAAATGGAATTTTGCTGTTGCTTTGTTTTGCTGTAGATTAACTCTAAAACATGGAATAAATGGTTATGTAAATGTGTGAGCATTTAATAGATCTCATTTTTTCAAGTACAGGTAGGTGAAGTCTTTTAAGGTTCAATGTTGTCTGTCCCTCACAAGTAGAGCCCCTGGAGTCCATGTCCACTCCAGTTTCTTACCTGATGAATTTCTGTAGAGGGGCCAAGTTTTCATCAAAGAATTCATCAGAAAATACCATGCAGGAGCCTTGTATTTGGGCACACACAGGATCCTGTTGACTTGTGAGGGGAGAGGCTGTACTGAGAGGCTAGTAGCAGGTCCCAGCTTTGTTGTAGGCCTTTTCAAGTTGCAGACTGCTGGGGCAGACTCCTGGTATTGTCTTTCCTCTTCCTTGCTTTGCAATCTTCCATATCCTCTACCCAAAACAGCTACATTTGGGATCCTGGAGTAGAGAAGAGAAATCTTGGGGCTTCTGCAGCGAACTGGTAGGACATGTCCCACAGAAGGATGTTGGAATCTGACAGCACAGGAAGCCATCAGTCTGAAAATGCTCAAGAAACAGGCCAAAAATTATCTGCTGTGATTTTTTTTTTTTTTTTTTTTTTTTTTGGTGGCATAAAATAAGTATGTACCATTACACTGTAGTAAGGGTTTTGGCTGGAGGACAGGAGATTTCTGTTCAATTCATTCTCTGCTACAAGTTAGATTTTATTATCTATTTATTTATTGGAGGTCTTTCACTTTGTTATTTCTAACATACCTATTTAAGACCCAGACTCACTGCTTGTTCAGGAGAGTCTCATGTCTCCACAAGGAGCAAACTATCAATACTGATAGCTGTACAGATGTGACCTCTGGCTGAGGAAGTCTAAGAATCAGAAGTTGCTGGAAGTTGGAAGAATATTTTGGGAATGTATCACTTTGTGCTAATCTTGTTCCTGTATATTTTTCTTAGCATCTGTTCTTGGTCACTGTTGGGATTCAGGGCTAGATGGCCTTCTACTGTAAATCTGTATGGCTTTTCTAATCTTACACTCACTTAGTCTCACAGTAAGACTCTAGAGCCCTGGATTACATCTTGTTCCATACCCAAGATGTGAGGAGAGTTAGGTACTTCACTGGTGCACGGGGTACATACAAACCAGCATGTTAAGGCAGGATCTGCCTAAGATAGCCAGGAAAACCATACTTTGAAGGGATGAAAAAAAGACCTTTGGAATTTGAGCTGTATTCTTTCTGTACTTTCACATCGTTTTTTTGTAAAATTAATAACTTCCCTGCTCATTATTTTCAGGACACTCTGGAAAGTATGAGTGCAGTTACTCTCTCGCCACGTTGTCCTCTCTCCACTATCTTCTAGTGTGAATCACCGTTGTGTAACTTACAGGTAAGCCTTTTCAGTTTCTTGGTCTCTACCGTAAGTTCTGCACCTTCTATTCAAACCCATTTCTCAGTGGGAGTGGGAGGGAGAGTGGAGGAGGATGTCTGAAGTTAAACGAGTTTCTTCTGCAGAAGAAGCAGAGTATTAATGAGATGCACCCTCCCTTACCAAGGGCACAGGTATGCTGATGCTGCAAGTGTTCCTGCAGCACGAACAAAGAAAATACCCTCGTGCATATGCAGCAAGTCAGCATTGGTAAATACACTTCATAAAGAAGATGTTTGATAGCAGTCAGTTTTTTTTCACAACTCGCATTTGAGGAAATTGAGGCTCCGAAGTTCAGAGACTTGTTCAATGTTGAACAAACATGGAGCCTAGTTCTTGCTTATTGCTGAAAGATCTTAGCCAGCAAGCCATCTTTTCTCCTTGCTATCCTACTCAGCAGGTTACTGAAGCACAGACCAAAAGTTCTTCCTAGTGTTAAAGGATGCTGGAATACTAGGTGGTGGTGAGAGGAGGCTGGCCTGTTTAAGAGGGTTTCTCCTACAGGTCAAAGCCTAGATCTCTGCAGTCCCTGGATCCTAGACATAAACACAAGTAAAAGAAACAGATGCAGTTATACCGAAAAAAAAGAAAGCAGAATTAAAGATAATTTGATGTCTAAAGTAACTTCAAACATCCTACCTCTGAGTGGAGTCACTTGTTAAGTGCTGCGTCAGCGATGTGTGCCAAACCAGCACAGCAATGACATACTATAAGTGATACACATGCGGATCTCTACGCAGGACAGGACTTCTTGACACAGCCAGGGGGGTGTGACAGTAGTAGCACAGTGCTCCAGCGTGTGCCATAACTGAACAAACCTAGGTCTGTGCATGTGCCTGCATTTGCCAATGTTATGCCTGTTCAAAAGTTGTTCAGAGTATCAAACTAGGTCGTCTTTGCCAGCTGGCATCTATGCCATGCGGGCAGGCAGTGCAGTTGGGTGCGACCTTCAGACACTTGTGCCTGGAAATATATACGACCATAACACACAAAACAGAGACTCCCACTCACTGTTCAGGCAGGCAGCCAGAGGGTATGGAAGTAATCATTTCAGCTTCAGTGATCTCTCCATTTCAGCACTGTTGTGGGAAGTTGCCAAAGCCTGGGGTTTGCTTTAAAGGAAGATGTTATAAACACACATTTAGGATGAGGGCATGCAAAACCGCTTCAGCAGGGGCTGTGATTCTTTATAATAGAAGATAATTTGGCCCTTGGTTTCCAAAATGTATCCTTATTCTGCCACAGCACCACAAGAGGGGGAGAGAACTTTTTGCTGCACATTGCTCAGAGATGTCCACTGCTGTTTACTGGAGGTCTGACTGTGGTGAGGTTGAAACACATCTGCCAAGCGGCCAAACACATGAAGTAATACCTGATCTTCTGTAGTGTTTAGCTGAACATCGGTAAGTTCACAGCAAAGCAGAAAAACACCACTTGAATAAGGCACATGCATATACAAATTGGGTTCAGATCACACTAGCTGAACTGTATACTGTCACTGTGTTTTACACTTACATGAACTCATTGACACACTTTATAGTGATGGGACTAACGAGGACAGGCAGACTGACTGCCAGGAGGAACACCACACTGCTAGTGGTACCCAAGCATTACACACTTAGCAGGGATACAAGAACACCTCTGAGGAGCCACTTAGCTGAGTGAGGAGTGCTCAGAAAGTTGTACCTATGTGTGGCTGCTCAATCAAGCTGCAAGACAGTAAAGTTTTCTGCCAGTAGGAATGGCTAGTGTAGAAAACAATTGTTGTCAGAGACTCAGTACTAAGATTAGGGAAGAAATGTGAAAGACAAGTGAAATGTGAAAGACTAAGTCCTGTTACACTGGGACAAAGTGCTGACTCAGATTGCCTTAGCTTTCAAAGATACGGGGGAAAAAATCTCTGGGCAGGGGGTAGGGAGGGAAATGTTGCACATTAATGACATGGCTTCAAGAGTTGCCTCACAAATTGTCTGTGATTTCAAGGGATTCAGAAGGACCCTGAGGGAGACAAAGGCCCCATGTGATGTGTTAGGGCTTTGCAGAATTGCAGGACATCTTATGTAGGGGGATAAGAGCTGTCCAAATCTACAGATCTTTTTCAAAAGAAAGCCATATAATCTTCTATGGAACAAGCTAATTAGACCAGGAGACATCAGCTACTAAAAAAAAAATCATGAAAAGCATTCATTTTGAACTACACAGTGACACTGAAAACAAGATAACCAAGAAGGAATTTCTTCTTTGCAAGTAAAATCCTACTTGATGAATCTACATTAGGGGCAAGAGCAAAAGGAGTAAGAAATTCAGCCTACCTGGTAAATCTGCATTTATATGTTATGTGGAACAAATAAAAGGGGAGACTGGAACTCGAGAACAGCATTACTCATTCCCAAATCACTGGCAACAGGGAAGCCCGTATTGAAGGGTACTTAAGAGATCGGCACTCTGACAAATAAAGCATATGATTTAAACTAGTTGCTTTCTGCTACAGTCGTCCACATCATGCAAGACCATGGAATAACTGGCTTTTTAAGGACTCCCTTGTGATGAACTGGATGATGAACTGGGCTCTCTTTGTAATGAACCTGCTTTATCATGGGGATTGGATTCAGCCTGAGTAATATGCTAGGGACTTGATGCAGCTAGCACTAAAACATTGCCAGACTTTCTACATTGTATACCTGACAGCTTCCTGACATAAAATTTTGCATCCAACGTAAGTGATTTTATTCAGTGGATAGTTCACCCACATGCTACAGGTAAGTGGTAGCTTTGGTGAAGATGACATAATTTAATTCTGAATTTTTGTATGCAAAAAGAATAAAACCTAGCAGGTTTAACTCTCAAGACAATAAACTCTGAAACAGCATACCAGCTGTGTGGTCAGTTCCCTGTCCTTAGAAATCCCTAAATCAAGACTAGATTTTAAATCAGGTAGGACTGGCTATAAGATACCACAGGAGTTAACACAGGGCAGTCACATCACCTGTGCTTCATGGGAGATGACTGCACACTCTAACCAAGACCAAAAAGCATGGTTGTGTGAAAGACCCTTGTCAGCTAGCTGATATATTCTGCCCTGAGCTTCATGAGTGCTCTATAGAAAGAACTTGTACAGGAAAAGATGGAGGAGGGGAAGGAAGCTGTATCATTTTCACCTTCATAGTCTGTTTGGTCTTGCATCTGTTCCCTGTGCAAGCTGTTCCCTTTTTGCAGGGAGCCTACATGCTCCTACAATCTTTCCAGTCTTGTCTACACAAACCAAGGCCTGCCACAGCAAAGGCTTTCTGCATGACATTGCTGTTCAGCCACTGAATAACAAGGAGAAGAGTGCACTTCCCACAAATTACATGCTTCTTGCAAGGAAAAGCAGCCTCTCAGCACCAAGCAGATGCACACATGGAGCAATGCGTGCCTCCCTGCAGCATAAGGCTGATTCAGCTGGGCACTGGGGACACACGTGGTTGCTCCATAGCACAGGTCTGCTGCTCTTCACTTTTCCCCAGGAAGGAAGCCTTCATCCCCACAGGCACCACACTCCAGCCCTTGTCTTTTTCAGTGAATACTCAGTTCGCAAACTGTTTGATTTTTAAGGATATTTTTCTTCCCCTCCCCTTACTCAGTTCCTACCCAGAGGCATGCAGAGACTTTTCCTCTCCAAATACTTCTGTTTTATTGCCAATTCAAATTGCCAGCTTCCTGGGGAACGTGGAGCAGATGGTCTGGCCCCGATGTCACAGGCACTTACCACGGAAGGAGCTTCAAGGTCAGTAGAGAAGGCAGTAAAAGACACATGAGGTCTTCAGTCTTCACAGCTCATTTCTCAAAATGAGTGTGAGCAGAAGTCATACTTCATGTGGAGTAGGGCACAGGGAGGAAATCCTGGAATCCCCAGAATAAGTCAGAGCAAAGACTTTATATATTGACCAAAAAGATTACAGGCTGACAGGAGACCTCCACTTTTTTAAACAAGAAGTCTTTTCAAAAATGATTCCAGTCATCCAGAAGGGCAGTTAGGAAGCTCCACTGGAAGACAACTGTCATCTTCTATGAGCAGAAAGGAGCAAGCTGAAGGCTGGAGAGAAGCACTAGAACAGAACAAAGGCACTGGGACAATGAATAAAAAACAACCCATATTGAAACATCACCTCTGTTCAAACAACCCTAGCTTCCTGCTAGGAGAGGAGTTTAACCAGCTACAGGTTCATAATGACCATGAGTGAAAATGCTACCTGGCCTCTGTCACATACTACCCTCTAGTGATCGCAGTTGGCATTTCAAACGTTGCTATGAACTCTCTGGGTTTAAACACAACTTCTTCTTTTGCTCTAGTGGGAAGGGACATTGCTCCCAAGGACAGCAGCTCTATCTTTGCTCTTGCTGAGAGAGTCCAAGGCTGTGAGAGTCTTGGTATGCCGAACCCAAGCAGAAAATCCTCAGCAGCCATTCATTTATTGATCTGATATTAAATCATGTCCTCCTAGAGTGAATCAGTTTGTCTTATACATATTTTAAAGGTAACGTTTCTTTGCAGGTTTTGATCAAACAAATCAGACATTTAAAACAGCAGGTGGAAAGGATTAAACATTTATTTACATACAGATACATATGTAAGCAATTCCTAAGTATAAAAAGGACATTACAAATAAACATGAAGCTTCATACATTCGTCATCCTGGTCATCCAAAATACATTCTTTTCTCAACCCCACTGTACCACACTTGACAACAAGAAGTTAAAAAACAGACAAGTCAAATGCTTCTGACAGTTTAATGATTCACAGTTTGGCAATTTGCTAACACCTATAGTCTTTCCAAAGACAGTATTATTCCAGCAACTGAAGATAAATGGTCTGACCAAATGTAGTGCATTTTCTCCACTGAAATGGTTGTGCTTGATCAACAAGAAATATGTCATCTCCTCATCCTTCTGGCCATGTGTTTAGGACATTTAAGCAAATCAGGGTTCTTACTAAAATTCTATACATTGTGCTGAATTCACTATTGTTGGGAAAAAAACAGCAGATCTTTGCAGAACAGCTGAACGTGTGGGAAAATCTCCAATCCAGGAAATTCCTTTAATCCTGTGGCTTCACTGGCATGGAAGTTGCAAACAGAATGCTGGTTTTAGTCTGTAAGCAGGCTTTTAAACTACAATTCAAACTACAGCTGATGGTATAAAATGTACTTAGTTCATGCTGTAAAAGGAATTACATGCTTCATTACTGATTTATTAGCTATCAAAGCTGAAGATATATCAGTTTTCTCTTCTGTGGAAACAACAATACCTTTATAAATCTCTAAAATTACTGTAGCTCTCAGGAAAGAGGAAACATTTTAGACTCAACAATCTAGATGTAACACAGAATACAAAAAACTTGTCAATTAGGTAACACTACAAAGGGGAAAAAGCCAGTAAACATAAAATTAAAATGCCTATTGAAAGTATGAATGAATTCAAAGGAGAGCTGGGTGAGTCTGCATAGATCAAAGGCAGTCAGAAAAAAAATATCATAATCTGCAAATTCACAGAACAGCCAAATACGTGCAGCAGAACAGAGTGAAGTGGAAATGAAAAGGAGCAGAGAGAGCCTTGTCCCGTATTGACAGTTGAGTGACTGCAGCTGCTCCAGTCTCAGGATTTTTTTTTTCTTTTGTAAACAGCTGCGGGGAATGAAATGGATGTGACATATCTGCAATGCATCTTGTTATGCTAAAAACCCATGGCACATTTTAAACTGTTTCTCTAATATTCAGAGATAGACTTGTAGCTCAAAACCTGTATAGCAACAATAGCTCTGGGCTTCCTCACTTGTCTCATTAGATGGCCTTTTTTCCCCAAAAAAAATATTGGCTTAAGTAGCTTTCATTTTTTTCCTTCAGTGCTGACTGTTTGAGGAGGCCAACTGTAAGGCTTTCTTCCAAATAGTCTGCAAGAGTTGAGGGAATAGCAGTGCCTGAATTCACTGCTGCTTTCCCTGTCATAAACCAAATATTTTGCTCTCACTCCATTAAAATACCAAAACAATATTACCCTTTCCTCCACTTCCCCCATAACAGCTTAGCTGCTGGGGATAGCAAGACCATTTCATTTACTAAAGCTAGTACCAGTGATGCAGTCCAGACCCTCAGAGATATTCACACTGCTACGAAAGTGGCAGCTCAGAATGACTCTTCGCATCAGTTGGCAAATCTCAGTGGATTGAGAGCAGAGTCCACCTGCCTTAATTTATTCACTTGACCCAAACCACCAATGGCTCTTAACATCTGAATCTCTCACACTGGTCCTGTAAAATGGGAAACATTCTTTATAGACTACGCTGGCTGAGAACAGGCTACTCAGATTTATGTGGTCTTAGTAAGAAATTTGAGACAGCGCAGAAGATAAACAGATGCTTCTCCTTCTAGTTAAAGCAGGAGTCAGATCTCGTAGTTCACACAGCCAGCCCAGCCCATTTCCAGTCTAAGACCTCCACGGTACTTTGGTTCCCCCCTCTCACAGGGCTGCCACAGTGCCGGCACCACTCCAAGGCATAAGCAGTACTGGGAATGGACAGATTCATGGATGAAACATACCCAAGGAGTTGGGATTCCCCAGCTCTGACAAGCTCTGAGGTTGGCATTCGTATGACACCAGGCGCATCAGAGCCCTTGATCGCTGCCTCTGACAACAGAAGACTTCTAGCATTCCCTCTCCGCAGGTAGACCCGTGCCGCTCCACCAGCACAACTGAAGCTGTGATAACTGACACAAGTTTTGGCCATGTTGTGCAGCTGTGCACCAGGGCTGATCTTCAGAAGATGCTTGGCAGGGGCACAGCCTCAATGCACTCACAGATGTGCAGGTCTTTGTGAATGTTGCCCCATGATAAGCAGTGGTACCAAAGGCAGTGGTAAAGGTGCTGTCTGCTTCTTCAGTCTCTGAGACTCATTTATTTCATAATGGCACTCAACAGAGCTAAAATTATTTTCCAACCTTGCTGGAAAAGAACCTCAAAGAAACGGATCACATCCAGGAAATGTTAATAACTAGTCATTAATGCCAAAACAGAGACAAACTCAGAGTACACACCATAGCCAGTCCTGTTATCCATGGACAGATGAGCTGAACTGCTAACCATGGCTACATGCTTAAAACCAGGATAATCTTTCACTGACAACAGTTAGAGCCTAGTTACATTCATTCTGTCATCTCGGCTCCTGCTTTATCCAGGTTGTCTTTCTCCAAGCTGAGTGTATTTGGAGCTGAATGCATCAGAGATGAGCTTTTCTCTGCATCTGTGGCTCCCAGCTTTAAGAAAAACTTAACTCATATGGCTCACAGCTCATTCACATGATGGTGTGATTGCATCCGTGAGTGACGATAGCTGGTAATCTATCTCAGCTACATATAATGCAGTGTAGCAAAAGGAAGCTTTGGGTCAGTCCAGCTTAGTGATTAAGACAGTCAGATCAACACAGCAGGCTCTGTTGGGAGTCTTGCATCATGAATCCACATCAGTGGGATTACCCTGTTGCCTATTTTCCTAGGCAAGACAAATCCTAAACTATGACCATCAACATTTAGGACAATCTCCCACTCACTCACTAGGAATTCACAAGGCTTCCTCCAAAACCAACTTTTCTAATGGAATAAACTCAAAAAGATCTTCTGCTCAATATATATTTATAGGAGCAGCACCTATGAGGGATACTGGATACCCTGATATTGGAAGCAACAGAATCCTAGAGTAACTCAGATGAAAGTCAAGTTCAAAGTGTCTCTTATTAAAATCCAGAGCAATCAAAATCGTGCCAAATTGGCAATTAGCCGTGAGAGGGTTGCTGTTTTTGTGTTCACAGCCATATCTGACCATGATGGTACCACAGCTCCCCCAGGGCAGTGTATCCTGCATGTTCACTCTGGTATTTGAAAATTTTTCTCATTTTGAGAATTTTTCACATTTTCTAAGTGAATTCAGCCTGTGAACACAGAATTTTGCCAGCTCAAAATCTCAGCAGGATTTTATGGACAGTTCTTCATGCTGAAAAAAACCCAAGTGGAAAAGCAGCTGAACAAACAGCAATCCTTAGGGATAATGAACAGTGCAAAACCCAGTAGTTTTGACTACAACTAATTGCATCCCTTGTCAACAAAAGCTCAGGAAAAGTCGTTGTCCTACATGTGTGCACCCACTCTGCTCCTGCATCATTAATTTCCACTTTCCCTCTTTTCAAACCACTGTCTGCAGTGTGAACCTCAGTCTGCTGCCATTACTGCTGATGCTGAAGGAATTCAATAGCCATTAGCCACTCAACCTAGACTAGCAGGAGCCCACTGTAACTGGTATAGCTATTTCCAGAGACAAACAGCACTAAAAGGCTAACAGATTAAGAGTTGCTTCATGCGTTCCACAGCAAAACCCAAGTATCCTGTCTGATAATTTGTCATGTATGTTTTTATTGAATAGCGATCACAAAGCCATTTAGCATTCAGCACAAGCATGTAAATGACTGCATGCTCCAATGACTTACCTGAAGATCAAATCAGAACCTCAACATGAGAGGTAGGAAGAGACTTAAAATGTCCTGTTCTTTTTAGGGCTCATAATTTCACTTTTTCCATCATAACTCTTGACCTTTTCTTTCTCCTGAAGAGGAGTTAAGAAGTTTTTTCCCAGCAGTCTCTCTCTTATGGGAAACACAACTAGGAACAGAAGGGAGTTGCAGCTTGCCCCAACAAACTTGCAGTGTAAATAGCCAATGCAAAATATTAGTGAAAGCATTTTACAGATAGTGATCCGAAGCACAGATCATGTAGTGGTTTATCCAAGATCAGCCTGATGGAATCAGTGGCTGATCTGAAAAACAGAGTTTAGATTACCTGGTTTTCAGAAGATACCTTTACTAATCTCTCCAAACAGGTCTGCTATGTCTGTAGGCAAACATCTGTTGACCATCCATATTGGCTTCTCCTTGGAGCTAGTCATTGTGGTAAGAAGTTTAAAGAACAGATGATGTCATTATGGGACTACTATACAAATTCATGTTCACACAGAAGTAAGATTACTCCATGATTGTGAATATATTGTCCTCAAAAACGCATCAAAATCTAGCAACTGCACTAAAGCCAATACCTTATACTCCTGTCAGTAAGGAACATTTCCAGTCATATTTGGCCCTATCATACCAATTCTGCCCAGCTTTTGGATCTTGACCCAGCGAGCATCGTACTTTTTGCTGACTGTTCTCTTGCAAAAATCCATTTATCTAGCTAGAAGGTGTTTGTCATAGATGGAGAGATGATTGCCATAAAATAGGGACTTTTTAAAAAAATCTCCTGCTATTTTTCAACTCTTTGACCAATGTGCCACAATGTTAAATTGTCGTTTGCAGTTGATAAAGCTCCTCTTCTGGTTGTAAAGCCTTCAGCAGAGGACCAGACTGCAGAAGAGAAGATTAGCCCTCAAACCCACAAGGATAAGTGGGTTCTACGCACTAAAGATAAAAATTTGAAGGTGTATAAAAATAACTCCTGCAAAGGAGTTATCATGACAAAATGTCACTTATTGAACAGCTAGTGTTCAGTAACTGCAAAAAAAAAATTCAAACTACAACTTTAGCTTACAACCTTATAAAATGGTGAACATGCAACCACTGTTTCCTTTCAACCCTGTAACAAAATAGACTTAAAGCACTCAGGCCCAGAGTAAATTTTGAAAGGATGGATTTTGGATTTGTCCCTGGAGTAGTTACCTTATTGCTACGTCAATCCAATTGCAGCACTCCACTGGAGCAGCACATCCCTGTCTGGAGATGGAGTTCTTGAAAGATTTGTTAGCAACAGAACAGACAGTTGCCAACTGGTAGGCAGCTAGTATACAAAATCATCGGCCAAGGGGTAGGAAAGCACTGGAAAAGAGACATAGCCTTCTAGAAACCTCAGAGTGAATATTCAAGGAAATAAAGTGAGCAATTTCTGCTATTTGATCAATTCAGCTTGTTCAGTCATGATGATGCATTAGTGTTCAACCTCCAGAGGTGATGCAAGGAGCATTTTAAAATGCATTCATAGTGGTACTCAGCAGGAATGCAAAGTACATGTCCACCTCAGAATCAAGTTTATGCCTATGATCATTATTCATTTTCCATTTGTTCCCCTCCCACTGGTGTTTTAACATGATTCCTTCAGTGATGCTCAAAAATATTTCTATAATATTCTAATTTTCACTAGCAACAGATGTTCATGCCAAATTTATTAGCACTGGTCTTAAGCTGCAGCAAGATCATCCAGTTATGACAACTGTACCACAGAGGTGTGTATATCTCACAGAGCTGTTTCTGCGTGTGCTGCCTGGCCAGAAAAACAAACAGTTAAAGGCTGAGTTGTCCCTATCTTTCCTTCAGCGGGGCACAAATTCAGCTCCGTCTCTCCTACCTAAACACCAGCTTTCAAAAATGCACAGAAACTTCCTGTCATTGTGATGGGCACCTCTCTATCAAGTCATCTTGAAAGCAGCCAACAGCTTCAAAATTTCCCAATCCCAAAATTTTGGGAGATTGAATAGATGGAGAGTGTGTTGGACAGTTACACCTGAAGCTTTGATGCTTTAGGAAATAAGGCCACCCACACGTGCTGTAGTGAGCAGTCTCCTTCCTCCTTGGTTAACTTGATCAAATAGCCCTGCCTTATTTGTTATTAAGTTTTATGCTTTCTGACAAGTCCACCATCTAGAGAGTAAGAACTTTTACAAATTAAATATATGTAATATTAATTTCTAACTCCAGTATTATCTTACATATAACCTCATGGGTCTTGCTTTAAACAAGAGTTAAGAGCTGTAGAGGACCAGCTCTTTCAGAGCTGGATGGTCTTTCAGAGTTGGAAGTTCCACGCATTTCTAAATCCTCTGGGTTACAGAATGAGCAGACTGAAAAGAAGCAGTAAAGGCCAGCGTGCCAGATGACATTTCCCCAACATCTAACACTTACAGCAGCACTTTGCAAAACGTTACCTAAGTGACAAACAAGTCTTGTACCACAACTTCTACAAGAAGGAAGTGACCTAAACAATAGCAATAAAATATTCATTCAAATGGCCATATTATACACTATTCTTACCTCTCTCAAACACACAAACATAGTTAGTTCCCATTGAAGATCAAAGGCACAATATGATATAGCTCAAAGAAGGGGTTATTTTTTAGGAAACTGCAAAAAAGCATTTGAAAATGCTATTTTTTTTATTTTCAAGAACTACTTATTGGCAGCTTTTTATGTCAACACAAAAGCTCAGTTATAATCATCAGTAAGTGCCAAATGATATTAAGCTGATTAATTCTAATTTATAGCATATCACAGCCATGTAATTGCCAGGTAATTTTCATCCAGATTAGCTAAAATGATCTTGAACTCTAAAAAACCATTGTTCCTGTGCATATTCACCTGTCTTCCAATTTTGCTTTAATGTCAACATGCAAATTTGCAATGCATTATTAGAGTATGGCACTAGAGGTGTAATAATACAACAAATTCCGTAATGCTTCCACTTCAGGGGTTTTGTAGAAAGAAATTGCCTAAACAGTTATACATACACCAGAGTCTGAGATGTAGGAGTACAAAGCATCAAGTAAATTAAATGAGTCTACAGCCCTGAATCTGAAAGCTACTCTAAAGAGAACAGATGCCAAGAAAATACCTTTAAGAGCGTCTCAGAGTACGGTTCCATACGGTGATTGCTGGATGAGTTAGACACAGAATGACACCACTTGCAACCTGTTGCTATTTTCACTTAGCGTAAAAAAATTCTACAAAATTGTACGCCTGCTTTTCAACAAGAACGGTATCTACAAGCTTTATATTTATTCAAACATATTGCAGACTGCCATTTAAAACTGTGCTCTCTTTGAACCCTTATACACAATCAATGCACGCATAATATTTTGGTCAGGTCTGGTGCATTTTTTCCAACTCCAGCAAAAAAATTTCCCAAAGCTAATTCTTCACATAAGGACATTACTAATTAGGGATGAGGAGGATTTGTTATTCTTTTTTTTATTTCTGGAAAGTCTTTTCATCCTATGTTGGATATCAAAAAAGCACAGTCCTTACCCACTATGTTTGGGCTAGAAAAAGAGGTAATGAGATTTTTTTTTTTTTAAATGAGCAGTGCTTATTAGTGTTCTTTTTCCTAATTATTCTAAGTTACACATTCAGAGGACAGTAATGTAGTAAGACTACGTTTGGTCTATGGAATATTTGCTGAACTGCTAGCACCAAAGGGAGCAAGGGAGCTGTATCCATATCTCTTCTCAAACCATTGTTTGGAAGTGTTGATATATATAACTTTTCTTTTTTTTTTTTTAAATTTCATGTTCATGAAAGTGCCTGTAGATGAGAGACATAACACTGATTCAAACACTAGAGTCTTCCATGAAGACATGTGAACAGACTCTATATACATGTCCTAAGAACTCATTGGCTGGCAGCCCAGAAGATTGCCAGTATAGTCCAGGGTCAGTGTTCATTTTTTTTTTCTTTTCTTTTTTTTTTTTTTTTAAAAAGGACCAAACACATCATTCTGTAAGAGAGATTTTGAATTCTTCAGTATCTTCTTCAAGAGAGGCTGTTCTAGTCTCCTACAGAAGGAAATACAACAGCTCATGTTCTCCATTACATGAAACACCTTGTGCAACTCTTCTTTTCCTAACCAACTCCAGAGACTGCAAAAAAATTAAAATTAAACCATGTTATATTCTGCTATGTTGCCATGCAGCTGGAGCTGTCAGCCTGCCATGCTTCTAGATCTGCGACCTGACTCAGGGGTAAGTCAGATGGGTCAAAGTGGCAGGAATTCCTTTCAAGGAGATGAATCCCAGTAAAAATCCTCTTGGCCCATGGGGGATGGGGAATCACGTGCCAGCTCTTTAATTAAAATTACAGCAAGTCAAATAGCTGATGCTTTTCCCCTCTCCTGGTAATGGGGATGCCACATTGTTCACAAGGGTGTTCTGTCGTGCCTCACTGATCAAGCGACAAGCTAAGTCCAGGAAGAGTTTTTCCACATTATCTGATTCTTTTGCAGAGGTTTCCAGATAGTACATGTCTTGCGCTTCGGAAAATTCTGCAGCTCTTTGTTGGGAGACTTCCCTCTTATCAGCTAAATCAATCTTATTACCTGCATCGATAAAAGATTTTAGAAAGGGAATTAATTTGACTTACAAGACAAAAGAAACAGAAATGGATCAGCAACGAAGAAGTGTTTGGTACTGTATGTATGTACGGACAGGGCTTTTGATGGGAAATTCTCAGTGCTAGCTCTCCCCTCCAAAGAACAGATTTCCTGATACGTGCAACCAAGTTCATTTAATAGCAGGTCATTTAATGGAATATGCCCTGAGAACATACCAGTCGGTTAGCAAACAGATGCATTAATGCTAAATTAAAGCTAATCAACTGACATTAAAGGATTTTCATTTTAAAACCTATTGAAAATTCTCCTGTTCTTGCTCTAAGGAGCACTTAAAATGTCAATTATAACATGTGGGATGCTAAATGTGATATTTTTCATGTAATTATAAGCTTCAGAACAAGCCTGGCACAGAAGGCTGCTTTCCTGTTTTAATTAAATATTCCTGTGAGTGATTTGGCTGTGAAGCCTGGAATGTGGATGGGCTCAAGGGTGCTCACAGAACAAGGCGGGGAAAGAAATCACCCCTTTCCTTTGGGAGCTCACTTTAGTAGACAGTTGATTAATGCCTCAGGCAAACATCTGCTATGATTATACCCTACTACTCACCACTTCACTTTAAACATGATGTTTTTACCATAAATCAATCTCACAAAAAAGATAAGAGACCAAGACCTGTGATAGCAGGGGACTGTGTCCAGGGACTCAGCAAGTTCAAGAGGCAACTTGCCCAACCTAGTTTCCACCAGCAACTCCTCTGAGGCTGCTGTGAGAATCACTAGGAGGAAAAGCTCTTTCATGCTCTTTCATTGGAAAGTCACACCTTGCTGCCATCCTTTCATCTGAGATATCCTTTTTTTCCTGCTAATTACTTGGACACAGTATATACACCAAAGTTACATTTATAAACAGATTATCACAAGCTGGGTAGGTCATCACTTGTCAATCACTAGCAACCACTTGTTAATGTAAGTGGGCTATGGTTGTTACCATCTGCAAAAGTGTGCGCTGTGGCTATTAGCATTTGTATTTTATGCCATAACTGTTGATAAGAAACTTAATGTTCCGTAAAAATCTATGTATACATCTGTTAGTCATTTATTAATTATTTCTGCATTATTTGTACAAGTCCCATATTCCTCTTATGCAGTGTAATGAGTTTCTCATATGGAAGTACCTTAAATCCTAATGTTTACGTGCAGTGGGCATGTAAAGCTCAAAGGATTTTTAAAAATACCATAAAGATATTTTAAAATTGAAATTGGTAATAAAGATACTAGATCATCCTGAAGAACTTTATTATTTTTAATGGCAAACTATTAATGAGAAAAGGACACTGCAGTTAAAAACAAACAAACAAAAAAAACACCCCTTTTTGGCTTTTCCAAAGTTATTTTTCTATTCTTCATATATTCTGGGGCCTTTAAAAGTCAAGTTCTGACTGGCAGATTCTGAAAGGAGAGCCCAGCAAAGCACAGGCAGGCACAATACCTTTCCCCTTGCTTTGTAGCAGACAGATGGCATGAGGTCTGTTTTAGCTTGAGTTGAAGCCACTACAGATAATCTGGCTTCCGGTATTTATCTTTAGTTTCATTAAAATCCATGGGAAAAATCTAGTTTTCTAGCTCTGCCCCACCTGTAATGCTAGGATCCACATACCCACTGTGTCCTGCTTCCCAGGTCTTGACCTACTCTGGCCAAGACTCCAGCTGTCCCACAGCTACGGGGTATAACAACCTGCAGGCATCGCCAGCTTCAGCAGATCCCCGTATCTTTGTAGAGATCTGAGCTGGGAGTTGCAAGGGAAAAGGCTCTGTGGTTAGCTTTATTGGTAGCTGTACAACCACCATTTTAGTCCCTAATGGGACCAACCTGTGGGAAGTATCCACCTCTGTGGGCAGAAACCTTAAGTCTGGGAGAAGTCCACCCTTTGAGTAGCAGCTGTTGGTGTCCTGCACATCATCATCAGGGCACTGGGGTTATCCACACCGTCCGAGCCGTGGGTCATCTCACTCAAAGGGACCAGCTGCACCCTATGGCCGTGGGCTCCAACCGGCAACAAGAACTGCTGTATCCACCTGGGAATCCTGCACTGCCGTATCCATTTGGGAATCCTCCACCGCCAGTTAATACAGACGCCGCATTTTCCCCCGCTAACACCTCCACCTGCCTTCGGCTCTCGGCAGGCTCCCAACACGCACAGCTCACGACCTCGCTGCAGAACCACCCTTTGAAGGACGGCTGGCACTTACCGACTAGCACGGTTATGACTTTATTGCTGGCGTACTGCTCTATTTCTCTCAGCCACTCGGGAAGACATCGGAAAGACTCCTCACAGGTTATGTCATAGGTCAGTATTAACGCGTTGGCGCTGCGATAGTAACTCTGTGTTATGGACCGGAATCGCTCTTGTCCTGCCGTGTCCCAGATCTGCAGCTTTTAGCATAAGGAGGGGGAGCAGGGAAAGAAAGAATAAATTTAACATTATTTATTTGATGGCAGCACCCTTTTGACCTAAATGCCTTCAGGGTAAAAGCAATGCTGGGAAAGCACTTAGCTCTTCTCCCCTTTGGCTTCCCGTTCCCTCAACAATTTTTGTTTCCATTTCTGCATTTAGAGATTGAAATGCAAGGCACAGACTCGGTTGGTATTCCACCCGAAATCCCCGGGAAGCTGAGGGTCTGCAAGCTTTCATGTGACTTTTGGCATTTTGCTCGGCTGCGGACAGAGCTGGTTTGCTGGCATGGAATTACAATGCAGGAGCTGCAGGGAGAAAAGTCACTTCTCATGCTCCTTCCCCAGAGGTCCAACAGGTGCTCTGCATTGACAACAGTGTCCATCACAGAAGTGTTAAAAGAGCCTCTCCTCTACCTCCCAAAGTTATTTAGTTATATTGAGATGATGTATCAAAGGGGTGGAAACTGTAGGAGCAAACAGAGAGCTGAGACTTGCAGCTGAACACTGATTCAAGGTTTCTACTACATTTCCCCTACATAACTTGGGACATATCACGTTGACTTTCTTCCCAATATGCAGAAGTGGTTAACACCACCTTATCTATATGAAAGAGGTCATGAGGCTTAACTGATGCTTGCAAAGTTCTCTGGGGCCAGGAAGACAACATATAAGACATTTCCCAGTATGAATCAAATTCCTCTCATTTTTATAATTTGACCATCTGATGATTTTTTTCCCCAATATTTCAAAAATGCAAAGAAGCAAATATCCAAAATTAAAATATTCCAGCTTCAGAGAGTATTTCTCTGCTCCAGCTGTTATTTTTTAAAGTGCCCCTCCCTGGAGTATGTGAAAGGTTGATTTCCAGCCAGAATTTTGTGTACTTTGGGCAGCAGAAGTTAAAATATTTGGGATTTTTTTCATATGTTGCGCAGCCCATAACAGAGCAAACCTTATTCTTGCTGAGTTTCAAAGCTGAACCACATCAGTTAATCATCATAAATATGTTATTTTGAAAGGAGAGCCCCCAATAAGCAGCTTTCAGACAGAGTATCATTTTGGAAAAGTACATTTTTGCAAAGAAAATAGTTTGTGGCTGGTTCACAACTCCAAGGCAACTTGCTGCCTAATCCCTTGGCATAGCTGTGTTTAGATGGCTGAACACAGCATCTGCATTTAAGGTACACAAAACTGTACGTGAAATTCCTTGCACATGAAATTCAGATAGCAGCCAAGTCCTCTTTAAAACAAATCAGCCTTCAAACTCTGGCAGATGGGAAAAAACATAGATAATTTTTTTGTTGTTCATCTGTTTCTCAGGAAAAAAATCTATTGATCGGTCTACTGGTTAACACGAGTTTATAAATGCTTTGCATTTATTCAGAAGATCTCTGAAGCGATAAGGACTTCTGATGTGGCTATGTTCTTCCACTGCTTTAATACAACAGATTTTGAAATCAAAATGGACTGCACCAGGCTGCTCTGGGGGAGAAGGTCCTGTTATCGACTATTGCTCTGAATCTACCTGCTAGGCAAGTACCAACATTAGAAGAAAAGCCCTAGAACTTAAAACCACCGATAAAATCGACTTTGAGACAAAATGCATGTCTTGCACTTTACCCCACTGATCAATTTATTTCTGCCAAGTGAAAGATTTGACAGCAGCTATTTCACTCGTTTTGTTTTCTCAGAGCTACCAAAGGCTGGTGCCTGAGTCAGCCTGCAGAAATCAAAGTTATTTGGATGTTAATTTTCTGGAAGCCAGATGATGCTTCTCCATCTCCCAACACTTGCATACATGTTTAGATTTATGCATATGAATATTTCTGCACGCACAGTAAGATAGCAGATGCATATAGCACAGCCTTATGTTTGCAGCACTGGGGACGTTTATCTCTGACCAGCATTACAATTGCCATCTACTTGGCTCGAATATGTGCAGCCTCTTAGACAGTACATATGCTGGGCATATTTTTGGATCTGTTACAAAAGATCAGACTGATCAAACACTCTTCTAAACCACACAGGGCTGTCTCACACACTTCACGACATTGTATGTAAAGAACACGAAGGGAAGCAGACGCTCGCTTTTTCTTTTTACAGTTGGTCTGTCATTGAGCCTTAGTAGCTATTCTCACATCCAAAATGGCTTGCATAGTCCTTGTGCTAGCAAATCCCTCTCCGCTGACTTTGGAAAGCAATTCTGAAAGCTAGAAAGTAATCTTCCCAGAAATCTGTCTCTTCTTTTTAAATTTTAAAACCTTTTTGGTAAATAGTGCTGCTCTCTAATCCTGGATCCCGATAGATGTGCAGGAGACGCTGCCTGGAGCAGAAGCGGAGTCACAGCTTGGGCACTGTTAAATGCGCTAACAGCCACAAAGCGCTCAGTTTGAGGGGGATGTCGGTGTTATTGCTCTGTGCTCCGAGTCATACTGCTTTTCCCACTAATCCATCAAGTGTTTATTCCTATTAGCACCATTTATTCAAGAAGTTTCAGATCACTGCCTGTTTGCACTCATGCGAGAGGTGGAAAGAAACCATTTTGGCTTTCAGACTTTGGAAGCATTGTTCAAATGGGTAAATTTACAGGATTAAGTTTCTTCACGCACCAGTTCATTAGCTGAATTCTGGTGACTTCAACTTACTTCTCTGATGGAAGCGGGAGGCCTTTGACTTAACAACCACTCCTATTTGCTATACGAATATTCACCAGCTAGCACTTGCCAGCTGCTCTGTTAAACACAATCTAGCCCCAGCATGGTTTAAAAAAAAAGTTGCTCTGATGGTTACTTGTGCATTTATCAGATGTTTTGAGGGCAACAAGGATTTATAACACAAACAAGTCCGCGCTCAGCTTGCACAGACTCCTTGTGCAGTCCCTGTCTCCGCGTTACCCATGTTGGCATAACTGTGCTCACAACCTTCCTTCCATTAAAGAGCTTGCACCCTCTGGCCAAACCAGTGCTAAAAGGATTATGTCACAGGTACAAGTCAAACGCAGACAAGTCCTTGCTGAGGGTAACTCTACTTAACTTCAACTGTCTAAAAAAACCTAAATCTCAAATATAAGCTGAGTTATTGGGGATCCATCTGTATTTGTCAGGCTAGCACTGCTTTCCTGCCTGCTGCTCTATCCCACTTGCAAAGCAATGGGCAGCACATTAACTCGGTCCGTATCCTTATGCAGGTATTGAAACCTCCTGTCCTTCACCTGGTTAAACTGTTCAGTCTTTTGGTTGAGGACTATCACTTGCCATAGGCTTCTACAGCTCCTCACACAGCAGAGTGGGAGCCTGCAGACATCATCACGGCTTTTCCAACCTGTCCTAAACTTATGAACACGACACTTGATTTTCTCCTCAAAAACTCTGCACTGAAAAATGGGTGGAGGATTAAAAAGAAAAACAGGACTGAAAATCTGCACAAGCCCACTGTTTCCATTCCACCACCTGCATGAGCTTAAAAATGGGTCCAGATCTCATATCCAGTCACTGCCACACTGCTGTAGGTTCTTCCACTTGCTCACTATTAGATTTGGTGTAGGTAGCAAAGAGAAAATAGCTGTTTTCACTTCTATACCCTTGGAGTTAACACAGGCAGAGTAATTCCAAGAGTAGCCCAGGGACCCTGGACACCTCCTTGATACCAGAAGCTCAGAAAATCATACTCTTCTCCCACTTCCTGAACACCACACTAGCTGTGACTAAACCTTTACTAATGAATTAAGCAGTGCCAGACAACATCTCTGGGCACTGGCACCCAATCATATATCCCATTAAATTGTTAGACTGAGCTCTGGCATGTTTTGACCTCGGTCAACTAGCTTTCTGCCGAATGATATCCAGGTTCAGTTCACGAATTAGCACATGACAAGGGCAGTTTCCAGCAGGCAGTTTGGATAGGACCATCCTATTTTGGAGGGCAAAAGGGCTAATAATGAGGACATGGGTCATTGTTGCCTTTATCCCTTAGGCCTATTCACTTCAGGGCCGGTATTGCGACAGTCTCAACTTCTCCCAAACTCGTAACTCAGCAGAAGTGGATGACGAGCCTTTGCTTTGCAGAACCCTGCCCCCGCCAAGCCCAGAAATCTGCTCTGCCCTCCTCCAGTAATCTCAGGAGCTCAGCAGGAGGAAACCTTCACTGAGCACATCCCAGGGGGGATGTAACAGATTTCAGCTTACCAGAAATGCAATAAATGGATATTGCATTGAAATGGTTCTTTGCACTTCCATAACCCCAGCCAGGCAAGATCTTGGTGCCTTATAAACCAGAACAGAGTTTTGCAGAACCTCTTCTTTTTATTTTCTCCTGTAGAGGAGGCTCACTATTATAATCATGATGGTAATTGGGAAGGGGGGCACAGAGATTAAGTGTGATGCTCAGCATCTTCTGAGCCGTGATGCAGAACCTCACACACCAGCATGTATCCATGGGCCTTCTAGCAGCAGGACGGCTACTTTCAGAGAGAGACCTGAACTATCATACTGCTATCTGAGTTTAAGCTGAGAATCAGCAAGCTCCTACCTTTACTTTTTCACCATTAATCTCCACGGTTTTAATCATAAAGTCAACCCCAATCGTGGCTCCTTGACCTGGTGGGAAAAGCCCCTGGAAGAAAAGAACAGTTTCATTAAGCAAGTTCTGTAGCAGCACAAAAATTTCTCTGGGTACCAATCCTCACCCTTTTCTATCCTCAGTACTACTGCACCCATGTCTCCTTCCCCAGATACTTCTTTCCAATCACGTTTAGACAGCTCTAAATGAACAGCACTAAAAGGTGCAACTGGTTGTTGCGTTGCCCCAGGCATGGGGGGCCTGGGGTCTGGCGAGGCTCTGCACGCTGATCCGGCCCTGACTACACTGAAAATCCAGTGCAGGAGACAGCAAAATCCACTTCTGCCTCTTGTGGGGAATAAAACAGACATTTCCCACAGTGCAAAGGTTAGCATAATTCAACCCCACAATGTTTTCTCTGCTTACACATCCCTAATCCTGTCGCAAGTAACTCACTTGAGAGGTAGGAAAGCAAGGGAGAAGAAAAAGAGGACAAATAAAGCGAAAAATAGAAGGAAAAGCCCTTCTACTTCTGTACAGGCTGCTGCTCTTGGCAGCCTCTCTGATCCGATTTTGCAACTCCTTTAAAGAGGTGGGAGCAAAAGTGCAAGGAGGCAGGATTAGATGAGATGACTTTGTTCCTGCAACCTCACGTCTTCCCCTCCACCATGCCGCAGGAGTGCCAAAAGGTGTTTCTGCCAGGTCCCGCTCGACAGGCTCACATCCCTGCACAGCAGCTCGAGAAAAAACACAGAGCGAGCCGCTATCGGCACTGCAGCGATGCCGAGAGTCCGTGGCTGTCGCCTTTCTGGCAGTATTCAGTCTCGATGCCATCCGAAAGGAACAGCAGTGAAACAAAACAACAACAACAAAAAAAGGGAAAAAAATAACAGAGCCTTTTGATTTCTGGTGTCCAGGCCTAGAGCCATGTTGATTTTGGGGCGTATCCATCTCTTACAGCAGCAGTAGCAATAGTACTGCCAAAGCACAAGCAGCAGCAGAGCTGGCTACAGAATTCCCAATTAACCCTTTGGGCCTAGTTTTATTGCTGCTAGCTATTTATGCTCAATAGGAGAGTGTGTTTAGCACTACCACAGTTTTAAAAATGAAACTAACATTTGGGAGAAGCTGCTGACAATTCCCAGTGAAAACCGAAAGAAAAAAAAACCCACAGCAACAAAAAACAGAACTTGCATTATATATCACATCATGCAAACTTCTCTCAGCCAGGATCACAGAAGTCTGATCCTTTCCCCACCAGCCTTTTACAAAAAAAGGAAGCCAGCCCTTAAATCTTTGCATTTGATTAGTTTTCGGCAATCAGGCTGACCGATAAGGCCTGCCAATCCCCACTCTCAGGCAAGGTTTCCTGGAGCCTATGCATGTAAAGCCTCTGAAGCAGGGGGCTCACATTTTCCCCAGGCAACACCAGGTCTTGTTTTATTGCCAGCAGCCCACCACAACACACTTCAATCGTGCTCTCAGTAAAGCTCTAGAGGTATAAACCCTAAGGAGTCCGATGTTTAACAGGAGACACTAGACTGACGGCCCCAGACCCTGAGAGTATCTAATAATAAAAAAATGACAGCTTTTTGCACAAGCAGACTGATTTGCCTCTTCCACCTTGGAGGGATCAGAGAGAAAAGACATACTGGAAAGTGCCCCAAAAGGCGTCCCGGTCAAAACCAGGAGGAGTTTTTCCAGTAGCTTTTAGAGAATACTTTCCATCATAGGAAAGGGATGCATTTTTCCAAGCACCAGGACCCCAACAAGCTCGCCCACGGCATTACCAATGTATCGCTTGTGCTGGTGAGGTTGCTATCAGTGACACATGCCCTAAGAATCACGGCCAAGGAAACACATCGGAGCTGCGCTGCCACCGGGCAGCTTGGTTCGCAGCCAGGGGGTCCGAGTCACTTTAGAAGCCGTTCCTCATCCGAACGGGCGCAGCAGCGTTCCCACCTCCTCGCCACGCACATGACGGACGCCCAATCTCACCTGAGTGAAGCGGCGGACTAAGCAGGTCTTCCCCACACCGGCGTTGCCAATTAAAACAATTTTGAAGAGGAAATCATAATCTTCCATACTCATTTACGCAGCTGCAAGAGAGCACAACACAAGGTGAGCTGACGCGCCGGCTGCTCCGCGGTCCGACTTGGTGCCCAACGCTCTCGCCAGGCACCAGCGGAGAGGAGCGCAGCAAGTTCTGACTCCTTCCCACCAGGTGAAATGCCCTTTCGTTCCCGTTGAACTTTGTCCCTCCAAATCCTCGGATCGAAGGTCGCACCGGCACTCACACGGCTCCTGAGATAAGGGAGAAAGTCTCCTTGCGCTCTGACGCAGAGATGCTCCTCGAGGACCTGCCTCCGAGCAGGCAGAGTCCAGCCCACCTTGCCAAACCGCAACTGGTGGGAAACCTTGACCCCGTGGCAGCTCTCATGCCATCCTGCCCGGCTCCCCGCGTACGCCACACGCCGGTGGCTCGGCCTTACGGGCATTGCTACGTAAGCCTGAGCGCGGCGTTTCCTAGATTCCTTCTAATGCTCGTTTCACTGCTAATCGCGCCCACGCTGAAGGGCAATTTGGACTATGTGACGTTGTCTGAGGAGAGCGTGGAAATTATTTCTGCTACAGCGAGACCCAGAAACCTGCAGGGGTCTCTCGAGGGACCCCCAGCCTGTGGCTGGCAGGAGACCAGCAGAGGAGATGGCCAAGCAGCGGCACCCACACGTTGGGCCACGGCAGTGGGAGGACAGGAGAGACAAGAGAATTAAAAATAAGATCAGTAGCATTTGCCATAAAGACAAAAAGAAAGAAAAAAAAATCACACAGAGAGCCCAATCCAACATCTCCTCTTGTGCACCTGAGGGTGCAGTTGGCACCAAAGCCAGAGGAGAGGGTTGTGACGGCCAAGACAAGTCACAACAGGCACAAAAGATTGAATCGGAGGTGTCAGGCTGAAAAACCTGCAGACAAGGAAGCAGAAGGGCAGTGCCCTTGCCTAGCTGTGGCCAGGTACAGTGTCAAAGAACCAGGTGGCACTTGAGACTGGGCTGGGTAATGGCACGAGGGACTTGGTCAAGAAAAAGATTTACAGGCCATCAGTTGAGATACTGGAGAGCAGGCTGACGGGGTAATAGTACCTAAGGACAGGCACTGGATGAGGAGGTAGAGCTAAAACCAGGAGGCTTAGGAAATGAGGGGAATAAGAAGAATAGAAAAAAACAGAGTGAAGAATTTCAGTTCCTCAGTAAAACCCCAGATGCTTTAGAAGGCTCCTATGGAGCTACCACCACGCAGCAGCACACCAGGTGCCCCCAGCTACAGGTCCAGTCCTACTGCACACCTATAACAGGACTTGTAACCAAACAGCAAGAGTGGTCGGAGAATTCAGGATAAAATGAGACAGCCTGAGTCGGTCTGACGAGGGCCATGCCGAAACGGCTGTCCAAGCACCACCAAGTGCTCTACACACCAAAGGCAGGAGAGGTGGAGGACTGATTCAGCTGCTTTGCCTGCATGACCCTTGGTCCTTCCAGGACCTACGAAAGGGTAACCACCACCAGTCAGTGACTAACGATCTGCATCACATCAGCTGATGGTGAACGGGTTCATGAGTCACCACACAGACACCTCACCTCACCAGGGCCACACTGCACTGCTAGTGACACAGCTCTGCTGATGCTTTACTGAGCTGCAGCTACGGTCCCCAGCAAAACGTCACCAGGTGACGTGAGTCGGAGCAGCCCTGAGGATGCTCTAACTGGGCCTTGCTCTAGCAGGCAGGAACCCAGCAGTTTCCACTATCTCTCAACACAGCAAAAGTGGGACCTTAGGAGAACAAGCCCTAAAAATGCTCTCATTTTCGAGAGTTGTTATTTTGCACAATAATTTTATTTTTATTTTGTATTTCCTGGCACTGGACAATAATCACATTACAATAATCACAAAAACGTCAACGCTACTCTTAAAATCAAATCAAGGCTTAATATACGGTTTCAAGCTTTCAGACTAGCCAACGTGAGGAAAAATGCGATCATCCATTAAAAGCTATTACAAGCACTGGATAATTGTCCCTGGGATTCTTCAAAGCCGCGAGGGCATTGCTCCCTGGAGCAATTTCAGTTATATTATTTATACCCTAAACAAGCCAACACTCGAATTTATCTTCTCAGGAAGCTTAAAAATAAACTTCCGCAGCAGATCTTTAAGCTCTACATTCACAAACGCTAAACGGCTCAGACGTACCCTAGAGTCACGTCTGATCCCCTTCGTTAGGCTCCAAGACTAATCGTACATGTTACTAACCCAGAACTGGAACTGGAAGACAAGCCAAGGCCATAAAACAAACACCACAATGAGCTTAAATGCCAGAACTAAAGCAATGCAAAGGGGGTGCAGTGGAAGTGGAGGCAGAGGAGGGGAGAAAGAGGGCAAAGAAGAAAGGGAAAAACAATCTGGGAAGCAAAGGGGACAGATGGGGCTAAACATCATTGCCCCCATTTGTCCCTTCCTCTCTCTCATCACTCCCATCCCAGTTATACGGTGGAAGGGAGAATATTATCCCGCTCCTGCAGGCACCACCTCTGGCAGCACTGCTCCCGTTCGTGCCGAGCATCGCAGTCACCCCCTGGCCATGGATGGGCCGTGGGAAGGCGGCTCCCGCCATGGTGCCTGGGGGTCCTGCCCACTGAGAGCGCTCCCACCACCCCTCCAGCCCACGGGGACGGATGCTGACTGTCCTTCAGGGACAGACAGACAGCGAGCCATCATCTTCCGCTGTTCACAACACTCCTGCTGGGCTGCGGGGAGAGGTCCCCGCACAGATGGAGCCCTAGTTACAATTTCCTTGCTTTATATGTATAAGCAAATTGGTATTTCTCCCTCTCTCACATACACACACGCTCCAACCTACCACACAGCCAGCACTGAACATGCACAAACATTGCATCAGTTACTGCTACGAAGCCCTCTTGCTTCTGCACTTGGCCAAGTGACCTTTCCTCCCGGCTCAGTTACACATCCAAGCAATTCCCTCTCTTGATGGGGAACATGTGTCTCAACCTCGGTCCTTGCCCTCTGCAGTCAGCAAGCGTGGATCTTGCAGTAACACATCACACACTGTTTGCTTTTAAACTCACAGTTCAGAGGGTAGCTTTTTACACGCTTGGGGCCCTGCTCTGCTCCATTTCACCACACAGCCCATCATTATTTTTCTACGATTAGTCATTCTAATTCGACCAAAAGACTGGTCAGACCCACCTGCGATGAACATTCACCCAAGGAGCGGGTGCATTCACCTTTCCTTCCTCCCTATGTCTGTGCAAGATCACACAAGCAAGTGCCATCTCCCCAAAAAACATCTAAAAAAGGAGGCACAAAAGCCATGGGCTGCCTTCTCCCTTTTTGCTAACATGATGGCAGAAACGTGCCAGTCCTTCCCACATCACCCAGCCTCTCAATTACTAGAAACTCTCTGCGAGCGTGGTCAGCAGGATGTGGCCTTCTGTTTTAACCTGCCATGGGGTCTTCAGTGCCTATAAACTGGAGAACAGTACAGCTCATGGAAGAACAAGATATACTTCCATCTGTTTCTCCTGTTCACAATGTGCCACAAGGCAAGGAACTGTAATTTGCAATAAATACACGCTCCAGGGAATATAATTTCCAGGTATGTTTTAGTTTATTCCCCACCATGATTTCTTCTCCCTGCATTTGCTCCATTCTTTGCTCCACCAGTTCTCCCGGATCTAATTCAGTTTACTTCCCAGTGCTTTTCATTGCAGTTTCTGCCATGTGAAGTAGTTCTTTTATCTTCTCTTTGCAGTGTTTTCCCACCCATTGATTTGGAGGGGTACAGAGGGTTCCCTCTTGATCTCTGACTGCATGACATGAGACAAACTCAGCCCATGCCCTGTTTAGTGTCTTTGGTTAATAAAAAAGTGGCAGAAGCAACAGGCAAAGATTCAAAGGTTATCTGGGTAACATGAACCACTTTGGAATGAGGAAGCTTTCCTTTGTCCCTCATCAGCTTCTGTATTATCTTCAACCTTTGCAGAACCTCAGCTCAAACTGCACAAAATGCACAGCAACTCTGAGCGAGGTCTTTAATTGGCATCAAGAAATCTCTGGTACTTCTCCCTCAACTCTGTTGCTCAAGGCAGATCGTTCCCCTCTAGGCCTGACAAGAGTAGGCTCTACGATAATGAATTTGCTCCAGTCATTTCGGCTTACAAAGCCAAAAGTAAAGTTAGAGGCTTCAAAAGAGCAGACTTTTAGATTGACCACAAAGCATGCCAACATTTGCCTTTCTTTTGCTCTCCTTGATGATCACAAAGTAACTTGTGTTTGGGAAACAAGATAAACAGAAGCCTTAGTCTGAAGTCAAAAGCATCTGAGAGAGCAGCTTTGTTTTAGACTAGCAAAACAGATACAACTTGTTATAGCTAAATTGCCTTGGTATCTCAGTTCCTCCCTAAATTACAGAAGTTCATGGGTCTACAGAGCAGCAGTTCCTACCTCTGCTGGGCCAGGCAACAGTACGGATGGCAGGTAGCGGCATATTCTTCTCTCCACATCAGTCTCACTTAGAGTTTTCATTTCCTGCAGCCTTGAGAAGTATCAGAAGGTTTCACAGGCATGTCCTGCTTATGACCCATGGTTTGGGGACCATTGCGGTCAAATTTTTGCATTACCAGAACAGGTTTAATTTAGCCAGGTGATGCAGATCCATGCATGGTCTTAGGTCACACATGGCTATCCACAGCCTAGGGTTCAATCTGCACTACAGAGGCTCCTCCACATGAAGTGATAAAGGGTGAAAATGAGGCACTAAATCAAGCCATTTATTTTTTTGGACTGCAACATATCACAGATGAAGCCAGGAACCCAGATAATTTGAATTCCTGTCCAGAGCTCTATCCCAACTCACATCCTCATGGTATTTTGAAGACCTATTGCTTCAATTCAACACAAAGAAAGAATCTGCAAACTCTTCTATCTGCTACATCTTTAATTAGTCAAGGTGGGACTTGATGCATTTATATTATCCTTATTGAACAGAGATTTTCTGCTCTTCATCATCCAACAGCTACAAACAAAAGGGAATTTATCTAAACAACTGAAGTACAAACAGTAGCAGTTACGTATGTAGGTATAATTTTGAATACACTTGTGATATGAGCCAGGAAATTCAAAGCTAAGGCTAATATTTCAACTAGAAAAATTATTCCTTGGAGGCCAGGAAGTTGCTGGGACCTGCTGTTGCATTACATAACACAGGATAAAATACTTCATTTCAAAAACACCTGCCAACCCCAAAGAGACTCCTTGCACTTGGCAAATAAGTTCCCAGTTTGTGCTCCCTTTGTAAACAAGCTGCCTGCAGAGTCTGGCCTTTCCCATCTCCTTCCCATCTCAGGAGGACAGGAAAGCATTTTCCCAGTTACCTGCACACTGGGAGTCCTGCCAGACAGCATTAACCACTCCTCTTCCTCAAGGATGCTCCCTCATCTAGAGAGGACAGGATAGAAGAAAGGTCCCAAGCGTAGAAATCCCATAACTCTAAGTGGGATTTCCCAGGTAGAAACCCATACATGTTTACTATGTGCATGCACTACCTGCAGACTATTTGTGCCTACACAGTAAACCCAGCATCTCCAGGGTGCAGCAGGTTTAGAGCTCTGCAGCCGACAAACACGAGCACGGCAAGTCCATCCGACCCTTCCAAGGAGGAGGGAGCCCAGGGACGCATCGGATTTCCCCATGCACAGAGACCGCAGCTGTCCATCATCCAAAAGTCTAGACAAACCTTTAAAAAAAATCTGCAAACTGCACCCAGACTTTCCAGCTGGAAATATAGTATTTCGGGAAAAACCTCAGCCCTGCCCAAGAATTTTATATGGAGAGATTCTTGCTCCTCAACCCTTTGCTCACTACATTTCTGCTACAGAAACCCAGGTGAGCTAAGTGGCAGGTACAAGTTTGCATGCACCACAAGGTATGATCTGTCTCACAGATAGTCCTATAAATAATAAAAAAACCCTAAAATTGAGTAGTTTGATTTAACGACTAGACAGAGCACACAACCTCTCCCCTTGCCTCTTTTGCAACTCACTGAACTACTTTGGTTAGACCTTGGTTCATATATTACATGGCTCCCAGGAGCTGGTTTATGCACAAAGGAGCAACTCAGTGATCAAGGATTACATTTTTTCACCATAAACCAACAGGTAAAGACAGCAAAAATATCATTCCAACTAAAAAGCCTGGAACAGGAGTCCTGCTTCTCCCTTCAGCACAAGCGCTCGGCAGGAGCACGACACTCAGCTGTGATGCCCACACTCGACACGAGAGGGCCCAGGTTTGCCATGGGCCCATAGCTGGGCACCAAGTCTTTTTTAAATATCAGAGATAACTGATTGCAGACCGCTACGTTGGTTTACGTGCTTTATCCTAATGCTCTAGGTCACAGATCTCACACGTAGGAGCAATCCTCGGTCCTTCGCGCACTCTTTGCATTGCCTTGATGTCAAAATGAATTTGTGCCCATGCTGTCCACCACCAGGTGCAATCTTTGGAGGGAGCTCTGCCAGCGCAAGTATCAAGAACAGGATTAACATATGTCCCCGATCATTTTTGGCAGAGGGTGGAAGGGTGAGGAGTGTTTGGGTTCAACACGTCCCCGAGAGGCAGGGGGGACTCTGCTCTAGTCTCAGCGCACCAAAGACTCTCCATGCGCAATCAGGTAAGTCACAGCTGCTGTGGTCCACTTTTCCCATTTAACTTTAAGAAAAAGCACTCCAAGCACACGTACCATTTTAGGAAAACTGTTTTCAACGATGGCAACAGCCCCACACTTTATTTACTGATACAATCTGGGTTCCGACTACGGAATGTCAGATCAGTCAATGCAACCTTAAGACACTCTTACAAACATCTTTCAAGACACATGTGGACATGGAAACCCAAAAGTACATGCCCAGAACGATATTATGTTGCTTTGGGCCACATCTGAGCAAGCCGTCCAGCCACCAAGCTGCACACGGTGCAGTAACTCTATGGCACTTGCACAGAAGAGGTTAAAAAAAAAAATCAGCCAGCACAGCAGAGAGGCAGACTTTCAAGTGTGGAAAATTGTATTGCCAGAAACCCAGCCAAAAATGCCTTTTTTATCTACTTGAAAACAACAGCCTCTTCCCCAAGGACAAAAAAATATATATAATACGGAAAGATTTTTTAAAAGCTACAGCCAAACGTTAGCTGGAATGTATCTTGCATGGAAAAGCCAGGAAAGCTTCACATGGCCAATTCTCTGCAATGGTGGATAAAGCTTTCCTTCACAAAGCTGTATTTTAAGAGGTTGCCATCCCACCACGGGTAAGCCAAAGGAGGAGCTGGCATTGCTGCTTCCGCTACCTCCTCCTTCTCCTTCCCTCCAACCATCGTGCAATTCCTGAAGGACACAGAGCCCCCACATTTCCCTGCCTCCCAAAGGAGATGGACTGAGGAAGCCGTTTCTGCTCCAGCACCAAGACCTGGCCACTGAAATGGGAAGCTATCATCAGCTAGATGATAACTACTCTGTCTTTAGGAACCCAAAAGCAAGAACAGGTCTAGCCCCACACGAGCTCTCCACGTTGGTGCCCATGTGAGGTCTCCGTGGACTCGAGCTCCACTGGTAGAAAGGAGCTGGTTGTAAAGTCCACAGGCTGGCAAAGCGGGAGGAATGATTCACCCTTGCTGTGCAAGAAAACTTTGCGTAGTGACTGGGTAAAAGGCAAGGAAGTCTCATGATGCCTTAGTTGCTGGGCTGGCACACTTCTGGAGTGGAGCTGCAGCTGTACGTGAAGGTATTTTGACACTGGGTGACAGAGCTGTGATGAAATGCTTGCAAGATTAGACTCCACATGACACCAAGGTTCTTAATAAGATACTAGGAAAGCTATCATAACCAAAGAATTTTGATAAAATATTTGTAAGGCCATTGTGACCACAAACGTGGAAGTAGCATAAATGTAAGTATGTCACTAACCAGTGACATCAGGTCCCATAAATGTATTGTGAAATAGGAATGAGTATATGCATTAGATAGTTCGGGTTATAAAAATATGTCCAAGAACGTTCTTTGAATTTTAACTACAGTGACGTATCTCACCACTGCTGATCATCTTCTTTTGATTGTGCCAGAGGCTGTGGCACAAAAGAAAAAAAATCTTTGCTAATAAGCTTTTGTTTCATAAGAATGCTTTTTAATGCTAAAAAAATAAGAAGCTGCTAATTCCACATCTTGATTTCTGCTCAAGCAAGCTTGTGATTTACTAGTGTTTACACCACTTCTGCCAAACCTAATGAAAGTAACTGGTTGTTAAGCTTTATCTACCCTTATTTTCAGTGTCCAGGCTGCTGCCAGTAGGCACCCGATGCTTGGGCTGCTGGGTCCATGTTGCACCAAGCCACACTGAGGCAAGGGCATGTTGGGCCAGCACTAAGGAACCTCATGGTTTTGGGTCTTCCTGGCTGCCCCGGCTCACCTTGACACCACAGATGGGTGCCCAGACCCCACATGTCGCTTCAGGTTGAGGCCCCATCACAAGAGCAGGCCTATGCTCGTTTTACAGCATGGAGGTATCTGAGAGCATAAACCTGTCTGAGATCCTCACATTTGGTCTCACTTAAGAAATCTTTCCTTGCCAACTCTGGCAGCTGCGAGAATTTCTCAGCTCTTTAGGAGGGTAGACATGGGGGTACAAGCCCAGGAAAGCATTTGGTCTGTTATCGATAAAAATGTCACGGTTAATGGTAGCCAACTCTATGGGACAAGTCCATCAGCTCAATACAGTTGAACTTTCAGAACATCAGCAATGAAACCTAGTAACAGATGTTGATCACAAGCATTGGCACAAGCGTGTGTTTATCTGAGCCGTAATAGCTGGAGTTGCCCAGTGGAGCTTCACCTGGGAGAAATCTGGCCCACACGCAGTGTTATCGGTCACCTATAGACAGCCATCAACATAAAACCAGTACCACCACCTCCTTGGTAGACCTACACTAGAGATGCACCATGTATATCAGCCCAGATACGTCAGCTCATGGTGTGGGGTACAATCAAAGAAACCAAAGTCACATGTTCCCCAGGAGACTGTTGTGCTGAAAGAAGTCTGTAGTATAGCCCCAATGAGAAAGAGTCTATTTTTCCTTTGCCTAAAGAGGTGGTGAAGCTACACTGGGAACAACTCTGCTGAATGTGCTTGAGGGCTTCACAACTCAGTTATGTTGACTAAAGCAATGGCACAGACAGCAAGCAGACCCTTGTCCATGGCAAATCAGGGTCTTCCAACACTACGAGCACCTACAGCGTGAGCTGGAGGAATGATGGGGTAGTCGGACATCCTTGGGGGCTGCAGACTTCAGCGCAAAGTCATCTGTTTTGGCTTAGTAACTCCTGAAGTGCCTGAGAAACACAGACACGGTGTGCTGCAAAACCTTCAGCCATATCACCACAGCTGGAAACAGGCAGAAGTAAACCATTTCAGCTGCTTACAAAGTGACTAGGCCTCATGGTGTTGTTTGGGGACCAGGCAGAGAGAGGGCTGATGGCGACCTGCCATACACATGGCCACCTGAGGGTGGCAAGGAGACCTGATCTTTACCCATGGTGACCTCCACCAACCTAAATTTAGCAACGGGGACAGGTGGAAGCAACAGTTGAGCAACGCCCAAGACATGGCACCGCTAAAAGGTTTTGGGAACAGATGAAGAAAAATTCAGGCTTACGAAGGGGCACCAAAAAAGTAGAGGAACGGCAAAGGATTTTTGCTGCTTTTGCTTTGCTACTTGCGTAGCAATTGAAAAGCTAAAAACTGGCTGCTGTATTAAGATGACAGTTGCTGTTTGTTCAGAAGGCAGAAAAAAAAATAGTTCTTGGCTGCTGGCTCCAAGACTTGGGATAGACAGCAGATCTAAAGGCAACTTTTCAGACTACAGGTAGCAGCTTGCCAGAGAAATAATAATAAATTAGGAATACTAGCAGTAAAAAAAAGAGCTAACAAGCAAGATAAAAGTCACTGCCTGTCTCACACACCAGTCTTGACATCATATTTCATCCATTTACTTTACTCTACTAGTATTCAGACAGCTACATCTCTGGAGGAGCAGACAGCACCTATTACTCATTTATATCAAATTCAGTGTGCTTCCTGTATCTCGAGATCTCCAAAGAGGAGATAGATATAGGTTGTCCTCTTAGACAGTTACATGTGTTTGTGTTAGCAGTTCTCTTAAAATAGCAAAAAATCAAAGTCAAAACTGCAAACGCCAAGATGCTACAGCTATAAGAACTGTGCGTGCACTGTAAAAGCTGTAAAATTAAAAAAAAACAAAACAAAACGTTTTCCTGAATCACTTGGACCAATAACACCTCAGTAACGAAGCTTTCCCAAGGCAATTCCTTGAAGAAGTTTTCTCCAACAATGACCACAAAAACTCTGTTACAGCAAGAATTGGCCCGGTGCAGGTAACCCACCTTAAATCATACCCTTTTGCATTTGGGATTTTTGGGGCAGCATCTTTCCAGTGACGGAAGAGGGAACCGGAGGCTGGAGCTCCCCGGTGCACCATGCTGCTCTCCGCTACTGTCTCCGCACACGGCCTTCAGCAAGTCATTTAACTGCTCAGTGCTTTCCTCTACCCATAGGTAAAATGAAGCGACAGAGCTACAAAATGTTCTTTTGCCAAGCAGTGACATTCATCATTTCTCAGTACTTTATCCTGAAGACGCAGGAGGCTCAGGTCAGGCATAATAGCAGCCAGTTCAAAACACACTTATAAATAAATTGGCTGTGTTCATCTCGCTGTCTTGTTTGCCCCTGCCCTCAGAGTTTGTACAGCAATGAGAGAAACCTCCTGTGTGTTGTTGCCACTTATGGACTAATTCAAGAGCGTACAGCTGGCTCCAGAGCTGAGATTGTTAGAGAAAAGTTTTTTTTTTTTTTAAACAAACACTTCTACAAGGACATGAAGAAGTGATCCTGTGATTTCTTTATCACAACCACACACGTATCATCAGCCAGCCATAACTGAGCTGCACATTACACCTCTGTGCAATTACGATAGGGAAGGTGGCAGTTTAACAATGCACTTTTATTTAAATTATTGCATTAATTAATGGCTAATTTGACCAGGTGGTTGCTCCTCCTCTCCCGTCCACACCTGCTGTGTGCTCGTGCTGCTCACTGCTTTCCTCCCTGCTGCAAAAAGCAAGTTTGGGACAACGGATGTTTCCACTCTCAGCATTGCCCCAAGCACCCCCCTGGGGCGATGCAGAGCCTGCCATAAGTTTCCATATAGAAAGCACGTTTTACCTGTTATCTCCCATATAGCCTGGTCCTGAGCACGCAGAATTGCACACAGATGCGTGCTTCTGCCTTGCAACAAAACCGCACCACCAGTGTGAGCATTTTCCCCGGTATAGGTGGCCTTCAGCCGAGTGTAAAACTGCCTTTAGGTACAGACCAAAAAGTTCAAGACAGGAAGAGCGCAGAACTGGACCATAACCAAAGGTCTAACACCCTAACTGGGTGTCAACCCCTGAGTCCATGTTTCATTGTAAACCAGCCAGAGAACTCACTCTCAATTACACCGGCAAAAATCTGGGGAGACTGTCATCTTCAGTGAAGCTACTCCTGACTGAAGGAGAAGTAACAAAACAGGACCAATGCCACAAAATCAACCCAAAGCCCACAACTCCTGGTCTCTGCAGGCACATCCCAAAGTTTCATCGTTATAGAAAAGTACCTTTCCGGTAACTAATATCTCCATAATGGTCATTTTATAGGAGAATGGCTCCTGAATGAGATTTTATAAGGATATTGCAGGTCTCTTCATAGAGTAAGGAAAGATATTTATGTTCTGGCCAAATTTCAGCTCACGTACTAACACTTGCCCTTTTTTTTCCCCCAGTTCCTCATAATTTCAGTTGGTTACAGCACTTTTCGCTTGCCCTGAACCACTGCAAGAGTGCAGTTACTCCTCCAGAGCAGCTATGTGCTGCTAAAGCCTCATTTCAGCTCCAGGCTGGCTGCATTTCAAGACACTGCACAGGTTAAACTCTAAACTAAAAATCCCAAAGGCAAAAGGAGAGTTGTTATCGGGAGCTTTCTACTCTAGGTCTCCCACCACTGCAAATCTAGATGCTCTAGGTTCTCCTAGATAGGCAGAGCTATATTACATATAACAGCACACAAAAAAATTGAGATGGTCCTTTAATCTCCTGGCAGGAGCCTACTGAACTTTTGATGTCTTCAGGATTATAATATTAGGAAGCAGAAAAAATGATTTCCTTTTGTTTACTTAAAGCGAGCAGCTCCTGCTCCGTCTTCGGCGCCGAGGCCACCGCGACATGCACAGTCTCAGGCCATGCTGTCACTGCCCAGCTACAGAAACGCAGGCAGAGCTTGCACAGAGCTTCATGGCCATGGGGACGGGAGCTGGCATGTCCGCGCCATGTTTGTGACCATTTATTTTTGTTCCTTAGCAACGGGGCAGCTCTTGGGTTTTTTCTGTTTTGAATCTATATTTGGTGCCCTGGGGAAATTCCTCGGCAGAAGGCAGCAATTTTTAAACGGTGGGATAAACGGTGGGACTCCAGCATGCTGATGATAAAAGCAATCCAGGTCTTTTGGTGAAATGCTCAAGCCTGGAGCTAGCGGGAGCTCTCTCACGGACTGCAACGGCAGCAGAACCAGGCATCAAGAGTTGCACTTGTTACGTTTTCCGCCTTTGCTAAACTTCACCCTGGCGTAAGAACAGATTTATTGGGTCATAAAGCCCATCTCTAAAGCCCTTTGGATGACAAGCAGGCCAACGTCTCCCTGAATTTCCCCACCATTACGCAGCGCTCACAGGTCCCATGACCATTTGGCATTCGTCCTGTGCGATCCAGGACTCCTTGGTAATGCCACCATCTCGGAGCAAAAAACAAGATTTCAGTACAATACAACAATTCTGAGCTAAGACACTGCTCTTAACATGAATCACGGAAATATCAATATCCCTCCACTCTCAACGGCTCCTAAGCAAACATGCAAATTCAATTCTGCCTAATCTACATGAGAAAAACAAACACCACCTGATGTTTCCCAACTCCGTGAGCAACATGGCCTTTAAAAACAGATCTAATCATAGGAAGCACAGAGAAACCGCATAGCTCTGCAGTTTCATGGGTTGTCATGGCAAACGAAAATCCCTGACTCTCCGGCTTGTGCGTTTTGGAGGAAAGGAAAAAACAAAATGCCTTTTTTCATGACTAGAAAGGAATGTTTTCCTAATAATCATTCCTGAACCCGCTGCACGCTCTATATAAACAGCTGCTCCTTCCTAGGGAAAATGTTTGCTCTGTCTCTCCGACTTACTGAAGGACCATCCAAAAGTCAGCGAATACAGGCAATTCAGCACAAGCAGACATGCAGGCCCTGGTAATGAGAACCATGTGCTTTTGTTTGTGGTGATTTCTTGCCTGCCAAAGAGACAGTGCTGAATTAACCACCGGGACCTCGGCTGCATCAGGGGAGCTCACCAGGGAGGCCGACGACAAGGTACCATCAAGGGAACCGTGCAGCGTTCCAGATTTCCTCTCCCATTCCTGCATGCCCCAGGGAAACTCAGCATCACGGCAGCATTTCTTGCCCTTGTCCAATAACAGAAGCTGCCTGAAGTGAAACGAAAACGTAGGCATTTGTGTCCACTTCAATCTGCCAAACAGGTAGCAGCAGCGGTGAAGACATCCCAGCGCCGACTCCACCCAACGCGATCGGGGCACCTTGCACGCTGCCTTCAACAGCCTTCACGACCAGGAATAAATAGGTTTTGTGAGAGGAGTTTTCCGAACAGAGGTGGGAAGTAATTTGGCTGGAAGCAGCTGGCACCCGGAGAGCTGCTTTTTTCCAACAATGCTGTGCCACCTTTTGTTCTTTGGCCGGGCGCTAAAAGGCTGGGAAGTCCGGGATATCCACACAACAGATTTACATCACCCATTTCGCCATGAGGCCTTATTCAGTCATGTTTGCTCTCAGCCCTTCCCCTCCAGCAAATCTTCTCTTCGGTGCCGGGCTCCAAGGCAAGACCTTTTGTCTTGCAGGAACAACGGGACCCTAAGGAATAATGGTTACTACACGGTGTTGTAAGCGTTGTTCCTCTGTGGGTTGGGATTTTTTTGTACCACACTTCCCTACCCCCACCCGTCTCGATGGCATGTGGGAGACCAGAAGTTGCACAACTGCACACATGTGATCTGCTGGAAAGCAACCCATTCCTTAATCAAAAACACAAGCTCCCTTATTTATATTCGAAACTGCACCACCTCACTGAGAAGACCTGTGTATGTACAGCAAGGGCAACATGTGACCAAGGTGACCAGCATTTACTACCACAGGGTCTTGCAGAGCCCTTGCTGCTATGAGGAACCCAGCTGGACCCAGCTCCTCCTTACGCTTTATCTGCGAAGCTCCTCACCGAGTTGCAACCGGGGACGGCAGGGCAAATCAGTTAAAGGCAGCCAAATTTAATAAGGATAACCAGTTTGAATCTTTTGGATAGGGGGCAAAAGGAAGAACGTTCCTCGTCATGGCTCCCCCCAGGACGGGCCATGCTTGGGGGCTTGCCAGCCCACCCCTTCACATAGGAAGCGTCCCACGGAGGCCAACATCAAGCATGGGGCAAACAGATTTCCACAATCACTATTCAGCTTTGAACCACAGCAAGTCTATCCCAAGCCTCGTATGTTAACCCTTACCCCAAACCACGCTTCAGAGACGAAATGTTGAGGTTGCTAAAATTATTGGAGCTACAAGCATGCTGCAGGAGACATGGAGGCTCTGGTCTTTAGCCTAGAAAATCAGGCAGAAATACAGAGGACGGGGCCTTCCCGCACAGGACAACGGGCCAGAATATCCTTTGGTATGCTGACATCCCTTCCCTGCAAGGGTTTCTGGCGAGCACATTCGGTCCTCTGGCTGCTTGGGGTCTGGAGCATTTTTAAATTCCTGCGCAAGTGGGTGGATGCTGGAAGGGAGCAAGAACAGGACAAAAGGGGAATTAAAAAAAAAACGTTAGGCTGAGAAAGACAAAGGAAAACAAAAAAGAAAAACGAAAACAAGCGAGAAGAATCCTGTTATTAGGCTGCAGTTGCTCGACAGTGTTGGAGCACAGAATAAACAGCACAACAACTTCAGCCCTTCGTGCTACAGCGATATGACAGAATAAGTGTTTTTCATTCTGACTAGGAGACTTGGTCCTGACGCTACTGCCAGCTAGTTACACGCAGGTTTTCAAGCCTTGACAGACAATGCTGCAAGTTTAAAAAAAAAAAAAAAAAAAAAAAAAAAAAGTGTTTCAGTCACAAAAAAGACTGCATTATCAGCTTCTTGAATACATATACACTGACATTTTTCCTTAGGAAATGGCTTATCTAAGGAAGTGGCATGCAACAAACAGGCTGTGCTTGTGCCTTTGTGCAAACACGGAACATCTTATGTTTGTTTGTTTCTTGCAGCTCCCTAATTTTATACAAAATAATTCAAAGTGCCACCACTTGTTCTTTAACAGAATGGGCAGCAGTCTGCCCAAAAGTAAGAATACTTGCAATTCAAAACTGAACATAAGGCATTTTTGTTTAGTAAAGCAAAGAATTCCCTCCTAAGGTTTCAGCTAGCCATCTACCTATTAAACACAAGCAGAGCCCTGCTGCTCCAGCACAGTGCACTTCCACGAAGCATAAGGCCATGCAAAACCACTGGACTGTATTGCACAAGCTGCCATTAGAGTTATGATTGCAATGCTAATGAAGCCTACCTCTAGAGAGGAAAGCCCTCCCTAGAAGATCCTTCTATAATAGATACAACTTCAATTTGCAATGGAATATCCAAGATGGCACCATAAATCAAGAAAACAACAGAAGAATATCGTGTGCATATTTATCATCACAGCAGGGAAAACAAAGAACAAGAGGAGAAGTGAGAACACGGGAAGGTTTTTCTGGCTCTGCCAGCGATGGCTTGCATGCCAAGTCCTCTTACCTGGCACTGGGGAATTTATGCTTCCCCACGTGACAACAGTCCATATAAGCAGTCTTAAACTGGTGCTGTAAGACTAAGTCCACGCACCCTGCAAGGCTCTGTTAAGAACTTTTGCAGAAGCATTATCTTAAGGCTTAAGTTCAAAAGCAGATTTGCAACATCACTGGTTTCTCCCGTCTTCTCTCTGAGCACATGGGGTTTGCAAAGACTTGCACAAATTTATTTGCAATGAGTTAATTCCCATTAGAACAACTCAGTTCCAGCTTCGAACCCTCTTTTCAGTCTACTCTGTTCTTCCATCTAATTTCAGTGCAAGGGAGGATACTATACGCCAGCTATTTTCATGACTGGCATGTCAGTTTACATATTGCTCCCACTGAACAGATTGCCCCATGCTCCCTTTCAGCGTAAACACCCCAACATCTCTGCAATTCTCACATGCAGAGCAACTTAAATTTAGCCAAGTTAAAGCAGCACTCAATACATATACGATAAGAAGCAGAAGAGTAGCTATTGTGGTAGTAAAGAATCCAAGGATGGTAACAAGGCTCGGGAAACAGGGCTTCTCCCGAGATACTTGCTTAACTGGCAGTACCCCAGATTGCTACAGATTACACTGAGAGGAAGTATTTTATAGCTGTAATACCTAGATTTAAAAAATATATATTGGTGGAAAAAAAGCCCTGTGAGGCAGTTTCTGATGATGGTTATATAAAAGGAAGAAATAAAGAATACAGGATAAATAAAGGATAAAGAAAGGATATATGGATATATCAAGGATAGGATATAAAGGATATATAAGGAAAGGAAATAAAGGATATATGAAAAGACAGGGAAAACAGGAAGGACACGGGATGGATCTGGGATAAAGATGCCTGGACCAACACTGCTAGAACAAGAAGGCACGAGGCTAGTGCAGCCAAGGAGAGCTGGAAACTCGGACATACAACAAGGGGCAGGAAGTATCACAGGGAAACGCATTCAGGACAAGGGGACAGAGAGAACAAACTGACAAAAAACCATCCGTGACCCTGGAAGGACACTCGCCAGCTACCTGTGGAGACAAACAACAGGGCCATTTTAGGATTACTTCTGCCAGAAGTTAGGAAATGCTCCATTTTCGGAAGGACAAAGGAGATGCGTGTTCCGGCGAAACTGTGTCAGATCCGTGAATCTCAATTCAATTGCTAAACGCAGATCAGATCCGAGTGCAAATCTCGGTGCCAATCTGAACAACAGTCTCCACAATGCATTGTACAAAACAACATGGGACAACCATGGAAATTTAGGCCTTAAGTGTCAAGCAACACATTTCTGGTGCAATATGAGGGGACAAGTTTAAGCAGTGCTTTGGCACAGAAACTTAGGTTGGCTGATGGCAAAGACAAGCACTCTGCATGCAAGAAAAAGTGGTTTTGCAGCTGCCTTTGGAATGAAGAACTTCATCTCCGCTGAAGAAATCCAAGTTCTTGCTGTGTGCTCCTTAATCCGCTCCCTCAGTTCACTGCTCCGCGTCTGCTGCTCTGCAGTAGCCTCACATACTGCCTGGGGTTAAAGCTGGCAGCTCCAAGCTTTCACTTAAATTGGTTCAAGTTTCTTTTCTTGGCAAGTAATAACTTCTCTTCCTCCTCCCGCTTGCCGTGAAATTGGGGAAGCACCGAACGAGACTCTCCCCATATCAATACGAGGGTAGCAGAAAACGAGGATCTTGCAGAAGGCACCGTGTTTGCATTTGGTGGGGTATTTATTACCCCTAAACAGACATCTGGTGAAGACAGCACATGCTCTTAGGAGTGGGGCTGTGCCACCTAACGCTTGCCCCAATCCTAGCAAAATAAGGCCCCAAGCAGGGTTACACACACAGTCCCCTTCACTCTTAATATAAAGGCATTAATGGGACAAATCCAGATGTCTTACAATGAGCATGCAGGAGTTAGGGAGCCATGATTTAAAATATATTATTCTATTAAGGTTACATTATTCATTCATCATGCTATTACAACATCCAGCAACACAAATATGAAAATAACCTAAACATCAGTTTAGTTATTTGAGAAAACAAGAAAACAGACCCTATAACAAGTGGCTTTTCAACTTCTCAGACTGCTCTTCTCTTCTTTTGTTATTTGCTACTTGTTTGTATCTCCTTGAGCATGATATGAGTTGTATTCATACCAGGCTGTACAGGTGGTACAGATTTCAAACCATAAAAAATGAGTGCTGTGTTCTGGAAGAATATATTACGGTTTCTCTGGTCTATCATGTTGAAGGAGACCTCCTGGCATTTTTCAAAGGTCACAGATAAAACTCAAAAACTTTACTCAACATTTAACTATTGCAAGCAGTCAGCGTGGAAGCAAACATCGCACCACACACATGCCCACACATGCACTCTTTGCATTTTAAAGCAGAGCATCAGCTGGGCACAAACAGCCCGTACTTCACTCTAGGTCAGCACCGTCATTCTGGGAGTAAATATTACATTTTTTCCTTCCTTTCCTCCTAAAGAGTAATTGCAAATATGTATTATAACAAAACTCAGAAATCAAAACCAGGCTGATGACCTCACTGTAGATCATAATACATCTTTCACTTAGTGAGATTATCCACCTCACAGGGCTTTCAGTACACACAGGCAAGGCAGGAGACGTTAACAGATAAAGTGACTTGCCCAAGGTCAGAAATTTGGGAATAGCCTCCCTGTAGGCAGACCGTAGTCAAAGGCTCTATCTATTGGACTGTTTTACCCCTTTTACCTGTTTTGGGTCATGGTAGAGGAGGAAGAGACCAAACTCTACTACGCTTCTCTTTACTGTCTGCATTTTTTTCTTTCTTCTTTAACTCTCAATCTTGATACCTGTCTTCCTCCATCCTTACACTGTGTTCTCTACATTTTTGTCTTTGTCTATTTTTGTCCTTGTTCTGACACGCCACTTTTCAAGCAGTAAATCTTATGTAAGAGTTACAGCTCCCAAAATTGAGAAGATAATTCTTTTTTCTTGCTTCTTTCCATGCCTAGGTGCTGAAGCATGGGAGCTCCCCACGGCTGCACAGCTTTCCCGCAGTCTCTGTCCCAGTTTCCCAGTGCAGACAGACCATGTTCCACCATTCTGCAATTGCCCAAATCCTCCTCCAGCTGTCCTAGTGCCATCTCCTTCCCCAAACACCGACGGAAGTGATTTCAGTCCTAATTTAGTGTTCTGTGGGCACAGTTGAACTGGTAGAGCAGTGAATGGCAAGAAAAATGCTATTTTTCCTTGCACTCCAGGTTAGAAGACTCCTGGACAGCAAAAGCAGCATTGAGGCTGTTGGCAGGCTTAGAGCCCATTTGCATTTGGAAGACGTTCACAATTAATAACCCCGAGAGCTCCAGGAGCTGATGATACATACCCAGGAAGTTTTCCAACTTAAAACAGACAACATCCACCTCTTCTTAAACCCTCTCCTCCTCCCGCTGGAGAGAGCAACCCTCCCCTCCCCAACCAAAGCCTGGCCAACACAAAGATTTGCTGTTAGCGCGGGTCATTCATTTGGAGAGCCAGCTTAAACTACGCTGGCAAAAGAGCTCTTTCCTGCGGAAGTCCATCAACGAGTCCTTTTAGGATTAAAAAAAGGTCCCTTCACAATTAATCCAACTCGACCTCGCATCTCGGTCGCAGCGATTGTCCTTCTTCAGCCTTGCCAGATCTCATCTTGGATCGCTGGCAGCCATTCAAAAGCCACTGTTGAAGGACAATTTTGGCGGTTCACAAGTTCAGGGTTTCCCTTCGTTCCTCCTTGCTCCCATTGGTTCACCCAGTCCCAATTACTTTTTGCATTTATTCCACAGTCTACTCCACATCCCACTAATTATCGCCAACACATAAGCAGCCGTTTATCACGGCGCACGGTGCCAACTACTCCTTCTCCACGCCACTTCCGAGCAGCCGTTCTGAGATGATACGATTTTTGCAAGCAATATTAACACACAAAGATATCAGATAGCCCTGGAAGTTACACTTGCTTAATTTTGTCTTCAGCTAAGAAGTGTTTCAAATTTAGCTAGACCTTCATAAATCATTATCTGCCAGTTTTTCCCGTTACACATCACCGTCATAGCGACTTTCACAGCACACACCTTCACACTGTCAAGCACGCTCTTCCTCACGCGTGGGAAGATCTCCCTGTAAACATCCACCAAGCTGTCTCCTCTCAAAGTCATCTCGGGCTGCGATGCCTACTGCAAACTCAAAAGGTAGGCAGCTGGCAGGCTGTCGCCGCTGCTCAAAATAATGGTCTCGCTGTTCCCTGGCCTTCCCCCGGCTGTCTGCGACCCTGATCTGCTGTCACTCGCCGTAAAGCTCTGCAAGATGGGGACAGACTCTGCTTTCTCTTTGCGCAGGTACTAGCAGAGCAAGGATGGGGCCACTCGGTGCTACTGCAATACAAATGAGCAGAGTCAGCAAAAGGCATCTTGCTTGATAAACCACCACGGGGCAGTCCAGGTTCTCATGTGTCTACATTGAAAGCAGCAAGGCTCCCCTCCTGAAGCTTACTGTAACTATCGCTATGCAGAAACGTCGGTTTGTTATCTGTGCACCACTCATTTTCCCAGGAGTCTGATTCACAGAAGATGTTCCAGCTCCATCAGGCTGGGACACAGAGACATATGCTTTAAACTCACTGTCAAGTTCCTTGCAAACATCACAAGAGCAAGGAATTCAGAGGAGGGATCTGAAAAGTATAATGAGACATTTGTAGATATTTTCAGGGAATCCTGTGGCTGTTTATAGGGAGGTCTTCCCACGCAAGAGCAAAAGCATGATGGAGAGTATCAAGACTTCCCTAGGAACAGCCAAAATAGTGATTAAGAGTTGGTCCTTTGTAAGGGGAACATGCAACAGTCTCCAAAAAACCGCCAGGCACACACTGAAACACACATCACCGGGAAGCATTTCAGTTCAGATAACATGAGATTGCCCTTTAAAAAAAGTTGGAGGGAAATATGTCAAAATCTTAGTCAAAGCTTCAAATGCCAGACAAACTACAAAATATCCTATACATAAATTTTTAACTTCAGTTATTGAGAAAAACCCACATTCTCAGCGACATACCTATCTTCGCACAAACCAAATCCATCTAGTTTCAGCATACAATATTTTCCAGCATATCCCCCATCACCATACATGTCACAACACATTAAGATTCAATTAATACATCCTCCCTTTAGAAAAGGCACACACATTACAAGCCCTTCCTTCCTATAAAGGAGCTACATACTGATTAGTGAAAGGCATTCTCTGCAATAATTCTCCTCCTAAATCATACCAATTGCCTTGTCCATTTGAAAGGTGCATTTGAAATTATCAGAGGAAAAAAGCCTTCGTAGTTAGCAATGCCTGAACTTCTGCCATCGAATTTGCTCACATATTTGCAATGTTATCTTTTTCAGCACAGCCCTGCTTGAAACCCAGTCACACCTTCCCAGACAAAGCTCCATTAACATGCAAATGAAAAGTTCACCCTCTTCGTTCATCCGGTGCACAAATAGCAGGTCCTATTCGAGATGGTGCACAATTAAAGTCATAAGCAGAGAAAATGAAAGGATCAAAATGAGACAGGTTGCTTATACATGTCACAGTGATGCTTGTGTATCAGCCTCTCCTCTAATTACTGTAGTATTTCCAGGATGAATTGATTATAGCAATATGGATGAATGAGATTCTAAAGCTGAAAAACTTCCTGCATTAAACATTAATGCAGTTATTGACTGTCATCAATACAGGTGTTTAAAGCAGGGGCCGGGGTGGTGGGGGGAAGATGGCTTAGCAAAATATAAAATTTAGGGGGGGTTTAAATACCTACAAAGACCAGAATCCTGGATCCAGAGGTTTTTAGAGAGTCACAGCACCACAATATACCAAAAAAATATACATTCACCCAGCATGCTATTATTATTCAGGAAGCACACTTGTTGCTTTGTTTTTATTGTAAGGATTGGTAAAGTGTATAACTCTGAGACAAAGGCAGGAAGCCCAGCCTGGACCTGTGGTCTATTGACTGCTCAGTTCTCCATCAGACCAGACCAAGCCTAAAGATCATACAATGAAGCCTCTTCTTCATACCAGGTGAGTTTTGGATGAGCACTGCCAGACAGGCATCTGAATTCAAAAAGCTTCCCTCTCCTTAAAGGATTATACACATCTCTAATCCTACAGCAAACAGGCATTTGCAATCACATAGCCGAGCTGGAGAAGAGCCTCAAAAGTTACTGGAAGAATGACTATTTCAGCAAAATTACAAAAATGATGTAATTTCTACAAACTTTGTGACCAACTGGCAGCTGACTAGAGGACAGAGACCCAAATTAGCATCTGCACTGTAACCAAGGTGGACTGACCCGATTTTCCCTTTTCTGTTTGGCTGCAGCCGACTGCTCACTCAGCACATTAATGCCAGTCCACCTATAGTACTTGTAGCAGCCACACATCTCCTCTCTGCATGGCCCTGTCATTGCTTCCAACTGTAGCTACCAATTCATGGGACCCAGTTTCTGGACCTCTTCGGCTTGATTTTTAGTGGCTCTGAGCCCTCGTAGCCTCAGCATCCAGCCCCGGCACTGAAGATGCTCAGAACCTCTTCAAAACATGTTCTCGCCCTGGATGCGCAAAGGTTGAGGAACCTCTAGTAAATAACTGATTTGACAGCTCAAGCCTTACGTCAAGTCTTTTAAAGCAGCAGTGTGTGACATTGATCTAGCAGATTACACTCTACACAGCAGCACTGTCTTTTTTTTCTTGCCTGCCTTTGAGGAACCAACTGAAATGTCTGCATCAGCCTCATACAAGTGCCAGTTCCCCCATCTAATCATGGGAAGAAACGACCTCCTCTGACAGCACTTCTAAATCTGCCCATTTCCCTCCAAAGACTCTGTCTGGGACCTACTGTAATAACACTCTTAACCTCAGACAACCTAACTTTGGTGCCTAAAATTCAGGGGAGATGCCAAGGCTCCGTCACTAAGTGAACAAACCCAACTGAACATCATAAATCTTTAGCCAACACATTTGCCAAGATACTTACGCTTTCTAAAAGGATGCAGGGTTAACAACACTTAAATTCTAGGGGAGATTATCTGGGTTACAATTTCAGCTTCTTCGGATGTACAGAACAAATGCCAAGTGCCTGTGCAGACCAAGCCTGCCTGTCACCTCCATAAGAAGAGGATGCTATTGGCATGGCCATGCCAGACGGACACAGCTGAAATCACACCGTTGTGCCACAGTACCTGAATGGAAGACCTCCAGGAACGCATGTTTCTTGTGGAAAAGCAAGAAACAACCCCCCAAAAGCAAACAGTGCTCTTTCTGCCTGGCGAGAAGTGAACCAGCATTGCAGCACAGTGGGATTGCAGCATAAATGCCACATGTCATATGAGAGTCACTTGATCTCTAGGAATCACAGATCACACCAAAGCTAAATGACAATTCAGTTAGTGGATTTTGCCTTTCCGTTGGCCTTTCCATTTAACTACACCCTTCTCCATTTAACTCCGTGCCATTTCCACTGCATGCAGTGCTCTCTCTCTCAGTATCTTGTCGTACAGAGCTGCCAACCACATTACAGCATCCGTCACACAGCACCTCGCCGGTAGCTGGTGGCTGGTACGGGGATAGCCGCACTTGGTTTGGATTACAGTTTATAAAAGTTTTTGGAGTCTTTTGAAAGGAAAAGCACCATATAAATCGAAGTTGTTACTGTCACCTATGGACTAAGTCCAGTGAGGAATTTGCTAGCGCTCACGGTGGAGACTGGAGATGTTTGAAATACTGATCAGCGTGCAATGGAGAGGCTGAGGAATACACTTCATTAACATTGCCTATAATGCTTCTCATCAGCAGCACACAATAAAATACTGATGAATATTCATGGTATCCCTCAGAGGTTATCTTCATTTTACAGATGGAGGCAACTAAGATACAGCAAGTTTAGAAGTGACTTGCCTGTATCCATAAAATGATTGGATGCAGAAGAATTCAATTGTCTTGCCTACAAAAAAAAAAAAAAAAAAAAAAAAAAAAAAAAAAAAGTCTTTCTAGACAAGACTAGAAGTTACACACAGATTTACTTGCAGTAAAACTAAAGGAACTGGCATTTCCCAGATCATTAATGGTTTATCCTTTTTCCCCCAGATACTGCACTGGTTACTTAACCGGTTTTTATATTACAGTGGCACCTACGAATTGCAGATAACTCCAGATTCTCGTGGTACAAAGTAGGGACTAATGCTCCATCCCAAAGGCCTGACAACTGATAATAAAATATAGCCTATAAATATAATACTGGAACTGTCAAAAAGAGATGAATGACTCAAAACTGTACCAGAGGCAGAAACAGGAATGGACCAATGCTTCAGGTTCGAGAGCCATAACTAAATTAGTTACCCAAGTACCAGTCAACATTGTGAAGAAGGTATTTTTAAAGCATTCTTGTATCTACAAGAACTAATGTCAGCAAGCAAAACGAGGAATACTGTGAAAGAGGTATTAACAAGATGGAAAAATATATTTTTTTTATTTAGTTTTATACATTTCTCAGCAGAGTTTGACATTTAAACAGGATGGCCTGGTTACCAACAGCTCCTCTACGACGGGGTGCAACACGCTTCCCGGCACACTGACTGACAGCCGCGATAAACAAACAATAACCCACGCCAGGTTTTCCTCCCTACGGCGACAGCTTTTGTAAAAATGCAGAACTTAATGAGAGACTTTATTTAATATTTATTTCACAATCAGCCTCGTTTATTCTAATAGAACTAACCTCAACCCACAATGATTTTCTTTCCCCCCCCTTGGTAATTTAGTTGCACAAGTCAACGCTCAATCCGTTTTGAACTTTTTCAGCTTTGAATTTCTAACTAATTTCTTTTTTTACAGATGTATTTTTCATTAGTTTCTAAGCACCTTAAATTTCTACCCCCTTCAGGGAGAAAATTTGCTATTTTATTTACACCTTCATTCTTTTTCTGCATTGCCACAGGGTACTTAAGTAGCTGAAAGCGCACGTGGTAGGTGCCTTCTCCCCACTTCCACTTGCCCCGTGTCGCTCACGCTTTTGCATTAATCAATCATCCGCATGGCTGCAAAGTAAATCAGTGGTCCCAAGAAAATTAACCTAGCAAAAATGATTCCTTTTTTTTTTTCCTCCAAAGGTTGTTTTTAACCAGATAGTTTCCTGATCCAGACAGTACGGGTTAGAGGCAACACTACTATAAATGGGATGGCTATTTATAAAAGGCCAGAGGTTTGAGATGCACAAGTAGTTTCCAAGGTTTATAAGTATATTGGAAATACGTACTGGGAAGTTCCTCAGGTTCACAGTATGGATGCATTTCTTTGAGTTTGTTCTTCAGCTATTTGGAGGAGGGGGAGGCAGAAGCAATTCAGAATCAAGCTCATACTATGCTCATATGGGAGATGTTCAGTGGATAGAAACACTTAGGAGCAGGTCACACTACAAAAAAATCTCATTCCTATAGATAATAGAGCAGTTCCCAAATGATTTGCATGCTCCCACTTCTCTCTTGTGGACCAGTTGGACAGAAATCTGTTACCCTCTTCGCTCTAGAAGTTAAGGGCTAAACTCCAGGGTCCCAGTTTGTCTGCTGAAATTAAAGAGTTAACAGGAATCTGGGCTTATCTGGGGGTTTTCTATGCACATGCACATCTATTCAAGCAAAATGCTACTACCATATTTTAGAAGTGTGAATATTGCTGGCCTGAAAAAAAAAATGGGCATGATTCCCTATCTAGGCAGAACAAATTGTTCAGAACAAGGACAAACGCAAGTGAGAAATCAAGCACCAACTTCGGATGTTTCGAGCTTCTGATATCTGCAACTCAGCATTTTTTCTTTTAATAGACACCAAATTGTTCAGGAATTGCCCCGTAACTACATAATCCTCGAGCACAAGTATTTGCAGCGGGGATTTTCATTATCAGATGAGTATGTGAGAGATTTGAGGGTGCCACTGCCTTCCATCAGCCACAGCACGAGGAGACTGGAGACAGCTCTTGCCTGTAGGGCAGGAATAACAGAGGATGGTGCAGACACTCGCCTCACTCGAGCGGATTTTAGACAGAGAACATCAGAGCGGCAAACTCTGTTAAAATAACCCCTTTATGGTGAAAGTACTTCTCGTTCAGTTGTCCTGGCACAGAAACACCAGTGAGATTGCTAGGAATAGGAGCAGACCTCAAATCGCTCACTAGGATAAACTTCCAGCCTGCAAAACTTGCCGTTTTTACCTCGGGGGACCCAGGATGCAGAACCAAACGCTGGAAACGCAGCCGTGCCCTGGAGTTCTCGCGAGTTCGGGGACGTATGTGAATCCCAAGCCTGCCCCTACTCTTGTGCAAGCTACGGATACTTCAGTCTTCATTGGAGTGTTAATTAAAACTCACTACCGCAGGTTTACCTGAATTAATACCTTTTCTCCGCAGGACACGATGTGCCATGAACGTCAGGGGGAGATGCCAAAATAAGAAGGCTAATGCTATTTCTCAATCTTTTTCACGAGACACAAAAAATGAGCAGATATTCCCACTGTGATCTGAGGAGGGAAGAGAAAGGCTACTCAATCCGTACATCCAAATAGTAGTTGGCTTGGGATGAAACAATCTGCTTTCTCCAGAGGATCCGGTGGGGATACTAAATGAGTGAGGGAAGCTTTTTCTACCCTACATTTATTTTTCAGGTGTTTGAATCAATAGCTATGAAGCCAGAACACACAAAAGGAGTCTTTAAGTGGCAGCCTCCTTCTCTCTCAGTTAATCAGGTTGGGTAGCCAGTTTAATAAAGCCTGAATCTCCCATGTCAGAGACAGTGGAATTGAAAACCCCCTTCTGTCACCAGAAAACAGGAAAATAAGCCAGCACAGTACTTTGTTCTCAGCATGGAGACCCCAAAGGGGATTTCTTGAGGTCGCTAACAAGAATTCAGATTAAGAAGCAAATTAATGAGTTTGTCTTGCAGACAAGTGTTTTTAAGGAGGTTACTTTAAGTAACTATTCCCATGCTGCGTCCACATCGCAGTCATGAAAATACCATGCATTAGACCCCAAAAGTATAAGAGATGACACCATGGAGAACTTCTCACTAATTAGACATGAAGCTGGCTTCCTTTAAAACCTTGCTAGATAAAAAGCCTCGACTGATCTATTTTCCATTACTCCGAGTTCAAGCAATGAAACTTAAATCGCATGGAAGCGCTAATGATTTTTTTTTTTTCAAGTCAGGTTTTTATTACTGAAAGCATTTCTTCACACCACAGCAAAACCAAGATCTGGGCGGTTAACAACATGATTTCTTTTTTCATCCTGGCAACCTCTTTCATTTCTTCTTTGATCATTTGTAAAGCTGAATGCCAGCTCACGCCTTTTCACTGAAGGCATCAATCTCAGCCCTAAATGTGGCGCGCTCAGACTCTTCCTGCAGCTCTGTCACTTTCGTAGCTACGGATGAACAGGTATTTGGAGCAAAAGAGTAATTGGTAGAAAAACAGAAGTGCTCGTCAAGCCTCTGTGCCTTGAGTTTTGCCAGCTGCAAGGCAGAGTATAGGTGCAGGTTGGCTAATCACAAATACGTTCTTCTTCCCCCACAGCATCTTTTGCAACCTGTTCCCTATTGGTGTCACGTCTTTTTCAGACAGGAGTCTCCGTTGACAACATTCCCCGGATTCACTGGTAGTCGGGGAGTATCCAAGCTCCCCAAGTCATTGCTGGACATCGCTATATACGGAAAAGCCGGGGCGGGGGGAAGGGGAGATGCATCAGAGCAGGAGGCAAGGGGAGGCAAAGGGAATCCTTGGCTGGGAGAGGCAAATGGAAACAGGTATTTCTGCTCTTTCTATGGATGCAAGCGGCTCCGTCAAACGCACTCTGGAAAGCCCACACAACTGCTTGCCATACAGATTTGCATCTCCAGGAACAGCCGTGGGATGCCCTTTTCCTCCCCATCCCCAGCAGATCAAAGCCAAGGCTGACCACCACCCTACTGGGTTCAGGGATGCCACAGCAGTTCCCTTTTAAAGGTAATATATTGAATTTATACCAAGAAATACTTGAAATGCACACATGCTGCCTTTTTGAGTAACCGATCTTTTGCTTAATGCAGCAAACTAAATTGTGTTTTTTCATTGTGTAACTTTTTAAGAAATGAGGAGCAATGCAGTGGAGAAGCTGGTCAAGCTGCTGGGGACCACATAATGTTCTGCTCTCCATGCAGCATGTCTTTAGTAGGACACAGTTACCCAAGGACTGCTTGGCCACTGGGCACTTTGGCATCTCTAACATCTTTTTATTTTTAATCCTTTTATTCCCCTGCCCTTTTTTAATTTATTTTTTAAGACTCTGCTCAGCCTGTAGGATACAGTCTCTTGAGAAGCCACAGGCAAGCTCATCTTTTTTCATGCCAACAGCTTTCCCTCTCTTCCTCTTCACATTACTCTTTTCAAAGTTTTTAAAAAAAAAAGTACCCACTATTCAGATACTTAAAGAATACAGTCAACTTCTACTTTAGTAGTACCTAAAAGAAAGTATTTCTGCTAAAACAAAAGAAAATAAACAGGATATCCTCTGATCTTTTACAGGACAGTAGCAGATTTCAGTAAGGCTCTATCTAGCTGGAGCAATATAAGACCTTACTGGAGGCTTTTTCCTTTGTACAACTATTCTCTAATTAATCTCAGGAAGGGGAAAGAAAAAAAAATCAACTAGGTTAGTTTAAATAGGCGTTTTAAATTTTGTCTGGAGTATATTAGGGAATAGTATATATAAACATATAGAAGCAGCACAGTGCAGCAAGAGCAGTAATGCCAGGAGGGAAGATGGCAAATAGCAATTAAGTCTCAAGCTGTTTGCAGCCTAAATACCTATCAACACAACTGAGTGCTCTGATGTTATTATCTATGCCGGGTGAAATCAAATAACATTACAACACAAATCTCACTAATACCTTGCTTTTGCCCTACGTTCAGTGCTGATGTTTAGTAAAGTAGTTTCATAACTGATCTATGCTAACAGTGACCTGCTTTAATGCCGTCTTGATTGCGTTTAAATACTGACAATTTTTAAGGGCCAGGTTCATTCCTGCTCTACCCTAATGAGCATCTGAGGGATGTTTGACTTGATCTCCCCAATTTGATTTCACAATCAAAGCAGAGACCAGCCAAGAGGCATGAGGACTGTATCACACAACTGTTTCATACCGTAAGGCAGACATCAAAAATAAAATTTAGTTATTGACAGAACGAATTGGAGAGGAGCTGAATGACTTGCTGCAGAATGAAATCACAGACACTGGAGATGAGGTCAGAAGTCTTAGGTCATCCAGTCCACCTTCAGTCAAAGCAGGGCTGCTGTTCACCATCGCTGTTCCAAGCTCCGCCTAAATGGGCTGCTGATTTTGATACTGGAAACCCATCAGGAACATAGACCATCTTATAGCCTAATAAATATAGTCCTAGCACATGTCCTGCTCCTATTTCTGTGTCTATTAAGAGCAAAGTCTGTGTTCAAACTGCAGGGTCCTGTCATAAGGAATTGATCCAGTTCCCAGGTATGATAATTTCTTCTTATTTTTACATAAAATACAGCTGAGCAAAAGTCAATCAACAGCTCTCACTCCCCCCCCAAAAAAAAAAGAAAAAACACACAGACTTGCAGATATACCTGCCTGGGACACGCCACAGAAATCACAGCGAGCACCACACTTTGCGGACTGACGGATGCCAGCTTGGCTGTCACAGCGAGCACCGGACAAAGGAAGCTCCAGAGCCAGAAACGGGAGCCCCAGCTTGCGCTGGAGAGCCACAAGACTCCACCACAGGTGCTGACTAGCATCTCCCACTAGCTTGGCCTAGGAGGAACAGGAGCACACGCTTACCATGGGTCTCAGCAGAAGAAAGCTCTTTCACGGGAAGGCTGGTAGGGAAACAAGCACAGGTTCAAGGCTTTCGCAGATGCCCATTTCTCATTTTCCCTCCCCACGCCTGCCCATGAAGCGAGAGCTCAGCTCCTCTGCACAGAGCCTTCTCCATTCACACCTTCTTGCAGAAGACCCCATCTCCCCATCTCCTCACCAGATCCCCAAATGCCAGGCTAAAAAAAAAAACCACATTGTCTTCCCTTTGCTCAGCACTGTAGCAGAAAAGAAAACAAAACTTGGGAGGAAAACGAAAAAAGGCAGTTTGTCACAGCCCTGCCTCTCTGAGGTCCCCCATCTCATCAATCTTTTGGACCCCCTCCATGCACTAGGCATGGGGCCACCCCAGCATACAAGGGAGGGCTTGAACCTCTTTCTGCAACAGGTCTGGAATGGGGACAATTCAATACGATTTAGGGCATGCAGCTGATGCTTACTGTCTTGCAAAGGCATGATTTCTGGCTTTATAAATATCACAAGTAAGGCGCTGAACTCAGATGAAGAAGAACAGACTACTACAAAAAAATACAAGAGACCAGAGATTCAGAGATTCCAGCTCCGACTCCCCTTTCAGACACCAGCTGCTAATAAGACACTGGAAGAAGTAAAAGAGCGGAGGAAATACATAACACCACTTTCCTGGGATCATCTCCCATTTCCCAGCAACTGGCATCTCAGGGACTTCTTGAACAAAGCCAGTAAATGCACACATTGAGGTCTTTGCAGGATCATGACCTAAATAACTCGAGGGCAAGGGCCTGAGAGCTTGTCTTTGCCTTTTCACAGCAATCACTCACCTCCTGAGCTTTGCCACTTTGGCCCATTTTTGTGGGTCTGTATTTCTGATGCTGCAAGGCAAAACTTCATCTTATGATTAGTGTGAATTTCTGGGCTATGTTTTTAATCCACTTATTCCTGTACTATAATATAGCTTGAAAATGCTACCGCACAGGACGTTATTAAAAGTCTTTCTAACCAACCAAATCCAATAATTTGGAAAAATAATAAAACCAGCATAAATATCGATACATATATATGTAAAAAAATTACATACACTTAAAATAGCTAAATATGAAAGCAGAATCAAATAGGGACATCACAAGAACGTCACTGTTTTTCAACTACAAAGCCCCTGGCCACGGATTCCCTGCTTGTTCTGCAGGACTTCTGTATTGATATTCCCCAGAATAATTCCCAGGCTTTCAAACTATCACTTTCATACTGTCATTTCACTTCCAGTGCTTTTGCTTCATAGCTAACAAAATCACCGCTGTAAAACTTTGCTTTTTGAGGCCAAGATGGGAAACCTTGTATTAGGTTACTGGTTCCCTCCCTTGCAAAATAGAAATAGAGGAAAATGCCATTCCAGGAAATCAACATTTTTAAAAAGGACCAACCCAACAAAGGCAACTGCTGCATGCACTGTTTTTCTTCCCCTTTGAGTCAGTAACAAAGAGGAAGGAAGGAAAAAAGAATAGAAAAAAATAAATGCCAGGAGGAGGTCTGGACGCAGAACGGACACCCCTCGGGAATTCACCGGCCAGAGGAGGGGATGTAAACCGCCGGGCATCGCACCCAGACTCCCCGACCGCTGTGTTGGTGTTTACCAACACTTTGATCCACAGAAACAGGGAGCCACATTGTCCGCCCCGCGCTCACACCACCCGTCCCTGGATCCCAGGAAACTCTGCCAGAGGACAAAACAGTGTCGGTTACACAAGAGAGGCGCAGAAGCAAATATGCAGCAGAGGGGGAGGAAAAAAATATGTATCTATATATTCAGTTCAGCTGTACGCTCTCCTCCTGCTCTCAAAGGCAGCTCCAAGCCAGGCTTTGGAGCGGGTTAACTTTAAAGGGCACTGGAAGGTGCTGACAGCCGAGGTGAGCAGGGCTCTCCTGCGCGCACACGCTTACCCGCCACCGTTGCCGGCATCGCCAAATCAGATGTCTGCGAAGCACAAGCAATTGCAGCAATGATACAGTTAGAGAAAAAAATCCTGATGTTTTGTACTAAGGAAAAAAAAAATAGTATTTCGCAGCGGCATCCTAGCACTGATCACGTAAGAGACCTGAAAGGCACCTGACGGAAACAACAAGAAATAGGGAAAACGAATTAAAAAAAAAAAAAGAGAGACACGCCAAAAAAAACCCGAAGCCGCGCGGGCAGGACCACGAAGTTCCCTGTCAGCCCTAAGCGACTTTGTAACGAGGCTCCGCGCTCGGCGGGCAGCGGCGAGAGCCCCGGAGCCCCGGGAGCTGCCGGGGGCGCGGAGCAGCACGCTGCGGGCGCGGGTCGCCGCTCCTCTCCGCATTAGTCATTTTATTGTTATCGTTATTATTATTATCATCATTATTTCTGGCAGCGATGCCCAGGCGCCAGGCGCAGCCCGTGCCGCACGCCGCGGCACCGCGCACCAGCGCTTTGCCCCCGCCGGGGAATACGCGGTGCGCGCGAGCGGATTGGGGCGGGATAGGTGGAAAAAAGGATTTAAAAAATAAAAAAATAAAATAAAAGAGGGAAAAAAAAAAAAAGAGAGAGAGGCGAGCGCGGAACTCACCTGGCTTGGGATTCTCCCTCCCTCTCCACGACCATAAAACGAGGCGGGAGCCGGGGCGCAGCCGGCCGCCGGCGGGTGCAGCCTGGCAGCCGCGGGGGCACCGCGACGGGGCCGCTGCTGCGGCACGGGCACCGCGCACCCCCCGCGGCGGGCGCAGCGGGGCCGCCGCCGCCGGGCGCTGGGCAGCCCTGGGCCGGAGCAGCGGGGCCGCCCCGGGCGGGGGTGAAGCCCGCGTGGAGGCCGCCCGGGGCCGGTGCAGGAGCCGCCCCGCCGGGCCCGGCGCTGGCGGCGGCGGCAGCGGGAGGCGGCGCCGGCGGAGCACAATGAGTCGCGGCGCGCCCCCACTCCCTGCCCGCTCGGCAATGACATCACCCCTCTCGCCCGCCGGGGCGGGGCCAGCGGCCGCGCAGCCGGCTCCCCATTGGCCGGCGCCCGCCGGCACCGCCGCCTTCTGGGAGTCGTAGTTCGCCGCCCCGCCGGCCGCCCGGCCTCGCGGGGAAGCGGGGACTCCAACTCCCGCGCTGCCCCGCGCTGCGCAGCCGCAAGGAGGAAGAGGGAGAGGGGGTGTGGAGAGGGGGGTGGTGGCCGCGGCGCCATGTTGATGGCGTGGGACGCTTTTAGCCCGGGAGGAGAGACGGGGGAACCGGGTTAAAATGTCGGAAAAGGGGGAAGGGCGGGAGATAGGTGTTCCTTCGGGGGCGGGAAGAGACAGCGGAGAGGAGGAGAGGGCGGCTGAGGGGGCATCGGAAGACCTGGGGCGGCGGCCGGTTGCTCCTGGCGGAGCCGTAGGTCCCCGCACCGGGCGGGGGGCGCAGCGCTGGTCTGGGGCCTTTTCCCTGGCCGCCTTTGCGGGCCGGCGGGGAGCGGCGCCGCTGAGGTGGGTCCGTGGAAGGGGCCGCCGGCTGGCGTTGCATGGCGCGGGGCAGGCGGCGGCGTGTGTCGGGGGCGGGTGCCGCTGGTGCTGTGGAGGCCGGTGCGGCCCCTCAGGGCTGCGCGCCCGGGCGGGGGGCCCGGTGCGGTGGACGCGGCCGCCGGGGTCTGGGGCGGGTGAGAGGGACTAGCCGCACGCCGTGGTTTAAAGAGCAGGGCTGAAAGCTTGGCCTGGCCGTGCTGGGGTGGGGGAGGCTCTGAGCAGGGCTCAGGCCAGGACGTGCGCGTCTCACGAAGCAGGTGAGTGTTTGTGGTCCCCGCTGCTGGGCTCTTTCAGGGGTTTAGGCTTCGGTCTGATGTTTGGTAACTGCACTAATCTTAATTGGCTGTCATCATGTGTGGCTTATTGTGCCCAGCAGGAGGAGCTTTGTTTCATCCTAAAGGCAAATCCTGTCGCTGTAGACCACGATATTATACACTCTAGAGACGTAAACTAACATTGAAGAAGCTGATGGGATGGGTGAGGTGGTGTAAGACCTTTTAACATGGTGTGGGAGCAGCTAAGCTAACTTGCTTCTGTATTTTCTTACCTGCTTTAGCTGTCTGGTGTTGGCATGGCTTAGCCTCCTGATCAGCTTTTCGATGCTGTCTTGGGTTCAGCAAGCCCTTGAGTCCAGCGCACCTTCTGGCTGGTCTGGAGGAGGGAGGCTAGATTTTGAGCCGTGGGTTGTAGTTTCTTGGACTGACAGTCGTCCCCACCTGTACTGGTCTCCCTGCTGGGGAATGGGAAATGATCCCTCAGTCAAACTGGAGGTTAGTTAAATATCTGTTAATTTTAAGGAGCCTGGAGTTCCTTTGTTAGTCCTGAAATAGCTTGTGGAGGATCTTCGCTCAAAAGTGGAGGGAAGGCAGACATTCATTGAAGACTTATATGGTTTGTGAAATCATGTGCATGTGAAATAATGTGGTTTCTAGTTACAGCTGATTCCTGTGAAATAAAGTGCTCTATTGCTTCAAGAAGATATGTCACTGAAAGGAGCTGAGAAGAGCTATGTAGGCTTCCTGGAAGTTCTGATTAAAGCCTTATAGTGGTGTAATAGCTTGGGAAAAGGGAGTTATAGCCTTATGTTTTTAAAATACTTATGCTTTTCCTGGAGGTAAGTACAGTGCATTTGCTCAAGATAATGCTGTGCAGTAGTAGTGCACAGCACTTGCCCTATGGTACGACCGAGTCACATGTTGGAGGGAGGCTGTCATGAGAAATGTTGTGTGATGCAATTATGAATTAGTTAACCTAAACCTTGTAGTCTCTTAAGATTTGTTAAAACTACAGCAATACATTCAGGTCTTCCATCTCCTTAAATCCAGTTCCCTCCAGCTTAAAAAAAAGGGGGAAGGGGGCATGAGGGGGAAGACCAGTTCTCTGCCTTCCCCATTCATTATCCCATAAAATGTCAGTTGTGTTGGGAGAGGAGCTGCACCTTACATAGCCACCCTTCTCTCCCCACCCAAGCTTGTCCAATTTTGCCGTACTTATTGCTGGAGAAAAGGAGTGGAGGGAGTATAATAAATTTTTGCTCACATAACTTTCAGTAATAATTGCACATAATTGAATAATTCTGAATTAACAAATGTAGCCTCCTTTGTTTCTTTTCTTACTCTGTGTTCCCATTGTGGATGAATTATCTTTGGAGTTAGTTTGGCTTGTTCGGGGGGTTGGGGGGGAAGGGCCATTTTAGACTTTAAGCTTATGCTTACATCAGTGCAGCTGCTCATTGAATAACGATGGTAAGTATTGTGATGGCGTAATTGAGGGGGGTCCTATAACTGGAAAAAACCTCACAAATGCTAAATTTTTATCTAAGACAAGTCTACTGGCTAATGACTGTTTACATTTTTAGTTAAATTGCTTTAGCAACAGCTTGTTACACATGCATTGATTTCCTGCCTCCCCACCTGTTTCACGGTGATGCTGCTCTGGAGAGGAGGCATGGAAACGTTGCTTTACAAATTCAATTATTTCATTTCTTTCAGTATTTCTTTGCCTGAAGATGCTGCTAATATCAGATAACAGTTGCTACAGCCCGTTGAAACATGGAAATAAGGAATCTCTGGCAAGAGACAAGTACAATAGAGTTCTGCATGTTTTATAGGTCACTTTCATCAGTGTGGGGATGTCTGATATTTGTCCATGTATGGATTTTCCTCATAGATTACAACTTGTCAGAGATTCTCATGATGAAACCTGTGTCACATGTCTCAAACTTGCATATTCTCATCACACTGTTCACTTTGAAAGTGCTAATGTCATAGTCTCTTTTGTGACCCAACAGGTCTTAATTGCAAGATCTACAACAGGTGTACAAGCAGTCTGCAGCCCTATTGCAGAAATACCTGTTGTCTCAATACTTCATATAAAAAGGCTTAAAGTGACTTGAAGGCCTGCCTTTGGCATTTCTTAAATACGTAGGTATAGTCTGTTTTAATGCCATCTATGAAAACTTAATCCACTCTATATGGTCCTCAGGCTACTATCGTGTTACCTTTGTTTGTCAGCATCCTACACTGCAGAAACTGCAGGTTGTCTTTGCTGCTAAAGTGGTTTTAGTCACGTGGGTCTTAGGTAAGTAGCCACCTAGTGTCCTGAGAATCACTGGAAGGGGTTGGATGCTCCTGCAGGAGGGTGGGTAAAAATATGTGGCTACTCTGCTTGTCTTCTCAAATTGCTTAGCCAAGGTCATATGTAGCAATCTGGCTTCATATCTGTGCTTTCATTCTGACAAGATGCTTGCTTTTTATGAAAACTTCAGGAGGTTAGCTGCTATAAATTCAGCCTTTACTAGATAGCCTACTAAACAGGCTTACTAACTGGATGAGAAGTATATAAGTTTGAGATTAAACGTACATGAAATAAGAAAGGATGGATCTTAGGATTCACCTGAACTGTGTAAGTATGCTGTGTCGTAATATGTAATTTTTAACGTGTCTGGTGTCATGGTACATCCATGTCAGTGCACCATGGCTAACTGCTGTCAAAATGTTGGTGTTTTCCGAGTTCCTGCATATTAATTGTCAGTCCTTATTGTAATTTCTTGCCATGTAAACTAGCTGGGGTAGAAATTTGTATGTGCTCAGTTTTCTTAGTTACCTAGCCACAAAACTTTGTAGGAGCTGCCCACGCTTTTTTGGCTGGGAACAAGGTGGGTGGACTGGGAAAGAAAAGTGAGAGCCAAGAAACTGTTACAGACCATCACCATTTTAGAGTTTATAAGGAGGGAATGGGACAAACTATTTCACCTTCCAATTACTGCTCTGGTTTTAGAAGCTGAAGAAACTGCTCTTAAGGTTTTTTGGTATGTGATGGCCTCACATAGGACAGCTTCCTGAAGAGTTACTGGGGTGCTGCAAGGTAAAAGTGAATTCAGCTTGAGATAAATACTTTTATATACCATATAAATACTTTCATATGGTGGTATTGTTTCCCAGTATCTTGAGGATATGGAAAAAGGGATCTGTTTTTAAATATATTACTGTCTACTTTGTTCTTAAGGAGAGAGAGTTTGGAAAAATACAGGTAAGAGCAGAAGGGTTCTGTCTGCCTTTTTAAGTGACATTGGGAAATTGCGAGGCAGATGTTTAAACAAATTTCTAGAATATAGGATTCTTGGGTGGCTGAAAACATATGTAAAGTTTCTCTGAAAATAATTTTAGTAACTGATAAAGGTGTTAACAGTTCTCTTTTTTTCTTTCAGCGCCAGAACAGTGCTTTAACAGCAGTCAAGAACTTTAAGTAGCGTGGACATGTTCTCTAATTGAGATATGGCAGCAGTTCAATACCAGTTATACAACAGAAAAGGACGTGCAGGCCACTGCAAGTCCCTGGATTCATAGGAACTGGTTTCTGAAAGAACTGCTGATTTTATCACAGATAAAAGCTCAGATTCTTCCAGAACTTTTAATTCCTGTTGACTTTAAGTGAGACCTAATTGCAGTACTAAATCAGGAAGTTATTTTTATTGTGGGCACTGGGGAAGGGGATCTGAATAGGGGACTTAGAAGTGTTATTCGCTATGATAGGTCTGGGGAAAAACAGGCTGTCCAAGCCTAAGAGATTGCAGATGTGAAAGTCACTCCTGGGAAAGCACACTAGCACTTTGCAAAACTGGCTAAACAGAAGAAACTTCCACAGTTGAGTGTGTTGTGCTGCAGCCTCTTGCTAAGTATGGATATATCTCTTCAGATAAGATGGCCTAAAGTGACCACTGGAAACCATAGGGTCACAGCTGAACTGGTTTCACATTTCTGTTGAGAGCATGTGTGCATCTGTACTGTTCAGAACCACCCAAACAGCATCAGACTTGGCCAAATAAGAGAATATTGCTCACATAAAATAATAGCCTGGCTTGGTCCACAGAACTGCTGCTGAGCTATTTGGCTTACTGTGAAGCACTGTACCAAAGACCTCCCCACCCATGGACTGCTGGAGAGTATGGCACACAAACGCAACTCGGTCCAGTGCTGAGTGTCAATCCTGTGGTTGCTCGCATTCTAGCTTTAGTCTGTGCAAAGATGTACCTGAGCAGTTAATCTGGAAAAAGATCAGCACTTGGGCTGTGTTGCTTCAAATGTGCTCTGGAAAAAGATCAGCACTTGGGCTATGTTGCTTCAAAAGTGCTCAGTGTGCACTGCACACTTCAGTACAAAACTTGCAGTTAAGCGCTGGATTGCACAAAGTTAAGTATATTGTGATGAGGTTATGCTAGGTGTGGACACCTCTGCATTGCAACTAATCCTGGAAAGGTCTATTTTTGTGTGTGTTTAAGTAAACCTGAGCTGGTAACTGACAGTGCTTCAGAGGCAAGGCTGTCTGCCTGTCTGTGCCAGAGAGATGAGACAAGCTGTGGTCTGACAAATTCTCAAGCATGGTGCCAGCTCTTACACTCCAAAAAAATAATTATTGAGCGTTACAGTAAACTATTTAAAAGCCCACTAAAAATACATTTTTTTAGAAAGAACAAATTCTAGAAAACAGGGAATGTTGTGATTAAGATAATGAGATAGTTACTGCCATCTTCCAATGCTGTTCCTCGGCCGTGTTACTAAATTGGGGGGGGGGGGGGAGAGCAGGGGGCAAAGTGAAAGTCGTAACCAAGGGTAAAAATGCAATGTTACAGCTGCTATTTTCCATCAAATTATGCACCATTATTTATGTATTTCTAAGGAAGTCCTGCAGCTACATCTATAGGCTGGGCTCCCTGACCGTACATACTAGTGCGCTCAGCTGCTCTGGTGAGTCAGATGCAGTGACACAAAATTATATGTTGCTTTCTATATGATTCAGCTTAAAATACAAGCTTTTGGAGTGTGAGTACATAAACAACAGCACACAGCATTCCTTAGCAGAAGCCATTTAATTTAGGGTAAGTAAACTCTGCACTGTGGAAAAAACGCAGAACTCCAGGGAGAGCATCGGTTGACTGTCTTTCCTGTGCCAGAATCGCCTGGTTTTGCCTGTCTTCCTTGCCGTGGATCTGTTTTTTCCCCCAAACATTTAGTTTCTGTTTCTCCTGTTGGGCCTTCTCAATCTGCTCATGTACCTGATTATTTTTTGTTTGCTTTTGCCATTTCTCTACAAATAATCTTCCTGGAAAACTGGGAACACCAGTAAGCATCTCAGGTCCCTGGCCAAGTTTCCACTCACGTGGTTTCAGTTGCTCTATTCTGTCAGGTAATTTACATGCAGCTTCCTAAGGATATAATTTAGTGGAGTGCTATTAAGAAGCTAACCTTTATGTCTTGGCTTCAGTCCACATAGGTCAGGTTTATGTAAGCTTGTTTCCTTATGATGAGTTCAGTGGCTACTCTTAAAAGTCCGTGGTTTCCTATTACACTATCCTAGGGAAAAGGCAGTGTTAGGCTGTTCTTGCAAAGACTTAAAAAAGGGCAGAGTCAGCTTGCTCTTTTCACCTACAGCATGACCCAGAATCTTCTGAATCTTGCTTTTCTATGTACGCACGACTTGAGGCTCTTACGGTGAGAAGGGTAGGCTTTCAATGAGTGACAGGTCCAATGCTCCACTGGAGCTGGTGTGCTCCAATAAAAGAGAGGTTCTTAAAACCAGCATGGATGTGTTAAACTGACCCTCTAAACTACTTTGCTCATAGCAGAGCTGATGCCCTATTCTCAGGTTTTGGTTTCATCCATACTGGAGTTGTTTTGTATCCAGTATGGCATGCATTCTTGGGAGAAATGCTATGTGAGCCCTCTGCTTTGAGCTCTCAGGGAACGTTTCACGACGTGGAGGCTTTGGTGGCATTGCTGGTCTAAGCAGTCCTTTGCTACCTTCTGCTGCTTGCACTTCTGCACCATAGCATACAGCTGTCTGGAGCTGCCTAGCAAGCTATCAGCATGTTAATCAGGGTGTTACACACCGCACCCTGTCCTGTATATGCTTTTTTTTACCCCAGGGTGGAAGTGAAGGAGGCTCATATTTGTGTGAGTTTTTAAAACCTGGATCAGGTCAGATTTAGAACACTTTTAAGATAGCAGTAAAAACAGGTGGCCAGTGTGCAGCTGAAGTTGGACAGCGTTTAGGCTTTGTTACTGCAGCCTCTGTTTCCTTAAACTGCGTCTAAGGATGCTGGGGAGCAGCAGCAGCAGTATGTCCCTTGTGCACATGCATGTTAAGCATGTTTTTTTTCTGCTTTGTAGGTCTGACCCAGCCAAGTGTTCTCCTGTATGTAGCTTTCTGACCATGCAATTGCAGCATTAGAAAACCTCATGTCTGTAAGCAGCATTGGTGATTGCTAGATGTAGTTCAGACAAATTGCAACAGGAGAAGGGAGCTAGAGTAAGATATGGAGAAGTTTTTCCCAAGTTTCTGTCCTTTAGGACTGTTAAAGAGAGTACTGATTTGTTATAATTAGGGACTTATATGTTGCCCCTACACACCTGGCTAAATGCACCTTTTATATGTAATTGAAGAGTAGATCTGCAAGAAGAGAATTAGATGCTAAGATATATCATAAATGATGGATGAAAGGCTTAATCTCAACTTTCCATGTCAACATTTTTGGACTCTTCCTGATACGGCTGAAGGTAGCTTCATTACTATGAACTTTCTCACAATGCAAATATGATTTATTGCCTCTGTTCTGATAGTAGTGCATGTTTTCCTGCTGTTCCAGAGTGAAATGTGCAGTGATTTCACTGTAATTGCTCTGCTTTAGCAAATGTCAGATAAAATAATAATTGTGTCCCCTAAGAATTTGATTATTTTTGTTGTTAACCTTTCTGGAAAACAAAGGAGCAGAAGTGAAGGCAGATGCAATCCTCAGGTGAATTGGAGGGAGGATGTTGTGCAGCCAAGTAGGTACATCTCACATGGGACAAAGGACACTGCATGCTTTACTAGTTCATATTAGTGAGATCTGTTAACCCTCCTATAAATCCGTGCCCATGAGAGCTCCTTTCATCACCAGGGTAAATTGTGAATGGAGCAACTGCTGTCCCAGTGCTACCTGCTGGAAACAAGTGGATGAAGAAGGGAAAAGGAAATTTTACTAGCTACTCCAGTCCAGTGAAAATTAACAAATTTGGTTACTGTCTTCACTGAGAACCAAAGGAATCAAGGAAGCCCTGAAGAGCTTGGCTTGTTGCCTGTAGACACCTGGGATGGAGTATCTGTTCCCTCTTGAGAACAGATTGAAAGTGACAGTCAGTCCCAGACAAATACAGTTTATATTTGAATTGTTATGTTTGAAAACTTCTAATTGTGCTTGTCTTTCCAACTCTCATCCATGAAGAGGCTGTGGGTTAGCCTTGCTGGGAGTACAGCGGCATGTGGCGTGCTTGGCCATGGAAGCAGGTATGTGTGGGGACTCTCACAAGTTTCCAGCAGCACTATCTTAAGCATTATTGCTCTCCAGAATGGATACCATTGCTGGCATTCATTCTGAGTGAAGTTACAGCCTCCTTTACATAGGTTTTTTGCCATCTAGACTACTCCAATGCTTTCATTTAGTCAGTTCTCCATTATCTGAAGGTAAATTTAGGCACAAATCATGACATGAGAGCCTTGGTTTGAAATATGCCTGCCTTCCCGTAATAGTCAGTCATACTCTCTGGTATGGGTGGATCTGCCTATTACGGTGCAATACATTTGGCAGATTTTCATTCCTCCCCAAGCAACCATGCAACTGAATTTTCTGCATACTTTGCTTATGCTGTATGTGCATGACCTGTAGGTATTCTGCACCTCTCTGAGGCAAGATGGGATGGGTACCCCAGTCTTCCTCGAATTTACTGCTCAGCAGTCAGGCAGTGACACAGCTGTGAATTCACAGCATTATTTTGCTCATGTCCATCACCCATGAATGGAATTTGGTTTTGTCACCATTTTGTTTCTTGATAATGCATAAGTGCTAAGGTAGGCTTTGTGCCAACACACAGGTTTTCCAAACTTTTTAGACCTCTTCCTCTCCTTTTCTATGATAGCTTGGCTCCCTGTCTCCTCTGTACAGTATGCTTATTCAGTGCTCAATCTGTAGTTTATGCCCTAATGTGTGTGAGAAGCCCTAGGATAATTTTCTGTTTGTTCAGCTGTGTGGAGCTGATGGTACTGGTAACTGCAGGGTTCCGCCTATTGCATCCCATCATTATAGGGAATTAAAAAAGAAAGCTTGTTGGAGGGAGGCCTTCTTTCCCTTTTGTCTCTTGGGAGGGCCTGCCCAGCTTCAGAGATGGAGCGATGATCACCCTACTGAACGGGCAGCCTCGGCTGCTGCCCTCCATCCTCCCCTGCCCGCGGTGGTGGGACAGCAGCACCCAGGGCTGCGCACCATGTCACGCTGGCTCTGCACCCTACAGTGGGGAAGGTGTGGGGACAGTGATCTCATCAGCTGCCATCTTCTCCCCTCGGGCAGGCGTGGGCACTTCTGTCCCCGTGCCTTCTGTGTCTCCCTTCCAGAAGCCCATGCCCTTCCAATTTGGGAACAACTGTTCTAACAGATATGGGCCTTTAGCGCAAGCAGTTAGCCTTCAGAGACGGGGCATTGATGTGCCTTGGCATGCCACCACATGAAGCTTTCTCAGAGCTGACTGGAGAAAGCTGCTGTGCCTGAAGTAGTTCATAACAGAGGAGATGTGTCCAAGAAGTCTCGTATGTGACCTCTACTAAATTTGACCAAGTGCCTTATGTCTTTATCTTCTCTTTAGAGGCAGTGTGATCAAATATTCTTTCTTAGCCCTGCAGTGGTAATCGTGCAAGTATTAGGGTTTTGAAATCCTTTGTTAAATAAGACTATGATGAGCTCATAACACAAAGGTGGCTCTGCACTTTTTTGAAGAGTCCTGCAGGTCAGGTATTGAAGGAATAACAAATGCTAAAATTGGGTCATAAATCACAAGAGTTATTGAGCTCAGACTTCAGAGGATCTGGATCCCATTCTGTCACATTTAGTGGGCAAATTGTTTACACCTCTCAGGACTGTTTTGCTCTGGGTGACATCTGTGAGTCTCTAGCTGCTGTGTTGTTGACACCAACAGTTTTATTCTACTTTGGCATCTTCTGTCTCTGGGGACAAAAATCTTCTAGTTCTCATTAAATCTCTGAAAAAAAATAGATCTAATAACACTTAAGAGGTAGATGAAAAGTACTTTCCATGTGCTGAGTTTCATATTTTTAATCTTATTGTTTTAAAAAAATGTAAAGTAGCACTTTCCATTTCTTAAACTGGTGATATCTGGAATAAGGACAGGAGCTTATTTCCGTGAGGTTAAATAGACCTCTTCAGCCATTTGTTTCAAATGCCTCATTTAAAGGAAGACAAATACAAAGCAGAGCAATCGCTCTAGTGTCCAGAGGCATAACGCATCCACTCCAAATACTTTCTCTTCTGTAGTGCTCAGTCACTTGGAATCATTTCCTTGCTATTTTCCAGGAGACGATGACTCTTGCCTGATGCTCACTTAGCCGCTTTTCTCTGCGTAGACTATTAGAATTGTAATTGGCTATATATTTTAAAGCTAGTTTCACACTTGGTCATCAGTGACAGTTTATTGAGATTTAGATATTCCTTTTTCCAAGCTTTGCTGGGGCAGCCTTTGATGAATAGGCGCTGGGTGGGGTTTCTTTGATTCATAAGGTGTGTAATTATTTCAGCTTCAGCTTTTGGATGGCAGATTTTTCTATTGTCTTGGAATGTGGCACTAAAATACACGGTATGATCAAAATTCTGGCTTAGGTACTCTTGCTTCATAGCCTTAAGATGGCAGAAACTTAAAATTTTCAACCACCTGATAAGACAAAAATACCATTTTGCAAATGTGACGTGAAGACACAGGAGCCCAGAATTGCTAGAAACCAACCAGTCACCAGCACTGAAATGCAGCAGCAAAAAAACATCACTTTTCAGCACGCTGAGGAAACCCAGCCCTTCTTACGTTATGCCTAAAGTGTTCTGCCTACAAATTATCATCCCTTGGAAAACTAGCTGACAACACTTTAAAGAGGAAATTCAAATAATTAGCAATACATCTATAGGGTGTCACCATTTTAACACACTAGTAAGTGCAGAAGGCTACCACTCCCACTTTAATAAGGGTTGTCTTGGAAGCAGTTTCATTACTTACAGATAAAATGTAACTTTTTCAACCTTCCTGTAATACCACAGTTTTAACTACTAGGATATCCATTTTCATACATACTCTGCGGTCACTGAAAATGTTTCATTTGCTTTTCTACATCCAAGACATAAAGGGGCTTTGTGTTATTTCTTTTAAAAAAACAATCAAATTCGTAAGAGGGAGCCTTGATGATTTTTTGTTAAGACAGGAACATGAGACTTTGATTTTTTTAATAAAATGAACGTATGCACTTGCTTATAGAGTCAATGATCAGGCAGGGATTGTGGTTTACTAGCCAATCTGTTTTGTTTACAGAGCAACAGAGAGAACATGGATCACATCACCAGTCATAAATCCTCCTCTTAGTATCTTCTCCCCCATCACGGACTCTCCTAGGGTTGTGGCCGTAAGTTTAAACCTGACGGTGCCAGGGAGGGCCGGCTGCAGCTGCAGTGTGGGTGAGGGAATGGCCGCGTTACCCTGCGGGGTGCAGGACCTGGAGCACACACGACGCCCCGTAATGCCCATGGGCAGCGAGACGGCGTGAGCGTCTCCATCGCCCATGCTCTGCACCACTCGCTTCACGCCTCTGCTTGAACTCTCCTGTGTATCCAGATACCACACGGTGCTGCCAAATGCACGTAGGAAGTATTGGGCTATGGCAGCTTTGAAATTAGAGAGGCTGCTGTAACTGCTGCTGCTGGCCTATTGTACTTGTGGGTCTCTACCAGCAGAGGGTGGCTCCAGCAGTGCTTCAACACTGCTTTAATGTTTTTTCATTTTATAGTCTGAGTGAGTGTAACAGCCCTACTGCTTCCTTTTTTTTCCTAATCCTCCAGTTACTTTTATTTAGGAATTATATGACAAAGTTTTTATCTGAGCTTTTTTTCATTTTGCTTTGCGTGTCTGTAGTTCTTCCTGCTGAGAATAGCTAAACATTATACATATACATACAGGAGCCTGCTCCTAAACATTATTTGTGCATGTATAATTACTCTCATGTGGAGTCCCAGTATTTTTGACAGTTAATGACTAGACAGTTAATTATGTGAGTAGCTATTATGCAGGAATGAGCTCAATTCTCATGCTTGTGTTACAGTGAGACTAATTTGTCTCTTGAGATGCTTGTGACTTTCTATTGATTACGGAGGGATCAGAGGCCAGACTAGCACAAAATTATACTTCTAACCTCCACACCAACCTTAGATAAGTTTTGCCCGTTGTGTCTATAGGCTGATGTTACTAATATTGGGAAATACCCTGCCTAATTTTTAAAGGCCCAGGGGTACTTATCAGTACTGTGATCTGATTTCATATCCAGTGGCATAAAGTGTGATAGTTACTCATGTAATTACTAGGGAGTCATCAGCTTTTCTGAAGTCACTGGAACTCCATATGGGAATAATTGCACATGTATAAGTAGTTCAGGCTGTTGTTGACTGAAGATCTGTTAGGAAGTAATACATGGTAAAAGGTAGTAATAGTAAGTGATGATGGAAAATTTATCATGTTCTAATATTTAGTGATTCATATTCTGTGTTAATGTTCTGCTGAGGACTTTCCTACACAATATTTAGATGTTTTTAAGGGGTTTGAACGAAGATTCAAAAATACCTATCCTTGATTTCAGTTGATTTATCCGTCAGCTGGAGTGAAGGGGCTCAAAGTTCAAATCAGGCTGTAGTCAGCTGTGGAGAGTAGATTTGGTGAGTCAGAAAATCTCTAAAGTAGTTTCATTTACTTAAGAGGCAAGGCCTGTATTTTCAAAACTGAATTCCTGTCTAAAGTGCTTTAAATTTAAAAAGCTGGATACCAGCAGTTCTCACTTCGGAACCATCTCAGAAGTATAGCATAGATGAGACCTTAGCATCTCCTGGAGTAGATAACATTCCTATGAGTTTGCAGAAAAAGAGCAAACTAGTGACCAGCTCAAGCAAAAGATTGAAGATTTGCAACACATCTTCCACAGTGGCTATAGAGAGTGGATAATCTCTGTCTCTCTTTTCCACAAAGCACAGGAAATACCAAACCCTACAAGAGTAGCGTTTGCATCCACCTCTTCTGCAGACATCAAGCCTTTTGAACGAGCTTTCTATGCCCACAGTACAGAACTATGTCCACAGTACAAGAAGGATGTTTGATGCATTAGAACACAGCGAAACACCACAAGAATGATTAAAGGATTAGAGAAACGGGGTCAGGAGGATAATACAAGGTTTCAGCAGAGACAGGGGTCCACAGGGCCACAACAGTTTTCCAGTCCGTGCAAACTGTATAGAAGGATCTGCGGGAGTTTAAGTGTGCTCAGCAATTGAGCTCTGTGCAGGGTTAATAATACAGAAAGTCTTGTCTGTGATCTCTGACTGTAATGACTTATTAGTATACCTATCAGCTTTCAGGTTATGGAAATGACCTATGATTTATAAAATAGCCTCTTCCTGTTTGCAATGCTTTAGTGAGATATTGAGTCATCTCTAACCCTTTAGCCTTCCCTGCACAGCTTCTTTCTCGTTTGCTCTCTGTCCCTCAAAATTTGGATTGATGAAAGTGGACAATGTTTATCCCCACCCCCCACCTCCCCTGGGAACTTGTCTGAATTTTATCAGTTTTGGATGAATTACTGCCTTTTCCTGAGAAAAAGTGTTATGAGTTACACCACTGATGATTTGAATCGTAGTAAAAAATAAGTTGTGTGTAGTTTGGGGGAAATTAATTATTTTTTTGATTTTTTTTTATTAACTACTTGCATTCACTGCAAGATCTAATCTTTGATTTCCTAAAGTGAACTTGAATTATGTCAGAGTTTTAGCCTTTACCCCTTTCACAGAGGAGACAAATTCTGTTTTGCTTTTGTTTTTTCATATGATGACAGTCCAACCTATGCAGCTGGATTAATTGCGAGAAGGTCATGTTCTAGCCTCTGCTTGATAAGAATGTTCTTTGGCTTCGTTAAACAGGGCCAAACTATAGGGAACTATATGTCCTAAAACTGTATGGTAGAGCTGTAGATACTAAGACCAAATTCATTCAAATCTATGAAATTGTATCCATTGATGACCTTCTCTTAGGATCTAGTTCAATTCCTAACATGGTTTTGGTTCCACCTACTGAACTGAAGTGAGTTTTATTACTGTGTAGCAACAAAACCCTGCCATCCAAAAATCTACTTGCCTATGAAAACCTGCTTCACAGATCACAGTCCCTATAAAGATTTTTTTCTGCCCTGTGTGCAAACCCTTCTGGATTTTGTAGGACCTGCACTGATTTGTTTGTATGCTCTGACTTCATGCCCAAAGTGTGTCATGGCTACAAACACTCCAGTCTTCAGCTTTTCCAGCAAGTTGTAGGCAGCTTCCCAATTAGCATACTGACTCAAAGTGGTTTCTTGCTCAGAAAAGAGTTTGTGTGGTGTGAGAAGGCACCTAACTCTTCTCCTGTAGTGTGATGAACCCAGGTGCCCAAGAGGAGGTTCTGGATTCAGCTGGAAGATAGATGTTGCAATGCTCCACCAGATCATGTTTCACTGCCTTTTGGATTGAGCTCCTAATCCTCCTGAAATCTCAGCAGTAAGGTATCTGACCCTTTGAAGGGCCCTTCGAAGGATGAGATGGAGAAGGTTTCTGAAAACAGGACATAAATTCTTTAATCAGGCTTGCACAGTTGGAAATTTTAGCCTTTTTCTGCAAAATACAGCATAGGTTAAAATAAAGCAGGTTGGATGTTCTCATTTCTTATTCACAATGGTTCCATTTATTTTAATTTCAACTCTGAAAATATAGCATCTGGCTATGAGCTTCATTTACAGTGGTTATGCAGCCTGATGTGTGTGCTGAAAAATAGCAGGAGACCGCAGAACTACGTTATTCCTTTGTGCCAGTGAGATGTTCCTGTTCATCTCTTGGACAGTGTCATAATTCACTTAGTGGTCTTAGCCTCTATGTCTGGGCTGTTTGAAGCTGATAATGTATGACCTCATGAATAATCTATATGTTAGTTGTATAGTCATTCTGCCTTCCTAGAGGCAAGTCTTTTTTGGACATTATCTCACAGAGAAAGAGAAAAGAAAACAGAACAGGAAAAGTGGCATTGAGAGAGCCAACAATTTTCCAAATTTGAACTACATTGCCTTTGCATACTGACAATTTACAATTGCTTTGTCAAGTTACGGAAGTTTTCAAAATCTTTGACAAGGAAAATATGAATGTGACATACTGTTCTTTCCTTATGGAACATTTTAATGGCTACGCTCCACTTTCTCAGTGGGCTCTTACTTTCTTAGAGCAGGAATTTGTCGCTGCTTTCTTGATTTGGAGGAACTCGCTGCCAAAGTCAACAAGGAAGGAATTGACAGGATGGACTTTAGCAACAGGGAAATTGTGACACGACTGCAGAGAATGTATGCGGGGAGGAGGGGCTATTTCTGTTTCAAAAAGCAATTTCTTACTGGCAAAACAAGTTCCACTCTTTCTTGCAGATGTCTTGTCTCTGTCTTGCAGAACCGCTAAGATGTTTCTTCTTGTCAGAAGCCAAAGAAGAGAGATTTACTATAGTAATAATATCTATACACATGCTATTTTAACTCAAATCATTCTGTTTAGCTGAACTAAGGCAGGTTTTAAAAACAGCCAGAACTGTAATAATTAGAAGTCTTTGCAGTTGTTATAGGGGTTGTTTTTCTGCTGAGTTCACCCACATGCTGCAGATTCTAAGACAAAGGAAGGAAGTACGCATTGGTACAAAAGCACACTAAAATATCACTCATTACCTTCTGCTGACTGGTCATGGGTGATTGGGGCCAGGCATGTCAGTTTTCCAAGAGAAGAGAAGTCACGGGTGCAAAACCTGAGTGTATGGAAAATAACATTTTTTATACTCAAATATCCATGTTAAAGCAATGAAGGTGCTAAGCACCACACAGGGCAGTCATATCTTTTGGAAATGTAGCTAAACACAAGTGTGCAGGAGTCCAAGATCTCACTAAAGCAGTGGTGAAGCTGGCAGGCAAGTTCTCTTCTTCTCTGCTTGCTCTTCCCTGAAACACTATGACCAAAATTAATAATTCACCGTGTCTTCCCAAGCCTGAATATTCACTCATGCACAAAGAGAAAAACTGGAAGACTTTTGAAAGCACCCTGATCACTGGGACAAAATCTTGGTTAGCTATGAGTGGAATGTGCTCTTATAACATGCAAAACAGCCTTAAAAAAAAAAAAAACAGTGGTTTAGGTCAAAAGCTAACAAGATGAGCTATGAGTTCTTATTACTTCCCATGTTTCTTCATAGTAAACATCTGGCATGGTTTAAAAATGCTGAGAATGTGACAGCAATTGACAAATAAAGACTGGATGTTAAGGAGATACTGCGTTCAGTAAATTTTAATTGTTTTTGTAAAACACAACTGATGCTGATGTAGGTCTTGCATTTGCAATCTCAACCAGAAAAACGAGATTAAGTTTTCTCTACCACGACCCTTACACACCTTGCTTTTCACACTTGTGCAAGCACACCTAAATGGGCCACATCCCAAATGGCTTAGGGAGAGAGATCCTGAGAAATTACAGTTCTTTGAATTTCTTGTTTTCAACTTTGTTTTAATGAAAGCATGTTTCTTATTTTTAGTGTGTGCTCAGTGTATGTGTATATGTGCGAGACCACGTTTCCACTGTTGTTATTACTGGATTTGTGCACTACCAGTTCACTGAGCACAGAGGTTTGGTTCCAGTTAGGTGGAGGCACGTGACGGCGTTTCTGTTGAATTACTCAGAATCTGTGGTATGGACGTAATAGCTGGTGGAGGATAGGTGATACCTGATGTGACATAAAGTGACAATGGCACAGAGAGACAGTAGCTGTAATCGCATTAAGCACGCCAGTACAAAATTAAACCAGCAAAACTTTTGAAGAAATTTTAACTGGCAGCATGAGTTAAAGCTGGATGTGCATAGTGGGTTATGGCATATCTAGCCTGATACAGAGGACTCTAGTGTGGGATTTATTGTGTCATCAAGCCACAGCCAGAGAGAAAGAGGGTGAACTGTATCTTTTATAGTTGCTAAAAATGGAAAGCACTCTGTCGCTGGTATGCTCTTCTCAGTGAAAAAGCCAGTGCTATTTGAAAACTGCTGTTGGAGATGATTCAACCATCATTTGCATGTTAAATCTCTGAGAAGATTCTGTGTTACTGCATTAAGTAAGGGAAGAAGAACAATAGCAAATTGGTAACATGCATTAACAGTGAGATTTAAGGGAGATGCACAAGCATTTGTATAACTGTATTTCATTGAGCTAAGCCAGGGTACAGTTATTGTTTGCTTGGATCATTTAAGTGGCCTAAGACCTAAATATATACTTAATATCATACAGCCACTTCTGCTTGTCCCCCAGTGACATGTTAACCATGTTAATAAACTCTACTAGCTAAATACTAGCTGGGTTTTTCTGGTTAAAATAAAACCAGGTCTTCATTACATTTTAAGATAAAAGAAAAAAATTCTGCCTTTCATTAGGTTATCTGGTTTATGCTGTATTAATTTGATGAGTAGATAGTTTGAATCATTAATTTATTGATCTACCTGAAATCACAGCCTGAACTGTATAGAATGTAGCGTATCGCTTTGTTTCCCAATTAGTTTGGTGAAATTGTGAGTGAATTGGGTAAGTACTTTGTGAGATTTACGTTTGGACACTCACTGTTTTTATGCAACCCATACATGGGATACAAGATCTGTTTACTTCATCAACCTGGGTCCCAACTCTGAAGGCATACATAAGCTCTGATGTGAAATCGCAAGCCTCGTCTTGTGCCTGTCTCCAAATGACTCCCTACGTCTCTTGCACTACACAGATTGTACCATCACCGACAGCATGGGCAAAGGTAACAGCTGTCTTGCAATATTGAGAATGGAGCTGTTTCTCAATTATAAATATGCGTATGTGCTATGGATTTGCTTGCCTGCCTTTATTCACCAGCATAACTCCACAGAAGATGTAGAAATGCCGAATGTACAATGAATAATGAACACCTTCCTGGATACAGAGCCAGTCTGAAACAAGGCAAAGTAGGTGACTACACAGAGCAGCTGACTTCTGCAGGGCAAAACAGTCACAGCCATTCGACCTGCTTTTTCAGCCTGGAGGGGTGGGACCTGCTTTGTTCTTTTTTGCTCATTTTATATATTGTGCTCCTTTAAAAGGCTGTGGTTTGGCAGCAGGGAGGAAGGCTGCCTCGCTGTCTTGTCTTGGATGCTGCAGCCACAGGTGGACCTGTGGAGGAGGGACAGCAAGCCTTTCTGTGGAGCAAGTAAGCACGATGGGTTGGTTGAACCATCTTAAGTGTGGGATGGGACAGAGAGAGGTCTCACTGAGGGGCCTGCTTTAAGAGCAGAAACAAGGAGGTTTTCTGAGAAAAGCAGGGAGCAGTGATGCACCAGGCCTGGGAGGTAACAGAAAGAGAAAGCTGGGCTGTGCTGAGTTTGTTGTAACCCAGGAAAGTAGCGAAGAGTTGCTCAGGTGAGAGCAGGTCTGAAAGAAAGGACCTAGCCTAAAAGGATAGAGAAAGAGGGAAGAGTCATTTGCAAACTTCCTGTTTCACCTCACTTCAGATGTTTTCTATTAAAAAAATTGTGCTTATTTATGTTCTAATAAAACCTAATAATAATAAAACCTTTCTCGAGTTAAGTGCTTTGTGTTTTGGGGCATTCATTGTAAAGAAAAACTGCAGGTACCTCAAAGCTCTCCTAACTTCTATCATAGTGCCAATACCATTACATATGCTATTACCTCCAAAATGACTTTGTCTGCCGTTAGCTTTTTACAAGGATTATGGCATGAATCTCTTAGTTACTTTCTGATAACCCCGTTGCGCTCCTTGCACTTTGTGTACTGATTTGCACATTTATAAAAGAAGAGTAAATTGCAAAACATAATGATTTGAATTTAAACGCATTGCTGAACTTCGGCCTGTGAGCTTCAGGTTGCAGTTGTGATCTTTCACATTTCCACGTGCTGGGTACAGAGGTAAAGAGCAATATAAGAGCAAATAAAGGAGAAACAGATTTGTAAAGCACTTCAGCAGAGCTAAGTGGTATTACCAGGCTATATTCATCAGTCTGATTTTTGCCCTTTTGAAGGCTTTTGTCTTTGCAGAGTGTGTAGCATGGGGCCCTTTATTACTGATGCAGAGCTTAAAGAAAGCATTTATTTGCTCCCATATACTTATTAATGTGGTAGTGTGTAATTTGTGCAGTGTTCCACAAATAACTACACAGTACTTCCTTATTCCTGTGACAGAAGCAGTTAGGGGAAAAAAGGGTAAAAGGAGAAGCAAGAATTTCTGCTAACAAGAAGAAAAAACAGTCACAAATGATCTAAAAAGATTTTATTTGAGCAGGAAATAATATTCCTGTTTACTGTTAAATGCCACTGCAGTCCAGCAATGCAGCAGCAGCTTTTAAAGTACTAGCATTCTAGAGATGTTTTCAGTAGCAATGTATGTGTATATATATACACACACACACACGCATGCACACACACACATATATGTGTACATATATATAAATATACATATATGGAATATCTAGGGTACATTTCATTTCGGAAATGGATTCTGGCACCTTTGACAGCACTGAAGTGGTTAATTTGACACAGAAATACATTCTGTTCACCATTTGTCTATAAATTAAAAGTGATGCCAAAGTACCCAAACACCATATATATAAATTGTACTCTAAGCAAGAACTGATCATGGCCAGGCTTGTAACCGATCCAGATTCCTATCTCACTTGGAACATATCCAAACTACGGTTCTCATAGTATATCCAAATTTACCAGATGCTCCCGATGTAAAGAGAACAGCTTGTTGATTCATTATGGATTGTTTGCTCATGATAATTACTTTACAAATTGAGTAACGTTTACTGAAAATACTTTTTGGACCAATGCAGTGCATTGCTGCAAACAGGCAGGGATATTGGGCAGCTGTATGTTCCTTTCCTACTTTAGCATGTAGATAAACTGTAGCTGGAGTTTTTCTCCCTGCTAGCAATTTGCTCAAGTGGATTGTAAAAACGCTTGGGAATTAGCCTGGGAGTTTTATGATAGTCTTGGAGGAGAACACTCTGAGTACTTCTTTAACCGCCCCTGCTTAGGTCAGCAAGTAAATCGTTTTTCTTCGGTATCTGTGGAATCCTGGGAAAGGTTACACTTCAGCTCGGCATTACTGGGACAGCGAGAGCTTTAGGCACCGCCTAAACCTGAAGTAGTCCCTGTGGTGCTATCGTTCAGCTTTGCGGCTCCCAGGAGTCCCCCATCCTGCTTGCCCCCCGCCCCCCCCCCCCCCGGCCACCTTGCACCTCCCCCAAAACTTTGCAGCACAAGCAGGGTGGCTCTGCTCCTCACATACAGAGATGACTACTCTGTCATAACCAAAATAGGAAGCTTTTTCTGAGAATCCCTTGGCACACGAATGCAGCCGCGATGCTTTGGAGCTCCTCTGAAGCTGGATGCGGATGGGGCACTCTGGCTTGGAAGTCCTCAAGAGCAGCATAAAAGGTGTGTAATCATGTCCTTCTGCTTATTCTGGCCCTATGTAAGACAAAGCTATGTGTCACAAGCTTAACATTAAAAGGACTAAACAGGTCACTTGGTTCCTCTTTAATTCTTTTAATCCTCTAACAAGATACAAAATAGGCTTAAGTCAAAAAGTGTCCTTTAATTTAAAGGGTTGCTAGTTTATCAGTTTTGTGGTGACAAAAGTCCTCCCCTAGGAATATTGGTTTCGCAGAAGGACTGGTATTATTCCACCTGGAGTAATATGCCCCCTTACTCAATATCCGTAAAGATTCCTGGGAGTCAATTGCAATCATAGCAGCGGGAATAGTCAGACTGGGGTTAAACCTTCCAGCCCACACAGGGTAACAGGAAAATCCTGTTCGAAGAATAGGGGAAGAGTCTATCCCGGAGAACAAGAGATAATGTGCCGATAATGCTGCAGGCCCTCCACCCTCTGCGTGGTTACTCTGGTTTAAGTAGTGATCACAGAATCTGGCCCACTCTGATTCTTTACATTCTTTTATATCCTTTTATACAGGAGGGCTGTCCAGAGTGGGATAAGGAGAAACGGGTTTCTTGGAAGCTCTTACGTCACTGAGCTAGCAAGAATTTTGTTTAATGACCAAATATAGGTCTCTGCAAAAATATGTTTTATGGCCCAGGTGTGAGTCTTCTTGTCTAGATGGAAAACCAGGGAGGGAAGAGCTCCAGGCCTGTTGTTAGGCAGATGGATAGCGGTGCCAGCCGGCCAGCATGGGAGTGGGAGGAGAGAGGGCCTGGTTTGGCCCCTTCTCAAGGCCCCATGAGTGTAATGCTGGCACATAGCTGCATTAAGTAAGAGTTAAAATGCCATCCTTAGAAGAGATTTTCCCTTCTCCAGCGAGATGTTGGAAACTTTTTGTAAAACATTACACCCACAAAGATTTTTCACCAAACTACGGAGCTTTGGTTGGTCTAGTAGTGTAAACAGGACCCCAACATTGACACTTCCAGGCACATGGGCAAGCGAGAAGAGATTTCTAGCCAAGAATCACAGTGTTTCTTCCAGAAAAACACCCTGAGAAGCAATATCAAATTCACTTTATGGAGCTTCCTTCTAATCTAACCAAAGAGCCAGCAAGAAAGAAGAATATCCATCTCATCTACAGATTTCAGGGAAAACCACTTTGTTTCTCATCAGCAAACCATACATTTTCTGGTGGACAGTGTTTCTTTATTTCATTAAAAAAATCTGAATTTTAATGAACTCTCCATCAAATATATAGTCTCAAAAAAACCCTTGGAAATCTTTGCAGATATTTCAGTTTCTTTATCTTCCTTTCTGCAGTAAGTAACAAAGATAGTAGTAGTGGACAACATGAATTTATCTGAGAGAAATCTTATCCAACCGAAAGGAATCCTTTTATGAATGGGTAAGAAGATAGCCGGAGAGGGGAAAAGCAGTACAGATGTCCACTTCAGTAGGGCTTTTGTCTCACATAACATTCTCATAAGCAAAGTAGTTGAAATTTCTGTCATTACATTAACAACAAAACTGCAAAACTGTTGTATAACTGTACTCAGGCAGTATTTATCAGTGGTTCATTGGCACAACAGAATGATGTACCTGCAGGGGTCTGTCTTGGATCCGCTTCTATAAACAAGTAAGGGAGCAGCTTTTCCTGTTCAGAGCTTTGTGTTCAAACAAGTTTTTTATTTTCCAATGGACTTTAAAGTGCTAGCGCAAAAACTAGGTGCTCCTTTGCTAGTCAGATCCTTACTCACAGTGAGCATGGTGTTGTGCTGGTGGAAATTCATTATGTAAATCTCTTGCAGTATTTCTAGTGGGTTAATGTAAGTAGACATGTAGCTTCAATGCCATCAGTGGGATGTGGGATCAGATGGACTTGGTCTTTGGAACTAAGAAATCAAACACCAGTCATCTTCACTTCCTTTAGCTTGGAACAGATAATAAAAACGTATTTGTAAGCATTTGGAAAATAACAAGAAGAGGGCTAGCAGCTAATATGGATTTATCGGTAGAAATTACAATCAAATTTCCTTCTATGATAGGCTAACAAGACTCATAAATAAGCAAAAAGCAGTAGCTAATAGCTCCACTTCAGTAAAATTCTTGCCTCATGTAGTATTCTCATAAACAAACCAACTGAAACTCCTGTAGGGTCAGTACAAGACTGTTTTTATTCATTATCAAAATAGAAAGGCATGTCTACAGGGGTCTATCCCACATCTGCGTTTATTCAATGTTTCCACTAACAATATGGATGATGCAATAAAAAATACATGTGTGAAATTTGCTGATGGTGCACAAGTATGAAGGCTTGCAAGAAAAAAGGAGGGTGGGATTCAAATTCCAAACACTCTTGATAACAGGAGCAACGTTTTGAAAAATTAAACTCAAGAGGGACAAGCACAAAGTCATACATTTAGGCCTGAATAATCAGTTGCAGAGACACAGGATGAAGAGCAACTGGTTAGGCAGCTGTTTTCACAGAAGGATCTGGGAAGTATAACGGATCACAAATATCACAAACAAAACATCATATTGTTGTGCTGTTACAGAAAAAGACCAACATCCTACTAGCATGCTGGTGCTGTTGTAAGTAGGTTGTGGATTCTTCATCTGTGCAAGTTTATATTATATATATTTTACATATATATATTATATTATAGTTCTCTGGAACAGAGAGATGGGTTGGATGACCTCACCCGGTTTCTTCTAGTTCTGTTTTTCTCTCATGCTGTGGTTTTTCTTGTGACTCTGGATATTTGCAATTCTACCTGTGATCGCAGACGCTGAGACATTCCTTTTGAGTCTAGTTTAATTCAAAAACTGTTAATACGCTTTGACCAACATGCCTTCCACCATCACTCGTATCTTCATACCCCTGCAATTGTTTTCTGTGGCAGCAATGGCAGTTGCACTGCTACCAGCAGCTGAAGGAGGTCCTCGCCCTGCCGTGGAGCCATATGCTGTCACTGTTCAGAGTGGAGACCATAAACAGAAGTCTAGAGCACTTCAAGCTCTGTATGGTTTACTTTACAGAGTTGGCAAGCTCGAAACATTTCCACAAAGGGACCTAGGAATGTCAGATATGTTCTCCCCAAATTAACTGTAAACTTTCAGTAAGCTGGTTAATGCACAGAACTGCCAAAAAATATGGAATATCCCACAGCCAGTTGCAGGGGGAGGAAGGAAGGCCTGCCTAGTTGTGCAGCAGCTTCCAACAAATTAACCTGGCACCCACCACCTCTGTTAGATGCAACTAACCATTGAAGAAGACAAAGGATATCAAAGAGCTAAATGATTTTTTTATTTTGATAAACATAAGATCCGGTGTACTTCTTACCAGATCAAACTGAGACATAACGGAAAGGTCAGTCCATGATGTTAGCATGAGCCAGGCCAGCTACAGTCACGTTAAACACCAACAGAACCTACACAGTGTTTCACAACATGCAATTTACTCACGAGGTTCTCGGATGATTGAATTGCTAAAGGCAGATGAGAACTCAGGTTACTCAAACACTGCTGCAGATTTCACTCCCACAGTCATCTAACCCATATTTATTGAAAACAATTGTAAACGTGGATGATGTTGCTGCTGTTGCAGAAGAAAGAGCTGAACTCCCAGACCAGAAGGAACAGCAGAAGCTTGGTTGAGGGGGGATATGCACTGAGAATCAGACTGATAGTTTGCACAGATTGGAAAAGGTCAGAGCGAGGCAGGAAGGATTTAGAACTTGTACAGAGGGGAAACCTCTCGAATTTTTCTATGGAAGAGGATTTTTCATAGTTATACAGCTTAATTCAAGTTCTAACAAGCAGTGTCAAACCTGGTTCCAGTAAAGTGCATAAACCAAACCCAAGCACCATTTTTACTGAACTGTGACAGTTGTTGACTGCTATGGTTACATAGTGGTATCTGTGCCAATGGGCACTGCTCAACATCCATGCTGACAGCCAGTAAAATCTGAAACACCAGGAGATCTTTTTCTGTGTTAATTCCCCAGTGTTTTGTGATGGCATTTTATCAGTTGGAAAAAACAGCTGCCTTCTTGGTGGCTTTGCTGCAGTGTGAGACAACTGGTAGAGTGTGAAGTGATGTGATATGAGCAGTTTTAGTTCAGTGAAGAGCCCCTCCCATTATTTTTCTGAAGAACCGTTTGACTGAGAAGGTTGCTCATGTCGACCCTTTTTTTTAAAAAAAAGGCTCTGAAATGAAATGCTTTGAAAATGTAGTGTATTTTAACAAACATGCCTTTCACTCTCTCAGGTATGAGTTCCATCTAATCACAGCTGTTTTCCTTTGAGCTGTTAGCCTGCTTATAAGGAAGGCAAGGAGAGCAGCCCAGCAAAAATGTGAATTATTTATGCTCTTGCTGAAAGCACAAGTCTTGTCACTTGAGCCTTGTTTGATCGAATGGATCTGTGCAGACAGTTTCTGTAGCAACACAGAACCTTGCCTGGCAAAATGTCACCCAATCAGTCACAGGTAATACAGAATAGTAGCTGAAGATGACATAGAAGTCCCCAAGAAAAGTACATCTGGGTTTGAGTCCCTCATTCTCCCCAAATCCAAGAAAACGCTATTTCAGAAGATGAATTGTTGGCCTGTGAACTTGGCTAATTCAGGTACCGATATCGATGTGGCTGTGACACCGGCTTTTAAAGATTACACAAGCCTTTGTGGGAACTCGGTAAGCCATTAGCATCAGGAACACATGCTGCTGTGGTCAAGCTCTTACTAGTACCCCAGCTAGGTAGAATTAGCTTAAAGGAAGATGGGGTTTGCAAAAGCCTGCCATCACACCTTTGGTTGTTACATAGACATACCAAATACTGGGTTTGGTAATATTGTCCAAAATGCTTCAGAAATCTGGGTTTTATGCCATTTTACTTAATACAGATTGGCAAAGACAGGAATATGTAGATTCTGTAGAATATGTAGAACCTGTAGAAAGACAGGTCTTTCCCTATCTATCACTAGCCTTTGATCTTGGCTCATTCCTGTCTGCAGTCTGTCTGCCTTTTTGTAAAGATGAACCTATCACAGAGAAAATGTTATGGAAATTACAAGGTGTCAAGACTATCTTGAAAAGCTCTAAAGGGCAACAGAGTAACCTATCAGTAGCTGAGTCTAGACATACTAAACATATTTTTCAGTATGTCAACACTTAAAATTTTCCTAATTATCAACCTATCAAATATCATTTATTAAATATATTAAATGTCTTAAGAAGTTCTGAGGAAGTGAAACCCAAACCACATTTAAAATGTTACACTGTGCAGAATTTTGTAAATACAGAAATGTTAATAGGTGATTCCTTCATCAAGCATCTCCAATTTAGCCCTCTGCACCACTACTCACTAGAAAAGTAAACTGAAAGCTGAGGAAGGGACAAATTGAATTTCTGTGTTTTCCAGAGTTTATAATTCCAATGTTTCCTACAGTTTGCCTGTGTGAAGAAAACAGATTCTCTGCATTCACAGTAACTTAGGTGCTTGGCTTTGAATGGGAGATAATCCAGTTATAAAAAGCTTATGGTTATTTTTTTTTTTTGGCCAGAGGTCACAAAGGTGTAATGCTAAATGTGAACGGGAGTAAAGGAAGCTTCATGAGACATGTGTAACCCAAACAAGAACTGATCTGACCAGCAGAGAATTGGGACCTGATTCATATTTAAAAGTTTTCTGATTTAGCAACACCAGGACTATAAGAAAATTCAGCAATCAATATAGCTTCGCTGGCAAAAACTTGTAGATGTGGTTTCAATGGCAAAATATCTTCTTCTGTTTTGATGTAAGCAGTATGTAGTTATTATACTGATTTAAATTGGATCCCTTCTCTAAAAGGGTGTATCAGATCTTCTCCTCTAGCTACACTGGCAAACTTTCTAGCGGAGACTGTTTTACAAATAAACTACTGAAGAGTGTGAGGCTGATAAAAGCAGAGCTACTTTGGAGACTTGACAGGAGTGTAAAGCTTTTCCCCCTTTGGGAGGAACCACAAAGAAACACTGTCTGCTTCCTTAAGTGAATCTCTCCTCGAGAACAAAGGACTCCAGTTCATATACAGAGAGCTAATTTACATCCAATTAAACCGATCTTTAAAAATCTACATGATGTTTGTTTCTTTAATATCTGTTTTTTTCCCAAACATGATTAAAAAATATGCATTTTAATTATTTTTTTACTTTGCTTGAATGAAAAGCAGCAAGAACATTTCTGAGCACCTAGAGACTGTTGTTTTTTTACTTGCCTAGCTATAAAGCAGTTCAAAGGAATTTTATTAAACTTCCCAAGAAAATTCAGCTCAAGCATAAAAACAGGTATGAACATTTTCAACCACAGCTATAAATGTTTTGGAATGTTGTAAGTTCTTGGGAAGACTTGTCACGGAGGTTCATTTTCCCATGTAGTACTATATTATCACAACTGTCCAGCAAGATTTCTTTAATTATCAGTTGCTGGTGATTCTCAGATCAAATCTACTACAACTAGGTCTATTCTAGAAGCTTTTTAATGAGTTTTAGATCAGCAAAAAAACAGAGCGGCATCTGCAAGAAAGACTTCAGCTGACGACTGTGTCACCTGGGATAAGAGATGGGACATAGTTGCGCCAGAAGCATTTCTAACTAACGACTGCAGCAAAGCTGTGCTTTTGATGGGGTAAATTCTGTGGTTTTGAGGGGTGGCTTTAAAAACACATACATGAAGTATACTTTTGCACGTATACAACATAATTACCAACTTTTCACTAGGCAGTGAAAAGGCATTTCTGTGCCACTCTTAATGAGCTGTTGCAAGAGCTGCTTAATCCATGCAGCGCTCCCACATCTCCTCACATCCCATCGGCACGGCTGCTCCACGGGCAACCTCCAGACTTCTTGCTGGCAACCTGTAGCCCTCGTTCCGGTCTTACAGGCTTCATATTAAGACCAGTAAATACAAACTAGTAGTATACTAAAGTCCTGGATGTGCTCAGGCACGTAGGTGTACTCGGATGCAGCGTTCTGCCTGTCGCGGAGGAGAGCTCACTGCCTTGCCTCGTATCCGGCTTGACGATTTGCTGATTAGTAATCAGCAAATCTGTTTTTGAGGGTGGCATTGGAGCACATGATATCCTCATACAGGCAGTTTTGCTAGTATTTTTGGTTTTGCTCCAGTAATTAGTGTAAGATAGCATGCCAACTTACAAATATAGTAGTTTCAGGAGGAGGCAGATTTCCCCACCCCCACATTTTTCCCTTAGAAGCAGAACAATATATACTGTTTTTACCAAACAGAAGTGGGTCTAAACTATGGCGCAACTCCTGGTACATGATTAATATTGGTCATGGGCAGCGTTTCTTCGAATAGCACGGACAAAAATTGGTTTTATGGTCCTAGCTTCAGCCTGCTTGAGTCAGAAAGTTTAGTTTCATTTTCTTATCTTGTGATGACACACTGTAAAAAAGAAGTGGTATGTACAAAGCACAGCATTTCTGAGTTTACAGGAACAAGCACGAGCATACGTTCTAACGGGGAGAAAAAAAAGATGCTGTTGTTTCCTTTCCCCTCTTCTCTGTTTCACAGGTCAAATTCTTCAGAAAAGGGATAGAAATATGAATTTAGAAACCAAAATACATTTTTATCTGGATAAAATGGCAAATAGCAGCCCTCACCAACATTTCTCCAGGTCTTTTTGCTCTCATTCTGCTCTATTGCAGGCATCTTTTAAAAATGATTTTTTTTCCTCACAGAGGAGTGTTTTGCAACGTGTATTTTAATGAAGCAGTCACACATGGCCTACTTTTAAACGCTGACAGTTCTGCACAGTAAATAAGTAACGTGCAGAAGCAGGGGGTGGGGGAGGGCCAGCCGCCCCGCAAAAAGCTTCGCAAAACCGGTGACTTCCCAGAGGAATGGGCTGCTGTTATCCGCCGGCAGATCTCGTAACCCAGAGCAGGGTCTGTCACTCGGACCGCGCTGGCGCAGCCCTGCCAGGGCAGCTAAAACGAGAAACACCTTCCCGACTCGGTTTACTGGGGCCACGACCTACAAACTTGCATCAGGCGTGACCGGCTGGGGTGGGCAGCGGGGTCTCGCAGGAGGGCGCAGGCCAGGCCCCCTGCCTGTCCCCCGGCACGTCAGTCCCGCTGAGGGAGTCCCGCGCGGCCCCGGGAACCAGCGCCCTCCGGCACGCTGCCCAGCTCGGCGCTGCGTCCCGGGGCTCCGGCCAAGCCGCTGCGCTCCGCTCGGGGCAGGTTGCGGCGGCCGCTCCTCACCCCGGGGGGAGGCTCAGGGCCGCTGAGGCGGCGGCCGCCGCCGCCGCCCGGCGACTCGCGGGCCGGCGCCAGGCCCCGGGCGCGCCCGCAGGCCGCGGCGTTGCCATGGCAGCGGGCGGGAGCGCGGCCGAGCCAATGGCGCGCGGGGCCCGGCGCGGCGCGGCGGCAGCGCGGGGGAGGGGAAAGGAGGAAGCGGGGCTGCGCGGGGGAAGCAATCGCCGCTCGGAACTTCGAAGAAAGGCGGGATTACGCGGAGGCACCAATCACGACTCCAGCCAGTACAGGAAGGCGGGAAGAAGCGGAGCAGCGAATGAGAAGCTGGAGAGTAAGAGAGCGCAACCAATCGGAAGCCAGAGCGCAGGAGCGAGCGCGGAGCCTCAGCGCAGGAGCCAATCAGAAGGCACGAAAGAGCGTCTGTCGCGCATCAGAGGCTGCTGTGGTGATGGGTGGGCCAATCGCAAAGTGAGCAGACGGAGCGCGAGCCAATCAGGACGCAGCAAGGGAACAAAAGGGGCTTTCCAAACAACCGCCCCCTTTCCTTAGAACAATTTCACATGACGCAACGGTTGGAGGAAGAGGTTCGCGAACCGTAGCTGCCGCCGCCATTTTGTGAGTGCTGAGACTGAGTCGGCGGCGGCTGAAGCAGCAGCAGCACCGACGGCGCCACCACCACCAGCGGGAGCCGCAGCCCGGAGGATGCGGTAGAGGAGCCCAGCGGCAGCGGCGGGGGGGCGGCATCGCTCGGCGGCGGCGGCGGCAGGGTATCGCGGGGAGGGGGCTCTCGGTCGGTGGGTCGGGTCCTGGTGCGGGCCCCGGTCGGAGGAGCATGTCGGCCCCGGAGAGCAGCGCTGGTAGCAGCGAGGCCCGGGAGGACGCGTGCCGCGATTACCAGTCGTCGCTGGAGGACCTGACGTTCAACAGCAAGCCGCACATCAACATGCTGACCATCCTGGCCGAGGAGAACGTGCCCTTCGCCAAGGACATCGTCTCCCTGATCGAGGCGCAAATCGCCAAGGTTTTTATATTCCACCGACTACTACTCCTACCTATACTGCTGGGGGGGACAGGCCGGGGCAGCGGGCTAGGGCGGCCTCGGGGCTAGGAGCAAGGGCGTGGGGGCGAGGGCCTGCGGAGGGGCGCGGGCGGAGCCGGGTAGCGGCGGGCTGAGGGGGAGAGGAGGAGGAGGGCAGAGAGGGGGCAGGGGAGAGAGAGCGAAGAGGGGGTGAGAGGGGCTAGGAGACGGGAAGTCGGGCGAGAGGGAGCGGGAGTCTCGGGGGAGGACAGGAGCCAGGTGGGGTGAGGAGGCCAGTGGCGGGCGGTGGCAGTTGGGCTCGGGAGGGGGCGGGCGGCGAGGCAGGGGGCTTCAGGGCACACGGAGGCAGCGGTGGGGGGCAGGCTAGTGAGGGGCGAGCAGAGGGCAGGTTTTCGGCGGAGTTGGAGGGCGCCCGGGGCTGTGGCGGGGGAGGAGGCACCCTGGCCGAGGCACTGGGGAGAGGGCGAGGAGCTTGGGGTCGCTGCGAGGAAACAGGTGGAGGGAAACGAGTCCCAGGTGGGGTCAGGGAGCACGGGGCGAGGCGTTGGGGGCTCCTCCTTTCACCGCTAAGCTTAAAGCTCCTTCTTCTACACCCTGCCCACCCCCCCCCATAGGGAGCAGGGGACTCGAGGGAGGGGAACAGCCCCCACACCACCCTGCCGCAGAGGAGGGGTGTTCGTAGTCGGGGAGGGTTTGGGACTTGTCCCACTAAAAGCGCTGGGAGGGCAGCGTGGCTCGGGATTTAAGTCCCGTGTAAATACCAGACACACAACATGGCGGCCTGGCAGTGACTGGGCAGCAGTACCTCGCCCTTGTAGCTGGGTTTTCCCCTACATGGAGCCAGTATTCAGTGTCTCTAATCCGGTGTCTAAACATTTAGCGATTTCTACAGTAGATGAATATTGCGATCATTAGAGAGAGGCTGTTGGGAGGAGAGATTTGTGGAGTTTTTTCCTTAATTTGAAGGATTGAAAATAAGGCTGAGTTTATAACGTACAAATAGTCCACTTTTTAAAGGTTAAATATAATGAGTTTTAAGTATCAGTTACGGTTTGGAAGATAAGACTATTTTCCCTGTGCTTACTTGAGACATTAATTGGGGGCCCCCTTATCTTTCAGAAAAGTTTGTGGGTGAAAGGTGATAATCTGCTCCGGTTAGAGAAGTGTGTGTGTGGTGGCCATGGGGGTTGTTTTGCTCTGCCTGATTAGAGAAATTTTGGGGGAGCTGGGGTAATCTGTTTGGATTTCAGGAGATCTGCGCCCTGACTAGAGCATAGTATTGTCTGTGCGTTTAATCTATTTTGGCTAGAGAAGTTTTTTGGTTGAGGATGGGGAAGAAGAAATTCTCTCTGACTGTAGAAACTGCAGCAGCCTGTAGGATCCTAACATGGCGTCTGAAAGGCACATGATATAAAAAGAAGGGAAAGAGGAGGCTCCCTCTGAGCCCAACCCAGGCAGTTGCTGACATCAGTCAGCCACAGAACACAGATGGGGGTTTACTGCACCTTTTTAACAGGAGATTTTTATGTGGAAAGGGTTGTTCTTTCACTCCCCCCTATTCTTGGCAGTCACCCCTCCCCCGTTGTTTCCCTTGCTCCCTCTGATATCAGGTGTTCATAGGCTTTTTTCCTTTGGCTTTAAATCGTGGTTTATAATGGTGAGAATTGTACTATTTAATGATGGGGAGGGAAAGATCTCTTAAGTTATTTAATCCATCTTTCTATCGATGCAGGATGGCTTTTTAGTGTTCCACAGACCTCTTCCAGTTTAGTTTTAAATGCTGCCAGTGGCTGAGTTCGGCCATTCTTTGGGGAGGTGACCTCATAATCTAATAGATCTCACCATTATATCTCTTAAAGGGCAGTGGATGTATATGAAATGATTTGTGATAAATACCAATGCTGTCAAATTTCTTCGTTTTGGGGTGATTTTAGAGCCTGCCCTGAAGTGTGTTTTTTAAAGATGTCTTAAATCCTGTATCAATGGTTAGTTTTGCCTAGTTACTGTTCGTGACTATGGTTATACGAGCGAAGTTTTTAGTTGTTCCTGGGAAAGTGATCTCCTTTGCTAAGCCACTTTTAAAAAGTGTTGCCTGGAGACAGTTTGTTTAGTGTAAAACTGAGTGGTCTGCTTTATGGTTTAATAAATGGTTATGAAATGTGTGACTGGTATTATAAAATTTGTAAATAAAAAGTGTGAAATATGTATTTGTCTTTTTATTTACCATTGTATAGTGCAGAATCTGTTTCCAAGACCCATTTATTTACAACGTTATTTTTTAAACAAAGTTTTTCACAAGTTTGTGACTTGGGGTTCAGTTACCAGATACGATTTTAATGTTGAAACCCTTTAGGAAACTAATAAAGAGCCACACATTTCCAACAATAGCTTTCATACATTATTTGAAAGAACAGTGGGAATTCTGTAATGAAGTCCTTAATATCATGCTGATAAGCTCAGAGTTAGTGTTCTTCTGTGTTCTGGTGATTATGCTGAGCCGCCCTGCTTTTTGGTTAGTGTCATGTGGGTGTCTTTCTTGTTAGGGGATACTATAGAGACTGCCTGAAAACAAAATACATTCAAATCTGGGATTCCCTTTTGTGGTTAATGGAATATGTGCTAGATATCTTGACATAATAAACATTTCCAGAAGTGAAGACTTAAATATTCCAGCCATATTTAAGTCCTGGTTCTTAAAAAGGAACACCTGAGTAGCTTATGTGAAGTGGGATTTGCTGCTAAACTTATAATTCTGTGTGTCATGTTTTGAAATAGGCTTCCTTACCAGCTTGCAGTGCTTCCATGTGTGATTGATTACTTTTAACAGCCTGATGTATAATGAAGGTGGTGGTTAAACTTTTTACAGTGCGTTTGCTACTGAATAGATTCCCCAGTGTCTCAGACTTTAAGCTTAGCTGAGTATAGTGAACTACTTCCATACATTGATGAAATGGAAGAATATAAAGTATGTCAGTAGCTCTTGGGCGTAGGTGCTGGTGAGACAGCTCTGTGTTTCACTAAAAGCTGACTTTGAAAGTCAGTAGCTGTGCACTTTTAGTGTCACTTTTTTATAATGGGAGGCATTCAGAGCAGTTTAAAATAGTATTTTTAATGTGCTGTTGTGCAGACTGTATTAAAAAAAACCAATATTTACAGACATTTTATTATTAAGTAGCTTTAGACCCCCAGTCTTTATTTTCTGAGGCTAGAGAGATGTGTTTATTCTAACACCGTTGTGTATTAGCTCATTTACAGTGTTCAACATTTGGATTAGGTAATATAACTGCTGTAAAGCATGCTTCTGATGTGCTGCAATTAGTTTTAGCTATCTTAGGGTATGCTTTTCTATCTTTTAATGTATGAAGATATATCACCTGCCTGTCTTTACTACTTTGGATGTGCACAAAGGCAGTAACCTTCCCCCTAATTAACAAGACATTCCTAAGTCCTCTTCAGTATTAAGTTTCAGGTCATGGAAATACAATGGAATGTATTTAATATGGTGTAAGTGAAGACACATTTAAGAGTGAGAAACCACCGTGATTTACCCATATAAAATACTGTTGACTCAGTGCCCCTCTATAAGCCACCTTAATTGGGAAGGAATTAAATATAAAACTGTAAAGCAAGAGCACTTCCACACACTTGTCTGGACAGTGGGGTTGTGAAGTAAGGTGTCATTAATGAATCTACTAGCCTGTCCTGTTTAAAACTAGCCTGTTTAAAATGAGCAGTGAATGAAGTTATTCTGGTTTTATCCTAAGCGTACCAGATGGTGAATGGGACTTAAGTATTATGAATGGATGTTCTTCTAAGGGGATCGCGGTCAACACACAGCTTGTAGTGTTGTCTTTTCTGTTGTCCACTTCAACAAGTCTGTGTACTTGCTGATGCTTTCTGGAACTTTGCTGTGCCATCTGCTTGTGAAAGCCAATGGTGGGCATTAAAATAATTCTGATTTCGGCCAGTAGTGCTTCGTTTACATTAGAAGTTGCTCTAGCAGTCCAGCGTCACCACACTTTTATGGCACAAGTTTGGTACAAGTCTTGAGTATGAAATTAAAAAAAAAAAAAAGCAAACCTCTTGTAACAAAGGTGTGTCCAGAGTACGAAGACTCCCTTCCCTGAAAATCATGGTTGCAGTTTGTGCGTTCATCTGTACTCTTATCCGGTCAACTCCATGACTGAATTTTGTTTGGATGTAGAACTTTGTTTGAACTGCACATTTTGCATGCATCATGAAAATCTGACTGTTGATATCTGCAAGTGCCGAGAGAGAATGGGACTCCTTGGTCCATTTCTTTGGATTACAATGAAATAACTGTGACCTATTCTGCATGTAGTTTACAAAAAGACTGTGACATTCAACATAAAACCTACATCTACGGAAGTTCACTGATTTGGGCTTTTTGCCAGAAGTCTGACTTGCGTTCTGTGAAATCCAGAAAAACTACTAGAAGTTCCTTCAGTTGCTAACGATGGTTTCCTGCTAACTTAAAATTACTTTCTCAGTGGGTTTTGAAAGGTTACACTCAGTACACTAGCAGCAATGTTGTCTTGTGGGCTTCTTTTTTTCTTGTTTTTTTTGCCCAAAGCTCTCATACACAAAGAGAATAACCTAAGATGTTACTACTTTTTTGTGGTAGACACACTGCCTGGTACTTTGAACTGAGTATCTCTTTTCCAGTTTAAGTTTTTGTTTAAAAAAAAAAAAAAAAAAAAAATCAATCCCAAGCAAATCCCTTGGTGTTTATAGTGGCAACCGAAAGAGAGGTCTGTATTTCTGGGATCGGTAATCCCTTTATTTAAAAAGCTTAAAGTATATTTTGTTGTACTAAACTTCTCAGTTTCTTCTTATTACTCCAGGCTCCTGCATCAGAGAAGCTTCCAGTTATGTACCTTATGGATTCCATTGTCAAGAATGTGGGAAGAGAGTATCTTACTGCATTTACTAAAAACCTAGTTGCAACATTTATTTGTGTATTTGAAAAGGTATATACACTTTCAGAAAAGTTCTGTATTCTAAGCAAAATTTGTTCCTGGTGAAATAAATATATGCTTTCAGTTCTGGGTTTTCTTGGGTGGTGAATTACAGGAGTTGATTGGTTTTCTTAAATCTTAGTACTGTTATGTATAATGTGAAAGGATATTTGTGTTGCTGTCAAGCATGTAAATTCTGTGTTAGCTGAAAGCCGCAAAGTTGCATTTAATTAAGTTCATAAACTTCTATAGTCTTTCTTTCCAGGCAAGATTTAATAACAATTTTTCATTAATAATTGCTTACCTGGAAGGACTTTTTGTCATGTATAGACTGATTAATTATGAATTGTTGATTTATTTTTAAGATAGTCTTGGCATTAAGACTATTAACTATACTGAGACTCAGTTTCTTCTTGTGGATTTCTCAGCTCTTGTCTCTCTCATGTAGTTGATTAGGTTAGTCTAAATTACTTTATTTGTAATGTGGCAAAATGAGTGTTTCAACTGTGAAGACTGAAAATCACTGACACCTGATACTCTTCTGGTGGTCTGTGATTAAAAAATGCTAGGGAGAAAGACTTAGAATGTATTGCTGTATGATGTTACAAATAAGTGTTCAATAATCACTCACCATCAAGAACGGCTAACCTTTTGATTCATTTTTTTGTTCTTAATCTTTAAACCTAGTGAAGTAATAGTGCTTAGTCCTTGGTAAGAAAGGCAAATCCAAGTCCAGTTTTGGAAGACTGGACTTGAATGTGTTTAAGTTGGATCAAAATGGAGGGTTAAGTTCTGTGTTTACCTGTATGCCATGATAAGAAAGTGGCATCTCATGAGTGAGAGGGTCTTTTGCATATTTATCTATCTCCACATATCAGTGAGGATCTGAGATCTCAGTATGCTTTATATATGGTTTTCAGAGGTGAAACGGTTGACTAATTAGGGAATAGCTTGCAATAATGAACACAAAGTTTAAACTCCTGTGTGTTAGAATAGGTGGATAAGTAGAAGTTGTACTTGTTTTTTTTTCAGTATTGTATTGTGAATGCTCATTCACTGAGTTGCATGTAACCTTCTTGCAGCTGGAGCTCTGGATAATTTTTTGAGTTTTTAGGTTAACAGTCTACTGAGCTAACTAGAGTGTTTTATTTATGCTTATTTAATATGTATGTACAAAGTAGCAGTCATTTCCAATAGCTTAGTTGGTGATGGTACAAGACAAACTAAATTCCATTGTTTACGTTGTTACAAATTTTGTTTTATCAGTAAATGGTCACTAAGGTATCTTTAAACACTTAATGGAGTCAGATACTTTTGCCAGTCATTTCAGCAGCTTTTGTAGTGAACTTCATACCCTTTTGTTGAAACTTGGATAGAACCGCCTCCAAAATAGCTATCTACTAATTGATTTTATTGAAGTACCTAAAAACAAACAGAAAAAACCCCAACAAACAATGTTTCTAGACTTTTGCATGTCTTGCTGTAACACCTTAAAAATAAAACTGCAGCAAAAGTCATTTAAGGGCCAATATTTAATGACTGATTTAGCATATTCACACTAGGCAGCTGCATATGTTGTGTCCTCACTTATTTATCTTTTTAAGTTAACCACTCAGGTTATCTGGTGGATTAGAAATTTACTGTAAAGCAAAATTTAACTTACTTTCATGAGATAACTCAAACTAATAGTTAATGAAAAGATAATGTAGGGACTAGACCTACAAGGGCACTTCATTTGTAGTTCACAGACAGGTGTAATTTTGCAGTTGAACTGAAATATAATTGGATTAATTTTACCTAATACCCTTTTTGCTGTTTTTACTGGAAGAAGTTTTTCAGTGACTGAACAGGTGAACAGCGTACTCTTGTTTTCGATCTGTGATTTGTTGTTCTCTTTTTGCCGGTGATTATTATATCCCATTCAGGACAGGCACTTGAATACCCTATTGTCTAAAGGCTGTAGCCTTCCAGTATTTTTGTCACTGTGTTTTTCACAGAAAATGGGCAAGTAAAATGAGAATTTTGGTAATAGAAAAGTTGAAAGAAAATTCTGATAGAGAATGGTAATACAGAATAAAACCTTCAAGTGGCCCTGAAACAATTACTCCACATTGAAGCTGCTATTACTGATTCTGTTGGTATAGATGTATGAATCGTATAGCACATCTGCACTGTTTATAAATTCTGTATAGCCAGTTGAATGTGTAAAAATCACAAACTATTGATACGCGTATAAAATAACTGAAATAAGTTTTACAGAAAAGTGTAAAAAGTTGTTTTATATTAACTTAACAAGCCATAGAATTGTTTTATTGTTTTAGGTGGATGAAAATACTAGGAAAAGTTTATTTAAATTACGCTCCACATGGGATGATATTTTTCCTTTGAAGAAACTATATGCCCTTGATGTCAGAGTCAACTCATTAGATCCTGCTTGGCCAATTAAACCTCTGCCCCCAAATGTGAATACTTCTAGCATCCATGTGAATCCTAAATTTTTAAATAAATCGGTAAGTTTTCATGCCTAATGTATGAGCAGATGGTAATACATGTAGTTTTCATTGCTTGTATACTGCTTTTTGACAATTAAGCATATTAAGAAAGAAGTATCTGACCTTTATAGACAGGTAAGATGAATTTCTGAATTCAGGATATTTGCTGGGCTTGGTTTTTATATTTCAACACACTGTATTTTAGGTTTCTGAACATTGATGATTTTATATTAAATGACATGCTGTAACTTTCACAGTGGACAGATTGTAGTGGAGCAAAAGTTTTAAAACATTCTAGTTATATTTTGCATTTAAAATGCAATGTATAACCTCATTACAAACGAAATCCCACTGCTGGATCATGGTAGCAGTTGAACAAGATGGAGTTAGTTGATTCCATCAAGACTTAAATATGACTTACTTTATTTTGTTTTTAGCCAGAGGAATCTACTGCACCTACCTCTGCTGTCACTTCTGGTGCCTCAACTCCTCCAGCTGTTCCTGAAATACAAAAGAATTTGACACAGGAGCAACTGATAAGGCAACAATTGCTTGCAAAGCAAAAACAGTTGTTAGAACTTCAGCAGAAAAAATTAGAGCTGGAGCTGGAACAGACTAAAGCACAGTTGGTGAGTAGGGTAGTTGATGGACCTTTCGTAGGTGGGTTTTTATCTCAGTTTCTTTTGAATAGCACCTTAGCTATGCTGCTAACTGCAGTAAATGAAATTTTTCTTAATTCTAGACAAATGTAGCTATTTTAGGAGTAGAGCAATACAAGTTGATCTTGGACTCTAAAACAATATTAACTAAAAATCTTAACAATTTTAATAAAAAAGAGAAGCTCTTGGGTTATTTTTTGTTTTAACTTCTGCTCTCCAAAATGATGCCTGCGTATGATCCTAATCTTCCACCTCTTCTCATGGCTCCCAGCAAGCTACACTTTTTCAGTTATCTTTGCTCCGATTTTTCTGAGAAAGGCTAACATTTTTCTAGAATGAGGAATCTTGATCCTTGGAACTATAAAGTCAGTTTCCTCATCAGGTCAAATTTGTTAAATCTGAAAGTGGCAGATAAGCAATGTTATTTCATGTTTGTAGTTGAAAGTCTTGTTATAGTGATAGTTGTAAAAATATCTTGACAGGTGTAAAAATACAAAACTAAAGCACCTTAAAAGTGTAGAAATAGGAAAAATAGATATGTAGCAGCTTAGTTGCCTTGAGCACGTAGAGTATATTAAAAACTATAATGCTGTAGTGCAAACATGCACTTAAATCATATTTTTTAGTATTCACTTAGCATTGTTTGAACTTGATTTTTTGTAATTGTACTGCATTATTTTGACACCTGTAATTAGCAATTAACAGGTCACTTTGAGTTAAATGGTTCAATTTTGTGAGTGTATCTTTTGAGACATTTCCATTTTTCCAGTTTGGCTTCAAGCTGCAGAACATGAACATCTCTGGGCAGGAGTTATCAGGCAGTTTAATGCTGTTTTTTTTCTATTCCAGGCTGTTTCTCTTAGTGTTCAGCAAGGATCATCTACTATAGCTTCAGTTCCAGCACCTTCCAAGCAACATGTGTCTCAGACGCCTCATATGGCAGTTAAACCTCCTCATCAGACCTCTGTGCAGTCTGAAAAAAACAAACCATCCCCAAGTCCTCCACTTCATGATATCAAAGTAGCAAACAGGGATCCTCGACTTAATAGGATGGCTCAACATTCTTCTCATGCTAAAGATCAGTCTCATAGGAAAGAATTTCCACCAAACGCAACCAATCAATCTGATACCAAGGCAAGCAAAACAGCTCAGGCTGAAAAACAGAACTCATCGAAGCAAGAAAAATTGAAAGCAACTGAAAAAACACCGAAGAAGGAACTTGACCAGTCAGAGGCAAAATCTAAATCACCATCGCCTTTGAAAAATAAGCTACCCAGTACTAAAGATACTAAAACCCAGGAATGTGAAAGTACAAAAGTATCAGAAATCAGTAAACGGGATCCAAGATTGAAAAAACATCTTCAAGAAAAGCCAGAGGGCAAAGAGGATGAGGCGAAAGAGAAGAAGAAAAATACAGAGAAAAAAGAAAAAGAGGAACATAAGACATGTGAACATAGACCGGTAGGCAGCAGAAATAAAGTAATTAATGGTGTTGTTCAGAAACAAGATACGGCTACAGAGGAGTCAGAAAAACAAGGTGGAAAACAGGGGAGATCGAGTAATAGAAAACGCTCACGATCACGCTCTCCTAAATCACGGTCACCATCTACACATTCTCCAAAAAGAAGAGACCGAAGATCACCCAAAAGAAGACTTAGGAGTTTATCTCCCACTTCATCAACTCCTAAAATTGGAAAGATACGTCAGATAGGTCCTAAGCAGTCTCATGTTGAAGAATGTGCACAAACAGCAAGAGATGAAAGAAATTCTAATAAACGAAACCTTAAACAAGAGGTGCGAGATCCAAGGAGAGTGAAAAAAGCTCAAGAAGATAGGCCCCAAGAAACAGTAAGCCAGCATTCTACAAAAGCCTCTCCTGATCCAAAGGAGAATGCAGAAAACTGGCAAGGATCCAAATCAGGCAAGAGGTGGAAATCTGGTTGGGAAGAAAACAAAAAGTAAGTTACCATCTTTTAAAGAATTTCTGCCTGAAGTCAGTGGAGATTTTCTTGCTGACTTCAGTATGCTCAGGTTTGGGAGGCAATGTTCAGATTGTCAAAATTGATTATTCAGATTATTAGCTTCTTTTAATAGTGGAATATGGAAATTATGTATATTTAGATTCTGATGTGATTGTTTTGCCAAGGTCAGTTTTAATTGGAATGTAATAGATATGTCATGAATAAAGGAATAATCAGTTCTAAATGTGTTCTTGCTTTCAGCTCACAGCAGAATGAAGAACACCAAGCACTTGGTAAATCCCCTCACCAAAGACACCGGGAAAACTGGGCTGCTAGTAAAGGAATTTTGTCACCCCGAGCACCAAAGCAGCAGCACCGGTTAAGTGTAGATGCCAATTTGCAGATTCCCAAGGAATTGACATCTGCAAGCAAGAGAGAATTACTTAAAAAGGTAACACTGATCAATTTGTTATTTGTAGAAGTGTCCTGGATATAGTTTTGTTTTTCTTTTTTTTGGAAGTCTAAACTTTAACTTTAATATTACAGGCAAATGAACGCTTAGCATCTGGTGAAATAACACAAGATGAGTTCCTTGTTGTAGCTCATCAGATCCGACAGCTGTTCCAGTATCAGGAAGGAAAGCACAGATGCAATGTGTGGGATAGCCCTACAGAAGAAAAATGTTTGAAAAAGAAACCTCTTCTGTCTGATGCAGAATTAACATATTATGAACACAAAGCAAAATTGAAAAGAACACAAGTGCAGCATTCATTGTCGAGACTTGATCTGTTAGATCCTGATGATATTTTAGATTATCATATACCTGATGCATTGCTTTCTGGAATAGAATGTGAGCAAGCCAAAGCTAAGCGTGGAGTACAGTTTGAGAGAAAAGAACCATTTGGAGAAAGATCCAGGCGACATTCTCCTGTAAGTGGCAGTAATAGACCTTTTCCTGATAATCTTTCACCACTTGAGAGTCGACGAAGACTCGAGGAACAAAATGCTACTAAAGGAGCAAGAGGCTCTAAAAGTTTCGATCCTTATGACAGCTGGGGAGAATCAGATGAGTTTAGAGAAGCTCTTAGACAACAGGGGAAGAGCACACCAGAGTTCCAGAAAATAGATGGTGATGCAATCTGCAGATTTGATAATCGTGAAGAAAGACCACTTCTTGGGAAAGCTGGTATGTATTTTTGCTTTATTTTAGTGCTGTTAAGCAATTTGCAACATCTCAGCAAATGATTACTGTTTTTGTTTGTTTAGGGGTTCGAGAGGAACCAAGGTCCCCATTCAGTGAACGTTTCAAGAGAGCAAGGTATGAAGATCCAGACAAAGCGCCGTTTTCAGAGAGTCCAGGATCAAGATTTGGAGGCATTGAAGTAAAGCAGAGAATAAGTGCACTGATGGAAGACAGGCCTCTCTTCGATGGCTCACCTAGACAGCCTACTGCGAGGGTTGGAGTAGATGGACCAGGAAGTCCTTTTCTTGATGGTCCTGCTGCTGGTTCAAACTCTAGAATCGATGGGCCACCTGGACAGGCTGCTATGAGATTTGAGGGGCCTCTGGTAGGGGGAGGTGCCTCTCAGTTTGATGGACCACTGGCAGGAGCAGGGGGAGCTGGAGCCCTAAGATTTGATGGGCCACCAGGGCAGCTGGCAGGTGCCCTCAGGTTTGAAGGACCCCCGGGACAGGTTGGTGGAGGAGGTCCATTGAGATTTGAGGGACCTCTTGGGCAAATAGGTGGTCCTTTGCGTTTTGAGGGGCCAGCAGGACAGCCTGTAGGTGGTCCTAGATTTGAAGGACCTGGAGTTGGTCTCAGGTTTGAGGGGCCCCGTGGTCAACTTTCAGGTGGTCTCAGGTTTGAGGGACCCCATGGTCAACCTCTGGGGCCTCGAGGTCAACCAGGGGGTGGTCTCAGGTTTGAGGGACCCCATGGTCAGCCCTTGGGGCCTCATGGTCAACCAGGGGGTGGTCTCAGGTTTGAGGGGCCACACTTACAACCATTGGGGCCCCATGGTCAACCTGGAGGTGGCCTCAGATTTGAGGGGCCACATGGTCAGCCTGTGGGGCCACATGGACCATCAGGTGGTGGACTTAGATTTGAGGGGCCACATGGACCATCAGGTGGTGGGCTCAGACTGGAAGGACCAGGGGTGGGTCCTAGGTTAATTGATGGGCCAGCACACCAAGGAGGGGGTGGTCTTAGATTCGAAGGTCCTCTGGGTCGAACTGGTCCAAGATTTGATGGCTGTCATTCAGCTGGCTTTGATGGTCAACCTGGACAGCTATCTCTTCTGCAAAGATTTGATGGAATTCATGGACAGCCTGGTCCAAGATTTGAAAGAGCACCTGGCCAACAGGCACAACCACGATTTGATACAGCCATACCTCAAAGATTTGATGGTCCTCACCAGCAACCCTCAAGGTTTGACTTGCCCCTTGGCCTTCAAGGTGCACGTTTTGAAAATGTAGCTAACCATCCTGCCTCAAGATTAGAATTGCCACCGTATGGACAAAGTGGTCCATTTGGTGAACATCCCAGCCAGGGGTACAATGGACCATCTCATGGGATGCAGTTCCAGAGACCTGAACTATTTGATGGTTCTCCCGGACCAAATTTCAATGGGCCAGCTGGCCCAGGAGCACAGAATTTCCCATTGAGAGCATCTGGACATTATTTTGATGAAAAAAGTCTTCAGGGTCCTCAGTATGGAAACTTCAATAATATATCTGTGGGAAATAATCAGGTAAGACTTGATTGTGCTAAATAAGGTAGGCTGATGAAGTATTGTTGTATAGAGAATAGTAGTTATTGTTCCTCCTAAAACGAGATTTTTCTGATAAGTGGGGAGACTGGGAGCCGGTTTCAGACTAAAAATTATCCCTGCTAAGTAGTTACAGCAGTGTATAATAACCTCCTTAAATAATCTTTTCTGAAAAATGAAAAAATAGAGAAATCTGAAAAAAATGGATTTTTACAGTCATCATTTTTTAGCTGAGAAGATAACTTGAGGAAATTAGTCTGTATTTTCAACTCAAAACTATGTGATTGGAAGTCTGGTATTTTCATTAAACTTAACTAAAAGTGAATTCTTTGTAAAGCATGGAAGATGATATAATTGTGGATATACATGGTTAATCTGTCAGATGTAGAATTACAGTGGACCAAAATAATTGTTACCTTTTTGGAGCTGTTAGTATTGGTGATAAGACTTATGAGAGGCCCGTAATTTGGGGGAATTGGGAAAGATTTGGACATTGTTGAACTATGCTTTTGAAAAATGTTCTTTGTACCAGAATGCTTCGAGTTCACTTGTCTTTGCTGTTGCCTGTTGGAAATGCCCTGTTCAAAAGGGGAAAATGATGCTGGATGTCAATGAAAAGCGTGTCATTCCTTTTAGTTGATTATAGAGATTTTAGTGGGCATTTTTCATTTGGGGGATAATTAAATCAAATATGAAGAATGAACTGAACATAAACCAGTTGTGTCCTGCTGACCTCTAGAGGGATAATTTTTTAAACAATTTTAACTTCTTTTTATTAAACCCAAAAGCAGTCAGTTCGCAAAGAATACTTCTATGAGAAATGTGTTCTAAAAATTATTTCTCCATCTGGAGTTTGCTGTAGCTAGTTTGTTGAAAAACATCTGTTTTCAGGATGCTTTTGGTATAGTGGACGCTATTTCAATTATTAGATAAGAAAGAATATCTGTTTACTGAATAGTAGCATTTATTGATGGACGGTCACTAGATTCTTCAGTCTCTTTCTGATGGACTCTGTTTTGGTGAAAAGGAAGAGTTTAAAAGAAAGTAATGCTTTTGGAAAATGTGATTGGAATTTGAAGAAGGGATAAGTAGAAGAAAGAAGTATTTTTTTATTTAAATGTTAAACAAAATAGATGTTCTCTGAATTTTTTCTAATGGGAAATTAGAACTAGTTTATGAGCCCATTTGTTGACCTTTCAATGCTGAACTGATATGGTACGCTCCTGGAAGGAGTTTAATATATCTAAAATCATTGACAAGTGTCTAGAAGTTAATGATAACTTCATTATAACATTTTTTAATTTTATCATGCAAACAGTACATAAATATTTACTTTTACAGGTGGCTCTCATGTCTGCTCAGCCAGGACCTTATGGCCAAGGTCAGCAGTATTTACCAAATCCTGGAAGCTTTGTTCAGAACCCAGCAGGTGTGTACCAAAATAATGAAAATTTTTTTTTTAATAATGAAATAATAACCTTTTTATTTCTTTTGGACTGTTCTGTTTGAGGCCATAAAAATAAGCATTCTGTATTGTCCCCGGTGTAGTAGTTCTGGGTGGACTAAAGGAAGCCTTGACACTTAATGAGATGCTAGTAGATGTGATTTCTGTAGTACCTGAATTTCTGTAGGGGTTTCCGTCAAACACTGAAGGCTTTCATTAGTTTTCATTAACCATATGATTCTGGGTATATAGTTGGGCTGAAAAAAATATGGTCTGCTTTTGAGAGGTCAGGAAGGGATCAGTCCATAGGACTGACTTTGCCAGGCTATATAAAACTTACCAGTACGCAAATGGTTAGTAATGAAAAGCTTCTACAGTGTCATGAATTATTAAAAGCAGGTGATAAGTAGATCAGTCCTCATAAATATTTTGAGCATAAAGTGAGAAAGTACCACATTTCAAAAACTATTCAGTAGAAATTTGTATACAAAGAGCCAGTGTAGATAGCACTTAAGAATACTTACATTATGAAGGAAGCTGCTGCAAGGAAAGAAAAAAGATTGGGAGAAGCAGGAGGCAGAAAGTGTGTTGTGAAGTATGTTGGTGGATGAGAAGTAAATTTTTGAAGCTAACCTTTTGTCACCATGAATGTTGATGTTTTTTCCCTAGGAGCCCTTCCACATTCATACCCTGATAACCACCTTGGCCAGCTTGATGTCAATGAATTGTTTGCTAAACTGCTGTCAACAGGAATCCTCAAACTGTCAAAAACTGATTCCACGTCAGCACGTATGTAGATCCATTATGTTCTAACTACTCAGTTTATGTATAACCTAAGTGAAAAGCTAAGTACAAGACCTTTCGTGAACTCTTACAGCTTTTTTTAACTTAACTTTTTTCTTTGCATGTGATGAAGTAAATTCTTAAGTTTTAAAATGTATCCTGTAGTTTAATGTGTACATTTAAGCTATACAAAGCAGTGAGCTGCATCTTTGGTGCTGTTCCTTGGTAACTTGTTCTTGATTATAGTCAGATTCTTGTCAATTTCCAAAATATCTTTCTCTAAATACTGAATATTAAAGCCAAAGATTTAGGTGGAGGTATTGAAATGCTGTTTTCCAAAACTCAGACTGTAAAGAACTAATTGCATTTTGTATGCTTTGTATAATGTTAGAAGATGAGACTGATTCAGCTATTATTAGGCACTTGTATTTTAACATAGGTTGTTTGCATTAATATTTCAATAAAAATAACTTTCAGGAGTACTTCATTTCTTTACGATAATGTAGTGAAGTTTTAATAAAATTGTAATTGTCTCTTTGTTTTCTAGAAGTGAATGAAACTTCAGCCCAGCCAGCTGCTGAAGAGGAGGAGGATGATCAAGACCAGAGTGAAGATCAAGATGTCCCAGACCTCACTAACTTTACAGTTGAAGAACTTAGACAGTGCGTATAGTAGCATGATCTTACAATGCAGTAAGAACAATGACATGGTAATATCTATGTAGTTAATCCAAGACAACTGGGAGCTTTTAAAAGATTAAGTGTCACTTTGTGGCTGATATAAGAGGACCTGCAGTTTCTGTTTCTGTTGTTAGCCTAGCAGAATTTGAGGGAGGAGGAAGAGGCAAAATTAACCTGAGTAATCTATTTAAATCACACCATGTATCTTGGATAAAATCAGGAAGGTTATAGAAATTGAAATCAATGTTATTTCCTTTGCTACTACCAGTGTTACTACCTTTGTGGTAGTTTGCAGAGCTGACCAAATGCTGGCATTACTATAATAGGCACTATTGGATGCTTGGAGCTCGTAGATATAAACCTAAGACATACCAGCATGTTTCTCATGAACAGTTAATGTGAGACCATTTTGTTACATGAGTGTTTTCAATTGATCATGTTTTGCAAATCAGGAAGAATTCAGCTATATAGCATGCTTTAACTATAGTAGATTCATCATTTTTTCTACTGTTAGGATTATTTGAAGTAACTTACTGAGGAAATTCTTACTTGTTTCTTTTAAAAAAAAGTTAACACTTTTTTTCTTTTTGTAGGCGTTATGATAGTGTTATAAATCGACTGTACACTGGAATTCAGTGTTACTCATGTGGGATGAGATTTACTACTTCACAGACAGATGTTTATGCAGATCATTTAGATTGGCATTATCGCCAAAACCGCACAGAAAAGGATGTTAGCAGAAAAGTTACACACAGAAGGTGGTACTACAGTTTAACAGTAAGTAACGCAGTATGTGTCTTGATAAATTAAAGGCCAGGTTCTGTGCTTTATGTATGTGCTGTAGGATTGCAGTTGAATCTCAAGTTACATCATCACAGGAGTTTGCCTTTTATAAGCAGTGCTGTTTAGAGATTTCAAATAGTTTTCATAAATGCCAGTCAAAACACAAAAGGTGGACATATGAGCAATAAGCAGTTTAAACTATTAGTATCTTTTTGGTAGCACTGAGAATGCAATAGAAATTGAAAGATAGTCATCTTTCTGGAGAAAGTTCTTGAACAGTGTAGTACTTTGAAAAAAATGTACACTGTAATGCTGCATATGTGATGAGCATTTCAATTTTTAATGAAGAGACTCATCACATATGCTACTTTTTGGATGTGATTTTTTTGAGTTTTACTTTTTAAATGTGGATTTGTGGCTATTTGTCCATGTCTGAGTGTGAATGAAAAATTTCTCTTAGGACTGGATTGAATTTGAAGAAATAGCTGATCTAGAGGAGCGTGCAAAAAGCCAGTTTTTTGAAAAAGCTCATGAAGAGGTTGTGTTGAAGACGCAAGAAGCTGCAAAAGAGAAGGAGTTTCAAAGTGTCCCTGCTGGACCAGCTGGAGCAGATGAGGTATGTTTCAGTGTGTCTTTGTTAGCCCAGATAGTGAGAATGATCTAATACTTTAAAGAATTTTACAGCATTCTTTTATAGTGTGTTGCATATAGTCTGAAGTTTTGTCCTTGGACCTCTGTGCAGCCACTTCATAGATTTTATATTTATGTATGTAATGGTTGTTGCCCAGTAGCAGATAGTGGTATAAATTACCAGTAGTTTAAAAAACAAAAAACAACAAACACCTATTGACATTCCATCTTTATAGCAAAACTGGAATTGGAAATGCATGTTAATTTACTGAGTGTATCCATAGGAAGAGTAAACTGAACAAGTGATTTGGAAATGGTCCTTTGTGGTTCAGATAACAATTGTCTTACCTTGTTTGTGTTACTTCTTACACAGTTAGGTAGGCATTAGGACAGAGAAGCATCTCAGTCTTTCTTTTGACTTGAAAATAACCAGTAGATATGTATTTTATTAGACAAATTGGTATAGTAATTAAATACAAGTATTGGCAGAATTTCAACTTAGTTTTACTTGCCAGCCCTATATGAAACTAGCTATCAAGCCCTGAAGGCCATTGTTTTAATTTTGGAAAAAAGTACCTCTTGTGCCTTGTTCTCAGAGTTGATCATATGGCAGAGAAAGTATTAAAGATGTTAATATTTCAAGCAAAAGTTCTCCCTTTTTAACTTGAAACTCAAAGTTGAGTTAGGGATAAGAGTGAAGATAATGCCATAAATAAAATTAACTGAGTCCCTGTACTGGGTTGTGTTACCTGGCAGAAAAGGGGCATTAGATTGTTACCAAGTGTTTTGCAGGGACTTCCTAGCTGAAAGGGCAAAGCTTACTGATCCCAAGTGACAGCTGTCTGCAAGCCCTGATGATTGTTTTTGTCTGCAAACTATACTCAAAATAATTTTGCATTAATACATGTTTTTTAAAGTTACTTTTAGAATGTGGAGGCAAGATCATGTTTTAGGTCAATACATTTATCTTAGGAGCTTTATTTGATTGTCATTAGTTGCATTCTTAAAGTTGATGTGTTTAGTATATTGTTCAAATCACCTTTATATATCTCTGTTACTTTTATAACTTTTCAGAGCTGTGAAATTTGCCAAGAGCAATTTGAACAGTATTGGGATGAGGAAGAGGAAGAGTGGCATCTGAAGAATGCTATCAGAGTAGATGAAAAGGTAATCTGATTTTATTATGTCATACTTGTTTAGAATAAAAAAAAAGATCAGAAGAGTTGTAGCAAGAAAATGGGAGGAGAAAGTGATTTTCATTCCCAATGGATTCTCTTGATGGTTTTGCTGGCCTCCAGGTACACCAATATCTCAACCTTTTGAAATGCATGAAATCTTGATGCCATTAGTATAGGTTCACTAGGGTTCCCTCATGCTGCCTTGCTAAAAGAAAGATGAATGTCTGCATATATGGATGTAGATACTGGTTCTATTAATTCTAAATACAGCTGTAGACAAATAATTCTTGTATAACTTTTGTATAACTTTTTGTATAACTTTTCCTACATAAACACACAAAATCTTTTCCCAGTTAGTTATGTTTGACTATTATACTTTGCCTACTTATACCATTGTTTTTCTAGAGGGAGTATAATACGTGTAACCAAAACTGTTCTGTTCATGACCAGTGCTTCTACTATAAAATAAATATGTATTTAAATGTATAACAATTCCTTTTCAGATTTACCATCCATCATGTTACGAAGATTACCAAAACGTAAGTCAATCCTTTATATCTTAAGCATTGTGTGTTGGTTTTGCTTGATTTCTGGCTTTGCAGGGAGCAAATATATTCAGAATATACTACCCATTTCTGTTGCATATGACTATACAAAGAGTTGAGGGCCCCAGGCATGGCAAGTTTGTAATACAGAATTATCTAAGATGTATTTTTTGTTGTGATGTAGCATGTCAGGTTGTATGTCACACACAACTAAAGAGAAACCATGGTTTGAAAACATATTCTGAATTTATTGTTGAATAAAGTTCTCAATCTTAGGAATTTGCAAAATGGAGTAAATGGATGTTGGTGGGTGTGTGTGTGTGAAATTTTTAATGATTTGAGAGTTATAATACTCCTTGGGATAGCTGGAAATGTCTTATGGTAATGCGTTAAGTGTTTCATCCCAACTTGAATGATATCTTTTCAAAGTAATTGTAAAGTAATTCTGTTACAGTAAATTGGCTTTCTCAAGGTCTGGATAAAGTAGAAGTTTGGATTTTGAATGCCTGATTATTAGCTGTTTACATTTTGAAAATTACTATAACAAGTTACAAATAGTTGTTTTAATGGTGTGTTAATACTACAATAACTTTAATTTTTGCAGACATCCTCATTTGATTGCACGCCATCTCCCAGCAAGACTCCTGTAGAAAATCCACTAAATCTTATGTTGAACATTGTTAAACAAGAAACACAAGAATCTTGTGACTCCCCAAAAGTCAAAGAAGAACCTGATGACACCCCTACTACCTGTGCAGAAGAGAGCACACCTGCATCTACAGATATTAAAACAGAACCTGATAAGGTTGAGTCTGTTTAAACAAACTGAGGTATGATTTTTTTTTTTTTTTTTTTTTTTTTTTTTTTTACTTTACAGAACAGAAGAGCTGCTGTGTTGACTCTGGAAGGCAAATACTTTTTATATGAAATAAAAACGTTTAGCTGAGGCAGGGCCTCAGCTACTGTTTGGTTAATAAATACATTTTTGTATTTGAATTTCTTGTTGCCTGCACAGTTTCAGGTGTCATTGTGTGAAAGTTCTGTAGATGCGTGAAAATTTAATGGAAAGAAATTGTATATGTAAAAATGTACAATTTTCCACTTGTGGAAATGTAAATTATAAATAAAAGATATTTTTGCTATATATGGAGTGTAATGTTTATGCACACCATCAAATGAAGACAGTGTTTCTGTACTTTTTTCAGTTTAAATGGAATTAAAACGACTTCAGTTTTAGACCTCTTGCGCAACAAGATTCAGAAAAATGAAAGCAAGTAACTTCCTTTCATTATCCCATATGTGGGTTATAAGGGGAAGCAATGCAGGAACTTTTTCAGACAGCCCCCCCTAGATTTCTTTTCGTATTAAATTTATTTGAAAAAACTTAATACATATCCAGATATTAGAAAAATAACCAAAAAGACAGTTCTGGGTAGAAGGGGAAAATTAACAAAGCAACCAGAGTGCTTGATTGTGAACACAAGTGCCAACAAACATTCAGTTAACAAACCAGGATGCCTGGCAGTTGAGACATTTAAAATGATTTTTTCCGTTAGTCAAAGGCATAAGAATTTAATATAGCTGAACAAACTTTTCTTTACAGGGGGAAATGAATGTAATGCTCATTTGAAACATGGTTAACATTTTTCTTTGTTGGTTATGACTGGACTTAGATGGTAAACCAGATACCCTGAGATGTTAATATTTCTTAAATATAATAAATAAAATGAAGCATATATTTGAGTGTGAATCTCTTCCTTCCAGTAATGGGCTTGTGTGGCTGTCATGTTTGTGGGTTTGGAAATGAATGGACATACAGTGTGTGTCTTAAGACAATATACATTTCAAGTTTTATTCCCTGTGGCATGTGTATAGTACATAGTTTTAAAGCTGCTGGGAGCAAGACTTAAAACACTAAAATTCAAAGAGTAATGTCACAGTGCTGGTGTATTACTCTTTGCAGTGAGGATATTTGAGAGATCAGAATTCACGCTTTTGTGTATGACGCAAGTAGTAAGCTGTGATTATGCTGTCTGTGTTCGTTGCAACAGTTCTTTCCATCTTCACAACCAGGCTTCAAGCAGTAAGTGGTGTTTAAGATGTTAACAGTTCCTTCAATAAGATCTTAGCTACAGTTGCGAGTGTAACCAGTTCTAGATGTCAACCTTAAAAATATCTTTCAATTAGAGAAGGTCTAGAGCAGATTAAGAGATTCATCAGGGATAAGTAAATTTACATGGTGATAAGTATCACTGCTGGTGGTAGCTCCTGGCTGTGTTGTGGGAAGTGTTGGATGAGTTACTCAAGTGTTAAAACAGTTTCTGCCTGGAACATGGATGTAGGCTGGTTCCATTGATACTTCGTGTTTAGAAATACCATAAACTTAAAAATGATTGAAATGGAAATTCACAGAATCACAGAAAGATTGAGGTTGGAAGGGACCTTTAAAGATCATCTAGTCCAAACCCCTGCTCAAGCAAGGTCACCTAGAGCACACTGCCTAGGACCCTGTCTGGACAGCTTTTGAGTATCTCCAAGGATGGAGACTCCACAGCCTCTCTGGGCAACCTGTTCCAGTGCTCAGTCATCCTCAGAGGAGGCTGAGCAGATGTGTGGTGTATTTAAATGAAGTCTGAAGCAAAAAGGATAGGAACAGATTGCTCAGTTTGGTGGGGATAGAAAAGAAAGACATACTTAAGTTGCAACCAGGGCTTATGGAAACTTTCTAATTAAAAGGACAAGCTCAAAATCCTACTTGATCCATGTAATTAGTGATGCACATGTGTAAATCTTACAAGGAATAGTTTCTTCCTGCCTTGCTTTTGGAGTTTTCAGGCCTTGCTGTCTGGTCCAAGTATTAACCATGGTTATTGTCAAAGTATCTGGGGTCTTTAGGTAGCACTTCTGTAGTACTGAAGTTATTCTCTAAGTATCAGTCTTAAAGACAGTCTGGCTGTGTTGTGTATTTGTCCCCTCTAGAGGTGTGAAAATGCTTTCTTCTCCATCCTGTGCAGGGGTGTGCGTATGGGGAAGTCTGCTGGTGGGCCATGCTTCATTTTCTCTGCCTTGAGGGTGGAGCGCAATGGGAATAGATGAGCTTCCCTGTCACTGTTCCTTCCGAGAGATGCCGGATCAGATAGTACCGGTTTCAGTCCTCTAAAATCCTGTTGGACCAGAAGATTTAAAATGTGATAGTTTTTTTGTTTGTTTGTTTTGATATATATCTAGAAAGTGTTCAAACTCAATTTATACAGAAATTTTACTAATAAAAATGTTGAATGCAGGCTTGAGCCTGCAGTGAATACTGTAACAAAATGTGCTTTTTACCTGCAATAGCCTTAAAAGTGTGCACATAAGCTCTCAGTAGCTTCACATTGTTTTATTTTCAAACACCTTATTTATGGGTAGCTTCCTTCTCGTCAGTAGTATTAATTTACTTACAGGTATATGATTATATGGAACTAAGGATTCATGGGTTAAATCTGTGGTTAGAAAGATATCTGTTTTCTCTAAGCAGAAGTCTGCACATCTAACCTAGCTTTAGGAGACTGTCATAGGGACTTAACACCAAAGATCTTTTTTTTTCCCCCCTTGGGAATATCCACAGGGAGGAACCAGGCCATATGGATGCACAGGTAAGGCATGTCCCACTGCCCTTAGTTTGTCTCATCTGTAGGTATCAGTGTTACATTCATTACCTCTAATTCTGCTTTTTAGCCCTTAATTTTTCTTAGGTTTATGATTTCTTTTATTCTTTCCCCCTTGTATAATCCTTGAGAGTTATTTTTAAGGATCTCTGGACACCAATCCATGCTTTTTCAGTTGTGCCTCATTCTCCCAAGTTTTTGAAGCCCAGTTTGGGGCTTCGAAGGATACATTTGCTGCCCTCTAATTTACACCGTGTGGATTCGGCCCTGGGGAAGATAGGTGCTGCGGGCAGGTTTCCTTTCTGTAGCTCCTCTAGGCCCAGAGCGTGCTGCAGGGGGCTGGACAGATGTCTCCCGAGCACGCTCTGCCTCCACTGCTCCCGCTCACAAAACCTGGTTTTGGAAGATCCATAAGAACCTGCTCCCGGTTGCCGGTTCAGCCTGGCCTTCCCGGCCCGGCTGTGGAGCACCTAACGCTGGGTCAGCAAGGGCAGCGGAGGAGCCGCGTGTCCAGGATGCGCGTGCAGCTCCATCCCCAAACGCACCAGCGCTGGCTGTATCCCAGTGCCCACGGCCCCCCTCGAGGAGCGGGGGAGCCCAGGCTCCAGCCGCCATCCCCGCTCTGGGACCGGTCTCCTCGGGGACGAAGAGGAGAGGCCACAGGGCAGTGCTGGCCTCTCGCCGTGGTCAACGTTTTGGCTCAGGGGCCTGAGAAAGGGCTCGGTAACGCAGCAGGGAAGGGAAGACCCCCCCCCCCCCCCCGGGACCCCAGGAACATCTTGTGCAGCGCAGGAAGACAGGGTTAAGAGTACGCAGACTGAGCGGCCCAGCACAGGCAGGTTCAACACTGCCTTGGCCAGTACGTTGCCGCCGCCTGCCCGCCATTTCCCTGGGGGGGCACGGAGCCGCCGGGGCAGCGCGCGCCGTCCCCATGGCAACCCGGCGGCGGCGGCGGCGGCGGAGGAGGAGGAGGAGGAGGAGGAGGAAGAAAGCGCGGCGAGCCCGCCACGTTCCCTGCCGCCGCGGCCGTGAGGGGCCGCCATGCCAACCGCCGCCGCCGCCGCGCCGCCTCCCCCTCCGGCCGGTGAGACGGGGTCCCCCGCGCTCCTTCCCCCCTGCCCGGCACCGCCATTGCGGCAGCGGGCGGGAACTGCCCCCCTCCCCCCGCCCCGCGGCGGGCGCCTCCCGCTTCGGCCGTGAGGGGAGCGTCCGCCATGGCGGGCAGCCAGCCCCGCTCCCGTCCCGGCCCAGACGCGTTTGCTTTGCCCGGGTTCCCCCATCCGTGCCCGGGGGACCCCGATGAAGCTCTGAGGTCGCTCAACACTTGCTAATCGCGCGGGGATGAAGGGCACAACCGCGGCAGGCGCTGGGAGCCGTTAGGTGCCGGAGCTGCGCCTCACGAAGTGGTAGTTTTTTACCCCGCTGCCCAGGCGCTGAGCCCGGCAGCTTGCCCAGAAGTGTAGCTTTTTGGGGGGGCGAGAACCTTTACCCCCTTGAAGTACCCCCCAGATAGGCTGCATGCGATTTTTTTGCGTGTTATAAAAATACATGAACATTTACAATTACCTCATTTCCTCATTCTCAATAATACTCCTCACATAATTTCTTTAACAAATCTTGTTCAGAAACTTACCAAAATGCTGAACTTTTTTCCTAAAAAAGGGGTTTTCATACAAATTTGATAACGGTTTCAAAAAAATTGCAATAAAATTATGGGAAATGTTATTCACCTTCAAGATCAATATAGTTTGTGCTAATTCCACGTAACAAACATTCACTGCACTTTAGTCCCACTGTAGCTGCCTCTGGATAGTTCATGGCAGCTGGAGCCAAAGTATTAGGCATCCAAGGGGCAGGCGGCTGGGAAGGAGCGCAGCAGTGCTTGCCATCACTCTCTGCGGGTTTAAAAGGTCATTTTGCCTTCCAGAGGGGAGGAGGGGACAAAATTCACTCTGCTTGCTGGCCCTTTCGTTTGCATTTCTTCTGTATTAAAAAAAAAAAATTACCTTGAACTTGTTGCACTAGAACATTGTGTAAAACACATTAGTACTTTGGCAAGTAGTGCAGCTGGCCAGGTCCTTCTCTGAGGGAAGTCAATATAATGGCGTAATTGATGCAAGTCAGCTCTCTCTGATATAAGTCAATATATTCATGATATAATGATCCTGGCTTGGCGTAAGGGAAAGTGACTCTTTGGTGGGAAAAAAATCCCCAAACATAAAATATGCATAGAAGTTATTTGAAGCATGAATTAGATTACCTCCCGAGATCCCTTCCAACCTGAACTATTCTGTTTCTATGCTGTCATTATTTGTTCATACAGTATTTTGCCCGGTGGAGTCCTGGTTCCTAGCTGAAGCTGCTTTTTGCAGGGCAGAGAGATGTGGCTTAAGCGGGGGAAGTGGAGTGGTATGTGGGAGAAGATCATGTGGTGTGTTACAGCATAGGGGGTTGCATTACGCTTAGTCTAGGTTGTTGAAATGACTTCAGACCTGTTGTCCTCTCCCTGGCAACCCCAAGTCTGCCTGAGCAATACTGTCATGCAGTGATTACAAATTACATGAAAATAGGCACAAGTAAGCTGTGAAGACTTTTTTAGTCATTTTCAGTGCTTTTTATGTATATTGTCAGGAAGCTTTTCATATGGTATCTCGTTTATATTCTTTCGTGCTTTTGATCTCAAATTGCTTAACAATTCGAAGCAGTAGGAGAATACAGGCTATATGATTCCATGACTTGGTGGTGGATTTTTTTGGACTACACCACTTTTACATTTAGAGTGATTCTGTGCCACCGAATAAATGAAAGTATTATTGACTTCAGTGGGAGCTGAGCGTCAGGATACTAGCAAAGTGACTTGTGCCAGAGCAATGCCATAGTTTTACTGAAAGAGCAACACAAGATGACTAACACTTTGTATGAAGAATTGCTTTTCTACAGCAGCTTTAATTCTGACATCAGCTTGTCCTGAAGCTGTTTTCTGTAGCTCAGTCAAGAGCAGTTGCACAGTGTGCTTACTTGGTGAGGGCCTAGGTGCCCTCCAGCATGGTATGCCAGGTCCTTAGCAGCAGGACCATGGCCATGTGGAGCACCTGGAAGGTGACTGATGGCTAAGAGTTTGTTTGCTCAAGTGAGAAGCCTCCCTGGTGATGCACTTGAAGGTATGATTGATGAAAGAGTTCGTGATGGTCAGGGTTTTGAAAGACAGCTAGTCTTGGGGTGGACCTGCTCCAGCATCTTGCACATGTAGATGGAGTAGCTCTCCTTCCTGCTCGTGTCGTGCTTCTTGTAATCTTTCTTCTGGGTCTTAATTCACGACTTCTTTGGGGCCTTTTTTGTAGGGTGGGAGGGAACATGGCCATCTCAGGTTTTTGAGTATTGTGCTGTTTCTGACAAGCAGAAGTGGCTAAGGATTCCTGCTGATAAAAGTCCCATTCTAACTCTCATAGGTTACTCTAAACATTTTTGGTTGTTTCCTTTGAAGCTGACACCCTGACATTTCTTTGATTCATCACTTATTTCAAATTCCCTCAATGTTGCTGAAGTGGCTAATGGCCTTTTGTTATTCCTCACTAGCTGTCAAGAAGAAGCAAAATTATACTAGTGTACATGAGGCAGTGAAAGCCGGTGATGTAGAACAGCTTGCATCAATGATAAAAAGTGGAGCTGGTATTAACAAGGTGGATTTAGTCCACAAATTCACACCTTTGCACTGTGCTGCACACTCTGGAAGTCTGGAGGTAAAATATTTTGTTAGCGCTCAGACACAGCAAGGTTTTTGTAAGCTAATGTTTTCCTTTTTCTTTTAGTGGGAAAGACGGGACGCAGAATTGCTAGCTCTGATCAAGCTAAATAAATAATCGCTGTCTGTTTTTCGTAGTAAATATATTCACCAAGGGTAGAAGTACAGTTTTTAGGTTTTTGTCGTGCCTTTCTGGAGCTCCAGGCAGTTAATGTAGTCAACACTGCAAGATTTCAAAACCCAGTGATTTTCTTACTACAAGTATAGTATGGCCTCCCTTCCAGACTCATTGGCTTCTTTTGCCCATGTTAAGTTTTACCCTTCACTTAAGGACAAATCCTGTAGGATATGTACAGTGTTCTAATGGTGATTACATTGGGCTGGGCTGAACCAGGTGAGAAGTGACGTGAAAACACATTCATTCAGTTTATCAATGTCTTGCCCCATGCCTCATTCTCTATAGCAGTAGTTTTAATGTATTTTATTTTGATAAATAAAAACATTGAATACTGATGCAGAAATCAGCAGGTGCTTGCTGTATAAATGTGAGGAACTTTCAGAATGACCAAGCTTTTGTATTAAGGACAACATTCACCTTCTTGCTACAGCTTCCTTGCAAAATCATTATAGCAATCTAACCTTGAAGAGCAAGGCCATGAATAATTGTATAAAAAATTCATGTCCAAAAAGAAAGGATGTAAAGTTCTTGCTAAAATCAAGCAATAATAAATGCAATGCTGTGTTGGCATGTGCAGAAACTGTCAAGAAAATGCTGATGATCATGTTGTCAGCCCTAAAAATAGATAGCTCACACACCCTTTTCTACCTCTATAAATTCTTCAAATTTTCGTTTGATTCTCTTACTTCGCAGTCAGTATATTAGACTTGACTGAGTTATCTGTCATCTATTTGTCCCTCACTAAACTCTTAATGTTGGAAACAGGAAGAATCAGAGCTGGGGACTGGCATAAAGCACCATAATAAATAATAATAATATCTAATAAACTATATAACTAGTCCTCTACCTTTTTCTGGTTAGTTCATGAAGCTTTTCATGAAAAACAAAAGGAACTGCTGGAAAAAGGTGAATAAAGCAAGGCTAGGCTGTGGAAGGATGAGAAGAGAGGTGAGATTCCATACAAACAAGGAGCCTAATAAATGAAATGAAGTTTTAAATGTGGTTGGTTGTATTTTTGCCCTGAGTAGGCGTAGTAGTTTTAATTGGAATTCAAGAGAGCATGTTTGCACCATGTTCTGCAGTGTTTTTAACTCATGCCACATGAATACTCTCACAGATTGCATTTTAAACCTGGAAAAGAAAAATTCATAAGACATACTGTAAAATCAATGCTAGGGTCTGGATTACTAGGTCATTTGTGCTTTACTTCTCCTGGTTGAAGCCTTGAAACTGTATAACCTACCCTTAAGTTCCTAATGCACAAATCCATGCCTTGGGTGTCTTATTTCAGTAATGAAGTATTCTGACATGCTTTGAAATGTAACATCTACTGATAATTTGTAGTTAGAATTGTGCCCTAATCTCATGATAAGAATAATTTAAAAGACTTTGTTTTTGGTTGAGCAGTGTCTTCACTGGTTGCTCTGGCATGGAGCTGATATAACGCAAGTAACTGTCAGAGGCTGGACAGCAGCTCATCTTGCAGCTATCAGAGGTCAGGATGCTTGCATGCAAGTAAGTATTAATATTCACTCTCAAACAAAGTTAAGTAGGGCAGACCTTGAGCTTGGATGAACTGTCAGAAGGTCAGCTAAGACAGCTCTCAATGGAGCTATGAATATCTCATCTGAACTGGAAGCATGTCACGGTTGTTAACCAGTGCACTCATTTGCTCTATCTGTGCAAACACAACTATTTTGTGTAAAGACAATGCCTAGAAGTCACCCCAAAGTTATCCTGCTGAATGCATCCTTCTAGTCAATATTTGCTTTTTCAACGTGTGAACTGAACTTTTGCTTTTAATTTCTTTTAGGCTCTGTTATTAAATGGAGCAAACCTAGAAGCTCAGGATGATCGCGGGTGCACTCCCTCACACTTAGCTGCAGCCCATGGGCAGTCTTACACTTTGCAAACTATACTACGAAGTGGAGTGGTGAGAGACTTTTATCTACAGTTCCCTAGTGCAAAGCCGAAGCTTCATATCTTTTTCCAGATAAAGCTTAGACAGAGATTAGGACTCATCATTAGGATTCATCACTGTTGGTATATTGTTGGGCGATGATGGAATTTATTTTTAACTTAAATTTCCATTTTTTAATTGTAAGATATGTTAGGAAAATGTTTCAAAAATTTAGGGAGAATCAATAATGTGAGAAAACAACATTCCACAGGGATGTCATTAAATGAAGATTGGGCACTGTGGTTATTGTGTTTTTTCGCAGTTGTACTAATCTTCTATAGTAGAATAGACATAAACTTAAAAAATTCCCAACCAAACCTAGAGGTATATTTAAGGAATAATAATGGATATGGTGATAGAAGTATGTCTAAAAATGTACCCTTTATACAGGTATTATTTAAATAAAACCAAGAACCTATGAAAAATACCTGTCTTGGAATGGGATCTATACACATGGCATGAACTTTGAAAAAAGTCCTTGGATTTGACTTAAATAATTGAACACAATGAACAGCTGATTCCTATTTATAAAATTTGTCTTGTTTCTAAGTTTCATAAATGAATGAATTAACCTTCTGCTTTCATTCTAGAATGCAAATGTTTCAGACAGGAATGACTGGAAACCTGTTCATTATGCTGCTTTTCATGGTCGCTTGGGGTGTTTGCAGCTTCTTGTTAGATGGGGAGCATGTGTAGATGATGTGGATAACAATGGAAATCTTCCAGGTACATCAGGATAAATCCCATGTTTTTTAGCCTTTGGTTTGCAATTGTTGTGTTACGTGAGAATTTTAGCAAATGGTAAGTAGTGCATACCAGCAGCATTTGCTAATAGATTCCATATAATCAGCATAGTTATTTCACTTTTATAATGATGGAGGAATTTATAAAATCCAAAGCACTTGTCTGTTGGGGAAGACTACCCCTTTCATCTCCTGCTGCTACTGGCAAGGATTGGAGCTCATGGGTGCTGGAATAACTCACATCGGAGCAGGCTCAGTCTGCTTGAGAGCACTGCGTAGGTGGGCAGCCTCTCCCGTGCGTGTGACAGAGTGCATATGCCAGTGGAGGTCACGGGAGGGGAAGAGTAGGCAGGCAGGAGGCAGTTTCAGCTGCTATATGCTCCTTTTTGAATTTCTGCCATAGTTTAATGGATGTGTAATTGATCAAATTCTGGCTTGTTCTTGGGCAGGTTTTTGCATCGAACTGTTTCTTACCTGATATGGTAAAACCCTTGTTCTCATTTACCTGTGATCTCATCTTGATTTCTGAAATCCTGACACTTCTGTATTATCTGTAGTCTGTATTCTTTTTATAATCGTGTGCTCAGTCACTTTATCTAGTGCCAAAAATGGGCAGCATTTATTCCTTGCTCTTCATATTTTTGCCACTGTTCCTCTGCCTGGCCATGCTATTGCCTCAAAATCCTCTTCAAGTTGAATGCTATTGCCTTCTTGTTGCATCCTTTCCCTTTTAGCCTTTCTCTTCTTATGGTCTGTCACATTATTTGTTCCAAGTAGCATAATATTTTTGCTATAACTCTAAGAGTTATGTTTTTAAATCCCTTTTCAAAGTCTTTGACCCTTTGTTAAACTCCACTTGTCTAATAAACTGATACCTATGTCCTGTTTTGCAAACCTGTTTTTTGTTAAAGAATGTGAGCCTCTTACCTCTCCCAGCAGGACATTGGTATATTAGCTCAAGCAGTAGAGGATTATGTTAGGCACTCTTATGACAGTGAAGAAGGTAGCTCTATTTGCATGTGGGAACACTTCCCTGACCCTAACTGGAGTCAGAGAAAAGTCCCTATCAGACTTTTATGGAGAGAGGGGAATACAACACAGTTCCAGTTCCATGCTCTGTATACCCTGGTTAGTAGAAAATTGGTTTTGTTATTCTTTTGACATCTACAGAAGCTGAATCTCCAGCCTTTGTTTGTTTTAATTTGACCATATTATCATCCAAAGGAAAGAAACTGCTTTGGAATACTGCTAATAAAAGATTACTAAAAGTGGTGTGCTATACAGATCAAACTATTTTCCACAGTTTCTAAAACAGTGAAGTAAAATTATATCATCTTTACATAATTAAACTTCTAGATTAGATGCATGTGCCATAATTTTACCTAGGAGTGTACTGAAAGAAACTTACTGAGGTGGCAGTGCCATGCACCTAAAACTAAAAAAATATAAGACTTAACATTGTCTGGATCTTTTCCATGTGTATGTTGTGGTAGACATTTTAATTACCTGTAGCATGCTAATTTTTTCCAAGAACTGTGGCTCATTCAGGGCCCAGAATGGGCTGTGCTCGTTAATGAACTATTCAACATTTTGTTTGCTCTCTATATTCTCTGTATTTTTTGCCCTCCTAATCTTTTGTTTCCTCTTAGAGATAGAAAGAAGATAGAAAGCTTAGGATACCATCTACCCACTGCCAATTTTGTGATGCCTCAGACACTAAGACAAAATTTTTCAAAGTTCTCAGCACTGAGCAGCATTTATGTTCACATCGCAGTACCCTTTCACTTGAGGCTCAACTGCAAATGCTCAGCATGCCTGCAGGTCATATGGCACAGTTACCTGTTGGGCACTAGCTAGTAAGAGACATGCAGATTAAAAACCACCTATGTAAAGTTCCTTTATGTGACTTCCACAGCATCCTATTGAAACTCTACTAAAAGACATGGACTGAATACAGCTCTTTAATGTATTTTTCCCTTGCCATCTCTACAGAAAAATCCAAGCTTTTCTGACTGCTGTTCTCTACAGGGCAGACAGCTGGTTAAAAAGTTTAATACCAAAAGGTTAAATTTTGTCCCTGAGATTTTTGGGTATCTGAAAATAGATTTGTAAGAGTTGAGTCAGTTTTGCACCAGCTGACGGTAATGGTCAGTATTTAACTTCAAGAAGATACTACTTTTTTTCACTTCTCCCAGCGTAACTGTAACTCACTGAGTAGAATTAAAAACAATGGGACAGCTACCCCAATCTCAGCAAAGCGCAGATTTTGCTGCTTTAAATTTTAGCAGTTATCTCTACCTAAATATTGTTATCTTGCCATAAAACCAATATCACCTTTAAGAGCAATCAATCTGAGGAGCTATGGATGGTTTGCAACAGAGAGCTTGTATGTGCCAAAATTAACTTAAGTGTCACATCTTAGTGCTGCTTGTCTGAGTACACTGTTTAGCTGCTATGAGGATAATGAGATGCTTAACTGGAGACAAAGCAATCCTTTTGCCTGTAGTACATCAGCCAAATTATACAGAGCATTTTCATAGAGTGCAATACATAATTAATAAGCATTTTTTGGCAACTTCTTCCCCTGGATGGGACTAGAGAATACTACATATTACAAAATAATGAGCATGTGTTTTGTACCTGTTACTTTGTTTTAGGCCCAGCACTTTACCAGTATTAAATAACTAAACCTCAGTGTAGCCTAAAGGACAGAGGAGAAAACACTTGACCCCTACAGGGAAGCAGTCACTTCTGTAGTGAGGCAGAGCAGCTCCTGCACGTAGCAACTGTATACAACAATTTGGGAGATAAATGTAATAGATGTATTGTGTATAGCCTGTGTCATGGGAGTAACCTCCAAATACTTTACCCAACAAAGTGAATGCCATTGCCCTTGTTTTATAGGTGGGGTAAATGAGATGCAAAGGTGTGATTCAACTTGTTTGTGGTGGCACAGTTGGGGTGGGATTAAAGCAGAAATGCCCTATCTCCTAATTGAGGAGACCCCTTGCTGCCTCTTCTGCAATGAGCATCTACTTAGGACAGGGAAGCCAGAAGAACACTGCTGTTGAGGAGTCAGATTTCTGTTCACTGAGAAGATGAGACCCCAGCAGCACACTCTCCTAGCTAGTGGTCAAAGGTCTCCTGGCCGTGTCGTATTGCCTCCTGCATCAGCTCTGCCAGCGAATCTTCTTTGGAGACCCTCCCCTTGACAATTTTCTTTTACCTTCTTTACCAAGAAGGAGGTTTTCTTTTATCTCCTTCCCAAGAGCTAAACTCTGTTCTGGATCTGTCCTGAGCATCCCTTATCCAACTGAGGCTGCTGCCGGTTCTTGTGCAATGCTGGATATCTGAAACACTGGCAGAGAAGCTAGATCTGATCGGTAGTGACAGCAGTGCTTTCTTGGTGGTCAGCAGTGCTCTGTTCTAACATACTGTGGTTTACCTTGTGCTCTAGCTCATCTGGCAGCAATGGAAGGACACCTGCATTGCTTTAAGTTCTTGGGCAGTAAAATGGCCAATGTCAGGTGCACTCTGAAAGCCAGGAATGACCATGGAGAGACTCCAAGGGACTTGGCTGAACGGTTCTATAAAGACAATATTTTGCAATATATTGATGGTGTGGAAAAACAGGGGGAGCATCCAGAGACACAGGAAGGTGAGTATGGATTAAGATACTTTTAAAATAGGCAATGTAATGCTACAGAAATACGTCTGTATTCTGGAAACTTGTATGAGCAGGAATAAAACCTTTAAATTAGCAATGTAAACAACAGCTGTTGCTTTCAATACTTATTACACTCAGTGATAGCTAAAGACTGGGATACCCAGTGTGATTTTATAAATGTGTTAGATTTACTCCTAACTGAAATAAAACTTGTGACTCTGTTTTACATTCTGAATACCAAGTTATCTATGGTATCCTTCGTAGACTTTACTAGGGATCATGCAAAACTGTATAATTTTCATGTGTGCAGAGTTGCCTGTTCAGAATCCTTTACTTGTATTAAGCAGCAATTTACTCTAGAAACATCCCACTGAAATCAGAATTACTTGCTAAGCAGTAATGCTACTGCAGTTTGAACAGCCAAAGGATGCAAGTTTGTCAAGGTTTGTAAGGAGAACATTCAACAGAGCAAAGATATGAGAATTGCCCCTTTCACCTCTTGGCTTTTTACAGGCACTTACTTTTCTTATCTGCTATTCTTTTGTCATTATACATATGCATATATATGTCAGTGCTCTCTCTCTCTAAAAATAATTAGAAAAATCAAATTGTCTATATGGCTAGTGTTTTAAACAAGGAGCAAAATAGTTTATATATTTGGTGAGACTATAGAATTCCAAACAGGCAGGTGACTCCAGTTACCAACAGTAATAGAACAGCAACCTTAAAACAAATGTGTATTTGTTATTCCAGATTTATGAAATTAATCTCTTAATTGTATAAGAAGCTTGTAGCCGTAACCAAGACATGTTTAGTCAAGCCTGTGAAGAACAGTGCTAATTATGCAGCTGCATTTTAACTGATCAAGGATGCAGTAGCCTTGCTATCTACAGCTCTGAAATCTCCATGCATAAGTTAAGATGAGAGAGGCAAACTGTGTAAGATGAATATGAGCATGCTTATTAGAATTGTGGGCATCTGCTTGGAAACATGTGCATTTCATTTTTAGTTTTAGCTTTCCCAGCCCATGGTGCTGCTTTCAAAGGGGACTTGATAACACTTAGAAGATTAGTGAAAAGTGGAATAATCAATATTAATGAACGGGATGATACAGGATCCACTCTCATGCACAAAGGTTAGTAATTATAATCTGTGTTTCAGCTTGTTACTGTTTGTTGCTGACTTGTTTGCTTACTTTTTTGAGTGGCTGCTTGTCAGATAAATTTCATGAAAAACTGCATCTCATTTCCTCAGGGCTTCAAAGGGCAACACATATTTTGTGATATATGTGCGTGTAGCTATCATTTACTTTAAAAACAAACTAAACAAGTTGAAGTCAAGGTGGAAGAATTTATATTAAAAAGAAAGCAACATCTAAACTGAAAACTAAAATAATTTTTTTGTCAGGTGAGATGTGACTTTTAGAAATGTTGACTATCTAGGTATGATGATCTATATTGTGGCCTGGGCCTTTATTTACTGAACGTCTTGGTACTATGGAGATGTATTCTAAAAACAACAACAAAGTGCTTTGATAGTATGCTGAGGAGGAAGGTAAGCATCTTGTATCTAACACGTTGATTTGCAGTGGAGTGCTAGCATTGCAAAAAAATGGTCCTCCTGTGTTTTGGGGTTTTTTTTGTAATGTCTGAAAGAAGGAATGGAAGAGGAAAGAAGGAGGGAGATATTCTTGTAATATGTCTTTAGCACAATTTCTTCCCAGCTTCCCCACACCTCTTTTTGACTAGATATAAATGGTAGAATTTTTCAAAACATAATTAAAGTTCTCATTACAAAAATTGCTAGGTAGGGATTTTAGAAGTGTTTCCTGCATTTCTTCCCACCTTCTTTTAGGTGTTGCTAACCTACAGTCATTTCATCCCCAATCTTTACATACAGTATGAATGTTACAGGGAAATATTGTAACCCATTATTGTTGCATTTTCTTGTCTCGGTAAGAAAACAGATTGGATGCACATCCGAAGGAGGTGCTGTCAGAAACAGTTTTATTCTTCCTTGAGAAAAAAGGCTTGCAGGTTTCAGCCAGCATGCCAAGTACCATCCTCCCATATGTGAAACATCATTCCTGGGACCATGCCGTACGGGGAGTAACCATGCCAGATAATATAATGAGGGAAAGCTGTTGTGTTAGGTTGCAAGTGAGAAGTTTTACCTCAAGTTTGTGGCCCAAGAAACGACGTGCGCACAAAGCTCTGGCTTCTCTCCTGTTCCATGAGACAGCAGTGCACGTCACAGATGTGACAAACGGCTGTGTCTGGTGTAGGGGAGCCCAGAGTTGGGTGACGGTGCTGTGCTGCAAATATCAGACGTACAGGCCTTATTGCAAGAGTGTGAGGCAGCAGTTATTTGTGTGTCTCACACTCAGAGCACTAGACTGGGCAGGTTTAGTTTGACTTGTGACCAGGAAGAATTGCTGATAAATTTCTGGAGCTAGGAGGAGGCACAAAACTACATTGCATGATGTTCTTCAAAACTGCATGTACTCATGTGACTTGATCATTGGGCTCCTCTTCAAATAGTATCTCCCCCTTAGGGTGTTAGTGAACCCAGCCCCTGGAATGTCAAACCATGCCAAGAGGAGGACATCTTGGGTTAGAAACACATCAGCCATCTGACTTGTGTGCACATTCTTTCCATCAGCTGCTGGACAAGGGCATATCCATTGCTTACAGTGGTTGATTGAGATGGGAGCTGACTGTGACATTATGAATGAAGCTGGAGAGACTCCAAAAGATGTAGCCAAGAGGTAGCAGTGCCTATCCTGTAACTCTATCATTTATTTGCTTACTATTTACATATCAATATCATTGTCAGCTTTGTTGAAATTACTCCTGATTTTCATTGATGGAGCAAGAACAGATCAGGCCTGTGAATTCCAGCTCTGAGTGATAAACAAAGCTGTACTGTAGCTGTAAAAAGTTGTAATTTTAACTTAATTGAATTTTAATTTTTTTGAGTAAAGTCAGACATAAAAGATGAAAACAAATTGGTTTGGAAAAGGAAAGTTAAGAGGCAGTATGCTCCATTTATGCAAAGTAAGTGAGAACTAGATAAAGCCATCTGTTTTTCCTATTTATTAATAAAAATAATGCAGTTGCTCATGAGATTCAATTAAAAATTCCTGCAAAGGAAAATGTATCTTTGTTGTGGAAGTCATTGTCATAAGATTTCACTGAGGCTGAAATTGCCATCAAAATACCACAAAAAGCAGTTTAGCTGCTCATAGTTTGTGCACCAATGCTTCCTTAAATCCTGAAACCTCATCTAGTTGAGATAAATGGGAACATGAAGAGTTTCAGAGGGTTTCTATCCCATGCATGGAACACGGATACATTTTTCCACATGACAGGAATATTTCAGTGTAGATTAACTGTTCTGTGTGCAGATTTGCCCAGCTGGCAGCTGTGGAACTTTTGACACCAAGAACTGGAGACAGTAACTCTGATGATGAAGAACTAGATGCAAACAACATAAAGTTTTTTGAAAGACATGGTGTGGAAGGCAGTACAGATAGCAAGGAAGATTTAACCCTGGATAAAGCAGAGAAAAGGAATGCACGCAGTAAGCATCGTCTTTCATCACCTTTTATTTGGAAAAGGTAGTTTCAAGACATTATACTCCTAGTTCCAGTTTCTGCCAACTGCTGCAGACTTCTTTGTCATAAGACAAGTTAGTTGACAGGATCTCTGTATGACTGAGCATTCAAACATGTTTTGGAAAATTAGAAAGCATAGCATAGCATGATTAGAGCATAAATGTTATACTGTTTTAATCTGCTTTGGTGAAACCACATTAGATTGCATGTTGTTTTTGAGAGCTCTCTACTGTGTGGGTGTCAGGTGTAGCTCTGGATCTGCTGAACAGTGTGATTGCTGCTCTCTGTTTGTGAGATTGTTTTCCAGACCATTAGATTTCAGCATGGATGTCTTCGCTCCGTGGCATGTTACGTACCTGGAGAACTCTGTCTTGCAGTAAGGGCCTATCACAAGATTCAAGAACTTCGGCAACTTCTAGAAATTGCCTACAGCAACTACAGACAGCTGGGAGGAATAACTGAGGAAGAAAGAAAGATGAAAAAAGAAGAAAGGGAAACTGAGAAGTAAGGTTAACTTGTCCCGATAATGTTTAACTCTGTAATGCCAATTTGAAAGCCTTAGTTAAGGCTACCTTACACTCAAATTGCTTTGGCCATTCCCTCTTTTCCACTTAGCAACTTTAGCCAGACCAAAAACAGAAGGACTTCAGCCATTTGTTTGGCCATTTCTAGACTTCCACTACCAGTATCAGCCCCACAACACAGGTGCAGTATGTTTGATGGGTCCACACTTCTTGTGCTTGTGTAGGATTATCTGCTCTACCTTCAGGTTTTCCTGCTGCATATGTGCAGTAGATCTGATACATACTGGCTGTTTTCATTGCATTATGGATGCAGAATACTTGTACACACAGTAAGAAATCTGAAAAAAGGCCCTAGTCTTAGCAAGACTTGGATGTAAGTGCATATAAAGCAGAAATTATTCAATGACCTACTGCATTTCTGTGTCAAGGGCAATGTATTTCTGTGCTCAAGAATGTATTAGATCATATCCACACTACAAAAAAAACAAGCTCAGCCAACGTGCCCTTGCATGTGGAGCACTTTTCATGATGTCTGTCTAATTCTCAGGATCTCCATTAAATCAAAGGATTCTGTTAGATTCTGTTAGAATGGGGTCAGGTGACTAGATGGGCAGACTATCTAAGTTTCAGAGAAATGCCCTCCTGTCTGTCAGATACTTAGGTCTTAAATGATAAAGTAGCATCCAAAAGACAGTCCTGTCCCCACTGCTACCTCTCAAAGATTTGGCTACACACTACCAGTCTCTATAGATAATTATGTCTATTTTGTGTTTGGGCAGCCCCAAACCAATGACCAGGCTGTCTTGCATGGAAAAATGCCCACCTCATGTGTGCCATGTAAGTTTGGAGATGTGCCTTATTAATCTCAGGTGTGCATGAGTCAGCCTGTCCCCAAGCACTGATTTCCCTGCATAAGCACAGACTATTCTTTCGATGTCAGTAAGGCTGATGCAGCCTGGGAGCTTTGGGCTATGTGAGTCAGGCATATTCAGTCCAGGAAATGTGGTACCTCTTGCTGAGAGCTTTTCTGCTATGCTGTTTGAACCCTTGGAGCAGACATCTCCTTTTTCCTTTTACCAGTCTTCCATCTTTGTAGCCATGCTAATTCATCCTGGTACAGAGGAGAGCCAGCTCAACTCCAGATGACTCAGTTTCTGAGGTCATTTGCTGACTGTAATGAGAATATATCTGAATTATGCCTTTGCTGACCAGTTCCAGGAATCTCAGTTAATTTAGTAGCCATTGTGAGTGTGACCAATGAGAACTTGTGCAACCATATATCAGCCAGTGCTGCAGCCTCCCTGCAGAAAATGTTATGCAAGCTGTCATTTGAGCATTCCTCATCTGTGGCTAAGCCCATTGTTTCAGGATTTAGGAAGGTTGTAGAGGAACCAGCCTTAGATGAAAAAGCTGCCCCTGGCTCCTCCAGAATCTCAGTTTTACGATGTTGCTCTGTTTCATGCTAAGCTTTTGGCTTCTTAGGCACTTCTCCCTCTTCTGTAGCTTGGGCAGGACCTGGGTTGTGGCCTATCCAAGACCCCAGTGTGTGGGAAGATGTCTCCATCTTGTGGTCGGCTGTGCTGAGTTCTGCTACAGCTAAGAAGGAAAAAACAGCTGATGCTGAGGCTTTTGCAACAGGGCCTTGGCCAGTAGCATGCTGTAGCTGAATGAAGGTCACGGTACACGTACATTTGGCTTGGAGAAAAGCAAGGAGCTTCTTCACACAGTAAAAGGACTGAGCAGGATTCCCATGCTGGCATCTGTGGGATGCTTTGACAGTGTGCTCAGTGCCTCCCTGAAGGCCTGTTGTGATTTTTTGCACCTGGTGATGGAGGGAGCATTTCTCTCCTAGGGCCTTCTCACAGAGAGACCTGTCAAATAGTCAGCCCAATAAAGAAGGGAGATGGGCAGTGGAGGTGAGAAGTGGCCTTTCCAACCATCCATGTGCTGGCAGTTGGTGTGAGTGCTGCACTGTTTTCTGCTGTGACTAATCTCTTCCTTAGCAGAGGCACAGGATTGCATGCAGTAGCCAGGGCAGGATTGGCTGCGCTTTTTGAGCATCTGCTTGTCTGCTTTGCTTTTGGCAGGGCTGTGAAGGAGCTGGAGGCCCAGCTAGAATATGAGCGAGTCAGGCGGGAGAAGCTGGAGAGCCAGTTGGATGACTACCGCGCTGAGATAGGCCACCTCAGAAAGAGCCTGGAGAAAACACACCCCCCCCCTGCTCTCCCTCCGGTGAGTGCCGTGAAAAGTCACCTTGCTAGCCAGTGCATGGGGCAGAGGCCAGCTCCCATTGCTTGTGCATGTTTGTCCTCACGGAGATTCCTTGGCACGGTGCTAGGAAATGTCATTGGAATAAATGTGCTAGCAACTTTTAGCTTGGGACACTGAAGCAAGCAACAGCCTTCATTGCATCCTGACAGTGTCTCTGCTGTGAAAGGATATCAGTTTCTCTGTACAGAGAAAGGTTCATCTTCTTCACGTTCATATTAGCAAAAGGGAGTGGACTAAGTGCTGAGTACTTCTGTGCTGTTTCTGCAGTGACTAGCTGTTCCCTGTGGCTGGTGCCTGAGCCTGACTGTACTGGGTGCGTCAGGAAAACCGTCAACCCCTCAGCCCTCAAATTGGCATGGTTTGTAGCAATTACAGCAGTATTGCAGGATATTTTCTTTGCTTCAGAACTCTCCATCAGAATTGGTTTATTTTCCTCCTTTTTACACCACACTGAAGTGAATTGGTGGAGTACTGTAATACAGTACTATATTGCTGTGTATAGTGGCTGATTTCAGTGAGGAATCTTGCATGCCATCTGCTGTCATCTTAATTATCAAGTCCAGTGATGGCAAACGAGACGCAGATATAAACTATTCATTGGCTTAGCAGAAGACAGAAAAGTTATAAACTTTTTTTTTTTTAAATACCAAATTTGATGATAATTCAAAAATTCTCATGCTGACTTTGGGGACAGGAGGCCTTGCTTCAAATCCTGGTCTGTCACGTAACTTCCACAAAATGATGTGACAGGCAGCACCTCATTTGTCAGCTCATTGCCATCCAGTCAATCCACAGCCTTGGGTGAGGCACCAAAGTTCCCCCTCCTATGGCTGGTGGGAGATGGTGTGCAGTTACACTGACGTTTCTTTCAAAGATACAGCTAGTGTAAGACTCATAGCCCTGTCTTAGGCCCAGCCTAAGGCAGGCTGTTCATTGCTGCTCTTAGAGCTTCACTTAACTGCCTTGACCATTGTACCAATGCAACTGTTTGTAAGGCCCTGTTATAAATGATATAAAAGTCAGGCGAGGACTCTAGCCACTGACAATGTGGGAAACTTGCATTTAGATTCTTCTTTTGCCTAGAAGGGCCCAGAAGCCCCATCCCAGGGGTGCCATAACCAGCATGATGCCAGCTTTCCTGAGACAAAGCCATATTCATTCCCTGCTCACAGCCATGCACTGTGATTGCTATAATTAAGTACATTGGTCCAGAGGGAGAGAATGAGAGAAAACAACTTTGTAGGCATATTAAAAGGGTTGTCAAGAAGGCAGAAGGAAATCTGGCCTGAGCTTCAAATGAATATATTCCTTGGAGCAGAAATAGGGTTGCTGGTTAAAAGGAGTAACATTACCACCTTCTTCAGCCAGGTTTGAGTGAGGTCCAGGTGCTTGGAATGTCCCCACTACATAATGGTCCCCTCTATTTTCCAAGTGCGATGGGGAAGAATGCTTGGTGGATGTTCTGAGTGGGAAATGAGCATTTAAGAATCCTATTTTATTACCATTTAAACTATGCACAGCTGTGGCTATTGAAATGGCCAGGGCATTTCAGGCCCCTTGAGAGCATAGGTGAGGCAGCTGGGAGCAGGAACTGCGCTGTGGACTGTGTTGTGTTTCACGTCCTTGGGAAAAGAGAGAGGAATTTCTGTCCCAAGCATTTTAGTCCTTCTGCTGCCATCCTCTGGTCACAGGGTAACATGACGTGGCTGCACGTGCAGCGTACCTAGACTGCATTCAATAGCTGCAACTCAAAGCAGTGAGGCCTGCAGGGTGCCTCCATCACACACTTGTGCAGGGTGCTGGATTCATAGCAGCAACCAAATTGTTTGTCTGTGTCCCGCAGCTCTTCCCCTAGCTCTTTCCAGCAGCAGCGCCAACATCCCTCGTTTGCAGTTTTGTCTTTCTCTTCACTTGAGTAGTTAAACATGGTCTGTGAGGCCTCCTGGCCGTAACAAGTCCCTCAGCTGGGTATGGATGGTACTTTTGCAGCTATCATCTTTCCAACATGTCCTACTTACCATCTGCTATTATTCGAATGGGTTTAAAAGATACTGAGACATTCATAAAACATATTATCAAGGACCCTTTTTTAAAGATGCTGGCTTTAGCTTGGGTGGGGGGGCCCTCTGAGCCATGGAGCAGGCAGGACATTACTGCAGTTGTCTTATACCTGTCTCTAGGCAGCACTGCACCATGCTGTGGTATAACCACGTTGCACAGCTCGTTCCATCTCCCTTCATCCACTTTCCCCACTTTCTTCCTCCTCTTTCTGCCCTCTCTTGCAGGATTGTTTCCCCCCCACACGCTGTAATGCTCTACAGCTGTTTGCTTCCCACTGTATCCTTGAGACAAACTTTTCTACACTGAGAAGACCCTCCAGCTGGCCAGGTGCCTCCTCCCACCCTCCCCCCCCAGAAGAAAAGTCACTTTCTGTGTCCACAGTCCACGTCAGAACATTACCTGTTCTACTCACCTGGCAATCTGGGACCACTTTGGCATATCGTGCCCCATTTCTAGGGTAGAACAGTGCCTGTAATTACTTAGTTTGCTACCAGTAGCAGTATGAAAAAAGCACATTTGGTATTGGGTTCACTGTCGTAACATCACTAGCTGGGACTGGAGACAACTTGTGCTGAGGCAGATTTGCTTTCAAAAACTTCTGCTTTGAATAACTGCTGCAAACAAGGGACCTTCAAAATTTTACCCTGCTGTGACTGTCATGCTCTATACAGGGGACTAAGCTCTGCTCTCAGCTTCAGTTTGCCTCCAAAATTATTCTAGTATGCAGCAGCTGAGACAATCTCAGGTAGAGCAGAGAGCCAGCGCAACAGCGCTAATCATTGTGTTTGACCCTGGGTGTACTGTCAGGCTGAACACTTGATCTATTTCTAACTTTGATTTTATCAAACGCCCTCACCACTCTGAATATTAGCCTGACCACTACTTCCCTGGGGGGGAAAAAAAAAAAGTGTTTGTGCTAGTGCTTCATACTAGATGCCCAACAGAGTGTGAAGGTATACAAGAAATACAAGCTGCTTTCACTGCACTTTAAAGTCTCTTACAAATAACAGGGACAGAAAATCAAAAATAGGTAATATAGAAATAGCCCAGAAAGCCATGAGGCTCTTGGCTTGGGCTGGGTTCAGTCACAGGCAAGGAGATTACCAACATGGGGAGGAAGAAAAAGAGCATGTCCAGAATATGTCTCTGACTGCCTCGTTTGACAAACTGCAGGCTCAATAACTGACTTTGCTAACATAAAATATGGTCTTGGCTGTTAGTGCATTTGTTCTGAACACAATATTCTCTGGCTATTCAAAGGCATACGGTTGCTCAAAATCCTGTCTTATTAGGTAGCATGTTTAAGTAATTGCAATTTAATGGTTGTGGTGTCCTTTGTTTTAGGAAACTGAGGCAACATCTGATTCTTGCAAAGAGCGAAAGAAAATAAAGAAGAAGCCATCCTGCAGCCCTGGAGGGGTGTTTGTGAAACGATGCTGAGGAATGAACCTTGTAAGTAGGGCAGGCAGGCTTAGAGAAAGATGTCGATGCAGGAATGCAACTGTGTCCAAAACAGCCCAGCCAGGCTGTATTAGACAGTCTTGTCTTACTGCACAACAGCCAGACCAGGTTCATCTTCTAATCATCTTCCCAAGCCGTTCCAAACAGAAGACACCAGAGGCAGAAAAGCTGTTACGTAACTGCTAGAAGGTAGAACAGCAATATTCAAGACTGTGCAAAGTGTCTGAATAGCCCCAGTTCTGCAGATGAGTTGTGGTTATGTATCTTTCAATCTCAGTGAACAGTTTTCCTAGTTCTCTGGGATAGGAAATATTTTTAAATCACAGAAACATTTTTTTTTTAAACTGTAAGACTTCTTTTCCTATCCCAGTAGCTGTTTAGCAACAGCTTTGCAAATTATAAACAATGATTGAAGAGCTAACTGCAGAGATGTCATAGGCCCTACTGGGCCTGAGAAAAGTATCCCCATCTGCTAGGCTGTTTTGTACTAGTCTTAAAAACCAGCACCTTACTTCCTAAAATAGGTCAGATAGATAGATACTGAATCCTGGTTCTACACTAAGGATCTGGAGAAGGGTATCTGCTTGACTGCGGACTGGTGCTAAGCCCTTTGCTTTTCATGGAGTCGTTCCTAAGTAAGCCAGGAAGGTACTCCTTCACAATGTACCATGTGAACTGTACTGCTGGGCCTCCAAGTCTAACTCGGGGCTGAAGGTTTCACCCGGTTATAGGGCATGTTAAAGTTAGAAATCGCAAGCCTGACCTCCATGCCCAAAAAACTTTTCATGACTTTACACATAATAAAGATTTTTCTCCCATCTGCATGTTATTGTGAAATTCCTTTTTCCTGTTGGAACCTTCATCATGCATAATATTGTGACAATTTTGATTTCAATAATAAAAGTCAGGTCAATGGTATAAAACTTTAATAAAGGTTAACTTGCTAATGCTTGAGTTGTGATCTGTCCTCTCCTCAGTTACCTAAAGGAAAGTTAATCTGTGACTTTCAAAGTTAATGAAAAACAGTCAATCTGCTTGGTTTTGTGCACATGTGCAATAGACTGGGAGAGAGGCAAGCTAAGCAACAGCATAAACCTTCTTTCAGAGCTAAAAAGGAGAAATCCAGTCTCTAGTGCCCACTTACAGGTGTGGGAGGGGGGGTAGAGGGAAAGACAAGAGCTGGAGTAGATCAGAGATTTCCTACATCGCTGTTGGTGTTAAAGTCTCATGTAGGAACAGTGCAAATGATCAACCTGAATCTTTTTGAGGACTTCCAGAATGGGCAGAGTTTACTACAAGATGAATCTGTATATGTGACAGTTAGAGCAGACATGAGCGACTGCATGAAGTTTTTGCTGGTAGCACCCCCATACCTATTTGACAAATACACAGACATTGCAAACAGCAGGCTCAACCCTCTATAGAGTAGCACTATGTCTATTATAAAAATTGCATTTTTACAAGCTGGTAATCTGAATTCAAGTCTTTCAGACAGGAAATGTAACAAATTCATTTTATTTTCTTAAATGAAAATGTTTAAATACATAATTTCATGCACAGAATATAAGAATTTGCAGGGTCTCAGCAAATTCAACTGTAAAGAGAATAAAACTGCAATAGAAAAGAATATTGTCACTATTCAAAATTTTATGCTCTATAGCCCATTAAAGGCCTATTCTTTCAGTAAAGTTTAATCCAGGAAGAATTTGTATTTTAATAGAAGACTCAAACTAAGCATAGGCATTTGTACTCAGCAAAGTGTGACTGCTTCAGTTTTGGAAGATATCCACCCATTATGTTCCATCTCGGCAATCAAAGTCATGAAGTGCTTGCAGAAGGTAGAGGGACCGTCGTCACAGGTTGGTTTAGAAGTCAGTGTGGCCCATTTATTTCCATGGGATTACAAAACACTCCAGAGAAGTGTCAGCCTGGGAGGAGAAGGACCACCACCACACTGGCACCTTTATTTGAGATGTTGAGTATAGTCACATTAGAAGTCAGATCCTACACAGAATATACATGAGGATTTATTGGAAATACTTTGTATTACTTGAAGGGAGGAGTTATGAACATTTATCTGCCCAAGGCTCTACACTGTGAGAACATCTCCATTTGCAAAGAGAGAGATACAGAATAGGTCCCCTTATTCTGTTGGCCTCTGGAAGTATGGGTAAAAGGCATTAAAAAAAATGTACAGAGACATCTTAGTTTTAAATAAGATTTTAAATCTATGTAAACCACTTTTCAAGAAAAAGAGGATTCTTTACGAAAAGCCTGGGAGCGTGTGTTTATATATATTACCAAGGGGCCATGCTTCAACCCATCAGTAAAGAGTAATGGATTGAAGAAATGTCCAGCTCCTATATTTAAGATTAGAGTACTCAGCTGGATCAGAGTAGATCTGCTGGAGTCTGGCAGACAGAACAAAATTAATTCTGAAACATATTAGGAAATACTTTCTGATTTAATGTAGAAAGTTCTTGAAATAAATTACTGAATAAGGGACAAAGAAGTATTACTATGAAGTTACCTACTCCCCCCACCCCCATTGTTTTGATCTTTAGTGTTACCTATTCAGAAAACATTTTTAGTGCACAAGAAGAATATCAAAACAAAAGGGTACCAAGATTATCTACACCTCAAACATGACAGTCTGGCAGATGTTGCACGGTGACCTCTATATTTGATGCAATCATTCCATTCAGATCTATTTCCAGAATCTATAAAATCCCAGTGCTATTGCTAGGCAAGTGAATACTGAAGCTGTTAAAAGAAAAGAAAAGAGGTAATAATTAAGTCAATGCTAAATTTCATCATCTTCCACATGCAGAAGACTAATTGCATACAGATGGAAGGATAACTTACTCTACAGCAGTGTTTCCTAAACTTCCTAAATTGCTGCAGGGTTGACAGAAGAATTTTAAGTGACAGTGTCCTGTCTTAGATTTAATAATCTGTACAGAAGTACTGCCCAAACTGTGCGAAGGGAGGTCAAATTAAGCAGTCTGAGGAATTATGTTTCCAGGAACGTGTTTGTGGAACGATGTTGAATATACAGAGCAGAATAGGCTACCATAATTTTTATTAATATTCCCCATTTATCACAAATTATATTATAGGAGAGATGGTTAAGACAGGTCTTTCATTAGACATAATTAAAATTAACGAGATGAACTAATGATATACACACCTGATACAACATTAGGATTTCTAGGCAGTGCCTCTGAAGCCTAATCCGTTGTCTTATGGTACTGTTAAGCTGTTGTTTCAGTTAAGTGTTAGAATAAAGCTAATTGGGTTTGTCTTTGGACTTGTTCTCACTTCCAAATGTAATGCGTTATTCTTTTTTTATTCAGCTCTAATGCAATATAAATTACTAGTTTTGTATATATTGAGAAGTCAATCTCAAATCAGACTTTGTTCTACTCGGCAAGGAAAAGTATAAATACTGCCACACTGAAAATTTGTTGTTTTCAAAGTCTGAATGGGAGGCAGAACTGGCTGCAGCAGGAAAATACAGTGATTTCAAAGCAAGAGGTTCCCCTATTCCCATATTCCATTGAACAGAAGTCACAAGGACTTGCAGGATCTGAGAGCAGACCAACCCACAATATAGCTTACACATAATCATAACAATAGGTAAATACACTGCTTCACTCTCAGACTAGTTCTGATTGTCAGCAAACTTTCAGGATAACTAAAAGGACCTCAGGAGAGCTTCTGAAACAACTGCCATGTGAATGCCTGCAGCAAAGAGAGATACTGGCAGACTAGACAGAATATTTACCCCCCCCCCAGTTCATGTTCCTTCTGATCCCAGTTCTGGGCACAATCCTAAACCAACTGCAAGGCTTTCATGCACCTCTTCCATGTTACTTTTGCTTTAAAGGGGGTACATCCCCCCCAGCCTCAGTTATCTGCTGGTACACAGCCGACTTCTTGGATTTGTTTTGCATTAGCCACTTGTTTCCACACTACAGGCAGCTTCAGTTCCTTGGAACAGCAACTGACAGCATTGCTTACATACTAGAGACATAATCATTATTTGCAACACAAAGAAATGCAAAGAGACACAAGGGAACACAACTAGTTCACAAAAGAGAGATTTTCTAGAACTGTGTCTCCAGTCTTTAAAAACATACTTGAATAAAATTCTATACTTCCAAAACACTGCATGGGTACTTGCCTTCTTGCCTATCACATACCTGCCAAATAACGTATTGTATCCAGTTTATTAGATTCCATAAGTGTTTTTAAGGAAGCTATTTCAGTGTCAATTTTATTACTGATTTCTGAGATAACACTGTTGGTACTTGAATCCTGAAACATTAAAAGATAACATTTATTTGACTGTCACCTCTAGCCCTTTCAGTTTTGCAGAACAAAACAGAAATGCCATGCTATCAGAAATGAGAAAGAAAAACAGTTTAAACCAAATTTCCAATCTGTCAGTGAAGTAAAATATGCAACTGCTAAGTGATCTTAGAAAACACCAGGCAGCACTTAATATAATCCAAGTAGGGTATTAAAGAAGAAAGAAAAGCAGAAAAGAAAATTCACATACTTCAGATTTTTCTCTGATGCGCCAATGCCTGATCAACCTAAAGGCTATTAGATAGATTTTAGATTTATAGATATCAAGGTATCTATACTATGTATAGATTTATGCCTAAATTCCTGTGAAACACTGATTTATCATCCACAAACCATACCCAGAAAAGGGAGGAGAGATACTGAAGATGGGACATGTCCACGACAGCCTCTTGGACTTCAGTGCCTGCATGCTGGTCTGAGGACTTCCAGCCCCCCAAACTGTTCCTTGGCTGTAGGCAGCTAAACTGCCCCTTTGGTACAGCTGATCAGCTTAGCCTTTAATATTGGGAAGGGCAGCGTGACAGCACACACCCCACATACGATAGCCTACGCATTAACACATTCACAAAGTGAGAGATAGGCTTGCATGACCCCTTCCACCCAAGTTTAGCACAAATCCTACAGACCTAGCAATAAACACATAACACGTATGTGAGTGATATGTCCCAGCCTTTTGTTTTGCCACATAAAAATCCCATTAACTTTCATGATAGTTTTGAGTTTACATGACATATAAGAAGAAGAAAACAGTTCCGTATTAGGAAGTGGGCTCTGTTTAATACTTACTTTCTTATGAAACTCTGTAGTTGCTTCCATGAGTTTCTTTTCTTGATCTGTAAACTGTGAATAAAAGACAAATTACAATTGCAGTAAGGGAAAACAAGAAACAAAACTGGTAAGAATATCTTCAAAGCCCAGCTTACCATATCTGTCACTCTGCTTCTTTCCAGGTTTATATCTAGCTTGCTGTCAGCTCGTATTTTACCTGTTTCATTCTTTAAAACAAATAATGATTATGAAAATAACTGTTTACTTCCCCTAATGTGAATGTATACGTACTTGCTGTTTACTTACCATTAGCTGTTGTTTAACTTGATCTAATTCAATTTTCATTTTCTAGGTGTAAGGGAGAGAAAAAGAAAGTATTTTATTATTCAGAAAATAAAGTGTTGTTACTACACAGCTACCACTGTATTCACTGTAATTACTCTTCCATGAGTTTTCTCCTAATGGAGCAATTTGTTCTTGATTACGTAACTTGTGTGTTCAATCTATACAGCCAGGTACAACCTATTGGAAATTTTGCTAATTGGACATTAAGGTATTATTTTGTAACGATATACAATGATAAACTTGTTATACTGAGACTAAGTATAGCCAAAAAACAAATACTGAAATGCTGTCAAGCCAACCAAAATACATCTAAATCACTTATTTAAATTGTTGCATAAAAATGGCTGATTACTCTCCCTGTACTGTATGATTTATGACAAAGGTCTACTAGAACCACCCTTAAATAAAAATAAAGATTATTCTAAGATGGAAACATTTTTTCTTTCCAGAAGAACTGAGCAAGTCTTACCAAGTGAAATATATTTTTATATGATCACAGAAGCCATCATCCACACTCTGATAGACATATCCATGATTACTTCTACATAAATAGAAGCATCCAAGTTTACTTCTACATAAATATTCTGTTCCACAAAAAAAGTTCAGCAGGTATAACCCAACATGTATTACAATTTAACCGCTTAATTTAAAATACTTATTAGTACCTCATTCTCTGCTCTCAAGTTTGCAAATTCACTTTTCTCCAGGATGACCATATCTTTTCGAATGGAGTCCAAATGTGCCATTATCTGCTGTAAAGTTATTTCCTTTGAAACAAAAAACATGTCAAAATGATGAAGTTCCATGCTTTCTGGAAAAGTCAAGGAAAGCAGAGATTTTCAGGTCTGGGATTACGAAATAAGCTACAACAAAGCACAAAACGGGAAGAAAAAAACAACAGGAAAGTGGCTGAATCACAGAAGTTCATAGTTTGTCTGAAAGGAATTTGTCTGAAAGATTCAAGAGGCTTTTCTGTTGTTTTCATTAAGTAATTCTGAACTTAAGCAAAAAACCAGAGGTATCTAGTCCAAGCAGCTGCAAGGGAAATAGACTAGAAATTTCAGGTTAGTCTTTCATTTTCTTCCCTTTTCAATGAATGTTTAGCACACTGTAAAACATGAATTTTTAGTCTCAATCCAGTTCCTAAATAAGCACTTGTGTTTCTTCTCCAAAGGGTCATCACAAGGCACGGACTTAATGATATGAATATCACACTGTCCTCTCAGCTCTGAAGTGTGATTCTTGTTAGAAGAACACTGCAGAAAATGGAAAGTCTTTCCGGTCTTTGGACTAAGAAGTTCAAAATCCAGCTACTATTTATAAACTAGAGAAAAAATAAAGGAGGAAATACTGTCTTTTATAATCTTGAAAGCAATATTCCTATGCCTAGTGTAAGGAAGTTAGCCTACTGTTTAACATGAACGATGACAGTTTTGTGGGATTCTGCCTTTAAAGCTCAAAGCCAGCAAAATGAAGAGCTCTCATTCAGACTACAAGTAAACAGTATTTCTCACATCCTACATTGAACTAAATACCTAAAACACGTCCTGACCCAGTCTGCCCTGAAGTCTGACTTTACTTCGTTGAACATGATGAAGTTACCAGGAACTGTTAAAAGCTGCAAAACTTCAACTGCATTTACATTCAGGAGCTGACTTTCTCATCCCATTTCTCAGCTTCAATACTGATTACATTACAACAAGCAGTCTTTCTGTCTAACAAAATTCCATGCAAATTACATTTGGGATACTTACTTTGGGGTTCCTCAAAAGAAATGCTTCCACTTTGACTTAAAAAATCCCCAAACAATAGAAACACAGTTGTTTTGGGCTTCTTCATCTTTGAGATGTATTTTTAAAAAGTTAGATAACTTTTACCAAGAATAAATGTCAGTGAGATAAAAATCTGCTGTAATCAAGACTCAGCAGTTAAAATAAAGTAGCAATAAATGTTTAATTGCATTAAACCACTGAAGAAGAATGGGACATAATTTCAGTTTGCAGAGCCTTCCTGACTAATTACTACTGTGCATCAGAGCTTTATTTTGCCAATTTTTTTTTAAGATGAAACTTGTTGTCATCTATGTTATCAGCAGAAAAAAAAAAATCATACTACTTCCCCAATTCACTGCCTCCAAATATGCTCACAAACATTTGCCTGAATGCCTCAGCGAAGACAACAACTTGGTACTTGGCTTGCTTGCAGAGGGAGATGTTTAACGGACCAGTGCCAATGGCTAGGTTTATACAAACAAGTAAGTCAGGGCTCCCTGGCTGTCCCTGAGGGCAAGCAACATGTGACAGCTCATGCCCAGATGGCTAAAATCTCTTCCTCCTAAAACACAGTGGCTCTGCACACCCTGTCTTGCACAGTTCCTGGCCCTATGCTTTCCCATAAATTGTGTCCAGGTCAGGGAGGCTGATACTTGGCCCAGGCCAAAATCAGGCCAGGGGCTGCACTAACAGTTTAACAGTCTGGACTACTATGTGGTGATGTCTGAGCCCATGCCCTAGCCATGTTTAGCTTCCAGGATAGATAGAGCTTTAGGAACTAAAATGCAGAGGTAAAATCATGAAAGTAGTTTTCATTTTATGAACCAGAAAGTAATGAAGCACAACAAATACAGCGTATCTATGAACAAAGCTGACATCTTTACTACTCTTCAATAAAGAACACAGACAACTTTCTGCTGTTTTATGTAGAGCTTTGTCATCTCTCAGGAATGCCTTCAAATTTCTTTTCTACCCTCAACTGTTGTGAAGGGTTGTTAAAATTTTTGTTTCACCTCAGAGTTTTTCAGTAGCAAATGAAGCAATCTCGGCACTACACTTACATACTGTGAGTGCATAGGGAAACCACTTTAGGTTCCTGTGAGAAGGTGTTTTATGTAAGATATTGCTATCCGTTTATAGTTCAATAGCAGTTAGAAACTTAGGAAAATCTATCTCAGTAGAATGTTTACTACAGCAAATTGCTCACCTGTCTTTTAACTACGCAAATATGCATCATTATATTTATATAGCCATGTATGACATTTTACCTGCTGAGCCTGGGTCACCATATCCTTGTAGACTGTGTCTAAGCTGACATTTGACAGAGTAATTAGTGCCGATACAATGGTCTCCGCTTGTTCCTTCCCAAAGCCTGAAAGACAGTTGAAAGATGACAAGTTGAGATAATACTAGAAAGTCAGATGAAGAGTAAGAGCTACATAATAAACTGAGACCTGCGATTGCTTTACCTAACTACTGCAACACACAAATATTGAAAACTGACAGTGAACAGTCAGTCACTGTGATTTTTAGTTAGAAAAGTCCAGACTTAATGCTGCAAAAAATCTATCTGAAAAGCACTGATTATTATTTTTTAATAAACTGAAACAGTCTAGTAGTGTGGCCAATATGGCTGACAGGAGGACAAAACTTCCGTAAAATGTTTAATTGCTCACGCATTATAAAAATAGTCCAGCAAAATTTTACTTTATTATAAGCTTTTATAAGTTCTATTAAAATCAAACTTACCTTTTGATACAAAGCATGTATCCTATAGAATAATAAAATTAAAAGTTAAGTCCACATATATTGAAATTGTTCTGCAGAGATATGGGCACGTGCAAAACTCCTGATTTTAAAACTGCTGCATCTATTGCTTGTGGAATGAATTCAGACTATGGGATTTTTTGCTTTCCGATAATAAAATTCACACTTTGTCTATAGCTTGGTGCAATTTTGATGTGCTTAAAGATGATGAGTGGTGAATAATAAAACAATCAGCTGTCAGAGATTAGCAGACTTTGATTTAGCGCTGAGGGCTTTAGCCCCAAGGATTTATTTCCAGAAATCTAACTCATGTGTTGTATTTCAATTGCTCTGATTTATAAAATGGGATCAATTAACTTTTTGTTGAAAAATGCTTTCAAGGCAAATTATTTAGAGAAATATGCCACTGTTTCCTTCTAAAGTACTGGAATTGTCAGGATGCACCATCAGTTTACATTACTGAAAAGCTATGTGTGCTTTATGACAACTTCCTTCTGTTAAGAGGTGTGATAGTATTGCTTCGGTTCTTCTGAAGTTACAATTATTTAACTTCGGCTTTTGCCAATTCATAATTTTATTTTTCTCTATAGCAGTAGAGGCCTTTGCTCCCCATTTAAAAAATGTAGAGAAGTTAACATATGCAACAGCGAGAGACTGGAGCCCGAAAACTATATGCAGTAAGCTTTAGTTAAACTAAATGCATCTTTCACTTCTGTAACATCTGCAAGTTTTACATTTAGAGCCCTGTCACTGTAATATTGAAGAATTTGTAGATGTTATGGAACAAATTAACAAACTAATTAATAACGACTCACCAGCACTGGACAGTATTCACCCCACGAGTTCTAAAGGAACTCAAAGAAGAAATAATAGCTGAATTCGTAGTGGGGATGTCTCACTTAAACTACCTTCATTACCTGAGGACTGGAAAATAGCAAATGCAAAGCCAGTTTTTAAAAACAGCTCCGGAGGAGATGTAAGGAACCACAGGCTGGTAAGTCTGACATATGCATGAAAAAATATCAGTAGAAATAATAATAAACACCAATAGTAGACTCTCAGTACTCTTCTAAGTACTAATACATATTATTAATAGACTCTATTAATGGAAAAATACCCCTAATCTTTGGCTATGACATTCCAACTGTTGCTTAGGAGGAAAAACTTGGGATTATAACAGATAACTGATAATTTGGTGATGAGATCATTTCAATGCTTAGCAGAGATCAACAAAGCAAACCAAACTTCACGAGTTATTAAAAAAGGAGTAGAGAACAAAACAGATATAACATTATGCCACTGTTCAAATCCATGGGACATTCAGTTGTCAAATTGTGCTTGTAATTCTGTCCCCTCCCGGTTCAAAAAGGATGCAATAGAACTGGAAAAGACTCACACCTGGGCAACAAGAACAATCAAAAGTATGGAAATGCAGCTGTAAAAGGAAAAAATCAACAGGATAGAACTCTTGTCTGGAAAAGAATGAGGGAGGAATAGGAGAATATGAGAGACATGAAATGTTCGTTCCCTCTTCCCACAAAAGAACTGAAAGGGCATCAAATTAACTGAGTGGAAGGCAGCTTCTGCATAAACATAAGGAAGTATTTTTTCACAAAAGTAGTGAACGTGCGGAAGTTCATGCCAAAGGATGTTTTGGGTGCTAACCAGTTTATAGTGGTTTAAGGATGGATAAAGTTTATGGAACAAATTCTGTTGAAGGTTACTAAATACATAAGACTCACATCCAGCTCAAAATACCTGCAAGGCAATAATCACTGGTACGTTTGGAAAGCATAAGAGAATACGTTACATGTATCTGTCCCATTTTTATACTTTTTTCAGGTACTGACTCATGGCAGCTGCTGTTAGAGATAAAGCCTGGGCTAGATGAACCTTAAATCTGACCCAAGAGAGTCACACTTACAAAAATGAAAGTGCAGATATTAAGAATGTATTACAGCACTATGTTGCTGCTAAAATGTACAGTTAAAAAATTTAAAGAGGAGGGCAAACTTAAAAAAAAAAAAAAAAGCTGGAGAACTGTAAAAAAAAAAAAAGACAAAAAATATGCATAAAGGCACATTAAGCATAGACAGCAGAAGAACACTCTGCATGCTGCCTCCAAAACCAACAGAAACTATGATCAAAAATCCTTCATCACATGAACTTTTCAAAATGTTAAATATAAGCTTTTTCTGAGGTGGGGTCAATTGTCATTTACACACATGTATTAACACACATCAACTACAAACATGTAAGCCATGTGTCTGCATCTGCAACACTACAATGGCTTACATATTGATAAGAACTGGACAGTTTTTCGTATTGTTAATAACTAAATGAAATACAAAAAAGCATTACCAATCTGGCTTTAAAATTCAATTTCAGTAACTTAGGTTATTATTAGCAGCCAATTGAAAGATCTGATATTAAAGCTTCATTTTTGCTAGAGAACAGTTCTTTAATTGTTACTGGTATTTTACATTTGTTAAAGGTATTACATTCCCAGAAGCTGGAAGATATTACATAAACTGACATACAGCTACAAATAAGGTAAATCTAATCTAACAGCTTATTTGCCTGGTTGCAGAGATATCAAATTGTATCAGATGCTTCCCCTCACATTCTAGAGGCTTCTAACATATTTTATAACACAAAGTTGACACTTTGGGGAATTCAATAGTACTCAAAATTATAATACTCAAACTCAAAGTCTTCCTTTGAATTATTTAACAGATGTCACTTACCATGGGCTTCCAGATCCTGCACTAAGGCATGGGTATCAAAAGTTACCTTCCTCTGTTCCAGGGGAGTGATTTCAACTCTTCTCACATCATACGATCTTCTAAGAGCTGTGGCAGCAAAACCTGGAAGTGACAACACATGCTTTAAAACTGTCAGGTTTTTTGTTCAGTTTATCATTTAAAAAGAGCAACTCTAACGCCTTTCATCATAGAAAAGAAACAAAGCTGCATGAAATATCCTAACACACCAAAAATAAAATGACTAATAATTTTATAATATATGAAAATCATCATTTAAACCTCCTACTTTTAAAACATTAGCAGTTCTAATGCCCTGACAATTTCTTGCTCCCACAACGACACTGTCTTTAGACTTTCTTCTTCTATTACTGCCCTTTCCAGCAAGAGAGTGCCATGTGTAAAGATACAGTCACTGAATTTTTTTCAGATTATGCAGCTCTGATGTTCAGAATGAATTTGTTGGTTCACCAGTAAGATGACATGCGTATTTAATACCTTAGATCTTCCGAGTTAGGAATCCGCTGTATTTATTATGTGAAAGCCCTCCCACAAGACATTTCTGTGCTTCTCCTACCTTGAATTTCAAGCGTATTTTTCCCCCTCATTTTACCCTTGGGGGGACCTTTCATATTAGAGCTTTCTTTCTGATAGAATCTATGCTATCTAAAAAGCCCTATTACTTCAAAATGTATGCTTATTTGAAACCTTCCTCACTGCTAGCTCTCTCCCTTAACTAAAATGTGGTTCTGTATCTTATCTAGATTTTTACTCAAAGGCTTTGTATCAGTCAAACAACAGTGCAATTATACTGTACCACTGCCAGATACATCAAGATGTGTTTTCTTATATCTGCTTTAAGGAAGTGACTATGACTAGCTAAGCCAGCCCTAGTATGGGAACCAAAGTTTATATCAGATTTAAGGTGAATGAGACAGGGGAAAGATGGGTGCTTAAGTGTGCGAACACTGAACACTACATACAAATAATTAAATATAACTCTAAGCTTCACCGTGGGATAAAACATTCTTTTTCCAAGGGAAAACAGCTTTCAAACACAAAGGGGTTTACCAATAAGTAAACACATCTCAGTCCTCTGAGCCTAGCGGATTTTTTCCTTCGGTTGAACATATGCATTGCGCAGGCGTTTTCTCTCTCCAAAAAGCCAATATTACAGCATGAAGCTCCTCATTGCTAAACATTCTTCCCCCCCCCCCCCCCCCAGCTCCACGGCTGTCTTAAAACCTCACGTTTTTCACGGACTCTGCCTCAGGCAGCGCCCCGCCACGCAAGCTAAACCGCTTTACCCGAGCCGTCGCCGCCCGCCTTTCCGCAGCGGCCTCCTGCTCGTCGGCGCCTTCCCCGCCTCTCCCGGCACCCCCAGCCACCGCCCTGCTCCCCGTCTCCCGCTCCGCCGGCCGCCCCCGCCGGCCCTCACCTCTGCGCGCGGCCGCGGGCGTCGCGGCGCGGCACGAACCCGCCCGGCAACCGCCGCCCACCCCGGCGAGGAGCGCCGCGCCGCGCCGCGCCCCCGCCATCGCCTCCCCGCCGCTTCCGCCAGACGGCGCCCAGTGCGCAGGCGCCGCCGCGGAGGTGCATCCGGCCGGGGCCCGCGGGGCATGCTGGGTGTGGCAGTCCAGGAGCGGCAAGGCGGGCGGCGGCGCTGCGTCTCCGTGCGGAGGGGAGGAGCGGCAGCGCCCGCCACGCATGCGCATGAGCGCGCTCGGGGGGGGGGCGGTTGCCATGGCAGCAGAGGCAGAGCTCCCGCCGCCACACGCGCCTCGCGACGGCCTGCTCGCGGCGGCCTCCGTCTTCGTCTCAGTGTCCCCAAAAAGTGCCGGGGTAGGCCAGCACCGCCCGGGGCACCGAGATCCTCACGGGGGACTGCTCCCAGAGCAGCTCCTGTGCGTCCCAGCAGCCCCTGTGGGGGCCTGGCGTGCCGTGACAGGCCGCCGTCCTCCCCAGCTGACACCCGGTGCCTCGTGTATGCATCTCCTGACGGGCCTGTGGTTATGGCCCAGGCCGGGCACGGACAGGCTGCAGCCTGCCTGAGCTCGAGCTTGCTCTGGCTGTGGTTAGCGGGGGCCTCTGACCTTCGGGGACCGGCTCCTGAGCTGCGTAGCCACACGGCAAAGTCACTCTGCGCAGCCCTTCAAGTTCCCATTCGCTCTCTGGGAGCTTTGGTCACACCAGCGTGTCCTTTCCTGCCTGGCTGCCACGCTGTTGTGTATTTTAAAATTTTATTTTTTTTGTGAGCCGTCCATGACGTTCATACTGTGGTAAGGAGAAGAACACTGCTTAAAGGGAAGAAATCCCTGCTTCTGTACCATCACATGTGCTTCTGCATCTCACCTTGCTGTCATGCACGCAAAGTTGTAGCAGCGAGCATTTAAGACAAAAGTGTCCATTTCGTTTCTCTCCTCTCCTGAATTGAGTCCTTCCTCAATGCTTGGAAGCTATAACTGCTGTCTGCAACCTGTCTGCTTCAGGCCACAAGCATTTCTTTTAGCTTGGCTAAGGTTTGCAGGTGTTCAAGCGGCTGAATTTTGCTTTCAGTTGCAGGAAAATAAATCTGATCTGTTTGGGATTTCAGGTCAATATCACAGAAAGCAGTTTGGTCCCTAGTGTTAGAGTGTATGTAAAAAATGTTGATGCCTGTCGAGATCCGAGAGGAACAAGCAGGGTAAAAACACGCACAGAATACAGCAGACAGAGGAGGACATTGGAAGAAATTATGCAGACCACCCTTGCTTGTCAAACATACGAAGAAGGAATATCCAGAGATATGCCTGCGTTAGCAGGGTTGTTCCAAGAGCCAAGATATTAGCCGTGTGCCCAGGGCTTTAAGTGTCCCCCAGAGAGCACTTAGACTGAGGTCTGGGTAAGCAAGACCTTCTCTTATCTAGCCATGCAGTAATGAGGACACACAGGAAACCTGCTCAAAGACCTTCCTTGTGAGAGCACTGATGTTGTCTCTGTAAGGCCAGAAAGACTTGTGGACAGGCAGAGCCCGGAGTAAAGACAAGCTGCCTACAGTAGGCAATGCACAATTCAGAGCAATTCAGATCTGTATAGGTGCAGTCATGGAGCATCCATGCAAAAAACATTAACAGGCTAAATTCAGCTCTGGAGCACCTGGCTGCAATACTGTTGACCAGCAATGTGGGGTACAGTGACATGAGGGCTGAATATTCATTTCAAAAGCACATCTCCAGGACAGACTTTGGGAAAGAACACAGCCCTGAATTGTCTTATGGATGGAGAGGGCCACGTGCCAATGGCTGTATCAAGAGTTAGACTTAGATTTGTGGTGGACAGGGCTGCACAGAGGCTAGTGGGAACTTATTTTCTGCCAGCTGCATTTGGGCAAGTGAACTGCTCCTAATTTAGTATGGTTTTCCCTCATTCTCTATTCTCTGCTCACTATACCTCAGATAACTGCTATAGGTCAGCTTCCCTAAGCCTGGCTTTGAATATGTCTAAACATCCCTGAATTTAAATGCAAAACCAGGCCTGGCTGCAGTTCTTCTAAAAGGCAAAACCAAAACTCTGGCTCCTAGTGCTTTTGAATGCTGAAGTTTTGAAACCTGTAACCTATATATGAACATTGTGGCTAGAGAGCAGAAGAGACAGTCTTATGTCAAAGCCTTATATTGTGACTGAGGAGATTTTGATTTCACACTGGAGCCTGCTTTCCCATGGATTCCTGTTGACCTTAGCCTAATCACTGAATCATCTCAGAGTTCCCCACGCTCCATAATCAGAATAATAATTTTGATATTTATTCTTTCTACTTTTTCTCTCTTTTGTCCATTTTGGCTGGAAAGAGGTGTGACTTTACTATACAGTGTACAGCACTGCATTGGTGCCTGATCTTGGTTAGGACTTCTGAGTGTTACGCTACTGTGCCATGTCTAAATTCTGCAGATCTGACCCTAGTTTGTGGGCAAGGCCTCAACTCAGATGTCATCTCTGATGTTGGTTTGAATACACAAGAAGTTCACTCCTGTTGTGACCTGGCAAGTGCAACAGCTCCATACCAAGATTATGAATGGGAAAACCAACTCTGATTGCACGGAGCCTGCCCAGCACACTGCTATCACCTCTGAGCAGCCAGCCTGACAGACTTGCACAATAAATCATAACACGCTGACTAATTCTCTCTCACTTCTGTACTCACTACGATAGTCAGTCCAGCCTCGAGTTGCACTCCCTCACTTGGAGCAGCCCTCAGCATTGTTCCTTTGCTGGTGACCCTTTATTGTTTTCTTCTCCTTAAAGCCCTTGATGCCAATCAAAATCTTTGGCTTTTACAGGAAGCTAGAAATAAAGTCTGTCCCATGGCCCCTGACAAAAAGCTGCCTTCAACAGTAGCCAAATGTATAGATAGAAATAAACAGGTTAGCAACTGTAGCTATTTCTTCGCCAGTCATTTCCTCATAGTTATTCCAGCACTCCAGTGGGAGAGAAAACTATGCTATGAGAAAACTGATTGTTACTTTGGGTACTACCCTCTGCGAACCTATGAGGCAGGAAAATGATGTGGGTCTGATACATTCCAGGTTTGGCGCGAGACTAGCACTGAACTCCCAAGACTGGTTTCTAAACAAAAGTGACTCCAGAGCGCACAGTTTTCCACAGCTATGGCCTGATAACCAGGATTTTAGTCTTTCTACTGATTGAAGAGCTGGACTTGAACCAGCCATCCCAGTCTGTCAATTTTGAATCCTCATGTTGCGATCTGTTTCCATACAAGTTGTTAATCACACAGGGACTCAGAACACAATGGAAATAATTTGTTTAATCAAAAAGGCACTATAATTTCAGGATGAAATTTCCATTCAAATTGTAAGGAAGGATGAAATGATCCATCCAAGCTAAGACCTTGACTTTCCCCACCTCCCAGATAAATGCTGCAGAGGCTGGCTACTCTGGAAGGGAAGAATAATGGTCTTGACTGAATTTTATCTTCATTTTATTCCCTATCAGAGCAAAATACAGATTTAAAAGACTCAGAATATTTATGCAAAAAGAATTTTTGCTTTTATACTTGTACTAGTTATAATAAAATACTTTTGGCTCTCTCAGGCATCTCTTTTACTGTAGAAATCCAGGAATTCTGAATTTACTTCTTAAAATAAAAATGCAGACAAAGAATATTGCTTGTGGTACTTTTTATAACTGGTTATATTTAAACCACTAAGTTTGAGAACTGTAATATAATATAAGGTACCTGTGAATAAAAAAGATGCAGTTTTCAACAGTGACTAACAAATGTGGACTGTCTGAACTCACCCACCTCTATACCCTTCGTAAGAGCCCTGATTCTCTCACAGCTAGCACAGTGCAGTGCTTTAAGCTGGACTTGTAAAAATTCAGTTTGTCAGGATCACTAATCAGAGCAGAAAAGCCTCCTTGGTGATAAAGGCTTTTTTTAAAAAAAAAATCTTGATTTCTAATCACTTGAAGGTCCCTTTGGATGCCAAGTTTGATTCAGCCTTCATGAATTGTTCACCTCCACTCAGTGGAAAGGGCTGTAGTGTCAATGGACTCTCTTATGTGGCTTTTTGGTCCTGCCTTGTTTCCTTCTTTTTGTAAGAACCAGTTGGGGGAATCGTAATTTGTTCAGTGGCGTTTACTCTTTTGGGGTGTGACTTTCATTCAGAGGGCTAAGATGAGAATGAAGATGGAGGTAAGAAGTAGATGGGGTATTTGGGGGCAGAAGCACCCCTACCAGTGGCAATGGTCTAAGTCAGGGTAATAAAGAAAGCAAGCAGCCAAGGAACTCACTAGCAGGACATTAGTAGCAAAGCAGGTGTGTGGTACCTATGCTGAGGTTTAACTCTGCAGTCCTGCCATGGTAACAGATGCAGGATTCAGCAGAAATGCTCAAACAGACCCAGCCTTATTTAAAGCACTGAGTTGCCAAGTCAACAATTCCTATGTTGCCAAGATACAGGCCTTAGAAAAAAACCCCAACAATAGCAACAAAAAACTGTCACTAAGGAAGAAGAGCCCTGGATCCAAGCCCCCTCTTTGGGGAAGTTATTGTTCAGCAGCAACAATGTCACACACAGACTAAGGATGGCAATTGCTCCTTTGGTGGCATGCAGTCAGTCTTTTCAAACCATAAAGGGTTCCTTTGGCTAAGGCTAAGAAAGGCTAAGTGCCCCAGGATGTTGATTTTCTACTTCAGACAGACACTGAACCAGCAAACCGGGTTTTTGGAAGCTGTAATTTCTAACAGCAGGTACTAGCAACTGAAAGCAGTTCATCTTACCAATACAGAGAGCCACTCTGGAAATAAGAGGGGCTGTCAAAACATGCCATAGGAGGGCAGCAGCCTACAACTAGACACGGTCAGATCATGAGGCTGTGTATTCTGATCAGATCCTCCTCACACTCTATTTATTACCAGTTATACAGACACAGTGGAGGGCACCTATTCATATGCTCTTAGCCACCCGTGATACAGCTTTCACATGAATACTAGTAATACATCTCCATATTGTCTGTCAGTCACAATGAGAGCTTGCAGCAGAGATTGCTTCAAGCTGCAATGTTCTGCAAAGGTGTTTAAAGGCAGGAGGCACCCCTCTCAAACAGCTGAAAATAAGGAAGGCAAGCAGATAAGGAACTCAACAGAAAAATGGTGAAACCAGTGAGGTGCTTGGAGAATGGGGGAGATAATGAGACAACTAATTTTTTTAACCTTCCCCTCACACTTTTCATATTTTATAAATCTTTCATCACTCTGCATGCTTCATGGGAATTCTCTGTTGTCCCCCTTGACTGCAAGATACAGATCAAGGTCTTAGTTCTGTCACTGGTGGTGATATCTAGTCATTGGAATGGCTTGAAAGGACCTCTGGTTTGAGTCCAGTACCTCTGCAAACAACTAGAGGCACTTACTGCCTTTTTAACCTATGTTTTCTTCAAGATCTGTCCCAGACTGGGGTTGGTTTACCCACCAAATAGCTAGCAAATTCCTTTCTTGAGCTTAGGTAAACGACATATTTTCAAAGCTATGTGTCCCCTAAACTGCATTTAGAAACCTAAGCTGCAGCTGGATTTTCAGAGTTGTTGAGTATCACAAGTATAGGATGTACTTTCTCTCTGGTCTCTCTTGTCCCTGAATATATCCGAGTTTCCTACCTCTAGAAGAGGTCTAGGCTGTGACATTCTCTGTATTGGCTGTATTAATCAGCATACATCCCTGGATTCAGCACTTAGAAACATCTGCTGGGTCCTGTGACCAGTGTCAAAAATAGAGAACAGTCAGCTATAGCAAAGCAAGATACTATTTCATATTAACAAATGCAACAAAGTATAAGGGAACAAGGAGTTTGAAATGGTAAAAATGTCAGTGTGATTATTTACATTAAATAAGCTATGCCCCCATATCAAAGCCTGAGGGTAACGGGTAGGGGACCCAGGTAGATTTTACTTCCATGGATGCTCAGGCAGAGTCCATCCCTTGTTAGTCCATTCTCTGCTGTCAGCTCTCCCTCACTCCCAAAGTAAGTGCTTTTAAAAAAAATGTAATTTCTTTGTAATCTGGTGGACAGATACTGGTCTTACAGCATTTATTGACTTCTGGAAGCAGCATGTTTGCTGAAAGATAGCTACAGTGTCGTCTTTTCATGGTGCCCATCCTGTTTCCCAGTATTCTGCTGATTTGGAGCTCTTTGTGGTCATCTGGGTAATTTTGTAGCAGTCTTGCTAATAAGTGAACCAGCATGGGAAGGGGACATTCAAGAAGGCAGGCAACTTTATTAGCAATGGTGGGTGATTGGACTCCATCTCAGTCCTGAAACCAGAAGGGAGCATCACCCCACCACTAGGTCCTGCAGCACCGTTGAGCCTTGGCAAAGACTTTGGGTGAAGTTTCCCTCTTACACCCTAAAATCTTTGACTTGACTGCGACTCACCCTGTGAAAGAGGCCATGGTACAAAGTGTCCAAATGGCTTGGGAGCACTCTGACTTGTTCATCTTCTCCCAGCTCTCCTCTACCAAGTGGTATTTCTCCCTATCCCTCCTGGGGCCATGTATCATCCCCACGCCAACGCACACCTAGATGCCCTCCATCACCGTGCTCTGACACCTGCTGAGGGGGGAGGGCAGTATCGGTGGGTAGTGTGAGGAGGGAGGCAGAACCAGCTCTGATTCCTCCCTCTCCTCTCTACTGCGGCAAAGTCAAAGTGCCAGGTACAGAAGCCCAGCTCAGCAGGCAAAGGTAAGTGAGGTCTGACAGCCCGAAGTGGGACAACAGACAGCTGGAGTCTAGAAGACACTTGCTATTTGTGAGAGTATTGTCCTCTAATCATTTCAGCACTGATTGGGGTCACAAATATTTAGGAACGTGAGACCTCCAGAGTATCGATCTAATTTCCCATCACTACTCAGGACGAAGTGTTGTGCTCAGGCTCTCCTGTGTCTCGAAGGCAGACTACACCACTAGTGGCTGCTGAATGGGCTATTGTGCTTTGGCACTCTAGTAGCAAATATCCGACAGACCTATACTCTGATTTGCTTTTGGCCAAAAGCACCTTTTAGGAAGGACATTGTTATCTAGCAGCTCTCCAGAATAGCTTAAGCCTTTGCTGAAAACCCACAGGGAAGGGCTGGGGCATTCCAGTCAATTTTGAACTGACTGGGGCTTAGGAGCTTAACTGTAGTTAGGAAATATATTGATACAGGGAGCAGGAGAACGATTCCAGTGCAAAAGCAGCAACAACAGAAAACACCCATCTATGTTCCCTACATAAAGGAACTCACTAAGCCACACTTTCTGGAAAGCTTTTGTCCTTGAGTACTTACCATAGTCTACTTCCAGCTAGATAAACGCACTTCCAGCAAATTAGATTACTCTTGGAATAAACATGCAGGAAGGGGCAAAAGGGCCTGTGGTAGGATAGATCACCTTTCTGCATGATTAATTTAGTTCCATGAGGCTCAGATAAGTCTCACAAAATTTCATCTAGATGGAGTACGGGCAGTGAACAGACAGACTACAATGCTGTGGTTTGTATTAGTGACACTGTTGACTTTCCTCCCTGTCAGTGTCTAGAATAACCTTGTTTGAGACACCAGTGGGATGGGACAAATTAGGATAGTGAAATAAAATGTGTTATTACCAATATATATGATTAAATCCCCTCCAAGTCAATGGGGTTGCTCTAGTCAATGGAGCCATGCTGACTTGGATCAACAGAAGCTTTTGCATGTTCTTTGTACACCTGTAGTACTGATAAGCCTAAATCCTGTGTCAGCATCTCACCACTGTGAAAACTCAATATGTAGATTCTGTGTGTGGCTGAAGGGAATAAAAGTCTAGTATGGAAATTAGTTAGGGAAAGAACACTTCAGTGCTCTGTTGCCCAATGCTCTTCTTGCCTGTCTTTCTGAATTATCTTCTTTCTGCTCTCCACAGACTTGTCTTCTACCACACATTCTCCTAACACTAACAGTTTCCCAGTGTTGTCCATGCTCTGCCTAGCGAGGATCCTGAAGAACTCAGATGCACTGGAGAAGCTGACACAAGTTCATAAACAAGTATACAGAAGTCACTCTGATCTTATTTACGAGTTGTTATGGAAATGGCTGACAGCTCCCGGTATTTCCCAGGGAGATCATTTTTAATGGTTCCTGAAGTTGCTAGGAAATTCTAATGGGATCCAAAATACTTTGTCTCAGACTACACAGTGTGCTTGTACTGTTTGGAAACCACATAGACATTGATGCATTTCCACGTAGGCACAGTCAGCACCCACTCAAGCCACAACACTCTGTATCATGGGAACAGCTTGCAGACCATTGTTTTCACAGATCTTCTTGCTTGAATAGATCATACCAGAATTAAGAGCTTTTCACAGGCTGGTCAAGTATTTATGAGCCTGGAAACACAGCACATATATTTCTTTGCAAGTTAATGCAAATCCAACTGGGATCTTAAAAAATTTAATAGATGATCTTCAGAAAGGTACATTGCTTTCTGCTAGACAAGTGAAGATGTGGAGACATCTCAATTTAGAGCTTCCTCAACACACAGAGGGTGCCGCCGTCCTCGACTGGTGAGATTGTCAGAGGAGATATATCGCTGTAGCAGCTGCTCAATTCTAGATGCTCATTTCATCCATCTGCCCTGCAACCCATTGTGCTGTTAACTACATTTTCCTGTAAGGACATTTGTTTTCTCAGCAATGCCACAGTGGTTAGATATGCTACAGCTATATGCAAAATGCAACAGACCTCCAGAAATGACTGCAGCAAGTCATATGTGCCATTGCATAACTGAGTTAAATGAGGTCACTTTTCTCCCCTGTTCCAGGTACAGTAGTTTACACTGAAGAGCTCTGTCATCTTACATAAATGTTAATTGAATATGAAAATGTCTGAAATATCAAAATAAAAGAGCCCACGCTTGACCTTCAGTCCCCAGGAGCCTGTCTAAGTAGCTAACTGAATTACTAACAGAGTAGCTTGTTTTATGATGCAAACACACACAAATCTCGGTAAATTCTGTTCCCAAGAACATGGCTGCAAATTGGGAGCGGATTTGCTTTAAGGCAGCAAAACTAGTAGACTCATTTGGTGAAAATCTCAGAAGTGCTTTAGTATAGTTGAAATTCAGTGTTGCTGCTCACAAATGACATCTCTGCTGATGTCATTGAAGTTCTGATGATTTTCCCCAGCAGGAAATTTGGCCCCTGCTTTGTTACAGTTCATGAATAAACAGTCTTTTGTTGCTGTCCAAGGGCATACAAAAAGTGCTGGGAAAGGACTTCTGCATCAGTAACCACCAGGTTGGTTTGCTGCAGTGCTTATAAATGGGGATGAATAAGCAAATCCTATATGCTTGTTTTTTAATCCTACTAAAGAAGTAGGAAGTTCACTGCCCCAAAGTTATGCTAACTCCCCAGAAAACATCTAATTCAACCCAAGGTTGTAATCCTCCCACCTAAAATCAGCTTTACTGATTTTAGATTTAGACATAAGATTTATGAGAGATAATGATAAGTCTTTTCAGTAACCAGGTTTTGGCTATTTCAGCTTCCCTCTTCGGGCCAAAATAAAGGATAAAGGATTAAAGGATAGTGTTATAAACACAAACATACAGTTATATGCCCTTTCCAGTTCCTGGAGTCTCATGATGTGGTCACAATCTCAGCTCATCCTAATGTGAAAAAATACATTTATAGTCCTCAGAGTTGTGAAGAAGAGCTTGAAGATATGAAAGCACATGGTGACCTCTGCTTAATTTACAGAACATGTGAAGCAGTTACTTTGAAAGAGGTGCATGATAAATTCCACATTGACATCACCTCTGTGTATGCAAGAAACAGGTCTCCTTGCTGCCAGTACAAGCTTGGAGCCAAGTCAGAGTCTCAGACTCCCTTAAGATACCTCTAACCCTTTCCTGAGTGTGGCTGCAAGGTGGGCAAGAGAGGGTCGGATACCAGCAGAGAGAGACACTCAAGGTTCATAAGGGGTTAAACAGGACAGGTTTAATAAAGGACTTGTGCTACAGACTGCATGAGGCAACCATGAGGAGGGGTCGCTGGTGGGGGGCTGCTGGAGGCATGGGCTGGACGCACACAGGTCAGACGCACAGGTCAGACACCCAGACAGGAATCATGGGTAGGACTCAACTCGTTCGTAAGGCCCCTTAAATCTACTATAACTATTTCCTTATCTCAGCTGTGCTAACCTTGAGTAGCTACTGCCCAGGAAGCAGCTAGATGTTGACAAAATGGGATATGCATGCCCGGCCCTGATGGGAATTTGGTCAGTGTGTAGTTTCACATGCTGGGCCTGCTATCAGGTACTCTGCCAGTCACCGACTCCCCACCAGACCTTCCACAGGTGTCCTCACTACACTAAGATATCGAATGCTTCTCAGTAGCTATAAGTGCAACAAAGCTGAACTCTTCCCCACCACAATAGACAATTCTAATTAAAACTAACCTAATGTCTTCCAGGTTTGATGTGGCAGGAGGATTACTTCTGAATAAAGCTTGGTAGCTCATCAGTTCCAACCTAAGGACGTGAGGGAGCAAATGACTTAAGATCAAAAAGGCAAACAGGTCAAACGAGAGGAAGCCAAGGGAAAACTGACTTGGGGAGAAAGCTTGAGCTAGAATCCAGACTGTACTTTTACAGTAAAATCAGAACATGGGGAAGGAGTGAGCATAGACACAACATACACAACAGATGAGGCCTAAGCTTAGAGTCCTGTAGTAGGTCAGTGGCAAAGACAAGAGCAGAACAGAGGCCTTCTGGCTCCATTCCCAGGGTCTAGTTACTTTCTGATCTGAAAACTGTTGTTCCTTGCTACAATTTAATCATTTAGGCTGAAGTTTTCTGAATTGGAAATTCCATTTGCAGCTGAATTTGAAAGGGAAAATGATTCAGGTCTTTCTGAGCAGGCAGCTCTTGTAGTCCCACGCCTTGAAGCAGCATGGGAACTTTGGCAAGAAATTAGTTTGGGTCGAAGATTGCCTTTGCTATATTCTGATGGTTACTCTCTTACGTAATGAAGAGACTACAAGATACTGCAAGTTTATCGCAATTCTGCAAGTCTGGGGTTAACCCACACTTCTAGTGAGCAACAGGGATACATACTTTTATGGTCAGATTATGAATTTTTATGACTGAAATGAACAGAGGTCTTATGGAAACTATGTGATCATGTCATTTACAATTGTGTCATAACACACACAACACGAGCATGGGTAGTCTTAAATCTGGCATTGTCTTACTTGTGTGTGCTTGCTTTTGCAATTTTAATAGTACATGTATAATACATGTTTATGTGTGTCTCTCTCTAAATATATATGCACTATATATATATTAAAACATTACCATTGAAAAGCAGCCAACCTCAATAGCAGTTGGAAACAAATTATACAGAATATTGAAATAAAGCTGAAGAAAGGGTTATTTTGATCTGAGATACTGTTTCTGTTCTGATTCTCCCTTTCTCCTCCTCCCTTGCTTTAATCAAAACTATTAACCTGAGATCATACCTCAAAGCTAAGAAAAGCCCATGGGAAATTTCTGAAATACACAGAAGGAGTGTAAAGAAGCAGTTTTGATTTATTTTGCTATGACTGTAGATGTCCTGTGCCAGCTCTGTTCTCTCCTCTGTGTTCAGGAAAATTATGTAGTCCTAACTGATGAACACCAATTAACTGGCATAGGTAAACTAGCCTTAGCATCCCTTTCCCTCCCTGCATTAGTAGTTGAACCACCTCCCGGCACAGACCCCACCTCGAAATTGTGCCGTTCCGGAAGCTGAGTCGCTATACTTTAAAGAAATTCTTCATCTCGGTGAAGAATTGGCAACAAGCTAGTGGCTAATGGCAATAAGATAGTTGTAATAGGATTAAATTAAGAAAGGGAAGATGAAACTTAAATAACAAAGACATTTCCTGATGGTGAGACTCACAGCATCTGACCAGAAAAGCTCAGCATCTGTCATAGAATCACTTAGGAAATATACAGTAGAGAAATTTGGTACGGGGAGAAATTAAATAATCTAATACCTCTTCTTCATCTCAGAGTTTTAACAGTTCCTTTCTTCTTCAGGTAGTTTAGGACAAAGAAAATATTTACAAAGAACAAACATTGCTGCAAGTTGACTCTTATAAATCATCTCTCTAGAGAGGAGGTGGGCTTCACTGAACAAAATGATCGTGACTTAAAAGAGAGGTTGGAGCAAAGCACAGTCTGAATGCTGATGCAAGTGACTCATTTTTACAAACTTGAGATTCTCTTTTCATTTTTACAAACTTGAGATACAAATGAGACTTCCAAGGATTTCAGGCTGCTATTTTATCAATCTATTTTGGGCCAAGGCCAATCTTTTTTTCTTTGTCAGATGACTTTGAAACACCTCTAGTTGTTTGCTCATTGCTTTGAAGAACAGCGAAAAGGGGTGTGCGTGTGTGTGTGTGTTTGTGTGTACACATGTGTATGATTCATCTGAAAAATCTTTTAAATAACCATTCTCGTATTACTGATACAGAGATAGCATTTTGTTATTATTTGTTTGTATTATATTGAGTTCCAGCTGAATTTGCCTTCCCTAGATGGCAAATAAGATATTTGCTCAGGGATAAAGTGCAGGGTGAATCCTCATTTATGCACTATGCTGTGTGTTTTCTGCAGGGGTAGGTTGGTAGTCTTCGTCTCCCATAGTGCCTGGGACACCTATAGGCACCCACACTATGAGAAAGGATTTGCGTGGACTTTCACTACGAAGTGGAGCAGGCTAAACCTTTCTTTCTGGAATGTGCCTGAAACCTATACCTGAGGGCGAATTTCATAGTGAGGTAGTTTGGATGCAAGGAGAGTACAGTCTCAGACCATCAGTTAGACACAGCCAGGAGCATTATGTAGCTTGAAGTGAAATCTCTTAAAACCAAAGACCTCTTTTCCCCTTTGCTTCGGTGGGATTTTATCCACCTGAGCCAAGGATCACATTATTCGATGGTAGATGTATAAGCAGAAACGACTACATTTTTCACTGGCTGGAAGCAGTGACTTTTTCCTTTCTTGGCATGGAACTGGACCAGTGATAGGAGAGTGTCTCTCCCTCTAGCTTTGAGCTAGAGGTTGACTCTTATGGCGAACTATTTTAATTTCCTCCTTCTCTTATTTTCTCTGCCTTTTGGGGAGAAAAGGGAGAGCCTCCCCTTTTGTAGGCTGCTCTTATCATCTGTCTTCTTCAGGAAGCCTTTGACACACTCAGGGAAATAGGAAAGGTATGCTGACACTGCTGTTTCCAGGAGTGCATTTGTGAGGCTGGATGTGGTAACCAGTGCCTGGTCCTCAGGCAGATCAGCCAAGCTGACAGATCAGTCATAAGGTAATAATCTTTAAATAGCTGATATAACATAGGTACTCTTGGCTAAAAACTTCCATTGCTCCAGGAGTCTATCAGAAAACATTTTCCAAAGTGTGTCCCAGCCTAGGCAGAACTGGTATCTTCTGGTCTCTCAGACCAGTACCTCAGCAGAGCCACCACAGCTGATTCTGTGACAAACAGAACAGATGTGATTTCAGTTTGTATCAACCCAAACCCAAATATATTGGTTCTAGCTTTGCAGATACGAAGGCTACGTAGGTTATGAGCTCAAACCAGAACAACTGTGTAGGCAGACTCCTAAGCATTACACTGTAAAATAATTTAAGTCACTGATAGCAGCAAAGTTTGAACTGCTTCGGTATGCTGCCAAGCAAATCCACGAGAGTAACATGGAAAAGCAGCAGAGCAAGAGAAAATCAATTTTCATTTAACTCTGGTAGGAGATCAGTGAACTGGACTGTGAAAATTCAGTGGTCAGTTCATGCTATAAAAGGAAACCATTCTCATTGTCCTCTGAGCGGCAGAGCTGTGTAAACAGCTGATTTTTTTTGTTTTCACTGCCCGAATGAAAAACACTAAAAATAATTTATTTAGGCTTTATCTAAAGTAAAAAAAAAAAAAAGAACAGTAAAAACAAACAGATTTCATGTTGATTGAAACAGTTCATTTCTTTTATAACATTTGAAAGACTACATTCAAATATTCGTTGGTCTCAAAACCTTTTTTCCATAAGAAAAAAAAGCAAATGTTCCATTAAAAAATGTGGAACGTCTTTCAGCTTATGTCCGTTGTCTCATATGCTCACAGGGTGTGCCACTGTGAAGAAAAAAAATAATTTAGGAGAAAACTGATCAGTAAGCTCCACTCCAAGGAGAAGCTAAGCTACAGCCAATCCACATTTAAAAAGTCAAGGAAAATATTGCTGGGCAATGAAAGCCTGGAAAGGTTACACTACCCCAGCTCTGGACTTGCAACACAGGAAACAAATAATGCAAAACTTTAAAGAGCTTTCATTGAACATAAAACAATGCCAGCTTGCTGTAAAAAATTAATCATCTTGTGAAATCCTGTCTTAGAAAAAGAATAATCTAAACATCATGGATACTTGGACCATTTTTCTCCCATTGAAATGTTAACAGAGCTATGTAGTACACAGGAGTGATGAAATCATTGGTCCTGACTTACTTGGTACAGTATTACACTGAACTAGTGAAAGCAGTAAAGGCAGAGAGCTGTGATTTCAGAAATCTTAAGCCTGGCTAATTTTAAAAGCCTGACACCAGTATGTGGTCACTCTTCCCGGAAGATATGCCAGTGTGTGCTAATCATCTCACTCCTGGGATCTCTGAACTCAGGTGGTAGCTTCTCCAAGCTAACCCTGAAGTGGGTGCCATGCATAAGGAATGAACTCACCAGCAGCAGCTCGCACCTGATGAGATAAATTATTGCACAACGGCGTTCAGCTCCTGAAATGGGCAAGACTGGCATTTTGCAGTAGGGAACGCATTGCATCTTTTATCCAGCACCATCACTTTGGAGACGAATGCACTTTGAATGTGCACTTGTTAATGCCCATGCAGAAACGGTTCCAATGCAGATTTTACCATGCATGGGAAGACAAAGCACCATACTCCTTGAATAGATAGATATTCACGCTACTGGAGATAGAAAGTGTTACCAAATAAGAGCTCTCCCCCTTTCCTACAAGACTTGTGTTCTCACATCCACTTTGCAAGAGGATAAATAACCCCACCAAAATTCTGAAACAATACAAAAAGGACAGCCAGGCTCAGGGGCTTTATGTCTGCCTTTTATGTATGCCTTTTGACATGGAATCATCATCTTGCTCTGTTCTGCTCAGAAGACTTGACCACGGGAGCGGTGTATCTGACTCTAAGGCACCAGTACTGGATGTACATCAGAAAGGATAGCGAGGCTATCTGCTCATCCTAGCACAACATCCTTACTTCTGCTGCAGAGGTGCTGTGGTTAAGTCTTCCCTGTGTCCCACCATTCCCTGCTATTTCATCTTGGGAGCTATTGGATGCTGTAATTTATGGGAGTCCTCAATTTCAGTTCGTGGCACTGACTGCACATCTGGTCTGTAATTGTAGGGTTACAAAAGTGACATTTATACCATTCTTATTGTGTGCTCTTTGAATAAAGCTTAAGATTTGGTCTAAAGGTGCGTCTGCCTCCTTCGAGCTTGCAGAGACATTGTGAAAACACACACAATCCTTTCCTCTTTATTTAAAATAGATGCAGCTTGTAGCCATCAGCACTGCTAGATAATGTGGAGTAAAACATAGCTGAAGCCTACGTACAAACTGCATCAAGGACTTTCAAGGAGTAACTGAGATCAGATGACATCCTTATTAGTTCACTCAGCAGAGTTTTCAGTAGGAGCAGCTCTGCAGCCTTTGAAATCATTGACCAGTCGATTCCCCGCTTTGTAAGGAAGAATATAAAATAATGTGTTATTTTCCAATGCAAAAGCTAGATTTTTTTGACATTTTGAAGTTGAACACCTTGTAGTATGACGTGATTTAAATCATATTCACGAATGCTGATTAAATGTGAATGCAAATAGAGAAGAGATGGATACATTGTCTGCAACCCCCCACTCGTATATATTGCTAATAATTGCTAGTTTGTGTTGAGAATTTCAATGCAAGAGTACCTATGGTTTCTCTAGCGGCCATAACTTTAACTGTGACTGTAACTATCCCCTTGCAAACATGTATATCGCTTATAAGCAGTAAGCATCACTTCTGTAGGCCATTAAATTTATGTGCTGATACACACACATAAAAGGTTCAAATTACAATTGTTGTGTGGATCATAATCGAAATACTCATTATAGATATGCATTCTGAATTAGATTTAATGGCAAATATTGTGTTTATTGATATATAGCCATCATATTACTATTAGACTTATTCCTTAACTCTAGGAAAAGCATACAGATATGGAAAAAATTATTTGGCTAAAAGATGTTGTAAAGATCAATTTGAAATTGGGGTGGAGAATGAGGGAGTAAAACACAAAAGACACTCCCAAGTTTATAACTGTGTCCAGAAGCACAGAGCACATTTTCAGTGTTGCTGAGTGTGATTCTGATTCACTTTCTTTTGGTTGGGGAGGGCTGTTGGTTACAGAAGATACTCAACTGCCCATCAGAAGAGCAGTACAGGAAGAAGGAAGGAAATCATCACAATATACAAGAACTTATTGTTATCAAGGGGCTTAGTCTGTACGATGTGCATCATTTAAGGTACTCTGTCTCATCCAAATCACAAAATCGTTCAGGTTGGAAGGGACTTTGAGTGGTCTGTAGTTAACCTCCTGCTCAAAGCAGGAGGCAATCAGACCAGGTTGCTCAGGACTTTATCCAGTCAGGTCTTGAAAACTTCCAAGGATGTAGACTGCAGTACTGGCTAGAAGGAGATAAACACTTCCCTGGCTCTGCTGGCTCTGCTGCTGTTCATACAGCCCAGGAGGCTGTTGGCTCTCTTTGCTACCAGGGCACGCTGCAGGCTCATACTCAGCTTGCTGTCTACCAGGATCCTTTGGCCTTTTCCACAGAGCTGGTCCCCAGCCCATCAGTTCCCAGCCCGTACCACTGAAGGGGGTTAATCTATCCCAGATTCAGGACTTTGCATTTGTCCTTGCTGAATGTCATTGAGGTTCCCATGGGCCCTTCCTCCAGCCTGTTTAGGTCCCTCTGAATGGCAGCCCTGCCCTCAAGAGTATCAGCTGGTCCTCTCAATGCAGTGTCATCTGCTGATTTGATGAGAGTGCACTCCTCACTCCCTCCAGGTCATTGATAAAGATGTTAAACAGGACAGATCCTAGGATAGACTCTCCGTGATGATGCACTTGTCACTGACCTCCAGGAAGAGTATGACCCATTAACCACTACCTCTGAGCACAACCATCCAGCCATTTTTTTTTAATTCATCTTTTTGTTCACCCATCCAAACTGTAACATTCTAACTTGTATCCAAGAACACTGTGGGGAAAAGTGATGAAAGACTTGCTAGAGTTGAGGTAAATGACATCCACTGCCCTCACTCACCCACAAATCCAGTCTTTTTATCCTAGAAGACAATCAGGTTGGTCAGGCATGATTACCCATGGTCATCCATGCTGACTGTTCCCAGTCACCTTCTTCTTCTTTCTTTGCCTGGACATGGCTTCCAAGAGGACTTGCTCCAAGAGGACTTTCTGCATGAATTTTCCAGGGACTGAAGTGGACTGGCCTGAATCATCCATTTGTCCTTTTTTTGAAGATAGATGCAATATTTGGTGTTGCCCAGTTATTGGGAACCTCCCCTGAGCTCTGCAACCTTCCAAAGATGGCGAAGGTCTCACTATGACATCAGCCAGTTTTCTCAGCCCTCTTAGACGCAACATGTCAGGTCACATGGACTTTCATGGGTCATGTTCTTCCAAGCAATCCTTGCCTTAACCCTCAGGCATTGCTGGTTGTTCTCCTCCTTCCTGAACCCTGTTTCTAGGCACAGAGACCTAGGAGACCCTGTTGGTTAAGACAGAGGCAAAGAAGACATTGAGCCTCTTGGCCTTATCTGTGTCTGCTGTCACTAAATCACCCACCCAATTCAACACTGGTCCCACACTTCTTTTTACTACTAATGTAATGGTAGAAGCTGTTCTTGTTGATCTTGATGTCCCTTGCAAATCTTGACTCCAGTTGAGCTTTGGCTTTCCTGATACCTTCCCTACATGCCTGGGCAATGTTTCTAAATTCCTTGTTACCTGCTTCCACCTCCTGTATACTCCTTTCTTGTGTTTAAGCTCAGGCATGAGTTCCCTTTTTAGCAAACTAGTGTCCTGTTATGACTGCTGTTTTCCTGAGTATTGGATGGGCCATTCTTGTGCTTGGAGGAGGTTGTCCTTAAATACGTTCCCTGAGCTCCTTTGGCCTTTGAAGTTGCCTCCCATGGGATTCCACCTACCAGTTCCCCGAATAAGCTGTTATCTGCCCACCTGAAGTCAAGGATCTGTACTCTGCTACTATCCTTCCTCATGCCCTCAAGGTCTGGAACTCCACTATCTCCTGGTCACTACAGCCAGGGCTGCCATTATCACATTCCCAGCCAATTCTTCCTTATTAGTGAGCAGCAGATCCAGCTGTGCATCACCCCTGCCTGGCTCATCCACTCCCTGTATCAAGAAGTTTTTCCTGACACACTCCAGCAACCTCCTCAACTGCTTGCATCCCACTGTGTTGCTCTTCCAGCAGATATCAGTGATGCTAAAGTTCCTCGTGAGAACTAGGACCTTGATACAGAGACTTTCTTGAGTTGTTTAAAGAAGGCTTCATCCACATTCTCACTGTAATTGGGTGGTTTGTAACACACTCCCACCACAGCGTCACCCTTACTAGCCTCTTCTCTGATCCTGATCCACAAGCTCTCAACCTGACTGTTGTTCATCACATAGGAGACCTCCTTCCACGTATCAGAGCTGCTTCCTCACGTAGAGGGCACCTCTCATCCTCACTGTCCCTGCTTGTCCCTCCTAAAGAGCTTGTATCTGTCCACTGCAGCACTCCAGTCATGCAAATGGTCCCACTAAGTCTCAGTTATTCTTGCAATGTTGTAGTTGGTGACCACAGGTGGAGCTCTAGATACTTTGTGTACCTGAGTCATCATGAAGCTTGGTGCGCACTGATATCTTTATGTGATTTTTTTTCTTCTTTAAAAAATATAGCAACTGCTTTTGCTCCAGATGACTGATTCTGATCTTTTGGGGTCATTGTATAAATCACATCTCCAAGTCATCTTAGGATCCCACTTGAACTGAGAGTCTGGGACATGCCAGAAATCAAAGGGTTAATAACAAAGAAGGAATAAAAGTAGTAAAACAAAACAAAACAAAACAAAAAGCCCAAACACCACCTTAGATCCTGAATATAAAGAAGGCTACAAGGAGGTTTTCTTTGATTCCCTCAAACGCATGTGTGAAAACCAGTTCTTTCTGAATGGTCATTGTTGCTATTTTTCTGTGTTGACAGCCAAAACGAGCAAGGCAAGCTTATATATTTAGATGCTGCCCAAAGCCCAGGCATTACTGGGGAGGCACAGTGAGACATCTGTGCATATAAATGATTTTCAGTGTAAGAGTTATTGCAAGTATGATCCTTCAGTAGTGATAAACAGATTAGTTTATTTCATACACTATATAAACAAGACACCGAGTAAGAACAGTCAGATTCAATAGGACAGGAGATTGAAATATTAGATGCATTTCTTCTCCTATAATGGACAAAGTCTAGGCAGCCTTACAAAGGTTCCAGTTTTCTGTTTCTTCTTGGCCAGTTCATTAGAAATTAGCAGCTAATAGACAAGCTATAGGATAATAAATTTTTTGAAACAGGTTTGTCCTCATCAGTCCTATGACAATATGGAAAAATCATGCACTTGTACAGTTGAAACTAGAGACAGGGTTTAACACTAACAGCAAGTAAGTATACTAAAAAAGTAAAATCTTTCCAGTTATACTCATGATCCCGTCAGTTCTTTCTTTGTAAACATTTAAGAATACTGTTTTTATCCTCAAACTGTATATTTTACATATGCATTCGTAATATGCACCCAAGAGTTATATACTCCATTGTGTAATGCAATCTGCTCTGAATATCTTATTGTAATAGTTATTTGTATATTTACAGTGATCCTTTATTGCAATTAGCACCAGGGTCAAGTTCAAGTAGTTGGAAGATTTACTGTCTGACAAGCACATCTAATTCTAAAATATCCCTATGATGTAGTATAGAGACATTTTAAACCCTAATGTATTAATGTCTACAAAAATGCTCTTATTAACAGTAATGGTCCAGTTATTCAATAAAGAAAAATATGTTTTCTCATTACGCACATGTTCAAGGTCTTACATTTATCTCTGTTCCAACATAGTTTTGTGCATGTGTTGTAGAAACTGGTAAAACTTAACTATATTTTTCGAAGGATAGCTAGTTCTTATTGTTATACTTCCATCTTCATCATTGTGAAAAGAACTAGTAAAAATAAAAATAATTAATCACAGTTAATGTTTCAGCATATGCTGAACATTATAGTTAAGGACATGTGTCAGATTTTGCTCTCGGTCCTTTCCTTAAGTCTTTTAGAAAGTTTGAAATCAAGGATGGATGCACCTAACATTCAAGTGCATCCAGAGAAGCCTAAACGCTTGCTGGTTGAACAGGGAGCCACCCAGAAAAAGCAAAACTGAAATGCCCAGGGCAGGAATGATTTTGACCGTCTGTACCCCTGTGAAGTCAGATGTGTGGGTCAGGGTTGGGGGTAGGCATTTCTGTTTATGTATTCTAGCTAATGTGGTCCTTATCTGATGATACGTCCTATTCTTTCTCAGAACAAAGCAGCACTTCTTGCTTTTCTTGTTAAAATTGACTAGAGGAAGAGATATTGCTGATTTTTCATAGCATAGCTGAAGGGTTGAGGAGGTTGCCAGGATGTAGGTCTGAGTTCAGATCGGCCAAAGGGACTCAAAAGTAGACGTCACAGGAGAGGGGTTCTCCCAGCCTAATCAGGACAGGCTGTTGGTCCCACAGGTGAATGCTGTAACATGAGGCTGCTGTATAAAATATAAGTGATGCGCTGAAATTGGCACTCTTTCCTCCTGCTGTGTTTTAAGCAATGGTCGTTACATCTGTGTGTTATGGGCAGTCTGTGACTGTGTAAGACATGCTGTGAGAACATGTGCTGATCATATCAGGACTCTCAGGGGCCTGTGCATTCCTTTGCCTAATTTTTGGATCTGGCTTAAGTAGAAATAGGTGCAAAACTAGTTAGACAGGGCCAGGTTTGGGCATATGCAGTACTTTGTCCACCTAGGGAACATTATAATCAAAACAGACCAGACGAGCTGTAGCTCTCCAACACAGTCATAATGAGAACTGTTCTTTTGGGAATTCAGGAAAGACAGCATTAACAGTAGTTATGAGCAGTCTCTTTAGTTTTACAGTGGGAGATAGTCATTCTACAATATTGCTCATTACTGGAACACTGACATTTACATTTATGAAATGTGATTGGACTATCTCTTTACTTGAAAGACATCTAAATGCCTCTTTTGAATGCTCAGGAACATAGTTCCAAAGAGTAATCAGGGAACAATAGCAAGTTTATTGTCCAATAGTTTATGGGAATAGGCAGTGCATTGGTCTGCACTGAACATTTCCAGAGAAGTCAATGGCAATTCTGAGAAAGGAACATGGTCCTGCTGTTGCTCTGTGTGCTAGATGCCTGTTGAGGACTATGACTTATGTGAAGGTTCCTCCTCAGGGCTCTTCAGGTGACAGAGAGATCGCAAATCCAGCCTCCTGGGAGTTCACTTGTAGCATAGGACACAGTGAAGGTGTAAAAATATCTGATAGCTATCTTGGTACCTGCTGGTGTGGGCCGCAGTCAATCAGAAGTCTAGTATCCAGGGCATCATTGGCTTTAGAGTCACTTATAAATCGTGAGGGTCTGGAATGATGGTGGCGGAACGACACTCCAAAGTCATCCTTCAAGCTAAAATATAGCCTCACTGTTGTGCACAGCTAATAAGTCACCACAGCTTTCAAAAACTATTTAAGTCCTGAAGAGGTCCCCTAGCTTTTCTGAGAAAATGCTGTTAAAGAGATTCTCCACACCAAGAGCACTGAGGCTAGGTCTCTGCTGTAGCCAGGGAACTGAGACCTCTTCTAACTATGACTGATGTGTTGTTTTCTATATGCTTCCCTCATAGGAGGTAAAATCCAAAGTGATGTCTTACATGAATTGATCCAGAAAATGCAGGAAAACAACTTTTGGAGAAGATGGGAGATGTTAATGCTACAGCTATATTAGTAAACTAAACATGCATGGAAACGTTGCCTGGCTCCGAGGCTAACTGGCATGGGATAACCCATGTCCAGGTCATTAATGCTCTCCCAAGCTCCACACCAAGGCAGCTGCATCCACGCTGCCTGTCGTGCATGGTGCCAGGCCTGTGCTACCTTCCGAGCTGTGCTAGGGAACAGCTTGGCAGAGTGCTAGCTGGCTGTGGTCAAGACACAAGCAGGAGACTGTGCTGACACATTAGCTGTGCAGATGATGCCGTTCTGCTGCCCAGAGCCTATGTGTTTTTTTACCAGCAGACTAGCTGAAGATAACCTGGGATGTCTTGATTCCAACACCTGGCCAGAACCCGTGCAGCATAGCCAGGCTGTCTGCACATCACAGAAGTTTTTATACCACATGATCTACCTGAGGCGGAAGTTAAAATAACCCCTTTTTTTTGGATTAAGGGCACCCACGTGTTTCTGCAATGATCTGTGACTGGCTGATGGCTGTTTCGTGACACCATCATACCCCACGTGTTCAGGCAGCCCTGTGAATGGTTGGCAGGACCAGCCACCCCTTCCTGCCTACCCCATAGGACATCAGAGCAGGAAATCCTTCCACTAAAAACACAGGTGCCACCATTTTGCAAAGCATAATTACCCAGAAGCAGGTCAGATCAGGAAGTCATTTTTGGCAACATCTTACCTTACACGTTTTCATAATGCTCTATGTTTGGCTGGTTGCCTTTTTTGAAAATCATTATACCTATGCGGTCTCAGAGCCCTCTCTGATTGGCTGCCCACTTCCTTTGGACAAGGAATTGCTCAAATATAAAAATATATACATTTATATACAATATATACTTATATAGAAATATATATATAAAGGAGTGTACAAATATGTAAAAATATATATTTTATTTATACATACAATATGTATATTTCTATATGTGCATATATAAAGCATATATATACACACACATATTTATAAAGATATATAAATTAAATGCATATATCCATAAAAGCTTTGGTATAAAATGGATAAAACTTTCTTTAATAAGACCTAATGGAATGAATAATGAAAGTTTAAATGTAAATAGAAAGCAATTAAACAAAAGTAAAAGGCAGGTTCGGGGCGCTCCACTTTACAAGGTCTGCAGGACAAGCTCTAAAATGTCTGGAGTGGGGGGAACTTCAAGAGGGCGGGAGGCACCAAAAGGTTGTTGGTGGGGGCATGAAGGAGCTGGGACATGCCGGAGGGCTATGGACCCCTGCTAGGAGACCCGCCCCAGGGCCCTCCTGTGCAGACTCTGTCATGTGCAAAGACGAGACCAATCCTGTGAGCTGGACAGAGATGCCCCTGCGTCTGGTCCCAGCCTGGCAGGATGACCCTGCGGTATTAATAGGGCAGCCTTTGGGCTTTGCACAGTGCTGCAAGACACAGGCAACACTGTCTGCCAAAATGAAAAACCAGAATAAAATGCCATCTTCCAAAGAACATGTGCATGAGGCCAGTAAGAAAAAAAACCCAAAGGGATTCCTGAAAAAGGCCATGCAAACTCAATGAAAAGGCCAGTGGGCCAATGAATCACAAATTATATTTATGTTTAGCTTTCCTAATCAGTCGTCTTTGCTGTAGCAGCTTTTCCTGTTTCATGATGCAGTCCCTGTGGTCTTTAAGAGCACAGGTCCATAGGCTGCATCCCAAGGCCTGGGTCTTGCTGCGTTTGCAGTAATCACGGTCTCACTGAGCTGTATTCGTTGCACGCTCTGTCGCCTGTCTCGTTTCCAGCATCGACCTAAGGATAAGGGAACACACGGCACCAGCCTGCCCCCCGCCATGGTGTACGGGGGCTGTATGGCCCGCCCCAGCCGTGGTAGAGGGAGATTATCTTTGAGAAGCAAGAGTCCTAGCTTTGTCACTTCACCTTTGAAGTTTCCTTAAATATTTCCTCAATTTCCTTCAATTTCCACTGAATGGAAAAAGCTGCCCTCAGCCGTATCGTTCAGGCATTCATAATGTGTTTCAAGTAAAATGCGGAATTGTTATTTGGACAGCAATTTGTGCCATACTTAAGCTTGTAATTGTTCTTTATAGCACATTTGTAGGTAAAGAAACCCCAGACCACACTAGTTTGTTCCACAGAGCTGTGTATGCTGACACATTTTAAATTGGTAAAGCAGGTCCTGAAGTTTAATTCTGTTAATTTCAGTGGAAAGTTCATATGGCTACAGCAGAATGCACTGTCATCTATTTTAGCTTTTGTATCACAAAATCATTATTACTAGTGGGTGATTTGCAAATCAATAACAACAAAACAACTTCCCGATTCTCTGCTGAATCTGTTGTAAATTAGGACTAAGACCCGATCTATTTTACTTGCAAATTGGGCAAATACGATGTAGAGTCATTGAGCCAATATAGAGGCTCCAAAAGCAGTTTTTAAAAGAGAGGAATTATATTTGAAAGTTAATTATGACTTTAAAAATGTACATAAATCATTGCATTGCAAGTACATAAATAACCATTGCTTTACGTGGCTGTTTCTCTTCTGAACTCTTGGTAGAGAAAAGGTGGAGGAAGTGATTTTCAGAAATGCTCAGCATGTATTCTGTGTTGCACCTTGGACAGCATTCAACACAACTGCTTATTTCTGTGACTAAAGCATTTTTGTATAGAAAGAGCCTTTTCTGAGAGCGCATTATCTAGAAATATGGCTTCCAGGTTGTTGCTGGCAGCATCTTTCCGTTTTACTTTGTAAGCTGGTGTCTTAAGAGGCTGAGCTCAGTGAAAAACAACATCCCTCATCTGTACCATGGACTCCAGGAGACTCAGCCTTAGGGCTTTCATTGCTGGCAGTACAAAGAGAGTTGCTTTAATGAGCTTTAAAATAACATGAGAATGGAATAAAAATCAAAGTCTTCTCAAATTATTCTTAGCAAGATCTGTTGCCAGTACAGAACTGTTAGACAAATCATAAAATAGATTTCAGGTAAAAAATGGTTTATCCCGGAGATACTCACAAATTATTTGCAATTTCAAACTACTTCTCCTTGCACTGAAATAGTACTGAGCAAAAAATTAAACAGGCAGGATTTAGCCCATGCACTTTACTGCTCTTAGGTTCTCTTTGCTAAGCACCTTCTCAAAGTAATCCCAAGAATTTTTCACCTCCAGAGCTGGAGACTCCAGGATCCCAGGGCAGCCAGCCACTTCCCTGCAAGATGTGTGTCCCACAGCCCACAGCTCTGGGCAAGGGGAGGCTGGAGGAAAGGCTTTGGTGTTCAGCCCCAGCACAAACAAGGTGCTGGTGGGGGGTCTCACTACTGCCCTGGTAACTTTCCTCTGCCGCTTGTCAGCTCTGCAGAGGGGAGGGTCTCCCTTCACATGCTTCCTTCTGTCCAGCGCCGGGGCTGTCCCGAGCAGAAAGGACAGTGTTTTCTGAAGGGACTGGTAGAGAGCAAATGCGGGGCGCAGCCCTGCACCACCTCATGGCTGCAGAGATGACAGTCTGCCTGCCGGGCTGCTGCGCTGGGCACGGGCTGGGGACCTCTTCTCCATCGCTGGGAGAGGGCGCCCAGCCTGGGGCTCTGCGCGAGGGCTCTCACCGCAGGCACAGGAGGCTCTGCTGGCTTCTCGCAACGTTTCTTCCGCCAAAACAATTCTACTGCGTGCAAAAAGCAAAACCCTCCGTGACTGACACTGGCTCTCCCAGCTCCGACAGAAGCGTGCTACTCTCCCTGGCCCGCTCGGACGCTTGGACCAGGAATTCGATCCTGGCCGTTCAAGTGATTCCTTTCAGGAAGAGAGACGGCACCGTTCTCAGTTCCCCCAGCCTTCCTCTTCCAAGTGCTTGGATGAACACGTTGCGCTCACCCACGTGTGGGCTCTCTGCGCGCATGGAGACTGGAAGTGCCTCAGGGCACTCGGGACCACCTCTTGGCTTGTCATTTGCACAGCCCAGAGCACAGCCAGGTTCTGCTCTTTCAGAGGGGCTCCAAGGTGCCACAAAAAGACCAGTCAGAACACAAGCAGAGGAGGAGGATGTGGCCTAGCATCTGACTGTTATGCCATTCCAGCATAATGATGTAGCACTCCCTGTTCAGCTTAAAAAAAAAAAAAAAAACGGGTTTCCTTAGCCGGCCCTGGAAATGGAAGACTAGTGTGAAGTCAATATAAATGAGAAACTTCTCACCTAATCCCATCAGTTCATGGAGTGCCAAGAAGGTCTTTGTGCTGACCACACTCGAGGAATTGTGCCAGCAGTGCAACTAACTAGCCGGTCTCTATCTCCAGTGTCTGTCTGGTTCTGTTCTGGTTGGACAAAGAGTGCAAATGTGTTGGAGGAGACAGAGAGAATGACCCAGCCAAGCACGCACAGGGGCAACGTGATGGTAGGTGGTTCTCCGGAGATCAGGACAGGAAACAAAGACAGACAAGAGCCAGGCCAGCCACTTGAGACCGCTCCGCCTCTGGTGGCTGCAACATGCTAATTGAGCAGAAGAGGAGGGGTGAGGAGACCTTCAGACCAAGTCAAGAGTCCCCAGCATTCTAGCAGTGAGACCCAAATAGGAGTGACTGGAGACCCGGGGACATTTGGCTTTCTTGGGGATGGATGGAGCCCCTCAGGGCTGTTTCCATAGATGGTGCTCTCCATCAGAGGGAGGGGCCGCAGGAGGCACAAGCCCTCATGGTCAGGACACCTTTGTGAGGTGTGCACGGGAGCCCTGGGTGTCACAGTAGCCTTGGCTCCCCTGGCCTGCGGTCTGTGCAGGTGGGGTCTGTAGCGGCTTGCTCCTCCAGCTGCGAGGAGGCTGTTGGAGAGAGCGTTGCTGCCTGCTGGGAATTACTTCCAAGATGAAGCGATTCCTGTTCTTCTGGGGTAAGGGCCACTCCTCAGTTCTGTAGGTCAAGTCTGCAGGACTCCTCATATGCAGGATTGTCCTCTGCTGGCTTCCTAATTGACTAATTCCTAATTGATCTTGATCTGGGTCCTCCTGCTGTCAACTTCTCAGCTGAGGAACTCATCCACAAAATCCCACAGCAAAACAGGAAAGGAAACAAGCAGTGCAGAGCCATTTCTCTGCTGCATGGCTCCATAGGTGCATGGCAGACAGCTTCAGTGCTGTCTCAGCAGCCATCGGGCCTGCCTGCCTGATTCTGGGGGCTCCAATGCAGCCACAACAGAGCCACCAGCTCTGAGCCAGCTGGTTGCTTGGTGTCAGTAGGGAGGGCAGGAATTTCTCTGAAGGCTGAGGAGCCCTTTGACCCTCCAACTGATGCTAGCACCGGAGGGCAAGTAATCCTCGGATTGTTTCCTTCCAGGTTGCTTTTCTAAAGCATCTTCCCGGGTGAGACCGGAGGAGCCGGAGGATGGAGGCAGGAGGACAGAGTCCCTCCCTGCAGCCATCAGCACCTTGGCTGCCTCCGTGGCCTCTCTGCTAAGCCGACTGCAGGAGCACGAGGTAAGGCGCTGGCAGTGTCCATGGACTCCGCCTGCATTCTAGTGCTGTGATTCCCAACGTGCCTGGCTCCCGTCAGGTGCCGTGGCACCGTGCTCTTGGCGAACAGAAAATGTGCTCTTGGGCAAGCACCGCATCACAGAAACCTCAGCTGAGTTCTGAACTCGAGTAGATCCTACCATAGCAATAGGTGGCTCCTCCGCTGGGTGAAACACCTTCCAGTGAAGCTGCTCACTCACCTGCTTTCTAGGACTAGATCCTAGGAGTGGAGCTGTCTGCGGGATGCCATTTTGTAGGCTGGGTGCACCAAGTGCTCAGAGCTCTGAGACTCTGTGGACATCAAGCAGAAAGAAGCTCAGGTGTTCCCTTTTCTGACTTGTCCCCAGGGTAATAAAGTAGAAACTTACCGGACACTGGGGAGAGTCCTGCAGGAAGATGGTGACAATTTGGAGAGGCATCTTCTAAGGCAATTGATACTAGTGGCTTCAAGGGACATGAGAGGGCTGCAGGTAAGCTGCTTCTCTTGGAAGCTAGTCAGAGAACGGTGCCTAGAGCCCAGCTCTTTGGCAAGCTAGAGGGCTCCCAAGATTGCCCCTTTGCCTGAAGAACTAGGGATGGTTCCCAGCTCCTGCTATGGCCACATGTCTGGCTGCCTCAGCCCTTCCCGTCTTGCTGCTTCTCCATCATGGCTTTTTTGCAGGGTGCAACGGAGGAATTGCAAAGAGCAGCGAGTGACATCCTGCTGTGCCTGGCCCAGTCCCACTTCCTGCTTGTCATGGATGAGCTCCAGCGTCACCTGAAGCCTTTGAATACAATGCCTGGGGAGTTTCTCTTCATCACCCTCGGCAAACTTGCCACAAGCCACGGTACCGCAACTTGTGCTTCATGCTTTGATGCTGGCTTGTTGGAGCAGTGGGAGGAGGCATTCTGTTGTGGAAGCGGAGGCCTCCAAGGTGGTGGCTGCTGTGTCTTTTGCTGCCTGGCAGCAGCTGGGAGCTGTGACTTCAGCTCCGGAGCGGAGTGCCCTAAGGAGGGGGCAGCAGGGAGACCCAACCCAGCGGAGGTCTGCTCCGCTGGGCTTCCAGGCCCACCCTGAAGTGCTTCCCAGCTCCCAGGCCTCTGGCGGAAGGTCAACTAGCACGCTTGTGCCCTGGCAGGGCACTCTCCCACAGGCGCCAGCTGCCCAGGGACTTTCTGTGGCAGCTCTTGAATCCCCCTTGCCCTGCTCAGAGAGTCCCAAGTGGCCTGGCATCCCATAGGCCTGGCCCATCAGAGGTGCAAAGTGCTTGACTCCAAAGTCTCCCAAGAATCTCCCTGACGGCACCTTCTTTTCTCTCCCTCTGCCCCATCCCTTCTCGGTAGCTCTGAGCTGCATCCCTTTTGTGCAAATCACCTGGGCTGTCCTGCACGTACTGCTGCCTCTCGCAGATGACAGCAGGATGAAGCAAGCTGTCTGTGGGGGTGAGTGTCACAGCTGAGTTCCGGGGCTCCATCGGCATGCAGAGGGAAGGGCAAGTGAGTGAGCACAGGTCCACAGCCGAGGCTCTTCTCTCCCAGGCTCTCACCGCAGGTTCTGAACCTCTAGGGAGCTCATGCCCTTTTTAGCTCCAAACAGGCTGCACAATGTCAAAGCAGCGTCTGAAGCTCGGGACACTGCTGTGGCCGGGAAAGGAATGGAGTTGTGGGAATGTTGCTACTCAGCCTCCTGCAAGAACCCTTGGAGGAGGAGAAGGGCTAGTGGGGACAAGGAGGAGAAGAGGGAGGAGAGAAACCGCTTAGCATTTCAAGGAAGACATTGGAAAACATTCCACACCTGCCCCAGGATCCCAAACTGCTCCAGAGCTGAGCACCCATGAGCCGGGCACTGCAGTTTGCGTCAGGCCGGCGTGATAATACAGGAGATTCCCCCGGCTGCACGCTTGACAGAGTGACCTTTCTGGCCTTCTTTTCTGCAGTTCTGGAAACATGGTCCAAAGCGGTAACGCTTTACTTCCAAGACTGGGCAAAATGCTCCTTCCGTCGAATAGAGGAAGCCCAGCTTTGTGACAGAACATTCCCGTTGTACTGCTTTGTGACCAAAACCTGGCTGCCCTGTGAAGAGCAGGAGGTAAGAACGGCTGCCTTTGTGGCCCTTTAGCAGCAGCTGCAATGCTGGAGCTCCTCTGCCTTTCTGGGTAATGGTGGAGTGTCAGGAGACGTGCTCTGGGAGGAAGCAGGTTGCCCAAGAAAGTGCCGAGAGCTGGAAGCCTGCTGTGGCTAAAGAGCATGGAAATGCTGTGGGCTCAGAGACAGTGTGCCTGGATTCCAGCTTTGCAACCCTGCAAGGAGCTAGTGAGGCCAGGCGGGGCCGGGAGAATCCCTGCTGGGAACCAGCCGGATGCCAGTGGCCTCTGAGCCAGGAGGGTTGTGGGCACAAAAGCAGGGAAATACAGTCCCTCTCTGCTCGAGGAAGACAGTCCCTGCAGAGGAAGAGGGGCAGTCACAGTCGTTGTGAAGAGGGAAGACTGTGTCTGGGGCACGCGGCGTAGTAGAGCAGAGCTTCACTTGGAGCAAACCAATGTCTTCTGCCTTTCCTGTGTACAGCTCAAGCAGGCCATCGTCAGGGCTGTGGCAGCTATGATGGGCCTCCTCCTGCACAAAGAAGAGTATCGGGAGCATGTGGGCAGCCAGCTGTCCTGGCTCCTGGGCCAATACGAAGAGGTCCAAGACGGTTCTCACGTGACCAAGGTGAGACATCCCACAAGACACTCTGTGGCTCTGTAGGGCAGGGGGAGGGTGCGCGGAGAGGAGGGAGCTGCGCGAGTTCCTAGTGCAGCTGGGCATCTGCTAGGCAAGAAGCCTAGAGAGGTGCACAGAGATAGACGGGGAGGTCTGATGCTTCCTGTTTCTTCCGAAAAGACACTAGCCAACTGTGGCGGCATGCAGTCCTGCGTTCAGGAGCTGCTCCAGGTCCCAAGCCACCCTCTTGTTTCCACTTCCTCTTGTAGAGTCTCAATCACTTCTTGGAAGCTGTGGCAAGAGCCCAGCTCTTCCTTCCCAAAGGAGCAGCGTCTGCCATCTGCGCTGCTGTGCACAGCCAGGTAAGGGCGGCTGAACGCCTCGCACTTCCCCTTGGCTTGAGCGCGTCTGCCTCGGGCTGGCAAGCAAGACCTATGGGGTGGCGGTGTAGAGCTTCCCCGTCCTGGGCTTTTCTCACACCTTGCAGCCAGGTGCGTGCAGCTGTTGAGGAGCCCCACTCCACCAAAGTGCCCACAGACCTTCCCGGGCCACAGTCTGCCTCCTTGGGAGGGACTGCAGGGGCAGCTGAGTTCACCAAGGAGTTTCATTCTCAGGCAGGGAGCCGGAGCAGTCTGGAGCCCAGAGATCTCCAGCTCAGCCTTGGAATCCTAGCTGGCCCTTGCATCCCAATGGCCTTTTGCTGCTGCAGACCCCCTGCCTGCAACTGCAAGGCTGCCTGTTGCCTCTGGGCCAGAGCCTTAGTTCTGTCGGTGGGTCCTGTGCTGTGGGCTCAAGCTCCTCTGGAGGGTTGGAGGCGAGTAGGCAAGACACTCGGGAAGGTGTTCGCCTCTGACTCCCGGGTCCAGAATTGGTCTGTCTGAGCAGAAACACCTCTCCCTGGGCTCTCCGTCGAGCTGTAGAGAGAGAGAAGGGTGATGGAGAGCAGAAGGCGGCTCTGGGAGCAGCAAGCAGTGTCCTTTTGGAACGGCATCTTTGTCTCCCTGGCAGTTCCCAGGGAGACAGGACCGGAGAGGAGAGCTTCTTTGCAGTGCCTCTGAAGACTCTTGCTAAAATGTACCTCCTTCCCACAGCTCTTGGATGAGACCAAGCAGCACAGCCTTGACCATAAAACAGAGCTGCACTACTGCATGCTGCTGCTAGGTAAGGAGAAGAAGGCCGAGCTGGGCTGTGGTTTCTCTGTCTCTGTCCTGCAAACCTCTGCAATGGGGGAAGAGGTTGATCGCTAACCCAGAACATGATTTCTTCCCTCCAGCCCGAAGTTTCCCTGAGGACACCATGCAGTTTCTCTTCTCACAGCTGGGGATGGAGAGCGAGGCTTGTAGAACAACGTCCCTGTATGTGCTCGGATCTTTGGTTCGCTGTGTCTGTAAGTAACACCCGGAAGAAAGGGTGAGGAGTGCTGTGGGTTTGACCGCATGCACGCTGAATGTGGCCCAAGCTGCTTTCCATGTTTCACCTGAGAAAGGTCACTGCAGTGGTGATGCACAGAGGTGCGTGCGTGCTCACAAAGCTTATGTTACCCAGGTGAATTGTGTTCTGCTGAACTGCACTGAAGCAGCTGAAGAATCTGTCTGGGTAGTTATAAACCACGCTACCCCAGGGATGATGCTGGAGGCTCAGGAACGCTCCAAGCGCAAACAACAGCGAATTCCAGGGCAGACCCCATTTCTCGAGCTCTCTGTGTGAGGCAGTCCCTGCCAACGAGTGGTAGAAGTGGAGCTGCTCGCGGCTTCCGCTGCTTCTGCTGAAGCCAGACTTTTGCCCGTGATTTCTGTCTAGTTGTGTGGGATAGGGCCACTTTGACCCCGTTGCTTTTGGGAGGGGACTCTGGGGCAATGTACCTGTATTTCTTTCAGCCCTGAGAATAAGAGAGAAAATGCACCTGGTTGTGAAGGCAGTGGAGTCTGTGTTTGGAGACCCCCGGAAGAAGGTGAGGTGGTTGGGGGAGGGATGGTGGCAGAAAAAGCCTTTCCCTCTGTGTGGAGCCTGGCAAGGAAACAAGAGGAGGCTGCTAGTTTGGACCTAGCCGAGGTTCTCGGCTTTGTCCTGTTAGCAGCAGAGCTCCTGCCAGGAGGGGCCTTGGGGACTGTCTCCTTGCCATCTCGCCAAAGACCCAAAGTAGGGCTTCCCTGCATATGCCAGGGACAGGCAGCTTTCCTTGAGCTTCCAGAGAGAAGGACTAATTGTTAGCCTCCTTTGCAATCGCCTCCCTGGCAGGTGAAGGCTGCGGTCCTCTCTTTCATCAAGGAACTGTTCGGCTCTGGTGTGGAGAACTGTTCGGCGTGGGGTATGGTGGCCTATACTTTCCGGGAGTTCAGCCGGGCCACCAGCAGACTGGTAAGGGGGGAAGTTGGCATTTTGGACTGTGTTCTGTGCCCTGTGCATGTGGAGCGCTCCATTGGACTTCCCTGAGGATGTGGAGGCCCCCGAACGGCAGCTCTTGCGCCCCTGGTGACCTCCCACTTTCTCCTCCTCCTCCTCCTCCACCCTGGGGCCAGTCATGCTGTATTCCCAGGGCAGGAAAGGAGCGTGACCCCTCTGAAGAACACAGTTCCTTGCATTTCCTTTGGTGTCACTGAAAGAGAGCTCGCGCCTTGGAGCACCTCCTGGGCTTAATGCACACTTTACGTGACTGGGTTGCGCTCCCAAACGGGCAGTGGCTCTCTCGGGTGCCATTCTGTGTCGTTATTCCTGCAGCCTGGGACCTGCCTCCAACCCCCTGCCCCTCCCCATCCCCCCCACAACACCCTCCAAGGCTTCCCACTCTTGGCCTTTCTCAGCTGACCTGTGCTCCCAAAGCAAAAGCCAAGTCTCCTCCTGAAGCCTCGAGCCTCCTGGTGAAGAAGCAGGAACTGATGGCAGCGTTTGCAAACTTCTGTCTTGCAGGAGACAAGGAACCTGTCTGAGAGGGAAGTGCGGGAGGAAAGCACACTTCAAGCTCTGTGCTTGCAAGTCCTTCACTCCCTGGATGTCTCAGTGAGCGGGATGGCGAGAGTAAGTCATCCCCCCACCTGGTGCTCCTCGTTGCCTTGAGGATCCTTTCTTGTAGCCCTCCCGCTCTCCACTGACAAGCTCTGCAGAGCCTGAGGCTACCAGAATGTCGTGTCCGAGGAGAGGACTTGGAGGGATGGGAATAATGACGCCCTGCTTTGCTCTGTTGTCCTCTGCAGCTCTTGTGGCCCCGGCTCCTCCAGTTCGTGGTGCCAGCTCAGTACACCGGCACTCTGATCCCACTCTCCCGCTGCCTCAGGGCGCTAGCGGAGAGACAGGAGAGAGCAGAAGGGCAGGAGGAGGAACCCGACGACCTGGGCCACCAAGAACGAGGTAGAAAGCAGAAACCCTCCCAGGATAGTCTGTCCTGCTCTGCCGGGGCAGGGGCTGAGTCTGTGTGTCTGTCTGTCCCCTGGCAGACCCAACGGGGAGGCGAGGGAGAGTGAAGAGCACAGCCCTGGCCTCCTGCGAGGGCGCTTGGAGGCCTGCCCTGTATTTCCTCTGTGCCCCAGAGGAGATGCTTTGCTCTTCATTTCTCAGCTTTCTGCCTGTGAAACGGAGGACTTGTGCATGGCAGTGCTGCGCAGTTACCTTCCTTTCAGGACGTGAAACCTGTGGGAGCCCTCGGGTGGGAAGAGCTGTGGGAGGGCAAATGATCCGCAGATCCTCAGCCTCCTTCGGTCCTGTGGTGGAGGGCCTCCCTGAGGTGAACGGGGGAATGTGAGGAGGGGCACTTGGCCTGCTGAAACAGAGCTTGCTTTCTCCTTCCAGCCCAACTGCCAACTCCCCAGGCTCTGCTGGCACGGCTCCTGGTGAGTAGGCAGGGACTGCGGGAAGCAGAGTTTTTCTGACCAAGGGGAAGGGGGAGAGGTCGGGGGCAGGCTGTTTGCATGGCAGGTGCTTGCAACCTCCAAGGAGGAGCCAGTCTGCTGGAGCACGTCTTTCCTTTCATGGGCTGCCTGGGGATTCCTCCTGTGACTCTCTGGAGCAGCAAGGAGGCTGCCTTCCTCAGGGAGGCAGTGCAAAAGGAGAAGCAGCTCTGCTGGGTGCTGGCTGCCATGGCAGGAGCAGACCCCTCCTTCTTTCTGGGACCAACTGCTGTTCCTCTGGCAGGCCTGCAGCTCCACTTCTCTCTCCTTCCCTCTTCTAGTTGCTTGCCCGCTTTCCCTATGAAGGAGGTGGCTACGGAATTGCTGCCCTGCAATTGCTGCAGGCCCTTCACAGGAGGATTCACCGAGCGGTGGGCATTCCTTGGAGGGTGCAGATCCCGTCCCTGCTGCAGTACCTTGAAGGTAAGGGGTCTGCTGGGAGGGGATAGAGCTGGAGAGCACACAAGGGGAGGCAGGAGAAGGCAGGTCCCCATGTGAGCAAGGGGAACAGGGCCTTGAGAGTCTTCAAGCCATCTTGTTTTGCATGCCTTCCAGTTGCAGGCAGCTGGCACAGACAGCTGAGAGAGGCAATGCCCCTGAGCCCCGCCGAGGCCCGGGTGGGATTTAGCCTCACACGTTGCGTCAGAAGGGCCGGCTCTGGCAGCATCCCCCCATCCTTGCTTGGATAGCACTGGGGAGGGATCGCCTTGCCCCTTCTGGAGGTTTGGTGACACTGCCCTCTCTTGGCAAGTTCAGAGTCACCAGCGGAGTCCAGCTTGGCAGCAGCAGCAGCTCTTTCTCACAGGAAACCCAAGATGGTCTGGAAAGGCCCTTCTGCTTCCTTTTCTTTTTCTTTCCTTTTTCTCCTTCTCCTGGGAGGAAATAGGAGCTACAGACTGGATGCAGAGCCCCCGGGAAAGTTCATTTGGCCACCTGAGTGCGGCTGCTCTGGCACTTTGTCAAGTGAAATGACACGTTCCTGAAACGCCTCTCTCAGTAGCTTGCTAGCGTAGGCTAAAAGGCCATAATTTTGCAGAAAACGTGTGTTCCGTGGAGTGTGCGCTGTGTTCTGGATGGTTGTGGCAGCTGCTTTGAAGCAGTGGGCATGACAAGGGGCCAGTATTTCCCAGATGTGATTCAGTGGCCTTGGAAGAAATGGGAGTCCGACATGCTCTCTGCCTTTGGCCCCCCAAAGAGGGTGGCACAGGTGTCTTTTAGCTCTGACATACTCGGTGTGTTCTGGTAGCTGGTAGCTGGGGTTTTTGGTTACAAAGGAGACACTGGGATGCTTCTCTTGGGCTCCCTGAAATGAGATGACCTGCTGCTGTGCCTTCTTGCTTTCCAGGTAAAGATGAGAGCTCCCTGGACTGTGCAGAATGGGAGGGCCTCCTGCTGAAGGTACAGCGTTCTTTTGTGCTGTCTGAAGGAGAGAGGGAAGACAAGAGAGAGCAAAACAAGTCTGTGGGGAGGACGGGACAGTAGGCAATGAGGAATGCTGCTAACTAGACAGCGGCCACTTGAGTGCGAAGACGAACAAAATGCATTTTGCTGTTCATTGGCATTGCAATGACTGGAACGGGACTGCAAATGCAGACTTCCATAGGAAAGCATGTCTGGGAAGCTACAGGCTTGTTTCTGATTCTCTGGTGTAATACGTTTTTGACGTTGTGACCCGCTTGATCGGGTCATGAGGAATGAGAGAAGATAAGCAGAGAAGGGACATCCCGAGGGTGTCAGGCAAGGCGTGAGATCACCCACCCGATCTTCCGAGGTTTCCCTCAAGTTCCAACCCCATCTTTGGTTCGTAGAGATCAGGAAACAAATGAGGGTGTGTGGGGGACGGGTGGCTGGTCTTGGTGGTAAGGTTTTGGGCGTCCCTGTGCTCTGCTTAAACTTGGGCCTGTTGTCCAAAAAGCGCTGCTGCCTCTTTGTCTAGAGTTTCCTGAGAGCCAGGGGAACCTTAGCTGCCATGTTGCAAGAAGAGCCCGGGGCAGCTTAAAGGGAAGATGGCTTATCCGTAGTGCTAGCTATCCCCAGAGAACTTCTTGTTAGGTTGGAAGGTGCAAAAGGCCTTGACAAAACCTGAGGCAGCCTTTGCTTCACTTTGTGTTTTCTCCATAGTTCCTGAGAACATCCCTAGAGACAATGGAGGACCACACCTGGATGGTGCACTTGAACGCTGAGTTAACTCAGCAGATGGCCAAGTATCCGAACCTTTCCAAGGAGAAGGTTGGTCCTCTGCTAGGACTTTGCCTCTACTGCTCGTCTCTGGGAGGTGTGGTGGCAGAGCCCCAGGACGCTTCTCTGACTGGTGTATGAGCTAAGACAGGCTCTTCTCAACACAGTCTCTTTTCACTGCTTCCCACTCCCTGCCCTCCAAAATGGCTTTCTTCTTCTTCTTCTTCTTCTTCTTCTTTAAATTCTCTGCATAGAGCCAGTCACTGGAGTGGGCTAAAGAATGGGCTGTTTCCATAGTCTTGCATGCGGGGCTGTATCTTGGCCCTCGAGATGGAGTGGTACCTGAGTGCTCCGCTTCTGCAGCACTGTCAGGGGTGCTGGCCTCTTCTCTTTCAGGGTTTCCTGTACAAGGCTGTGGGGACAGCACTGGCAGCTTCTCAGAACGTCAGCTACGTTCAGGAGCAGATGCAGAGCTATTTGGAAGGAATCCGTTCTCTGGAACCTTCTGAGAGAGAGGTGGGCGTTCTCTTCCTCGTGCTGCTTTCTCCAGTGTTCCCCCGGGGAGCCTGAGTCTCCTTGCCGGACTCCACCTTCTGGTGGGGCTTGATTTGGGGCTTTTGGCTGCTGAGTCCCTCAGGCAATATCCTGCTTGGCCACTGGAGCTGGCAAGGGACGAGTGTGTGGGACGGAAACCGACTCACTCTTCACTGTGTTGCAGGGCCCAATCTCTGTGCTAGCATGCTCTGCTGAGAGCCACCTTGATCTTGCCTTGACTGTTGTCCAAGAGTTTGATGCTGCTGGGCAGAAAAGTAGACTTTCGGGGGTCCTCACCGTCCGGGAGGTAAGGGAAGTAGGTTTTCCTTCATGTCTTGGTTCTGTCTGCTCGTGTAAGACCTGCCTGAAGCCTCTCCCCTGGAGTTGTGCTCCTTCAGGCACCTTCCGGAAGCAGCATGTTTACGCAGGCATGGGTGAAAGCTGCCCAGTGGTGGCAAGAAGAGCAAATGGCCACGGGAAGAGTGTTGAGCATGATTTCAGCTCAGCTGGCAACTGGGAAAGAGGCAGGGTCACTGGGCAGTGATGGGACTCCAGGGCTCTCCATGGGGGAGGTTCTGCACTTCAGCCCTCCGTTGCCTAAGAGCTCCAGCTAGTGTGAGGGACAACAGCTCTCTTCCCCAGCGAGTTCAGAGAGGCTTTGAGGAATTCCTTGAGGAAAGGCTTTGGGAAGTGTGGGTGGAAATGGCAAGTTCATAGGGGTTTGGAGGCACTTTCTCAATGAGAAGCAAATGGAAAGGCTGCGGTAAAACAAAGAGGTTGGACTGATTCCTGACGGCTGTTCCAACTGTGCAGGAGAATGAAGAGGCAAAAAGAGCAAAGATGTGTGCTGCTCTCATGCTAGCCTACAGCCAGATAGCTCTGCACGCTCCCAGAGAGCTGCTTTGTTCCCGAGTCGAGACGGTCATCGTGGAAAACATCCTGTGCCAGTACAGGAGCAGCTCGCAGGTGGGCACTCAGAATGCTCTTTGTTCGAGCTGCCAGTTCAGAGCCAGCTCCGGCCCTCCTCTGAACCGGAGCCTACTGAGACAGAGGATCTGCCTGGAAAGATCCCCGCTCCGTAGGAGTCCTGAACCTCGGCTTTCCCACCTGTCACTGTATGCCCTTTTCACATCCCTCTGTCATGGTGGTTCTTTGTGTTCTGGGTGGCTTGTCTGAGATGCTAGAGATTCTAAGCCCAAAGAGATTTGCTTCCCCTCTCTTTTAGGCTAGAGTCCGGGGGGTCTCTTCTGGGTAAGAAGCTGGCGAGGCCACGTCCTCCTAGGACCTGAGGGGACATCTCCTCCCTCTGAAATAGAGCCAGAGCTCAGGTCGCTGAGGCTTGTGGAGGATGCCGTTTCTTCCCTGCATGGCACTTTGGGGATAGCTTTGGCCCTGGGTTAATTATCCCTTGGCGCTCATGTTAGCCTTTTGCCCTTTGGTCCTTTGAGCGGCTCCGCATGTGTGTCATCTTGTTTTTCTCTCCTGGTCCTCAGGACGCAGAGCTCAAGCTGGCCCTGATCCAGAGCGTCGCCGAAGTCAGCTGTGCCATTCAAGGTGTCAGCAACGTGAAGAGCTTTAATTTCTCTTCCAAAAGGGTGCTGCTTGCGATTCTGCTGGTGAGTGACACGGCACGAGGGAGGCTGTCCTGCCAAAGAGCTGGTGTTTGTGCAGTGAGATGCACGCGTTTCCTCCGAGGTGCAATGTTCTCTGTTGGTTGTGAAAGACCCTGGGCAAAGCTGGGAACTTCCAAGCCCAGTCCCCAGCCTGCCGGGACCCCTGTGTGCTGCCACCCTGTGGGCAGGGCCTGGGAAGAGCAATGGCTCCGTCCTCTCTGGAGCTGGGAAGCGCTCTTAGGGCAGAGGTGTGGGAGCAGTCTGCAGGAAGGCTGTATGTGTTTGTTGCAAGGGTGGAAGAAGAGGCCGATTGTCTTGCTGAGGGAGGGCCCTCTTCTTCCCTCCCTGCTGACCTCTCTGTATTTGTCTCTCTGTGAACTACAGGACTTCATGGAGCAGGAGCCCGTGGGTTGCCCAGCTTCTCCTGTGCCTTGCAAGGCAGTGCTTGCACTTGAGCATTTGAGGTAGGGCATTTCCTCCTGGGTGTTGAGTATTCTCCTGCGTGCTGCAGAGCAGCTGACCAGAGCTTCACGGTTGACCCAGCCATGGGGTCAGGAGCTGCTTTTGGTGTGGGATGAGGTGGCGGTCAGCACTTCATATGCTCCTGGAAGGCATGAATGTGGCAGAGGGACTGGAGTCCAGGTTTGGAGAGAGACGGCTTGGGGCTGTAGACTGGAGGAGTGTGGGGAAGAGAGTGTCAGCGGTGTGGGGGAAAGGCTTCTGGCGGGCAGGCTGGCTGTGTGGCTGAGGGAAGGGAGCTGCCCGCTCTCTGTCGCCTGGGAGTCTGATGTTCTGCTGTGGCCTATGAGTGAGGCAAGAATCCATGGAAGCAGGTGGAAGTGCTCCCTGTCAAGGAAGCGCAGTGCTGGGATTTGGGGCTCCAGCTTAGATGGACTCTAGCTGCCACTGGACCCCCTCTGGCTAATACTGTTGAGTGTCCTGTCTGAATTGTCTCTCTTTTGTTTTCTGCCAGCAAGATCAAGCCGTCCCTGACGCGGGAGGAAAACTGCCATCTGCTTCGCCAGTGCTCGCAAGGCCTAATTGCCCTGCCTCCCCTTGAGCCGAGCAGAGAGGAAGGGGAGGCAGCAAAGGATGCTCAGCATGGGCAGGTAGCTGCCAAGCCCCTGCTGCTGCCCTCAGTGTGCAGTGCTGCCCTGAATTCTGGAAGCCTCTCTGGCTGAGTTATGAGGCCCCGTAGGAGTTCACCTGTCAGCCCTTCTCTCCTGCTTTTAGTCTCTCTATAGACAATCCCTGGGAGCTCTCAGTCGGCTCATGACAACTCTTGAGGAAGACCTGACCTCCTCCTGGCTCCAGGAAACCTTCCATGTGAGTAGTAAAGAGGAGAAAGGGAAACTCTCCTCTCTTGTCAGGAGGCCGGCCAAGGGTGGAGGGCCTCCCTGCTTGAGGGGGATCCTTAGAGAAAAGGAGATTTTGCAGAACAGGGCTCAACACGTGCAATTCCTGCTTGGAGTGAAGAGAACTAGGTACCACGGGGGCTGTAGTTGTGCTGTCTGTTGCCAGGGTGTGTTGCAAAGTGAGCCGTTGTGTAATGGGAGCAAGATGGCCCTGGCAGACAGATGCAAGGGCACTCCCAGTCTTTGCTGATGAGTGAACGCTATTTGCAAGTAGATGCAATAATATAGTAAGTCCTCAGTGGTAGGTTCCCTCACAGTGGTGAGGAATTCCCATGGAGGCCACTGTGCCCTTAGTGCTGTTCCTTGGGAAAGCTTGGAGATTGGAAAGGACTGTGTGTCTGTGTGTGTGTGTGTGTGTGTGTGTGTGCGCGCGCCTGCGTGGGTGCATAAAAGATGCCTGGTGTGATCTAGCTGTGGTCTTCCAACAGCTCCTAGAGGCCTGGCTGCATTCTGAGAAAGAGTGGGAAAGAGAGAGGGCCCTTCAGCTCTGCGCTCAGCTGATGAAGGCTTATGCGGAGAGATTTGTGGCTGCTGTGAGTATTGCCTCCCTCTTGCCAGAACCCTTTGGAAGCCCGGTGGGTGCAGCTGGAGCCTCTAGGGGAAGAAAGGTGAGGGCAGACTTGGTGAGCCAGGAGGCCCTTCAGGCCTTCTCTGCAGTTCTGCCCTGGCCTCAGTGCCCATCTGCCACAAACACGGCATTCCTCCTCAATCCCATCTGCTTCCCTGGCAGGGAGATGTGCTTGGAGCGGTCTCAGGCTTGATGAACTCCCAGGAGGCTGAGGCTGACCTTGTGTTGATCCAGGAGGGTCAGGAGTCAGCACCAGAAGGAGAAGGTGGAAGGGCCACTCATGTAGCCTGGGAACTTTCTTCTTCTTTTGATTTTCCCCAGGGAGAAAGCACTTGTGGGCAGTTTGGCTACCTGATTGGAGTGCTGGGGCCTCTGAGCTGTGACTGCCTGGTCACCTCCCGCCGGTGGGCAGTCCAGTGTATCAGCTGCCTTCTCTCTACACAAGGTGAGAAGAGCAGCCGTTGCCCTCCTCCTTTCAGGTGGCTCTTCCCTCTCTGCCCTGTCTAGCAGCAGAGGCAACATGCAGGGACGGGGTTTCCTTGCCAGAAGAGAAGCGTACTAGGCAGCAGACTGCCAGCTTCCTGCAGCCAAACCTCGGTCGTTGCTTTCCTCTAGGCCATAGGACAAGGGAGGCCTGGGGAAGTCCTTTGGGGAGCCCCGCCTCGGGGACGTTTCCAGTTGTTGTGGGGAATGAGGGCCCTTCTGCGTTTGTGCCTAAGGGCAACGTTCTCAGGAATCCAGGAAGAGAAGCAGCATTTTCTGACTCTGCAAAGCAACGGTGCCCTTTTAGAAACTATGAGAAGGGAGGGATGCCCCTGGGCTTCTCTGGGGTGAGCTTTGGTCAGCATCACCTGGGCACACTGACCAATCTGTGGAGAACTTCCTGCCTGTCCGAGATGGGAGTGACCTGTGCTAGAACATGGTCTGGAGATGCTGAGAACAGGGAGGCCTCGGGCTGTGGACAGCAGGCACACTCTGGGAACTGCTGTAGGAAAGGGAGGGTGTTTGTCCTGACTGGCATACACCCAAATCCCATGGCTGGACTCGTCAAGTGCTGCTTCCAGAGTTTGGAAGGGTCCTGCCCTTCGCTTGTGCACTGCCCTGCCACCACTTGGCTATTCCTTGATGAATGTCTCTAGACTGGAGGCTCAGTTCCGGAAACCTTGCCTATACTTTCTCCCTTGTGTTTCTTTCAGCCAAGGTTATGTGTGTGAAGAATGATGAGATGAGTCACTTCTGTGAGGAACTAAGTGCCAGAGATGCGGAGTCTCTGCTGAAGACATCCTCCCAAATTGCCAAGGTAACTGACAGGGCTGTGGCTACCTGGTGGCTAAGCTCCACTCTTCTCTTCTTTGCTTCCAAGCTTTCTCTCCATTGCCAGGGTGGCCTCTAGCAGTAGGGCCTCTATTGTTAGCAAGTAGTAAGAGGGCTTTGAAGCATAATGGTCTCTTGCGTTCCCCCTGGGGAAAGCAACAGAGTCCACAGCGTTTCTGTGCATCTGTGTGTGTGTGTGTGTGTGTGTGTGTGTGTGTGTGTGTGTGTGTGTGTGTGTAAATGAAGCAGGGAAGCTGCAAGGCCTGAGGGCTTTCTCTTTGTTGTAACATGCATTTCCTGGCAAGTCTTGTTAGGCAAGCCCTATGTCTCAAGTGACGCACGCTGTAGTGAAATCCGCACGCTCAACATCTTCATGAACTCCTCCATACAGCCTCTGCCTTCAGTGTTCTGTTGGAGCTATTTTGAGAGTATAAGTTGTGTATGCAGGCAAAGGCCCTAACGGCAGAGCCTTCCAAATCTGTGAGCTACATAACTCCGGAGAAGCAGTGGTATGCACCACATGGGCTACAAAGCACTGCCAGCCTTCACAGTTAGCTAGCAGCCGAACTAAGGAGCTGCTCAAGGTTTCTCGTCCTTTCTTGGTAAGAGTGGAAGCAGAGTTGTGATGTTGTTTCTCCTGGTTCTTATTCCTCTCCAGGTTGCATGCCACTACTTGCCCTTGGAGCAGGCGAGAGACTTTCTGAAGGCTGTCTCGGGCAGCATGCTGTCCTTCAGCCCTGCTTGTGCAAATGCAGCAAGAAAGTGGATGATGATCTTTCTGGAGCAACGTGGGAGAGAACTCCTCCCAGAGGTGAAACACCCGTGGTTTCTCTTGGGCGTTTGGACATTGACATTGGGCTGCTGCGCTACACCTTCCAGTCAGGAGGGCTCAGCTTGCGTGCTGAACCTGTGCTTGCCTTGTTCCCTCCAGGTGCCAGAAGTCCTGACAGTCCTTTATGACCGTCTGCCAGCTTGCCAGCAGGACGCCCTGAAAGAGAGTTTCTTTGATGCCGTATCTCTGCTGGCCTCCTATCACCCAGAGGCAGTGACCAACAGCCTCCTGCAGAGACAGCTGCCCATGGACAGGTAGGTGCCACTCCTCTCTCCCTTGCATCGCAGGGACACAGAGATGCCGCAGCCTGACTGTGCTGCAAGAGATTCCATGAAGAAGCAGGCTGCTCTTCTCCCTGAAAAGGGAGACTGTTGCAAGATCATGCGCTTCTGGCTTTGCGACGAACCTGAGCTGCTAAAGCTCCACGCTGCGCAGGGGGAGCATTTCAGCTGTCTTGGAGGGGTTGCAGGTCGGAGAACACAAGGGATCCAGTGTGCACTTGTGTTCAACTTGCAGTGACACAGCGGCGTTGTGGAGGACCCTTGGTAGAAGCTGCTTTGCGCTCCAAGTGCTCCAGTTACTAGTAGAGAGACTGGAGAGCACAGAAACTACCAGCAGCAGCAGGAACTGCCCTGAGGATGCAGTGAAGGACAAGGAGGCTGCTCTGGAACCTCTCACGGTACGTACACTGACAGGCGCATTTCTGTGCCCTCTTTGGCCGAGCATCCTGTTGAGGGAAAGCGAGGGGTAGGGCATCGTCTTGTTACACAGGCATTTGCAAATCCCCATGGAGAAGCCTCCCAGTGTGCTTTGCTAGGTCAGTCTCGTCTTTATCACTGTGAGAAGCTGCAAGAGCTTGTTGTTCCCGGTCTTCAAGGTTGTGGCAGAAGTCAGAGATCCAGACAGGGAATTGCAGGCAGGCAGGCAGGGCAAGTGGTGGGGAAAGCTCTTCTTTCCAACCGGTTGTCTGTGATGGCATTTCTTCTTAGGTGACCTGTGTCATCTCTGAGCTGGTGTCGGCCATGCAGACCCAGGAAACAGTACCCTTCTTGCTTCCATGGTTACTTCCAATGCTGCTGAAGCAGGTCAGCGACACTCTTGGAAAGGAGATGCCTTCATCTCCAGGAAGAGTGGGGGAGAAGCTGGTCCGTGTGGCATGTGGAGAAGACAGCCATCCTTGCAGGTGATGAGCAAAGGGGCAGAGGTGGAGGGGGCTGGCTTTGGCTTACATCTCCAGCTCATGTTTGTTCTTGGCATGGAGGGAACTCTTTGGTCTGCCCTGTTTCCTCGATGCCGAGAGAGACTAGTATGGTGGTTCTTACCTCCACTGAAATGCAGCTGGGGATGCCAGCTTTTTGGTGACCCCTGAGAGACTTTGCTCATGCAAATGGTCGAGAACAAAGTATTTCTCACTCTTGCATGACTGAGTGTCCCTCTCAAGCTGGGCTGGGCCTCCTATTCCACTCGTACTGGTCTGTTCAAGGCTGCAAGTACTGAATGGTGATTCTTGCCCGTTACTGTCCACTTCCCCAGCCTGGGCGGGCCTCGGGGTGCATCTTTTGCACAGAATGGTATTCTGAAAATGTGCATGCTCCTCAAGGGGGAGGGCAAAGAGATGCTGACTATGATCTGCAGGTAGTTCCTCCCAGATGATGATTAGAAGAAGCCTCAGGTTCTAGCATCAAGGAAATCAAGGCTTCTGTTTTTCCCTAGGTGTTCAGCGAGCTGGGGGGCATCCAAGTGGATGGCTATGCCGCTCTCCTCTTAGCTTGGCCCACTTCTGGGTTATGGAGTGTGCTTGCAGGGGGTACTTTGCATGTCATTCCATCGGGCTTAGGACACGATAAGGAGCACCTCCAAAAGCGGCTGAGCGTCTTTAGTTCAGGTCATGGCACAGTTTCAAGTGCTCTGATTCCAAGTGTTTTTTCAATCAGGCTTTCCATCAAAGCACTCGATATCATTCTCTGCAAGGGCATTGATGAAAAATGGATGGAGATTCTCAGGAAGCAGAGAACCTGGGCTTTTCTGGAAAATCCCCAGACTCATCACGAGGGCATGTGTCTGCTGACTAGGTGAGAGCCTTTGGGAGGTCGTCTTTCCCTCTTGGGGGGGTGACTCGAAGCCAGCAAGGGGCTAAATGGCAACCTCTCTGGCATGGCTGCCTGGGGAGGCTGTCCTGAGTTGCTGAGGAAGACCATGCGCACCACAGCACTTGCCTGTTGGAAGTCCGTGGGCTGTTGCCTCATTGTCTTCTTGTGCTGTGTGTGCAGTGTTCTGCTCCAAGCTGGCGTAATCACCCTGGCTGTTGTAAATGCTCTCTTCCCCTGGCTGGACTCGCCAGCAGCAAACCTGAGGACCATGGCAACGTCCTTCTTTGCTGAGGTAAGACGGAAGGTGGGAAAGGGAGGGCTGAGGGCAGTTGTCTTTGGAAACTGCTGCCTGGGACGTGTCTTTCTTCGGGATGACCCTAGCAGAGTGCGTCCCGTCCGTGCTGGAATCCATGCACGTTGTTATTCACACATGGGGAGTGGCCAGGATCGCTGTATCAGTGCTGATGGTCATGTTGCTCTTTTGTAGCTGATGAAGCACCCACTGCTGCAGGAGAGGAAGCTGCTTCAGCCTGTCCTCTCTGCCTTGGTGGACAAATCGCAGGACACCAGCACCACTGTGCGCCAGATGGCAGTGAGAGGCCTGGGAAATCTGGCCAGTGGAGCACCTGAGAAGGTGAGAATGAGATTGCTGCTGACTAAAGGCAGCCCTGAACACGAAAGGTGCTAGTGAGGAGCTGCGCAGGGCTTCAAGAAACTGGGCAGAGCAGCAAAAAGGGAAATGCTGGTGTTCCTTGAGACCGTGTGCCAATCTAGCCCATGCCTCTGGCCTCCAAGGTGTGTTGTGAGGCTGAGCGCGTAGGCTTGGGCTAAGGTGTGCTCTGGAATGGTCTCCATGAAATTCTGCTCTTGGGAGAAATGGGAAGGAAGAGATGTGTGAGGTCTGGCTAGTGAGAAGCTCTTGTATGTCTTCTGCTTTGACAGCTGCGAGAGCAGAAGGCGGCCGTTGTGGAGGTGTTGCTGAGGGCCATCAAGGACGTCAGCTCTTCGCATATCACAAGGGAGAGCTTGTCAGCGCTGGCCAAAGTGGTGGCGGAGCTGAAAGAGAAGGACCTTGGCAACACCTTCCGGGACATTGCCCTGTATTCCAAGACTTTCTTTGATGCTGTAAGTGAAGAGCAGTAGGTAACGCTTGTGCCAGCAGTCTTGGTAAGGTCATCCATGGGAAAGCGCTGATGGGGGCAACCATGCATGAGGCCTGTGGGTGTTCAGGGAAGAAGGGTCATTCATGGAAAAGGCTGCAGAGAAAGCAGGAGACAGTGCTATGCAGTGGCACACAGAGGTAGTCATCTTGGGCTTGCCCCTGGAGAGTGGTGAAGAAAGTCTGGCCACTAAGGGAGGGAGTCCCTTTGTGGGACTCCTTGAGAGGCCGAGAGCTGCTCGGCTTTTGTCTCTGTGTCAGCTGCCCGTAAAGTTGCTGAGGACCTCAGAGGCCTCTAGCCCAACTGCCCAGTAGTTGAGTGGGCAAGGCTGTGAGGAGCGGAGCAAGGGACAAGGAAGGAAGCGGCACACTGCCAGCCTCTCCCTCTTGTTTCCCGAGGGATGTCCTTCAGAGAAACGGTTTCTGCTGATCCTTGGGCCTTGGACAAATGGAGATGACCTGTTGCTCAGGATGTTGGGCTCAGCTGCAAGCGTTTGTCTGGTCAAGAGATGTTTGTTTTGGGGCCCTAGTTAGCAAGCTGATGGTTGGGGTTTCTTGGTTGCAGGAGGAGGCAGTGCTCCGTTCCTCAGCCTTCACCTTATATGGAATCCTGGCCTCCTTTGCCAAGAGGAGATGGAAATCTTTCCTGCGCCAAGAAGTCCGAACTACCTGGGTCAGAATTCTGCTCCACCTTCGGGACCCTGACCCTGGAGTTTACAATGTAAGAGCCACGTTTCACTTCTCTCTTCTGAGGGAGAGAGATGCAGGGCAAGAGCAGAGCAGCTCTGCCCTTCCTGCCGCTCTCTACATAGCTGCACGTTCTCTCTCCATGTCCTTGCTATTGCAAGCTTTCCCCCTCCTTGCTGGCAACTGCATTGCCTCTTCTTGCAGCACATGAGCAGTGCTCAGCTGCAGGAGTCCCCTTGAAAGGCACCTGGCTGTGCCTGGGGAGGGCTGAGCTGGAGCCCCTCTCCTTTGCAGGCCTGCAGAAGCACTTTTGTGCTGTGCACTCCACTGCTGGGCCTGCGGAAGCTGCAGACACATGTTACTCTGAACATGGAGAAGAGTGGCGAGAAGCTTCAGGAAGCTGTCTGCAGTCACCTGGTAAGTAAGCTGTGGCCCAGGGTAAGACTGAGTGGTGTCAGGGACTTTCCCTGGCCCAGAGACCTGGAGCATGGAGTGCTCTTCAGAGAGGTGGTAGAGCAGCATCTGGCGTGGCAGTGATGGGAGCTGTCAGTGCCTTGCAGCCAGCAGCTCTTTTCCTCCTCTCCTGGTTTGCCCACTCTGCTTGCCCAGGGTCAATGGAAGGGCCTTTTCAGCCAAAGAACTCCTCTGTCTCTGTTTTCCCCTAGGCCAGAAAGGTCCCCGAGCTTCTGGACAGTGCCTATGTCACCTTCCGGACCTACTTCTGGAGCTCGTGTTGGGCCATGAGGACTGCGGCCATCAAATTAACCGGTGAGAGACAAAGCTGCAGTTCTCTTCTGCTCCTGCCTCCAAGAGGCAGCGAAGGGCCAGCTCCCCTTTCTCTGCAATGGGGTGGGAATAGCCGCGTGCCTTCCGAGGCTGGCAGCAGGAGGAATTAGGGAAGGGCTGTAAAGGGCTGAAGTCTCTGTAGGAAAAGCACGGTGGAAGTAGTGTTCCAGATGAGGCTTAGCCCCTGGCACACAGCTTTCTCAGCTCTGCTTCATGCCTCTTCCTAGGAAGTTAAACGTAGACGGGAGCCTGTTGGTTTCATATCTAGCACATTCCTGTGCTCCCCAAAGCCCATCCTCAATGTGTGAGACGAGTCCGAGACTAGCCTGGGAAGTGGGGCCACCATGGGAAGTGTATTGCTGTTTACTCATGTGCATTGTGTGAGTAGGTGTGATCCTGGAAAACGCAGATGCCCGGTGGCTGGGAGAGCAGGATATGAGTGCTCTAAGTACAGGTAGGTCACACTTGCCCCTCCTGCACTCCACTCTCTCCTTGCCTGGGCAGAGACATCCCCACCTTCTGCTCCCCTATGCTTCCCCTTCCGTCTGGCGTCCTGCCCCGAACCTTGGCCGGGCTGTGACTTAATCCCAGGTGAATATGGACTCCGAGCCCTTGCATCCCCAGACAGACAAGTTCCTGCTAAACCAAGAGTGTCTTTTGCACAAAAGCAGACTTGGGAAAAGTTGTCAAGCTCTTGAGAAATTAGACCCTTGCACACGTTTGGCAAAATGGTTGCAGAAGCCTCCTTCCTGCTTCGTGGGGCATGGAAGACTCCTCCGGGAGGGACGGTTGGTCTCGGGGGAGAATTTCTCTCGCTGGATATGTGCGGAAGGCTGAGGGCTTGCAGTGAGCGTGTGCAAAGGCAGCTGTTGCTAGTGCAGCCTTGCCACCCTCCGCCAGCAGTGAGGCCAGGGAAGGCTTTGCAGCAGTGCCAAGCGATGCTCTGCTGAGAGAGCCAGGGCAGTGAGGACCAGTCTGTCCCGGGCTTTGACAGTCACTGATGCACCTGCCTGTGTTGTTTCAGCTCTCCAGTTGATGCAGGAAGACCAGCATCCCAGCGTGCAGCAGGCAGCAGATCAGGTCCTGGGAGACAACTGGTCCCAGCTGAGAAATGTCCACACCACCTAGGCGGTCATGCGAGTGCACCGCCCCCAGGAAAGTGAGGAGTGGGAAGGCCAGAGGGGCAAGGAGAGGGCAGCCAGTGCAGAGAGGTGGCTGTGTTACCACGGAGCCGGCGCAATCAGCTGACCAAAATAAAGCATTGCTTGTTGAAGAGAAGCCCCTGCGGTGCTTCCTTGGGGGCCGAGGCCTCTCGACAAGCCCCTGGCTGCGGCGGGGCTGCTGTGGTGCCTGCGGACCTGCTGTTCTTGCCGTGTGTCTGAGCTGTGTCTGTATGTGGAACTGGAGCTAGAGAGGGCCGTGAATCCTAACCCGACCTTGAACACCGTGAGGCAGGCAAGCGATTCCAGAGTGCGTTTGTCTGTGGGAGGGTTGTCTTCTGGCAAGAGGGGGATTTATCTTCCAGCGTCTGGAGGAGCAGCCTCTGGCCATTTCTGGGTGCTTTGGCTCTAGTTTTTGTGTTGCCGAACCCTCAGTGGGGGCTTGCCTGAGAAAACCTGAGGAAGAAGCGAGGGGGGAAGGAGAATCCGTGTTCTGTGGATTACAAAATACCGGAGAGGTCTAAGTACTTCCTCCCAGGAAGTACTGGGAGTCCTCTTCTGCTCCTTCTGAAACCAGGGAGGTGCCACCACCGAGGTGCTCCCTGTGGGGAAAGAGCCCCGGCCATGGCGAAGGAAGGGCCGCCTGGGAAGACCTTTTCCCCCGAGATGCTCCTCCTGAGCCATCTAGAGAGCTCCGTGGTGCTCTGGGAAGGAAGCTGGAGGAGCCGGCAGGGCTCTGGCAGGCCGGGACCTGGGAGCAGGTAGCTGTAGAAGTAGGGGCACACAAGGACTTTCAGCACCCCAGCCCCTCTTCAGAAGGGGGCTTGTCTGTGTCACACACGCAGCATCCTGTAGTGCCCCAAGAAAAGGCCAGTCGCCAGAAAGAACGTGAGACAGTGCGGTACCGCTAGGGCTGTCTTTGAACTAGCAAGTCCTGCTGTATTCAGTATAAATCCATCTTCCTAAGGGGGTAGGGACAAAATGGGCCAGTCTGGGTCACCCCAGAACCTGAAAGGTGCAATCAGAGGCAAGTGTGTATTTGGGTAAGGTCTGTTCTGGAATGATTTCTAGAAAATACTCTTCCTAGGAGAAATTGTAAAGAAGAGATGTTAGGAGTATGAATAGTGAGAAGCTTTTGTGGGTCTTCTACTTTTACAGCTAATAGAGCATGAAGGGCTTTTGTGGAGGTGTTTATGAGGGCCATTAAGGACATCACCTCTACTGTGATTATGGGTGAGTGCTTGTCGGCACTGGTGAAAGTGGTGCAGGAGCTGAAAGTGTTTCCGTATTTAAAATTGGTAATTGAATAATTCCAGCGTGATTTTTGGCCTGTATTTATTGGGCAAACTTCTTATTGTGCCTACTGGATGTTACTGATGGATGAGGGATGAGGGCTTCAACAGATGTGTATGGCATATAGATGGCTTATTCTCTCACTGGATATATGTAACAGTATGATTGTGTTCCAGTGTAAAAAACTGCATTTAAATCTAAGATTTTAGCAGAGTCCTCTTAGCTATGATGGGAAACATGCCTGTATGTGTTCAAGGTAGCCTGGGGATGTGTCTTGCACATCTGATTTTTAACTGTTCTACAGATAGATAGCACCTTGATTTCACATTTTCTGTTACTTTTACTTCAGCTGGGTTGAGATTTCACTGTCAGTCTTGAAATAAGCTTTTGAAATGTACAGCTCTAGCCTGGTTAAAAGGAATAGGCCAGTGAAAGACAAAGGCCCCAGGAGAGAGGGTCGGGATACTGTCCTTCATGCATGTTGCTTAGGAGAGCAAAATCGTAAAGAGAATGGAGGTTGCCAGCAAAAGGAGCTGACTTTGCACACATGCCCTGTAAGCATTGAAGCATGCTTACTGGAGGAACTGTAGGAGAAACTTCATTTCAGAGGTGCAGCAAGAAGGCTTTTAAAAGTTAAACTTTGAGACTCCTAAGTTATCTTGCGTTGCCACGGAAGCATACATTGGTAAATGGCATACAGGAAGAAATTCCTCCCTTGAGACTACACAGCTTGCTGTGGCTGTTTTAGGAACAGTCAAAAACAATACAGGAATCAGCTCCTCCCCTCTGCTCCCTGAGCTGTTGTTTTACATCCTGTAGTGCATTGAGAAGGCAGCAGCAGAAAGACTGCAGAAACCTCCAGGATGGCAGAAGTGAACATTTTTCTTTTTTAATAATAAAGTAGGAAAGATACAAAGTGTTTGAATTCTTTTTAAGAGGCTATAACAAGACTCCCATCTTGCAGCCATTATTAAGTTAAACAACATCACTGAAGGCAGGTTATTCATAATACTAGATGCACATGGAGTACAGGCACTTGTCTTCCCTTGGACTTCACATTGCCTCTCTCTCTCCCCTCCTCCAGTGCCTTTCACACATCCTTCACACACTCTTTGCCCATACACAGAGCAAATTGGTCAATAATACCTGAACAGTAGGCTTGGCAATTTATTCAAAATAAGAGTCATCCTCACCAAAACCCAGGACAACATACAAACCTCTTTAAGTGTGTTTTGAGGATCTCAGCTATGTCTGGACCTTGCATGGTTTTTTGAACATCCCTTCATGGAATAGGCCCAGACTGACCAACAGCACAGAGTATTTATTACACACTGCCAGGGACTAAATGGGTATGCTGTTGTCCAGGGACCATGATGACCCACACTTTTAGGTAGCTGTTAAGAGGGAAAAGAAATGGCAAGTGAGAAAGAAAGTCCAAGTGATTATATTACACCTGATCTCATGAATGGCAACAGCTGGCTAGTGTTTCATTGTACTTCCCAGCCTGCTGATTTAGACATAACCCAGTAAGTGCTGGACCCCTTGACCTGGCAGATGCAGGCATATGAGCAGTCAGAGGTGCTGTGTTCAGCAAGAGGACTGCAGAGGCCAGGTTGGGAAGGGAAGGGTCTGCTGCTGACTTGCCTGGGTTTGCCAAGGAGCACTATGCTGAGTTCATCCTGCCAGACAAGAGTAGCAGAGATGGTAGGGACAAATAACAGCCAAGAATTAAGGTTAGATAAGAAAATAGGAGGAAAGATATCGAGCCCCTTGTGGACAGAGGGTGAGCTGGGGCAAATAGGGGATGGTTAAAAAAGAAAAAGTTAAAAACGTAGGGTGATGGCCAGCAGCATTCCCAAAGAACCAGCTTCTACACACAGTGCTACTGAGTACAGTAGAAACTGGGACATCCATCTTCATCTGTCATCATCTAAATACCTGAAAAACTCCTCATTAACTGAGTTGCAACTGTGTGTGTCAGAGCCAAATTCAATTCTGTGCCCTTAGATAAGGTTTCCTTCTGTTGTTTATGTGATTGAAAACATTCAGCTCAACGTGACATCGGCTCTTGTTCCCCAACAACTACACTAAGATTTATGACATTGTTTCCAGGAGCGTGTTCCTCCTACTATTAAAGAACAGACATAGAAGATGAGTGCATCAGAGACATGCCCTGATACAGCACGTGGCAGTGAACTTCACATGAAACAGCACATCGTTTTTGACTTCTATTTGCCAGTGATGTGTTCAGTAATGTGGCAGTGGCTGCGATAGCAGCAGTGAAGGCTTCTGACCCATAACCTCTAGTCAGTGCTGGCGAATGCAGCAGAGCAGTCTGTGGGAAGATGGACTTTCAGTCTCTTCAGGCAGTAAGTTATGCTCATAAAAACCTTACTTTCATGGTTTAATTTGTCTGTGTACACAAAGGGCTTCCATGCTCGCTGGGGTAGTGCCGACTATTCTTACTCTCACTTGGGCGAAAGAGCTTCATCTATTTTCACAATGATATCTGCTCTTATAATATATCTTCCTCACGCTTTTCCTCTTGTTGCCCCACAACAGCTTGCTGATGTTCTCCTTTGTCTTACAGTTGCCTGTGTGCCAGCTATCTCCAAGTTAAGCAATTTCACAGATTGATCTTTTCAGCTGTGTGTGAAACACAGTAAAGCAAAGGGCAGTCTGTTTGACAAGTGGGGACATTTCTAGTGCATGAACCGCAGCAGCCCACATATTCCTGAGGGAGAAGGCAGCTCTGCTCACACTACGTAAACCCCATGTTCCGGGATTTATCTGTGATTGGTGATGAGACTGCTGCAGCAGGGAACTGTTTTGTTCAGTGTGAAGCTGACTCTAGTAGAGGTGGATTTCATAATGAAGTCAAAGTAAATAAGACAGCTGAGAGGAGTCTGCAAAATTACGGCTTGAAGGCTATCAGATCAATGATATGGTGACTAAGAGAAGGAAGGAGGATTTTGAAGACAGTAAATAGAGATCAGAGTGGCAAATTCAAGGGGAACTGTCATATCCTGATGAAATAGGGTCAGTGCAATTACTCAGATTGGAAGACGGCCTATCTTCATTCACTGTGGCAGAAAATGACTTGTTAGGTCTAATAAGTGATCAGAATTTTTTTTCTCCATATCTTTAAGAAAGCACACCTCCTCAGGATGAAGCTGAGGCATTCGCTGGTGTGAGGGAAGAATGCCATCTTGTGAATCTAAACTGCTGCTTCCACAAATAGGCCTCCCATCCAGCTGCTGCTCAGACATAATGATTTTGATTTGCTGAGCTTATAAGCTATAAAAAATATTACACTCCAAGGTGATATGGCTGACCTTTCAAAGAATAATTAGAGCTTAATGAGCATCTCTACGCAGAACAGAACTCTAGAATTCCTGAGTAACTGTAGTAGATTAAAGGGACCAAAATGAATTTAATTTGCATTAATTTTACCTATTTACTTTCACTTATTTTATAGTGTCTTTTAAATCAAAGCCATCAGTTTTTTCCACACATGCCTAAAATGTCTACCCACATTTAAATGCATTGTCATGAAGCATCTTTCAGTTTACTCTGTTTTGGAAATGATAAAAAAGAAACACATCATATTTCAATATTAGGCATGTTATGACACTTAATTTTTCTTTATTCCATGTTCCTTATGACAGCTCTTCAGGCAGGCATCAATCAGTAGATGTTTTCCAACTTCAAAGGCAGTGTTTGGCCTGTGACATCTCAGAGCTGTTCATCAGTCAAGATATATTTGAAAGACAAGGTAGCATTTATCTACTGTGACTGCTGTGTTAAGTGTACTTGTTCAACAAACAATACAAGTAAATAGCATCGTGCTTTGAGCTTCCAAAGAGCCAAAACTATAAATTACTAGTAACCTCTGGCAAGTTTAATTTATGCATACCCATTCATGCAACAATCATGTCTGACTGGTTTACAAGTGATCTCAGACTAATTTTATTCTTCTTTAATTCCACGGATGCATACAGCAATACTCTCTACTTTTGCTAGTGTATGTAGAAAGTGAATCAGCGCCATATTCTTCTCAATCTTCCTTCCCACCCTCAAGTTAACTGTATACTAGAGTGAGCTGAAGATAGGAACTGAGGCTGAGTCCAAGCATTTCATTCCCAGCTTCAGGTATGTATAGACTGAGTGTAAATATTCTTTGGAAAGGAAATTTATACCACTTTTTCTTCACAAGGTAATAACAAGAGATCAAAGTATTAATGAAGGAAACTCGAGGTGAGGAAAGGACCTAACCTCCCACGTTACTGTGTGTTTTCAATGGAAGACCACTCTGAACATGGTTAGGATTCTCTAGAAGAGACAGATCATTAGAAGCTGGAGGCCCCTTCCAAGGAAAGAAATTGCAGTTCTTGGTCTCTACCTTCCCAATATCCTCAGGAGAAAAGAAAGTAGAATAACAGCAGAAACAAGACTGATAGCTAAAAACCTTCCAGGGCATGCCAGCCAAGACTTTTCCTTTATAACTCTTCCAATTATTGCAGTTTTAATCCTCAGGTTAATAGAAGAAGATGCATCCTTTTACCTTAAATCTTATCTGAGTAAAACATAGGGACCTGGTAAAAATAAGGGAGCACCACTATGACCATTGCTAATGAGAGCAGGATTGCTCTGCTTGTGTATACCTTACCCTATTTCAAGTTTTCTGGATGCTCTTCAACAGTGCTGGCAGGGCCTGACTGTAGGTTGCGGACCAAGTGCCAATTTTGGGGCAGGGGGTCTCCCTTGCTAAGTCTTGGCTGTAACTGAGTGACAAATAGCTGGAGAGTAGGGAGAGGAGATGAAAGTCTGGGATTACTCTGAACATGTTGCACTGTGCTGTATATTTGAACAGGGAAAGTGCATGGAAGATTTCTAGGAGCTGAATGACACTGTCCTTTGTCGATCATGTGGCTGCCTTAACCACCATGAGTCCAGCTGTGCAGGCCACTGAGGGAGTGATAATTTATAACTAACACATTTTAGAAACTTGCAAAGAAAGGCCTGAAATAGAACATCCATCTATAATGCCACTTTCTTTGTGTCTATGTGTTAGAAAGAATTGATCAGTTCCCAGCTGGAGAGCCGGAATCTCATTTTTCTAGTCCAGTAAAATCCAAAGGTGTTAAACCTTATAAAGCCGGCAGATGCAGGGCTTGTTCCTGCATCCATTACCTTTGGAGCATTACGTGAGGTGGCTGGACTGGATGGTTGAGACTACTCGAAAGTTTGGCATGGTAGCCAGCAAAATCCTGAGGGAATGGTTTTGTGTACATAGGAAGAAGTTGGAGCTGCATATCTGACACTGACTCTTACTCACTCATTGAATGGCGTTTCTGATCTGTTTTAGGATTCTTAGTCCTTTGGTCTGGGCTATTCCTGACTCTGGAATGGAACTGAAGAGGATGCAGCAAGCCTTCTCCGTTGCACCTTAAATTAGCTTCTTGCCAGCCATATACTGCACTAAGAAGTTGTCTGTAAAGCAGTTATGTCAGCAGCAGATATGTATGGTGTGGAGAAGTGAAATTGTGAGTTGCTGGAATAGACTGTGTCCAAACATCCTTGTATTTGTACAGGAAAGTGCTTTGATTAGCACATCCAGTATGCTTCCTGGTGCAGGACATCTCAAACTGCTCCCCATGCTAGTAAACTACTAATGCTACAAAATTAGAAATATCTACTGCTGTCATTACTTTCCATTTCAAAGTCGTATTAAAAGATAGGCCGTATCTGACCAAATAGAGATGCCTACACATATGATCTCATCATCTGATCTTCTTCAATGATCAATGGGATGGTAACGGGCACTTCAAGTCATTCTAAAGTAGATATTGAAAATATGCCAGGTGAAGTGCACGTTAAAAGTGACTATTTGTCCCTGTTCAGTAGAAGGGGAACCTGTGAGAACTATTTCACACATAGATATTGATATTGTGGGTCTTCAAGGTTAGAGTAAGAGCTTTGAACCCATCCTGGCAATTCTGGGCAAGGCCTTTGGAAATGGGCTTTGCTGCTTGGTTTCTTTTCACAAGGTTTTTGAAAACAGCTCTTATTTGCTCTGAAATTGATATCATGAACTTGTTGTAAAATCGGGGAATGCTGGTGTCTTTAGGTAAGCAGATCTTTGCCAAGACCTACCTTTCAATGTGATGCATTTTTTTCCAAAGGCAAAAGAGTTTAAAACTCTTTTGGCATAAAAGTTGAATAATACAAGGATGTCTGTGTTACTGTAGGTTGGGAGCCAGTCAGAAAAAGTATGATTTTAATAATGGTTATAATGGTTTTTAATTAACCTCTACTGTGTTTAGTTTCAATAATATGTATTGTATTCATTGTGGTGCATGCAATAGAGGTACATCAGGTAGATAGTGTCTGTAGCCTTATTCCCTCAGCCTCTTTCTCTTATCTAGAAGTCTTCTCAAAACAACATCAGACACAGGAGATAACGTTCTCTTCATAATTTGCTTGTCACTAGCATGCACTAAGGGATAACAACAACAAAACTGATAAAATTAAGCCAATTCAAAACTGTTTGTACAAGATCAAGATTAGACTCTATTTCTTCTGAACTGATAGTCCCCTAATTATGCTAGTTCTTTTGCAGTAATACTAGTGGGAATGGTATCAAGGATTGGTCAAATTACTCAAAGCTTTCTTACTCATCATCTTTAATTCTTGGATCTTCTGAAAATAATATTAGTCAATATACTTTCCTACATTTACTGTAATAACCGTCTTTTACTAAAAAAAATTATTCTTACTCAGAAAGATCAGCAAATAATAATGTCCATTAGTGAGTTATCTCTTTGAAAACTGAAAGATGAGGAGACCTTAACAACACAACAGGGCAGAGATGGGACTTTGAATAAAATCCAATTTTACCTCCCAAGCTAGTGTTCTATTTATTATGTGGAGCAGTGAGTGCTTGAAAATCTTTTGCAGGCATCCAAACTGAAACGCAGAAAAATTATTCAGACATTGGAGGAAATGAAATACAACAGCAAATACTGATACACTAATTTCTGTGCTGCTCTTGGGTTAATTGAAAAAAATCTGTCACTATTTATTCTCCTAAGACTAACATCTAGTTTACTGGCAACTTCTATTAGTGGCTGTTTTAAAAGTTAATTGACCATATCACAATATTGGGAAAAAGCTGTACTCAAACAGTTGCATGAAATCTGTCATTGTATTTCTCTGCAAAAGCAACAAGGATAAGTCCCTAAAGGACTCTTAAGCCTTTTCACAAGTCAACTGCATTCAGGATAGAAATACATAGAAATAAAATACTATTTAATGCAGTGACATGTTTATGCAAATTCTTACAATGAAAACAGCTACAGTGTTTTATGTCTGCAAAAGTCCTAAACAGACCGGGAGTGCCAGGATGTCAGATGATCTGAAGATGCATAAAAAGCCAGTCCCTTCCTTTTGCAAAGTTTAGCCTCTGGGTCTGAACTGTTCATGTATAAATGATGCCTTTTTTGTAGAGGTAGTGCTTCCAACTGGATGTAGACTCGAATAGATATTGCTTGTCTCCTCCCCTCCTTTTTCGAATCATCTGGTTCATGGTTTGTAGGATCTCGTGAGTCCTGTGATCCAAAGGCTCAGTTACTCTTGTGGCTCTTCTGTGCCTCTGCAGGACACTCTGCAATTCAGAGTAGCATCAGACTGCAAGGACGTTAGAGGAAGTGTCATGCAAATTGATTAATTCTGACTGATATATACTGATATATTCAATATATTGGCAAAGATGTGAATGTAAGGGCTAACTTACCATTGCTCCAGTGTTTTAGTGCCTAAATATTGTGCTTTCTGAAGGAGGAAGATCTGCATTCTCCTGAAAGGTGGAGAGTGAAGCAAATGGGAAAACATGCCAGAATCATAATGAACAGAGCTCAGAGGACCACAACATCAAAATAGTTAAAATCATCTATAAAGTGTATTATTCTACATCTTCTTCATGCTGCTCAGTCATACATGAAGGAAATAGAAGATACTCAATTAATTCTGAGTTTGCACCATCAAGTATAACAACTTCCGGGTGATTTTCAAAGGTGCTATGATATGGACCATCCACCTTCACAAGCCAAGTGATCTGGTGTGTACTTTATGTCATTGAAAGTTTTATGAGTTGATTTTTCTTGTTTAAGATATTTTCCTCTAACAAATTCCTCAAAGACTTGCTCCAGCTCTGAAGTAAGTGAAAACAAAATTAGCAATCTGTGAGTTACAGCAGGACTCTTGTTATTTTAACAAAATCAATTTTTTTTTCCCCAGAAAGAAATTAGCCCTTTGGATGGCTACAGCTCTATTAGTGTTTCTCTAATCTAAGTCATAACAGCAATCTGTTAAGTAACTCAGTACAATGGAAAGCAGATCAAAATGCTCTCAGATATATCTTGTATACTAAACAGATACAGTTCAAAAGTAGAAAAACTGCAACAGAATTAAGAGAAATAAAATTATTAATCCAAATGCTTCCCATGCCCTTGTTAAATATACCTTGTGATGTATTCCAGCTTTGGTCTATTGAAAAGGAAAGAAGAAAAGACAGTTTTCTTAATTAAAATGTCCTGGTCAGACCAGAGTCAATAGCAAAATTCCAATTAATGGCAAGAGAAGCAATATTGCATTAAGGCTCTTTGAGAGACCAACAGATTCAGCACAAAATTCAGGTCATCTGTCCCTCTCATTCTCTCCAGTTGGTTTTAGAATTTTTAAGCAGTCAGTGTCATTCTTTCTTTTACTCATTAAATAACTCATTTAAAGAAAATACAGGTCTGTTCAACATCTCTTCCAGGGAGGGAAGCTGTCTAGTTACTACAGCAGGAGAGCTAAAACTCCTTCATTGCACTGGCTGTTTTGAAGTGTTTGCAAAAAATAGTGAGAGTGGGCAACAGAGAGAGACTTACAAATGCATATTACAGAATCACAGAAAGCATGAGGTCAGAAAGTCTTTTGGACATCATCTAGTCCATCCCCCCTGCTCAAAGCAGAGTCAGAGAGCAGGCTGTCCAGGACTGTGTCCAGTCAGGTTTTGAATATCTCCAAGGATGGATACTTCACAATCTCTCTGGGCAACTTGTTCCAGTGTTTAACCACTCTCATTGTTCAAAAGTTATTTCTTATGTTTAAACGAAATTTTCAGTATTTCAGTTCGTACCCACTGCCTCTTGTCCTGTTCCTGGGCACCACCGAGAAGAGTCTGGCTCTGTCTTCTTTACTCCTCCATCAGCTATTTTTACATATTGATAAGATTCCCCCTCAAGCCTTCTATTCTTCAGGCTAAACAACTCCAGCTCTCTCTGTCTCTCCTGATATGACAGACGCTTCAGTCCCTTAACATATATGTGGCCCTTCACTGAACTCACTCCAATGTGTCTATGTCTTTCTTGTACTGGGGAGGCAAGCACTGGGTACAGCACTCCAAGGCTGAGCAAAGGGGAAGGGCCACCTCCCTCAACCTGCTGGCAATGCTTTTCCTCATGCTTATCCTCATCCCAGGATACAGTTGGCCTTCTTGGCCACAGGGGCACATTGCTGGCTCATGGTCAATTTGTTGACCACCAAGATCCCCTGTTCCTTCTCTGCAGAGCTGCTCTCCAGCTGGCCAGTCCCCAGCCCGTCTGGTGCAGTGGTTTATTCCTCCCCAAGTGCAGGACTTTGCACTTCCATTTGTTGAACTTTGTGAGGTTCCTCTCTGCCCATTTCTCCAGCCTATCAAGGCCCCTCTGAATAGCAATGCAACCGTCTGGTCTATCAGCTACTCTTCTCAGTTTGGTATCATCTGAAAACTTGCAGAGGGTGCACTTGGTTCCATTGCCTAGGTCATTAACGAAGATGTCAAACGGTATTGGACCCAGTATCGACCTCTGGGGCATCACTAGTGATTGTCCTCCAGCTGTACTTTGTGCCACTGATCACAACCCCCTGAGCCTGGCAGCTCAGGTAGTTTTCAGCCTACCTCACTGTCCCTTTATCTAGCCTATACTTCATCGGCTGATCTACGAGGTTGTTATGGGAGACAGTGTCAAAAGCCTTACTAAAGTCAAGAAAAACAGTATCAGCTGCTCTCCTCTTGTCCACTGAGCCAGTCATCTCGTCACAGAAGGCTGTCAGGTCAGTCAAGCATGATTTCCCCTTCAGAAAGTCACACTGCCTACTCCCAGTCACCTTCTTGTCCTTAATATTTTTGGAAATGGCTTCTAGGATTATTTTCTCCACCGCCTTCTCAGGGATTGAGGTGAGGCTGACTGGCCTGTAGTTCCTGGAATCCTTCTACTTGCTCTTCTTAAATATAGGAGAGATGTTTGCCTTCTTCCATTCCTCGGGAACCTCCTCCAGTTGCCCTGACCTCTCAAAGACAATCAAGAGTGGCCTTGCAATGACATCGGCCAGCTCCCTCAGCACTTGTGGGCACACCCCATCAAGTCCCAAAGACTTGTGTCTGTCCAGTCTAAGTTTTCCCTAATCAGATTCTCCACCTGGGATTTCTGAAGGCAAACCCTATCAGTAAAGACTGAATATGACTCTTCTGTGTGGTACGTGCTGTTCCTTACCGGTAACTGGGTGGTGAAATGATGTACTTGGTACTATTCCATCGTGATGCACACTCATGATGAGCGTGAAGTTTTCCTCTGTAAAAATGTGTGTGTGTATGTACACACACACATACACACACACAAGAATGAATAAGCACACACAAACCCACAAAGCCACAGGTAATAACAAACAGAAAATAATCAAGAGAAACAATTTGAAAGTAGGTATTTGTAAAGGAAAATTGCTGATGAACACACTAGACTATAAGGTACTACATATAATTAGCCTACTGTTAAAATTTACGTGGATCTGTTTGTCCTATATTCTGTTGTGTTAGATAAACTGAAGGGTGAGTTTTAGACTCATCTCCTAATTATGGGTTTCAGTTCTCTGAAAAGGCCCAAGACGGAAAACTACCCTTCTCACATATCTTGACACTGAAGTATTTGTGCGTAATGGAGAGAATAACAGCTGCATGGTATGTCTGTCTTCCTGTCTTCAGCATGAGAACGAATTCCTTCAGTAGTGCATTTTTTCCCTTGTCTAATCAATGAACTCCCCTACCTATTATCCATGGTCTTTACCCATTAATCTCCTAGCTAGTAAATCAGTTTGATTTTGACATTTTCTATCTTCTGAACAAATCCTCAGGGGTGGAATCATAGCCTTGCTTTTTAATTCTGGAAATCTAGTCAAATAAAAAGGTTTTTCTACCTTGCATGACAATTCTGGGACTGAATGCATAAAGTTTCTTTACTCTTTTGGACATAGGGGACTTTGTGCCTGTAGCAGACTGCAAACTCCATCTGGTGCACAGGCCTGTCTGCTCGCCTTGTGCCTCCCGTAGCAGACTAAAACTCCAAGGAATTATAATCTTGATAATCCTCTATTTGCTTAGAAATACCCTCTGCCAAAGAGAGAAATTAGACAAACACCTTGGATTTAATAAAGTGGCAACTCAGCAGCATGTTTCCTAGTGGATTTAAAATTTAAAGTTGTTAGGGTCCAACTGATGGTATGGTGGTATTACTTTTAAGTGTGGTACACACAGAGTGAATCATATGAAGGTATTCCTGAAAAGCTCCAAAAGAGTGACTGATCTCTCAGGATCCAGGTCTACAATACTTTCCTGAGCTGCCATGCCAGCTGAACCCACAGCCTCACCTCCGCATTGTGCTGACAGTTGTTTGTGGGGCGGCATCACTGCAGTGGTGTGAGCTCAGCTCATGCACTGGATTTGCCAGACAGCCCTCGCTTGCTGCATTGACAGAAGTGAAGGGGCATCTTGGAGACCAGAATGAGCACCCAGGGTGAGACTGCACTTAGACCAGCACTGACACACAGAAAAAAACTATGTGGAATTATCTCCAAAAAAGGTGTTGAGAAGAAAAAAAAAGAATATCTCATTCTGTGTGACATGCAGTGTTTTTAAAGGTCACTGGGATGCAGCCTGAATGGACACAATTCCCAGATAGGAAAAAAACCCCAAATAAATAAAATCAAACCAATCTGCTTAGTGCAAGGCCGCACTTCAGAAAAATCGATGGGCTTCAGAAATTCACTGAGTCAGAAGGAAGGGTGACCTTGTAAGCCAGGCACGAAAGCACAACACATCAAATCTCAGTCTCCTTGTCTAGTGGCAGACAACTGGTGCCACAGTTTCCAACTGTAAAAACGAGAAAGCATCCTGCACTGCAGCTATTTTACTTAAAGGAAATAACCAGGTATATGTGATTGCTAAACAGATTCCCAAATAGACAAAGTAACTCCTAACACAAATTTGGATTTTGATAAATGGCCTCTCTGGCTTTCTGATTCATGTTTTAAAAGGAGTGGCATGAGTCCATCTCCTGTTTTGGTGCCATCTCGGCTGTAGCAGATGGGAAGCAGTAGATCTCCCTCCCTTTCAGAGGGAAGCAGCAATGTCCCTGCTGATTCCTTACAGAAAACTTCCAGAAGTAGGTGCTACCTGCTTCCTACATGTGATGTGATCAGTTAAGCTTGCACCATTTTCGCTGGCACTTAGAGTCAGTATTGCCCACCCACTTATAGCGCTGTGTAGTCCCAAGCGATGCTGCATGGCTGGAGCCTGGCTGTTGGTGTAGTGAGTCCAGACGTGTGAAGCCACCTAAACCAGCTCTTATTTGTTGTGGTGTGTTTTGTCCCTTCATTGACTACTCTCGCATTGCCCAAAGCAAGATGTCTTGGGCGAGGTATTCTGGGAACAGTTGTCTCTTGGGGAAGTTCTTCTCTCTCAACTCTTTCTCTGCAATATTTCACAGCTGTGTGTGCACGTGCACAACTGGAGAAGCAATGGTGTCTCTATGGATTAATTCTCTCTTATTTTTATTCTTCTAGAATAATATAGTTATCGAAGCTGCTTTTGACATTATGAGCAAGCATGAAGTCAATCACTCACTGCCACCTTTCATCATGCTATTTTACCAGTGAATTGCTTCAAATGCACTTATCTAGCAAATTGTGCAGCAAGAACTCACTCCTTCTTCAGGGTCATTTTAAAAATAGCTTCCAAGAAGTCATATTCTAGTCCAAATTGCCTCTATTTTTTCTTTTAAATCAAGGAATGCTGCCTACAAAGTATGAGCACAAACAAAAGTCTTGAATCTGAACACACTTGGACTTCAAGCTGTTTGAAGTCTGGATCCAAATCAGCTGGCTAGAGCTTCTTTTACATTCTCCTTCACTCCCCTTAAGATTCATACGTTTTCCTGAGGCTCATTCATTGACAGTAAGCAGAAGAAAAATGTGTTCTCATGCAAAAGGGGGAACCTTTTAGTGAGAAATTCACATTGGGAATAATCAGATTATATGAATTATCTGGAAAATAATGGGTTTGGAGCTCCCTTTTGCACAGCCAGTGACTGACTTTGAAAAAAAAGAGAAATCTACTCAAATAATAAATCTTTTGCATTTCAGACCTGGTGCTTAGCATTCTGAATGGCAGATATCATTTATTACAACACAAAACATGTTAGTCCTTTTCTTTCCAAAAATAAAAACTATTTATATAAGCAACAAGCTAGTTCCAATAGACAATTACTCCACAGGAAGGAAGGATTAGGAACATCCACCCACACCTAATCATTACAGATATGATTCGTGCATGATAACCGATATTCAGTCCGAGCCTTATCATGTACCAAAGGCCAATAGACAGTGAGCATACACTCCTAGTACACTTTGCCTTTTCCTTAGGCTTTGCAAGTTCACTGATGGATGTTTGGCAAGCCTGAAAATCTGTGCTGAATACAGCTGCCTAAGTTTTGGACGTCTGTGTTCATTACTGGATGCTTCATTAAGGTGTGCCAACAGGAAAGCTCACTTGTCTCTGGTACTGGCTATGCCAGGACAGTTTTGCTGGTGTAGACTTTCCAATTCTAAGAAAGCAATTCAACTACCAGAACAGGAAACACAAAGCTGTTGTTCTGCCTCCCCTTCCTTCTTGCTGACCACTAGACAAAATCCCACTTGAACTTGCCTTTCTGGCTCAGCCCGGTCTCCAGCTGAATTTTCTGCCAGAGCATAGGACTCCAGGAAGCTATTTTAGAAACATCTCGGAGTTCATTATAAGTCTTTCCTCTTCATAGGACTTCTTCGTAGGAAGACTTCTACTTCCACATTGTTTCCAGATCATTTCATTTGTTTTTGTGGGACACATATAACTGTCAACTGTCCATCTTACTTAGCAGATAAATTTGTCCCTTATCATCTCCCATACAGTGTTCCAGAGTCAAAACAGGTGCCAGTGACACAACATGCGTAGCCTAAATTTCTACCAGTCCTTGTAATAACCTTCTTCACCCAGCTAATCAGTCAGCCTCTATTCACTAGGTCCTTCTGTGCTTGCTACCTGTCAAGGTGTAGCATAAAACAAAATACATCAAATGAGAGAGGAAGAAGTGACAAAGGAAATTAATCATGGTAATAGTCTAGTATAATCTGTATGCATTAAGTAAGAAACAGTGCAAAATGTGACAGAATAAATGGGGGTTGAAAGCAGGCTGATGTACAATGAATGCTGGAAGAGAGGCATTAGCGTTCATTCTCCTGCAAACTCTCCTTGACCTTGCATTTTTAGTTGCCTGTGGTAAAGTGAAATTATTGAAGGGTTCTGAATCATCTGCAAAATGTGTCTTTGGTGGTCTTAATCACCATTGGGGATCTCAAAGGTCGGGAAGAGCTTTAAACATGAGTCCAATGCTCCAGGACTTGCTGAATCTGAAACATGAGTGTTAGAGGCAGCAGCTGACTCCACCTGGGTTGCTTGCACCATATTCCCTGTCTCATGTGGTGCAAAAGCCATGGTACCCTGTGTGAGGCTAGCTCAGATGCAGCAGGATGTATTAATGCTAATTGTACACCACATGGAAACAGATATACCTGAAATAGCCTATATTTCTGTCTGAGTTAACACACACTGTTCACTGTATACTGGTTCGGCATCCTTGGCATGGATAATGTGCAGCCCAGATGATTCACCAATAGGTAATTCAGAAATGTCTCTATAAGTGGGAAAGATTCCAGAACTGGTCAGTTTTGCTCAGGAAGGAAAGTCATGGAAATGGCGGTGGGGGACACTTTAGTGGCAATATGTTGCACTCGTCACCAAAAGAGGCAGGAAACTCTTTAGGGAGACCCTTCCTAAAGTTTCCACCCCACATTGCTGAGTCTGTTATGTATTCAAGTAACATGGAAAAATATAAAGCATAACTATGAAGTTGTCCCCACCCAAGGTCTCCTCTCCCCAGTTATCCAAAAAAAAAAAGCACCCTATTTTTCTCCTAGGCTCCCAGATATATTCCTGGCTTCACAGGGTTTCCTTTCACGTCAAATTCTTTCTGAAACATCTTTGAGTCAAGCAAAACTAATTAATCTGTTTTGGCACTTCTGTTGATTTTTAGAAATTATTTTTCACTAGCTGATCCATCTGCTGTATTATTTATGCTTTGCTTACTCTGACACACAGAGATCTTCCACCCTCTCTTTCACATTCAAACTGTTGAATATTTTCTACAAACCATCAAAATAGATAGCACTACACTATTATCATTCCAGAGTGTCCAAAGCCTTCAGAGCACATAAGATATACCTGGCTGCTGCAGGGGTTATGTATATAACAAGGAATTAATAACCCGTCAGTAAATGAAGTGGGAGGTTTTCCATTGCCTTCGGAAAGGGTTGCCAGTTGATGTTTATGAATTCACCTGAGAAGAGCTCTGTAGTGTCATGTGGATAGAGTGATACACAGTTCACAAATTTCCTAATCCTTTTGATTTTAGTAGCCCCTGCAATGAGCTAAGGGTAGGTACTATAAGCAAACCTGATTTGATTTGATTTGTGCCATTATCTCCCTCAGACAGCAGCCACATGTGTTTGAAGGCAATAGCTTTAAAGCGTTGTCACCACTGTCTGGTCACAATGACAACAAATCACAGATGGAGCTGTGTTGAATGAGGTACTCTATTAGAATAAGAAATGTCTTGTCATTGTAATAGCCACTTTGTGAGTGTCTGTCTCCATGCAGAGGTTTTGTCTAGAGCCTTCTCCAACCACTTGCCTACAGATTTAAAGAAACGGCACTAGTGCAATCTGTTCATCTAAACATGGGCCTATAACCAGCCCAGCTTTGCTGCAAATTCTAATTCTTCGAGGACTCATAGCTCCTGGGAGGCTGAGCAAAGGTATCCTGAGAAAGAAAAAGGTCGTAAAAGAGCTGCCCTGACTCAGAATGGAACAGGCACTGGAACAGGTTACCCAGAGAGGTTGTGGAGTCTCCTTCCTTGGAGATATTCAAAAGCCATCTGGCCACAGTCCTGGCAAATGTGCTCTAGGTGACCCTGCTTGAGCAGCGGGGCTGGACTAGATGATCTCCTTCCAACCTCAACCATTCTGTGATTCTGTGAAAATTTTAAGGGGTCACTACAGGAGATTTGTCTTGGAGAGAGCTAACCGGTACAGCCTGACACAGGGCCAAGGAGAGGGACAACAGCTGAGCAATGTGGAGAGTCAGGGGTCCAGTGTCTGAGCTGCCCTCCAGGTCCTTTTTCATCTAGCATTTGGGAGGAACTGTATGATTTTCTCAAGCTGATGCATTGTTTATACACAGCTGTGCCTCAAGAGCATTTCTAAGGTCAGGCTGCTCTTGCTAGGCACCACATACTGAGGGCAAGTCTCTACCCCCGAAGAATTTACGTGTAAAAAGAGAGAGAGGAAAGGGAAAGGAGGGAGCACTGGCAAGGACATGGCTAGATCATCTAAAAGAGAAAAAATGATGTCAAGCCAGGCTTTGCTTTGTATGTTTTCTTGTACTTGGTACTGGAAGCAGCAGCTCTGAAAAGGCAGGTAAGCTCAAAAAAAAACATTACTCTACGCACTGCGGTACCTTTTTCTCTGGTTCGGCCAGAAATGGCAACCCTGGTCTCAGCCCTGAGATTCTGCACCGTCTCTAATGGACATCCATCTCCCTGTGATGAATGTGCGAAACATCACAGAGGTTAATGGGGCAAAAAGCAGCTTCTGGAGCCCCAGGCATAACAATCAAATACTCAGCCACCTGGAGATTAAGGACAGTGAGAGAGGAGGTCACCAGGAAGCCATGATTAGATTATCTAAAAGACAAGAAGAGGAAACAGAAGGATGAGCCAAGCTGTGGAGGTGCTTGGGAGTTCAGACTAAACCCTCTAAGTCACAGTATAGGAGTACAGAACACAACACGGGAGAAGAATTCACCCAACCTGTCACACATGTGCAGACCACGAAACCTTGGCACCCTCTTTCTGGGTCTCATGCCAGCAGCCCTGGCTCTGTTTCCAGCCTGTTCCCATTCTGCAGGGAGATGGAACGGCTTCCTCAGGCTCCATGAACCCTTAGGGACTCCACCATGGGAACACGATGAGCTCCTCAGTGCCCACCGCCCCAGCTTGCAGCCCCACGCTGCCCTGCCTCGGTTCTGCCTGGGCATGGTGTGCATGCAAGGCTTTCTGAGCTTGCCTGATGTCAACTCCTTCAGCTGTTCAGGAAGCACAGATCCAAGCTAGATGCTTTTCTGCTCACAAAATTACATTTTTTTCCATGCTACTGAGAAGTGATGGACACTTAAAAAGGAGCAGACTGGGCAGGGTGCATGTCAGAGGAGACAGGAATGGGGAGAGGGGAAGAAAAGCTGAGAGAGGGGCAGGTGAGAAAAATCCCAAAGGATGTAGAAGACCAGTTTGGCCAGGATGAGGGGAAGAGCACTGGAGCTCAGAAAGCCTGCACAGTGCCCCAGATTTTCCCAGGGTGATGGCTTTCAGTGAGGGAAGGCAGACCTCAGAGAACAGACCAGCCTGTTGCGGGGCTGGGGTTAACTCTCAAACAGTGCCCCCAGGGAGCATTTCCTAGTGTTTTGCTCTCTCTGGCTCAGAAAGATCAAGTTTGGGGTTTCCAGCCAAGGTGGCTGACTTCCAAGTATTCATCCACCATCCCCAGAAGTCCTGTGGCACAGGAATAGGATGGGATGGGGTGGAGTGGAGTGGGGCTTTTCTCCCTACTGAAGCCTCTGCAGAAAAAGAGCTGCATAATCTGTTAAATCAGAGGTCATCAGAGAGAAACTGCTCTTTTGGGGCCTTTCAGGACAGTAGAATGAAATTCAATGATTAAAAGAAAAAAAGGAGCCTCTCTGTTTTGTTGTTTGATCACAGCTACACTTCTTTCCTGCCAGCTTGTCAAAGCTTAGTGACAGCAGAAGGATCCTTCCAGTCATGCTGCCAGTTCCCCTAATAGCATCTCTCAATAAATCCTTCCTTATGTTTTCTCCCAAACTGACCTGAACCAGTACCTTGGATTTGAACATCTCCAAAGGTGGTGAGAGAGGAGCATCCATGCTTAACTCAGAATGGAGTTTTGCTTGATTTTGTATTGGAACTAATCTTAAAATGTAGTCTGAACCCTCGGAAAACCTTGGGAAGTTAAAAAACCAGAGCCAGGTCTGGATCTGCACAGTGTGGCTAGACTATCACAAGGCACTGAGTGACTCTGGTTTACCAAGATACTGCTCACCTGATTAGCTGCAGAAACTGTTGCGTGCTCTTAGGCCATTCTGAATGTGAAATAAATAACATTAACACAAACCTCCTGCTTTTGTGTAAGAAACCGCTCCTACAAGGGTTGAAGCAAGCATTATTTACTTCATATTTTCAATGGGCCAAGAGCCATCCACCAGCCCGTAGCTGAGTCATGAGCAGTAGCTCATTATGATTCAGTAACTTGATTGTCAGTTGCCTTGATGCATGTTGCTGCTTGCACTCTGATGTAGTGATAAGCTGTATTTATAATGGCAATTGCCTCCAGCATTCTTACTAGTACTATTGTTACTGTTGATTACAGCTTGGTGGCTCTCCGAAGTGGTCCTTGTCCATGCAGCCAGAAAGGTATTGTCTGAGAGCTGAAACCTAGAAAGATCAGTGTCTCTCATCCTCCACATCTGCGCCGCCAGGAAGTAAGGTGGAATGAAATGCTGTTGTCCGTCTCCGCTGCACTGCAGCTCACGTACCAGCAAACCTTATCACTACAAGGCCGATAGACTTAACTCTGTCCATAGGACGGGCAGAGCTGTTAGGAGTATGTGAGAAGTTACTGTGGTTTGCAGGGGCAGTAATCTGAGGTCTTTAGGAGTCCTGGCACCCTGGGAATGAAGAGTCTGAGCTGATTTGCTCTTGTTGAGCTTCCAGATAGCAGGGCAGAGCTATGTGATGATTACCTTGAATGCATTCTCATTGAAATGAAGAAATCCCTCTGTGCAAGGGCTTCTCTTCTATGCCTGTGTGGGTATCCTACAAGCAGCTATGTTTTGCATAGAAAAGGATTGTACCGAGGCAGCAAAAGCAGAAAAAAGACTAGTGAAAGCCATGTGCTCTAAAAGGACTGCACCCCAGCTAACTACCTAGCATTGTCTTCTATATCTGAGCTTGACAGTGTATTTTAATAGCACTGACCCCAAAGATTGTAATTACTTTCTGTTGGAAGAAAAATTCTCCTTTTCACTGAAATCCAGTATGGGAAAACATGGACATAATTGCTCAATACAGTGATTTTCCTCTAATTCATTGCCCTGAGAGAGGCTTGTGCCCTAAGGTGCCTATTTTTATTTTATGAATTATTTGAATTTTTAAATTATTTTTTTCTTTATTTCTATTTTTATCTTCTATCCTCCTATTTTTAATTTTATAATTGTCTATAGGTGTAGATATTATTGGAGCTGATAAAATATGAAAATCCTGATGTGCTGTTGCTCCCAGGATATTTAGCTGCAATTAATTTTGCTTTGTTCCACTGGCAGCCCATTCCTCAGATGTGCTCCATAAATGTCATCAGACATTCCTTTGTTCCAGTTTATGGCACAGTGGAGATAAATTTACCTGCTCTGAGTCATCATTTCATATATATCATGTTGTGTACACACTGTCTTCTCCCTAACCCAACCATCCCATTCTCCTCAGCTCTCTTCCTACGTTCCTCTGAGCATTTGCATTGCTTGTCCCCAGTTGCTCTGCTTTCTGCTGCGTGCTTTGCAGGAGCAAAGCTGGAAAAGCACACAGCCTTTCAGGTGGGGACGTACAGTGTGTTATATAAAGGAACTTAGAGATTTTTCTTTTTTCTTTAAGTTGGCACAGTATTTTCTTTGCATTATTTTTGGCTACTGCTGGACATTAGATGGAGCATCTGCAACAACTTGCTTCTGCGTGAGACTAGAAACCTAGCTGAGTAACAACCCAGCAATATAACTCAAAGCACTCGTTCTTCTGTGAAGTCCCCAGCTTTTGTCAGTGTTGCACTTCAATGGCGAGGCTTTTGCCCCTTCACAGCCCTGTCTATCCGTCTGTGGGGCTACAGGTCTCGTTGCCTCCCTCCTGCACCCATCGCTTCCTGCCACCCAGCCTTTCGTCCAAGCCTGGCAGGAGTCTTCGTGCCTCCCACTTCATCCCGCACAAGCAATTTGAGGCCGTTGCCTTCCTCCTCGGGGCAGTGGAGCCTCTCTTCACCCCAGCGCATGGCCTTGCTGCCAAAATGCGTCATCTTCTCCTACCTGTAGCTAAAGGCTGAAGGTGACCTGCAACCCCGTCACTGCAGCTCCCAGCTTCCCGCGACGTTCATCCTTGGTTTCATGTGATTATTCTGTTAGATCCTGCTTTCTCTTGTAATGAGACTGTAACATCAAGTCTCATTATCCTTTAAGCCAAAGGAAGAAGGTCCAGACAGTTTCCAAAGCAAACAACTTACAGCAGTGAGCAGGTGTTTACGGTATCTAATTTACAATTTGTTAACACCAGTAGAGTTTTATTTGGAGGTTATTTCACCTTCCTACAGCTACTGCTTCTCTGACAATAATTATTAAAAACTCTTTTTAGTTAGAACATTATAATTTCTTTGCCAGCACAGGGAGGCTTTATATTTGAGGTTAATAAAATGTAACGTTTCATTTGAGAGATCACAGTTTGTGTCTCATGCTGTAACACTCTGTGCTTAGAAACATTTTTTCCTCTGGGGTGAAAAATGGCTGGATGAAAGCTTTACACGGAAATGCCACTATAGAGCCGTCCTGCTTTATATTTGCTTTCATGCAGAGGCAAAAAGGGGACTCCTAGGTTTAGTAAGAAGCAAAGATTTGGGAAGTACAATGAACAAATTCAGCTGGACAAAAAATGTCAGGAAAATATTTATACAGCTTTAAAAGCAGCAAATGAAAGTTTCTTTTACTCTTAAAAAGTTGCTTCCAGTTCAGAGAGATTCTGATTTCAGCCTTAGGGAGAGATGCTCTCTGGCATGTACTGTGTTGTGAGCTATAAACCATTGCCTGAACGAGTCAGTTTGCTATCCAAGTCCTTACCCAGCAAAGCAAGGTGCCCCTTAACTGCAGTCAGATGCACGCGGACAATATGGGCACACACCAAGATCTTTTGCCCCTTGCAAGAGTGAGGCTGATAGCAAGAAAATGACTTTTTCTCCCAGGGAAGATGAGGACAAAGCAGGCAGGGAAGAACACCTAAAAGGTCTAGCTTGGAGATGGAAATGAAAGAAACAGCTACCCCTTTATGTGATTCTTTTACTTTTAAAGTGTGTAAGGCAGCTTCTCTTAATAAACAGAAATATAATGGAAGAAAATAAGACATAGGAAGAAAATCAGGATATTTGGCATGAGCGATATCTGAAAGTGTAGCATTTTGATGGCAATATGCAGTGGGAAGGTAGCAGCCAAGAAGTCAGCAACGGCAATAGGTAATCCATTTTGTAGTGCTGAAATTCAGTGAAGCTTCTTTATTATCTAGCTCATAATTGAGCAGCTAGCATTCTCCCTGGTAATATTCTATAAGAACAGCTTCACAGTTCAAGAAATAAAAATAAAAATGTGAATGAAATCTTTAATGTTAAAATTTATGCAAAAAATTAATCATAACATTTCTTCTGCAGAAATGGCAGAATAGGAATTTTTTTTATAGTCTTGCTCAGCAAAATCACCTTTGTCTGGGTCTCAACCTGAAGGGCTAATAAGAAGAGAGCTAGGAATAGCCTCCAGGAGAGGTGAAAGCAGAGATTTCTTTTTTAGCAGCTCGTTTGGGAAGCTGCTGTAATTTTTATTGGCCGGTGCTATGAACCTGCTCCGTTGTAACTGGTCTCCAGCACAGACTGACCCAGGCTGTCCCAGATTTGCTCTGAGAAATACTTAGCGATGTGCTCAACTTCAGAAATATAACTCTTCAGGGTTAATCCCACACTAAATTAACCCCCCTTAGTGCTTCTTTATGATCTCTTATAAATCAAGGTCATTGTATCCTAATGTTTAAATTTCAAATGGCTTCAGATTAAAAGTAGAAAGCATTTTCTTTCTTTCTTTCTTTCTCTTTTTGCTTTCCTTACAGACTATTTCTGCAGATCTCAGCTTTGTAAACCTTGCCTGCTCTCTGGCAGATGATTGGGTTTCTTCACGCACTTTGAAAGCTTTGCAACTCAAAGTATATCTCCCACAACACTGATGTGCTGCCCTTGCCACTTCATGGTGAGTTCCCAAAGCACTCTGCAGAGGGTCGGTGTGCTTCTCTATTAACTGCACTAGTTAGGCAGTCAGAATAGGCATAATAAAACGACACTTTTCTTCCCCTTTTTCATGGTGGCAAAATTCAACCAACATGACCTCTGGTTAGTGAAGATGAAGGGAAGTTACATTTCTCTAGAATGCTTTTCAGTGTAGAGCATTTGTATTTCCCTACCTTAAGGCTTCTCCTCTTCTTTTGGATCCCAGCATGACCTTTCCCACTGTAGGGAAGTGGCCGTGGATCTGTGGGTAGAAGCCACTGGTGGAGAAGGTGCTGTCCCTGTTATCACATCAACCCCCAGCTCCTGTCTATGTTGTAGCAGGACGCAGGAAGCTTGAAGTATGAATCAAGACCTCGGCATTTCTGGCCCAGGCAGAGAAATCTTTGAACCAGGCACTGTCTTTACAGTTCCTATCACAATGTAACCACACAAGCATAACAATCATCCAAGGTCGGATCTTCTCCAAAGAATTTCATATTTGAAGCCAGCAACATTGCTTTCTCGTCTCATAAAGCAGGAGAAGTCGACTACGGGAATCCATGCAGGCAACTCGGTTGTCATATCCACTTTCTCTGCATACAGTCAGGGGACTGGGCTAGCACTGCACACGGCAAGGAGCACAGAGTAGATGCAGCCACATGACTATCACATGGGGCATGAAAGCATATGTGAGTGACTGACAGGACTATCTTCTTTCTGCACTTGTAGGGTCTGTGGTGCTCAGGTGTGGTAAACCTCAGAGGTGACATAGATCTCCAGAGGAGGTCTGAATGCCCTGAAAGGAATTTTTGGCTGTGACATGAACTGTTGTGATGTTTTATGGCTCAGAGCAGTGGAAGGTTGTAGACAGATTGCAATACAGACTACAGGTCTCCAAACTTCTTTGACATATAGGCTGACTACGCACTAAAAAACTGAGGGAGGAATTATCTTGTGTCTCCATTTGGCTCATACCAGTCTCTCACTGACTCTTCTTTTCACCCTATCTTTTTTGCCAGCAGCTTATTTTACTGTGTCATATGGAATATTTGCTAATCAGGTTGACCAAGAAGTTTTTACCCATGTTATCCTTCCACCTTTCCACATATTGTCAGTGAGGTGAGGCTATCATTCTTCCTTTGAGCTAGATCTGTATGGCCATATCTACACTGTCTTCAGCTCCTTTCTGAGAACGGACCCGGCATTCATAATTATGTCCTTGAGCCAGTAAGTAGTGAGAAGTTGCAACTGAGATCATGGGTTGGGTAACACACGGAGCATGAGACTTCTGAGTCCTAGCTAGGGTAAGAAGGAAGGCTGCTGCAGTAGACAAGGCTGGCTGCCTTATTTGTCACAGGGAGAGCCTGGCTGGAGGCCATGGCCCAGCTGAGGGCCGGTGGATGGTGATAATGCTGGGTGCCCGTCATAAACACATTCTGATGGAGCCACACCTCCCACCAGATGTGGCACGCCATGAATTTTCACATGGGAAAAGTCATCATAATTTCCTGCAGTCTGAAGCTGATGTTGACATTGGCTCTGCAGTGGTAACTTCCATCCCTGCTGCTGTACAGGGTGCCAGGGAGGTGGCCCACAGCTGAGTAAAGGAGATGAGAGAGGCTCGTGACGTGGCTCTACAGGCTATTAGTTCCAGGGGATACTCCTTGGTAGGTGACCTCATAGTCTGCCTTCACAGGAAGGCCACTCATTGCTAGCATACCCAACCAGGAGGACGGTGTGGTTCTCATTCCTCTTCTTTTCCTAGTAAGTATTGAGGTTGTTGTCAGAAAAACAGAAATTAAGCTTGGCCAGGCAAAGGTGTGTGGGGCTTCACTGCTAAAAGCTCTTTGAAGCATCTCTGGCCCAAGGCAAGGATGCTTCATCTCTTCCCCACTCCACTGTTCTTGGTCCTGTGGCATTGCTCCCTCGATTTTTGACAACATAACCTACCTAACCTGTAGTGTCCTTATAATTGCTGTTGCGGGTGATCTGCATAAATTGTATTCTGCACATCCTCTGCTTTGTCCATACAGAAAAGAATTACCGTGGACTTTCAATGGTGGCACCATTCTCTACGTAAGAAAGACAAGCACGGTGCTACCCTGAAGAGCCTTGCTGTGCGGGGAGTGCAGTGGGAGGATGTGGGGGTGCAGATCTGGCACTCTGTGAATGTGTGCTGGCAGTCTCAGTAGGGGCAGACCAAGTGAGGATAACCATTCCCAACGTTTCCCTTGGCAACCTGGCCAGACATCACTCACAACATGAACACAGCTGGACCAGAGGGCTAGACAGTGTGAACAGCCAGGGAATTCAGGCTTGAAGACACTGCCACAGGTATGGTATAAGGACAACTTCAGATACAGCCTACCCATCTCTTCAGGTACTTAATGTACTATCTGAGACACTCCTGAGTGTCTTTATTTGTGTTGTTTTGGTTTTTACTTTTTAGCCTTTGGGAGAAAAATATCTCCATTAGATTACAGGATTATTTAAATGAGTGTTTGTGCATGTGCAGATGGGTATGATGCATTGTGAATAATTTACTCAGGAAGGCTTGGTAACAGAAGAGGTTTGCATTTTATTTTAGGCAGAGAAATTTTAGAAATCGTCAAACAGGATCAGACCCAGTCAGTACTGGAGTGGAGCAACCAAAGAAAGCACTGGGCTAGCTGGGTGAGAAGGTGGCTCAGAATGGGATGTCCCACACAGGGCCAGTGTGAAGTTGGGCATTTTCTTTAAAATAAGGTTTAAAGCTGTTGTCACAGCTGCCTGCAGTTACTGCCTGGTCTTTGGTCTTTTCCAGGAAAAGATGGATGTTAGAACCTCACTCCTTTTTTCTCATTACTGTCAACCTCCTTGAATTTCTTCTTTCTGCTGGATAAATTGTTCTTTTCTTGATGTTACAGGAGGTGGATGGCTCCACCACTCAAAGCACTACAACAGCTCTAAACTCCAGTGAAAGTGTGGGCAGTGGGGAGAGGAGTTAGATAGAAGCAAAGGCTTATTTTTGAGGAGTGCCACTCTAGGTGGTGTATTTTAGACAGATAAGGTCTGCTGCTCTGCCAAATACAAATTTAAACATACTTTCCCCCCTTGAAAAACAGTATTCATATATTTTTTCTTTAAAATTACCATAGTCTCCATCTGCTAGCACCCTGCAGTACTGAGCCATATTAGTATGGATGTTGTGATCAGGACTCAGAGGACATCCTCTTGCGCATCCCAGTTTGGTTTTTGTTTTCTGTTTACACTGTCAAAGTGAATTAGTTCATGCCATCTGCCCAACTTCCAAATGAAGCACATCTGTGTGAGACAGTGACGGAGGAATGCACGGGGCTGGCAAGGTCTCCGGTGTGGACACGGCAGTGTCAACATGCTGGATCCCTGCACAGCTCGGGGAGAACAGCTGACGTGCTCTGCACTTTGATAAACCGAGGCACTCCTTAAGGTACCAAACGATCGGTACCAAATGTGCGGGAGCCAAACTGTGGGCACCAAGTTTGGAAAATCTTGCAGGAACCTCAGCACCTGCCTCCTAGCTTTGCTTGTATATAAACAGCAGCTTTTGTCAGAAATCTGCCTACAGATTCCCCCTCTCCCTTTTCTCTCCTGACTGCTTTCTCTCCAGAGGACAGCTTAATGCTTCAGATATTGCAGGTTGTTTTTAATTCCAAATACCAGCAGTGGGTCTCCCTAACATAAAGCGCACACACACACACACACACACACACACACACACACACATATATATACACACACACATATATATATGGCTCTGGACAGTCATAAAATGAGGTGGGTCATGGCTCCGTACTTGTATAACAACATTCCTCTTAACACATCAGAGTGATTTTCTGTGAGAAGGTCTCCAGTCCTAGTGAAAGAAAAGGAGACCAGATCACTGAACACCTGTACCACCAAGTATCTTTTCAAGGCTTCCTGAAACATCGGAATTTGGGGCAATTGTTTTTGACTTTTACATAAGAAAGGGTGGAGAGTAAATGATTTTTGACTTTTGCATAAAAAAGGATGGGGAGTAAATGGCTATATGTGCTTTCTAAAGTCTGGCACTGCAGTGTTTCCTCTCATTTTCAATCAGAAATTCCTTTACCTGCTCCCTGCTGAACTCAACATATTTCTTTTCCTGTGGCAGTTTTCACACACCTCCTTTGGCAGCCACAGGGTAAGTTTTCACAGCTCACACTGCATTAGCACTTAGGGTCCTTGAAACATCAACCACAGGGTCTGACTTGATGAAGTGCACCGAAAAGAAGAGGAAAACTTCAGAAAATACGTTTATGCAGGTGGTTCTAGGTTATATCTAAGCTGTTAGGACCCAAGAGCCCTTCCCCACTTCAGCACCCTGGGATGGTCTCCAGACTGCAAGCCTGGCCAGGACCTAGGGGTGCAATATCCCTCTTCTTTCTTTGGAAGAAGACCTTTGTGGCTGCACGAGCAGGGAGGGAGCAGGGGGTCCTCTGGTCAGGCTTCGTTCTTGGGGGTGACCACATCCGTGAGTGTCCTGGTCCCATGATTTAGACAGCGGCTGTGTCTCTTGGGCTAAGTCAGGTGCACTGTAGGAATGAGGAGTGAGCTTTAAGGGCAGAGGAAAAGAGTGGTTCAGGAGTTAGCTACTAGTGAGCTGAATGCAAGACCCAGCTCTATTACAGTGTGGGCTTAATGCTGCTCTGCAGCTCAGTTCCCTGTAGGTAAATGGGAATGATAAGCATTCGGTGTTTCCAGGTGCATAGTGAGATGCTAGGAGACTGCAGAAATGGTACTATATAAGATAGGTAGATGTTGGGTTACTTAGCGCAGAAAAAAAACAGAAATAAAGATAAGCATTATCTTTCCTTGGTGCATCTTAGAGCCCTTTAGAGGCTCCAGGGTCTGATTTATACAAGAAACTTCCGTGAACCTAATAAATGCATGTTTTTAATAGGTATGAACTCATTAAACAGAAGAACAGCTTACACTGATTTCAGTCAAATCCTTACTAACTCAAATTAAAGCAATATAACCCACTATTTAGCAAAAATAAAAGCACTAAGTTATTTTTAAACAGCTTTAATGTAAATCATTGCACTTTTCATAGGGAGATAAGCCAGAAGACCAGAATTTTCAGAGGAACTGATCTCTAAGCAAGCCATTTCTTTTGGGAGCAGCTGGAGATATTGAGTGACTCTGAAAATGGGGTCCTAATTAACTTCATCTCACAAAAGTTGAGATCTTTTCACAGTGCATATGGACCAGCAACCTCAGCAGCACAGAAAATGCATGCTGACTTTTGAGACTCCAATGAGCTTTTTCACAAGCATCATGTCAGATTTGAATCTTGAGTGAAGCCAGCAGCTTCTGTCTTTACATAAATCTTAGTCTATATAACAGCAAAAGTTTTGCAGTGTTGCAATTACAACTTGAGTCTAGTTTCTTACCCAGGGTGTTGTGAAGAATAAAAACAAATATGGCACACTTCCTACCAAAATAAGATCACTCTTTCAAACAATTTAGAAGGAATAAGTTTAAACCTCCTTTCGACTTGTAGGCCCCTTAAAATTTTTGATTTGTATCCTGTCAGAGCAAATCTAAACTGATTCAACAAGCTGTGGAGCTGATTTAATTACCTTCCTTGCATTCCTCAGTAGTCATTCATGAGCCATGTTTTGAAAACTAGAATCTTCTGTGTTCTGCAGAGGTTGCAATGTAAGAAATGCACAGAAAAACTAACTCATATGCAATAGATTTTCATTTTGAGAAGTTTTGCCAGTTTGTTCTGCAAACCAAAGAGATCTGCTTAGCTGTTGGCAGCAGAAGGCTCTCAGCTGACTTTTGACAGGTATCCTCCAATGAGGAAAGGCATTTAGCTGGTGCATTACAGGTGCAACTGAGAATCATTGCAATCAATCAGTTCATGTCCTCATGAGTAGTGTGCAGATATGTGCTTTCATTTAGCGTGTTGGAGGAGCCTCAAAAGATCCAAGTTATCATATTAATCCTGCAATGCCAGTAAGCTATTGAGTGATAGCTGTAAAATAGGAATATTTTACATGATATGTGTAAATATATATGCATGCATGTATATTGCATTGCATTGCCTTAAGTATGCCTTTAGGAAGAAGAAACTACTCTAAATATCGAATGAAATGGAACAAGACCCACCAACCAGTTACAAAGGTAAAGACTATGATTAAACTCATACAACACTACAAAAACATATTTTATGTGTTGAATCTTACAGAATCCTGGAAAAGTAGAGCTGGAAAAGATCTTCAGACCTCTAGTTCTTCTCACTGATAAACATATATACATAGAGGATAGGTATATACATACACATGCTTGCATGCGTGTATAAATCATTGTCATGCTTTGTGCTATTGAGGACAATTTAACTGTAAAAAAAGGCCTCAGATAGGCAAATGATTCAAATGGATAGAGACTTACTGTGAAAAAGTTTGCACTAAAGCAAATGAGAGGCTCAGATTTTTAACCAGGAGCTATTTATTTACCCAGTCTTTCATTTTTTTCATATAATCCCTTTGCTATTACCAGAGTTATTTGTGCGTGGACTGTGCATAATCTGTGCAATTCTTATCGATGCTGTGAAAATTGAAAATTGAAGTCACGCCTGGCAAGAATACTTACAACTAGAAAATGGGCAAGAAGAAAGCAAAATCTGTTGAAAGGCAAAGTATATGGATCTGGCCTGTCTATTCTGCAAGCTGCCTTGAGCTTTATTCAACACCTACTGTTACATTGTTGTGTGGTGGGAGGACATGGCTTACACATCAAGATATTAGCTATGGAAAGTTCCTAAGCTTGGTCTAGAATTGGGACTAAGAGATGGAGATACCTGGGGAGACTAAGAGATGCAGCAATAGCTGAGAGGCTTAGGGTCTCAGAAAGAAAGAGAGAGATGGGACTGAGTATCATCATCAAAGTACCTTATTTGCTTCCATCTTCATTTTTACTTTCTCTTATGACTCCATCTAGTCAAGTTTACCAGTTCATTCCTACTTTCCAAAGGGTTCTGAGCAGTTTTCCCCGAGGCAAAAGAAATACGCTGAGCCTCACTGAAACCCCACGGCTTTGGTATATTCTTTATTGATCTTTCACGTGCCAGGTGGCCCAAGCATTTTGTTTCCAGGTGGTCAGTGGCAATCAAGACTGGGTCCCTCATTCAGCTCTCTAAGCCAGTCCATGAGAAGGTGTGTCCCCTGGACTGTGACCGGTCAAGGTCAGCTAGCCTTTCTCGTTTTGTTTTTCTGTATAGTCCCTCAGGTTACCCTGAACTGCAAAAGGGGCTTGATGACTTCAGGGATAATGGTCACAGCCTGTAACCAATTTGGCTGTGTACAGACAGCTGGAAACACTTTTCCTTTTACAAAGCAGACGTATAACCATTTTGTGTCACTGCTGTATGTGTGATGGAGCTGTGGCCTCACTCAGTCCTGAAATTGCTGACTTTAAATAGATTTTCACCTTTGCTAAATCAGGGCAGAATGGGGTCCATTGTGAAGATACACCCTGAAAATGTATTTTCCCTAAATGAACAAGACACTCTGCTTCTCCAGGCTAGTGATTTGCTGTTAGTATTGCTGTACTCCTTCCTCCATTCCCAGCAAATGAGTCCAAACACGTATAAAGCCCTTCTTGTCCCCTTTTGCAAAGGGGGACAGCAAAGGGAAAGGAGAGAGGTTCCATGCAGAGGCAAAGCCAGGCAGCTGAAGGGGCTTTCACTCTCTCCACGAGCACTTTTAGATGTGGAAGTGCCTGTGCCTGAGCAAAACAACACAGTGGGAGAAGCCTCACGAATACTAGCTGTCAGAGTTTGAATGCAAACAGCTTGTGTTTTACAGGTAGGAAGGTGGCCAAGCCAGTTTCTGAGGAGAGATTTAAGTAGCACACATGTGAAGGACAGGCTAGAGGATTTGGAAGGTGATTCCAAGCAGATGATGCACCAGAGAGGTAGGTGTAGAGATGACTGTGCAATGAACCAGTGTGGAGGATAACGTCATTGCCAGGGCTGAGGGGAAGAGACGAAGGTAGAAGACTTAACAGGTTTGAGTATCTGCTCTTTTCTTGCAGGACTGAGGAACTGAATACATCTGGTGCAGGGAATTTGCCTGTCACTCAAGAATGGTGTTTGTGACTGTTAATAAAGATGGAAGCGAGGCTGGCTGAGTTTATTCTGAATTTCCATACTGATCATAATTCAGGTGATCTTCAGGGATTTCAGAAAGACCAGGCTTCTGCCCGTGCCTGTCCATATGGTATGTGCATATGCAAAAATACACACTCCCCGGAGAATTCATAAATCAGATAAATAAGGGAAGAAAAACTTTTTTTCTTTTCACAGTGCTAATCACCATGGTATCCAAGTGCCTATTTGTTAGGATTGCATAAATCATCATTGCTTTCGTAACAGCCTCCTGGGGGGAGTTTTGTCTCATTTACTGTGAGTGTCCCGAAGGGGAATAACACCGGGCAGGTGGGAGCCGGCTGGCTGGCAGGAGCCGTCTCTGTGCTGTGCTCCCGTGATCGCTGCTCCCTCCAAGGGCCCCCTGGCCCCGAAGGGCAGCGAAGTGGAGGCAGAGCCGTGGGCACAGAGGGGTGGGTGAGCGGAGCATGCTGTCCTGCTGCTGGGGCTGGGCATGTGGAGCAGCGTGTCCCAGAGCTGGGGCCAGGAAACCTCCCGCTGTGCTCCGAGGGGGCTGCAGGGCAGTGGAAACAGGGAGGGGGAACAGGTACTGCGGATGCACAGCAGGAACCTTTAATCTGACATAAGTGAATCATGACACTGGCTAGCAGCAAGCATGACTAGAAACAGCATTCATTACTCTCATTAAATCACTTGGCTAACTTTCCTTGCTGCCTCAATTTAGCTCAACTTTTTCTTCTGGGTAGCTACTGCTTTATTTTTCTTCCTGTGTCTTAGTTTCTACTCCTTTCTCATAACCTCTCTACCGGAGGAATTGATAGAAATGCCGTGTACAATTCATGTCTGTCCTAATTTTAAATAATTTTCTGCAAAACTGAAAACAAAATTATGGTATGTTTGGAGCTATGTATCAAAAATGTCCAGGTGCCAAGGGATTTAAGGATTTGAAAATATATGGATAACTTCAAAGATAATCCTTTGAATAATAAAAGCAGAAAACCTGCCAGGCCATTTTGCATAACACACTATATAATCTGTGAAGTAAATCCAAGGTGCCTGTTACCATGGTATCTCCTAGAAAAGCTTAGTGATATTAACACAGAAAGGGTGGTGGTGGGTTAAAACAAGAAATGCAGCTTGGGGCTCAGGCAGTTGTTGCTGTGTCTCAGCTGACCTTGTACTGATGTGTCTCTGCAGTGGATCTAAATTCACCTTGCAGCTCCCTATGTGACTTGGGTTTCTGCTGATAGGTGTATTTCATCTGACCAAACGTAGATGGTTATTTCTGATTTAGCCTCCGACCCTTTATAATAAATGGAGAGAAATAAGCTCTTCTGGGTATGGTTTATCTAATTCTGCAGTAAATGTCTAAAGTAGTCCAGGTGACCCTAGAAGCACCTGTTTTGTATCATTGGTTATAAAGAAAACCTTGAATCGTTAGTTCTATTAATGTAAGCAACCATATTCTAGACATCTGCACAACCCAGTTGACCAGATCAGTGCTTTTAGTGTAATCTGAGATGCCCTATGTGTCTGAGATATCTGCATGAGGTTGGCAGGGATGACACAAGGCCAGTAGGAGACATATGTCCTTTAAGAATGGCAGCTGGGGCCAGGTTGGATAGGGTGTCTCAAATGACACTAGGTGCCTACTGTTGACAACTGAACAGGGTCCTTTGGGTGGGATAGAGCTCCAGATTAAGACACTTAAAGTTAGCTCATTTCAGTTGATCAGACATAGACATCCGGTACCATTGGAGATGTCCCACTGTTGCCACTTGGCCTCCAGCTCCTGTTCCAGAAATGTGTACACAGTGCATCATATCAGCTATCTTATGTGGATATTTCAGACACCCTAGAGTACATCAAATAGCAGAAGACATCCTGATGAATTCAACCCTGACTCTAGCTGATACAGTTAGTGGGGCCTAGATAGCAACTCATCTCACATTAGACACAGGATCTTTCAGACACCCTGTCGTTTGTGCAGCTTAGATATACTGAGAAATGGTATGTCATCTGATATAGTCCAAACGTCCTCCTGCCTTTGTCTTTGGTTTTGAGAGAGCAATTTCTGCCTATCCCCATGGTAGCAGTAAGAGCTCTGCTGTTTCCAAAGGGTGAGATTCATCTTAGCTAACCTCTTCTGCCTAAAAACTATGCAGAGACTCAGAGCTTGTCTAGATTCTCTCACAACCACTGTAGCTGGAAAATGTTGATCATCCCCTCTTTTAGCTGTAATTACTCCCTTGTGGTATGAAAGCAGAAATATTTACTCATATCTATTTGGTCTGTTTCATGGCTTAAGCCAATAAAGTTTGTAAAAGTGTATATGAGCAATATATTGTTTTGATGGTTCATGACAGAAGTTGGAAAGATTCAGTTCTTTTCAACTCAGTTATACTTTATTGACATGGCAAGTGACACAAGTTTTGCCAAAATATACAAAGGACAACATCCTGTTGCAGGCAGAGACAATACATCAAATATCTGCCTGGACAGCAAAGCAGATCACTCTCTGTGCAATTATCTCCTGTGAACTTTTGCCATTATTGCCTGGTCTTGACTTACTGCCAACTTGCCAGCCCTCTCCTTTCTCTCAGACTCATTCAATTTTATTTCTTCACTTTCCAAAGAAAAGACTTTGATCACAGTATGGATATTGAAGAAGAAGGTGGCTGCTTCAGTCTCCCCTCTGCCCCCATAACCTTCTTAATACTCTCCTCTCACACTACATCTCAACTGATGGTACAATAACAGTAGTAAAAAATTCACATTGGTTATAATGAACATTTATCTTCAACAGCTCACAGTGAAACAGTTTGCAGTATAATAATTTGTCACCTATGCTTGAATATTTGTAACATTTTGGCTTGATATTGTTCATTTTATTCTCTCAGAAAAATCACAGTTTTGCTTTTAAAGTTTCAGACAACTGACTTGAGTATCAGTTCCACTGGAAATGCAAGTATTTTGATATTGGTTATTTGAAATTTGGCTATTGATTGATATCAATATTTGTTTATTTGATATTTGTTTGCAATAATTTTCAAACGGTGTATCCTTTCCAAAGTAGAAGAGCTGGTAGAGAGTTTTGTCAGTTCAGTACATGTCTTGGGATGAACCATTGCGCTCTAGCCTGAGCTGAGGCATCGCTAAATTATGAGCACTATAACCCAGCCCACAGAGTAAATCAGCTGTGCTGCATCTTTTAAGAGATACTGCAACAGCTCAGGCAGCCAAAGATTTTCAGAACAACATATTCAACATCAGTGGTCTCAGTGAGAAATGAAAATTTTATCACTAAAAACTTAGTTTTTGCAGAAACTGAATTTTCTGTCAAAAATATTTTGATGAAAATTCCCTACTTGCTCTCCTGAGAAGAAGAGTTATCCTGGGGTTGAAAATTGTGAAAGATTTTATGATACCAATAATGTGATTCATGGCTCATGTGGATTTCATTATAGATTTCCTGATTCTTTGTGATGATACATCAGAACGTGTTAGGGATGGCAACAGTAGTGGAATGTTATTTACCTTGTACTGCTTGGGAGCACTGTACCATTGCCCTGCTATAGCTTTTCTACTGCAGTCCCTGAGCTGCAGAGTTTTCATCACATTTTGCAGCGGTCTTAAAGATGAGCCCTATATGTTGCTCTAAGTAGTCAATTTAAATTTCACCTATGCTTTTCTGGGCATTTCAGCTCCGCCTGCCTCAACTCTCCAATCTCCTTTAGGAAATCTAAGTTATCTCAAAGCCTTATTCGTTGCAGCTTGTCCAGAGGCAAAAGTGTTACAATGGCATATAGAAGCCTTTGTGTTCCTGCTGAGGTCAAGGACAGATGCCAGCTCTAACTCTGTGTCTAAGTTGCTGTGACACCGAATTCCAGATTTTGTTCAAATCTGATATAAGTGCATTCCAGCACACAGCAAAGCAGAGGGTTTATAAATCATTGGAGAGCACTGTAGAGTATTTGGTGCCTTGAACACTCTCAGCTGGAGTGGAATCGGAAGTGGAAAATTAACACTGTGAATGGAAAGATATTTTTATATAGTATGGAAAGACACTGTGATATACAATAATTCCTCATAAATCATGTAATTGTCAGTTTGTAAGGAAAATAAAAGCCATGCTATTTTGTTAACAATGTGTAAGAATTAGTTTTTACTTTAATAGAGCAACATACTGCAAATATCTTGGCAGAGTGTTTCCCTAGTAGACAAATAAAACTTCCTCTACTGTCGATCAGAATTTTTTGCTGAATGACATATGAGATTGAAATGCTTTTTTGTGTGCTGATAGTGAGAATCTGCAATCTCAATCTGCAAGAGATAAGTTGAATATTTGCAATATCAGGACCAAATGATGGGCTCTCCAGCAGGAGAAGACACCAGAACTGTCTCTCTCAGCAGACTGTCTTGTATTCTTATTTTTTATTGCCAGTATCATTCTTGCATAATTTACAGTAGTATTTGCTAATGAATGGGAGAATAGGTTTTGGCATCCTAAATTAGTTAATCAAACCTAGCAGCAGATCATGCTTCTAAATATTGAAAACTATCCCTAGGATGTGTAGCTAGCTGTGCAATGATGAATGTGAAGAGTTTTCTTTCTGACTCCAGGGCAAATAGCTGGAAAGAAGAGATTTGACTGTCCTCATCTAAACATACATATTAAGTATTACTGGTCACAAAATTATCCGACCATTTTAACATTCTGTCTGTGGGAGCAGCCATAAGATAGAGCTAGCACATGACTCTGCATTTCCCAGAAATGATTTCTGATCATTATGAACCGAAACTTCTCGTTGGCAGAAGCTCACAAGCAGCGTTTGCAGGCTACTGGGTTTTCTAGGGTTACTAGAGAGGAGACTAGCATGTTATTGTATTCTGAACTTGCTGCTGCTCTCTGGAAAGCCAGTGGCAAAATTTCTAACTAATTTCAGAAGGGAGAGTAGTAGGGAGTCTGCATCAATAATTTCCCTGTTGCCCAACCAACTCCTATATCCCTAGTGGGCTATTCAAGGTCCTTTAATGTTTTCATTTCTTATTTAATATGGTTTACTTATTAATTAGAAAAGTTCCATGGTAAAATTTTAGCACAGATAGCAGCATTATTAGTGCCATTATCATAAAATTGTATGATTTCATGAATTCATGTGGCTGTGTTCTTGTTGGAATGAAAAGTAGGGAATACAGAGACCCTTCCTAAGATCTCCTTTCAATAAGCTACGTTGTTAGTAACATTCTCTTTCCTATCTACCTGAACAAGACAGCAAATCAAAGAATTGCTTTCAGAAATACCTTTCCGAGATAATAGGTACAGATTTGCTTATTATTCTCTTAAGTTAGTGATTGATAATAAACAAGTGCATTTGTGTTTACAAAGAGACTCGTTTCTCCAGCATCTTTCTCTGATGTTGCGATGGGTTCTGAGATTTCTGCTCCTTCAACTACTGTGTGGGAGATGACCTTCTTTGGGTAATGCTGCTCAAATACACCAGGAATTTTCTGGTTATACTGAACGGATTAAGCTCCTTAGGGCTCACTTCTTTGAGCTGCTGCAGAGTTTGTCTTGGAGGTACTCACTTAGCTGATCAGAGATGTTTAGGTGCTTAATGAGTGCTGCAGTCAACACAAAGGTGCCATTAGGTTTCTAAATACTGACAAGTTTAGGGGGCCCTGGATACCAGTCAGTCTGAATAGTGCTCTTGGATCTAGGCAATAAATTCCACCTAAATATTGGAAACGGATGTAACTGATCTAAATACCATTTATTGCCCCCAAACCTTATTCAGGCTTTTATGCCAAACTGTCTTCAGTTAATCTGTTTTAAAGCAAAATAAAAGCAACATAACAGCTGGGGTTTCATTCTGTAGCTGCTGGCCTAGTTCTGGGCAACGTGAGCCTCTAAATGTCCCAACAAGACTGTCTATGGGCTCCTGTGGGAGGCCTGGATGGCGCAGGTCTTCCCCTACCACCAGGCAAAGTAGACAGGACCTGTGTGGGTGCAGTCCCTCCAGCAAGGGGATGCTTGAGAAATGCTCACTTGTAGTCTTCCTGCCTGTCCGTTGCAGCAGAAGTGTCCTGACACTCATGCCATTACGTTTATTACCCGGCCTGGAGAGCAGGAGCGAGGAGTGATGTGTAACACCTAATGAGCAGGGGTGCACAATGCCGGCATCACAATTTCAGGTTAGAAAGGGGAAGGTAAGATATGGAAATAAATCCCTATCACACTCAATGGCCACACAGTAATGATAGCAATATTAATTAAATGATGCTAAAACCCAGTGTTCGCATCTAGATTATCCATAATTCCCCCTTGGCTTCTTACTTGCTAAGATAAGAAGTGGCAGACCTCACCTGTGGCACTTATGGGCATCTGGGTGGACACCTTGAACTTCCAGTGAGGAAATGGTCCCATGCACAACCTTCCAGGCAGGTCTCACTCACACAGTGTGAGCCCCTCCCACTGCCGTGGCGCATAAAGACAGCTCTCTGCCATGCAATGGCAATAAAGGTCAAAATGACACATCTAAATTTTCAGCACCAGATCTAGGGCTGCCTAAAAGGAGGCAGCTTCTTAGGACACGGAAGTCTTACATGGGAATGCTCCCAGTGTGGGAATTTTCCCAAGATGGCCCTGGCCAGAGCCTGTTCTAACTATGCTAGAGTCAAGGAGGGGGCAAAGTGTTGGGGATATGGCTACAGCGGGAGGGAGGGAGGAAAAATAGAAGGGTAATGTGTTTTAACATAGACAGCCACAGCCACAGCCATCCACAAAGCAGCAGGCACAGTAAGCCTGGCTCACCTCAATGCTCCCCTTTTCTGAAGCAGAGCAGCCTCCAGTTCAGAGAAGTGCAAAATGCACATTCACTGTTACGTTATGTTCTTAATTTATGTTCAGTGAAGCCTGAGCCAGCTTTGTTCATTTTCACACAGTAACTTGTATAAGTTGCCTTTAAAATGTTGAGAATCTGTGGAATATATTCAGTACTTTGCCCAAAATTAAAAATAAGTAATAATGTCATAACATGTCATAAGAGTCTGGCACTTTCAGCTGTGTAGTTGTTACGTCTGCTTTCTGGATGTTCTCTGTTCAAACATCTCATGAGGCAAACACTGTACATTGTATATTGAGATCTAAGTCATATTTGCATTCTGCATGTTATGGAGAATTTACTTTGGCTCTTTCTTTCTTGTTTCTTTCTTGTTGGTTCTTTCTTGTTATGTTCCTTTGTCTGAAACAGGAGTAGTTCATGCTGGAAATGTATTTCCACAGATTACACAGCAATGCATCTGCACTGCAGTGATGCACACGAAAGAATTAGCAGTCCTCGCACACAGACTAATTAGGTGCTTCCACAACTCCTTGCAAAGAGAAACCACACAATTTAAACTTCAGGCTGAAAGACAGGAAACTGAACCTCATGTTACATTGCTGCAAGAAAAAAAAAAAAAAGGGCTCAGGTTCAAGGTATGGAAATCTAAGAATAACAAGATCATAAAAAGAGACTAATTGAAAGAGGCGATTGAAGAGATGGTTGAAAGAGACGTCCAGGGGTCTGACTTCCCATTCAGAGGGAGTCTCTCTAAAGCAGATTGCTAAGGGTTGTGTCCAGTTGAGTTCTGGGTATCTCCAAGGATGGAGATTTCACAGCCTCTTTGGGTCCTGGTTCCAATATTTCATCACCCTTATGCTGAAAAAAATATCCATATATCTAACTGGAGTTTCTCATGATGCAACTTGTGTCCATTGCCTTTTGTCCCTTTTGTGCGGTCTCTAGGAAGAGTCTAACTCCATCTTCTCTGCACTGTTCTATCATGTAGTTGTAGATAGCACTAAGATCTGTAAGAAGAGGAGTTACTTCTGCTTGCTAAATTGAAAAAGAAAAAAAGGACTTTGTTGACCTCAGGGCATTTTCCCAGTGGCTTTAGTGATACTGAGAACTTCAGCGATATTGGGTGATATTTAGTGATATTGAGGATTTTTGGACAGAAGGTTTCTGCTTTCTGAGGAACCTTTTCACTTCCGAAGAGAGATCTTATTTAAGGAAACATCCTTGTACGAGGGGTTGACAGGCAATTCTGCTTATCCTCACCTACTTTTTGCTTTTCATCTGCTAACCAAAGGTCAAGAACTGAGTTGTCATTCTGAGCTCATGAGAAGCTGATAGGAGCAGGAGATGGCTTTACCACCCACACATGAGAAGCATTGCAGAACTGTCTGGGTGAAATCTTTGCCACAATAAAGTAAAAAAAGCGAGTTTTGCCCATAGATGTCTTGTGGAAGAATAAGAGGCAGATAGATGCTCTGACTAACTGCCTTGTAGGATCTTTTCCATGACACTGCTGGGAGAGCCATACACTGCACACCTGGAAGGAGAGCCTTGGACTCGTAGGTGACATGGCAAATAAGGAAAACATGATGTGGCTCTACAAGTGATGGTCTTTTAGTGGCCCGTGCCCTGGGACTGCACACTGCTATTCCTTTGGTGGGCCCACCTCACCTCCAACAGCTTGTTGCTCTCTGCTTCTCTGTCCCATCCAGATGTTAGCATCCCACAGTGGCTCTGATGCAACTGTTACGTTGTGCTCTTAAACAGTACTTTTTCCCACTGAAAAAAAAGAAAATATGGGGGATTCTGACAGCCCTGAGGCAGCAGAATAAAATCAGATGTCAATTGTATGCTGGATAGCAGATCGTGGGGGTACCTTTCAAACAACAAGCATGGGTCCCATAACTGCTGAGAGGGCACTCATTAATTTGCATAAATTCATTCAGAGAGAAGTAAGGACCCAGGGTTGGCCACTTCTCTTCTCCACCTTCTCCTCGAAGGGAAGTAAAGCTTACTTTGGATTAGGTACCCCTGGCACAAGATGCAGACTCTTAGGTTGCATTACTGCAAAACTCTTATACGTGTGTTTAAATTTGAGCACATACCTAAACATTTTGCTGGATTAGTTTTTAGCTTGGCCCAGTAGCTGGATCCTCAACCTCCTCTGTCATCTCGGCGAGGCAGTATAGGATGCACTGGGGAGCGCAGAGCTAGCCTGGCCGTGGTGCTTCTCTGGAGCTACTGCTTCCTCTTAGATGGAGCTGCCACCATATATGAACCACTAAAGTGACTTTGCAGTGCATTCCCCCTTGCTTTGCAGTTCAGGAGCAGAAATGGAGCCAGGCTTGCCTTGGCAGCAGTGTAGCTGAACTCGCACTGCTTTAGGCCTGAGCCAATAAGCCCTGTCAAGCCAGGCTAGCTTTGCACGAAGCAAGCTTTGTTCTCCCTGCCTGTGGTCTACAGCTTATCCTCGAACTGGTGAAAAGTGACTTTATTCGTATCACTGAGAAAAGAAGTCCAGGGAAGAAGTACAGTCATTTTTCTTTTAAGCAGAGTCCAATCCTTAAACCCCGTATTGTTTTCATGTATGTTTTAAGGTACGATCAGTGAGATCAAAAAATGGCATATGGATTCTGGGCAGATAAAAAATGTTTCCCAGACATATCACATTTATTGATCAGCCTTTTTTATTACACTAGGGGTAAATCAGGAATAAATCCATGCAAGTTGGTGGAATTAAAACCGGGTAAATGTGCTAGAAGAGCCCTCCAAAGACAGTCTTGTTTCATACTGTTTTATTGGTCATGTCACTCTCAGAAACTCTCCTTTTTTTCACAGTTGCTCACTAGGCACCTTTTCCTTGCTATAGTAAAAAGAGATTCCATTAATTATTTCCACTTTTCCTTTCTTAGTCTTTCTCTGAGCAAGTGCAGCATGTTGTCCTGTTTCCACACAGGAAGAGAAGAAAATGATCGGTAAGAATCAGAGCGCAGACAAACCTCATAGTTCCCCTAGTCCATCTTTCCAGAACAAAATCCTTCTCTGGTGCATTTTCCATGACTTTATCTAGTCCGTGTTTTAAATAAATATAGCAATTGATCTACTGAATTAATCTGGAAACTGATTCATAGTCCAAAGAAACTCACTATACAGTTAAAATTTCCTTTTGGTGTTTCCCCTTGCCGCCCCACTGGCCTCAGCTCACCTGCTCCATAGGAGTGCAGTAGTGTGAGTTTAACTGATGATGTATTGGTAGGGCACGCTGGGGATCGGCAGGTTCCCATCCAAACCTTGAAGATTGATGAGTGTAGAGGAGAAATGGATAACTGCAGATCTGAGGTTAGCGTGTCAGCAGAGTTTACCCATTATTTCTGCCTATGTATATTAATTACATCAGGACTGCATTTATACATTTGTAAGTGAGGTAGTTCTGCAACATGCGCACAAGGAAAGCAACAATAATTCAGCCCGTTTTCATAAGCCTTTTCCCTCTCTGTGAAAGATAAAATACCTACAGGCAGTGCATTAACATCATGTCTATAACAGCCATGCCTGCTGGCCCCAGCAGAGATTGCAGCCCTATCCGCTTGGAGCTGTGGAAACATGTACTTACAGGCTGCCTTTATTTCACAGTGCTTGTGCACTTGTAAGAAAACTAAAGATAGGAGGAAGTTAGGTATTGCTATCACCCTTTCTTGGGGTGCAGGTGGAGGAAAAAAAGCACAGAAAATGTTAACGAGTGACTAAAATCTCTTACAAAATCCATATTGGAACTGGAATACAACCAGACTGATGGCCACACATGGCTTGATAATGGTGAAGGACAGAGGTCAAGGGGAGATTGGTGAGTAGTTAAAAGCTTTAAAAATAAGATCAACTACCTGGCATTATTTTCACATATTCTACTTATGTAAGAAACATTTTAAAAAGCAAAAAGTGTGGTATAAAATGGCAGAAGTCACATTTAAAAACAGAAATATCACATAGCATTACTTGTGGCATTTTGAGCCAACATGAAAGCTGTTTTTTTAGCCCTTGCAAGTATAATCAACCGGATGTTGAAACGAGGGGTGTTATGGAGGGGTACAAGGGTACAAGGGGCACAAATATTTGAAAAGTTCAGGATTTCTGTAAAGAGTCAGTGTCCTCTGAATGTAGAGCAGAATTACAGATAGATTAAACCGACTTACAGAAACTCCACTTGTCCAGCTGTGACTGTCTGCTTCATCTTCTGGCCTGGATTCCACTAATGAGGAAGCAAACAATAGAAATTACAACACCTGCTAACATGGAAGATTAATGTTGGAATATATATGTAATCTTTTTATCAAATAATCCTTGGCAATATAAACCAGAAGCATCAATTGCTAGTAGTTCTACCAACACACCTAAGCGACAGCCATGCAAGCTTCACCTCAGGACCTAAGAAAGCAGATTATATCATATGGGTGCTCAGTGATATTATTAGATGAGCACTGAGACTGTCACTACCATCTCAGGACATTGTGAGGGGAAAAAAAATCATAACCTAGTCCTTGTCCCATGACTGTAAATGGCATCTGGGACAGCCAGGAGTGGTCTTTCTGCCTGTCATTTCTTACTCACTGCACGCATCTGAGTTCAAGGTATCTGAGCCGTTTAGTGGATCCATCTCTCTTCCCAAAGAGGCGGTGGCAGTTTCTGTGCACTTCGCTTTCCAGCCTCGGCCAGCCCAGCTGTAGCCCAGGTATTGCCAGATAGCTTCTGCTCCACCAGGCTTTTCAGTCCAGTCTCTGCGATGCTGTGGAGCGTGCGCTATGGGCTGTCTCCAATGGGCTCGGAGAACCAACCACAGATAAAGCCTTGCCCACCCAGTCATTTCCCCTCATTCGTGGCTGCCGAAAGGGTGCCCAGGGGGGCTGCCAGAAAGTTGCAGGAACCTCTGTGTTGCTCACCCTGCTCACCAGCGGGAAAGGAAACATCTGCTACTCTCCCAAGGCCGAAAGCCATTGGAATTGCACATTTAACACACTCTTTGCTTCCTTTAAGGCAATGCAGTAATTGAAAATGAACATGGGAGCCAATGTATACAACTTGCACCATTGACTGGATAAGCTTGCATATGGTTTTGCTCAGATTCATTGCTATTTCAAGGGGAGATTATTTCAAGGGCAGAATTTTCTCAGCTTTTTGAATGATGCTTAGATAAAATCAAAAAAACGTTACATTTGGTGAGAGAGGTAATTATATTTCAAACGTGGCAATTGATTTGGCTTGGCCTAAAAATACTAAGCAGAATGTGCTCAGTATTTGAAAACTGAGACTATGCTTCTGTGTAAGTTTGGTTTCACAAGTTAGTGGTTGCATTGGGTGACAGCAAGAGAGCTTTTGACAGTCAGAAACCCTGCTGATGTGCACTGGATCACAGCCCGGATAGAACTGAGACCAAAAGTGACGTAGGGTTGCTTTTCTCACTTATTCACTAGCACCTTGCATGACTGAGAATTTTAAGCCAGACCTCAGGCTTTTTTTTTTTTTTTTTTTTTTTTTTTTTTTTTACTTTTACATTTGTCTATATCTTGTATCAATATATCAACATTTATCAAACATGCATTTCCTGTTATGGAAGGGATAATTTTAGCACTCATGTATTCCCAATAGGGAATCTGAGATATGGGAAAAGCCAGAATAGGATCAAAATCTTCTGAATTTCAGTCCATCGTCTACCCAACAAGATCACCCATGTCCTCTAAATCTTCTGCAGAGCAGAGTGGAGATAGATGAGCCAGACTGCAAGTTCTTTTAATAGCAAGAGAGCTTCGTAACGGAAACAGCATTAGTTCAGTGATGTCCAGAGGCAGGAGACATGAAGTGCTTGCTGAAACAGCCGAGAAAGAGATATGACATCGTTCTCTGGATGTCAGAAAGAAAAGAAACAATCTGAACAACCTGTATATTATCCTTTAATACTGGAAGCATCGTGTTAAGTCACTTTGAACCTAACTTAATAAATCTCGGGAGTCATGTGATTTGTGACAGCGCTGCTCAGCATCATACTGACGGAAAAGCACCTTGGCATAGCCTTGACGGAGTTGTGGGCTAGGGTCACCTATTCACGATCTTGCTCTTTCTCAGTGTTTGCGTTAGGACCATGACTTCAGTGGTGAAAGGGTGGTGAAAAAGAAATGCAGAGCCACGGTCTGGCAAAGCAGTGCTCGCCTCCCCCTGTCTCATCTGATGTGCTATTTAAAAGAAGTGTGGCTGTTAGATAGTCTACCTGCAGACTGAGCCTGCCTCCAGAGAGCTCAATGGCCCCATGCCCATGAAATTTTAAGGCCTAGGAAAGAATAAATAGCAACTGCAGTGGCTGGATACATTTGTAGGTGAACACTTTTAAAAAGTGAATGCATTTCCAAAGCAGTGATGCTCATAAACACTCATATAGTTCTTCCTCAATCCTATTTTTTTTTCCCCTGAATGCCTTTATTTTGCATTTTGAGTCATCACTGCCACAGTGGTACCTGCTATATTTCCTGAGGACGTGATTACATCTTCACTTCAAAGACCAATTGAAACAGGAGTTGGTCTGCAAAGACAACTAATCTGTTGAGGTCACTGTGAAATGAAGCTACTGAGCATGGGGTATTGAGCTTGCTAAAACTCTCAGTAGGAGATACTCTGTCACATGAAGAACCCCACTGGTACTAAGAAAGCAAGAAACCAGGGATGTCAGTTGGCTTGCATAAATTCAAAGATCTAAAGTTAAAAGAGCATTGCTGTCAATATAAAAGCTGCATGAAAATGTCTTTCAGGATCAGGGTATAGATGTATATTGAGACCTCTTCTTCAATTTTAAATTATTTTATTCTCTATGGAAGTATTAGGTTTGCAGAGACTTTACAAATCAGGCAGCCTTTGCAAGGATGTCATTCAATGAGATTTGCCAAGTTACAAGGAATATTAAAAATTCATGCAAACACAGAAGCTAAGAAGATTCTTGCTATAAGGCGACTTATGATTGTTCTCTATTTATAGTTATAAATATAATGTATTTTTCTCCTCCTCTTCTTGATGCTTCCCTCATAGCACTGTCCTTTTCACTAGCTCAAAACTTGTAGATTGCAGTTTTGGAGTTTACCTTCTGCTGTGATAAAAACATAGGTCTCTATTGGATGCTCCTAATTTTCTGAAGGAGGTGGAGGGAAAAGAATACTTAGTAAAGGTCAGTTCCATTTCCTTCGTTGTTTGATCTCATCTGAAAGTACAGAAGGGGTGTCTTTTCTGGCTAAACTGCAAGAGCAGGCACAGCAAATTAGAATCAAATCCCAGCTCAGCCCAAAAGGGGACCTTTGTTAATCATCCCTAGATGATCTCGTTTTCCATGGGTTTCAGCACAGATGGGCATCTACTGGTATTTTGTAAGTAGTGCTAGTTCTTGTGGGTATGGCAGTGGACCAGGTGCTTTTGGTGAGATCCACACAGCTCTGGGCAGCTGTTTTGCTTCTGGAAAGATTTGTTTTGGGTGTGTGGCTGGGCCCAGAGGAAGGTGCTTGTCGGAAGCGTTGGATACTCAAATTCACAGGAGTATTTAAATCTAGAGATGCACCACTTCATAACTTGTAGGTGCCTGAAAAGCATCTAAAAGTCTGCCCCTGGTTTCTGCCCTCCTCTTTCATGCACTCCTTCCCGGTACAGCCAGTTATGGGGCTGTGGGGTGAACCATTCTGAGAGCTCATTCATGTTAAAAATGACTCTGCAGGAAATGGAGGGGGAGAGAGAGGCACTTGCTTAAGCTGACGTGGTCACTGTGAGAAGTGACCGTGGAAGGAGAGCCCCAGTAATTTGGTGATCTTCACTGTTAGGTATTATCAAACATAGATGGACAACTCTGTGACTAGGCAGGCACCAAAATGTCTTTGAAAATCTTATCATCTTCTGTTCAGACTGCTCTATCTTGCATTGTATATGCTTACCCTTGTTGATCTCAGTTGTCTTTAAATATAACCTTTTCAGGACATGGCATGTCTTTTAGCCTTTATTTTATGTTGCTTGTTTGGCCTAATGGGGCCTCGTGTTGGCTGAGCCTCCTAACTGCTACTGGAATAGACATAGCTGTTAATAAAAATAGCTGATATATCTCCAACATTTGCTTTTGTGAATACAAGATTTGCTACAGCTGTTCATATGGCTGTAAACTCCCTTTTCCCTGACAAGGGACTGAGTTGGTGGAGAGACACAGATCACAACCAGTATTTCTTAGGACACTTGATTCTGTTAGGAATAATCTGTTATAGTTAACAGAATCAAGCTGTTATAATTAATAGCAGATAGTTAATTCACAGAACACATTCACTTATTCGCTCACATAGTTAATGCACACATTCACTCGTAATTACCTGGTTGGAGCAGCGGCTTGGTGACAAACCCCAGCTGTGCACTCGGAAGTGCAGGTCGTGCTGGCGTGCTAGTGACTTCTTGGTAGGTGTTTGGAAAATCCCTCAACTAAAAAGTCCTATGGTTTATCAGGTGTGTCTAGAATCGTGAGTATAGCAGCCAGCACCCTCTTAGATGTGGTCCACACCACCCCTTGTTGGTGCCAGTGGGTGCTAAGGATCCTGTACAGATTTGGCAAACTCTTGGTGTCCTGAGGTTATCAGTTCTTGTGGACTCAACAGGACTGCTAGTGTCTGGAGCTAGTTAGTCCTTGGGAAACTTTCGGAAACTACGTTCTCAGCGCATACCTTTCCTCTCTTCCTCCTGTTGTTTTCTGGTAATGACATCACCTGAACAGTGTTTTGTGAATTTTCATGAAGTTTTAAAGAACAGCAAGCAAGCGAGAAACATATCAACAAAATTATCCAGAATCCTCCTGAGGCCAGGATGGTCCCATGAGGGAGAAGTTGGACAAGTCTTCTCTTCCTGACCACTGTGCTTTAGATTTCACATATTAGATTGGAGCACTTAAATTTCCCAACTGATAAGGAAAAATGCTATGGCCTTAAAAACGACCAGTTCTTTATTAAAAAAAGTGTTCATGAGTGTTTAGCCAGAAACTAGAATTCTAACCACTTTTAGTCTTAAGTTTCCCTGGAAAACTCAAATGAACCTGAAATCTGCCCTCAGCTCTGGCACTAATGCGTCACTGATGGGTAGCAGTAACTGACAAAAGAGATAACGTGGATACAATCAGGACCACATTTCCTCAGCTAAAAATATGATTGACACTTTTTATTATTAGTTGAAAAGCTTAACAGCTCAAAAATACGTGATAGATAAACAGTACTTTTTTTATTGTGTTGCCCTGCTGAAAAAGCAGCTTGTTGGGCAATTTTTTGGCAGAAAATTGTGTAAAATTATTATTATACTTGAAAACCAAGTGAGAAACAGTAAAAGTGTACTGTTGTTAACAAAAATACATGCAGACTAAGCTTCACTTGATCTCTGATGAAAAATGGCACTTTGTATTTCAACAGATCTTTATTTTGCTAGATATTTTATGCCTGTCATTTTCATTTTTTTTCCTTTTCAGAACACCTTGCTGACATTTTCTAAAACTTCTGAAATCCCATCAGCATGTCTCACATGCACGTGGTCTACAGGGCTTGACCGACAGTATTGCTATGACATTGTTTTTTACATTCTTCTATCAGTCCCTGTGCTTGGAAATGTGGAGTTCGAGATTTATGGTACTGTCCCCCTTGACCTCAGACGAAGAAGTTGAAATAAGATTGTCTTGGAGCCTCCCCAATTATTTTACATATTCATGATGACTGTAATACAAAAGTAAGAAAAAAACAGCCAAGAGAACATACCTGTATTCGGTGTGGGAGGGCAGATTTGCTTGTGCTGAAGGTGACATGCAAATTTGAACCATTTTGCAGCATGGTCTTTAACTTATGGGATTTTTCAGTCACGAATGGGGGTTTCACACGGGCTGTCTTTGCTGAGTAGGGATATTGCTCATTTGTAAGAAACGTTGCTTTCTGCTAAATTCAGAGGCAATGATGGATGTGCAAAAGGGAATTCAGATTAAAGAAAGCGTTCTTGATAAGCGAGGTTGGTGGGCCAGTCATGCATAGGCTGGACACTGCTCTGCAGTGGCTACCTGGGGCTGTGTGGGGTAGACCAGAGACTCCAGATGTGCCTGTGGCACGTGATTTGACGAGGTACTGAGAAAAGAAAAAAAACCTTTTGATTTAGCAATCTGTAATTAATGCTACTGCTAGTGGCCATTTTAAATGCTAGAAGTCCTAAAGAGATGGGTATTTTAAATACATGTGTCCATCTAATGGAAAGCTGCTTTACCTATTTTGGAAGGAAACCTTTGGTTGGTGAATGCTTAGGTGGAATTGCAAAGAATCTACATCAAATAGCGGGATTAGTAAAAGGCCAAAGTCTCAACTGAGGAGACGCAGAGGCAAAGCAATGAGTTACAGCTACTGCAAATCCACTCCAAGCAGGTCAGACCATGGTAATAATAGTGTGGTTTTAGGTGTATTGCCTGGGGCAGGAGGGCTGTGGGAAGGGCCCTTATATTCCTGGATGGATACAAACAAGAAGCTGAAGTTTCATAGCTTCAATGCCTTATGGAGTTGATGACCTCGCTGATGACAGCAAGGCAGTCATGCTGGGTGTCCCTGGAGGGTTTTGAAGATGCTGGGTTACCAGGACATTGTATATGAAGAGTATCAGTCCTCTCTCAGCACGCCAAGTTTAGGAGACTCATTTTTTTATGGATTATGCTCCAACTGATCCAGTTTTGGGCAACTTAATTCTCCACTGCCATCCTTTCCTCTTCTGACCAGGCCAGTTTCTACCAAACTCATTTTTATTCCTATCTTACAGATTTTATTTTCCTATTAATCTTGCCTTCACCTGGCCGCTATTTTCTGTGACATAATTCATTCTGTACCTCCTACTGTTTGTCCCTGGACCATCACTTTCATTGGTTTGTTTGCTTCAATCCCTTTGTTTTGACACTTTAAATCTAATTTTCCTACAACATATCCTAACAATTTTATCTAAGGTATCTGCTCATTCTTCAATTCCCGTTCTGCAGTACTTCTTCTTTGCAGGTGTAAAAACAGATTCTTTGAAAATCTAAAAGTAAGATGGCTCATTCATGGGCATTAATTGGTAAAAAATCCTCCAGTAAGTGTTTCAGAACGAGAAAGATTTTGAGATGTCTGGCACTTCCAAGTTATGCTTTTTTCCAGCTCACTTTTCAAACACGGCTTACCATTTGGGTGGTAAAAGTTCCTAGTATCTACTCTGTAACACATTTGCAATCTATTTTCTACTTTCACTGCTTGATGGGAATTGATCTGTGTAAGCATATGATACATCCTCTTACTAATGGCTCACAAATCTCTCTCTGTCAAATCAGCACCCATATCACGTAAACTTCATACTCCACCGTGGAAACTTCTCAAGGGTCTGGGCAAAGCTGGTCACAATGTCTGGAACAAACATTTTTTTCCCAGACACTGGGTTCATCTAAAATTATCCAGACCAAAAGACTGATTTTTTAATGGTGTTTTTATCCTAAAAAAAGGAACCACCAGGTGATGCGGTTTAGCTGTAGTCTGGAATGTTTTGCTGTGGTCTATCAGTCTCAAAGTTCTGCTCTGAGTCTCGAATGTCAAAATATGTGACATTTCTGACCTGACATTTTTGGGGCATTATTTCACTATGAAAAGTTCTACTACATACAGCTTTCCGTCTCTGTCTGGTATGCAGCCAAACACCTGGGATTTCAAACTGGGCAGAAAGTCTTTTATTATTATTATTAGTATTATTATTATTACTATTATTATTATTTTTGGCTGTGTACTTGATGCGTGTCCCAGGACAGCAGGGTTAGCAGACAGTTTGAACAAAATGTGAGGTTGTAAGTGGCTAGAAAGGCATGGTTTTAGGACAATTCTCATCGCTGCCCTGTTGCTGTCATCAGGCCAGCTTTTCTTGTGCACTCCTAGTTGTCAACTTTTTGTGTTGCTCTTTCCCTTCAGCACTTTTGCTCTTGTCCCTACTGATCATGATCTCTTTAGGGGAGCAAACTGTGTAACACAAATTGTATAATACTTGCAGTGCTGCCATAACCCCTACAATCAGGGAAATAACCTGAGGTGTTGAGAAGTGTGGGGGTGCAAGAGTGGTCCACGGCACCAGTTCCCCAGGCTGGGACTGAAGGCATGTGTTAGCACATCTGTCTTTATATTTTGAGGAGAAGGAGGTCTCTTGGCACAGTTAGAAAGACCAGAGGAGACTGGCACGTTGTCTCAGCTCACCTCCAGCATGGCTGCAATTTAACGAATTAATGCGGTGCCTGTAACGTTTTACTCATGTGAACTGAAAGTGGAATCATATTGAAAGAACTTGCAGCCTTCCAGCTCCAGTGAGCGGGGCTAGGGCAAAACTAGGAAAGGGTCCTTTCTCTCCTCTCCATTCTCCCAATTTCTGTAATGCTGCCGTCTGCCTGGATTTAAAGAGTATATAGGACTTGATGCTGCGGAACTGCTACTTACCACCCCTCCATTCCTGACGGCAAATGGTGCTGACACCGTGCGTGGGGGATCACTGCTCCTGGAGACAGAGCAAGTCGTGTGCAAGTATTGTAAGCTACATCCAGGGCAAGGTAGACCTGAAAGACCAGCAAACCCCTTGAGCAGAGAAGCCCACTAATCAGGTGCAAACATCCCAGCCCCCATTTAGAGGGCATCTGGGGATGGTAGGCTCCCAGGGAAGCTCTGCATCCTCACTTATTCATACTCAGCAGGGCTCTGCAGCTGCCACAGCTGGAGCGGGCTCCTTCTTTCTGCTTGAAAGAGGCCAGACAAGAAGAGTAGCCAATGCATCTTAATTTATTTTTTGTTCTATGCTTATCAAGACTTTCTTTGTTTTTCTTGAACCAGAAGAAAATACTGTCCTAGGAGACTAATGCTCCCTGTGAGCAGTTCTAGCTCTTGATATCACTTAGGATAATATCCTCTGGCTCTGCGATTTTGTCAGCTTCATAGCCCCCTTCCTCCTTGATTTCCACATGGTAAACTCTTCCTCTGTGGCGATGTTCTCATACTTTTCTCAGTTCCAGGTTATTTCTTCATATTTTTTCTTCTCCTGCCCACACACAGCCATTTATTATGGCCTTTACAATGGAAAGTTCACTCTGCTGACATTTTTTTTTTATTTCTTGACTCCATTTTTTGCACCTCCAGCTAAAAATGATCTCAGTAGAAGTCTACCATTTAAATTATTTCTCACCTACTGCATTGTCCAAGCACAACGGAGACAAACGCTAACAGGACAGAGTGAGATAGCTTGACTACTTCCTAGCACCATGCACAAGCATCATATGGAGGTGAATTCATCAGTTATATCCCAAACAGACAGCGAGCCTAACCTAGGGCAAATATAAATCTTTGGCTATGTTGCTATGGGTAGCTAAGGAAGATCCAGCTCCAGCAACTATCAAGAGAATTAATTCCTAAACAAGCTGTATCTCAGCCACCCCAATGACTCTCCTCCAGCAAAGGCGGCATCCTCTCAGAGGGATATTGGTGTCTGTATGTGTATGCTCCCCTTGTCTCCCAAAAGCTTTCCAGCCAGGCAGGAATCCAGAGATCCAGAGAAACACTGGCTTCACCGCAGTGCAAGTCTCAAGACAGCTATTTATAAAACATATTGTATGCATTTCCTGCCCTGGGCTGTCCTGTAATGGATGTGTGCTATTTGAGTACCTGTGCAAGGGACACTGAGCAGCTGCCCTGTGCAGTTTTACATCTTGAGAGTGTGTGAGTCTAAATGCCACTGAGGTTTGGGCTCTGCGCCTGAGCTTGGTAGGAGGGAAACCGGTGCTCACAGCCTAGGTAGAGAAATACTGTGCTGCTGGCTGCAGCATTTGCAGCTGAACGTGTGGCACAGCAGCTGCTTTAACGCTGCTTGGGTCAGCAATTTGTGCCCCTTGCTGCTTCTGCCCATCTGGCTGGAGGTAGAGGGGCCCCTCACAGCTGCATACAAGCTCCATATACTAAAGGGATCACACTAATTACTACATATTGTTAACCAAAGGTTGTTGGCAAGGAGATTTTTACCATGCTCACTAGAGGCAAGTATCTCCTGGCATTTAATAAAAGTGTCTCAAAGTATTTGTCAGGTAGTGGCTCAGGCATGTTGCTGCCAGCCAGAACGAGTCCCGAAATGGCCCGTGCTGCAATTCTCCCACGGTGTCAGGGTCCCTCTGCTCCCAGGACGTAGTCATGGTCTCTCTGGGCCACCTCTGGTCCCTTCATGCTCCTGTGGGGCTTCAGCTCTTTTTGAAGCTGTGCAACTATGGGAACAGATGGAAGGTTGTGCTGCAATGACTGTGCGTGTGCACGTGCGTGCAGCTATGTGGGGAAGAGCGAGCCTTGAAGCTGTTCTGTGCAGCCAGTGGAGCTGGCTCGGGGCACCGGTATGGACGGGCCCTTCAGAAAGTGTTTGCGAGCAAAGTTGTGCCTTGGTTGTGCGAGTCCCTCCAAGGCGCACACGGTGGTGCAGCCAAGCCTTGGTTTCTGCACACAGCTGGGTTGGAAAGGTAGGTGCTATATTTAGGGCAGAGATTTGTGATTTATTTCCCAGAGCAAAGGCTCCTTTAAGGACAGGTTTCTCCCTGTAGGGCTATGAATTATCGCTCGCCTTGCTCCTAGTGTTTTACTTCAGGTCTTTTAATGTCTAGAAATTGTTAGTCTCCAGTACACGAGGGACGCCCAGATGGCCCTTAGCCACCATCTATAACTGCTGGTTAATGGGGTGGAGCAGGCACTGAATAAGATGAGACCTTCCCGCTCACCATACATCTCTTTCAACTACGCCTGGGGCCTAAGGCCTCATTTATGTACCTGCTACGGTTGATGAGATTTCTGTCCCCCTGCCTGCCCTGGCCCCAAATTCATCCAGCTAAATATGGCAATATTCCCTTTCCTGGTGTCCTGTACACTGCAGCAACTAAGTTCAGGCTAACACCTAAGCTCATTTAATTGGAAGTGCCCTTTCTGCAAATTGTTGCAGAGTTAGGGATCGTCAGGGCTTTTCCCTACTTAGCACTCGCTGCCTCAGAACATTGGATTGTGTTCCTGCTCCTTTAGCAGCTCTAAAATATGATTATGTGGTTGCCATTGAAAAAAGGGGCTCTAGATGCCCTGCCTGGGAGATTATACTGCAAACTAATAAACATATCTACCTACAGCAAATACCAACTCTATTAAAGAAGGAATATGTAGAGATTAGGCCAAGTTTAAAGCTTAGAAAATATTTGTCTAATATTTTACTGAAGGTGTATTGCCATTACTCAGCAAGTGAATCTCAGCAAACCATATCCAAGCAGGCAGAATACAGCCAATGGATTTACCATCACTGGGGAAAATGGTGTGCTACGGTGACTCCTGCATTCAGCAAAGCCTATTTAAAAGCCCTATGCACATAGGTGATGGCAGGATTATAAGACAAACATCTACTCTCAGACCCTTCAGATTCATTCCACAAGTCATTGGTATGACAGCATTCAAAATATTTTCTGTTAAAAAAAGAGAGAAAGAAATGGGTATTTGACATTGGTTTGATACTCTCAGTACTTAAACATGGTGCTAAATGTGACATTTTAGCCCTATGCTTTGACTTTGGAGATATTGGACAGCCCCTTGACCAACTGTTACTGCAGACGGCACAGTGACAAGTCCCTTTCTTGGGAGAAAGGGAGAAGAAGGTGTGGGGATCTTAAAAAAATGGTTTCTTGAAGCCTGGCATGATTTATTTTCAGATTTGCCTGCCAGGGTGGTGGTCCCACCCTGCAGAAGTTGGGTAGGTTTTGGGCAGTGCCAGTAGAGGTGTCGCTGGTGGAGGTTTTGCTGCCAACTGGGACTTCATGGGAGCAGTTGTTAGAGGTGCTGCTGAGTCCAGGCTAGCAGCACCTTTGTACCTTCCTTGCATGTTTAAATCCCATCCCCATGTTTTGCAGCTTGAAGACATCTGCACATTTCAATTTATAACTGATCCCCTCTTGCATTTCTAGATTCTACAGCAAGGCAAATTATTTGCCAGCGCCAGGGAATCAGTGAGTGTGGAAGGGAAATCATAAGAAGGTTTAGGTTAATTATCTTCACATACCAGAGCAACCCCCAAATTCAGGTGAGTTGTTTAGCTTGGGACATCAGATCATCAATTGATACAGTGTGCAGGCCAGCTGTGTACTGCTTTTCTACTGGTGTTATAACAGCCCTGTTACCATTAAGCTAACAATGTATAAGACTTAATTCATTTTCCCTGGTTGCTACCACCTGCTTCTGCTTAGATTGAGGGCTAATGAGCAGTTGACAGTAATTAATGAGCTTCTGTAGCAAATATTTCAATTTCTGTGCTGAATAAAATTAGATGTCTCTTCTAGGCACCATCCCCTGCCTCCCTGGTGTGGTCTGCACCATTAGCTCTCCAGTGTGTTGAAAAGGAAACATCTCCATCAGCAAGAGAAACTGCAGCAGTGGGAGGGCTGTCCAGAACAGCCTTTCCTACTCTGTCTAACAGGGAAGCTGTGTTCTGGCCCACAGCTTTCTAAACTGGTCTACAGACCAGTTCAGCTACAGTTGTTTTACTGGTGCCATACCTTACCAATCAACCCAAACTGCTCTCTTCTGCAGCTGTTATGATACCTTCCTTGCAAGTAAGGGCTTTACAATGTCATCATAGGCAAGTCCTGCTCTGGTAGAGCTTCACAGTAGCTGTTCCTGCATTGTCTGAGATTTTTGATAGCAGAGAGGCTGCTGTGCAGATTGGTGGTGGGGAAGAAGACTTGAAATGTACCCTAGAGATTTAGGAACCAGAGCTCCATTGTGCTGCCCTCCCACAGGTGACACTGGGATCTAGGTATCATTAGCTTGATACGAAATGAATAACTTGCTGATGCCAGGCAGGCACCTAAATTCCTTCAAAGATCAGTGTGAAATGACTTTTCCAAGAGGGATAAGGAACTTGGCCATATCTAGCAGTAGTGTCCACCTTTTTTTTTACTCTGGTCCCAAGTAATTTTTCAGGTTGGGACAGAATGTCCTTCAAGCTGCAAGGGTGAGACTGGACAACCAAGTCCAGATATTTGGTTGGCTGTGTGAAGTGACTGTTGGAAAAGGCAAATATTGTGGGATAATAATAGAAGACAAATATTTTTGCACATGCACACACACACACACACACATATACATTTGCTGAGATGGTTATCTTGGGCACCTTCATTTATTTAGATTTACTTCTGAACGTGAACCATCAGCTACCATGGACTAGACTGTGCTTTTACTTCCATTGGGGCAAAATTCATGCTTCTGTCATCACTTTTAACTCAGCAGCTATAGACTGCAGTTGCACTGAACAAGTGAGGGATGGTCCCCGTTCTTTACATACTCGATGCCTGGCTGAGACAATAGGCTAGCAATGTGTGTATTCATGCCTGAACTGATACTCACCTCATGTCTAGGTTCCTGAAATTTTAAATATCTCCTGTTTCTCAGGCATTTTGCAAAGACTATTTTCCAAGTTTCTCTTGTTTTTGCAGAGTGTAGTCCAGGGAGTTATTTCAGTTTTGCCCAGAGAAAGAAGAGGAAATTACCTTAAGAGGAGCTGGGGTTGTAATGAAGAGCTCATCTATTGTCTGCTTCCTACAGCGCTGCTCTGGAAAGCAACTTCACTTTGTTGCTAAGACTGTAACTCATGGCTGTGAAAAATCTCTTGGTAAACACATTGGTTTTTCAGAAATGACTTGCTAACTTTTTTTTTTTAAGTTGTGCTCATCTGCATATCAATGTGAGCTGTTGTTTGGATTCTCTCCCTCTTCTGAATCTATTCAGGAAGTATAAAGCATCACAATGAATGTTTGGATGATTAACCATCCTTGTGATTATGCATGTAAAACTGCACGGACAGATTTTGTCTCCCTATAGTGTCAGTTATGGCTCCCAGAGCCATATGGAAGCGCTGTGGTCCTCTGCAGTCTGAACTATTTTAGCACAGTCTGTCTATCAAAAGCAGTGTCCCTGTCGTGCTTCTGCCTCTGAAGAAAATTGGAAATGTTCACATGGCCTCCCTGGAGCCTGACAAGCCATCTGCAAAGACTTTCCTGGGATGGACAAAAGCCAAGGTTCTTGGACTGGTAGGACCCCATAGCACAACTGAAGTTTATGCTCCACTAATCTGCTTATAAGCATGTAGCTATTACAAAACTTAGCCCAATGGCTACGTTGTGATGCCAGAAACATGGAGCAATTCTTTAATTAAAAAAAAAATCCACTCATGATTATTGACCAAGATGCTGATAATACCCAATACACAGAAGAAGTGAAGTGACGAAAAAGTGGCAGTACTTGAGCAGACCGAATCTTCTCAGTGGTTACTTTCAAGTCACTGTGAATTCAAAATGAAAAGAAAAAAAAGCAGGAAAGAAGAGTTTCTGTATCCTCGGTCCTTCCCATCTCCAGATTTCTGTTTGTGTTGTGTGATAGATGTGATTCTCCCTGAAGACATATTAAGAGCATATGCATTCTCTTTCACTAATTTGCTTTAAGGAAAAAAGACAAATTATGCCTTGTGAAGAAGCCATTTGCTATAAAGTGTAAAAATGCTTTAATATTAATATTTTATAATAAAATTCATGACATATTTATAAACACTCTATCAAGCATTTACAACTGAACCACAGCTGAGGGCTTGGAACGGAATAAATAAGCAAGGACACAGCTAGTATGAAATATACATCTTAATTTTTATAATTGTGTGTGCTTTATTCTTTACACAAATGGAATGGATGCGCAGAGTATTTACACATAACAGGAGTGTAAGCCAGAGAGTGTATTTTGTAAACTCCAGTTCAGATTCTGAGTACCCCAAACAACAGCCGGATTGAGAAACATCCTGCTAAAGAGACACAAGTTGGCCAGCGTTGTCAGACAGAAGCGGCCTCCTGAACACAGGCTGTTGCACTCGGAAGTTTGGACTGGCCGACTCAAATTTAGGAACACAAATCCAGAAATTAAAAGGTTTCTATCTCACTAAGAGCCAACACTGTTTTTTTTTTTTTTTTTTTCCCAAGAGTTTTTTTTTTTTTTTTTTAAGACTTAGGTTTCTGGCTACTGCCCATTCTCCGAAATGCTGTTTTACCTCAGGGCATCACTGGAAGTTGCCTGGGCTGCAGGTCAGGGCCAGACAGTGTAAGCTCCTAGCGCTGCGTGAGGGATGATAGCTCGTGTCTCACTTGTGTCACCTTAAAGACAGATTCTCAAAAGGGCCAACCAGGCGGTGGTTCCTATTGCTCTCGGTGAGATGACGGTGGGGCTGAAGCCTTCTGAAAATCTGGCCACAGTGTTTGGCCCATGGGGGTGCCTTTTTGTTCAACAATTTCACAGCACCTACCTCAAAAAGGGTCTTGGTCCATGACTAAGCCCTCTGGGTGCTACAGTAATAAGAACAGTAAATGATGAAGAAAGTGCTGAGCTCTTGTTTAATAATGGTGCCTTGGCACTTTACAGTAATGCTATAAAGTAGGCAAAATGGAGAGGATATATGTGCAACTTCAGGTGGTGTAAATGGGAGGAACTCCACTGAAATCAGTGGACTGACCGTGGTTTACACCAGCTGAGAACCAGACCTAGCTATATGTTGGATAGACTGCAGATGTTATTTGCTCTTAGCTTTGATGCTGGGTTGTGCCCTAAAACATAGTCACTTTTTTTTTTTAACATAATGATGACCTCATTCTTACTTCTGAGCTAATTGACAAGATGTCTTATTTTTAATGGAACAGTAAGATACATTTATTTCATCGAAGCATGGGCTTGAGCACATGAATGCAGTTGCACAGTGAACCACATGCATAACATGGTGGACAAAATGTTCTAGAGAAAAAAACGCTGAGATTAAAAGCTATGAACACTAAAAGACCACTTTCTGTGAACATTGCAGATATTATGGCTTTAAATCTGCAGCTTGAAAAGAAGGTGGAAACTTGTTCTTTAACACTTTTTTCCCTACAAATATTCACGTGTTGTCAGTCACTGAATCCTCTTTTCAGGATTTGAAAAAAGACCAAAAAAGAAAAGAAAAGAAAAGAAAACTAAAGCAAAAATACAATTTGATTGAGTGCTGATGAGCAAGTAACAGTGGAAGTGTAACACCAACAATTTCTCCATAGGAAACAAAGGTAGATAGGTAGGTGGATGTGGTATAACTAGGACACTGTTGCTGGCTCATAGCGGTTATCAGCTCTGGGTCAGCACTGCTCTCCAGGATGAGGATTTGAAATTTCAGTGCGATGGAGAGATTTCTTATCCTTGACTTTCACAGGGTGGTTCCTAGGACCCTATCCACACCAGAGCATCAAACCATGCTAGCTACAAACACAATTACAGCACAGAATATTTATCTAGAAACAGCCTTTACTACGAAAGAAATTACAAAGCACTAGCATGGACAGGGTACCTCTGTAGGAAGGGGAAATTAAGCAAGAAAGGCTCTTTTACTGGTTTAGGATCAGACAGTAAGACCAGTAAAGAGTGTAGTTTCACTGAGCCCTGTTAGCAAGCTCTAAATGAGTCAGTGCATGGAAGATGCTTTGTGGCAAGGAGAAATAAATAGGTTGTAATAGTGCACATCTGCACAAAGGTAGTGAGATGTCGTCGTGATCATTCATGGGTGGACAAAATGCCATGTAATTTTGGTTCTGCTTAGACCCTACAGTGCTACACACTGTGCCAGAACATGAGAAATAGCACCAGGGGTGTGATCTGGCACTTTTCCTAAAGGGTCCAGCATTTGCATTTGTCTCATGTTTAGACAAGTCTCTTACATGGACAGAAAAGGAATCTGATCATGCTAAGTTGTGTTAGCACCAATATGGTCTGAGGTGCCAATTGCTGTGGGTTGTGAGTTGGATTTTTTTTTTTTTTTTGCACCAGATGTAATTTTGCATGAATCTTATGTTTCTCTTCCTCCTCCCACTACCACCCTGTATGATCTGAACAGCTGTGATGCAGAAATGAACTGCAGCTCTGAGAATGCTGTAACATGAAACACAAAACATCAACACACAAAACAAATGGGAGTACAAGTCCTAAGGGAAAGAAGACCTCTCACTGCTTCTCTTGGTGAATCTTTTTTAAATATATGTTTTATTTAAAAAAAAAAAAAGAAGTGCAATGGCAACTCTAAACTGGAAGCACAAACAACAGACAGGGAAAAATAAATAATGTTACTACAGTAACCAAGGACTGATGGAAAATTTGATTGTACTCAGCCATAGTGTTACTGTTCACTGTAAAGCACAGCACATGACAAAGCAAAACAGTTACTAATAGGATAGTACCATAAAAGGCTGCATGCTGAACTAAGAAACAAAGAAGCAGATGTGACTGATTGCTTAAAAACAGAGCTGAAAATTAGAATGAAGTTCCTGCTTTAGGATACTTGGTTTTTCAGGTCAGGTGGGCTATTTCCCAACCTGGGGCAATAGTGCTTTGCCAGCATGGAAAAATCCATGGCTTCCAAAGATCTGGGGTCACTCTGTGGATTTCTGCAGAATAATCCAAAATCTAAGCTTTCATTCATTTATATTTTGTAAAAAAAAAAAAGTTTCTAGCCCTTCTAGTTACAAAGCTCTTTTGTAGAATCAGCTGAAACCCTTGTTTATAAATCTGCGCTGGCCAGGCAAGAAAAATAGTAATAAAAGAAGCGTGAACTTCTTAAAGTTATCATAGTAGGGCAGGAAGTAAGCGGCCTCCTCGAGGCCACTGAAATGCCCATGTCATTAACCCTGTCACCACCGGTGGCTATTCTACAAACATCCAGCGAGTCGTGCTCTCTGTGGAGGCCGGCTGGATATACCCATCAGCTTGACGGGGTGCAGAAGTGTAAGCTTCAAATAGACGAGTAACTGAGGAGTCTATTCAGCATTTGCCCTTAAAACGTCCTTGAACATTAGGGTTGCTGTAGCCACCAGGTAACAAATATTGGACTCCTGCAGGCCAGTAGGCAGGAGGCTGTGGGTTTTCTATGGAACTTGGTCCAGCAGCAGATGCAAAGGCAATTCAGTTTATGATTATAATATCTTTCGCAGTTGTTCCTTTGTGTGTCAGAGTGAAGTATGGCGTCAGCATACAAAGGAAGGGCAATGTGAAACACGAAATATACCTCCCTCCCTGCTTCCTTGCACCCCAAACTGGAATTCCACAGACTTTCCCCAAATCCCTCACAAATGTCCATTGCCTCAGTTTTCACTTTTAAGACCCTTGTTGACTGTGAAATGAATGAAGATACAAGTTAGCTCATGATCCGCCTGCCTACAAAGACAGAAAAGATCAAATGCTCTTGGTATTTCCCTTAAAGGAACAGGAAGAATCATAAAACATTTTAGGTGAAGTGTGACTCCCTCCAAGAGAGAAATTAACTGCATTCAAGCACTGACATTTTGCTTCTCAAAAATCATCCATTTCTGTTTAAAGATGCATAACCCTTTTGTGTTCAAAAAGGTCCTACAGGGCAGTCAGTTCAAGAGACCTTTCCACAGGAGTTCATCATGATTAAATAGAGGCAAGGGAGAGGATTAAATTGAGAGAAAAAACAACCTGACAACTACAATTTAAGGAATTATCTTGCTTGTCATTAATAATAGAGTCTGTTACAGAAAAGGGATAATGCAACTTGATGGTCCTCTTTACATTTTACAGTCACACAAGGGTGTAAATATTTAATCTTTCAATTAATTAATCTTTACAAAATATCTCACAAAAACATTTTTACCTATAGAAATTAGTTTCTATACATCAATATATTTTTATTTTTATAAATTATTCCATCTTTAAGTGCCTTCTATCAATATAAATGATAAAATAGACAGTCAAAAATTTTAAAGCTTTTCCCAGTTGTATCCCTCCTTGTCAACGTAAGTGCTGTGAATCCTCATACATGTGTGTGTCCTCATGGGAATGTGTTTGCGTGCACGTGTGATGTGAAATGCTTCCATCCTCTCCCACTCCCAAACTCCATTAAAATAAACTACATTGTTATTAGTTCCTGATGCAATAGTGTTTCCAAAGGGGAAAAAAAGAAATGCTTGACTTGGTTTCAGAAATTAAAAGATGTGCATAGTTACCAAAGTCGAGGTGTACCAACTACGAATGTGCAATGACAAGCTTAGAATAGGATCCACCTCCCAGTCAAGTCAAAGACAGTCCTACCAATGACTTCAGTAGGAAGTGGACTTGGTTCTCTGAGTTTGATTTTGCAAGGTGCATGTGGCCCTGATCTAGCAAAACGCTTAAGCCCGTGCTTAGCTTTGAGCACACGAATAGTCCTACTGGAAAGGATGGGACTGAACGGTGTAGGGAGGGGTCACAAGTGACTCCAAGTCAACGGGCTACTCACATGTGTAGGAATTGGGGTCAAGTGTTCAGCGCCTTGCAGGATCAAGCCCTATATGAGGTTCAAGAGCTGGGAACTTCTCTTTAAAGCAATCAACACACTGAGCTCAGCCATTGAAACAGATCAAAATGTCCGCGTGGGCACAGGAGGTGGCTAGCTCCCCTTGACAGAGGGTCTCCACGTCAAAAGTTTGTACCTACAACTGGTGCTTTGAGCACACAACTGACTTGCTTTATGTGGTAGAAGTCTTTTTGTTCCTACCCTTCTGACCCATCAGTGTCCTTCATGGCTTCAAACACTTTGTGTTGTACATTCATCAAAATTCACATTGACTGCAAAGAACATAAATGCAACAAAAACAGGAAAGCCTCCAAATAGTATATTATAGTTTTCTTCTAAATATTCTCCCGTCGTAATCAGAGGTGCAGTGGCTAATTTATAATTTTTCTTTTGAAGGAATCCAGATGAAAGGCCCAGATTGTTCTTCAATTACAAGTTTGCATTGATTATATATATCTTCTAAGCTATCTCCTTGGACAATAGCTGCAGTAAGGAAACATATCAATACTTTTTTTAATTGATACATTCTACAGCATCAAGTGTCAGCAGACTGTGAGTGTAATCATAGATATTGATGAAATGAGAATAGTAGTACACCGTGATGTTGATTATGGAGAAGTCACACACCCTGCAGATGGCAGCTGAGTCCAAAATGGTGGCACCTTCCCATGACAGAGACCCATCCCACTGCTTACAGGGAGACCACTGAGCTAGGTTAGTTGATTTAACTGACAGCTTCAGCCCTTGAGAGGGTAGTGTGACTGGTTCCCACTGTGGGAAGTCAAGCTTTATATTTCATTTAATGTTGAAGCTACTTCACTAGAGGGTGCGTCAGATGTACACTGTTCCAGTCCATTTTTTTCCTGTCCTGGTTATCATAAACTCACTCTAGGCTGGGAAAATTAACGAGATCAGGCCCAATGTGTCCAAATATATAGGAACTGCAACACAAAGCACAGTGCCTAAACTCTTAAAATCTCTGTCCCCACAGGAGAAATCTGGAACTGCAGTGAGAGATCCATGAAGTGTCAGCATGTGGAAGGACAACAGGGGGGCTTCTGCGTGGGATCCTCAAATACCAGTCCCTCAGCAGAGAGCTTCTTAAACCAGCCCAAAGGAAATACTGGAGACCAGAGCACATCTTAAATACTGCCCTCTTCCAGGTCTGGAAGAAGATGCTTTTCTTTTTCCCTCCCACAATTCACAGCTTGGGCCCTTGCCATAAGCTAGTGAGGAATTCTGCTTTGGTCTGTACAAATAAATGCAGTGGTGCAAGATTTTTTACTGACTCCATCAAAAGCAGGTTTGGATCAGGGAGGTAATTCAATTCCTACCCACCTAGTCCTTCAGGACATCAAATATCTGAGGTGTTGAACACCTCCCCTCCTCTTGAGTTTCCTGGTAAACAACAGGCTCAAACCCTGAGTCCTTACTGCAGGCACACTATACTGGTGTGCACTGTAAGCCAGAGACAGAGCTGACCCACTTGTTCTGTAATTACAGGCTATATCTTGGGAAACAGTTTTGAATAAATACATACCTGTAAAATATTCTCCAAATTCTTGTTCTAATTTAATTGCTCGATCGTAGGTTTTCTTGGCTTGCTCCTCTGTAAGACGTTTATTCATTTCCCTAGAAACACAGAAGAAGTCATCAAGAAGTTTAGATTCTTAGTGGAGTTTGAATAAACTATTCAGATAGCTTTCTAAAAGATATGTTTGACTGAATAACAGAGATTGGTACAGGGTTGCAGGACTGAGATTGGTGCAAGAATCAAGAGCTGAAGTTCTCTGGTCTATTCATGGGCAGTTTCAGTGTTTTAAACTCAGTTTTGTTGTCATATAATAGAAACCTATATTTTCAAGCTTTCCCATGTCCATTTCCCATTTCTCCCCTAAATTTTTGTTATGGGGTCACCACCCTAAACTTCCAAACAAAATGAGGCCCAAACCTGGTAACTGCTAATTGAAATGTATGTGTGGCATCAAATCCCCCTGGGTTAGTCTGGTAACTAAGAGACCTTTGAGAGCTGAGCTATTCCTCAGGGTGCTCCTGCCTCATGAGTGGCAGCTATTTCAGGAATCTCCCAGTCTCCCAGGTCTGCAGCTGGCTTTCTTGGCTGAGGAAGACTTTCCAAACTGCTGAAATGGAAACTGGGTTTTGGCTTATGCTGGGGTCATGGCAGTGAAACCATGATTAAAGGCAGGATTCAGCACAGTGACACTCCTAGCTCCATAGCAGGAAGCCCGGAGTCATGATAAACCCCATCGGGAGCCCCAGAGAACCCAAGCACTGTCCTTCAGAAAGATTTCTTGATTCAGGTACAGATATGAGTTCCACATAATCATGAGAAATCAAACTGAGCCTTTTCATCAGGAAGAGTTGGTATGAGTTAGTCACTTGTGTTCTTCTCTTTTCTGGTCCTTTCCGAATAAATATATAGATTCCTAGTACAATGTGTCTTGTAAACTCTAAACTGCACAGAGTACCAATAAACTTAAAATGTAGACAATGCCAGTAACACTATATTATTGCAAATGTTTTGGTTTTGATGGAGCATTTCTGTTTCAACAGAGGCATTATTTAATAATTGTAAGAAATGATTTGTCTTGCCCAAACACGCTCAGTTGTTAATTCCACTGTATACTGTAGCTTGCAAAGAATTCAGCTCATACTCATTCAATGCCATACACATATATGCCTGAGGATATGCAAATACATTACCAGTAACAAGTAGACTTTGTTTGCTCTATCTTTTTTCATAGCATAGATTCATTTTTCTTAAAACGAGGGAAATTTTCTGAGGCAACTAGGAAAGCAGAGAGCATCCTGTATCCTACATAAACCTGATTTAATGCCTTGCACTAAATCTTATGATTATGTGGTAATGGACTGTATATAGTATGACATGTATGATGCATGTAGAAAATTATGTGCAAGATGATGCATAAAAAATGATCTATAAAATACACAGCAGTATGAACTTGCTACAGCTAACTCCTACCTAGTTTCTGAAAATTGCCATGGAAGTTGTCAAAGATACAAAAATGTATTTACAGAAATGACCCTAAAGTTGCCTGTCTGTATACTAATCATATAACTGGGAGCATTGCTTAAAAAAATCTCTCTGGAAGTACCAAGTCTATTGCCAGTGTAACCAGAAAGTAGATTTATAGAATACAAGATAACAAAGATTTATTTGAAAATTTATGACAATCGTTTGTGGATTTTATTCAGAGGTTTTGGATTAATGTATGCAAATCTGAGTCATGCTGCTAAATTTCTGATACTAGTAATTCTATTTCTTGGAAGGATTGCTATCTAACTGAGTTCAGGCAGACTTCTCATCAGCTATGCCTACTTGGACATGTCTTTAAGTGACTTAACCCAAACTCTGTCTTGGAGTGGGACCAAGCACTGCAAATTTGTATGCAAACTTAACATGTTATCACATATTAAGGACACTCAGCCAATATTCTAGTGCTAATAACATCCTCCTCCTTCCCAATTTATTTCTGGTAAACCTCTGAGAAGTCTCCTGAAGATCTTTGAAAAATCAAAGGAGATAATATCTATACAAGTATAAACAAGCCTTTAAAATAACAAATACTTGAAACAAGCAGAAATTTTAATTAGATTCAGAGAACATAGGTTTGCCTGTGGTGTAAAACCATGCTAGTTGTACTCATGCCTCTGCCAGTCCTGTGCCTTCAGGGGAGAGGATGGAGAGGGGGGAGGACGGTGATGTCCATTTGTCATGATGAATTAAAAGTGCTGTCAAATAACGATCCCCTCTAAATTTTTCTCTTCCAGACAGCGACCTGCGCAGCTGGTGAATTAAAATTGCTTGCAAAGACCTGTCCCTTCAGGCACCTTTCTGAGGGTTTTTCTCCTCTCCTGGTGAAGAGCTGACCCAGGCGGCCTCTTCGCTACTTCCAGCTTTCATCGCTGTGATGCCACCATCCGCACCCCTCTAAAGAGAGGCCGACTGAGAAGTGCCAGCAGGGACCCTTCTGGCCCTGACCCTTCCAACCTGTGTGGTGGAGTTAGAGGTGGGGAAGGAAGGGCAGGATGATGGAACAGGTCTTCCCAATCCACATTTTTTTTTGTCTGACATAGTTTTGCTTTGCTAGTGAACTAACTTTCAACTTGTTTATATGAGCAGGAGTAATAGTTTCAGCAGATAAATCTAGCATTACAAACAGATTTTATACTAGTATATCCCCTTCTCATTTAAGAATTGGAAGTTTTCTGTTGTGGTAGTTACATATATGAAATGAAACTGAGTGAACACAGTTTTACTGGTATAAAAGTGTCCTCTTTCTCTTCCCACAGAGCATTGGGATACCACACAAAACTTCTTCACAGCAAAATAATAGTATCCACTGGGAAGGGGTTATACCCATTCATCTATGTGCACCCTCAGACTATGCTGTTAAAACCCTTAACAAGGAGAAAGGGCTGCACAAACAAATTCCCATGAGAAAAATAAGTGTGCGGATTTACAGCACATCAGCTCATCAGTGGAAACTGCCCATGGTAAAAATGAGACAGCTTGACCCTCCATGGAAATGTGGAAATGTGCCCTGCATCTGCTAGGAGGCAGGAACATGTGCACAGCCTGCAAATGTGAAGTAGCCCCACACTGCAAATCCACTCCACATTTCGCAGCAGAGTGCATATTTGTTTAGCCACATCCTCACTGATTTAAGTTCATTACCAAATAAAATAAATGATTTTCATGAGCTCAGAATTATGTCGTTATTCTCAAGGCAGTTCTTAAAAGAGAATGATACCAGTTATATTAAAAGAGTTTTTATTTCTGTTACAGACTAATTTTGGGTGCTGTTTGATAAGATAAATGCACATTAGATACATTAAGTAGATAAAATGATTCCTTGTGGAAAGCAAGCTGCAGGGGATAAAGTAATTTAGAATGCCTGAATTCATTACTTTTTCTCATTTTTTTCAGGAGTAGTTGTATTGTGTTTACACAATTTGTTTATATAAGCCGTATTATTACAAAAAATCCCAAACCAGTGCTGATCTACAAGGACCCTTGCTGTCCCACAGAAGTTTGGAGTTTAATTAAGGATGTACTTTTTTTAACTTTAATTAAGTCTAATTAAGAGTGTCCTCAGCAGAACATTCATAGAATAAACAATTCAAAAGTCATATAACGAGTTTCACTTTCTTTGTCCCTACGGCACTGTTAACACTCATGCAGGTTTTAATTTAGAGAGTGAAGAATAGCCTAGTAATTTTTTATATATATCACTAAGGGAAGTTCTACTAACTCTGCATAATTTGTTTAGTCCTAAATAGAATACTAGCATTACTTTGGTTTAATAGCAGGATGACTGTCCTAATGTTTTGCATCTACATAGCACTTTTCATCCAATCTGCTCAAAGATTTGATATTCTTGCATCAAATGAACCAAGCCTTTATTTTATTCCTGCCTTTACAGTTGTATGTGATATACATGTATTTTCAGAGTAAGGGCCACATTTATTTACTTCCTTTTTTATCAAGATAGATGCAGTAATGGAAATACCTTATGGACAGGAAAACTGTAAGTTAAAACTTCTCTTCAATGATAATCAATGCAGAAGGTAGGCTATTAGACAACCCTGTCCATTCTAAACAGCAAAATAATTAGAATCTAACTGAACTGTGAGGCTGGAAGAAATATCAAAAAGTCATTCAACCCAGGATACCCAGTCTTTGGACAGGCTGGGGCTGTTTAAGCACTATATGCTGTGTGATTCCCTGTGATACACATGGGCATGCAACAGCCTCATTTCCAAAATGTCAGGGCTGGAAAGGATCCCGCTCCATCATGGGATGGGGCATGTCAGCAGTCTCCAGTTCTGTGATCCCATATTTGTGGGCATGCCTTCAACATAACCAGGTATGCATCTGTCATAGGAGGGGTGGATGCCTGCACTTAATTTTCTGGTGGGTAGATGTGGCATCACCAGGTGTTTGCAAAGCCTTTGGTGAGAGGAAAGCACAGAGTACCAAATTTTATCCCTATCACAGTAAATGAAGATAACTTCTTGCATTACCCTAGTTTCACATGGAAAATAATTGATTATAATAAATTTTAAAATGAACTTCAACCATTGTGGATATCATCATCTTATTTCCTGTTTGGCCTCCTCTCCTCTAGACCAGGTAACCCTCATTCTTCTTCTATTTCCAGGGTGCTATCCAGAACCCGGCACAGCGCCCCAGCTGAGGCCTCATTCACACCAAGTAAAACAACATAATTGTGTTTTGTGTCCCTACACAGCACTGATGTTAATAGAACCCAGACTGACAGCAGTCTTTTTTGCAAGAGCATTATCCCTCCATTCACAGTCCTGTGTGATCCACTACAACTGCCAGATGCTTTTCTGCAGTGCCATAGCTTAATTATTCCCTGCCTGTAGTCGTGCATTTCATTTTCTCTCCTTTTGTCTGTGTTGAATTTCATCCTACTGATTTTGCTTTGAATTTTAATCTTCTCCTCCAAAGTGCTTGCAAACTCTCTCAACCTTATGCTATTCACAAACTTTATAAAAGTACAGTCTAATTCAACGTTCAAGTGCTTCATGAAAACAGCAAGTAGTGCCAAATAGTGCCACAGCTCAAGAAATGCACTTGCAAGTCTTTTGTTTTCCTGCTAGTTTACCAGTGCCATTTTCAATGACTGCCTGAGAATGGCTGTGCTCGTGCTCTCTAGTAATTCCATCTGGACCATATTTCTCTAATCTGCTACTGAGAATGTCACATGGAGATGTGTCAAAACCCAGAATAAAAATGAAAATACATCACAAGTATTGATATAGACCCCATGAATGAAGGAAGTGAGATTGATTTGATTTGCTCTTGAAATATATTGGCTGCCTCTTATAACCTTTTTATCCTCCAGGTTCTTGTACCTTAGTTGCTTAACTGCTTGTTGGCTCCTAGGATTTTTCTGAGTATTGCAATTAGGTTCTTGGTCACAGTATGAAATTAGTGCCTTCCCTTTTCCTCTTTTAAGTGTTATTTTTGCCCCTCTCCAGTCCTTTAGGTCCTCACCTGTCCTCTTACGAATCTTGAAGTAAATAAAGGGCTGGCCTAAAACAGAACGTCTGACACAGGTTTACTCTGCTTGTACCCCCATGTATGCACTGTGACCAGACCCTACACCCCATAAGCACCCAAGGCTGGATGGGACAAGCAAGCCATGCCACATGATGCTGCAGAGGCCTTGCTAAATTCACTGCATGTGTATGGAAAAGTACACCAAGCACTGGCAGGTTGTCCTTTCGGGGCCCATCAAGGACAACTGCATGTTCCAAATGTGAAAGGTTCAAAGGCAGCTTTGGCTGGTTCCTCCGGGCTCCAGGGTGAATCTGACCACGCAGTGCACAGCTGAGGGCATACATGGAGGGTAAGTCTTCGCTATTCTTACCTCCTCTTGCTATTGATTTTACAGAACACACAAAATGTTGACTGGAGACCTGTGTTGTGCCATTTGAGACTGAAGAAAAACGCTTGAAGGGTTTTATACTTACATCAGCGGCTCCCATGATTTAGGCTTAATGAAGATAGCGATGGGATAGAGTTGTGCAACTTGCAATCGTTTAATAGCATTTCCTGACACATCGAGTATACAGTGCTTGCCCTGTTGGAAAGAGATGAGGATGTGTTTATTTTTGCAGCATTGGCTGCAGTTCAGCTGAAAGAAAGGAAGTAATTCTGCGACACAGGGCCCTGGAGCAGAGCCATTACTGACACACCAGGGAAGAGGGGTCCCGGGGCACACACTCCACTTCTCTGCAGTATTTCTTTTGCTTTGCTGCTAATATTAAGCACTATATTGAAGACATGGGAGCAGGCTATTTTTTTATTCTAGAGGTTTAACTGAGATGAACTTTGGGGGGCAGGCTGTTCTTCAGAAATAAGGAAAACTGATTAAAAAAAAATAAGATGTCTACATTCGTACTGGTTAAATCAGCTCATGTTTATGTCTAAGACTTCTTGTGCCACCTGAGGCATGTCATTTAATCTCTCTGTGCTTCATTTTTTGCCACTGAAAAAGTGAGATAAGTTTACTTATCTGTCTTATAGAGGGGTCTGCAATTTTGCAATTATTAGTGTTCAAAAAGAACTTCCTAAGTGCTGTCCCAATACTGTCCTGAGATAGCTTTACAAAAGCTATCTCAAAAAAAACCCTGGGCACTATATCTGTAGTATAGGTTTGTTGTTAGTCTCATTCTACAGGCAGAGAAGCTGAGAAACACAGAGGTTAAACATCTTGGTCCAAGCCACAGAAGAAACCTGCATCAGAGCTGGGACTGGAGCCAAGTCCAAAACCCTACCAGAGCAACCACTGAGAGCCTCTGAACTCCTCTGAACGGACCCCAAAGAAGGAAGGCTGTTTTGGGGCATACTTGAGGCACTGTGGCTGCATTCGTGAAGTCATGGCACTACATCTGGGTGCAGAAAGTGCCGGAATGCTGTCATTCAAAGTCAGTTTCTACTCATGGGGTCGTTGTAAAGCTAAAAATATTAGGTTACAATTTTGTGAATATTTTATATGTTGGCAGAATCATCATGTCTGAGATACAATGGGGCAACGAAACAGATCGTGTTGCATGGGCAATAAAACCAGTGCCTACCCTTTCTGCCACAAATCTCACAGACTGGACACTAGTTCCATATAGATTATCGTTGTACTGCCCAGCTTCTATAAATTTGTGCTCTTGGATATCCTTTTCCATTTGTTCTCTTGAAATGACAAAATGATAATCTCGCCCGTCCACTTCATAATCACGCTTTGGCCGTGTGGTATCTGCATGAAACAAAAGACAGAAAATCAAGAGGTCTATAAAACCATTTCATGCAAAATATCACAATTAAGGTTTGTTCAGCAGACAGTGCCGGGTCTGCTGTATGTGGAAGTGTTTCACATCTGGGAGTGGAGGGACCCTTTCAGGAGGAATACATACAAACCTCAAATACAAAACACATTCCACACTGTGAATCCAATCTTATTCTCCAATACAGTGATGCAAATGAATGACAATTCTGTCAATTTAATTCAACCTTAATTATAAGGTTGATTCTGGTCTCATCTCTAGCAGTTTTAAGCCGGTGGCACAGGCATCAGTATAAAACAAAGTAAGATTGCAATGAGAGGCCAAAATAAACACCGAACAAGCTTTAATGATCCAAACAATAAATAATCAGCTAAATCCAGGGTCCAATATTACTTTCAGATTAGATAGTCTAAATTCCACACAAATCATAAATTATTCCATATTTTTATCGGTTTCATTGACTAAATTGAAACATATTACCAGTCTTTCAGACTTTCATCTCATTTAAAAAGCTACAGAAAAAGTGATTTGTGAACTGAGCTTGTAATTAGAAGGTCCCCTGTGTAGCAAAATGCTGGAGCTTTTGAGACATTTAAATAGGAAAGATAATGCCAGGCTATGTTCGATGTCAGAGCATTGCTGATGAGTTGAGACAGCCTGGCACTGAGTCCAGCATTCCCACATCTAGGGGAGCTGCCATGAAAGAGAGACCTAGGAGCTTCTGACAGCAAAGGGGGCCCCTAGGTGAGCATGGACACCCTGGAGCAGTGGCACAACTGGCTCTGTCTCTCCTCCAGGCAGTCAGCTGATGGCTGTCACCTGCTTTGCTTGCAGAGATGGGTGCTGTGGTCCTGGATGGCTGAGAGAGGTTTGAAATGCACAAAAATTCTTCCCAGACCTTCACCATCTTTTTTGGTTTGTTCTTTGCCCCATTTCTGTCCCATGGGGAAGTCTGCTTTCCCAATTCAGTATCCTGATTTGGAATACTTTTCTTCTTTCCAAAGAGTGATGTTTCCAATGGGACTGAAACTCCAGTTTTTCACACAGCTCTGCAGAACATTACCTCAGAGGTGCAGCCTCTGCACAGGTCCTCTTTCTATCCAGTTCTAAAAATGGCTCTTGAGGAACACAATTACATAAGGACACTGCTTTCACAGCAATTCATGTTATGTGTTTCACCAAGGGATCTAACTTGGCTGCAGAATGAAGAATAAAATAGTACTTACGTGGTACACAAGACCCAAACTTATCAGGGAATTCAGATATCAAATCGTCATTGATCCGATCTTTCATAGGACCCAGAATGATAACTGGCCTGGTGTAGTTAACTGAACAACAGAAAGAAAAGCATATTTTGATTGCGTTACTGGAAATAACAGTAAATATTCCCAAAGATGCACTAACCTGAGTTGTTAACTATATGTATGAAGAGAAATCTCAGATATATGGTTTTTTTTGAAGAGTAATTTTTTTATTGCCATGGATACAGAAATTGGACCTAAGACTGCTTATTATGCAAAGTTCAGAGCCCTCTGATAGTGTCCGCACATGTAGGCAAAAGACTATTTGGTAGTATATATATTTGCTGTTGTTCAACAAAACGACTCTTAAATGCTCACAGATGGACTCTGTCATGAGGCACGGAAAGGAGACAGGATCCATTTTATTTCTTCTCAGTTATATGAGCGCATCCGCAATTAAATCAGGTGGGTTGTGCTACCATAACAGAGAACATTTTCAGTTTGCATTGCTGTAGGTTGATCTATCCTGGCTGAGGCACATAACTCATGAGAAGGAAAGTAATAAATGCCTCCCATGTAACAACGATGCAGCAAATCTAAAAAATCTGCATCAATATTTTGCAGACTATTTAATGTATTTATTAGTAAAGGCCATTAGAATATAGTGGGGAGAGTCCTGGGTACATTAGGAAATGGGAGCTAGCAAGAGAGACCCTCACATACATTTCTCATTTATGCAGCAGCCAAAGCAGCCAAGGAAAAAGAGCCACAGAGAATCTGGGGCCAGCACAACAATGCTTATGTCTCTTCTGGTGCCCAAAATGTAAAATGAAAAATTTAAGCAATAGTGGCAGAAAAGCAGATGAAACTTACTTTCCTGCCTTGTGACAGGTTCATAAGAAAGGATGCAGTCTTCTTGGCCTCCTGATTAGAGAAGAAAGAGAAGAGATTGAAGCTGACAAGCAACAGTTCAAATGCTAAAATTTGATAAAATGCTTCATATACAGGCAGAACAGGTTCAACATTTCTTTCTGGCAATGCTCTCACCTGAACCATTCCAAAATCCCTAATAACTGTAAGGTTCAGAGACCTCTTTTTCTCCTTCCCCTCCCTCCCTTGCCACATATTTAGTTTCTCTGTGCTGAAATGGGGCTTTCTTCAGTCATACAGAATAGTTGTAGCAATGGCAATAAGGCTTCATTTATTGATTTAATAGCAAGGCTGTTTACAAGGATATTGCAGAAATTTAAGAAGCAATTCTTTTGCTTGCCCAATTATTCAGGCCTTAATATGCTGCTGCAGGGCAAATCCACAGGCTAAGTTGAACAATGCTCATCGTTAGAATAAATACATTTTGGCTGATCACCCTTCTTCTGTGCATAAAGCCCACAGTCTAGTTAATTCACAGCCTGGTATCTAGGTATAAGCTGTTTTCTGACCCCTGCCCTTTCTCTGAACAGGAATGTCACAGCATCATATTTTATGTACTTATCCTCACTCCACTCCTGTTAGCCAGAGGAGTGTTGTTACCTCCCCAAGGCATTTAGGGAAATAAAGCAGAGAAATCTGTCACAAGAAAAAAGTGGTATTATATAGAACAGAAGCTTGGTCCAGGCTTACAGCCTTGATGCATCATTTTCCTCTCCTCTTTGAGAGGGCAAGAGGAGCAGGGGGAGGATTCTTCAACCTACTGCATGAAAAATTTATGTGCATTTCTCTTTCTGGGTCATTGCCGTATACTAAGTATCACATAAGGACTCTGGCAGGTTCTAAATATGACTTAGGCTGAGCAAAGTTTAAAACCATGATTCTATTTTTACTTAGTTTAGCACTTATCTCTGAGAAGACCTACACTTGGGACTTTGCTTAATAGAGCAATTCAGGTACTATAGAAGAAAGGGTGCCATGATGGGTAGAGGGTTTTTGCAAAATAGACAGGGTCACCTTCATTTTACGTGCTTGCACGCACATGAGTCCTTGTTCCATTATTCTGGCTGGCTCCACCAAACCAACATGTGCACATGCCGGGGAAGGGTGTTGCCTGGTGCCTTGTTGGGCATTAGGGGTAGGATTTACTTGAAGGGGGATGCAGCTCGCCCTGAAGTAGACTGACTAGTTAACTGACTGGTTAGCTGGTTAGCTGAATCACTCCCTAGGCACCACTAATGGTATTGATAAGACTTTTAATGAATGCAGTGGCAGCTCAGATATGTAGCTCGCAAGTAGGCATCAAAATTTTGGTGGTTTAGTCTTTAATGGACTCCCACCACATGAATCCAATCTGTATGAGGATATTTTTCATAATTTATCATCAACAGCTGTGAGAAATGTGTAAGAAAGCCTTTCAAGTAAAAAGAATATTGTAATTAAGGACTAAGACAGAATAAGCAAATAAACATGTACTAGAGATGTTAGGAGAGAGGGAGAACAAAAAGGACCAACTCCAAACTAGTTGTGGTGCTGAAGCAGCTAATCAGAAAACACCATTTTTAATAAAAGAAAGAGAACAGACAGCTTTTCAGGGCAAGGCAACATAACATGTGAAGACTATGGAAAATGGATTTTGCTTTTTTTTGGGTAAATGTTCAATACTGTAATCACTTGCTTAACTTTGACTCTTTGCAAAATTAAGAACCTAGGGTTATCACACTAGATTTCATGCATCAGATTTATATTTTTTTCTGGAAAGTCTTGGGGTGATAGAAAAAACTCAGGATATCCCATTCCCCTGTGGATGAAACAATTCACTCTCCAGGCTGGATGAGGATGCTCCTGCACTGCCTGCCCTCTCCAGCCCTGAGGAGCTATGGAAACACTTTTCAACAACCTGAGAAAGCCATTTTTGGGATGGGTGATGAAACCACCATGTGCTAAGCAAGTGTAGGGGAGCCTGTTTGCAGGAATACAATGTATAAGCTTGCGAATACTTGTTTCAATGGCATACAAATCTGCAGAAGGCGATTCATTTAATCAGATTTCAGAAACCTGGATTGTGAGTGTTTATGTCTGAGATAGTGCCCTTTAGTGTCAATGGGTGCCGACAAATAGGCAAGTACTTATTCGAAGACGTGATTCATCTGACCTATTTTAGATGCCTGCTCCGGGATGAGAGGGAAAGGCAGAAACGGCTGTTTGTCTCCATTGTCCTATAAAGGCATCTAAACAGCAAGGTCAGCTCAGACATCTGCATTTGGACAGGTTAAGTGACAGTGACAAGGACAACTGAAGGAAAGAGCCAATAACTGTGACACACTATTTAAAAATTTCTCTGTGGGCTAACATTGGCGGAGGCATAGAATTACAACCAACAGAGATAAGCAAGCACAAGTTTTACCTTCTTTTGCCCCGTCCATGCAAGAGGTGCACACTTATTAAAGCTGTCATTACATCTTTTGCTGGCAATATTGTCAGAGAATGTGTTATGGAGACAAAAGAGCCTGTCATTTCACAGAAGTCTTGTGAAACTGTGGCCAGTCTGCAGTCTGTGGAAAAACTCCAGTCCACTTAAGCTGTGCCAAAATTAAGCCATTAGAAAGGGCTGAAGCATGTAAGCAGAAACTTTGAGTCTGACTGTGATACACAGGGACTTGAACATAGACATCTTCCTCAGGCTCTTTCACATTAGGTTTCAGACGTATTGGAGATGTGATTTTGATAGGAGTCCACACCATCTCCCCTACTTTACTTTTCTGGAACAAGGGCTCAGGAAGCTCAAGTTCTTATGTGAACTAAAAGCCTTCCAGGTGCTGTCCAGACAAATTCTTGAAAGTCTTCAAATGCTAATATGCATGTTAACTGCAAATCTTCAATGGTCAGTACTGCATGGCTTTGAATTAGTCCATAAAGTATTATGTGTAATGAAGAGCTCTGGAGTCAATCAATAACAGAATTGCTATAACCTTGCAATATCTTTGAGGTATGGGACACTGAAATTCAGCAGCACATAGGCTTTTATTTTATTTTATTTTACATTTGACCAAGCCTCATTTACTGCCCCCATTAATGGCTTAATTAGCACAGGTTAGCTGTGTTGATCTGGAAAAACTTTGCAAAAATTACTAGACAAAACCAAAATCAAAACAAAAAACCTTTCTGTAGAATTTTGGAATTATTCCTTGTACCTTAGTAAAATTCCATTAGGTAGAAAAGAAAAGAAAAGAAATGAGAAGAAAGTAAAATGAAACTTTCCTAAATCTATGAACTTGTGAGTGAAATTAAGAGAGGTCTTTCACTTTCTTAAGATCCCTATGGCTCCAGCTCCCTTCCTTCTTGGCTTGCCTGTTAGTGAGTTCGAGTCCTCAGGAAGAGAAGAATAACCTCAAGTTTGTTATAACTCATACCTTCTAAGAACTGGGCACTGAAGTCCTGAAACATAACAAATGAGTTTCATAAGTACTACTCATTTTGTCTTTTTAACTGATTTTATGGTGTTTCAGAAGGTAGCACTGAATGGATTTAAGGTGGTACCTCTGTTTTCCCTTTCTTTCTGGCTAGATGGCAGAAAAAGTGTTTGAAAGGCTGGAAACCATTGTTTCAGTGCAGAACTGGCACATTTTAGGCATTTTTCTTGAAACTCATAAAAAGGCCCCTTTTCCTGTTGTCCCACCAGAGCATCTGGAGCTTTCACAGTGCTTCATGCAGCATGTGAGTAATGGTGCAGGAGGGCTGCTGTGAGATGCCATGGGGCAGTGCTATGGCCACACACATGCTACCTCGTGAAGCTCCACATTTGAAGCCTTCTGCAAAGCGGCTTCCCTTATGCTGCAGTCCAACCCTGCAGCCTTCCTCCCACAATTTGGGAGAATGTGAGGTCCAGCATACAGGAGGGCAACCACCTTGTAATCTGTTGCATCAAACGCCCATCCTCATCATGCATCTCATATACTGGGAATCCATGGATTTGGGCATCGTGTTAATGTCTATGAATGAAAAAATCTGTAAAATGATCTAGGACAGTGAATTAAGAAAAAGAGTAATACTTACAGAGACAGCTAAAAGAAATGAGTTATACACTTAAAAAAATCAAAGGGAATTTCTAGGTTCATGGAAATTGCTGGATTAATCGTGGTGGTCATCATCAGTATTTTTGCAAAGTACATGCAGATAAGCCATATTTATTTTAATTTTGAGCCTTGTCCTGAATTTTGTTGCTTAACTGGATCTAAAATCAAAGATGGCTTATTTTTCGGTCTCCATCCATTTTGGTTTTGGGCTACTGCATGGATTACCTGAGTTAGATTTGCAATATCCCAGACAACTCAATTTCTGGCTTGTTTCATCTCCACAGTCTGCACTGGACAGTCAATAACTTAACCTCTATTTGGCTCAAAATCCCTCCCTGGATCTCTATTTATGTGAGTAAGCAAATGACTTTCGGAAATATGACAACAGGTACGAAGCACCAGAATTAGAGGCAAATCCAATACATAAAAAGATCATCAGTAATCTGAGAATGAATTTGTGACTGAAAAGTGGTCTATCAGCGCTATATGTCTAAGATCAATACAGTTTGTGAGAACTTCAATACTTGTGCAAATCTAAACGTGCCTGAATAATATAATAATCCTTGGGAGTGTAAGAGCAAATTTAAGTGTCCAATTAATCGCTGCCCTAACGGAATCATAATGACTCCTTTAACGTTGTTCTGAGTCTACATCTCTCATTACAGGAATGACTTGCTGACCAAGTACAGAGGGTGAAAATTTTGGTTTCTAGCACTTTTTTTTATTTCTAACTTTGAGTCATGTATTGCCTCTTCAGGTAATTGGTGCAATCACAACCAATTATGCAATTAGACTAAATAGATGTGGTAATGTGTGTGTAATTTTGATGAGAGCTGTAAAAACCTTTACTGAACTATGCGTAAGAGTGTTAGCAGACATATGCATTGGAGAGACTTAAAATTCATGGCCATTATGAAAATCATGTTTTGGAAAATAAGAACTGATGAGTCCACAGTTAAAATATGTTCCTGCAAGCTTATTTTGAAAAAGAAATCAGAACATTTTAAGTTACAGAGCTCAAAAGAAACACTTTCAATTTTTGTTTGATTGTCTAGTTCATAGGTAAGTCAAAGTTGGCTGCCTGCATACTTGTGACAACAAGAACAACTTTCTGCTAGACCAGGACTTTACATATTTCTCTGTAAACTTGATTTTACTGCTGAGAGCAGGTGAAAATCAACTGACATGGTCATAGCCTTCACATTATTATGGCTAGTGTGATGCAGTAGCAGCTGTGTGGTAACTCAGCCCCATTTAGATCAGGCCAACATCTGTTTCTGGCTCCAAAGTACTTTTTTTTTTTTTTTTTTTTTTTTTTATAATGGGCCAGATTCTGCTGTCAAATGTATTTGTAGTTCCCTTGAAGTTAATGGAGCCGAAGGTTATGTGCTGGAATAAGGAAAATTATCTGCGGTGATTTGGAGTGGCCACCATCTCTCCTTCCTGAAGACAAGGATAGCGTGGGTGTTCACGACCAAGCAATTTGCTTGAGCTACTATACAGCCAGCACGGACATCCTTAGGACAACATTCACCTGGTCTGTTTTAGATGTTGGCATAAGGATGGAAAAAAACTTCTCTCAGAAAATCTCTCCCTCTCTTCATTAAAGAGAACCAGGTGTAAGAAACCTGCGAGGGTGATGCTTGTATTTCAGGGATCTATACTGGTCAAGGGAATCCACTTTTGGTCCCAGGCCTTCCTCTCATTACAAACTCAGTGAGGAGAGTGCCAGCAAAAGAAATCAGGTTTACTCCCTGGAACAGCTTTGTTGCTAAGGAGTTCTTCAAGAATTTTCTGTTGAGACCATGTAGGGGGATTTTCAATTAAATTATTATTTTGAAATTAAACATATCTGACTTCTATGGATCTTTACTTTTAACCCCCAAACCCCAGACACAAGCAATGGAATACTTCAGCCAAATACTGAAATATTTTAGCATATTTTTCTAAATAAAAATGAATACATCAGAATTTCTCCCAGAAAAATCCCAGTCTATTTGAAACTCCTTCTATTAATCACTGTTCAGAGCATAGCCTGGACAGCTCTCAGAAACCTTCATTGTCACTTTCTGTAGCTGTACCCCTGTTTTGGAATGGTTCTAGGGATGATCAAGTAACAAAGATTTCAACACTAGTTGCTTTCAACTGAATGCTCATCATGAGAAGCAAGAGTTAGAAAAAAGTGTTAAAACAATAGCCAGAGACCCACTAGAAAAAATGCAGAACACTTCACTGGATTCCAACGGGCCTGTTTTTATAGGGGCAAATATGAAAGTCTGCAGGAGAACGTGTCACTTGCTAGTTGTTTCCCTTTCTTACTCACATATTTCTTTGTGCTGGCCAATGTGTGAATTGCTGATTTCTCACAATTCAGAGAACAGTAGGGCAGAAAACCCTTTTTCTTCCTGCTCCTCTGCTTGGAGAACAGGAAAGAAAACAGGCACTGTGATAAGGTCACAATCCCATGCAGAAACATGAGCTCTCCAGCAGTTTTCTATTTGATCCCCATGAATTTTCAGCTTATTCTTTTCTCCTCTTAGTATGTCCTACTTCACCAGTGGATAGAGCTATGGCTAGATGAATTTGCAAGTCTGCATACACAGTGGTCCTGGTAAAAAAACTTGTAGTTTTTCTCCTTGAGCACACAAATTCTCCTCAAAATGGCACTGGCATCATGCTGGAAAATGTCTTTGCTACATGGCTGGCTCCAAATGGAGTTAAACTAAACTCAGTTCTGCAGCGGTGACTGGTGTTGGGCCTGGTTCCCAGCTATCCAGATGCAAACAAGAAGAGCAGAAATAATAACTGTGTGCTGTCTCATTCCATCAGGAATAAACTTTTCCCAGCACACCTGTTTTTTTTTTTTTAACTTTCATTAAAAATAAATAAACTGGAAGACAGTGAGGAACATGTCTATATGACTGAAATGTTCACAGATAGTTCAGATAACTACCGTTCTGATATGAGCATTATGGGGAGGCTTGTATTGCACAGAATCCTCTCCCAACAGTTCCACAAGGTCAGAAAAACAGAGTGAAGTAAGACAACTTCTTCATGGAAGACCCCATCTCTGTTATCTCCACACCCTCATAATTTGTTGACTGCTTTCTTTGACCATCCTCCTTTTGCTTTTCTCCATTTTCTGATTCTTCTCTGCTCCTGAGCCATAATTTTTCTTGAGGAGTTTTGCTGGAAGGAGCTGTGTGACAGGACATACTGCTGACATAAGGTAGCATGGAGATCCAGAGAGTAAATGACTGCACTAAGGAGGGCTGCAAGTCCTCACAGGAGATATGGTCATATACCATGGCCACTTAGTAATTGTACTCACAGTCAGGCTCCAGCTGACATGCCAGTGTGGCCATCCGAAACAATCATTTACAAAAGCTGGCAACCACAGTTGCTGTTGCCCAAGGCCATGCCTCCAAATGTCTTGTCAGCACATACCAATGAATCGTTTGCAAATGAAAATAGGCTCTTTGGGCACAAACTCCTAGACTACAGAGGCACTTTCACTTGGCGTAACCTAAGATTGGCTTCCCCTGCTGCTAAATGACATGGCTGTCCCGTGGACAGAGAAGGGAGCCTGCCTGCATCTCCTTGGAAGAGAACACCTGCCTTGGGGAGCTGCTACCCCAAAACTCCTTTCCCTTCCAAGCATCCGTGTCCTAGCTAACTACCCCGAAGTATTTCCATCCCCTTTCTTGCACCTCAAAACATGTATTTTGTTTCAAGCTATTGCATAGCCAACAGGGAACTAGCTCCCTAGCCTTTCTTATGATGTGGTTTTGGAACTAGCTTTTCTGGACCTGCTCCAAAGGTTAGGCTACAACTGGGAGCCCCTGTTCAAGTCTCCCATTTGTGACTGTTCACCCAGCACTGGATATATGCTCAGTCACCAGCCTAGGTTCCCTCCTGGGTGTTTATGTGCTCACTCTCAAATAAACACACATAGAGGAGATTTGACTCATGAAACTTTTGCAAATTTAACCTATCAAGTTGTTCATGATCACAAAGTCAGTCTGGGGAAGAAGCATCTTATATTTCAAACATAAAATTCTTCTTTCCTCTCCAGTAGAGGACACAGAAAAAATTCAAGAGGTTCAGAATTGGATCTCAGCAGTTCAAACGTGCCTACAATTTTCTTGTGCCTCTGGCAATTGCTTTTCAAGGAAACCTTGGCAATACAAGAGAATAAAAACTAATTTACCATTTCTGAATTGTATACAAATAGCTGTTTTGCTGAAAAAAAGTGTTTATTAACAGAGCTCAACTGCTATGCACTCTATCTGAGGCTAGAAAGTATGAGGTACAATACTAATGGTTACCTGAATGTAGGCGGGTACTTAGCACAAGTGCTGAGTGACTGGTGGAAAACTCGATTTGCTAAGCAAATGGCTTGACACAATTAAACAACTGGTGATTTGGTAAGCAATCTATCTTTTTAAATACCTCTTCTTACATTTCAGCTACTTTAATGCCTTGTTTTTTGCTTTTCAACACTTCCATAAAAAAAATTACAGTGGTTGGTATTTTTTTTAAGTATTACTAATACAAAACTTGCAATCTGTCACTATATGATCACATAGAGTCTATAATTCCAACCAGGTCACGTTGCGGGGCTGGGACCTTCGTTTGTAGGGAATCAGTGACATTCGCTGGCAGTGCCCAAGGGGTGGAGGTCTATCTTACCTTTTTTGAAGACTTCAATATACACTTAGGAAACCTGTGCCCCCAAAATGAAGGGCTCAGCAGAGCTTTTGGAGCTATTTATTAGCTGTTCAAACAGACATGCAGAAATACAAGTAAAAATTGTGACTTTGTAAAGAGGATGTCTTTTTGCAGATTTGGCTGCAGTTTTGAGTAATTTTTCTCATAAAAGGGCATCAAGAAATTGTCCCCTCCCTGCTGAGATAAACTTCATGTCACTAAACCAAATAATCTTAATTTTCACAGCTTATACAGAGCCAGGTTTGGTTTTACATCCCAGAACGCATCCCAAATAACAACTTTCTTCGTTGTTCTTATACAGGTTGCCAGCTGTCTTTTATAGCTTTGTACTCGAAATATGGTTGTAAATTGAAATTCCAAGCCATTTGCTCCAACCGTCTTTTTAACATTAACAAAAGAATAGCCAGAAGAGAAACAAAATAAAAGAAACAAACAGAACAAGCAATGCAAAGTAAAAGGACTCTAACGAAAGCAGTAACTTACTGTAGCTACTTTCACTATCGCTGGCATTAGAAGAAACATGTTCTGCAAGAACAGTACAGCAAATTAAGAACATAACCAAGCACCACAAAGCTGCAGGAACTTAAAAGAACTGCCACAGTCATGCAAAGGTAGTTGTGCGGAGTGGAAATAAAATCTGTACAGGGGCATCACCTGAAAATCTTAGATAATTTACACAGTTAAAATGAAAGCTTTTTCTCTTGTGGCATTTCAGAAAGGGATTATATGTGATAGCTAGTAATATGCATTATGGCAAAGCCGCTTCTAGTTCTTGATGAAACAGTTAGTGACATCTCAGATAGCTTAATTTCAAAATACAATATGGTCAACTTGCACCTCACTGGACTTCTTGACTAATTTCATGAAACCTGAGTGTCTGGTTATATTATTCTGCACTGTGAATAAAGTGCATCATTAAGGCATTGGAACTATTTCTGCTAAACTTAAAGAGTTCTAACTCTTGCTACTGTCATTAACTGCTGTGCTGTCTCAGAAGGTTAACAAATTAACATGAAAATAGTTTTCGTACCAAATATTGTAACTATGTTTATTTTAACCCATCCAGAAAAAGACAAAGCCAATGAGAAAACTAAAAAAAGGAAGAAACCCTTTTTCCAAAATTGTCTAGCTTCAGGATTTGAGCTAGAGCAGGAAAATCTTTGCCAGATCAGTCTGGATGGATAAATAGGAATGAAGGAATTATCGTGATGGGTGAGAATTGTGATTTGACAAGTCTGGTGTCTATATCACATTATTTAAAGAAAGGCAAAATCTATATCATGTGAGGTGGTTGCTCCCAAGCTGCAGTCAGCATATCATTTATGGTCACTCAGGCTGCAATACATGGTCTTCAAGTGGTCCACAGAACCACATTAAGCAGTGGTATTGATAGTATCTTTGACAGAAAAGATGATACATTTGTGACTGAAAGACCATTTTTGAGAACCAACACTTCTGAACTGCACTAGGACTTTTAGAAATCAATAGTAAAATGGATATATAGTAGGGAGTCACTTGGGTTAGTGAGAATGAGATGCTGGTGGTTGAACAGGCAAACGGTGCAAATAAGTCACCTTCTGACAAACACAAGGAGCCAGAATTGGCCTAATATTTGTCATTAATCCACTTGGTAGATTTGGCTGTGGGTGACCAACAACACCCACCTGTAACAGCCTCAAAACCTTCCCAGTGAAAGAAGGAAACTCACAAAAGCCAAGAATGCCCAGGGATGCCCAGAGTAGAGCCTGTGCTGATGTCCTGCAGAGTGAGTACGGGAATTATGGAAAAGACTGTGCAATCCTTGCAAAGCACTGCAATTCCCCCACATACAAGTCTAATAACTGGAATTTATACAGTGGGATTGATGGGGCTATTCCAGCAGCAGAAATGAGGGGGGATGACCTCTGGTAAGACTAATAATGGCACACTTTGGTCTGGGGCTTAGTGAAAAGATTAAAAAAGTAAAGCTTACATTTTGAGCAAAATGGTATATTTACTTTTGGACATTTAATAGCAAGTTAACAAGGCCTGCATCAAGCCATTATGCTATAGAGGACCCTGAAGGTCTTTTTGAAACAAGAGTAGATATCCTCTCTAATAAGAAACATCATTAAAAATATATTTCAGTTTAATATTAGTGAAAGTGGGATGGGCCTGGAATGTCTAGAGGTGTGCCAATAATTGAAAGCTAGATATAATATTAATAGAGAAACTAGAGCCTATATAATACCTCTGTGCTACTTTTCCCTTAGCAATTAGTTTGCAGAGTTTAGTTTTCTCCTTTGAAATGGCTGGGTGTTATGGGGATTTGTTTTTTTAAGGAGGGCTTATAAAATCAGAAATATTCTACTTGTCTTTAGGCAGAGAAGGATACACATGTGCTGTTAATGTGATGCTAAGGCACTTTCCTTAAAGCATTCACTAACAGGCTGGTTAAAATTCTAGTGGCAGTGACATTTCCTGCCTATCACAGAAAATTAGTCTCATAGAACTGTTCTTTGTCCAGGAGATGAAGCTTTCATCTTTAACTGGTGAACTACTGTGTGACTTAAAATTAAATCATTAAAATGTCCCTTCAAAAAATCAATCAGGAACTGAATAATGTCTAAAATTGTGTGCATGAGTGTGCATTTCTATAATTCAAAAACATGTACAAAACAGTACGTGATGCAATGGCAACATTCACATACATTTTCCTTCAGTTGCATGGTACTTAAGAAAAAGCATAAGAACTGAAGAAAGAAGCAGCCAAACACATGCAAGTAGTATTCTGTTTATAGTATTTATCTTCTGTTTAAAGTATTTCGCTCAGAATATAGCATATAATGTAGCTATTAATATAGAAATCAGCTGCAAATATTTCACGCTATACAATTTCTCTGGTCTAACTATCGAGGAAATAGAATTATTTCTGAAAAGTTATCTGATGTGATACCAAATCTTGAGACAGGAGTACTGCATCAGAGAAAGAAATTGGTTAAGGTTGCATGACAGAGAATAAGTTGCTAATGGTGAAAAGCATCAAAAATTAGCTTTGGAGAAGCCATGTCTTCTCTCGCCTGCAAAAGGCTTCTTCCATTAACAAATACTAATCTAAAATCCAGCAAAGTAACAAACACTCCCATGCAAAAAGCTGAAAATGCAGAAGCAACAGCATAAAATAATTTTCTACTGATCTCCTCAGGATGTGATTAAGTTAAAATGTTTAACCTTCCCTTCAGATGGAGAGGGATTGTTATTGAAAAGTACCGTCTAGGCAGCAAAACAAGTTCTAGGTATGCTACTCTACAGAACTGCCATGATGGGAACAATAACATACTGTCAGAAACAAAAGGTGTTATTACAAAAGAAGTATCTGCTTGATACATTGTATGTTATTTAATATTGTCATGCAGAACAAAACAATTGAAACATTTTTTAATGCATTCACAGCTGGGTAACAAATAAAACTCTATCTTGTGCATGCTAGGAGTGGAGGGTCCTCAGAGAAGGAACAAAAGCCAAAACAAAACAAAACAAAAAAAATTTACAGTGACCATTCCTGGGAACTTACTCAGAGTCTTTGTTCCATAACCGTCGTCACCTAATCCGGGGATGTCCTGCACGGAAGTCCCCAGAGAGAGCAATGAGAAAGGAAGAACAGCCGCAGAAGAGGAAGGAAGAAGTCAGTGGAGTTGAAATGGATACTACCATGACTGACCATGTTGATTGGGCAATCTGGATCCCTGCTTTTTCTCTCTGAAACAACTTCAACCCACAGTCTATGGGAATGCAGCCAATGAAAGAGCCAGTGACCATGATATATAGCTTTTGTAGCTGTGACGAAGAAGGAACAACCCAAAAAATAAAGTCCAGAAACAATCCTCCCCGGAGAAATTTATAAGGAGAGAGTTATTAAGGGAAAAAGGTTTAAATTATCTGGGCTTGGAACGAGCATATATTTTAAAAATGCTGGTTCTGAAGCAAGCAGTGAATGCCCCGGGGGGGGGCAGGGGTGGTGCACATTCCAAGATCTGATTTTCTTCTTTAAACTGTTAGTACAGATACTTCAGTTTATTGTTAAACTTTCAGTGAAAGTGTCCAAGACAATCAACTTGGAGAAAGTCAGAGGCAAAAGAGAAATTAGAATAGATGTTTTTAAACGTAATAATTTAATGTGATATTCTAAAAGAAATCATATTTGCATTATTTTGAGTCAGTTCTGATCTGGGAATATTTAATCAGAGACAAGTTTGGATTTATGACAAGTGCCACAGCAATTTTAGAAAGCCACATTTTTTATGAATGGAAAGAAAAGGTCTCCCAAAAGCTAAGGTCACTGTTTTATTCTTTCGAAAAAGATGTTTTCAGGGAAGGAAGGACCAGCTGGATCCAAATTGCAGTCACACATTGGTCACAGTAGTAATACCTTGCCTGCCTGCCTGCGAGGTATATTTACCTAGATGTGTGGGATACTGATATCATGCGTGTCACCCTTTTTTTTTGTGCTGCATGTGACATCGTCTCCAAGAGGTTACTTACGTTCTGGATCACTTGTTTCCTGCTCACTCTGCTCCTTGCTCTTGTAGAATGGGAATTTTCGTGAAAAGATGAAGTTCTTTTTACGCTTGTCATTGAATGACTGTGAAGGAGAAAAGGCATGGGGCAAAAACAGGGACGTCTAATTGTTGTCACACTCATGCTGACAAAACAACTAGTTTGTAAAAGTGGAGAGAACTGTAGTGACTCAAATTAGCCCAAACCAAGTGGCTAGGAAGGATCACAAGTGGTTGCAGTGAGGTCTGCAGGTTCACGGCAAAGCCCCTGAAGACTACATCAATTTGATTACAGAGGCAGCAAATCACAAACTTTGGCTCCGTATTTCAAAACTGTCATGTCTGGGTTGTTCAGGTAAGGAGCTACAGACGATTCAGCATGCTTTGACATCAAGCCACTCATCTTTAGTCATAGCAAACTGTGCACAGAATTAATTAACTGGCTAAAAAAGAAAAGGCTGCAAAGAAAAAAGAGGAAGCCTGCAATTTATTTCTAGAAGATGTGTGAATTCAGCTCGGTGCCAATTAAAATCAAATATTTGTTTCCAGTAACTGTTACTACTTTCATAGTATATTATTTATCCTCTAAACAGGCAACTTATTAGGTGTGTTTTAATGCTTTCTTTCACATAATTAAAAAAAATACTCTGTTTTATTTTACACTTTTTACTCATTAAGTTCTGCTGGATATCCTCTCAGTTTCATGTAACTTAGACATTAGATTCTGCTGATAAACAGTATTTCATTGCATATTAAGCATTAAGCAACATATAAAGTTTAAGTTCTTTAAAGGAGGAGTTAACATGAAATCAAATGTTATGTAATAAAACCATTCGCTTTTATATGCAGTTGTAAGGGTTCATGGCACTGTATAATGTAAAAGCAGGGTATGCCTGCTTGGCACCATCTATTTCAGATGCTAAATGAGGAATTAGGGCCCCTGTACAGTCAATTGAAAGAAGCCGGCAATTCCAGAGGGCACCTATGGGAGCGGTAGACAGCTCCCGACTGCTGTGATCCACGTTGTCTGTTGGACCATGTCCTGCATGGTTTCCTATACTGGACGTAAGCAAAGCCCAGATTCCTGGCTTTGCACCCCATCACCCCCAAAAGAGCAGAGATCTTCTCAATTCATTTAATGAAGCAACCCCTTGTATTTGTGGTCGTCTGAACAAAAATATAGCTGTTATTAGGTTCCAAATCCGAAATGGAAGAGTTTTGGGTTTGAGAATATAATTTGTTTTCTTACATTTTGGAAGCACAGCATAAAATGTGTTTTGGAATGTGACAAATTTCTGAAAGATGAGAAGTTAAAAGGCTTAGGTATTGAAATAATCTATTAAAATATTTATCTACTTGTGTCACGAAAGTTTCATGCCACTTTTACATTTCAAGCATATTTAAACTTTAGTAACTGAAAACAAAGGAAAAAATGCACATGTAGAATAAATGATCCATGAGCATCTCTCAGAGTATGTAAACATTCAATTTGAAATTAATGTGGAGGTCATGCACAAATAATTCAGACCGCATGCCATTTCAAAACAAAGCAAATATGAAAGAAAGCCAGAGGGGGGAAAAATATGGGTATGAAAGATTAAAGTAATCTGTGTATGAAAAGAGGACCCACATGCACATTACATTATTTTAATGACCTAAAGGATATAGTTAAAGTAAAATGTGTTTTCTGTGATCATTTCTTTTATCTTTCCAAAGCAAGGAATGCAACGTGTTAACATTTCCCAATTTATGAAAATGTTGTTTCTCATGATTCATCTGAATTTGATATAAGAATACTATAGGCATTAAACTTTTAAAGGAAAAAAAATTATACACACAACAACACCTCAAAAACAAAGGGATTTTAAAATGACAATCACTTCATTACCAAATGCCATTTCACTTTGGAATTAAAGAGAATGTTATCAAATTAATATATAAATATGCTGTGTTTCACAGAGATTCTAAAACAAAGAACCACTTACAAGTATTCTCTTTAAAAAAAATTTTCCCCAACAGCCTATAGCAGAAACTTCAAAAAATCTATTTGACCTGGAAAAACATTTTTTTCAAGCTTACGCATGATCTAACAATATATTCCAAATTAGATACATATAGTACAGCATTATATAAACTTTTTCTCCTTTTTCAATTTCAGTTGGGTTGGCTTTTTAAAAAACTACTGTTCCGCTTCAGTTTAGACAATGAAAAGCTGGTAATTGGTAATAGGTGACTACTATGTCTAACTGTCCTGTCATTTATACCAGCAAAAAAAGCTTATTCCTAAAATACATCTGGCACTTTATTTATTAATATCTTATGCAGGTCAAACATATTTATGTATGTGCCAAAATTTCTATAGATTAATCGGTGGGCACTGATTCATGTTAATTGTCATATATATACTACCATAATATAGTCATATGGATATTTAAAATAATAAAAAAAAACAGTAAAATATTATAAAGGACTAAACTGGATCTGATCCTGTGAACTTACTGAAATCATTAGGCCTTACTATTAACTTAATGGACTTACTATGCATTTATTTTATTGCACATTGAATGCATGATGCTTCACAAATCTTGATTTTGTTTTGCATCCAATATAAATATGATTAGAATCAGGCTGATGGTCTCCACCTGAAGGATATGAAATCCTGCCGACACCCAGCAAAACAGTTCTTACAAGTACCACGAAATTTGTCTGTAATCTATAGTGGCATTGGCAAAGCCAAAACCTTTTCTGTGTTGGACACTTTGTGTTAATCCTAAAATTTGTTCTGTTGATGGAGGAGTAGAGATCAATGCTGAAGATGAATATTTTCTTTCTTAAGACAGGATCATGTGTGTGAGGATTGGTGGCAGGTTTAAACTGTAAAATTTAGAAGTGTGCTTTCGAGAGATTTTATATCTATAATATGGAAACTTTGAAACCTCGTCAAATATTTTGGACACAGTTTTGACAGGATCTCCTTATGCTGCTGGGAAGCTATGTAGGCAGTAGGATAGATGACAGCTAGGTATTTGCCTACATCTTTCAGCCTGATGCAAAGGTTGGGTGCAACTGTAATAGAAATCTGGACAATATTTGGGATTAATTCAACAGTATTTATGCAGGCAAGAGTCTCTGAAAGTCAGTGAAACAGTGCCTGAAAATGGATTCTTGTATAAGTTGCCATTTATTTGTACAAATGCTGTAAGAGTCTGTAGTGGTAAATAATTCCAACATTTCAGTTTCAGTGACAACTTGTACCATAGACAGCTTTTATACTTTGTTGCCATCGATTCACGCAGACTACCACTAACCTAAGAACTGGCATTAATAGGCATTTCTTATTGACAAATGCCAAATCCTCATCATACTCCAAAGACAAAAAAGCAAACAAAATTTTCAAGTGTTGATTAAAATCAGAACAGTGAGGTCATTCTCCATAACATATGAACTATAATGAAAAAAACAGTCTTTCCACAGAAAAAAAGCGAGATAAGTGTCCTGGCTTGAATTCGTATTTTGATACTACTTAGGCACACACTGTGTTTTGAAAACCCCAGAAAAAAATTGTGATATGCACTTTTTCTTGACCAAATGTCCCCAGATGTCTCCGGTTATGTAAATCTGGCTTACACGTACAGCTTTCCCTGGTTGTGACAGACATTAAGACACTGTGGATTTCTCGTTCTTACAGAACTCCTTTCTTCGTGTGTTTGTGTCAACAACACATTTTAGTCTAAATGCTTTTCTCTAGATGCAGCAGCGATATACATGTTACTCATCAGCTAATAGGATAGCATTTTTAAAGGAACTTTTCATGTAAAATTGAACAAACAATCCAATTTCAAAATTTGCTTTATAGTGGTAAACATCACAAAGAATAGCGCATCAGCGTTTTCATAGCTGTACTATGCTGTAATAAGCAACTATATCATTATTTACTTTGAGCTGCTTCTCAATATTTTATACAATGTATAAAAAGCTACAAAATCTATCAGTAAGATCATGTCTCTGCTATCCTTTTCTCTCTGCATTTTATATCCATCTTTCATATTAGGACCATTCCTTTTACTCTGTTTGAACAGCACTAACTTTAATAAAGTTTTGGAGATCCAAATGCTGTTAAATGTCTGCATGAAGCTGATAGCTCCTACTGTAATGAAAAGTCACACTGATACCAGAAATGAAAGTTTTAGGACTGAAACAGATATTCAGTGCCATTTCTCCTTTCAAGCATAAACACCACCTCTTTGTTTTTAAAATGGGCTTTTACACTCAACAATCCAAAGTGCACTATGAACATGAAGTCTCCAGAATAACTTCTGAAGAGAATCATGTGTTAGTACATGTGTTTTATGTGGAAAGGGACCTTGTGGTTAGCCTGACAGCCTAGTCTGGGGGAAAGAAGGTACAAACCCTGCTCGGGGATCCTCTGCCTTCTTCTTCCATCTGCAAAATGGGGACAGCAGCACTTCCCAGCTCACAGCTATGTTGTGAGGATAAACATTTTGAGCAGTGTGAACTGGAGGCCACGATAGTATCTTTTTCTAAGACAGATGGATAATGCAGTACCCTGTGGTTAAACGGTTTGCCGAAGTCCAGAAGCAAACTAACGCTGCTGGGCCTTTTTTGTTTTCCTGGTGTAACCACAAGCTTAGGCAGGTACTGCACTCCCGCACACAAAAAGCTCTTAATCTACGTAGCCATGAAGAAGATAAACTAAGAAATTGTGAGCGGCAGCTGCAGGCCAGTTTGCATAGTGACGATGCAGCATATTCCTTAAGTGAAATACCTTTCCTTCCCTGTCTGACCATCAGGTATATGCTGACAAGCAACACACATCAGCCCTTTCAATCTGATGTAGAGGATAGATGCCCTTATTCTAGTAGTTCAGCCTTTTAATATTCTCAGGTACTGCAAGTAGTTGCCCCTCCCGCCCCGCAAAAAGCTTGGCTTGCATCATTTTGCATTGAATTTTTGCACAATGATCTGCTTTGATAAGTGAGAACAAACTTTGGGTCAGAAGAGACTCAGATCACTATTACTGTGCTTGCTTATTTTTACTGTGAAGCTAGAGGGAGATTTGGATCTTGGAAAACCAAAATGAAAAAGTCTGATTAAAACTACCACAGTATCTAGCTTCTACAGACAAGGATAGTTTTATTTAATAATCATAAATATAAAATTGTATTCATCTTTTCCAACAATGACTTAACGCAACTCAGTTTTAACTCCTAATAAAACAACAGTTAAAAACAACACAAAATATCAAGGGAACAGAAAGACTAATAGATTTCAGGTAAGTCTGTAAAAGCAGTATCTCTGATTCTGCAAATACATATTGAACACGCAAGGTATGAATCACATACGGAGTACTCCGCCTTGCTAATTTAGTTTGCATCGTTGGTGGCAGGATTGAAACGCCAAGGTACAAACCTGTGTATGTGACACGCAAGGTCATTTACAAGTACTTGAAGGTTGTACACAAAGAAGGTGGGAAGTATTTGTTCAAGCAGCAACACTGAAATTAATAGTGTGAGCATAAGAAAGGGCAAAGCTCTTTGACAGTGAAATCAATTTGGGTGTAGAATAATCTGCCCCACGGGAAGTGGAAAAGCTGAGATTGTTTTTCACATTTAAAACAAATCTACCAATGTTAAGTTCTATGGGGAATAACACTGCAGTGCTGGGGGGAAAGCAGAGGGAGAATGAAGGGAAAAGAGCTAAATGATAAGTCTTTTTGAGCTCTAATGTCTATGTTTTTGTGATTAGCTGCTCATAAAGCTGTCACAGGACTGTGCTGGATTGCAGTGCAGGCTTCGAGCTAGACTGACACACTGATTTAAGCACCACAGTCATATGGTCAGTGTGAAGTTCTCATCCTCCCATTTTTCACGGCTGTCTCTGGAATCAGAAAGTGCATTCGATGTTCAGCCACATAGTCCCAAATCTTCCCCTCCCCTTTCGTTTTTGTATTTTTTTCCCCAAAAGCAACCTTCATAGTTAGTGTCGTTGTATGCCCTCAGCTACACACCCTGCTCATGAACCTTTGTGCTTGTGAACCTGTCTCAGGTGAACCCTTTGTGTGACAGTGAAGAGGAAAGAGCATCAGAGATGCACAGTTACACTGGTGTGGGCTTGAAAAAACTTTGGGATTGTCTGATCGCCTGCCAGGATCCACAGCTTTTCACAACTCTTACAAGGTATGCTGTTGGAAATTCATCAACTGTATTTTTCAGTTTCAATCAGATATTTTCTTATATATTTTTCTTAAGCCTAATTTCCAGTTGACTGCTGGTACTTCCTTAGGTTTGCAAACAGAAATGAGGTTTTTGAGCCCTGTATGCAATCTTTTGAACTAATCTCTCCAGTAAATAAAACTGGAGAAGGTATTAGTAGTTTATACCTGCACAAGGCAAGTGCACAGAGTATTGGTAATAAATGACTGCACAAAGAAGAAAGTCCTAAAGGATCAAGTTTCCTTCTAAGAACATGGAAAAGTAAAATGGCTCTTTGCATAAAAAGAATAGGTTGCATGAAGAGCCTTTTTACACTTCTTTTGAAAAGCATTAGTGTAGGAAGATTTACAATACCTACATGCTGTCAAACTATATATTAACAGCTAGAGAAGGCTTATCTTTTGATCTGCCCTTTTCAGCTAAAAGGGAGACTGTTTGCATTCGCAGGTAACTGGCTTAGCAGACCATGAATTATGGCAAAGATCTGGCTTAGGAGACAGTGAATCATATCAGGCTCACAGTTTTCATTTAAAACATTTGTGTATTTAGGCCTTACATCTAAAAATAAATAAATAAAAGCACAAGCAAACAAAATTAAAGACAATCTCTGAGAGAGTGGTGTGGGGTCTGTGTAGGAGGTGCAGTTGCTACATCTTCTGATAGCGCATCTCATACTGCCATTCTCACAAACGGGATATCAGATCAGATGGACTTTGGATTTGACCCAGTTTGGCAATTCCTGTGTTCTTATAAGCTTCCAAACATGGCCTGTGAGTCACTAAGTCAATCATAACTGAACTACTTGAATTTGAGTCAGCCAGAAATAAAGATGTGAAATATGAAGACCACACCATCTTGATAAGTGTTAACTCTTAAATCCACTCTTCCAGAGCCTTGTGTTAAAATCTTCATAAAAGACTGTTCTGTTTCTGATTCTTTGACAGTATCTATTGTGACTACTGTACATTATCCTTTCCAACCAGTGGAACACAGTTCCTGGAGGCTGTTCAGAAGAATAGCCAAAAAATATCAAATAATCTGTACATACATGCGGATCTCCCACCATTTAATTCAGGGCATTGGACAGCAAGTTATAAAAACAGCACACACATGAAGTTACACTCAGCACAGATATTTTCTGGAACAGCTCAGAGGAAAAACAATTGACTCGCAGCTGTAAACTTACAAGTTCTAACTGTGCTAGCAAATTTTCACCATGTTATATTTAAACTGTGACCAATGTTAAAATGATACTGCATATCTTTATGTCAGTGACCCTCTTAAACTATTGTCTTACCAAAGCAAGCATGGCACACACTTTTAACAATCCAGCAAACACTGTTTGATACTATAGTCCCTAATATTGCAACGACCTACACAAGGTTATTTTATAAATAAACTTCACGCCATTATCAGGCTGAAGAAACTGTAAAATCTATGATATATATACATATATTTAAATTATTCTTCAACTGCAGAAATGGCTCTATTGACAATTTCTTTGACTTACAAACTGCCAATAGACAGAAATATTCTTGACCATCTGGATATGGTTTACTGCTAATGTTTTTATTTCTCACATATGCTATTCTATCCCTTTATACTTACAAGTTTCAGACATTCAGAATTTGTACTTCTCAATAAAATGAAAATTGGCATTTTTCTCTTTTTTTAAAATGGAAAACAGACTCAAAGTGGTTTTTACTTCAGTATTATTTTTTAATTTGAAAGAAAAACTTCCACTGGAATTTTTTTTAAAGCTATGAAAACAAATTTGTAGGCTTCAGGTGAGTAAAAGCCTCAAAGTTGACCTGACATCATCTTTCACAGTTTCTAGAACTGTTTCATCATGTAAATAAATCAGAATCTTTAAGGCATGCCAATTCCCTGCTCGAGTCATCAACAATACTACAACTGTACAAATCAAAACTGAAGATACACTTGCCTTCCTTTACTTTTGACGCAACCTAGACACAACAGACTATTATTAAATTACCGCATGTCTTTGTGGAGTGCCCCAAAACATCCTGGAGCAATAAGACACTAGAGTTTAATTATCCTGGCTATGTGTTGTTTACCCACCAAATTTCATTTGATTACTTCAGCACATGAGCAGACTAGATGCTGATGACATCTGTTTCTAATGTACCTTGCAGAATTGTTGAACGAAATTCGTTCAGCTCAAGGGGAAAGATCAAGGCAACCCAAGAACATGGGCTCAGGTCAAAACAGATGTGCAGCTGGAGGCCCCTGCCTGACACCATCTTCAGTTTTCATGAAACACGAAGTCGGGCAAATTCCATGGAGGAGGTGAAAGAATGCATGAAAAAGCAAGAGCAGTTGGACGCTGTGCTAGCAGGAATGGTGCCGAGGTGTGATTTTTTCATGACATCCACCGCTACCACCATTTTTGAGGTCCTGCAGCCTCTGGCAGAACTTAAATCCGACAGACAGAAAGCCAGAAGCAAAACAGCAGCAGAGCAACACAGACGGGAGCAATTTACTCCTCCTCCCTGTGCTGGATGGTAGGTTCACACCAAATCTCTGGAGAGCGGCTTCAGAAAGAGAACGCTCAAATGCTAATGCCCTGTGCCAATAATATATGTCAGAAGTCCTCGTATAGCAAATAACTCTGCTCAACTCTTTCCTTCTAATAATCTCTGCGAGTTTTTTTGGACCTCTTATAAAGACCTACTGATAAGAACCAATTGGTGAGGAGTTCTTGCAACATGATTTCACATGCTATTTTATTCTTTTCACTAATTTCCATTTTATCACAGCAGAAATATTCTGGAATGGTTGCTAAATAGTAACAACTCAAGTCCAATATTGCAGAAACAATGTTTTGTAACAGATTTTATGCTGATTAGTAATGGAGATGTAAAATCAGAATTTTTATGACATGAATGGTTTCCATAGCTTATTTTAAGCAGCACACATGAAAAGTTGTTCTTGTTCTTCTCTGGTCACATCAAAGCACACTTCAATCATTCCGAGACAGAGGAGTGTACAGTAAAATACTGATTCACAATTCTTGCTAATAAATGACAGACAGAACGATTTTCTATAAAAAGTTCATTTCTGAGTAGAAGGGGGTTTTCTTGTCTGTAAATCTTCCACCTGTAGCCATACAAGCAAACTTCGGGAGCCTGCACTGTCGCTTCACCAGCAGCATAACCACTGACACCACAAGAACTATATGCTAGGCAAAGCAGCTTACCCCTATGCATTTCTAGATATTTCTGTCTAATCTAACCTAACCTACCTAAGCATTTATATTTTACTGCTAAATGTGCCTAATATATTCATTGCAAAAGAAATGTCTAAGACGTCTAAGTTAGGCTTTCAAACTAAGCAGTCTGAATAAGGCCCTAGAGTGCTTAAAATGTAGATTATTATGTTTCATCAAGGTGAAGTGTTACAGGATAAGGCCTGCAAAAGCCTTGCCATGCCATAGCCTTGCTCTTCTGGCAGCTGTAAACAACCTAGACTGTGGAGAGCACCGACAAGCAGATATGGTGGTGAAGTGCGGATGTGCCATAGCCCTGTTGCACTGTGCATTAACATAGCTGCTACTTTTTTTAGAAGGTGCACCCAGCTAAGGCTCACAAAAGTTGCATTCATTGTGTCCAGTTTTAAAGAGCTGCATGGTAGATTTCTGCAGCAGAGCCAGTGACCCCAGGCTCCCTCTACAGTCTGTGAACGATCCATCAGCTCTCTTGCTATCAGCAGTCGTAGGTTGGTGCTCTGGACCAGGACGAAAGAAACAGCTGTTCGTCATGGGATTTTGAGGCGGAGAACATTAATTTAGGAGACACCAAATTCAGATTAAAAAAAAAAAAAGCTAATACTTTAAAGAGGTTATGGAATAGTCCCAACATGATGTGTAAATAGTATTTCTGCAGAAACCCATATTCCAGGCCTTCCTATTATGCAGACTATATCTCTGCAATAGGTAAAAGCCATGCTAGAAAATTATGACCCATCTCTGCATGTGCTCCTTAACATCCCAGAAGCTTATAAATAAATGTGTAATGGAAGCATATTTTAGCTGGGAATTATCACTCTGAATAAATTATTTTTAATGCCAGTAGGTGTCCAATAATTGTCTGGCACTGAGACAACAAAATATTTTTGTTTTGGGAAAATTGCAGTGTGCTTGTTGGAGTGTTATCGAAGAGTCATTTTGTTTATACAGCAGAGGCTACACTGCAAACCATTCTGAAAGGGTGCACTCTCAATGCTAAAATGTTATTAGGAATCAGATCAGATATTAGTGAAAAAATATATATATTTTTTGAGGGCCTAAACCAAAGTTTCATTTCAAAGGTCTCTAAAGTGAGGGACTAAATTCATATTCTAACTTTTTAATTCAAGTTCGTGTCTGCTATCTTTAATGTGACTGAAACAATATAACAATCCTTAGCCAAAAACACATATTATGGCTTGGGTCGGCTTCTACAGAATTTAACAGGATGACTCTTTGCCTTCAGCACATTAGAAACATGACATAACGGAAGAAAAGAGAATAGGAAATTTAATTGATACTGCAAGTGAAAGTAGCAACAAGGAAAGGAGAAGGATTTTTAAACTAAAATTTAATTAAACAGTGAAGACTGACATTTTATATTCAATGGTCAAAATTAGAACCAGAAGTGTAAGCCTTACAGGGAAAATGTTACCTTCAGCAGCCTACTGCTAACAAAAGCTGTTCTGGGGTATAAGAAAGGCAAGCTAGAAAATTTTCGGCCAAACTATAGTGCTTTGATAGTCACAGATCTCAATAACCATCAACTCAGTCCTGTTTATTCACGAGCTCAGCTGGTATCTCATTAGCGGACCTATACCTGCAGGACATGTAGGTACAATGAACTCTCAAGCAAACACTTGTGAAGGTGGATGGGAGCTGCATTACTCCAGTTTCACTCTCTCCCAGCAGCCCTGCTGGAGACACAGTGCTATGGGCATATGACACGCAGCACATCATGTCCACCTCCATCTTTGCTCTTTCCATAACTGTTTAAATGTGCCTCTGCTCTTGAAAGAAATTTGTTTACCCTGCTGTTTAAGGTAGTGTGTCCTATTTATATCTATTTTGTGCTGTCTTGGCCCAATGGGCTACCATTGCCCTGGCCAGGCCGTGACCAGAAGTGGAAACTGGGGCCTCACCCATGCACCCTCCACTCAGGAGCTGTGTTGAAGTTCAGGTCCATGCCTGCGGTCCTTGCTAGGGCTATGTTGTGGGTTTGCCTGTGCCTAGCCTTGTGCCTCACCCATGTCACCTTTCTTTGCTGACTTGGCTTCCTGGCTTGACCCTGGGCTTGCCTTGTAGTCAGTACAGACTTTCTGGGAATCGCGGGGCTGTGGCCTGACCCTGGTTGTTGCCACCAGACCTGCTCTTCTCGCCCTGCGACCGCCCCGAATGGCACGCCTCATCTGTGAGACTGCTGCCTGGCCTGCCTTGCAGGACTTTGGGTCCCAGGCCTCCCTCCCCTGAGGAGCAGCTCTTGCTATTCCCTGACATGATCAGTCTTTTCCTGCATCTGGATTATTGTCTTTTTGCTCTTATCTTGGATAACTGAGAGCTGATTACAATTCATGCTGCTCTCTTTAACCTGGCACCTTTAAGAATAGCTTTAAATACAGGAATAGGGCAGCACATTGCAGCTGCGTTATTCAGTGGCTGCTCCTTAAATACTACAGTAGCGGCAGGCTAGGAAAAACATAAAAGGGATGGATTGTGCAGGCAGGTGCAGACAGGCAGATTGCTCCTAGGCATGTTGCTCCTAGGCATAGGTACCTGCAGCTCCCAAAGATTACAGCTACACAATTCACTATTTTTCTAGGCAGTGGTTGGAATACCAGTTGCAGACCAATGTATAGCCATGTTCAGCACTTACTACAGTGAGAGCATTATATTTCTTTGAAGAATACTCCACTGGCTGCCATTCCCGGTAAATAGAAACAAGGAATTAAAAAAAAATGGCAAAACAGAGAAAAGTCAGGATATGTGGGTAAGGAGGGATAAATCTGGCTGCTACCAAGAATAAAGAAAGTTTAATTGTGTGTCAGTTCCTACCCTACCTTCACTAACCCTCCTACACATAATCCTTGCAGGTAGGTGTGTACTGCTTAATTTATGTTCAGCCTCTCTTCTTAGTAAATTATTCCACTTGTGATCCCACACATTCTAATATTTGACACATCCATTATCTTTTATTGAGCATCTATTGCTATTTTCTGATCACCATATTTAGAGGGGAAAAAGGGCAGAGTCTCCCCCCTCTTTCTCTTTTCATACCTGCACGCATACACAAACACACACCAACATGCACAGAAAAGTTATTCCCACCTAGTATTCCTCCTCTCACTGCCATTTTGCTACTGACTGGAGGGAATTAAAAAAAAAAAAGCGCCATACTTAAGCAATTGGGTGGATTATTTTATAAAGAATTTTTTGGATACATCAAAGAATCTCCTCTTTCTCCAACTGTGAAATGTAATTCAGTAAGTGTGTGTTACGAGTCTTTCTGAATCAGCAGTTAACTTGCAACTAAAATGCAGCTTTGGAGCTTTCAAACATGCTCATATTGCTGATTTTGTTCTGCTTCTATTATTGCCACAGAACTAAATACTTTAGAAAATCCATTCAAAATATCAAATATTTTTAGGAGAAGAGTGTAAAGAAAAGTAGGTAGAAATACATTGAATACGTGGAAAACTTTCTTATGGACTACATAAGTTCCTTCCTAGAAATGCTGAAACTTTTTATTTAGAAAAGTTAAAACAAGCCTAGTAAACCACCGATATATATTAGAAATAATCCCCTATTGGCAGGGCAGAGGCTAGGCAGTCTGACACATCTTTATACTTTCCGATCTCTGAGAAGCAGGGATCCAGTTGAGATTATCACCTCTTTATGTTCCTATGTCTTGACCTACCATGGAGAACCATCAGCACAGACTGTGCACCTGAGAGTAGGACAGCTGTGACTGCAAATTCTGCTTTGCGAAGATGAAGACAAATAATCTAGCCTCCACATACTTTGATAGGAGAAGTAACAACAGGCTTAAACTGCAGAAATTTAGACATTTCTTAAGATGAGGAGAGTGAAGCACTGAAATGGACTGTTGGGGAAGAATAAGGGATTTCTCTTGTTGAAGATCTTTAGGAACAGATTAGAGAAATACCTGCAAACAGGAGGAAGGTACAGATGACTCAACCTCAGAACTGGGACTGGGTGACCGACTGAGGTTCCTTACAGACTCGTTTTTCTCTGATTTGATAACCAGGGCTGAAAATGATGAGGCTTCTTAGAGCATGAATTGTTTAGGAATAGGTATTAGAGCGTAAACTATTTGGAAATAGGCATTATTTTTCAAATACTTAATAAACTATCAAAACTTGTCATATGTATCAAGTCTTGACAGCAACTGGATTTTTAAATTTGGAGAAAAGGTGCATTGAGTAGGAAGAGGGTTTTATTTGCACTGCAATACAAAATGTGCTATCTCCGTCAAGTTTAGCGTTTTCCATTCATGCCTCAATACAATGCTGCTAAAATGACAATAAAGCAAGACGATGACCTTATACTCCAGGCAAGGCTGTGGGATCTGTAAACAGAATCTGCTCATAGGAAATATTATTAAATGTTATCATTTCTGACTGTCATAATAAATGCATTTAGAGGCATGAAGGGACAGGCTGAGCTCAGTGTGGGTGATCTGACTGGAATATGAAGGGAACTGTGGATGATGAGCTAACCAAACAGAAGCAAGTAACGGATATTGATGGAGCAATGCGGTGCTGGTTGCAGCCCCGAGCTCGCGTTGCTGATGAGCATCAGAGCTGCTGGAGGAGATTTCGGAGGGATGGCACAGTCTCCTTTCTCAGTAGATCTGCACTGGAGCAGGAGCACAGCTACAACGACTGCTGCTGGGGTGCAGGCACTTCCTCCCCATCCAGCAGCATGCCGAAGAGGCTCGCCAGGGCAAGCACCCTCCTGCAACACCTGCCCTGTGCTGGGGCTCCACAGAAAAGCTGTGGTGTTTCCTCAAAACTTTCCTTCATTGCCTATCTTGTGCCCTCTGCCTTTCTGCAGCAGTCGGACATCCCCTACAACATGTCCCACCCTTCGGAGGGGGAGGCATCTAACAAAGCCAGAGCGTGCAACACTGAGTGATGTGTCGTTCTGCATAATATACGTTTATGTAACATTAGGCTTCAAGACTGTGCAATGCTTCTCTGGGAGCAGGCAACCTCCATGAATGCTAGAAACAAAGCCAGATATTGATAAAGGTCTTTCCAAGAGCTACAATATCTACTATAAAAATATTTTCAGTAGACAGTCAAGAAAGAATATGTGATTTGACAAGGAGAAAAGCAAGAGAGATGCTATTTTTGTCACTTGAAAGGCTGGTTGTAATTACAATAATTAAGAAAATAGCAGATTACCAGCTAGTCTCTTTTCACTTGTGTAATATTTTCATCATTACTTGGCATTCTTTTTGAGTCAGTACAAATCTGAAAAGCCCTGCAGAGCAGTGAGTTTTAGGATTAGAAAAGGAAAGCCTACTCTTGTATGTCTTGAAGCTTATGGTAGGGGGAATTATCAAGAGTCCAGTACACCACTTTGGCAAGTGTATATCCTTGCTTACAGCTACTAATGTATTCTGCTCCTTCTGGAGCAAAATGGAACAGCTGAAGATGGGATATGATCTTGAGTTCAACGTAGCAGAAAGCATGCTTTTTAATTAAATTTGTGCTCACATAAGTCCGGTAGCTTCCTCCAGCATAAATATCTGATGCACACCTTAGGTCTGCTCTATTTTCCACTAACTATCCATAGTGCAACAGACCTCACAGACTGAGATGACAAACGCTTAGGAAATACTGACTGTGCTATCTTACCTTCATATATCTTTTTCATGTTTGAAGGTGGAGGGACATTCCGTTCCCTGGTGCATATAGAATATTGTCCCATATAGCAAAAGCGCTAAGGCAGACAGTGTTATGAAAATCCTGCTTTTCACTGCAGTAGCATAACTCAGCTTGAGCTTTGATACTGCATCCATGTTCAGTAATGATTTGAAAAGCTGGCAAAGCTCATTACTACAATTAAATGGATCAAGCCAGACACGGAACTTCGCCAACGTGCTTGAAGCAGAATTTTTGTTTGAAATTATACTTGCTTTTTATACCATTATTTGTATTCTTTTCCTTATTACACACATTGTTAACTGGTTTGATAATCTTAAAAATGTTAATAGGATCTAGGATTATGATTTTTTATCATGTCATAAGCTGCACAACTGTTTAATTTGCTCCTTATACTATACCTCATGTCTCTGAAACTGAAGAAATATTTCTTTTTCTTTTCTTTTTTTTTTTTTTTTTTTTGTCAAGATGAACAGAACATAAGAGAAAAGTAGCCCTATTGGGTTAAGCTAAAGATCCAGTTAGGCCAGTAACTTTTTCTGAAGTTGTTCAATAACAGATGCTTAAACGAAAAAGTCTAAGAAACACGATCTTCTCCTTTTACAACCTTTCTGGTTCTGGAAATCAGCAAGTAGGATGTCCTGAACATACTAATGGTGCAGAACCGTAGTGTTAATAGCTGCTGTTAGATCCATTGCGTGCAAACTTATCTAATTTGTTTTTAACTAATTTATTTTTTGTGCAATATCCTGTAATGATGACCGTCAGAATTTAATTATGTGTTGTATGAAAAGGTATTATCTATTGCCTACTTTAAACTTGAGACCTGAAAATTTCATTGGTGCTCCCTAATTCTTGTGTGCCAAGGAACAGCAAACAGTTGCTCCACATTCACTGTTTTTGTATCTGTCGTGATTTTATAGACTTATTTCACAAGCCACGGACTGGAGGAACCCAGTGAAATGAAGATGAAGATATCTTCTAGATGAGGTTACACATCTACATTTGCTTTGTGAAAAAGGAACTTTGGGGCTTTTGAAAAGATTAGCTTTTAGCTATGCTTGCAAACAGGTTTGTCAACTGTATTGCTGAGTACTCTTAAGAACCTTTTTCGTGAGGCACGAGAAGCTGATCAGCTAGAAATATGTTACGCCATCTGCAATACTGTCTTTGTATCTTATCTCTGGATATGGGATTATGAATGAAGCATAAACCAAGAAAAAAATCACAGGTGTTTTAAAACCTGTAAAATAACTAGACAGATTGTATGTTCAAACCATAGCTCAAAAAATTTTGCCATTAGCTCATGTAAAACATTTGCTGTGGCTTATTGTTTTTAAACATTGCTTCTATAAAGGAAGAAAAGATCTGCGCCAGCAAGACGATTCATGTAAAATCACTGGATGTACCTTTTACTGGTACAAAAAAGCATTTCCTATATTCAGTTGACTTATATTACATTTTATTTTCCATGCCCATCCCCTGGCCAAATTTAAGAGCAACACATGGAATGCCGTTCTCCCATTTTCATCTTTCAACTTAATTAAGATAGCAGCAAATCTCTCTCTTGCCCTCAGTCATGAATGCATGAGCACAAAGGTGCAACGGACACACGTAAGCCCATTCCTATCTGAATTTCAGCCTGATTTCCAAAAAGAAGAGTTTTTCTGGGCTTACTGCAGCCCTGGATATGTTTATCTGGAGAGAATTTGTTTCAGTTATAAAAAGTAAAACATTTATTGTTGGACAGCTTATACCACTTCTGTTTAAACTTTGAAAGAGTAAATAAAAATGCTGATCACTAAAACACAAATGCATATACATGTCCACAAACACCTTGTTTTCCATGTGAACACTTTCCTTTTATGCTCTTTCAAACACGAGCCTATGTTATCTTTTCACAACTGTCCTTAAAATTTGGGATTTTCTTAAGCAGAGGAAAGCATATTTCAGCACATACTAACAATAGAAAGTATGTTTCCAAAAGGCTACAACAGTCTTGGTCTGTGATTATGCAATTTCCTAAATACTGAAACAAACAATGATATGAGTGGCTGGAAGATTAATTTTACACTGATTTCAAAAATGGAAGAACAAATAGGGGAATCAAGGGGTAATTAAATTTTTGACAGATTCACTTGAATAAAGACCATTAATTATATGAATGAGTTATTTCTCTGAGACTTCGATTATACAGAGGAAATAGATATTTAAGAAGAGATTTGATTGACATCACAAAGCTTATTAACCCCCCAAAGAAATGACAAAATTAGTTTACAGGATTGCAGACAGCGGTCTTTTCAAGTCAAAAAATACAGCTTTGACTCCTGCAGAAATACAAGGGGATAAAAATGACCTTTCACAGTGCTGTTTGTTACATATTTTACATCAAGTTATTTGCATATGGAAATAATGTACACAGGCTGCATGCTGATTCCAGCTAACTTAGTATAAATTTGGAAAAATTGTTTCAGTCAGTGCAGTTACTCTGCATTTGTACTGAGCCCAGGGACTGTTCTGCAGTAAAAAGGGACTATTTGCAAGTCTGAAATACTGTTTTGCTGGCACAGATAGATTTGGGATCCATTATGCTAGGAACTGCACGTACACATTGCAAGAGGACCTTCTTGCCCTGCTAATCTGTTACTGTCTGGAGAGAAAGGACAGGATAAATTGGGATAAAGGAAGTATTATTATTCCCATTACAGAGGGACAACGAGGCAAGAAGAGACGAGAATTTCAGACTAGGCAGAGGACCACAGGAACCACAGTTTGGGAAAGGACCTGCTGAGCCACTGAGTTTTCTCCCTTGTTAGCGCCTGCAACTGTGTCCTCACATCACCTGGTTTTGGCCCCGCTCTGTGTTCTCTGAAGCCAGACGGGACCTTCTGCTGCTGAAGTTCTTTTTCTAGAGATTCTCACTGAAGCCCACTCGTGTAAATCCTCTGCAAGCCAGCTGCACTGTTTTCAAAAATAAGTCCCTGCCCATGTAACGTCAAGTATTCACTACTGTTACAAATGCGAACAATACTTCAGCAGAAAAATACAGCTCAGCCTCCAGGACTATAGGCATTTTTTCATGCCGTAACTCTCACCAGCCAGCACAGGATATTAGATCTAAGACTAGCTAAAGCTGTTGACTATTATTGACCATAAAGCAGTGCTGCGGACTGATAAGAGCTGTAATGCTGTTGTGTGCAGCTAGTCTTGGTGGCAGGGTACTCGTCTGTTTTGTGCTGGCCGCGCTGTTGCATTTGTTGTGAAACACACTTGTGTTCAATGTCTGTCACAACTCTCAGAGCAGAAAATCTGACACCTAAATTTTACATCCAGGACTCTGTAACTTTCAACCTTTCATTTGAGATTCAGCAATTTTTGAAGCCAGGGAATGTACCTTTTTTGCCCTATTTCATTAAACAAATATCCACATAAATTGATTTTAAAAGTCATTTCTTCTCTAACTGTGATTTAATGAAAATTGCAACTATCACAGAATGCTCTGTATTTTCACAGTGTCTTCCAATTAGGATGCACTGTCAATGAGTATTATTATAAAAATAATATTTAATTATTCAGGAGATAATATTATACAGTACTCCTTTCTATAGTTTACTGAACTCCAGGTCTTGATTGCAACAATCAAATTGCTCCTTATCTTGCAAAATTTCTTCTTCTCTAAAACATATATAATGACTACACTTAAAACTTCAGGAATAGAGAAAGCCTGGTAACTTGAGAAGATTTCATTATTTACATACCCCTTTTGCATCAATTACACCAGGTTTCGCATTGAATTTCACCGTCTTCAAGCGGGCACGCTCCTTTCTTTCCACTCTGAGGAAAAGAAAACGCAAATAAAGAATCACACACTGATTACAGCCGTATTTTGGATGATATATTTGATATCTAATCTCCCAAGATCTTTGGTGACTTACTATGCATAAAGTGAGCATTACAACAGATTTTACAAATCGGAAAGAGAGAGATGTCAAGTCATTTGACATCTCAGCCAAGAAAGAATTTGCTGGCAGATACGGGACTAGATTCCAGGAGTTTTGGCCTTCTGACAGCAGCAGAACTGCACTCCCTCCCAAGACAAACAGAGATGCAGTAAAAGCACATTAAGGTACAATTCATCTTCTCTGACTTAAGCTGTCCAAAAATAAGCAATGTTTACGGTTCTTCTGTGGTCAGTTGAATAAAATATAAACATAGAAAGAATAAACCATTCACCTCAGTTGTTTTGGATGTGTATCTTAGGGTGGAATAAATTTCCCTCTGTGCAGCACCTTTCTTTTCTTCCTATAGAGGGAGCTTTGATCACTGGCTTATATAAATGGCTAACTTAGTCCAAATTAGGTAACATGAATCCTGCTCTTTCTGAATCTGTTTTCAAAAAAATCGTAGTTTCAAACTCATGAGCAGCTTAGGGCAAAAAATCAGCATGTGTTGTCTAAGCTTATGGCAAATACGAAGTAAAAAGGAGAAATTTCACCTGATGGGTTGAGATGATATTTAAATTGTGGTTGTGGAAAGGCCAGTCTTGCTCATTTTCTCACCCACCATTTTCCCATTGCTCTTGGCATTGCCCCATCCTTGCTTCCCTCATCATAGCAGAAAACTAACTCAGTAAAAAAAGTGAGTAGCTTTTAATGGTTTTAATGAGCTGGATCAGCACCACAGCACCATAGGAAGAGGGGAAGGGAAAAGGGAGCAAGTCCTTCCTTTTTGTTACGGTTCTGAGCCACTGAGCTACCTGGAAACCTTTGCCTTGAACCTCCCAGAAAAACAGAAAATTTCTTACTGAACTGAGCAGGAAGGAGGTACGTAGAAACCTCTCAGTAGCCTATGTGTTATTTGGCAATCCTTGTCAAACAGGTCAGATATTTTAAATTTTTCCAAATACCCTCAAACTTGTAAAAGAGCATTAACCATAAACATGCAGATGGTCTGCTCAGAGCTTTGTAGAACCCTCTTCACATGATCACTATTTAAATCTTAGATTCTGCAATACTGAGCTTACAATGTTGAAGCTCTTTTATGGGTTTGCTCTCAGCTCACTTTGGAGAATGAATGATAATTTATTAAAGTAATTTTGAAAATGTTACCACTGGAAGGTTTTTTTCTAATTTTATTTAAGGATAGAGCTATTGTTTTAAAAACCTTATTTAGAACTGAATTTTAAATTATCTTCTGAAAGGTGGTGGCCTGCTACATGTTAGAACACAATTTTCAAGTGCAGAAAAATTTGCTTGAGGTTTTGATTACTTAAAAGACTACACAGCTTCATTGAAAAGAGCGTTTTTGAGGAGACATGCAAATACCCAGGGGCAGAAGAGCTATTTTCAGCCACTCACACAAATCATGAATTGGATTGGTGTTCTTTTTTAAACCTTGTCCTCTACAAATCTGCACATGCAAACAGAATGAGAAGAATTTGCTTTTCTGCTTATTTCACTGGAAACCTCATTGCTAATAGGAGTGGGTGAATTCTGAAGACAAATATAGCTTGGTCTACATTACCGAATAGTGCGGCCAAATGGGAGAGAACCTGATAGCCATAGATTACACATTTATTTGGGGCAAGGGGGTTCTTTGGGCTAGTTCCAGCATGGTCACATGAACTGAACACCTATTAGCCAGTGGATGCGTTAGGCGAGTTCTTGGAGCACATCTTCAAGTTCACTTATATCCGAATGAATCTAGTGTGCATTTTCCAAGACTGACCAGCAGGCTGAAATGATGTGCAGTAAGGGAGTACAAAAAAGAAATTTGCCTTGAAAACCCACCAACACTCCTGATCTAAGCTTAAAAAACTATGTAAACAGCCCATGAGCCCGTATCATAGGACCTGATACCCTGAGCTACTGTGGTATGATCCATAACTTGGCTCAGTCTGTTCAGTTCTGGCATCCATAAAGAATCCTTACGGAAAGCTGAAATGCTGCAATGAAGAGCCTCAGAAGTGATTGGATCCTGATTTCCATGCCTTGAATAAATACGGTTTGAGAAAGGACTTGCCATATTACATATTCAGTACCTTCAGAGTCAGAAAATACTGAGATCTAAAAAATTCTCCTTAGCAGAGACAAACTTAGCAAAATCATTGGCAACAAGCCTATGCCAGAAAAATTCAAATAAAAAAGCCCAGGTATACTTCTTTAACGGTTACCATATTTAGCCATCAAAATAAACTAGAAGAGTAACATATGTCTTGATACCTTCATATCTTAAAGTCAGGACTGGGTGCCTTTCAGAAAGATCTATCCAACACAAGTTACTGCCCTCGGTATAGAGGAAAATGAGAGAAATATGGGGAATCTTTATAAAGGAGACCAGACTATATAATTCAATGTTCCTTTTTTGTCCCTAAGTATTATGTAACTATATGCTGAATTTCCTGTTTGTCTGTCATTCAATGGATGAACATTTTTTTAAAAACATTTGAGTAAAACTTAAAATCTATTAGCATACTGAAATGTATGCTGTAGAAATTTTACCTGTGGGAAAACTATACAGTTGCAAGTATTCTTGCAAAGTTCATTGTTATTACAGGCGCTATATGTATTATAGATTTAACCTTTTACTGCAGTATGCTTAAATACTATTGCCAGGAATTCAAGAACAGTCTAAATAAGCATGTCCTCTCTTTGAAATAGAAACAAACCCAAAGAAAACCAGATGCATGGAGAGAAATCTAAAGAAAGGAAGAAGCTGTTCATTTCCTTACCCACCTTGACTAAAATAGCCATTACTGTAAAAATGACATCTACTGCCTTTGCATCTACAGAATTTATTGGCCCAAGTGCAAAAATCTGGTCATTTACCTATAATTGAAACAGTAATTCTACTTGCCTAAGATTATGAATTGCTGTAGGAAATCTAAGTTGAATCTTGCAAAGCTGGTTTCTAAGAGTTCAATATTGCACTTTTATTAGACAATAAACAGCTGGGAAATAAGTGTGGTTTATGATATCCTCCAAATTGGTCAAAATATGACCTTTTTCCATCTTCCACTGTTTCTTACAAATGGCATTAGAATATATTGCTGCAAATCTTAGTTTCTAAGTCTGGCCAGTGAGATTACCTAGTTTCTGATAATTATTTTTTAAAATTAAACTCCAATCTTTTCATAGAATGATAATTAACACAACATGTTTCCGTCTGTCTGAGTGGGCTTACATATTTCCTACTGAAACACGGTGAATGTTGGTTACTATAGTTACAGTTTAAATTTAGAATAAATGCATTTCTCTGTTAATGTGGAATATTCACATGGAAACAGCTCAAATGCAGCTTTCAGATTAAATCTATGTTATTAAAAACATATGAACAGTCTTAAACTTAAACTAGCAGATGAATCCCCATGAAAATTCAGTAGGAAATGAAGACTTGAGGCTGTGTAATTGCCTAAATAGGATGGATGCCTTCTGAGAAAATAGTTAGCTCAAATGAACACAGCATTCTCCTTATTAATCTGCGTTACCATTTGAACTCATTCCAGTCTTGTCTAACTTCTTAAAACATCTGCTTTTAAATTCCTTTCTTATTCACTGCATAGGGAAAGCTGGAAATGAACCCTAAAGAGTAGATTTTATTTACGAAATTCCTCATAATTGCATTAGCAGTCCTGAAGGACTCGCTACTATCTACAGGCATTGCAGACATGAGGAGCTGCAGAAACATTCTCTATTGCTTTGAATGGTATATAAATAATGTCATTAAGTGCCATTAATCCTCCAGGCACACAGAACAACAGTGTTCATACATGCTTAAAATACTTGCTGAATATTGCAAACATTTCATAATCTAGGACTGTGTTAAGGACAGCACAGTGTTGCCTCCCATTAAAATTTCCCTGACACATTCCACAACAGAACCTCTTTCTGACTACTTACAATTTAGCTGAACTGTAAACTTCCAGGCTCAAATTTCATGTGTCTCAGGGTGATTACATTAGTGTTGCTGCCCAAAGTGTCAATAGAATGGGCTTGCTGGTGAAGGTTAGGAAAAACTAAATGGTTTTGCCCAGGTTAAAAAAAAGTTTTTGAAGCACTTTGGCTGAGATGCTCTGCTGCCTTCATGTGTCAGCCCAGGGACTTGAAATGCGACAGGGGATTACAGTGCTTTAGGATAGTACTGGACTACACCCAGTACTATGTTTCTTCCCCCCCAAAAGGGTATATTCCTTTCAGCTTCATGCTCTGGTTTAGCTCACTTGGCTACATACACTTGTATGTGGCCGTCTCTGAGCAGATGGAGCAGGGACGTTTCCTCTGTATCTGGTCTCTGGGTATGGCTTGGGAACCTCTCCCCAGTGCCTTCTGTGGTTTCTTGGAGGAATAAGCTTTCTGAAATGAATACAGTGGAGTGAGGAATATAATGACGGTGGGGACTGTGTGAGGCAATATCAAGGGAGTGGCTGAGACACAGCCTTGGGAGAAGATCCTTGAGGAGAGGAAGCAGAATCATGACAGTGCAGGACAGCTAGGAACTGTAAAAGAGGAAATCATATCCTAAACATTCATATAAAGAAATATTCAGTTTACAAATCAAGACCTCAAAAGTCAGAAAAAAAAGGAGAGCTGAAAAATCATCATCCTTAGCTGAACACACACAAATACTGCAGAAATTCAGGGAAGAAAAAACTGTTCAGTGTCACAACTGGAATGGTGTTGTGAGACACTTCACAGTGACACCATGTAGATAAATTCATTAAAGCTTTCACAGAAAGTACAAAAGATATGACAGGAAAAGCTCTAATTAGACTACCAAAGAAAAAGGCCATGAAGAAATTAAGCATTTGCTTTCTCAGTGTACTTTGAAGTGTGTGTACTAAAAAGTGTTTTGAATGATGACGATAAGGATATTAAATATCAGTTCTTTGAGCACCTTCCAGCTCTTAGAAAGCCCATCAATTATTTTTAAAAGAAACTCCAAGCACTGTCTGAACTTTTTTGATTGTTAGTTTTGTAAGTGCTATATTTAAAAAAAAATAAATATGACCACCTTTTTCCCCAAGACAAAAGGAGTTCAGGCACAAAGAATCATTTGCAGCAGCTGACAGTGTGAATACCTAAATAGTATACTAGCGCCAATTCTTTACATTGCCTTAGGACTTAGCAAAATAATCATCTCTTGGACAATATTTTGAACAATTAGCTGAGGAAACTGATTTTAAAGGAAGAAATGTTTCACTTCAAATTGTATCAATTTTTCATTCACCACTGCTGTACGAAGCTGTATTATGAACGGTTTGTGCAAAGAATTAAATTATTATAAGGTGGAGGGTTCCCATCTGCCACGTTTGCAGAAGCACAGATTTGCAGCTCATACTTCCTTGGTATAACCGTTGCTTCCATGCCTATTTCTAATTATAACTCTGCTTAGTGGAGCTGTGCCCAAGGGTGGAGGAAAGCACAGATACAATTCTCAAAACTACTTCATGGCTCAAGTCCCATTTTCAAGAGGCCTGGGGCTCACTGAAACTCAATGGGATTTCAAGAGATGTTCAGAGACACCTACATCCTATACTCAAATGTGACTTGGGAACTGAAAAGCTCTGAGTCACAAGTGAGGACAGTATTGTCTAGCACCACTGGGATTTCATATCCAGCTTCCTACCCATCCTCCAAGTATAGCTACCTGCAGAAGCACTGCAGTGACCTAAGACCATCTAGGATCCAGGACAGCTGAAGTATGTCCTGTATATTTGGTCTTCTCAAAGGATGCTGATTCATGACAAGTTTCTTTATCCATAAATAGGGCATCAGTTGAGGTGACAAATTTATCCACTGCCCCAAGCTCCTCCATCACTGCTACAGAGAGCTTTAAATCTCACTAAAACCAAAGGGAGTCAAGGTCTTGAGGAACAAAAGGAGCAAAGTGTGGCACTGCTGACTATTGTGGCTACACTCGCTTCCAGGGGCTCTGTACTCATGGGAGAATCAACATTGATTTATTTGCCTAAGCTCCTTATGCAATGGGAATTACTGTCTCATATGGAAGAGCTAGTAGAAGGATAATAATACAAAATCACACTTCTCCAGCCATTTGAGTGTTCAGGGTGTGGGAGATGCTTCCTTTTAACTGATTTTACATCCCTGAAACCTTTCTTGGTAGTAGACATCTTACGGCTCCTTTTTAAAAGAATGATCAGGATTCATTCTTTTCTTCCCATGTATGACTAAAGGATGGGAGAAGTATATTTAAAATACACCTCAGCCTCCAGTGCTTCCTTACTAGTAAGTTCAAGGATTCCCTTGCTTGGAGGAACCTACTACAGGGATGCAGCACGTAAAGACATTGTAATATCCGAATCCTTTTGTGCTTCTGGGTCCAAGTCCCTGTTGAAAACGGGCCTCTGGGATTTTTCAGAATGAGACTTTCAATTCTTTGTGTCCATTTCAGACAAAAAGAAACTAAGAACATCTCAACCAGATGTGAGCTGTGAACTCTCAGTGTTGGGGGCTGACAGGCCACTGGGAATTCTGTCAATGCCTTTGTAAAAGCACAAATCAGTCTTCTCAGTGTAGATGTAAATTATCAAGGGAGATGTACTTTAATCTTTAATAACAGTATTGATCACTGATGTAAAGTAGAGATGCAAATTATATATTGCTGTCTGAAGTCCCATATAAATGGTTAGACAGGTTTCTGTTTAGGTTGCACAGATTTGGCACTGAGATGTTTCACAGAATGAAAGTTACTTCCAAATCCAGTATGATAAGTGCAATAAGTAGAGCTATCAAATAGAAAAATGCAGCATAAAAGGTTTACTTCAAAGAACTTGCTGTATTTTACATCTTTCTGCTATTCTGTTTCTTCTGTTTCCACTGTTTAGCCTTGCTTATGTGAGGTCTGATCCTACCAGTAAAAGCCCATTTCCAATTTTTTTTTGAGAAAAATTACATTCCTGAAGTGATATTTTTGCAACAGAACATGCATTATTAAATAGGAAAGAACACACTCTCTTTCAGCTCTCCATCTCCAGTAACTTGCTTGTAGAGGGCAGCTCAGCACCTCTTCAATATTTTATGAAAATGGTAGACCTAATGCCATTAGGAAATGAATTCTCATGCAGTTGGGGGATAACAACCTTATTCTGTTTAAAAGCTAAGAGCTGTTAAGAATAACTAAATAATTTGCCACATTCTAGGTCACAAATATTGATATTTTTAATGGACTTTGTGAAAGCAAAGTTTATTTTTTGATAAAAACTACAAAACTACCAGTAAAGTTTGACTGATGGAAAAGTGTTGGCTTCATGGAAAAGCATTTTCAGTGAAGCTAGCAGACAGTACTTTTTTAGGGCACAGGATACAACAGTATTTCTTCTGCAAAGAAATTTACCATGATTGCAAGAGAACAGGGAGAGGAGTATAAATACACATGTGTATCAATTTTATTCCATATTTATCCTTTCCTGTTAGATTAGTAAGTATAGTCAGGTAGCTCATTTTAGACAAAGCCTACATGACCATGCCATGTTAAAACGTTCTATCATCTGAGGATTAGAGTCTTAAGACATTTTTAGAAAGACAGCCAATTTATAGAAGAACCATTAAAAGTAAAAGTCAGCTGAGTAGATAAACATGTCCTTCTGCCAAGCTGAGCAGAATAACAAATTTAAGCTGGCTTTTTGCCCACAGGAATTTCTGTGATGGGAAAACCTCTTCCTTGTCCTTAAAAATGTTTGTGAAACACTTTTTTTTTTTTAGTTTTTGTGTTCTTTTCTCCCATTTTGCTCTGAAAGGGGAGTGTGAGTACATGTTTTTGTGGGGAGACTGTTGTGCATTTGAAGACAAAAATAGCAGGCAGGTACCATCATACACCTTTGCTCTCTAATAACAGAGACGCAAGTTGCATAACCTTTTGCAGTCAGATGTACTTAAACAACCTGAAAATGGAAATCTTAGAATGATGTCTAATCTGCGAGTCATTTCGTGGCTGCACATGTTAAAGATAACGGAAGGACTAGTGTGAATATTTTAGTGTTTTAAGACAAAACTGTCAGTGGCTGCAGTGGAGGCAAAAGCACGAGTGGTGAGAATTTAGGATAAGCCTCTTCTGGGGCAGTCTGTGGGAAATCACAGACTTTGCTACATTAGATTCAGATCCACAGACCCAAGTTGAGCAGATATACACAGATCATAGACAATAGTGAAGCGGGAGGTTGCTGTCATATGGGACTTGCAATCTAAGAGCTTTTCTACGTGCAGAGACTCAGCAAAGTAAAAGTGAAAAAAATGAAGGTATAAAATCAGTGCTACAGCAAATTAAAATCTCTTTACTCCTGAATTAGACCATCTGTCTAGGAATTTAATACACTCCAAGTCCTGCACATTGGTTTCACAATTTTGGTTGATTCTCTTTAACTCTTGTGAGTATTTCTGTGTAGAGGAAGTCTTAGACATAGGCTACTCTTACTGCTGCTGCTGCCCTTTACAGAAAGCTGAATCCATTTTGCTTATCCTGACAACAGGAAACATAATGGTGCAAACAAAAGCTCTTGTGATCAAAAATCTGGCATATGTAAAAATGCAAATCTAAATCTAATAACAATATAATGTTAATCTCATTCAGTTGGCCACTCAGTTATAAAATAAAGCAGTTTTTGATGTTAGGGGAGCAATCCACATGCCTGAACAGTGGTGTCTAGTGTGTGGATAAGTCCCACAGGCTGTCTGAGATGTTGGTACAGGACGAGCAGACTTGCCACAGCACCAGGGAGACCCTGCCTGACATAACAACCGTGCCTTGCTCTCACCTTAGGTATGACTTGGATGAATCTTTACGGTGGGTGTGGAAACAAGAAAAATGTGGCCTGCAGTGTTCATTCATTAGTATTATATAATAACATTTATTTGCTGACTGCTAAACCAGAATTGAAGTGGTTTGCAGCTTTTTATGCTAAAGTTCTACTGTTGCCAACATCAATAGGATACTATATCATCACATCTTTACAGCCTTATATCTGGCTTCTACCCAGCTGGCTACTCAGTCCCATGGTCCAGAACCACAGCTGTAATCAGATGACAAATACCAACAAATAGATAAAATTTTGTCTTCAGCTGCAGAAAGGATTGCTGCAAGATACTGAGCTTTTATTTTGCTCTAATCCCCACTGAGGTCCCTGGGCCACCAGTTCACAGGATCTGGTCCTCCTTGAGGGGACAGATTGGTGGAGAAATACGGAGCCACTCTCACTGCTTCATGCTGCTTGTTTCAGTAACCCGTGCTTAGCTGTAATGCCACCATCCCAAATTCACTCTTAAAGCTCAGCTTCACAATTATCAACAAGATAAGAAGTCCACACATGGGTACGACACTGAAATCTAGTTACAAATACCTTTCAAACTCTGTTGAATCAATGATAGGCAAAGGCTGGTAACATATCCAACATCCTGGACAGAATAATAAGTGGCAGTTCCCCTGTAATTATAAATTATAATTTCTTCTGATATATCACATATGTCATGGCAGGGCAAAGAGTATTGAGTCTTGATTTATTATATGAAATTTTTGTTATCAGCTCATCCTGCAATGTCACTATTTGAAGGGTTCTGCTCTAGAAAGATATAAAAAGAGTGCAAACCAAGACACTTGGAAAGGGTTTACCATGCACAACGCTATAAGGAAATTGTTTTGTGTGTATACATATATTTATATATGTGTGTGTATACAAATCTATACATATATATGTACATATATATGTGCATGTATATCTGTATATACATATATCTAAACATACATAAATACTTGTGCGTGCGTGCGGGGGTGTGTGTGTGTGTGTATATGTACACTGGAGTAAAACCAAAGAAGTCAGTGACTTTCAGAGCTATTCCATATTGATTCCACTCGTGAAAAATATAGGAATTGTATATTAACTGTTGCTGGACTGGAGATTAGGGAGCAAGCCAGATAGGTAGCCAAAAGACTCTTCCTCACTTTAATAATCCATAGATCTGTATGTCCTGCCAACTGTCCAAAGTGCAAAAAATCTTTCAGTTCCACTGAATAATATTCCTGCACATATGCGTAAAAAAATGACGGAGTCCAAGCATAAAACAAACACACACATCCCTAAAGAAAAGAAATAGAAATAAATGGGGGATTGAAAAGTAGAAGACAAATATAAAAAAACCTTCAGCCTACAAACTCATAGGAACCTGGGGTCACAGGACAGGTCACAGCCCAACAGAAAGCTGCAAATGCCCTTTTCCTCTGGTTCCATCACAAGAATATCTTACTGCTAGATTTTAAGTATGCCTCATTACGTATACTGCAATGCGTATAGAAATAGTCCTATAAAAACTGTAAGAGACAGAAAAGTGTGGAGTAGCCCGGAGTAACTAGTTTAGACAAAGATTTCCATACTGCAGATGCCTGCATTTGGTCAGATGAATCCCAGGTTGACTTTATTTGGGATCAAGTCTCACACACTCAATAACCTATATCTGCAGAAGAAATTCAACTCTGAATTAGTAGATACTGGAAAGCATGATGAGTTTTATTCTCCGCAGCTCAGACCTGTATGCAGTCATTACTCATCTTCCTCTTGGTAGAGGTGTTCTGGTTTAGTCTGTATTTTGCAGCAGCATAAATGACCATGGAAGATGCAGACAAGAGCATATCAGTCTCACTGGCTCACGGGGGACCAGCTGGAATCCACAGTGTGGAAGTAATACTCACTTTTCACTGCACTGGAAAAAATAAACTTGTACAACTGCCACCTTTTCTGAACTAATAGCAAAACTGCTCCCCCAAACTCAGATATATCATACTGCTACATCAATGTAGACAAAAAAGCAGTTGCTGCTGATCTTCCAGACCTCTCAGAATCACTAGTGAAGCAGTGGGATGACAAGTGGAGAGTGTGGTAAGTGTGGTAACTATTCCTGCAGCTTTACAAATTCAAGCCCTTTTATTTTTAGACTCCAACCAATCTATTTTCACCTTGCCTCTCTTCTTCTTTTTTTTCCCTTTTCTCTCAGCATTTCTCAAGTCATGTCTTTTTCCCAAGCTGTATCATATGTTTGACCTTGACTAGAGGGCCTCTATTTTAAGTCCTTGAAAATATTACCATGCAGGTAAGCCAATAAACTTTAGGCACTTGCATCCTCTCCGATCTACAGAAGATATAGCTCCACCTCTTAGTCAGTTGTTTTGCTTTCCCTTACAGATGTTTCATTATGTCTGAAAGCTTTTTGTAGCTTTTCAGGGTATGCACTACACCTTGAGAATGAGCAAGCTTTGTGCACATATCTCCCTCAGTAATAGTTGAATAGGCCATCCTCTTTTCCCATTTGTGATCCAATCATGTCATTACAGGAGTGCTTACCATAGCAGTTAATACTAGGAAAGAATTCCTTTTTCAATATCTAGAAACTATATCTGTTTAATGGGCACATTTTCCCCATCTTAAAAATTATAATGTAGTTTTATTTCTAGCTATTACACAACTACAAAATTGCTTTTTGCTGAAAATCCTGGTGTGAATGCTATTCAGACATGGTCATGATTAGAGAAAATAAGGTGCTTGCAAGTCTCATGTCTATAATGTATTTGCAGGCCTTTAGTTTACTTTTATGTGATTTAGAACAAGAGGTACCATGAGCTCTATTAGCAACCTGGGCCAGCTCTCCTTGAAACACCAGCAGGTGCTCTATAGAGCATCAGACATACCATTTTCCCTTTATAAAAAGCATGCACGATCATTTTTATATTAATGCTAAAGCTGAAATAGAGAGTAATAGAACGTTTATATGCAGTATGGGAGCATTGCTGCAAAAGAGAAATGTAATGTGGTTTGACAGGTTTCATTTTCCTCCTACCCTTTCAGTTCTTGACCTTTCTATAGCAACTACCGACAAAGGCACAAACTAATACTGACTTGTGTGGTAGTCTTGATACTACCAGAGACTAGTGATTGATTTGACAGAGTGACTAAACAGAGTAAACAATACAGACAATGAGAAAGAGTCAGATGTTTGTATTCTCTCCACCAGTCAGCATGAATCCATCACTGCTGAACAAGGATTCAGGTTTAGCTTGGAAAATGGAGGAATGTTCCTTCATTTACATTATATGAAAAATTTCCTGTGATATTGATTATCCATCAGTTTCCAGGCAGGCAGAGATTAAATTAACAGATTTTGAAGCCAAAAAGGATCTTTATATAATTTAGCCTGGTTTTCTACATCACAGAGGCTCAGAAGATTAATTCTATTACTCCCGCAAAAGAAAGACATACAGTCTTGATTTGAAAATGTCAAGACATTCATCATATCCCTCAGCAGTTTGATGCAATGGCTAATCACCCTGACATTAAAACATGTGCTCTACTTCAAATTTGGAGATAATTCCCAAGCTTGGGTTCTGGTTATTCCTTTTTCTGCTAAAGCCCTTTAGTGGATGGTGCTCTCTCTCCCTTTCTTTCTCTGTGAAGATACGAATCACATCACCTTTTCAGTTTATTTTCAGTCCAGTTAACAGCTTGAGCTCTTTAAATCTCTTGATGAAAACCGTATCTCCCAACTCTTGAAATAATGTCTGTGGGATTTTTCTCTACCTTGTCTATTTTTTCAGTAGATTGATGTTCCTCTCTTTGGAATAAAATGGGAACTTTGTAATGTCATGACCAAAGAGGTAAAAAGGAAGAGGCTACACTCACCTCCTCTTGCTGGGTATGACTCCCATCTCTTCACTGTCTCCCTCCAGAGTAACTCTCCTCGCCTGCCACCACTCATCGTCCGATGCATTGATAACATGAAGGATGTCTCCATACTTAAAACTGAGTCCTTGACTTGGCAGGCCGCTGTCTTTGCTCTTGTCATAGTCAAACATGGCTCTGTGAAAGGAAATAAAGACATGAAGACAGGCTATTATATCAGTCTTGGAAGCATTTACTTCTGAATAATTTCTCATATTTTAAGTTCCAGCTAACCCTTACTCCTTTAAAATGGGACAGGTCTTGTTCTGCAGAAAACTTTCTTCTTAGAAGTTAATCTTTCTAAAATACATTTTTCATCTGACCTGCCTGTCTTTAAGAAAAACTGAACAGTGAAGTACCCTATTAACTGTTCTATTTAATAAAAGCTACACAGTAACGATCATTTCAGAGTATCTAGTAAACATATCTGGTATCCAAAAACCCCTCTTGTGATCTTGCCATCACCTGCTTGTGATTATTCTTTTCTCACACTTTCCTGTGCTCAGGTTTGGCAGCCTGGGTTGCACTGGGAGAACGAAATAAAAGGGACCACAATTTTCCTAATGGTTATGCATTTTTTTGGGGGGGCTGAATGGATGCACCTATGTTAGCATTTACTTCAGAACAGAAGTGAGCTTTCAAAGTGAATCTCCTGATTATTCCCACTCACAGTGCTTTGGTTTTGGTCCTGGAGCCGTGTTAAGTTGCATGAATTGGATTCCTGAAATTTGAACTAAACTGAAAGATGCACTGATCAGACTAGTGCTAGTCTGACATATACTGCCTCAAACTGTATGCAGGGTGGACACCAGGTCCTCAGCATCAATAGTTTCACTACCCAGATCCACACTGCTTGTGCTGCGCTACCTGCCCATGTAGCCGCAGCTATTTTCTTTGATGTCAGTGGGGTTTTCCACGGGTGAGAAGTGGACCTCTGCTCCGGGTATGTCTGCATGAGAGTCCTATACATGGAGGGAACTCCATGCACAGAAATTGAGAACTAGCTCTAAGGTACCTGCCTATCAAGCTGTGGCTAGATGCAGTTCAGCATGAACTAATTGCCTGGAGATCCAGCCTGGATCCTGGGAAAGATCTTCACCCATGCTGAGCTCTGTGCCACCAAAACTCAGCCTCATCCAGGCCCATGCCCTGCCCCTGCCTCCCCTGCCTGCAGTGTAGATACCCCCTATTCATGAGGACAAGGCCCTGCAAAGCTGCTTGTGTGCAAGAGGGAGAGGAGCATGCTTGGGACCCTGAGGCCTCATTAATTCCAGTAAGACTGTGCGAGTGCTGGCCATTATTTGGAGTTCTTGAGCTAAATATCTAGATCTTTCTTTCTTACAGCAGAAAATACACAGGCATATTTTTCCCATACAAAATATAATTTAAAGATCATCCCTGACAAGAACAGACATTTATTTTCCTACAGAGAAATTTGTATTGGGAAAATGGTATGATTATAATCCTAAGCACAGAAACACTACACCAGTAAAGTCCCACGAGATGTACAATAATTCCTACTCTTTTATTGTCAGAAATACTATCTTGGCAATCTTCACTAGTAAACACTTCTGTGAGAAGGATTTGATATAATTAATTGTTGTGCATGGTAGTGTAATCGTAGAAAATGATTACAGCAGCTTTATGGGCAGATTTAAAACACTCAAGGCTACCTCTCATAATAAGAAGAACTTAAAAAATAGTTATCAGAGTTGTAATTATGCAACCAGTATCATTTAAAAGCTTTCCTAAACACTCATTCTGCTTTAAACGTCTGGTTCGCAAAGAGGAAAAATGTTATTTGGAACATGTCCTCTTTTAAAGAGCTTATGGTCATGCACTAACATCTTCAGAAAAGCCCAGATAATTCCTTTCTCTGAGGATGAAGACAGTAAATAATCCTTCTGAACTTTGCCTAATCCACGAGCTTGAATATGCTTATGCTTTTCTCGGCAAATGCTCTTGGAGTGCAAGTAACATTTGAAACTTTTTATTGGCTTAGCAATGGAAATCCTTTAAAAACTTGGCTAAATCTTAGTAAAAAAGTTACATTCATAAAGGATTCTAAATGGTAGTAGGTCATCTGCTGCCTTGTCAAATAAGGCTTTCGATAGGGGCATATGATGAACCATATCAATCCAGAACAAGTGTGTCCTGACAGCTAAGTGTCTAGTCAGTCACCTTTCCTTAGTTAATGACATCTGATCGCTGGAGAAATTGCAGTGCACATACTAAGAAACGTAGAACATATCATCCTGTTTTTATCGTCTTTATCAGCATGCAATGCCCTGTGTTTTATAGATCCAACAACTGCATTAAACAAAGCCATCTTCCTAGAAATTCAATGCATAATTGTGAGCCTTGCCACAGAAGCCTATCAGCATCTCCAAACCCTAACAACAGAGTTGGGAACACTGATGAGTACTAGGCAGGTGTAATATAGTCTCAAAGCCAGGCTCAATTAAATTATTCAAAACTAATGACAGTCTCTTCTTTTGCAGAGGATATGCAAGACAGTCACATTGCCAAAGTAAAATACATGCTGCACTGGAAACGCTCAATATTTGTAAAATTCTAAGATGGAGGGTGAGTTTCAAAAGCTAAACAGTAGATGGAAAGGTGGAAGGAGTGTTCTTTGTCCTTGAAGAGATAATAGCACCTCAGAGCCCATGTATTGATGTAAAACCACAGACTGCCATCATGCTAGTCGATGTTAACGATGAACGCAGATGGCAATGTTTGCCACTGACTGACTTACTGACTTGATTGGAGTAATCATGTGCAATGCTAATTAAAATGAGATTATAGATTTCAGACAAGAGAATTTTTGAGCACGCTTTTTATTGACTGAAAGAATTCATGGCTGCATGCACTGCAGATGTTGATTACTCCATTAGTAAATGAAAATGATACAAGAGCTCTTGGTACAATGCTCTTTCCTACACATTCCAAATTAAGAGCCAGGTTTAAGTTTATAAATAACCATATTTAAGTTTACAACTTTGGTAACATTGTGGGCTCTGTAAAGCACACTTTTGCAAGCTGGCAGTAGGCCCAGCTATAAAACAAATGGAGATCTTCACTGTTATATGTATTTAGAAGTTAACACGACTACCTTGGGCAATAGACCTAAGCACACTCATCCTTACCTCCTCCTTTCATTTCTTCTCAGGCTGCAACTACTTTTTGAATCGCTATGTGTCCAATTGCAAGCTTTGGATTTATTAAAAAGCTCACATATTGTCATTTCTGATTTTCTACCTGATGAACAGCATCCACTTCTATTTGTGCTCAGTCTTGCTGTAAAGCAGATATACATAAAAATAAACCACAGAAAGCATCTGCATCTGTTGAGTGCCAGCTGATGTGATGCAAAATGAATGCCTTTTTAGTTGCTTCACTCAGACCTTCTGTTTGATCAAGGTAGAGGAAGTAGGAAAATCAGAAAAGATGCTTTTTTTTTGGTTTTGTTCCTCCATGTATTTAGGCAACGACAGTGCAGTCTTGCAGGATACTATGCTGCATCCTGCAAGAACCGAAAGTTTCATCAAAGAGAGAAGTTACTCTTTCGGCAAAATCTATTTGATCTATGCAAACTTCTGCAGCTTGATAACCTATTAGAGGAAAGGCTAAATGTAGCAGGATCTTTGCAGAATATTATGTGTTAAGGAGTATAGTCCAGCAAAAGTCCTGTCCTCCCACAAAGTACCTATCATGCCAGTCATGCTAATATGACTGTGTGCTTTCATATGCCTAAGCTGGCTTATTCATAACTTGCTCAGGCAGTTCTTCAATGCACTGAGCTGTAACTCACCTTTTGTGTCTTTTACTGCAATTTTTAAAAATAATAGTCTGAATAACCTTCAAATGGCACTTATCTGACAGGCTTGGATACCAATAGCTTCTCTTTTTTTTTTTCTGCACAATTGATCGAAGCACATCTTAAAAAGCAGTTCCTCTTCTTTCAGCTGTTTTTTATCCTCCATTAGCTGCTCGCCTCCCATATTTAGTCTTTTGGGATCAGATAGGACAGAATCAAAATCTCTGATGGGCTTTCTCTATGACAGTAATGGATCTTTTTTCCAGCCAGCTGATTAAGTCTATTTTTGAATGGAAATAGTCAATTTTTAAGAACAGTTTAAATAATTTAATTTTTTTTTTAGAGCCATCACCAGTGACACTTTCAGACCACACTAGTGTCAGAAAAATTCCTTTTCAGGATCTCCTGGATACTGCATGCCATAAACAGGACCCTGAGTTACCCAGGAAAATACAATTTGCTGTTACAAATACGACAAGTCCAGTGATTACTACCACCTGGGATGCAGATAAAATACTGGAATAGGAAACAGAGCTTGCTACAGACTAATTAAACTAATTAACCCCAAACAATTTGAAGGTGAAAAGTGTTATTTAGGTGCTGAATATTACTGCCATCTTATTAGTGAATTCTGCCTGCTTTTTAAAAGTTAAGAAACACGGTTGTTCTGAGGATTGAAGCAGAAGGTGCAGACATTTAGAACAAGCTCAGTATCAAAAATATTTAAGACAATGTGAGTTTAATTTCCCTGGTATTACTCCAGACTTCAGAACTGATCATTGCACTAGGCTAATCTCAGCAGTAATTTGGACAAAACCTAGCAGGTTTTATTTTTGTGCTTGGATACTTCTTAAATGTTTTTAGGAATCCACATTAGTGTAAAACATGAGAGAAGCATTTCACATCGTCAAAATTCATTGCTCAAAAATTATTTAAAGTGAAAATTCTGCCAGTGCCAAGCTGTCACATACTGCCAAATGCGTGGTGGACTGTGTGCCAATGAAGACCATTAAAAAGGGGACATTTTTCTTCTTCCACTTAATGCAAATACTACAGCATTTGAGATATGTCCAAAATTTAAGTAGCATAATTGCACAGTAAACTTCCATTTTTAATGACACCTATTCTTGCAGCTAAGGTAATAAATGTTTGAAACTGGAGAAAATAAATTAGCTTTAAGGCAATAGTAAATCAATTTGCTGTGCAAACCCCTATATTCCAGACAGTGAGCATGCACCGATCTTTACTGCGGTACACCTTTTGACTGTACTGTTATCAGCATTTTAAAAATGAAAAATAAGGTACAGAAAGAGTAAGTGATCTTGCTAAGCCTGTGACAGAGAAGGGAATTTAACAGAGAAACCTAGATTTCTGGGCTAATGTTGTAAACACCATTTGTAATTTAATTGTCTTTGTGATCTTCTTGAAAGACAAGAGGATATTAATGCATTCACTACACAGCAATGTATTTTGCTGAATGTTCCTGTTTGTTTGGTGCACAAAACCAAAATCTTCAGCCACCGAATCACTGCACTATGGCCAGTAATCTCAACTTGATACAGTCAAGGTACTGTGTGGCAGCTTTATACGCATCTTTGAAATTGCTATATTTTTCTGGCACAGATGGGAGTTTTCGCATAAATTTCCAGCCTGCACTTTGCCATTTACTTGATTATGAAATGACAACAACATTTAGCAGGAGAGATTTTCACCTTCTGTAAACAGTCCCAACTCTTCTGAAATGTGCCAGCATATCCTCATTTACATCCTCATTTACACCATTACCCTTTTCTCTAAAAATTTTTTAGTGGAGATTCTCAGACATCAAACTTTATTGTACCTCCATTAAGGAGAGATAGTTTATTCTCCCTCTTCTCCACATCTGTCCTCTGCCCCCCTGCCCCAGCCGCCCCTTTTCTTCTTGCAGATGGGGAAATCCAATGCACAGAGGTTTAATGATTTGCCTGGTTTTAGACAGCAACTCAATATCAGAGCCGGAATTAGAACCCAAGCTTCCTAGCTGTCTTTTCAGCACTCTCAGTAATAGATGCATTTCCACCCACTTGCAGGCTCAGCTTGAAGAAAACATTAGAAGAAAATAAAATAAAAAAAAACGAGTGTAATTCATTGTTATAACTACAACAGAGATCACAGCAGTGCTGTGATAGATGCAGATATTGCGATGCAATTAAAGTGCTATTAAAAGGGTTAAACTTGCACATGCTGGCATGTCAATAAAGGCTTTCGCCTTCTTTCAGCTTTATTTTCACCTGGAGAAGTTGAACAGGTAAATCCTATGTGTGCAGCATACCAAAATGTTGCTCTATCTTTTGGAGGGGTGGGAAGTCCCGAGGTGCCGCTTGACATGAATGGAAGGTGTCAATAGCTATCTGTGCTAGTTGTACACTATCACCTCCTATGAAACGGTGGGAGTGGACGGTTCTGAAAAACACCTTTCTTAGGATTACCCTAAACAGCAACGCAATTTCAGCAAAAAACAGCTGATGTTCCAGCTCAATATCTACAACTCACAATGTTTCCTGAATCCTCTCCTCTCCTCTCCTCTCTTCTCTCCTCTCTGCCATCATCTTTACCTTAACGTTTTAGATATATCTGTGTTTCGACATTCATTAGTTGACATTAGTGCTGGTTATCAGCATAAATTTTGTCTTCATAAGCGTTCTGAGAACAAATTCTTCTTTTGAGAAGGCAGCTTTTCATTAAAGATTACAAGTGTGTGAAAGTGCCAGAGAGAGTACTCATTAGAGAAGGTCCCCAAAAGGCTGCTCTACTCTGCTCCTATTTGTAACCCCAGAGCCTTCAGTAGAGCCGTTGCTAGTACCAGGAAGCAGATCTCAAAGGACAGATTTCTTTTTTCCAGATGTTAAAACACAAATTCTGTGATTCTATTCTGTGATTATTTTTCATCCTTGTTCAGTGTTACTCATTAATTATAACATTATTCCCAGTTTTGCTGCAGATAATAAAAACAAATCCTGAGTGGGAAAAAAACCCTAAAGTACTAACAAAAGGTTCTTATGTATTTGCTGGGTGTTTTCTTTAAATGTGTTCACATAAAATTTAGAAATAGGTTGCAATCACAATCCCAGATCTGGATAGTTCAGAGATTTGAGAAATACTGATTTTGGAGGTTTTTAGTTCGTGCACATCACAGGCTGAGGCTTAATAAAAAGCTCAGGGAAAGCAAGAATTTCTCTCTACGCATTTTGTTGGACACGGGGTCAGACCTTTAGTGAGAGAGAGAGGTTTTTGCAGGAACCAGAAAGAAATAGACAAATAAATAACATGAATTGCATAAGGAGATTGCAAACTCGTTAACATTAAGGCTCTGAATGAGCAGAAATCTATGTCCTAAAAGGCTCCATTTTCAGGGCAAGGACTTGCATCTGCATCTGCCCACATATAAACAGGGAGAATTCCACATCGAGCACAAGCAAAGAAAATTAAAAAGGTCCCTCAGACTATACTGAAATCGACCACACTCTTGATAGTCCAAACTGGAGTTAGAAATTTCAAACTAACCCACATTTTTACATTTACTTTGTTGAAACATAGAGGAACTGAAAGTCATAACAAAGCCATGAATCAAACCACCTTTGTAAGAATGTCTTAAGTTTAACACCAAATCCCATTACACATTTGCATGTAAGCCTCTCCCATTTGCTGCTGTATTATTTCTTTACTTCATTCAGCAATTTCTCCATTCAGTCCAAGTCATTCTTTATCATTTTGCTCCCAGTGGGAATTTGGCAGAGAGTTCTGCCATGGACTTCACTGAAAAGAGTACTGGATGCAGCAGCATTCGTTCCAGAAAGATTTCCTTAAGAGAAGGGAGATATTTTCTTCTACAGGGCTTATATCGGGAAAGAGGACTGGCATGTGTCCTTGGGGAATATTTTGTTCATTTTGCAGATCCTGTCATGATCCTAAACATCAGTTCATAGGAGCTGATGCTTACAGTGTTGATAGGCTTCTTTGGTTCTTTAGCAAGCATTCGTTCTCTGCAGGAAATGTTTTTTTTAGTGTGGAAATACTTTACGTCAGCATTTTCAAAAGATGTCACTATCTGTAGATATCTCTTTGCTTAAGTGGCACCTCTAAAAATATATACCGGTCAATGAATGTATGTTGTACTTTCATGCTTTTGCTATGCAACAGCATACCATGGTCTATCTCTGGAGACTATGGTCTATGGCTGGAGATTTTGCTTAACAGCACCTGGCCATTTCACAACCAAAATCAGTGGGGTTTGGGGGAAAGGAAGCAGGAGTCTCAGATAAAACACTACCATTAGAGACGTTTTTACGGGTTTTGCCTTCACTAGTGGCAGGAAGGATGACATGTCATATTGTTTGCTCTTATCTTCATTGCCAAATTGTCTGTGTGTTGATGGCTACGGACTGAATGGGGAAAGTGGATTCAAAGTGTGATTCTAGTCTGTTCCTCTAGGACACACTGCACAGATCACAGTGCAAAATGAGGAAGGACTGATAGCTTTAGTCTTTTATCCAGGAACATGGACATAACATATACATAGCCCCAGGCTCATCTGTTTTTTACCTTTTGCAGCACGACTTGAGAAGTGGCCCTAGAAAGTGAGCCTCCTGTGCTCTCTTGTGCCTGTGCTGGGGGAATCCATTTGCAGGTGGGTGCACCTGCTGCTTGCAGCATCAGGATTTTATGGGCATAAAAGGACCAAACAGAACTCTCCTCTGGTTTCCAAAAATCTGCAACTGGTAGCAAGCTGTGAGCCTGTGCCTTGACACTTTCCACTAATATGCTGACTAGGGAAAAAATGTTTGACAGTTGCATTTATGACAAACAAAGCAGCATTTAAATTCTCTTGCATTGTATTCAATGTATTTCAGATTTGCAGCTTTGAGGTTTGCTTTAAAACTGGGAGATGATATGTTGCATTGGAGCAGAGCACTAAACAAAATGTCATGATGTCACGATAGATTTAGATTTAGATATTCTGAAAAACTTGAGAGAACATGTGCAGTAAGATCTTGATTCAGGAGTGTTTTTAAAATAGCCTTGCTGATAGGCTCATAAAGATACATCCTTCTTACATTAAAACTAGCCCCCCATAGGTGATTTTAAGTTCCTAGATCTTATGCAAAAGTTTTATTAACCTTGGCAACTTTTTATTTTCCTAGGAAGGACCATGTTAATGATCAGGTTTTAACATAGTGAATGGACCAAACATTTTAATAAGTAATTTCAAGAGAAAGAGTTTCTTCAGGAATTGTGTGAAATGTCATGATGAAACCCAAAACTTGTGAGTAGGTCCAGAATTTCACAACAAGCTGGAAACTTCAGCCAGGTTTGTTGTAAGGGTTTATCACAAAGATGTGGGATCATTTTCAAATGAACTTGACCTGGCCTGTGGATTATGCATCAAAATGATGTGAAATTTGCAAGTTCATCCTGGGATCGTTTTTTTTTTCCTAGCCAGACTAGGCAAAGCTGCTGTTTGACTGAATATCTTATTTCTGAGGAAGCAGTTTCTCAGCAGAGATTCCTGTGCTGTGACAGTTAAGATTATCCCTATCCAAAAAGGAAAGGAAAAGTGATTGAGTGTCAAATCAGGGATACTTTAAACTACTGGGTAATTCATCTGAAATTACAATCTGTGGGTTGCACAGTTTGACACAGGAGCCAAAGAGTCATTCTGTGATTCTTATTTTGAAAGACATATCAACTTTTTCACTGTCTGAAAATATTCATTTAGGGCTTTTTCCCCCCAGGGAAAGTAAAATGAATGTCTCTTTTAGCGACAATGAGACCGAAAGGGAATATTGTGGCTCCGTGTGTAGCACTGCATGTGACTCTCCCTCCTCACCCCGCCACTCCCAAATGTCTTCTTTATTATAAAGGACACATTTCAAAAGCGTAATTAATTTCAATTTTTAAAAATAAATTGTTTACAGTAGCTCTGAATATTACAGTAGCTGTCACGAATCTGCTTTGGGTGGTTGTTTTTCATTAGGCAGTTGTCTTAGATATCCTGTAGCTTGCAATTGCTTTCTCTCAGACCTAATCACGAACTGGTATCAGTTAGCAGCTTTTAAAATTACATTGTGGACAGGCTGCCCACAGAATTCATTGTGCTTCTACTGGGTTATAATCAAAAGGAAAATTTCAGCTCAGGAAGGAGCCCCACTGATAGCATAATTATTGCTACCAGCCAGATATATGATGGCTTCTTCGTTTTTCTGGACAAGGATATTAGAGAACGGGAGAACTAAAATAAGAGAAAATCTTCCTATGGAAAACTGATATACAATTACGAATTGTATAATTTGAACATAACGGATACAATGACAGCAGTAAGAGATGGACCAAGCACAATGGTCCTGGTACAGAAAAACACCCCACCAGCCAAAATTCAGACAATTGTATCAGCAAATGGAATATTAAATCTTTTTACAGAAATCAGCATGTGATAGTGGAGCACTGTCAGCTAGAATATTCTCGTTTAGTTCTGTGCAAGAACTACAAGAGGTGGGTAAGTCTTCAGACTTTGCTAGCATGGAAGTGCTCTTTCATTCATGTCATAATAAATCTGTTTATACATTGCAACCTTTAGAAATTGCTTTTGAAAAATGCAATTATACTTTAGATATTTAAAAGAACTGTTGACAGGCAAAGCCAGGAGACAATTTTAACAAGACAGAACATTGGCTGCTTTGTCTTTGATGAGAGGGCATTTTGGACAAGCCAAGATATTTATTTGCAACAGCTCCTTCTCAGAAATGGTTTCTGCTTGGCCCTGAATGCTCTTTAACAATGAAAAAGAGTCAGAAGTTGGATTTTCATTGCTATTGAGTAGGCAGATTAGGTTCTCCAGAAATAGTGAGAAATAATAATAATAATACAATATAATAATATAATATATAATTACACTGTATTTATTATATTTATATGATTTATATATTTATCATATATTTATTATAATATAATAATAATAGTTACATGCATATGGGAACTACACCATGGACTGGTAAAATTGGATATGGAAATTATTATGGAAATTAATTCTCCTGTAGAATGTGGAGAAATGTACTAAATCCATAAACTCTGCTGGATGCAGCTATCTGAGATATCATAAAATCCTGTTGTCTCTAGGCCACAACTTGAAGAGCTCATTAATAGTGTACTCAATCAGTGGGAGGTTTTTGAGAAAGTCCTTTGTGTTTTAGCACACTGACTTCAACAGGAAGCAATGCGGTAAGTTTTTGGTTTTGCCTCTATTTATCTCTTTTGAAAAGGGTGATTTGCAAAGATACAAATGCTATCAAAGTCTAAAGCTATATTTTTTTATGGCACAAAGGCAGAACAGCTCTATAGAAATCTCAGTCCATGACACAAAACATGAAATCTCTAAAGGCTTCAGATTTATGAGGTGTAACTCCATAGAAATCAGTAGATAAGGAACAAGGCAGAAGGCCTGAGCTGAACTCGGATGAAATCTGAACTGTAATGGAAATAAGAGAGACAGTTTGTCTGAAAAAGCAGCAGCGGGTAGAAAAGACATGCTGTTTGCTTAACCCATTGAAGGGATTCCTTGAGCTGTTATCTGTCTTCCCTTACCTGTCAAAACCAACTTTGTCCCACTAAATTTTATTCTATGATTAGGTTGGCAGCTTTCCCGGTAGATGTGGTTTTCCTTAAAGCTCCATCTCCTGGAGTCAAATGAATACCTTAAAAGCTCAGTTTTTATTAGTCCCATTCTCATAGAGAAAAGCTTGAAAATAAGATGCCAGTGTCCCCAGAAGGAGAACCAAACACTAAGGGCAAATAAAAATAAGAGCCTTTGGTGTCACCTCTTGAATGTCAAAACCTTGTGATCGTATTTTTATTTTTAATGGTTGGATCTGGCAGTTGTACTCTGTGTGTGGTGGTCAATCCTCTTTAGAAACACACTTTGAAGAAAAAAGTGTTGATGAACCACTATTACCAAAAATATTTAACAGCAGAAATATGTATGTTAATATTTATTAAGCAAAGTTGCAAAGGGATGATGTTAAACTTCTTACTTAGCTTCTGCCCTTTAAATACAAAATTAAGTACATGCTACATTCAGCTACATGCAACTAATCATTCCCACCATTACATTAACTGCACCTGCCTTTTCTAGGAGCCTCAGCTTTCAAGCAGTCAAAAGCCAGCAGGATTAAGGGTAATGTCAGAAATTCTTGCGTTCCATTTCTAAAGGTAAATTAAGCACATCAGAGTATAGGTTTTGTTGACTTTCAATAAAGATTAGGCTTTGAGTTTCGAAGTTGCTTTGAAAACGTTACCCTAAGCAGCTTTAAGATTGACAGAATTTGCTTTAAGCTGCTCAGACCCTGTCAGGACGAAGGCCTGGTGCAGTAACAGAAGCTCTTTGCTTCCTTACTCTTAGATGATGCTATGACCTAGGATAAACCATTTTTTTCTGCTACAATGAATGAGGCTCAGAGTTTTGATGGTTTTGTCCATAGTGATACTTCCTCATGCTTTACATCTTTCTGTATTTTGTACACTGGATAAAGGCCTCATTAATCACACATTTTCTAAGCAGGCTTCTTTCTATCATGTTAATTACTTTATATGTTTTTAAACTGAACTGCATTCACCATCTGCTGGCGTCACCATCTGCACAATCCAAAGTCTATTTTCTCCGCTTTCCCTAGCATGCACCCTGTCGCCTTGACCTTCCTGCACTCAGAAAAATTCTTCATGTCTGTGTGAGATTCCTGATTTAAGCAAGGACACCAAGCAACAGAGCTGGGACCTCTCCTCTTAACATCTTCATTTAAAATGCAGAGAGTTGCAATAGGCAGCATAAAAAGAAATGTTCTGGAACAACTAGTTGTGCACTTCTTCCTCCCTGACATAAAAAAGTTTCTACCTATTCTGGCTTAAGGTTACCTTGATTTTAGGTCATTCTTCTGTCCTGCAGAAAAGAGATTTACCACTAAGCCATACTTCTACTTAGTTATTAACTTCAGCCAGGAGAGTTTTATCAAAAGGCATGTCCCTAAGGCTAGGCAAAGTAATAATAGTAGTCTCCTGAGTAAGGCTATTAAAAAGCATTTTCGTCAGCACTTGAGTAATCCAACTGATTTCAAGAGAATTAGACGTATGTAAAGTTATGCACTGAAACCTATCTGTGGCATAATACTTTGTTTGTAATAGAAAGTAATTTGTGGATGCAATTGCTTTTCTAATATTGTTTATAGGCAAACTATTTTCTTATAATTTCATTTAAAAAATCAACTACTCATTTCAGGACATAAAACTCAGTTTGAAACCACATACACTAATACTTTTTCCTAAACCTGAACATGTCATGAAGCTAGAATGTGATGCATGTTAGTGTTTGATCTGTGTGTACAGAAAATACAGGACTGAGAGAGAAAAGATGAAAATCCAGTCTATGTCTCCTTATAAATGAACAGTAATTCCTGCATGGGATATGCTGGCATCCTCCCTCTGTTTTTTTAGAAACACAGAATAATGCCCTCTACAACACTAAAGTTTTGTAGCTGGGAAAGTTGTACAGGGGATCAGCTTAACAAGCATGTCTTTGTGTGTCATATTCTTCAGATCTGACCATAAAGATTCCCCACGTTATGGTCCTGCTGAACTTGATGAGGTACTTTGGCAGGTGGAAAGCCTTTATAAAGATGGGAAACTCTGGAGTTAGCAGGGAAGATGCATGAGGACAACTCTCTTGGTTCCTCTGTAGGAACTCTCCCAATAGAGGAATTCATAGAAATCTTCACAAGAACTTTTCTGAGAAACCAGCCCCCGCTGTCAGTCCCCTTTGCAATGGACCCTGTGGGCCTAAGGAACTGCACTGGACCACGATCCCCTTTGATTACTTAGGGATCAGCTCCTCATTAGTGGAGTTGCTCTGAATGTATGAAAGATGGCAAAAATCTCACTATGTGATGAGTGTTCGTGTAGGTTGCACAAAGTGATTGTGCAATTTCCATCCTGGGAGATACTGAAAATTTAGCTGGATGAGGCCCTGAGCAACCCAACATAACTTTGAAATTGACCCTGCTTTGAGCAGGGGGTTGGACCATATAACCTCAGGCTGGTGTCCTCCAAGCTAAATTATTCTATGATTCTGTCTATTCATAGATCTTTGGATATGAAACATCCTGAGTCTGTCTCAGATTATATTTATCATTTTTGGGCACATAAAAATGTTCAATTTTAGCATACATTCTATATAAAATGACAGTCAGACTTCAGTGTCTGAGAGAAAGCATTTTCTGCTGTGGGTAAAAATAATTCTCTTTGCTATTGCTTTAAATTTCCTTGATCTGGTACAGATTCCTCTAGCTATGTCTATGCAGCCAAGGATGGTATAGAGATGCCCAAGCTACATACAAGTCCAGGTGATGCCCTCCAGAACTGCTGACTGGTACTAACCCAATCTTGAAAGCACTATAGCTATGTTAAAGCTGATCGGCTGTACTGTACTGATTTGGGAACTATTGTGTGTCTGCTAGCTCAGCCATCTCTGGGCAGTGCGACTTTGGGCTCATAGTGGCGAAAGCTTTCTTTTTTTCGCATTTTGGGAAATGGAGGTTGAATGATAGAGGAGTCTAAATTCCCTCCACAGTAAAGGAGAGAGGTAGGTACCTCAAAAAGGGGAAGAATTCAGAGCATTTAAGTCAAATGAGAAAATTTGCCTGATATAAGTATCTAATCTGACGCTCTGGTCCTCTCTTTGTAAAAGAAGAATACAAGTAAGGGGAAGATTGTTAAGAGGACTTTACCGGATACTATGGTAAAGTGGCCCTATCATTTCTGTTTATGGGTAAATTAAATATAAAGGGTGAAAACTCTGTGATTTCAATAGAAGTAAGCATCTATTGAAGCTATAATTTGTCAGAAGAGCCTGTAGTGTAAGTTACACTATCATGTAATGTTTGCTTCTACAAAAACTGTGCCATTAAAGTGAATAGAGTTCTACAGAATAACAGAATAGAGAACCAAAATATATGTTTTTTTGATTCTGACATCTCAGGGAGTCAAGGTAAAACAAGCAAGCAAGCAAACAACTTTCTGTTACTGAAGAGAGAATTTTCTTGTACATCATGGAGATAAAATTATCGGAAACATTCATCAAGATTTTTTTGCCTGGACCAATTCTTAGACTCTTTCAGTATTTAATAGCTTCATTTGCAAACTTTGTATTTTTCACTTCAAACATGAAAACAGCAATGCAATTTAATGGGTGATTTAAGGGCTGATTAAGGATGCTGTCTTTGGAGAAAACTGCGGTGTACAGCAGGGAAAAGCGCTCACCATATGTGCCCTGTTCCTATGTGCTCCCTAAGGATCTGCTACTATCCACTCTCAAAGACAGGACAGTTGGCAAGAAGGACCTTTGCTCCGACCCACGGTAGCTGCAAAACTGAATTAATGTCACTTTTATGGAGGAAAATAGATACACAAGGTGAGAAGTTGAAATTGCCTGCATGACTTTGCTTTAGTGCCAATAGGACATGGAAAATTTTCAGTCTTTAAAAAAACAAACAAAACAATCTGGATGGAAGAAAGTCAAACACCTGACATATCTGCAGCTGAGAAATTATGAAGTCATCTGGTTTAGGAGAATCAGGATGGACTCTTCCATTTGCAGACAGCTTGCCTTGCTCGTAGGTGAGCTGACTGTCTCTCACAAGCTAGCTAATGGGGGAAGAGCAATCCCCAGAGCCCAGGTTCCCCCACGGGCAGCCGCAGACTGGCAGACACCCTGGGGAGCTGGGAGAGGCTGTTCTGATGGAGCCGCAGAGTTTCTATGTGCGCATCAACCCCAACGTTATATCAGAAAAGTTTTGACCGCAGCTGCACAACATCTCCTTAATCATGGCCTACATTTGTTGTGTTAGGGTTATTTTAGCAGCCTGAAAGCTGGTATAGCATATAAGGGGACTGGGTTGCATTAAACAGCAATAAATAGTGTAAATAGGAGATTCAAACCATCTTTTCATATCTGTCTTAACTGTGTAGACAGACCACACCACAGTATCTGGTTTCCAAGTATGTTACCCTTAAAACATTTTATTGTATCAATATCTAGACATTTCTCTTACATTCAGCCCTATCCTTCCTATCTCTGGTCTTACAGTATCAAACTCCATTCGGTGTTTGTGACTGTCAGTGTGAGTGACATCTTTTTTATAGTGTTCTTTCTGTCTCTGTCTCATTATCTCAGTATTTCCCATCAAACATCAACTAAAGAAATAATTATTTCCATAGTAAAGTCTGAAATTTTTCCCTTCCATAGCTGTGATTTATTACTGCAGTTCTATCATTTAGATCTGCAGAGCGAAACAAGTTAATAGAAAGATACTAAGTAGAATGAGTTTGTATTGTAACTTCATTTTTTCTGTATACACAGGCAAGTCAGTACTAGATTCAATATGATGGAATTAATATCAATGGAAAAAATGAAATGACACAGACTGTGTTAGAATTAATTTAGTTTCAAAGGTTTCTTTCTCTTATGATCTCAAAATCTGTATCTTAAAATCTTTATTCAAAGTTAAGACCAAGGGCTTTTCTTTCTTTTATTTAAATAACAGAAATAAGCACTATCTCCTTTATTAAAAAGCCATTTGTTAACCAAATATTCATTGCAACATGTGGCTGGCTCTGAGGAATAGGTTCAAAAAATCTTTCAAACTGCCCCACATAGCAGGGCCTAATCTGAAAATCTTTCTATCTCCTGCAGCTGCAGCAATAACTTGCTGCCATAACTTATCAATCTCATTGCATTACTAATCTTTGCCAGGATGGGTTGAGATTTTTCAGTTTCTTGACTTGTATTAATGGTTTGTATTAATGTTGCTCCCTTTATGCAAGACTGTGAGATCACCTGCCCACACGTCATGGAAATGTCCGTGCTATCAGCTAATCTCCAGTATGAGCCTATGCTTAAGTCCAGACTTGCTCACTTTGTTCAGACACAAGTAGATGCTTGGGGCAGACATGGTGCTGCTGGACTGTGCAGAGGCACAGGGCAGAGGAGGGGGAAGAGGACGCGTTCCTTCAAATCCCTTCAGAACCAAGGCTGGAAAACCATAGGAAGACGAAGGGCTGTCCTGGCCTGCAGGCATTATTTTCAGAATTACTTTCTACCTCCTCCCATCTGCCCATGGGCAGTTCATATCATACCAGCCTCAACATACCGGGGTACCTAGCTCCAACTAGATCAGGAGGTAGGCATCAGAATACGGCCAGCTGCAGGGAGCACTTTCCAGCTCTGAAATGCAGTTTCCAATACTTAGCTCCAGACCCTTGGAGAGACGAACAGGAACCAGTTTCAGGTGTATCTCTTTCTTTTTGGCTTTTCCAGTTGACTACCTTGGGTGTCTCAACACCCAGTGTACTTGCTGCCATGAATACAAACCTGATTCTTCTCCCTGCTCCACACTGATGCATTTCAGGCATGGAGATCAGTCCTTGTGAATTCTGCTTTCAAAACTGGAGACACAGTTCTGAGGAACTGCAATTCCAAATGTTTCATTACTCAACACCCTTTAGCAAATGCCTGTCTCTGGACTCTGGCCTCTGTCCCTGTAAAACAAGGGCGATGACATTTCCCTGCCTTGAAGGAGATTTGTGAGGATAACTACAGCAAGGATTGTGCAGCGTTCGGACACTAAATGCCAATTACACAGAACATTGGGATGTAATAAGAAAGCTGAGGACAGAAAAGGCCAAAGCAATAAAGCTAAATTAATTATTTACAATCAACTCCAGGACGATTTTAGGGGTGAACCCACAGTGGAGCATTTCAGACCTGTCAGATCAATGGAACTGTCTGCATTTGATCTGTCAGTAGACAAAGTTTAATAACAAATCAATAAAATGAATAGTAATAAATTATCAGGAACAGATAGAAGACTACAGACTCAGAAGTGTGGAAGCGGAAAATATGAAGCCAGTTTTTTAAAGGGAGACCACAGACAAATTATTCTAACTTTATTAACATAATAGATCTATTCAACCTCTTTGGAAGAACAGTAAACTCATGGATTAGGAATATCCAGCTGACATAGTGCACTTAGATTTCCAAAGAGCTTATGACAGAGTTCCTTACCAAAATTCATAAAGGATATAAGATTTTGTAGTCTAGGATGGAACGATTAATAAATGATTAAAGGATAGGAAACAAGGGTCAACAAACAATGTTCCATTTTCACAATGGGAGGTTCCCTTAAGTGATCTAGAAAAGGTGGCAAAAAATGTGGTGACTATGTTTACTGAGGACACTGAAGAATCAACACTAGCAAAACCAAGAACTGGCTGAGAAGACTTGCAGAAGGGTTTCTCAATATCAAGTGACTGGATGATAAAATGCTTGATGAAATTCAACGTCAATAAATGCAAAGTGAGGCATAGGAATTATCTGTCCTTGGTACATGCACATACTGATAACATTAGCTAAGCAAGCTAAACTTCCCTCCCCCAGGGAAGAAATCTTTGTATATAGTTCTAGGAAAACATTAACTTAATGTATGGCAGTAGTGCAAAAGGAAATATGTTCCTCGAAATTTTAGAAATGAACAAAGAACCAAACAGAAATCATTGTTATTATGTCATGCTACACAGACCCTCATACATTTGTACTATGGGCAGTCTTGGTCCCCTCATCCCAAACAGGAACTGGGAAAGGCAGAAAAGGAGCAGAGAGGACAATTAGGACAATCTTCTTACAGGGGCAGCTTATATAAACCAGGCCTTGGTAGCTTTAATAAAGGTGACCAAGAAAAGAATATGATTGTAGTTAGTAAAATTATGAATTTCAGGAAAGAGAAGAATAAAGAACACTTATTCACTGTTCTCACAGTACGAGAGACAGAGGTAGTTATAATTAAACCGATAACAGATTATATATTGAATGTAATTAACCAGTGGATGTTGTGGAGACCAAAAGCTTAAAGGGGCCTAAAAATGTTCCTCCAAAGATGAAAGGACCCATCAAGGGCTATTAAGTACCAAGAAGCGATTTGTTCTGCCTGTAGATGAAAGTATCATTTTGTCCTTATCATGTTTTTGTAATCTTTCTCAAAACATCTGCCACCAGATGCTGTTAGAGACAACATAATGGGTGGGAAGGACCTTTGGTCTGATCATATTTGGTAATCGCACCTGCCTTGACATGTTCACTCTACACCACTTGGTTTTCATCTGTATGACCAGTAATCACTTGGCTTGTGCCCAGCCTGCCTGAAAGACAACTTTATGTCCTGCCATAGCTGTGGAAACCAGCTGAGGATCTGAAGCAGAAACTCTGTTTGTGCATATGAGATGCAGCTGCCAATAAAGAGCACACTGGAGTGGGACCCAGTATAGAGCTGGGTCTGCAGTTTTCTTCAGGCAATGCATGTCATTGTCCATATCTCTGTTTCTTCACCTATTCCTTCCTTTATAGAAAGCATTGAGGGCTAGCTATGCAAAACACTATTTAGAGATGGATATTATTATTTTTATATTATTATCAAAATATTGCTTTCTGACAAGGACCTTCACTTTTGAATTCACTCTTTCTGGTAGCTATGTTTACTTCTTGGCACCTAACTCTAGTCTAAATTTCTTAGCAAAGTTTTTAAGGGTTTTAAATCATAATAACTTAAATCAATTTATAGAGTACTGTTTGGGGGAAAGTACTTTCTTTTGGCTTTACAATATTGAGTAGCAATGCATGATTACATTGACTGCAAGGACTGAAAATACATTGGAAATGTAAGGGAACTGAAAAATCTTGAAACACAAATTTTATTGACTGAGTCATTTTTTTATTGAAAATTATAAACTTTCTATAGACTTTCAATGTTTCAATATTTATAACACACAATAATTAAAAAGGTACATCTGTACGTTCAGGTTTGCAAGCTAGCGAATACATGTACATCTTTCTAATATAGCATAGTAATATCAGGTTTTTAACCAAACAGTTGAATAAATTTAGCTTCCTCATTTAGCTCCATATTTCTTCCTGCAATTAATCCAAGTATTCCTCATCTTAATGAGAATGTCTCACTACAAATCTAGATCCTTTTGCCTTTGGGGAGAGATATGAGTAGAAGGGTAATTTCCTGGAAACTTTTTCTAAAATCTCATTAGCCAAAGTAATCATTAACATTAGCATTAGCAGGAAAAATAAACGATTAAATTGGATGTTAAATACATGCTGAAGCAGCAACATCTGAAGGAATATTTTAAGGAACATTTTTATATGTTCACACCTCACAATAACCTAAAGAAGGCAAATATCATCATAATGTTCATGAGAAGAAATGCCTTGGAGAAAGAAGATGCCACGTCTTCCCTGAAGATATCCTCGTTCTTGTCTCTTGCTAACTGATTGACGGGGTGAAACACGAAATGATTAACTTCTAACTGACAGAAAACAGTAACATGGGTCTGCAATGATGGTACCCGGGAGTGGCAGAGTGTCCTACTTATCAGAATTTTAAAGCAACAGCTGCCAGGTCTTTTGCAATTTCTGCAGAATTTTAAAGAGAAGGGAGATTAGAAAAAAAAAGTATGTCTTCACTGCAAATGCCATGAAACTGGCCCTGACAAGACAAAGATTGAACAGGAGGTGTTGGCCATGTGCGAAATAATTGTGTTGAAAACAAAAAATCCTTAAAACTCTGTACATCCACGTAAAAATACCCTGACATTTCTGCATCAATTTAATACCGATGCATGGTTTCACTGTCTATCCATTTCCATCCAGACTGAGACATTCATCTTGAAGATTTTTTTTCAGTCTAGATGCATTTCCTAAAGGAAGTTAATTATAAAAGAATGCACATGCCTTAGTATTAGGCTACATTTACGCAGTTAGACATATCTACAGCACAGAGTACTCACTACCGCCAACCGGTTTGCAAACCCACTGTTCGAGCCTCATCCCATCTAGCAGATACCATCCACACTGGTTTGAGATGCGCTTTGAGCCCATGTCACATCTGATGGCCCTGAGAAATAATTATTTTATGTATGTGGTATTTTTCCTGTTCAAAGTGGCGGATGTAATATGAACAGTATATTGTAGTCTAGCAGACTATGTTTTATAGCATGACGCCAGAAAAATAGTATTGCATGCCCTGAACAAGTGGCATGATGGAGTATGGGGATCTCTGAGAGTAAAAGCCTGCTGGGATAGTGTTGCAAGAATGTGTCGTACAAAGGGAACCAAAGCTGGTGATGTCTTATCCATACTGTCCAGAGAAATCTCTAGACTGAACAGCCCAAAAAATAACATTTCCATGTTTGGTGGTGAAGAGAACTGGCTAATTTGCTCCAGGAGAGAGTTTGGGAGTAAATTAACAGAACAGTGTGAACAATCAAGTTTCTGGGTGTGAACTGGGCTGCTGAGTTATCTGATTATGCAATTATACCCAAAGATTTGTGCCACAGTAAGTAATATATTTTTAGAAATCACATCACTTTGTTGGTGAGATAAAGACATATCCAACATACTACATTGCAGCAGCTGGAATTCCTATTTTGGAGTGAATTCATTAAAAACGAATGTAGCTCACAAGATAAATTAGCTGTGATTCTTTTTCTTTGCTAATCATTGATATTGTCTTTAAAATGTCCTGCTAGTTTAAGAATTTCTTTGGGAGAAAATGGTAGCTCTGAGAGCTATACAACACCATGAAATTCCAGGCTGGCATGTGATTTGTTTTAGATATAGCTATGACTGTGATTGTAATTGCCTTGGACTTTCTTGATGATCACTATTCAGAAAGCTTCAGATTATCCTGAAAATCAGAGCCATTTAACAGTTGCTTGAAGTACAGCAGGGTAAAAGGGTAGAGAATATGAGGCCTATGATGAAACTTTCTGGGGACTGATAGATTTGTCAAAGTTGAGAATAAGAATCAGACTGACTCCTCCTAGTGCTGAAAATGGACTTGGCTGGATTTTAAGCAATGAAGTCTTGGTACCAAAATCAGAGTGCCTGCTTCCTTCAGTAGCACTTGTATTTTAGACTGCATGTGCTCACATACATTTATAAGAAGCTGGATGTCTCTATCCCTCATTTAAACATTCCTGGAATTCACATTATAGGCAGAGAAGTATTCAAACTGCATATAATCCATAAAGCACCATCCATAGTGCCAAATCCATAAATCTTATTATGCTTAGAATATGCCTTATAAACACATACAAAATTGAATGTAGAAAAAACACATGAGGAAAGGTCATTCACATGCAAAAATACAGCTATGCTATTTACCTTTTCCTAGTAGCCTCGTGCTTAGAAACTCAATTAGGCATAAGAGATTCAAATTTTTCCCACACCACTGGCTGAGGAAGTGGGACATATAAATTCAGCTCCCTCAACCGATCAAAGGGATTCGGAGCCAGAACTGTCTCTTCTTCAGAGAGTGCCCTAAGCACCACGTTGCCAGTTGTGACAAGGACATTTTTCACCCCTTCCCTTGAAAGGGCAGAGTGATCAAGTGGTCACGCAAGTTAAAGCTTGGGAGCAAGAAGTCAGGGGGGAACCTCCCAATTGGAGGCTCAGGAATTTGGCTGGGAAGGAGCAGTTCTGGCTCTCATCAGTGAGTCCAGAATTGCTTTGACTGAAACAGTAATAATGCAGGGACAAGGGATCTGCCCCTGCCAGGATATTTTGCAAAATGTGAGCAATACCATCCTCATCACTGTCTCTTCCTCTTATTGATGCTGTTTTAAAGAAATTGCCGTTTAATAAAGTGCCTTTCCTCACACGTATGCTCTCAGATTTCCAGAAGAGTTGGTACTTAATGTGGACACTGAAGCTCAGCTTTCAGTAAGAATGAGAATTTAGACATACACCTGCATTTAGCTTTTCCTCTGGGATAAATCCAGGCCAGACTGATGGACTCCTCAAGGTGTTGCCATGGTCTGTAACAGAGCTACATTAAGATGTATTTGGCGAGAGTCCCTGCTTAGCACGGCACAGCATCTTTCTATTTACTGTACACAGAATTTACGTAACTAACCCAGGCATCTTAGATCACCCTCTGTGGACCAGGCACTTATTTATTAGCTGTTGCGTTGCCAAAGGTGGGCTGCTATATTGCTCACAATATGGCCCCAAAATTGTATGTATTCCCTTCATATTCACAGGTGGTATTTGATGCATCCATACCGTGCTGCTTGAGGATTGCTTACTCTTACAAGCTACCTAGGAAAATGTTCTTAAGAAAGCCAGTTCCAAGCTTCTCCTCTCACCAGTAAATACTAATGCCTTTATAACATGCTGCTAAATCTAAATGCTCCTCCACTTTGACCTAGAAGTCTATTCTCCTTGACTGACTGTGAAAACTATTCAGTATGGAGAGGGTTGACTCAAGGTCTGACCCATTTTCTATTGTCTTGAGTGTGCCGTATTGTCGAATGGCAATATCAATTCCTTAAACACTGTGCAGTGAGATCAATGAAAATAAATCAATATATCACTGTAAAAATGGTGGCATCTCCTCTCATAGGCTTTTCCTTAGGAGATAAGAAAAAGGAGGTAGGGAGCAATATTAGCTGCTAACACAATAAACCAAATACTGGGAATTCCTACAGAAAGTACTTTACCTTCCTTCACAGACTGTCACCTAATGGGATTATCTCAAAGCTCACTTACTTCCTGTCATTAAGAAGAGCAGATCATCCTTCGCTTTTACTAAACAAAACCTAGAGCTTTACCAAATAAAATGTGATTATCTTCTCCCTGCATATCTTAAGGAAAGGGATGAGAACAGGATTTAAAATAAGGCAGAAGTGAAGTGATAGCAATGAAAAGATTTACATTATTCCAAATGGTCTGGGAGAGCTTAAAAAATGAGAACATTAAACTATGGAGACTGCCACACTATCATGTCTTACTTCTATTTCCAGTTAACATGAATCTGAAATGAATTTTATGACCTTCCCTCTATTTTTATGTAGTAATACCATTCTCAAGAAAAGGAGGAAAAAGTACAGGTGGAAAAACTGCTTAGAAAATCACAGAGAGAATATGCTGGATTTAATGACAACATTGTGGCTACCCTAAATGGAAAGTATCATATTATAGTCTGTCTTGGCAACCCAGGGAGCTTCAGGACTCCGGTGGAGCCTAACGTACCCCAAGGTGTTGCCATTGTCCGTAGCCAAGCTACGGTAAAGAGTGCAGACGGATAGGGATAGACAGGGAATTTGTGGCAATTATTGCACTGGAACAGCATTACGTTTATGTTTGTATTATGTGTAGAAATATGTTTTCAAACAATGAACATTCTTCTGTTTCCCTTGTCCCACTTAATTAATTACAAAGGGTGATCTGTGTGAGAAGAAGACAGACGGGAAGTAGAAGGCATTTACAATGGGCTAATTACAGCTTAACTGATGTCTCAAGAAATTTGAGAAAATAGAACGGATAAGAATCCACTGTGATACTCATTGTTTCAAAGTGAATTGTGATGTTGCTCAGTTGAGCAGAATTCTTAAGGCATTAAAATGGTTCATTGAGAAAGGTGTATTTTTTTCTAATGGCTATTTCATTTGCATATTGATGCAAGGATAGCAAGATGAGAAATGTATATCAAGGGAGGGACTATAATTTCAAAACACTGCACTGGGGGAACACACTCTGCAGAGCAGAGTCTCATTAATTTGCTTCTCATTTAAACTCCCAAAGTAATAGCTTTCTGTAACCATAATCACAGTGAACATGTTCTAGGTTTGTGTATTTCAGCCTGAGTCCTAGATAGCTAAAATCCCATCAACTTCACTCTAAGTTCCAGACAGAGACAAAAACAAGGCTGTAAAGGTTTGAAAGATGTGAAATGTAATGATTGTAGCTGTGCTATTGAAGTAATGAAGAGCTGAAAAGTGTGAGTGATGAGCTCTTAGATAATAGACTAATGAGCAAGATGCCTGTAGTTCATCAAAGGCCTAATGGAAATCTTCACAAGGTACCTGTGATATGCTATGAAGCAGGATGCGGAAACCAGGAAACATGCAAATACAGCATTTAAAGAGAGAGAGCAATAACAGGACAGAGCAGAGTTAATCATTTCAGCTTGTACATATGTTTCATGAATGTTAACCAATTAGTGCATAATAAAGGTGTGATGGAAAATAACTGGCAGATAAGCATGATTAAAGTACAGAGAACAGATAGATTATGAGTAAATGAAAGATGCATCTTGAATTTTTTTGATTTGGACTACTAGACAGTTAGATGTCACTCTATGATGTTTGAACACTGACACCCCACGATAAATGCAAAAACACAGATTGCGGGGGTGGAAGCAGGAACGGGCTACGAAGAAGGAATTTAGAAACAGTGCCCAGGCAGTACATTCCCAATAAATCCAGTCTCCAGTCAAGCTGTGTGACTGACTAAGGCAGAGTAAATCTGATTCCTTGAAGAAGGAAAAGCAAATCCCAGAGCAGTCACCTGTGGCCAGTGGGTGAGCAGCTGCCTGGTGGAGCAGCAGGAGCGGGTTTGGTCTCCCTGGGCACCTGGACATCCCACTGAGCCCCACAGGCCAGTAATGGTCAGGGAGACAGTGCAGCTTCAGAATATGAGTACCTCACAATTTTGTAATGAATAAACCTCCTGGCACCTGTTCATCAGAGAGAAGTTCTGCTGGGTATTTCTCTTCCTGATAAGAAGATGTGGATCCAAGACACACGTGGATATTGAGACGATCAGGTGAAAACTCCAACTTTCTAAATCTAAGACCATTGACCTAACCAAAGGACTATCCTGTTATTAGACATCTTTCTGGATTGGTAGCTATGTAGAAGTTCAGAGGTCTACCATCCTTTAATTATATAGGGAATATCCTCAAGAAGGTGTAATATGCATTCCTCACTGTGGGAAGTCACCTCTTTGTTCCATGACCCTTTTGGGGCCTTGGCATTTACCCTTTTGTAATGGGAATAGGAGCTGTCTCCGCACCAGAACCAGAAGGAGACAAAGGTATTCCACTTAGATGGCAATAAGGTAACAGAAATAGGAAATAGTTCCTTCTAACATTACTTTTTCTTGCTCACTATGAGAAGAAGGCTGAACGAGGACATCATAATTATTCAATGATTGTAATTTTCAGCTGCAAATGCACTGGAGTCAAACTGTAAAAGCTATTTCTCCATTAAAGTGGTAGATACAATTTAAGAGGCCTTCAAGAAATGTAAAGAACAGTCCACTTTTACAGAATAAGATTGCACAGCAACCCCAAAGTATACTAGGGCTAGCATAAACAAACACTTTTTTTCCCCCAGCACAATTACTATTTAATCAGCTGTCAGTGAAATATATGTCAGGCAAAATTCTGGCAGAGGAAATTTCAGCCTCTCTTGTAGATGGCTGCTTTTATCAGTGAAAAATGCTAAGAAATCTGGAAATAAACTCTGAAAATAGTCAATTAGCTCAAACAAACTTTCATTTAGTCTTGTAATTGGAGATGTCAGGTTTATTCCGTGCACAAACTGAGAAAAGTCATTTACAGAAATAAATAATAATCTTTCAGTCTCAGACCATCATGTTTATTTCAGAAATATTTATGTGAATATTCTTCACTAGTTCTGATTAGACTAAATTACTTCTGTTGGCACTTCATTTTCAGAAAAGTAGTCAGCTCTGCTGATTTTTTTGAATGATCTTCACCCCATAAGGTCCTACTATCATGTACAGAATGAGATCAAAGGTGAAAGAAGCATCAAGAAAACATATCCAGTATTTGAATTTAAGAGGTTGTATGGCTTCTGGCATAAAAGCTCAGAGACAATCCTACTGAAGTATTTGACCCAAATGTCAGCAAGTCTAATTTCTAACAATGCTCAGAAAGAGCAAAACTGTTATTTTGCTGACATGTCACATCATACCTAAGCCTCTTTCCTGGATGTAGCCTTTCTCATAAAAAGAAAGACACAATTACAAAGAAAATTCCCTATTTCCTTCCTGACAAGACAAAGTCCTTTATTTAGAAGGCTATACCTTTAGAGTAAGGGTGAAGAGAGATCAGATGCCAATAATCTTGGACTGCTATCAGCCTATTTCCAGAATTACAGCTCTGCAGAGGAATAATAGAACTTAAAACTCTGAAGACTTTTATTCTTGTTTGTTCTGCCTCTCATAACAGAAATGGTTTAAAGGCCAGATGTTTGATATGTTTTCAAAAATCCAACCTCTTTTCACATATCTAATTCAGAAGTTTCAGATATAATTTGACCTCAAAAACTTCACAGTTCTAAGACTGAAAGACTCTCCAACCATTTATTCAAATTCTATTTTACCTCCAACAGCTGCAAGCAGGTATCCTACAATGAATAAACAACTGATCAGGGTGCTTCAGCACCACTCCATATCACTCTAACAATATACCTGTCTATTTTTATGTCCCAAATCAATACAGCATCTAAGCTGCTCAGTTCCAGAAAAATACCACTCATCTTCTTCCAGATAGGAATTCTTTGTGTTCTTTAAACAGGCAGGGCACTACTAAACAGGAACTTCGGCAATAAAACTCTTATTAACACTAAGACTTTTGCTTGAGTCACGGTGGCTTTATATGACCCCTGGGCAGCAGTTAGAATTTGATTCACACTTTGTTAATCACTAGTTTTATTGACTACAAGTGGGTTTTACTGCTGTTTGTCCTTTCATGTTGGCATGGCAACTGGTCAGGAAGTCTAAGACATTATTATTCAGAATAATTTCATTAGTACATATACTTATCTGTCTGTTCTTCTCAAATATAACATAATTCTACTTCAAATCCATTCACTGCTGCTCTGGAATACATATATGTACCATGACAGTTGCTAGAAAAACAGATGTGAGTGTCTATTATAATGCACTGGGGTATGTACTGAATTTTCAGAGGTGGAACACAAAAAGCTCTACTGCAATAACTTAGTATTTTTATAAAATTCCCTAAAAGAGCAGCACTGAAACCTTAGTGCAATTGAAGAGTTCTTTTTTAAAATTTCAAAACTCCTCAAATCAAAGTATGGATTACCCTTTTGTTTATCCTAATACAAAACAAGAGTTGCTGCACTGAACCAAGGAAAATTATAGCAGTGAAAAAGTTTAGGTAAAGGAAACTTCTGGCCCTTCTGCATACTGTTAACACTAAAGAGGAATGTGTTCTCATGCCTGCCCAGTTCCTGATGGCTTAGGGATGCTAACATAGAAAAACAGAACTAAAGTCGTTTAAGAAGAACCTACCACACAACTCTCTCACACCCTGCTACGAAGGAAACAACCTCTGGTTTTACAGACTCTAAATTCAGAAATGGCTTTTGCATTCAGCTGTGTAATTTTCAAGTCAATTCAATCAATTCCCCTATTATTTCATAGCTTCAGAGAGAAAAAACACGCTATCTACTGACTGCTATTTCTTTTATATTTTTTTCTCCAGACCTCTTGCAGCCAAAGGTGCTGAAGTTCTCCCTGAATGCTAAACTATCTGTTGAATTTTATCCAGTCTTTTTAAGAGTTGGGATGTCCTTAAAGAGAAAGTATAGGTCGGTATTGCTAGTGGAATCACTGTCTACTACTCATGCAGCAGACAGACAAAAGCAGATAAATTGATTACTGAAGACAGGGAAATTAAAGAAAAATTCCTGTATTCCTGGCAATGTCCTGTTTAAGCATTTTCTGAATCTTAGTGACAAACAACAATATGAATGAATGTAAACTAGAAAACAACTTAAAACATACAAAATCCTGAAGACATTACGAAAATAAAAGATGATGGTAGGTTTAATAAAAGGTCATACTTCCTGGCCTATGGAGCTACAACTCATAAGAATCAGATTTGAAGAAGAATCCTGTACTGAAATCATGGAGTTCCTCACAGCTCTCACAGCAGCATTAGGAGTCTGATTCTGACCATGCTAAAGCGAGTTTAGAGCATCCTTTTCTCTGTAAAGAAGTACAGGTATGAACTCAGGACCAGACACTAGAGTTCTAAATAGTAATGGTATATCTTAAAATTTAGTTATTTCGTTAAGTAATAAATTTGAAAACAAATTTATAATAACTGGATGTGATAAAAATCTGTCTGCAATGACCTGTCTGGAAAAGACACTAGGGCAGAATAACTGCAGAGAGCAAATGTATTTCCCAGAGCATCTCACAGTACATTACATTTGCATTTCCTTCTTGCAGTAGAGCCTGCTTGTTAGCAGTAGCTCTCCACGGATGTGATAACGCTCCAAGTGCCAGTATCAAAAGGACAAAATCGTTTTCAGCGCTAATACTGAAACAGAGATACTATGAACCGTGCTAGAAACACTGCTTCCGCCATGCCCTCGGCAGTCCCACTGCAAATGTTTTTGGTTCTGTTTACAGTCTCATTTAAGCTGTTTTCAAGACGAGTTCACATAGATATCCATTTCTTTGCATAGAAGGACTTGAAGAAACCAGGGACATATTTCTGATTTAAACTTTACTTCTGGTAAAAAAGTAGTTAATAATTCTCAGTATCATGAATTTTGACAGATGAATGAAAATCCGACTGGCTGGTTGCCGAGGAGAAGAGTTGAAAGGACTAGACTGTGTCTCTGTGCCTTGAACCGTCTGCAACAAAGTGGCAAAATACTGCTTGATGGCCATTAGGCTCAGCTTCCATTTCATGATTGATAACCTACGATCCTTATCTGTAGAAATTGTCTTACAGACTCTACAGAAAGGAGTAATTACAACAGTCAGTCATTGCAACCTCTACCTGAATTCGAAAATATCTCAAGGACATCAAGAAGCAAAAGCGTGTCTGCAGAGATAGTGCTTGTTAAAAGGGAAAATTACAGACATTTTTGGATTGCAGAAAGAAAGGAATAATGATACTACTTGGAAATGGAAAGGACACATGTATCATTAGCCACATGCTAAGGTAAAAAAATATTCCAAACTGGCATAAGTAAAATCTAAGTGGTTAGAAATATCAGGTTACAAACAAATCCATGTATTCCCTGAAGCAATTGCTTCCCTCTAATTTTTCACAAAGCTTTCAGGGGCTATCCACCATGCGAAGTCCCTTTTGAACAACCAGGAGGAAGCTGTGGAAGCGGAATTAAGAACATGCTGTTGCCTTCTCTGTAGGCAGTGGTTTGTACAGCAGTAAATATTATGTGCTGCTAGCAGGTGCATTGATAATTATAGCAGGAAAATAATTTGGGTAAAAGAATGAGGATGTCTGCAAGGTCAGCTGAAAAGAGTAAGAAAAAGAAGAAGAGTTTCAGAAAAGTGGGTGATTTTTTCTTTACATTAGTTCCTATTTAGTTAGAAACTTCTGGCAAACTCTTTACTGAAGAGCTCTATTAGTCTTCTTCTATTTGATACATCTGTAGATAAAGCAAATAAATAAAGTACTTGTAAGAGAAGTGTCACCTGCAGTCTCCAAAAGAGATGAAGTCAGAAGCATGGAAGACATATAGATACATACATCCCTATGCACTCTCTCTGAAATGTTTTTCTACTCTCTGTGCTCCCATCCAGTATTCATGATGTGAGGCCAATTCAGAAAGAATCAAATCTCACTTACCCAGGATGGTGTGGGAGATGCATGAAAGGAGAAACAGAGCAAGCAGTGCAAGCCCTGCTTTTGCATGGCAGCCTGCTAGGGCAGATGCACCTGCACTGAATAGGAATCCCACCCTGTCCTGGACACTGCCTTCCCATATCAACCAGCACCACACCACCATCACCTGCAACAAACTTTGCAAATTAGCTGTGTAATGTCTATTTGATACAATGGCAAAGAGGTCCCAGATGTTCTGCTGCAGGACTTTGTCCACTGATTCAGCAGGGAATTAATCAACAGGGATGGAGTTGCTGAGGAGCTCCATATGCCCCCCATCCCTGATGGGAATTCACTGCATCCTTCACAGGCTCACTGTAGAGTTAGCACAGTCGTTTCTATTTCTGATGATAAATAAAAAGATATGGTAGAGCACACGGACTCCCCCTCAACCTCATCCCTTAACACAGCCATGCTCTCTTCGCATAGACAGACCTTCTTGCTGTGAAAGATCTTCCTCGTTTATCTTCATTAGAAGGCACTTCGAATGGAAATTCCCACTCCTCTTTTTAGCAGAATTATTTCCTGTTTCAACACTGTTCTCAGCTTTGTGACCAATGCAGCTAATTTGGACAACCTGTTCTGCAGTGTCTTTATAGCCTTTTTATTTAAGATGCTCAGGTGGAAGACTCTTTAACAGATGCCAAGCAATCTTATTTCTTTCTCTTATGTTGGCCACTATGCTAAGAGCCTCTGCTAGCTTACACTGTGCCCAAGCACATATTTAGATACCCAACTTTTGACTGTATTCCCATGAGCTCTTGTTTCAATTGGTTTTCTTGTCTACATGCATGATCTAACCTACCGTCTTGTACTTTTCCAGTCCTTTACTGAGAAGTGTACAAACTGGTGGTGTCCTATTATAGCTGTTGACATGGAAATATCATAAGAAAGTGTTCACTAGATTAGAGTGCTTTTTCAAAAAGAACAGACAAGGCTTAGATGCATGGTTTGCTGACTCACTTTCAGCCATTTTAAGCTTCAGACAGTTTATCTTCATTGTCACTTTCCCCCCCCTGTACTGACTGATCATGGTCTGAATCTCTGTCTAGAAATGAGGCCATCTGAAACTATGACTGTTTTGCTTATTGAAATCTCAAATAAATCACATTCCCACACATGGCCAAGTTCTTCGTCATCTTCTCCTGGCTTGGAAATTATTCTAGCTGACACTTCCCTTCCGGATGAGGCTCTAAACCAGAAAGAAGCCAGTCCCACTAGGGAACTGGCAAGCAGAATATATGTGCAATGAAAAGCTATTAAAGCATCTTTTAAGAAAAGAAAAAAAGTGCACTGCTTCTTTACAGCAGGCATCATATGTCAAGCACATCACCTGTTCTGGGATATTATTTAAATAATTTGTGAAACAGAACAATAAAGAAAATGGCCAGCACTATGTACTACTCACTCCTGCTAAAGCTGCTAACAGAAAACCTGTTTCTTTGGGCATTAATAATTCAGCACTGAGTACACAATCTCAGGTCTCAGCCAGTTATTTCACATCTACCAAGTTTTACTGATAATGTTAAAGATAAGATAAATTAGACATGAATGGCTGTGATAAGGAACTGCTTTACATTCTAAACTTTAAACCGAGCTTGTTATCTGAGATTATCGTAGGCCCTGGTTTATCCCCCCCGGGGCTCGGTCCTTCAGGGTGCTGAGTACTATGTGCATTAGCTCTTAATCTGGAACGCAAAGTATTCAATGACTTGCAAAGCCACAGCCAGATAAAACTAAATCTGCTTTTTTGTCCCTGTTCAGCACAACTGGATAATCGTCTGTTGACAATGAGCTTGCTGGGTTATTGGTTCGCTCTGCAGCAGCCAACAGCGCATGAAGCCCTCCTGCTCCTGGGCCTCCCCGGGCAGCGCGATCTGGCTGTAATGCAACCCACCAGCTGCCCCACAGCTCCCCTGGCTCCATGTCCCGGACCATGGATCGGACTCCCAAGAAGACAGCTCACGTCAGCGTGCTGGAAGTAAAAAAGTACCCAAGACGTAGGACCGGCTTTTAGGGAGGAATCAATTGTATTCACTCCATACCGGCTATGTAAGAGTGGCAGATGTGTTAAACACAAAGATACGGGGGAGAGAGCGGCTGTCAGAACCAGAGATGAGACTGCTTTGAGTGATTTGTTTACATGTTCGGTTTTCACTCTCCATTAACTGCTCCTTCTTTGCCTGTGAAATGTTATTAAAAACTTGCAAACTAACCTCAGTTTTTCTTAACTGTTCAGTATTACCAATATTGAAAAAAATCAGAGGAATAAAAGAAATATAAGAAATACATATAGAAATATAAGGAATATATATAAGAATATATAAATATATACATATAAAAGTAAGTGTTAGGAAAAGTGTAGTAGCTTGTGAGGTTGCTAATAGTTTCAACTGACTATTTATGAAGCACATCAATTTTCACAGTCCTCAGCTATAGGCAAGGCATACTGCTATATTTACAGCATCACATTTCAGACCTTTTTTTATCACCAAAATAGCATCAAAGGATAAGCCTGAAGGGTGTTGAGCTGTGCATACTCCAAGATTAATAATTCTCACATCCATCTTTGAGATGAGAGTGGCAATATAGTGTGTTTTAGTTAAGGGTCTCCAGTTAAGGATCTATGAAAACTTCATGGCCATAATTCAAAGAAGTGCTAAATGCCCGCAGCTCCTGCTGACATCAGTGCGAGGCCATGTGTATTCAGCACTTCAGGAAAAAAAGAAAAAGATTCTCTCTACATATTCCTAGTTCTTTAATTTTTAGTTGATTTTTTAAAATTTCTCATTTAGTCTGTAATTAGTTGCAGAGGGATGAGGAACACGATACTTTTCAGAAAGGCCAATGAAATGATTCTCCAAGCACATAAACAGTACGAGTTTCATGAGGAAATATTTAATTTGCATTGCCCGACACAAGAGTTGGTCTGATTTTCCTGCTTAATTTTACAGAAAATCATAGGTTTTGTGAGCCAGATACTCTAAACTTGAATTTCAAAATAATAAATAGTCTTTGTATTGGTTCTACTGCCCATTTTACTTGGTGATTCTTGTCTTCCAGCAAGTTCCCTAGCCTTCTCCATTCCTCAGTGTCTCTGCTCATTAATAAGAAGCTGACTGAGCAGTTATGAAATCATACTGATTTTGTTCCTGAACAGCCACCAGGGAAAAGACTGACCCTCCTTGCTTTGAAAACTAAATACTTGCACCATTTCCTTGGTTATAAATCTGAGCAGCTCTCACTGAAGCCAATGAAAATGCTCACTGTTGCCAAAAGGATCTGGAGATGACCCTATATTCAGAGAAAAAACAGCTAAATAGTAGTAACTGAATATTCAGAATCTCATATTTAACCAGTACATGAAAAATGAGTAAGTTCTCAAACAGGTTTCAATTTTCTAGTTTGTAATGGCATTTCAAATGCAAAGACCCACTTCACAAGTGTAGGTTATACACATACATAGCCAACCATTTCCATACGTCTGCTAAATGCTATCATAAACCCCAACTCTCTGCATTATGCCATTTAACACAGATTTTCTGAATGCATTTTTCCATTCTGTGCTATAATTTGGACCACTGAATTGCCTAAGAATAATAGAATAATCCAAGGCAAGTGAATAGACTGTACTAAATTTCCACTTTCCTCCACTTACATTTCAGTAAAAGGAATTCTAATAGTTTCTGTTGTGCCCTTAAAGCACAATCACATATATGTAAGTGCTAATGATTTCCCTATTGAAATAGGACATTAATACCTAGGTACCAAACTCACTGACATTCAGACTACAGAAACCCAGACTGACCTACAGTGCTCCAAAGTCTACAGACTATTTAGACAGGACTGCCAGCATTTCCAAGCTGTGCTGAGTTGTCTTACTGAAACAGCAACAGCAGAAGCATTCACAGCACAGACAGATACCGCAGCGACAGAGCCTGATGTTACAGCTTTTTCAACGTATGCATATGCACGGTGTGTGCGCGCGCACGTGCGTGTGTGTATGCATGCGTGAGAGACAGCAAGAGAGAGACTTTCAGTGTGGGTGCAGTTCAGCTCACCCAACTTTAAGTGCCTATAATGTAGATGTTTACATCACAGCCAGTCACCTGAGGCTTCTTCCACTTGACTGTGAGAAATAGACATTTTTAGGGCAGGCTTCGCCTGAGCAATTTTAGATGTCGACTTCTGGATGAGATGAATTATACTCTAAAAGTGCAATTGCACTCCACTGACTCTAAAGAGAGACTAGACATTTAGCTTAAATGAAGACATATGCAATGTACTCATGGTTAAAACACTATATTTAGCGCATATATATACACACAAACACAGGCACACACACACACACACATATAGAAGTATAAAATGTGTATAACTTGTTCTCGCAGTGAGTACTTTAGGTATGATATTTCATACTTCTCTAGTTGTCTGCTCCCCCAGTAACTCCCCCCAAAACCTCTTGATGAAATTTTATCTTTATCAGATTTCTCCTTCCAGATTTGCATGGTAGACCTTTCCATATCACATTTTCTAATGTTGTCACATATTCAGATTTCACAACCAGGATGTCTCTGAAACTGTAGCGCTCTGAGGAGATTTCTGTCCATGGAGCTTTGATCTAACGCTCACTGACCTTTGGAGATACACTACCTCCAAAAAAAGTCAGGGAGACTATACAGTGACTGTAACAGACTGTGTAAAGCCAGCCTTGGACACCATGTGTGATCTTCACAAACTCTCACAAACACCCAGACTCTTCAGTTGTAACTCAAAGTCCCCAAGTCAGAGTTTCTTGAAAATGAAAGTCTCTGAGTGTTCACACAGACATGGCATCATGCGGATTTCAAAGAAGCTCATGAAATGCACATAGTGATGTGGAGAATTCCAAATGGAGAATTCATCGTGTTGGAAATCAGAGTGAACAAAACCACCTCTACCTTGACTCCCTTTCAGCTGCTGCTAAGTTGCCATGGCAAATATTCCCATTCTGTTCCTTACAGCTCAATAAAAAATGAACAAAACCTCACTCATTTTTAACATATAATGTTTTGTGTTTGTGCAACACATAGCTATCAAAGCCATAACTTTGTGTTAGTGAGTAAGCTAAAGGCTTAACATTAATAACACCTAGAAGACAAACATGTAGTAGACTAAGAGACACCTGTTTGCACTGCACAGTATTTTTATAATTAGCACAGCACAGGCAGGGACAAAAAGATTGTCCTTAAAGCCTCCCATCTTATCAGGAAGAGGCTCTGTCCTTCATCAGCACTTCCCAGGATCATGCCCTCCCCTGGATAGTCTGTGAAATTGCAGCTAAAGAACTACCCTTTCCAAAATTACAGCTGGACTCAGCACTGTCCCACCTGTGATTTCCATGTCCATCTACACAGATAACTGCAAAATTTGTATTGTGCGGATATATTTGCAAGTAGTGCAGCAGTTGAAATATTTGCATTTCAGTAAGCTCAGCTACTCCCTTTACATAGGACAACAAATAGCAATGATTAGATGCAATGATTTTTGGTCACTGATGGTATCAAACAGATTTAAAACAGTGAGGCAACAAGGAAAGGACTGGAGTATCTATAAAGCTTTCATGTAGCTACTCCAGAGTTAAAGACATCCAGACTACCTGCATGTAGCTTTGCTCCTACCCGCTGGAATTTTAAATTATAGACATTATTTCAGAACCTGTCTGGTTTGAATAAGGATTAACACTATTTTTCCTAAGCTTATCTAATTATTTTTTAATCTGTAAATGACACAAAAGAACATGTTAGATGATGCTTTGAAAACTTTTTCTTTGTACATTCAGCAGCAATAAAGCATGCATTACTGATCTACTTTTACCATCAGAAATCTAGCACAAATAATTTTAAGTTCAGGGGAATGTAGTAAATCAATAGCAGAAACTCTTCTACCTGTCTAAGCTCTCAGCTTTCTTCAAAGCTTGACTATTTCACACTGAAGATTCAATAGCTGGCTTGCTTTCACCAAACTTGGTGTTGTAAAGGACTACACTCCCCCAGTGCTTAACTCTTCAAAGGGCTGCCTTGTGCTATAGCCTTTGAGTTAAATAACATGACCTTGCACAGTCACCACGTGTTGGCTATGGACCTGGGTTTTGAAGGACAAAGCAAAGCACGTATCTATTTTAAATGAACTAAATATATAATTTTACAGATTTTATAGATTTTAAAACCTTGAGCTGAAAAGACAAAAAAGAAGATATTAATTTGGACATGAAGCACTAAAGAAGCTATATTTGCATAGCACAGTGTTTAGCTGGTGAAGGGTTTGTTTACCTTTTCCCCTAATGAGATGCATTAAACTCTAATGCATTAAAAAAGATAATAGTGGAAATTTTTAAGGCCCTCATTTCAGTTAATGAATCCAAAATTTATTCATTCACCTTTGCCAACAAATTAATTATAAATAATATAATTTGCTATGTTTCACATTCATTCTCTCACTTGCTGCTTGTATTTCTAGTTTTATTTTCCTCACTGAAGAGATTTAGTGTCAAAGACGGTCTAGCCTCCCAAACAAGTTAACAGCATGTCCTATGGCTCAGTCCTTCTCTGAGGTCTCTTAACACTTCAAATGCATTTAGTGCCATGGACATTCTGATTATATCCCGGAGACATAAGGTTTCTGGCACAAAAGGAACAGATAATAATGAGAAATATTACTGAAAACATTTTTCAGGAAATTTCTGAAAAATATTCCAATAGATATGAGGAAGTCTGAAGACAGACTGGGACAAAGAAAGGGGGAAAAAAAAAGAAAAAGAGTCAGAAACCCAAAGTACACAGAAACACAAAGTCAGAAACAAAATACAGACAGAAAAGAAATCATGTCAGAGTTACACAATTTCTTCTGAACAAATCCTTCTCAATAGTTTTCCTGCAGTATATATACACTGTTTAAGTGTGAATTTTAATAGCTTTCAGCCAGCTACTTCTGGTCCTATATTCAACCCATTATATCCATATTAAATCTTACCTCACTTCATTTAATATAATTTATAATTTCAATTAAAAATGCTATGTTATTATAGTAGGGGGCTAGATTGCCCCCTAGATATAGATGTAGAGACAGATGCTACGGACAGAATAATCTCAGTGTAGATGTCTGAAATAAATTAGATGAATTAGCTAGATGTTAAAATAAGATGTCTAAAAGAAGTTGGATGAATAGCACCCAGGCAGATCCTTCCCTGGAAATATCTTTTTCTTTCCATTGGCTCTGAAGGGAGCCCTGGGGTGACTAGCTTAGACGTATACAGCTGCATATACTCTACAATAGACTTTAAGAATTAAGGGGAACATACAGCATGAACAAGCTGTTTGCACAGCCGACAGGAGGTGAATAAAATGCAGGATCTACAAGAAGCTTCCCGGGCATGCCACCTTTTTGAAGAGGTTTTTCTGACACAGCAGCAGATGAACGGGCTGATGCTGGCTGTGATGGAGTTTCTAACAACAGAGGCAAAGCTCTCTCTGTCTCTTCTGGTGAAAACCAGAAGTCCTTGGCAATGGGGGAAAATTACAGGTTGTGGGGTAAAGAAGAAAACCCTGCACCCGGTGATGATGCTCACTGTCAGATCCATTCACAGAGCTTTGCTTTTTCTCAACCACTTTCCTGTTGGCTTTTCTATGAGCAGATATTAACATTGATTTTTAATTTTTACTACCTATATGGAAGTTAATTTTATTTTTCTTTGTACTGCCTAGAATACAGATATTTACTCTGATTAAGCTCTCTGGCTAAAAAATAAATGTGCTTGTATTCAGTGATGGACAGCAAAATCACAACATCCCAAAGCAAGGAAAACAGCAAACTTGAATCATAAAATTGGCATCACAATTACAGATTTGTAACATATGGTAATTTGCCTCTAGTTCTCTTGCAGTTGCTGGTCGAATTAAACCATTGGAACAGAGATGCCCTGAGTTATAAGAATATCAAAACAATGTTCAAACCCAGAATTTTTTACATGTGTCCCTGGCTGAAAAGATTTTATCCTTAGAGTGCCCTGAAAATTTACATCTCAGAGAACAAGCACATTTCCCAACTCACATTCATTTTCTTCTTGGTGCCTAATGTAGACATAAGTTACCTTTGTAATTAATGTATATGATTTGAAGTAATAGTGCCTAACGCAATGCTCCAGGCACTGCCGCACTACAAACACATTATAGTATGCAAAATATAGAGCTGCTCAAATAGGCTTCTTGCAGAGTTGGACACGGCCAACTATGTGGGCTTGACTGCACAAAATTATGCTAATAAAAATGACTGAGGTTTTTGAGGTTTTCTGCTTGAGAGGTTCAGGGCATATTTTGGAACAATTTTGGAATAAAAGAACAGATTTTGCATTTATGGTTTGGGAAGTGATATTTAGATATGTGCCTAAGACATCAAAGATTCCTGCAGTGAATCACCTGGGCATATCAACCTCGTGAGACAGACCATGTTCAGAATTCATCAACTAGAAGTAAACGAAGCTCATCGGTACGCACAGAGCAATAACATATAGAAGGACTAGGCTAGCCCAGATGCAGCACGGATATATTAGCTTCGCTCAGTACGCAAGCTCAGAAGCCTCGGTCCTCAGCAGGGCTTACAGGACAATGCTGAGATGGGGTAAACTGAGCTCTACCGCAGCTCAAGCTAGTAAGTTGTACAGGACACCGCATTAGACACTCTTGTGTGTGGACTTCAGTTGACTAATGGTTTGCTGGCTTGGACTTGTACCATTCTCGTCCCACATTTTGGGTTCCTGGCTTACTTCAAGAGTAAGCTCGGATCTGCCTCCACGTGTCTCATGACTAGTTTTTCTTAAAATGTAATTTCAGGAAGCATTTTCAGAAAGAATTTTCAGAAACCAATGCTCTTGACTACAAAGTTACACAGCCTTTGTTCTGGAAATAAACCTATAGCAGGTGGAATAGCTCCAGAAGTAAACACAAAGTCACAGAGGACAGAGAAGATGAGAGCTGCATCTAAAACCATGACAGTTCCAGCCTAATCTGGCCTGATAGCTCTTTTGCTGGTTACAGTGATCCATACCCTTTCAGTCCTTGCCCTTTCTGGCAGCAATACCAATTAGTACCTAATGTGGTTGCTGTCCACTAGAATAAGACTATCACTGCTAACATTTCAGTGTTTCCTTCCTTCTGCGCTACCTTATCCCCTCATGCTGAGGGCATAATGACAAAATGTAGAATTTAGCCTTAATTGGATCTCTGCAATGTTATCACCTGAATTAGCTCCCCCATGAATAATTATCGCTGCCTGGAGGCTGACAAATTGCTTCCCTCTACTTCACGATTGTCAAGAATTTCAAATTATATGCTGAACATGAGGGAAAAAAATTAAAATGAAAAGCCTAGAGAAGCATAAAAAACCTAGAGAAGCGTAAAAAACCTAGAGAAGCGTAATTATTAAGATTACTAAAATATTTGGCATGGAGTCTCACGCTTGCCTGGACTTCTGAAAGATGTGACTAACAGCATGAACTTTGTGAGGGGCAACTGTGCAACTCCCAGTCTTTTGGCCAGCAATGGCTACTGCAATAGATTTACACAGTCAAAGCAAAACTATTACTGCTGCCACTGCCTGGCTCACACTTATGCGGTTTTTATGTTATTCACTATCCCATTTAAGCTATTTGCATCATCTTGTTCAGTGTCTCATCTACATATTTCGTCTTGCCAGATACATGATAAATTCTTGGTAGTGTGGACTGCAAGTCATGTTTTTACCCACATAAAGGCTGCACATATGCAAGAGGATAGCAACAGATTACTGTGCATTTAGAGCAGCACATAATAGCTATTCCTTGCTTTGTAAGAAAGACATCTTGAGGAAGAAATGTTCTTTATGAAAACAATCATTATATGCCTGGGCAGGGCTTTGCACAGACATGCAACGCGTCACTGCATCACAATATCCATCGCAGTTATTCAATGAGCTTTATCTCATATAAACAAATCACTATCAAAAGTATAATGCTCTTTGAAAACTGCCTTGAAATGATAGGATTAAGCAACAGAGCTTTATCCAATATTCATATTAATGCTGCTGCACATGTAAGATTGATACATTTCTCAATCCAAGTTCAGTTCCTCAGATTTCTTCCACCACCATATGGAACCCACAATGCAAAAATCAAACAGAGCAGGTAACTGCTGACATATTCTCAGGAGAAACCTCTCCCTGCTCACCTGACATACAGCGACCTCTTCTGATTAGTTCTCAGGGAGCCGGACCCAGAACTCATGCTGTGATTCATCATCTGCTCACGCAGGTCATGGATTTTTGCCTCAAACCGAGCGTACTCTGCAGATAAAACAGAGAAAAAAGATACTTTAGTTTTGTTGACCCATATGATCATTAGGGCTGCTAAATGCAAAAGAATATTAAATTAAACAGTGTAAGTCATGTCCTGAAAATTGAGGTCTAATAGATACTTAAATTAATATATCACCTTAGGTAAATATATGACCTCTTTATTGCATACTTGAACATTTCAGCATGTTCTACACACTTACTGTGCCGTCTCCCACACACATAGGCCCTCTCCCCTGCACTTTCAGGAAAGAAAATGAGGTTAAAAGTGTGTTGCTGAGTATCTCACTGACAGTCTGGAAAAAGGATGCTGAAACCAGGTCTCCACCTTATCATTCCTCCTTCCAGACAGGAAGTTTCCTTGTTGGCAGCTGTGGGATTCTGCACTAAAGTTACTAATGAATCAAGCATTTAGTGTAAAATCCTACTGAACTGAGGGAAGAAGGAGACAAAGTGACCACTTTTCTTCCCAGAGGAAGAAGTAGCTAAGACCTAGTTAGTGCCAGTGCAGAGACTTGACAGGGAATTCAGCACTGCAAACTCCTTGAGTATATGTACAGAAACCCAAACAGCGCTTTGTAGCCTAGCCAAAAGCTGCTGCCTGAGGAACAACTGACCCTTCGGACACATGTGCCACTTTATTTACACAGGACATTGAGAAATGGGCTCTGTTTCTTTTAAACAGTGGAGCAATAACTGGGTCTTATGGTGAGGGATCCCAGAGGCTCCAGACCTGTGCAAGAATGGCAAGAAAACCACTTTCCACATCTTATTCTCCTCCATCCACATCTTATTCTCCTCCAGAGTTAGGCTTGCAGCTTTATAAAGCACCATGACCTGTTGACCAGCAGCCTGGGACCAGTGATGGGGCAAGGATTTGGCTAGAGGTGTATCATTTAGCGAGGCTCTTCTCTGAAGGCACGCTTCCCTCATACAGCCTGGTCGATGATCCCTCCTGCAACACCCTGCCCCTCTTCATTGTGTGACTTTATGTGCAGTGTTTCAGGTTGAAGGAGGAAAACTTGAAGTTTTGGAAACGAACTTAAGTCCTTGAAACTGCTAAGGTAAAGGCAATGCTCCGACAACACAGAGAGTCATAATTCAACCTAAAATTCGGAGATTTACCAACGTTAGCTGGAAGCCTGGCTTGAGGAGGTGGACAAAATCCTTTTCAGTGAGTCAGTGACACTTTGAAGGGTAAGATGTTGCAGACTGATGCCAGGAAGAGATGAAGTTGCTCTCTGCACCTCAATGTTTTATTTTGCTGCCTGCTTCAAAATGAGGGTCTGCATCTCCCCCAGCCACCTGTCAAGGCTGGAGCAGAAGTAAAACTATCATGAAGATTTACACCCTTGAAGGATGGAGGTACCTCCCACCAGGTCACACCATCTCTAAATTTAAGCAAATAAATCCTAATTGTGTCTTTATAACCTATTGGCCTGGTTCGCGCTTGATACTGTTTGAACTATGTGAGAATGCTGTAAGGTAGCAATATTCTCATTTTCTTCTAAGAGAATTTTAGGCAGTATTTTTGCTTGACCATTTGCTGTTCACACTGACCCTGTTCCTAGAATGATGCTATGCAATAACAAATAATTCATTTTATTCAGTGCCCTTTAACTTTTCATTAGATAATAACATCTGACCTTTCCAGGAACCAAGATTTTGAACAGATGCAAGGTACCTTCAAGCTTGCTTACCAAAGTGATTTGACACATTTTGGGTTTGGGGTTTACTTCCCCTGCCCCTCCCTTACTTGATACACTTTAACTTCTTTACCATTGAGCTTTTTTTGCGTTACCTGCTGAATTTCTTAAGTTACTGTGGCTACTTTGCCAATCAACTGGGAACTACTGCTGTCACATAAGGCTCTTCAGTCTTCCCACATACCTATGACTTCACCGACTGCAGATGAAATTCCGCATGTCAGGAGAAGGGAAGAGACACTCCCACACGCAGACTGCATTTCGGATTTATTCTTTGACTTGCTTCTTCCTTATTTCTTTCACCTACAGTGCATCTTCAAACTTCTCAGTGATTTAAAAGCTCAAATCCCCAAAGAGACTTAGGCTCCGACAAACCTATGTTATTTTTAAAAGTGGGGTTTAGTTTAGAAATGTTTATCCCAGTCTAGGATTTAAGCTTTGCTTATGTGAGTCATATTTGTTCTATTCTCCTGCTCTGGAATTTATTTAGTAAATAACCATATGAGCATGGCTTTGTTTAACTTATATTTCATTACAAAAGATTTAACATTTCTTGACGCACAGGAAAGCTGTTCTTAAAAAACAAAGATCCTGAGCTTCTCTTCCTCATACAGTATTGATTTTCTGCATAAAAACAGAATATGGCAACTTCAGGGGTTATTACTCTTTTATATGTGCACTGAAGAAGACAATAAAACATTGCAAAAGCATATTTCAGTGTGTTTTGGTGTTTTACATCTGGATGAGGTAAAGGATATGAGTGGTTTACATTCAGCAGCTATAGCAGTAGCTTTCCCTTTAATATACAGCCATGTCCCAGGCAGACTCTGCAACTGAGGTGTGGGAGTAACTCCCAGATTTAGACACCAATCTGGAGAGTGAGAAGAGAGGAGCAAAAATCTGATTCTAGCACAGCATCCAGTTATTTGTAACTTGAACACAAGCACCTGAGATACTTGGATGGCTGTGGTTTGATCAGATGATGATATTATAGCTTTTGTTCTGACTTGAGAAAATACTTGTAATTTAATTGATTTTAACTGACTGTAAATGTATTTTGAATCTAATAAGCTCTCTCTTTCCAGAAGGCATTTTAAAACCACAACATGTGCTAAAAATTGTCCCATAAATGTGTGATGGGAGTCCAGGGGTCAAGCTACTGCTCCTTGCTTAATTTAAAAAAAGTATTGGAGTACGAATGATCATTCTGTTACTTTGGGGTCTTGAGATTTTTTTTTCTTTTTGGATTGAAATACATACATAATTTGAAAACATTCATGCTCCATTTCTGCCATCAGAATTGCTACAGTAGTTTTGCTTATTGAGCCAAAATCCTTTCTTCTTAACACTCCTCTATATCTGGAGTCATCGAAGAAGAGCTGCTTCCTAATAACTTTGCAGTAGCTAGGTAAGAACAAGTGGCAGTGCTAAAGTCTAGAAAAATATTCCATGCTTCCTTCAAATTCAGCACTGAATCTAAGTAATACACTTTAAAGGTTCCTACACAATTAACAGGACACTACGGTTGTGACATGCTGACAACAAATCCAGTTAAAGGCTGATTCACTAATTTCATGCCCTTTAAAAAAAGACGAGAACAAAGAACACATCACCAGATACGTACATCATTAGAGCAATTTGCCAAATTTTACTTACCAAAATCCACCTGCAAAGGTCCTATCCATTGCCTCATTCAGTAATGATCTAGCGAGCTAATTCTGGTAGCTTAAGAAACCAGTAAGTTATGCATTAGACTGAAAGGGCAAATGGGTGAGCAAACTGCAACCTGTATTATTCCAGAGGCCAGATCAGATAATATAATGGTTCCTGCTGGCATACTGCTCTGGAAATGACACTGTCAGCAACAGGGCAGATGAGAAGGAGGAAAGTGTTTGTTCATACCCAGCTCTACAACAGCCCCAAGGCTCATGGCAGTACAGGCAGAACTAAACTTAGCCGCATCAAGGATGAAAATGCAACTTGTTAGCCGCGGAGAAGCGGAAGTAGCCCTTTTGGGTGGTGGGAACAGTGTTTGTGGCTGCTGGAAATGGCCCAGCAGCAGGCTGCAGTGACAGCAAGATTACTTTTGGAGGGCTCTGGCATCGCTACTGAGCAGGCTCTGAATGGGCTGCCAAGGTCAGCGGTGCTGCCCTAAGCAATTGTCTATTTTGCCAAGGTTTAAAGTTGGCCCTGCTCAGCTCTCTGGGTAGGCTGGAGAGAGAGAGGAATCAGCTGGAAGTGGTACAGTGTGAATTGTCCCCAAGTCCAACCAAGGCCAAAAGTGAATATATTTATCACATACAGACACCAGTTTGAGCAACTGACATTTGTCTGCTTTGCACAGGATTCGTTAGCCTGAATATGCAGAGAGCTGATGTTTTTCCTTCTGCCTCATTCCAACAGCTTGCCAGCCACTAAGTCTGGACCTGCACATATTCTAATCTTCAAATATGAATACAGCTGCTTGCTTTTCCAAGGTACTTACACATGTACAAAGCACTGGACAGCCCTCTGGGAGTAAGCTTCAAACACCCTAAGCTCTCTCCTTAGTTCATGTAAATGGCTAGTCTCCGAAAAACAAAACTTTAACAATAACATACTGAAAACTAGAATTTAGTTGGCCAAGACCAAAACTATAATCCACAATATCCTACCTCATCCACTTTAATTTCTGAGGTCTTGCAGGCACCAAGATTTTTACTGCTGAAGTGACTTAGATACCTAAAATCCAGCAACCCCTTCTACAACAGCACTGCAGGTGGGTACCTCCCCTGCAGGGAGGAGGTTTTCTGACTAGACACCCCTCTTTTGAGTTTACTATTGACCAGCTTTGATGGCCCACAATCTGACACTGTGCAAACTGTTGTGCGTCTGATTCCTCAACACTTATGTCTCTGTGTGTTGTACAGGAAACTACCATGAGTTATTGAATCCCACAGTGGATGCCTAGAAGTTAGGATCATCCTGATGAGTGTTGCCATGACTAAGCTGTTTCATAGATATGGGCCTAAGTGATTTGCCAAAGTCCAGGGACAACTCACTGGGCTTTACAATGCAGGGATTTTGAACCTATGTTTTAAAATATGCTTCCTATCAAACATTTAACTACTGCAGGAATATTAGCACCCCTGGAATAGTCCTGATTTTGCCTCAAACCTTTTATCCATCCCTTTTCAATTAAAATAGGTGGTATTTTGAAAGATTTGGTTCAAATTTTCCAAGTCCCTTTGGAAAAGGCCTAAAAGGCTATGATACTTGAGCATATAGAAAGCTCTTGGAAATCCTAAATGCATTTGAGAAATTAAAAAAGAATGCAAAAGACTAAACCTCAAGCAATTATTATAGAAAATTGTGTGGAAAATCAGATCATTTCTAAATCTAAAAAATAGCAAAGACAGAGATTTTACGTCTGAAATTTTGATGCTATGTTTTGGTCATAAAATAAATAGTAGCTATGATAAACATATGAATAAATACACTGCAGCTCCCCTACATGAGACAGTTATAGAGTTTTATGAAACTACATTACTGTTATTTTTCACTTTTAACTTTATTGTAGAGATTACAGCTTTGATTCAATGTAAAGAACATGAAAATAAAAAAAAACATGAGTCTGTGAGTGAAGTGTGGTTAAGCAACAGAAATACTGATGTATTTATTATACAACAGTGAAAATGATACTGCAGCTTTGCAGACCAAATCTTTATTAGTTTGAACTTATTTACTGTTGGCACCTTTAAAGAGATACCAAGTCTTTCTGTCAGCAGGCATCAAAATTTGCTCTCCTGTGTAATGCAGGATCATCACTGTTTGCTTCTAGATGATAAAAGACTTCATAATTGCTGGTTTTGTGCTTCTAAAATAATGCATCTCCAACCCACTTCAGTAAATGGTGAAGTGGTGATTGCTAATTATGTAAGTGGGAGGTTGGAAAAGGCATTGTATATCTCTCGGACTCTGTGAGAAGGGGGGAAAAAAGGAAAGTAAAACTCAAACTGTCCAATTTCAACAGACTACATTGCTTTAAAAAAAGCATTAGAAAGGCATTACTTAGAGACAGAATTTTATCACCTCAAAAAGGGGTTGTTGAATAGCTCTGAACACTATAATAAAGCAACAGCTGCCAGACCAGCTTCTCCATCAGTATCAGTTTGGCATCATTTCAGTGGAACCAGGCCAGCTTAAGCATTCTGAGATGTTTTACTGTTCTGTTTTGTGGAAATACAAATTGTACATCACTATGAACTTACCGCCTTGGTCATCTTGCATAGCAATGAGCATGATATTACTATTATTATGGTAACATTATTTATGCTATTTACGTAAAATTTTTTCCTTCTGCTTGCTCTTAGCAGATGTCTTGGCTGAATGGTTTAAGATTTAAAATAATAGAAGAACGGGTTTTTTTTCTACAGTACAAGTATTTTCCATTTCTGCTCTTTACCCATCCTGCTGTCAAGACACCCACTGTTTTACGCATGGCGGTTGGAGGAAGGCTAGCAGAGCAGCCTCAGACTTTGGAGGCCTGGGTCCGTTTCTTACTTTTCCACTGATTTAACTGTGTAAATCTGGGTAAGTCACAAAGAGAATGTCCACATTATGCTATGGCACCTAAGGCAGAGACCTGCGTGTTAGAGTGAAATTGTTTCTTTGGAAATGCCTGCAAGATACATAGGATCCCACAACTCTGGAAGCCTTTGAAACTACTGTAATGTACATTAAAAAAAAAAAAGGGGAAGGCGTGTGCAAAAAGACATGTAATCTGCTAATATTTTTATTTTGTTTGATATTTTATGTCTTTTATACACCAGATCTTTTGTCTAATATTTATCTTGAGTTAATTCTTTGCTAAGAGTATTCAGATTGCTGTTTTTGAGATGATTAGAAGCCCAGTTCTATAGCCATCAGAGGTTGCAAACATTTACACAGCAGATTGATGATGGTGAAAAAATCCCTGAGGTCTGTGGTGAGTAATTTCTTAAGAAATAAGCAAACAAACATATAACAAGTAGGTACAATTCATTGTGCCTCTGCTTCTTATATCTTCCTTTGCAATGACCACTGCTGTATTGACCACTGCCAGGGACATGATCCTGGACAAGACTGACTGTGGGTCACTTATTGTATGGAAAATTCTATGGTTTTAGTAAGAGATCAATTAGACTCAACGTCAGCTAAATTCATCACTTGACAGATTAAAAAAAATGCACGAAATTCTGATACCATTGAAAGAACAATGGAAAAGTATTCATTATTTACTGCAGAAACAGTTTTGCTTGAAAGGCCTTGCTTTATTGAACCACACACTGAGCAACCGTACAAAGTTATGCTGCTATTTCATATTGGTCATATAATTCCCCTGAGCTCCCTCAAGTTTTCAAAGCAAAGGAAATGAAAAACACAGATTTCAATATTGGTGAAGGGAAGATACCTTTACATTTTATTAGTTTTTATTGGTTCGAATATACCTACTTGTTTTTATTGGAATACTTTCCACACACACCTTTTCAGTAACCTTTCAAAAATAATGACACAGGCATATTTACTGATTTTACTCATTGCTTTGGCCTTTAAAACGTCAGCACAGTAGGCCCATGAATGTTTTTGTTCTTCAATATTGTCTAGTTGTCTTTCTTTACCAATATGCAGGTATTTACACTTTAGCCTGTCTTCCAATTAAAGCTTCAGCCTTGTATATTTGTTTTGTAGCTCGCCTCACCGCCTGAATGTCACTACTAATGTTATTTTCATTTGTTTTATTACTGAAGATAATGCTTCTTCCATCTGTTGTGCTATTAGATACAGCCCTCATATTTTGTTAGCTGTGAATATAAATACACCTGAAAAGATATCTTCCTCCTACGATATGTTCAGGAGACTAATACTGCACTCTATTCATAGTCACAAGGAATATAATTTCAATCCAAATTGGTCTCTAGAAGGTTTAGTTTCAGAGACTTCATGCCTCATAATGAAACAGATGTACTAAAATAAATCAAGCTATTAGTGAGCGACAAGGACTTTGAATCCCACTGAGGTGTGATTCTACCTGTCCCCTTTCCAGTCTATCCTTGGCTTATGAAGGGTCAGCCTGTACTTTCTCAGTTGGGAATTTCCTGCAGCTTCTCCCAACAGTTCAAGAAAACTGCAGTCAGCTCAATAGCTTTAACTACGAAACAACCTTTCCTTCCCTCCCAAGATTTTGAGAACTGTTTCCCTACACAAAGTTTTACTCTATTCTCCTGAACTTTTCCCCTCCTTACTTGAATATGCGCATACCAGAACTAAACAGGACTGTTTGTGGAGCTTGCTCAAATTACCCGAGGCTCCCAGGAAGCTAATGTCCTGGACAATGTTGTGTGTACACAAGTCCAAGGAGGGACAAGGCAAATAAAAAGCAGACTCAGACTGGAAACAAACATATCACATATGGTCTGTCTTGGGAACACAGTGTGAAATCTTGGAAAAGTTGGACACATCACTTTACCCTGGGCACCTGCCTTGCACAGACACGCTTGCCCAGCAGAGCAGCATATGTCTCATTAACCTTGATAGCTTTGTAGGAGTTACTGTTTTATAGAGTGAAGAAATGTTTAAAGATACCTCTAGTGCTTTAGGCACAAGATGACTCTTTGTCAAGGTGAAAAAAGCTTCCCTACATTGGAATCTTCTTTCTTCAACAAATATTTATGTGGGACATTACAAAGAAAAAAAAACTGCTTTCTATTAATAGCTAAGCTACTTCATTTAGCTATTTCATTGCTTCAGGGTGGAGGATCTTATTTTCAGACATTTATTCAATTTCCACAATTCCCTATCCAAAAATCATAGTCCTGAGGCAATTGTTACTTATTATTATTGCTTCATTGCTTTTTTCTTGCTACTGCTTTTTTTCCAGGAGTAGTCCTATTCCTTGGGAGTTGAGCGCATGATCCTGATTATCCATATCTTCTTAATGATGATGCTGTCTTAGCCTGCTTGCACCTCTTAAAAATATGAATTGACATAGGGAAGTAAAAAAAGAAACAGTGGTGACCATGACCAGAGTTTCTTAGGCATGGAAACCATTTTCGTGTTCATGACTAATCCTATATCTACCTTGGGTTGTAGATACTTTTTTTTTTCAGGCTGATGGTGAAAGTCTCCTACCCTGCCTCCAGCTGTGCATAAATTCCCTCTTTCCAAAAGTCTCTGGGGTGGCACATCTGTCAGCTACATATCTCATGTGAGTTTTCCCAAACACATTTAAATCAGAATGGACATATTTAGCTGGTTTAGACTGTTATCAGACCTGGGTAATTCTGATTGATGCAGCCTGGAAAGCATTCAGCCAAGAAACTCTGCCTGAAAAAGTAAAGAGGCAGGATACAGTGATAAGGAGCTGGGGGCAGACTGGAGCAGGTGGTATTTTCCCTGGCGTTGCCAGATGCAGAAGGCGCCCCTTGGATTCACTAAACTGTGTTGGCAAAAAGAAAAAAAGGTACAATCCTACTTCATCATCCCTAGAATCAATAACAACTGAATGTGACTAAGTTGAGTCATGACCTGCTTAAGAACCGTACAAGAATCTTCTGAGATAACACTGCAAATGTAGACCAGTTCAGCCTACGTGATTTTCCAACAAAACTGAAAAAAAAGCACTGCTAAATCAGAGCTCAAAATTCCCAAGTGAACTTTTACAAAAATTTGTAACTCTCACAGCTAAGACATTACATGCTGGTTTTCTACTTAGATTCCGTAAAAATCTGATATGCTTAGAATGGGAGAGAGAAAAATGGGGTTCCAAAAAGAGGCATGGAGAAAAAAATGTTTCTCTCCAAAAATAGAGTGCTGGGGAAGCTAATGTGATTTTATTAATTCCATAATCCAGCATGAAAGCTCCAGCCTACAGTAAAAACAAAAAAAAGCCACCCCTCATACCCCCCCCCCCCAAATTTAAAAAGTACAAGCTAAAGCAGAAAATAAATTGGATTAAGGAATATTAATACAATCTGATGTAATTATACACAAAACAAGATAGCCATACAGACCAGGAAAGGCACAGCGATCAGAAGGACCATGAGTAGCGGAATCAGAATTTTGGCAAATGTGGTATTAAAATAAACCTAATATGTACCTATGCCTAATATTATATCTAATTGGGTTCAACTGTTTTGCTGTTGTGACTAACATCATTTGCTCGCATTGAATAATTCAATTAATAAATGGTTCTTTCCTCAGCTTCAAAATCTGCTGGGTAAAATCTGCCTCCTCCTTTACTCCTTCACTTTCCGGTAGTCAGCTGCACTGCTCTTCCAGGCAAGGATATCGTCAACCATCTCCTAAGGCTGTCTTGGACACTCTATTAAATTGAAAAAAAGAGCTGAGCACAGACTAGAAACAAAACTATCTAGTTTTGCCATAAAAACATTTTTGAAAAAAATCCCCAAATGTCCTGAACAAGAAGAAAAGCATCCAGAAAAGAATAATATGGATAAAAACATTCCCACATATACTGATTTTTTCTAAAATGCAATGCTGAAAGCAGCCACAGGATTATATCAGTTTGCTAGAGCTTCCTGATTAGGGGGAATAGCCATCACTAACACAAATAAGTACTAGGAAATGGTTGAGCACATTACAAGCCTGAGTGAATTTAAATAAGACAATTACATATATTACCTCAGGATATGTCATGCTCCCTGCATGTATCTAAGCTTATTACAGGAAATACTTAGAGTACTGCTTATGCAATTGGGTTATCTAGGTGCAAACATGTATATACTGCAACTGTCTAACTGTTAGAGACGAAGGCTATATTTGATGGTTGGGAAACTCTGAAATGTTGATTAACTTGATCAGCAGATCATGTAAAACTATAATCATGCCTGCAAAAAATCAATGTAATACAAACAAACACCTTGAAATTACTGCTGATGCTCTTGAGCTCATCATCCACAGAACAAAAAACCCTCCTCTTTAGGGCATACAACTGGAAAGGACCTACTTCCTAGTTAATCAAGCCCAGTTTCTGCTTTTACAGAAAATCACAGCCTAAAATCCTGTTCATAAACTGATCAAACCTTGTTTTAGGACTAGCTGGATTTGGGCATTTCATAACCATTGGATGACTACACACAGAATCCATTCCTCAAATGGTTAGACTCATTCTTCCAGCTAAATGTATTTGAAGTCTACTTATTTGCTTTTGCGCCAACACAGTTCCTGTGTTTAAATTGTTCTTTTCCGTTGTATATCGATTCTCATGACAGATTTACAGAGAGAGCATGACTTCACCTACCAGTCTCCATTTTTCTAAGATAAACAGTCCAATCTTTTTCAGTCTTTTCTGGTATGCTTGCCTCTCCTTTAGTCAGTTTTTTTATCTTTGTTACAACGTTTGCTTAATCTGAATCTTCTCTGGTTAAATTGTAACATCGTATGTCATGCAGTATCAAATGATTCCTTGAAAAAACAGACATATTACATCAATCATATTCTTTGTTCTAAAAATTAAATGAATTATCAAAGAGGCATATCAGGAGAATCTGCCAAACTTGCATTAAATAAAATCATAGTACTTTTTTTCCATTTTGCATTTACCTTCCTGTTTTATTTCTAAACCTATGTTCTAATTTATGCTTCTACATACCACTGAGGTTAGATTTATGCATCTCCAGATCTGCTGAAAGTACGTCACTATTTCCTCCTCTCCTGATGATAGTTGCTTTGGGTGTCATTTTCCAGACAAAGCACTATCAGTAATAGAACACATATTTAAAAAGCCCTTACTACTCACCAGTCCAGTATTCTGTAATGGAGTAATCTAATCTGCCTAACTTCAGCACAGCAACCTCTTTCAGATTTGCTTTCCTATCAATTGTGGAAATTCCCGTGTTCTTATATTTTTTGCTATTAGTCATCTGATCATTGGTCCTGTGTACTACAGTTTTATCGTATTATAATCTTTCAATTCAGTGAAAACTGAAAATGCAAAGTTAACTGGAAAATGTCTACCAAGTGTCAGCATGCATATTACTAAGCCATTCAGGGCTTCTGTCTAAGGTATGTTCATCAAATCAATACCTTTACTGATTTCATTCAACTCAGGCGTGCCAGACTGAGGTAAAAAAAACAAAGATCAAGATCAGCTCAACAGGACACAGAAGGCCTCTGCTATCTCCCTGCTGTCCAAGTGAGCTGTGTTATTGACAAGCATTACAGATTTGTAGAAAATGGAAGTGCTGAAAAACTTTTCATCTGATATCCATGCTTGTTATATTCTTTCATGATTTTGACAAGCATCACAGAATAAGAATTACAATCTCTTCATCTTTTCCCAAGGACCAACAGTTTATTCTCTGGAGTAAGTGAATGCTTTCTTATCCTAACATGGATATCAGTTTATTACTGTTTTACACTACTTTCATTAAAGTTATTCAATGCATATGTGCATGTATACATATACCTATGTAGCTTGATAGAGAAAGAGATAAAAAGGGCTTGCACCTTTTTGCTATGTTTATTGGTGCAGACTTGCCAGCCTACAGTGAGTAGTACAGCAGTTGGATTGCAGCACCATATGCTCCCTTGAAAGGCAAATTGTTTCAGACCCATTTTCAGTGGGGATTTCATCATTTGTAATACAGTGACACTTTTTCATGACTGCAGGTCTATAGATTTGCACTAAGATTTGTGTACAGCAGTTTATTATGTAACTCCCTGCAGACTGGCTTTCCTGAAAAGGATGACAAAAGTGGTGATAATCCGTAATATCTTGTTGACACTGTACTTTGGCTCAGCCTCAGTAGGCTGGTTTCTCCAAGGTTCGCTTTGATTTGTTGCTTCACTATTTATGACTGTCCAGGGTGATCAAGGTAGGAAAAGGCAATGGATCAAGATAGTCATTTCCACTTGTGCGTGATTAAAAAGTGTTAGCACTTACTAATGTCATACCCATAAGACTTTCAGAGCCAGTTTGGACAGGAACGGTCAAAACCCATAAACATTTAAGAGACACTTAAGAAACTTCTTGGGGAACAAAGAATTACTTAAATTTCCTATATGCACTCGCATAGGAAAGAGAGATACTCAGCTCAAATGAAAGACACTTGGGCAAGATTGTCTGGGAGTGCATTATGGTCTGGGATTTGTGATCAGGTTCCTCCATGTCATGAGAGCCATGGCAAATGACTGCACTTACCGAAACAAATGGAGATGACTTAGCTTAGACCACACTGATAAAGGATTATATCAAATTGCATTGCCTTGCATTTTCCAAGGACTAACAGCACACGCTCACACGGTTGCCAGGCATCAGAAACTTGCGACTGGAACATGAATCTGAGTTCTCAGAGTGAAAAGGAGACAGAGAGGTTGCCAACCTCAAGGCCACAGCGGAAGAGAAAGGCCTCAAGGGAGCATAAGCCACAGTTACATCTTTTTTACAGATATCTGTCTAACATGTTCTTAAAGATCCACAGAGATGAGGACACTTCAGTCACTCCATATAGTCTTTTAAGGTGCTCTGTTCTCCTTTCTGCAGAGTCATTTTTTCCTGATGTCTCCTCTGAAGCTGAAGCTTTCTTGCTGCCTTTTAAGATCATTGCTCCTAGTCTATAATGAGTATAAGAAAAAAACATGGCAATCGGAAATATTTTAAAAATAAAATAAAATACAGTACAATTATGACAAGAAAAAGGGGAACACATTCCTTAACAGATCTGCAGGTGAAAACCTTTTGATTAAGTCTGCAAATGACAGAAGTGAGCCCTTAAAGTAAATTACTGTATTCCAGTTGGGACAGACGAAGCTCATTACTGCCAGTGGCCTACATGCAATAAAATGGGTTAATATTGCTATAGAAACCTTTTTGGTGTGTCCCTGTAATTAGCACAAAAATATTATTATTATAATTAACTGAATCCCCTAGTACCTAGTGCAGTACATGGCTGTAAGCAGGTTAATGTGAAAATTAATTTGTGCTAATTCACATAAGATCAGTGAAGCCCAAACCAATCTGACTGCAGTGGCATTTTGTGGAAAAACAGTATTTTTCTGTTGACTTACACAATGCACTGAAGCGTCAAGGATGTCACATAAACTCGTCTCGGCTTTCACCTGCAATAACACCCTTGTGATAATTCTCTGTCTTCTTTGGGTAAATTTATTGTGAAACTCACTTCTAAAAGAATAAGCAATGTACTAGCTCTTGATGTAGAGATTAAAGGGGTAAAAGATTTGGGCAGCTTCTCTGCCTTGACCTCTGTGTGCTTCAAGGGGATGGCTGCTCTCACTGCAGACTGTTCTGTGGAGTGAGTTACTTTTTCATTTAGAGAGGGTTATGTTTGACTTGCAGGCCATAGAGCTGCACTTTCCCAGATGCTACATACACAGATAAAAGAAGATGAAACTCTTTCAAGCACAAAACCTTAAATGCAAGAGACTGTAGGAAAGTTCAGAGGGAGCTGCACCCTCCCCTTTCCTGGTCATGGGCAATGTGACAAAAATAATAAAAATCACTAATGAGACGACTAAGAGAGAACATGGCTGAAGTCAAGCCAAAGCAGGGCCTGGTTCAGTGTTACAGGGCAGGAAGAGAGAAGATAACCAATTTCTGTGTTTGCTGCTTTTTATCCTTCCACTAAGAAATAATGTTTTGCAGTGGACAGAATTTCTGTTCCCTGCAGGCTGAAGAAATACTCATCAGCTGCCAGTGCCGTAGGGCTAGCTAAGCTTCACAGATTGAACTAGGCTGTCTTGTAACTGGGACTATTCTTGTACTATGGCAACACCTAGCTCTGCCTGGAGTTGCTCAGGGTTTTTCTCTCTTTTTTAGCCTGTGTTACGTCAAACTTTTACAACTTCCATAATCTGCCTTCCTTCAAAGGTCTACAGCCCTGCCTGACTCTCACGAATGCCTAGAAACATCGTTCCTTAAGCTGAGAGCTGCAGCCTTCGGTGATCCTCCTGCAAAGATGTGCTCCCGAAATAATGTTAAGGAAACAGAGCTGGCTCCTCATGATCTAATCCCACTCCTGGATCCCTTCTTATCTGTGACCTACCATCCTGTATCCTGTGGTGGGCAGACGGCAGGGAGTTCATAAAGGCCGACTTCAGCCTATTGAGGTTAACTTTCTAGGGTCCTGAGAGCAGCTTGCTCACCCAGAACTCAGTTCAGAGCTACTTTCCTCTAGGGGAACTTCTCTCTCCACCAAACAGGAGGAGCTGGGGAGACCAGCCTTCCTTGCCCTTGCCAGTAACCATGCAGTCTCTATCTACGCCATGTCCTTTCTGTCCCCTATCCTCAACATGACTAATCAAAGTCCTGATCTCCCCCTTTATTGATCCTTTCTGTTACAGCCTGAGGATGTTACTTCATAACACTGGATTTTATGGCAGGACTACTTCATGAGGTCCTTGCCTAACCAGCAGTTAATTCTCACATTTCCGTCCTCCTTTCAGCCACCTGACTTACCTCTCTGCTCTCCCTCTCCAACTACCTGTTTCCAAAAATTTGGATTAAAAAGAAAATCATTTCTTTTCCTAGAGAATATTTAAGCATATTTTCTCTCCCTTTTCATCAGCCTAACTGCTCTTTTTGCTTTTGCCCAAAGTCATTAGTGCCCTTCCCATACTGCCCACCCTCCAGATCTGAGGTGATCGTTAGTGTTTTGAAGAACAGGTATATTTGATTTTCCTTTTTAGATATGCATCTACAGTTGCTACTTGTTTCCTTAACTTCTGCCAGGTACTGAGCTTGTTGGCTTCAATTTGTCTCCATTCTCACAGCAGACATCTCTCCGAAGAGTGGCCCATGATCATTTCAGGTGTAGTTTGCTATCATTACTTTAACTTTCCTTTTCACAAGGCCATTTAGTTGAAAGACAATCAAGTAGAGAGAGGCTCCGTTGGGAGTGGAAACATCAGAATAAAGTGAATAAAGGGCAGTGAAACAAACTCTCTTTTTTATAAAATACAACATAAGGCTTGCTGGAAGCTATACAGGTCATATTTGTGTAGATACTTTGATTTTTTTTAATGCTATTCGATATGTATTTATTAAAGGACAATAGAAAAAGCTATATTATTTTATTTAAGAGAAACAGAAAGCTGAGAATGTCTGACTATAGAAAGCTTAGAAGAGACATAAGAGGAGGTGTTAATGACCTTACAAACACAGCTTTAAAATCTTTTATAGTCAAGCTTTCAGCAGGGCATAATAGTTCAGTTCATTACAAAAAATATATGTCTTTGAAATTACAAGCCTAGTTTGACTTTCATGTGTTATTAGCTCTCTGTGGAATTGAAGCATTTAAATTGATTGTAATGAGACATTAGCAGACACTATTACTGCAGCAAACTATTCCTGCTTTGAGATGGCTGGCTCAGGAGGCCTCTAAAAGCATCCCAGCTGACAAGGAATATCTTGCACGGGCACAGAGAAACAGAAATCAGATCTGCAGAGGCTTGCCACACAGATGGCTTTGCTGCGCAGAGCAGGCTGAACGGCTGCTCCGAAGGGTGCCAGGAAAGGAGGGCAGCACCCTTCAAAGGCGAGCGGCTCTCACTGGAGAGTATGCACAGGGGGCCATTGGTCAAATGCACATGTAGTTTAAAATATACTGAAATGAATTTCTGCCAGACACTAAAATTAAAAGAATTAAATATATAGACCAAAAAAAAAAGAGACAGAATCAAGACATATTTATCAACGCAATAATAATCGTTGCCAACGTATCTCCCTGGCACCAGGATGCTGAATGTGAGGCTATTCTGAGAACTACAGGACTTCATATCTTGCGACATATTTCCACCTCAGCAAAATCCCTTCTCCTTCATTTTCAAAATGCCTCACCCCTCTCAAACTTTATTTTCTGCTGCAGTTTACATACAATTCAGCAAATGACTAGCCTCCCTCTTTCCTCACTGTCCTATGTCAGCAACTTGCTTTCTTTTCTCTCTTTTCACCTTTCTTGATCCTTTGATATCTAATTATGTCAAGGGCACTAATAAGGTCTCTCACAATTACCCTGTATTCATGAAGCCTGTAAGAATTTCGTAGCTTTAAGACTGTTGAATATGCTTGTGCATGTATATATACCTACTTTTGTTTATTCATTTATAGTGATTGCATAATCTAAATTTCTAAGGCAAGGACACTGGGAAAGAAAAAAAGATTATGAAATACTCTCAGAAGAAATCATTGCAAGTGTGGCAGCTGCTGAGAACCACTATGGCTTTAATATGTTTCCTTCCCCTAGAGGTTACTATCATTGCTGGCCAAGAAAACAGCTGTAGTATGCTCATGAAGGGTAAAAAAAAACCTGGAGAAGGCAGCATTGCCCTTTGGCAGTTTGATGCCTTGCTGGAAGGCTTGTCAACCTTATTTACATTTTAATTTGCATGCTAGTGTCTACAATACTTTACATTTGGGTTCCGCTTTAAAGTATCTCCTTCACCGTAATCACAACGACCTTTACACATCTCCCCTTGTTACCCTCTGGGGGCTGCAGCCCCAGCTTGCTTAGACAACCACAAGACTAGCAGCAAGAAATGTCAAGCTGAGCATGACATTTATCCGAAGGGTTGGCTGCACATAAGGTAGCCTTTTCTTAATGGTTTTGATTTCCTGCAGGAGATTAAAGAGTGGTATGTGAAATAGTCACATCCTGCTAAAGGAGAACGCAAAAGGAAATTGTGTTTCCTGTAAGACGGCAGCAAAACTAGCAGTGTGTACAACCTGATGGGGTGACCCCTCAGACCTGCGAAAATGGGAGGGAGGAAAGTGGGCAGTGACTAATTAACGTTGACATTATTCTTACCCACGAAGTGGCACCAGAACTTGGCTGGATTATACCCACTGGCTAGTTTATGGGAGCACTGCCATCAGCATCCACTGCTTCAAATAAATCACAGCACAGACACAGAAGTTCAATGCATGCGTTAGCCCCCAGCCTGTCAAGCTGCTATAAAAATAGTCTTTCTTACATCCCAAAGAGTGACAGTTGAAAATATACACAAATAATACAAGGTTTTGTGAGAACTACCTCTGTTCTACCTTTTGGTCATCAAAGAAAAGACTCCAGCGAATATATTTTGAACAACAAAAGTTTCCAAAGCTGCTGAAATATCCCTGGAATAGAAAGTGGTCTTTTTATGATTTCTGGCTAATTCTTTCTAATAAGTTCACCACTTTGGGATTTCCTAACAATAATAATACAAATAGTAATAATAATAAATCTCATCTCAAAGTTACAGGGAACACCTCTAGGGATACAGACACTGTAGAGTGTTTCTAACTCCGTAGTTCTTGCATTTCTGATTAATTCTTAACAAAAAAAAAAAAAAACAAAAAAAAACTTTGTGTCCTTGTGACTATGAAAATCAATTGTAAGAACAAGCCCTTAGGTGGGCTGTACTGCTTAGGGTTAAATGAAGTGCCATATTCGGGGAAGGAGGATTTTTTCCTAGGACAGATTGCAGGGACAATAAGAGCTGGTTTTCTGTCACATGTCTGTTTTCTGGGGCCATCTCAGAGTTTTATTAATATATTCCACAGTATTACAAGAAACCTGAGTTTTCCTTTCTCTCAAGCGCCCGCTTCAGTGCACTATCATGGAATGCCAAATTAAATAAGTAGTACCATGTCCGATTTACTCTGTGAGTCTTTCCAAAGGAATGTACAGAAACATCACCAGGGTAGCATCTGAACTTTTACATTTCAAGAGTTAATTTCAAAGCTTTCCTGAGCACAAGTAACAGTATTTGTCCGCACTTCTTGTGCCTGAAATGCAACAAATAGTTAAGCAGAATTTTTCCTCTTTTCTCCTTCACCACACTGGTCACATGGACCATTTTTCTGCTTGCAGTTATACCAATACCTACCAATTACAAGTCCACTGGTGTCAATAGCTTAATGTAAAACTAATGAGAAACTGGATTCGGACTCATAATATCCCAATTTATTTATTCATATTTACATAATACTTTTGTTATTAAGCTACATGTTTTCTAAGAATATGGGGAATTGCAGTTAACCATCAGTAATAGCCTTGGTAACCCAGTGCATTTGACAAAATGCGGCCTATCTCTTCTTTATTAATTATAAGAAAGGAGGGATGTACTAAGATGGAACATCTCAGCCACAACAAAGAGGTCAAACAGTCCCTTCTGTGCTTTTTGTTCCCACTGCCTTTAAAAGAGCAGTAACAGCATTTCCATATAGAATAGCAATGTTGCATAGTTTAATACATTAAAAAGAAATGAGATGTTTATATACCAATAGAGCATCCTTATCAACACAGTAAATAGAGAAGATTCATGCATTGCACGTCTGTGTGGACGTTTCAACATCACTTCACTTTAGGGCACAAGAAAGTCCTTTGCTGGCTACAAGCTGAGGAGGATCAAGATGCAAGACAGTTCTTCTGAATTCTGCTGAAATGCAAACTGAATATATCAGAACCAGTTCTTACAGCTTCCTAAGATAGCATGTGCCCATGATAACAGAAACAAACTGTTTAACTTTTATTTTTTATTTTTTTTTCTTTTTTACTAGTCTGTTTGCCCCAGATCAGGCATCCTTTATTCTAGGAATGTGTCACTGCAAACACAAGGATATAAGGATCAGAAATGCCATAATTTCTGGCTGATGGCACCATGCTGTCAGTCTGTAATTTTAATGCTGGAGGTTGCTGTCAACCTCCCTTATGCTGGTTTACCACAGATTTTTAAGTCAGAGAGTGGTGACCAAAGAACAAAATCTGGCTTGGATACCTGATGGCTAAAACTGAGGACCTGTGAAATAAATGGCTGTATGAAACACTGTGATGACTTAAGTTCTGTCACTTTTCATCACAATTTTACTATAAAAGTAAGAAGGCACTGTCATGGAAAATGACAGAGAAGAACTAGAAAAACCTGGAGAGGCTGTGGCTGTCTGTCTGCAACTGAAAAGAAACTAAACTTTTGAAGAGATTCAGGATCAAAGGACCTGGGAGATGTCAGCTGGATGGGACTTCTATCACGTTACAAAGCCCAAGGCAGCAAGTATGGGAGTACAAGCTATCCAACAGATCAGAGCCAATTATCAAAGTAATCCCATTTGGCCATAAAAATATCTACTCATTTAATACTGCTAAGCCTTGTTTGTAATCACAAGGCTTAATGAGAACAACTTACTCTGAAAGGAGAGAAGGGAAATCTCTAGAGGAGAAAGAGTACTAAAGAGGAGGTTAACAAATGTAAGTAAATTTGAGGTTTTAAGTTCTTTTATATAGGCCATATTCTATTGACAGAGGATTTCTTGATCAGCCAACCCAATGTCAAAGCCAGCTTCATGATTCTGAAAGTGTTCTTTTGTTTTCACACACTGTGTAATACAGGCAAAAGTCTCTCAGGGAAGGAAACATTGCTTTTCTTTGAATGAGGTTCTGCATAATTTCTTACAGGAAAGATTTCAGTCTGTAGCCTATGGGAAGAAATAATTATCATCTATAATTTTCATTGCCCACAAGAATTTTGAAGTGAACTTAAATTCTAAGCAAGCATTTGGCAGATCTGAACAGGCGACAAAAGGTGTTGGGCAGAAGTAGTGTGGTTTATTTCAAATGTCAAACAACAAGAATAATATGAAGCAATTACTGGAACTTAACATCTGGGAAGAGCCATATGAATATTCATGCACCCTTTGAGAAGTCTGGCTCCTTCTTGGCATATTTATTACATATTGGATATCAGATCCTAAACACCGGGGAATAATTTGGTCCAAAGTGGACATTATTGATACACTTTAGAGATTTTAGCTGACTTGAAACGATGGGTCTAATTCATGGTGGTTACACACACAAACAACATATAAGCAAAACTTTTTTTTCCACAGAATTACAGAGCTGGTAAATCGCAGTGGCAAGATAACGTATGGTTAACAACTTAAGTCCTTTAGAATGAAAAGATCATTAGACTAAATAAAATAATACACTTAGCTGCGCTAGTGTCCCCTGGCTCATGTTATTCTCCCTGGTCACACTGCTGTTGAACAACTGGTACAGCAATATAAAGGTTTAATATCCAGCTATATTTAATATCAAGCTCCTTGATTCTGGCAGTGCCCACTATGGCTGTGGTTCTGTCAGCATTTTCAGAGGTTTATAACCATCATAAAAACTCATGGAGTATAGAAATGAGTCAACTAGTACTTATAATTGCTGGCATTTAGCACCAGAGAAGATGACTAAGAATCTATATTTGAAATACCTAGAGTCGACAGTCCAAGTTCAAATTCCAGGGAAGATCAACTAAGCACTGCATTTTTCTGAATTAAATAAAAATTAACCATGTGCATGGTTACAACACGATTGTAGAAGTTTTGGGTGAGCACTCATTGAGTGCATGAGTTTGCAACTCATTTTTTATGCACAAACATTACAAACATATTCTATCTTGCAAAATGAGTATTGCTTTGCCTTGGTTTTCCCTGAACATAGAATATTGTCATGTTTGGCATTTAGCTTCCTGCCCTTTCATCAACAGAGGTGGCTGCATTTCACATGTTTAAAAATGTTTAGGAAATTCCCTGGGGCATCAATTTTCAGTGGCAGATGTCATGTGCCTCATAAGCTCAAATATACTTCCACATCATTTCCCAGGGTCTTTCTCTTCTGTGTTAACCAAGCTTACAAAAAAATAAGTTGAAACAAAAATTTAGGGAGTTAATATTGTTAAGTGTCAGATGTTTCTCTATCAGAGTAAGTGTTTCATTGAAAAAAAAAAAAGAATACCCCAAGATTACACATTAACTTTACTTATATATGGCAGCTTATACAACACATCTGAAAGGTGGTTGATCTTCCACACCACATTCTAAAACAAATTACAACTATATTGTGACTGTATTGCAATATTACGACTAAAATCTTTGATTTGTATGTTTTCAGGTATATGTGAATGAGTATAAATGGGACCAGAATCAGGCTCTGCATGTTTCCAGATTGGTGCTTATGCCTTTACAAATTCCATTACTGCAATTAGTTGAGTGACTCTAATATTTGAATTCAAATGATCTATTTGCATGTTTCACTCAAACCTCTAATTTATGTTGGGCAAAATAGTAAACTAAAGATTTTTTTTCACTGAAAAAATCACCTTATTAATCCAAACACAAATTTTCATTAGGGATACCATTTTTCAGGAAACATTAGTCCCCACAGCCCCCTCCGCCCTTGCCTCCCTCAACTTGCAGTTTGGGGCAACTGAAAATTGAGGGGAAGAAAGGGGAGAAGTAATGTTGTAAATATTTTGATAACCAGTAATTAGAAGATTTTCATCAAATGTTTACAGATGTTTTCAGAAATATAGAAGAATACATTTTTTCAGGAACACATAGTTATGGCTTTTTTTTTCTTTTTTTTAAGCATAATGATCTTCTACAAGTATTTCTGATAATACTATAAAGATGACAACAGGCATAAGGAAAACAGGCTTTATGGATGTAGGTCAGAACAAACTGGACATCTTTCTGATATTTTAACCTCCCATTTACATGAAAGATCAGGTATACTTTGCTTTTACATCATACTTCTAAAATAATTTCTAACTGCATCAAAATTCAGCATAATAGTATTATAGGTAAGGTAATCTAATCCTGTGGGGAAATGCATTAAGGATAAGAGAAAGAGACAAGATAAAATTGTTATTATTGTATAGATTCATACAAGAACATGCCAGGTGGCTGATTATGTCTAAGTAAAATAGCAGTTTTGTCCATTTTCTTCCCATGTTTCAAATCTTAAAAAAGCCTCCCACCACAAATACAAATAATTAATTCTGGATCAGACATTTTCAGGAGAATTATTTGACAGACCTGCAAGCAACATCTACAGCCAAAGCTTATTTATCTCCCTATTAATCAAGCATACAAAAAATGAACTGAAACAAAAAAATTAGGGAACTGATATTATAAGGTGTAAGATGTTTCAATCTTCATAAGTCTAGGTACTTCCTTGGCCCGTCATTGACTCATACTTAATACTAAATATCTCAAACAATCAAGGCAAAATGGTGGATTTTAAGGTTTAAAAATGGTGTAGGGCAAAAGCAAAACACTGATTTCCGACTGGCAGATAAACATTAACTAAAAAATTATATACTCCATAGTAATTCCACTAGAAAATGCATAATAATATGCATACTATGCAGTCCCATCTACCCTCTTTTTTCTGGCCCTTCTACTTTATTTCACATCTTCAGTGTTCCTTATCTAAGTGCTGAAATGAGTGTAATAAAAGCAAAGCAGAATATCTTCTCCACTCTGGAAACACTGGAGTCAGCTGACTGTGAGTGTCATCATTTCAACAGTCGGGTGTGAATAGCAAGAAAAGAAAGAAAATGAAAACAAAGATATTTAAGTACAAAGAATGTGTGCCACATGAACTTACAAAGGCCAATATAAAATAGTTATCATAAAAATATCAGAGTGGCTTAACAAGGTTTTCCGATGAATCTTTCAAAACCAGAGCAGTCCACTCCTACAGCTCAAATGTGATGAAATTTGAACTGGGATGGAAGAAAGCAAAAGTGAACAAGAAACATAGGTATTTCTCTTTAGTATTTCCGAACAATTTCTTTAATTCAAAAAAAGAACATTTTAGAACACCTCTAGAAAAATTTAGGGTTTTTAACAGACAGATTTCAAAAAAATTGTGAAATGAGTGATTCCATGTCTGGAAAAAAACCTGTTTTGTAAATTTAGTTGCATGCTGGATGGATAGACGCTTCACTAGAGAATTTAGCTCTTGTGATTGCAGCTCAAAAGGAGAAATACAGATAACTTCTGGTAAGAGAAGAGTTTCACCCAATGCCACCTCCCGATAACAGTACATTGCATTTCTGAACTGCGGTCCGACCCAACGTCGGCAGCAGCCAGCGTACAGTGTTATTTCTCTCCATAGTGCTCAACAAAAGCACCTGCTCCAGGAGGGCAAGGATAGTCTGTGACGCTAGATGGATAATTATTTTGTCCATTCCCAGTTTCCCACCTATAAAACCAGGATAATAGATTCCTTTCTGGAGGAATATTTTGCTAGTGGGAGACACACAGATTACATGCAAACAAACTTAGATTAACAGTACTGTAAATAAAGAGAGAGAATAAAATACTGTTTAACTAAAAAAAGGTAGTGTATACTGGTGGTAATGGTATTTATGTTTATATCTTCTTAACTCAGGTTCAAGTGGCTTTCTTGAAAGAAAGAAGAGATTTTTCTTGAGTGAGTAATACTTTCATTACATTTCTCATAAACTGCTAGGCAGAGAAATTTGCTCTTTAGTATTACGAGCTGCCCTGAGTGGTTTTCCTAGTCTTTGTACACATTACTGAACATAGTGGAAATGTTTCTGAGAGTAGAATTTACTTAAAATTTAGAAATAAATAGCTATAAAAGAAAAAAGAAAGCAAAAAATCCAATGCAAACTGATTACAGTCTGCCTGGCAAGTTCACTCTTTTAGGGCTGTGTTTCAGCATGTGGTTACATACAACACCGTTCAATCACTTCTTTATTATTTCATAATGCTAAAGGTTATTACCACAACACAAAAAAGGCATAATAGCGGATTCTTTAATTAGCATTTGCTTAGCTCAAACTCTGGTGCACTAATCTCTTTTTTTAAAAGCTAGCACAAATAGTATTGTAAATCAAGCTTACAGGGTGTTTTTTTCTGTCATTTTCCAAATGAGAAACATTTCATGTGGACTTCAGGAATGAATGAGAAGGGACACACCATGCCTCATTCTGTCACTATGCAGATATCTCAAATACAACGCATTGTCCAGGGTGGTGCAAAGATGACATTAACTTTCAGGATTTTCAGACTATTGTCAATCCAGATTACACTCCTGCTTAGCTAAAAGGATAGGAAAGTTCTGCTAACACCAAGAAAATATTCTGGGAATGAGGACTAGATGCGGAGTTTTATCAGGCTGACTTTCGAATGAGGGCATGGGTAATTCCCGTGTAGAAGAATGAGGATTCCATAAATTTTTCCCGTGTAGTACCAAATAAAAAATGCATATTAATGTTATGCTTTAGGTCACCAAAGGATAATTTGTTGTTTGGCCAGGACAGATGAGAGCGCACCATTTTTCAGAGAATGAATGAATCTTCCACCAGTGAGTACCACCACTGTTTGTGTGCTGATAAGTTGAATGATATGTCTTCTAGATCTCTGACTATTCCAGGCAAGACAGAAAACCGAGGACCAGAGGAACAGCAGGTGTTTAGAGGAGTGCTTTCAACCTGCAATCTGATGTGATTACAGTGATTTCCTGTGGTATTATATCAGAGGGTCTCCTCAGCATTTTTTTCTTCTGTAACACATGCTCTCAATATGGCAGAGTTGAAAACTCCATTGAGAGCAATGCACAGTGGCTTTAAGTGCAGCTAACTCTTGGAACGTGCATTTAATACGTGCCTGCATGATTCAGCGTTGCAGGGTCTTACCAAGCAAACTAGAGCAGGTCCTGGATCTGAGTTGAATCCTACGCCTCTTTTTTTTTTATGGGCAGCTTCTCTGTGGTGGTAGCTATTCTTAGATGGAGACAACGCTATAGCATCCAACACCTTTCTGGCTGTGCATTAGGACAACACTCTTGCATTTCCCTCTAATACCATGGGAAAACTCCAACTAAAGCTGAACTGAGCAGCTTATCTCTTGAAAAGGACCCTTGACTCTTGCTACTCATGTTGTTAGCCATCTAGACTACATCAAATGCCATGCAGAAGGCAGAGCACTTGTATCACTTTATTTAATTGATGTATGACTACTCTTGATTTCTACTACTCAGTTCTCCAGAACCAGGGTCTATGACTCTGGAACACACCTTTCTCACCTGGAAGGTTTCAAGGACAAACCAACCTGCTTGTTCTGTTAACCACCTGCAGCAGGCAAGCCTCAAGCGTTATGGACCTCGCCTTTTTTTTTTTTTTTCTTCTGTTTCTTCAAGTGGCAGAAATATTTAAAAAGCAAAGATTGCTTACATTGAAAGACTTTTTTATATTAAATTATTGTAATGCAACCAGATGCCAAGACACCGAGAGCCATTAAATACCCTGAGCAATTAAATCTATAAACGAATTAAACTTAGCACCTTTGGGATGTGTTTTACCTAGGAGTTAATTTTTCACTGCTTTTCTAACTTCAATATCCTCTCCCAATTGTAAAATCACAAAAGATCTAAAAAGATCTCTTCCAGTAGAATTAAGCTTTTGTATGTATCTCACTTCTAGCACAAGGATCAGACCAACATCAAAGAGCACATTGTGTCTATGAACACATTTTCTCTCTCTGCTCCAATTGCAGGATTTTTTCCTTTAATGCGCTGTGTTTGATAATCCTTAAAAAGGTGTTTCTCTGCCTATCTCTCTGGTCATAGAAAAGAAATTCTGTTTTTCATTGGCATATTATATTCTTTCACTATAAAATTCTCTCTCTTCCCTGCTGAAAAGTTACTTCAGCTGTTCTCACCATCAAGGATACTATATGCCTTATCTATCATTCCAGCCCATTTTTCTGCTGAAGAACTTCTCACTAAAGTGCATCATTATGATTATTTGGGTCTGTACAGCCTTGTTTCCTATCTGTCATGACTGCTGAATTCAAATCAGAGAAGGCTGTAATGTAGCATGCAGTATCACTTCATTAGACTGACTGTTCAATAAGGAGCAAGAAGAGATATAACATATGCTCTTTTCACTTCTATGGACTATAGCTTTCTGTACTTAAGACTCAGTCTTATGAATGCTTCCTTTTATTTAAAAGTATAGTTTCTGTGTGTTTGTGTTTAACGGCAAAAAATAGGGAAGATGTTACAAGCATGCTAACATACAAGTTTGCACCCCCCTGCTGCAATCTAAAGTCACTTTTGCCACAGATAAAAAGCACAATCACAAAACTACACAATCACACATCAGCTGTCTTTACTGCAAATCGAAGAATAACCATCCAAAGAGTAATCCTGAGTTAACCAATACCCTATTTCACCCCAAATGTTGACCCTTAGCTGCCATGGGACTTCAGAGTGAACCTGAAGATCAGCAGATCTGAGGTATTTCAGAAAAAAAAAAAAAAAGGAAGAAAAAAATTAATTCCAAAGTTATGGACCTTTTATCAGTATGTTTTTCCCCAGCCCTCTATATTTCATATGAAAGGTAATTTGAACATAGGAGCTTTGGCTGGTGTCAGCTGTAACTAAAGGGCAAAAGCAGAGAGATTCCTCTCGGACAACAAGTGTAGCGCGTTTCCATCAGGATATAACAGTAAACCTACAGACTGCTGTTATCTGTGCCAGCTTTGGTAACTAAGTGGATTTAGGATATAGCGCTCCATGGAGCGTACTGCAGTGGCTTGCTGTTGAGGTGGGAGGCATGGATTACAGTAGCACACTCATATCCAGATAAAACACCCATGCTTTCCAGACCGGAAAGGATTTAAAATATATTTTCTAGTCACTGTTGTTTTTCCTTTAGCAACACTGCCAGACCAAGACCACAAAAGAGCAGTAGACATGCACCCAGAATAAAATGCAATTTTTGCTATGTCCTCTGGCTATTTTCCGTTCAGTCTTATCTGGACAGGACTTCAAGAAGCAGTTTTCATCTGTACTCAAGCCTCTACACGATTGCCTGCATACTGAACTAGTTGGTAGCTTAATTTGTTGTGTTGTAACAAATAGTGAGTCTGGAGCACTGGTGCCCCTAAGAGCCATATATGCATATCATAACTTTCTCTTTTTAGGGTTGCTTTTCCTGTCCTAATTTATAGTTCCTACATTGCAGCACATACATTTACGTGGTTAATGTTCAGACTGCTCAGATTACACCATAGTGATGTATGTAATATAAATGCCTAGACAGATGGATGCAACATCACAGATTTCTAAAAGGAGGAGAACTTGCAAAGCCAGAAGCTCACACTTCAAGAAAACTCATTTGCTAGCACAGGGGTCACTGAAAATAGACTGCAATACCTAGAAAACAGAAAAATGTTCTCAAGTAAAGCAGTGCTGACACTGGTATATACTCTTTCCTAGAAATTGGAAAGAGTCTAGTCTGTTAGGCTGCCTGGAAATGATCTGAGAAAATTACGATTTTCTTCAAATTTTTGGTTTATAAAGAATAAATGCAAATCTCTTTTGCTGAAAAAAAATAAATAAAAAGGCTGTGGCATAGGCCACTTTGCAAATAGCCTTCTCTTTAAATAATAATAAAAAAGATGCTAAAATGAGGCATCTTATTAATTATACCAGTATCTGTCCTGCAGCTTCGATGCTTCATACATAACTCACAGAACAGATTATTTATAAGTGAGAAGTAGCCATGCAAGTTTAAATCACTACAGAGTAAACAGTTTGGACTGCTCACAGATGAGAGGTCTCTGGAAGACAGTCTCTCTCCAACTACCGATAATAAAACAATGAGACAACAGGTGCTGCGCTACCAAACCCCCCGGATATTTTTGATAAAACAAACTTGATTCTCCTACTGAGGAGGCAAAAGACAGGCAAGGAGTATGACTGTCTCCTTTGATAATATTGCTACGGAAAAAAAGAAAAGTAAAATTGCCACTCCCGAACAACTGCTTGTTTTGAGGAGGGATACAGGTATTACATAGCAATGCTAACATTGCCTTTTAGTAAACTATCCAATTCCTTTTTGGCCAAAACAAAGGGAGTTATATTGCCGGCTTATTGATCTTTAGAGGGTACTGGAGAGAGAACATGGATATATATTAAAGGAGCTTGCTTAAAAAAATGTAAAGGTCATAATGAAGCAAGTAATAATTCAAGCAAAGAATCTAAACCTAGTGAAATCCACAAAGTAATGACTATCGGAAATATACCTTTCCCTACCTAGCTGTGCTATACTATGTTCTCGCACAGTTTCTTTCAAAGTCTCTCCCTGCCTTTCATCTTACACATATATCAGCACTGTTGTTATGCAAGATGGGGAATCATTCATTTTAATGTGATACTAGGCATATTACCACAAAAACAGAGAGAGGCTACCATTTTGCTGATTACCTAATTAAAAAGCTCTTCAGTATAGATTCTTTGCAGCCCCTTGCTGCACACAAAAGATTTAATGCTGCATCTGAAAAGGCACATGTACATAAAAGCCAAGACTTTGTTAATGCTTCTGATTTTAGGTCTTTCCTTTTCTTCCTCTTGCTACAAAAGATACAGCTCTCACTCTTTTCAACTACAAAAAAAAAGCAATTTAATGACAGGTAGATTTGCTCATTTGTAGCTTCTTTGAACCCACAACACACTGACTAAAGGAAAGTAACTTCAGCTAGAAAAGAGAGCCTCACAGCACTATGGTGAATAATTCATCATCGCGTTTTCCTTTTCATCTCCTTTTGTGCCAGTAACGTGCACAACTGCAAATATTATAAAATCTAAAAACAGCCACAGACAAGGACTTCCAGCAGCAACATACACATAAAACTAGCAGGCAGGTTTACCCAGCTTATATAATAACAGCTCCGGCTCAGCAGACCCCCCGTCACTCACCGAAGACAGATTTCACTTGAACAAAAGCAGAGACCAGGCACCGAACGCGGCTTCGCAGGACTCTCCGTGCTATGTTCTCCTGTCTGCTGTTCAGTTCACACTTGCCTTTATAACTAAGCCAACCAACAACATTCGCTTGCTGAACCTGATGAATTATAAAACGGTAGCTCCCAGACTCTCATATTTTACATCACAGGGGGTGGTCATCCAGCATGCACACTGCCTGTGTACATATATGCTGCTATACCTCATCCTGATAAACACATCAGCGCTGGCAGCAGTGACAGTAATTGGTGCTCAGGATGTACAAGCACAGAGCGACAGAGCACACTCCCACCTTCTGCTCTGTGCAGCCTCGCTACCTGCCAATCACTGCACCTTGTTAAGGTGGGATGATCAGCCACGCTTTGGGGCAAAGCAGGACTCAGAGGAGAAACCTTCTGATAGGACTTCTTTGCTTAAGCGTTTCTTAATGCAATAATGTATCTCCCAATCTCATCTAGATACGTTTTTTTCTGTTTTTTTTTTAATCTTTATAAACTATTCTCTTCTTAAAGATACAGTTCTTGTCTAGTGACTAATACACAGCTCTTAACTTACACTATCATGAATGGAAATTACCCAGGAAAATTCCTTGGACATTAATATAAGATTAACCTAAAATCATTACTTCCAGTAGGATGACTGTTAAAAGCACATATTTTTGGGGTAAAATTATGTGTACATTTAATATGTCTCTCATAAAATGCTGATAGGTTTTAAGGATGACCTATAAATTATAAATAAATATTTCTAATGCTCTTTATTTCTCTAATGCTTTTTCTTTCCATATTCCTGCATTGTTTTTAAGATAAAAGTATACATACAAAATAACAGAAACAAACCCCTAGAACTCACATCCATTAATCAGTTAAACTAAACAATTTCAAATGGGATTAATTACAGCAACAGCAACAGCAGTTTCACATGGTACAAATTAACATTCACAATGTCCTCCTAACAGGCAAAGCTGGTTGTGGTATTGGTACTATAGAAACAGGGATCGATCACTGAAAAGAGTTTTGTATGGAAAGTTTATCTTTTTGATAGAGCAGAAGTTGCTCATTCATTGAGGTAGAGGAATTTTTTAATGTTTTACACAAATTTGATGCTATTTGTGGGAGTGCAGGACGCGACTGAGAACTTCAGGATGATTTTTATTTGTACACTACTGGCCATGACTGTTAGAGGGCTCCACTTGGAGCCTGAACTTGATCCTGCTCCTCTCATTCCCCGTGCCATAAAGCTGTCCCAACATTTGGTATGGCGATGAAAGGCTCTGCCTCTGAGGGTAAGTGAGGAGGGCCGGTGCGCAGTTGTGTGCATGGCTGTGCATTGCCAGGATGCCGTTCCACGAACAACTGGGCTGGGGAATGCAAATGCAGCCCAAACGCGGCCGCTCGAGGCAGAAACTCAACCCTTCTCACCATCTGGAGCAACTGATGTGCGTCACCATGTGGGAACAGGGTGTTGCATTTCATGCATAGCAAAAGCAAGTCCTATATATATTCCTTCTCTCCCCTCCACAGCTGCTTGCTCCCCCCTCCTCATTTGCTTCTTTGTCTACAGCACCTTCACTCTCAGAGCAAAAAAATCACTGAAGGCCAGAGGCACAAGCAGTGTTTCTGCATGTACTACCGGTCCTTACTATAGTGGCCTCTATGAAGAAAAAGTTGCATTTGATCGGGTGGCAGAATATAGGGCAGACATATCAACACTTAATCAGAGCAATGGTTTTGATGTCTCTATCTTTCTTGGAGGAAAGGGCAGCTGAGATCCAATAACTGGGTTCTCCAGTGATGCTTGCTGGGAATAATCCAATATGGGCAGAAAAAATACCCAAATGACAGACTCTGGCTCAGTGACAAGCAGAAGAAAGATCTGTGCCACTGGATTTTGCCTTACAGAGCCAAATTTTAATCTCATGGATCTATGCATTGACTTGCAAATTATGGAGGTTCTCTAAAATGGTCCAAGCACAACAGTTTGGGGTTTTTTTTGTGCACTATTTAGGGTTTTCTGTTTTTTTGTTTTTTTGTTTTTTTGTTTTTTTTCACAAAAGACAGGGTTTATACAATACAGGCCGGAATGCCCTAAAAAGCATCTGTTTTTCTTTTGTGTTTTGCTTTAGCCATGCAGGTTTGAAGAGGTTCCTAAAAATATATGTAAACATGACACTGACATAATTATATGATGTACTGTGATAAAGGCATAAGTCATATTTGATTCAATCTCCTTGACCTATATCACATTCACCTCAAAATTCAGTTTACATGTATTAAATTACAGGGTTTTAAAGCTGACCATTATCACAATAATGTAGCACACTGCAATATTTTATAGCTGTATGTAGGTGGCATGCATAAGCCACAGTCTGTGATATTACACAAGAGCCACAGAAATATTGCAACTTCATTTCACACTGACTTGAAGTACTTATTTAGCTATCCTGGCTTCCACGTTATCTTTCCATGGAAAGTATTTTGTAGCTGCTACTGCCATATTCAGCAGTGTGATGAATAATAAATAAATAAGCCAATAAAGCCTTCTACCTTCTTGGTGAATGGATACACTTACCTCACAACCCATGTCCTCTAGGCTGTTCATATATTCTGCTGCTAAATGTGAGATTTCATATTTGAACTTTCTCACTTCACTGACAGGTGTGTGAAAGCCGTGTATGGGTGCCAGATTTATATATACCTACATATCAGTATAGTATGTATTTTTAAAGGCATTTGTAACAAACACATTTGGTAATGACTTTGAGGTTCTTTGCTTCAAGCTGCAAATAAGATATGATTTAAAAATGAAAAGACAAAAGCCTTTCCATGTGCTGCCAAAGCATGACTTCTTTCTCCCACAGCCATGTGGACTATAGTGACTACACATAATAGACATCCCATTTGCTATCTAAAGTGAATGCAAAGATCACTGGGGCAAAATCAGGGCTTCAGCTAAATAAGAAGCTAAGGAGGCTTTAATGTAAGAATGGCCACAGGAAGTTTTGATTATACCAAGGTCACAGATTAACTAGTGGAGTTAACACTCCAGGACCTTCAAAATGTGAACCCAGAGAGTCAGATGAATAAATACGTGCCAAAAGAGATGATTTCCAGGCTACACTGGATAGTATGGCTGATCAGTACACTAGTCAGTAATTCCTGCCAAGTGCCCTAGGAAGTCACCGTGCAAACTAGCGAGGTATTCAGTACCTTGTGTTTAGCAATTATGCTCTTCAATTCCTTTAGTGATTTTTGTTAGATTTACACTGGTATAAAGAAAAGCTTTTTTGTATGATAGCCTGTTGATGGCCCTGTCAGAAAGTATCACTAAAGCTAAAAGCCTAGCAGGATGTAGAAAAGCACTGGGCATTCAACATCCAAAAGTACAGTAATAGCAAGCAAGAAATCTAAGCTTTCCAATGAGCAGGGGATCTAATAAGGCTTCATTTCCTACAGATGATTCTCCTTTGATCACAGACCCAACTATCCCTCTGCCTCAGTCTGCAACATCTCACAACAGCTCAGCTTCTCCTTCCCGTGTCCTCTAGAAGACAAAACCCCGAATGTCTGTGGCTGCGTGTTTGGTCACTGATCAGTTAGCTGCCTACCTTCCTCCCAGCAAAGGCACTAACCTGGATCTCTCTCCCTAACCCGGCTAGGAATTGTCTATGAACTTAGTTAATTCTGAGATCCTTCTTTTTCTTTCAAACTGAAAATGGCTAAGCGTACTTGTGAAGGTCATTTAGCACATTTGCTGAAGGGTACCACTTGTTACGCAGAATTTCACTGCCTATGCTTTATGAAGGGTAGTAGACTGAGAGCACATCGTTGTACCGTTTGAATACGGAAATCCATTAAACTTTTAATTCCGTCTGAGATCGTTGAGGATTTTTTAATTTCACAAGTCACCCCTAAGCCCTAAAATTAATTTAATTCCCAATTTTGGCTGCCTGTGATCTGAATCCAGTGAGAATTTGTCTGTACATAAATGTATGGGAAAACAGTACCATAAACTGAGTCAGATGCAAGATTTCATTGCTGTAACCTACGTACATCATGCGTTGCAAAATAAACAGCAGTGACAAAGTAAATGAATTTAATTGCCACAGCAAGGTTATGGAAAAATTCATTTCCTCTCAATATAGCATACTTGTAATTCCATTTAGGAACAGTTTTTAAACAGTGTTTCAGTTTCTAAGATTAATCCTCATGAGTACAAATGAATAAAACTATATATTTGAATTAATTACTAAATTAGCTTGCATAGGACTTTGAAGAGGACTGTAGAAGTGCTATTTCTGTGATAATATTTTTCTGAATTACAGTCCTTTTCTTCTTCAAGTGACATCTTTTTTGCTGCAAGTGCAGAGTGCAACCTCAAGTTCTCTTTCTGAAAGAGGGCAGTATTTGAAAAAATACAGAAAAAGGGAATTAAAGAGAATATTCAGATAGGTCTGAATGAACAGACACCCAAGAGAGAGATTCCAGTTGATGAAGGGCAATGAAGAGAACTTGCTTTACTAGTTAGGAAGGCTGAACTCTCTTAATGGGGGCTTCATAGTCTCAAGAATATGAATGATCTTATTAGCAATAAAGAAGAGCTGCTAAAAGGAAGGATGGACAGATGGCACTTTCCCTTTCAAGAGGCTGCCTGGATTTGATTTGAAAAGCCTTTTATAGCACCCCATGAACCTGGGATGATATAGCAGTCTGTTTAAAAGCCAGTGGATTTCCCAACAGCAGTCTGAGACTTGGTGCAAATGCTGCCTTTCTCTGTGGCTTAGATCAGGTGGTTAAAAGAACTAGAAACTTGGATGATATACTGAGCATTCAGAATTGTTTTGTTTTGTTGCTCAGACATACATTTCCCCCTTATGTCTGTGTTTCTCATGGTTTTCTTTCTCTTATTTCCTTTCAAATGAATTACAGTGTCTGAAGCCTGCTATTCATGTCCAAAACAAATCATAAAGGACTTATCAATTTCATGAGCTGGAAAACTAACTCAAGATGCACTTTCTATTAAGATAAAAGATTAGGTTCAGTGACAAACCAGACAAGCATCTTACATGTATCTTTTTCATGAAGGAGAAGGTCCCTTATCCAACTCCTTATAAGCTTGGTGCAGGGAGCAAAAGAGTTAACGGCTTTGTATGGAAAATAATGGTGGAGCAACTGAAGATCCTCCTGCGATTTGCAGTCTATCCCTGTTATGTACTCACAGTGGTGGGAGGAGTAGGTGGCTGATTTGGGGACGAAGTAAAGCAAAGGAATGATACACTTGACTCCTCTGAGAATGGTGATGAAAATCTGTGTCAGGCTGGCATAGTCCTTCACGTTATCTATAACAATTATTGATGCATGGGGAAAGTAACAGCTTTATAGACACCATGATAAGAGACATGATGTGTGAGGTGGAAGAGGAGAGAACAGCTTCTTTGAAGCAGCTCATGACAGCCCTGCAAGGGAACTGGCTGGGCTATCAGAAATCTGTAAAATTTAGGCCTGCATATGCTGTAGGCTGCAAAACCTAAGTGGCATACCCTGAGGATGCCTTCCACACTCTTTGTGACAAAGAGCTAGCACAGGAATCAGTAAGCACACAATTTTAGATTAAGTTTTCCCCTGCTATTCTATTCTTTCAGGAAAGAAGATTTGAACCTCAGATGACTAACTGCAGGGCAGACAGCATAGCAATGTAGAGCCAATGTGCAGCATGCTAGCTCCATACGAAGCAGCTTAGGAGGCACCATGAGTGAGTTTAATCTACTCATATTGTGCTCCATTGTTATGCTATTCCTGGAGCCTGAACATTTAGAACAGTTTGTAGACAAGCCGAGGTATGACAGCAGGTGATACTCATGCTAGGTTTGTGCCAGCCATTGCTGCAAAATTTACTTCTGCAGTTTGTTTGCCCATTACTTGCAAATACGCCAAGAAAATACCTGCCAGCAAGGAATAATATATGCCATTGCAGGAGCATCAAAATGAAGAATTGCTCTGTAAAGAAAAGAAGAAATAACTGCTCTGTTGGGATATGGCAAACTTCTTCAGTCTTGCATGGTTTTTAAGACTGCTGAAACTGCAGAATTTACTGTCTTGGCTCTAAGTCAGACAAATTAATTCAGCTCTCACCAGAAACCCTTTCTGTTAGCTATGGGCAATGACAACCTGGTGAACCTTCTTTCAGGGGACTTTCACGTCTGATGCATTCCCATATTTTCTGGGCACTTGGCAGTCGTGATTGGTGAAGGTACTCCAGCCACTGGGCAGGAGTAGCTCTCTCATGCAACCATCAGTGGCGAAATGTCTGTTGCCCCATCACACTTGCCGTTTAGACCTGGCAACTAAGTTCTCCAGATGGAAATTAGTCTGAGGCTGAGCTGAATTTGGCATTTAAGAACAGATCACCGTCTTTTGAGGGTTGTGTCTAACGGGACCCAGGAATCAGGACAGCGATTAGATGCTCTACTCTTGAACTACTTATAGTTCAAGGATTAATTAGGAGTGGTAAAGTGCTCTAAGACCTTTAGCTGAAGAACTGAAGAATTAAAGGAGGTGAAATATAAATACTTATTGTTGTTTCTACTACAGGATCAGTGTATGTCTCAGCGAAACCCTACTGAAACCACTCACACTATATAGGTACAACGGAAAAACATTTGATTAATCTTTCTGAAATGATATAGTAGGATTTATCAGGAAATAATAAGAAACTGAACAGAGACTGCACATGTTAAAGCTGAGGATGTGCAGCTCTAAGCACTTCAGTTTGTAGCTGTCTACTCCTTTGCCCTGATCAGCTCTCTGCAAGAAGCCTGAGCTGGAGGCAAATCTTATAGAAAATACAAGCCAAAAGCAACAGAAGTTAAGATCAGCAATGCGGAGGAGAAAGCTAATTCCCTTCCCTTCCTCATCCTAGGAACTCGAAAGCATTTTCATCAGAGAGTCCCAGAAAAGGAAGGAAGGAACAAATGGCTGAGAACCTGGGGCACTTGCTGCAGGAGCTTCCTGCATGTCCTGGGAAAGATGCTGCTTCCGTGACTCAGCTGCTCAGTTCAGCACTACTTCTGGCAGGTACCATGAAAATAAACTAAAAGTCATGGGGTATTCAAACTGTAATGATGCAGGCCACCTAAGCACCTTCAAAGCAAATCATTTTGCAATGGTTGAAGAGTTGTAAGCAGTGATCTTCTCCAGGCTTTTTGGCTGTTTTTATCCACAGTTAGGAAAAAACAAAACAAAACAAAAGAGCTTTAGATCTTTCAATGTTACTATTGCAGAGCAGACGGTAATATGTGTCAATCTGACAGATATAAGAGGAAACCATAAAAGAGCACTCTTGTTAAGCATGAATACAAATTAGAGGAACTTTTTCATCTCCAGTTCTCAAAGGATGTATCTATTAGTCTTTAAAAGTGTAAAATGACAGAAATGACATAATCAAATGAGAACAAAAAAACCCAAAGTGACTCTGAGGTGAACATGCAGAAAGTGGACATTCCACACTGTTTGTCTCCAAACCAAACAAGGAGTTTAGTAACAATGTAAAAAAAACCCCAAGTAATAATGTGAGGAAAATGAGGTATTTCTCTTGGAAACAAGATGACCCTTATGAAGAGAACCTTGTCTACAGTTGGTCACAAAAGGCTAAGGGCAAAAAAGAACATGGATCCATATGGATATTGTAACCAGTTTCATATCTTGATTGACAGGATATGTTCTGGCAATGCGTGACCCTGCAGATATCCTGGTCTTCTGTTACAATGCAATAGAAAAACAATGTCCCTGAAAGTATCATCAAAGTTCTGGGCATGCAAAAATTAGATTGTACCAGAAAGTTATTTATAGGAGTTGCGTTTCTGCATTCTGAATATACCTTAAACATATTGAGGAAAAAAAAAATCTTTTGCTTTTTTACTACTTCAGTTTAATTGCTTTGTTTCCCAGTAAGCCTCCCATTGCACTTCTACACTTCATTTCTTATCCAGTGAAATTACAAGGACTGTTATGAGGATGGAAAATGCAAATAGTGTATGCGTGTGTCTACCTTACCTGCATATCCTAACAAAAAAGAAGAATCTAGTGAATACTGACTGCTTTGCTGAATATGACCAACAAATAGAGCTGCACAACTAATTTGGAGTGAATATATGGTCTCTTCTTTGTTTTAGGTTTGCTTCTGTTTCTTTACAAATTGCTCGTTAGTGCAAATTAATGATCATGCAGTCCATAGTAGATGCCCTCTCTCTATAGATGATTTATGAACACTGTATTATCAGTATTTAAAATATGAGAAGTTTTGCATAATCATATACTACTACATCTTTGTTTCATGCCTGGTAAGATGTCAATATTAGCACTATATTTCTTGGGCAAATATTCACATAGAATATGTTAATTATAAAAATATTACTACCAAGGAGTTCATCTAGACTATGCTTGGAAATGCAAACACAGCTGATTCATATTTAATTATAAATGTATATTGTTGTAAAGTTTTAGAGGTATGTGTTTGGCTTTTTTTAGAAACCTGAGAAACAGATCATTTTGAAAGTAAAATCACTGTCAACATTTTTCTTCCTGTAACATAATTCCTATGCCAATATAATGGAAAACTTACTTTTATACCTTGCTTGGTTTGCAGTTAAGGGATTTCCAGATAGGCATCTGGATTTAAACTACAAACTTGTTGACTTAAGAAAACTTGGGGAACGTTAAGGAAAATCAATTAACTGTAAGAAATCAACATATGTAAAAGTTAAAGCATGTTAGTATTCATGGAGTGACTTTAGGATCTTCCTCTGTCTGAAGCTACCGCAAATTAAAACTTTTTTATTCCAGATGGAGTAAATGCATTTGGGAGCTTAATATGCAATAATTCTAACACAGTGCTGTCTGCAAATAATTGATTTTCTTTAACTTCCTGTTTAGACCTGGTCAACAAAATTAATGAATTCCTGTGGGAAAGAAACCACAACACATATTAGATTAGATGCTGCAGCCATGAGTGATTTTAGGCCTTTCTAACTGAAAAAAATCATCTTCTTTCTTCCTATGTAATTGTAATAAAAGAAGCATAGCCTATATTCAGTTTTTTAAAAATGAGATGTATACATTATAAAGAACAATGACAGAGGGACAAGCCATTGAAAAATTTAGGTTAGTCCTTAACACTGTACTGAAGAAGAAAAAAGCCATCATACAATATGTAATCTCTGATGACAGCATTGAAAGCCTTACTTTATAGCTACGAAAATATCATTTTGGAAAACTGATTTTTTTTTGAAGTAATGTTATTATAAGTAAAGGAGTCCCATACTAATTTAAACCAATGAATTGTTTGACCTGTGATAAATATTTATGGCTGCTGAAGTCTACAGAATGTTTCACATTTTTTTCAATTTTGAAGACTCCTTAATTACAGCTGAGAGGCAACCTGCTATATGAAGACACGTCCTGTATGCATGGAACATTATTAGGGCAAGGATAATTTTCCACCTCAGTTGGTAAGTACATAGGGAACTTGAGAAAGGCTCATGGCTCTAATTTTGCCAAAAGCTTGTTCATCTTTGAAGCTTCATGCTAACATATGAAAGGAAAAAAATGACAAGATTATTCTGCTTATAATACAATTTCTCCAGGTCTCTACTTCTAGAGATCTTTGCTTCTAATTTCAATGTATCAATGGATAGATTGCATTCTGACACATTTTTGAAGTTTTTCAGACAGATTGTGTACGTAGTGCTAGGAAATGAAGCTAGACAGAGACAGGCAATTTCCCACAATTTTGATATTTTGGCGATTTGCTTAGGGATCAGAGCTGTAGGTTTTAAAAATCACTGCAAAAGACCAGATGGTATGTGGAGAGCATGTCCAGCCCTGGGACAGTCTACGAGGCGGGCAGCTCCCAACTGCTGCATGGTGGGGACCAGGCTGCTCCGCATCATGGGAGGACAATTGAGAAGAGTGGGCAGTTTACTGGGAAATACAGAATGTGCTCAGTGTCTACTAATATGCTGTAGTATCATCAACAGAAAAATAAATAATGATTATGAGAAAAAATTAGGATTTTCACTACAAAGTATCCTACACCCTCAATGACTGCAACAGGAGTTAGATTTCTTTTGGGCCTAAGCTATGATGTTGTTGACAGTTCCCAGATTAGTGTTTTATGAACAAGGTGTTCCTTTCTCTGTGTTTTTTTCTCTACAACATGCACACAGTGCCTGCTGATAATATCCAGATGCAGCATTGTCAGTGAACAGTTTCTCCTGTTACATGACACGTATCCTTTCCAAGAACATTAAAATATTTTGTTTATAGAGTACATGTGACAAATAAAATCCTGTAGCTGAACTTTTAACCATTTCTGTTATGCTCTTTTAGTCAAGATTTTACTGCTTTAGCATAATATATGTTACTGTAAGAGTGAAAACAAAATATCTTATATATCTTATACGACATATAAGATATATATGACATATAAAATATGTATCTTATAAACATCTTATGGATAACATTTCCTCAGCCAAGAGTAGTGTTTGGGGCTTTAGAATGGGAAGAAGATGACTCACCATGGTTCCTCAACTACTTTAGTCTCAGTACCTATACAAATCCTATTCATCGTGGCAAACACATAAACAAACCTTCACAGAGTCAGTTATCACATGGAAAGGAATAGAATTAACAGGCATAAAAATAATTCATCCAAGTTTCCTAACCCCTGTCTCACTTCATGGTCTCTTTTGCTGACAGTGTTAAAAATGAGCTCTTCTAACAGAAGATGTGGTGGTTATCTGGTCAACTTCCTCTCCAAGTCCAGCTATAACTCTCTTCTGGCGCCAGTAATAACCAGCTTTTCTGGGACTCTCAATTCTGAGCTAGAAATGTGGTATCTGCCCATATACTTCTTTAAAAAATATTTTTAGACGAAAGTCTCAGCTTTTTTCAAGGCACAGTTTTGGTTCCAGGAGAGTTTTGATTTAAACGTTTTCTGGAGAACTTAATTACTTGGCTTTATAACAGAAAATATGAACCAATAATTCAAGAACAGTTTTGCTAAAGCAACTTTCTACCATGAGAAGGGTTTATAAATACTTATCTAGCCAACCTGAAAGGCAGTTTTCATGCAGAGGAATCTTTAGGCCACTTATGCATACTTCATTTACACTTAAATGAAGACACACAACCTTGTATACATGCAATACTTAACAGTTTTCTCTGGATGGATATATCCTGAGCTCTGCTACACATTAAACATAGTAATACACGTCATGCAGCTTTGAAGAATAATTTCCTAGTGCCCTTCTTAAGCTATGGTTACTTAACAGTGTCTCAAAAGAAAAAAAAACCTAATTTGTTACAATTCCACATATTATGTACATGAAATGTGCTTTAAAAGACAGGTAATTGAAGTCTCATGAACTAATTCCAGCACAGTACACAAGGATTATCTACAAAGCTGAGGACTTTCACTGTGAACTACCCTGTAATATGCACTGTTTAATTATCAGTTCTATTTGGTTGAAATGAAAATATAATTTGGTAAAAGATCTATGTCATAGTCTTTACCTCCAAAAAGGATTATAAGCAAAATGGGTTATTGGACTATAATTTTGAATTTCTTACCCTGAGCTTTTCCCTTTGCCCACAATCTGAGGAAACTAACTTCTGCATATTTCTTCAGTTTTAACTCACAGAATCACAAAATAATTTAGGTTGGAAGGAACCCTCAAAGTTCACCTGGTCCAACCCTGTACCCAAGGCAGGTCCTACTACAGCAGCTTGCTTGGGGCCTTCTACAGCTGAGTTTTGAATATACCCAAGGATGGAGATTGCACAAGCTCTGTGAGCAACCTGTTGCAGTATTTGACAGCTCTCACAGTGAAGACTGATTTCTTAATATCTAATTGGAATTTTCTCTGTTGCAACTTGTGTCCACTGTGTCTCACTCTGTGGATGTGTGACCAAGTCTCATCCCCCCCAATCCCCCGTTAGAGCACAAAGCTTCAAGATTTATTTATTTATTTGAATAACAAGGTCAGAGACACTCAAAAGAAGAAAACGGGTTTTCAAGTAAATATTTTATGCCTATGAAATATTGTGGAAGGGAAAAATATTTGACGGCCAGTTTGTGAGCATCGTTTTTCCTGTCCCTTTTCGCGCTTCTGTTTCAGTTTTTTCCCTGCTAATCTCCTTCTCTAGCACAGGAAAAGGGTAAATGCAGTTCAGGAAAGGGACCACAAAAAGTGCTGCTGATATGAGTGCCCCATAACTGGAGAAGAGAAATTCATGGTAGTTAAATGGGCATCTATCTGACTGCACAACCAGGTATAGCAGAACTATTCATGGAAAGCTGTCTGTGATAAGCAGCAGCACAGAAACAGCTAGAGAAGATGGGTCACTGTGTAAGAGCTGCCTTCAAAAGCACATCAGTAGTGGGAAGAAAGGTGGATCTTAAGTCAACAAGTGCTTTTTGATCCTTCTGCTTCATTCTTATTTAATCTTCCTACAACTTGTGAAATGGGTTGCATCTATAAAATAATAGTAATAACCAGATGTATTAATTACAGATTAAAATGCTATGTAGATTTATGCAAATTGGCACACTGTGCAGCATTCAATCAATAATAAATAGGGAAATTCAGGGTGACCCGCAAGTTCCTGGCCTGCTGCCAGTTCAAGAGCTGCAAAGACTGTACAGTGCCAACAGGTCGTGTAGCACACAGCAGCATCTATCCACCGGGATATTTGAAATGGAGCATTTATTCCTGGTGCTCCAACCTTCTGACCACAGGAGATTAATGTAGTTTAAAAAAAAAGAAAGAAAAAGTCTTTATACCACATGTTCACATTCTGCACTTGTTGAAGCTCTAATGATACCACAGTAGCCTCTGGCTTCCAGCCAGCTCTACTTTAACACTCACTTGTGCTTGTAGAAAGCTGCAATGTTTGGCTGCAAATACTGCCGGAGATGGCTTAACCCCGGTGCCACAGCACCCTGAGCTGGCTAGAGCTGTGGGGCAGACGTAGCCAGGCATGCTTGTATTGAGCTACCTAAGGACAACTGAAAGGCTGTCAGACTTGTAAAAGGGAGGTTTTATTAGAGTGAAAATTAGAAGCCTAGGGTTTTAAATTAGAGACTCAAAGACAATGATTATAATTAGTAACTCAAAAGTTCCCAAGACTGTTCTCTGGCCCTGAGGCCAGATGGCTGGGAATGACTCCCACCCACATTACCAAACACTCTGACTGTCCAAAGCCTAAACCTGTCCCTGTGGACTGGTCCTTCACCTGCGCTGGCTCCCAGACCATGCCTGGGACACATACTAGTGGCTTGAGCAGGGATCCTGCTAAAAATTTGATAGTAAAGGCAGTCACATTCCAGTGTGGGAATATTGCTAAACTTTGTTTATTCGTATGTGTGAAACCAAAGCAATTACTTCAAATGGGAATTTTGGAATTAAACAAGGAATTAATGGAATTATCAGGGATTATACAAGCTCTCCTCCTGTCCACTGCTGTCCCTTGAGGGGGGAGGCTCCCCTTTTAAGCCATATCTCCATGTATCCCAAACAGGACAATAATTTCCCTCTTATTACTATTGCAAATATGAAAAGCATTTCAAAACTTCCATAAACCTGTTCCCTTCAAGGACAATAGTTACAATGTGTGCTTTACACCCACTAACTAAGGATTCAGGCATATATCAAACAGGTAGGTAAGTGATGTCCCTAGGAGGAGTGCTATGCTGAAATAGGACCTACAGACTTTTCTATTTAATCTCTCCCTTGTTAGTCACTCTTGATCCAAGTCTACTTTTGTTTACACACCTGCATTTTCTACTGGGTTGCATGCCCTTAACTTAGGGCACAATTTCCACACTGAGCTCTTCAGATTGTCAGGCTGAATTTATTACATTATTCCATATCACTGCTCAGCATGTCAAGTGAATGCTGAGAGAGTACTTAAAAGATAACAAACTATTACTACTGCCTTTGTTCAAAACTTTGGTGTGAAAATTCAGTTATCTTCTTTCAAGTAAACAACAATTTTTATTAGCCATGCATTTGTACTCATAAGCCTCTATGGAGAACTTGCCATAAAGACATCCAAGGACAGAGGAGCTGTTGACAAGATTCACTTGGTTCATCTGAGAAGAGAATTTTGCCTCTGTCCTTACATATGGTTTGCTTTTTTTTTTTCTCATGTAACCACTGAAGCAAAAACTACAGCAGAACTTGCCTCTAGAGGAAGAAAACAGAAATCTGACAGGCGTTCCTGCAGTGTGAAGAAGCTGCTAGCAAGAGAGGTACTTTCAACCACATGGATGTCAGCAATTGTCATCAGAGACTCCTTGTAAATGATGGGGCCAGAGACAGGCATGCTTGATCCCATCCTCTGCATCTACAGTTTTCATGCAACGGAAATCTGAGCCCATGGCTGAAAGGTGCACAGAGGAGCCTCTACGTGCTCTCACAGAGCCTCAGATCTTGTCAGCTGAGGGCCAGGCCTTCAGATAGCATCCTACCATGCAGTGAAAATGGATCCTCTAATTCACTACTCTACCATCACTGACTCTAATGACCAATCTTTATAGCAACAGATATGACTCCAGAAAGAGTAGGTTAGGTTCAGAAATTTCTCCTGGTTCCATGAAGGCAGCCACCAGAAATAAAAAGAAAAATATAACACCTGATATAAATCAGAAGGTACTAAGCATAGACAATTCTAATAGGTTTTAAAAATATCAAGGAAATATAGCTGGAAGGAGTAAGAAAAAAGGAATTCTACAAAAATTACACTTTTGCCTTCATTTACAGAGCACTGAAGGATGGGTTTTGCTTACTTTCCCCTTCAATAGTTAAAAATAAGTTATAATTCTATAGGATTAGAATTTTATAGTATAGCAGTATTTTATACTTTATTTTATTACTTTCATAGATTCTCCTTTTTCTTTCTCTCTGTTTAGAAGCCAGTATATTTTTGCAGTTTCTCTTCATTTCTTTGCTTGTGTCTATCATTCTGCGGGTGCAGGTAATGACATCGAAATACTCAAATATCTGGTCTTGTGGATCTCAGGCCCTGGCAGTTTGCATTACAACCCTCCAAGCTGCAGAACAAAATTTCTCCAATGAAAAAGAAGAGAGGAACTGGGAAGAAATGAAAAGTTAAATTTTGCAAATTCAGCCTATCATGTATTAAAATTATACCTAAATGAAAAAAAAGGGGGGAAGAAATAGAGAGATTTAGGAAATTAGGCCCAATTTATGCCTGTATGTTGATATAAGAGTAGATGTCAAATGATTCAGAGAATGCCTATGATGGTAACTTTATTAATACAAGCCAATAAAATACAAATATATTCTTAACACAATTTGTATGATTTGAAGTGCTTTGTGACCTATCCCTACTCTAGGTTTTTATATCTGTGGAAATATAACTGGTGCATACCTTTTCTGACATTATAGGTGTTTACTAAATATGGGTTTGATTTAAAAGATTATGGCAATTTTTTTAAGGAATGTTTTAATGGTTCAAAATGTTCAAAAGAAGCAGTTTGATAAAAAGAAAAGAGTCTTTCAAGATTTGCTTAAAATCTCTGGCACTAAATGAAACTAATTTGAACAGTAGGCAATTTTAGGCAAAAAGGCCAAGAAATGCAGTGTAAATGAGTCTGGAATACAGGAAGTATAAGAAAGCAGTCAGAGCACTTTCTTCCAGTTTTGCCTCTTTAAAGACACCAGCAGCATTAGAACGGTGCTCTAGGAGGGCTCTTCATCTTCCCTGAGTGCAAGTTTTGCTGTTTTCTGTACCTTTCCTGTATCTGCTCTGTTTTCCTAGGCCCCTTTTCTTTTTGCACCCTTTTTACCTTACCCCTTACCTTAGCAAATATAATTTAGTCCTTAATTCTCCAAAGCACTTTGGGATCATGAAATGAAATGCATTATAGATGTGTAGCTACTCTTATGAACTAATTAATGGTACTTTAAGAAAGAGAAAACCAGACAGAAGCAATGTGGTTTGTTCTTTGCTACAGTAATGTCTGCAATAAAAGGAGCAGTCACATGGAACAAAGATGTTCTCTTGTAACTAAGCAATGCACATCTCTTCTGTCATCTCCAATTGGCAATAATTCATGTCAGAGCTCCATGCAGCTTCAGGATAAAAGAAGACTGGCAGAATTGCCCCTCTACTTGAAAAGTGAGTTAGATATTCAGTACAGCAGTAGATCTGCCTTCTCATATGTAGTCTACTTTGCATAACCCTGTTGTAGGCATTGACGCACAAGGAGAAGTTGAGAGAGCTGGGTTTGTTCAGCCATAAGAAGAGAAGGCAAAGGAGGGATCTTATTGCTGTTGACAGCTACTCTAATGGGGAGGTCTAGAGAAGATGGAGAGAGACTCTTAGAAGTACATAGTGAAAGGGTGAGAGGCAACGGATAGAAGTTGCAGCAAGGGAAATTCTCACTCAGTATAAGGGCAAAAAATGTCACCATGAGAGTGGCAAAACACTGAAACCTGAGGGGCTGTTGAATCTCCACCTTGGAAGGTCCCCAACAGCCTGGGCTAGTTGGCTCTGCTTTAAGCAGGGGATTGGACTGGATGACCTCCAGAGGTTCCCTCCAACCTGAATTATTCTGTAATTCCACATTGTTCTTGAATAGTCTTCAGAGCATTCTATGTTGATCTAACTTCGCTCCTTTTAAAATCAGATTATTGAGTGTTTTTGGAAAATTTCATCCCCTAGCATTAGTAATATATGAATTTAAAGAAAGGAAGTTCATAATACTATATATCTTTCTTTGTGCTTCAAAAAAGTATATGGACTTTTCCTTCTGTTTAAGTCACGATTTTCAGCTAGAGACATCATAATTATTTTCACAGTATCTAATTGTGATATCAAAGAAAGAGGTTGGCACTGAACTTTTCAAAAGAGGCAAACAGACTAGGCCCAGCCTCTCACTGACATCCCTTCATTTCACATCTATTTGCTTCACATTCTATAAAAAATATAAATTCTTCACATTTTTAACAGACTTTTGTTTTTCTTTCCCACTTCAGCCATAACTTTGCTCAGATGTACAGATTATGATCACCTGGGAAGATACCATACAGCTCTGAAGAGCCTATGTAACATTTGCTGTTTTTCAGGAGGGCAATCTCTCCCCTATTTTTTCTTTTGCTTCCCTTCTGACAGGCCTGATGTTTATCTGACAACTCACTAACACACCAGAAAAATTATATTTCGCTTTGTGCTTTTAGTTTACTTGTTTTTTTGCCAGATTAGAAAGCTGAATTAGCCAGTGCAGCGGCAGAAGAACACCACAGAACCACAAGGGAGTGAACAGGAGTGCGATAATCTTTAGTATCAGTGGACCCATTACATCTAGTATAATTTCATCTTTAGTCTATGGTTTGATGACACAATGACTTCTACAATGTCTGCAATGATGACACGTATATCTGGCCTAGTCATTTACACTGCCCTAATAGCCAGTGGATATAAATTAATAGCTTCTTAAATGAGGTCATATGGATCTTGCTCTACAACTGCTTGTTCCTCTCTGTTGACTATAAAGGAAGAATAGGGATGAGATCTGGTTGCCTAAACATAGGAGACTACTGCCATCTGCAATGCCCATGGTGTCTCACTTGGCCTCAGGCGCTGTTCCTGAAGCTGTGAGTTCCCCACAAGTCCTGCATGATATCTGCCAGCCCCACGATGATGCCTTGGACACACAGGCCACCACACCTGTGTGGGGCAGGCACAGCAGGAGCTGGATCACTCTCTAGGCTCCACTGACTTTATTGATTACATCTCCGGTAACTGTGCTCCTGCAGGAGCAGAGGCACCCAGAACACTTACTGGTATCTGCAAGTGGGAACTTAAACTAAGGATTCTTAATCTTAAACTGAGGCCCACATCTGAAGCTAAGTCTGAGATGAATCCCATTTAACATGCTAATAAGGCATTTTGAGGCAATTGAAATGGAATTTGCAGATCTTCAGAAAATATTGCTTTTCTTCTCTCCATCTCAATGATTTTGAGAATCAAAAAGCCTATTCTTGTATAGTTTGAGTTATGCAGCTTGGGATTTTATTTTTCTTTTGAGCTTTTCAATCTTGTAAAAAGAAAGAGAAAACTCAGAGAATTGAGTAAATTAACATATTTTCATTGCTGTAATCAAATCCTATGCAAAAGCTTTTCCAGAAACTTTCCCCAAAACAAGATAGAAGTAGTCTCCAAATGCTTAAGTCATTGAGGGAAGTATTTTTTAAAAACTGACCTAAGACAAAATATGCAAATTTTAAAAAAATAAATATGCACCTCATGTAGAACTTAGCTTATGTGGGTATATCTCCAGTTTTGCACATTTTCAGAACCTCCCAATCCTGAAGAGAAGAAATGAATTTTTTCTTCACTTTACACCTCCACAGTTTTAAAAGCAAGATACAAGCTGCTGAGTGTGTACAATCTATTCTGAAGAATTTAACACATGATATTGACCTCTACTTCTAATTTACTGGTCCCAGTACCCTCCACTAATTTCTAGGGAATTACAGGATACCAAACATTGCTTGCTTAAGTCTTTAAATAATTTCCAGCCAAATGTCTCTCCAAAAAACCTCATTTTACTCTACATGGTAGTATTTTGGAAAGATTATGGCCAGAACTTTTAAACATAACCAGTGATGCAAGAGCTCAAACTGAATCACTTTGGGTCTGATTTGTATAAGTATGAACACTTGCAGTTACCATAAAATGGGACCTGTGCATACTCACAACCACTGAACATCAGTGGAGAATAGGAAAGCTAATTGGGCTAGAATTACACTCTATATGACTCACATTGAGTTCCCAAGAGTTAAACCACAGTCACAGACTTCACCAGCTTCATTTTTCAAGCATTCTTTTCATCTAGCTTTAGACAATATGAGTACATAGCAATGTACATGTATAGGTAACACTAAAAACCCAGTCTGTGCACAAAAAAACCCTTTGTGCACAACTTTTTACTTTAAGAGGTGAGATAAGAAAAATCATTGTTGGCACATGTTAGTTACACTAATGACCCGCAAAAGTGTTAAGTGCAGACCTGGAAAGTGTTATGAAATTATAATGATGACATTATAACCACTAGTTCACAGCTGCGCAAAATCAGTGGCTCTCTTTCCAAAGCTTTCTGCTTTGCCTGCCTTTTGGATATATGATATCATACAACCAATATCTCTGCTAAAAGAGATTTATGCTAACCACAGACAAGAATTCATGATTCTGTTTAAGTTTTATACAACTGAGTAATCATACTCAGCATCAACCAGCACATACAAGTATGAGTAATTTATTTTCTAAGTAAGATGCTACAAGGAAACGCTGTATACCACTATTGTTCTATAAACGCCTGACTTCTGGACATAGCAATTTTATTGCATTGATGATAAGATTGTGGAGTTTGGAATCCTGTGAGGGAGGAGCAGGATGAAAAGCAGGATCATAACCCTGGACTTCAGGAGGGCAGATTTTGGCCTCTCTATGGAATTGCTGGGGAAAATCCCATGGGATAGGGCCTTGGAAAGAAGAGGGGTCCGAGAAAGCTGGTTGATATTCAAGGATCACCTCCTCCAAGCTCAAGAATGGTCCATCCCAATAAGCAGGAAATCAAGCAAAGGTGTCAGGAGGCCTGCATGGATGAACAAGGAATTCCTGACTAAACTCAAACATAAAAAGGAAGTGTACAAGAGCAGGGAGCAGAAACAGGTGACCCAGGAGGAATATAGAGACACTGTCTAAGCGTGCACGGTTGGCGTTAGGAAAGCCAAAGTCCACCTGGAGTTGAACCTGGTGAGAGATGTGAAGGGCAACACAAAAGACTTCTACAAGTAAATAAGCAAAAAATGTGGGCCTGCTGCTAGGTGGGGCAGGCACTCTGATGAGAAAGGACACAGGAAAGGTTGAGGTGCTCAACACCTTCTTCACTTCAATCTTTACTGGTAAGACAGGCCTTCAAGAATCCAAAGCCCCTGAGACCAGAGGGGAAGACTGGAGCAAGGCAGACTTACCCTCGCTGGAGGACGATCAGATTGGGGAACACTTAAACAAACTGGACCGACACAAATCCATAGGACCTGATAGGATGCACTCACAAGTGCTGAGGAAGCTGATTAATGTCATTGCAAAGCCACTCTCGATTGTCTTTGAAAGGCCATAGTGACTGGGTGAGGCTCCTGAGGACTGGAAAAGAGCAAATATCACTCATGTCTTCAAGAAGAAGGATCCAGAGAACTACAGGCCATTCAGCCTCACCTCAGTCCCAGGGAAGGTGATGGAGCAACGAGTCTTGGAAACCATTTCCAGACACGTGAAGGACAAGAAAGTGATCAGGAATAGTCAGCATGGATTTACAAAGGGGAAATCATGCTTAGTCAACCTAATAGCCTTCTACAATGAGATCACTGGTTTGGTAAATGAGTGGCAGTTACAGATGAGAGACAATGGGCACAAATTGAAATAGAGGAAATTCCATCTGAACATAAGAAAAATCTTCTTCACTGTGAGGGTGGTCGAACAGAGGAACAGGTTGCCCAGAGAGGCTGTTGAGTCTCTATCCTTGTAGATATTGAAAACCTGACCAGACACTGTCCTGGGCAACCTGCTCTAGCTGACCCTGCTTGAGCAGGTTGGTTTGACTATATGATCTCCTTCCAGCCTCAGCTGCCCTGTGACTCTGTGATTCTGTGAAAAGTATTTTAAGTATTGGCACTGTCATAATAGCATTTTTGGTAGAATAGAACTAACAGACTAAAGTCAGGAGTCAATTCACATCACAGGCAGAGCAACCTCTCATCTGCCTAAAAAAGACCATATAAATATACTTTAAATTACAAGCATTTTTTTTCCTTAATTGTCTAGCAATTCAATTAATCACATTGTAAACAAAATGGAGCAGTGAGCATTTGAGAGGAAATGCAATGAGAAGACATCAGTTGCTTGATAAAATAAGAACTGGAAATAACTAATTATGAATCCAGCTTTGTAAAACGGTTAAGTAGCTCTACATCCCAGCCACAGGTTGGGACAAAACCAGGATAAAAGCTTAGGTAAAAATTTAAAAAAGCTTAATTGTATTTTAGAGCTATATGTCTACTTTCAAAAGTTTGAAAAGTAGCCAGTTTCTAAAGATGCAAGGTACCCAGTCTGATTTTAAAAGCATTTAGGTACATTTATAACTTGAACTCAATAGCTGTTACTCAACTTACATATTTGGATGATTCTTGAACATCTTTTTAAGCGCCTAAAAGAAATATTCTTTGCAATCTGGTCTTTAGAAGCCTGTTTATTACTCAAAACCAGACACACACTAACTGCTAAAAGCTTCAATCATTTTTAGAAACAGCAAGCAGTCTCCTAAGTCTTATGGACACTTTTGAAAAACTTAGCCAAAGTCTTCTAACTCCATACAACTAAAACTATTTTTCCTGACGTAGGTAGAATTATTAATGCTTAGCAGAGTAAATTCTGTTCTGCATAACTAAATCTTTTGCCCAAGCTTTCATATCACATTTCAATTACTGCAGTTTCTTTTTTCCTTGTTGCTGGCAAATGAAATCTTGTTTCACTGAAATCTATCCAAAATTAATTTTCTTAGATCTTTGCTGTGATCAGCGTTTACGTGAGACCTACAAAACTGTAACACTGTTTAATTTGGCAGTATTATTAGGTTGCAGTCCATCTCACTAATCATTACTCTCTTACCGTTTTGCTTGCACTCTGTCTTCTGTCTGCCTGCAAACACCTTTTGTCACATCTTATACATAGAATATTAGTTGTTTGGGCAATGGTGATACAAATGCTCTATATTTTTTAAAACACAAAGCACAAAAGGAAGCTGTGCTTAAGGGTCAACAGAATGATACAAATTAATAATAATACTTTACAGCTTCTGGTCTTTGGAAATAGCAGGTTGTTTTTGAATACTTGACTTTACATGAGTTCATGTGTGTGTGTACACATATACCTAAATGAATAATGGCATACATCTTATCCAGTCTTCTCTGATTCAGCAGAGTGGACATTTTCAAATATTTTTGTGAAAATATTTAGAGGTTGTTTCATCCTAAGAAACACATCACATTGGAGAGCAACGTGTTCAGTGCTTGCAGAGCAGCACAGAACTGAAACTTTCGATGGGTTTGTAACAGACTGTGTGATTACAGTCCAAAAGCTGTGAACGGGAACATCTTGTTGATTTTGTTTGTGATAGACTTGTTGATGGATTATAAGGGCTGAGTGAAGGAGATTGTTGTTTTGTGAGCACAGTTTGTACCTGTATGACCATGTCACTTAAATGAAGCCCATGGAGTCTGAATTCTCTTCCAGTAGCCCTTCGTGTGCTGCAGTAAGTGCAGATATGAAAGTGCCTGGTGGCCCCAGGGAGCTGATGTTTTCTGTGTCGTCCTTTCATAACCAGAATATTAGTTTCAAAAATTAATTATAAATGCCACCAGCCCACTTGGGCTGCTAAAGTAGAATCCAGAAAGATCATACCTATTAAATATTTCAAATGTGAACAAACCCAGGTTTTTAATAGCAAAAGACATTTGCGTGCTGAAAAAATTCCCATCCCCCAAAACAAATAGGTTTGATCCAAATCCTGGAGTGAGTCACACAATATCAGATGGGGGGAGAAGGGGGAAACATAAGTGCTCATTAAATAGAGGAGAGTCTGATACAACGTTTTTAAGCTGAAGCACAACCTAAAGTGTATATGGAAAGCATGTCACCATAGGAACCACTTTGCTGAAGTGAGTAGGAGAACTGAAGAGCAAGGAGGGAGAGCAGCATTTAATGAAAGGATGAAAGTACTGAATACTACTGCATATGAGAGGCAGTTGAATTTGTAAGATACTAGCCAGATGTTAATAAGGTGTTTAAATTCACAAAGGCATAGGAGAAAAGGTAAACATAATCCAGTGACTAATCCAGAGGAAAAGAGCTAGCTATAATAAAAACAAACAAACAAAAAATATATGGTGCTATCTGAGTACCAGCAAAAAAACAGAAACAACATGAATTTTATGGTATTGACTCTGAACCAACAAAATGATGCATAAGGTTTATAACACGCACGCAGAAAAAATTACTGTTAATTGTGATTTCCTGCAATAACAATTAAAAAAAAGGGGGAGGGATTCAGGACCAGTTTTTAAACAAAGTAATTTCTAGAATTCAGTCACTTAATCCATATAGCAAGTAATGCAGATGGATAATAAAGAGTTGCTAGAGATTGTGACTCAAGCATAGTTTGTATATACAACTTTAGACTCCGAAATGTAGGAGAGTGTTGCTCTCTACTTCACTTGCTGCAATAACGGAAAAATCCCCCTAAAACACTGTTATTATCAATAACCAAGTTATTTATGATTAATAGCTCTGGGTTGACTAGGAGTGGAGAGCAGCTGTGCTAGGAATCACGTGCACAGAGAATAGCTGCCTCCTCCTCCGGCTCTTTGCTCTGGGCTATTGCTATCTTCTCCTCTGGAGGCTAGCAGAGGTGCTTGGGAGAGCAGACTGGTCCTGTGGCAATGGTCCCTCCTGGCACAGAGCCTCCTGCCAGACAGGGATGGATTCAGAGCAAGCACCAAACCAGAAAAGCTTTGGCGAGGCCCAAGGAGGAGTTCACCATGTGTGCAAAGCCAGCGGAGGGAACTGAAAGGACTGATGTGAGGCTTCCAAATTAAGACATACAGGGCCTTGCTCTTGTACAATGCAAGATTAATGAGTAAGCGGAAATACTCCTTCATTCTTTGCTTGCAGCAAAGGAAACACCCAGCGGGAGAATATTGGTTGATCTCTTTATAATACTATAAGGGTGGCTTACATGGTTTTGATTTATTCCTTATATTGTTCAAGACAAGCTAGGACTATGCCCACAAAATTCACTGCAGTAGTATAAATTTCAAGTATTCTTGTCCTTTGGTGGAAATAGCTTTACCGATAAAACTGTCAAGACTAAACCAGATTTTATTAATTAAGTTAAAAAAAAAAACCCTGTTCTTAAAATGCAATCTACAAACTAAATGTGGGATTCTTTACTTAATTCCCAGGCAGGCAAAATTCTTATTGGCATTAATTATAATTTGCATTAAGTACTAAATAAGACTTGAAGATTTATCCTCAGTGATCTTGAGTATTTCTACTATAATTTTATGTTCACCACAGAATGCATGTTGGTTGAATCACAGAATTTGACAATATACAGAGTTTTGACTCTATAATAATAGTATCAAACATGCTGATACATGTTTGAAAATCTATCAAATATGCATGCATATTTAAATATATACATAAACAAATAAAGCCAAAGATCCGTGTAATTTTTTAAGCTGTATAATATACAGTAAACTAAGTGTAGTGCAAATAAAAATATACCATACAGTTTTAGATGTGCATAAGTGAGATTTGATCTTCATTTTCTACGGGGAGGTAGGGGAGGAAAACAGAAAAGGATGGTACAGTCCTTAAATAGCTATGCTAGCTACTCCAGTTTTCAAGGCAACTCACCATTTGAAGTCATGAGGCTTTGGCAATTTACAAACACTAACCATCTGCTCTTCATTATCCAGAAATCAACTGCATTGAACAAACACCCAAAACTCATTTGAAACAATTCTACACAAAATGAGGAAGCCGCAGCTATTAACATCATTAATGAAGGAAGATCACAGCAAGAAACAACAGTAGTTTCTTACATTTCAGACAACCTTAGAGTGGCATCAGAGGCTTCATTCCCTTGGAGAATATGTTCTTTGTAGTTAACTTCTGTCCTTTTACAAGGTCTGGAAGTGAAGCCCAGTACCAAAACTTCATCAGTACATCTGCATCTCACACTAGAGATCTTTTCCCATCTGATTTTTTTTTTTTTAGTTGTACATTTCAAAGTATTCTTAACACTTCCATTCTAACACCAGTTTTGCATTTAAGAGAAATAATGAAACAGCCCAGGCTTGGTACGCTATAACTACCATTGCCTTATTGAATTAGCATTACCAGCTGATGTTTCCAAAAAGACATGAAACTAAAAAAAAAAGTCCTTCCTTTCAGAATGATGTTCCATTATGAAGGTTTCTCCTAGACTTATATCAGAACAAGCTGGTTGGAATGAATTGCATTAGGGTGCCATTGCCCATTCTTCCCAACTAGGAAATTTTTTTCCTGTGAGTTTATATGAAGAATTTGCATATGCATTTTTGCTGTGATTGCAGTAAAAGCTCACTGACCCGCATGTAAAAGAAACAGCCTCTGTAGGGCAGAAAAAACAGCTTTGCAAAAATGACTGCCACACAGATACCCAAATAATTCATCATGATTAATGCTATTAGCATAAATCTCACAGGAAGGAATGATGCTTTGACACTTATAAAGCATCGCTGTCCTCAGAGTTGGTTATGCTGCAGCTAATAAAGGGTGGATCAATGTATTCAGAGTGGTCTCGTGTCATAATCCATTCCCTATTAAAAATATAAATTACAGACAAGGCCCCAGGGAGCTTAGGAAGAAGAAAGCACCTGAGAGCCAAAATAAATTGCAGGAGAATTTTGCAATAAATTACAAGTAGTTAAGTGCAGTGGGGTTTAACTGGAACTGATTTCGCACTGTAACTAAACAGCTGTACATATTTATTCATAAGCAAATAGCCACAGGATAGATTTCACTCCTCGTGTCTCTGCAAGCAGGCACTGAAATCTCTCCAGGAGAGTGCATACACAAGACACACTTGTTGAGCAAGCACTGTTGCTAAAATAGCTAAAAGTTTCTTTAGTGGAGGTTAGCATAGCAGCCTATCACACTGAAACTATTCTTGTCAAGGGCAATCACAGAAATATCATCTCTTGGGCTACTCTGGCTTCAGTTAGAATGAGATCAGCCCATTGGGAAACTCATATAAATAGTCATTTCTTTAAATGGTCTTACACATCCAGAAGTTGCATCACAAGCCATGACAGGACAGAAAACAAACTATGCTGACTTCTTTCTTCCTCTGCATCAGTCTAGCCTGGATCCCTGCTCCTTATGAGAGGGCATTCTGGTCTGTCTAGACAGACATTTTTATCCAGCTTATTTTAACACAAAAATTCCTCCCCTCCCCAATCTAATTATTATCACACTTCCCTATCCCAGTCCTTTTTAGCACTGCCCTTCCTCCCCATGTATCTGCTAATAGTGGGTTCAGTCAGCACCCACTTTCACAAAGTTCTGTAAAGCATCACAAATGCTCATGGCATGGCTTGAGTATGCAAACACAGCCTTGCTGTTTGTATCCTATTACCCCTATGGTCATTTTATTTCATTAGCTCCTGTACTGGAACCTGCTGAGAGCCAGAATCGAAGCCGAATTTCATCAGAAAAATCATAGCAGTGGCTTTCCGGTGGTACAGAGCATTACAAACACGGAGCTTTCTGACCTTGAGAGTATTGCTTATAAAGTCACACTGAAATGGAAATTCAAAGACAGTATTTAGAGTCATTTTTATTAAAGTCATGGAGAAAAGCCATGCAGAAGTTTTGCCAGGTGCAAAACTATTTCCCCTGTGAGATAAATTTTGAGAATCCTAAGACCTTCCTTGTCCATACTTGCACAAACTAAGACCTTGGGAAACAGAGAGACATGAACAATTTCAGGTATATCTCACAGGACCCTCTGACCACCAAAATACTTTCCATTTTGGAGGCAGACTTCTACTTGATCCAAAGCACTCTGAGACAGCTAGATGCGAACCAGCTCTGAAGTAATAGCTAGCTAGTGGTCTCAGTGCACCAATAAGCCTGAACTATTAGTGCTTCTAATAGGAAGGATTATTTGTCTGTCCCAAGTGCTCTGCTAATACATCTGTGTAGCTTTTGCCTTGCAGCTTGCTGATACCCAAGTGCCTGGGGGTGGCTGGCAGAGCAATCCTGGCCTTGGTGGTGACCTTGGCCTTTATTCCCGCCTGTGGCTACATGTTCACCCAGCCCAAGGTGCTCTAGCACAACTTCTCCAACTGTATGTAAGCCAGCTGAGAGAGCTCATCAGCTGCAAGCAACTAAACAATTATTTTTTCCTTCTTTTTGTTTTAATTAGTTTAGTTTTCAGCTGGATCATCTCCCTGGGTGGGCTCACCCATGGTTACAGGAACACCAAGCTGATACAAAGGGCAGAGCCAGGACATGCTCCTGGAGACAGGAGAAGCACAGGGCCGTGATAGTCTGTGCTCAGACAGGCTCACAGTGCCCTGGAGCCAGGGCTAGCAAGCTCCTGAACAAGTTGTTGATGCTTCTTAGGGCAATTCATCATATTGGCCTGAGATACTGATTTCAGAATGAGTGGAAATGCACTATGTAGGTGCTTATCTCTCTGTTGTACCTACATTTTATACTGATAAAATTGGATGAGATTAATATTATCCTCTGAGTTCTTGTCTTCCTGCCATTCTTTGATATTCCTTCAAGTAACAGCAAAACCTTGTTGAAAACAGTATATATTCGCCAGAAGATTCAGTTGCAGATAATCAGGCTATTCTAATGAAAACAACTCTTCAAAATCCTGATCTGTTTTACTTGGGAATTATCTTCTTTATTACTATTTTTCAATATTTTGATCTTCAATTATTATAGTGATTTCTCAACAGCTTTGCCTCCCAGTTTTTTAACATCAGCGACATGCAGAAGACAACTTATTTTCCAGAAGGAACTAGTAACTACCCTAGTTGTTATAATAAGGAGAGTTTCTAAAGAAAAGGCAATCCTGTTTTTTTGCAATGAATAATGATTTTGCAAATTTGAAAACATTAATTTTGATTCTGAGGGCTGGTTAAAACAGGAAAGGATCATCACGATAGGATTCATTTCATGAAATGACAAAATTTGGATGTAGGTGAGCAATAAAGGATGTCTTGCAGTGCCATATATCGGCCCAATATAAAGTGGTGGGAGGACTCCCATTGTCTGTAGTTTCTCTTTCATCTCCATATTTCTCCATTAAGATCTAGCAGCCTGTAAATCTGATTCATTTAAGTGTTTTATTGGAAAGTATCAGGCTGTGAGTAAGCTCAGTGGAGAGAAAGGAAAGAGGAAAATTTCCCATACTGGTGAATACAAGCAGGAAGTCAGAAATTGTTTACATTGATTATAACAGCTGATTATCGTGTCTACTTTTGAAATGCAGGACCAATGCTCTTGCCTGCTGCGTCTCTTTGCTTCCTATCACCATATAGGAAGGAGTTTTTAAAGGAAGAGTCCAGGTGCCTTGCAAGGTGCGAAGGGCATGGACCCACACAGGATCTGGGGTCACTCACGGGGTGTCTGGTAGAGACACCCAGAGACTCAGGATCTGTGTCTCTGACATTTACTTAGAGAAGAGCTGTGCCCCCAATGTGCCCTTCCCTCTGTCCCTTTCTGCCTTTTCCTCTCTACTTTGCCACAGCATGACTTAATATTCACTTCTTTCTATATTTTTTTTGTCCCTGCTCATACTCTTTCTTTAGGGCTTAGCACTGTAGAAACACTGCTTCATTTCCCTTGCCTAAAAAGAAACACACAGAGGTTCTCCACAGTTATGCTCAACTGAAACAGATTCCCCAATTTTACATGATACCCGGTGGCCTTTAATCTCAAATCACTCCTTAAAACTATCCTTCTCCTCATAACATCCACAAATACGTCATTAGCCCATATCTCAAATGAACAAGTTAAAAGAAAGAAAAATATTACAAGTAATTCAATCAATTATATCCTCATTAAAGTTTTTACTATTTCCTCATTTTCTTTTGGGTAGAGGCAGTATCTTTTTTACACTATTGGGTTGACAAACAATTTTAGTCTGCAAAAGCTTGTAATAAAGCTAGATTTTCCTGTCATCTCTAACTCGTTTAAGCTGATATACAAACAAAACAGATGCATGGAAACCTATGGTCTGATTCAGATCTTGAATCAGAAACGTCTGCTTTCTTGGCTGAGTCATTTACTAACATAAAGAACAATGCGTACTTTCTGATTTACCAAAAAAGATTTCTATCCTTGTTTTTCTAAACTTTATTCATAACTTATAATCATAGCTTAATTTCAGTAAACAAACACAACCCAAAATCACTGAGACTAAGAGCACAGAAACAGTAGCAGGAGTACTTCAAAGGGACTTGGTAGTGATACAAAAATAAGATTTTGAAATAGGAGGAGTGAGCGATGACTCAGTGGCTTACAAAGAGTAAGTCTGCAATTACAATCTCTGTGCTTGGAATGAATGGGGGCAAAAAAAAGAGACTGGCAGTAGTCCAGACTGTCAATCCAGTTCTGTGTCAGCCTCGTGCTGCACTGTTTAGTAGGGCTTGATGACCGTGTCAGGTGAAGGAAAATACAACACTTTCACCTACAAGTGCACAGCACCTTCATGCATCTTAGTCATGGATGTCTGTGTCAAAAATATGACCAAGCCTTAAGTGAAGTTAGAATACCAGAATCTTTATGATGTTGACAGTCGTATTGACATCAATTTTATGATAGAATGATCATATCTATCCAAAGTAGAAAGATTCTATGAGTTTGCAAAATCTTCCATTTTCTCAAGTGTCCTGTGAAACATTATGCTGTCTTTAATTGATACTCTGATTAGTCACTCCATTCTCTGAGACAGTAGTTGTGATTCTCTCTACTCATTACTACAGCCCTTTCAAGATTTGTGAACAGACTCAACATGCAGCTTTAAATTAGTCCTTCTAAACAGAACGGCAGCTAATTTGAGATCAAACAAATTAAATCTTGCTTTCAGAGAGTTAGTCAAAGTCAGATGTCTAGAGAAATTTTAGCTGCAGATTTAGGAGTAGCACTAGTTACAGATTTAGGGGAAATTTATTTTCAAGGTGACTGAACAGCCTCTCTATAGTAACAGACGAAAAATCTTAAATCTGTTCTATAAAAGTGTGGGGACTCTAGCTTCTCCTATTTCTCTGCTGCCAAATCTAGTCAGCTGAATCTTGAGGACATGGAGTAAAAGAAAGAGGCTAATGCATGACTTCTAGCCTTGGTTCTGCCACTGACTTCCCATGGCAACCTGGGTTAGCCACGGAACCCACTTCTGTGTACTTTGTCTTTCCAAAGCTGTAAAAGAGGAACTAATCACATAAAGACACCCAGCTGAGAGGAAGCCGCATGACAACAGGTACCTACTTAGTTTTAATCAGCACACAGTTTTCAGATTTCAATTTTCTGTCAGAATGTCTCACAGTTCCCTGGGGGACAGCAACAACGACAGCAACAACAACCACAGTTTTGACTGTGAAGTCATGCTAAGGAAAGTCATCACATCTAATCAGCTACCAATATATTGACAGTCAATGAGACAAGGCTTCCAGAAATTTGGACTTTTGGTCCCAGTAAATGCCATCCTCGTATTTCAGTTCATGGTTGCTTCATGGAGCAGTGTTATTTGCAGTTATCAAATGTTGTGATCACCATGGCAACTTCCCACTCACTTTTTCTACTATTTTGCTTGTCAATCTGTTAGATATACGGAGTTTTAAGGCACAATCCTGCAAAAGACTGAGCAATTTTGACTTGCTTTTTGCTCAGAAAATGAATGTTTTCAGCACTTCAACAGAATAGCTCAGCCCCTTACCATGGAAATCATCCTGTGCTACTTTGTATTCTGAAAGAGCCTGGCAAGTTCAACCAAGGTGAGATACAAGAAAAGGTAGTTGTTTACACACAGGTTATTTCATTATTATCTATATTACAGCAGCCCCACGTGCAGGAATCTGCCTGGCATGAAGGCATCACTTGGAGATGATAATGAATTAATTTAATATATTTTCAAAAACAAGAATCCCAGATTCTTTTGCACTTCTGTCATTTGTTCCTGTAGAATGAGGGATGTCATTGTTCCTTTTCCCCATCACTCTGACATGGGAAGAGAAGTAGAAAAAAGATGGCGTCTATGACTACTTACTAGCTACTTATTTGTAGCAATTCACAAATAGAATGCACTGAACCTGGACTGACCCATCACAATTTATCTTCTCTGATTTCTTGTTCTATGGATCTATTCTCAGTATTCTGCCTACTGAAGACTTCTAGAGAAAAAGGGAAGAACATAATGAGTGAAACAAAGCCCACAGGCCAAATCTGACCAGTCCAGTTCTCACTTCTTCCAGGGAGATGAACTGCACAAAAAGATGCCCTGAACTCCATAGCCATACCGACACTCCTCCAGGATCTGCTTACAGAGCAATCCAGAGGTGTGACTGTCACCCACACAGCCTTGTGCAATCTATTCATGTGCCACTAAGATGTAGCATGTGCTTCACTGCAGTCTGCCCAAGCTCACCTGAAAAATCATGGGAAAATATGTGAAACTCAGGCTCTCAGTCAGTAAGTAGCAAGTCTTATACTGAGCAAGTATACAATGCATATAATGCATGCATACAAGCTTCTCAACATCTTTAGTTCAAGTGTTACCTGAGTGGTTATTTTTGCTTCTTCCTTTCCATGTCATAGCAGTGGGAATTCAGGAGCAGGAACTTTCTGCATGGGAGCTTTGTCCACTCAACACTTGGAAGGATTGCAGCTCTGTTATATGAATGCAAATGTAACTCAACTGGTACATAATTATGTTCTCATTAGTTTCACACAATGGTGTCTCTGAACTCTCTTCTAGTTTATGGATGTGTCTAAATGTACTGGAGGATCTAAAATGAGGTAATTGCAAGCCTATTCTGTTTTAAAGAGACTAACTACAAATACCTCCAAAATGCTGAGGAAGTCTTCTCCAAGACTCAAGTTTATATTCTCAATCAGATTAAGTGACCCAGGCATCACTGAAGATTATAATATTTGTTTGGGAGTTTAATGGAATGTAATGTTTTGGGCCTGGACATGTAGGAGAGAAAGGCATAGTGCTGTTTCAAACTTGAAAAAAAGGAAATTACTGACTTTAATTTTTGATCATTTTTTCTGAAAAATATGATGTTATGTATTTAACACCAGTGTAGTATATTTTGGTACAAAACGATTTTGTTAGAAAAAGTTACAGAAGTTAAAACAGATGTCAGAATTCAACAGCAAGTGCAACATTCAATGTGTTGACATGGTAGAATAATAAGTGGATACAATAAAATACTGCTGAATAATTTAGAAGAGAGAATTTGTTGGAGCAAGTTAGAGTTCTATATTAGATTTAATGACGCCTCTTTAAAAATATCAGGTGGGACTTTCTTACTAAAAGAAGTGTACTTGCCCAATTCCTAGGAAACAAGTATCAAAATGCTGCTTGCAACTCAGCGATGCTATATATCAAGAGAAAAACTCTGGATACATTGCCAAACATCTACATGCTTGCAATAGGAAATTTTCACTCTGTGTTATAAGCTGATAAGTAACCTTACTTCAAAACTATACTTGAAACAGCTGAAAACCGGCAATCTGCATTACACATTAGAAAAGTGACAATTTCATTGTCATGACCTGTATTTCATGAATTTATTAAAACCGGCTACCATAGTTCTTAGCTTCTAGTAAAGGAAAGCTCAGGAGACAATTAAATGGTGCTGTTAGGGCTCAAGTTTGAGCCCTGCCAGTGATGAAGGCTAATCACATGCTGGGCTGTAAAAGCATAGCGAGCAGGTCAAAGGAAGTGATTAGTCCCCTTTATCTAGCTATCATGAGACTACACCTGTAATACTTCCCAGTGCAGAAAGACACTGATAAACTGGAGACAGTCCAGCCAAGGGCAGGAGAACATTATGTCCAAGAAGAGGCTGAGGGAGCTGTGTTAGTTTGGCCTGGAGAAGAGATCTAATTGTTTTCTTCAGTTACTGAATGGGAGGGGACAGAGAAGACAGAGCCAAACTCTTCTTGGAGGTGCTTGGTGATAGGACAAGAGGCAATGGACACAAGCTGTGGCAAAGAAAATTCCAGTTAGATGCAAGGAAAAAAAAATACAGTTAGGGTAGTCAAAAACTGCAACAGGTTGCTCAGAGATGTTGTATCATCTCCACCCACAGAGTTTTCTGAAACCACCAGGACAAGGTTCTGACCAACCTCATCTAGCATTGTAGGTAAGGGCTTTGAGCAGGAAGTTGGATAAGATGATTTCTAAAGGTACCTTCCAATGCAAATTGTTCTGTGATTTTACAAAAAGAATGTTTCAACCAAAACAAATTTATTGACTGTTTTGTTGGCAACCTCTCTGAAGAGATTTATTTTAAAAGTTGAATAACCCATTAAGAACATGGTTAGACACGGAATATGATAGATTTACCGCATGTATTGAGATAATGATTGTGCTATCGTCAAATAGAAAATAAAATGAATTAACAGTCCAGTACAGCACTGGAGTCCCACCAACATAGAACACACCTTTTATGCTTTGGTACATGCAGTATCTGCACTGTACTAAACCAGACATTGGGAATTCCATTTCTAAACTTTACTTCTAGGCTTTGAAAACTCTTCTTTATCCATGAGGATCAAGATAGTGTTCTATGTATATCTAATAGGAGACAGTAAAAAGATAGGAGAGGCAAGGATAAAAGAAGCAGAAAATGTGAAAGCATTTTACGTATTTATGGGAACCGGAGACAGAAATAACAGAGGCATTTCACACAAAAAGGTAAAAACCTGTTTTGACAAAAAAGCTATCCTTTTGCTTTTGCTTAACCTTGGGAAAGTGAGGGGTAAACAATTGAAAGATGACTATGGAATTGGTTACAAGGAAGTTGACAGTGGATTGAGCTACAGAAGAAACTGTCAGGCTGGGGTCCCCTAAGGACAAGTTTTGGATCCTGTCTTTGAGCACAAAACAAAAGTGTCTTTGTGAAGTTTAGCTAGGATGGTTCGCTGCAGAAAGGCCAAGAGGTATGGTAGAGAGAAGAAAGAGAATATCACAGAGGAGAAGGTGCCAACAACTTCACTAACAGATTCTCTGAAGTTCAGAGGAATTTGAACTAGATACTACAGCTCAAGCTGTTGGAAGTGATGTCACCTTGTTTCAGAACTGTATTCTAAATCCTCTCCTGAAGTCTGAGGATATTTCACCCTAAGTAGATTTCTAATGATCAGACTCACAGATTGACACTTCATATTTTCATTTTAAGCTTCTCTATGTCTAGTAACCTCCATTTTAAGGAACTCTGACAGATAACACGAGCTGTTATTCATGCCTTTCTTGGCAGAAGTCCTGCAAACTTGTACAGCAGTTGGCTGTATTGTGCTCACAATCACTTTCACCTTTTGTTAAATGAGCCGAATTTTTTTACCCCTCTCATTTGTTGGAGAAAGATTGAGTTCATGCTTATGAATGGACAATGATAGCGCCAAGCGTGAGGAGCCTTAGAAAGAGCAGTTTGACTTGAAATTTTTCCTGGATAATAAATGCAGTGCACGCTGCTTTGATGGGGATCAGGCAGAAATTAAGAATTTGCAGGTTCCTCTGAGAGCAAAGTCTATTTTTCCCAACAATCAAATACCAGTCTTGATTATGCTTTTTGCATGGGGTCAACAGGGGCACCAATTTAGGTTTTTTAAATATATATCAATTTGTTTAGTGAAGAAGAACCACCAAAGATGATAACTAAAACCCCCAAGATTACTCTGTTTAGAAAACCACTGCGTTATTACAGCACACAGCACCCAATCTAATGAGCAACTGCAATAAGAGTTTCTTGTGAAGATTATTCTGGAAAATGGCATTAATTGTGTTTTCCCTTACAAGTGTTATTTGAGTGGTTAAAATAATGTTGTAGAACAGGACACCTGCTTTTTCTTTCTACTGCTGTTGCTGAGTTTGGGCAAATCACAATCCTTCATCCCCTACCTTACTAAAATAACAGAAACAATTTCACAGGCTTCTTACAAGATTTCATTAGTCAGTGGCTGTAGAAGGCTTTGAAATATTGAAATTAAAATTGCTATTGAAATTCTAAGAATTATGGTTATTATACAAAACACCCACCCATTTGCTTTCTATAAATGTGTCCTCAGATATTTACTGTAACACTTTTATCACTGCTTATCCCATGTGGAAAAAAAAATACAGCCTTTACACATACATTTGAATGTACTGAATCTCTAAAGAATTACTGGAAGTTCAGGAGATCTGGGCATTACAGTTCTTGCTACTATTTAAAAAGTGATGAGTTTCTTTCTCAGTTTAAACCGAGAAAATTTTTAAGCTTAAGAGCAGACAACGTTCAATGGCAGAACCTCACCCCCATAATTCAGGGGAATGAAAATGATTTCTAGCGGAATCAGAATACAGTGCATTAAATCCAAATTCAAACCTGCTTCCAGTTAATTATATTGCCACAGATGGAGGTATGAAATCTACTGAGCATCTGTGCATAGCAAAATTTTGGACAATGTGGGTGGTACAACTTTTAAATCATACACATGCTGTGACTGAAGCAAAGCAAAAAGACTCATTGATGAGACTTATTTTATGATATCAAACAAAACCAAAGTATTGAATTTCATCATGCAATTAAATGCATAAAGGCACAGTGGAAAGTCAAGAGCAAACCTGTCTTTGTATGGGAAATTAGAAAAACAAGTTTGTCCTTTAGGCATAATTCTACTTCTTTTGTGTAAGTCAAAGACAGACTAGAAAAGAAACACGTAGATAAAAACAGAGTGAGAAGTAGAACTGGTCAAGCAGCAGAAAATCCTGTTCACAAGCAGTATGCTTTCATTAGAAAATGGATTATTCTTCTTGGCATCTTTGCATCCTTCTAGTATTTACTGCTTGCAGATTTCTTACAGCTGCAGCTTTGCCAGCTTAACTATTCATCCAAGGGAGCTGGTGCCAAAGGACTGTGATCAAATATCTAGGTAATACTTCTTTCCATTAATCCCCACTATCTGAATGCCCTATGATACCGGCATCTCAATAAAGCTTGAGTGGCATGGGAAGAAAGAAAGACAAGATTAGACATGCCCAAGAGCGGCTACTTGGTATCTAAACCTGTGACTTCTATTAACTGACAGTAGTAACTACTAAACCTGCATCAACGCGCCTGATGCAATGAGCTTACAGAACATTGTGTATCGCTGCTATCTTAGGTAATATTTAATTTGAGCATATGGATAGCCGCCTATAAATTCTGCTTCAGTCATCTAATACATCTGATAGGGGCATCAAGCGCATTTTGCGTTTGTATGATGAAAACAAAATCCAAGAGGGGAAAAAAATAAGCAAGCAAGAAAAGCTGCAATTCCATATCTCCACTATTGCTGGCAAGCAAATTTGATTATGGATCAAGAGCGGGTATACACTTACTGCTCTGAGCAAATAGCTAGTGCATGTGCTACAGAGTTTTTGCTGCTGTTATGTTTTGTTGCTGACTTTATGCCTGCGGTGGGAGAATGGATGATATTTGATCCAGCATAAAGTTAGAAGGTAGGGACAGAGGGTACGTGTGCTGATGTGAAGCTGGTCAAACTTTCTGAATGTGACTGAATCAGCAACCTAGCCTTACAGGGCATCAGCATGTTGCATTATGTTGCCACCGTGGTTTTGGTGCAGCCCTGAGAGCCCTAAAGATGGATTTCCTGCAGCATTAAGTCACAGCCCAGGAATCTAAATGATGCCACGAGTGTTTCACCCCCTTTGCTCAGGGTAGACACTGAACCTTTCCAAATTCCCATTTAAAGTAATGCTTTCTTCAGACACTCATAGGAAACAGGACTTTCCCTCTCAGAAACACTATGTCTCTGCAGGAAAAAAAGTCAACTCAACTAAAAAGGGAAAGAGCGTCATTCGCTATAACCCTCAACAACAGGAAACTAACAATATATTTATGCACAATAAGTCATCCTGGGCCTCAGTTTCCCTTCTGCTCCCATGAAAAACATGTTTGCACATGCCATTTCTGACATTTTGTGCTTATGCAGCCCTCACCGAAAATTTTTAGTAAAAGGCTGATAGAACAAAGAAGCTGTATTGACAAGCACATCTCCTGTCCCTAGCATGCATAATTTCCTGACTTCTGTGAAGAAATGTGTTCTCACTACTCCTGCTTTTGTCATTCAGGGTGATTTTGCTACAGTTCTCACTTCTCCATCTGCCTCATCCCTCCCCACAGTCCCATCTCTGTAGCTTGGATCTTACCATACTTATTGGTGCTAAGAGCAGGACCAAGCTATGAGGCACGGGAATTACAGCTGCAGGGAGCGAGTAATACTTGTACACCTTCTTCTCCTTCACATAGACATCTGTGACCTTCCAGTAGCAGCAGCCAGAACAGCAAATGCAGTTCTGCAGGGGTTTTCTCACTCGCTTTCTATCCGGGTCCCATCCCTATTGCCAGTCCTTTCCCTTCCCAGGCTGGAATGGCTTGGTTGTTCCCTGGTCCCATCCCCTTCTCCATAGGGAAGCAGCATTGAGTCCTGCCTATACTTTCCAGAAGCCCTGAGCTGGCTCTGGAAATAGATGCAAACTAAATGGGGATTAGGTTAGTTACTTAGTGATCTTAGTGAGGAAAAAGCAACAAATCCATGCTTTGTAGTTGACCTGACATAAAAATCCAACAGTGAATTTCATACAATTGCCTGAACACCTTCTGTCATTAGTCGGCAAACAATAGAGTGCTACCAAGTGATCACAGAAGCTGTTCGCTGAACCATATCAAGTATGAACAAATTCATAAATACTGTCATCTGACTACAAACATTTCATGAAGAGAAAAAAAGCAAGATGCATTTTTTCAAATACACTGTTTGCAGGTAGAAATTTCTGATAAGACAGCCACAGAAGTAATATACAATACCACCTTTTAGCTGAGGAAAATGATTTAAGGCCATCTAAGGTTAATGTATTATACAAATGAGATAAATAATTTAAAGGTTTGTCCAAGAGTATCAGTCACAATGCAAAGATCAATGAAGACACAAAGCTATTAAGTGCTTTGCACATATCTATGTTTACCTGCAAAAAGGAGTGAAACTTCTCACTATCTGGCCAGAACACAGGGTTTGTGAAAGAAAATTCTGCTGTGAATTGCTCTGGATATCTATTTATTTTCATGGTAATTGTTTTTTTTAAGGTAATATTTAATTAATGACACCTTATATTCCCCCTCGTTGGAGCCCACCAGTTAAAGTTGCATGGTAATAGTTCACATGAAAAGATGACTGTAGCATAGCAATCATTTTGAAGTATGACAATACTTTCAAGAACTTTGGGGTAGTTTTATATATTCTAAAAAGGAGAAAAGTACTTTCACATTTTGGATCATTTGATTAGCTAACTCTTAGGCCTATGATGTCAAGCATTTTCCTGAAGAGATTTGTAAGTCCAAAATTTTACATTTCATCTCTCAAATTTAGAACAAATATTTCTAATGATCTCAGTTTATTGAGGTAAGATATTGATAAGTATATCACTAAACACCCTCACATTTGAAAATCTGGTCCTGATGTAGGTGCTTTTATCAATGCAGTGTGCCTTTGAAAAATTTAGACTTCCTGTGATAGTGGCTAATCCACAGAAAATTTAGTTTTTAAAATGTCACTTTTATTTTTCAATGTGTTAATTAAAAAAATAATATGTAACGCCCAGATCTTGGAGATGTTCTGTAACCTAGCACAGAAGCAAAGAAAAATGTCCTGATTTCATTTTACTGCATTTATAAATGCTTGGGGCTATTCAACACTTTGCATTCAGGGTAAGCATCTGTGCCATAAGGAAAGCCTTTAAGGCTGCATGGCCCTATATATCTTAAATGCAAATATAGTTCCTCTGAGCATCTTGCAGTCCCTAATGTGTTTGTTCTCATCATGTCATAGGAAGGTCTGCAAGGCTCATCATTCTCAGCTAGGGCTTTCAAGTGGGGCAGAGTCTGTAGCAGCAGGAAATTTGGAAGAAACTGAAGCGGGTGGGAGGTCTTCTCCCTTCCTCCCTGGTACTGTGCTCTTCTCCCTTACCCTTCTCCTGGGGAAGAAGTGCACCCACTGCAAGGGGAGGTGGTGAGAAATGTCGTTTGCCCCAGTATTCTGTCTGTCTCCCCAGCTTTGTTCCCGTTTACCAGTAGTTGTTTGTTCAAGCTACATGGTCCCTGGCACTCGCAGAGGCTACATGAAGGAAGAACAGAGAAAGCTGTGAAGAAGACATCACAGCTTTGCATTTTCCCTCTGTACATGGTGTACTGAGGAAGAGATCAGGTAAATCAAGTGACAGAACTAATACTTTTTTTATTCCAAATCATATTCTCTCACTACTTCAAGCTTTCTCGCTCGGATCACAAATGGTTGCCTATCTATCTCATGTGCATGGATGAGAACTTAGTTGTTGGGGGTTTATAAAATGCCTTAAGATCCCTCAGTGGAAGGCAGTGCAGAATGCAATTTTTTTTTTCTTTCTCTGAAACACTGCAATCAATGGGCAAAAGTGCACAAACAGAAAAGGCTTGTATGCACAAATGGATCCTTTCTAAGGAACCCCTACACCAACACCTTTAATGTAAGCAACAAGATAAAATTGTTGGTCAAGAAACACTGGTGGATGCCACAGAGGAACAACAGGATGAGTAGATCTCAACAGCTTTATCAATTACATTGAAAATAAAACTAGCTAAAGCTCAGCCATGTACATAAATATATTAGTTCTAGTGATAAGTCTGCTAAAAAATCAAAGGGAAAACATCAAATCCAGCAGACTTTAGCAAGTCCATGGATAACCTAATCTAAGGCCCTGCTTTTACTGGAGGGTTGGATCACATAATCTCTAGATGTCCTTTCCAAACTGGACTTTTCTATGATTCTATGATTTATAGCTTTCTAATGATTACTAAACAGAGGAAACATTTGATAGTGTAATAAGGGAAAATCATTCTTTAATGATCTGGCGCCTCGCTTCATGATTCTATGCTCAGTACATTTCAAAAGCAATCTACTAGTTACCAAATATTTTATGATATTTCAATAGAGGAGCCAACTTGAATAATTTAAAAGAGATTTCAGGAAAAATTTGTTAACAAAATGCCCATGCATCTATCATCAAAAATCTAACATTTTTCTTTCTCTTGAGAGCCATCGTAATTCAGATTCTATTTCTCTAACTTTCTCTAAGCATTGAACAGACTAAAATGATTAGAAATTTTATTGCCACTGTCACTGTACAAGTAAAAAGAAAGACCAAAGACTGATCTTTGGAGAATACCAAAACAGATGCTAATACGTTTGAAAGAAAGATTTCCAGTGCATAATAACACAACAAACACCACCAAGAGTCATCTACTCTGTTGTTATTAATACTGTGTACTTTAAATTTTGCAGCTAATGATCTTAGACAATCTAGTCAAATACCTTGGAGAAGTATGAGGAAACAACAGTAACTTATTTAAATTCATAAAGGGCAAAAGAAAAAACAAGCAGTTAACAGCAGTATTGCCAGACCTAGTGTATGGGTAATGAACAAATCACTCTCCTCTCTAAACACAAATTTTTACATGGGGAAAATATGCAGCCAGTATGTTAAACCACAGCCAAGTCACCAGAATCAACCTATCATAATGCATTTATCATCTTCATACAGGGGAAGGGACTTTTCTAAGCAAGACAATGAAAAAGGTAAAGCGATGTCAAAGGTAGTCCTGAATAGATGTCTGCAAGGAAAGGAAAGTTCCTGCTGGCTTCTTTTTGCAAGCCCAAGACAGTAACAATTCCTGTTCCTCGGCTGCCTGTAGGAACGTTCATTTATAGCAGTCAAGAGTGTTGATGCTGTCAAGATGCATCATACAGAAATATGTGGGAAAGTCATAACACATCCTCTGGGAGCTGCCAGTTATCGAGTGGTCTAAAGCAACACAACTGAAATCACAGGTCTCAAATCTCACTTCCATTAACATTGCTTATACTGCTCTGGCAGTTCAGAGATGCTTCAAGTTGCTCTCATGCAAGTATAAGTGTAAATTTTGCTCATAGATTTGAGGAGATGGTACAGAAATAATTGAACACATAAGAGTTGTGCCATTTCCTACTTATCAGCAATATAAAGTCAAGCTGTTTTGTGTCAATTATTCAATTGTCTTGTTTATCTTAGGCAGAAATCCCATTAATTTTAAATGGTAAACTGAGTAACAGATCAGAGATCAGGATTTAAATTTAAAATGTCACAAAGACTGCTTCTGTCATCATCTTTTAAAATATACTGTGAAAGAGTAGTACCAGATGAGTGCTACCCAGGGAAAGAATCCAACTAAATTAAGATTTAGACATGAAAACTCACATAAATCCTAAATCCATATAAATCTCAAATCAGCAATGTAGCCTTTTCACTTTCCAGGACTGCCCAGACAACTTAACCTCATCAAACACTTGCCCCGTTAGCCTGACAGCCTCCTGTGGTCCACACACGGTCAGATGTGCCTGTTTTGGGTAAACGAGCAACCATCTCCCATCCAGAGCTCTGCTGTGATCCAGGCTGAGACAGGCAGCCCCCTTCCAGGCAAATCTGCCTTGAATTCCACACAACTCCAAAATTAGATTTTAGTCAAGACCGAGACATATTTATAGATTGATTAAGAAACAAAACAGTCCCATAAGCAGACAGGAAACCCTGCGTCTTCTCCTGACTCCAGCGAATGCTGTAGCCACTTGGCTTCTGACCAACTCTGCGTCTTGTGTTACAATCTTGTCTCAGCAGTATCCAGCTTCAGAGGCAAGGTTGGAAATTCCCTTCATTCAAGGCCTTATTCTGATGTCTACAGAACAGAGCATTTTTCTAGGATCTGGGCTCAGTCTTCCTTGGGCCAAAAAGAACAAGGAATTCATGTCTCCCTTTCTATGGGTAAATAAATATTCTAAATGCTCACCTGTTATACCAAAGTCTCCCTATTCTGCTCTTCCCTATTATACACCCAGCTCTAGAAGACAGCTTATTGGACAATACCCTAAGTGGATAAAGCACTTTGCATTTGCTCTTGGTTTTCCTTGTATTCAATTGACAAATGCACACCTAACTTAAGCAGACTGGAAAGCATTGCGTTCCCTATCTGCCCAATGGAGAAAAGCACCTGCCTGACTTAGCTGGGCTGGATGGTGTCCTGCAGATCTTCAGTGACACCCATTTTTTCCTGTAGATGCTATAAAGAGTTTGAGGGAGTTTGGATCACAGAATCTCATGGAGTCAAGTGCCTAAAATTTAGGTAAAGCAGTATCTAAATGAAGCATTTTAATCAGGAAGCTTGGATTCTACTCTCAATTAGTATTACTTCCAAACTGTCATTATTACCTGAGCATTTAATCTCATCTGTTATATTAAGTTCATAACACAGTTTCAAAATTGAGGAAACCAGTTAGTAATAATAAACATTACTGAACAAGAGCCTTTATGAAAAGAGTTACAGTAACTTGTCACCCAGTGTAAGAAAACATAGGAATCTTTGTTAAAATTCTCATTTCTGAGCTGTTTAATGATGACTAAGTCTCCATTTAGAAGATTTCCTTTTGTTTAACCCAAATATTAAAGAGTCACTAATAGAACCTGGCTATGGATTAAAAAGAAAGTCCCATATTTGCCAACAGATTTGGAATCAACTAACGTAGATGTCAGACACTCTCTGACACTCTGTATATCTGAATTTAAACCCTATACATAATCAGTGATTCAAAAACAGCTATTCCAAAACAGCAGCTTAATTTAGCATTCACTAATAAAAACACAGGCACGGCTATGCTGAATCAGAGAGGTAGTCCTTCACTAACTGCTTTAGCATAGTAATAAAGAGACATGCCAAAGATAATACGGTTGCTGTCTCTCCCAAATTTCTCCTTCATTTTGCAGTATTTGAACAGTTCTTAAAGCTTCAACACCGTATTCTTTGATTATATGAAAATTTCACTTCTAATAATATCATTGTACATGTTTGGCCCCCATCACAATAAACTTCCTAACCTCGTTAACAGGAGCTGTGTTTCCATCTCTCCATATATTGTGTTTCACTACTGGTATCTGATGATCACAGTATCATTAGTACCTCAGTATTCATATCCCCCCTCTCTATGCATATACACACGGGGTCCTTAACCACAGGACCTCTCACTTTCTCCTCTACCTTCAGATACCTGCTACGTCCTTCAACAGCCCCAGCTCCTCTTTCTCCAGACACACACACACACACACACACACACCCCTGAGCACGGACAGAGCACGGACAGGTACTGACACCACCCTACCCCAGAAGTCAATGCTCTTTTTTTCATTGTTGTTTTTAAAGAATATCATGAATTTTAGGGTGTTGGCTAGTGTTTTTACTGCTATAAACAAGGAAGCAAAAAAGTGCACAAACAGAGCATGAAATGATATTGTAAGGTATAGCCTAAATTATTGTAAGGTACAGCACCCTTGCTGAAGCTGTTATTTTTCTCAATGTCATGGAGTATCTAAAGGAAGCAAAGTATAAAGCTTCCAATATAATGGATGATATAGGCAATTTAAAATTCAAACTCATCAACTTAAATTCTGTTCTATGCGGATCGATTTGAGTCAACTGACAATCATATGTTAGTCTTTGAAGACAAACTCACAGCACTGGAAAATCTGATTTGCAATTGCTAATAATTTGGAAGTCATGCAAACAATGTGGAAAGTAGATACAGACATTAGGGAATAGGTTTCTGAAACTCATCACCATTTGTGCCTTAGTTCTGGAGTCTCTATCCTTTGATACAACCTCACCTTGAAGAGTTGAAACATTCACAAAACAAGTACCTAATTGGCATTATAATTACTTTGCACTGCTAAAAAAGAATCTACTTAAAACAAGACATCTAAAACTAAAGGTCATTTTTCCTATTACCTCCTTGGGATATAGGTAAGTCCTGAGAAAATGAATGTTCTGGATGCATTACTCTTATGAGTGTTTGCTGGAGACATGTTAGTTTTACAGCACTTGAATTCCACTGAATTTAATGGTATTTCTCTTGGCGAAGGAGAGGAAATGGAACTGGAAAGAGGCACAGAGCATTTCACGGGTGTTCAAACTCTCTTGCATCACTCTGCGGCTGCTGTCCTTCCACTGTGGAGGAATAGCTGCTGCCTGCTGAATCTTATGTATCTGTAAGCAATCTTGTGTTGGGTTATGGGCATCAAGAGAAAGTTGAGCTCCCAAACCGGCATCATATCTCCACCACTGGTTCCAAGAGGAAAAGAAAAAGAAAGGAACTGTGGAAAACTGTGGCTTCTCAACACCAGTAAGATTGGACCCCTTGGACTCAGTTGCCATGGCAAATCACCTTTGGGGTCTTATGACCTCATTCTTCTCTGAGCAACAGAACAAAGAAACGACAAACAGGGTGAAAAATAAAAGTTTTAAGACCACATCTCCCTTAAAGTTTTTGCCAGTATTGCTGGAAACTGGCTGTCATCAAGATGGAGAAAGCCACATTCTACCATTCTACTCATGGTGAATGAGTTTGTGTAAAAGACCACTTAATGCCAGAGCAGACATTGCCCAGTCTGTCCCCAACACAGGAAAAGGAGCAGACTTGTGGCCATATGCCTTAGCAGTTCAGCAGCGCTTCTGTGGGATAGCAGACGGCTGCTTTCTGCTTCACAGGGTCCCTATAGATCTACCTTGAGTTTATGCAGATGGATAAAACAAATCCAAATATATTATTCCATCAGTCCCTTGCCTGACTATCTAATCTGTATCTATTTTAGGAATATACTGACATTTCGCATTTTCCAAAGAAGCATACCATCTTCTTTAAAGTTCAGCTCTCGTCTCATCCTCCATGTAGTTCAAGACTTTGTCTGTAAAGATTAAGCTTAACAGAGTACAAAGGATTCAGTTTGACTCATCTCTTAAAGCTATGATACTGTGGTTAAAAATCAGTGCTTTTGAAAGGCGCTTACTAACAGCAGTCATTTCCTTACATGTCACCTCCTGAAAGCTATACATGAAACCAGATTCCTCATATGGATAGATTTCAGTCTCATTTTGCATTATTCTATATGCTATAGGATATATGAACACAGCTAAATAAATAAAAATATTCAGCAGCAAAATCTGTAGTTGAAATACTCATTTAGTATATTTGTCTTTTTTTCTTTTTTTTTGTTTTTTTTTTTAATGTTTGACAGGACAGTGAGGCTTAGCCTTCTCAGTGACAGTAATCAAGATTGTTTCAACCTGAAAAATAAGTTCCTCATACATAATTCTTGACTTAGCTCACATTTTGCAACCTGTTTTCTTTTTCAGTGGCTTTTCATTTAGTGCCTTACCTCCTATCCACTTTTCTAACATTAGACACAGATCCATTCATGATGATTATGATGACAACAGTGAAAACAATTCAATATAATCAACAATTTGTAATATTGAACAGTACTTTCCTGTTTGCTACCGGCAGAATTAGAAACCAGAAACCTATTTCATTGGAATTCAATACCTGTGAAAAATGAAAAAAGAGTTGCTATGGTCAGCATGAAACAGAAAAAAGCATTATTGCTCACTGCTCCTTTTCCAAAAACTTTAGGTACCAACACAGCAAAGCACTAATTCACAAAAACAGTTATTGACCCTTTTTCAAAATTCACCAGAAAGGCTCTTTTCTGACTTATTCACCTTTTTGTTTATGTTCTTTATGTCCTCTCAAACTTGCTTGTTATTCCATAATAACAGTGCACAGATTTAATCTGCCGCCTAACATTTATAGTATAAAAAAAGCTTTAGGGTAAGTTACGTTCACTTAAACAAACAAACATAAACAACAGAAAACAGAACAAACTCAGTGATATCCAATAAATCAGACTCATTTCTGCCTTTCCTTGATATTTCCTCACCATGCAGACTGACAGACAGAAAGAAAGAGAGAACAAAAGAAATCCTCCCATTTTTTCCCTTTAAAAGTCAAATGTATTTTACACCAAATAATAATAGCTTACCTTCCAATCTGTAATTCAACTTTTCTGGCAGGTGTGTTAAAAGTTAGTGAACCAGAGGGAAACTAAAGTGATGTTACATTATTTGTTTCTGCAAAGCTGCTATAATAAGTTCTAGAAGCCCCCCGATTTAGCAACCATTCTTATTTTTTTCTTCAGAATGTAAACACTAACATTTTCTCATTTTGCTGTTTCTCATTTCCTCTCCAAGTATATTTATCAGCAAATAAAGATTAACAGTCAAATAGGTAACCTATTATTAAGTATATTAAAGGGGATTCTTACTTAAAACTCTTTTACCAATAGAGATCCTCATCATATAATTTGAAGAATATCTCAAGTACTAATAAATCACATAAATGGTGAATAACTGCTGTCTGCTACCGCCTCTACTGGAGGTAGAGAAGTAAGCAATTTCACTTAGTGTTTTTTAGAATTCGTTTCCATATGCTTTCCCTTTTATGTAGATCACAGCCGAAGCATTTAATACAAAAATATTAAAGATCTTTAGAAAAAGATTATAACTAAGCTGCACTAACAATGCTTACTTAACTGTGAGACTTGATCTGCTGTCCAAACAGCATAACCTGAAGATGTGATAACTGATGTAGCAACCCTGAAGTGAATGAATACCACTGTCCGACTGGACACATGCAAAAGTGAGATGCAGGGATTAATGCCCTTATCCTTCAACACCTGAGCATGAGAGCTGCCATTTTAACACCTGCCCACCAATCACAGTCTAACTGAGAGCATTTAAATATCGATGTAGCAGCATTTCCACTTACGCCACTGTGCAACTGCATGCCCCATAGGAGATATTTTATAAAATGAGACCTGAACTGCAAACACATTATTTTATGGAAGAGGATACGACAGCTTGCTTACAGTCATTCTTTGGGATGTGTTAAAATAGTACAAAGGAAAATACCCCCATAATTTGAAATCATAAAAAAGCACTGGCATTCCTATAGCACCTTTCTTCCTTAAAGTACATAACTACTGTGGTGCCTCTAAGAGAACTTTCAAACCTACTCACAGTTTAAACTGATCCTTTTGGAACAGTTAAAGCAAAGGTAAGCAATATAGAAAGGTTTAAGAATCCCACTGGGTGTGTTTCACATCTCTCTTGCTCGGTGTGCAATTGCACAGAAACTGCAGCTTGCATATGTATTTGGGGCACAGGACCACAGAACATGGAGTAACGCAAGAAGGCAACACACGCAGTAAGAAACCCACTTAAACCTGCAGACACAATGCACGAGGCTTTCTTGAGAAACCAAACTGAACATCACTCCTCCGAAGACAAGTGTTACATAAGGACATAAGGAGAGGTACGTGCTCAGGGAGGCATGCTACGCCTTGAGTCATACGCCTGGGCCCACCTTAAAGCTTTTGCAAGTCCCCGTGGTATGCACCCAGCATAGCTGCTCGCAGTGAGGGAGGGAACGGATGGGTACGTTAGCAGGGAAGGTAGGAGGGAAGATAAGAGGGGGGTAATGTTCTGAGATGTAAACTTCATCTTAAAGCACTTTATCAGCAAAGCTCACTGCTGCTCTTTAACAGCAGCATTGCAATAGCAGGGCAACCCAGGAATTTGCTGACAAAATAAGGACTTAAAACCAGGCCCCCAAGAGATCACGCTGGCATTTTAGCGCTGCAGCCTTGTGCTAAGCTTCAGCAAAACGGCAGAGGATAATGCTGTGCACTGCAGACTCTCTGGGTTCCAGCACGACTGCTCACGGTGAAAAGCACTGTTCAGACTAAGGAGTACAGAATCCGGCCCATCTGGTATGTCTAACCAGATAAAGTAGGAGTGAGCTATACTTTCTAGCTAGCGAGGCTCTTTTCTAAAGCACATTCGCAGAGGTGCCAACGAGCACAAAGCTCTCTTAAAGCACAGTTTTCCAAAGGAAGAGCACACGGAAGAGTCTTCTCTGCAAGAGATAATGGGCTGTGATCTTCAAAGGGGTAATACGTAGATATTTTTATATTTCATTTTCTACTGAAAAACTGCCATCCCTCTTTGCAATGCAGCTATTCTTGAATGTTAATGAATTATTTGAGTGATAACCAGCAGCTATATTTGTTGAGAAACCAGCACATTTAAGCGATAAGATTTTATTTTAATATTTATGAATTTTAAGTTTCATAGAAACATAAAAACATGATAAATATCAGTGAAAGCATTTTCCAACTGCTGAAACTGAGATTAGGATAATGTTTTGGATTGTGATTTATTCATTACATTTCAAAGGAAAGGAAAACAAAAAGTCTAAGCAGCTCTCCCTACTCAGACTCACTGCAGTAATGAATTAAGATTTATCAGAAACTTTCCCAAGTTCAGAATCACCACCATCTTATTTTCTAAAATTTCATTTCTTTTCTATTTTCCACTGATCATCTATGCAGCAGAATTTCAAGTGGATGTGTACCAAAAGCCGGATTTATTGGGCTAGTTAAACACCGAAGGCAGTGGGTTGTGAAGGACCTATAATCTAAATTTTCACAACACTTCCTTACTGTCTTTTATTAAATAATCCAATAAAATGCCTATATTACTCCAAAGGATTTTTAAAAAATTTTCAGGGGATCCACTGAAATGATCATAACTTTCATTACATTACAGGAAAGCTTTTGCAATTTGAGAAGGTGCAAAGATAGTTTAGCTGCTGCAGTTAGCTCTCTGTCTGTATTATGCTTCCTCCAGTGGCATATCCAGCTTAACGGGTCACCACCTGTCTGTTTCCCAGCCTCTCCAAACACGTGTATTAAATGCACTGGTTAAAACAAACAAAAAAAAATCCACTTTCAGTTGCATTCTTATTCTGTCTTTTTTTTTAGAAGTGGCTTATGAGCAACAGTGTGCAAATATATCATTCCACGTAGGGCTGGTGGGCATTCCACCTCTTACAGCAGCAGAATACTCATGCTTCCCAAAAGCCAGTGTATTACATTTATGGAAAAGACAGATAATGGAATCAACATTCGACTGCATTGTCTTCAAAGCAGCCAGAAAAAGCATGAATTTGGCAGTGCAATTCTTCTGATCATGACACTCTGATTGGCGTCTTTTGAGGGAGGCCATGGAGCCACTTTCCAGACCAGACTCACTGCCCACGTGCAGAAGGAGCAGAGGTGCCCTTGGTGACTCATTGGGTGCCTGCCTGAGCAGAGCCAGTGGTTAAACACCCTCAACATGCCCCATGGTCGTAAATGGCCTGTATGTGGGCTGCAAAAGAGATAAATATGTGTTCACAGGTTCATGAAGACTTGCTGTAATAGCCGTTTATCAGTTTTTAAACTTAAGCTAACTGGTATAACCTTAATCCAAGGAATATGTGAGCAATAATTCATGCTTCTCTGATGAGATTTTCCCAATGTTTTATTTAGAGTTCAGTTTCCTAAATAAATCTACATATGGTTTTGACGAGATCAATTTCAAATCTGATGAGGCAACTTCAGACATCAGCATTACTTTACAAGAATTTACTGAATATAAATTATTAATGCTAATAAAAATGCTTAGTGTTTCTACAGCACCTTCATTGCTAGAAATATTGTGGTTTCGTTATATAAGGAACTTAATTTTTTTAAACAAAAAGTAATTGTCTTTAATAATTTATTTTAGACAGCTTATTATATAGCTGCTTTCTTAAACTTCTGGCATCTGAGCATCCATTATGCAATCCCAGCACATCCTGCTAATTAGAGCTGGCTAGTGTTGACAGCAAAATTAATAAAAATGAGTAAAAGTGCTAAGCCTTCTTCTTCATTTAAATCTATAATCAGGGGAAAACCAAAATGCCAGTTCAATAGCACCCACAAAGGATTACAGTTTGAATATTTGCTTTTCCAAATAGTCTTTTCTTTATACTAAACATTAACTTGCAGGAAAAAAAAATGCAGCAGTGAATAAACATAGAAAAAAGCTTTTCAGAATGAAAACCTAGTACTTATCCAATGAATAACCTTCACCTAGGCAAGAGAAACACAGTATGTCTGAGGAAAGGAGGAGGAAAAGGGGGAATGATTAAATGATTTAGATCACAGTAATCTATAATCTGGTTTCCATTCAGTTCCACTTGCACAGGCTACAATCCTTCTTATTGCCATAGCTCAACAAAGACTATTCTTCTCTGAAAAATAAATGTAATTATGCTTTTAAAGTATTTTTTATGTGGAGAAGTACTGGGTTACTTGTAGCTGGGCAAGCTTTCACAATTGTTATATGGTTCAGTAGGACTGCCAGTTAAAGGCCCTGAATTGGTAGGTTAAAAGAAAATCTAATTTCTTGTTTAAATATTATGGAACATATAAATATTTATATTTTACTGCTACACCTAATATAACAATACTGAATAGCTAGTCCAATTATGTTTAATTTCAAAGAAAACTAACTGTTAAGAATAGTGGGTTTGTTAGTGTTACAGCATCTCTTGGAAGAGAAATCTAATAATATACTATTTCCTCACAGACATTCCTAAAAATCCTGAAGGAATCTCCTAGTGCTTTGTCAGACTTTTCTGTCCTCTCCTCTCCCTCTTCCTACCACACTGTTACTGCCTGAAGGTTCTGGGTTTCCCTTGGTAATACAGAAACAGTAGCGTCCATAGAGCAAATTCTGCATGGATAGTTGGTTTGAAAAGACAAATTTTAGCCAAAGTGACATTGTAAAGTGAAAGTCCCTAATGGGAGAAGAAACTTTGTTGACTTTCATAAGTGCATTACAAAAAAAAGAAGTAAGCTTGTTGCTTTCTGCCATCTGACTCAAACGTTGGCAGATGAACCCCCCACCCAAAGCCTGGCTCTCAGAGCCCAATGAATAAAAGCCAGCCTATTTCCTTCTTTAATTCCTGTTTGCTTCCATGGCCATGCACGAATCTCTGCTGTCCCAGGAGTCGCTGGAGCATGTAAGCTGAGCTTCAACCAGCTGGAACCTCCTGCTTCAGCTGATGTTTTAGTTAAGTGCTCTGTTCACTGCAGCTGAGGCAGCTTTCTCCTGCCCATATGGAGGGAAATAACATCTACATATGGGATATAGTATATGTGGAACATTTGTTGATGCAAGATATAATTTATGATGGCATTTAACTCTCTTTGGTGTTGATTTGTCAAGGCTGGAGGCCAGGCATTTTCAGAAAAGGATCCCAAGTCAGGGAACGCATTTCTTGTTTCGGTTCATAGAAACCCAAATTTGACAACTTCCGTGTCATGCTGGTAGACCTTGTTTTCCTGTCTCCACGAAGAGGCAGGTGCAGATGAAGAAAGATGTCTGGGTCTTGTGAGTGTGGTTTTGTAAGTTTATGTCCTTATTTCACACTTGTTGCATGGCTATTTCTGCAAGAGCTCTGTTGCCTGCCAGTTTAATGGCACTTTGAATAGTAATATGGAAGCAGCCTGTTGAAGAGGAGATATGCCTTCACCTTGCCAATTGCCTTGTTCTTGTCTGGTTTTCTTGCTTTACTATAGAGCTAAAACAGAGCATTCCTATTGGCTTTCCTAAGGTCAGATTTGGTGACTCCAAACCATTTTGAGGATGTCTTGGTGACCCTGTACACCTGCTCACTCAGTCCCAAAAGCAACTCAATTACAAGACAGCCATGCAGCTGGCCCATTACTATGCTCCTGCTTACAGCTTCTGAAAGACTAAGCAGCTACAGTCCAAGATGCTTACTGAAATCAGTGCAGTTCATTCTACTAATGTAAATAAATTTTGGATCATGCCAGATTTTCGATCAAAGGATTTCTTTAGTTGTAACAGAAAGGGCTGTGAATGTGGGATGGAAAGGTTTCAGATTTCGTCTTTTAAATCAGCTTAAATAATGTTAAGTGTTGCAGACGATGACAGCATTTGGAAAGAGTTCCAATAATGAATATCTTGCAACCCTTGCAGACACCTTCTTGACCCCTCAGGAAAGATTGCTGTCATTAAAGCTAACCAGAGTGTGCTGTGATTCTCCACTGCACCTCCATCCTGGATCAAGGCCATGGTGCATACCCTGCTGGAAATCACTACTGAACATCTCAGCATCCATGCTCCCTGTGTCTCGCACAGGGTAAATCACAAGACTATAGGATGTCTTCTGCAGTACTACTATTGTTATGGGCACAAAGGAGGAAACATAAAGAATCAAATACAAGTCACATTGCAATCACTTGCTCAATACAAGGAACATATGCTTCCAGGGTTTTAAACTCACCACCAATTTTGGTGAAAAACTTACAAGCAGCATTACTTGCCTGAGGATAGGTCTGAAAAAATACTGCATATTGAGTTTCCAGCTATGTTCTGGAAAGACAGAAATAAAATATAATGCAGTCTGGGGCACAAAGATGTTATGACAATGGAGATGGGCAAAGTGAGCAACAAGAATGTTTTAGAAGGTTTACGTGCCTTTTGCTGAAAAATTACAGATGGTATACAGTGTATACTGTCTCTGTATATGACATCCAAGCACAGTCATGATAACTGTCAGTACTGGCTGATTTGAAAGTCACAAACAACGGAGGATAAAACTTGACTAAATAAAAGGGATGAAACATAAGATAAATCCTGTTGTGGGATCTTTGATACTTCAAAATTGCTAAAGGGAACTTGATGGAAACCCTATGTCTGGAACATTGCTATCCACAGAGTAGAAATGAACAGAAAAATATTAACATTAGGGAACAAACTTCAGAGGCAGAAGGACTAGCTACATGGGATGTTCTTTCTGTTCTTCAGGCCTCGGAGCTCTTCCAGTTGCTGAGACTGTGTCGCAGTGTCTCATGAGATCATTTTGAGGCTTTAAAGCATAGCCCTGCTGGCTCCTGGAGTTCATTCCCCTGGCAACACTGCAGAGTACAACTCCACTCCTAGTTTCCTTACACCAACACAAGACGTTCCTGCCTTTCCCTCCTCTGTCTTCTCACACCTTATTACTCCTTCAGTGGCACTGATTCAACTGTTTTTTCACTAAACTCACCTTGTGAAACCTTTTGGGTTGAATAATAAACATGTGCTGCTTCTTCTTCTTTTTCCTTTTTTTTTTTTTTTTTTTTTTTTTTTTTTTTTTTTGAACTATGAACTTTTCACTGATCTGCTGAACCAGTAAGCTGAAGGGGTAATAAAGCACAATCTACGTGGGGAGAGGAAGGGATAGTAGTGGCTGGAGACGGTGAAGAATGGGACCTCCAACCTGCATTACCATTGGAAACACTGTCATGTGCAGCAGCACATAAATATTCACTGTGGAAACACATTTTATCTTTCAAGTACATCCTTCTCTTAATAAAATAGATGAGAGGAATATATTCATTTTGTTTTTGAGCAGCCTGAGCATGCAGATGGCACAAGAGAAGCTGCAGGCACCTGTCAGATGAAACACTGGGTGGGACCGAGACAGCCCCTGAGCTGTTCAACGCTGCAGAGAGATATTCCTGCCTGCTTTCTTGAGCTTGTTCCAGCTACTTCAGTGATAAAGAAAATCATTAAAATACATGAGTTTTAAGTACAATCAGTCCTTTCATATTGTTTAGAGGTCAGCTCCCTGTTTCAGAATTTGTAATTCCTATGCAGTCAAAATTCAGTGCAGAGAGAAGGTGGAGGCATAACTGCTAGATTACAAGTGAATCTTAAGAAAAATTCTGCTATTTACAGAATATTTAATCTACAGAGTAACAGAAATGAAGCAACTGGGATAAACTAATTGATACAGTACAATACTATAAGCTGAATCACTAAGGGATAGACCATCTAATCAGTTATTTGCATTACTTAAACCACATATTTGTATTATGAGAGATGTGATGTTATATCATGAAAGATGGCCAGACCATATTATGTGCTGTATGGCCACTGAACAAAGAGACAATCCTGAGTTTACAGTAGAAGAATAAATCAATGGTTGGATAGAGATAGTTTAGGGATAGAGGGAAAGAAAGAAATGGAACCTCTGTTCAGGCTGTAGTCTCTGCCTATCTAGTTTACTTAACCTTCTGGTTTTGTTTTTTGTTTTTTGTTTTTTTCTTGTACAACAAAAGGTATTTTTAAGGTGAGACTTAAAGGAGGATTAATAAGATATCCCAATAATGGTTACAGCAGAATCATCAGAAGGCAATCTTACTCAATTAGGTCAATTAGACCTCCTCTATAAAATGAGAAATTGCTCTGCCTTCTCCCTTTTGTTGGTTACTACAGAAGACAGGATAGTAGTCAAGGGAGATCTTTGGTCTTTCCTGTTATGGTCATTCTCTTGCCTGTATGTTCTTAGAGATGCATGGATTAAGGACGCTAAAGTATTCCTTTCCCATAACAGCATCTTTTATAACAGTTTTTATCCACTACCCCTAAATTTGGCCTTGAGAATGAAGTTAGAGAAATGTATTAATTTTCTTTGCTGCTCTTATGCCTCTGGTATCATGACAATATTCCCTAAAGAAAACCTCACATGCTGTGTCCAACACAGTTGCTTCATAAAGTCCTTTGAACAGCCTGCAAAGCGAGTGCAAAGGAAGATGAATGCTCACATTTTTTAAAAGAACTGTTGGCAAAAAACAATTGTTAGGTTCACAGTTGGTTATCATAAGTAATTAACTTAGTGGACTATTATCCAGTCAAAAGGAAGTATTGTAAACAGAGTCCTAATATTTTTCCTCGACGTACCACTCTGATACTTACTACATGGGAACACAGGTCTCATCTTAGACGACAATTTATGTTGGTCTTTTTTATGTGAAGCTGAGACTCTGAATTAATTTTGTTAGGAAAACCACCTCCTTTCATTCTTCCACAGTTGAAAATAAATCAAATACATAAATAAAATGCTTAAATCTCTTTTTTCTTTCAAAGTATTTTCAGAATAACTGCCATATTCCATATTATCTTGCAAATATTGTCCTTCCTGTTTTGAAGGATTCCTAGGTTGTTTTCTGCTCCTGTAGTCTATATGAGTGCTTTCCTACCTATATATTTTTTTAATCTGTTCAGTAATTCACCAAGTCTTTTGCTTGCTGAGAAGAGTTTTGTATAACTTAAAAAACACTAATTATTTACTTTCTTCTCTCCCTCATGTCCAGGAACTTTATCTTTTTGCCTGTATGTGTATTTAACATGTTGACTCTGTACATAATCCAGAGATTATTATATTCCCAGTGCCACCATCCAGTCATCCTGCTACTACTCAAACAAATTTGTTCCAATCAGCATAATTTCTATTTTGTGAATAATTCTTTTTAATTAAACAAAACATAATTTCTAATTAGCATTCTACTTTTAAAGTTACTTTGCCCTTTGTGCCACTGAGTTTTGCTCTTTCCTTTTATAATCCATTTTTCAGGTGATTGCAAACTGAAGATTTTGGATGTTTTGAGTTTCCCAAAATTTAGGATCCAAGATTTTAGATGAGGCACTGATATATCTCCCCATGTTTCAAAGAGGTTTCTTACAGATTTATAAAGATATTTCTAATTCATTTAATTTTTTAGATTTTTAAGGATAAACTTTGTTTAGTTTTGCAATTAATAGCTTTTCACCATTCTTGTTTCTTATTGATTCTTCTTGGATACTAATTTCCTTCTCTCTTTTCACACATGGAAATTGAACATTGGGTTCTACAGTTTATTCTTTTTATGAAGTGTTAGAAGAAAAAAGTGGCTGAGTATTTCAGCAATTCTTCTCTCTTTTTTTAAACCAATTGTCATTACCATCTCTAGGAGTGTTTTCAGTTTTTAATAACACCCAGTTTTGTTTTTTAACCAACTTTATTTTCAGTTTGAAGATTTATCTTTTTCTTTCATGCTGCTAAATTTATTCTGCCATCCTCCTAGGACCAATGTCCATCTACTTTTATTCAAACTATTTTATTTCCATATAGCTCTTTATTCTTTATACAAAGGCAGCATGTTGCATTGCCATTGTAGCTGAGTTGCATAATCCTGGAGTGTTTGTTTTGTCACGAAGCGACTATTTATTTGTGCTTTCCTTTCACTACTTTTAACTTTCATCCAAAAAGCACCTTCTTCCAAAATATTCCAAAACATGTATGATGATACAGTAACAATGTGCTGAAAAGGAACATAGATGCTCATGAACTTGTATCTGGGGATCATGACTTTGGGTCACAACCGTGCATTACATTACCAAAAAAATATTAGATTTGGAAATATTCTGGATCAAATCTAAGCTGCCTTTTTCTTGTTATGACAAATCTCCCTTTCCTCTTCTAACATAAGTGTTTTTTCTTGGCAGGTTTCTCTATTATTGGTACTAGGGATGCTGCAATGTAGAGGGGGAGTTGTGTAGCTTCTTATGACCCAGAGCAGATACTGTACCGCAAAGGACTAACACAGGGATAACATCTCCTTTGCTCCTAGTGCTCTCCTTGGAAATGTGCCTACTTAATACAACCACAGACTTGAGAATGCTTTTTACAACTTTAATGTACAGTGGAGTCAAATTTCTTCTCTAGTAATACAGCTGGCTTACTATTCCATCTATCTCACCCTGATGCATATCATGTTAAAAGTACAATAGGAATTACTGTAACAGATTTAGGAGGGTTATTTTTCTCCTTAAAATGTCTACTGAGGATCACTTACACTCCCCAATATTGCTTTGGGTAAGAAATTGCCTCTCAAACTCCTCTTTTGAGTTGCCATCCAAAGTTTCAAGTGTGTACACACTGGATACTAGCATTCAGAGCAGGTGAGAGGCCAAATATAAGCAATGTGACTAAGACAAAAAATTGCTCTTCTAAATAGGGATTTTGGCCACATGCCTTGTTCTACAACCTCACACATTCCCTTACATTGAATATATGTCCTTCTTTCCAGCCAAGTCCCATACAGAGCATGGAAGCAAACAGGCAAAACCAACTGAAGATGGAGAGGTCAAGTAAAAGTTAGTCAATTCATAGTGCCCCCAAACAAAACAAAAATCAATTAGAACAGAAAATACAGCACAGAAAGCAGCATTTTAAGGGAAATTAATAATTCATTTTCAGTCAAAAGTCTGTGTATATCAAGACATTTGAAAGTCAGTATGGAAAACATCTCCTACTGTAAATTATAAATGGCCAGAAAACAGATTTCTGAGTCTCCTTGTTTTATGTCAAGACACTTACTTTAAAATGTTTATGGAATATGCAAGCCCATTTCTGATCTCATGCATTTGATAATTTTAATTCCTTTAGTTCATCTGGCATATCAACAAAGGCTAAGAAATGTACAGTAGTGCAAAAGAAAATCCAGGCATTTTTTGAGACTTTGATCAGAGCATCACCTAATGCCTTAATTGCCCAGATAATTTCCTGAATTCATATGGATTGGAAAACTAGTGTGAAAAAATCTTTCTTACTCTAGGAACTGACATAAAAATAATATATTGTTGCTAAGATTAAGTCTTAAAGAGATTTGTCTAGAGACAGTTTTGTACAATTAGTAAAATGATGAATTATTAAGTCTAATGCAAACCTTTATTTTAAAAGACTTAAAAATATCCTCATGAAGCTTAGCAGAAATTTTAGCTGGCTGCATAGTTTCTGAAGTAAATGGCAACATTGCTGATGTACCAAAAGTGGCTGCTGGATCATTACTGTTTCTCCTTTGCTGAAATGGAATCATTATGAAAAAAAATCAACACAACTCCCCAGTCGTAAAATTTGCTTTCAACCATCTTATATTTTGAACTCCAACTAAACATAATTCATATGCACTCCTCTACAATGCAGTAAAATTTTTCAGACCTTATTCCCTATGTATGTCACACCCTAATCTTATACTGTACACAGATACACACACAACACAGCATGTTACCTTGCACGTAAGGTATGCAAGTCCCAGAAACAACAAATTTGTCAGAAGAGAATCAGGAGGAGCTTTCTAGAAGAAAAACTAAATAGACCCAGTGCGTACTAACTGGAAAACAAAATGAACAACACCAAACGCAAGCATGCAGCTATGACATGATAGTACATATATTACAGATCCCTGTGCTGCTCCCATTTATCTGCTCCACACTGAAGACAAGGACTACAAATTACCAATCCTGTATACAGCTGCAGCAGAAGCGGGGAGAGATGCATTCATGTCCCATTCCTAAATTAAATCTTGCACATAAGACAAAGGCTACTCAGATTAAGGAGAACAACTGATGTTCCCAGGATTGAAAGGTGCTTCCTGTATTTTAAAGCCAGCAATGGAAATTACATAACTCTTCCCCAAAACCCTTCTGTCCCAAACCTTCCAATTTCTTAGCTTCTTGTCTTGACTGGTACAAGGGATCAGCATCCCAAGGTACTCTTTTGTCAAGAACAGTCTCCATCTATTTAACTAAATAAAAAAGTATGCCCAACATCTACCAGACCTTGTACAGCCTTTACAAGATTTTGTTTTATGTTTTGCTTCCTGTTTGTGGGTATTGCCACAAGGTGTTCTTCAGTCCACTGTAGCTGTGCTTTTTTTCCCTATGGGCAGTAGCTTTCATGGCAGGGTGATTTTGTCTCAGTTTGAAGATGCCAGATAGTGAGCAGAAGGCAATTATATATTCAAGCCATAGTACTCTGTTGCCTGTAACTCTTTAACTCCTACTTTCAACAGAGCTACCTTGCTATATCTACTTTTTAAAAAATCTTTAGTCTGTTTAAAAATGTTTCCTGTAAATCCCTCAACCCATGTAATTGGGTTTTCATAGCGCAAAGACAGCTGAGTATGCAAACCACTTGCTAGCACAAACACAAGGCAGCAATGAAAAGCTTTTGCACATCTACGGGAGAACAATAAACGACATCTTGCATTTCTTTCCAGTTATCACTGATGTTCATAAGGCTCTGAAAGTTTTGAGAGGAGGTAGCTGGATTAGGAGCTGGACTCCTTAGGGAATTAATAACGAGCTCTAATGCTTTTTGCTTCTAAATTGCTCCTGCTGACTTAAAGTCTTATTATCATCTTGACAGTAGAGTGAACAGGCCCACCTCCAGCCTCCCGTCATCACTTGCCTGTTTCTGCAGTGTCATGGAGACTGGTGAGTCAGTGAAACATCCCCTTTGTAGGGCTCTTCTGCCTCAGGGCACCGCTCTCGCTACCCAAATAGAAGGTACCTCCACCCGGTTATTACATCTTGCTGCTGGGATGCACCCACCGCTTGCACTAGGTGAGCTGTCGTTCGACTTTGACTGGTCAGATGTTCCCTGTGAGGTGGGGTAACCTCCTGCTGCTGATATTAATTGAGTGCTTGTACAGTTCAATTACCTGAACTGGAGATTGATTTCATAAGTCACATGGAGATTTTTAAAAGCAGAATCACAATTATAAGGTTCAGAATTGTTAAAAAACAAAGTGGTTTTCATTTGATAAAAACTGCCCTTTGCAGAATAAAAAACCCTCCTTGGTCATACCAATTTCCCTGTTCCTTCCTGGTAAGCAAATAGATCCTGAGACAACAGTAAAACAAAATGTCTGTTCAGGCAACCAGCACAACGCCCCTGAGAAAGGCCTATTTCCCCAAAGAGTCAGTTCATGAGTTAAACCATTTACCCCATTTCTGCTGGACATAACTGCAGTACTGGCCGGTGCGGCAAGATAACGCTTGAAAACCTGATCTCAGGTGGGTAAGGGGGTGAAGCCACCCTGCAGCAGAAGGAAGGGTGGTATCAGCTGTACTCCTGGTGATGGGAGAGGATGGAGGCTCTGCAAGAGGGCAGGCGTCTCTTCTCCCTGTGTCCCACAACCACACCACAGCTGGAAAGGCAAATGCTTTCATCAAACAGCTCCTGGTCTGAAAATTGATTTGATTATGGCATTATGCTTCACAAGGAGAGTGCAATCTGCACTGTGTTAATCAGTGGCAAAGGACCCTGGTTTTGAAAAAAGCAGAAGAAAATTCAGAGGGTTGAGATAGTTAAGCAGCGACAGTCTTGGTTGTTGATGAGGAAAATCTGGTTCCCCCCGAAGGAGAATCAAGCCACATATTACCTCTCCAAAATGATTACCGCATTTGTGAGAGCTTCCGAACAATGAAATAAGCATCAGCGGAGGCTGGGTAATGAGATGCAGCATTGCTGCACTACAGGGCCACAATGGAAGAAAAGAGAGTGAGCAACAGGGCAGAGCTAATAGGGATCTAGAAAAAGCAATGAGCCCAGTCATTAAAACTGCCATGAAACCTGATTTGAACACCCTCATTTGTTTGCTGCCTTCTCCTCATAGTCTATTTTTTTCTTATGTCTATCCTCTGTTCTCTATGCTGTAAAAAAGCAAAAAATGAACAGTACAGAATTTTCAATGTTGAAGCCAGATTTGTGGCCCAGAACAGAAGAAAGTCCACTCCAGAAAAGCAGTGACTAATAACACTTGAGACGTGTTGTCTCAACATATGTGACGGATGCCAATCAGTAGGACTCCAACTGAGCCTCAGCTACACATTTAAGACCACAAAAGTTCTGGAGTAGGGCTGAAGATAATAACATCTTGTCACAGAGGCAGTCCCCAGGGCAGAGCAGGGATCAGTCTGCACCTGCTAGGCTCACAAGCGAAATGTGCCCCCAAGCACATGCCATGTGGATCATACAATTTGAATAGAAGTCAAATGCTCAGTTGCCAAGCAATTTGAACAAAAGGCATGCTTATCATACAAGTTTAAAATTTTATTTAAGAGCTATTAATTTTTCAGTACATAGTGGGTGCAACAACTTGTGACTCATTACTACTTTTCCCATGGCTGCTGCGTGTTGCCCTGGCTTTGCTCGTCCTTCCTTTGCCAATAGCAGTCTGTCAAGGTGCTAGGCTGTGAGAACGCAGTGGCTGGGAATGGCACTAAATCATTTGTTTATAAAGTGCTGAGCCAAATTCTGGTTCAACAGGCAGCAGGGCATTTAAATGATGCCACTGAACAGTAGTAATGGTAAGTGGGCAAAGCACTTAGGAAACTTCGTCAGTACTGGAGAGGTTTCTTATTAAAGAAGGGGCAGATCCTCCAGATGGAGGAGATGGCAAGGGCAGCTACTGTCTGTTAAATTCAAATTCAGCTTGAATTAAATTGGCTTTTAGTAGACCTTTGAGGTGGTATATGCAGAAAAGCAACTAATGTCACTCTTAATGTCAGGGAGCCTGTCACGTGCTGGGGACCACAGACCTTGGGCACAAAGAGAAGAATCCTGGAACTGGTAGTTCAACCGGTCCATCCTCCTGCCAGAGCAGGTCTGCTTTGTCTGAACTGCTCTCAAGTTGATGCATTCAGAAGAGGTTTGTGTGGCATTAAGAATCCCTTTGGAAACAGATGCAGTCCGTTGGGATACATCTTAACAGAAGAATCAGTAGAGCAGGGGAAGGGAGTTTACCTGCAAGACAGCTGGCAAATGCTCTATCACTGGTTAGGAGAGAGCAGGAACTGCTGAGCTCAGCTCCATCGATATTATAATTGGGTATCGTCCTGGGATGGAGGGGCTTGGTTGAAAGTAATATAATCACTTTTACTATAGACTGATTCATAAAAGCTGTGCCAAAAGTGTACTCCTCATGCTAAGAAAAGCTTTGAATTTTGGGGACAAAATTCTCTCAGTTGGGGATGGAACATAAATTAAGAAAAAAACACTCCTCTTTTTCCACTGTTAGGCTTGATCCTGAAACTGTTGAAGCCACTCAAACTGTGAGCTCTGCAGGAACAGATTACCCTGAGTAGAGAGCAATGGTATGGGAACTGGGAGGCCTAAGTTCTGACTCCCGCAAGTAACAGCGACATCCCTAATTTCCAGTTTCTCTCAGAGGATTTTTCAGGGCCAATTTTTTGCAACCAGCATTTTCTGAAAAAACTGTTCCAGTGAAAAGTTATCAACCAGTTTCTACTTTCTCATTAGATGTAATAATAAAAAAGCAAAGCAAACCCCTCTTAGAGCGCTGTGGGGAAAAACAAACAAATTAAGAATAATGGAGAATTTGAACTAGCTAGACATAAGGATAGAGAGAGTAAACAGAAGCAATACATCAAAGAAGCTACTTGAAAATATAACACAAGACTGCTTATTTATACAAAAAATTGTAAAGGATGACTAGGGAGAAAACAATTCTTGTTTGGAATATGATATAGAACAGAGGTCATGATTTGAAATCAAGAAATAAGATTAGACATGAATAAAGCACCTTCCCTAAAAGTTTTGGTCAGGTACTTACCAATAGGTTTAAAAGATTGAAATGAGTCCAACACAAAGAGAACAAAAATAGTAAACTTTAGAAGTAAAGAGAGGAAATATAAAATGGAACCTGAGCAGAATTAAAACAAGAAAAACCCCAAATGCAGCAGTGCGGGCCACTGAGCAACCAAATGAATTTAACGTCAAACCAGTGCTTTGGATGCCCAGGGAACAGGCAGACCTGAGCAGGACTGCTCAGGGCCACCACCGTTCTCTGTCAGGCATCTCTGCTGGGCTAGGCTCAGAACTGAACCAAGGTGTTTCGGGTCAGTGCTGTCAAATTCTTGGCATTTCTGCTATTTCTTTTGCATTCCACTCTCAATTAAAGACAGGAGAATCAAGCCTAATTTAAAAATACTGAATTAACAGCAGCTTTATCTCAAGGATGAGCAGAGAAGAGCTGTATTATTTATAAAAGATCCATTCAAGAACTCAGATGATCTGTTCCTGAGATAAAAATCCTCCAGGTTTAAATAACAAAGGATATCAAGGCCAATGCAATAAACGCTATACTAAAGACATACTAAAAAACCCAATCCTTTTATAATTCACTATAAAAATCAAGATACAATATAAAGAGGAAGGAAATGAAAACTAGAGAGGGAAGAGGAAGAAAATAAAGGCAAGACCAGCCATATGGCATCTAGAAACAAAGTTCTTATAAAATGTGATACTGATCTCATCTTGATAAGCAGTAATAAATTCATTTTCAAAGTAATCCACAAGCTAATATTGATAGAAAAAAAATTCCGAGGTAATTTATAGAATGTCAATTCAAGTATGCTCTGACATTTAAATTGTTTCATAAAATTATGAAACCATAGCTGCTAGAAAAATTCTCTTATAATCAAGTAAAATCCGCTGTAGCAGCCACAACTCAAACATTAACAAATGTTCGTAAAAGCATGAGAAACAGACAGCGAATTAGTCAGCTTCTGGTCAATAAGTAAAACAATTATTCTATACTCATTGCTCACTTTGGCTGAAAGGAATCATACTGGCAAAATTAATTGGATTTTGTAAAGTACCAGTGGTGGAAAAAGATCAAAGTGTTCTTTAGAGTAAAAGTTATTTTTTAGGTCATGATTTTGTGATTGCATCTTAAATGTTAAGCACTCTAAGAAGCAATTGTTTTAAAAGAACAATAGGTCAGTGACTTAACTGAAACTCAAAAACAGCAAAATTAAATTAGTGACAGAGGGGGACATAAAGAAAACAGAGACATAAAGAAATAATGTGAGATAAAAATAACCAAAGAAGGCTGCTTTTTGGCCAAGCCTAGTCTTTTTCTTATTTATTTATTTTCTCTCCAAGCGACAAATATTGATTTAAATCTCAAATTCAGAACTGGAATCAGAAACAATGCTATTATTCTGTTATTAGGAAAAGATAATGGAGATGTCATACAAACCCAACTAAATAGTCCAGCTGCCGCCACCAGGATGACTCATGAAAGTCAGTGTCTGTAGAAAAAGGACCCTATGGCTATATCTAGCTTGGATATTGGTCCAGGGACCGTTTTATGGCTTTTAGACCAACTGATATATGTCCATAAGGCTAAAATATGCTGGCCATAATTAAAATGACACTTGTCAATAGCATTTGTCTTGGGCTAATGCCTGAACTATGGCTGAGGCTTGTTTGCAAAGGTAACACTTGGCCCAAGCCAAAAACTGTGGACCATAATATCAATTTAACACTTAAAATACCTCTGTGTACTTCATTAGTACAGATATAGTTAGGACTATACCTATACAGAATTACCTCTCTGTAGTGTTAATGACAAAAAGTGTTTGAAATCTGCTTGGATAGTCTGCAAACTGGCAGTGAGAAAATATGTTTTTATTGCTTAAGACATACAGGGAACTGGGTCTTTATTAGAGGCCTCACTCTCAGATTTAAAGTGGTGCCTTACTGCAACATTACAAGGCAGGACTTTGCTTGCTGAAACTGCATTGAACCTATAAAGACATCAGAGGAACCAAACGTTGTAATTCTTACCATGATCCACGGTCATGTGGAGCCTGATCCTGCAAGGCTCTAAGTGCCTATCGGCATATGGCTTCACATCTTAAGCATTTAAAATCAGAACTTGAGCTCACAGCTGATCCTTTCCAGCAAAACCCTCCAGCTGTCAGAAGGTCACAGTTTTGCTTGAGAAAGGAAGCTCTTGAAATGCTTCTAGAAGCAACCCTTGCCATGATTAAGTGCAGATCTGAAGCTAACAAAAGCTACTCCTTTTATGCTGTCTTACCTAGAAGACATTAATTAGAGATAAAAAGACACTTTTCTAGAGTGTGGAAAACAGCAACAAAGATCCTCATTTAATGCTAATTATATTAATTGTCAGAATGATTTACATGTTGTCTTACATGTTGTTGTGCTTTGTCTCTGCTTGGTCTTAATTCATGCTGATTTCACAACGACATGCTCTTTCTTTGATCATGTATGTTGGTATAAAAACACACAAGCACATACTTATTATGTAGTCATGTGTATACACACACAATTATTGGAAGCTCTGCAAGGGAAAAGAAAATCACGGTTGTAGACTTCATTTGCTGTCTCAGAAATTCATTGAACAAAGAAGGGGGAGAATACTTTTAAAATTAGCTAACAGATTCCTCTAATTTTTATCTCTACAGCTCTTTGTGATGTTTGCCATATTCGTGAGGACATTCAGAGGCACAGACAACAGACCGCTTTCCAGAGGCTGACCACTGTCACAATTCTCCTATATGCAGCCTGTGATCTACCTGGCAGACTTGTGCAAAAAATACAATGATACCAGCCCCTTCTGGCCAAAATATTCTGCCATAAAGTGGTGAAATCTAATGATCTAATGATAAAGTAAAATGCGTTCTTTAACAAAAGAATTCTCATGAGGCACAGAGGATTTGATGTGTGCAGTGCAGAACTGTGCAGAACTGTAACCATTTTTCAGCAGGTTATTTATTATGCCTCCTTAGCTTACTCTTGCAGCATAAATTGAGACGCATGCTGGAGACCAGAGGTACAGCGAGGTGTCCTTTTTGCACTAACCAATGCAATATACTAATTAAATCACAATAACCAAATCTAACTGGTTTGGAGAAACCTGTTCAGAAATCTGAATAACATTAAGAGAACCCATACTTTGGTTGACAGGTATGCCCATCATTATGGATGAAGTTATACAATCTCACAGTGTGTCAGGCTGAATTATATCTTTTCAGCAGTGTTTTCAGTTGTCAAAACAACCTGTAGGAAGGTTTTTTTTGTTTTGCTTTCCCTAAGCTTCTAAATCCATTTCTCTGGAATCACTGAAAAATCCTCTTAGGAGTTTTATCTTAGTTAAAGGTCTCCACTAGTCAGACTAAAATTTGAAGGGAAAAATATAAAATAACAATTTGAAACATGCTCAACCTGAAAATCTTTGTGCTTTTGAATGGTAAAAACAAAAAGATCCTCAAGGAAAATAAGCCTATTTGTGAAACTGAATGATTCAGAATAAAGTCATTCATTTCATTATTTTCAACCAAAATCTAAATAAAATCAATTTTATTTCTGTATTTTCCTTTTTCTTTTTTTGTTCAAGTGTTCATGAACACATCATCTTTTTCATTTACTTTTCATTATCACCCTATTGTTACAAGCTGCTTTTTTATTCATTTGGACAAAAATAATTGAAATATAGTACAAGTAACGGATAAAGCAATTTCCTGCAGAGCTCTTGTATACATACTTTGAGATATGGGAAGTAACAGTTTTGTATTTTCTTATCAGGCTCCTGCTGATTACTAATGCTGTAGGCCTTGCTATTGTATAATATGATGAGTAGAAAGACTAGTTTTGAACTTTACTCAGTATTGTTTGTTGTGCTTTAAAAATTTGCAGTCAGGAGAGAAATAAGTGTGAATGTATTTACTACGTTATAAATAATTTTAGATTAATTAAGAGGAAAAAACAAATTTAATTTCACTGCTTAAGAAAGCCTAAGAAATAATTGCATATTATGTATTAACTTCATTTATTTATTGCTCAGAATATGCTGCAAATTTATATTTGTATTTTAAAATACCTTCCTGTGACCAAAAACATTACAAGCAATCAATCAGAACAGCACCATCAAAAAATCCTTGCAGTTCCATGGTTTATCTCCAAACTGCAGTTTGCAGAAGTGATTTGTACATCAGCTCTCTACAGTGGTGGGATGTTACACTGAAGATAATATTAACAGTGACTCTGAAACTGGGTTATATCAGGTTAACATAACTCACATTCACATATGTTGACTCATTTTTAATTTGTTCTGTTCATTGTTATTATCAAAATTCAAATATGAGCCTTGACTGTAAATCTTTTATATGCTGCAATGAAAGCCTTTACAATTTTGATTTGAAAGATTCAATGTTTTCACAGCATAAAAAGAAATTACTTCAAAGAATTTAGAAGAGAAAGACAGCAGAAAGCAGAGAGAAAGATAGGGGACTGGGCAAGATTTACGTGTGTGTGCAACGTGTTCACTTACATTTGGTCACGTAACGCTTCTAGCGTGTCCGACTCCTGTGGGCATTGTGAAAGACTGTCAGTTACTCAGATAAACTTACTTGGATAAACTTCCGTACACACTTGAACCATGTCACATTTTGGGCAGTATGACGTTCTTGGGGCTATCCATGGCCCTATAGCCTAGACAAAAGCAACCACATCCGTTTGGATCGTTGCTTTGAGAAAAGCACCCATGTGCCGGTGGTCAGGCCACGTCTCCCCTCTACACTCCACCTGGTGCATCAAACCTCACTTGCTTGCATAAGCAAGGCCTCTATGCCTACATTAATAATAATTACAGTCTGGGTGCTAGCCAGGTCTCTGGATACATCTAGAGGACTCTGCTACCTACATTTGGCCCATGATGCTTGGTGCCTGATATCTACCCGCCAAATGTGCAGATAGCTCCCTCAGACTTTCTTTCAAGGGTCCACTAACACTTACAAGGAACAATTTGGAAATATCCACACATTATTTTCATTGTTCTTCACAACGTTATGCTTTTGCTGTGATACTTCCAGGACAACCTGCCACAGTTAGGCTCCCACCTTGTCATTTTGACCAATATTATCTCACTGTTTCATTTGGATACCTGCTCTGTCTTTTTCCATGTAGTTCTTTCCCTCAGCTCTCAGAGACACCCAGATTCTTTCTATTCCACGTTTTTACAATGACTTACTGATGCCTGTAAGTGGGCCTTCTAGGGACTATAACAATACAAATACTACATGCTAAGTTCATTCAAATACTGACCCGTAAATGAAAGCTACACAAGCCCCAGCAACCTTTATCGCAGACATGAGGAAGTAAATCTCCACAGTCAGTAAGAATGCAAAGAATACTCTAGAAATTTATCTCACTATTTAATATCTAAATTTCTTACACAAAAGGCATTTGAGGAATTCTTGAATACCATTATATAATAATTCCCAGACAAAAACTGCATTAAGATAGAGTTACAATTCAACATACATATCAATAATTTAAGGTAAAATACATCACAGGGATATATAATTAGCCCCAAGCAAGATTTACAAACCTAGAAAGTTTACAGATCTAGTTATACTGGCAAGAAAACCAAGTGTGTTTAAGAGTTGGAAATACGAAAACAGCTGCCTGAGAACAATGGAAGTTGATGGCCGTTATGAAAAAAGAGGCAGCATGCCTTTGGCATCAGATCTATAGAAAACATTGCATCCATTTTCTGAAGAAGAAAATTCTTCATGGAATTCTCTGAAAGGAAATATTACATGGCAACTTCTATTGAAGAAGGCACTCAAAAAAATCTGACTTCAAGTACTGAATAATTTAAGAGACCTGTTAATAAAGCTGTTTTATAAGTATGTTTACTTCTAAATTCTCAAAAAATTGGTTTAAAGAATAAGTTATGTCAATTTGAGTAATACTTTCCACTCTTCATACACAAAAGAAGTGACATTCTGGATTTTGGCATTAAAACTCAACTCACTATAGAACCACTTGTGTTCCTTCCAGGCTTTGGTGATTATTGCCTGGCAAACACATGGAACACACTTATGTCTAGGTTAAGTGACTTAGAACCCCAAGCCACATCAAATAAAAAGACTTAGGGGCCCTATGTATTACTGAAGTCACAGAGGGATTTTTGAAAATTGCACACAATTACCTCAATGCATGAAAATAAGTAAAACCCTTAAAATAATGAATTATTCTTATTTAATTATACTAAATGCAGGATTCCTGTCCCAAAAACACATTACTAACCATGGTGCTCACAACCAGTAGTTATGTCTAAACACAAAATCATCTCACTCATGGCAGTGCATACTAAAGCTTGTATAACAGCCTGGTCCCCAGAAGATCTCAAAGTACTTTACAAATGATAATGGACTGATATGACAATTGTTGGACATGCACAGCTTCCACTGAAGTCACAAAATGTATCTCAGGATTAAGCCATAATCAAAGAGCCTGTTTTTGCACCTTACTCACTAAAACTCCCACTGGCTTCGAGATCCAGTGAACTCAGAAGGGACGCTTTGGTGAATGGGAAGTGCTGAACAGGGCTCTCATTGAATTTCACAACGTTCTCATTATCATGCTCTGTTATGCCTTGCTACGTCACACCCCATTTTACAAACAACACCATATAAAGAACCAAAGTGATCTGCAATACCATAACAGTAGAAGAACCTAGAGAAAAAAGGCAAAAAAAAAAAAAAGTTGATAAGCAATGTAAATGTATGTGGTAGAGTTAAGAAGAACCCACGATGCCTGGTTGTCAATCTTATGCTTTAACCACGAGGTCAAGTAGCCCTCTTCTGCTGTCATTGCCACAACAGACCATGAACTGAGAGTGAAAATCTGTGGGGAAACAAGGAAAATATGAGAAAGCACCTCTTTGGGCTTGGAAGAAAAAAACCCTCACAGAACGATTCTTTCTGGTGAGAATCATATTGCAAGACTGGAGACCACAAAGTCAGTTCAAGGCTCCTTTGAAGTGCAGGCAAAAGCGATCTTTGACATCTCAGGAATGAGAGGCTGGGCCACTTCAGCAACGAAAAGGAGGGGGATAGAGAGAAGGGGCAGAGCTGGGATGGAGAGGAAAGGGGAGAACCTTGGAGAGCCAGGCTCACCTTCCTGCTGAGGACAGAGGCACCTTGACCCCTCTGGCAACGCTGGAGGCAGCCACATCACATGGTTTTCCAAGGCTCCGGTACAGGCAAAACAGGCAGAGGGATCATCGCTATTTTGCCACCCTTTCAATCTGCAGCCCTAGCCTACTGCCTACTTTCTCTATGCTTTAACCCAGCTTTGTTTACATGGCCCAGTGTAAAATTTGTCATTTGCGTAAGTGCTTATCCAAGGCTAGCTGTGCAAATGTTTATGCTAGATTTTTACCTGGAAATAGGTATAGAAAACTGAACATTTCATTCTTTCCTATACACTGTTAGGAATCCATAACATTACAGAATCTAAATCATATTTTCTTTCAGAATAAATTTACCTACCTTTTTATTTTTTAACACTATCTGCTATTTTATTGGTGCTAGCCATTAGTTATTTGGAAATTTTACAGCTTCCTTTGAGCTCATACTTGGTTTTCCAGACATTATATTTTTAATTTCACCAACAGAATTTTAATACATTTCCTACTGCAGCCATAGATCATTTTTTATGTTAGAAAGCAGATTGCTCAGTAATTGTCATTTTATTTACTATACTGATGCAAGCAATTTAAATATGATTGCATTTTCAAGCTTAGAAACAATATAGGGACTTAAGAGAGAATGCAGAATCAGTGTAAAAAGCAATCAGCAGTCATTGTTTTTACTTGCATTAGAATTAATGAAAAAAAGAAAAAAGAAAAAAACTAGGACAACTTTATGAACCAGTTGTGGCTCAGAGTCTGCTGTTAGGGTCCCAGTATTAGCTACTCATCTCACCCCATTGTTCTCCAGCTCTAGAAGTGCTAAAAGAGGCAATACCCATAGATGTGGTAAGAGGAGGTGAGAAACATTTTATGTAATTTTTCACTCACTCTTGGCTAAGTCAAAATTATTTTGAGAGATTTCAAAGACAAAAACTCTCCTGAGCAGAAAGCTAGGGATTCATGGCAGACTATAGCAGGCAATCTCCATAAGTGACAATGCAGTATTCTTCTTCTTTATTTTCTTAACCAAAATTAAAACTCTTGTAAGAGTCAGAGCAGTTACATTAGTGGTAAATAGTAGATTTTTCTGGTAGAATTTTTTATTACTCTATTACCATAACATCCATCTTAACACACAGCACAGGATCACATCTGGACCTTTATGCAGACAGAAGAGAAACAGCAACTATTCTGTTATTGCTTTTGGGTCCAGATTTGGACAGACTAAAGTCTATCTTCTTCCCTGAGCCTAGCACTTCCCATTGACTGTGTCTGACTCTTCAAAGAGATAATATTAAGTATAACAATTTTGGCTTTAAATCACCTTCATATGGGATTTTAGTATAACATCCTGGTTAGAGGAGTGTCACATGATACTTGATGAGATTTAAGATTTCAGTAACGTCAACAAAGCCACTACATTTATGTCTTCTTGTTTACATGAAGGGCAATATAGACACATATAAATAAATATATCAATTCTTTCTGGTAATTTATAAATGATACTTTTTTACATTACAATCAAACCTAATGCCTGTAATATTGTCTACCTTTTCCACAGCCTTAGATTTTCACATGCCTCTTTTGACAGCTAAGGGCTTATTTTGAAACACCACAGAAAGATCTGAACCAGAAGTATACCAGGAAATGAAATATAACTTACAGAGAGTAAACTGGGCTTATTTCATAATGGCAGCAATCTGCAACCCCTTTTCAGAAGAGAGAGTTGACTAGAGCTGGTTTGTCTCTTTTACTCCTCATAAAATATTCATTTATTGGCCCCAGTCCAAAACATTCTCAGTTGAAAAATACTGTTGTGCTCCTACTCCTTTGTTCTACTCTGTAGGCCAGGAAGCAAAGCATCTTATGCGCTCCTGCCTATGGGACATTCTTGGGGAAGCAACCACTATCCCTGGAAAAGAAAATTTGGAGATGGTGTACCCAAACTTTATCATTCATAAGGTACCACAACAGCCCTTTCAAATGGAAATAGTTTGGACTTTTCCTGAACTCCTATGATTTTGAAGTGAAATGTTTCATTTGGCAGATGAAAAGGAAACCAGATGAATGTGTGAAAAAGTTCATTTAGTAAAACTCCATAAATTTCCTTTAACAAAGGATTTAAACAGAAAACAGATGACTTCAATTCTAATTGAGGCCTGAACAAAGCTTGGAGGGGAAGACTGGACTCCAGCCAACCCTGCCTCTACCCACACGCTGGAATACGATTCCTTTAGCCCAGAACAGATGATGGTAATGCAGTCTCTTTGCTTCATTCCTAGTACTTTAATCTCATTTCAGACAGTCACTTATAATACTTAGTTCATACAATTTTGTCTCTTTTAGTTGAAATAAAATATGTATAGGGAATGCATAAACAAGACAGAATAAGGCAGGTGGCATGTTCAAGATAGTCAGATTTTCCTCTGCAGCGGTTATTTCCATCATGCTAACAACACATCCCCTCTACCTGGGTTATTATATGACACTTAAATCTGTAAAGTTAATGATGTTAATTCAAGAATTCTTAATTCCAATGCAGATTGACTCCTAACATTAAAACTGCTTACAGTTTCTGTACAATAATTAGCACTTATATTGCCATCTATACTTTCAGAACACAAATGCTGGCTAATCCATAATACACTTCTCTGATCTTTTAGGGTGACTCTTGGTTAAAATAATAATCAGAGGAGAGTTATGCAAAATCAAGCAGAGAATCAGTACCCACCGACTCCAGCATTCTCTTTCCCAGCCCCATCATCTGTTCATTAAACTTTGCTATTAGTAACCACAAACTTCATAATTTTACATTTTTACTGAATCCAATCTAAGAATGATAAAAATGTGAAGTCTCTTCTGGAAGTAAATTCTGAGGTAGGCCTACAAAGAGCAGGGAAGGACTACTAGCAACCCAACACGTAGAAGATACTCACCTTACTCTTAATTGTCTTCATTTATAACAGGGCAGAGTGCCTAAGCTATATGCAAGTTTTGGAGCAGTCTAGCTGAGAAGCAGGGTATATTATTCCAAGTAAAGCTAATGCAGCTACATTAGTCTTGGGAGACAAACTAATATATCTGTGTGCTGCACTCCAAGCTGTGTAGGCAGATCTCCTCACTCAGACCTACCTTAGGTAATTTATATCAGGGGCTGCTCCAATGCTTTTTAGATGGTGGGTATCTCAACACAAAATTTTGCACAAATGCACACATACACACGTAAAACACAATGGAGGTTTAAAAGAACATTATTTAACCAAAAAAAATTGCACAAAAAAGCCACCACTGAAGCACCCAGATCTACAACAAATTTTCATCATTCACTTCACAAATGCAACCACAGAAGAGCCACGATATCAAGTCCTTGTAACTCTCTCCTCTGTATCCCTTTTTGCACCCAGTCTACTAGTAGCCAGATGCTTGTCCCCGCAAGTTCGGAGATAGCCAGCCACTGAGAGCTGCTTTGCAGGCACATTTGCATACACATCTATGGTACTCAGACTGGTACAAAAGGAAGCTAAGAAAATCAGTTACTGGGGATAGGTCTCAGTCATCCTCTCTGCATGCTACCACAGAAGCTGTCCATGCTTGGCACAGGAAGGAAATTGGACTCCGACGTGACACTGTGAGTGCATGATAACTCTGTAACATGCTTAGAGTGCTATATATACATGTATGGAAACTCGTTACGTGTCACTATTAACACAGAACAACAAAGAAAGATTTCAGGAAGGCTTATCACGGTCTGGTGGTGGTGAATGACACTATCCTCAAGGCAAGAGCTGCCCTGATCTACACAGTGCTGTTTACCACTGCAGAAAGATATCCTGAGGTTCTGGTAAACAGGATTTGCAAAAGCAACCGATAACTTTGACGACATCAGCTTTGGGGGCCCAATTTAGACAAATATAAGAATCCATATTTATTCATAAAAATACCCTGCTCTAATTATCCTTAAGAAAAATATAGATTTTTGTCTGAAAGGCATATGCACTAAACTTACGCTGAAGTAAGCTGCCTCACTACCATTTTTATTACACATTTCATTTTAGGCGTCAAACAGCACTGACGTGATAATTAAATCCAACATTTACAAACGTTGTTGAAAGTTTGTGAAGTCTGAATTTTCTATGTAATTCTGTGCTATTCTGTGTAAGTAATTTAAAAGCAAATATGCAATATGCTAGAAGCACTAAAAATAATTACTTAAGTTAGTCTCACATGTTTCCCTTGCAAGTCACTAGAAAGTACATAAAGATGTCCAATACCAACCTCTCCAGAACTGGTGACTAACGTTTCTAAGTCCATGTTTATGCTGCAGAATACAATTAATATGAATTTTAAAAGAAGTGATCATTCACAGAATTCAGTAGTTTAGAAAATCAGGATATTTCCATTTAGGAGTTTATCTTTGAGGACCTAGCTTAGAAAATACTAACTATAATATCTCTGAAACCATTTTCTGAAACTGGGGGGTGGGGGGAAGGGGTAAGTAATTATATTCAATAGATACTAGAGCTTCTAATAGAAAATGGATCCTAAGGTTAAAATATATAGAAATTTTCACTTTATGGATAAATGATGTTATATATTTTAAAGGCTTTTTCACACTGAACTATGGTTAATGTTTAATTTTAATTTATTCCCTTTACGTCAGCTTTCATCCAGATTTCTAACTTAGACATTAGTATGTTAGCCATTAGTAATCTGATAGTAAATACTGTCTGTACTGCACTGATCTATCATGCAAAAGGTTTTCTCACTCAATATAAATATTAAGGAAAGGGTTTTTTTGAAGCTGACATGACAGATGACATTTTTTCAATGACTCCTCCGCTAAAAAGGAATCGAGATCGACAATGAAGTATAAATCTGATCCCTATTTCTTGTCAACTGCCATGTTACCAGCAATAAAAAAGAGCAAATGACATAGATCAAGATCATAGAAAAAGAATTTACTGTAGCAGTAGTGAAGGTTGTAAACATTTCCAGAGCCGATGAACTGACTTGCTGAAAAATAGTTCTGAAGTACAGCATTACTGTGTGATCAGATACTGTACAGCTTCTTATTTATCCTCCGCAGACACGTACAGTCTAAAAATGTGTGGCATATGACAACTGGGAAGAAATCTATTGCAGGCATCCCATACAGCTCTTAAAATCTGGCCCTCTGGATCCAAATTCCAGTCGCAGATGACTGTGTGTGCATGTGTGTGAATAAAAGCCTAGTCAATGGCATTTCTGTCCTTCATAACTACATGGTCATGTACCAGTTAAGGGCATCCCACATCAGTGTTGCAACTTGCACCAAATATCTCTCATATCACCACTCTAAGTATAAAGCAGATTTACAAAGGCAAACAGAACAGAACAACCATTTACTAAAGTAAATGCAGTCCTTTAAAAGGCAGTGCATGTGAGAGCCTTGCCCAGGAACAGCTCAGAGTAGATCATCCCTTTTCCTCTTTTTCCCTTGCTATTTAAATAAGGCATGGGTTTTTTTTGTTACTTCTCAAACTTTGCTGTCATTCTCATCCATAGGTAATAAATGCAAATCAACCAACTAATTTACTTAAAAGTCAAGTCACAAGAATATGGGAGATTATCTTTAAATCTCATGGCCTTGAAACTCTTGTTATTAATTTTCTACCTTAATCAAAATTTTAAGTTGTCCATAATTTTTCCCAGTTTTTCTCCCTCTATCAATTAAATTACTAATTTACCTCAAGAATTAATCCCAAAGGAAAGTGTGGTCTAGTGAATAAAACTAAGGCACAAGGCTCAAAGAATGATTTCTGGCTCCATTAGCAAATCGCCTAGGGAATTCCATCTGTCTGCGCAACACTTTTCTAGTAGCTGCTTCCCAGGGGTACCAGAAAAGACTGGTTCACCTAGGTTCAGCTAGTGTAGTTAGTTTGTCTATCCAGACTAAGGCAGTCATCTAAGTTCCCTCTGAAGCTAGTGAGGAGAGAGAGTTCTCATCCTAAAAGTACAGGAGAGAGCTTATCTCTCCCCAAGGACTACAGATAGAACCTGGGCAACCAACTTAGTCAATGGCTAAGTGGAAAAAAAGTCTTTAACCTTTAATTAGTGTTTTCAAAGCTCTGTAATATCATTAAATGAAAAATCCTGAGCACATCAAGCACTATAAACTTCCCAAATAACCATTTTGAAAGACTACCTAATACACGCTTTGGCTTCACTGTGAATTTTGTCCTGAGGGTGGCCAGATCACTGGTTCTAGAAAATAAAAACACATTTTATGTCGCTGTCTCCTCTGATATTTAGCCATGCTACTTTGGCATCTGTCACTTTATGCAGGACTCGCTGACTTTTCTTAGCTTGAAAGATCTCCAGAAGTAGACTTCAATCAATAGATGGTTTGGGAAACCTTAATCCTTTAATATCGCAGATCTTGATTCCCTTCTACATTTGCTGTTTAGCCCTTTCCAATGTTTTTCAATGTGCAGAAAATGACACCTGAAAGTGTCTCTATAATTTCTCTATTTCTAACTAAACACTGGAGCAAACGCATCCTGAACTTATGGGACAGATCTGAGAGCCCTATTTCTCTTTTTTATTCTTAAAAGATTCAAGAGCACTTATCCAGGAAACCCTGAGAGAATATGTCTTTAATTTCAAACCAAAACATTTTGCTTGCTCGGCATTTTTACACTGACCACAGCAGAGAAAGCTTAAATTCTAAGTGTTTATACTATCTTAGCTTAAGCACGTGAACAATATTCAGGAATATTAACTATATTGTCAAATCTCATCTAGTCTGTGGACTGATTTGTATTTTCAGTCACGTCACTGCAAGAAATAATTCACCTGAAGGCTGAGAAAACCAGTTGTTACTAGTGAACTTCTGAACTCTATGAAAATCAAATGTATTAAATTGTTTGGATAAAATAATATTATTTTTGAAGACTCTTCAGTATCTTTAACAACCCAACCACCTAGGACCAATTTCAAGTTAGCATAATAGTCTCTAAAGGTGAAGTTGTAAAAGATCCTGAAGACGAGGAAAACCAGTAGTGATGAAATAGAACAAAACTTACACAAACCGAAAGGAAGAAAGAGATTCTGAAGTAACTAAAAACCAACACAAGAAAGAAACAGATGAAATCTTTGTAAAATAAGAAGATTAATAAGAAAGAAAAGATAACACTTTTAAAGTAGATAGCTGGAAATAAATGAGCTGCTGAAGTCACATTATGTATGAAATGACATCACTCTAAAAGAACTAATGCAACAGAAGTGTCTGTAAAATCTGTTGCTTAAAAACTAAAGAAAAAAGAAAATAATCCCCCAAACCTATATCTTTGGTATAGAATAAATTTATATTTCAAATAATTCCCCAAACCTATGTCTTTGGTATAGAATACATTTGTATTTCAAATTACGTGAAAAATTAAGAACTGAAAAAGAAAAGAGAGGGAGAAAATGAAGAAAGACTGAAATGTGATTTGCAAATAATTTCAACATTTCCCCTTCTTTAAAGACAATTATCCCTAGGCTCCCCTCTGCCAACTCAGATGCTTACTCCACAAGTTCACACACCTTCCAATATAGTGAGAATCAAACATGCAATTAATCATTTTCCATTTTACTGCCAAAGACATAAAATTAGAAACTATTTCTGCAGTATCACTTCAGTTATAAAATTATTATTCCTATTACTGCTGAAGAACTATTAAAAGGCCAGTTCACAAAACCATTCATAACTTATATATTGCTAAAAGTTTCAGTTTTCTCAAAAAGCTGTCACGTAATGTGACAGGCAATATCAGTTTAGTGAACTCCAAAATAGGGAAAAACAATGAGAAGAAATTGTATCCCACACTTAACAGTAAAATTAGCAGCTGCAAAAATAACAGCTGTTGCAGAAATAAAATCAACTCTTTACTCATATTCCCAGTGAGACTAACTTATTACTTTGTGATTATGATTACCTTAATGAAAACAGGAAAAAGAGGAAATTACTATACTTTAATTAAGAAATTGCCAAAAAAGCAATTTACTTTCTCCAGTGTGAGTTTTTAACAGGTATACTATTTTCTCTGTATATATAAATAAGAGTTAACAGAAAAAAAACTGTACATGAACCAAGAAAAACTGAGCAGGATCTGAAATAACGGAAGCTCAAAGAAACAAGTACAAACAAAGCCCAAACAAAACATAACTTTATGTTAGCACATTTAAAATGAAAACAGGAAAAGACATGTTTTAAAAGGAAATCGTATTTGCCTGTACAACTTCCTATAGCTGACACTGAGTCAATTTCAGGGAAGAATATACTGTTTAAGGAAAATTAAAGCTTGTTGAGAGAAACAAGAGCTAAATACAACTGTATCATAGAAAAAGTACTTAAACAGAAACATTTATGAAAATGGGAATCAAGCAAGCTCAGGACAGCGCGAGGAAACAGCAAATGCAGTCTAACAGACTGGGACGGCTGCCTTACACACATAGCCAAAATCGTAACTTTAACATGACAAAAGCTTTTAGAAATGCTAACACAGTTAAAGTTTTAATGAATCATCACAAAAACCATTAAGAAAATAAATCAAAGCCATAACTTGTTTCATGCATAATAAGTTTTGGTTATTTAGTCTAAGCATAAAAAATTTTTCCAAAATTATGCTTTTTGCAAAACATAATATTCAGTATTGGATGAGTTCATTGTGCAACTCTGCTGGGACTGTGTTCTTTAAATTTTACAGAGGAATTAAAATACAACTTTTTGTGTTTCTTAAGAGCATCCTACTAACACTTGACTTTAAAGGAACATTTGTAATCCCCAGTGTTTCTTCAGCTGTGGCAAGTGAAAGAAAATATCTTGCTCTACGGGTTGAGCCATTGCCTGTATATGCAGGCAGAGTCACTGGGGGACTACAGTTAATCTATGCAGTGGAGCGGAAGTTGCAGTGAGGACAGCTCAGGCAAACAGAAAGGAAATGCTGTGATAAGAGAAAGTCATTTAAATGCAGATCAGGAGATTTTTAAACCGTTCTTTTCACTTGAAACTTTTTAAAATTATTTTTCACTTGAGATAAAGACAGCTTAATGTGTGCAAAGAAATTCTAAAGCTGAAACTTGGTTTCAGTGTAAAAATGTGTAAAAACTGTAAAAATAAAAGCAGTATATTCTAAAGATTATACAGTAGCTAGAGGCAAACAAGCTATAGCTAAAGTATTGTAGATGACCAGACAAGTGTGATACTATCTTGGGAACTGCTGCACTTGTCCTGAGGGTACCAAAGTGGTATTCTCTGGATGAAAAGAATGTAAAACAACAAAGGCCTCCAACAACACCTAACCATACACATTAACTGCTGACATAACCTGGAACACTCAAGGATTAGGTTAAGCACCAGAGTTTTAGTTTTGAGTGTGTAATTTGTTGCATTACATAAGGCTGAGTATTGCAGCCACATAATAGTGTTAAAGAACTTAATTTATACAGAAACCTTTGCAACAAACAAGGAAAGAATTTGTTGCTCAGTGAGCTTCTGCACTTCTGTTGAGGCAAAATTTGCTAAAATTATTGGAAGGAGAAATAGTTACGATAGCGCTGCCTGCAATCTGACTAACTTCACTGCAACGGACACTGCATGGACAAGCAAGAGAGGAGGCATAAGTCTTTCTTAAGATCTAGTGAATAGAGTAACAAATTCACATTCCAACAGTAAATGAATATCTGTTCTAACTAGCTGTCCAAAAGAAGACTCAAGGGCAAAGACATGACATTTATTCAGCCAGAGAAAGCAGGCTACTGTTCTTTCACTTGGTTAAAAGAATAAATCAGTAAATAAGGAAAACAGCACAGATGGGGATGCCACTGTAAAAAGAGGTGGAAAAAAAGAAAAGTAGCCTTTGCTATTGACACCTGAATGAGACAGGAGTCCTCGTCTGCTGCACGGGAGAACTTCAGTGCATTATTAACCATTATGAATAAATTAGGATCTGAAATAAAAACTCCAGAGTGCAATCTTGTCTGACGCTGTTAAGGAAAAGCAAAAGCTCTAAGACAAGAAAAAAAGCAATTTCTTGCACAAATATATGCATATCTGTGTGTGTATATGCATGTATGTACACATATACAGAATTGCACATTTGTCGACAAACACACAGGCTGAAAAATGCTGGACGTATGCTAGACAGTGTGCAGTGAAAGTATTGCTACGTGCTTTCCCTGTCCTTATCCCTCTCCCTAAGCCATTGGCCACTCAGGCAGGAGCCTCAGCAAATGGGCCTCTGGTCAAATCCCATATGGGCATTCCTAGATTATGTTATATTCCTAAATACACGTGCATGAAATGTAACCTTAGTATCTTGCATTCTTTGGCAATTAGATACAGTGGCTTCTAGATAATGAAAGCCAACTGCTGTAAATTGATGCAACTTTATCCAAGTCATCAAAGCGACATTGATTTTCAACAGCTGAGAAAAAAGGCCCTTAACATGAGAACATTTCAAAATATAGATGAGATCCATACAGACATGAATAAATACAATTATTTATTCTTCCCAAATATTTTGTATCTACCTTATTTCTGCAGTAGTTAGAAAGGTTAAACATTTGAATCGGAAATATATGTGATAACTGTACCAAAATAAGAGATAAGTGTTTACCTTCATGATGCAGGGACAGGGAGTGAAACGGAAGAAAGAGCTAAAAAATATCCATGAATTTGTTCAGGGTGAGCGATTTGTTGACAGTGATCCCTGGATTTTTACTCTGATATTTTAAAAGCAGGTGATTTCATGCATCAATAGGTCAGATGAGTGTACGAGAAAAGGACAATGCTTTTGTAAAAGCTGATGCAGTTCATCAAAGCTGGATCTGTTACAATACATTCTCTGAGTTCCCAGATTCAGGAACAAAAGAACGGAAAAGTGAATTTATTACCATCACTGCCACGAGATGCTTTATAATTGTAGGTACAGTTCTCCACTAACTTCCACAGCTGACGTCTGCAAAGAAAGACACTGCTTATCACAATCTCTCTCTGTCTGAGATGCTCTTTCCACCAGGCTCAGAGCTCCTCACCATTCGCAGTGTCACTAAGCAAGCAGCTAATAGCTAATTCAAGAGGGCAGAAAGCCGAAATTCTCTCACTGAAACAACTTTTTGACCTCTGCATTATCAGCTGGTCTCATCAGACTGTAATTGATGAACATTTTCCCCATATGCGAACTGTTAGAATAGGAAGTTAATTGGTTCTCTTGAAAGATGGGAAGCATGTGAAACTTCTGACTGGTTCAAGGGTTTTTCAGGGACTGAGGAGCTATTCCTTATGGAGGAATAGCTGCAGGGATACTGCAATGCAGCACAGCACAGTTTACAGGCCACTGACACAGAATAATTTGCAAAAATCTTAGGACTAAATTCTACCCCTTTCACAGTGCTGCAATGGGAAGGACTAAGAGCATTTGAGAATAAAATGTAAAGCAAAGCTTTTTAGCAGTTCCATTATGGAGTTCAGTTTTCTGCCCCCTCCCAGCCCCCCCAACCCATGACTTTTAGGATGAATTGTCTCTATTTCAGATGAAGTTCTTCTTCCTTTCAAAATGCGCTTCAGTTTCACTGACTAAATACTTTTTCTTAATTCCTTCCAAACTGGGCTGCAGTTTATCATTGCTGCCATTAAAATCAAAATAGGTACTTCCTAAAAGCCTAGAAGGGTAAAAAATATTTCCCTGTGCAGTATATATTCCCATTTTAATTTCCAATTAATTGTTTAGTAAGGACACACTGCTCCACGCTTCTAAGATTATTCCCCAGGGTCAAGCTTTTATTTTGCAGAATAAAAGTGCCTACTCACTAGCTCTATGTTTGTACAATGTTTTAAAAGAGATCTGAAAGAGCTGCTAAGCATGGAGGAGAGCAAAAATGCTTCTAAGAATATTAAAAATTGGAGAGCAAAGCTACTTATAAGTGATCGGTTCCTCTTCTAGTTTTGTTCTAAGTGGTTTTGGTCCTTAAATTTTCTTCAATTTCATTTAAACTGTGTGCAGGAGATGCGAGCAGCATGTGAATACACCGAAGTTGTCTTTTTGAAGCCCACAGGATAGTTAATGTACTTAAAACTAGACACACATATAAGCCTCCATATGAACTAAAGTGACAATGATCATTACAGATCATGATGCTCAGCACTACTTGACCTCTGTTTACACAATACATAAGATACAGTACACAGGTTATTTTCAGATTTTAAAATGAAAGTAAGGAATGTCTCAAAAAAATCAGTTATAGCTCTTGTTCTTAGAGACATACTCTCACTGTCAAGCTCTGATTTTTTAATGTCTATGATACCTTTCTCTCTTGCTCTTGATTTCCATGTGTTTTTTCACAGAATTTGTATTTCTATTTGGACTTTCATACCTCTTTTATCTCTTATTCTGTTTCTCAAAGAGATGAGGGAAAAAAAGGTGATGTACTTGAGGAAAACAGGGATTAAAGAGCAGAAGAGCTAGGGAAAGAGAATTGTTCTAGATTCTTTATTCTATCCCTTGTACTTCCATTCAGCTCTCCTTCTCATGCAAATCACCATTTGTATCCTCCCTTCTCCCTTTGTTCATTGTATCTGTGCTCTTTCACAGATTTTCCTCCTATTTCCAACACCACTTTTGTCCAAGAGATAGGCAAAGCGGTTTAGATAAACACCATCAGCAACCGCAACTCTGCCAGCATTCAGACAGCTTTGTGGTGCTATTATATTTTGTTTTTCCTAGCCTCTGCATTTGTTTATTCCAGACAAGATGGGAAACCAAAGTGCCACAATATCCGGAGGAAAAGCTATTCAAGTTGAAGGCAAGCCCTAGATTTTTTGCAGGAGTTGCCATTCTCATGAGATTTGCTGCCAGGTCTATGTACATAAATGTGAGGGGAGTTCATATGAGGCTCAGATAAACTTTTGACTGTTTAAGGCAAGGGAAGGAAGATTTAAACTTTGAAAGCTGTTTCTATAGTATTCACCTCATCTTGTTCCCACAGTGAAGTAGCTTAGTCAGTTTGGAGACATTATATTATTACAAAGGTAAGTAAGTATGTTGTAATTTTTTCCTTAGTACATAAACACTAAATTATTTCAACATAATTTTTTTGCACTAAAATTTTTAATTGCTAATCATCAGCTGGCTTTTAAAATTGACTTGCACTTATATCATAGTCACTTAATATCCAAAATATCAATAGCTAAAGTTCTTGCTGAACGTTTGAGTTTGCAGCAAGATGCAAATGCTTAATAAGCTGGGAAAACAGGTATCAGCTAACATTTGCAGTGGCTATTACTGGATCTCCTTAAAACCCTGAGGCTGTAGTAACAACTTAGAGCTTTCAAGGTGAAAATGGAAAAATCAAGCCACATGTCTACTTTGCTTATGCACTTTACTGGTTTTAGAAGCATTTTAAAGTAATTCCAGTATATGCTTTACGATAAGATAGGATGAATAAGGAATCAAATAAAAATTACATAGAAAGGAGAAAAAGAGTTATGCAGGATCTTTAGAATAAGTTAAATATTTATGCCAATACAGCTAAAATATGTTTGTCTTTCCGTGTGATCGATAAATTCTTAAATAATTCTTTGTCAAGGTTATTTAAAGAGCTCTTTTAAATCCGTTTCAGGTTTCTTTGCTGTAGGGTTTTTTTCTTAAAAGTGAAATATTTCATTTTATATCTGTGTCTACACAGTTCGCATTAATCAGCGTCTCAGAATAAAATAATATTCTTCAGCAGTAAGACATGACAGGCTGGGCGATTACTGAGTGCCTCAGGTGGTATGAGAAGGTATGGGACTCAAGCTCCCTTCACCACCTGAACGAATTCAATCATTTCCTATAAAAACACCAAGATTAGGGCCCTGTTCTTTACTCAGCCCCACTTTCTTCTGTGTGCTGAATGATTTGGGTGAAATAATAGAAAACTGGCTGTGTTTGAGTGACAACAAGCTGCACAGTCTGGACTAGTCTGCCCTAAACATGGCTCTTGGTGAATGGAGCAGCATTATAGGAAGAAAGGAATAAATAGGCAATATATTATTTGATGGATTTAATAAGCAGCATTTGAATTGAATATTTGCCAAAACTGAAATTGATGAGTACAGAGCCAGTAAAATATAGGGGGAAAGTACATCAACTGCAAATTTGATATATAAAAGGAAAAACTGTCAAGCAATGTATACTCTGTGCATTAACAATGGCATGGAACAACTCTGAAATGCTGTTGATTGCTATAAGTACTCAGACACCATGGTGATAATTGCAGTATAAAATCCCTAGATGGCAAATGAGACTACCACAACTAGTGGGAACATGTTTTTATTCAGAATCCACTGTGGCTGGCTATCTGTAATGAAATTGCTTTTCAATAATTTTTCTTTGAAATAACTCTGGTTATTCCTTATGCATTTTTATATAAAGATGTTCCACTTATTTAACAAAATATAAACACTTCTACAATTTCCTTTGTTCTCATCTGCACATTTCTTAGTGTGGTCTAATCTATTCTGCTTGGTGACTCAAGTGCAGATAAGCACATAAATGGGTGCATGATCCAGATCTGAAGCACAACTATAAGTCTGGCTAAACTTTTTTTCTCTTTCTGTTTCTCTTTTTCTATCACCAGGATTCAGAGAACCAAAAGTATCATAAGTATCATGTGGCATAAACTCTGGCAGTACTAATTCATCTCACTAGTGTCTCTGAAAAAAATGACCAGCAGAACCTACTACTAAAACTGCACTGTTTCACCTGAGACCTACCTGTGCTCTAGGCAGGTACAAGTAGGTAGAATCAACAACTTGTGTTGAGAGGTCATAGTAGTACTTCTAAATTTAGCTACTTCAGTGTTTACTGAAACTGATAAAATGATGCCAGCAAGTCTTCACAGACACCTGTAGGGGCAGAATTCACCTGGAGAAAGGTTCACAGTAACAACTGCTGTGAAGGGAAATGATCTCTAGTTCCCATCAGAAAGTTCATGCTAGGAAAACACATAACTTGTGGACAATGAGATGGAGCTCTGTCACTTAACTCTGGACTGGTAAGATCAATCAGTGTCTACTTCTCTCCACTGAAATGCAGCCCAACTGACTAGTTGAAACCCTAGAAAACTAAATATTAGACATCAAAACTGGGCGAGATAAATCCCACCCTAAATGTCTGATATTTTGCTAAATTTCCTGTTGACAGTTTTATTTACTATGTTTCTCTTGTAAATACTTGCTATCCAGGGCTAATTCTCCTGGAGCTACAAGGACCCAGTCACCCAATAGTAATAATGAGGGGCTGCATGCATTTACCAGGAAGAGATTATCTTTGTTTAATTCTGATCATGGCTCTCCTGGACATCCTCAGATCTTCCTGGCATTACTGTTCATTGTTAACTTCTTTTTTGCACTATCTATCTCCAGGAAAAGAGAAAAGAAAAGAATATGGAATAAACAATAATGAAAATAAAATTGTAAACTATGTATTGATTACTGTCTTATTATATGCACATTTAAAGACAGTTCTTACAGTTGCATTAAACACTTCCAAAAGCAAAAGTTACAATAAAAATATAGCCACTTTTGGGGGATAAAACTGTCACTTGAATTTTCCTTCTGGATGACTTCTGATGATAGCTGGGAAAGGCACTAGCTACAGCAGCCTCATCCTTTTAAATGGGTGGCTTTAAAGCACTTATCTTTTGCCTTATGTCCTTAAGTTTATTATTTTACTTACCCTCCGGCTGGTATTGTGCTATGATTGTTACCGTCTGCCCTGCTCCTTTTAGCGCAGCTGCAGCCTGCTCGTGGGTAGCACCTCGAAGATCAATACCATTCACCTACAGGAGAAATGCAAACAACAACAGATCTGAGTAGCTTAACATTAGGCAGAAAGACAGATCCCTTCTGTTTAATATCTGACGGACACAAAAGCCAGTTTGCCCAGGTGCCGAAGTCAAGCCACAAACTCAAAAGGCTGGCCACGAGAATTTGCACTAATATAGCACACCATAGTTTGTGCATGCATATCTGTGCATATTCTTCTGCAACCACTGTTTTGGGGTTTTCTGCTCAACTGAGTTTACATCTGTGATAGTCTCTTCATCCATCAATTTAATTTTAAATATAAGGTTTAAAACTTGAATTCTGTGCTGTGCTCGAAGGTCACTGAAGAACACTGCAGGCAAGGAAGCCAGGTCTTCCAGCCAGACTCTGCAAGGCCAGTTTGTAGCTCCAGGGGAACTTGGAGATACATGGAGTGTCTCTGGCAAAAACAGCTGGTCCCAGAGCAGAAACTCCATCTACCATCCTGTTTTCATGCCATCCCTTCTCCTATTGACTAGATAGATCCTCCTATCCTGCTATGGAGTTGCTAGCAGGTGCAGCTTAGCCACCTCTAGCAGTTAGATGTAAGTTCCTCTGATTCCTGAATGATGGTTTTGTGCTGCATAAGTAGTGGAAGCTGGACATAGCAGAATGAAGCAGGAATCCACCCATAAGAGTTGTGGGCAGTTTCAAAGCTCTCTTGGTTTGCAGATTTGGTGTGAAATGTTTTGTCAGCAGCATCCCGAGGAAGAGGCACAATGGGTGTTACTATGTATGACAACGAGACAGAGGGAAAGAAGCCCAGAAAGGAAAGCTGGACAGAAATTCTTCAAGAAAACATTTTTGATGATAAAATCCTAATTAAACTAAGTCAAAACTTTCTCAAGGTCCATGAGTTAGTTTTGGCAAAGATCCCTCTAACAAGCCCCCGTTACTCTGTCCCTGCTTCCCCAGCAATTGTCCATAAACATGCTCACATCCCACTCCGTGAGGAAGACCCAGGATCAAATCCCTTCTCTGCCTAATTTAAAGAATTTAGCACCTCATTCAGGTTTTGTTGTCAGAGATATTGCTATTTCACCTATAGAATTATTAACTGCTGCAGTAATATGAATATTTCTCTCCAAGGGGAATGTTACTGAAGTATGTGTGATCTTTTTTTCTTTTCCTCTTTGCTTCTAAAGATTTCCATTCCATAATGTTTTATGAAGAACAGGAAATTTCTGAAATGTAAACAGCTCCAGCAGGACAGAAATCCATTTCCTATTGCTCCAGAAAAAAAAAGAAAAAATATAGAAAAAAGAAAAAAAGAAAAAAAAAAGAGAATGCGACACCACAGATTTCACAGGCAAACAAGACAGAGCATGGGTCCCAAAATCTCAACATTAGCAACTGTTTCTGTGTTTATTTTTATGCGATACTAACATAAAATGGCTAAGCATATATTGAAAATATGGATTTTATTTTATTTAACTTTTAAAAACTTTTTAACGCTTCACAAAAACAAAATGGATTTCACAGAACTTTACAAATAATGGTGATGAGATCTAGTACAAATAGATTTATTTTGATTATTTTGAATTACATTTAGAAGCTGACACATTTTAACTTGCTGTCATTCATTAAATCTTAGAGAACACGATATTTTGGGAGCACACATTAATTATTGTATGACAAAATCTAGTCCTTACTAAGGTGTGAATCCAATATTTAAATTATCATGCTCAGAAAAAAAAAATTTTTTTGATAGTAATAACATACAACACAGGAAATCCCATAGTTTCTGATCCAGAGGATCGCACTATGCTATAGTACTTCTGACTGTATACTGGAACATAATTGTCTAGCTGAGATTTCACATATCTGAAAACATGATTCCATAAGAATCCAAGTTTTCCTTATAGGTCTGTCTGGAAAAATATCTTTCCTCAAATTCTTTTGTTCCCTTAATGGCAATGGAGGAAAAAAAAATTCCTAAACAACCCATCTTTTTTCCCCTCAAAAACTTTTTTAAGTTACACATTTGATGACTGCTTAATATTTCCACCCATCTTCTTCACAAAAATCAGCTCTCCTGTTCTAATAAAAAATAAGTCTGAAATTCAGCTGGCTATATTATTTTAATATCATTCTAAGTTATAGATGGTCTAAGATTTTTCTGAAGCATGGTTTATACAGTGGCTTATCTTCAGATTCAGAAAGGAAACACAGAACTTTCAAAAGAGAAGAATATAATCTATTGAAAACTGACCTTGCTCATATCCCCAGGCAAACAAGACCAATTATACAACCACAGTAATGACATGACTGAAAAGGTGAATTATAAGTTATGTTGCAGAACAACAGCTGGATTTCTTTGAGTTATTTTGCCCATATGTGTATTCCACAGTAGATGTGTGTGAACACTGGCCACTTGAAATCAGAAATTGTTTGCTAGTAATGCCTGCTTGATCCATGCACGTATCCTAGACACTTTTGGGCAGCATATGTAGGGCATAAGCACAGCACCAAGCCAGCATGCTTGACCACTTTTTCACAAGGATATGCACCTCAGAGGACAGGAGAGAGGAGAGTTGGTAGAGTATATACAGGGATGAGGCATTTTAAAGAGCATTAAAGTAGCTGCTACAAGGTGGGCACCTTGCAGTAGAAGTTCAGGCTGGAATATTACCACACCTAAGGAAACATTCAAAGCAGATGTCTGTGCCAGAATATAATGCTTCATGGAGACGTAGGTATGGATGCCCGTATTGTTACAATGATACAGACAATCTAAAGGTAAGCCATGACTATTATTCAGTGTTCTGGTACTGCCATGTATTGGTGTTTCTGGATCATATATGCTCACAGGTATATTCTGAAAATTTCTGCAATGTTTCTGTCATCTGAAGTGTGCAAAATTCATATTTTTCTCACAATTTTTATTTAGACTGTGTAGAGAGAAGTGAATACCGTGATTAACAGGTAAAACTCAAATGCCCCTGAAAAGAAATTCTGAGCATAGCCCAAATGAATGATAAACTTCATAATTTGTCTAACACAAGAGTTCTCAGTTCTCCAGTTTTCCTGTTTGAAAGCCACAGATGTAAGGAAGGTGGAATCTTTGCACATAATGAGTCAAGAGTTCAAATACATTTATCAAAGCTGTGTACAAGAACCTCAAGTTCTGTGGATGGCAAGACTAACACAGACCCCTGCAAAAAACTCACTTAAATTCAGTCTAGGAAAATAGTATTATAGAGGGCAATAATGAAGTGCATTCTAAAAGAGCAAAAGGAGGGAATCACAGTTTTCAGTTCTATAAAGTCTAATATATTGTAATGTCTGACACTGATATTACCCACAGATGAATGTGGTATCAATTAGAACTTAGTTTAAAACCTCTGTAGAGAATACAGACTTCCTGAACGGAGAGACTATTATGAAAGGAAGAGCTGTTGTGGCCCTATCCTTATTCAGTGAGGACACTAAGACACTTAATGCTGTATTGCCATGGGGCATAGGTATATCTGTAGTATAATTACTTGTTAGCATGGTAGTCACAGCTTTGGCATTCTGGAGGACCGAAGCAGAGTCTTGAACTTTAGGCAGCACAGTGGCTATATCATGCCATATAGAAAACCTTAACCGGGACTCAGGGTCTTTGGAGAAGAGAACTTTGAAGCCAAATCACCTTTCCTTTAATAAAAAGCTTGCTATTTCTCTCAGTGTTTCTCTCTCTATACATACAATCCTTGAGAAAGGAAGAAGCAATAGGATGAACTGAAAGCATAAAGAAAGACTTCTGAATTCCTCAGCTCCTGGTCTGGGGAGAAGGATATGGATGAAGTCATCTGGTCAATATTAGGAGGTCCAGGAAAAACATTTAAAAATCAGTATTTTTAGACTTAAGCTTAAAGACTGTAGACTTTAGGAAAATACAAGCCTCTCTTAAGCAATATAAGAATATATATTGGTGGTCTTATTATAAGAGTTGTGTTAATAGAACGCAAAATTTTAAAAATCATTAATAAGTCATAATAATCTCTCTGAAGCTAAAAGGAGAGGATGTACAAAAGAATAAAGGAACTACATTCTTATTCTCTTTCTGCTCTGAAAAACAATTGTTCTATCTATATGTTATCTAATAACCAATAAAGCATTAGAGATATACAGAGAAGATAGTAATTCCACCAAAGTTAAGTTAAACATTTTTCTCTTTTCCTCAGAATAACAAGAAGCCACTGAAACGGCAACTGACTGCTTCCTGCCCTTTGCATGCTTATTGTGGAGGAAATGATTGTCTAAGCTGCAGACACCAATACACCATAATGACTGAAATTCTCTGAAATCAAGTGCAGAGCCCTGTTAATATGTAGGCTAGGATGGTCACTTTATGAAGAATTTCAGGTCTGAATAGCTGAAATCAGAACAGCAAGAGCAAAAAATGTCAGAAAGAAAACAGCACATCAGTTCTATCTTCTGTACTTTTACCAAATGATAAACAAGCTAGACAAATCAGATTAAGTAAGCCTGAACAGGTAACAGTTCACCGGGTCTGATTTTACACTGATTGCCAAAATAGTGATTTTGCTCTTGTAGATACACAGCTGCAGAAGTCAAGCAATTGTTGCCAAATAGGTAGACAGGAGTTTTTTTACATGCTGTTTTGCACACCAGTGCCTGGGAGAGGATCTCAGTACTGAATATTAGATATTAAGGTTAGACAGGGCCTTCATATCAGTTAGTCTGACTTCCTTCAGAACAAGAACTGGAGAAGCTAACTCGTTTCCGCCCTGAGCAGTATTCTTTCCCAATATTTAAAAGCAAATATAATTAAGTCCTACACCTTCTAGTTGAAAAACAGCATATTGATATACAGACATTCAATCTTCATGAAAGAAAACATTAATTTACACATTCTAATCAAATTCTTACCCTCAGGCCAAAAAGAACAAGAGTTTTTCTTCTGACAGCATAAAGGGGTAAAACAAATAATACTCTTTCCTGCCTCTTCCACCAAAACAATATTTTAATTGCAACAATTGTGTATGCTGATATTTTAGCCTGACATGATTTCATTGCAAATAGTTAAATCTGCTTCCAGTTACTGCTTTCAATGCATTTACTGTGTTTGTGTTAAGAATACTCAGTAAAAGAAACAAAAATACAAGAAGTTGCATGTGTGTGTAGGAAAGTTTAACACACACCAAAGGTATGATTTTATTCTATTAAATGGGCTGGATTCCTTTAAGAAGCATTATATAATAAGCAGAGCAGCATTGTTGTTCTGAGCTTGACTGCACAATCTTGATGCCCTAGCCGAGAATGAATTTGACTGCACAATTTCTGATGCCTAATTCCAAAATGAATTTGACATAATGGAAATAAGAAAAGCCTGAAGCTTATACAGCTGTCTGTCTCTTCTGTACACTGTACAAAAAAGTGGTTAGAAAGCTTACAAACAAAGGCAAGTGTTATAACAAAAGATTGTAGTTAAAAACTACAGACAAAACTAAACTGAGACACAGAAAAAGATGTAACTATAGGTCATAGTAATTTTAATAATTGCCCTTGACTTCATTGATTCAAACTAAAGTACTATTAACTTCACATGGAATCATAATCTAAATAAAAGATACATTTTGGATAAAACATACTCTTTTCAAATTGGAAGAGTTATATTCTCTTTAAAATATTTAATTGAGTAGCCCACATTAGCACAAATTTGCTCAGTTCTGAACTGTGCCAGTTAAAGACTTACTACAGTGTTTTCTCATGTTACATTAGCTTGAGCATGATTCATATCTAGGTCATTCAAATAGAGTGGAGGTTAGCAGAATAATCTGCTGTATTAAAGCCACCTTATTTTATGTTTGCACAGCAATTAAATGAACACTTCGGATCTCTTGTTGAGTTGTAAAGGAAAGGAAAAACAATTCCTTTCTTTGGAGAGGAAGCATAGAAGATTGTTTTTCATTTCTTCTTTGAACTCTCGGTAACATTGCACAGGGATTTTACAGAGTAAATTAAATGGCAAAGAAATGAGACTCCTGTACCATGGAACAACACAGCAGATTTCTCAAACAGCGGCTGAATTCTTTTGTTTGTTAAACTCATAAAATAAGAGCTTGTGGAGTCTGAAAAACAGACAGAAGCTTGAGTAGAAAAGGTAACTCTTACAGACAGACTTCCCATTGCTTGCATTAAGCAAAGACATGAAGAACCCTACTCATCTGCCTTAACTTTGCAGGCCCTATTAAGTTTTCCTAAGAGCAATAGAAAAGGGATGAGAGGGAAGCTGAACCATGTTCTCTGGTGGTCCTCATTTGTCATTAGGAAGCAAACATACACCATCATCTCTTGGGTGATGGGAACATGCTCTTCCAGTGAGATACGGAACACTGGAAAAATACATATTAGAGATGACCTTCACCATGAGGTGATTGCCCTGAACATATCTAGGGGAGACTTTTCTCATCAGGAGGTGGTGTAACAGTTCCACACAAAGGCCCACACAACTACGGCAGTTGATATATACCAGTGAAAAGTAAAAGAATTCTAAGAAACTCATGCATGTTGCCAAATTACAGCTCTTTGCTGAGCATGAATGTGTTTCAGCTTTGACAGGACATCATTTTGTAAGCTGATGCCAATAGAGCTAGCTGGAGGCTGAACATCTGTAAGAATTGCAACTGGCTGCATTAGAGGAGAGCAATGCTGGGCTAAGTGCACTCAGCACCATGGACAGCTCACACAAAAACCCAAGCGCTGGCACTGATGTGAGAGATGTCACTCCCATTAAAAAAAAAAAAAAAAAATGTTACTATACAAGCGTTTTGCCTTACTAGTGAAGAAAATGTTTAGAAATAAAAAGAAAGGAGAAATACACAGGGAAGGAAGAGTCTTCGCTCTCCAACTTACGTTCTTTTAAATTCTCAGGCTCCCACTTACAGCTTTTCTCTCACTTTTCTCACTTCTCCTGATCTTTTCTGGACCTGCATTTTCTTCTGATCAGTTAAAACTGTTTAGTTTAGACTACACTGGTTATCTCATCCTGAACTCCACTGAAAACATAATATTGTGTCATGTCTGCTCTTCTCCATGCCCAGTATCCTCTTTCTCTCTTTATGGGCTAACAATTTTAATGACCTTTTCAATTTTCCTCATCTTGCTACCTTAGAGTTATGGCTTTTGCCTCCAGAAAGCTGGTCTTTATGCTCTGATGAACTCAGCCTTTTAAAAGCAAATTCATCTCTCTCTGAAAAACAAGAAACACTGTGGTGGTACAAGCTACGTGATTTAGTAAGCCTTTTCCTAACAGAAAGTGTAAAGAGGAAGATGAGCCATCTGAAAGAGGTATCAAAGCACTGCTACATCTTTGAAGCAATAAGAAAATTAATATTATATTAGGGAAGTGGTGTCTTGCACACATTTCCTTTTATAGTAGGGCAATTCCTACTAACAAGCTTTATGATTCACCAGAACACATGAATCATTTCAAATGGTACCTGTTAAGCCTATAACCATATTCAAAGATTTTTTATTAACCAAAACTGTACAAGAAATTCTTCTTATAGTAAAGCTGCTTTCCACATGAATGTAGCATTTGTGAATGATGCCAGATTGGCAGACTTTGAGACTGAAGTAATTTAAGTAATGTTCACTCCAATGATAACCTTAAGAGCTATTTCTTCTCACTTCCATTAGAATTCCTCAGAACTTGTTTAAACTGGGTTTGAAATAAATTCTGGCTTTTGCAAAGGACACATAGGCTCAGTGGAGCCTGAATGGACATGAAACTTATTTCATTCAGGTCACTAAATAGCTACCAGCTAATTCTGTTACTAACCTGGGCTGGAAGTCATCCATCAGCTTACAAGGTGGTCAATGGCATTTTATCTCATTGCGAATGCCAAAGTTTAGACAGGGGCACATATATGGCCTTTTCATATTAGGACAGCTGCTATTACTAATGACAAATATCATATATGACTATTGTGCTAGGTAATAGCACAGGCCAATATATATTAACTAATTTTGAAATAAGTACAGATATTGGCTTTTTCATCAACATTATACATTAACCCCTCATTAATCAACTATAACACTGAATAAGTAAGAATCCTCATTTGTGTTAAAATGGAGAACTCATCATAAGCACTTAAATTCAAACCTAGCTGCTGCTTTTCTACCTTCCCTCCTCCTGCCTGGTCACTCAAGCGCCCTCGTCTTTCTGCCATCACCTATCTAATGCATCTCACTACAGTGTCATTTTTTCAATCAAAGGCTGCTTTGACACATTCACTCTCCTCTGCAATTTCTTCTGTCTTCAGACTTCCTATTCCAAGCTGACACCAAATTGCCCCTCCTCCCTCCTACAGCTTTTACTTTTTATATGACTATTACTTCCACTCTCTTTCCTGCCTCCTCTGAATTAATCATCTTTCTCCCTACTTCTATTTTCAGCACTTGGATTTCCCTGTCTCCTGCGCTCATCCTGGGACATTTAGGCATTTCCCTATCATACCTTGGTTTCTGCCAAGCCAAGTTGTTAAAGCAATTTTTTTCTTCCAGTATACAGATATAGCTACATTATCATTGATCAGTTTTGTTCGTGATGCTTCAGTGTTCCTAGCTTACATTAGAATTTCAAAGGATGATATAAACAGAAATAATTACTGCAACTCTCCTGCTTCTGAAATGAAGTAAAGATTTCCATTTTAACAAATACCTTACAAGTTGAAGATGATGAAAACTGTACTTCAAGCTGGAGCCAGCGAGCTGGCTGAAGCAGCTACTCAGGAACTGAAATACAAAGGTGAATCCAATTTAGAGGTTGCTTAGAAACAGAAAGGCACTGGTGACTTGTGTGACCCCAAGCAGTGAGACACTGGCAAATTTAAGAACTGAAATCCATACCCTGATCGCTACTTGACAGTCTTATATACGTTCACAGAATATGGTAATGTGACCTGTGAAAAGCCGTAACACTGAGGTGGCCATTGGCTTGTGTCACTGCACATCTGTACTGAATTCAGTCCCGTGACTATGAGGAAACCTATCAATGCTTGTCTACCTAATGGAAATGTTCAGTTTTAGATGAAGTGTTAAATGTTCATGTTTTCCTATTAGAACAGCTGGAATCACAACATTCACAGTTAATTTGTGGCTCTATAGATTAGGATTATGCGACATACATACTCTGAATAGTTGATGTTCCACAGTCTGAAATGACACGTGTAAGAGCCAGTTGTTAATGTCTCAAACATTGTCGCAAGACCAGCTTCTGTAAGCCAGTTCTGCATGGCATGGCAGCCTGTGAAGGAGGCGTGCAGAAAACCATGGCACGGGGCTGCCCCTGCCCGGGAGAAGCTTCTGGAACCCGGCGCAGCTGGGCAATGTGGGGGGAGGGGGGGAGGTGTCCCGCTTCCTGATTGGCCCTGAGGTTGCAACGTTGTGGGCAGAGACCACCAGAGACCCCGGGAAGCCCCTGGGCCGTTTCTGGAAGGTTCCAGGAGGGTGGGCTGTGCATGGCACAACCACAAACACCAGCATGTGCCCAGTGTTAAGGAAGCTATCGAACTGAAACTGTCTAGAGGCAGCCACTTAGTGCAACTTCTATAAAACTTGCTTAGCATGAGCAGCTACATTTGCGGAAGCCTTAGGATGCACTCAGATAACATGAGGAACTTTCTTTCACATAGTTCGGTAAGAAAAGGCCCCAGAGCTGGTTCAAGCTGGGGAGATAAGGGAGTTACAAGCAGTCTGCATTCCTGTGTCTCACACTCCGCAAGGGAGGATGTCAAGACTTTGAAATAAGGCCTGTGCAGGGCATCAGGACCTCGAGGGACAAAACCTCCTCCCATTGCTGGGGCAGTGTTAGTTGTTGTGCTCTGGAATTACCTCCTCCTCTTCAGGACCTTGAGAGACAACAGCAGGACCCAACAAGGAGCGAAGACACATCCGTCAGCATAAACCACAACAGTAAAGCTAAGGAAAGAAACAGCCTGCCTAGGGACAGCGATGAGACCCAATACGGAGCAGGAGACCCCAGACTTGAATATTACTATTCCAAGGGTGGTGACTATCTCTTCCTCTGTCTTTCACTCCTTTTCTCTTTTTGTTTCTTCTCATAAACATTTCAATAGAACCCACTGCCGACCATTTACGCTTTCCAGGTTCAGGTTGCCTCCAAGTTAATGTTGTTTCTAAGTTCATGTTAATGAATAAAGCAGGTAACCGATCCTTTGGCATCCTTTTACCTTAATTTAGCCCAAGGGAATCATGAAACCTGGATCTCTATGACCCTGGGTCCTAACAGCATATCTTTTAAAACCAATGAAAAGGAAATGACCCCTTTTATTCTGTATTTTTGCCTTTGCTACTGCTGTTGGCCTAGAGGGCTTGCTTGTTCAGGAAAAGGGTATATCTAGCTGCTTCTTTCAAAAACATCTCTAACATCTCCTTCATCATATTACTGCAGATATCCCTCAAATACCCTATTTCATGGATGGCCAAATTCTATTATTATGCAGCTCAAGTCATATGATCATTTTTTAAATCACTCAAGAACCCCAAACTTACTGGTCAATAGAGCAGAATAATGCCTGGAGTCTAGTTAGTCTAAGTACAACACAAAACTCCATCCTAAGGCAAATTTGTGAATGAACGGAGCTCAGGGATGGAGCCATTTTGTCTAGCAGTAACAATTTTGGCTTTCAGATCTGTGGTTTTAGTTTCCCTTCTTTGTGAGGCTGACGGTGAGGCTATACTAGAGGGTGAAAAGCTTACCCCAACTCCTCAGTATATCAGATGTGACATAATTCTCTCTGGCAGTCTTATAACAAAATTTGCTAATTTAGAATATTTGAACTTATTGTGAACTCCTCCTTAAACTATTAGGAGCCAACGAGCATGCAGTCTGGCATGAGAAAGATCATTTCTCCTCATTGAGGCAATTGAAAAATGAATGTTTTAGAAGCCACTGACGATTTAATCATAGCAAAAATACACAGTCTGTAGTCTAGGGCAATTTACTAGCTTTGCGTGACACATAACTGACAGGTCTGATAGCTAACACTGCTTGGCAAAAAAGACATGTCTTACTCATGAGGATTGTTAGTATAATTTATTAGGTTCTAATCATGCACTTTGAACTATCAGAGTTAAGTTAGAAAGCAGTTACTGCACCAAGGCAATTGCATTATATTTTATATATTGTATAAATCTAGAGGGAAGGAGGGAGACAGAGAGACATCCAGCAGGAAGAAATATTCCTAAATTAATATAAAAGCCAAAGGGAGCTCTATAATCACCTAGCATACATTGCATTCCAGTATACACAGGGAGTAATTTTTTCCCTAGAAGCTGTATTAGGCTTGTGTTTTAGAAAGTTATCTATTTTATTTTGAAGACCCATAGTGACAAGTCTACCAGCTTCTATGGAAATGTAACCTAAACACCCTGACTACAAAACAAGTGCATCAAGTTCTGAGGCTGAATGTGTCAACTTCCAGCCATCAGATCATATCTATTTATCAACAACACCAAAATAACAGTTTTCTACCAGAGCTCTTCTCTAAGGGTAAGTATTTCCAGATGGTAATGTTTACATAGACACATCTCACACTTCATTAACGTGAATTTTTACAGTCAAGGAGGATGCTAGGGCTTTCCTCACATGGGCTTTGCACTCCAGAGCTTCATGGAAACAGTGAGAGTTTTTTTCAGAATAAGTCATTTCTGTAAACAGATATAAGACAGGGTTTCCAAAGGCAAAAATTTGCATTTGCACCCAACTTCTGTTAATTAGGTGTCCAATTGCCTTCTGTAACTCTAAAATTCTCCTCTCATTATACAGAGATTTGGGGTGCATGAGTGATTCAGTTTTGTCCCTCTGAAGTTTTTGAGCCAGCATGATGAAAGCAAGTACTTGACATACATCTCTAGATTATGCATGTGTTGTAAAAAGTGAAACTGAGTTAATTTGGAAAGGTAAAGCATTGTGCACCCAGAAAGTCCCACAGAAAAACAGATCAGTAGAAGACTTTTAGACCTGTTGCCATTTCTAACTCCTCCAGAAATCCCAGAAATTCCCAATGTTGTGAACAAAGCCTGAGCTTGGATTAATCAACTGTTTGCTCAGAAGCTTCATTCCCCTGATCTTCCCATTGCTGTAATCCTGCCATGACAGCATCTTTGCTTTTTCTCTTTTTCCCTAACTTCTGGGGGACTTGTGGTCCACCACTACAAGAAGATGTTGATAGGGAACTCACAGGGGTAGCAAGTTTGTTGTAAAATAACATCTATTGCTTTTTCCCCAGCCACAAGGTCTGTTGTCCTTTCAGGCATGAAATCATGCTTGACAGTTTATGCTTGAAAAATTCATAGTGACTATTACAAATTCCTTTATTGTATTCTAGGTGTTTACAACTAAATAGATTCTTTTTTTCCAGTAGTTTTCCATGGAAAATTGGGCAAACTGATCTGTAATCCCAAATATTCCTTGACTTCTCTAAAAAAAATCTCTAATGGTCTGCTTGAAATAATTCCTTAGGTACTCAAGGATGAATTTCAGCTGTTTTTTAAACATCTTTCTTGAGATACTTACTAAGTATTAGGTTTTTGCCTAGTTTAAAGACTGCTCTCCTTGTGTGTTCATTACTGCTCTAACAGGATGATCATGAATCCTTTTTTAAAGATGCAAAAGCAAAAAAATGCACTAAACCTTTCAGCTTTCCCAGTCTCACCTTTAAACATTGTTTCCTCCAACTATTTAGAAATTCATGTATTCCTTGTTTTTTTCTCTCTTATCAAATATTTTCTTAATATTTTTTCTAATCTTTGCTAATTAGAGTTCATTTTATATCTTGTCCTTTTGACTTTGTTCCCAAAAGCTCCCTAAAATTAAAAAAAAATGAGAACTTTGATTTTTAGAACAATACTAACTTGACCTAGCTTCCACTCTTTCTGTTTCTTCCTTGAGTTTCAGACCATCGAACGGCTCTCACGTTATCTCAGTTCACTGCTTCCTATCTTTCCTTTTTTGCTGTGCTTTTAATAGTCTTTCTTAAATAAACAGCTACCACTTTTGAGTTCCCTTTTACTTTAAAACTTGTTCCCTGTGAGATTTTCCACATCAACTCTGAATGCATAGCAATCTGGTTTTGAAGCTCATGTTTCTTATCCTTCTGTACTTCCTCATTCTCTTTCAATAAAATTCAAAACCTATGCCATTATGTGCAAGCTGCATTTCATTTTTCAATTTTCAGGCAGTTCTTCCTTGCTGATCAGAACAAAATCTGGAAGTATCTATGTTATACTTGATTCTCCATATTCTCTACTAAAAATATTCATGAACTTTTTTGGCCAGTTTGAATAAGATTTTATTTGGGAAGTCGCCCCAAACTATCTATAATCAGTAGAAAGAAATACACACTTCTACACCACAATGTTCATCTGACCTGTGTAAAATGTCTACTTTAGGAGAAGGTAAATCATACTCCAGAAGCAGCTATATCTTTCTGTTAGCAACAGAGGGAGCCTAAAGGGTTGTATACCCTGTTCTACTCATTTCCCAGTATTAACAAAGCCTGAACTTGGATTAATCCACTATTCGCTCATAAGAAGCTTAACCTATGTTACTTTATAGTTGGTGTCATCGTGCTGGCTTATGACAGCATCTGTGTTCTTATCTCCTTTTCTCTCTCCACAAAGATTTTCTTTTTCAGATTTATCACACACATCACCTAGCATGCAGTAATTATCATTTGGAAAAGCTTTGCAACCACTTCTTCCATTGATTTTCTGAACAACTTCTACTTCTCTAAAACAGTTCATGTGAATTAATATACCAGTTTAAATCACTGTGCTGATTACATACTAAAATTCCCCATATATGATATATAATGGTATATACATTAGAGCAAGTTTACATAATTATATTTTTCCTATTGGCTAAACAGTTAAGTTTAACGTTAAAAAAAAGGGACTCGCCAATTACACGGACAAATGCAACTATGGGCTGCAGAATTTGATAGACCCTTCCACGCGAGACGACAGAGTCATACATCATCCACAACACCATAGAGAAAAAAAGCATCTTAACTATACAGCCAATGCCTCTGCAAATAAATCCTGTAGAAAAGGCAAAGGGAGTATCTACTATAAACCTAAAACTATTTCACAAAGCCAAAGAGCAGTGAGCTGATGTTCCATGGAGAAAGGATTCCAGGCCTTATAGAGATCTCCATCATAAAGCCCATTTTGGGCATGTGCCCAGTGGAGAGAGTTGAAATATTTTTCAAGACAGTTGCAATTTGAAAAAAAAAGAGAAAAGAATTATTTTGAGAAGCAAAACCAAATGGTATTTCCTTTTTTCTTAGTTTTGTAACTAGGTAACAAAATGCAGTCTTTGCCCTGAGTAGTTTTACTGCTTTTACCATGTACAAAAAGTGGTTTTAAATTAGAAAACCTGAAAGCTTCCCTGTACCAGAGTAAGGGAAGGCAACCTGAAGGTCACTTCTAACTGCAGCAAAAGGAAGCATAAATATTTCCTATAAAAAGGCAGAGTTCTTACACTCTATCCTGCTCTTTATGCAGCACATTTTGGAGCAGAAATTGCAGAACATATATTGTTTGAATGCATATTTTTGCTACAGGTGTGAGTGAGAAGGCGGGCAGCAGTTGTGTGGGAGGAGAAGTGAGAGGAACTGGGTGGAAAGAGAAGTGTCTAAACTGTTTGTAAGGGAAAGAAAACATCTCCTCATGAAAATGATAGCAGGACAACGCACTGACACAAGGCAAGATCTGATCAATGTAAAAGATCACCTTCCCTCTACCAGGGAGAACCTTGTACAAAAGACCAGAGGCAGTATAGAGCTGAGATGTTCATATACCAGTGTTGCATACTCACCACAGATAATGTAATCAGCCAGCAACAGAAAATCCCACAGGATAGCTGTGCCAGCCCTTTCCCCAGGACATACTTATTTGATTCTCAGGAAGTAGCGGGGGGGGGGGGGGGGGGGGGGGGACACCGTCTTTCCCCTTATATGAATATATCCTGGTACTATGCTAGATCAAGAGGAATATCATACAGAATTTGGTTAACTTCATTCATCCAATTCAGGTTAGGCAGTAGGAAAAACGGAAGCAATGGTTTCTTTTAAGTACTACGTCACCCTCACAGTACAACCTGTTCTCTCTAGTATGCACAATGTGTGGCCTTACGACTCTTGGAAATCATTTGTGCACAGGAAGGTGATTTTTATTAAACAACAAAATATTGCCTAATTTTAATAGGCAATATAACCTTTACAATGGGAAGTCGAATTTTACAGTGCAAGGATGGCATCAAGGAACATTACGTTTTATTTATACTAGAGACTGCATTTCCCTAATAGATAGAGAACTTGGGGTTAGATCAGAGTTCAAGCAGCTTCTAAGTCCAGTCTCGGCCCAGACTTCTTGGAAGATTTTAAACAAATCAGTTAGTATAATTGCACCTCGTTTCCAGTATTATATGTCAATTAGTATTCAAAATGCTATTTAATAATGTTTAGATTAGACTTAATAATGTGACAAGATGAGAGGTAAGGATATATTCTGTCATACTGAAGACCATATATTGCTGATGTTTACTTTACTATATTTTAAAGACACAGAATCAAGAAGGTTGTTTTTTTTTTTTTTCAGTTTAGTAGTTAATCACAAGAGCATAATGAATTATTTCAAGAAGAAACCTGCACTAAAAAAATAAAAAATCCCACTTTGGTGGGGGGGGGGGGAACAGTTTATCATAAATTTAATACTATAATTTAATTCATTTTTTGCTACTTGAAACATTTTGTCATTGTCTACTCATAACATTTTCCATTATTCTCCTATTTGCCTTCAGGATTCAGCTATGACTCATTTCTTCTCTCTGTACAAAATCATTTTGAATATCGCTCTGCTTTCTGAGATAAGTTTTAAACATTTTCAGCCAATTATCTGAAAACATAAAAATATGGCTATCCCTGTTATTCTTAAGGTCTTTCAGAGGCAGAGCTCTGTCACTGCTGATCCTGCGATGCCATCTGGTGGCATCTGGGAAGAATGAACTCGAATTTCACCCCTCATTCATGGAGCCAGGGCTAAGGCATACAGTCTTCCATAGGGGCCCTGGAGGGCTGTACGCTTGGGTTCCTCGCTATGGCATATCCCGCAAAAAAAGGCAGAAACTGAGGCTGACAAGCTATGGAGTTTGCTCAAGCCCTTTGGGCTGACTCCAGGACTAGGAATAGAAACCAGGGTCTCCTCAAACTCGACCAAACTCTGCCCGCAAGGTAACACGTTAGCCCCTAAACAGGCTTGCAACAATTTATAACGCACCTCAGATGAACCTGGTCAGTGGCCCTTGGGACCGCTAAGTCTCAGCCATGCTATCACCATTCCCTAAACAAGACATAAGCACCCTGTATTTGGCTTTCCTACACCAGTGCTTGCTCTCTTGAACTAAAAAAATGGCACTGGGCTGGTGCGTTCAGCTCTTACCAGGCAGCTCAAGCCTGGAAAGCTTTCAAGCTCAAGGCTGGAAGCAAACCCCCACAATCCTCTTCCTTCAAGCAGACCAGTGTAATGCCCAGGATGATGGCTATTCCAGGTGCTGGAGGTGCAGTTCATGGGGTCTTGCTCTTTGGAGCATCCCAGGCAACAGCACGGAGAGGCAGTGATGCCAACCCACTTGCCAGATAGAACCATTTCTAAAGATCTCTGAGTACCCAACAGGTCACCCAAGAACAGCACATATTCTCAGCTACGTGGGGTTACACTCATGGATTTGCAGTCTATTTAAGGTATTTTTACAGGTACCCTCTTTGTAGGTGAGTACACACTTCTCTCAGCCAACCAATCAACATTTCCCCATGTTTGCAGCACAGGAATTAAGACTGTGCCATGATCCTCCTCTTCCACATAGGACACTGAGGCTTAGGAATGTAAGGCACCTTGCCCAAGGTCATACTGAAGGTCTATGGTGAAATCAGGAATTAAATCCAGGTCTCCAAAGTCTAAATCACTTACTACACTTCCTGTTTGAAAGAAACTTAACCAGCCCTAAGTTAATTAGAAATACTAGCTTTGAGGGCACTATTTGATCTTGGTAAATCAGATTTGTCATGTTTTGAGAAACAAATGGAAAAAACTGTTTCAGTAAGGACATAAATGTTTCTGAGGGATGAGACAAGAAGGAATAAATGGAGAGAAGCAGACCTGCTCTGTAGAGCCCTTATAAAATTAAGGTGTCTGGGACCCTTCACCAGACACTGGTCTAAGATTAATGAGCTCTAAAACTAGCTTGTGCATGAAATTTGTTTCATTTGAATATGGAAAATGGATTCATAATAGTTATTTGTGACTAAATAAGACAGCAGTGCCTGACTTGGTGATTGCCTGGGGATATGCATGCAGTCTAAATTAGTAACAATTTCCATCCCACTCTGCTCAATGAACAAATAAGCTCTTTTTGCATGACAAGTAAATGCTGCAGCGACACTGGCAAGTTTAATTAGGACTTATGGAAAACATTGCTGTGAAAGAGACAAGAAACAGAGTTCAAAATTCAACTGCAGCAGCACTCCACAGTCCTACTTTTGGCCACTTAGAAATAAAGGAAAATAGAAAATGGACTTTTAAAGTTATATCTGATCTGCTGGATCTCTGAATACAATGTACTGTGAAAGGCTCACAGCTGTCTTCCAATTAGCCTTCTCTTGAGGCCATCTAGACAAACAAAAAGTACATTGCATAATTGCTCTGAAGAAATTTCCATTTCTACTCTTCAGGTTTCTTATCTGTGCTCTTTTTGGCACAAGCATTTGCCTGCCTTGTCTCTTCATGTTGATAAGCGTGAGAGAGTCTATTTGGGTGGTTATTTTTGCAGTCTTCTATGAACCTTCTGCTTAGGGTTATCTTGAAGGCACCTGAACATTTCTTACTTGCCCTTTCTCAATTTTCTCACTATATTTGCAAGGGCAAGGTGTAGATGAAATATATCACGATAATCCTCACAATTTCAGGTTACTGCATTCTTTTGGTGTTAACTTGTCAGATTTTCCATATGCCACAGAGCAGCAGCAGTCACCTTTTTACAGCAAAGCTTTGACAGATGTGGAAGACAAATTCCCTTTTCATACAAGAGGCCAGAGGGCAAGACGCTCATAACAAATGTAGGAAAACCCGATTCGGCATCCTCCTGAAGGAATTTGAACATTTACAATGCCATAGGACCTTGCCACAAACTGCCCAGGCTGCAGCCATCTTCTCCCACTGCTGCAAACCAAAGGGCAGCCAGCGCTGTGTGATTCATGGGGACAGAAAGCCATACAGTGGGAAGGTGTGTGACATGCCAGCCTCGTGTGTAGCTCACTCATCTGAAACAAATAACTCCTGGGTTTCAGTTCTTTGGCTTAGGGCTGTTGATGTACTTCACATGAAACAGCCACAGCTGTATCATTTTGGTAGAGTTTCCTTTTTTTCTGTAAGGCGGCATCGCGTGAAAGGACACAACTACATTTTCAAGACTTTCATTGTCATTCAAAAATCCTTTACATTCAGATTGTTCCAGTAAGATGTTCAATTACCTTACAGAGTCTAAAACATAAATGCTCTGTTTTTGAATTGTATGCTATCAATATATACATGAAAGGAAAATTAAAACAACGTTTCTGAAACTAAGTATGCAAAATATAACCTCAGGCTATGCAGCCTTTTTATCCTCTAAAATTTGAAATGAATTTCAGAATGATCATCAAATTCATTAGAGGAGCAGAGATAATTAACCTAACCTAATTAACCTTATCTTGTATTGGGACATTTGCTAAGCAGTTTGGTGCACACTAGGTGGCACCCACAGTCTGGATGATTTCATCCTACTACTTTTTTTCCTCAAAGAAAAGATAAAACTGAGAAATATTTTCTGACTCAGTGGTGCCTTTTTGGGCAAAACGGAGATGGATGATGGGCTGAATTGGGAGGTGCTGAGGTCTGCACAGCCGCTGACCTCTTCTTTGTGTTGTTGCCATACTGCAGAAAGTACCAAGCAGAGAAGGGTGTCATTCTGAGCTAAGTGCAGCTAACACCATTAACAAATGCTATAAAAAGCAAGAGCAAACAAATAAAATATTCAGTAGTGAACTGTTGCCACCTTGGATTTAACTAACAAATGAATTACCATTTTAAGCAAGAAATAGCACAGCATGGAAACCAAATAGGCTGTAGGAAGCCTTCTTTGTGTGTCCTATGCAATATAGACAGAGAACAAGAAAAAGTAATTGGCTGGCGAAACCAAACACAAATACTTACGGATAAAATTTGATCTCCTCTCTGTAGTTCTCCGCTGAGATCGGCAGGCCCGCCTGCTAGGATGAAAGACACGAAAATGCCTTCCCCATCTTCGCCTCCCACAATGTTAAAACCAAGTCCTGTGGAGCCCTTATGCAGGATGATTTTTCGAGGCTCTCTGTATAGAAACAAAACAATAATGTTTATCCATTCAAAACTCTTACTGCATACACATCTCTCAAGGCATCTTCAGCATACTACATGTTGTTTAAGACATACTGGGCATGCTATTACCTAAGGAAACCACTTAATAAATGATATAAATGTATTAATTCGAGACCAGAGACAGTAGGAATTAACCAGGAGCCTTTTTTTTAACTCATGGGTGAGTCCAAACTTCTCTATGAACTCCTGTCCACTGCAGAAGTCTTCACTAAGTAAAACAGTGAATTTATTCAAAACAAACAAGCAAACAAAAAACCCTGAAGATATTTTATAATTTTAATTATAGTGATACTGTATACACAAATACAATCAATCTTGACATAATGCCTTTTTTTCTTTTAAGATCTAGTCTTGCTTTTTAAACAAATAAATGAACAAAGAAAAAGTTTAAAAAATCCAGGCAAGAAATGGCATTCATGTTCAATCCAAGATTTGGAGCAAATAACATTTATATGATCAATACAGAAGAATCCCATGAAAAGGTCTGGTTTGACATCAACAGGAACTCGCACTTGTAAGGTCACGTAATAGTGTTATCGCTGAACCAGGCTGAGGGATATTTGCTTGTATTTTAGCATTTTAAAAAGTTCTTCGTAATGACAGAAATCAATAAATAATAACAGCTACAATAAATAGTAACTGTTACACAGCACTTTCCATCTGTAGATTGAAAATATGTCCCAAAGGATATAAAGTTCATAATGTGCATTTTACTGATGGGAAAGCAGACAGAGGAGATGACTCTCCTAAGCAATCAGGGTAGCATAACTGAGACAGTGTCCCGGGTATTCTGATTTCCAGTCTTTACTGTATGTACCAGGCCTCAGACCTGCCTCTCTGCTGGGTACAGAAGCACAGACAACCATATATACAAACACACACCATATTTATCTGTACTTACCTAATTTCAAATACCTCTACTAAATTTACTTTCCAGAAAAAGAGTGCACATGCTGTTAATAAGAATACATGAAAATCTTAGGCCCAGGCCTGCAAATACTCACACGCATGTAGACCTAACCCTTCTGTGATTTTGCACAGAGACATAGAATCTTCTTATAATTCTTAATTTTTTCAATTAGTAATTACAAGCAAAAGGACAAGTACAAACACACACACAAAAGCTCCCAAGAAACATATTCCAGAGTGTATTAGTATTTCCTATGTACCAAATAACTGTTTTATACATATAATGGTTCTATGTAATAAGAATGGTATTTCGATTTCTTTTTTCTTCTTTTTTTTTTTTTAAGTGAGAGGGCAGAGTGATGCACTGAGGTATGTCTTTTTGGATGTGCATAAAGTTGTATGGTTGTATAGATGGGAACTTAGTCTTTACAGAATAATTCCAAAATCAGTAGGAATTTGTTCAGTTTTGCTCAACGTTAATGCTCATACAATATCTCCAGCCTGATCATGATCTTTAGATAACATCTCAGCTTGCTGATACTTAAGCTTGTTATTTTTGAAAGAAACAAATTAAAGAAGTTTTTCTGATAATGTTTTAAAAAGGAAATGACTGAATACTGAAAATGTTAGTCCTATTCCATATGGCCTTCCATCTCATAACCTTTTCTTAATTTTATATGGTCAGAAAACAACTTTGAAAAATACAGCTCTGAGAAAAAAGTCATATTCATATAAGTATATATTTATATATTCTTGAAGTATTTTTAACCAACAAGGATAGAAAGTGATTTTTTTTTTTCTGTCTTTTGGATCATTGCAATTGATTTGCCTTGTAGTAACACTTTTATAACCTCCTTAAGTATGTGCAGATTAGGTATAATGTAATCCAGATGTAAGAAGTCCACACAGGCTTTTAATTAGGAAGGGTGGCCTAAGGGTTGGGACAGAATTAGGGTAAGTGGATTGGAAGAGCGGGTTCCTTCCCCAGCATAGCTCATGAGCTGCTGAGTGATTTTGGCAAGTCACTCATTTCTTTCAGCTTCATTTTCCTCATCCACAAAATGATATGGTGATGCTTGTCTTCTTCGAGTCCTACGGATCAAAACTGTTTTGCGAGAGCTGAGCTACTACCATTACTATTTTGGGGGTATTGATGAAAAAGAGGCACTAAAGTCAAACAAATATATTTGCATGCTCTGCTGGTGGGTAATCAGAAGAGTTCTTATTAAAAATGAAACTGAGTATTGTTATATATGACAGGCAGCTTAGATCCTAACGTGAAAGCCAGTGCTATGGGCAAAACTAGGTCAATACAACTGCGTATCTGCTGAATACTCAGCTGTGCAGCTCAACAAAAAGTTGGCCCAGTTATTAATCCCTGTGTCTGATCAAGTCAGCAGATTTATGCCTAAAATGCTGTCAGCACTGTTTTGTAATTTTGGCCTTTTGACAGCAAAATTCACATTTTGTTCTTGGATGATTATGTTCGGAGGAAGCCCAAACAATAATGGGGATGTGGCAGAAGCTGTGATGAGAACACAATGGTTTTTGGCTCCTTGTCTTCAGCTTAATCAGGTCAATTTGGTCATGACTCAAATTTGGCCGTACAGAGAGACTGACCAACGGTGCCATACATTCAGATTTGTTTCATTTCTGAGTGTCTTGCAGAATCTAAATGGTGGATCCAACAAGGTGCAAGTGCTATTGTCACGATGATAGAAACAATCTTGGGCGATGATTGTATTGCAAAAACTACTGGAAATAGAAGGTATACGTCAGCTCACCAATGTGTTACAAATAACTCTCAGACTTTTGGAATATATAATAGTTCATGCTTGCATAGCGCACGTAGTCTGAAAAAGAACTGAAAGAGTACTTATGATGATAAAACTTTGTAGCATGCTATGAAGTTAACGTAGGAAGAGAGTTTCCTACTTAAAAAAAACTACAATACCAGCCACTGACCAGGTGATCTCTTATGAGTAATGTAGAAGTTATGTAGCAATGCTTTAACTCAACTCAAAGAAAAAGCTATGATAAGGCTAAAGATGAGAACATGACATATTTATTCATCTGGCATATAAAGTTATAGTCATCTGTTTTGACACGATGAGAAAAGAGCTCTAAGAACAGGTGCTCCAATTTCCCTTGTCAAAGGAGGCCTAGAGTAATATCTGGGAAGTAACATTAGGAAAAATGGAATCAAATAATTAAAGTAGACATGACGACAGAGTAAGAAGTGAAAGAAATGTAACTCAAACGTGAATGATATTTTCTTGCAGTAAATACACTCAGTAAAAATAATCTCTTCTCTACAGAAAACAGCAACTGAGGCAAAGTATAATTTCAGAGTAATTTATGTAAAAAATACATGTATTTCTGCTGAGACAATAGGTGGCACTCTATAGTTACTAAAAAGGAACAAACGGTTTTACTGAATGCAAGCTTCTGTCTCCAGCTTTAACTAGTTATCACATTTACAATTTCTTCTGTGATTAATAAGGCTGAAGGTAAGTTTCTAGGTGTTAACAAAGCGCGCTAGCACTTTAATTCTGTGTGCGCATGTTTTATGCCCTCCTGCAGCTTCATACCAAACACAAACAGAGAAGAGCAGCAGGGGAAATCAAGCAGAAATTAGTAAAGAGAGCGAGATGAAAACATTCCTGGACTGACAGAAGGCAGCAGAAGGCAAAAAAAAAAAAAAAAAAAAAAAAAAAAAAAAAAAAAAAAAGAAAAGAAAAAAAAGCAAAGAAAAGAGAGGAGCGGATAAAGGGAGAGACTGTGTCTGTAAGAAAAAAGGGAAAGGAATAAACAATAAAAATTGTGGAGAAAGAGGAAAGGAAGATTGACTGTCACAAATCATAACCAGGAGCAAAGGAGCACACAAAGTGCTGCAATCCAACACAAATTTACAAGCTCAGAAATCAATGGGAGAATCAGTTTGGATGGACTTGGTTACTTGCTGCAGGGAATGCGTCAGATCTGTTTCCTGTAAAGCACATTATAAAAGGCAGGCCTGATGTAAGAGCAAAGTATTATTAGATTAATATTTGAAAGCAATTAGTAGTAACAAAATCAGGTGGGTAAGACTTCAACGCTTAAGGAACTTTTCTTCTTTCATAAAAATGTGATTAAACAACTCAAAAAAGTGAGGCGCTTTTCCTCCTTAGCCTTTTTTTTGTTCATGTTTGTTTTATTTGCTCATCAAATTCAAAACATCCTAGTGGTTTGTATCGAGGATGTTTGTATTGAGTATTTGTTTTGACTGGTTTTACAGTAAGAAAATGATACGATAAAAATGTGAGTATCCCTACCATTTTTTATAGGTTGTGAGTCCATAGTAATTGAGGATTTAATTTAAAAGATTAAAAACTGGTCTGATAAATGATGGGGCAGAGCTTTATCGAAACAATTCTTATAATAGCTAACTGAAAGAAAATCCATTCCTAATTTGCTTTTTTTGTGCTGCTGGCTACGTAAAAGAATATAGTTAGTTTTATTATTCATCTCACATTGACATATCTCTTTCTATTTTAGTTGTATTATATATAAAATTGGGGTGTCAAAACTATTCGATGCTTTCTGGAACATCCAGAGGTATATAAAGAACACCAAGCCCTTTGAAATAGCAGACCTGAGATATTTCTTCAGGTCGATACAATCAGTGAGGTACCCCAGATCGGTGGAGACTTAGAAATATGGCTTTGATCTTGCTTCAGCTGCAGGCTTATTTTTTCTCCCCCCCCAAAATGCTGTTTGCTTCACAAAGGATATTGAAACAATACATCCATTCATGCACATGACGATCTAGCTTTGCAGTAACACACATCATAGAAAGCCCGTCAGAATATTTATTTCTCTTGCTGCTTGCACCCCGGTAGCACCCAGAGTCCCCCAGTAAGGCTACGCACGCTCTGTGTAGGTGCTGTATGCACATACTGCAACACAAAACATTCACACTACTTTAGCAGCAAATAGCAGAGTTCATTTTCATTACAACCTGTAATTGCTCGGTAACCTGCTATTTCATTTTATTAAATATTCTCATTCTGATGTACAAGCAGCTAAAGCAGTCAGTCCATTATCAGATGTTCATTTATTATATCACATAGCATAATATATTTTTTCTTAGTAGTTACCCCTTCTGCTTGAAATGAGTATTTTTCTTGGCTATTTGACTACAGCTTCCTTGGTGTCTCTTGTTGATTGATCGTTGGTATTAACCATAGAAGCAATACTTTATCCTAACTTTAAGGCTGACTACATTTTTTATGCAGTTATTCTCCAAACATCATGTCTAACTTGTCACAAACTTTGAAGTATATTTAATACAAGGGAACCTACTGGGAGCCAGGCTTCAACCTGAATGATGTACGCATGAGTGCACTAGCTTATACATGTGCAACTCTGTTTGTTTTGTGGGAACCCCTCTGGACTTCAACAGTCTTTCATTTTGTCCCTTATAAAGAAATTAAAGCCTGCACACCAGGCAATGTTTTCTGTTTACAGATAGCAAGATGGAGCTGGCAAGCAAGAATAATTTCTCGTTGGAAAAGTGAAACTGCTCTGCATTGTTACCCTGATGCCTGACATTTATCTTAAATGCACAGGTGTATGTCTCCCAGATTTGAGAAATCTGAACGCTACAATTCAATTTTGGACAATTTTGGACAGCTAACAGGCTCCATAACTTTGAAGGGAGATGACTATTCCAGTATACTTATTCATTTATAGTTTGTCTCACATAAGCATGTGTCTCTCTTTCCACAGTCTAGGAGGTGCATTATTTATATGCTAATAATCCAAAGTAGGTCCTGAAATCTGCATCTCTGTTGCACCTGCTATAGCAACACAGCCACTGTATACTAGAAAGGTTGCTTTACACCCTGCTTTCAAAAAAACTATTAGTTATACATCAAAACCACTTTTCTATATTTTCAGGAGTTGTGGGCATGAATGGTCCAGCTTTTCAGTTTGTAAGCAAAGCCTGATGAAATGGAAATGGTGATAGGCAAGCCAAATCACACTGTCAGGAGACAGGAACTATTCAAAGGCTGAGAGAATATCTAAAAATAGCAGTGCCTCTAAGCAATGTTTTGAAATATCAATATACAGTCCTTCAGTAGCAAGCACCCAGGATTACTTTATATACAGGATACTTTGGAAACACAAAGCAGTCTGTAATATCTTTCCTGTTAAGAATAAAAATTCTTACCCTTAGTCATGGTTCAAATTCTGTTTATTTATTTATCAATATTTTTATATATATATATATGAGACACTCAGTCATATTGAGAAATTATTTAAAAATTTCCATCAAAACACTCTCAATAAAATAAGTTGAAATCCCCGTTTCTAAGCAGCTCAGCAGAAGAGATGACTGGTATAAATGGTAGCATGTAAGATACAGTTTAGTCCAAATGTCTACTGCAGAAAGAATAGCTATCATAGACCACTAAAATCATAGCTTTGTCAGATAGTACAGCAGGATTTCCAAGTAAGAAGTTTTCATTTTCATCCAGTATTTTTCCTGTTTTAAATTTTCACAGTTAAAATCATTCCTTAAAACCACTTCAAAAAACTCAGATTAACAATATTTTCAAAAGCAAACATTATAGTTTTCTTGTTTTTAAACCATGCAAATAAAACATTAGGGAAGTTATCAGTGAGATTGCGCTAACTTTACAAAATACTTCTACCAACAATGACATCAAACACCTGTGAAGTTCACACCATTATAGGTATGATAGATCTGTTCTCCTCATGTGCTCTTATTGAACGATGAAGGATACATGGCTTGAATATAAAGAAAACTTAGGCTTTAAGGACATCTTGATTTTTCTTTTACTTTGACACCTATTTTTTGCTATACACAAACTGCACAAAAGCATGCCTTAAAAAATAAGAATTGGTTTTAAGTGTGATCTCATTACCTAGGTTAAACATCTATTAAAGTTTTTTAAAAATCTGTTCTAGACAGCTCAATTATCACATATTCAACAAGATGGAAAGGAATAAGTGCCAGTGAATCCAATTCTACCTATATTTCTTTGTCCCTCCCATATTTCAGTTCCACTTCACAGGACCCAGTTATTCTACTACTTAAATGACTACACAGCCACATACAGCCAGCAAGCAGGCCATACATCTAAGCGTGTGCTAGAAAGCCTCGTAGGTAAAGCAGCCACAAAGTGCATCTCAAAAGCAGTATTATGAATCACTTTAGCAGAGGAATGGTGGAAACCCAGTTCCTAAAAGAGAACAATAACTTTGCTTTGACCTCAAATTGTATTAACTATAAACATATTTAGCAGCATGGACTTCACCAAAACATTAGCATAAATTGAGCTTTACTATAATGGAATATTTAGGGCTGAACTGATTACTTATATTTGCTCAGCAGTGTAACAGGCTAACAGATCCACTTTCCCATGTAAAACGAAATATGACTCAGTTTAAGTTGATTAGTAATAATTACAAGCCACATATTCTTCTATCTCCCAAACAGCAGGAGATCTGTAATATCAATTGCAGATTTCTTATGCTCTAATGAATCATACACAATATATGCAAGCTGTCTGCATGGCCAGTACAGATTTTGCAGTTTATCTAAAAATTCACATAGACAGATTGATTTCCAAATTCCAACAGGAATTGAAACCCACAGGGTATCCTGTGATTTATGGAGTCCAGTAGACCAAGTCAAAGACATCATAATAAAATTTCTTTCCTTAAATCTCAATTTAGCAATTTGGGGGAGGGGCAATCACTATTTTAATTGTAAGTTTGTTGTCAAAGCTTGTTTTTTTCTTATTTTTAACATCAATTTATTCATCAGTTGATTTGATGAAAGGGCAAGGGGAGGCAATATGTACATGTCTCTCTAATGTCCCTCTGTGTTCATTAGAGAGAAGCACATAGATAAAGGAAAAAAAAGTTCAAAATGAGGGTGGTTGAACATTGGGACAGGTTGCCCAGAGCTTGCGCAACCTCTGCCTTTGGTGATCGTTGCAGCTCCAATGGACAAGGCCCTGAGCAACCTGATCTAACTTTGAAATGATCTCTGCTTTGAGCAAGGAGGATGGATGACAGACCTCCATGCAGACATGGGGGAACTGGGGATTGTGCAGAACCTCAGGCTTCATTTCTAGAATTACCTCCCAGATGAGAGCTCTTAAGCCGTACGGGCCTTTCATATGGTAACTTCATTATTCTATCTCATTTTCAATGAAAAATTAATACAGTAGTTCCCACGTGTTTTAAACAGAAACTTAAAATAATTCCTAAATCTGTTTTTCAATTGCTTAAAACTATTTTGTTTTGACACTTGTGAGAAAAATATCTCAACGTTCACTTAGGAGTGGATTTTTTCACATATCTATCATTTTACTTTCTGACTGCACCACAATAAAGGTGTAACATAAAACAAAATACAGGCAAGATGACATCTTTCCTGCGTTGAAACTTTGGATTCCTGCTTTTATCACAGCAAATAAAGGCTTTACAATAGGATCTGAGAGTAGCCAATGACAAGATATTACCCATGCCTACAGAATATGTCAGACGTTCCCACATTTTTTTTCCCAGTCTCATGTTCATTGATTTAAGATGCCTCACCAAATCATGTACTCTGGCCCCCAGGCACAACACCGGTGATTTTTTTTCAAAATGCAGTCATTTGGGGCCCTATTTTATTAATAAATCCAAAATATGAATTGATTTGTGTGCATTTGATATGAAAGGCAGACATGTTAAAGAACTGGGGCAGGTAGTTTCAGTGCCTTGGAGAGTCTCACTTTGCTCATTTTTGAAAGCATAATAAAAAAGTTCAGAGATTGCTTGCTTATTGGGTCACTTGTACCTAAAAAAAAGGGGAGTGGAGAATCAAATCCAATATTTTCTTATAGGGTGTTTGGAAACTATGCCAGCCAGTGCAACCAAAATTTAAGTGATTCAGTGTTAAATATCAGATCTTCTGATATGATGAAGATGCAAGACTGTCAACTGCAGTTGTGAATTATTCACTTTTTTACCAAGTAATTCTGTTAAGGTGTAGTCAGCTAAGTACTCTGAACTATGCTTCTGCAATTAATTTATATATAGACAAATATATATACATACATACACATACCAGCATGGGATTATTATTCTATATCAGTACATCTACCTTAGTTTTGGACACGGTTAGCCTTGTCAAAAAGAGCTCATGCAAACATTTATACAATAGGGTAAGCCTTTGGGGGATTTCCATGATTAGTGGGAATCGTTTTACAGCTAACACATGTAAATATTAACTCTAGTTAAGTGAGGTGAATTGAAGGAGCAGCAGCCAGTATACCTCCATGACACATATTCACGGCTCTGTGAAGGCCAAACCTTTCACTATAAATATCTCAAGAGAATTAGTACTAATTTGCATGAATTTATGTTTACTTGTGCATCTCACAGTTAATCTTTGTGGTACATGATAATACGTGTCGTTAGCTTCTATGTCTACATGGTTAATTCAGTTTCTGGCTTAGTGATATCTGAGAGCTCTACAGGCAGCTTCGACAGAGAATCATCTTACCCTTCCACAGAAATGGTCCGCTGCAAGCTCACTGTGGGTGGACGTGTCGCAGTGCTGTGCTGGGAATGACTGTATGACCAAGGAAGAATAGAGAGAAGTATTTGTTAAAGAAATAGAAATTTCTCTTGTTCTTACTGTCTCTAGCAATTTAGCTAACACCAAAACAGAAATAACAATTAGATTATTTTATGTGTCCCTGATGCATTTTGACTTCGGTGATGCTGATCTGCTCAAAAAAAGGCTCAACCCAATGATCTGTTGTTTTATAACAAGTCTCATTCCTCATTAAAAACAGACAAGGACAAGAATAATTCTTCCTTATCTTTTCTCTTTTTAAATATATATATGTCATTCAGGTACTTAAGTAACTCAGATTTTAATTGTTGTTCTGAAAAATATACTAATCATAAAGTACAAAACTAATTTGATAGTGAGAGTTATAATAGTAAAGCATGACGTTCTCAATCTAGTTTTTAGTGCTTGCCAGAAAAAATGCTTAGTGAAGGAGTACACATGCTACTTATAATTGCACCATAATGTAACTCTGAATTGTACAAATTTCAATCAATATTCACTATGCCTATTATTTCGATGAGATTTTAGATAGCTTGAGTTATTTCACATAAAATTTTATCAACCTAAGGCACAACATGCAGAAAAAACATGACATTTTCTAAGGAAAAGGTAGCCTTTGTGAGAACCACATTAACAGCAGAAAAATCATTTTGATTTTAAAACCTGAGGTCTAATGGCTTCTCTTGTAAGTTGTGTTGTCACGACTCAGGAACCTGAAAAGTTGTTACTATCTTACATAAACCCAGTATATTATGCAGTATACATTAACTTCACTGGCGTACTACAGCCTATAGAATATCATCGAATACCTGCATGTAAATATAAATTGATAGTAACACAACTTCAGTCAATGGTAGTGTGTTTGAAAAAAAAAAAAGCAGAAGCATCTGCATGTATACTATGACTGGTTTAAAAGGCAACATTACATAGTGAGATCAAGAATTAATATTGAAAAATACAACTAAAAAAATTAAGGCAATTTTATATCACTGAGTCTGCTAACTGCAGGTTTTGTCTTGCTTTCAAACTTTATATACAACTCAAGCTGTTTGTTCAGAAGAAACAGAGCTTATTTTCATTAAGAGCTAAGATATTCCACATTAGTGAGCAACATATCTATTTTATACACATTTTCTCCTGTAGCATAGTCAGTATTTGCTGTCTGACAGAGGAGATGTGATTTTTGTAGGTAGCACATGGAGTTGTGACACATGATATCACATCACAGGACAAACAAAAGGTCTGCTATCTGGTTGTATTTCCAGTTGGGACCATTATACTCTTGCTTCATTGTAGGAAACTGCTGTACTCATCCATATGCTGAATATTTCAGAAGGTGCATGGGAAAATATATTCTCCTCACAAGAAGAACTGCAGAGCTTTTATCTATTTTATCACAAAGCACAGGATGTACAGAAGTATCAGGAGTCTCCTCTGGCGCCATGGTATGAACAGATTTGTTGCTGAGTTGGATGAGCATTGCCAAATAATATTATATGAATATTAGTTAAAATTTCACAAAGAGTTTGCTTCTTGCAAATGACTTAGAATGTGCATTTTTTAACTACCTTCTAGTGTTCATGCATTTTTCAAAACTAAAGGGTTAAGTTGTGGCTTTTCTTTTGTCCCTCTCTCTCTACAGAGCTGGAAGGGAATATATATCATTACAGTCCTATACTGGCCTCCCATACTAAAAGAATAAGGGGTAGGAGAAGAACAGCCTCCACACGGAGCAGTTCCCCTGTACACACGAGAAGGAAGTGGCATAGCACAGCCATAATTCCTCCTTCTTTTCTCCATGTTGTTTGGCTCTCCAAAACATTATTCTCCAAAGCTGCACCAAGAGACGCAAGAGTATGGCTGGCACAAGGAACAAGAACCCAATGGAGAGGAGGAAAGACGATGCATGTTGTGGCCCTCTAAGTTGCACTTATTTCAAAGTCTGTTTCCAGAGAAAGCATGACAAAGCCATTCCTGAGCTCTACTGTGGATGCCAAATGGTATATACTTTGTGGGTAAGAGAGGTCTATTAACAAGACATGGCAAGGTAGAGACTGAATGACTGACCCAGGAATCTGGCTGCATATTTCACAAATATCTGCACACGACACAGTGTAAATCTCAACCAAACCCCTCAGTTTTAAGTACTCTTCTCCTGTTTTCCAAAGGAATGCTGCCATAGGAAAATGAAGCATGATTCCAGAGAAAGAAAAAAACCGGAATCTGTCACTTTTTCAAGATCTCCTCCGTATTAGAGCCATGGTATACTGTTACAAGCAGAGCTGCAATATTTATATCCAGTCATGACTAACTGAACTGGCTTGAATTGTGAAAGTATTTTTTCTTCCCCCCCCCCCCCCAAATTTTAGCATTTCACGATTTTTAATACCAGAAAAATTATTTATAAAATTCTGATCAGCTTCAAAGTGAGCAAAATTAGGAGAGCATTAAAGATAGCATTTTCAGCTGTTAAGTATAAAAAGTAAATAATTTCCTATCTACCTACAAAATTAATAACAGAAAAAGGTCACAAAAATATCTGGAATAACATACAGTTGGCGTAGCTATGTTTGAATGTTGCAAGTAAAATAGCAGGCCACACTCACCAAATTTTAGGGAATGGTATATTATTGCTCTTGTACTGGAATTCTCAAAATGAAAAAAGGGGCCAATCTGATCCCTGTATTAGACTCATAGTCCCCACCTTAACAGCAATGATGCATTTTACTGCTGAATTCAACTAACTTTGAGGATTGATACTTAAGCCAGGCTACTTAGTGTGAAACCTAAAGATTATAACCTCTCAAACAGATCACATTATTTAAAATCATTTTATATAATGGATGAATAAAGATTGAGAATTTTGTCATTATGTGATTCATGATGGCTTTATAAAAGAACTGCTGTTTGACACTGCACACTCTTTGACATGGAACAAATTACTTCTCTGCATGTATATTGACCCAGACCTAAAGCAGGTATTGTTTGCACTGATAAATTTATTCTTGCTTTTCAGTATTCATTGGACAACTTTTTATAAATACAAATTATTATTCCTTAAAATGTATCATTACTATTTTCAAAGGTTGTCAAAAACACTAATTATAAACTTGCTAAGCAATATCACTGTTGGAGTGTAAAATTGGAATGAGAGCAAACAACATTTCCAGAAATGATTAGGAGCACCAGGTTCCTTGATTTTGGGTGCCCAGTATAAAACACTTCCAAAGGCCTGCTTTGCCAAAAGTCATCCGTTTCAGAAAATCAGACACGTAATGTCCCGTCAGAGGAGCAGGGTACCCAGAACCCCCTAATCACTCTCCGCAGTTATATGAGAATTCATACTATGCCATCACTCCCACTGGGCAGTTACCCCAGCACAGTAATTGCTATGGCTGGGGTAGGAAGCAGCCACACCAAATTAACCAAAGCCTTATCCAGATTTGGCAGAATGGAAGAAGAAGATTATTCAGAGGGAAAAGCAGAAGCAAAAATCTTCAACACATTTTAATGGTGGAGGGAAAAAACCCAACTAGGATGGCACTATTGTTTTCTAATAGATGCTGTATTAAGTAATATAATCCCATAATAAGGATGAATTAAAGCTGTAATTTCATTTCAGTATTCTGCTGAAATTATCAAACACTCAAGCACTAGATGTCATCAGTATCCCTCACTGGAATTACTACCTAATTATGTAGAATGACACAAGGAACCTTATACCTTACTCTTTCTAAGTGAGGAGCTCAAGTATGGGCAATATTCCCCTCCTTAGACACTCCTTTCAAATACTAGATATTTGTGGTGTACACTTTGAGTGAAGCCTTAGTCTCTTTTCTTCAAAAATAATTCTTAATTGGTGTTATTAAATCTCTTTTTTTGGGGTCATTTATAAAGTGTGATGCTCAGTACAAGTTTATACCTTCTAAAACATTGCCATGCATACACTGCCAGCTGAAAATCAAAATGCAATTTTAAACTGTTTGACAGAAGTGGCTATTCAACTGGAGACAGAAATAACATTTTGATGTCGTTCCTAACTGACTGTCTGACTTTAAAAGATAAAGCTCCTGATGACATCTTTGACTTCTGCCAAAGTGGTGGAACCAGCAGAAATGCTTAACATACTTGTGCATGTGCCAAAGATCATGTACCACACACTTTGCAGTATAAAAGAAAGAAAATATCTAATGAGTTACTGCCACTGACATTTTTCACGATGAGTGCTTAAACATTAACACAGTCATCTCGAGATATTTAGGTAAGAAGCATATTTTTCAATTCACAGATCTAAGTATTCAAAGTTTGCCATTTAGGTTTATAAAAATGCTACCCTTTCTCTCAAATGCTACAGAATTAACTTCTCAATAGCTTTAATCATAACAAAAAGATATTTCAATATACTACTCAGAAGTACTCCAGCCACCCAATTTGGGTTTTCTCAAACTCCCACAAACCCTTATTCCTGTAAAATATTACAGTTTTAACTTAATTCCATTTAATTTTAGTTCATCAAAACAATGGGAATATACTATTTGTGTGAGAGTTTATATGAGTGAAGGAACAAAGAATGTTCTGAACGATGTTCCCAAGTTCCTAACTCTGAAGCTGTGGCATGGAAGAAAAGTATATAAAATGCATTTGCCTATCTATTACACTCCATGCAAAAAGAACAATATAAAACTAGAGCTAAGGGTTATTCTTTATTATTCACAATATTAAAAAAAGAAAGACCAAAAAATAAAATACCAGAAAAGTACCACCTGGGCAGCGGTGACGGAAATGCTAATACTATTTGTTTTTATGATGTATTCTCAGCATGCTGTTTCTTATGTCAAGGACTGGAGGTAGCAGTGTGGTTGTTTATAAAGCATCTAACCCTTTTCTTTGACAGATGTAAAGGTTTAAAAAGCAGAGAACTGGGCAGCATGCTTTAATTCTATTAATGTAGGGTTTTAATTCAGTTCAGTGAAGTGAAACCAGCTTTTCCTGATGCTGCCAGCAGCTAAACTTCTAACTTAAATGAGGTTTTGCTTTCCTATGGGATTAATTAAAAGACCAGAGAGTGCTTTTTCAGTATTAATTTTATCTCAGCTACAAACAGCTTGCTAATATCCAGTACTGACAGTTACTGACCCATAATAGAAGTATCAAACTAACCAAACAGCCTCCCATCAGAAGTAAATAGGAAGCTTCAGAGAAGAGAGCATTCAACTCTGCTACTTTCACATCACCCTCAGGCAACAAAGCCACACATGAGAGGCAACATAGTCTTTTCATGCACAGGCACATCCAGTGGGAATTTCTGGAGTGAATTAGCAACTAGATCTCATTTTTTAAAATGGTATCTCAACATATTTTCTACAAATAGTATTGCTAGGCTAAAGAGTTCATGGAAAAAAGAAAAGACATGAAATGAAGGATTAAGCTGTGGCGCTGCCTACAACAAGGCAGGAGAAGACCACATCACATCTCTGTTCAGGTCCTCTGGACTACCTTCTCCCAAACAAGTGAAGTCAGCAAGATTGCTCACCTCTTCCTTCCCTCCTTCCTTCCCCAAACAACAGCTGAAAAGAGGTGGTTAGCTACCCGCCCTAACTTAAAGCGTGTGAGTTAGTGCAGCACTAAATTAGCATCGATGTAGGACTACAGAAGAATGCAAGGAGAAACTGTGACTCAGAGGAATGTTTCAGAAGTGCAGTGGTTCCTGGAATTCAGCTAATTATACTCCTCTGCTAGCAGTGTGCCTAAGTCAGCACCTGTGTTCAAAGCGGTGAAACATCCACTGATTTCAAATCTATCTCCTTACAGCTGAGGTAATTGTCAGAGGTAATGATAAGCTTTGAAATATATCAAAAATATGCTTATCTTAGACGGAATTTTTATCTTAGTCTGAAGTATATAATAGTTTAAACAGCTGAAGAAGTTTGGAACTACGTGTGGCAGAATGAAAATCTTTAAGAATATTATTGAAAAAAATAGAGAGATTATATTGTTGGATAAAATTTCACATGCAGTCTAATCTTTATATAGGTAAATGCAGACTAAGAAATGTGAAGAAAACAGCATCAAGAAAACTAGTCATCTTGAATGAAAACTGTAAGAAAAATACCGTGGCAAATTGATATGAAATTAAGTGCAACAGATGCTTAAGGAGCATGAGACTTGTTTTAATGACTGAAGCATGGTACAGTGTTCTTTTGGGAGGTTATTCTGTTCTAGCCTTCACTGTTAGGTACTGATTTCTACTTTATCATACTTTTTCTTTTTTTTTTTTGCTTAAATTCCTCCCTTTCATCCCACCATTCTTCTTATTCATTAGTTTCCATGCTCATACCTTTTCCTCATATTTTGGAGGAACTTGGATTTTTAGAAGTGGGACATCTAAGTCTCCACAACAGTGTTTAGTTGTTGGAAAAAAAACAGTTTCAAGTCTTTCTACTAGCCTTCATTTTTTTTTTTTAATTCCTGTTGTTTATATTACTATAAGGGATATGAGGAACGACCAAGGCTCACTTGGGAGCTCAGATATTCATTGATGAAGTTAGTCTGAGAATTTATAATGCATGAGGGCTGAGGTTTACTTGTCAAAATATTTGGAACAAGTGAAAAACCTGGGTAGGGTCAGGATGGAGAAGAAAAAAAAAGAGGGAAAAATAGAAAAGAGAAAATCTCACCTTCTCACTCGCTTAGCCAATGTCACATGGCAATGGTCCATGAATATAACAGTTGAGTTTGGCTTTAATTACAGTTGTGAAAGATGATGTAGTGCTACTTTTGTGAATTTAAATAGGGAACATTTTTTAGGAATGACAGAAAGCACAACTTACCTCATGTGCTCTGCATGGCCTCCCAGTTACCCACACCTCGTGGCCCTCTGGCTACCAGTGCCTGATACGATGAGTTTACAATTCCTCATGGAGAATGTGGCTGTCACCTTCCTCCCTACTCTTTGACATGATGCTTCTGTAATTCAGCAGAACTAAGGCTTTTTTGCCATCCTGCTACACTCAAATGCCATACCTCATTCACGGTTCGCTGTCACTCCTAATTCTCTTTTGGCATTAGCCCTTTCCAAGCATTAATATTCCAATGAACAGCAAAGGCTATAAGAGAATTTGAGACAGCTTGATCTCTGTGTGGCAGAACAACAAGCGCTCTGGCTGGATAGAAAGAATTCAGCTTCACCAAAAGGAAAATGCATGCTATCTGTATAGCAAAATGGCTGAAGCAATCAGGTTTTCTGTAATGTAACAGAAAGAAACACTTACTTTGGGATAAAACATCTATTAAGAGCGTCTGGAGACACTAAATAATCAGAACATGCTGAAATAACTCAAAGGCTGAATGCCAAAGCTTGTGGCATTATATGGCTGGCTGGAGTCATTTAGTTTCTCACTCATTTTACGTGTATCAGTATTTGCCACGCTTAATTTCAAACGCCATTACTTTTCATATTAAAAACGGAAAGCAATACTGTTTGCAGAAATATATGTACAATTTCTTCGGGTTTTGACACATGTGAATAAGAGCAGGAAACACGAGTTTGTAAGTAGAAACTCAGATTTCCCGATTTCCAGTCCTTTCCACTGGCCCGCTCTCCTTCCCACCGCACACCGCTGGCATAATCGCATTTACCCTCAGCACCAAGAGAAGACGCCTGTGGCTTCCGGCCACCACAGCGGAGGCCCTGCCGCGGGGCACTCCTCCAGGCAGGAGCACAGGGGCCACCCAGCATGGTTTCCGTCAGCTGCACACCGTGCTGCCCCATAACACCAGGGCTGCTCTACACTTCCAGAGCTGCGAATTGCTCTCATAATGAAACATATTCATCGCACACAAAGTTCATTAGGTTCCCATGTGAATAGCAAAACAAGCATCTGCCTCAAAATCCCTTCCTGTTCCAAGCAAATGTGCAACGACGTTAGGAGGGACTTGAAAAACTGGTTAAGTTTTACGAAACTCTGACTCACAAAGATTTGATGGAAATCAAGGAAATCTTACATACGCTAGTAAAAACTCATAGAGGCGCAACAGGAATTCAGAAATACTGTAAACTAGTAAATTGTTCCTACTGACACTGACAGCCAGTAAAAGCTTGAATTTCACAAAGTATAATGACCAGAATTTTTAGATTAACTGAATTCTTTTTGTCAAAGTTCAATTTCATAGGGGATGTGCTCAATGGAAGGATAAGAAAACCAATGATTAAACAATCAGATATCAGAAAATTCTGGAAAGACCTCACATTTTCAGACACTTTTCCGCTACTGTCCTTGGAAGTTCATCTGAAGTTACAAATACTACTTGTAAGAACACTGACAGCTCCTTTCCCTTCAGGAATTAGACATCTAATTCCAATTCAAGGTCCAAAAAAGGAAGTATTACGTGATTTTAACACAGAAGTCTGCAACGGTAGTCTTGCTGTTAACAAAATGGACAGAGACTATGACTTAATGGTTACAATGACTTTTTGTAACACGGCATTTGGTGCTTACGAAAGCTTAGCTTTGCTTTCTTTTCTGAAGGACAGGTGCACTTCTTTGCACTGAAGACGGCACTGTCTTGTGAAAAGTAATTCATAGGACTTTCATCCTGCATCTACTTTTTTTAAGAGTAGGGAAAGAGTAAATAAATAACACTAATGTCAGATCTCAAATGACTGTAACCTATTAAACTACTTGGCAGGGTTTCTTACCTATCTCCATCAAAGGGAAAATAAGAACATGAAGTTCTCCTCACGGTAGAGTTATTGTGATGAATTTTGCTCATTCAGGACAAAGTATATGGGTAATGACAATTAATTAAAGTGATTTCAAACAGCAACAAAAAACTGTCTGATGCCAAACCATAGCGTACCATAAACAAATGCTTCTATATCCCATTAGATTCTGTATCATTATATTTGCACAGTAAAAACAATTCTACAAAAAATTAAGTTTTAATATTGTTTTTTTATAAGGCCAAGTTCATTTCCTCTGCAGTTATTAACTCTCTTGTTGTTCATTGCAATGAACTATGCTAACTGTCAAGGTGAAACAGCCAAAAACGGAGTGTATTCAGCCTCCAAACAACCGGTTCATTAAAACAAAGAGATTGATCACAACAGAAAGAGCATTAAATTTTCATTACAATCTAATATATATTAGAACAGCACACTTTATATTGCAATTACTTCTGATACAATGTTTACGGCACCTGTGTGATACCTTCTGATAATGTTATCTCTCCTTTTCGGATATACATTATCTCTATGCAAGATAGCTGGGAACATGAGTTGGACTTCTAAGTTTTCTTCGTGGTCTAGAGGCGAGAATGTAACTCTACATAACTGCTATTTGATCTCACTTTCTCTGTCACTCTGACCAGCTCAGCATGCATGTGTGCATGTGCAGTCATATGAACCACAAAACCATAAATCCTATAAAAATACATATAGCAAAAAAAAGGAGGAATAATGTAATAATAAGTATGCCACCCCAACAGAATACAAACAAACAGGCCAATGAATGATAATTTGAAAATGCAAGAGAACTATAAGGAATGTATTGTCAAAATGAAAGATGAATAGTGGAGAAATTCAACAGCTTAAGCTCTTCTGGTTCTTATCGCTCTTGTATGTGAACGATCATTCATTTATCTTTTGAATTTGACAGTACTTGGAAGTATTCAACATTTCATGGGAAACATTCAGCTTTTTCACTATGAGGTCTAAGAATGAGGTATAACTCTGAACTAGATACAAGAAGTATTTACAAAAGCTAATAATCCTTATGAATCTGAGGATATCGACAGTGGGAGGGTCAGACATAAAGATCTCCCATAGTATAGCACTGTAATATTGTCCAAGGACATTAGCAATTCATTTTGCCTATATTTCATTATAGGTCGTAGATGAAATGTTGGAAAAGATTATTTATATGTTCCAGTATGTCAGTTCTTATACTTCTACATTGACTGATAAAACACCATTTATTTAAAGATGCTCATGAAATTCATGCTTTGAAGAGAAGTTTGTCTATTTAGGAAAGAATTGTGAAATGGATTCATGCAGAATTTAAATCTGTGGTAGTCATTACGGTGAATTGTTTAGTTACAAACCCAATAGAGGAATCAGTTGACTAAAGCCATTTTGGAACTGGTTTTAAAAGATTTGTAACATTAGCAAGCACACATACATGACTGAGCTGATAAACACCCAATTTGTGAACCTTCTGGGAAATGATTTAATGTCATTAGTACACTTAATAGCATAATCCTGGACCACAGCTTGAATTTCGTTCACTAAACTTTACAAACATTTCTTCTAGCTTATGGACCACTTTTTATAATTACAATCTTCTCCTCAGTCAGCGAAACGAAGGTTCTTGGGTTATTTTAAGCTTACTTTAATGTGAATGGTGAAAATGCTACCACGTTTCTAATACTTTCAGCTTCTACTCTAGATAAACAGCTATAGCTAGAAACCAGTCTTGTTTTGCTGCTTCCAACTATTTCTCCCTGCAAGTACCTTTGTACTTTGGTTCCCATATGTTACCAGCCAGAACCAATTGCACTTGGTACATGTAGAGAAAAAACATTGTTATCTAAAGAGACAACAGGGAAGCACAAGGAAGCAATGAGGCACCTCAAATTACATGCCATCAATAAATATGATGACAAGTGGATTTATACCAGCAACTCATTCAGTCTTAACAAGGACTAAAACCAGAATTCCACTGGCATTTAGCATTAAAGAAATGGCCATGCAAGGAAGCTATTTTTGAAGATGGGCATCTTGTGCTCATCTTGTGCATGTGAGCTGTGCTAGCATTGCATACTTTTGCTTCAGTTCCCCATGCTTTATTTTTATGGATGAAGCAGTTCTATTGAGATCCCTGCAATCAATGGAACACTTCACACATAAAATACGTATGACTAAGCTGATACAAAAAAACTGATGGCAGTGTAAGGATAAGCCCATGCAGTGCATGGTCATCCACATTTTCAAATCTTGCATCTGCAAGGTTGACAGGAAATTCCATGGTAATAGGCTCTGTGTTTACAATTCCTTTGATAACCTATTTTATCCCAGGTTATGCCACTCCTCCAGCTTATCAAGGACATCTACTATTAAAGCAAAAAAGGGTTTAAATAACCATATTTTTAACCATCAGAATTATTAAAATATAATTGGGTAAATATACATCAAGAAAACCACAGAGAGAGTTCTTTCACCCACTGGTTACTTTCTTCTGGGTATTAATCCTCATTTTTGTACCCAAGTTAAGTGAAATAGTTTGCTTGTTTCCTCCTGGTCCAAGGATAGGCCTGAAGACATTCTATATATTCAAGGCATCTGAATTCATTTTACTTGCATCTTACTGTTAAACCTATGCTAGTTGCTGCACCTGCAGAATCCCTTTGTATACCACCCAGAGATGACTACATACTAATCCCAAACACAGACTATTCAACGGGAACACAGAATGTATAAATTAGATTTGGAAAAAAATAATGATTTCAGTTTAGCTATTTCACTCCACTTCTGGACCCATTAAATATGGGTATGTATGCAGTTATGCCCTGGTAGAGAGCAGAGGTAAATCAAGCCAAGACTGACAACAGCCAGCATGTTACAGAAGAAAACATGGCATAATCTGTTCTTACATCAGGTCTTACCTTGTTCTCTACTTAGAGACTGATCTAAGACTTGGGAGATGAAATGTTAGTACCCTTTTAAAAATGTTACTAGCATCTATTTTAATTCACTTTGCTTTTTTGTTACCTACATAAAGGTCCAGTTCCTTTAGAATACAACTGAGTCCCTGCATATTGGTTACTCATTTAACCTGACTAAAAACATTCCCATCCTTCTCAAGCTTCTAGACAGCATATGAGATATCTATGAAAATCATGAATTTAACCAATTGAAAAAAAGAAAATGACTGCCTATTTCAGATGTCTTCTTAAAACTTTCTACACACTTTCATTGAGGTAGTATAATATGCAAAATGGTTGTAAAGGTTTGTTATGAAAGATTAACAACCTCCACGTGCACTGCTGAATCTTAAACATTAAAACTAAGTGTTCGTCTGTATGGTGCAATGACGGTACTTATATGAGTTGGTATCCTAGAGTAACCTGTATGACTTCTGCTCCCAGCAAATTTTGTATAGCCACATTCTGCCACAGATACTACATAAATCCTCCTATTTGCAGCTCCTACTCACTGTATCCTGAACAGGCTAAGACTCTTGATTACAGCTTGTGCAATGTTCATTCAGGTCAGCAACTACACATATTGCTGATTATACCCAAGTCAACTATTAATCAGTTTGGGTGTTTATTGGAAGTGAAGCTAACTTGTCTAGCACTAGCTCAGGAGTATCTGAACAGTCGTGCATTGGGCTGCGCAGACACATTCCTAGTATCAAGTAGGAGTAATAAGGGACACCAATGCACTTTCCTTGTGTGGGCTTTAGGGCACTTCAGGTGTGCATGCTGATGATTTTCCTCTTTATGCTGCCTAATGAACTATGACAGTTTTCATCTGCTTTTAGGGAAAGCTTTTTTTAGGGATACAATTATTGTTATTTAGAATTCAAATTTGTCAGAAAATATTTTAACCAAATGAAAAGTAATTTGTGGTGTGTAAAACCATACACACCAGTGTAGTCACATATTCTGGAGTTATAGTCTTTTTTTGGCTTCCCACTCTATCACAATGTAGTGATTCCTACAGCGTAAAAGCCAAGTACAGTAATGATCCTCAAAAGATGGCATGCAAGTCCACTGGTCTGTGGAATGATTTATTTTCTGCATGGAATATGGAAATATTCTGAAAAAAGAAATTTCCTATGCTCCTCTTTGGGGACTGTAATGTGTCTGCTCTACTACATTTTTTAACAATATTGAAATTTTAATTTTGAAAGTCCAACTAAATTTTTCTCTCCTTCCCTTTGTCAGTTACAAAAACATATTTTAATATCTTAACACTTCCAATGACCTTGCTTTTTATGCAGTGATAGCAGTAGTTTTATGAACTATTAGCGTTATTTAAAAAAAATCAGATATGCTGGATGCGTCTACGGCTATTAATTAAAAATGAAATAAACATCTTTCAAAGAATAAATTGTTTAAGATCCCAAAACATTAACAGATTCTGCATGTGTATTTACAATGACAACTTAGCTAAATTTAGACCCAACCCTAAAAGGTCAGTTGCATAATTAGACTTTCCCAAAGTTCAGGAATGTTTAGAGCTTGTAACCCCTTCTGCACATGTAATGTGCAGCTCTTTCTCTCTTTCTCAGCAAAACTAAACTCACTTTTCCCATTAACTTCATATTGCAACAGCACCTTATAATCACGATAGCTTAAGATGAACTTCCGCGTCAGTTTGTCCTACTATTGCAAATTGGCGCTGAATATCACTGCGCAGATGCATATATGTTTTATCAGTGATAGTTTTGTCTTGTCATTTCCAGTGCCTCCTATCAAAAAATCATGTCTGTTTGTGATTTGGCATTTACTCTGTATGCGAGAAGGTTAAATGAGCATGACTCCTTCTCCTCCCTCTTTTCTGCTTCCCCTCCACCCCAAGTGCAATTTTTCAAAACAATAGAGCATACAATCAAAATGTTCCAGTCTTTTAGAAACTGTAAAATACAGTAACCATCAAAACTTTAACTCTAAATGTCAACCTATCTTCCCCTTTCACTCTGTTAGTTATAAAATCAAGTTTCGGTATGTTAGAACTGCCAAGGACCTTGATTTTTCATCCAATATTCGCAGTGCTAGGAAACGTAACCTCTCTGGTGAGGATATCTTTAACTGTAATAATCAGGAAATCCAGAATAGATTCCATTTTGAAGCTATTTGAAATTTTGAAGATTTGAAGCTATATTTAGATCTCACTGCAAGTTACATCATTATAAGCTAAGTCTACAGTAAAAAAAAAAAAAAAAATCTTTAATATGGCACCCCAACAGAATTTTTAAGTAATTACCAGATAATTTAGGTAGCCAAACACCAAGTAAGTCCAACCACCTGAGAAATGCCATAATATGCTTTAAAATATTGTTCTTAAAGGACTGAGCTGCTACTTCTCACACCATCTAGGGAAGTGAGAACATAAAGAGACAAGTCCACCAGCCTGAAATTGCTTTAATTAGGAATTAAAAAAAAAAAGGACTAGCAAAGAGTTCCTGTTACTGTATGTTTAGACTGCTTTCTATTTGAAAATATAAATTACAGGTGAGGAAAAGGAGAATTCAGCAACCAAACTGGGACACAGAACTTAAGTGTCATCACTTGCAAAGTGATTGTGAGCCAAACTACAGAATTTAAAGAGATTCTTGCCTATATGTCTTTGGCCCATATTTCTTTAGTAGCTCATGTTTTACTTTCAAATGCAATTTAGATACTTCTAAATCTGTATTTTATTGGAAATCAATTGGACTTTGACTTATGAGTGCATATGAAAGCTCATCTTGCCTCTTACAAGAGGTTATTTTGTCACTAGGCTAGTGAATCACTCAAATAATTTTCAAAAATGTTATTCAATACTTTTTGTGTCTATTAAATGCTACAAACATTTATCACTATATTTACATGAAAGTAAATTTAAATCAATGAGAAAGAGTTCAGCAGTCCTCTCCACACTAAAATCAAAGCTTAAGTTAAAATAAGGACTGTGATTATTCAAAACCTACCTTGTATTTAAAAATATCTCACTAACTACAGCACTTCTACATAAACAGACCATGTAGGTAAAGGAGAGTACGTTTAGTTTTGCACAATTTTGTTTTCCTCTCTGCTATTTTCATAAACCAATCTATAGTATTTGTGTTGCCAAACTGAGGCAGGGAATGATGTACAGTAACCCCAAACCCCACCCCAAAGTCTCTTCTGAGACTTTCAGTCCAGCTCAAATTCAGATAAACATCTTTAATTAAGTTTTAATGGTTTGCCTATCATTACTTATGTTGCACCAGTCCCTGCAAACAGATGGTTCCAATTATATAGCTGATATTTTCAAGGAGAAAAAAATATTTTACTGAAATAGGAAATGTGATGAATAATGATAAATAAATACTGCTGCAGTAACAAGAGATGTATATGACCATTTCCTAATGATGGTTGTATGTCCTTTCAAAAAAACAAAGAAATGGCAGAAGAACCTGTTCCCGCTGCCTTTGGTTACCGGAGTGAATTTTTCCTTTTACCATAGGAAATCATTATTATCCCTGACCTCATAAAGGTGCCAGGTGCACTCTGACAGTGCAGGAAAAAAATGTGAAGAGGAAAACAAAAGTTTGCAGAAATTTTACAGTAAAGTAGAACAAGGAGATGGATCCCAGCATCTCCGGAGTTTTTTTAATCTCTGATTTGTGACTATTCTGTTGACTAACATTATAATCTTTCAGGACAGAAGAATTAAAGTGCTGTGAAATCAGTGACTACAAGTGATGAGGAGCTAGTTTAAAGTTAAATGTCTCCTTCAGACTGGAGCACCTTCCACAACAGTATCCTCAAAGCAGCTTGCAGTATCGTTGGCCTAGAGCAGTCGCAGAAAAGAGTGCCACCTCGGGATTTCTATACCACGTGCATATTTTGAGACAAATCCTGTCTAAAGTCAGACCTTACTTGACTTAGCAAAGCCAACAGCAACGGGCATATTTGCAAGTATTTACATATGTGGTTTATGTCAACAGTAATAAATGGTGATAATTAGATAGAAAATTATTTAGCGGCCTGATTCCACACTACAATACTCCAGTGAAATTACAGTAGTGTAAAACGAGAGTAGCGCAGGGCTGAGGTAAGGCTCATTATCATTGTCATGATAATTCTCTAGTATTTCAATGGCAAATTACACCTATGTAATTAGAGGTCCCACCTGCTTTCAGCAATGTCTCCTATCACTCCATTTAAAACTAATGATCACTCTTTTTTATGCAGTGCAGAAAGCCATGTATATCTGCACCCACTGGACATAGCTTTTAAGTCTGAGGGCTACCATTAGAGTCTGTGAATGCATGTCACATATTTTGCAATAGGACAAAATTGAAGGAAAGGCTTAATTTGCCAAGGGCCACATGATGTATCAGTGATACAGGCAAATTTCTTTGTTCCCAGATCTTTGCTGTAACTGGTAGGCTTTCCTACGCTTTTGTGTGCAGCTACTACCCTGGAAATTATTCTCCTTGAAACAGGTAGAGCACAGGTAACCACAGGGTAGCTTTATTTACCCTGTCTCACCTGTAATGTGACTTCGTTTCTAAGCTGAAAGAGCTCTCTCTTGGGGTAAGAAGAGTAATTTGTTCTCCCGGTTAAATTATTTCTTGTTTTTTCTGATGAGCTGAGAGTCTGGCAATTACTGTGACAGATGTAGCAATGACTTTTATCATGTAAAAACTTGTCCATAGAAATGAAACTGAAATCTCCAAACTAATTTCTCACATTGGCCTTTTAGACAGTTGTCAGGTAAGAACTGTTATTGCTTTTCATCGCTTTGGACAAGATTTGAATTAGTGAATGGCTCCATTAAGTTGTTATTATAGCAGTCCTGTGCGGAGTGACACTTTCTGTCAAGTTTTTTGTCATTTATTCTGAATACGCCCAAGCCAAACATGGAATTAGCATTAAAAATGTGAGTTCACATTTCTCTGAAGCCTCAATTCTGCACTGTATATAGCCAGTGCCTGTGCTGTAACAAGTGTAAGGTGGGTGAACGGCATCCTCTGAAGCAGGCACCAGGCAAAATTTCTATTTCCAAGGTCGCGGTCCACCTCACCTTCCCCATACTGGATGACCGAGTGCCCTGGCCAAATTCCTCTAGCAGGAGCCAGGTAAAAGTAGCCTGATACTTTTCTAGTCTTCTGGATCTAGCCTTCCCCACTGATCCTCCCCAAAGCGCAGGAACTGGTGGTTAATACTTTGGGAGTGTTTCCTGTGCGTTACTTAGGGATTGAATTTCAGAGCTTGATTATAGGCTTGGGAGGGAAGGAGACATCCTTCCTTTGCTCCAGAATGTCTCTCTGTTTGCCATTGTAGCTGCAGGCAAATTTTCATACATGTAATTTATAGATGTTTTCTTAGTGAGAACTAACAGACATTATTGTTTCTTCTTTAAAGACACAAAGGCAAATATTGTATTTAACTAGACTTTGTTAATACTTCTGTCACTTCTATGAGCTAATAATAATGTACAGCTTAATTTCCATGGGGGCAGAACATGAACAAAAGTAGATACATAGCACAAGGAAACACTCTGAGTCAAACTATACATTCATACAATACGAAACATTCCCCAAATGAAGAAATATAAATGACTTATTTTTTCATACTAAAAATTTTCATTCATTCTACATTAGTTATCCTTCTCAATGTAACTGTGAAAAATTATTTTACTGATAGATAAAGCAAAACAAATATAATTATGTGTTTTTTCCTGAATGAAATTAGCACAGCTGGAATTGAAGCCCAGCAGCTCTAACCAAAAGTACCCCATCTTAAACTGAAAGGCTGCTGTAGCTATACCTAATTAAACACTTGAACTCTGAAGATTTTGTGCCTTTACAGGTTAGGATTCTCCTGCAGTCATCTCTCTGATTTTTTAAAAGGTGAATCTTCATAATCACTTTAATTAATAGTGTTCAAATAGAAAACTCCTCATTAAAAGAAAGAGCATAAGAGTGTCTATCTGAATGTTTATAATGTTTGTGCTTATTAGGTCAGAGATTCATCCATGCAAAATAATAAGGCAGCTGAGGCTGAAAGGCAGCATCATTTTTCTTTGATTAACTATAGCCGTTTTATCATGAATCATTTACTTTAAGAAAAGTGAACGCTTGAGTCAGGTTTAAAAAAGAAATCATAGGAAACAATTCCAATTTTTTAATTGGTAATTAAAAAATGATAAAGCTATGACAAAAACAATAAAACTGAATGAATCTGTAACATTTCCAAAAGATCCTAAATAATTTAGGGACCTCAAGGGTCTGATTCACAAGCAGCAACAATCTACACTGAGACAGCCCAGTTGTGGAGAGTTAATCAACACAGTTCACGCTGATTTTGTTTTGCCTTTTAACATAAAACCATGAAACAAATATTGCAGTCCTGGAGCTGTGTCAGAAGCGGCAGAACCCATCCAAGCATAATAGGGTAGCTGGATGTATCCGGACTGCGTCTTTTCGGCCACTGCAACGTATGCTGTTCTCACTTGTGAGTCAAGGCCTCCAAGACAATTTTTACAAATGTCTAGGTGCCAGAGTTGAAGTGGCACTTGAAATTCTGAAGATGCAGTTTTGGGCCATTGTACTTACATGTCTAATGCCCACTGAAATCAGCCACGGCAAAAGGACTCAATACCCATCAGTGTGAGCATCAGTCTCCAAGCCAGCCTCTGTAATGACTAGTCTAAGCTCTTAAATTGCTCCGGTATTGATATATGCTCCTTAGTGTGCCTCTGTCTCTGAATGCCTACATGTATAGATAAGCCCCAACATCACTTCTCAAAAGGAGAAGTCATGGTGTTCATTTTGAAAATGCGCCTTATGGTTTTAGAGAACTACTTTACTGAGAGGTATTTTAGACACATGCTTTTTATTTTCTAAAGATGTCCTTTCTTTGTGACTGTAGCATTCATTCGTTCCCACTGACACTGAATAAGCTGAACCTCAACGTTGCTTATTTGACTGTTCAAAATGCATAAAAAGAATTGGTATGTGCACTTATTCTTTTACACTGTCATTGAACACTGCTGTTTAGCAGTACTAGTTCACCATATATACTCCATTTGTCCACAGATGGATTCTGTAAGATGCAGATCTATCCAAAAAATGTTTCCAAGGTATTACAATGGGGAAAATTACAAATCTGCCCCACTTCTGGGTTTAAATATTATGACTCATTTGCCCCAACCAGAATCATTTCCAATTTTGTAATCACCATTTGAAATCTTCCCATAAAATAAGTAAATGAATATGAATAAAAAGAGGAAGTCTATTTTAAATTCAAGAAAGGCATTCGCATTTATTTAGGGCAAGTTGCAGACTGAATTTCACAAACTCCACATTTTTTACTGCTTGCTTGATAGGTCCCATCTTCAGGTTGTCAGGCATTTCTAAAAGCTTGAAATATGGCTAGATGTGTTTTTGGAGATATAATTATCATATCAAACAAGTGGGATTGAAAAGGGGAAGAAGGGTACTCCTGTACAACGTGAATTTCAATGACAACGATAGGAGCTGCACTGGAAGGCATCCTTGCCTCACACAAGTACAGTTATATGCATCATTTTGACAATAAGCTTGTTTCTGGCAGGGTATTGTGAAGCAAAAAAGCAGCACAGATATTAAAAAAATGAGAAATGAGACTATAAAAATAAGTACTAGAGAGGCCCACTGTTACACCTATTGCTTTTAGAAGTGCAGTTTCCTTAGCTTCCTGGTAGGATCAGTGGAAAGAGATTGGCACCTTACCACTGTTGTCTCTTCATTGCCTATGGAGGGATCCCAGGGACCCCTAAAATTAAGTGAGATGATAACAAGCAATAATGCTTAGCACTGCAGACATGCCTACTGGATTGCAGGGCCCCTCCTGTGCTTCACGTGGGAGTTGTGGGAGTTCATCCACAAGCAGCCCCACATATCAATTATCAACATTCCGGACGCAACAGATTCCTTACCCATGTGTATCACATGTATTTCAGCACTTCTATTTCTCAGTAATTTTATTTGTCTAGTTCTTTAGATTTACACAATGCTAAGTTACCACTGAATAAGTATGAAAATATCATGCTGTTTTCCTCAAGAGATTTTGCTCTAAAGCCCTGTGCCAGTACTACCTTCTCTTTCTAATTCTCGCTGGTGGAAAAGTAGTGATGGCCCCAAGAAATGACCTCATTAACCTCATTCATCGAATACCTTAAAATAATTCAGCAAAAAAACCCCCACATATTGCTTTTAATAATAGTATGCAAATGACTCAGCTATCATTAGCTTTTAGAATAGCTCTATGAGATCATTATGAAACCCATTTCATAGACAGGGAAAACAAAGCACAAAATAATTAACTACCTTGCCTAAGGTTGCAGATCACAGTTTCAGCCCGGACTTGGGCTGGCTTCAAGACACTCATTTTGGTTTAAAAATAAAACTAAGTATTCCCAACCCAGGCACCCAAGCACCATGAGGAAGACCTGCAAATTCACAAAAGCTAGACTTAAGCTGAACAAGATTTAACATATTTGTATTTTCTTGGGAGGGGTCACATTCCCAAACTTTTCTCCCATGACTGTGAAGTCTAAAACCCTATCCTTATTTCCTCCACCTACATGAAATCAAAATTATGGATGGAATCACACAGCTTTGTGATCAAAGGCTTAAATAAGAAACAAATACCTATGAAAAAAGAATCTCACAAATCAACAGTATTGGGAATGCCCTTTAGCAAAAACTGTGCTGGCAATTAGAGTGCCAAAAAGATTTCAGTGAGGGCAGGGAAGCCACAAACACAGAGCTCTGGACAGAACTGATGCATTTTTGAAATATATCTGTGCAACGATGAATGTGACTGACATTCTCAGCGCAAAGATTGGGAATACATTTCCTGTTACATAACCCAGCAATGAAGTCTCTTGTTTGTAGAAAGTGTGTTATATCTATGAGCTGCAATTTTCTTTTGCTGCCAGTAATCCTCTAATTGTACATTAATTGTCATTAATGGCAGAGGCCAGGATATGAATAGCTTGCATCCTTTCCCACTTGGCACTCTCTGAGGAAAACTTACTACTCCCAAATTCTGTCTTTACCTTCTGCACAGAGCTCTTGCCTTCAGAGGGACAGATTTTCAGCTGTTGTATACAGACATAGCCCTGCTAATATCAGTTCACATGAAATGATAATTCAATCTAGAAACAAATTACTTTTATCTTAAAATGGGAGGATATTGTCCTAGACTTCCAAATCTCTCAGAAGCGGAGACAGACCACCATAAAAGCAAGGGTTATAAACTTGAATTTATTATAGACAAATAGGGCTTTGGCCTATGAATTCTCTTTGCCTATTAAGTTAATGAGCCTTGACAAAGGCATCATCTGAGGTCTAGCTGACAAATTGTCTGGAGCAGCAATTTGAAGGGTGTTGGCTGTCTTACAAGCATTTCAATGGGGAGGAGAACATGGCATCATGTTCTTCTTCCTCTGGAAGAGCTATTTGTTAATCCAGATTTCTTGCAGTTCACCAGCAGATTCTCAGTACTGGAGCATGTAGATACTACAATGATGGCAGTTACCAAAATAAGCAGACCCCTGCCCCTTCCTCCCTAGACCTGAGACTGACAAATTATGATGAAAAGAATTCTCTCTAGGAAGCCTGTGGGAGGACAGGGATCATTCCATATTTGACTGGAGAGCAAGAAGTTTATAATTTGGAGGAATACTGCTTTGAGGAATTCACGTGAAAAAAGGCAGACCTTTCAAAATACTTGATCAATATTTGGAGGATTTCTTTGTACCATGAGCTTCCAAGAAATAGAGACAGCAGTATCACAGCTCTGCATTTAGAACAAGCTCTTCTTAAGGAGTAGCTGTTCCAAAGTGCTCAGCAAAGCAACTTGAGATTCAGGAACGAATATTCAAACCAATGCAGCCCTGAGAGACGTTGCCTTTGTGAAATTTAGGGCTGACTGCAATGAACACTTCTGAAAAACTGGCTACTTGCTTCAGGGCTTAATGGGATTAATACTTTTCTAAAATCTGTTGCCAAACTGCAAATACTGAGTCCATTTCAAAATGTGATTCTGGTATATTTTGTAAAGCTGTCACTTTCTTCATGAAAGGTATTTGGTGAAAAGTGTTTCAAATATCTTCCTCCACAGTCCCATGGAAAAGATGACAGTACTTGACAATATCGAAAACTGTCAGGTTTTCTGTCTGAATGTTATTTCACAGTGGGAAGAAAGTACAGATTATAGCAATCAGTTGCTACTGTCACAGCATGGAGGAGAGAACAGTGCACAGCATTCAACCATGAGTTAAGTTTTTCCTCATCTTTTGTATTCTCTTCGCGGTTTTTGCTGGCCCATTGAACCAAATGAACTGGTAAAATATACAGGGACTAGAGCTTGATTTTACCTGAGTCTGAAATGAAGAGAAATAAAACCTTGTCTTTGAAGAGAAACCTTAACTGATGCGCAGCAGAACAAAACCCAGCTATTTAAATTCTGATGTCAGGTCATCAAATGTCTGATGACCAAGTATTCAATAAATCATACAGTAAAGCGAAAGGAGGTAGAGAATTTTACCTTCAGCTGGCAAAAATGGCCTAGTTCTACTACTCTCTAGGGCTGCACTGGTTATTGGCATCTCAGCAGCTAGTCTGCAAGAAGTACCTTTAACAGATCACTGCTTTTCCCCACCCTGTCCCCTTAACCCTGACAGTCCTGTCCTCAGGGATTACTGTTCTTTTTTCACCATTTATTCAGCTAGGGATTGCACGTGTCTATGGTTAGCAGGCCACAGCCTAATTTTCAACATGCTGAATACACACCACAAATTCCCCTAGAACCACAAAGTCCCCTAGAATTGCGAATTGCCCATGGCCATAGATTCCCTAGAATGCAGCTGTTCTACTTGTTGGTTCAAGTCAGCTTCTCTCTTTCTAATGGGACCTTTCTAAAAGTGAGAATTGAATATGGGATTTTTTTATAATGATCTTTTCTGTATTCTGTCTCTAAACACACAGAAACATTGTGATGATTAAAGATAAATTATGTGTACTCTCTACTTAAAGATCTGAAGTCATTTTACTGGTTTTTGGCTAGTTATTTCCTTTAAGACCATAACTGCAGAGACATTCAAATATATTATGGACAGATCCATTAGTGCCTGCCATGTCTGGAGTTATTTATAGCTTCAAACAATGCTGCCTGTCTTAGTGTTTTTTCACTCATATTCACTGTCCTGAATAGCTAGCTGAATCACATTGTCCAGTGATTAAGCATTTTAAAAAATTTTAGAAGCCACACACATGCTAATAAACTGACAGCTTCTATATGGTCTTACTACATCTGTTGAATTCTTCATTAGTATTTGGCTTATTGCTTTTTTAATTTAGCTTTCTATTTCATAGCACTGCAATGCCTTTCACAGCTGTTTTTCTAATCTCTGAGGTTTCTTGCCTGGTATTATATCCTATGTTAATTTACCTTTTTCTTTTCACTTACACACTTCTCTTCCCATAGTACTCTTTTCTTTTAAAAGTGCTTTCTGTGGTAAATGTCAAAGCTCCAAATACGATTACTTCTCTCCTGCTATTGAATATAAAAGACCATAGTTTTTCTCCCTCGTGAAGTATTCTGACGAAGCACACAAAAAAATGGAAGCACTAAACACCTTGTTGCAAACTTGGGGATAACTCTTCCTCTGTCTCTCTGGTCCTGTGTGCTAATAGTTTACTACCATCATAATAGACTACTGAAGTATAACTGGGTTATACTAGCATTCAGTTTTGAATAGTATGTTTTCCTTGATAAAATATTTCTCAGGAGGTAAGTCACAGACAATATTTTATAGCAATGTCTTTCATGACTTCAGCTATGGAAATGTTCATCACTTTGGGTTTTACTAATGGTCTTCTTAGACCACAGCTAGTCTAGGGAATGCTAAATTTGAGATGTACTCTCAGCCATGACTTGGTGAGGGAGGTGATTATTTCTTGCTCAATTTCTTCTGAATGACTTAGAAAGCTACCCTGTAAACCCAAAGATGCCCAGTGAACAAAGTATGCATAAAACAGAAATAAAGTGATTGAATCGAACCCAGTTACTACAGCTTTCAGTGAAGTCTTAGTCATTTTCCACACTTCCAGAGCAACAAATACTAAATTAAGTTGTAAAACGTGGTACATATGATGCGACCTATTTTAGAGCACCATTCCTATGGATCAAAACGTTGCCTGTATTCATCACTGGATTTTGGATGACCAAAAATTATATACTGAGGCAGCATATATATTCCAGTGTGCAGAAGTGAAAGCATGGTTAAAAACAAGCACAAGCTTTAGAAAAGGAAGATCTATAAGTGAGGATATGCACTATGAGATAAATCTAGTGAGGTTCATGCATGCTAACAGAGGAGGTGAGGAAGAAGCGCATGCAGTACCTGGTGATCTCAGAGTCAGGGAGCAGGCCTACGTGGTAGTGGGGATAGGGAGCTGTAAGAAGGAAGCTTTTGTCACACTCGACAGGGGAATAGTGCCTAGGAGAAGGTGGTTTATCACATAGTTTGTTCACAGTGCTGTAAACAGGTTCAGGAGGCCTGGTGATACAGAGACAAGAGTAAAAGATCAGATGCATATTAGTGGCCGAGAAAATAGAGATAACACAGCAATCAGAATTTAAAAGCATGCATAGAAAATATCTGTCAAGAACTTTGCAGTAGAGCTTTTCTGACAAGTAAAGTGTGCTGTTAATGGAAACACTAGAATTTGATAACACAGTATTACAGCATACAAGCAACTGCATAAAAGGATATATACAATATAAGTGTGCCATAAAACTGACTTACGGGAAGTGCGGCTCTGAAAGGGAATATCTTATCTCCGAAGTTCAAGGATGAATTTTTCCAACTGCTCTTTTTTTTTTTTTAATCTAACTTAATGTTACTTCTGCACAGATTTCTGTGATCTTATTAACTTAAGCATTGCATATATTAATACTTAGAAGAAAACATGAAGTTCATTACCTGAAAACAGGCTTTTTTTCCCATTAGTTTAAGAAAAAGATGCAGTATAGATTATTTGTTGTAACAACATACTCCTGACCCTATGAAGTGAGGCTTTGCAAGTAAAACTGTGGCCAAGGTGAGCCATATCCAGTAACAACATTGTATATATAGTAACAAACTGTGTAAGCAGTTAATTTCATTGGAAGGCAATGCATTTCCTGAGTTCTTTGCTCTCTTTTCAGATTCAGTGTTCAATATCTGATTATGGAGACCACATCCCAAGTAGCTAAGACTGTTGGCAAGGCCACTGCAACTGCCCTTTCACCGCTGCTCCGAATTAAGGCCAGCATGCTGTGAAGCTAGGTATCAGAAACGAGATCCTAAAAACAACACTGACAGGTCATCTAGCATTTTTGTTCTGCCCCTGAGCTTGGGGTATGAAAGCCACCCACAGACCAACCTCCTGGGAGAGGCAATACTTACCACAAATCTCCCAAAGAGCCTCTTGGGGAGAGGGGCAGCGGGAAGCAGCCTTTAATACTGGCAGGGAGCCACAGGAGCCAGCCAGCAAATGGTTTGCAAAAGAACGCACCACACCAGGACATTTGCTCTCATGCAACTTCTCCAACTTTTGTGTGGGCCCCAGCAGATACTTCTGGGCTTACTGACAGAGCAGAATTTGACTCATGTAATATCCAGAAGTTTCTGCTCTAAGGGTGCCAGGAAGGAATTGCAGTCATATCCTAGCTTCTGCCAGAAGATACAGTATATACCACTGTCTTTAATCGCTGCAATACAGCATTAGCCGAATGAAAATTTTATATCAGAAACCTGAAAACAGCAAGAGGCCAAGCAGTCAATGAAACTGTTTTGATTCTTCTGGCTATACCATGCCTCGCTTGGTGTGGTTTCTTGTTGTTAGTTTCTGGTTTTGTCCTTTGGGGGAAAAGGGGTAGCTGTTTTACCTAAAATATTGGTCTCACTCAATGTTAATAACATTATTCTGAGCCATCTGACATATGATTTGAGAACTCTCTCTGCCTGAGTTTCCCAGGATTTTTTTCAACTCCCCTCGCATTAAAAAAAAAAAAAGGCAATTTAAGATAACTAAGTATCAAAACAGCAAATTTGTCACTCATTTGCTTATAAAGCAGTCTGTCAAGCATTCAGTTCAGTCCTTTTAAAAATACATTTAAGGGAGCAATTCTTTTTCTCAGCATATTTCACACTTGTTTCAGAGGGGTGGATTGAATAATTTATGTACTAAATCAATGCTGCCTGCAATATCAAGAATCCAGAGGGGAGAAAAAAACCCACTTTTATTATTTTATTTTTGACCATAATACTGCCTTTTATTCCCTCAAGAATTATTTTTGCTTCTTGGCAATATGTTAAAGAACAAGTACAAATATCAAATATCAAAGGTACCTACTATGAAATTTGAACGAATTTTGCCGCCGTGCAGAAACATGAATGCAAACCACAGATTTTCATTTTGCTTAAAATACTAACCAGCTCACGATCAGCTTGATGCAACAGACAAGTTACTCATCTCCTCTGAGTGTACATGACGTGCGATTGTTGCTACCCCTCGAACATCCTGTGCATGCTCAAACCACACTGAGCTGTCGGTGACCATCCAACCTTGCTCTGAGACACGCATCGTGCCACTGAGACCCATAGATAGGAGTGACTGCTATGTTAACTGACAGCTGCAAACTGCTTCAGAGAGCAGAATGAAGATAAATGTTTACATTTAGCGAGATATTTAAATCAAATTGGTCATTCAAATCTAAGTACAGACAAAATGTCTTGTAAAGCCCACCAAATTTGAAAATATTTAGTAGTCTTCAATCCTTTCAGTCTTGCTGGTAGGATAACAGAAAATGGAACATGCTTTAACAAGCTTTTCCCAGGTCAGAGCACTTACATGGCAAACAGAAGCGGTACTGTGATCTAGCTAACATACCCTCTGTAACCCAGCTGAAGAGACAACTCTTAAGCTCAAGAGAAAGAATTCAAACTTCTTGTCCTTTTGATCCTTGGACTCTTTGCTTGGAAAAACATTCAGGGCATTAGGTAATTCCAATTATGATTGCATTTCTTGTATGGTCTCAGTCATATGAACTGGCCTGAGATCATCATAATCACCTATTTACTGTCAAATGCCGTTCAGGTCATTAAGATGAGGTCATTAAGATGAGGTCATTAAGATCATTGACTGAAATGGCTCTTTAAACACCTTGATACCATTCAGTCTCACGGCCTGCTGAATGCTAATACTACCAGTTGCATAGCTGGACCCTGACTGCATGTTGAATTGGCTCTGAAAAGCAAGAACTTGAAAAATAAAAATGTAACATCAGAAGATGTTGATGTAACAAACACATCAGTAACAAATCAGTATAAACCTGTTTTGTCTCTTGATTTAGTAAATATAAATTAAATAGTGTAAAAATAATTGAAAGTTTGTACTTGGGCAATCACTGCTCTGGTCATACAAACTGTGCTTCATGTGGGCCATTAGCCCTTAAAAGTCATATGAAACACTTATTGCAATAGGCTCCACTTCAAATATCCTCCTGACTTTCCACCTTCTCTGTGGCCAAACAGTACTTAGGTACAATAGTAACTAGCTACTTCAGAAGAAAAAAATCACAAATAACAAAAGATAATTACGAAGACCACATAGCTTTTTGAATGATTGTTCTAACACAGCATCTTGTCTTATCGTTTATATTTCTCCTCCCTGGAAATAGAAGAAAGAATTTCTGTCTGGTGGGATCAGTCCATCTGGTAAATCCTGTCTCCATTCCTGCTTCTCCAGTGCTATGACAGCGACCGGCTGTCCTCTGTCATAGGATGGGATAAAGAGGACATACAAGATTGCCATTTAGAAACAGTTTCTAAAGTGCCATTCTGAAAAATACAGTCAAGGTCATCTCAACTATTTTTGCAAAACAATTGAGAGCCAGACTGAAAATAAACACTGAGGCCTTATTTTATGATGCCTTAATTCTTCAAATGAATTTAAAAACATGCAGCTTATTTAGCATGCTGTAACAGAAATGTCAAAGATGGATATATATTCTTTAAGGATTGATTCACAGTAATTTATTTGGAATTGAATCACTTTCAGAGACAGCAGTTATAGCTTTAGAGGGTTTATCATGATTAAAATAAATACAAAGCAATTTTTCTAATTTTTAACATGAGGAAAACCAAAAAAACTGTATCTTATGGGAGGCATTTTTGTCAATTACCTTAATTTTTCATCGTATTTATGTACAAAATCTCCTTAAAATGTCAAATAAGGTGAATATTACCATGTACTTCTTGGATAATTTTTATTTATATATATATATAAATTGATCAAAAGTTATTGAGATTCATATGGGGAAATGAGGTGAAATATAATGACATACAATATGGAAAAGGTCAGCAAGATGATCTCATGGTTCCTTCTAGTTTTAAATGTTCAAACTCAATAAGCAAACAATTCTTTAGTATGCCTTTTATAATATTTTTTCTATTTTTTATTATCAGCTGTCTTTAATAATTATCTTTTTTACAAGAGAGTTCTGTATCAATATTTTTCAATGAATTACATGAAAAATAGTTTGCTAATTAACACTAATGTCTGCAGCAGGGATGTACACGTTTCCTTGAAATGTTCAGAATGAGAGTTACTTGATATCAGAGTAGAAGGTTCGACGACTGAAACTTTTCTGCGTCATATTTTGCATATTCAATACAAATTAGTGAGCTTAGAGAGCTTTAAATAGAAGTAGCCACTCTTCTACATGTTTTGTACAGTAGTAGCATGGAAAATCACATGAGGTGATTTCTGCCTCTTTCTATCAGAAACACCGCAAAACACATTCTTGAGTATGAAAAGAGGGTGGAAAACATGCTGGGAAAAGGGGTATCCTGAGTGGCAAAATGACTCCCCATTGCTTTGCAAGTCCACTTAAAATGAAACGAAATAAAAGAAATCAGCAGCTATGAGGGCTAGATGGACAAGAATAATTAATTTAGCATGAGAATCAGGCATACAATAGCAGAGGAAAGGCAATAGAAAATGTAAGTAGCAGCACAGCTTTGCCTGAGCTTGCTACAGTAGACAATTCAATCACAGGATAGATAACCAAATCACTCAGTGCCACAGGGTACACATACTAACTGCTAGTGTGAACAGCAGCTATTCAGAGATGACTTTCTACATGAAAAAACTGAAAGTTAGAATTGTTAATCAATCTATCCCCAACTGCAATGAGGCAAGATTTCTACAGAAAGGTATAATAACTAATTGGTGGAAAAGTTAACAGTAACTGTGGGAGGTAGAAGATTGATGCAAATCTGGTTTTATTTATTCGAATTACTTCACAACAGATTGTGTAAGGAATGTAAAAAATCCTAGTTGTTTGTATTCTTTCTTTTTCCATTTTTGGACCATCATTGTGTTATTTTTTCAGGCTGGCTTTATTTCATAATGGAAGTTAGGAGAAAATGGCATTATTAAAACCGTTCTATCCTCATTATAATGTAGGGTCCTCAATTTAATTTTAACTTTTTAACTGCAGGATCCTGTTTGGTAGGGGTCAGTTGCCAACAGATAGCACATTAAATGTTACCAGTTTCATTTTGGGGATTTTAAAACCTTTTATTATATGGAAGGAAACCAGCTAAGCTCTCACAACATATTGAGTCTGTGGGGCTGTAGCCAGGAACTGCTAAATTCAGTGAGATAAAATAAAGCTCACAAAGCTACAAGTTTCCAACAACTAATTTTTTTTTCTGAGTAGCAATCTTTAATTTTATTCAAGTTCAGTAAAGAAGACTTAAAGATTAGTACTGCTAACACAATGTTGTTAGCAAGTGTGAAAGGAACTTTCTCTAAAAGTACATCACTATTAAAAAAAAGCCAGGGGCAATTTAATACAAATAAAGTCTTCCAGTTCTAATAAGCAATGATTTGCATATATGTGTCCTTTTACTTCTTTTAGTTTCTTATTCTTACGACCTGCTAGGAGAACCATAAACTTTACTGTTCAATAGATCTATTTAAAATTGCAAGTTAATTTTCTTTCTGGGGTTAGGTACTGGGAATTGAAATAAGATCCAATCACTCATATCACATATTCATTTCAACTAAAAAAAAAAGAGAAGTAGTGTGGAGAGATGTGTAAGAAAATACCAGAAGCGTATTGTCCTAGTTCTTTCTGGAAATCCTCTTGTAATCAATAATTTGTCAGCTTTTCCATTATTAATGCCTATTTTCATGAGCCTTAAGTTTACTATAATTGCAAAACATAGACTTAAAGCATAGCAATATATCAGTACTGTAATGAATAAAGAGGATGCCTCATTCCTGTTAAGAAAGCTATTTTAAATGTTGAGATTCTTTAGGGTTTTCAAGTGAAATGCCCTAGAAGAAGTGATAAGTAGTAGTAAGTATAATTTAGGACTTTTAACATTCTATACCTAAACTCGTAGTCATAGATGTTATCTGCAATCTGACAAAATAAAGCATTAGGAAAAAAAAATGACTGCTTAATTTGAAAAAAAAAAAAATCAGTATTGAATCTCTGTTGCAGTAGGGGGAAAAAAGGATGTTTCACATAAGCACACTGTGACTATCAGACCGAAAGCCCATCTGCAGCAGTATCTGTTCTCCAACAGTGACATTTAGACAACAGGGCTGGTAAAGAGTGATCATTCCCCGTTCAAATTCTGGCAGTCAGTAACTTAGTGTGCACACAAAACAGAAATGAAATCTAAGCAAATTATGTTTAGTGGGCCTATCCACCATGAATTTGTGTGCTAATCCTCATCCCTATTTTAGATTTTATATTCCTAGGCATCACATCACCTTGTGTCGGAGCCCCACAAATTAATCAAGTGACATATCAATAACCTCTGCCTTCGTGTATTGCAAGCCTGTTACTTGGTCACACATTGGTAACATAGTAACATTTCAAAAACTTTTATTTTTGGTATTTTAAACTTGGTACTGTATTGAATACCTCTTGCCTTTGAGTTATCAGAAAATGCAAGTAGTTCTTGCCTGTTCAGTACTCCATGATATACGTACTTTTGTAGATCTCTGTTACATCTATCTCTGTCATCTCTTTTCTAAACTGGAATTATTGGTTATTTAGCTCCACCCAAAAACTGTGCCACATCCTGATCATCTCCCTCACCCTTTTCTGTAGCTGTTGCCAGCTGTCTCCACGCAGTATTCGAGACTGAGCTGCATCATCAATTCATATAGAAAAACAATCATTATGTTTTGTACTCTTTTCCTTTCCTATCAGATCCTAATTACTAATTTTTTTGACCCTTTTGACTGCTCTGGAGTAGTGAGCTGACATTTTCACAGAACTAATGAAAATTACCCCAAGGTCTCTCTCCTGAGTGATTATAGCTACTTTAAGAGCTCATGTCCATGGATATGTATAACATGTAGTTAGGATTATTTTCTCCTGTGTGCTTTATTAAACATTACTTATCCTTTTGGTGTGTATTTGACTAACAATCCCATCTCCTCTTTTCAAAACTCTTCATACAAGCCTTACATTGGATTTCCAAATTTGAATTTTGTTAAAAGTGATGAGTATTAAGTAGCTTCCACTGAATGCATTAAATAGTCAAATGCCTATTACTTGGGGATCTCTGACCGGCCTGATTAAATATGTATAGATTACTCAGAGCATAATAGAGAGTTTAGTGACATGACGCTAATTAAATTTTTGCTTTAACTTGGAAGAATAATTCAGGTTAAAACATTAATCAAAATAATATAGTAAAGGGAAATGATACACAGACAATTATTTAAAAATTGTAAAGTTTAAGAATTAGTTTAAGACAGTGTTTGTGTACAGAATACACAAAATGTAAAATAGTTGTTATTTAGCAAATTCATGTTTCATTGAAGTGAATAAATAATAATAGAGGGCTAAGAAATACAACTGTGACCTTTTTTCTGAAAAGCTGATGACAGTTCTACAAGTAGACATTATTAGATGACAGTGTAACTAAATACTGTAACATTGTATATCACCAAGGATCCAAATTAAGATTGTACAGGCAAACTAATGCTTTATTTTTTTAATTGAACGTTTAATGTGTAACTTGATTAGTGGTTTTTTTTTTGTTTGTTTTTTTTGGTATAATTACCAAGGTTGAAAAAAGAATAAACCAAGAAAGAGATTCCATTATGTAACAATATATTGAAATCAATATACTCTCCAGCAGAGTTGCAAACTTAAGAGCTACAGCATCAGATATGCACTACGTGAACTGACGTGGCATAACCAGTAGCAGCAGTAAATTGTCATCATCTGGATGGGCGAGCAATCCAGATGAACAACAACAGGCTGCCAGCAGGGATCGGGTGCATATTATGCAAACCCCATAAATTTTGGGTTTCCTTTCTATTTCCCTGGAGAGGGATGGCCTTAGTCTGATTCTCTAAGCACCTTTTCAGCTCCTTTTCCTGCCTGCTCTTCATTTTTTTTCGTTGTTCCAGTCTTTCTGCACAACTATCGATTATATCGAACCTGAAGTTTCATTGTCTGAGCGAGCACTGCCTGAGTTCAGCATCCCTGATATCCATTGCTGCTCTTCTCCAGGCTATTTTTCTCCACTGCTTCTTCATGATTCTTCATCTCCTTTATACTTATTTTCTTTCTTGCCCTACATTCCACTTCCAAATCCAAGTTTTCTTGCCCAATAAATACCAGCCTTCCCTTCTTGTGATTTCCATCCTCACACAACCAGTGACAAGTTCTCACTCATTTTCGCAGCCAGTCTCACCATAATTCCTTGCCAAATATACTCCCTCTATTCTTCCAGTCGCTTCAGTGTTCAAATCTGACAGAACTAGGCATTCAGAGCACAGAACAAAATCACTGCTCATTGTGTTTCTATGTCAGAAAGGCTGGAAGATATAAGTACAGGGAAAAATTGGTTTGGCCATATAATGCTGTGCTCAGTCATGCTGTCTTTTTTAAACAATCTAGTCACTGTTATGAAGTTGTAAGAAGCTTTGCTAGACTGTATCATGAGGACAGAATCTTAGACTTTTACTGCAAAAAAATAATAAATACATTTTGGAGGATACATGAATTGTAGTTTTTCCAAAGACTTATATTTGTTGGTGTTTGAATAGATTTTGACAAAGGAAGTAGAAATATTATGTGGATTCAAGTTCATTGCTCCCAGATTTCAACACCCTGATGGCAGGTATGGGGATATTACAGTATTTAAAATAACAGATTGCCAAGATTTTTAACATGAACTAAGCCATATAATTCTCCCTCACTTCACTCCTTAAATGACTGAGCTAATATGGTTTAAAATAAATGCTATTTAATTTGATAATAACAGTGGTTAATTAAAATTCCTTTTTAAATAATAAATATAATTTACATTAAATTTAAAAACAAAACAAAACATGCAACCTTTGCTATCCCCAGATAAAAAAATCCAGCCTGAGGCAAAATATGAGCATGAAAATATTAGCTTGAACAATTAAGTCTGCCAAAGTTACAAGTAATTTAATGGAAAGAATAAATAAGAGGCATTACCAGCTTTCATGTATTCCAATATATAATTCACCCCCTTTAAGGCTTAAGTGACATACCGAGTTTAGGTTAGACAAAGTGATATGATTGTTGAGAGCCCATAATTACCTGTCATATTCATATAACTGCATCAGCATACTTCTAATTATCTTTTATTCATCATCTGTACAGTAACATTGGGTCAAAAACATGGTGTAAAATTCTCCATTTGAAAACACTGCCTACAGTACTCGTTGATCTTTTTCATCTAGGAAATATGAATTTCAATTCTCTTCGTTCACAAAAACTTAACAGGAAGCACAGCTTGCTCCTTTCAGCAAAATATACTCTTTTATATCATGCAGAGCATTTCTTCCGTAGCTGATCTAAGTCAACTCATTAAAGATCCCAAAAGAGCAGTTTTCAAGACTCATTACTAAAATCTGAAGTTCTTTTTCCCTACTTTTGGACTCAACGAAAGCCAAACATTGTCAGAAAACTGTTACTGATAGCTTTATAATATGCAAAACATAATATTAGTTGTAATGTTTTAATCATGAATAATCAAATCTATAATCAATACAACTTTAAGGGTGTTTCTACAAAATGCCTTTCTCAGTCCAGCCAGGCAGTTTATGTAAGTAAACAAGAAATGGTTGAGCCAGAGTTAAATGTTAAAGTGAGTTTTTTATCAGCTGAAGCACAACAGTTTGATGTTACCATTTTCTGCAGTTTAGAAAGCAAGTAAAAACTTAACATGGTAGTTTATTTTTATGGATCTTTTGCATATGTTGTTCATGAAAACCAGAAAGAATAAACATCTAAAAATTACAGGATTTTTAGACTATAATTTCAGTTTTTATGTAAAAAAGAAGCCTGACATTCTAAAGAGTAAATAGTGACTTCTCTCTCAGCTCTATTAGCAATGAATTCCACAAAAACACTAGTACAAACAGATCATTTTTTTCTTCCTAATATCATAGAAAAGCTGGTTGGAAGGTATCTCTGGAGGTTATCTAGTCCAACCTCCTACCTGAAGCAGGAGTATTGCCACATTAAATCAGGCCAGCCAAGATTTTATCTAGCCAAATCTTAAAAAAAAGCTCAAAGGATGGTGATTTCACAACCCTTCTGAACAACCTGTGTCCATGTTACCCCACCCACCTAGTGACACTTTTTCCTTCTTAAATTCCAATCAGAACCCCCCAAACCACTGCTTGTGGCTATTGGCCATTTTTATCTCATTTGGCAATACTGAGAAGAATTTGGTTTCATCATGTTTGTAGCCGAGTAGCTGTAGAGGGCTCTCAGATTGCCCCTTAGTTTCTTCTTCCCAGCACTAAACAAGCCACAGATCCCTCAGCATCTCTGTAACCTCCATGTGATGTAGGACTCTGAGCATCCTAGCCGCACTCTGTTGGACCCTCTCCTGTTTTTCCACATCCCTCTTGAATGGGAAGAAGGGTGGAAATTGGTCACACTATTCCAGATCATAATTTCCCTTCATCTGCTGACCATGCTCCTCTTTCTTAACAAAGCCCAGTATGCAGTTTACCTGATTGGCAACAAAAGTGCACTGCTGGGCTCGTATTCAGCCTGGCATCTGCTGTAACCTCCAGGTCTTTCCAATCAAGCTGCTATTCAGATGTTTGTTTCACCACCTGTACTGATGCATGGGGCTGTTCCACCCCAGGTGCAGAACTTCAGACTTCTGGTTGAACTTCATGAGGTTTCTCTTGGCCTAATCTTAAAGCTCTGCATTTCGCCATGTCAACCACTCCCCCTTAATTTAGAGTTATTCACAAATTTGCTGAGGGTGCATTCTGTGTCATGAACTACATCATCGACGAAGATATTCAACTATATCCAAGGTATCCTGAGGTACTCTGCTCACCCCTGGCCACCTGACAGATGTCAAGTGATGATCATTACCCTTTGAGCCTAATGGTGCAGTCAGTTCCCAATGCAGTCTTTTCTTTCAGCCTATTCTCAGCTTTTAAGTGACAGCACTGTGGGCGACTGTGCAAAAGCCTTACCAATGTCTGCTGTTGCATGCAAGAGGGCTTTGCTCCAAACACACACACACTAGGAGAAAAACACTGCAGCAGGTTGCAGCCATGCTGTGGGCAGACTAATGAGCAAGGCAGCTGTGTATAGTCTAGGTGATACCCAAAAGGGTATCCAGGAGGAATCCAAAAGCTACCTTTTTCCAGCTGTGGATTAGTTGTACATGTTTATCCAACATTTCCTCATGTTCAGATGACAGGCTGCTGGAGGAGTTTTATAGGGTTCTCCCTGTGTCCTGCAGCATGTGTTACAGATCTACCTGCTCTGCCCACAGAAGAGGAATAAAAGGACCTGAAATACCATTGCAGCCAGTACCCAGGGGAGTTAGTGGTGAGGAGGTGTTGCCATGTGCCCTGCAGCAAGTTGTAGGTGCACCTCTGTAGGAGATATGGAAAGGGCTAGGGATGCCTTTGGATGCAGGGGTGTTTTAGCGCAGCAAAGAGGCATTCCCACATGAGGCGGCCTCCGTGCTGGCATGGAGCAGCAGCACTGCCAGTGTATTGCAGCCGCTGCTCTCCCATCGTCCACACAACCAGTCATTTCATCATGAAAGGCAATCAGGCTGGTCAAGCTTCTCGTGATCTGCTTTTGGTAAATCTATGTTGACTATTCCAATTATCTTCCTGACTTTTAAATGCCTGGAGGCATTGCATGTGAAGACTGAGGCAAAGAGGATCTTGAGCACTTCAGACTCTTCCATACTGTCTGTTATTAGATTGTCTCCTTGTCATCAGTGGACCCACATTTTCCCTTTCCTTTTGCAGCTAGTACACCTGTAGAATCACTTTTTGCTACCCTTTAGGATGCTTGTAAGTCTTAGCTCCAGCCAATTAGTTTTCTGATTTTGAGATTAAGCACCCAAGCAACACTTGCCTATGTCTTTTAGTTTCCTTCAGCCAGAAGCTCTTTGCTTAGCCAAGAAGACCTTCTGCTGAATTCCCCATCTTTCTGTTCAACAGAATGGTTCCTTCATGAGTTCTCAGTAAGTTTTCTCTAGAAATCATCCATCTTTCCTGGACCCTGTGCCTCTGTGGCAGTGTCCCAAGAGATTTTGCTTAGCAAATCTCCAAAAAAAGCTGGTCTGCTCTTATGAAGTCTACAGTCTTAACTTGCTGATTATCTTCCCAGGCTTCCTTTGAATCCTGAACTGAAACAACTCATGGCCACTCTGACCCTAAGTGCTATCACCAGGTTTGCCACCAGTTCTTCTCTTTTGTAAGCAGCAGGTCAAACAGACAATTACTCTTGTTTATCCCATTAAGCACTGTCATTAGCAAATCGTTAGCAATGCAGTCACGGAATTTCCTGGGTTGCCTGCACACCACCTCCATCTTACTAAAAACCAATTCAAATAAGGACTTACTTGCAGAATGTGATGACTGTATTAATATAGTTACTGGCGTATGACTTTTATCCACTTTTACTAAACTGAAATTCTGTTATTTTATTTAAAATTTAAAATGTGACAATCTTCATAAAAAGTACAAGAAGATAAAGCTTCCATTGCCAGTTATTTTAAAATGAATCCAACAAAACCAAAAAGTAAATTACGCCCTTCACTGACAGCATTTTGGAACAATAATGAATACAACCTAAGAAAAGCTCAGCAGTTAAAGAATAACATTCAGCATCATTAAAACTTGTGGCTCAAGATTATTTTTGCCACTTTTTCCCCCTTGCTCTGGCTGAGCTATTTTTCCCCCATATTTTTATTGATTACAAGATGTACAGAATTTTTTTCATCTTCAGATTCAATATCAGATCAAAAAAATACAAGTTGTCATCAACTGAAACACGTTTGTTGTGGAGAAGAAAAACAGTATTCAGATAAAAAAAATCTTGAAATCAAACAAAAAAAGAAAAACAAAAAAGCAAGAGAAAGTGGATAAATTATGCCAAATGTTCAACCATTTAAGCTTTACAGACAGATTCATTACAGTAAGTTAAAAGAAAGTTTGTCATCAGCTTCTCTCAAGTCACATGTACAATGAAATATGATATTGCAAATGCCTCTTACAGTGGAGAATTACTGTTCCAAATATTTTTAGCTGGCACAAATGAAATCTGCCAGAAGTGTTGTCATATTATGACTGCATAGGTAATAAATTTCCCTATGTGATCACCATGTAAATTAGCTCTGAAAACCTATTATAGCGAGAACCAGGTAGTTTTAATGGATAGCACTGCAGTAGTTAGCAATTGTTTTAATTATAAAAAAATTATGTGAGGAAACCTAATTATAAATGATGCATCAAGGGATCTATAGGGTCCACTAGAATTATCAATATGATAATTAACCTCCCGAAAGATTTTAAGTATTTCTAAACTGGTCAGCACCAAAGACTTTCCAAATATCCTGCACTTTAAAGGCAGACTCATCAGCAAATCCTACAGCATTGCACAGAGAGAGTGCAATCACTATTCCTTGTTTAGAGTTGTGAAAATCACTGTGAGGATTAACTGTAGGATTTTCAATAGGTCTCAGTTTCCTAAACCTCCTACTTAACTCAGTTTGCCATAATTAACTACATGGGCATTTTAAAAAAAGGGCTCATCCTCATTCAAGGATTAAATGGTTTGCTTCTGCAGGTCAGAGCTTCTCCACGATAGAAGTGAGAGGGGAAACCTAGCCTCCAGGCTCATGTGCAGGTGTCCCTCAGACAGTGCTGACAGTTGTATGTTCGGTTAGGAAATCTGGCAGCAAGAAGTGTACTTTTTTATTAACACCTCATCCATTTTATCTTTGTGCTTTTGTATTCTAGCGATCAGCGCAGCACATAAGGAATTATCATTAATATTATTAAATTCACAGTATCCTCTTCCCTTTCAATAGGTTCAAATAAATGCCTGTTTAGAACTATAAGATTTTGGTTTGATTAGCTCAGTCATATTCAGAGTCTGCCCCGATTACTTGACACCTTTATTTCTGCCAGTGCAATATGCCTGCCATAGAAAGTCACATTTGTAGAAAAATTCAGCTTCTCACATCAGTAGTGCCAATATTACAGAACACTTTGGGTATCAGACTTTCATCACAAAATGAATTATTCTGAAAATCTAGATAGCAAGAACACCACAGGAGAGGAGTTTTCATGGAATATACATGCTTTGCTGGGTATTAATTCTTCCCAAATAACACAAAATGGAGGTTGGTGTGAATACCTCAGTTGGGAATAGGGCTGTGTCAGTATTTGGGTTTCCTATCAGGAGATAAAACAGCAAATTAACTTGTTTCAAAGCAATATAAAAAATTGGGAGAGGAAGGCATTCTTCTTCCTAAAAAGATCAAAAAGACACAGTAATTTGTTTCAATATATCTCCTGCAGCATTCTTCAAGGAGGTATGCTTTGTATTGGATACCTACCTAACCAAGAGGCTAGGACTGTCATTGCCTTCTCTTCTATTTTATTATTTTTTTTAGTAGAATTAACTAGTAAGTTAAAATCCACTACATGAAATGTAAAGAAACACAGGACCATATAAGTATACTTCTGCAATACCTTGCAGTTCTTCTAACTGAATGATCATCCAGGCTCAGTGTAGCTTTTCTCCTCTTCAGGATTACTTCTACCACACTCTGCAGCTTCCTGGTCTCCTTAGCTATTATCTACTTTTGAGGTTGCATTTTTTTGCTGTTTTTAAACCTTGACAACCCTTTCTCAGTAATAATGATGCTGAAGTCTCATTACAAAAGTAAAGAATTCAGCCCTACAAGCTTACTGATAAAACCTTCATCACTGTAACCTAGAGATTATATTAGTGTTCTTTCTATACACACACATTTTAGAAATTATGAGATCAGTACTAACCTATGTAAAGCCTTGATGAACAATCTAATAAAATCATTGCTTTAACTATTAATTAAAAAATGTATCTTGTTGTAACTCTTTGGAGTAAAATTCATCCCAAAGGAATGTCTCATAAATTGAAGGAAAGCACTTTGTTCTGTATCCTCAACCAAAACAAAGGAGAAATTCCTTTATCCAAGCCAGGAAAGCAAGGTGTGGTTTCCAGACATTTATGTCCTGATTAAAAACTGTATCATGATTTAGTTGCTCTGAATCTGTCTGATCCAACAAGTTAAGCAGCTTGAGATCTTAATCATAAACAACAAGAAAAATGAAATGCAAATTAGTAGGTTATGAAGCTGATGAATACATAAGTGGATGAGATTCTCTGGCCTGAGATACCCAGTAGGCCAGGTTAGATGATCAGAACAGCCCCATTCTAGCTTTAAACACAGCCAATCTATAAATATTGAAGTGCAGAAAAAATTAAATTTATTATTTTCTGTTGCACCAGACATTATATTGAGAGCTCATTTCACAAATTTAACAACTGTTGTCTTCCAAGTGAATGGCAGCTCTCTTCAAACAAAAAAGATAAATGTAAACTGTCTCATCGATGACATTCAGTGTTCATAAAACACAAGGCATAAAAGAACCCTCCCAGCATTTCCCTCTTTGTCTTTTATAATTGGAAACCAACTAAATGGATAAAATTCTGCTACCTTACTTCCACAGAGTAGGCTCAGTCCTTTGGGGAATGTAAGAAGAAAGGAATAGAAGGGGTTTCCAGGGTCATTTTATTCACTCTTTTCCTACTGCAGATGATCACATCAAAGAATCCCTTTTATAAAGGTAATCAAGTGCCATTGTATATGCAGTTTTCTTTTTACCTCCATACTGTCACAGAAAGCTGTTCCATATTGTGATTATTCTAATGGTTAAGAATTTTTTTCCAGTTTCCCACCTAAATTTATTTACGGCCAATTTATACAAATTTTATATTTTCCCATATTGTTTGTTCTTCATGGCATTTATCCTTCAATATATGTACACAGAGCAATTACAACCTATTTCAGCCTTGTTTTCACTAAACTAAACAAGCCAGACCTTTCAGGGCACACTGTCAGGGACAGGTACAAACACACATATAGTCACTCCACCCATACATACAGTGAGCCAGTTGAGTCACTGATCCTAAAATCTTCTAGCTGTGCTAGTAAGGAATTATTGCAGCTACCACACCTGTTAAGAAGCAGAATATTTTGCTCAATCTCAGCCTTGCTCTAAAGCAGCCATGTTGTTTAGGAACTTATGCAGGATTGCATCCAGATATCATGGACTTCAGGTTATCATTCATCTCTTTGATCTTTCTTTTAGCTGTCTCCATACTCGTAACAGTTTCATTTCATCTTCCTTTGAACCTGGGTGACAACAGCTATATGCTGTATTCTATCTGAGGTGCACTAATTGTTTTAACTATATTCTTTGCAATTGTCATGAAAGATAACAAATAAAGAAGAGCATCTGACCTGGTGTAGTCATCCTCCACAAGCATGTGCTTTGGAATGGGTGAGTATCTTCCCGGTGAGATCGGGGCCAGAGATGCCTTGTACTCTAAAGTGCCATTGTTTCCAGTGAGTATATGATTTTCCATTGGTGGAGAATAAGCTGATGGTAAGAACAAGCATTTCTTGTTAGCCACATTCATGTTTGATTAGGTCACAACAACATCATTTTCAGTTAAGTACCAACAATGTGCTAATTGCTGTACATAACACCAAAACAATCTATGCCTGAGACAGCTTAAAACATAACAATGCAGTAAAATTATGAACAGCTGGACTTTCCTAAAATATTATTAATAATAATACTGTTGCTAACTCATTTTGCAGAAAGTGAATCTTTAGCAGGGATCTGAATAAGAAAGGAGAGTTTGGGAGAAAGGAGACAAAAGTTTTCTTCAATTAGGACAGACTAGAAGAAGGAAATGTAGGTAGGAAAGAATGAGACGAAAAGTACATTCATCATTTTGGCTCCAGTATACAGCAGTGGGAGTAATACAATAAGAGCTTAATGCAGGATCAGGACAGGAATTTTAGGTATGGCAAGGATTATGTACAGTGAATATTTAAAGCTGTGATATATTAAAGGTGCCAAATTCCTAATATAATTGAAATTTCAGCACCAACATAGATGGCATCATCATTCAGATCTCAGTAAATCTGGATATAAAACAGAAAGTGGATTCAAATGTTATACATATAATGATTAATAATAACAATTACAGGACTGTATGTCTGATTTTATATTGGGTCTGCGGGTTTTGTTGTTGTTTGTCCGCCTTATGCCTTTCTCGAGTTACTGGGGATATTATTATTCTTACTGGAGAGATGCAATAACAGTTGTATTCAAATCTCTAGTTAATGTAATTAGAAAAGGAAATGATAAATAGGAAAAACAAAGACACATGCTTCTGCAGTGAGCTATGATCGATTTTCTCATGAAAATAAGATATTTAAACTTTCTAGTCTTAGTTTCAGTCTTTCAGTCTTTCATTCTTTCAGATGCGTAGGTATGGAATGTTTCAAAGCAAAATATCTCTATGGGGAAAGGCTATTACCCACTCTGAAATACTCTGAACATGCAGGTATAATGAAAGGTTCCCAGGGGATAAATGAATCTCTATGCACCAACAGCCTGGGATGGGTTACTGCAAATCTTTTCAACTTTTATTCTCCCTCTGGAATTGCTTCCATCTTCTCATATGCTGCTGATCTATAATCTGACATAATAAAACACACTGTTTTAGAACTTCTAAATTATTATTTTAGAAAGCATTACAATGCAGGAGATTGGATGGGGATATTTAGTTGTTTTATTTCTGGGGCTTTGCTAAGGATCCAGACCAGACTGTTGCTGAACAATCATGCCATCTGTTGTAACATTTGCTAAGTAAATAGGTATCCTCAGCACAGTTGAGAATACCACCTGATGTCCATATTACAAAACCTTCCCTTCTGTTTTTTATGGAGTAGTCTGAATAAGGAGGATTATGGACAGTTATCTTTCCCCTCAGCTTTGTCAGTCCACAGTTGAGCAACACTATGTAGAAGTGCAGAGGAATTTAATCTCTGTTTTTATTAGGAAAAGCTGCCTTTTCCAGTCCTTGGTTGGCTTCCTGGCCTTAAGTGCCCCTAGTATTATTGGCAGATGGTCTAATTGGATATGGATCAGTTGCTGAGGCTCCTGCCACAAATTAAACTGCCATCCAGCTGTTAGATGGTGGCAGCTGGTCCCAGCTGGTAGTGGAACCCCAGTTAGACAGTGTTTAAACATCAACTACGTGAAGGAAGGGAGTTCCAGTAATAAACTGGTCAGACTCGCAAGCACTGGTGGAACAGATGGGATTTGGAGCCTAGGACACTCAGATAAGGAGACAGAGGACACTGAGTCAGTCCTGAGGATCTGCAGAGGTAGGATAAGAAGGGGGAGAAGAACATCAGCAAGGAGGTTGCCAACCTAAGAAGAGTGTGTATATATACACATATATATGTGATGGGAAGTCCACAGCCAGTTTCCCTTGTGCTCAGCTGTCTCAGGGAGTCCTGGCCAGATCACCTGGATACCCATCTTTGTACCTGAATGCTGGGCATGAGTTTGCCAGCATGAGAGTATGAAAACCTGGGGTAAGTCAGTTTGTTTTAGAATAGAATCACCTTTCCCTGGCATGCGATCTTGCACTGAGCTTTGCTACATCATTTCAACAACTTTTCCTCCAGCCCTGAGAGTACATTCAATGCAAGGACAAACAATGCCTTAGTCCTCAGTGAAGGAATGTCAGAAGAACATATATAAAGCTAAAGGACAGACTGAGCATGGAGCAAAGTGGCAGAGTAATTTAGAAAGCAGACACACACAGGAAATTGGTAGATTTGTGTAGGTAGAGCAATAATTTAAATTCCAAGTAAACATTTTATGCAAATAACATATTCATTTTCCTGAGGCTTTTCACTATGTTTGTACAGGATAGCTTGCTGCTTGTTCTGATTTTTCAGTGGACAGAGGACCAGTGTACAAATCCAATAATATTTCAAAATATATTTGCATATATTTATCACATTAACTGTCATAAGAGATACAGTTCAATCTGCTTACTTGGACAGTGGCTGATTGGAATCAGCTCAGCAGTACATTATATACGTTGCTACTTTTGCTGCAAAAGTACTTTAGTAGAGTTATATTATTTGTAATATTTCATGAGCGTAGCATAGTTAAGTGGCAATAAACATTTCATTTTTGTAGCTTTCCAAGCTGTTTCATAAACTTTAATGGGGTACTTTGGACAAGCTATGAAAAAACATAATCATCTGACAAACCGAAGTCTTATACAAAATGAATTGGAAAAGTCACTTACAATGAGTAATATCTGGTGGGCCATAAGGATCGGTCATGTAAATGGTGGTGGGCTTTCCAACTTTGAGATACACTACATCCGATGTGTTCTTCAGTATTGCTACTGCCTCTTCATGGGTAACTTCTTCTAAACTGTAATTATTTACCTTAAAGGAGAAATTAGACAGGTGTGTTAGGATGGAGAAACAGATAAAAAAATGACATTGTCTTGCAGTTGTCACCATGTTAAAAAAAATGCGGTAGACAAAGGGCACTGAGGATTACAGAAGTTGTTTTAACAATTTAGTCTTAGCGCATATAAACCCAAGGACTGACTTAGCAGTATTGATAATATCAGACAATCATAATGGTCCATCTAAATATTTTGAGATGGCAGTAGGTCTTGTCAGTACAAAATTCCTTTGTGATATTCCATTGCCAGTATTGTCATTAACATAAAATTATATTCAAAAATAATTCAGTAACTGAGCACTGTCAGTTTTTTGTAAGCACAGGAAGCACACATTGAAATGATAAAAGGATGTTGCATTAATTCTGTGCTTTATTGGAACAGAGAAAAACTTAACCATTAACAAGCAGAAGAGGACAGGACTGCAGATTAAAGAACGAAGAAGGTGGTGACAATAAGTCTTGCCTATTTATGCTCTACCTCCAGTTAAAAAAAAAGAAAAAAAAGAAAAGAAAAGAAAAGCTCAGGAGTGGTTTATTATAGTGGGGTATAAACTTTATTTGCATGTAAACCCACTGTATCCACAGACTAACAACAATAGGCCCCTATAAGCAGAATAGTGAATGGTCCCTGTCCCCAAAACCATACAGACTGAACAGAGAAGTTATAGGATAGTTATAGGAAACAAGCAAGGCTTCAGACTTATAGTGTATGCCAACAGAAAAGCCTACCTTTAAAAGAAACTTGTATATGAAACATTTCACTGTTATTTAAAGTGCTATCCTCAAACATTTACAGTTCTTGCAAGGATCCCTTGTAAAGCGTATGCAAGATGGAAGAAAAAGAAGCTCCTCAGCTAGGGTGAATATAGTATAGCTATAAATCACAGGATGCAATAACTATCTAGTAAATTCAGTATCACTAAATTATGAGAGACTCGGCTGTGAAACAGGGTAATAAGCTACTGCCATAGGGTTTGGCAACTGGAGAGAAATCCAGATGTTATGAAGCACTGGAGGACTCTTTATACCAAGATGATCTCATCAACACCAAGAGAGAGAATGATTGCTATCACATAGTATTGCTAAATGTAAGGATTTTGTCTACATTTTGAATCTGTGCGTAATTCTCAGACCTGGTTTTAAGGTTAACTGAAAGAGGCAATGACAGGCATATGATGACAATATGACACAAAGCGAAATGATATATCCTAACACTCAGAAGAGAGTTGCTGAAGCTGTATGCAGTATTTTGACAGGTCTTCTATAAATAAAAAAACCCTGCTCTATATTCTATGAATTTCTCTCCCTTTTTTTCTTTGTTATGAATAACATTAACATATATCTGCACTTTTAATAAATTTACTTTAAATTTCTAGGCTAGTAGTAAGAAGAATTGACTGAAATTAAACCTTGTTTATGTATTTTAAAACTGACTTAAATACTGAAAATTCATACTGGCAATATAGCCACATTCTTTCCTTCCCTCACTGTCTGTATATTATATCCTGTTGTGTTTCATTCTAACTCAGGATGGAAGCTTTTTGAAGCAAAGAAAATCTCACATAACCTCCCACAATACTGCTCCTCTAAATGATAAAAGTTCTTATTCAAAAAAGACACAGAAGTAAAATATCATAGCACTGTCTGAACAATCTGAAAAAAAGATTTTTGATCTTTTTAGGAGAGTATAAAAACAATCTAGACACAAATTGATTTGTTCCAGTCTTTTCTCAAAGTTTTTTCCTGGAAATCTAGCTGATCAAAATCATGGTAGGACTGTCATATTTCCATCACAACATACTTGGATGACACATTTGTGCAATTCAAGGATAAACAGCCATTTTAGAAAGAGGAAATTTAGCATGATGCATGTAGAACTTATATTTGCCTTGACAGGTCGTGCTTCTTACCTATCTGATAACAATTTTACAGGTAATTTGTTAAAACTGGGTTCAAGCTGTACAAATCTTAAAATTAAAATAAGAATAAAAGGCTGAGCAATTCTAAACTAAGACTTAATAACTGAGTAGCTACACATTATTTTTTTCTTTATACACTTAAACACCTTTAACACCATTGCAAAGGTTAGGCAAAATGAAGGGTTTTTTTCTATTTCCTAGTGCATATAAGCTTAAACTTGAAGAATGTTGTGGAAAACTGAAGTAGACAGTGCTGGCACTTGGTAGAATTAGAGAGAAGGTAGCACATCAATGAAATGAAGATACAAAGGAGACCTTCAAAGACAAGACTGATGGAAGAAAAATTGAGGGAAAAAAAACCCCTTCAAAGTAAACAGGGTTCAACTATAAAAAGTATTCCAGTAACACATACCAAAACTAGTAATCAAACGCCTCAGAAATATTTAGAGAATTAGAGAGTTTTCCTCTCTAAATACAAGAGTCCTGGAAAGGAAGCTACTGATTAATTTTGTGCTGGACTGCAGTTCTCAGTGAACAAAGACACGAAGACAGATTTAAGCTACATCAAGAGCAAACAAACAAACAAAAAACAAATAAAAAAGCTAATTCATTCATTAACGTAGAGATTCTCAGTGGTGCCATCAGGTCTCTTAAATGTGAGCTCTGTAAGTATAACACAGAACCACCTTCCTCGATCACTGATGATCATTTTGGCATTACGACACAAAGAATACACATTTCCAAGTTTCCTCCAGAAGGTAGTAAAGATGATTGCCCTTGCTTTGGACCTAAAACTCCCATTACCATGTGCATGTACCAATAAATTTTCTACTTTTTGCTACTCACAAAACAATGTCATGAATAAATACATTTAAATGTCTTCTGCTACACAAAAATGAAAACCTGAATGCACTGAAAAATTATGTTGTTACCTCCCTAGATACTACTGCAAGATGTTTGTAGTGTGTCATTTTTTTAATAAGGAAGTATTTTGGATGTCATTCTTCAAAACCTCATGCGCCAAAGATGGTGATTACTAGGAAATACAATATTTCAGCTGCTCTTTCTGGTAAGATTGATAGGGAGAGGAGAACCTCACATATAGTCTCCAAGAGAGATTTCCTGAGCCTTTCCTTGTTTTCATAAAAGTTACCTCTTTCAACAGAATTTCAGCTACCAACTATTTCAACTACCAAGAATTTCTGCTACTAACGCTGGCTTCAGTGTTTCAGTGGCTACGACAGAGCAAATGCAGGATTACAAAATTCAGTTCCTGCTGCTGAGAAAACCAGAGCGGAGGACGTAATCTGAAAAAAGTTGAGTCAGAGGTAAAGAAGATAAAGAGTGGGAAGTGTGCACAAAATAAGAATGCAAAGCGTATATGACATACACCCCTCCAAGATACTGAAACATTTGTGCAGAAGGGCTGACATACATTGTGTGGGTAGATTGGGTACTGCATGCCAGCCTTCTGGCTCTGGGAAGCCAACTTAAGAAGCAATAAAGTAAGAGGAAAAAACCCTAAGACAAATGCTAAAACGAGGTTTACCCGAGTGGTCAGTGGGTGTGGAAGAGTCAAACAGAGGCTCCTTCTACAAGAGGTGGCAACCTCAGCTACAAGAGTCAGGGGCCTGAGCCACCCACCAAATGCTGCCACAGGAGTGGCAAGACAAAAGTCAAAAAGAAAATAAGCATGGAACAAGTGGTTTTTTTCCTTTTTTTTCTGATATGAAAAGTTCCATAGGCAGAAAATGCAGAAATGAAAATAGCACCTGGAGTAAAAAAACCTCCCAAAACAGGAAACCAGTTTCTATAAACAGAACACATGTGATAAAAGGACATACTGCTATTACAGGAAAAGAACAGGAAAGGAGGAAGAAATAATATAGCAATAAATAAGAAATGAAAGATATTTACAAGTCTAATCAAAGAAAATATTTGAGTGATGGGGGAAATCACTAACTGATGCTGCCAGAGAGACACAGAAAGATTTTTTTTTTCTTAAGTGGCATAATGAAGGCAATGAATTGTCAACCTAAGCCAGAATTATCTTATTTGGAAGAATTCCTGGATTTATATTAGAAAACAAAGGCACTGAGAAGTAGCTGGAGGAAAAAGCTTTGAATCCCCCAAATGACTGTACAAGTGCTCTAAAAAATAACTTCATTCACAAGAGCATAAGCTGATAAGAGAACACAAGAGCTCTAGAGGAATAAAAGTCTGTCTTAATTCATTTACTTTTTTTAAAGGAAAATTGTTCCTTTCATCCATTGATTTAGAGTAAGTGAGATTTGATTCACTCAAAGAATGAGAAAAATAGGTGATCTTTACCTTGCCAGCGGCAATGTTTGCTTTTGTATTATATTCTACATTTTAGTCAGAAAGTGGATTTTCCTGAGCAAATCCTGACTGAACATTCTTCTGTGAGCACCTGTGACCTGTCAGCTGTAAACAGCCTATGACTGCTGATGGCCTTTTTAAAACTCAGCATGATTTCAAAGACAATAGAGACAAGTTCTTCTGTGCTGAAGTCCTACCACACCTTAAGAAAGCGAGTCTATCTGGATTAATTGACCATATATGATCCCATGGACTCCTGAGTCAGTTGTACAGCAGCTGGACATTGAATAGAAAGAAACGGCCTTTGACCACCTGGCTATCTTCAGGTCACACTGTCTGTTACTCTCTCTTACATTAGCTTGCTTAGATTATGGGCTAAGTTGCTTAAAATAGAACTACTCTTTGCAGAGTAATGCAAGAGTTTGTGCTTCATAGATAAATCGGAGACTGAACAAACAGGCTTGAGGCAGTGTGTGCATACACAATGCAAGTGACACTGAGCCATGATCTTCATTTTTCAATCCCAGCATATACTGATTTAGGTAGGAAATTGTTTTTAAGGCTAATAAAGAGGCATGACGATGATAAAACTGTGTAGGATCAGCCACGTAATGAGAGTATCATTACAGTGAATAAATGGGGACTTATTGCTATGGTACTATCCAAAGGCTGATCCTAGCAAATCCACCTTTGAACAATAAGTAATCACATCTCTGGTTGAAGCCAATGAATATGCTAACCACCTTTCAATCAAGTAAAAAGTGAGCATGGCTGTTTTAGAGGTATCACAATCACAGAATCACAGAAGTGCTGAGGCTGGAAGGGATCTCTGGAGATCATATGCTCCAACTCCCTGGACTCAATCAGCGCTACCTAGAATAGGTTGCCCAGCACCACGTCCAGTCAGGGTTTGAATATCTGCAAGGATGGAGAGTCCACAATCTCTCTGAGCAACCTGTCTCTTGTTTTAACACTCTCACAAGGTAGGTAAGAGAGAAGTTGGAATAAGAGGAGTTCTTCATGGGGATAACAGCAAATAAAAGGACTGTGGCACTGACTGTCAACTGCTTTTATTAAGGCAAGACCAGTAAGCTAGAGAAAGCATTGCAAGGCCAGAGTCAGTGACAGACTAAATTTGCCTCAGAGCCCAGTGCTGCATCAGGAAGGATGCAGCCACAGTCGTGAGTTCACTGAGTTGGTTCATTCTCTATTTCAGAGTATTACATTTTTTTCTAATGTGTTTGCTTTGTGCCAGTCGGCCAGTACAAACTACAAATTAGGCGTTGTCTGTTCACATTACCCTTATGTCTAATTGAGTAATGCCTGTACTTCAGCTGGCATAACAGCATGATGCTGAATCTGTGAATGCCCCTAGCTGAGCAAAGAGTGTGTAGGATTCACAGCAGATTCACAACAACGGAGGGTCCTGATGACATGATGTCCACATATACATGTTTTAAGGGTGCTACTTTGGACTAGTCTGGTTCTGCAGACTGAATGCCTGGTAGCAGCTGGAATGCTTTAGGAATGCTCCTGGAGAGCATCTCCTGGTGCAGTTTGATACGAAAATATCCAATTTGTGTCCTTGAAGACCACCCACAATACAACCAAAATCACTTTAAAAGAGCACTTCTCATCTGAACAAAATGCTAATCTAGATGCATATTAAAATGATATGTATGCTCTGGTTACTTTAACACAAATATGATCTTATTTCTGCATATGATCTGAAATAAACAGATACTGGTAGGGAATCCTCTAAGGCACAGATCAACAACTGTAGAATCGCGACCCCATTGTGATTCTGTGAAACGAGAGCAATTTTGTGCTCTTTTTGGAACAGAATCAGCTAGAAGCAAGCTCAAACTTCTGGAAAATAAACTGGATCCTGTTTCTTCCTCCTGTTTTCTGCAAGTAAAGAGGATCAAATTAAATCTATTGATATGTGACTAGCATCACTTTTCCTGTAAATATAAATAACCCTACAGAGGTCTGATGCTCTCTGACTATGTGGTCCAAGAGGCAACAGCCTAATAGATATGGTCCAAACATGCAAGTATTTTGGGGAGTTTGAAAAGGTTTTTGAAAAATTACAGGAATACTAATAAGGGATAAAATTAGCTTAAATTTTCTTTTCAAGACTAATGTTCTGAAAGTTTTCCCTGAAGAATACCTTGCTTCTAGCTAATAGTATTGTTTTGTACTAGTATAAGCACAATTTTATACTGATTTCTCAATTTTTCACTCTCTAGCTTTTCCATCAGATATTACCATATGGTAATCGCTTCCACAATGAGATAAAGAAAATTATTATCATCTGAGAGGTAACAGTTCTTAAACTATTTCTCAGATATTCTTGATCATCTTTATCAATGACCTGGAGGAGGCAGTGGAGTGCACTTTCGTCAAGTTTGCAGACCCTCGTCAAGTTTGTAGGCAACAGCACACTGTGGGGACCAGTTGCTATGCTTGAGGGCAGGGCTGCCATCCACAGGGTCCTGGACAGGCTGGAGAAAGAGACCAACAGGAACCTTATGGTGTTCCACGAGGACAAAAAGTAAGTTTTGCCCCTGGGAGAGACTATGCCCCTTCAACAACACTGACTGGGCCCTGCTGGGCTGGGAAGCAGCTCTGTGGAAAAGGCCCTGGGGTCCTGGTGGACGGCAAGCTGAGCATGAGCCAGCCTGTGCCCTGGCAGCAAAGAGACCAACAGCCTCCTGGGCTGAATGAGCATGAGCAGAGCCACTAGAAACGCTGGGATACAGGGAAGTGATCATTCATGTTTACTCAGCACTCGTTAGACTACAGGTAGATACTGCATCCAGTTTTGGGGCCTCCCATACAGGAAGATATTGACAAACTTGAGTGAGCCCACCGCAGGGCCACCAAGATGATTGGGGGCTGGAGCACTTGCCCCATGAAGAGGGGCTGAGGGAACTGGGCTTGTTCAGGCTGGAGAAGGGACATTTTCAGAAGGCCTAACAGCAGGTCCCCAGTTGTTACAGGGAGGTCATCAAGACGGAGTCAGGTGCTACACAGTGGCATGTGGTGTGGGGATAAGAAACAACACACATACTTTGAAACAAAAGAAGTTCAGACTGGAATAGTGTTTTCCCCGTGAAGACAGTTGAGCACTGGAACAAGTTATCCCAAATAGCTTATGCACTCTCCATCCTTGGAGGTTTCCAAGACAAGACTATATAAAACCCTGTGCAACCTAGTCTGATCTTACAGCTGACCCTGCTTTGAGGAGGTTGGACTAGAGACCTCCTGAGGTCCCTTCCAACCTGAATTATCCTGTGATCCAGTGATGCCATGTATGTGATTCCCCTTTGCTGCCTTCTAGTGCAAAGAGAAGCAACCTAGCTGAGACAACCAGTGAGGCAGTATTCCCACCACAGGCATTACCACCAGCTAGAATGCAGTGAGTAGTTTCCTCCTACCTGTAAGTCTTCAGACCAGTTCTTTTCCTTTCATATATACCTAGCAAAAATCCTGAGTTCAATTTTTGGCTTGAGCACTCTTAAGCCTCCTCCAACTCATTTTCCTAATGAGTACCTCAGAATTGATCTACAATGGAGCATTTTTCTGTGGAATTGCTCAGGATAATAAGCCTCAAGTGAAGGCTCAGTGCTACAGAAACATAACTGCACAGGCATGCCCATGTATAGATTTTACAATAATCACAATGTCTAGTATTTACATAATACTTCCTCAGAATGCTTAACACACCATTGTTTTACATTTCAATATTTGTTTTGATTTTACATCTTAAAATTTAAGCATTTGATTTGCATGTTCTTTGAAAACTGGAAGCATTTCACACAAACTCATCAGAACAGAGATACAAAGAAACAACATTCACTGATGAGTTCCAGAAAGATGACAAATTCTAGAAAATTTACAGACAAATGATAGAAGAGCAAAGATCAAGAATGGATGCACTGCTGAGAAGAAAAATAATAAGGAAGTGTTCAAATATATAATAAATACGGAATCAGTGAAGCAGAAGAGGACCATATACATGACAAGGGTAATATTGTGTTGATACAAGTAGTAACACTGCCAAAGGAAAATAATGAATTCTTTCACTCACTGTTCACAAAGGAACATGAAGTAAATGTCATGAACTGACAGATACTTCCCAAGGTAGAAGAAAAAAATATTGAAGGTGTTCAAGTAAACCTACAAGTTACAAAGAAATCAGAATATCTTGTTGGAGAAAATCAGATAAAAATACTTATAATATGCCCAAATTTTAGGTTTTGATCCTGTAACCTAATGTCCAAAATTGTCAGGGTTAAGGTATACAAATAGCAAGTTAACTAGGATTTTCTTATGCAGCAATCAAAAGCTTGGTCTTAAAGTAGATGACTAATAGAGAGCATTATCATGATGGATTTCTTTGCTCATTTTAAATGAATGGGGAAAATGCAGTGACAAAAGGAGACAAGCGTAGCTAATAAACAGGTCCTGACTAAAGGGAAAGCAGTCTCAAGATGGCACATCAAGCATACTGAGAATGCGTTGGTCATTATAAGAGGTCAGGTTCAGGAGTATAAACCCGTCAGAATGAAGAAACCTGCAAACATCTGTATTCGATAGCAGTGAGAAATAAATGCAAGAGTGAGAACAGACCTGATCCCCTAATAGCCATATACTACAGAAATCTGAAGAGAAAGAATGCAGGGTTTATTTGTTTTTTTTTTTTTCTGTCAGATGTTATTTATTATCTTAAGTGAGTTGGTGAGAAGTTAACTGTAAGTTAACAAAAATTTGCAAATGACACAACTGTGAAGAATTCTCACCATAGAAAAAACAACAGCAAAATGCAAGCAAATTGGAAACGGTGTAAAATAACAAAATAAGGTGTAACATGGGAAAATACATGTTCCAATACAGAAAAAAGACAAAACATCATTATACAAAAGTGACTTGAATTTTGCTGTGCTGAGAACATGCAAACAAGACATTCCAAAGAAGAAAAAGGTTCTACGTTTTGTTTTGATTTTGATCGCACCATTTATCATTTAAGCTATTTTATCTATCTACATAGGTTAATAACAAGAAGAACAAAAAAAAAAGAGTCACCAACCCACCAACCAAGTTCCTTTAATGTTCTCTTTAATATGTTGGATAAAATGAACAGTCACTTTCACATGTGAAACATAACGCTCCAAGCTGAACTTCAATTAGACGTAGTGTTGCAGGCAGCAAGAAGGTCATGGCAATTTTTTACTGCTTACATATAATGTCACAAAACACAGCTACTGTAGTATATTTTTTTCATGGCATTGATTCAGAAAAGTTTTCTCTACCTGCTGAAAGCTATGCAAATGCACTGACATGAATACAGCTTGACACAGATTAACTTCTGCTGATTCACCAGGGTCAGGATTTCCCCCTTATAAAGAATTAAACAAACTCTGTGAGTGAGAAAGATTTATCTATGGGAACAACGTACTAACACTGCAAATATCAGGAAGAATTTCCAAACATGAAAGCTACTGGAGGAATAAATACATTTTCTCAGGAAAAAGACAGAAAATAAATATTTTGGAAAATCGATATGCAGACTACATTAAGCATTCATACGTATACCAGAATATAGATAATATCCCTCTAACAGAGCCTACACATGAGAATCTAGCAGCATGTTTCTACATCCTTTCATTTTCTTAAAATGATCAGTAGAATGAGTACCGCTGTAATGAACAGTTTATCTTAAACCTTCCTTTAAAGTCTTCTGCTGCATTTTAACTTGTCACTAATATGCTTAATGCATTTATTCTCTTCTTAGTTAAAGGACTATCAAAGTAATACAACTGTTTGCTTTGTCTTCATAAAATGTTGCTTTACCAGTGTAATGCTTTTTCACTGCAGTCTCAAGAATATATATAAGCAATGGGAAAAAATCAAGATGACAGAAGTGTAGCTCATAATTATTATAGAAGTTCTACCGGTTACCTCTTGTAGAAAGTATGGTGAATAAAAGTCCCTCCATGAAACAACTTTCAGCCAATTAGAACATGATTTAAATTTGTTATACTTACCATAAGAAGTCTATCTCCAACCTGCAATCTCCCATCTTTTTGTGCAGCTCCTCCATCAATAATCTTGGTGACATAAATGCTGTTGTCCCCAGGAATGTGTTGGTTTCCCACACCTCCTGCAATACTGAAACCCAGACCTGAAGAAGATAGGGAAAACAAAATATTAGCAATACAATATGTGACACTAAAAAGGAGTGCAAAGTTAGTATGTATTTTTTCCTAATCTACTGTACTGTACAATGCCAGTATTTTTTACAGAACTGCAAATAACATAACACATATTTGAGTCAATACACTCACTTCTCCTGGAAGGTCAAGGACAGAAATAAATTAAGAACATTCTTCTCCATGTACAATTACAGGAATTTATAGGAACATACAGACAAAAAGAAGCAAACCAATGACGACTACGCCAATGTCTTGTCCTTGTCCAGAGCCAGTGAAACCTACACTAGGAAGTCATGGCACAACTTGCCAGTGGTGGAATTTTCTCCATGACTAGTAATAAAACTCTGAAGCTTGGAGTTTATTTTGTTAAATATTGATATAAAATACATCACAACGTACTAGAACAAAATGCAGGATATGCTTATATCCACAGATTTTGAAAAATACCAGGAGACGTGTATTGTAGATTTTATAAGTTGTCATAGTATCACAGTGAAAGGTCTGGAAGGATTAAACAGTGTAGACATTTGGATTTAATTCTGCTCTGCGTATTTTTCTAGGATACAGATAACATAGGCTACGGATACATGAAATACGAAAGCCATAGTCCTTTGTGCACACATAACTTCTGCTCAGTGATCTGTGAAATTCCTAGATGACGACCCAAAGTGCCAAACTTTGGAGTACTGTCAATAATACATGCTAATATAATTCAGGGAAGGGAAGGAAAAATAAACAGAGATTAGACTCTGTAAAAAAAAAAGTTTTACTCTTTTCCTACATTTCTGTCCTCTGACACACTGCATAAACACACAAATAATTGCTCTCATTTATAAGATTTTTATCTCTCAATCAGAGAAAAGATAGAAACTACTGTGCTTTATTTCCATAAAAATCTACTTCATAGGTTTGATTTTTCATAGATCATATATCTAATGGGAACTTCCAGCTGAACAAATAAGCTGTTACTGACAATAACTTGCTTAGATTATTGCTTCAACCAGGCATATCTCTTTTAGCAGTACAGAAAAATATTAGTTATATCTATCTGAAGAATAATCACTAGTTTTATCTGTGAAACATATTATGGTCTGTCATTCTTAAAGCAAATATATTAGTAATAGCTTCAGCCTGAGCTAGGAATGCAATAGGGGAAAATGAGTTGCCAGGAACATGGCATTTTATCGCAAACTCACCAGCCTTACTGCTTTTGCAATAAAACTAAAGGTAGGGTATATTTAATACCCAAAGGCTTATTTAGCAGCTGTATGAGTACAGATATAAGGTTTGTAAAGTGAATTAAATATTTTGATATAATTTTGAAAAATTATGATTTTTTTCTCACAGTATTTTTATTTGATAATTATTTTTAGCTTAAAAAAGGTGAGGTCAGATAACACAATGGACTACTTAATGGGTACTGTCAAAACAGTAAATTACAGAAAGAAATCTCTGGAATTATATCTCAAATTGAAAGACTAATAATTAATTAATTATGATGATTATTAACAACACATACAGCTAATTAAGAAGTATGGGATAATTAAAATGAAACATCATTTAATTTCCAGCTAAATTTCCACTCTTACTATTTATGTGGCACTGCCAGGACAACTGCAAAAACAAAAAGATTACATTTCTTTAGCCTGGAAGAATTTGTTCATTATCCTGGGACTGCTATCAAAGAAGCAAGAATACATTCAAAGAAAACATCAAGAATGCAAAATTTCCTTAAACATTAGTTGTGGACAATGAAGAATGACAGAGTCATGTTCCTTGGTGACATAATTACCATCCTCTTGACCAAGAAAAGCCTGGCATACGTTTATACCAGCATAGCGAAGCAAAGCAAACCAGTGGGCTAGATTGCAGCTGAGTGGGCTTCCTTCAGCATCACCTTGGGAAGGTTGGGTCATGCCATCCTCCGCGCCTCCTCGCTCCCCGTTATTAAAACTGCCGCTTGTAAAGCAAAAGGTCATCTCTGGCTATACAGCTGTGCTGTATTTTGTGCAAAGTGGCTCCTAGTTTAGCCTGGTCCTACTGCAACATAAATAGCAGGAAAGATGGTCTGTTACTTTTTCTGCAGTGTTGAGAAAAGTGTTTGCTGTTTCTTTGGGCAGTTATATCACAATTGAAGTGTGAAGCCTGAAAAAAAAGGGCTATAACCTGTGATCCACATTATGAAAGTGAGGTTAATAATGACAGAGGAGTGCATTTTTCTCTTTCTGAGCCTACATAAAATGTAACTAACTGCTTTACATTGCATGGGGCTATATTCTATTTGTAAAATGGGGCTGCCTTTGACATCTGCAAACACAGCCTTGAGTATAGAAAGGTGTAAAAGTGCAGAACCAGACACAAGGCAACACTTTATTAAGAGAGAAAAAGGAAGATGGATGTGAGAGACAACTGAGGAAGAGAAAGGCAGGAAATGATAAGTATTATAATACTTTATAAAGTCTTTGAACGGGGTGAGTTTTCATGGCTTTCTTCTAATGATCTAGTTATACTGCCTAATTATACTTTCCTGCTTTAAAAGATTACTTCTTGGGAAGAATGAGGAATGGAACAATGATAACATTCAGTTTTAATCAAATGCTTTATGCTAATTGCTAGGATGCTAGGAAAGTATACTACAATAAAACTTTTGGGTAAGATTCATCTGGCCAAATGACATCAGACACTAATCATTTATGCTACCTTTATAATCAATGCAAATTCATTAAGGGCTCTTAGAGCATGATTCATCTCATCTTACGGAGACATCTGAAAGAGCTCAGATGAATCACACTCCTGGGCTCTGAAAGGCTGTGGGGGTGGCTGTGGGAAGAGATGGGTGGGAAGATCACTGCTAGAAAAGGTCACAACCTGAGTTAGATTCTGACCCCATCTAGACAGAGGATTGCTGCTTTGTTTGAAGACCTGAGAAAGGTTTGTGCATCCATGGTGTGGATCCCTCTTTGCATCAGCTACTTCACGTTAGCCTTATATCAGGTATTTAGTCTATTTTAAAAACAGAGAAACATTCAAATTTATGGGAGCACAGCAAGACATGTTTTCTAATCAAGGTCCTTTTCTTTGTCCCTTTTAAGTCCAGAAAAGTCAAAATAAAACAAAACATTTAACTGAAGAACCTTTTTCTCATTGAATGCTATAGCCAGGAAGGCTTTGCCATCATAATACAGAAAAGCAGGAGGCACTCTGAGGAGTGCCCTCCCTCTCACCTCCCATTTTCTTCATGCACAATCTGCATGAATGAGGATGAATCACACTCTGGACTCATCATTTTGCAGCGAGTAGAGACGGAGCCTACAAGACCAAGTGAGGCTAGATAATGTCAGCTTTCTAAAAATAACTTAAGTTAAATGAATCTCACGTTAGTACCCCAAATGGGATGTTGCATTTTGCCACTATGTTACACAGAGAACCAGGTTTATTTTAAGCCAGCCAACAGAATGCAGATTTTAGAGGATATGTCCAACAGAAGTTTCACAGTCTTAGCTGGGAATCTTGCTCAAAGAAAGTCAAGTCTAAGGTGGTTCAGAACCTTAAAATGTAACTGAGAAGTGTGATTTGCAGGTAATTAACCAAGTGTGCTCTAGAGACATACGATGTATAATTCCTAATCGCTGGATTCCTGACTTTGCCGAACCATCCCTTACCACCACCAAAACAGAACTGCTGAATACAGAGCACTTCAGAGAAGCCACAAGATGTGCAGGACTTGTAATAGAAATATTAAGTTAGATATGAGTGAAATATGAATGAAAATGCACCTGTAAGCACCAGAAGAAAGAACATGGAGCACAAGGGTTAAAAGAATGGCATTTATTGATAACGCAGAACACCATTCCTAGCAATAAAATTGAAGAATGGGTTGTTTCGGTCAAGCCCAGAAGGCCTGTGCTCTGTCAAGACCATAGCACAGATGTCTTGTCAGCAGAAGAGTCTGTACTGTAACAGCAGGAGTCTGGCAGCAAGGTTACAGCATGTGACAGAAGCCATTCTTATGCCTGTAAGCCCAACGGGAAAACAGACGACATCCATAAAGATGTGTATATACCAAACAAAGAAAAACAATGAGCTGCAGCCTTGCCTAAGATCTATGCAGACTGAAGAAAGCAGTATTCTGAAGTAAAGGATCACCCCATAACAACTGTGGACTGTGGAGGCATAAAACATCTGTCCAAAAACTAGTTTATTGTAGCTGATCAATGAAATCCCAAGAGATGTGATGAGGGTTCAATAGCTGGTGTCCCATGTCCTGGGGATTTTGTGAAACTGCTTCAAGGTAGCAAAATAAGCAAACAAAACAAGAAAGAACCAAAGCAACCACTTGTCCCATTGAGGATCTTCCCTGGAACTGCAAGCCTGGCTGTGGGCTCTGACGTTACCAGATCATACTACTGTGAGCAACCGTACCAGGCAAAGAGGAACCCAAACTGAATTTAGCTCCTGCCTTTCTTGAGGCCAGCACAAAAAAACACACCTCATTGCCGTTTTGCTGTTGAAATCTCTTTCAGCTTACAGGGCCAATATTTATATAGTCTCTTTTTCCCTTTGAAAGGCAGAATAGTATCATACTGATGAACATGCTGATGAAATCATCAAACCTGGAGTGATAAAGTCCAATCCAGGCTTCTAATTAACCAAATTCCACTTAAAGGCAGGAAAGCAATGTGGATAATACAAAGCACTTTGACAAATATCATTTGATTGACTTGTTTTGACAGGTACTGCAGTAGTGCTATATGAATAAACTAACGGAAATAAGGTTAATTATAAACAGAGGAGCAGCAGGGAATATCTCCTCCTGCCCCTTTGCTCAAGCCTCTAGCTGCCAATTTTAGTTTTCCTGGAGGAGCAACACGACACATTTAAAAGTAGCACCTCATAATAATTGTGAACATTTAATAGGCTTGTGATAGCTGTGATTTATGATTGGTGTTCATTATTGACAGCAGATTCCTTTATTATTTGGTATAAACAAAAATGAAATACATTACAAAATAAAACCTGAATTACGTTTCACAATAATTTAAACAGCGTTAGAAGGAGGAGCTGATCTTCCTCTTCAGAGCTCTCTTTCTTTGTCTTTGTTTTTCATGCCATAAGCCAATTCCTAAGAAACTATTAATCCCAGCCATAGGAAATGCCACTTGGTCTCTCTCTATGTTGCATGGTAGATTCAAATATCATTTTATCCAAGTAAATTCTTCCAACAATTCCTATTCCTGGCTCGTTTGACAGTTTATACCAGAAGGAGTTACATGAATAAAATTTGACTACGTTTTGTAACCGTTCTGTGGATGAAAAAGTCACTCTAAAGAAGAACAGTATGATTCATAAAACTTTAACTAATATTCAGAACACACTTAACAGCTTTCTACTTGCAATCTGTAATTCCTATTCCAGTACCCATTCCAAGATCCCTTGAGAGGGCTCTTTGTAATACACTGCTAAGAGCTTGGACTGGGATGAACATCCCTCCTCCATCCCCTTCTCTCCCCACAAAAAAATCTAATTGAGACTATCATTATCTAGTATCTCTTTCTGATGGCCTCGGGTTAGAAACTTCAAGTATCTTCCTTATTGTTTCTGACATTTTTTTGCAGAAATATCTAGTGTTTTCAGTTATTTCCCAGATGATGTCAGATAGAATAAAGATGATGTACAATGCCACCAGGTAAGAAGAATATTCTTTGAAGTCACCTTACACAGTGAGAAAATTACCGTCCCCATTACAGTGTGTGTGTCATTATATATCCATGCCCTTAGCTATTTATACAGATATTGTTACACAGTTCCTTTGTTTTTGCCCATAGCCTTTTTTATTGTTATTATTTTTCTTAATCCCTACATTCTGACTGCCGGTGCATCACCTTTCCTAGCGCATATGGCCAGAATTCAGATTAGCCTTTACTGAGGATCTAACAGGAGAGCATACACAATATTTCCACCACCATGCTTGTGGGAAAGGCTATCTATCACTGAATTCTGTTTAGCAGTTGTGATTATACAGCAGGCAATGAAAATTCTTTCTTTGCAAATTAGCACTGATTGCACAGTACTACTGTGCAATACTCCTTTCTCTGAGGGAATCAGTCTTTCCGTAACCTAAGCAGCGAGAAGGTTTACGGCTTTTCAGCATGGAGACAGATTTTGGCCAAAGCTTTTTACAGAAAGTAAACACTACAATTTCACATCTTATATCTTTTATCTCCACAAATTTAGAACACTTTCAATTAAAATTAAAGCTAGAATTTTAATTTCTTTTGCAATTTTAAAATAATTATAATATTTAAAATCTAATCTAAATAAAATTTAAATTTAAAGTTTAAAACACTGTAATAACACAATATGTCTGCAAAACCCTCTGCAGAGGTCTGTTTTTACTGCTTGTTAGATGAGAATGAATAGAGACAGTGATTCCACAGAGATTAAAATGTCCTGAACACACTGATGCACACGTTCATCCATACTGCCCCAAGTAGCTCTATAAAGACTAAAGGCCTGGAAGAATGGTAGCTAGCTAAGACCCAATCTAGGAGAGGCCATGGTAGCATTTGTGTGTTGGCTATCCACCTGGCAATGATGGCAGGCTAATTTTTACACCCTTGGTTGAGAATACTCGAGCAGATTTATAATCCAGAAGGAGCCTTCCAAGCTCCTCAGCTGCTCTCTGAACCATAGCAGTCAGACAGGACAACTTGGCTGTCTCCATTTCAAGCACAAACCTTGCAAACTGCCATTCATGCCACCAGGAAGCACATATAATTTTAAAATTCAGCTACCACAATGCTATCCACAGCTGCTTATACCTGTCCCACAGTGTTAATGCGTTGGGATCTCCCCGAAAGCTGGCTGCCCACGACTGCTTTCTTTGAGTTCTCTGTTCCTCTGGGAGATAAGGGTAGCATGTTATATTTTTTCTTTAGACACAAGGGCTTCATCACAACCATCTCAGACCCATGAAAGTCTGAAACTCGGAAGAGTCCACAATATGTTTAAAAAATAAAAAAAAGTTTTCTGGATATTCCAGGGATTTTCTGCTAAGTTACTCTTCTCTAGCCTCTACACCAGTTTAGAAGCAAATTCAGACTGTTAAGCTCTTTTCCCACCGCTTTTTTTTCCTTCTTTTGGGTATAACAATCAAGTACTGTACTGGAAATCATTGGGTTATAACAGCAAGAAAGGAATCTGTTCTCAGGATCCAGGGTTATGCTCTTTGGTCTAGGAAGAATGTTTACATTTCTAACCGCAGAGGAAATGATGGGGAAATCAGTTTATGACACAAGTGTTAACATACCTTCAAGGCAGTGAGAACATCTTTAAAAGCAATCATAGTATAAGTATAGATAGAACACTGGATTTACATTATCATAACTGTAAAAGCTAATCTTTTTGTAATCTTTAATAAAGGCTTGCAAAAATATCTTGCCAAATTATTCTTCTGTTTGTAGAATTTTGTAAAACAAATACCTAACATGCACATAAATGAAAACAATTCCTTCTTTTCTGTTCAGTTTTGCAGTTAAATGTTTTTCCCATTACAGATTTTTTGCCTGCACATATGCATCCCTAAAGATACATTCTCCTTGGACGTAGGTGAAAAGAAAGGAAATGGCAAACTAGGAAAATACACTTGGAGTCTCATTAGAAGCCATATTTATTCTATATTTTTATATTTATTCAAATTAATTGAGAATAAATTTTCCAGAAAACACAGAAAATGGCTTACTTCACAATAGGAATTCTCAAGAATATGTTAAATTTTGTCTTGAAAAGAGAAGGGAGTATTCCTGATTATTCACAATTAGCCAGTTATAAAGCATTAATGAGGATTCCTTTTCACTACAAATTATATTAAATCACACTGTGACAATTTTACCAGCATGAAAGAGAGAGAAAATGATTTCATTTTTGGCATATACTGATAGTCTGTGAGAATTATTGCAAGCAGTTCTGCCATTTTAGAAGAAAACAGCATAATATAACAACTGTAAACATTTTATGTTAAAAACAGTCAAATTACTTAAAAAAAATAGTGGATAAAGCAGAGAAATGCAAGACCTGCCATTTAAGAACAATTTACCACTTATGACTATTTTTGGAAAGTTGTCGCCTATGTCCATGTGCATTTTCCCCATCACATCTTCATGCCACGCTTGCATATGCCTGCATGGAAACTGCACACACAAACAGGCTTCCTGTTCACGCTGGCAGTTTCTGCACAATTTTGTGTGCCCACAAATACAGTGTCTTTAGATCCAGAGTCACTAAAAATCAGAATTTTAGATTAGGACAGGCATCATCTGGCTGGTTGCCTGTGCAGCAGGATCATTTACATCTTGTGGGAAATGATGCTATACGCAGCACGGGTGATGGTGTGGCTGGATGTGATACGAACGGACTGTTAAAGACCATCCTGTCATGTTCTCTTTCTTCTTGCCAGTCGTTTTTGTGAGTTAGCAGCATTTTGTTGTTGTTGTTGTTGTTGTCCCATCCTCACCCCTGCCCTTTCATTCTCTTGGGGAAAAATCATCTGGACTATGCATAGCTCCAGATGAAGAAGCAAGTTATCCTAATTAGCGACAAAGAGCCAGGTAGGGGGTTGCAGAGTGCATTTTCAGGACTGTCATATGCTGACCCAAAGTCTCACTACTGCCAACAGAGAAAACCCTGCTCTCCTCTCTGCCTTTGGCCACACTTTCCCACTGTCTGCCTTGCATCAGCTGGAGAAATGTTTTAGCTAAATGCATCAGCAGCTGAAAACTGCAAAACAAAGCATATTCACTGTTAACTGGGTCAGCTCGAAATCCAGATCCAGAACAGGTGCATATTCAGAAGGTTTACACTGCTACTCAGCAAACCCAACTTAGGGGAGCTGGTAGGGAGAAAAGATGCAGGGACGGGAGGGAGCAAGTAGCCGGAGAGAGGAGGACCGAAATAACTGTTTAACCTAGCAACTCACTTGAAACTTTTCAGCAGAACTACTCTTGAGAGCCTGTGGCAAAACAGGAGAGAAGGGAACAATAAAATTGCTCTCCTAAGCTTGAGAGAGAGAAAGAGAGGTTGGTAATCATAGGTTTGCAATGCTCCTGAGAGCTAAGACAAATCTGATATTGCTACAAGGGGAGGAAAACAGTGTAGTAATGATGCTTACTCTATATATCTCTGATTTTTGCTTTGGCAGATACACTGGTACCATGAACCTTTCATGATTAGAGAATGAAACATAAAACCTCTAACTCACCCTTTAAAGAGAAGCACTGGGTTTGAGCAAGCTGGATGTAACCATATTTGGCTGCCTTGAGAGAACAGCCATTAATTCAGAGTATTTGTGCACATGGGTTGAAAGCAGTAGGAAACCAAATTCTCTCTTCTGTCCCATTTTTTTTCCTAACCCAAGTTTGAAAGAAAATTAACCTTGCTGCAGTAAATTTGCTTTTGTAGATCTCTTTATTTGATCTGCATCTCCTGTTAAAAATGGCATTCCTCCCTCAGATGTAGCTGATAATCCACAAGGTTTTCAATGTGAGGCAGAAGTATCTGGAAATGGGATCAACATGGCAGGGCTTTATCTTCTGGTGTAAACTGAGAGAAGTCCTTTATTCCTGACACTCTCCACTCTCCACCAGACAATTTAGATAAAATCTTGAAGGTTTTTCTGCCTTTTCACTGCTGCTCATACTCTTAAATTTCACTTGACTTTTTTTTAAGCCCTGGTTTATCCCATCTAGATTCAGGCATGTAATTTTTGGACCTGAGAAACAAAAATAACAACCCATAGCACCTTTGCAGTGACTAGAGATAAGCGGGCAGTTACAGAAACCTGGAATGACTGCACAGAGTAAAGCCCTCAGTCAGGTGCCTGGGGGTAGATTCAAAGAATCCCATATTGCTTTTACAATATACATATAGACTTGGGTTCAAACCCTGAAAATAAGGTTGACTTTTCGTGCGTGCATGCATGCAAAAAAACAGTTGTTTCTGGCATAGATCTGGCATAGGATCTAAACTTCTGCAGACAGTCTATCACAGTTTGTCCATCATTAACAAACAGCACCTCCATAATTTTGTACTTAGCTTAGTTAATTCATGAATTACTGCAACTATTGACAGCAGCAAAAAATTATTTCCAATCCCTAATAATTTCAGTGAAAAGCATTTGATCCTGTAGATTTGCACATCAAGATCTGCTTTAAGGTAGTTGTTAGTTTTTGATGAGATGTTAATTTTTTAAAACCATTACTATGTAAAGCTGTCCTTTCCTCCATTTTTTTCATATCAAGATTCATTCTTAAAATTCACGGACTTGACAGAGGAAGTAGCATCTGTCCATGAAGTAGAATTATTATTTACCATGTATAATATAAGGTGATATACCTTTAACTGAGTACAGCTGGGTCACTGCTTTCTAAGTATGGATGGCTGTTCTAGCCAAATATTTAACAATTTGTCACCAATTAAATGGAGACAGAAGGAGCAGTCTGTCAGTTTGGGATCTGTTTAACAACCATAAATGTCAAGGAGAGACTCATCAGTTTCTTTTGTTCCTCCTCCATCTGATGAAGGGAATTTAGCATTTATCTTATTCCTGTTGCAAAGCTGAACAGAAATGCTTTCTTGAAAACTGTCTGGCAATTATCTTCAAGCTTGCAAATACAAAACGAAATCAAAGTTCATCTTGCAGCCTCTTATCTATTTGCAATCAACCTATAAATAATCTCTCACCCATTCAGTTACTTCCTCTTTAAAAAATATAGAGAGGAATCAAGAGAGAGATTTACAAATAATTTTGTTTTTTATGTAAGGCAACTTACAGAGCCCTGATGTTAAAAGTTTACAAGTATATAAATGATACAGAGAAAGAAAAGAAACGATGCTTACTGAACTATGGCAATAAGGTGAAAGCACTCTGAAAATGGATTCATGACTCATCGCACTTGTGTTTGACTCTCTTTGTCTCCCTGCAACTATACTTTGGTCCCTCAGTTCAGTTTACTGATGGTGCTTTCTTGAAATACGCTAAGAAACAAAGTGAAACAAAAATGCTTTATTTGCCAGTGAGAAGTATTCTATTTTCACAGAGTAAAATCAGTAACTTGTCTCTTCTTATACATTTTGCTACATGTTTCCACGCATTTTACATGCATGTTTACATCCATTCTACTCTATTATACATACCTAGAAAGATAGTGTGAACCCGTATTTAAAATTGGCATTCAGCAAAACAGATCTTTCCAGACTGGTCCTGGAGCACGCAAGATTTTCTAAGAGCTTGTGCTTAACACCGTTGAGACTCAGAGTATAACATTTAAATGTGGTGGTTTCATGCTGGGTTATACAACAGATTTTCTCTGAACTATGGTTTCCCCTGATATTTTTTATGAGGGCTTTTTATGAGACATAGCATGATACAAGATCTTGCAATTCATCCCTCAGGGGGTTCTATCACAGGGAATTAATTAAATTTTAGGCAGCTATTTGGATTAAGAGCTCCATCTCAGTGAGGCCCACAAATGCAGAACCCAAAGCCTACAAAACTGTGATATTATACGCAAAGAAACCCAGCTCTGCCCATAACCAGAAGAACACACTGGATATGAAGTCAAGATTTAGCATTAAATGATTCAGTGCAGTCTAAAGCAAAGGAGTCATGGCCAACCTCCAAGCACTGAAAACCTGCTGTGAGAACAACCTTTGGTAAACAACCAGCTATCCATCTGACCAAATTGTTTCTAAGGAGCATGATCCTGGCTTGAGCCACAGAAAAGCTGAAAAGCCAGGGAAATCCTAACTGGATGTGGAGGAACAAATGCAGTTTGAGACTGCAGTTTATCTGTTTCAATATTCATTATAATTCACACATGTCAAGAAGATTCTTTTCTAAAAATGTTGTATCCTTCCCAGCCATAAGGAAAGCAAAAAGAGGAAAATCAAAAATACTAAATTACAGTTGAGAACAGGCAACAGAGAAGTTTGTGTTTTGTGTCTGGAAGATACCCTCTTTATCTTTGCAGGTGCAGGGTTTAAGTAGCCCTATCCCTGCTGTTTGTTTTCATGCTGCAGTGAAAAAAGGAAATTGTGTTATGATCACTGAATCATGGGCCTTGAGGAACTCAACAGATCATTTATTCTATTTTCTCGGTCAAAGGTAGAACCAACTATAGTTACATCAAGACTGAAAAATTGTTGTCTGATGCACCCAGAGATCTCCAAATGTGGGGACTTAGTAACCTGTCTGGTAATCTATCACAGCACAGTCCTCATTTGTCCTAAAACTCAATCCAAGTCTTGCTTATCATAATTTGTCTATTAAGTTTTGTTCCACACAGAGCAAACCCTTTCTTCAAAGATGTGCCACAAAGCAAGAAGGTGGTTATCAGGAGTCCATCGCGCCCTTTTAAGTCTTTGGTATTTCAGATAAATGACTTCAGATCACTCAGTCTTTCCTTGTAGGATATGCTTTCTAAATCTCTGATCATTTTTACTGCCTTCCCCTGGAGTCCTTCCAACTGGCCCACATCTTTCTTGAAGTGGAAAGCTCAAAGCCAGCGTTCTCCACCTAAGGCTTTACCTGTGAAGGATGAAAGGATTGCTCACATGTCCCATAAATTATACTTCAATTTATAAATCCCATTATAGTCTTTGAATGTTTCGCCACAGCATGATATTATGTAAAAGATACTACAGCTAACCTAGTCCTACATCCTTATCTGCAGGATTCTTGCCCAGACAGTTTTCTGTTGAGCGCTATTTATTAGATAAATTGATTATTCCTGCCTAAAGTACCTTGCACTTGTTGCTGCTGAATGACACCTTGGGTTTTTTCAGACTACTTTCAGTGTTAAACGCTGCCAGCACATGGTGTCATCTGAGAAAAATGTGAACAAGAATTACAAGAGGGAAGCCGTATGACATCTATTGCCTGTTAACCATTACTCTTCTGATTTTTTCCAGGTGCTTACAGTTTTCCTATCTGTTCCAGGATTCCTCTGGCATTCTGAAGGCAAACCTGATGGCTTTATTATCCCTTGGCTCCTCTTGTTCACTTCAGCAAAGACGAGTTTGCTGTTTGCCCTTTCCAGTTTTTCACTTCACTGTCTCCACACAAGTTTTCAAAAAAAACCACTATTAACACTCAGATTTCATCAGCCAAGTCTGAGTAGCCTGGGATCAAGACCACCAGGACCTGCAAGTGTAAAAATATCTAACTTATTTAAGTGCTGCCTGGCCTGTTCCTTCTTTGTTTGAAGCTGAGGTCTTGTCCCTTTGTCACTGGTTTTAATCATGGTAGCAACCTTATCACAGATGACCTTCCTGTAAAAACTGAGGCCAGAAAATTGTTAGGCACTTTTCATATATTCCCTATGAAAAGGGAAAGCACCTATCATCTCATCGTTCTCTGTGTGGTTACAAAGCACATCTCTAAATTACAATTACTTCCTCTGCATTGCAGAGGGGGTGTCATTTGCTATTACAGAATTTAAAAGTATTATTATAAAATAATGTCAGACATTTTGCCTATGGTGTTTGATAATCATTAGAACTTATAAACGCACCCAACCTACAGATTATGGATAAGAGTCACTTCTTGCCTATTAATTACACCAACTGAGCTCATTTTTCAGTCATAGTATATGAAATGTAAACACGCCTACACTAAACAACTTCCTAAAATGTTTTGCTGTAATTTTATGCTTCCTCATTTCAGGTCTCTCATGTTTGTTGGGTGGGTAGTTATGTCCTTCTGTTCATTTCATAAGATAACCTATACACTGTTTTTTGCGTAATAAAAGAAAAAAAACCCAAGAAACAAGAACACAATTTAGAGGGGAAAAGAGGCTATTATATCCTGTTTTAAAACACCACTTTCCAAAGTAAAAACTTTAAATATCCTTTAAGGATATTGTTCTTTTAGCTTATGCAACATATCTTTTATCACAGCCTAAAGATTTTTTACCATTATATCCTATTTTATATTCCTTTCAGCTCTTTAAGATCTTGCTTTGCAACTGTTTCTTCCCATCAAAGGAAATGAGTGGCCAAAATTCCTTCTAAAACCCATGAACCTGCTCTTAATTGTTCATACAAATCACTGCTGAAAATTTAGGAGCCTACATCCTGGATACCGAACACAGGGCTCTGCAATCCTGGAATACCTCAGCTATAGAGCTAATGCTTCTGGTTCCGCAATGAGTTTACTCCACAGATATACTTTGCTTTTTTAAAGTCCCAAAGTTGTCATTTGTCTCAGAAATGAGAAGCTAAAGGCAGGAGCATTAAGCTGTCTCTTTGCCTTTCTAATATAGTTTTAAAGGCAGACAGAAACATAGCATGGAATAGGTCACAAGAATTTATTTTATCTTCCAGGCGCACTGAATGCTTTGTGTTGCGAGAAAGATATCACCTTGCCATTGTCCCAAGAGGGTGAATTTCTGAATGAAAAGATCTTAAATGAGTGTCTGCAAGGCAAGAAAAACAACCGATCTTCTCTCATGGCTTTATTGCTTCCAGTAAAGACGAAGAGCTGTCTGTGTGCCAAGAATCACAGGCTTTTGGCACAGTAAGACTAAACTTTGCTTTTGCAGCGAGTCTGATATTACTGGGTGTGCAACGTGGAATACCTCTGGACACCGCAGAAGACCTCTGCAGCTGCGTAGATCAGCTGCCTGCGCGGCTGTGACCGATCGGCACCGGCAGTGTCCTCGTTTGTGTGCGCTGCCTGCAGAGCCCCAGAGTCAGGGCTCGCCGGTCTCGCGTCTTAAGACGGCGCATCTCAGTTAGAGTCTTGTGTTCTCCTCTGCAAATCATTTGCTTCATATGGCAAATGGCAAAGGAACTCCTTCCATCTCAACCAAAAAAGAAAGCTTTTCTAGGAATATTAATACAACATTAAAAAAAAAAAAGCTGATATTGGGAAAGCAGCTCTCCAAAGCTTTTGGGCAAATGATCTAAAACAGCAACTAGTAAGTTAAAGGTAAACTACCATAGAGAAATTTCTTTCTCTTTGCCAAGTGTTCAGATCTAGTTACTGATTTTTAGCTAAGACTCACCTAAAAAGAACCTGAGTTGCAGTCTTTTGTTTTCAGTAAGGTTAACTGCAATTATAGCTAAACTTCAGAATACTGAATGCAAAATGAGGATGACAGAGCTGCAGAAAGGATTTGAATATAGCATGGAGAACAGTCACACAAATGATTATTTGCAATTAATCGCTTTGGCATCTGGCTTGTAAGTGAGCAAGCTATTATTTTCAGATGCTCAGAGATGCTTTAATATACCTCCTTCCTTTTTTTCAGCTAATAGAAACAGAAGAATAATATTCACAATCCAGAATATTTTTTTAAATAGGCTGCAGACTAATATTTTATTTACTCTGTCACTTGCACCTATAAAACCTCTCACCTTGTCACTCCCCACTTTCAGAATCTCTAATACCTTCTCAGAAGGCTGGGAAATTCTGTCTGCTTGTGCTTAGGGTTACCACAAGAGACAAAACAAGAACACAAGAAAAATGAAGCTACAGCTCCCAAAGTTAAATAAATTTAATTAAATGCACCTTTTAAAGGTGCTTTTCATGGCACTACAACATTCTGCTGATGCATGTTGTCTTCCAGACAGCAGATTTCTCAGCAAAGATCCTGGACATCTAAAATACTATTAGGAAGACAGAAATTACTATATAGATAATTAACTAAACAATAAAGGATGAAAGCACTGCTCTGTAACTTCATCTGCTTAATCTGCCCATTTGGCTTTATATTCAAAAAAGAATGAGCTCTGCAAAGAGGCAACCATAACGATTTTCACACTACACAGTTGCAAGTGACAGATGTCATATCTGTGAATGTATTGCACACAGGATGCTAAAGCCTTGAGATATCTTATGTTGCATCAGGATGGCACATCAGGCTCACAACAATGGCTGTTACATAATTGTTTATTAAATCAGTGAAAGATCAAGCATAACCATTCTATAAGACTTGTCTGGGGAAGGTAAGGAAATGAACCTACAGGTGGTGAAAAAAAGGTCGAAAGAACTGTCATTCCCGAGACAATTCTCACTCCCCCACTAAAAAAAAAAAAAAAAGAAAAAGAAAAAAGAAAAAAGAAAATGAAGAAATGTTATTGGCCTCCTGTCTGCAGAAAGGCTTCTTTCCACACCCAGCCCAGCAGTTTAGCAAGTGACACCATTCTCCTTCCTCATCTTTTCATTTATTGCATATCTGAATATAATGCTGAGATAATTAACATTCTGCCAGACTGCCTGCTGCATCTCCTCCCTTTCTTCTGTTGGCCTGATGCAGACAGCAATGGCAAACATAATAAAAGGGATCTTTTGTAACTCCCCTTATAACTCTTACACAGCACTATAGAATGGGGAGGGAAGTGACGAAAATATTCCTTGACCCAGAAATTTATAATCTGAAGGAAAAAACTAGTACAAGGGCATGTTGTAAAATGCAACATTACAAGACCTGTGCTAATTACACCATATTTGGTAAGGAGAAAAAATTAAAATTGGAGAAGTTTGTCAAGACTAACTGGGAATTTGCATAATGCTTGTCACAGACAAAAAGCTAGCTTAATGGAGACAAGTCCATGGGATTTTTTAAAAATGACAGAGACAGGAAAAGGAATCATGCATGCAGCAATGACATCAAATACCATCCGAAAGCTCAGACGCTGCATTTTTCCATAGCTCAAAAATAACAAACCCAAGGCAAAAGATGCTGCAAGAAACTTTTCAGCAGTGCACCAGAGATCAGTACTTTGCTGGGTAATCCTCTGTAGTAAGCAGCTTCCTTTGAAGCATTTCTACAAGTACAGGATAAATCAAAGACAGATTTTTTTAAATGGTCTGCTCTATTCTCATCCGCAAGGAGACTGTACAAGCCAGACCTAGAGATGCACCCGTTACTGATTCTGCTGCTGGGCACAGAAGATAAAAGCACCTTTTCACTGCATGGATAAAGGAAGTGGACAAATAAACGAGAAAGCAACATCTTCCACCCCTCAGATTTCCACTGTGAGGTTATAGAGTTAAACTTGCTAAGGTGCAAAGAACAGCAATATGAGACATCTCAACAGCTTATGGTGAAGAATGAAAAGAAAACAAGGTCACTTTGCTGCACACTCTACGCTAGTCTGTGGCCAGAGCTGATGAAATTATCTAGGCAACTGGATGGTAATATGAAATTCCTACCTAATAGAGAAGGAAAAGCACAGAAGATTTTCTCCTGTTTTTATTGAAAAAAACCAATAAGCTCTAGCATTCAAACCTACCTGCACATCTTTCTTTCCCTGTGCTGCTGCTTTCGCTCAACTGCAGCCACAGTTCATTAAGATGAATCGTATTCTACTGAAGCTGCCTCATCAGTAAGTATTGCTGAGGCAATTTAGTAATGATCTTAATGCTCAGTGCTGTATTTTTATAGCCAGCTCAATTGGCTATTAAAATACAGCACTGCACTTTGAAATTGCTACTGCACTACTTCAGAAATAGTTATCATGATGGGGTTGCAGAAAGTACTGTTCATTTCAGTAGAAATCTCACTCTTCATGAATGATTTCAGGAACTGAGGCTTAAAATCTACTAAGAGATTAGATGTTCGTTTTGCATATTAACCCAGGACCCTAAGAAGTGTTTGGAAAGTTATTAAGAAATAAATGGTTTTGAAGGAGAGGATACACAAACACACACACACAAATATATATACAAACACAAAATATATATTACATATATGTAATACAAATTACATTATCTATCACATTATATATATATAAATTGCTGCACAGATCTCGAAGTTATTTTGTTTATTCCTTTAGTGCAAATGAAAAATGGCAGGAAAACACAAAAAAGGGAGGTAAAAATCATCCCCAAATGTAAAATTCCAAACAATTGATATCCTGCAGGATCCAGCTTTTTGAAGACAGCCAACCAAAGGGATGGCTTTTGAAGCTACGATCCAACTTTACTGTTGGTGATGTGGAAAGGCATTACACTGTCCATTGACTACTTAGCTCCAAACCTGTCTGAATTTGGCCTGACAGGACAATACTCGGATACTACCATCTTCTAATTCATGCCCTAGAACCACAAAGCTGATAACAGGGACACGTTTAAGAAAGATCAAATCAAACCTCCTCCAAATGTAGAAAAATCACTCAAGTGTTAGAACATAGAAAACACTGTCTCAGTCACAAAGATCATATACATTTCCCAATATTCTACACAGAATACCACGAGTTATCTAAGAATATCACAATGAAGAACAACATAGATATTTTGAAGTTACATGAGGCACTGTTAAAGAACTAGGAAAACCATATTTAAGCTTTAACAGCGAAAAAAGAGCAGCATGCTTCTTAGCCAGGTAACACAAAGTAAGAACAAAAAGGGACAGTCTCCTGAAAAACCTCAACTCTCAGACATGCCTCTTTTCTCCAAGCCACTTAACTGCAATTGCAACCAACAACATGACAGGTTTCTCCACTGCAGACAAAAAGAAACTAGCCAAAGGCTGAAATACTAGCACTGGAGTGCCACTCTAATAATAATAACCCTTGTCTGGTAAAATTATAATAAATAAGTGCTACTTTTCTTCATGTAATGGAAAGAGCCGCTCCACACTCTGAAGGGTTTTTAAAGAACTATTTCACATGTGGTAATTTATACTGATGACATTGCAAGTCTGTAGTGACCAAAGGCAGATAATAGATTTAACATTTTATTTGTGCTATAAAACTGAATATGATGAGAATAGCAGCAGTATGCAGATATCATTGCTTAAACTAGAAGATGAGATCCTGAGTCTGCGGAATATGAAGGTGCAGACATAACCTACCATTTTTCTCCACTAGGCATTAGCAGCAGTAATATGTCAAAATATTTTTAAGAAACAGCGAATGCTCTTATAGCACTATCACAGAGCTTTCTAATTTTATGAGTTTCAAGAGTATACCACTTTCATGCGATAAACTATGCAGACAGTCACATCTTCTTACATTAGACAATCCTAGCCTGCAGGGAAGGCATGTCTTTTAGTGATGTTAACTTATAAACGATGATTCTGAATCACTATCTTAAAACTGGAAAATTATGTATTAGGGCTTGACAGAGCACTTGCTGCTGATAGGATGAAATGCGAGTCCCCTCAAGCAAAGACATTCCTCAAAAAAACAGTATTTTAGTTTCAATTGTGGTATTTTTCTTTTCATTCCCTTTAGTAAGTGATAATGAATTACACTAATATGAAGTGAAGAACTTTAATTGGAGTTGAGAACCTAAATAATTTGTTAAATCTACACTCAGAAATGTTTGCCTGCTTCCTCATTTTTCTACAGTTTTCTTTTTTTTCAGCTGCTCCATTTTGTTCTGCTTTAGATCGGGATTCTTAAAAAAACTCACAGCACGAGAAGATGAGAACATTGAAAAATAGAAGGAAATTCACAGTTAAAGTGATCGTAAGACTGAAATTCATCTTAAAAGATGAGAAAGTTTAAGTTAATTCAAACTGTGAAAAACTTGATTTGCTCAAAGCACTTTGGAACTATCAAAACTTCATTTTTTAGCCTGAAATTAAAAATGTTTTGAAAGTTTCAAGCCATCATAAACTAGTTTAAAAAAATCTACGAAGATCTATATAACTTGCACTACAAGTCCCCTTTCCCCAAATGCTAAGGTTTTCTAAGCAGTATTTAGTATCCAATACCAAGAAAATTAGATACTTCATAAGCCAGTGAAGTAGTAGAAGAAATAGCTATATTAATAGAAAACTATATATCTTCATCAGTCTGAAGCAAGCATTCACAATCATTTATGAAACAGCAAGATCTGAAAGCTCTCAGTGTTTTCTGAAACTGTGAAAGAAATTACTGGGGTTCTTCATTTACAAAAAGCTGCCTGTTTCATTTAAAAAGCAGTATCAGCTATTACCTGAGATAAAACGCTAACCTTTGGCTTTGAGTTAGTAGACAAAAATGATAAGATTTCTTCTTTTCTCACTGGGAACAACACTTGTAAGAATTTAAAAAACCCTATGCTGCTCTCCTTACACATTTTTAGCAGAATCAGTTTTATACACTGAAATCCACCGCACTTTTTGCATATATTTGAGTTGCCAGTGCAAGCTGGAATGATAAGCAATAGAACACAGATTTTTCCACCACAGCCACTAATCCAAACTAAAATGCAAGTCAGCTTCTGTGAAACTTAATTTTTTTGTAGGCGTTAATGGAGTAGAAAACATTTCAGTAATAAGGTTATTCTGAAGTGAAAACCTACCTTATACTGATGGTGAAAACCTCTGCATCTTTGCAAGAGAATTCCACCACTAATCAAAGAGTTTTCTTAGTAAAGCAAGAAAACTTCATTACTACCCAGCCACTTCATTCGGCATCATCAAGAATAAAGTAAATAGTTGTGTGCAAAGGATATCTCACACATGCTGCACGGTCCCTTCATGCCAGCCCAGCAAACAATGACAAGGAACCTCTGGAATTGGTTATGCTTATTGATTTCACCTAAAACTTACATGTTGAATATAAATCCTTAGAAAAAATATATGCATGTTATGCCATTTGTACTGATCCTATCTTATTTTGAGTATTTTCTTGACCAATTTAGGAGCTTAGTCCTTGCTGTTTAGAGAAGAAAATTGAGATAAGGAGGCTAGGCCCTGCAGAGAAAGAGACATATGCGGGTTGAATAGAACTCAACTGTTGTGTTCATTTCTAATTTAGAGCCCCAAAACACAGTAGCGCCCAAAATGAGTTAAATGAAAAGTCAAAAAATGGCCCTAATTATGAGAGGAAGAAAGAGTAGAGAAATAAGTGCCCCCAAGTATCTTTTGTTAGATGCCCAAAATTGGGTGGGATGAATGGGATCAAAATTTAGCATTGGTTGAATTCACCAGCAGTGAGAAAAGGACAAGCCTACAGACAACGGAAGAGAGTTCTAGCTGCTAATCTTTTCAGAGCCTTTCCATCCAAAATACAGTGAATGAAGGGCAGCTGTAGCTATCACTTCCAGGTACCAAAACAATTTGAACACTGAAAAGATAGTTACTCTTGAATAGTCATAAAGAATGAGGGAAACTAATCCTATTTCTATTTGATTTTATACTCAAGGCACCAGAATTTCCAGATGGCAGAATCAGCTATCCTTTATATTGTTCCTTTTTTGTGATTTTACATCTGCCATTTCTCCTCTCAAGCTTCCTGGTACTCAGCTGTTCTGCTTCATATACCCCAAGCTTCATTTCTGCAGCTGTGTTTCTTTTAGGATGTCACATTTGCTATAGAATTGAGGTCAGAAGTCTATTTTGTGATCCAACACTGCTATAGTTACTGGAATCAGTATTTTCTGCATTTATTTTTTTTTCTTCTGGTTTATGACAATGGAGCTTAAGCCATCCATTATGTATTTTTAGTCACAACATTACACAATCTCTGTGTATAACGAGGTTTCTGGCGGTCAGCTTAACAAAGGTAGAATTTTGCTTGCTGATTCTTTAAAATTAACTTCTGTAACTAATATTACATCAAAGCAGACTGTTCAATACTTTGTTTTTAATAAAAGGTAAATTTACAGTGTGATGGGGCATCATGGATCCCTGAAAATCCCAGAGGCCAATGGAACTGCTTTCTTTGGAAATCCTTCAGTCAAATGCAATCAAACAGGCTTGAGCACTGTAATTTCTGAACAGATGGGGCACAGGGGACACTGTTGCTGGAGTTCGCAATTCATTCCTCATGCATTATAAGCAGTTTGTTTCAAGGTCTTATAGAAAGCTAATTCACAAGTTATATTACAAAGCCAAATACCACCATTAAATTTTTTTTTTTTGAATGTGTGCATGTTTGCTCCCCAGGAACAAATACTGTGGTGTACACAATCCATTCTCATTACGGTTAGTCTTGCTATGTTTCAACACAGAGGAAGAAAAACATATTACTTAAGCACAGGATTTTCAGTAGTGTCTAAATCCCATTGGTTTTCAATAGGAAAGCTTCACTGTATATCCTTGCCCTGTTACAGCCCTCAGCCCCTGCAAAGACCCTGGCTGCTAAGACATGCAGAAAGTTGAAATAAAAAACTTACCGTTTACTAAATGCTATGCAAATCCAAACAGTGAGTCACTAAAATTGTGTGCCTGACTGAAGGGACAAACAAGAGGCATACAAGAGACAACCTCCCTAGCACATGAAAGAGAGGAAGATCCTGCAATGAGCCGAGTTAGCAATTACCTTCAACAGAACATAGACATCAGCCAATATTATCAATCAGGTGTGGCAAACCAATTTAAATGTCTACATAGCTGCAGTTCTCTTAGAAACCTTGATTTCCCATTACACCACTCACTTGTGTCTTCATTTATCTCTTTTCCCAAGGTCAAGTGGAAAAGTTATATGGTCTTTTATCATACATAATGTTGGAACACTTGTTTGTAAAGGAACAGGAGCAATCACTCTGGGACCTCCATGCAGGAGAGCTCGGCCATTTCAGATACTTCATCATTTGGCAGCACACTGCCATGGCCTCTCCCTTGCCATATGTCCAAACCATCGCTACTTAACTTATGTTCAAAATAGATCTGCAAAATTAACCTATGTCTTATATAATAATTGTCACTAGCTGGAAAAACTAACATCCATTAAAACAAAAAAAAACCCCAAAACCTATCTTTTATTGACTCATAGCTTGTAAAAACCCTTGTCCTGAATACCTCAGATGAAATTAAAAGAATATTTATATGAATAGCCTTGCAAATTTCTTTATTTATCTCTTTCAAGTGTTGACAGATATTATCTACTGCACATACACAGGGAAGCTAGTGATTTCCAAGTTTAGGTGGTACTGTGGAAGACAAGACTTGCTTTCATGTGGCAGATCCTCAGTGCAGTGAGAAATGAAGTCAGTAATATACTAACAGAGACAGGAAAAGAAGCATTTGAAAAGATATTTGCTACAGTAAGCTTAGCATGGAACAATCTTCTCATCTAAAGACTGATTTACTTTCCTTATTCACTTTTGTGAGGAAGCTTATGAGTAAGGAAGGAAGGAATGATGCAGGAACGACAACACTGACTTTCAGGTTGTGCTCTGGACATTAAAATATCTTCATTTGACTCTGAGAAGTAAAAAATACTACTAAATATCTGTCTGGGTTTATAAATCCTAAAGTTGTTCCTGCACATTATAGTAACGGTGTGAAGCAGCCATTCACAGGCAGATTACCTGAAATACGAGTAGATAAGCATCATACAAGTGGCTAGCACTGAAACATGCAGCCAAGATTCTTGGGTTTTATTTGCAACTTCTACTATATGTTTTCTACAACTCAAGAATTTTTTTTTTTCATGGAAGAGTTTGAAATGTTTAAAGAAAAACTGCTACAGACATGCTAATTAGTACTGATATGAAGATTTTCAAACTATCTATATACTATTTTCTTCATTCTGCTTTTTTCATCTGTAGAACATAGAAAACATGCAAGGGTATGTTTTCTAAATGCCTAAATTATAGAGGAAAAACTTTGCTTTTGCAAAGAACTAGCTCACCAGCTTTTTTTTTCCCAACCAAGTTTCCAGTTAACTTATTTCTATAATATTGAAGTGAAAGTTTTAAAAAGATATTCAGTTTAACAACAAAATTCAATATTTATAGCATATAACGTAGTAAACTTTGTGTTCATAAAAACGTAAGTCCAAACTGATGTTTGTAGCACTACGGAGCAATGCTTCTCTAACTGCTCATAAAAGGCTATTTTTTGGTATCCACTCTATTTTATGATAACAGATAAATAAATACATAAAATAGTTCCAGGCATATAATCAAAACAAACATCTTGCAAAAAACTTATTAATAAATGATTGCCTCTCATGTCCATTTCCATAATGCAGCAATTGTTTTGGTCACACTCAATTATTTCTTACTGCTTCATCACAACCTGAAAGGATATGTTAATTTTAGTTTCTTTAGCCTTAGGTTAATCAAAATGACTGTCCTATCACACACTTGCTTAATTCCAAAGCTTTTAAAACATTGCCGCCTGCACCACCATTCTGATTTCAAGCACATACAAAGCCTCATCGTAGATGCTTTTCCATTTGGAAGTCAACTCAGCATTATAATTGACCACAAGAATCCAGACTGTTCAAAGTTTACCTTCAGATCTTACGGTATCTTACTCTTTGTCAAGAGTAGCGGACGATGGATATATTGCTGTCACAAATAACCATGATATAGCTAAAAGATGTACAGTGTGACAAATATTGAAAACATTGAGCTAGCTTTGGTTGCTACTAATGGATAATATCAACAACTTCGAGTGTATTAGAAACCAATATAATCCATTATTTGTATCAGAAACTTCCTAGAAGTACAGTGTAATAGTCACATGAGATGAGATGTAAAGGAAACCAGCAGAAGAACTACAGATTATTCACTGTAGATGAAACAAGTAGAATAATCTCATGTGCATGACATTTTTAAAGACATGCAAATTCCTTCATCTCATGTATATGTCATTAATTAAACACTTGGTTATGAAATAATTACTATGTAGCCAAAAATCTACTCTCTGTTTGTTCTGTCCTCATGTATAGTGTAAAAATCCATTTTATTTACCTAGAAATTAGTACTAAAGAAAAATACTGTAGCAAGAAGGAAATTTCAGGCAGAAAAAGCAATCCAATTAATTTTTAAAAAAATAATAATACAGAGACTTTAGCAGGACTAAATTTTCCCTTTAACAAACTTTTTTCCAGCTTTTTGTGAGATATTTCTCAATTTATACTTATGTTTTCAAAAAGCCTTTTTTTTTCCTGTAACCAGAAGTTTCTGCTAACAGCAATAAAGCAGATTTGGACTACTGAAGGCTTCATCCTAGACTTCCATGGAATTTTGGTGAAGGAAAAAATAAAATTCTTCTATGTATCTACAGCAGTTTATTCTCTGACTTCTTGTTCCAAATGGTTTCACTGCAGGAGAAACTCCTGACACGAAAGTAGAAATGAGAAGCTAGATAATCATAAATCCTTTTGAAACAAAAGGAGAATTCAGAAACACTGTATCCAAAAGCATCTTAAATGAAAGTCACGGTCTTGGTAGAGAAACTTTAGAGGAAGAATATCTGTCTGCCAACGTAGGGCATAATATTTCTGCATCTTGCATTTGCTTCGGAGGCAATGAGCCACCTCTACAGTGAACATCAAATGAAACAAACCACAACTCCCTAATTCCTTTATAAGGAATAATTTAATTTATAAGCAAAAAACCATGCAATCAATGAATTCAAGTTCCAACAGCCTAAACTCATTGTGTTTCATCATTGGCAGGTCAACCAGTTAACAAATGAACAAAGAGACGTCAAGCATTAAGTTTAAAACAGATGTCTTCATTTTCATATTTACCTTTAGGTCCTTTGAACAACTTGATCTCTACCACGGTCTCCAGGATAGGTCTCCTTCGGCGAACGTACAGTCGGACTATGGAGCCAGCCTCCTTCAGAGCCTCCACGGCTTTGCTGTGTGAGACTTCTGACACATCGACCTCATTCACTCGCAAGATACAGTCGTTGACCCTACAAGAAAGACAAAGAACCACAGATAGTAAATGCTTCAACTGTTATTTTGGACTCAGAGTTTCATCAGTAGTGCTGTAAAATGAAAAAAAAACACTTCATTGCAAAGTCTGTCAGACAGATTCAATGCAATATGCCTCATCAGTGATGATGATAAGGGAAATGGATTGCTTAACACCCCCAAGAGATGCACCTGATTCGATCTAAAGTCTAGCTAATCACCTGCACTCCCTGTTCTCCTCCATAAATTGGGGCTGCATCCACTGCAGTGATAGAAATGAGTAATAAATAGCTTCTCCTCTTTACAGGGACCATATTGAAAGACTTTTACTCAACCATATAATCAAGTTACAAAATTCATGTTTCATGCTATTACTCTATGCTTGCTGAGTAAGGAAACCAGTTGATTTAATTTAATACAGATAGACCAGTAATCTTTCAAATACCTCCTTAAACCTCTTACACTTTTTCAGCAGAGTCAACCAATTTGAATCATCAAAATAAAAATACTGTCCTACAGAAAGCAGACAATTTAAAAGGAACATTTCATGCTAAATAATTTGAGTAAATATCATGCTTATATATTCATCACTGTAAACTCTGAGACCTGCTGTGTGGTAATATCATCTATTTTTTGTTAAACTAGCAATGAAATTGCCTCATATTCTTATTAAAGACATCTGTTATATTATCTTAGGATAAACTAATTTATTCATCCTAAAAATATCCCAGTTAGAGTAATATTCTCCTTAACTTACAGATTTGTCCAAGCTGAAAAGGAAATTTGTAGCCTAGGAAGAGCACTAAAACCAATTTCCAAAGCAGTGGGCTGTTGACTTAACTGCTGAACCAACCTATCTTTGCCAATGCTTGGTAAGTAGAGAAGTGCAAGTTCCAGAGAGCTAGATGAACTGAAGCTGTACTGTTCTTATGCTATGTAAATTTGCTATGAGATGCTTGTAAGTATTTTGGGTACTGAACAAAAAGGCTTATATAAATGAACGTGTTATTCTGTGGGTCTAAAAGGACAATCAGTGAAGAAAATAAGGGATGCTAAAAATATTCCCACTTCCTGAATACTTCTATACACAAAGATCAACTATTAAATGTAACCCATTGCAGCAAATGAGGACTTGAACAGTATATTGCTCAGCAGTCCTAGCACACAAAGTGAGAAGAAAGTGTTAAAAAAAGTTTAACTGAGCTCTGAGAACTTAGAATGGAGTTTTGTTACGTTCTTATGCTGTTGTTTTTATTAAGAAAAGAAAAAGAAAGAAACTATTTGAAAGCAAAGACATACTGTTTTATCAACGTTTTGAAATAACATTTACAGAGGGTAATGTTTATAGTAGCTCTCAACTGACAATTGGTTCAATTTGGAAAGGGAATAAAATTGAAACTTCCTTTCTGATAAAAAGTGATGTATTGCAAAGCTTCCAGTTTTCATTCAATGATGGGATTTGCTGCTTTCCTTCAATGCCAGAAGTATTAATTTTCCAAATGTATAATTGTGTGGTTTGGCTGTCAAATTAATAAGTGCTCTAATAAAAACTGCTTGCTTTTAAATAATTCTTTTAAATAAATCATGAATGCATCCTGCTACCACTTCCTGCTCAGACAGACAGCAATTATGTCTAAGGTGCTGTTCCATCTTTCTATTAATATTGTCATGTATCTGATTCTTGTCTAATTTCTGACTCTTATTATTGCCATATCTGCAGTACCATTGGCTATACCATGCTTAATGAACAAACCACAGAATCCTAACTATTGGATGGTTTTGAAGATGAAAAGGGGGGAAAAGACTGTAAAAACACTAAAAAGGAGGGTTATATTTATTCATTTTTTCATATACTCTATGCCCTGCACTGATAAATATTGATATTACTACATAGCCCTGTATATCTAAAACCTCTTATAAAGAAAGGCTCTAATGATGCCTCCTGCTAACTGAAAAGTCATGTCTTCTGCAGAGAGTCAATAAAGAACATGAAATCATACTTAACTCGCCAAAACCAGTAAGCCACACACATTCATCTACGGAAAAAGCAAGACCCTTTGGGAAAGGATGCTTACAGCACACCAGAATTCTCATCTTACTGTTTAAAATCTGTCATTTTAGAGTTATATGCTTCTTTAAAAAGTAAGACCATCCTTTATAAACCACAAAAAACCTGATGCTACTGGTGTAGGATGACTATAAGAATAAGACAATACAAAGTTGCTCCAGTGATGGAAACAGGTAATACAAACTGTATTGACACAGAAACAACATGCGGAACAATTATCATATTCAGCCTGCTATGATGAACACACACAGTGCTAGATACCCAGCTACACCTTGCTGATCCAGTAAGTTATTTTCTCTCTCACAGACACAGAGCTGGGTTTCTGTAACTAAAAGAAATGCAACATTCAAGAGGATGTGTGTACGTGAATATAAGCACACCCGTGCATATGTAGATGCACACGTGTGCCTATAGAGTTCTTCTGGCCTCAGCACAATTTTGTTTGACATGCTGCCACAGTACTAGACCATCAGAATCCAGTGATCTCAGGGATCTATGAATACTTCCTAAGAATATCCATATCCCTAAAACAACATATCCATAGTGCAATGAAATAAATGACAAGTTGGTAAACCAACCATAGTCTTCACCATAATGATTAAAATATCATTATTAATAGAGAAAAATCCAGAAGCTTTTTTTTTTTTTTTTTTTTTTTTAATTTAGAAACTTAGAGCACTTGGCAAATTCAAAGAATTCACTAGACAATAAGAGAGAGATTCGGAGGAAATTATAAAGCGAGAAAGTCAAAGCGACATCTCAACACACTGTCTGTGATGTCTTGTTTTTCTCCTTAAAGCTATGCAGAAGGTTTTCAGGGTCAATATTTTGCATAGTTGTTATTATTTAAAGACAGAAGCCTGTGACAGTGGGCTTGGGATACTTTTCCTTTCTATCTAAGTCTTCACAGCACAGCTCCTACCATGTTCCAGCTCTACTCTCTTAGTCACCTATAAATGCTGCAGCAATACAAACCTAAAATAATAACAGCAATATGTTACTAAACCAATTAATTAAACAAAAGTACTATGCTTTAAAAACTTCTTATCAGTTTGTTTTAGACCTGCTTACCTTCTCCTAAGCTTACAGATTTCAAGAAACTGTGCAAGCATCCTTGAAAGCTGATTAATTGCCTCAATCAAGTAGTAAAAAACCAAGATGGCCACAACATGCTGGTACTTACTAGAAATATAGTAGGTGTCAACTGGTAACGATCATGGTCTGTTCTGTGCAATACGGTGCACTGCGGAGCAACCCAAAGCAGTCCAGCATGGTGGCACAGAGCCCTGAAGAGCCAGCTGCCCTACCAAGAAGCATTATCCCCCATGTGGCTCCATAAAGGAGCTAAGCAGAGGGCGCAGCAATTGAATGTATTGTAATGTAACGGATAATGCCCAACCATATAGGGCCCAAGAGCTCACGCATGGACATGGACTTCTCCTGGGACCAGCACAACACTGAAATGTCAAACCCGCAAGGCAACCTCACTCAGGTCCTGCTCAAAGCAATCAACCATGGGCTCGAAAACAAAGGACAGGTCTGTGCTCTGTGGAACTGATGAAAAAACAAGTAAAGCTGCAGTTATCCACACATCTTAGTTATCATCAAGACACCTCCACTCTAATCTGCAGTCCCTTAACTGGGTAGCCCTGCTTCTCAAAAACACAGTTACCTTGCTTCCTATTGCAGAATAGCGACCATTAACAGATCATTTCCAAGCAAATCTAGCTTTTTTTTTTTTTTTTTTTTTTTTTTAAATCGTCTTCTCCAAAAAGCTGAAATTGATCTGGACTTTATTCTTTCATCAAAGTTCTGCAATCAAGATAAAAATACTGTTACTAAAGGAAGATCAGTGCAAAACTCCTTAGGTATCAGGTAGACAACAGAAGTAAGAAAGAGAACTAAACTTTCACTTTATTTTCTTGCTCCTGCTCTGTCTAACCTTTTTCTTCAGACTTGTCCTATCAAAGGGTTGACACTTGCTTTCTTCTAGAAGTCATGAGAACACACCACTTTCAGTAGGAACACAAGATTAAAAGAGACAAGCTGCAGGGACTGATTATTATCCTTTATTAAAGAAATAATGAATCATAATATAGGTACATAACCTGACCTGAGGAGAATCAGTCCAGCAGGTTGTGGACACAGCCAGGGAGATTCTTCCCTTTATTCATTTATTTTTAATACTGATATGCACCCTTTCCGTCCCACAGTAAACAAAATTTACAGTATATAGGGGTGGGAAGAGTGGAATTCTTGGTACCTGCCCATATCACTTCTTTCTCTTTTAAGGAGAAATGCATTTTTTATTATTATTATTAACCATGAATTCAGAATAAAAGCTGGGATCTGAATGTTAGTACACAGCAGCGCTCAGATCTGCCATTCCAATTAGAGATTGTAGAGCTAAACCTAAATGGCAATGACATACAAATACCATGTGGCATACTGTTTCCTTAGGTATAATCTAATCCCCTCTATTCAGCTATTCACTAGGCACATCATCCAATTTCTGTAGCAAATTCACATTTATACTCAGGCCCCTTTCTGACATTGTAAAGTAGTATAAAGCTACTGTTATATCTGATTTAAAAATAAAGGGATAAAAGCAGAAAAAGAAAAGATCAGCTCTCATTTGCCATTTCTGGTTCTTTTGCGAAACCAGAGAGTATCAAGCACTTCTGAAAATATATTTGATGAAGGTACTAGCCAATCCTAATTTGATATTTGACCCTGTATGTTTTATCATGAAATTACAAGTTATCTCACACAACACTTACTGGCTTGAATATGCTTGATAAAAGTTACAGCTTTGGCAGAAAAATAATTCAGGATTTGACAGGATTTTAGACAAACAATACAAATGTATAACAGAAGCCTTGTTGTATTAACATTAAGGCAATATCTGAAGCATCAAATCTAGCCTATTCTTCTAGCAACAGCAGAATAGTCTGCGCTCCTGAGGAATGCAAATAAAGACTAAAAAATAAATATTGCTCTTCTGAGAAAAAAAATGCTGTCATTCTCTAAAATCTTTTGCAAGTGAGACTAATCTATTACAACAAAATAGTTTGAAGAAAAATATAATCTTTTCCCTTAAGGCACTGCCTGGCTGGGATTCAGGTGAATCCCAGCAACTCCTGTGCAGCCTTGAGCATGTCCCCTGCTTTTTCACAGTCTTTTAACAGAGGACTAAAAGCCCACTCATTTTCCACTTCCTTTGTCTCCTCTTTATAGTCTAAATAAACTTTCTAGAGGAGACTTTACACCTTCTTGGCTCATCTCAGACAGTACCTAACCCCCAATGCAGCCTCTAGGCACATTCAACATAAATACATAATGAGTAAAAGCAGCTCTCTGCCCTTCCCTGGCTGCACTCACCCTTGTCACCAGTCTCTAGAGCTGAGGGATGAAGACCAACAACTTCTGCTGTTCACAGAGCTTGTGGGGTGTATGCATGTACAGACAAGAACTAACCTCTTCCCCTGCATTCTTGTAAGTAAATACAAATAGGTGGAAGTTTTCTCCACCTGTGCTGGCAAACCAGTTTCCGTCTGTCATCTGCGTGGAGCCTGAAGGCTGCAGTGGCTGAGCTAAACAAGTCCTGCCAAAAAGCAGGGTGTACTCGTTCGAGCCCAGCGCCGTGCCTATGCAGCCTCACAGCTTGACACCAGCGCTGGCTTGATTTTCAGCCTAGAGTCTGCAGAACTGACTGCATCTAAAATCCTAGGAATGTTTTTGATTTAAATGTATATTTAGATATGACTACAATATAATGGAAACCAAGTCTATCCTTCTGCGTACAAGAGCTGACAACATGAGGTTATAGAGGGTGACCTGAAACTGTGTGAGCTGCCCCCACAGTTCACTGTTTGCTGCTTTGGATCTTTGCAGCGGTCTTGGCATAAAAAGAGCCATCTCTCTTTCCAAGGAGAAAGCCCACTTCTAGCGTGCTCCTTTCGAAACAATAGGATGCAGAAGGTGCAGCAGCGCAGCGGGAAGTGCCTGCAGCACTGTGGATCCAGCTCACCCTCTCTGGGTCGATGCAAAGTCTCAGTCACTGTTGTGATTCCCCGATCCAGGACCTACCAGCAAGAACCCCATGTTCTCCAGAAGGTAACAGCTGTGTGGGTTGCACGAGAAGGCAAAAAGTACAGAGGGAGTTCCTGCTTGGTATACCAGGAGTCCAGTGGTGGGTTAGGAGGTAGAAATGTCTCCTGTAATGCAGTCAAACATTTCAGACTAGCACACAGGAGTGTTTAAAGTCACACCAGCATGACTTACAGGTGTCCTACCAGAGGACTAAAAGCTTTATTATAGTTCCACCATAGAGGCTGAACCCAAATTGTCAGGGTATAGCTCAAATTTCAGAAAATCCTTCTGAATTTCAGAATGTGTTATTGCCTGAAATGATTGTATGTTTACAGATTCTTACTGAGACCCGACACACGACCAGCACAGCTGCAGTACTGTCATAAGACACTTGCATTTACTGTCCGTTGCTACCACTTTAGTTACTCATGGATTTTCAAATATTACAGTCATCTTAATGAAATGTCAATGTACTAAAGGGTTTGCATAATAGCAACTGCATTTGGAACTCAGGCGAGTGGCTGGTAACGATATCAGTAAAAATATTAGCACAGCAGCTTCTTATCATCCACAGTGTCTCTTTTCTCCTCTCTCTCCCTTTCCTTTATGAGTCTAATTTCTATTTTTGAAGTTGCAAGACAGAAACAGACAGCATACTGCACTACATAATTAGGAAAGGAAAAGTCCCTGCAGCCTCTAGACTGTTAGAAGAAAATATATTTAGAAATTTGAATATGCTCTTATTTACACAGCTTCAATACAGGATGCATCAGCATTTTCTTCTTTTTCTTTCTTTCTTTCTTTCTTTTTTCTTTTTTTTTTGTTTGTTTTAAGGTCTTAAACTCAGCTGCAACCCTTCACTTCAGGCACAGAATTAGCCAGAAAGCAATTTATCTGTTGTTTAAAATACTTTGGATCCTTTCTGCATTCTAGCCTAGTTCTGAGAACTTCCTGGGGTAAGGCTAGGGCTTTCCTTCAGTTAACCCTTTCTGCTACACTGAACAGATGCTGTGGCATAAAAGTTTCAGATTTCATCATAATTTCAACATAAAAGCATTAACCTTTTATGAGGCATCCCTTTATCACTGGGTGACTGGGAGTGCTTATGGGCACCTCTTGGTCAAAAATTTCCACCAAGCTAACATCTAGGGAGTCTGAATCCAAAGAGAGCTCATGTTATATCAAATTGGCACAGTGAAATTCTAAGCTAGCTCAGACGCTGATAGTGGTAGATCTAGCGTGGGAATCCAGCTAGATCAGTCTTTTCCTTTTGTCTACCGGCTCAGTTACCTCAGGTAAAAGGCCACATTAATGCAGCTCTGCAACTTCCAGTCTCCCAGCTAGCTCATTTAGAGCTAGCCTGAGTACCTGCACAGCCCTGCACTGTGACAGTCCCACGCAGTGATTGATTCCTGGAGGGGGCTCATTAATTGGAATAACCATAGGAAAGAAAAAAGAACGGTCACAACCATGCAGCGTAAACAACTCTCCCAAAGATTTGAATCAGAGAGCTTGCGTCCTGGCAGCAGGACGTCTGCAAAAACACACAACTGAGCAACAACATAAATTAGCTGTCACCCAGGCTATACCAGTCTAGATGCACTAGGCCTATCCAGCTGAACATCACTGACCACATCCCTACCGAGTGCTGAAGAGGCCTACCTGGATATCGAGCCCTTTGTGTAATGAAAACCTGCTGCTCCTATTGCCTGGATTATCATCTTATAGAGAAGATAAGAGCTAAAATGTATAGAGTAAAACAGTCCCTGACTGCAAGGGCAAACGTTAAAAGTTATATGAAGACTTAAGTCAAACCAACAGTCCATGTAGCCTGGTATTTCTTTCCAAATGCAGTCAACAGCACATGGTAAAGGAAAAATGTAATGCAATATTTACCCAGAGTACTCTTCCAGCTGCTGCTGATTTATGGCTCAGAATAACTTTGATTTACACTGAATAAACTACTCCACTCAATCAAAAATGAATAATTTCATTCTAATACCCTTTAAATTAAAATAAAATAAAAGGCTAGACAATCAGGGGAAACAAAAATCAAAACTACCAGCTGCTGTCTTATTATCCAATACCATCTCCTAGAAAAATGTTTTACCTACCTTTCTATCTCTGTTTCCATCACTGAAGCTGTTCTACTTTGTGCTCTTAAATTGCAATTGAAATCTTTCATTATTCAGGAAAGCATCCTCAATACACCTAGAAAGAAATTCTGCTCCTTGCTTTGGCTTGATGAAATATTTAAGTATCTTGCAGTAACTGTAACAACAATAGAAACTAATGCAGGTGCAGATGGGATTAACTCCGGTTGGTGTCCAGGACACCCATTTGAGATTTAGGAGACCCTCGTTCACAACCTATATCTGAATCTCCGAGGGGTACTCTTACTACTAGGGTTCTCTGGCTTAATTAATATGTACTTGTCTTACAGGAACTTTGAGAGAAAACACGAATAGACACTCATCTCAGAGCCCCTCCATTTGAATGGTCTAATTATGCTTCGGGAAGATGAGGATGAGTTTGCCTCAGGAGGGGAGGAAGGTGAACCCAGGTCCCCTGCAGAGGTGAGCTGAAAAGGAATGATTTTGCCACTGCTTTTGTGAAAGAAGGAAGCCCTCATTTAACTCTTTCCCTTTCCTGCTGAAAAGCAATTTGGTGCTAATGTTGTATGAAAAAAATGATAGCTCAGCTTTAGTATAGCATTCTGAAGTCTTTTTAGACCTGAAATTTGTAGATAGCAAGTTTTTATGTGGTAATGAAGGCAGCGCTCTATTGACAAATGCTCACAGGGAAGGGAGATGTTTAAAAAAGCTTACTAAACTATTACGAATCAAATAAAGAAACTGCATAATTTAAACAAATTGCTGCAGGTATTGAAAACTTTAAAAAATTTACTAATGCCTAATGCACTAGGCTTCTGTATTTTAAATTATTGATTTCCAGAAGAAACTTGGCAAGCAATTAATCTCAGTCAATTTTCAGCTGTAAGAGTGAATTTCTTACTAAAATTTCATAACTAATACTGCATGTAAACAATAACTTGACCTTTTTACTATTATTCAAAGCTGTATAGGAGCTGAAGTTTCATAAATGATATGAATTGCTCACCACATGTGACTTGGCATTACTTAAAATTTATTCATTGTGCACTCCTGGAACATGGCTAACAATATCCAGGAGCTAAAAACGGTTGCAAATTCCACATCAACTCCAGATATCCTTATCTACACCATCATATTAGGAAAAACAATGCAGTTAAAATTACTCATGCGTCTGCCCCAAGGTTGAGCCAAGGGAACAGACGGTTCTTGCTACAACAGGAGTCGTTCTGGGTCTGTCTGATCAAATCCAGAGATGTTAGGGATGCACCGCAGATGAACCCACCTCACACACCTACCAGTGTGGGGTGAGGAGTGGAGCAAAAAACGATTTAATAGTTCGTTTAACAGCTCACAGAACACCCTCACCTCATTGCAGACACTATGGGAAGGGGAAATAGTCATTAGCTAATGGCAGCTCATATCATAGGATGTAGCTCCATGGCACTGAGGGGGAGGAGTAGCTAACACCCATCCAACTTGCACACCAACAGGCTCAAGCATAAAGTTTTGAAAATGTGAAGTCTAAATACATATTACAAGAAGATTTTCTTTTTTTTCTTTTTTCTTTTTTTTTCTTTTTTTCTTTTTTTTCCTAAATCATGTGTATCCTGCAAGCAGGACAAATCTACCCTGTTGCTACATGACACCTTCAGAGGTCTAGCTTCTCTAAATCGTTTACAATGAAGATGATTTTCTGTGGCACCAAGCCTTCAGCTACTGCTTGGCCAGCATAACTCAAAGCAAATTAACTCTCCTTTGCTAGGTAGGCCACACCTAGTGTAATCTTGCACACCCTTTACGAAGTTTCACTTCACATATTATCCTTTTAAAAATACGCCCCGGCTAGGATAAAACCCTTTCCCCAACGAAATCAGTAACCTTCTGCTCAAGGAGGGCTGGGGCCTGCGGCGCGCGCATCCGCCAAGGCAAAGCTGCTGGCTTGGGGGCGAATTCCTCCCTTCGCCACGTGACGGACTGAAACACCTTGCCACCCACTAAAGACAATTTTTTTTTGCTTATCGGACCTGGGATTCCCTCAAGTTGCGGGAAATGAGGTGTAACTTTACTGAAAACAACACGTTTGGGACAGGGTGAGCCAGACAGATGCATGAGGGGCATCGGGTCGCCAGCTCCACCAAATGCAGTCAGCAAACGCTGGCCAAGCACCCGGTGAGTAACTGAGCAGCCGCTAGGCCCCGCGAGACCGCGTTTTTGTTGAAACGCTTGTTTCTGATGGGTTTCCGTAAGGTCAGGGAGAAGGAGCCAGCGAGGAAGGAGATGGTTAAATTAAGGCAGGCCGGTGCAGGAAGGGGAGGGGGGAGAAGCGGGGCGGCGATGCAGCTTCGCTGAAGCAGGCCGCCGAGCAGAGCCGGGTTTCCCTTCGTGGTACCTACAGAGCTGCTGTTTTCCTTCTCCTTCGGGGGCTCCCCCAGCCCTTCCCATCGGTGTCGACCCTGCGCTCGGCCGCCCTTCGCGCTTACCACATCTTCCCATTCCTCTGTCCGTGCTGCGACTCCCCCGCAATCCTCGGCCCCTCTGCGGCGACGGGGGGCCCTGGGTGGCCCTGGCCGCCGGCGGGGACAGCAGCCTCTGATGGTGGCCAGTGGGAGGGCTTCCCCCCGCACCACCCGTCTCCGCGGCCGGCCAAAAGCGGGAGAGCGGGAGGAGGAGGAGAGGGAGGTTAGGTAGCTGCGGGGTGTTGCGAGAGGTGTGGGGGTGAAGAAAGGAAAATGAACACACACACAACACACACACACACTCACAGAAACACCCTGTGAAGTGTGAGGAAGGCACCAGACGCCGTGAGGCTCCTCCCTGCTCGGCAGGGCCGTGTGGGTGTGGGACAGGGCAGGGAGGCTGCGCAGCCCCCGCTTACCCCAGCCGCGCAGGGGTCTCAGGGCCGCTGGGGTCGGTGGCACTAGGCCGGGCCAGGAGGGACGCTCGGCCGTCTTGGCCCCGGCCCCCCCGGGCTCCCGCTCGCGGCAGAGATGCCCTTCGGCTGCGGCATGCGAGCGGCTCCTCGGCTGTTCCTCGCCCTCGGTGAAACGCGCCCGGCCGGCGCTAACGCTGTCTGCAGCGCGTTCAGGTTTGTGCAGGAAAACCAGTTACGGCAGATAACCCAGGAGGCGATCCCAGGATTTTCACAAGCACTTTTCATCTGGGGCTCCCCACGGGCTTTTGTGGATATGAACTCGCTCAAGCCGCGCGACAGCCCCCCGCCCGGGGCAGAGGTAACCATCCCGACACCCATTTTACAACTGGGGAAACTTAAGCGCAAGAGGAGAAAAGCGCTGCCAAAGCTCAGGCGTAACAAGTTGAGAGCAAAACCGAGCCGTCCTGCCTCCCGGCTGCTGCACTGACAAGTAGAAAACACTCCCTTCCGCTCCGGCTTGGTTAAGAAGAGTTATTCCAAACAGAGGTGTAGCGTTGAAAAAAACGAAGGTAGAGAGAACATGTCCTTCCGGTTCGGTGAGAAACTTTGGCAGCTTCAGAGCATCGGTACCACTACGCTACGCGCCGAAAATTAAGCGTAAGCTGCTCCAACGTCTGCAGCAAAAGCGGAGCGGGGAACGTGAGACCGGGGGCGAGACACTGTCAGGAAAACTGATTCGGCTGCAGCCTGAGAGTCTAGGTGCTCATTCAAACCGCGGCCGAGGGTTTTGACAGCGCAGGGAATAACAGGCCGCCTGTCTCCCAGGGTGCTATCGTTTCTGGTTTGGGCTGTCAGAAGCAAAAAGTTGACCCAGTTTTTCCCTAAAAGTTTTAAGAATTCAACCTTCCCTGTTTATGAAGAGATATTTTGCTTTTTTTTTTTTTTTGATAGTTTAAGTCAGATCGTATTTCATCTAAAATCTTATTTTCAGATTTGGCTGGAGTCGAAAGAAATGGAAAATTCTGAGGATCCCCAGAGGGTTACACCTGTCGAGTACGCGAACAGATGTGTAATATTTTTTCCTTGACTAACGCTAGCCTCCATAGAGAGCTGATGATTTCCAAGGTATGTAACCACAGAAGGCTTTTTACTCCAGATGAATTATTGCTCTGCTATTTAAATGCAAAGCTGCAATAGCAGTGCATGCATGTTGATGAAATAATCACTCGGACTTGGCTGCATGGTGCTGTTCTGCTGCTGCAGCACTCCTGTGTTATTACAATTTCTGGTGGGGTGGCTACTAGATGAACACTTGGGAGAGAGATCTGTTAACCAGTTCAGTACCATTGCGTGAAATAATACCTAGTGAGCTGGGCGTACTGTAACTGCAGCATATCTAAAGCTCTAACAACATGCTCCTTTAAATGCAGCAGCTCCTATCAGTGCAAAAGAGCTCAGAAAGTTATAGCGGGAAGAAACCGATCCTTTGTGTTTAAAAAACAAAAAAAGAAAAGAAAAAAACACTACCGAAATGGCCATTTCTATTATTTATAAGCAGGGCCTGGAAATTTGCCAGCTGCAAATCCAAGGTGCTGCAGAAGTACCGTTTTCTTTCCATTGAATTTTATTCCAGGTACCTGAGAATTCAGCTGTTAAAACAAAACATAATTCCTCTTTTCCTTCCTGCTTTGCATAAGCAAATTTTGGCAGCCTGCCGAATGATTTTCAAAGTAGGAAAAGAAGAAATACAGTTAAATTCAGAGACATGCTAGGGATCTGCAGCACAAAATAGAGAGTTCAAACTTTATATATGGGAGGGAAAGAAGGATTCAGTGAAAGAAAAGAGAAGTGAAAGCAGCAGAAAAGAGAATTACATGATAACATATTCTATTGACAAAAAAGAATAAGGTGATAATTTAAACTTTGTATCATGGTAAGCCATGTTCACCTACCTTTTTTTTTAAAAAAAAATAAATTAACGTTGGATTTTGATTTTATGATCTGCCTTTTTTCTTGTAGATCCCCTATGATAATTGTATTTTTTTTTGTTCCACAGTAGCTCAAAAATAGTATGCACAGATACACAGACAATCATACTTAATAAGCTCAAACTTCCTAACACAAACCAGGACAGAGTAAGCAGTCAATAATTTGTGATCTAATTTATGGCTGTCTGCAAAGCAAGCATGTTTCGCTTAATGGGGTGAATGTCTCTTTATTAACTTACTACTAAATTATGTACTGAAGTAACAGCATTGTCAGAGGCCTGTAAACAGTGCAGATATGAATCAGTGTTTTGTTGGCAATACTGTAATTATAATAACATCCTGAACAGGCTTTATGCCATTGCAATGCACATAAGCCTGTAGCTTGATAGGCTTAATTCAAGATCAAAAGTTAACAAACAACGACTTTGGCAGTGAATCACAAAGCAGACACACTTCTGTTTTGATATATAATGATGGTGAAATACAGCCAGTTCAAGCTAGTTGAGAGGCACATGACACCCTCTTAAAGGACATGTTCACTCCTGGGAACAGCTTTTCATGTTAATCTGAAAAGCTCCCCCCAGTTTTTCCCTGTTCTCTCTCCCAATTCTCTTCCTCTCAGTTAGCAGTCTACAGCTGCAAACAGATACCAACAGGTACCTGCCTTTATCTAGCCAGCTCGCAAGGGGCCACTTGGTCATGTTCCCTCTCCTCCATTTCTTCTTTCATTTCAGTTTCTTGGGCAAACTGCACGCAATAGTTATAGCATTGTGATTTTTTAATTTACATTTTCAAGCGTTGAATGAACAGCGTGAAATTCTAGTATTTCCTTTCTGTTCCTTGTTTAGTGAAATACATAAATAATAAAAAATTCTGAACAGAATGCAATCTTGAGTTTTAAATGCATTAGTTATGTTTTTTGTTAACCAGATATGCATGAAAAAGGATCTTCTTATCATCAACAGTTCCTCTCTTGCTACTTATACCTAGCTAAATTCATAATCCTTTGACACATCACAGTGGATTAACTGATAACTGAAGAGAACACAAATCTAATTGGTTTAAAACCTTTGCTGGTAGTCATTTACTTAAGCCTGCAAGCCACAGAAATAGGAAAAATCACTATTCTATTCCAAGCTTTCTCACTGATTTGCTAGGTGATGGAGGGCAAGTTATTTTGGTTCTTGTCTCCTCCCATCAGCATGTATACTATGTTCTTTTTCCCACACCAAGTCACTTTGAGAGCTGAGGAAAAAAAGACTCAGTCAGTCTAAACTGTTACGATGATGCTAGAAAAACAGAGCATGCATTAAAATGCACCATTTACACAATCCTAAACCTCCTGACAATCACTAATTAGAGTAATACCAGGAAAGATGTTGATGAACACTGCCTTAGATGAACACTGCCTTAGTGGTTTTTAACCTGTGGTATTTGGATAACTGGACATCCACGTGCTATTAGTCTGCCAAAGGTGACTGACAGTATCTGTGCTTTTCTGAACATGTTTAAGTACTCCTTACAAAGATCCAAGCTACTATGGAAAAAAAAAAAAAAAAAAGTATAGGTTCACAAATTGGAAGAGACTGAAAACCAGTTTCCTAGAAAAAAGAATGAATGGAATAGCTACAGGTCCAGGCAGCTTACCAGGGTAATGCGCCTCTAGGCACAACCGCTTTCTTCCCTTTGACTCACCCCTCACATCAACCCTCTTTCCTTTTGAGTACAGCTCGGGCTCAAGTACCAAAATAACCTTTGTTACAACCTTAACCCTTAAAATTCAAGCTCAAGGCAGTCCAAATCTGTCTGACAGTTCTGCAGATAAACTTATAGTCAGTCTCCATATGCAGTAACAACATGATTTTTGAATCATTGGTTCAGTAAGATTCCTAAGACCATGAGATTGGTATGAAAACATAAGCTTTTAACCATTACTTTATCCAAGACACTATTTATTTGCTTTTGAGGTGGCTAGACTTTTCAAAACTCACATTTCCAAGTTTCTCTTCACAAAAAAGGCAACAAAATTTTTCTGGTTCTGGAAGCAATAGCTAAGGAACTCATATGACCCAGTCATTTGTGTAGACACATTTTTGAGAAAAATACCTCCACCACAAGACTGTGAGAAACTATGAACAGAAAGAATGTTTTTGACTTAAAACAGCTTCAGTTTATGATTGCTGGAAAAAAAAACACATATTTGGGGGTTCTTTGATTATTTATATTTAGTCATAATTGACAGCTTTTCATTATTCTTTTACTCATTTTTAAATTAAGTTATATCATACACTGTGCTTCTAGTTCCATAAGCTGATCACTCCCATTTTCACATAGTATGATGAATTTTTTAGATGTATATTGCTGTTTAAAAGCCAGAATCTCACTTATGATCAGTAAGTGTCAATAGAAGGAACTGCTGAGATGGTATATTGGAATTCTTTGCTTTATCTAGGCAATTGAGTCACTATTTATCTTTTCTCTGACACAAACTTAAATAAAATAAAAAAAGGTCCTGAGCCATACATTACTGAAATTCTCTTTCTTCTAAATAGAAAAAAACCCTCTAAATTTGGAGCTTCTTTATTAAACAGTAGATGCTTGCATGTAGACAGCTGACATTTGCAAGACAGATGCATAACTTTTTAAGCATCAAAAGTCTTGAAAGATCAAATGCTTGAGGGAAATTGTCCTTCAACTCAGTGTGAATGGTTGCTACTTCTGGAGGTTTCATATTCTCTGTCACTGACTTGAAACTCAGAGCTTCAAAGTAACGTGGTATGCAGCATTTAGCAAAAACTAATTTTCAGTCAGTCCCAAGCTTATTAAATTCACATTTAGTGAAAATAATCAAATCCAAAATTAATTATTTTGTTTTCCATAAAGTTATCTACCAAAAGAAACCAGAAAAGTGGCATTTTTCTCTATGATGTATGGACATCATAAAAGATTCCACAGCTTTCTGTATTTTGTAAGCTTAGGAGTCTGTGTCACTGTACTTACATTAAATGTCCTCTAAAATCAGAATTGTGTAGTGTATCCACTGATATACTAGTTTTAGAAATGGATGCATTTTAGAGAGGGTATTATGCAAAAATAATAGTTATTAAATATTTGAAACTTCAGGAAGGCATCACAGAAACAGGACTGTGTTACTAAAACTAATACAGTCTGAACTAGCTGATAAGTTTTACTATTTTTTAAGTGTTGCTGTAGAGATATGGGCCATGAAGTGATACAAACCCAAACCAGGCATTGTATCTATTGTCAGTAAAAGTATTATGTTCCCCTAAAGGAAAAAGAAAAAAAAATCACCTTTGTTCCAGTCTCACAAACAGTTTTTATATATAAAGCATAATCTATAAAATCAGAGAATAATTCGTTTTGGAAAGGACCTCTGGAGGTCACCTAGTCCAACTTCCTGCTCAAAGCAGGGCTACCTTCAAAGTTGTATCAGGTAGCTCAGGGCTTTATCCAGGCGAGCTTTGAAAACCTCCACAACCTCACGGAGCCACCAGTGACACTGCCTGACTATCCTCATTGCAAACATTTTTTTTCCTCATACTCAATTGAAATTTCACTTGTTGAAACCTCCAGTTGCCGCTAGTCCTTCCTCTGTGTATGTCTGAAAACAGCTGGGCTCCGTCTCCCCTCTGAGGTTGTGGAAGACTGCAATTAGAGGACACCCGAAAGCCTTTTCTCCAGGCTGAACAAACCAGCCCCTCCATATGCATCATGTGCCCCAGACCTTTGACCATCTTAGCAGCCCTCAGCTGGGCTTGCCTCACTCTGTTGATCTCCCTCTGGCACTGGGGAACCCCAAATGACACACCGTTCTAGGTGTGGACTTACTAGTGCTGAATGGAAGGGAATAATCTCTTCCTCTGCCCTGCTGGCTATGCTCCTACTGATGCAGACCTCCGTGTGCTGGCCTTCATCGCTGCAAGGGCACAGGGCTGACTCATGTGCAAGTTGTACTCCAGGACCCCAGGTCTTCTCTGCAAAGCTACTTTCCAGCCAGGCAAGCCCCCAGCCTGAACTACTGCAGAGGGTTACTCCATCCCAGGTGCAGGAGTTTGCATATGTTTCTGTTGGACGTTTATGAAGCTCCTGTTGGCCTACCACTCCGCTCGTCAGCTGATAGACCCACGTAAGAGATTTGCAAGAGTTTGCAGCATTAAGCCCATTCTTGCTCTTTCACAATCTCACTATTTGAGAAACTTTACTTAGCTCAGTTAGATCAAAGGCACTTCACGTAAAATGCAGTAAAAGTGGTTTTACAAGCTTTTATGATTTAAGAGCAGATCATAGATTTAAAATGCAGTTCAGACAGTCCACACTACTATTTAATATAAAGTACCTGCAGGCAGAGTCTGAGGTAAAAATGGACACCAAAAGGCATATATTTTTCATGTCCATAAAGACCTATTTCCTACTCCCAGTGAATTTGAAATTGGGCTTCTGTTAGAAACCTGGGTTATAGTCAGTCTTACTGGATATTACTGCATGCTGTTGAGCTTTTGTTCCTATAGTGTGGCCTCAGTCGATAAACAGATTGTTATGTAAAATTAATTATCATGTAAGCCAGGGGAGACTGCCCCAGGATATCTCTTCCCATCAGTGGCATACCAGTAATGATCACTGATAAATATGTTCTTGGGTGTTCCTAAAACATGACAGGATCTGTTCCCTAGCATTGTAGCAAAGAGGAACCCACTTAGTAGAGAAAAGAAGGAAAGAGGGATCTTCAACAGGTAAAAATATTGTCAAATAAAATAAAATTTTGCCATCCAAAACCTTACAAACTTGGAGTCACACAGACTTTTTCACTACTTAAAATGACAGTGGGATCTTTTGAATGATTTCTGCTCTTTTGCTATAAAATACTGAAAAAACAATAATGTTCTATAACAATGTAATGTAAATATGCAGCTTGTGTTTGCCTGTAAGAGCAGGAAAGGTAGGTGAGTACAAATTCTCATGCATTATAAAATTTCAGAACAGCTTGTGAGAATCTAAGGCAGGAAAAAAAAAAGCATGGAGGAGTGTACAAAGTTACTGAGAAGAAACTCCAGATACTCTGTGTAATGATTTATATCATGTCATATTTAGCTAAAAAAATGAGATTTTCCCATTATTAATTTGCATGTAGACCCCACAAGATTAAGTCAATCCATTTGAATGGCAGTTTTCAGAGAGAGATTTTGAGGGCCTTGCAGTTTTATTTGAAGCAAAAAAGTTGTGCAGATTCAATTTTAAATAATTGCATCCGGATATTCAGTATTAACAACAGAGAAATTCAGTATAGACAAGGTATATTTACAAATGAATAGGGCAAAAAAAGCCATGCCAAGTATATCGTTATCAATTATTTTCACTCTTATAGTTAAATTTGAATTACGACATTGTACTTCAAAATGTGCTAACAAACATTGTACTCTAAGAACATTTTCTAAGTCTTAATAATAAGGTAACTGTACTTCTACTACTAAATTTTTACTGCAAAACACAGAAAGTTTGCCAGGTCTATTCCTAATATGAATTAATGCACTGCGTTAGTAAGATATCTTTTGTGGATTTAGAAGGTCTTTGTAAGACCTTTACAACACAGTAATTACTAAATAATCATGAGTTAAATTCAAAGTAGTTAATTAGCATAGCAATGTTACAGAACACTTGATTTCATATAAAGATAACACAAAAAAACTGCAGTTGCTCATGTCTTAATGAGTTCAAATAGAAGAGCTTTCAAAAGTAGTTAAAATCTCTTTTAATAAACATATTGTCAATAAATTTTTCAGGGGATTCTTTATTATTTGTAGAAAGGTAGGCATAGGTTTAAGACTCCCTTATGTTGTTCATCTTGTCAAATTGGGTAGAATGATATCCAAATCCTGCTGTTTCCTGATGTTCTGTTTCTCAGAGATGCCTTGCATGGAGTTCGTCTGGCCAAATGCAGCCATTTATGGTATAGATCACTATATCTCAACTAGTCACCCTCATTCCCTTTCATTTAAGTGAACAATGAAAATATAGGCCCTTTGAGTACGTGATTCTTCTGTTCTATTTTAGACATTGACCTTAGAATGAGATGAATCATAATCTAGAAATGCCTGTTTTTCTTCACTGACCGTAAAGGGACCCTAAGATGACTAGCTTAGAGGTAGATATCCAGATTTTCGTCATAAAGTTACACGAGATGATTCTGACTCCCTTTGTCTATAATCATATTTAGACCATAAATTCTTCAAGCACTGACATCCACCATGACTCTGCATCACCATCACAGTAAAAATAACAGTCATTTCCAAAAAAACCCCACCTCAATTGCTAACCAAATATGAGAAGTATCCTAAACATACTCTAAAAACTGGCAAACTCCCAATACTTTTAACTTTGAGTTAAGGGACAAAGTTTTGGCAAAAATGTTCCTGTAACCATCTGGTCACATTTCATGATTTTTAGACCATCTGTATTTGGCAAAGAGCTCAGATTCCAGTGCTGAGATCATGAAAGCTTCAGAATTTTATCCCAGAATTTTCTTTTTGGAGCATCAGAAGTCTCCGTGACAGACAGATGGGTGGCAGTCTTTGTGATAGACGGAAACCTTCCTGAATTCAGTCCATAATGAAAGGGAAGCACAAACACTTCTCTGATACTTCTTGCTTGAGATATGCTATCGTATTCAAGAACCACAACTTCCAAGTGACACTGTGTGAGCTACAGCAATAGACTATTCTCAAGATATAGAGCATAGCAGTCAAATCCTCACTGAGCAAAATAAGCCAGTGGGAAACAGCAGATGACACACCTGACCCTTGCTGTCAAAACCAACAGGGAAGGTCTACAAAACCTGTGGGCATGGAGAGCTGTGTTTATTTAAGAATGGTTCTGTAGTTCGGACAGGCTAGGTAGACCTAATATGTAACTCCAGGCATAGTCCCTTAGCCGTGAAGCTATAACGATTGAGCACAGATGACTTTCACGCTGATATCCCTGTTTCATCATTGTGTCCCCATCTACCCATCAATGAAATGACGGGTAGAGAGATGGAGTTGGACCAGCAAGTGCCCCTTCATAGAGGTACCTTATTCAATAGCTTAAACAACCTTTATTCAATTGCTGCCAACTACTTAAATCCATTCTCCTACCTTAGCAGACAGGAGACACGAGTCATGTCATTTCCTTCCCCCCCTCTACATGAAAGACTCAGTTCACATCCAAGTGCTGCAAAGTAGTTTATAACAACGGCACATTTCATTTCCAAACATACATAATGAGTTAGCTTTTACCTGAGTCTTCCATCCTCTGCTGCAGCTCCTCCTGGTATAATCTTAGTGATAAATATCCCAGGATCATCCCCAATGTGTGGGTTATCCGTTCCTCCAGCAATACTGAACCCCAGGCCAGAATTCCCCTGAAAAAATAAACAAATGAAAATGGGTCACCGGATGCTAGATTTCTACAGACTTTAGCAGACGTTGATGAGCAAAGTATCCTTGCCTCTCAAGGAAAGCATTTTATTTGGCAACACCGCACTTTCAGGTGTGTGACTAAGCCAGAAAAAAATTGTCAGGTAAAAGAACACAGGCTGCAAAGACAAAGAACTCCCAGTTAATGGCAGGGCTAATGGATCTTCCTACAGAAATAGGATTCGACCTAAATTTAATTGTTTTCAAAGCATCACATAAATTATCAATATGAACTCCAATATGAATTTATCCAAGTCAATTAGACCTAGAGGGTAAAACCACTTCAGAGCTTTTAAAAAGACTGAAAAAATCCAAACTTCATTTATAAACAAAGACAGTGAATAACTCTGAAGTATTTTAGTACACCATTTTCTGTTGAAAAGTGATCATTGTTCATTGCATAATCATTGCATGCTAGTATTTCTTTTATCGTACTGATTTCTTAGAATTAATTTTTTGGAAGATTCATTACAGGGGTCTATTCAATAATCTTATTTATTATTACTACTACTTGTGACAACACTATGACAGAGACTCCCTTTCCATTTACACGCATAAATACACTTGCAAATGCGGTCACCGTTCCTCACACACAATTCTAACCAGCAATTCTTACCCGTTTTTGGAAATACATATTAGTTATTGAAGTTTTTCTAAATAAACTAAAAGTGATCACACGCATTATTTTGAAAACGATAATAAATTCAATGCAATACTGTATTCCTTTAGTCTTTCTCATTCCAAAATATTTTGTAATTATATATTGAGGCTTATCACTGCAATATAAAGCTATTGCTGTTAAGTGCAGAATATGTCCGTTGCTGTGGGTGAAACAGGTTCGGTGCAATAAATTTTTTTTCTCTTATTTTATTCAACGTCTCAGCTTATTGGCTGTCACTTGTAGACAGGTATCTGCTTCAATCCTAGAGAGAAAATTGCTAATAAGAGCAGCATCTCCTTTTCTTTTATCAAATCTCTTTGAGAACTTTTGATTACTTTTTAACCTTTATTTGAATTGGTAGGTCAGGCACGAGATGCATTTTGTGTGTGAAAGCCTGCATGTTGCCCGTGTCTGTTATCAGTATTCTACATTCACAAGCGATGCAGTTCTCATTACTTGAGAGGTACATGCAATCTGCAGCTCTGCTATCGGCATATAATTGTGAATAAATTTTCAGTACTGGATTAATTTATAATCCAAGGAGAAGGATTTAGGACTACACAGGTCTTAATGCTTCTTGTCTAGCTGTAATATGAAAAACATTTTAACACTGAAAAACTCTATGTATTTTTCTGTAGAGTTGTTAAACTTCTTCAGGCCAGCATTATAAATTTATGATTTAATCTCCCTTTCATCACTAGAATAATCTCAGACTGATCTTATTTTCCCAATATTTTAATTATATGGTTCAGTCAACACCAACTTGCATTCTAAAAATACTTCAAGTATACTTTCCCATAAGTTTTCCTATATGTCATATTATAAATGATACTAATCTTTCCAACATGTAGGAATGGAATAATGTATACGTATACACACTTCAGGAGGTTTGGAGCAAGAGCCTTAAAACACTGCTAAAAACATTAGCAAGTTTTTAAAAAGTTTATTAGAATAACTAACACTTTATTTTAAGGAAAAAAATAGAAAAAATAAGGAAATTTTTATTTTTAATTCCAAAGAGATTTTTAAAAATATGCATTAACATGTAATTCTTGATGGGCAAAAAGGAAGAGCAGGATGAGAAGGTGGTATTTGGATGCAACTTTTAGTTAGGAAGGGGAACACAAACAGACATAACATAATAAAAGAGCAATCCCAAAAAGCTTTAAAAAGCTTGCCTGTTATGTGGGGTGTGCTTAGCTGTTACAATTCTTCATGTAAACCTCATTAAAATTCTTCACAGGAAATAATTTTTGAGAAGGTTTCACATTTTCAGTGCACTCTCTTCCTCCTACTGTACTCTTTTCCATTAACTTTTTAGAGCTAAAAAATACAGCAATGCCCACCGTAAGCAGTGATGTGGTAAAACTGCAGGAGAATCAGTGCTAGTCCTTGACATTTATCCATAAAAGTGCATCTGCTGTACTGCAGGACTATTCCGATTCTGCCCCTTAGGAATAACCTTTTAAAAGAACAGGCCAGCACTCCTCACAGGCACTTTTGTATCCTGAAAATTTCAAGCAATTATTCTGGCTGCAGTCCTGGACTTGATCAACAGGGTATACAAGCTGTCACACAGGAGCTTGCTCAGCGGTTATGTATATACCTGCAAGGCTTTCTTACACCAGAAAGTTAGCTGCAAAATCTAAGTGCAATTCCACATTTTTTTTTCATTGTGGTTCTTGAAATGTCTGCATCATCTACATAGAAAAATCTTTTCTCTTTGCACGTGGTCACTTCAGCTCATGGTGGACATGGCTAAAAAACATGGCTCTATCACTTATGGGAAACTGGCCTCTTAATAGCTGTGGGCTGAAATATAGTGCAATAGGAACATTCTGGTTAAAGTCTTTCATATTCAGTTCCCAGCAGCAATACTGATATAGAGATCCCTCTCCTTTCCTCATGTTTTGCCCCCTCTTATTAGCATGGAGTTTCATCAGCATACTTTTATATTAAAAATTCTTCGTAGTTATAAGCTGTAACTCCAAGTTCCAATTAATTACTGTCTACCAACACTCTGCTTCCTGAATATTTCTGCAAAGGTTAGCTTCCCACCCTCTACCTTTTGTATCCCCTTCTCCCCCATCCTATAAAATTGTGTTAACCATCTTCACAGCTTTCAAGACTTTTCTTGGCATGTCCGTCTCTCCCAGTCATTTTGTGTTTACCCATTAAAATGTAATGTTCAGGCCAGAACAACAGCTGAGGCATCACTCACTCACTGTATTTTCTGAAGTAGTAATTCATAGTTTTCCTCATGCTGACTCCCATGTTTGGGAGTGGTTCCTCATAAATATCTGTCAAGTTAATTCACTGTCCTTTCTCGAAGCCTTGCTCTTCTAGGATGCTTACAAAGCAAGTTAACAATGAGCTCAGAGGCCTGGTGATGATGCAGATAAATGCTTAATAAGACCTAATAGCAGCTGATACAGAAGAGAAGAGATGTAGAGCAGCAGAAATCTTCCTCCTAGGAGATATTCCACAGATATTTTTTAACTGAGACTCATTTTTAAGCCTGAATATGCTTGTCTGTTTCATTTCAGGATTCTTTGGTAGAGGGGGTTTAGCCAAAAATCCCCAAACATACCTAAGGGACAAAAAATTCTGAAAAATTACTGAACAAACCTACTGACTTTAATGGTGTTTCTCAAAAGCCATTATTCATATGGCCAAATGTATAAGGCGTCCAGACCCAAATTATTTTATGTTCATTTTATATCAGCTGAATTCTCTCTTGACCTAAATACTGGCACTGTTAACACTATCCCTCTGTCCAAGTTCTCAGTTACTACTGCTGAAAAAAACTCATATAATTAGTTTCTGACTATACTGGGAAGACTTGCATAAAATTACTCAGCTATAGCTGTCTGAATATTTTTTTAATTGTTAGTTTAGTTTCCCTAGCTTCCCTGACTTTTACTGAAAGGCCTCAAACATGCACATAACCTGACAAAAGGAGTAGCACAGTATAATATGTCCAGTTTGGCTTAAAAAAAATAGTGCTGCCTCAGTTTCCTCCTCTCCATATTGGATCTCTTAGGCTTCATGATTTACCATCATGCTCAAGCTTTACTTTTCAACCACAGGAACTTAGGTCCAACTACCAAACCAAGATAATTTCTCCCAGCCCCAGAGGCCTCCTTCTTGTTCTCGACTGAAAGAAAGGTCAGTCCTTCCTCTTAAGGTTTACTGTAGAAGCCTGCCTCCTTTATGACTTTTTCAGGTTGGGTTTTGCAAGTCCACAAGGATCATCCGAGCCCTTTATTGCTCAGTCCAAGAACGGAGGAGACCTGGCCATAATTCTCCTGCTCCTGGAGGAGCAGACAACCTCACCTTTGACAGAGGCACAGTATCGTTTCAGATGACTTGCGTTGTTCTTTCTGTGAACACTAAAAAGCAACACCTAGCATCAGAATAAAATAATAGATGATTCCCACACCAGGGAAAGAGAATAAAACTTGCAAGTTCTGGCCATTTTGAGTGTCTTCCCTCCAGACTTGTTATACTACCAACATAAAGATCACAGAAATAAAGCTGGAATCCCCAGAAGGCAATGGTTTTAGGCAGCCAGAAGACCAGGAAACCCATCCTTCTTCTTACATAGCCTTCCTTTTGTGTTCCCTTCCTCTTATACACCATTATAAGCAGCCAGGTATCAGGCTGCATCTTTATAGGTTGCAGCATCTTTATATTGTCACAGCTCAAAAGTGCTCAACGCTGACTTCTGTGGAAACAGAGTTAATCAACACTGAGAACTTCTGAAGTTATTTTCCCATGACATTACAGCTCTCCATGGATGATAGTTCTCCATATGCTTCTACAAATGATTACCTCCTTATTGTGTCTCATTTTTTTCTGTTTTCTGCTTGAGAGCTGCCTTTCGCCTTAAAGCAGAGTTTGATTATGAAGAGTGCAAAGTCATCCACTCTTTAGCAAAATTACAGAAGAATAAGCACAAGAAGTGGAAAGGAGATCAGAAATGCAAGTCAAGGGCAGACTGAGTTCTTTCCTGTGTAAGGGCCAAGTGATTTGTATTTTACCACACTAAACAGGCATGCACAATCATATAGAAATTGCTTTTTGCTTTAATTTCTTTTTTTTTTCATTCTAGTCAGTAAGGTGACAAAACTCAGTGTTTGGCACGTGAGCTTCACAGACTTTCTCTGAATTACTTAATTACTTCAGTAGAATTTCTGATAGTTTCCTTAAGTAGGATGATTTTGAAGCTCTCTGCTATTCAGTAAGAAAGATAATAGACAGGAACCGCACAGAATTGACCTAACTACTGCTGCAACCTCACCTTGTCATGAAAATGTACTAGGAAGCATGTGTTGCTGAGTCCATGAGCCAGCAGAAAGCCCAACATACAATGAGGATCCATATTTCACAGAATGGTTTCCACTGTGAGAATCATTTCGGGTGACAACATATATTCCCACAGCCTCTTTTACTAAACTGATTCGTGAGTCTGTATTTCTCACTAACAGGTTTAAGAGAGCTGTTTTGCTCAACCGTTAAGGAATATAAGCCAGTGTTAACTGTAATGCGCTGAAGTGAACTGTGTAGATAAAACATGACTTAAGCCTACCATGCCCCCAAAATTACAAGTTTCCATCATGTAAGTTTTTTTTTCTCCTTGACAGTAAAGCTAAATTCAAAGACAGTATCACAGAAATGTATGATGACGCTTCCATTAGGCCCTAAGGACCTCCGCTTAGCAGTAAAGAGGAAATACAGGGAAAGTTAAGAGTGGTCACAGTGTAAAGTTTGTGGATGAAGTATCCAAGTCAACTCATGAGATCACATAAATGAGAATCAAAATTCTTGACACTTTCTACCTTTGGGTGGGGGGGGGAAGGTGACACTTGTTGCTGTTTCTTTGGGGAAAGTTTTATTGTTTGGGGGAAGAGAGGAAAAAGGGAAAGGACAGGAATAATACACTTCTTCAAAGTGTAAATATTTGAACACAGGTGATAGGACAAAAAGGGTTAATTAGATAATACATAACTCAGTCTGTGATGTGTAATACTGCAGTAATTGTTCTGTACCTCTAAAAATTTCTGACTTAAAAAATCTTCTCTCACCAAACCACATGTTATGAGATCTGTTACAAGCAGAATCTTATGTATTGCAGAAACCAGAAATAGAAAACATGCCTAGGTAATTCAGTGTACCTAAAGTACCTAACAGTGTACCTAAAATATTTCTAATTTTATCTCAACAGGTTTGTTTTGATTTGTTTTGTTTCCTGTGAGCTTCCTACCTAGACTGTGTTTTTTACAGGAAAAAAAAAACCACGAAATATTTTTCTCTCACACTTTTTCACAGATGGCTTGAATTGTGTGAATTGCATTGTATGATGGCTTGAATTGCTGCCTAAATTTGTAGTTTTTGTCAGAGCAAGTTTAGTCAAGAGAAACCTTATAAAATGATAGCTGACTCATTCCTTAATAGATGCCATAATTTTTTTCTGTCTTCTTTTATTACAGCTTTAAAAGACCCTATCAACTCTGTTGCTTGATCCTGCTTAAAAAGTTAAGTCTGTTGAAATTTACCATGGGAATTATTCCTTCAGATCTTTAACAGTACTAAAGCTTTGTAGATTCAGTGATACCTTGCCTTTCCTGAATCTAACCAATGCTGACTTTTCTTGTTTATGCAATATTTCAAAATACATTGACACAAAGGCAAATTAGATCCTCTGAAGCTAGTATTGACTTTGTATGGACTTGACAGAATTTCAGAATTTGTCACATATACATCAAAATCCTATAAAGGTTTTCAGCTTGGGTTACTATAAAAATTCATGCAGAGCACTTTGTCACTGTGAGTAAGTATTATACAGTTTTCTGGTGGTGAAATTTGTTTGGGAATTATGCTATTTTTGTTGAAACGGACAAGATTTGATTGGTTTTGTTTAAGTCTTCTAAAGCAGCACTTTCAGGTATGAGTAAATGTTCATTCACAATCTACTGTTAAGACTATTTCAGACAGTAGAAAAACACAGACATTACTTCCATGTCAAATGTACTCTGAGAGACATAACTTGAAATTTGACTTTTTCTATATGTTTTAATAAGTTTTTTTATCACCATGTACTCATTTTCGATCTTTATGTTTCTATGTAAATGAAGTCATACTTTGAAACTTTCTTATAAAAGGTAAAATATGAAATTAATACTTGTTTTCTACAGATATGCAAAAGAGTTTGGCTGGAATACTCAGTCAAGTTTATTGTTTGCTCCAAGATTCATCCCTCACAAGGTGCTATTTTAATAACGAGGATGTTTTTACAAAATAGAAGTACACAAGCCCTGGTTAAGACTGCTCACAGATTTGGTTCAGCTTAGCGTTCTTCCCTCAAGATACTTCTGGTTCAAGTTAAAAAATCAACATCTACTTTCATAAGACAAAAAAAAATAACACCTACGTCCATAAACCATATTCACCTTTGTTTTATGGTATTAGATTTCCCCCAGAAGTACCCAACAGCACAAGAAAGTGAAAGCTGAGAATGAGTCAAGCTTAGAGAAGTGTTGGGGACAAATTTTTGTGGCAAGAGACAGGGGCAAAACAAGCCACTAAAGGAGTGTGGGGGATGAAAGTTAATCAAATAACATAGCATACAAATGAGACAAATAGTTGTAAATGCTGACCTTAATTGAGGAAACAGATACAAAGATTAGCTGCTGCTCCGAGATAGTCTTTCAGAGACTCTTTCACTCTGTGTACTAAAGTAGATAAGTTTACTTAGTTTGGCAGCTAGGATGATTATATGGAGTGAATACCACTAGCTCTGCCAAGTCCAAGAAGAGGATCATCATCTGAGATTCCCAGGAAGATCAGTGTGTGCTAAGTACTTCTGCAGAGTTTGTTCAATAATATTTTTCTCCACAAAGTAGTTCTCACCTTAAAAAAATACAAGTTGCCTTTCACCATCTGACAGGTCAGTGATATGGGATTTTTCTACCCATCACTCGGCAATGCCTAGTTCAAGAGCACATATATACTGGGGGTGTTTTACCCATCACTCAACAATGTCCAAGTCCAAGTCAATAGCACACAGCCACAATGCAAACAACAGCCTAACAAGTTAATGTTTCATCCCACTGAAATGATCAGGTGATTTTTATAATTTGCAAAACACTCCTATCTAATCTGGGATTTTGATAGAAAAATGAGTGTAAAACCTTCCTACTCAAGGCTCTAAGATCTTTAAGTCCAGACTGGATTCCGTTCTGTGCTTCTTTCAGAATCTGAAATTTGTATTAGCGTTGTTTTTACATTCTGAAGATAGAGAGAAACATGCCAAATTATGAAACTATTTCTTGCTATACAGTAAGTGATTCATTGGCCATCTCCCATCCTAACACCAGGCCATTCTAATCCTGCATAGCCTGGGCAGCATGATAAGAAAAAAGATGCAAATCATTCAGCCAATGTTTTCAGGTATTTGCACACTCCATCCTATCCTGTACTTTTTTTTTTAACTGTTTTTTTTATCCAAAGCTCAAGTTTCAAAAGCCTAAACATCAAAGCCAGCGTTCTGTTTCATTCAGAGAACAAGGACATTTGCATATTTATCAATATGATGTTGAACTCTTTTGTACTTTCAAATCTACTCAAGAGTAACATAATTCATGAAATTCTCACTTCTCCTACGTATGTTGGAATGTTCCCCAGAGCCAGAGTTTTGAGACTCCGTAGTTATATTATGCTCCATATGGTACAGATTTTCATCTCGCACGGTGCCATTTGCTGTTTTCAAGTCCCTTATCAGGTTCAGCACATTCATTACAAAACCACAATACACTAGACTACAACTGCTTCATACGCTTACTCTCACTTGCTCTCCGTAGAGGGACTATGTTCTCACAGCTCTGTCTGGATGAAGCACATCATTCAGGGAGGAGAGTTTTAAAAAAGATCCAAAGCATTTATTTTTCTATAATACATGTGAAATCTATGAGACTGTAAAACAGCAAATCTAGAGAAGAAATCAAACCAGCTCCAAAATACTGCAATCTCATTAAAAAATGCTCTGTCAGATTTTGATGTATACAGATTGATGCAAAAGAAAAGAAGTGAACTCTCTTCAGGTTTGGTTTTCAAGATCTAAAAATCTCACACCTCCTGTAAAGGGTCATAATTTTTTTTTCATTTACGAAATGCCAAAGAAACAATCAAAAAGGAATGAGAAACTCTCCTTTTTAGCTGTAAAGCATTAAAGAGTGGGTAGTGGTTTTTAAGATTACCACTCCTGAGGAGAATACCATCACTTCCCTTCGGCATCTCTACTAGGTGCACATTAACTGCTTCTGAGCTGCACCACACAAGCATGCCTGCTTTCTTTTCAACATACCTCACATCCTGCTACCCCCTGCTGTCCTCGAGGTCAGCCTTTCCCACTGTCACAGGAGCATCATGATCTTGCCTATTCTACCTCACAGAAAAGTTAGGCAATCTACATCCTCATCTAGCTAGTTAAATACAATGAAAAAAAAAAAAAATTTCACAGGACACATGGTCTGATGAATAGCTAAAAAGAAATATGGGGCAAAAATGAAGCATTCAAAAAGTTTCATCAAAACACAGATGCATGTTCTTTGGAGAAAGGACAGCCTGCTCCTGGAGAGTGAATGTTCTGCAAGACCTTTGAGAACCTTCACTTCACTTGAAAATAATTTTTCCTTGTTGTATTCTGTCACTCCAGGCTAGCAGTAGACTTTTCATCAGCCAGACTCTGAGAGCTTTCTGATCTCCCAGGACTATACAATCAAAATGAAATAAAAAAAGAAATCAGATCAAGGAAAGGAAAGCACCCACCAAGTGATACAGTTTCTAGACATATGTCAGAACGTGGCAGGGTGGAGGGAGGAGTAGAATAAGGGTAAGAATAAAACACTATCCAGAACTGAAGGGATAGCAAAGCTTACTCAAGAGACAGGCTACTTTTAAAACTTTGATGCGATCATCATTGAAGCTTTCACAATGAAATTACCTGCAAAAACTGAGAAAATTAATAAATTTAAATTCTTGTAACTGTATCATAGTGGCAGACAGCCCAGTCCTGTATGTACAAGGACGTAGGGAACAAAAACCTGATTTCACTGAAGCAAAAAAGCAACAAAGTACAATTTCACCACCAAGTGCTAGCAATTAAAAGGTAAGAAGAAAACTCCTACTAATGACTTAAGTTCCCCTCCAAAGGATGACACCTGCAATTCCTTTTTGCTGATAATTCAATGCTGTACAAAGAGAAGTTGAAAACCCCACTGGGTGTCTTGAGGCAGTGAGCAAACCCAACACTTTCCTTCATTAAACCAGTTTATAACTCTGTGGAACATGGCTGCATGCATAAAGGGGTTTTACTGCACAGACTAGACTATTGCTATAGCATTGCTTTGTAAAACACTTCAGAAATTTGAGACACTTCAAGTATTAAAGGTGCTATAATGAGCCCAAGTCCTAAGCTATTGTCTAAGCTATTGTTCTTTTCCATTTGGTTCATATATAAACAGATATGAAGTGAATATATACAAGTTGTTCTTATCTTCTGATTTAATTATTTTTAGCATATTTTAAACATATTATACCCCAAAGATTACTTCTACTGAAAGATATATATGATTAATCATTTAGATTAAAATTCTGGAGTGTTTACATCCGTTATAAAATTATTATAATCTTTACTCTCCAAGTTTTATTCAATTCAGCATCAAAGGCAAGGGGAATGAATGAGTAAAACCATTAATTTCCTCCTCATTCAAAATGATGATCTTTGGGGCATGCAATTTAGAAGAAAAAGCTAAACCATTAATGAACTAACAGGCCCTTAAGGGTTTCAAGTTCAAGCACTAATCCTAAGGGCAAATAACTGAGTATTCTTGCTATTGCACCACTTAACTTGCCACCATTGTCTTACTCTAGTGGCTTAGCACACAAAGCTTGGCATCGCCCTGTCTTTTAATACAAATTAATGCAAGCTTCCAAAATTGAATAACACTTAAGGCTTTTCTTTCAGGTGCCATGATGCTAAGCTATAGATTACAGTGAAACAGATACAAAGAATGATAAATAACATAAAATGCAATTCATTATTCATTGTTTTTTATAGACACACATCTAAATCTTGTAATTTTTCCCAGTTTTGTGCTGACCCCACTTTATTATAACGTTTCATGTTAGTGTCCATTTTTTTCTTATTCTTACCAAACCTGACTGGATATGACCCTGAGCAATCTGATCTAACTTCAAAGCTAGCCCTGCTCTGAGCGGGAGCTTTTGCTAGATGACCTCCACAACCACCCTTCCAGTCAGAACTATTCTCTCATTCTGTAAAATTCCAGTGTCACAAATACGAAGGAAGCTTTCAAAATCTAATGCTAGTCTAGCAATCAGTCACAGAAAACTTCCTTTCTGAATTCTATCTTATGAATTACATGACATTTAAACATTTTGCATGGACATGTCCCTACAAAACTTCCCTTTTCCTAGAGCTGTACCTGTACATTCTTAGAGAAAGTGCAGATGTTTTCTTGACGTGGTCCCTATGAAATCCAAATGAAAGTCATGGCTAAAACTGTACCTTGAATAACATCCAAGAAGTTCTTTGCAACTAAGCAAATTGTCACTTTAGAAATACACAGTAACTACATCTTTACATTAGAAACATCAATTTACAGGCATCCTTCTGGGAGCAGGAAGTGAAGAGGAATCTTTAACCACCTGCCAAACTTGGTTAGAAACATTCCCTAGATATTACTTCCACACTTTTTTAGAAATTGGGTAATATAAGACTTACTGTTCCTTTACTTACCTCAGCACCTATAAAAAGTATGGTTTGGTAGTGTTCTGAATGGACTTTTTCCATGTATGAGTAAACACACAGAACACAGTGCAACAGAACTAGACTACTATTCCTGTAACCTGTGTATAATATTAGGTATTACTTTTAGTAGAAATTCAAAGGAATTCTAAATTCCCATATTCTACATGGGATTTATGTCATGGCAGTAAAAAATATATATATCTAGGATAAGCTGTTAGAAATTTTAAAGTTTAGTAACATTATTTTCAAGGTGGCTGCAAATGACTCAATGGCTGATGAGAAGAATGGTCTTATTATTCATGGAAAAAACAAGTACTCTCCTCCCCAGGTTTGCAGCTGCCACTTTTTCCTTTTTGAAGATTACAGGAAGACAGAATGAGGAACAGACTTCTTACTGGACAAATGGAAGTTAGATTTGTTACAAGTTGGCTAGAGTACATTTTTTAAGAAAAGCAAGATGCAACAAATTGTCAATATCCAAAGACATTTTCACTTGATCCCAGACACTGGGAAGACCACACTCAGACATGCCTCTGTGTCTAGGCTATTTTGCTCACACAGATGAACTTGTCCAAGGATAATAACAGGTCTGACAAGGGAAATTTTCAGAAGAATCAACCTGTTCCTACTGATGTCTGACGTAAGCACCACCTGCTTCGGAAGATGCAGACAGGCTACAGGAAAATGCTTTTGAAAATCCAATCTTTTATCTGTATTCCTACCACATTAGGCCTAGTTTTATTAGTGTAAACAGTAGCTTTCTTGTCACTAGAGGCCTTTTTCATTGATTCATTTTAAGAGTAGCCCATCTCAGAAATAAACCTGAAATTCCTGTTGTTGGTAGCATAAAAAAAAAAAAACTTTTTCTACCCTGTTCTTGTAATGTATTGCACATTCATTCCACAGATAGCAAACTAACAATGCAAAAGTAAAAGCTGGAAGAAATAGCCCTTCAGAAAGGCAAGTGGAAACTGTGTGTATACTTCAGCAATGCAGATGGATTAGAAATTTGGCTCATAAAACAGTCACAGAAAAATAAGCAGTACACTTCTCATAGTAAGCCTTCCTAAACTAACTTTCCCTTTCAACACTATGGGCTAAGTTCAGAGACAGAAACAATTTTAGTAGCAGAGAAAATTATGACTAACTCAGCATTTGTAAATGTCCTTCAAAGTGAAGCCTCCTCTCCCTGTTTTTACCCTAAACAGTCACATTAACTATTGCCATTTCAAGACTTTTTAATCCTCACATCCACCTCCTAAACCACAATGGCATTGTTATGCCCCCTTCAGAGCTAAGGAGCTGTGGCAGAGTAACTCTCCAGTAAGGTGACGTTGAGGTGGATTATGAAGCTGGACAATGAACATCATCCTACTGACATCCTAAAAGCATCTTGAATAACACCAGAGTACATTGATCTGCAAGAATGAGGAAAGGTAAACATACCTTTTTTGCATGATTTTAAATTTTTATATAAAAGAGGTGATATTCATTTCACCTGACTCTTCAAACATGTTCAGTAGAAGATGTTCAGCTGAGCTAGGCAGCCTACCCACCCCCTGTATACAGTGGAAAGAAAGAGACACTTCTGAGGTGCAATTCATCAACATGCAAATTGGTGCAAGTCAAAATGTTTCACATACATTTATCAGTTGCAATCAACTTTCATTTAATAGTTTCTTAGCCCTGGCATGCAATTTGTCGTCTAAAATGAGAGAGAAAATTGAGATAAGGAAGGATGTTAAAAAGTAAGGAAGAGAGAGAACGAGATGAGAATAACTAGGAGCTCAGTGAGGAGGAACTCATCTGGGCTGCCAAACCTGACGGGAACTATCTTTCTGGAACAGGCAGCACAGGGGTTTACATTTCAAAGGAGTGCCTTAATCACCAGGCACGCTATCTCTGATCTAATGAATATATAATTGTATATTCAAAGTAGAACAGGTCCAACAGGAGGAAGGCACACCTCCATAAAGCTAGGCGTTCATCAAGGACAAATCCCTGCTACAGATCAAGGAAGGGAGACACGTCAATCCCATTTTCCCACACCCTGGATAAGTATTATACTCGCTGATCTGACCCCTTTCCCTCTCACTCTCCTTATTTCCCCCAAGCAAATCTGAAAGTTATCAAGTTTTTGACAGTAAGGAGGGAGAGGAAAAGATATCTCAAAAAACTCTGTGATATAACACTTCACATCAAACTCCCACCCTGCCATTGCTGATATACAGCCAAAGTAGAAATAGGAGAAATTATGGCTGATAACTTGGCTGGCTCCTTCTGGAAATATATGCTTCTGGATACCTTCCAGACTCCTCCTGAAAATTCACTACAAAGATAGTAGGTATTACCCAAAAATATTTAGCACAAGGAACTTGCATTATCTGCATTAATACATTTTAAATATTACTTTTCTCTTTTGGGTTTTGTTTAAAACCCTATTCAAAGTACAGGCATGGTTAATCTAAGCATTAAACAATTCCCCATTCCCATGTCCGATTACGAAATGTGTCAACTTAATCTAAAGACAAATATATTTTAATGTATACACCTCTTGTGCACTACATTGTCCTTATGATGCATAAAATCCACAGAGTCCATTCTGCATCGCAGTTTTATTTTGCATGCTTAAATATACTTCTTGTATAGATTTAATGCTCCGATTTCATCTATTTAAGAAATAAACTAGAATATAAACTCTGTCACATGGGACAACTATTTATAAGAAAACTATAATGACTCCTAGTTAATATTGAAAAAAGTTCCCATTTTCAGGATTCATAAAAGATGATTTTTTCATGCAAGTAACATAATTTGGAATTCCCTGCTTGGAGTGACCAAGAAACCTATGTCATTTCTCAAGGACATCTATCTACAGAGGAGTAAGTGACTACTGTCTATGGGCGTAACTGAGAAAACATAACGAAAAGCACCAAGGAAGTTAATGTCAGAAGGATTTCTCACTGAACATGATGGCACCTATTTTTAGCTAATCTAAAGAACATAGTTCTGGTTTCACAAAACTTTGACCACTGCAAATCAAGTAAGATATTACAGTTACTGAAGCATCATATTAAAGGCAAAAATAACTAGGAGGAAGGCAATCCACATACCTTTATATACTTCACAGCACCCTAATAATGGTAATGTCAAAATCAAGGGTGCAACTGCATTTTCCAGCCTAAACAGAATTACTCATGAAAATTCTATAGCTAGAAAACAAATTATATATAGTCATTGCAATGTTATCTCCTCACTAGCAAATGTATGTGAAAGGTAAAAACGCATTTAAAAACGCTGTGAGTATCACAGGGAATTAATTTTTAACATTTATTAATGTTAGTCATAATCTCCAAAGTTTTTCAGGAAAAAAAAATGAATTGCTGTGAAAATTAAGAGAGTGATATTTGCTCTTGGGAAACTGGAGGAATTAATAAAAACATGATCGAAAGAATCTCTCCACTGAACAGCACTTCGATCACAGCAAACCTATGGGACCCAGTATCACAGATGGCAGTATAAGAAATGGCCAAAATACACAGGGCGTACACACCCTCGCTTTCTACGTATGCCAGAACTCACATGCTAGAAAGATTTAGATTCTGAATAAAAGCAACAATCAGTGAGTTAACAAACAACTTTAAAAACAGACAAATGAAATGGCCATTAAAAGAAAGCCTTAAAGAAAAAAAGAACCTTCAAAAAGATTTTTTTTTTCCTCAGTACTCAAATGAGATGGGATAGTACATGAAGCACAGAAAAAGAGGAAATGACTGTTCTACATGTATCAAGCCATTTCAGTGCCTACATTAGCTTTCCCTGTATACCAGTGTCACACTGCTTTAACAACATCTAAAATCATATGATAATTTTGATGTAGATAAAGCTATACACTATTTCAAAAAAGTAAAATAAAATCCTTTCTTTCTGGCAAAGATGTTTCTTACAACAAGAAATTCTGAAATGCAAGAAAAAAAAAAGGTGGAAAATCCCGTTCCTTGACTCCTTTTAAAATTTAGATTTAAGTGTGATGTTTGGCAATACAGCTGGTAACAACTTACAGGATCCTGGTGCACATGAATCTCCCCAAAATCTTTCCCTCCTGAAGTCAGTTCCATGAATGAGGGTTTGTAAGACTTAAAACATTCTCTTCTGCAACATGGAGATAGCACAGCAGGGCAACAGCACTTACTTATATGCCAGCAATGTGCAAGTATTGGCCTGCCGCCTTCACCTATCCAAGATTCACAGACACGTCACTGGTTTCACTTACTCTGCCTTCTAAACAACTATGTGCATCAGTACAAAGAAGGGGTAACAGATGTCAATGCACTTAATGATTTAAGTCTTTTAAGCCACAGAAATCTAAAAATGAACTGTTTGATAGTTATATAGTTGCATAGAGTAAGTTTTAATTCTGATTAAGATATTTCTACAACCCGGTGACACAGAAACATGGTAGTTACTCAATGTTGGATTCCTTTGCAGAAGTACTGACACTCTGAAACGCACACTGCAATTAATTTATCAAGCGGCTACAAGGACGTTCTGTACAGAATTCAAAATATGCTATCGATAAAACAAACGTAAAACTAATAAAAGGGCTTGGAATAACATAAGAAAAACTTTTGAGATTATATTAAAGTGAATTAAAACTTTTCCATTCAACTCTTTACTAGACAACATTTCAACTTGAGCCTCGGGCAACCTGTTAGCTCTGTGCCAAAAGCTGCAACATGACACTGAGATTTTAGAGATGCAACTTTTATAGGTAAATATATATTACACTAGATGAGTTGAAGGCTTGAGCACATAGGTCAAAATATCTGACTTGACCCTTTGTAACAAGCCTGATTTTACAGATGCCACATCTTAGAGCCTACACTAACGTCACCTGTGCCAGAGAGAATGGCACGTTTGACACCACCGTCCACCCTCTGTTTCTCCAAAGCACTCAATATTCATTCTGAGGCAAGGTGCTTGCAGAGCTCTGTCTCATTTGGATCTAATTGTTTCTGCAGTGAACACTTTTAGTTCTTTTAAAACATTTCTTTCTCTGTCAAATTTAACAATAATGAACCAACAGCACTTAGGTAAAACTGAACAAACACATATAACCAACCCACTTATTCACTTCAGTAAAAAACGTCCTTGAAAGACTCATCAAACTACATCTTATAAACAATTAACCTTTTCCTGCCCTCAGCCCACCAACACAGAATGGTTTCTAACTATTAGGAACTTTTTTAATTTCCAGCACAAAGATGAAAATCATTATTATGATAGTTAATAAAAACATCTTTCTTTGAACAAAGTAGCATGGTGCACACACAGTACCGTGTCAGACTGCTTCGGTAGAAGTATTTAAACAACACAACCAGGAAACCAAGAAAATTTCAAATCTAAATGTAAGTTTGGTCAGCTTTATCTGTGAAACCATATTTGAGTCATGCACAGAGCGTGATCCCACCGCACAGACAGAACAAGTGCTGTTGAAAGGGAGATTATTTTTTGTTGGATGAATGAAATTTAAAGTGAAGAATATGAGCACATGGAAACATGATCTGCTCTCTAATTATTTCAAGAAATAAGATATTGATGTGAACATATAAGATTTCCTCCAGATTTAATATCATGCTCACTCATTACACAAATAAATAAAAAGAATGGTCCTCTTTCTCAACTTTTCCCAGAGCTAAAATAAAATTCAGCTGAAGTTAAATAGTCATATAATAGACTACCTATTAAAAAATAAGTACTGAATTTTAACTAGTGAATTGTACTTGTTCAGCACAAATTTTATATTTCCAGAAAGCCTCTCCCTTGCCCGCCTGCTAAAGATTACCCACTCCATCAAGCCAGGTTTTTAATGGAATCAATCTGAAATTTATAAACTCATGAAAATGCTTAAATCATTAATAGACAGCAATTTCTATCAGAAATACAGCCAGGGAAGACTATACTGTATAAAGCAAAAGACCAGGATTCAGAGATACAGCACCTTTCATGGCTACGGCAGAATCTTCAGTGGAACTTATTCAACATACTCCCTCTTCAGAAATGAATCCTGCAAATATTTATATCATGACTGCAACTATTTTCTTTTCTTTTAATTTCTTCATTTTCATTTTTTACTTTTCTTTATAGCCCAGTAATTGACTACTGCATCACAGTTCTAACAGTAGAAGCCAGAAGATTAGTTTATCTGAAGCTCGCTCCCATTGTGTTTATTCTTACAATAGTCTTACAGATTATTTCCTAGTCTTTTTTCCTATAGAGCATGCTTGTTTTTCATTTTACTTAAAAGCTAAAATTCCACTCTGCTTTGACTTCCTCAAGCTCTTTTTCAGTATTTGAAGTCTTACAGAAATCACATCTGAAGACTTATAGAAGTAATTTAGCACTTCAGATTTTGGTTTTATGCTTTGTCCTTCAATTAATACCCAGAAAGGCATGCTATTTTCATGGAGTTCTTTTCGTTTCACCTTTCATGTAATTATCCTACAGTTAAAACATTCTTGTGCATGAACAAATCAGCATCCTGACAAAATAATGCAAGAAAAAAAAATGAAGGCTTTCATCTTAAGGTTTAGAAAATAAGAATTAGCTCACTTTTTTTAAGGAAACTTCTTTTCAACAGAGGGCAGAGCAGCTTTCAGAGGCCATCCAGTGGGCTCTTCCCAAGGGGACAACTGATGAGATATAACTTATCAGCATGTTCTCTGGCACTCTCTCCCACAAACAGCTACTTTTCCTTTTCCAGGTTAAGTTTCCCTTATCTAAAACACTGGAGTCACATTCTACTTTCTCCCTTTTTGGTCCCACTGTTTGCTTTAGCCTCTATAGTAACACTTACTATTTCTGCTCTGTGACTCTATGATTCGGTCTTCACTACATTTTCTTTAAAACAACAACAAAACAATCATTCTTCTACTTTCTTCATTATTTTTCAGTATTTCAGCACTGTATTTTCCTTTCCTTTAACTCTCTAGGATGTGCTGTGATTGCTTTTTTCTTGGGTTTCTTCTTTTGCTGATATTGACCTTAATGTATTCAAGCTTTCTTCTCGTGTCAAAATAAGGTAAGAAACTGCATTTCCTGTATAATTAGGTCAAACAGAAGTCTGTGGGAACATAACAGCAGGTCTAGCTAATCAGCATTTGAAATGCTGCTAAGCAAACTAGAATCTATGCAAAAAAGTAAGTTCGTTCCACAGTCGTAGGTTTGATAATTGTTCAGTGAAAGCATCTGTATGTCTTTTTGTGTATTCTTTACACTACCTCATACAAACATACACTTACAAACATATCTATAAAGTTTCGCTTGAGAGAATTCTTATCCTTTGCCAGTATAGGGAATTTTTTCCCAGGAGTAGGTGACATACTGAGCATCAGCTACCACACCAGGCTGCACCAGATTAGACAAGGTAAAGAGGACATTTTTCAACTAGCAGGGACTCCAAAAGAGAGGAAGGAAATTCATGAGAAACATGAGGCAGTCTTTGGGAAGCCGAATAAGGAAAATACAGAAGTTGAGAGCGGATAGGAGGTAGGGGGTGATGGTGTCGCTTGACGAGAGGGCTGGAAGCTGAGAGAAAAGGAGGAAGAATATAATTCTCAGTGCTAGAATGGTTCCTAGTGGTGTGGCCTTAGAGGAAAAAAATAAGCCTAAGCATGGCCAGATCAAAAATCCCACTCCTGTTTGAGGCGTCTGGTTTATACCGTAAAGCATAAACTTTGATAACACGATAGCCATTAACAAGTGGCAATTTGGTAGTGTAACAACAGAAGTGACAAAAAAATCATGCTGTGGAAACCTTCAGTCATCCAAGCTGATCCTTAAACAGCTGGGGCTCATTGATGAGGCAATATTGAAGCAATACTGGAAAACTCGTGCTGATGTTGCCTTTGCTCCTTTGTCTTTCACTGAAGAAATACCATAGTAACCTGACATTATCAGCAGCATTTAAATCCCATGAAATAAAATAAATTGGTGAGAGGAGGACAGAAAAGAGAGAAGGATCAGTATAACAGAGATGGAAAAAAAGGGATATTTATTTTCCATTTGACACATAGCAATGAGACGGGAAGAAACAAAGAGATTCTGTCTACAGGAGTCCAGCAATTCCTAGGAAACAGGCTATATTTGAAAAAAGAATTGCGTACTATTCCTGAGGATAATGAAGATAATAAACAGAGCTGAATATAAAGACTTTTTTTTTGAACTTTACTAGTATTATGTTAGATCAAAAATCATATTAGAGGCCCTTCCTGACAAGACTTTGCATAAATTAGAATTGGTAAAAATTCAAAATTTCTGGCCAAGGGGAAACATTGCCATCTAAGCAAATTGCTTTCAGTTCAGATCAACAGAAAAAAATATTTCTGATCTAACAAAATGGCAAACACGATTAGTTTTAAATATTTTTGTAGGAATTATCATAAACTTTCATGGAAAAAAAAATCCCTATGGAAAATTCTTCTCACTAAAGCATGTTGGAGATCTCTAGAAATAGTGCATCTTTCTCGACTTGTTACATCAGGAACTCATCTTGAACAGCTATTCAACTGAAACACAGGGTGAAGCTTAAGAACACAATTGCAGATGAAAGAATAGACACAGCCAAACCTATAAAAGCGAGTAGAGGACTTGCAATATATTTATATAGCAATATAAACAGATAATTACATGCCAGCCAAAGTCATCTGCCCCTGAAACCATCATTAATTTCATATCATTTAATATACTTGCTGCTGTATGGTTACCAACATTTTCAGAAGTTCATAAAATATGCATGATTTCAAGTGGCTAATTGGCAAGGCAAAGGCTTTGCTTTCATTACTTATTGACTAAAGTCTTCTCCTGAACTGTTTCTAATTAAGTGAGGGCTTAGTGTTGTACCTCTGTAAACTGTTTCCTTAGCCCTCTGGTCGAACTGCTCTGTATGGGTAGTTTTGCTATTGCCTTTTCTGTTCCATAGTGGTCCCAATTTTGTTGCTACATGTACGTTGCTTTAATTACAGTTTTTGATCAAACACTGCAACAGTACTAGAAGTCGTGAACCATGGATACTACGGATATGCTTAAACTGACCCCTTGGCATGGAAAGGCACAGGGTCCTGGTGCCTAAGCTCAGATTGCTGTAGCCCTCCGTGATGCCCAGGTGGCCTGGATGTCCTGCTAACATCACTGCACGGAAGGGCTCTTTGGGGAAGGAAAGAGAAGGGACTACGGAGCTGGGATACAACCAGACGTGGCTCACCAAGGAACTTGGGAGCATTCTTGTGTTCAGAGGCAGCTTATTCTGTTAAGTGCTGTGCAAACACAGACCCCGAACAACCTGAGAATTTGCAATCTAAACGTAAGAAGATGCACAGAAAAACAGTGGTACAAAGAAATGGATGGGAGAACACAAGGAAGCAGTGAGACATGCTATCCAGCAAGCTATGCAGAGGTCTCAGAGCTTCAGCTGCCAAACAGTTAACTTCTTGCAACATCACAGCAAAGAGAAGTTTCAGAAAGGATCTTGGAAAAGCATAATGACAAGGTGGGAGTGGTGAAAAGAGCTGTCAGTAAGTTCCCGGATAATCAGCTTGATCTAATTAATACTTGATACTGTGTTTTAGGTTGCTAGTTGTTTGCAAACAATTTTTGCTCATCTCTATAGTATCTTACACAAAAACACCCAGAACCAAATACTCAGCCTGTATAAATCGGTAGACAGTGGTTTCAACTCTTCTCCCTGTCCTCACTGCTCTTTCAGCCTTGCTTGGTGCAAGACAAGCACCCTGGACTCTGGCCTTGCTGTGGCCTCAGGGAGGCACTGCTCTGAGCTGTATTCTGGGAACCACTTGACTTCATAGTGTTAACAAAGCTGTAAAGATCTGTTTAAGCAGGGGAGATCCAAATTTTTAAAGTCATGACATTTTGCGACACCTAAATGTGTGATGACCTAGCTTCTTGGAGTCAGGAAAAAAGGGATTAAAAAAAATAATCAAAGAAAACTGATCAAAAAGGCCTGTATGCTGAACAGTGAGTCATAAATAAAATTAAATTGAAGATAAATTCTGTTAATTTAGAGTAGAATTTTAAAATAAACTGAAGAGAAAGAGATCAAAGGAAAACTACCTCACTCCCACTGAAATTCATTGCATTTCCAACCACTTCAATGAAATCCTGGGCCTACAGAAGATTTGCATTATTTTCAGTATTGGGGATAGTGGTGATGAATGAAGCAATGTATGGAATAAGAATTCTGTATTGCACTCATGGACAAGAAAGAAAACAGCAGTAGGATAAAAGACTTTGTCCCTTGCAAAAATAGGCCAGGTCAAGAACAAAGCACTGAGGTCAAGATCAGAGAAAGAGGTGTGAAGTATGCCTCAAAAATCAATAATAATACAGTAGTACAGTTCAAAGTATCAGTTTCCTATTTCTCTTTTCAGGAGAAAAGAGTGATCAATGGCAAAGCTGGATTAGATCATTGCTCTCATTCTTGGTGAGGATGGGAGTGAAAGTATGTGGATTCTCTAATTTAAACTAAACCTACACAAATTAAAAGAAGAAAAACAAATCATGCTTATGCACACCGGTGAAAAAGTTTAAGAGAAGAAACATCCCTTTCTGATGATCTCTTCCTCCAAACTTGGCAAGGGACATTTTTCATTATTTTGCAAAGCTACTTCAGGGATAAATTTCCCTCTTCTAAAGCCCATTAATATCTATTTATGAAAAATATAAATAACATGAACAGAAAAGCCCAAATCTACCTCTTGCACTCTGTGAAGAAAACCAGTTAAACCAGAGCTGTAATATCTCCTTCAACATCAGTAACGATGGCAGAATCAGAGCAACAGTGAAATATAGCAAAACTACATTCAACTGTAGTTCAGTGAAATAGTCAACTATTATTAAACTAATTTAGAAATCCTTTGAACTGTGGATTTCTTCATTTTAATCAAATTAATAATGGATTTCCTCATTTATACCATGTTAACTCTAGGAACTCCTATCACAGAGCAGAACCTGACTATCCTAGTGCTTTACAAACACAGGAGGTGCTGATAGCTGGGTGATATTGTAACTTCGCCTGGGAAACACGTGCTGCTACAGTTTGATGCACCTCCGATGCCTCTCAAAAGGTCCAGAGCTGCTGGGTGTGTGTTGGCTGCACCATTCCAGAAATAATCCTCATGAACCACGACCTTCAACACTCATGGCAAATTATATTGCATCGTATCTCAGCTGTGCTGGGTGGGCAAGGGCAGCTGAAGTTATAAATGGACGATCCCACCACCTGCTCAGGTGATGGAGAGCACGACTGCAGCCATGCCGCCCGAGGAGCGATGGAGAGGACAACTCCATGCATCTGGAGCAAGTGTCGATTCGAAATCACAGTCTAGCCCCGAAGCGCTAATTTAACCTGTGACTCATGCTGCATGCAAATGAGGATTTGATGTGTCCTCTTTAGCTGTCTAGGAAGGCTTTAAAATCACGACTCTCACAGCGTGCGTTCCTGCTATATGCATGTTCCTCAGGATCACAGGGAAAGAGCTCCCATATGACCGAGTGCAGTCCAGTGGCTGCTGCAGACAAGAGCATAAAGTGATCCCTTTCACAAGCTGCTCAAGCTCTGTTTTGAAAATTACTCTTACTGGAAGGCTATACCACAAAGCTGGTGTTAGGAAGGATTCTTAATAGTTTTGAAGGACTTTATCCAATTTTCAGCCTAAATTTATACATGGCTAGTTCAGACCCATTTGTTATTCCACCGACAATTTCCTCCACCTAACTATATGCCCTCTCTGGTGTTTACTCTTCAATGTATTTACAGAGGGTGGTCATACCTCCTCTCAGCCTTTGCTTTTCTAGACTTAAGTGGACAAGCTGTCTTCTTGTAAGACAGCCTGTCTATTACCTGTGCCATTCTAGAGGCCATTTCCAGAACATAACTTCATTTACATTTATTTTGTTTAACACAGAAACTCAGAATCAAGTGCAGTAGTCTAATATACTTAACAATACTTTGGCACATAGCATTTATATTTCTTTATCTCCACAGTAAATACCACCTTTGACATTGCTAGCACTGCACATCTTTTTCAGTTTGTCTTTCTTACATCACATTAATTATACTCAACTACTTCACGTAAATCTTTTTCATCCTCTGTCAGTTAATAAGCTTTTGTTGTATAGCATAAGTTATTGTTCTTAGTTACAGGTGTTTAACATAGTGCTTGGTATTATTAAATGTTATTACATTTCTTTTACGCTAGTGCTCAAGACTGCCAACTCTTTTCTTTCTTTAGGATGCTTAAATCCTCCCCACACTGGAAGCTCCTCCCAGCATTGTGGCTTGAGGAAACTTCACTGACATCATACAGAACTAGGTTAAATAGAAACTTTTTGTGCTAAGATCATTACTGAACAGAATCTATCTCAAGAACCATCCTCAGGGACTCCTCTAATGACCTCCTTCCAAATGGACTGTTCCCTCTTCAAAGCAAACATTTCCGTCGCCCATAAACACCAGTCCTATCCATTTCGCAGCTCTTTTACTGATCCCCAGGTTCGCAAGCAGAACCTGTAATTCCCTTCACTTTGCTGAAGTCGAGAGAGGGAACATAGGTTTTCTCTTGCCTAGGAAGTCAATTACAAAAAAGTTATCAGATTAGTTTGGTACAGCCTAGCCTTGCTAAAATTTATTGCTTTTTATAAAAATTTCCATTTATTTCCATGACCTAAATATGAAAGAACATTCAAAAATGCTATTTAGCTGAAACTATAGATACATCATACTTCTTCTCCGTTATATGAACTTGCTTTTTTCCACTTCAAATGTGTGACCACTGACTCGACAGATATGTTAAAAACCGTACTTAGTTTATTTAAAATTCTAGCAAGGAAATTACCTGTTCTCCCACAACTTAAGTTCGTTTTGAGCTCTTAAAGTTTTGCTTGCTCATAATTTCCATTTCTAAACAATCCATTTTGAAACTGAGAAACTCAATTAAGACAAGTTTTTTTCTTTTAATTTAAACAATTGATTTGATATGATTGGTCCCAGGTTCTTGGCTAAAATCAAGTCTTCTGTGAGATTCTTATTACTGAGATCTAAAATATAGCTGTTTCTTTTTTTTTCAGTCACTAGCTAGTAGAGAAATATATTACCTATGAATTGCAGAGATACGTGGGATACGTTATTAGCACCATGTGTCCTCCAGCTTGAGGATGTATCCTCTCAAGCTAGTAAGTGCATAAAAGGTCAATAACGTCATGGGCCATTTTTGCCATTGCACTTGCACAAAGTTGTTCATTTGAATATTTGTACAATATTTACACAGAAACATGAAAAATATGCAGATAATGATATTGCTGATTGGAATAAAAAATCGACACAGATAAAAACCTCTGTTTACTTTGGTTTCTGTGAGCTCTTCACCCAGTAGATACTATACTGAAGAATGTTTTTAAATCTTTTTTTACTAGTTTGCATTTATGGAACTACATTTATCAGCTCTATCAACAGACTAAGATAGACAATTAGCTTGTATCATTCTCTTCATTAGGGCAGGATCCAAAATCCATTAGTGACTACAAAGAGCCTCCTATCAACTTCATGAAGGTTTGAATGAGTTTATAAGTGCCTAAAGCAAGATGAGCATGCCATCTGTTGTTTTCTCCGATGGTCTGATTTCTATTCTCTACCCATTCCTTTAGAATTTCTGGTAGGTGCTTTTTCTTTTTTCTTAATTTTATTTTTCACTAGCTACCATAGCATACCTCTTCTTCACTGCCTCCACGAGTTAAAAAGTGTGCAATGTTGCCCCTTCTCTAGCTTCTTTTCAGAACATCTTCAGGTTATAGTCTTCTTTCTTTTTCTTTGTTAAATGGCAACCTATTATATAAGATCAAGCAAACAGCAGCACAACTATCTACTCTTCTCTCCCAGAAATACCAGGGAGCGCTGGTTTTGTTTAGCATAAAAACAACAGCAAAAAATAATTGGCAGAATTTGGTCAGTTTGCAGGTTTGACAGAAGTGCTTTTTATTTCCATTCTAAACAATACTGCTGTTCCAGGAGGCCTTTTTCAAGGAAACTTTATTGCTAACTGCTTTGCTATTTAAGTGATACACTACAAAGATAAAAGGAAGGAAGAGAAAATGAAAAACAAGAAACAAAGAAGAAAAGGCAAGGAAAGTTACAGGACTTGACTATACCTTATGACACTGGAACAAAATAATTAGAAAGAATGGTTCCTCCATACATTCAGGATTGCACACTGCTTTAAATTATTCACTCAGTTAACTTCCAATTTTCTTTCTCAGTATCTCCAGAACAACACACTGTTTTCTCAAACAATTAATTACTGCAACAACAAAATGATTTAGGGGTGACTTACTTTTTCACTCAGTCTTGCCTGTGCCTAATGCCTTCGAACCGGCTTCCCAACAGCAGTACAAGGAATTCAGACTTTACCCTGCAGCGCAGAGATGTTCATTCAAAAACCACAAGGAAAGCTTACAAAATCAGCTCCTGCTTCTGCAGCAGTCTCTTCAAATTGATGTTGACATCATTCTTGCCACTAATCAATTAAATGACAAATGCCTAATGACTGGATTTTCCACATTAGAAATGTTAGAGATCCCAAGAGTTGTGTGATGGGGACATGCTGCCCTTTCTAACATCCAAAGAGAAATCCTGCATACACTTTCCTTGAAGAGCTTTTGTTTTGAAGCCTATATCTTTTTCTGTGATGCAAACACTGTGACCTTCAAAACCCTGAAATGCTTTGCAGTGTACTTTTAAAAGGCCCTGCTCTTGCAGGAGAGGGTTGGATTGGCTGTTCTGATCAATGCGATTGTTTCCAACAACTCAGATAATTTCCCAAAAGTGCTTTGGATACTGCCAAAAACTGAAAATGAGTCTGAACATAGTCTTCCAGATGCGTTCAGGTTAGAAATGTCAAAAAGAAAGACTTCAAGCCATCTGCTAAAATTTCAAACAAGGGTTGTCCAGCTGATACTACTGTATCCTAGCAGTGATGCAATTGAGAGTTTCCTTAAAAAATATACATATACATAAATATATATATATATATTCCTTAGTCTACTTCCAACCAGGAGATAGTAAATCCACTATCCTAGATAACATCCTGAACAGTAATGTAAGCAAAGTCTTTGGAATATTGAAAAAACAGCACTTTAAGAGGAGATAACCCTTTGGAGTCAGAGCTAGAATGAGTCCTGAGATCCAGTTTCCTACCCACCCACTGAGATAACACCTGATGCTGTTTGTGGGTTTTACATTGCAATTTCTTAAATGCAAATGCAATGGTAGTCCCTTCCAAAAAAGTTCAACCTCTCTGGAAAAGATTAGCATCCTTGGGATACAGAAACAAGTTCCCTCTATATCCAATAATCGTGCATTCTTGACTCCACAGTAACTTTTCTGTTCTCCTGCTCCTTTGAAAGGAAGGCTTGAGCCTCTCTATACCATATCAGTGTGAACCGCCCAGGGACAAAAACATTGCCTTAAGAAATGGAAGGTTTACTCATAGCTCCCCAGGTTAAAGAGATCTTAATCATCCATGTGTCCACCTGGATGGTGCGGTAGGAGCAGAAACACAGCTACCTCATGCCTGTATTCCCTCCCTCTTGAATAAGCGTGTTGAGAGCGCCTCTGCAAAATCAAGCTCCGTAATTCCCTTTTTCACATATATATGAAGAAGATAAATACGTTGTTATATTATCCAGGCGAATCACTGCCTTCATTGGAGGCCTTATTAAATACCCTACACGCACGAATAGCATTCTCTAAGTCAATGCTTCGAGAGCTGTTGCATCAAACTATATTGTGTTCAAAAAAGGTAACAGCTGTTTCTAAGATGGTTCTGGAAGTTATTTACGAGACAAGCATGTGCAGCATAAGCAGATGCTCCAGAGTCTTTCAGTTTTTTTGAAAACCTACTTGAGAAAACAATATACGCTAATCCTGAGAACCAATTTATCAGGTACCTTCAGGGATGCATAATTTTGCTCTTTACTTATAATTATTTGTATAACTTATTCTTAGACTGTAACTTCTTTAAAAGTCTCTTTTTTTTTCCTTGAGTGAGGAAGGAAAGAAAGTAATTATCATCAGATTTTAAAGATCTCTGAAAGCTAGGACAATAATAAAATACAGGTAAATAAAACATTAATTGGAAATGGAATAATATAGGAAAATATTGGTTTAACTTTTTGATGGCATTTTCTATGTGAGCCTTATTTGCACACTATCCCTGCACTTTTGTTACTCTAAATTTTCAAGAGGGAAAGAGGAATTTAGGGGTATAGAGATTTTGACAAAAGATATAAGAATGTTTAGAGTTCTAGTTCTATTTTAAACTTAAAGTTAAAAATAAGTTGTTTCGCCATTCAGTTTTTAAACATCTCCTTTCTGCCTCATGTGCTGCAGATCTCTATCATGTATAAAATTCACCTGCAGGTAAAGTTACCTGGTTTGGGGCTTTTCTGTTACACCATATTCAAGCTCCTCATCGCCTTCCTCATGACTTCTTTTTTTTTTTTCATTATACTCCCATTGCTAAGGTCTTCTTGTGTTTTCCTGGACATTGTTACACTGTGAATGGAGTGCTCTGCAAGGAAGCTCAAAAGCTAACACTGACCCTACCGAGTGCACTGGCATATATTGGTTTTATTTAGCATCGTAGTGGAGCCCTTTCCATGTGGGGCTGCCCGTGCTTCTGTTCAGAAATAGTTAATGTGGCTCTGCTCTCTCCGCTCTCTTTAGTGCGGCCGGCTTCCAGGAGCTGGCCTGCTTGCTGCAGTGTGCTTCATTATTCACTTTGACTTGTGCATTTTTCATACGTACACTCTGTTTTCTAGTGAACCGTAACAAGGGGTTCGCGCAAATCACTTTTCCTAAAGAGCTTTTGTATCTATAAATCACTTTTGCTAGTTAGCCATGGTATCTAGAGAGTAGATTTACCCGAGAAAATACAATACAAGCAAAATGCTTGTTAAGCATAGCAGAATAATATAACAAGAATGAAAATCTGAGAATTTCCAAAGCATACATTTGTGTCCCATAACAACTGTTACTGTTTTTATTTCCACTTGAGGTAAACTGTTTTTGCTTAATGTTTACTCCTATTTTAAAATTTTATTTCAAGTGTGTACCTGTTCTTGGCGATTGTTTTCAATGGGCATTTATTTTTCACAAATATATTACCTTTTCTTTTACTTTTATAGTGTTTTTTTCTATCCCTCCTCTGCTATGTTTTAAGCAAATCTGAACGTGCTCATGACCATTTTTCCTGAAGCTCTCAAAAATCCAATAAAAATTCCCTTTGGCCATACAGAGTTCAGTCTGTGTTTATGGAAGACTGGTTTCCGATGAAGATACTGTGATATATAACCTGGTAAACATTAAGAGCTTGTGGGGTTAATATCTGCTGACTCTCATCACCATTAAAATGATAGCCTTTGACAACAGTTGCCATACTATAGCACCTGAAATACCCTGGCATTTCCCTCTCCTCAGAACAAGGAGATAAAAATATTTCATTTACAAATACAGTTTTGGAAAAATGTCACCTTTTAAATTATGTTCAAGTAGGTAATCAATGCCTCAAAATTAATCTAAGGCAGAAGACACAGCTGGATCATTCACCTTGAACTCCTACCTAATATAGGCTGTAGGACCTACTTAAATCATCTCTGGAGAAAAATATCACTTAATTCCACAATGTCTTTTCTTTATAAGGAGCAATGACTGCAGAAAGGAGACAAAAGCCATGATAGGTCTTGAGTTTTTCCCCTTTTTTAAAAATTGAGCACACATCTATCTCCTTGCATTCCCAGAGAACTTTCTTTTTCCACATGAAAACGATAGGATTAACGCCAACTTCAGTTACTGCCTTTTGCTTTTCATAAATTAAAGAAGTGTTTTGCGTAAAAGATGCTATGTTGCTTCTGAGCATTCCTTCTGCCTTTCTGATCTCTCCAAAATATGTTATGTGTGTAGCTGAGTTTCACGTATATTCTTGTGTGGCTGTATGGGGTCTCACCTCTGAGGCCCTGCTGTGTCCTTTGTCCATCCAAACTGTCTGCCTTTGCCCTTTACCAGATGAGTTAGTGTTTGATAACATTTCTTCCATTCACCAACGTCCCTTCCTTCTCAGTACTTATACTCGCCTCCATTTCTTCCATCAACTACTGTCTTTCCTGCTGCCTTACCACCCTCTTGCTTTTTCCTACAGCTTTCATCCTGTCCTCCTCATTCCTCACCGTTAATCTATTAACATTTTTACTTTCTTTCTCAACCTGTCTAAATTCAGTTTCAAAACACCAGCTTTTTCTATCCCCCCCCCCAGGTGGAATGAAGAACACACTATCAAAGGCCACAACATGGGACCGAGACTTTGTGTTTGCCCGATGATCGACCAAGGAGCCCCGCGACAGGTTGCAGACTCGCTGCTTCCCAAGCAGACTCCCATCTGGAGGTGGATCCCAAGCAAGGATGCTTCATTTCACACCTGGGCTCTGTTCTGTTCCCTCATGTACGACGTCACATTTGGCTGTTTTAAAACAAGTATCAGGTTTTCACCTGGCACAGTCTGACACTCCTTTTGCTCTGACCTATGCAGATACCGGGATGACTCAGGCCATCCCATTTCTGCTTTTTAAGTACTGCCACAACATTAGCTCTCTTTCAATGCTCTGAAACTTCAGCATTCAAAGACCTTTTGAACACTCAGAGTGACTGATCTGGAGGCTGCTCCACCAGCTCCTTTAGAAATCGGATAGGAAAATCAAGGCCCTAAATCATCCTCATAATTAAAGCTGGTTTTGTGCATCATTCACACATAATTGCATTAGACTAAGTCCTCACTACATTTTGATTTATTTGATTTCCTTCCACCTGTTTAAACTAGCACTGAGGTTTCAGGAAGACTGTGGTTTTCCTCAGCCCTTTTCTATACCTATTTCTCTACTGCTGTGAAAGGTGAGTAATGACATCATTTGTAAGTGGAAAATTAGGGTAGACACCATTTTTTAATGGTTTTCGTTACTCTGGCTCAAAATATATAGCTCTTAGCAGTTACAATTCCTTTTTTCTGTATATGTACACACACAAACTTATGAGTCTCTCATTTCTCCTGTGCCTACCTTATAATGAATACACGCATGTTATCTTCCTTTTCTAAGCTTTCTTTCTAGATAGGCATTTCCCCCATTTAAACTATAACAATAGGTCTCTGGATTTCCAGTGAGAAGGCTCAACACGAAATCTGAAAGCATATTCATCATAATGTTCCATAGGTACAGCATTTCTCTTCTTTTAAAAATCAAAATATGCTGATTTCAATATTCTATTCTTTAATCACATTATTTTAGAGATATATTTATTGACAAGAACATACAGAAGTACCTCACTGTTCAGTGCAGCTCTATTTCTGTTTTGGAAAAAACCCAAAAATATCTCTTTGTGATTTAAATTTATTTTATAGACACATTTACCAATATTTTGCAAACACTATCTTGATTATTCATATTACATTTCTCACTCTAAAATAAATACTGGATTGACAAGCAATTAGTACAGTTACTTCAGTTTTTTTGAAAAATTCAAGGGACATTTAAAGGTAATAAAAATACACTGTTCTTTCCATTTTTTTCAAAATTTCCATAAAATTTGCACTATTAGTAAGACCGTTGATTTCAATGCAATAGACATTTTTTATTGTCTACTCTTGAAAGTATACTTCAATAAGTAGATTACTGGACTACAACCTAGGATATGTGTGTTTTTTTACCACTTCTACAGCTGGCCTGCTTTTCTATGCCTCAAGTTTCCCCATTTGTGAAATATGATAAAAAACCTGGGTACATTATCATCTATCATCATCATCAGAATTAATAAAAATATTTCCTGTGTAAAGTATTATTTAACGTTCGTTAAGATGTTGGTGTCAAGCTCTAAATTTAGTTTAGCTGTTTTTTCCTATATAGTTTCATTCCAGTTAATGGCAATCTACATATTAAACTTTTACAGTCAGCGTACGCTAACACGACCTCACTTCTGCTTTGCAGGTGAAGTATCGAAAATGTGTGTTGTGCTCTAAGTGCAACCAGTTAAACTCTGTAAAATTAAAAACCTCTCCAAAAAATAAATTATTCATAGAATTCAGTCAGAATTCATATATCACATTAAGCTGCATAAGGTGACTTTCAAGCCACACTCGGGACCCACCAGCTAGGTCAATTTCTGAGGGTAAAGCACTATCCTGCGACATAAAACATGCATGAAACGCACACAATTGCTTTTCAGCCACTTATATCTTCAGCATACCTGAAGTCATCTTATTCGCTTTACTTTTAGTTACAGCTTATAGGGACAAAATCTGAGAAGAAACGGTCTAGATCATATCATTCCAAAGAACTTTTAGCGCTACAAAGTGGGCAGCTGCCCCTGCAAAACTATTTTGCAGAAAAGTATAGGAGATCAAATCTTTCCCCTCTTTTGAAGAGGAATAGCTTTGCTTTCCTCTGCAGGAGTCAAAGGAGGAGGATGGATGGTAGCTATGAGAGAAAGACAAGTGCAATTGGCTGCTTCGAATATAACTGCATAAGAGCAGAAAGTGACTGCAATGCTGCATCCAAACAGCAAATTAGAAATTTGTGTTGTGATATTGTGTTACGATGTTACAATGCATAGCAAGGGCATTTGTGGAATTCAGTCCTGGATAAACCAGAGGACTATTTCTTCTCTCTTTTCCATTCCTTTCTCTCCCTCTCTGCAATGCCATTTCCTACTGAAGCGGCATACTGGTTCTTCAAGGTCGAGTGGCCCTAATGTATGCATTATAATTGATTCTAAATTAATAACAAAAATGAAAGGCAATTTTCTGCAATGCAAAGCATTGCTTTTTCTGAAGAGACAAATCCAGCACATCAAAGATGTCTTTTAAAAGTTCTGCCTAGAAAATGACCGCCTTTGTGGCAAAATGATTACTGTCATCTCCAGAATGATTCATATTCTACTAGCAAATTGAGGTTCCTCTTTCTCATGTATTTAAATATACATATTATTTTAAATTTACATATTATTCACCAATGCCAACTGCAAGACTAAGTGAAAACTAAGCTGAAATACAGCTTCTCAGAACAATACTCCTTAGCATATCATTTTTTTTTTTCTGTGGTGCTTTTTGAGTCTTTCTCCAAAGAGGTTCCTACATACTTTTTTGGAAAAGTCAGCATCTCAGACACTTTACTTATTTCTTTTTTGTGTGTGCATACCCTCCTATTAGTGCTTCAGAAGCCTTTATTGAGAACCAGTATATTCATTTGGAAGTCCACAGCCTCCATTCACACTTGGAGCTGTGTTCAGTATTGGCTAGTGCTGATTGATTTAAGGTAGCAGAGGGTGGGCAACTTCAGGTTTGCTTGGGTGCCACAGTCGAATTGTTTTCTGCTAATGGGCTTTTTACACCAGCTTAGAAAAGCAGAACTGTGTGGAGCAAAATACTCGTTTGTTTGCACTTTCTGAAAATTGGGACGTTATCAGAGCACTCAGAGACCCACTATGTCTGTGCTAAACTCCCAGATCAATAAAGGATTTCTTCCTGCAAAATTATTTCTGTGAGTGAATCCATAACCCTGGTAACAAAAGTGCTAGGCAGGAGGGGGAAAGTCTGCCTTTCTGTGTCAGCCTAGAGGACTAAGGCTACAGCTCTAAAAGGCTGCCCTATTTCGCTATGCAAGGTTTTTTCCATTAGACTAATATTGCTACTGCATGTTGCCTTGCAGAAACGGAAATATTCTAAGTTTCAATCTGCAAAAGTCTCAGCTGGCTACTGTTTGATTTGCAGAGGGAGTTTAACTCTGCTTATATTGCACCTCTCTCCTATGATGGGATAAAACACACCGGCAGTATTTTCTGTTCTCCATCCAGTACCAAGGCAGCCCTCACAATTAGCCTAGGTTGGACATCCACCTTCCAGACACCAAGCACTAGTGAGATAAAACCAACCTTGGACTCCATCAGCTAAAAGTAATACAATAAAATAAGCTAAAAGACCACATCCTAAAGAGCTACATCAAAAGAAAAGGCAATTTTCATGTAAACCTGTAAATAAAAAAAGCAGAAGAATTACCCACCGCAAACTATCTGGTGAGAACGAGCAAGTTGTGAAGTAAGAGAAAGGCAATATATGAGTGGTAGTGCCAGAAAAATAAAATGTCGATATAGCAATAATTTAAAAGAAACAGCAGCAGAAAGCTGCCTCTAGGCACCTATGACTTGCATGAAATAACTTTTCACATAATAACTCAAGGTCTCAGTGATCTTGGCCAAGTTAAAGGGATAAGTTTCAAGTAAGATGAACATGAATAATTTTTTTTCACTGTACTCACATAGCTTTTGAGCTCTTAAATAAATGCTGCTTAATTTTGCTTCATGTTTAATATGGAATATATGTCATGACCACCATTTGGGGATTTTTTTTTTCTGCAGCTGATTTTTAATTCTTCCCTATCATTTTCACAATACTTTCTAGTATTTTGTTAATGCCTTATGGCTAGTATCTGTACTTTCTATGTCCATGCTCTCTTTGAACAAATTCCCTGTGAGTTTTCAATGCAGAGAGATTAATTAGCTCTATGCTTGCAGTTCCATATATTGGAAAATGAAATCTCTTGTACCCTTTTTGGAACAAAATGGCTCAGCGTATTGAGTGACTATTTTATTAAATTAAAAAAAAATACCAAACAGAATCCCCATTTTTCTTCTCCTGTTTGATCAGTCCTCAAAGCTTCAAATTATTTTGAAAATATTACAATATTCCAGTGAGCAGACTTTCAAAAATGGAATACTTGCAATGGTTTAAAATTTCTCACATACCAGAAAAACTCTGAAAACCCTCCCCAACCTAATTCAAACTATAAATATCTCTCCAATACTTCAGCTGGACTTGCTGATTCATTGAATCAAATAGTGAGCCCCTCATAAAAAGAAATACCCAGAAACCACTATACAGATTACTAAAAACAGTGAACACTATGACCATAAAAAAAAAAATATACAAAATTCAAAAACCTAGCTCATAATAAAAATATTCTTTGCCTTGGAAAGCTCCAGCCCTCAAGTGTAAATCCAATACATATAATTTTTTTCTATCTGAAATATAAAGCCAGCGCACACACATGGGAGGGTCATTCCTTCTTGCAGGTACCAACTAAAATAATGCCCTCAGCGTTTCAATGATGTGCTGCTGCATCGCCGTCATAAAACCCAGCAACAACCGTAGTCTAATGTAACCTAGCTAGCCTCTGTACAGTGTTGTTCAGACATTTAGATTTAATAGCAAGATTTTAAAATAACAGTGTGAAAATACAAATTTCTTTGATAGCCACCCAGAGGGAGCTAAATACATGGTATTATTTCAGGTTCTTTTCCTGATCACAGAGTAACTATAAACTGTGCAGTTAAAATGATTTCCCTAGTCACTTACAGCCTTTTCCCCTCCTTCATTTTCCTTTCCTGGGATTTGCAGCTTTTTTGTTTTGATTATTGGACGGAGAAGTCCTCCCACTCCCCAGCTGGGAAAGGAGGCGTCCCCTGCACAGCTGTAGCAATGATGAAGCATAGGGCAAGTCTTCCTCGCAAACAGAGACACAATGCAAAGCCGCGTGCTTTCCCAATAGCTGTCATGGATAGCTCAAGCTCTTCTAGCAGCACATAGTCTGAGGCATTGCAGATTATTTTTATCTGCAGTGGATCACATTAAACAGATTAGTCCTCCCTGTTCTGTCACTGTCTTGGGGTAAACTGTGGAAAACCCAGATATTTTGCTTCACCACAACCCTAACCTGCATCTAAGTAAGTATTTGTTAACAGCAATAAGAATAAATAAAAATACTTTTCCATATATTTAAGAGGGATTCAATATTGAAGTGGCTTCATTTCTCCTGCCAGCAATCTTCAGCAAGACAGTAATGTGGGTTTACTTAGCTTCCAATCCCAAACACTGAATATGAATGACAGCTTACAGCACCAGCAGCAACTTCTGTCCTTCAAAAGGTCCAGTCCTCCCTTTCCCAGCTGGTCTGCCTTTCCACCAGGGCTGCAAACTGGCAGGTTTTCTACAGCTACCATGAGCAGGTAGCCCGGCGGCCCCTAAGATATGCCCACCTCAACCACCAGGAATAGTTTCAGTATAATAGCTGTGTAACAGAATAAGAACAAAGAACAAACTTTTCAAGTGCTAAGTTATATTCTGGGTGCCAAGTTAGGGCTGCTTTTAGGTGACAGAAAGTCGACTGCTTTGGGTGAGTAGTGTTACCAAGAGGAAAAAAAAAAAAAGGGAAAGAAAAAATCAGGTTGTTCCAAGGTATCTTAATTTAGGTCACTGAACTGAAGCAACCAACTTCTGCAGTTGCCTGGGAAAACGTTGACCTGGTATTTCAGTGTCACATTCACAGGAACACACACCAGGCTTCTCCAGCTCCTTTCATCAGTTGTCCTCTGCACAGCCTAAGGTCAAAGCAAGGTCTATAGTGAAGCACAGGAGATGAAAAGGGAACACAGACCTTTCTTAAGCAATTGCACGCAGAGGCCAGGTAGTCTTCGCTTCCTAGCGCCTACATCTTGGACAGTACAACAGCCACTGACACAACCACCCACCAGCAGTATAATTGTTTGTAACTTTGAACACAGATCTGTGACGGGAACTAGAAAGCATAAGCAAAATTCCTACATGGTCTTTGCATGCACTACATCTGTATTTTCAAGGGTCTTTCTTAATTTCTCTTTTTGTTGTACAGAGCATTGTCTTACACATACATACACACACTGAAATATAGTGCAAAGACCATACACAAATACCCAAGAGGTCAATTTTTCAAACTGCACAACCATAAACAAGTTTGGACTCACATTTTTTGTGTGCTGATGACTCAGCTCCATGTATAGATACTCCTGCCTCTCCTTGTAGGCAGGCTACGCTGGCCCTATCCAGGAAAAAAATTCCCAAAGGAAAGCTTTCTTGTATTAAACACCTATAGGTCACTATTCTACCATAAACCTGTTATGAATTAATCAATAGGAAGGATTCTGCCTTTGAATTATAGTTATTTCAGTCTTAGTGCTCCAAGAAAAACTACCACTTATTTTCAGTAAAGAAGCAGGCAGGGCCTAGCAATGAAAAAAAACTGTAATAAGGACACCTAGTCAGAAAGCTCTCGACAGTGAAGAAAACATCTATAGTTCAGCAGGAATAAACAGTCAGGGAGCAGCATGGCATTTGGAAAAGCTCTGCAGCTATCTGAGGGATACTAATTTTAGAAGATTTGCTGCTGGAAGATGGGAGACCACTCAACTAGGGCTGCTGATGGTCAGATATTGATTGATTCACGCACTCTGCCTTCTCGAAAGGCATTCTTCTACAGCATGGGCTTTTACACTTTGAAAATACCTATTTCTAGTGGCCACTCCCTTCCAATCAGTTATTTTTGAACCATGTATTTTGACCATCCTGTCACTGCCTTCTCCTATAATCTCACTCCTGAGAGGTCAAAGCATGCTGCTGCATGAACGAGGTGCAAACACAACTCTCATCTACAGCCTTAAGAAGAAAAAAAAAAAAAAAAAAAAAAGCAGACAGCACCAGCACTTATAACTAAAAGAACTTTAAACCTTATTTCCCAGACATGCAAGCAAACAGTGATCTCTGCCAAAACCAGACAGACAGATACAAAAATAAGTCATTGACTCAAATTCCTTGTGCCATTGAACACAGTCCAATTCCCATTGCTCCTCAATGTCCAGTGGAATGTACCTCTTCTTACTTTTGCAAACTTCTGCATTTTTGCAAAGGAAATTAGTCATGAAAACAGCATAATTAATAGTATAATAGTAATTATCTGTTAGGGTTACCATGAAAATAAAAGTCTAGGCCTTAGGCAAATCCCTTACTATACCACAAATATATGAGGATTGCTTTTCAGCTTTTTCCTCAGGATTTTTTAATTTTACCTTTTGAAATTACTTACGATTACAACCTCAGCCTTTTCAGTAAGATTTAATAGACACTTGAATTCGGGGAAATGTGGAAATCCAACCATATAGGGTACAGCGAGGCAATATTGCAAGTATCCTCCCCGTAATCTTGAACTAGAAAAATGAAATCTCATGGCACTTGGTTTTCATGAATTATCATAGCAAAGGAAAGAAGAGAGTAGGTTGACAGTCTTTTGACAGAAGAGATCATGTAGTGATTACAGAGTAAAATTTATCAGAGCTATCATAGCAAGATCACAGTTTACCGATTGGTCATGATTGAGAATTTACTCTTTTGGAATCTCTCTGACGTGATTTCCTAAGAACAGGAGGAAATGATTACGCTTGTTCGAGCACGCCTGCCTGTCTCCCCCTCAACTGGAGTAAGCCCAGTAGCTAACCTCAACCAAATCTGAAACAAGAAGGAGGTATCAAAAATGTTAAGTTCCTAACAACTTCATGAAATTATGTGGTTCATTAAAAAGAGGGACATTCTGCAATATAACCTGAATTGCTACTGTAGGCCAGAGAATCCGCAGGAGTATAAATGAAAAAGAGAGACACTTCACACATGTCTCAGCCCTGGCAAAATTCTCAGCCAGAGCTTGATGTGTTTAGATACTAAGGTCAGTCAATCGCATGATGCAAATCCACTGGAAACTAGGCTTCTTTGGTTCTAGTGTTGATAGAATTTAACTTTTCTAAACAGTCTATTCCACCAAAAGTAATACATTTTTACTTTCATACAGCTACAGAATGAAAATATGTGCTGAAACATCAAAAGATTCTGTGAAAACAGCTTTACAAATCATAACTGCTCTCTTTTTTCCCTAACATCTATAAAATAGGCAAGGTTAGATGAGCAAAAAGTACTGAGATCTGAACTCAGACGTTGAACTCAGCATGAATCCAACATGAATCATTAAGTGACACACTGTCTTTCTTTACTCTTCTTCAAGGTAACCATTAATATCAGCTGATGTTCCATCAACTTCTACTAAAACCACCTCTTCAGCAAGTGTCCCCAAGCACAGCATTGTACCAAGTAGTCAATTAATTAAAACTTTCCTCTAGCTTAGAGAATTTAGGCCAGGCTTTGTCAGAGCCTATTCAGTTATCTTTTACACTGACCACTGATTTACAAGCGTAGATCATTCTCTTGGTAGCGCTGGATGCATTTTTCAAGTCCTGCAGTAATGGAAGAGATTGCTGCACTAATACGAGTCACTTTATGTAGAGCTTCCTTTTTACAGTGTCTTTATTATTCAAGCTAGAGCAAGGTAATGGCTTTTTTTAAGGAATTTTGTCTAGGTGTGCTTTTGGGCATTATAGTTTATTACAAACTGCCAAGTCTTATTCTACTCCTGGATCTTCATTTTATGACTTTAAGTTGGCAGAGAAACTCACACATTCTCTGATGTGGCTGAAGAAACTAAACCTATAATTTCTCTTAACTGTGTAATTGTGTTACGTTGGTAGGCACTCGCTTAACAGTGAACCTCAGGCTCAGGGATCTGTGATGGTATCTGATGAGCGGTTGGTACAGCTGACGAGGAGCAAAAGTGTACAAAGCTGCCACTGCCAAATGGGACTGACAAATGCATAGTTACAACCTCTTTAACTCATGAGGAGAAAACTCCAAGCTGACCACACTTTTAAGGTAGATCTGCCCCAAACTCACCCTCAGGAGCTCCTATCCAAGCCTTCTAAGCTCAAAACCCCAAGCCTTGGTAGACTATAAAGAAGGACACTTAAAGTTTTAAATGGAACCAGCTGAACGCGATTCTGTCAAATGGAGCAGAAATAAAAAAAAGCTTTCTACACAAGCCCACTACATCCTCGCAGTCGCTTCTGGCATACAAGACCCAGCTCTGCATGGGACGCATGCTGCCTGCGCGTGCCTGAGTGTACTACATTACCCCAAAGGAAGAAGCCATCTCCTAATCCTGGGGTAAGGGTCATGCCTAACCCAGTAACTCTCCTCAGGAAAACGTTCCTCCAACTCGCACCCCATACGAATGAAGGTGACCTCCCACAATTAAAGTAAAGGAGTCACTGCCAAGTTTATGGAGATGCTCTGACATAAACAATGCCTTCCCTTTTGTTCTGCCACAAATAAAGGGTGCGAAAGCCCTAATAACACCTTAAACCATTCTTTTGTTTTTGATTGCAAAATTATTTTAATTATTCAAAATCTGGATAAATTTCCTGGAGAAAATCTTTGATTATTTTTGGAATGCAGAATCCTGTAACTCGAATAACTGGATTAAAATGAGAAGTTTATTATCAGGTATTTGGTATAGACAAACTAGATTTTTATCTCTCCAAAGCAGCAACCATAATACATTTTGCAGCTTTGCCATTAAATACAGAGAGATGATTTTTTCCATCTAATTTCTAAAGGAGGTTTCATGGAAGAAAATGGGTAATCAACATGGAGAATGTCTTTCTTCTGAAAAATGCTTTCAGTCATTCAGTCATTAAATGACAGCCATTTAAAGGCAATCACTTGTGTTTTATATCTCTCACAAAAACCAGCAGACACAGTACCCCGTCTTTGAGACAAAACTGATACATGTGACAGAACATTTCAAGCAGTGAAAATCAAAAGCCACAGATTCAGCAGCATCCAGAAAACAACAGAGATATCCTCCGTTAAAATCTGTAGCTTTGTTTGCTGTTGCTTATCAATTTCTTTAATTTCTTTGTTACATTTTGGATAACCAATTATCTGTTATGGATCAGACAGGTAGAGCAGATACAAATTGCACTGGTTCTGCAGTACATACACTGATAACTTACACATCTATTAAAAATAAAGTGGTTTTCACAATATCACCCAGGAGGCATGTGTTCTGTTCAGTGACCTTTGGAAACTCTAGTCCAATGAATAGCTAGTGATGCGCAAATAACTTGAGAGGCAGTTGATAAAAAGTGCCTATAACCTTATACATTTTCTGTTATGAGACTGTGCAGGGAATGGCTACGGTAAAAAGATATATTGGTCTTTTAGAATTTGCCTGAGTGATCAAATCAATGAGAATATAAGCTTGTATCCCTTTAAGTTGAACGGTTATGAAATTCATTATGCTGGGCAATTAAAAACATAGCATGCAGAAGAAGTGCAATGAATTGTATAATCTAAGTATCTAACTTAATGGTAGTTTGCTACCTTACAGGCATCTGCTCATACGGCGCCAGTCACATCTTGATAAATCAGACCTTGCATTCAAACATTTTATGTAGAAAGAAGCCTAACTGTGTTTTCTTCAAGATGATAAAACTTCACATTACCAGAATATTGGTAGAATATTGAAGGAATTCACGAACAATCTTGAATCTATTAGCAATCCTTGTAAACACTACAGTATATGACAAAGCTTAGACTTTCTTGCTCGCACAGTATGCTGCCCATCTGGTCTTGGCCTTGTGATAAAGAAAGTCTGCAGTCTAAAGAAAGCAGTTATGTAACCAAAAAGCAAGGAAAAAACCAAAGCTAAGAAGATACAATGCAATGCAACTTTTAAATATCTTTCTGTTTTGTGCTACATTTAAACGACACTGCTAACAAAGGCTTCACTGCCAGCCCTGCATACAGCTGATGCAGTTCAGACTTGTATAAAAATATCATCCTTTACACATAGATATGGTCTTCAGCTTTTACAGAGTCACTAGAACACAAAAAAAATCTTTTGCAACTCTTATTTTATAAATGATGACTGCATGTCCTTTATTAACATGCACCCATGCTAGGAAATCGAGGAGGTTAAGCGTGAAAAGCTTCCGCACTTCCAATTCACAACCAAAAGAGAGTTACCAAGTCACATGGGCTTTTCCTGATGATCAAATGCCTAGTCGAGCACTGATGTAGTTACGGGAAGGAAGGTGTTCTGGACACTGTTCTGCAAGTGCCTATGCCCGAAACATCTTAAAAATACAAAAGGCTTATCCTATTGCATCACTCACATTTTGATGTCACAGGATGAATGGTGCAAGTCCTCGTTTAGAATGTAAACGATTTTATTTTTAACCATTTTTAATTTCATAAATATTTGCATTAAAGAAAATATTTTTCCCACAAGAAAATAAGAAATTACACTTACCCTCTCCAATGTAATTTCTTCAAATTCATATTCAATTTCTGTTCCATTGACCTAAACAGAATAAAATCAGAGAATCCATTAAATGCACATGGAAGGTAATTTGGTAGGGATATTTTACAGATATTCCTGTGTGATCAGTTTACTGAAGCACATTTTTTCAACACATATGCCAGTCTATCTAAATTATAGAGTACTTGGCTTCCCTTTGTCTTTAATGGCATGTAATGAATCTACAAACTTGAGGAACAGTAGAGGTTCAGTATGTAAAACACTGAGCTAACAGATAACTAAGTCATTTAAATAATTGGAGTTATAGCTGATGCAGCGCGTCTGCGGACTTTGCGCAAATATTTAAAGGGTGTCCAAGGTAATATTCCACATCAGAAACAGAAGAACTGTTTTTGAAAATTATTCTCACAAACAGAAGAAAGATTAATTATTCATCTTCTTGCAAGCTCCAATTTACTCCACAGCATAATACGAGACGAGTACTTACGTAAAAATCACTCACTGATACAGATACTGAAATATATCTTGTTTACTATGTTAACCTAGGGCAAAAACATGACAGAGGACCTTTGCTATAGACAGCTGAATGGCAAAAAGGCACAAAATGTTAATGCAATTCTTACACTGAGTTTCAGTGTCAAAATAAATTAAACTACAAAATGTAGAGCATCAAAATGGATTGCACCGGACAAGAAATCTATCAACCAAAGACATGACACTGATTTAAGCAGTATGCTGAAACCTTGTTCCCAGTCTGGCATGGATTTTTCTGTCCCTCTAGGCAACACACTTAATAACCCTTTCTTAGTTTCCTCATTTCTTAAATGGGTAGAGCATTGCATCCGAGAAAGCTACAAAATCTAACTGCGTAAGTAAACTGTATAACAATGAAAGTACCTCAATTATTAAAAACTCTCAGAAGAATTGCTAAAAGTGCCCCTTAGCTACAGCTAGTCAGCAGTTTTTGGATTTTGCCAGAAAACATTAACATCAAAGATACTTCCAATAAATCATTGTGTTATTGATGAAAGAATGTTTCCTTGAAAACAGTTTTGCTTTAATATTTTATTTAATTTATATTTATAGAAAATGAGCTAACCTGAAATGAAACATTATGATTGACCTAATCTTGGAGGAACAATTTTGTATTTTTCCTTCAGATAATTAGTTTGCCACCAACCCCCACTGAAAATATGGAGGGTTTTTATTTTTGTCCTGACATCAAGTGGGGGAAAAATGGTCAGAATCGTTTCAGGACAGGAACATTCCAACCCTGCTCCTCTGCCACTGCTAAATTCCTATATTAGCTTTTGAGCTGCAATCAGAAAGTACTGTATGCAAATCATTCTTTACCTAGTCAGGCACCTTTCAAATGTAATTAGGTACTTCTGTGGTGAATATTATTACAAGGTACATGTATCTACCAAATAAAAGCATCCTATAAAAGCTACCAAGTATTTAATTTGTATGTAATTCAAGATCTGATAAACCATTGAATCAGTAATAGAAATACAATCCCTAGAATCTCTGTTCAAAAGGAAAGGGGGAAGTGGAGAAAAATCCAAACAAATAACCCATACTTAACATCGAAACAAAACACAGCATCGATTCATAAAATATTTAATACATACATAATATTTATACTTCTTACATGACTGCTATTTGGAAATCACATTCCACTATGCTGAAGCCAAATATGAACATAAGTATTTCTATAGGATATTTTCCTGTTCTATGTTATTATTTTAATACTTTCTGTATAGACTCTTTCATTAATATAGGCAACTTACTAAGTATGAACAGCTTTATAGCTATTCTATTTTTGTCCTTTCTTGTCTAATGATAATGAAATCAAAGCTATTTATATGTCTCCGTTTTCATGAATTTCTCTTTTATCTTAGGTTGGTGGAAAGCTCAGATCTATGTCTTCAATCCCTCAGTCTCGCTCTATAAGGCTGTCTTTGCTTCACTGCTTATAATCACTTGTCCTTTGCATTAAAAACTCGTTAGTGCAGCAAAATGGGAGAAAGAGGGACATGAGAAGTGAGCAACCTCTATATAAAGATGAAAGGAGAAAAAAAACAGGCCTAATGCTCAACTTCTATTTGCACACAAACACTGTCTTGATTACAATAATCTGAGGGGGCTCCTTTTATCATCCCCAGCCATGATTCCACAAAGGTCTTCAGCTCTCCATTAATCACAGCAGAGATCCATTTTCAGGTGCCATAGCAGCATGGATGATATGGATTAAAAGGCTAACTTTGATCCAATTCCTTTTGTTATTTAAGGATATATATCATTTATGTATGGCATTCAGTTCCCCACCCTATCTTTCTTGCTGGTTGCTCAGACCCCAACGTAGTTACTCCTTAGAGGACAAAAGAAGATCTTGCATCTACCTGGGGCAGGTGTAATGTGGTATGTACTACCATTTGTCTGTAGTACAGTTATTTCATATTTAGGCTCTCTGGCTGCACCTGCACTGCTAAATTATAGTCAATATTCAGCCAAATCTTATTGCTTAAAGCTATCTCTGTTCAGAGCCTGCTGGAAAGAAACAGCCAAGGACGGAGCCAGCAGTTAAGCATGAGGAGAATGAGGGGTCCAGTGCTGATACTGGCTTGTTGGTCCTCTTATTTAGCAGAATAAGGACATATCCTCTGTTTTTGTCCATTATAACTATGGCGGTTCTCTGGCTTGACAAGGCTCGTAAGCAGGCTGTTTGGAAGAGCGACTTCAATTTCTTGCAGTGGGAACCTGCTACTCTGTCCTTCTTTGCAAGAGTTTTCAAACTTCTGCTTTTAGATCAGGCTGCAGCAAAAACACACAGCAAAATTTACAATGTCCTGTATGATTTTAGATAGCTATGAAAAAAACCCAAACTGCTCCGTGGGATTTCCACTTCTCTGCAGCCAAAGAAATCATAAGCATTCCCCAGTTGGTTTGGAAATACTCTCTCGCAACTTGCAGCTCTGCAAGGTTGACAAAACTGGTAGCTTTAACCTCAGCTAAATTTTGACATCTATAATGCTGACATGTGAAGTATCATCTAACTCCTTTATACTCACTTCTAGGCACTTCTAGGTCCTAATTCATTTCATCCTCCAGTAGAAATCTCAGACAGGTTGGATGAATTGTGACTCTGAGGTTTCCTTTCCCTGAGTACTGAGTCTAAAGAAGATGTGTTAGCTGAGCACTTGCCTTGAATCTGATTTCTCTGCACTACTCATAACTCTAGACTGATAACAAAGTCCTGCTTAAGGGATGCCATATCTCTTTCACCATTGCACACTAGAAAAAGGCAAGATCTCTGGATCAGCAGCTTTTCCCACTGCTTTTTTGGAGCTTGTCTGCATTTGTTCCTGGCAGTACACGGACAGCATGATGTCCAGCACCGAATCCCACAAGACTGACTGGCTTGGATGTCCAGTCTCTCCACTTATCCAAAAGCCCAGAGCCAAGATACACCGCTGCTGACTTTTACCTCTCTGACACTGATCAGGACACCGATGTCACTTCCTTGGGAAAAGAGCGCTCAGCAGCACCTCTGACAGTAGCAGGCCTTGGGGAAGGTGGCACCTTTCTCAGTGGACTGTGGTAGAAGCGGGTAGGAAGAGCACAAGTTCAGGTGCACAGGAGAACGTAACCAACCAAGGCCCTTCTTTGAGACACAGAGCCTGGAGGGAAGACACTTCTCATTCAGCAACTAGCTTTATTTTGAGAAGGTCACAAAAATACGGCTGTCCAGGGAAAAATACACAAGTGAAGAACAGGTCCTCACAGAACCTTTAGAGAATCTCCACGGGCCTTGAAGCCCCAAGGCTGCTCAGCAACAGCATTGCCAACGTACGCTTCTGATGAAGGAAGATTTCTCAGTCTCCTAACCGTACACATGTTTACGATCCAGAGTGTGATCCAGAGTGTACAGGAGCTTACAGCTCCCGGACAGTAAGTTATTGTAACTCAGTTAAGTCCCAATATTTAAAGCAACTGCTTGCAAAGGCAAAGTAACTGTTATCTTACATTTACAGCCACATCTGTTACACTGGAGGACTCTCCCCAACTTTTGAATAGAAAGCTTCTTTAAGGAAGACTTGAATGCTGGTATCTAGATGGCTGCTGTGTATTACAAGACATATAACCTAGAGAAGCTGTAAACACTACTAAATATCATATCAGACAACTTGTCTTCCTAAGAAGAAAGCACTACTCATCTGAAGAGGACAGAGATGAATTGCTTGCTTTGAGATGAATGAGAAATAAGGAACAGGTAAAAAGAGGTTCTTTACATGCAGTTTTGTCAAAAGCCTGAAATAAAGCCCAGCACACCAAAATACGGATCTGAAAACCTCAGATTTGTTTCTTCCTTTCCATGAAGAATTTTACTATGACTGTCCAGGAGTTTTCTTTCATTTTGTGCAGTCTAAGGATGACATAAGCCACTGAAGTAGTCCCTTAATGAAATCCAGCTCTACAGACTTTCATAAATACGCTTTTTTCTCACAATGATAATTTAATACACTTTTTATCCTCCTGCAATGAAAAAGTACCAAGGACTGATTTGATGAGACCCCTTTACTCAAACAAGCAAGCATTGCCTAATTCCTTCTTGCTCTCCATTTACACATTTACCACTGCATCCATCCATACAATAAGATAAAGATGTCATCACATGAATTTTAAGGATAAAAACTGTATAACAATAGCGGCAATAACATCACCAAAACATTCTTAGAATTTATACAACTGCAGTATTCTGAGACCACTGCACCTATTCTTTCTAATAAAATGGTGTCATCAGAGCTGTTTGTTATGCTTAGCCTTATTTTCAAGAAGAGAGTGTTTTGCCTAAAAATTACATCTGTAGGCTTCTATTACAAACAAATTTCCATTTTAATTAAATTTAATTGGTTATTGTTTTTCAGCTGTCTTCAAGAAAGAAGATAGCTCCTTCTACTTTTATTATCATTCATTTACAGTGATTTTTATTCAACAAGTAATTTTGATTCTTTTGGCTCCATGGTTTCATCAGTTGCTTAACCACCCAAACCTCAGCAGAATACAGGATTGACAAACTCTTGTTGTACAAGTGACCCTAGGACATATTTGTCTTCTAAAGATTTCTAACTTGCTGCATTATTAGGCAGTCCATTTTACATTTCAGAAACATCAAGGCCATTTGTTTAGTTAAACAGGAATAAGAATTAAGGAGTCCTTCATGATTTCTGTTGTATCAGCAAGACCAAAGACCTTTCTTTTATTTCGCCCTTTACCATATCCAGATGTAGGTTATTTCTTCTTTAATCATTGAAGCTTCATTACCCTTGTCAAGAAATGCACTCATATCCTTTCAATATTTTTCCAAGAAAATTTAAATTTTCCTTTCTCTCTGCCTCTAAACATACAGAAAATAGCCTCCTGTGTTCTCCAATTTCAAACATCATGATTTTGTGTTTTCACAGTGTGTTGAAGAGGCTGCTGGAAAGTTTTTCATATTGCTCTTTGTTGTCTGAAAGAATGAATGCATTTTTATGTGCTTTCTATCAAGATAACCTGCATCTATTCTTAATCTCAGTGCATAATTTACTCTGCTTCCTTCTTTTCCCCTGCACATCCTCTAAGAAACAAGGAAAATGTGTTAAGCTCTTTGGATGAAAATTTACCATTAACTAAAGGTTTCTTGTCATAATACAACTGTTACTGTTTTGGTGTGAAGAAAGAAGAAGAGTGAATGGCCATATGGTTTTTAAGGAAATTTATGCTTTATCAGTAATAGGTCTTGCTGTATAAGTGTAGCTGATACGTGAATGCTTCCACAGAAGCCTATAGAGCAGTCAGCCACCATTGTACGCCATTTAGAGAAGATATCATGAATATCAAGGTACCATAAGATATCAAGATATCAAGATATGCAACAGGAGCAAAATACAAAATGAGTAAAGCTCCCAGAAGCCAAATCCAGCTATTAGTGAACACCTGTAAAGATCTCCATCAAGTTCATGATCAGCTTGTACTCTTCTCAAAGGCAACTTTTGTGCTGATTTTCTTCCTCTTAGGTGTCTCGTATATTCTTTTTCAGGTCTTAATTTTATTCTACCTCCTACTTCACTGTTACTCTACTTTACTCATCCTTTCCTGCTCTCTCTCCCTCACTAGTTGTTACCGTTTGTTTTGTTTGCTTATTTGTTTTAATTCTCTTGCAGAAAATACCCGTTTAGTTAGTAACTTTTATCACTCTTCTCGAGTTGTTTCCCAGCTCCCTTTTTTATATCTTGCCACACATCATTTCTCAAGTCTTGTTCAGAACAAAATCATGTCTTCTATACTCTGTGTATCACCATTCCCTAGCAACACTCATAGCTTCCCACATCTCCATCTCAGCCTCCCCTACCTTATCCGATTTCTGCTTACCACCTCCAAATCTGTTCTTTTCTTTCTGTCTAGCACACAGATGCATGCACATACATACAGAATTAGACATATTTTGTCTCAGCACATTTCAAAGGGTCATTCACAATTGACTTTCCACCTTCTAATCTTTCTGGCTAAATTTTTAACATAACCTTCTCCCATAACTCCTGTTAAGTCATTCACACATTCCATGCATCTTGATTCCTTTTATTAATATGCCTCACCTCTTTATGCTTAATTTAAAATCTTGGCCAAATAATGGCTTCTCTTCTGATTTCCCTTGCTTTCCTTGCTGCTCTCACTCTTCACAACCCTTTTCCTCCATTCAGTGACAATTTAGATCTTTTTTAGCTGTTCTATCTCTTAGATCTGTCACTTTCTACTTATCCAAAATAGCATATACCTTGATGCCCTCCTTCTAAGTATTCCTGTCATTTTATGTTGCTTTTAGATAATACTCTATCATTTGGAGCCATCAAACTTTCTTTTGCCTTCTTTTCATTTATTTTGTCCACATTGAGCATTGGGCCGTATACACCAAAGAAGGAAAGTGCTTACGCTTTTGTAATTGTAAGTGCTCCATACACCTGACAGTGACCCATTGCAGAACTCCCAGACTAATAAGCATAATTCATGGAGCAGCTCAGAAAAGAGATCATTATTTTATATGGGGTCACAGAAGCTGGAAATGAAATGACATCTGTATATGAATACTGTTTAGGCTAGCACTTCCAAGGTGTAAGAAATTAGGACCAACGAAAGAAAAAATCTTCAGATTTCGCCTTTGGTACATTCAACCTTATCTCTTACACTAAGAGAAATTCACGTCCTCTCCTATCATCGATCTAACAGGTAGATATCTATGTTAAGCAGTCATCTAGGCTTTTCTTTATAGGCACTAGAGAAAGACAGGAGTCAACATATTTATGATTTTTGTCATCTATCTCAGACTTCGGATGGAACTGCTGTTTGAGGAACCTATGTCTGCTCACTGACTCTGTGGGGCCATTTCAGACCTTTAGGATTTGCATCCTAAAAGAATAATTTCCTAAAATTCCTAATATCCTTGCATCTTAAATTTGTAATATACATTAATGCAGGAATTTCAAACAGCACATTTCAGAGAACCAAATACAATGATTTCTGTCCAAAATATTACATTCTCTCTTGTGTTGTTGACATTCAGCTTCATAGGTTCACAGTCAGCCTGCCTTTCATTTTCTTCTATGCTTCTGCTGTTACTGACAACTTAACATACGGCTAATCATAAACTTTCAGTTTGTCAGGATCCTCCACCTCCAGTCCATTGCAGTTTTAGAGGACGATCCATTCAACTTTTCAATTCACTGAATGGTTCATACGTTTCTAGAAGTGCATTTGCAATACTGCAGTCTACATACAAAATACACCAAATGGAAAACTACTGTTGCTTGATTGACCTTATTTCATCAGCTAAGATTGCGAACTACTTGTAACTTGGGACTTACAAGGTTATTTTACTAATGTTTAATACTATAGTTTGCACAATTTTATCTGAAAGGTTAGTAACCGTGCTTAGAGTAAGAGTATTTAAGAGACAGAAACTAGTACATAAACTAAAGGTTATTAAGACAAATTTATTTAAACACTTGAGATAAAATTTCCTCTTAGTTTTAGGGAGAAATCAAAAGCATGCTGACTGGCAAAATTTTAAGCAATCGAAGAACAGCAATCATTTAATGCATTTGATATCCATGACAGATTGTGGGTAGCAACCGTATGATGAGGTATATAATGAAGATACTCCATTTCCTAAACAAATAAAAAAATATGAACAACAACATATACTCTTTTGTAACTTGTTAAATGACAGCTTACTCTGACTCAACATTTCTGTGTCTAGAATTGTCTCTCCCGATATGTTTAGTTTTGCGAGTTAATACTCCCTTCCCTGCTCCCCTACCCCATTGCCAGCCAGTGGGCAAACCACAACCAGTGAATTCGCCTGAGTTCTTTTCTTTCCACATGTTAAATCTAGCACAAGTACTGAAGGCTAAACTGTACTCTCAGCAACACTGGTGCAATCCCACCAGTGCCACTGGGCTTGTACCAGTGTAACCAACGTGACAGTTATCCACCTGTGGACATGCAGAAGGGAGCAGGATCTGAAAAAGGAAAGAAAATACTCACGCAAAAAATAATAATGAATAATAAGGAATATTGTCATAAATAACATGTGCACGCATTTATAAACAAACATTTGTGTATTCTATAGGCCCAGCTTTCTATGCATGTTACCTGCTTTACTAATACTTTTGTACAGTGACTGAAAGGTTCACTACTTCTCTTCAAATCTTTGAAGAGTCTTTAGTGTATATATGGGCAAGAAATCACAATCCTCCTTACTCTATAGCTAAGAATATAAAAGACCAGATCCTTGATGCCAAATTAATTTTGCTACAGAAAAAAGTGTCAACTCGAGTGTCCAAGCCAAGTTCAAAGCTGCTTTCTACTCCTTCTTACAGGCTCCGAGAAATAAAATCAACGTCACTGCTGTTCACAGAGATTAACAGCGTACATCCCGAGAAGCAGCTAATATTGCATGACTGATCATCACCACTCACAATCTAAGCCCAGGCAAAATTCAGAAAATTGTTTCAAACGTTTCTCAACTTTCTTGGTAGGATAAACTGTTTTACATCAGTCTAAGAGAAATTCAATCAACTTAAATCTAAGGAGGAAAGAAAAAAAAATCCATTTCATTTCCAATACCAAAGATGAAATCTTAAAAGGAGAATCTTAACGTTATTTTTGAAATACTTTCTGTGCACTATTCCAAAAACAAGGGATTATACTTTTGAGGTCATTTGCTAACTACTACCATATATAACAGCAGAGATGCTTCATTGAAGCATTGGTTAAAAAGAGAAAAGAAAGCATGAGAAAAATGCTGACATGTCATGCTCCTTAGAACAAGCTATTCTACCACATTATAAGTTCCCTCAAATTAAGAAAATGTTGCAAAAAACACTGTAGCAAAAAAAGACTATTTTTAATATGCAAAAATACACTACTGCAACATAGAAACAATACTTTGAAAAATTTTAACCTTATATTATGCAACACCACTTAAAATAGTCAATTATTGCCTTATCCATTTTCAGAAGTAAGAAATAATTTGCATACTACATGTAGTATTTTTAGTATATCCCCCATAGTTTTCCTGAAATACTAAACCCTATGATTTCCATCTCTAATCTGTAAACTCTACGATAGCAGAGATTTCAATAATACACTGTTGCATATCTCACCATTATGTAATAAAGTTAAGTATCAATGTAGTGTAATAAAGTGCAGTGGCCAGTGATCATTACACATAGTTTTGCATATATTATGCCGCTGACCACGGAATGCTCTGATAACCACAGTGCTATTAAACGGGCACTCCTGGGCTTTCTTAGACTGCGTATGAGACTAACAGGTCTGCTCTGTAGATATTTCAGAAGATAATTTCCACATTCAACCGATGTTTACATGAGGCAAAGAAATACCAACCACTTATTTATCAGGATTACATGTGTTTCTACCTCATCCTTGATTTGGAGTATGCTATTCATGCACATACATTGCAAGGACTGTAATTTTTGGTATCACAGACCACAAGGCTAAACTGAAAGAACAAAAGAAAAAAAAGTCTGTTTAACTTTGCAGCTTTGTATCATTGCACGTATCTTCTACTTTCCCCAAAGCAGAAAGATTAAAACGGTGACAGAAAGAATAATTCTCATAATCTTTTTGAATCAATCTTCAATAAGAGTGGGCAGAAATGGCTAGAAAGATACCTGAAATTAAGGAATGAGACTCAAACTATATATAAGGCCACACTATTTACAGTGTTAAAGGTTTAACTTCTGTAAAGCAGGTGGCTGCCTACAAAAAATAATTTAACTAAGTTTTAGAAACAGCCAAATATCACAACAATGTGGAATTCAAGACCTAGGTAAGAAGTCAAGTATCATTTCTTGTCTTCCAATAGGCCTAGATAAAAAGATAAGGTTCATTGAGACAGATATAATGGAAAGGCTGGTGTCCAGTTCTGGATAAAGACCAATTTATTTATGAGCTTGGTCTACTGAAGTCAGGAGAATGGCTACTGGAGTTTGATCTCCAGTTTGAAAGAACGATGGTCATTTTTCAACAGTGTCAAGATATTTGAATGAAAAATAGTATAAAGTAGAATATATTTGTGTCTTTCTATGTGGAAATCAAATGCCTGGAGAAGAAAGAGTACTTCTCTGGCTTATTTTACAAACAAACTTCAAAGTAACACACAGAGCCTCTGAAAAGAAATAAAACAGCATTGAGAGCACCAAGTGCAAAGTATGTTTGTCCTCTGCGGGGGCAATAACAACAAGGGGTCATTATGGACAAATAGAGGCTTTTACAATTTTTAGAGTAAGAAAGAACACTATTAAGATAACATTTAGCTTAGAAAAATAGAGAAAGACGATGGTGAAGTCATAGCAATTAACCAAATTTATACTCCACATGTTACTTGAAAAATGATTATAGATGAATTATTTTAGCAAAACATTGATAAATCATATATATCAATGGTTTCAAGATAAACCCAGAGTACTGTGCTCACCTTTACATCACCTATGCAAAATCAAAGTCTTGAATTTGGAAATTATAGAAGATTACTTTTGTTATGATCACATAACAGCCTGATCAAGTGTAAATCACACTTGCCAAAACCCAATAAAGTTTTCTGCCTAGCTAATATGGGGAATGGTATATTCAGTACAAATAATGCGTGACTAAAAAGACTCCATCCATGTGAATTTCCATCTTCATGTAGAACAAAAACCACTGTGCAGCTGATTGCCTATGTTAACATAGGATACAAAAACAATTGCACCTCAGCTACCATTTCTTATTATAAACAGTCTCAAAAAAGTGAAAATTATCTCATGTAGGCATCTTTACTTTTTATTATCCTCAAACTAAGTCACTCTTCTACAGAAAATTATGAGAGCAGAGATTTTTTAGATCAGGAAAACAGATATTTTATGTGGTATATATGGACTTGCTACTATATGCAGAGCTAGGCTGTCTAAACGCTGATTAAAATACAATTTACCATTGAGGCTGATTCATCAGTTCACTGCATTAAAAGTGGCATGCTTTTTTATTATGCAAAATGTGGAAATGGGTCACTTAAAATGGTCCAACACAGTCAACATTGACCATTTCCAAAAGTGGGGGCTTTGCTTCAAAATGTTTCCCGGAACAGGGCTGAAGGTGCGTTAGCTTTATGGCTTAGATCAACTAGCTAATGATGGCGAAAAATGAGAGGGAACGTGAATGGTTAACTCTGGACTTTTTAAAGCAAAAAAAGGTGTTTGCTCAGATTTATATTGCTATACGAAAGGAGTAAGAACATACTGCAGGCATTCTAAGATTTTTAACAAGTTAACCTAAATAAGGTGAAACAACCCTCCCCTAAGAACTGCCGTGGATACTTAGAAGTGTAACACATAAAAGACTATGAAGGAAGGGAACCTTTTCTGTCTGATGTTGTTACTAATGCTGCATTATGTACTGCCAAGATAACAGCAACCTTGCCTTGGCTGCACTTTAAAAGGTACTTTATAAAGGGAAACATAAATCAATTCTAGACATAAAAAATAAATAGCCTTGAACTTACCAAGGTTTCGCTTACAAATAAATTGAGGATATATCTCATCTTAAAGTACAGAAGCTTCACAGAAATTAAGCCCTTCCATTAAAATATGAAACCAATAATTTCTTTTCCACTTCTCACCAAAATTAGTTTTCTATACAACACTGAATAGTTACTTTCTCTTTACTTCTCAGGTTTTATGAGGTCAAAGGAATAGCTATATCACTGACAACAGCTTTCTAAATTTTGCCCAATGTTTGAGACCCTCCAAAATTAAGTCCTATGCAATAGTAAAGCTCCTTCTTCCTTCTATATAATTAAAACCAGTAAGATAATGACATTTCTGCTAACTTTCCCTTCACTTTTGAAAACACCCTTCAGTTAACTTCAGCACCTTTCTGATGCATTGAAATCTATCTAGTTAAGTGCCATTGTCTCGAATCACAAAGAAATCAAGCCTGTAGATAAAGTAATTGCTCACTTGCTCTTTCGGTAATCATGTGCTGGGTTTGCTAGTTCAGTTAAGAACTATGACTTCATGACAAAGTAAGTCAGAATACAGCTATCACCATGAAAAAATAGCCGCATGTGTACTTGCTTGAAGAGCTTTATCAATTGCTTAAACATATTTCTTAATTTTATACGATAATATATTTTTATATATGAAATATATTTTTATATATTTCTTTCCTTTTATATGAAGGAACAGTAACATTTATAGGAGACAATGAGTTTGATGGCTTAAGACTACAGACTATACCATAAAAGCCTGTTTTCAAGATGTCACATTAGCCACCGGAACCTTGCAAATCCGTAGACCCTACCAGTTTCAGCTGACTGCTACAAAATCCAGTAACACCAGCTATGGGCTTGTGGTGTAATATATCAAAAGTGACACAGAAGCAGAAGCTAATTCAAGGTCAGGGGGAGCAAGACGAAAACCAATTCAAACTACGTTTAATTTAGGTCAGTTCGGGCCATGAAATTCTAGGCTGACTCAAGTCTCTAAGTGGTTCGAAGAGCTCTAATACAGACACAGTCTGCTCTGAATTCTGCAGCACGTGCTCACCTCGCGGACAAGTCCTCTCAGGTGAATTAAAGGTGAAGCATATTTGGGCATAGTGTGTACGTATATATACACATACGCACACATGTATATGTATTTATGTACATATGAATGTATGACTTTTCTCCAAGTGATACAGATAACTGATTAGAGCAGTTCCTTGCTGGTGCCCCCACAATACAACAGCTCAGGCTACAAGGCGGGGAAGCGCAGCCCAACTGGAGCAGGCTCGGAGCAGGATAGCTACAAAAGCAAAGCACTGCACCTCTTCAGTGGGTTTTAATTCAGACTAGCTCCAGCATGGTCCAAAGGACTGACCACCCATTAGTGCTCTGAGGATATCCAGAAGAACATCTTCCAGTTTATTTTTTTTCCTCAGGAAGACTCTTCCTTGTGATCTCCAACATGCAAACTAGATACTGGTAAATGAGGACAAACAATAGATTTGCTCCTAATGCAAACCCACGATCTGAACGAAAATGCTAAGGTACGCACACTCCAGATGGTGCAAATAAGAGCACGAAGCATCCCTTATCCCTGTTTCCTGCTGCGGTTACCTGAAGCAGAAGGGACACAGAGATGTGTATGGACTACACTCTTTACAATTCAATAAGCACCTTTCCCCCAGTGTGTTAATGGCAAAGTCTCAATGAAACATCCACAGAAAGAGCTTCTTGATTGAATCTAAAGGCCAGGGTTATTTGCAGGTAATTGAAAATTGGAAGTATTATAAGTCTGAAGAATAAAAGTGTCAGGGCATAATTAGATACATGGCCAAGGAACGCTTAACACGATGGATTCACAAGATGTTGATATTCACACCAAGAGCCAGACACAGTTAAGGTTTTCTTTTGATTTGTTATGTAACATGATATGTGGCTATTAAATATACAAGGCAGAGCTCATTCCTGAGGAAGTGAAAAGAAATTCCCCCAAATCTTAAAATTGTTTTAATTTAGAAAGGTGTTTTCTTTCCTGGTTAAAGATTAGATAGATGATGAGGCTTAAATATTCAAAATTGCCTCGAGAATTTAAGAGAGAAGTCCAGTAAAAACAATGAAATTTTTACTCTTAAATCACTTCCACCCTTTCTGCAAAGATGTTCCTTTCTAAAATGGTATTTTTTAAAAGAAGAGGTATGAAATACACTGTTTTTCAGGAAGAAAAACCATGAGTATGAAACAGAGGCAAAGTAAATCTGATCCATTCCATAATTTTACTTTGGGTTTTGGATCCTTAATGTTAGTCTTATTTATCATGCTAAAACCCATTCAAGTCCTCGGATAGCAGGATGAAGATTCTTCTGTTTATATATGTTTTAGGGGTAATTACTTTATGTTAATCTACCAGTTTTCTGTTGTGTAGCATATTTTCATTAGTGCTCTCAAAATATTTTACAAATGTGAATTAAATCAATCTTCATAATGCTGCTATTATATGAGAAAAATCACTTAGCCCGCTGCTGAAATAGAGCACAGCAGCTATTACTACGGCAAACATCACCATGATACAACTCAAGGGCCAAGGCAGAGAAGCCAAGCCCATGCAGGTTTTAAGAGTGAGCACAGACCTTTATCTGATTTAGCTTTTCCAGTGTAATGCTTATTAACTGACAGAATGAAAGACGAGTATAAAAAAACCAAACAAGTAAAACTTGTTTCTCAAACTGGAAAAAATAGGTGTCATTTGAGATGGTAAGATGTAAAATCTAACTTCCCAAACTATGCTCAAACCAATTACAAAGAAGGTGATATAAGCAACAAATTTATTTAGTCACGGAGAAAAGAGAAAAAAATTGTTAAACACTTGTTTATTCAAGAACCCTAACTCTAAGGACTATCAAGCTTTGTAAAATTCATGATCCTAGCATCTTTAGACAAAGAAGGATTTATTTTTATGCCCCATTACCATTCTGTTGAAATATTTGCTTATCACTCATAGTTATATATCATATTTTATTTTTATTATGCAATGCCACATGACTTATGCTTTATTATAGAACTATATAAAGCCATCTCCCTCCTCCAATTTACTTCCCCAACTGACGGTTTCTTAGAAATTCATAATTTTTTCCCATCCTTTTCTTACAATCAAAACAAGAAGAATTTATTTTTCTCTGCAGCATTTATTTAAGCCTCCCTGTACCACCTTTCCTGTGCTAAATTCAGGTATGTTGGCTTGACTTGGGTGACAGAGAAGAGAGCCGAGGATTTTCCTCATCCCCCTGTTCCGGCATCGCCAAAAAGGGTCTGAGCTCTGGACAACCCTAAACAGGGATGCACCAGAACAGTCGCACAGCTGGGTACATGTAACACAATCCAAAGATCTGGTTATAGCTTCCAAAAATATAATCTAACTTCCTTAGGAAATAACTCGAGTGTACCTGCAGCAGCACAGATTAGCATTAATAGCAGTAGTAATAAAGTATTAATAATGAGTGATTTGGGAGAACATTAATAGCAAAGCATTAATAATAATAATAATGATTTAGAAGAACATTAATAGCAAAGCATTAATAATAATAATGAATTGGAAGAGCAATGGGAGACCAAAAAAATATGAGGAATCAATTGGGAGCAAAAGGAGCAGAAAGTACATCGTCCTCTAGCTCTTGGTAATGCGATGGAGCAGGAGGAGGAAGGGAGCAATCAGGGCACCTGAGCAAATTTAGACTAACGAGATGCAAAGATGAAAGCAAATACAGCTTAAAATGAAATTCCATTATAAATTAAATACAAAGGTTCGTATCAACTTCTGCAAGTAATGCAGCAAAACCTGGCATCGGAGTTAGTTTTAACTTAATTCTACAGCATTTTGGAAAGCAAAAAAGAAATAAGTAAGGCTTATTCTGTGCAATAGGGAAATTGAGATGATTCATACAGTATTAAATTAATGGTTCTCATTATACAAAAAGATCTAAAATTTACAGCCAAAGAATAAAGAACGAGTAAACTCCCACAAATGTTTAATTGTGCTTAAAACACCACAAAATAATCTATTTTGTACCACGGAAGCTTCCTATCAAATTTACTTCCATCACTAAAGCTTGGCAAGCCAAAGTTTTTCCAAGTCACTGAACCTAGAAAGGAGCTAATTAGCTCTATTATTTCCTGCAGGTTCAAACTATGAAGAACAACATACAATATAATAAGGCTTTTTCCTTTATCTCATTTAAGAAAAGCATATCGATGGAGAATGATTCCTCACGAGATGATTTTTTTTCAAATTGTTGAATTGAAAGCCCTATAAGTTTTGCAGAATGTCAGCAGCACCAAAAGTTTGAATTACATGAATAAAAATCATTAACACGTTAGTGAGACAAACCAGGGAGTTTACCCACTGCAAAAAGGAAATTTATCTTTGGCGGATGACTGGAAACATTACATCTGAAAGAGCTTTATGAATACTGGTCATTGTGGTGAGGTCCTCCCCTCCTGTTTGAGAACACTCAGGCATTTTTGGAGCAAGGTGGCAGGGACAATTAACAGCATTATTACTGAAACAGAAATGCATCACAGGTACCTTCATGGTCCACCTGTATTGTGTGAAAAAACAGTGAGAAAGTTTTCTTGGGCTGGTGAGCCAACAATTAAATGAAATAATTTGCCAGAGAAACATTCACCGGGGATGTCCCTAGGCATTTACATCCTTCCTTCGGACATATCTGCAAGTCCTGACAGTGCTGAAAAGGCAGGTGCTCAACTCATATTCAGATGTCAAAATAATAATATTTAAATTTAGCATTCTGTCACCTCTCTGAACTGCTGTATCTGGAAATCCATTTTAGGGCCTACCTGCTGAACTGTATTTCCTTTAAGATAAATGATATGAGGATAGGTGTATTATGATAAACTTGTACAGCTCATCCAGTTTTGGGGCATTTTCTTCTGTCTTTTCCGATATTTAACAGGGAGATTAAGCCTCACTGTCACCTACACAGTATTACAGGGCAAGCGTGCCTGTAAGTCTGATTTTGAAGAGTTTACTGGGCCAGGAGGGGACACACAGAAGCAAACGCGTATGGCTATCTGGCCCAGTGATTACAGCATTTTCCTAGCTGAGGAAATACCACAAAACTGAACAAACCTATACAAAACTGAAATGCTCCTCAGAGCAGAAACGAGAACCTAGGTCTCCCAGCCTACTCTGCCAGCTATTGAGCTGCAGGGGGAGGTTTTTCCTTATGTTTGCCTGTCCTCCTCATTTTGGAGAGTGTTCAAGCATGCGAATCCCAATCAGAAAGAAAAGCCTATTTGCAAAGCAAAGATCACATATCCTGTGGGGCACTACGCTGGCCTGGGCTCAGCAGATATTGCTCACCATGACATTTCTTATTGGCTAGCCTAAATAAGTCCCTCTTTGGTAGCTCTAATGTGTCCCATTTCTAAAGGACATAACTCTTTCTATGCTTTGCATAAGAACAAGGTAATTAATTCAGAATTGTCTATTTTTACAAAAAGCATCTTCTGCTTATTTATCTAATCCACATCACATGTTGGAGATTGAAACATAGCCCACAGGGACTTTTCACTCTACAGTCAATATTTCTCTCCAAAGTGTTTTATTATCTTTTTTTTCTTTTTTCTTTTTTTTTTAAGAAAACAAGGATACCAACATAAAATTGGTAGAAAAGCATATAAGCATTGATAGATTCTGTTATGGAAATAAATCATGTTGACTGAACATCTTCTCATTGTACAATTACTTCTGTATTTAGGGCTTCTAACACTGTAACTGTAGCTGCAGACTGTCCAGGGTCCAGGTCTGGCACTGGAAATGAGAACTGGGGCTGCCTCTTGGTGGAAACCGGACAAGAATAAGTGTAAAATGTCTCATTAAAATGGAAGAAAAGCCAGACCTATAAGAGGAGAGACCAGAATGGAAAGTTCTGATGTTAGAAAGCAAAAGAGACCTAAAAAAGAAACCAGGAAGTCTTTTAAGAAAGCTGAATGCAAATGAACACAGAAATTTTAGTTAACTTTTCCACCCTTTCCAATGGTTAAAATTCGTAGCAAAGGGACTTAATTCTCTTCTGCTTCCCACCACTGTCATTCTTCTAATCGCTCTTGGCTGTGGTCCTTATATATGCTCTGCACAATAATTTCTAAGTTTTTTGAACTCTCAGGAAAAAACAAGCTGGCAAAGACAACTGCTATTAAGCATCAATATTTTTCTAAAAGATGCAACCCAGCAATATGATTGGTTGTTTGAATAAATAATTACCTTCATGCACAGGAATCATAAGAAGCAGATGTGGACCAAAAAAAATGACAGATGAGGGATGTTAATTAGGAGCTTTAAAAAGATAACCAAAAGTAGAGCTAGGAGAAAGATTAGAAACTGGCTGGCTATCTTCTTACTATTTACATGCTTCTGATCATTTAAGCTTAATAATCTCTTTATTATTTATCCTCTTTGTCTTTCTCTGCTCTTTATTTTCAGCTGTAGTTGCATCTGCAGTCTAAAAATGACAATGTTAAAAACTTTCTTGCAAAAAAAGAGGATTTTTTTAATTTTAATGAAAAGATGCATTTATGTTGAGGTAAAATTGGTTTTCCTAAAAGTAATGAAAATGAAAAGATATTAATAAGAAAACAGGAAGTCAGCTGGTTTGTGCTAAGTTGTTTATGGGGAGCAGCTTTCATCTTCAGAAGGAACATAGACAATGAAATCAAGAGCTGTTTGCATCATTTTAATATTATAGTGTGCATTTAGATATCTTCTTAATAAACTAGAAGGGCCCTTGGTGCTCTAAAAAGGAAATCTTCATGCTTTATGTGACTGGCAAGGAGGAAAGACTTAATGAACCCACAGAGTTTTTTGAAAAAATGCTAGTTTTAGCAAGTTACAGTGTGTGCACTGAAGTCTGAACTAAAAATTATGTGTATATAATGTACTATAATCCACCTGAGTGTAATTGCCATTCCTGACATGTTCTTCTGGAAAATAAACTGTGTAACTGTAAAAGACACAATTAACCATATGATTTGTTTATAATTTCTATCCAATAATGAATACAATGTTTTGTGGGAAAATAAACAATAACTGATTATAAGAAAATTAATACTTACATAAGGGATTGTGTCCAAGGTGTCTGTGTTGACAATTATAGGGGCAGGGCTTGCCTGAAAGGAAAAAGAAAAGAGAAAAACAACTTCAAATTTCTGAAATTCTTTCATATTGAATGCCTCTAATGATACCTTAACAGGACGACAGCCTAGTTTTCCACTGAACTCACATTGCACATAACTTTGGATACTGTTCAGTCAGTTAAAGGACAGCAGAAAATATCAGAAGCCTCCAATTTATAACTCACTGTGGTCTTTCTTTCTCACTTCATTAGTTTTTGGATCACAACCTGAGTATATAGTAACTAGTGGCTCACTTTTGAGTAAAACTGTAAGAAAGATGAAGTATTCACTTTAGAATCAGGAGATTTGGGGGTGAGAGGTTCAGTTTCCTCTATTTTACAAATTCACTTTTTGTGTTTGAGCAAAACGAATATAATCAGCCGATCTTTGCAGAAGACAAAAGTCAACATTTTATATGCTTCTACTACTTACATATAAGTATAAATATCACATATGCATGCATACAGATATTACATATCTACATCAAAGCTATATATACCCTGCACGACTCACAAGCAGCAGGCATAACTCAGCTGATGTTTAGTTTGAAATACGGACCTGGTTTATAAAGATTTGTGAATTTGTAAAGCTGCCCAGCCTGATCTTTGATGCACTGATGAAACCCCTGTCCAGCTTTCAAGCCCCCTGAGATGCCGTAAGCTCTTCCCCTTCCCCTGCCAGGGCTCAGCCCCCATGAGTCAAAGCCGAGCTCTGATGTAGCCCAGCTGCCTAACCTCGGCTCAGACTCCCGTCAAAATTGCGGCGTTGTAAGAAAGTCTGTAGGGCAGAGCCACGCATCACACGTAAAACGGCAGACAGAGGCAGGATTCAAGGACTGAAGGGGAAAAACAACAACATGAAAAGTTTCAAAATTCAAATGGAAAAAGAGAGGGAGTTGGAAGAGGACAACCTAGAAACATCAAGATCAGCCCACTGCAAAGAGGAACAGAGGGCAAAGCTTCCCCACCTCACTGATGCCTGCAAAGGCTCTCCACGTGCCTTAGTAGGCTGAGGAGCATATTAGTGCATACTAACAAGCCTACTAGCTCGTTAGTCCTATTATCCACTCTGTGTATCAGCCAGTGAACATCTGCTTTATGCTTTAAAGTTGTATCGTACAGGCCACGGAGTCCCTTTGTGCACACAGGGAAGACTGCAGAACTCTTGAAAACAGTGACCAGGTTTCTCCTGTCCAATACTCACTGCAGTATTTTAAAACCTAAGGAACATAACCCGGATAAAGAATGTAACATTAGTGCAGCAGCTCAAATGTTTTGAGAGTATCATAGTTTCTTTCAAATTTTTGATGTAGTTGTTACTGTAAGATAATTCTGTCTTCAAAGAAATAGCACAGTAGAGCACAACAGCTACTGATGGTTAATGTCATTATTTCTGTAGGAATATACAACTGTGTGAGCCATGAACAAAAGCTAAAAGCAAAACGCATGTAATTTGGTGTGCTAAAGTACATTTTATGAAATGTATCAGTTATCATGGTAGTGTACAAAATATTAAAGATAGACAGTATCTGAAAAGATATTTTATATCCATGCCTAGTTATTCCCCTTGTCCTACATAATACTGGACAGTCTGAAGTGATAAATAAAAGCTGAAGGCCCTTTTGATTGTAATAATTTCAGTTTTAGGCATACAGGAATGATTTATAACTATATTATCACCAAAAGTTAAATAAAGGATTACTTTTGTTTTTAATCTTAGCTTTTGCTTACACAAATATTTAGCTCAATACAGTTAAAGACTGCAACCTTTGTTATATGAAGAAAAAAAAAAGATTTTTGATCATATTCTGTTGTCTCTACCCAATTTTGACTTTCATTCATGTTGATCTTTTTAAATTTTTACATACTGTGAGAAGCTCTACTACCAAATAAAAACAAAGTTTGTAATCTTCTGAATGAAAGCATCTTTCCAGTGCTTTAAAAAGCAGTATCTTTTAAAATAATAACCATCTTTCAGAAGTCAATTTCCAACGCATTCCAAAATTATAACTGATAATTCCTAATTCAATTTAAGAACAAATCATTGTATTCACTTCAAATTTTCCATAAATCAAGCTAAACAGACTTCTGAATCAAAAAGTAGTAATCATGGGGACACCATAAAACAATACTTGGGGGATGAGAAAAAATCAAATAATCCTTTATTCCCTCTTATGAGCACAAGCAGAACCTGCTCACCTCTAACCCCAATTAGTCACCTTCAGGAGGACTATGAACGATCATCTTCAGAGAAATAGGAAAGCCTTAGACCTTGAGACCAGAGTCATGCTAAGAACTTGCTCAGACTTATTTTGGGAATTCATGTTTTCTTTCTCCATACAATTGTTTATAAGGAATTTTTTTTTTAACTATTAAGCAAATATTTCTCAGATAAATCTAGCCCTGATGTTGCCTCCAAAAACCTAAAGAACTTTAAGAATTTCCTAGGATTTTGGGGCCTTGCTCTATCTGGTTTTGTATATCACCAAAAACAGAGATTTCACAGCCTCTGTAGGTCCCTGTTTCAGTGCGTAACCGCCCTCACTGTAAAGATTTTTTTTCTTGTATCTAATCAGAATTTCCCTTAACACAACTTGTGTTTGTTGCCTCTTGTCCTTTTGCTGTGCATCTCCAAGAGGAGTTTGGCGGCTTCTCCTCTATAACTTAGGAAATTGAAGACGGCAATTAGATTCTTCCTATAGCCTCCTCTTCTCCAGGCTGAACAAACTGAGCTCCCTCAGCCTTTTCTTGTACGCTGCATGCACCAGACCTTCCACCATTGTGTGCCCCACCAGCTTGGGTGGTCATACAGCAGTCATACAGGTCAGGGTATCAGCCACTTTTCCCAGTCTGGTGTTATCTGAGAACTTGCTGATGGTGCACTCTATCTAATCATTCTGGTTGTTAATGAAGACCTTAAACAGTATTAGCTCCCCTATCAATCCCTCGATAACACCACAAGTAACCAGCCACTAACTGGATTTTGAAGTACTGATCACAACCCTTTTGGCATGGTGGTCCTGCCAGTTTTCCACTCATCTTGTAGTGCACCCATTCATTCACGCTCTCTCTCACTTGGCTGCAAGAAGACCTTGAGAATTCAAGTGGAAAGCCTTGCTAAAGTCAAGGCACATGACAGCCACTGCTTTCTGCTCACCCACAGAGTCATGTCACCACAGAAAGCTTTCAGGCTGGCCAGGCACAATTACCTTTGGTAAATTGATGCTGCCTCTTTCTAATCACCTCCATAGCCTTCATGGGCATCACCAAGGCTTCCAGGAGGCATCCACCAGGACGTTTTGCTTGTTGGCCTCCTATCTGATCATGACCCCCCAGGCTCCCAGCGGGATCATCACTCATTTCACAGCGAAGATCTGCACATTTGAGCTGCTGCTTTGAATAGAGGGCCCCCACACACAGACCCACACACACCATCTCCCCTTCCTATCCTCCCTAGAGCACCTGTAAATGATTGGCTTTCAATCAAGAATATCTTTCAGGGTTCACTTTAACACAGGGCTTACTGTATCCCTTACTGAGTGGAATAGTTAAATTTCAGCTACCAAACTGATGGTTTTCTATTTCCAAGGTATTCATCCTGATCAAACAAAGGGGCATGAGAAAGTTCACCGAGAGAGTAATAGTTTCAGATGGATATAGTGACGATACCTACTCACTCACAGCTAATATCATCAGAGTATTTTCCTTTTCTGTTCTTCCTTTTTCTATTTGTGTGTGTGTTTGTGTGTGTGTGTGTGAGTACACGCTTATGCACCTGTGTTTGTATATGAGGTTTTTTTTCGGACTAGGAAAGCCGATTTAACATAAACATTTTGCTTCAGTCTTTCTAATGTATAGCAATTCAAAGAACATTGATCTCCTGAGGTACAACATTGCATTTAACAAAAGTGCAGGAAATGAAGCTGATTTTGTTAGTTATGCCCCGTTTGTAGCTTATGCTTTAATAAAAAGCAGTAGGATTTTATCACACAGAGTTGAGAAGACACTGTTTGCAACCACTGGAGAGAACACTAAATATAGTGCAAGCCATGAAGCACACAATAACATCAAAATAATCCTGTAATCACTGGAAAGTTCTCAAGGGATAGGTCAAGAAAAGATCAGTAGCAACACAAAGCCAGAAGGATTTTATTCCTTAGGATGATGTGGCTATATCTATTCCAACTTAAATATACGTCACATGCTCGGATACAGCGAATTCTCAGAAAAGATACCCAGACATCTCGTGGAGAACACTGAGAAATCCATCACAGTATTCATCAGCTCATCAAGTATACTTCCAGTTTTGTATAAATTAACAAGTGCAAAAACAGACCCTCTCTAAAACCTCTGCTTACTGTGTTTTTGGGACAGCACTTCCTCTTATCTGTCACACTTCCTATATCTACACATATATAAATTATCTATATAAATTTGAAACTGGGCGAGAAGAAGAAAGTGTTTTCTGGAAGACAAGACAATATTCCTAGCTCTGCCCCTGACCTGCTTTGCGATCTTAAGCAAGACATTTCATTACTGTTTACCTGGCTTTTCCCGGTCAGAAAAAAACTGTAGCAAAACTGGCTTAATTTGGTCAGAGAGAGGTGATGTTAGTAAATACTAAATAATCTTTTTGTACTAAATAATCTCTCTGTAAATAGGAGTTCTAAAAGCTTAAGTGTTATTTGCCTACCTTGCAGGATGAATTCATATCAGTAATAAGGAGTTCATGAAAGAAACAGCCCTCCCCTAAAAACAGGTAGAATAGAGAGCTCCCAGACTCTATAATTGGATTTTAAAGAAGGGCAGAGGCCTTAGAGAATGTATTCACAATTCTGCAGCAGCAAACTAAATCCAGACCAATCTCCAAAAGAGGGAATTTTAGCGAGTAGAGTGAATGGAGTGATCCTCTTTTCCCCATTCCCAGGGCACTTTGTGCCCTAATCCTAACCTATATGTAAGTATTACATTATGCTTCCATTGACAGTCCACCATGCGGGCTGTCAGCCCTAGAGCTGCTCCCTGCACTGGCCTTTTCCTCCCCTTGACTGGGAGCAGTGCGTTCAGCTGAACCATCCCAGCGCTCCTGAGAAAAGGCATCACAGTGACAGCTGCAGTGACAGATTGGCATAGCTGGGACAAAACTTGAATAGCTTGGGGGGAAAAAAAAGGGGTAAGATGTTTTTTTCTTTTCTTTCCAAAGGACTTGAGCCCAACAGACTTTGCTTCTGCAAAATTGCATGAGATCATTTGGCTGCAGCTGGTCAGACAGTTTCTTTTCCACTAAAATAACAGCTTAAAAGCAACATATAGTGAAAGCACTTGAACTAGATAGAAAAAGAACAAAAAGCCACACCATTTAGTTCATGAACATTTACTCTGACACCATTTCTCTGCAAGTGTACTACATGACTCATACCTCTCAGACAAGATGAACTTTCCTTCCACCACGAGTGCTAGCATTATCCTGGTTGACTGGTTTTACTTAAAGCATTCATAGTTTTATAGACTATCCATATTCTATTGAATTTCGCTCTTTTTGGAGCACTCGCCGTTCCTGGTTTTAATTGTTCCTACTATGCAATGCACCAGACCATGAAACTATTTGGTATATGGTAACGGAGACATTATGCAGATAGCAAGCACAGAACATTACTTCTTAACTGGAAAACGTTAAAATAAATATGCGATCAATTTGAACCTATCCACCCATACTTATTCCTAGTTAAAATTTTAATTTGAGTCAGAACTCTCAATTGCATGTTCTCCAATGAAAGTAGGACCATCATTATCTACATTTAAAAAACTCAAAATAAAGTGGTGATGAAATTTAGAGTACTACCACAGTATATTCATTAGCATCTGAAAGGTAAATTCAGCTGTCAGTGACTTATTACCATCTTTTGCCTGACTCTGTGAACTGTAAGTCCAAGTTAAGGGCTCATCTTCCAAGAGAGTCTGGTCTAAATTCGAGAGCACCCTCTGCAATATTCAGTTGCAGTCTCATTTTACTTTAAAAGTGTCTCTTTTTTTTGTATTAATAATACAAAATGGGGCAGCCCCAATATTCCCAAATAAATAGGACTCTATGCATCTCTCAGATATATTGCTTCAGACTGTTTGAGGCCATAAGAAGGCAATGCTGATGTAGTTTAAATTAATTTCCTATTTTAAGAAGTTTGCTTTCACAATTATAAGAAATAGATGTACACATACCCATGATGGAAGGAAAGATTAAGTGATAACTCGGACGTCAAAACATTCATTCTCTGGCGTGCTGTGAGGCCTCAAGATCACAGAACATGCAGAACCTTCATCATATTTACCACAGAATTACAAATTGTAGGACGAAGAGGGAGAAAAAAGTCATTTGCTTTTTATTAAACAGAAAGTAAAAAGATCAGGAACCCCTTTGAACATCTGAAGAGTGGCTTCTCAGCAAACAATCCTACCTTTATTTAGAGACATAAAACAGAACTCAAAAGTAGCTTTGCTGGCAGGTTGCAGCTGTCAAGAATAGAAGAAAAATGCCTCAAGAAAGCCCCAAGGCCTTTCCCTACATATATAATGCAACCTCATATAAGACCATTTTAATTTAAAGGTAACTAGTGTCTGTCAAATGAAAAAAGCATTATTTATTAGGTTTGGGGGTTTGTGCTTGCTTTTACTTAAGGTGTAGGAATAACTTCTTATTAAAAAATGTATTAGTTGTGACGTTATTCAAACAAAAATGGACCCAACATGTCTGTCCACAAGTTGCCAAAGGATACCGCGTCTTCAAAGACAAAGAAACACCTACCATATAGTATAGGTATAGGTGAAACTTTGACAACTCTATAGCAGGTGCTTTGTTTGAATTAGCTACAGTTAACGTAAGGGTAGCTTTTTGACCAATATCTCATTTGGTGAAGGAACCAGAATGTCAATGGCAAAAGCTCTATAGAGAATGAGAGATAATTATGATACACCTGAAATCCCAATGAAGATATCGTTTGACTAAGTGTTATTACCCACTAAATTTTGAGGTGATAACCTTCCCGCCTCTAGACAGGATGGACCCATCTGTCTCATTCCAGGACGCCAAAGGCAGCAGTAAGGCCCTCACAGAGGCCCCATTAACATCTCTCAACGGACCCACCAAAGAAACTGATGCAAAGTGGCTCTATCTCTGAACAGATCTTTAGGCCTAAATCCAGTATTTAGCAATACTGCCTTAGCATGTGCTCGTGGCCTTCAGAAAGCGAATGGGCCATGAATGTTCATTTATTATCTAGGTCCTCCTATTATCTGATCTCCACCTTCCTTCAGAACTTTCCCCAAAGGATGTGCCACAGAGTGTGTCTTCAGAAAACAACAGATTTAACCAACCCAAGCAATGCCGCCTTCTGGGACTTTCGTAAGAGTGGATTTAGAAACGTTTGAAGTAAGAACAAAAAAAGAAATACGTTCCATATGATATTTTTATAAATGTATTATCATCAGAATTTGGATATCTGGTAGGCTACATTTGTTAAATAAGGTTTTTAAGGTTTTATATGATTCGTAACAATTTTACAACAATATGAAGCATTTGTAAAATCTGACTTGACACTACAATCAATATTACTCGGAAAGATACACTGCAAAAATAATTAAGTAAGTGTTACAGAGTGATGCCACTCAAAACCTAAAAGTTAAACTAACTTACTTTCTATTATGAAGTTACCAAAGCAGCTGACATCTTTAATTTTAAGCTTCTTAATGGCATTCCACTATATCTATCAGATATAAAAATTTCTGGGTGAAAGTCCTCGCCTAACTGAAGTTAATGATAAAACACTGATTTGCCTCAATGGAATCAAAGTTTAAACTAATACATTTCTGTTCAATATTAATTTTGTTTTTCTCCTAGCAGTATTTATAGAGCATGCATGTATTTAGCCAGCTGGTTCATGGAAATAAGGTAACTCCAGTGCAGGTTTTCCAATTAAGGAGGGATTTTTTCCTGTGTTGCTTTGTTTCTCGTGCAAATTCTTTATTCTTTTATATTTAAAATGTATTATAAGTATAATTGTGACATATAAATCTGCAAAACCCATAACTTAGAACTACTTATAAAGGCTGATACTCTGTTTTCAACTGTTTTTGTATTTGAACTTTTTAAAGTATATTAGCTTAATAACCAGAAATTACTTTAAAAAAGTAACACTAAATGCTTATGTTATCCGCAGACTTGTTGACAACAACAAATTGTCTCATTGACTTGAGTATTCCCACTTCTTCTTAAACATTGATGATTTTACTTTTCTATAGGTTTTTTAAGCATTAGTTATTAACCAGGGGTTGATATATTTTTGTAAGCCTGTACAAGAGCTGCACACTGAAAAGAATGGGAAAGTCATCTCAAAAACTTGTGAAGCATTTCTAACTGAAAAAGTATATTACATTATTGCACTACACAGACGTGCACTCTACTTCTTATATTTATATAAAAATATTTTTTCACTGTTACAAGACCCTTTTTTACCTATTCCCCAGGAACCTTCAAGACTAAGAGATGTATATGTTTGTGTGTATATGTATGCCATTCTTTTCCTCCTTTCTCTTTAAAAGTAAAGGCTCCATCGCCCAGGGCACTACCTTTTACATTTAAAGTCATGATGTACCCATCTCGCAAAGCTGTTATCCCATATCCTATTTTGTTACCTTTTCACAGCCCGCGGTACCTGCAGATTGAGTTTAACGTTTATTCCTGTATGGAGAATTTTATAACCAGCCTCTAAAATGGAGAGACAAATGGACCAAAAATTGCAGGGTAGATGAACAGGACAACAAAAGCAAGCATAAAATTAAATGTGAATTAGGGAAAGGAGTTTAACAGAAGCCAGTATCTATTAAAGAGGTTTATTAGAATATAAAGAAAATTCCAAAGAACCAAACACCTGCTTGCAGTAACTAATCAGTTATATTGGCTACTATGTGCAGCAGCCCAAAACTAATGTAATGAGTGAGCAAGTGCCAATTAGCATGGATCTCTACTTGGCAAGGCCAGAAAAGACCAGGACTTGCTGGTGCTACAGCTGAAAGTGCATATTCAGGGGAAAGAGTATGAAATATAGAAGAAAAACTCTTTAAATAGGCATAGTTTTAGAAAGTTTGCCAGGTAAAATAGGAAAAGTAGCAAAATCAACATTCATCCTATTTCAGTACTGAAGTTACTGGGAGAAGAGTTGGTGAATACCGTGGTCCATACTCATTTATTCTGGATAAATATGTACAGGGGCAAAGCTATTTTGCCAAATGCCTTTCAATTAATGAGTGTGTACTTAACAGTAATTAGGAAAAACTTAACAAACTAAACTTTATTTTGAATAACTGCCACAAACTCAAAGTCCAATTGGTCTGTGCCAGAGCTGAATTTTGATTTTTATGTCAGTATAAGTAAACTTCTGAAGTAATGTCCTCTAAAACAATTTTAATTGATGCCCCAGAATGTCCCTGCATGTCCCAGAATCACCACTACCTGATGAATAAAATTATTAAAATAATTCCAAATACATTGCTTGCCAGCAGCTTATTTCAAACCCTAAATCAGTACAAGACCACTACTCTCATGATAGGTTATCTCAAAAGATAAGAAAATTCAGCACATAAAGCAAAGCAAGCCAGAGTTAAGGGTGAGTCAGGCTTCTTACAGGGCTTCGCCTCATTTGGTATAAAATAAATTTCTTGATGGAGAAGCACTACCTTAATCTACAACTATTAGGTATTTTACCAGAGGCATTAGGGTATTTACTATAGAGATTAAGGAGTTTACCACAGGGATTATCTCAGGTTTCTCACTGAGGTCTTTCAGTCTCAGCAAGACTGGTCACTCTACAGATGACTTGCAAGACGAGGCATGCTGAAATGGCCACTTTTCCAGATTTTTACAGATTGGAAGCATACAGCTGGGATTTCATAGGTTTTTGAGCTTGGTAGGACTGCCCTCTGTTCCCCTCCCAGTTAAAAATTTTGCATTATGCAACTGTAGGAAAAAAAAAAACAGTTTCTAGCCTTCGGATCTTGTTACACCTTAATGTACTACACTCAGATGCCCCTGGTAAGGAATACAACCAACGGAAACATGATACTTGTATCACATCTGCCTTCCACCTATTCCCAAATTGCACTATAAAACAGCTTTTTTTTGGTATCTTTGTTTTTCTTATTTTCTGATAAATCTACAGATCATGCATTTTGGAGGCAAGACTGGAATAGCAGCAGAAAGCAAAAGAACAAGATCTTCAGCCGTAGAAGTAAATGCTGACTTCAGTAGCAGGGGAAACAAAGAGAAAGCAAAAGGAGGACTGCAGCCACAAGGAAAACGTGGGCATTGCATGAAAACAGAAACATAGAAGTAGCAACTGATTATTTTCCATAAATGAGCTTGCTACAGAGAAGGAAAGCTGTACCTAAAATATAGTGTATTAGGCTGATATGGCCGTTAACCTCTTAATTCTTACAAACTGCATTTATCGAAAATTTTCAAAGCATAATATCAACGCAACATGGCAGCACAGGTTTGGAGAATAATCAAACCACGTAAAGGGGCTGAACCCAAGATGAGTAGTAGCAGTGCACTAAAAGCAGCTCTACTGTTTAAGTGAAGAAATCTCCTGGGGCCACTTTAAGCAAGAGAAGTGCAAACAACATGACTGGAGAGTGCAAGACTGACAGTCTTTGAAAGCAGTAGTGCAGGACCTTAAAATTACCCTTTATTTAAACAAAGGTGCCCCCAAAAACTGAGGCAATTACTGTCAGGAAATATTGAAGGGTAGAGCATCCTTGTGAACTCGACAAATTTAGATTAGGGGTGCAAATAGGTGTGTCAAGACGAAAAAGACAGATTTAAGAAGCTGGACTGAAAACTAAAGGGAGAAATGTCAAAAATGTCTGAAGTTGTGAACGATGCTGAGAAACACTGCAGCAAAATTATACTTGTCTGTTTTTCAACAAATATTTTCCTATTTTTATTTCTAACCTGGGAGTATTTTTCAACTTCATGCCAAGGGCAGACAAGCAGATTTTATATCCTGTTTGATACAACTGTGTGGCAATTTCATCAAACTACAGTATAATATCCCAAGAGGAGAAAGAGAAGCCTTATTGCCTTAAAACTCTTTGTATAAGCTTGGATTAAACACTGAAATACGTCCTCTGGGGAGTCTCACGTTCTGGCAGATGGGCAAGATGACCTATGAGGTCTTTCCCCATCGTTGAATTATAGCATTCTGTCATTTCTAAACAGTGTGGCTTCAGCTAGACTAGGGTATAGAAACACTGAGTAAAAATGATTGTCTAAAAACTGAATAAAAATAGAGAGATGGGGGCAATTTCGACACTGACTTTTCTGGCAGCAAGTACCATGACTTAGAGGAAACCACAAAAAATAAAACAAGGCACCACTCTGAAATACGACTGTGGCTATGTAAGACTCTGAAATATGACTGTTCAGTGATTGACTATAGGATATCTTTTAGTATCAATCTGCAGATATATTTCCTGCTGTGTAAGACAAACAAATCCAGGAGGCTGCTGATCTTACGCAGTACCAACAGTGACCTGGGCAGGACGGGGAGAGCTCTACACTCTGGATTTACCGTGCAAGTGTGTATAGCTAAAAGCCACTCATCCCCCAAAATCAAACGGCTCAACCCTCCTCGCGCACCCGGGCAACACTGACGCCTCGCTGTCACTGTATGGAACAATAAATGCAGCAATCACGGAGATGTAAAACCCAAACTGTGAGAAGTGATCCACCAGGACGGAGGAGATAGGCTTGCAGCTCAATTAGAGGAACTTCAAAGGTTGCAACAACCTTTCATGCATTTACAGGTTCCCCAAAACACTTGAAAATTAAACGGTTCATAACTTCAAGGCAGCCTCCAACTGGGAAAAAAACAAAGCTCCTGGGTGCTTGTGTCTGATATGATGGGGGGTTGTTTCTGTGTTTTTAATAACTGGAAAATCTCCAGGAGAGGATCTTCAGAAGCACGCTTTGATTACTGGAAGGAAGAAAAAAGAAAGTGTAACCTGATAGAGGAAGCAGTTATGCGCTATGTACCTGGTGATATGCCTGAAGAAGAACAAAGCGCAGCATTTGGAAACGCAAAAGGAGATGGCTACTCAAGGCAGGGTGTAGGCAGATTGTAGGCGTCCAAATGCAAGAGTACGGTCCTCAAAATATTCAACATTAGGTACTTGGATTTCCTCTCTGCCTGTACAACATTGCTTTGACCTCAGCTGTAAAAAAACAACTCAATGCCTGTCTCATATGTTTGATATTTGGACACGAGCAGCCTTCCACCTCAGACCCCTTTGGATCCACTATTTATGCTCCAAAAATGCCTAGCAGACACTGGCAGCACAAAACACAGCCACCATGCCGCTTGAAATTAAGAGAAACACTCTTTCTTTAATGCATTCATCTTGTCAGTCTGAGGAGATTCAAGCTCACATCTACCACACGTATGAAACCAGTGACTCCCAGACTGCCCGGCTGGGCTGCAGGGCAGGCAGTCCCCTCCCGGTCTGTCCCTTTAGGGTACACTTCTGCTCTCTCATTGAAATGGGATGTTTTTGACACAGTCCCTATTCAGTAAATCCTGATGCCTGGTTTAGAGATCACCATTCGCAGTCTGTTGTGAATTTTCCCTTTAGGGTGGCTGGGGAAAACGAACACCAGGTGTGAGGGTCCTTTCCAAAAGCCGAGCATCTTCACGGGCAGGTGTACCGAGTCTGAGCGCTAACGTATAAAAACCCCGCTGCAGGCCTGACCCCGATACTAAACACACGTTTGGTTGGGAGGGCAAGAAATGGGAGCATCGTGTGCTTCTGAGGAAAGGGAGAAAAATGACACAGAAAATATTGCAGAGAGAGGAACGTAGAGCCTGCAGGAAGCAGCCAGAGGTTTTAGGGCATCTGTAACAAGGAGATATCAAGAGACTCCAAAGTTAAAGTCAGCCCATCTTTCACCTGCCAGTATACGCTTTGTGACACATTTTGAAACATATTCTTGAATTATAGTATAAATTCTTTACTCATACACAAACAAGGGTCCAAGCCTCTCTCCCTATCAGCCCATCGAGTGCCAAAGGCGCTCAGGTACCGTCACTTGGTAGCTCAGTACTGAGCTGGTATAGTTAATAGCTACATATTTCTTCAGATTGCTGATAACATGCTTAACAGTTAGCGGTCCAGGTACTGGTTTCTTCTCCACCACATTAATGTAATTTCTTTTAAAGATGCCCTGTAAAATTTATGTCTCACTTGAAATGAAGATACATGGAAGAAACCAGGATACGCTGTTCTTTCCTCTCCAACAAACCCTATCTAGTCCGCCTAACCTGATCAGCGAAAACATCATCCTGCATCTGCTACTGCATATGGGAAAATAAATATTTCCAGTGCACATGACACTAATAAAAATAGCATGTTATGTAAAATATTTGAAAGCAAAACATGACTAAAATTATTAGCCGATATGGATGTAAATATTGTAGAGAATATTCAACTTATTTTTTTCAATACATACAACACAGAAATACCATATTACAATATGTCATTCTGAGATAAGCAATAATACCTGTATGTTCTATTTATATTTAATAAATTCAGTTGATAAATACTCCCTCATGTACAAGCTCTACCTCAATTATATACATTTCTGAAAATAACAATCATATTTAATATAACCTATCCCTGTTTCCAAGCAAACCTTAAAGCAATGATACAGTAAAAATGTCAGCAATATCTGTTAACTTCACTATGTGTTTTCTCCCCCAAAGTCACTAGCTTTTCTTTAAAGGCTGCAGGGGACAGGACCATCCAGAAGACCTGAAGTCAGAGATCTGAGTTCATTCAGCTCAACAGAGAAGTTCAGTTTATCCATTTCCCTCCCAAAAATAAGCCTAAAACCCAGGTTGCTAATTATTAACATTCTGGGAAATTTCAGAATTTCAATTTAAATACATGACTCATTTTAGCGATACTGCTACAGTTTTCCTTACCGGGACAAAAGGATAATATGCATCTTGTTCACGTTGCTCAATAGCTGAAATTGTTTTCAGCCAGAAGAGATAGCTTGAGATATCAGACATTTCCGAATGCTCCATACCGACAGCCGAAATATTAGTAGCACTGAGGTGAGACAGACTTGCAAAAGGAGGACTTTGGATGTGTTACATAAAGTTCTTAATTAGATCTCTGGTACAAATTACTATCCTAAGAATAAAAAGTTAATCAGAAAGCCTCGCTGGAAGGATAGCAGGGCAAGATTAGAGCAGAGACAGATGTTTCGCTTTGGGATAATGACACGACTGCTTAGCTAGACGTTGTTCCACTATTCAGGAGTGAAAAAAAATCTGTGAAAATTAAAATGTTCCCTCTGCGTAGTCCCTAAGGACGAAATTGTTCACTGCTGTTTTTCCCTAGTGGAACTTGGGAGCTCTGCAGTTATTTATATTCAGGTACAGCAGGCACCCAACTCTCAAACTCCTTTAAAAGTCTAGCCAAAATATGTTCATAAAGAGAAGGAAAATTAGAAAGAAAAGGAATACAGAATTGAGATAAGACAGAGTGTTGCAAGGACTTTTGGTGACAAAACATAAAAATCAAGATACAAAAGTTTATGCAGTGTGACTAAATCTAAGAAAACTTATTTGAACAGCCAAAGGCTAGTGACGGATGATTTCTTATCTCTCCCAAAGGATGCCATTTCCACCCACCTCCATTCTTAAAGGGATGTTGTACAGCTTCAGTGACTTCTATCTTTACCTTTTCAGGTAAACTTCTCTGTTCACCTGTTTTCCCCATACATTACGTGGTGGCATTATCACACTGCAGAGACAGTAGTACTTCCATCCACCCGTGAACAGTTGTGTTTGTCTTAGCTATGGAAAATCCAGAGATTTTCCATAAAAAATGAAGATCTCAATCTTGAGGATCTCAATCTTAAAGATCTCAATAAGGTCAGGATTTTACTAACAGCATCTTTTTAGGAGGAGGGTATAGCGTACACGTGGGCTGTCTGCTCAGGCAGTTCACGGAGGGACTGACATTACACAGATCTTCTGGAACCAGATGCCACCCTTAACTGAAGAAACGTTAAAGCAAATCCGAATCTCAGAGTTGTTAAGAAGTCCCAGCTACTTTAGAATGGCAGAAATGGCTAAGACTTCCGAAACTGCTGTCCCTTCCTTTATTCCCTCCTCCCTAAAATGCCCTTTCTCCCTTCTCCAAGCAGGATTTCTGTCATTCTTCATAACAGCCAGTTATAGAGAGAGCAAAATATTTCTACAAAGCAAGATTGATGGTGACGTGAGGAAACGGAAATCTCAGATATGAAGGATGACATGCTGGAAAGAACAGTTCTTTAAGCTGCCTGATTCTTCGCCTTCTCATAAAAATGGATTTCCAAAAGGAAGTAGGAAGTAAATATTTATGGACAGAGAAAAGGGGTGAGAGGAGAAATATTGAGACCCATATAGTAGTAGGGACAAGGGCAGGAAACAAGCATGAACTAATCTTTCTCTTTTTAAATGCTAACAAGCATTCATTTTAGGACCCCCAAATACTCATGATCTGGAGTGTGGAGTGGGGGATGGAGGGTTTGACCAAAATTAACTGAAAAACAATGTCATAAGGGCCAAAACTATTTATAAAATCAAGTCAAGTTTAGCAGGTAGTGCTGATAAAAATGAAATTAAAGAAAAGCATTAAAATGGTAAAGATTTGCCTGTCTTAGGATTTTTATTTCCCAAAAACATGAAAATATTTTACAATATAACTAAGTACATATTTCAGCTGTTAAAAAAAAAAATCTGAAAAGACTCAAAGAAAGCATCACACATAGTTTTGTAGAGTGGAGTTGAAGGAAGGGAACTTTGGGGTGTTTTTTGCTTGTTTTGGGGGGTGTTTTTTCATAGAATTGCTTTGGTCAATGAGAAAATTCTACGCTAATGCAAATATTCCACAAGTGCCTCAGTATTGACTAAAATGCCCCTGTGGTTTAGTTTTTAATCTAATTTCCAAATATAAATTGGAGATGTAATTTACCCGCAAAGGCATGTTTTAGACAATATCTTATTTGACCAAATGAACAGGTCCTTTTAGTACAAATTCTGAGATCTGTGAACATATATTCCCAGGCACAGACAACTTAGCAATTCCTTTCCTTTAAAACTCTTCCATTAGCCTTCACTACTGACCATTGTTCAATTCAGTATAACGGCTTGGATAGACCTTTGGCTTGACCCTGTGCAGCTGTTTGTATCTTCTTGCAATATGATCAGTCCCAGCTGCCTCACAGAAAAGTGGAAGTCTTTTTTTCATAAATAAAGTAAATAGCCAATTCTTCATCAACTCGAATATCTAATGATTAAACCTTTATGTTTTAGGACATGAGTCAGATTTATTGGGAAAAGGGCTATAGTGAGAATAGCTACATAAAGCTTCCTCTTTGACTTGACGCACAATGGCACCAATTAAGGTACATTTCAGGAGAATTCGCATCATATTGAAACACAGATTTTATGCAACACCTAAAGGTTTTACAGTATCTCTTCAACACCACTATAAACACGTAATACCTCAGTTCAAGACAGTAATGGCAAAACATGAATAAAGAACTCATAATGAATAAAAATCAAAGTATCATTAATGATGGTTCAGCCACATCAAATAAAAGCTTATACATCTATATCCCAAGGCACAGCTGTGTGAGGCACTCCCTTATATTTTTACAGGAAAAATACCATTCCAATTTCTTTTAGGCCTTTACATGTATAACTTCATTTTTAATGTGTATTTATTTCTAAGAAAACAAGCACTCCTATAAATCAAGAAAATGTTAAATAATTCAACCAGTAAGATTGCATTTTATAATTTGATATAACAGATCAGCTGGGAATACTCTACCATGTCTCCAGCAGGGTATTTTAGAAATTACTTAACTGTACCTCACCCTTTTACATTTCTCCAACTAGATTACTGCCTTCCTATGAAACATTAAAATATTCATTTTTTTATTAAATTATAGTAGGGAATAGCTTCTATGAAGCTTTGTTAGAAGGAGTCCAACAGGTTGTTTGAAAACCTCTACTATATTAAAACCAAAAGACTGACTCAGACACAACTGAGTGGTTCATATTGTAAGTATTTTACATTACAAAAATAAGAACAATATAATAATGTACTTTTATGTACATGTGTATTTATTTATAGTTGTATAAATGCATGTGTTGTTAAGTCTGAAGGGCTTTGCTGGTTGTTTTCATTATGCTTTCATTCAAAGAGAAGTAAGAATATAGTGATTTCTGAGTTCCAGTCCAAACCTCCTGCATCACTGTGGCTCAACTTCTGCATCTAAAAAGCAGAGGCAGTAATATAGTTTTATAATAGTTTCTGACCAACTGAAATTGTACTTCATTAGCATTCCTCACTATGCTGCAGTAGTTAAAGATCAGTTGTTGCATCCATTAAAATGGCTTTTGGGGACTTAGAAGTCTTTTGGTGGATTGAATATGGGTGCAAGATGCCAGCACAAATGTAATTTTCCTTCCTCCCATCCTCCGCCACTGAACAGTGGTTTTCTTACTCACTGTGGTTTCAAGATAAAGTAAAAATAAATAAATACAAATGGGAGTAGTGTTTCCAGTAAGTTTGATATGCTCAGCTTTGAAAACAGCTTAAGCAAAAAAAGAAAAATCCTGTCAATTTAAATATCTCTTTTTTTTAGTTTTTTTTTTCTTTATTTGCACATAGGAATGGAAAAGACAATAGTATAAAAAAAAAAAAGAAAGATAAAAAAGATGTACCTAATCAGTCCATCTGATTGCAGGTAAGAGTACTACTTTAATCCCAGGAGGATATTTAACTTTTGGGTTGACTTAAGCATTCAAAGTATCCCCAGTAATGTGCAGTCCCACTAACGGGGATGATTGCACTGTGCTTAGGGAACAGTCTTGTACTGTGCTGAACTGGGGTCTGCATAATTTTCACTTTCTGCCGTACTGGCAAGGCTGCTTATCAAACGCCTGGTGATCAACTGTCCCTAAAGAGAAGAAAAATTATTTAAGAAGTTTCAACTATCTTTAATGGCTTTGTTTAGCCATTGTTTTGTTCTTAAATTTTCGTTCCGTATTTTCTCCTTTTCTTCCCATTCTATCAATCTAGTCCTGCAAGAACTGGTTAAACGGATGCCTGAGCAGCAAGGTCAGCTCAGTCTGCTGGAGCAGCCAGCCTGTTTTGATGGTCAGGCTTGAAGCAGAAGTGCTCGTGGAGAAACTGCTTTGTGTCCGCAGCCAGCATGGCCACTACCCCATCCAGCCCCTGCGTGGCTGAAGGAAGGCGCCGGGTTTCTCGCAGATCGAGCGGGCCGATGCAGATTGAGTGGCCGCTCTGGCCAGACCTCGCTACCGAGAGCTCCCTCCTCCCTCCTCCCTCCTCCCTTTGCCACCAAATGTTCGTGACGTGGCGATTCTCTGTTTTGTCAGGTTTGCTGGACCCGCAGGTGCAAGAAGTAATGTGATGAGATAGAAACTGGCAGAAAGCACATTAAAGTTATTAGCACCTGAGGGCAAATCCTGGCAAGCGAACCACAAAAAAAAAAAGACCTCCATCTGGAAATAAGGCAAAGAGCATCCAGGTAAACACAGCAATGCCCCTACTGCTTTGGCAGTCCTTCTAAAACACAGGAAAATATGGATAATGTATGAAAAAAAATATTGTAGAAGTAGCGGGGTTCTTCAAGAAAATGACTGGGGGAAGGTGAGAAGATGGAAAACATCTTCTTAATTTTCTCCAGTACCAGAACGTATTTTGAAAGGAATTACATAAAATGGGTAAAAGGCAGCCTTTTGGTCAGAGAAGACCTTGGCAATCATTAGAAGATACAAGGACCCAAGAAATATGAATCTGGAGAGCTTTTTAGTTTTTTTTTTTTATTATTCTTACTGTTCTAGACACCTGACCACTCAGCAGAATACTACTGCAACTCTGCATTTTCACCTGCTATAAAGAACGGATTCATTCCTTTCTGTATTTTCAGTTTGATTAACATAATATTTTACTTCTTAGTACTAAGACCAGTTTAGCTAATGGGCAGAAATCAATGCATAAATCCAAAACAACTAGCAGGGATAACCTCAATTTTCAGCACCAATTATTTAAAGAGTAATGTATCAGTTCCAAGTTTGTACTCATTTCGTAGACTTAAATGCATCTCAGTACCCAAAGAAGATCCACTGAGAATACTGTCATGACAACACAAAGAAAAAAAAAATCTTCAAAGGATTATATTTTTGCAGATTTATACCAGAAGTGATCAGATTACTACAACCTTTATACCTGTAATGTTTGATCAAGCAAATAACAGCCCCAGAGGCAACCAGAATACATCATGCTTATTTATTACATAAATTTACCTATCACTTTTTTAACCTCCTGCACAAATCTGGCCCACCTGTGTCCCTGACCTGTTTTTAGTGATTATTCACCTACATACAATTTCTACCCATAATGAGTACTCTAATACTGCTGCTCTGCTCTGAAGCCAGGACTGCTAAAAAGCAGTTCCTGAGAAATTAAATCAATGGGCACAGAGGATATAAAGTTGTCAGCAATGAATATCATTACTGCAAAAGTTTTCAGGTATTTGACACACAAACACATACACTTTAGGATGAATAGCCAGAAAAAAATAAACTTCAGCGGAACCTGGATTTCATCCAAATATTTCATAGATTCTCAGGCTAAAAAGTGTATTTTTACTTCCCCATACCTGTTTTTCCTGGATGTTGAAGAACTAGTAGAGAGGAAGAATGTGCCACAATCTCTCTGAGCCTGAAACCAGGAGCTGCGCACCAAAAGTTCTGGTGCGTCAGAGATGTACTTGTCTAATGAAGAAAACTGGTGATGATCAAAATGCTTGGATCTTTTATTTTTAAATAACTCCAGATCCTAGCAGTTTAAGACATAACCTTTGCTTTACCCATCTTTAGAAGATGTGACCTGAATACCTGTCCTGCTTTGCTTTGTGCACAGCTGCATAAAACACTATCTCTTACCTACATCTATTTAAACATTACATGGGTTAACACATGTACATGTGAAAGTCTTATATGTTGCAAATGTACACATTTGCTATTATGCATTTTTTATTTTTACACAGAATCTAGAAAAAATAATTACACCATAGGAGTAAGTTATTTTACTGTCTTCTTACTGAGTAACTAAAAAAGAAGTTTTGGTAATTTTTTTGCCTGCAAGAGCCTGCCTGATTGTAGTTTCACAGAGCTAATTTCAACTGCAAAAGCTGACCTGTGACAAGCGACTTCTGCACTCATGACTGCAAGATGAACAGATTTCAAGGGAACCCAGATATGTCTGCTGGAAAGAAAGTGAGAAGAGAAAGGGAGAGGGAACACCACATCCACAAAATTCTCCATTTCCTAAGTGAAACAATTTTTCTGAGTTCTTGGAGGTAGCAACGAACTTGATACGCTTCTGCACTTAGCGCCGGGAGGCCCCTAAGGGCTACTGTGCTGCTGGAAACAAAATACACAGATAAAAGGGCACATTAAGTGCGAGTGCCATGGAAAGAGGTGGCTCCATGCTGATCTCTGGGGCCTCTTGTGTCCTGTCCCTTGTCACACGCATCTGCCCTCAGCCTTGTGCTGGCAAGAGAAGCTCTGCTAATGGACATTAGGTTGGACCGTGAAATAGGTCTCTTGGACAACATTTTTTTTTCATTTAATTTTCTGGCAGATCAGTTCTCTGATCTAGCTCATGATCAACTGTAAAAAAAGCAGAATGATGAAGGAAGCAAAGTACAGGGCCAGGACCCCACTCCTTTGGCAGCCACTCTGACGTAGATCAGCTTAGGGGACCGTGAAAGCACAGCTGCGTCTCACCTTGGCAAAGGTGTCAAAATCACATATTTCACAAGACAGGCCCTTATAGAACAAAGAAAAGGAGAAATCCTCACGCATACTCTCAGTAAATATGTAATGTGCTCGGACATCAGGTGAGCGGCGACCACAACATAAGAACTTGGACAAACCAGCAGCCAGATCCATAGCAAAGCTCTCCGTGAGGGTGACTGCAACAAATCTCTGTGCAGTACGGAGGGAGTGTTTAAAAAGAAAAACAAAGTTAAACGAGGAGTCTCTAAAAGCCTCTGATTAACTTTTTTCCATATATGAGTGCAGTACAGCTGCTCTGCAATATCGAAATCCATATTGCACTGGAGTTTCCAGTGCAGCTGGAAATCCATGGCACTACTCCATCCTGCTCTCATTTCAAATGCATAATGAAAATCATTTGGCTGATGTTCTGTTTGACCAATTATATGAGCAGTTTTAACTGCTAAAGTAACCTGCTTCTTCTTGTAGAAATATTTAATCAGAAAGGTAAAACTCAATATTAAAAGTACAATATATCTAAAACAAAACCAGGTGTAATTTTGCTAAGTTGGCTTTTGTACTACATTCATAGCTGCTCCTGTGACCAGAAAAGCTTATACCTGAACTGGACTTTAGAAAAAGGATTATTTTGTTTGGTTTATGACATTCATTTTAGATATTATAAAACCTGTGTTTCGAATGCATAAAATTTCACTCAGGTTATAGAATAAGCCCTTTTTTACCCCTGGTTTTCTAATGCTCAAAACAGTGCAACTTTTCAAAGTAAAACAGTGCAAGTTTTCAAAGTTAGGTGAGCACTGAGCTGATTCATCTGCTTAACTTCAAAAATTTCTAAAAATTACTTACACAAAAAAAGTGAATGAATGAATATTACTGAATTTATAAAATTCACTGTAACACTCTACAGCTTATTTCAAGACAAACACAGTCCTGAAAAGCCAAGATACTTCAGACGTAACTTGTTCCCCTGTACCATGCAGAAGGCACGCACAGATACCAGGAAACAGAGGGCTAAATGTACAGGAGCTGTGAGTCCTATCACAACCAGGAACTTCCTTAAGGTGCTTTATTTTGGGGGGGGGGGGGGGGGGGAGGGGAGAGAGGGGAGTCTAACATTTTCACAGTTGACACAAATACCCCAAGTTAGTAAAGACAGCCACTTCCAAAACAGAAATTTGTTGTTGAGACAAGTTCTACCCCAATCTTAGCCATTGTCCAGCAAACAGCTATAAGAATCTGCATCTTCCTCCACTTATTTTGCTTTGATTAGACCAAGACCATGTTGAGTGGCTATGAAAGGGACTGCATCTTTGAAAGCCTCACTTCGATGTAGTAGAATACTAGATGGGCAAGGACGACCTGGCTTACCCAGTCTGATTCCTCACGTCTTAGGCAAGCGTGTAAAGCAAATCTTTGGTCCAGAGGATGCTCAGTCTGTGAATCCTGTTGACATGCCACAAAACACTCCCAGTAACCTGTAACTGTAACTAGTCTGGTCCTAGGAAAATCCCCTTCTGATCTCAGATATGGTGATGGGTTTATTCATGGGTGAATATGAAGAACAGGGTAGCAGAGACATTTATCACTAGCAGGAAGACTACCCAGGAACTTGTGTAGTTGTGGCCAATTACCAATGCTACAAACAAACAAACACTCCCCTCCCCTCCATCCCTCGGAAAAACCCCAGAAGCCAAATCAGATGTCAAAGGGAGAAAATATTCCTGGCTCCTCAAGGCAACTAGAAGAAGCTTTGAAACATGGGATTAATTAAATGCAATCTAAATCTGGTGCAACAAATTCTACAAATTAAGCATTAACATACTTATGGCTGAACAACAGTCAGCAGGAGCCAAAATATGTGTAGCTAAACTATAAATCATTACAATCATTGGTGAGCACAGTATATGGCATATTTTTTCCCTTCTTAGCATTTATATGAAAAAGCTTTGAACATCCTGTGCACAAATACATTCATGATCTGTGTAATCATGGCTATTTCTCAACTGTCTTTGCTGCCATCTGAAGCCACGCATCATCAAACCTATTAACACTCATGAAAGACCTGATACAGTAATACAACATTATACAACAAAAGAAAATAATATCCACTTTTCTTTTAATCTCAGTGGCCCTTGCAAAGCAATGATACAATATTCCTCTGGGCAAAGGTTGCAGAAGGCCTCTTTGAGACACGAGGGAATATCTGGGACGACTGACACATCACCAGCTTCCTCAGCCTGCAGAGTGCAGAGCCTCATGATTAGTGCTAATTGGTTTTTTTCTTTGTTTTTTTTTTTCTTTTTTTTTTTATTTCCAAACCACATGTTTTAGAGAAAGACAAAGTGTCTCTCCGTATGCTTAACTTTCTGGTCTTTTCATGAAACACTGTGTCCATCTTTCAAAGCTGAATCACGTGAGCAGTCTTTACGTGAAGGAGTCCATATTTGTCAACATATATTATGGACTGTTTCATGTTATTTCTGGTGGGGGATGTTCCTTACACTGCAGACGTGATTGCTAGCATCAGTCGCTGGGGACTCGAAGGCCACCACTGCTACTCTTTGACCTCCTCATTCTGCCAAAGGTAACCTAAATACTATAAATTCAGTATTAACAATGCTTTCCTGGTTTTGGTAAAAAAAATAGCTTAAATACTAAAAGTATGTTGTTTTCTAAAGCAGCCATCCAGAGGGGGTATCAGCTGTGAATGGGTGTCACACAGAAGGCTGTAAACTTCTCAGTCTTCTGTCAGTCAGTGGGACTAGATACACAAATCATTATAACACAGTATTAGTCATCTTTTGAAAGAACAAGCTAATGGCTTTTGTATTGCTGTGTTCCGCTTTGAAACATTGTCTGCAATCTGTGCAGCTGTCACTTAAAAGATGTACAAATGATTTTACTTTTGTAAACGCGAGACAATGGCCCACTCAAGGCAAGATACTGAATTAGATACATTTTCCTAAAACTTATGAATTAGGAGCTAGTCCCTAAATCCACTGATAAAAGTATATCAGCTTGAGATTGGGGTATTAACTTCTTTCAACATTAAAAGTTGCCTGGTTACTCTTTGCTTTCTCCTTCTTACCGGTGTCTAAAATGAGCCAAATCTTTAACTCTTGACTCATGGCATCTCCCTCAACAGCTTTGAAGACTTTGGAAAGCAAAACAATGCAGAACAAAACAAAAACAACTTAAAGGCCAAATGAATGGTATTATTTGATACTTCTTTAACTGCTATTTTATTAGTACTCCAGTGTACCAACTCAGTGAGAAGACTTCTCTTCGCTACCTAAGGGAATATAGCTCTATGTACCTCCTTTGCCTGGAGTGGCTGGTCAGAAGAATGGGCAGTCTCACGTTGGAGTCCTCGAACCTTGAATATAAGCTTGAAAAACACAACCGATGACAAATCATTTCTTTGTACTGTTAGCAGAGCAAGTGTTTCTTGGAATAGACCTGCTTTAGCGATATATCTCAAAGCTAACTCTTACCTCATCCAACTGTGCAAAGAGCTCTCAAATGATTTATTGAAATTTCAGCAATAGCTCTGAAGGCCTTCAAAGACCAGTCTCAGCTCATACTTCGGAATTTGGCTGCTCATTGTATTTTTTAAACTCATACTGCTTCTATAAATTAGGGTTTAGCTAATAAGCCTTTCTAACACTTGCAACAGAAGAACTCAACAATGCTGTTTCTTTTAAAGGACATTGACTGCAAAAAACCTCTTTTTTGATATTGTTGAAAAAATAACCAAATAATAAAAAATGCAGCTGATACTGACAGTAGAAGCTTTAAAAATACGAGGAAATGTTCACTTTTGCATAGATTTCCAAAACAAAGCATATGTACACATTTTTGTGGATAACTCATCCAGGATACTTAGCACTACGATCATACAATATTGTGTTCCCATATAATGAAATTACACCAATAAAACCTGGTATTTATTGCACTTTCTATCTAAAAAAAAAAGAACAACTTAGAAAAAATACGTGCTATGATTACAGGAAATGACTTTTACAGAATCTGAAATGCTCCTTCTCCTAAAGCACGACATGCGATGAGATACATTCCGCATCTCACATCAGAAGGGCCAAAAATTTAATAGCAAATAGAGTTCGCTGAAATAAAGTGGAGGCTACTATCACCTTTGCAACTGAGAAAAACTTAGAGGTGGGAGTCCACTTCTACATTTTTTTCTTTCCCCTTTAACAGAACAATATTGAGCTCTAGGAAGAGCAACCCAACACGAAGCTCAGAGCAAATGTACACCTGCAAGCCAGCAAAGCAGAATTTCTAAGTTAGTTAAAATATTAATAAAACTGGAGGGCCATTCTTTGCTCTGATATACTAGAGAAGGTATTGGAAGAGAAAATGGAGTCATATCCTCAGCAATGAAATCAACAGATTTTTCAGGATCTTTTTGAATCTGTGACAAAGTGTAAATTAATAAAAGCTGTCTAGTATGTACTTTAAGAATTAAGGACTCTCACATTAAACTTATTACTACAGTGATAATTGAGAAGAAGGTTTTTCAAGGTGCTACTTTGAAGAAGCTAGTTTTTCCCAAAAATGTCAAGTGGAAGAAAAGACTGCTCAGAACTTTGCAGAAAAAATGCCTCCACCTTTGAAGCTGTCACCAGCCTATTTTACTCTGAGAGTTGAATTGATTGAAATTTGATTGAAATTTCTTTTTTTCTAGACCAGTCTCTGTGCTTCTTTATATATTTATATATTTTTATGTATATCTTTATGTATTTTGGGGAGTAGAAGAGCATAGCAAATATAACTAACTATTTCACTATTGCTCTTTCTCTTTACAAAGAGGAGGAAGACAGTTCTCCAGATCAACACCTTCCTCAAAACACCTGAATGACTTCAACTTGCATCCGTAAATTAAGGGCCATAAAGGCAGCTCAGAAACACTTTTTTCTGCTATTATTCCTCTATTAGGTTTTGATATATTGCATCTTTTATTTTACAGACAATGCAATGTCTTACGAAAACAAAACACATCAATCACCCTTTACCAGCTCTTTCCCCAGCATTACCAACTTATCCAGGGTTTAAAAGCAATGATCATCTATGTGCATGTATATACAAATAACACACAGACTTTGCACAGAGGAAAACAAACAAACGAAAAGATTATTACTTGAAACAAAATGTCCTAAAATTGTATGACATAAAAGCCACAAAGTGCTTGCCAAAGTACACCAGTCCATCCCTAGGCACAGACCATCACTTTGCATTACATGGTTGATATAAATCATTAAAGTGATTATAGGCATAACTCAAGAAAGGGACTTTCCTACACAAGAAAAGGTAACTGGCATTAAGAATGTGGAGTACATAAAGTTTACAGTGCAGAGTTCACAATTAGATATGAGGAAGGACCTACACAGGAAAAACTCGAACAATTTCACATGATCTACACGCAAGTGGATGGGGTTATGAAGGCACTGAAAATACTGAAGTTGCTTTATAAAGCATATATAATCTGTATACTGAACTAATCTTAGAAGTGGCAAAAAAAAAAAAAAGCTGTATTTTCCCTTTACATATTCTACATCTTTAAAAACCAAGGAACTCTGCTGTACAAGGGTTTTTTCTTCAAGCTTTTTCTGAAACAAACAAAAATCTTCACAGTCTAAGAAAATGTTTAGAGCTTTTCATAATTAAAATTGAAACAGCCTAGTTCTATGGAATAGACCTTTAAAAATACACTAATGTTAGCATTATTCTGGCATAAATAGTCACATACGCTTTGTGTATATGATTCATGACAGAAAATGCATGATATGTACTGTAGCCACGTGTAACATTTTGATTACTCCAACATATATCAAAAAGCTTAGGTTTCCAGTTTAAAATGGATTTCAGGTGAAAATGAAGCTTCTTTATATATATCAATCATTTTCAGTCAACGGAGCATCACTTTTTTAGACGACAAGACAAGATAAAGCATAGCTACACTCTCTGACAAGCCCATGCCTTATTGCTTCTCTGTTCACTCAAAAATATATTAAAACCATTTCCATCAGAGAATTGATTTAGTCTCTAGAGAGGGTGCACACGGTCACTGTGGGCTAAGGCTAGACAAACTCTTGTGTACATTATTTCAGTAAGTAAAAATACATTTCAAAAATACCTTTTAATATTACATTCTTCTTTGCTTTGGTGTGAAACTATTGAAAAAAAAAGGAATTTGGTGTTGACATAATACAAAGCTTTTGAACAAGATTAAAATTTTCCAGGGAAAAATGAAAACACATGCATCAGTGGAGAAAGAGTTAAGGCTTTTTAATATTAACCATCATATGAGTGTCATTGTGATTTTCATTTCACAGTGCTGGGTTGTCTGGAGTATGATCTTTCTCAGTCTAATTGCTTACAAGCATCTGTACACATCCTAGACCCTGCTCATTTTGTACTTCAAAATACACTGCCTGGCCATTAAATAAAAATCTATAGAGTGGATAAGGCTAAAGAACTATTTCATGTTTATTAAAGATTTCAATTACACTTGGAGTTTAAAGGAGGAGCAACAGATCACACTTTCTCTTACTCATAAATCTAAAAAACCCCTTGTGTTTCCTGTTTAAAACACCCTTATTTAACTTCATGCAAGATTTGGAAGCACACTGATTACAGAAGCAGGCAAAATCCATTACACAGGATGGAGAAGCACATCACCTATTTGCACAACACCCTGGCATGCAAAGTCTATAGAAGCTACTGAGACAAAACTAAGCATTTTAACAAGGGAGCTCTTCCAGGAGGTTCCCCATTCTCTCCATGGTCGGGAGCCCAACACCAGACATCAACACCCAACAGCTTGTCCTCGCACATACATATATATAGGAGGCACCACAAAACAAAATCAAGACGGAGCACAGAAAGTTGCCGCCGTCACCGACCCCTCACTCTCCTTCCCCGGAGCATCCTCTACCTTGCTCGGATGGAGGAGAAGCAGCTCACCTGGCCCGGGTGGTGCCGGCCGTGGGCGCAGGAGCACTCCGGCCACCACTCGCCCGCGCTCCCCTTGGGCTTGGCCGGGGGTTTCGGGGGGCTCTTCCGCCCGTTGTCCCACAGAGCCACCGCCTTGGTCCTGCCGGCGGCCCCGGGTGCCGGGGCGGGGAGGAACGGGCCATGGCCCTGGGGTCCCAGCGGGTGCGGGTGCCAGCCGCAGGCGCAGTGGGCATCCCTCGCCGACGGAGGCACGCTCCCGCCGGCCCCCCGGCCGCAGCTGGGCTGCTGGGGTGGGGGCACGTTCATGCTGTGCTCGGGCCACGTTGCACGGAGACACTTCTCTCTCCGGCGGGCGTGAGGTCCCCCGACAGCGGGGACGCGCCGGCTGCCGTGAGCGGTGGCGTGCGGTGGGAGTCCGGCCGGCCGGCGGCTCCGCGGCGAGACGCGGCTCCTCTCGCAGCCCCCGTCGACAGCATCCCCGCTGCAGGCAGAAGCAATCAATGCTCTGCGCAGCTGGCACGCACGCCTGCATCCCCCCGGGGACGGCGGGCCGCGGCAGCGAAACGCTGGTGCGAGCCGCGCGAAGATGCAGCCCTTTCCCTAGCTGCCGCTCACACAACTCGCAGGGAGCAGCTGGACCCACGCAGGCTTTGCAGCCAAGGTGCCTCCATCTAAAATATTGAAAAGGCACCTCTTTGCCCACGATCAAAACAGACGTGCTTTCTTTCTTTTCTTTTTTTTTTTGCATGCCTGGAAAGACCTTGTCAACAAAATCGCATCAGAAAACACAAATGCCAAGTTCAGGAGGAGCATCATCTACCCTCAGTGCTAAAAGCACAAACTTTGTTCTGTGCTGCTGGGCGCAAACATGATGGAAAGAGAGCGAGAGGTTAAATGTGAGAATACAACCACCTCGGAAAGATCTATACCATGAATTTACATGTCTTCAGCAGGTCACCGCTGAGCTATGTGAATATATTATTTGTGCATAAGGTCTTCAAAATTATGATTGATGCATGATTTCCTCCTCTTTTTCGCCCTTTACGTGTTCCTTGGTGTTTGTCAATAATGTGCACATCATTTTTGGTAAATACTTCCTAGGGTTTTGCTTGTTCATACAATCTCTTTTCTCTCAACTTGGCTGCACCCTTTATTTGCAAGTATTTTCTACCTACTCTTCTCATAGGAGTAGCAGCAGTGTAAAATGTAAGAAATCTGGGGTGATTTTTTTTTTTCAAGTGTCTAGAGAGATTCTGAGACATAACTGCGTCTCAGGTGATTAAGTCTTTAGCCCCTTAGGACTCACTGGCAGTCAACGGATTTGAACCCCCTACACATTTTTTGGAGGTTTTCTTTTTCTTTTAGCTGAAGCCAATCTCAGGTGCTTTTAGTCATAGAAGATAACCACCTGACTTTTAAAAACAAATGCAGGTCTGTGTCACAGAAACCCTTTCTTTTTCTTTTTTTTCCTAGTGGTGACCTATTGAAATGTAAGTACACCAAAATTAAACACTCGCAATTCATAAGTGAGGTGCACAGATTTAACATTCCAAAGACAAAAGTAAATTAACATTTAAAGATTACAAAGACAAAGAAAGAGCCAGCCAGAGACTGCAAAAATACTTTCTAATGAGATAAATTAATTTTTACAGATGCTTTATGCAATAAAGCTTGATTCAGTTATTTGTTTCTTTCTAAATTATTACCCTAGCTTCCTCAAAGCTTAGACCTTGCTAAAATATGCAATGATACAACCTGGCAGTGAGTCTTAATGAAAAATTATGGCAAGGCACTTACAGTAGACAAAATATTTTGACAATCATGCAATTCAAACTGTAGCAGATGAAACTGAGATCAGTTTTAAATGTATTTCCCTTCAAGGTGCTAGTCACAAAACATACTACAATCGCTTTACAAGCTAAATTTATTCAGAACTCCATATAAATTTGTTTTCAAGGTGGAAGAAGAGCAAAGATAAGACAGTACGTAGAAATTTTGCAGGATGGAATATGCCAGATATTTTCTCCAAAATTGGTAGAATTAATATCATGGTTTGGCCATAAGCTGGCCAAGACTATATGCTGACTTAAAGCTACTATTAGCAAAGAGATTGAGAGCGAAAGCAGAAGGAAGTGCAGAGATGGGTGGCACTGCCTGGAACTGCAAAGCCAAAATCATACACCTGGCGGTGTCTTCTTGCATTACTATTGATTTATGCTATAAATCATACAGAAAATAATACTGTATTTATTTATATACCATATATATATATACATATATATATGTATTTATGTATACACATAAAGAAAAACCATGAACAAGGCCAAATTCGGATTCAATTTTCATCATGATAGACCTGTATTAGCAGCGAATATCAGCTTAAGAGAAAAAAGTATTTCATATCTTCTTTGGGGCTTTTTTTGGCAATTAGCATGAGAGAAGAATGTAGTAAGTGATACACTGAAGCTATTGCAGCTTTCTTAAACACCAGTTTTGAGCAGTCAGAATCTAAACAGTTTAAATATTGCTATTAAAAGTATCTGGAGAAGCCTGGCTAATTGCAGGAGTCAAAACGTACATATAGGAGTTTAAAAGAGGCCACTCTTTTAGGCAAAGCCACCTGTATCAGAGAACTAAAATGTCTATTAAAAAAACCCCAAACATATATTTTAAAATATTAGGCAAAATTTTAGCTACCTTTACTAAACCCCCAGCCAGAACAACGTAAAGGCATCCTCTTGATTGTAGCCTTTATCCATACACTGTTAAGATGCTATATTTGAAATTGCCTCTTATTGGAATGTAAAAAGTTCATTTTCAAACTCTTAATAAATCCTCTTTTTTTTTTTTTTTTTTGACACTGCCTATGTCAGATAAGAAAACTTAAATACGGGATGAGCATGTGCAGTTAACTGCTAGACAACAAGGTAAGATGGATTCCAAAGATAATGCAATTTCATCAGCGGTAATTGAACCATTGTACTAAATACGCAATGGCACGCACTTCTGGCTGAACTTGGATTAACACATGGCTCAAGTCCACATGCCCAGCTATCATCCTGATTTAATAATAACTGGTGCACAAAGCAAAACTGAATATTGTACACTATAGTGTGTGAACTGTGTTTGACCCAATATGGTTTACATGGAAAAATCTCACTAATTTTCTTTTAAAAATATTAAGCAGGCATAACAAAATGGAGCAAATGCATTTGGCTGATATTCTACCAGCACAAATAACTGTAACTGGATTACAGTAATGTTGGACACGCACCAATAACAAACGCTGAGAAGAGTTTGCTTCGGGCAAAAATGTGCATATGGGAAACAAAAAGTGCATATGGGAAACAAAAATTATTAATAGAGTAGTGAAAGGGAAGCTAGAAGCATGGGAGAAGATGATTTAGATGTAGTAACAGATTTTTCCCTCCAACCAAGAAGGCAACATTATGCAACTATAAAAAATACAGCATGAAGGAAGTACAATAAACATGGAGTAGACCACAGCTTGAGAAGTGACATTTAGTGTTCTCAAATTTCTAAAAATATTTTTCAAGAACAAAAAATAGCAAGCAAGACAATTATTAGTATGACGGCAAGGCTACTAAAATCAATCAAATGCATTTTCTTTACCTTTTGAGAAGCAAATTGTTTTTATATAGAAACAATAGTCTTCATGGTGATAGGGCCTACAAAGGATGGGTGTGATGAGGACACGGTCTGAGGGGTCAGGCACAATTCACTGCTGCAACAGGGTCCCTAGGTAACCTTGGGCAAATTGCTTGATTTCACTGAATATCCCATATGTAAAAGGAAAAAAATGCTTCATTTACAGACACCACAATCTAAAAGGTGGGGAAGATACTTCTCAAATGAAGCAGCTGAGGATCTACCTCAAGCCTTCCTGGCCCTCCCTGCCTGCAGGTGCGCAAGGAGAGAGAGGCATGCAGGATTGCAATACCAAAAATAAAACTATAAAGGAGGAAAAATGTAATTGAAGGTGCTTATTTAAAACTTTGATTGGAAATTCAATTACAAAGATTTTATTGCAAATCTGCCAATGATCTTTAGGAGTAATATTTTGTTTATTAGAAAATCTGTAGGATCCCCATAGCCTTAAAAAAAAAAAAAAAAGATGAAACGCAGGCTTTGAAGTTTTATGCAAAAAGATACGCATATCACTGTTCGAGACACAGCTCCCTGTGCAACACATCTGCCTGTACGAGGCATGTTCGCTTGATTTCTACGAGAGGACAGAAAAACCAAAGGAGGTACACGCACAAACATACCCATTCTCAGGGCATGTCCTACAGTTAACATAAGGACAGCAATTCAGAAATCCAGATACAATGAAAAAGCAGAATGACAAGGGGTTGGATGGCAAATATATCAACAGAAAAAACAACCCTCAGCTGGGAATATTAAGTCAAAGTCAATCATGTCAAAGTTGGTGAACAGAGCAGTAGGTTTACCAATTTCGCATCCAAGTGAATCAAAGAATCATAAAATTGCAGTGGAAAGACTTAAGCACGGGAGCGTTTCCATGCCAATACAGAAATCTGCCTTACGGGATGTGCCGGTTTCAGGGTAAAGATGTAGAACAGGTTGTAAAGTGCTCTCCTCCGGCGAACTCTGTGTACTTTATTTTAGTGCTTTCGTTCAGTTTAAACGGCATTCATATAAATCCATTAGGCAAAATAACATACTGCCATTTGTGGAGCCGTTCTACCTTACTGCTTTGGTCTGCCATTTGTGCCTGTCATATCTGCAATATCAAGGCATCACTTTGACAGAGCTTGGCTAAGCTGAAAATGCAAAATGCTCTGTCTGGAAAAGATAGATTTGAATGCAGAGGGCAGAAAGGAGAGCAAGAATTGCTGCAAGTGCTGCAAGTGGCATTTGCGCTATGGAGGATGTCTTCACTGAAGCCTTTTTTTCGCACATGCTCTTGAGAATGAAGAGGGCCAGAGTCAAGACTTTCAGAAAACATTTAAATACAACCTGCCTTGAACCTCCACCCAAGATCATGGAAAACAAAATTCCTTTCCCGAAGTGCTTTTGGCCAGGTAGTATGTTAACCAGCACGACTGGGTCCAAACAACCTTAACCCCTTTAGTGACCCTTCAGCTTGCAGGATCTGGTATTAGCAGTCTGGCAAATTTAAGACAGCCTTTATGAGATTTGATTTCCTATTCTTTAGGAATTGCATTTCAGAACTGCAGGATCAGCCTAATATTCCAACACAGCTTTGCATATAATAAAAAAGGAGACAAAAAAATCTTCTTGTCTCAGTTATGTAAAATTCATATCATAATTTCTGCTGCAAGAAGCTGTTCAGTACCTTAAGCAACACTTAACTGTCTCTCTGTTCAGCTAGGAGTAAAATGGCATGTTATTTACTTGATGGTGTTGCTTGATTTTGAAGGAGAAATTCAGCTATGTTGGGTCTCCATTTAGACAATAACCTAAGCTTTAATTATATAGCATAAATACCCATGAGATATCCACAGAACAAATTAATTAGCAGTTTTGTTACACAGTTCAAGCTGCATTAAGATACATGAACTGCAACATAAAGAAACAGGACAATATAACCAAGCTAGAATTTTTGCAGTATATTTTTATTCCAGTGTTGGCAGTCCAGGTAGCAAATAAAGTTTGCAAATGAGCCCACTCAGGCAATCTTTTTCAGGTGTAATGCCTTTTAGAGTATCCTATTTCCAACCAATTGCTTAAAATGAAACTCATACAGAAAGAACTTAGCTCAAATCAATTAGCTTGCAATGAGATACTGTTTCTTCCCTAGGAAGCTATTTGTTTCATGCACATAACAACACAACAACAACATTTTTAAATAGTTTGGAGCAGTTCTGGCACTGTTTTGTTATTGGCCAGTTGTAAGCTGTCACTGCAAATGAATGGAAAGCAGAGGGATGGGATCACATAGCACAGCCACAAAAAGTCAAGGTTTACTGCATATGCTAGTGAGGACTCAAAGTTACTAAGCTCCTTCTTCAGCTTTTGGAAACTAATAGCTTGTTTGAAGTGTCTAACATAACTTTCAACACAAACACAAGCCCATTTGACCAGAAAACTGCCTCAATGTTAAAAGAATGATGAAATACTGTCTTGTTAGTCTACAAATGAGAATCAACACATGCCTGGCCACATCTGAGATTTCACTCCAGATGAATGCAATCTAAGAAAAAAAATCTAAAAATCTAAAAAGATTTCTCTGCAAAAAGTTTCCTAGTTTTTTTTTTTTAAAGAAATTACGTACAGGTCTCACATGGTTTGTATTTATATGACAAGGACAGTATGTGAATCAAGAAAGGAAGATACAGAATTGTTTTGTATTTAAAAGAGCTTTGACCATAAAAACTCCCTCTAGACTTAAGAGGTTTATATGGTGATTTTTTTTTTCCTTTTAATCTCTGTCTTCCTTATTTTGAAGCATAAAAACAAGCTGTTCACATCATTTGGAGCACATATCGCATTATGCCACCTCTACTCCCAGGGACCTCAAAGTACTGGACCAATTGCCCTTTGCTTTGCTTCAGCTATAATTTATTGTGTTCAGTGCAGAACTGGCAGGGTAAAACTCTAGGGCTGGAGTTACACGGGAGGTCAAACCAGATGGTCACAATAGTCTGGCGAGCATCGTACATATGAATGAAACCATTCAAAGGGCTAAGATAAACGGTAATCTCCTTGTACTAGAGGAAATAAAGGCAGTCTGCTCGTCGTAGCTATTTTAGGAGTCAGTTTGGTTTCAAGAAGAGAGAGCAAAACTAAATATGCTTCTCAAAATGACGCCTTGGAGAAAGATGTCCAGGATACAGCAGATCAGACCCTGGCCACGTGCCTGAGACACTTTCAGCGGTGTTGATTATAGCAAGAGGGGATATAGGAGAGCACTTTTCTCCCTTTAGATTATGACGATGATTTTTATTGTTAGAAAAACGTCCATGAAAGTAAATCCTTAGTGACAAAACACACGACTTCTCTTGGAAGCATTTGCTACCTTAGAATAAAAATCTGGTCCCTGTAACCAGATCACATGCAAAGCACATTAGCTTGTGAAGGAAATGGAGAGGTTGTATATTATCTAGTAGCAAATTACATTTAGCTACTTCAAACAAGCCTGGTCTTTTTCTGCTATTAGAAATCACTGACATTTTGCTTTTCTAATGTGTGGTGGTAAACAGGATCGGAAGTATCACGGCCAGAAGAAACCTGCAGCCAGAAATTGAAGCAATAACAATCCTTTGATCCCACAGAACTACAGCTTACGTTCCTAAAAGACATGTCAAAACTAATCAAAGAACAACTCAGGAGTCATATACTGAAAAGTAGCTAATGATGCATATTGCAAGTGGGGTTTTTTTTAGTTTACTTTGCCTCATTGATTGCAACAAATTCCAACAGTTATCTAGGAAAGCTATTTTTCAGTCAAATAGCTCTCACTCAGAGAAACGTTTGCCTGATATTAATTTCAAATTCCATCTTCTTGGCTCCATCAAATTATTTCTATTCTCTAATATTACTTTAAATCATTCTTTATTCTTCTTGGTAATCACTATTTTCAAATGCGAAGGAATTTGCCATAGCTCCCATGGTCTGTAGTTTGGGTTTATCCAGTTCTCTAACTAGTTCCTCATAAGTCAACTCTTTCAGTCCTATAAGCATCTTAATGCTGTTCTTTAGCCTAGAAGACTGAAGTCATCCATTCTGGAAATGATTACCCCTTCACAGCTTTATGCAATAGCTAGCTATTAGTGACAGGTTAGATGACAGCTATGAAAAAATAAATAAATGAAAATAAACAATCCCCCTGAACAATTCACAAGGCAAGTTTTTAAAAACAGCCCATATACTTGGGACAGTTCCTGCAGACCCGTTCTCAGCAAACTGCATTCTTTGCTTTACCGTCCTGGCGTATGTGTACAAATACAGTGTGCCATCATAATAGCGAAAGAATCATGCATAGAAAAAAAACAGTTTCAAACCAATACATGAAATGGTATTACTATAAGGTACATTATTTTATAACAAACTGAGTAAATTTATAAAGCCAGAATGTAAATCAAGACTATGTCCTCCTTCAAAAACAGATACTTTCTTAGATACTGAACTTAGATACTGAAGGATCTTAGATAAAACTATATCCAGAAAAAAAAATCCAAAATATTTGCTGAACAACTTTTTCTCCTTCTAAAGTTTTGTCCCTAATGTTTCAAAATTCAATATTTTTAATTCTTCCCAGAATACACCAAAATACCGTATTGGCACTAACTTCCATGTATTAAATGGCATATGTTAACATTTTTACATGAATCTTTTAGGCAATGAAAAACTCTAGGCTGGTGTTTATGTTGCTATGTCACTTACATGTCTAGAGCACAGTCAGAAAAGGACACTTTTTGCACAAGATACCAGCTATTGTATTTTAGAGGAGTAATTAAGACTCCTTTTCTAATGGTGTGTTTGTCTCTCCATTGACTTCCAGGAAGTCTAGACGATAAACTCAGACAAGGATATTTATGTTGTCAATAGCCATGCTTAGTTCCTTAGTATTTAGAAAGTATTTTCATCTATCTATGAAATGTCATCTTCAAGTAAAGAAAATATCAGGTAGTACAATAACTTGATTGTAGTAAATGAAAATTAATACTTTTCATCTATTAATAAAATATCTTCTGGGAAAGGAAATATTCAGTCGCAAAATAGTTTGATTGCAATACAAAAAAATATATTTTTTTAAGTACCTAAGTAACATAGGAGTGTAAAGCTCATTTTCAAAAGTGTCTACACTATTGAAAAAAAAGTTTAATTCCTCAGAATCTACTTTTGGTGACTGTTTGGCCTCTTTCAAGGATAACATATCCTTCAAAAAGCTATGTTCATAGATAGACAGATGAAGCATCCATCCTATATTTCAAACGGACCAATAAAGTAATCCATGTCCCAGTGATCTTAATTAATGCAAAATACTTAAATTTAAATCTAATTGTATTTTTACTTTTATTCATATATTTTTCAACATTTTCATTGCATATAGTGGTACTTTTCATTTTAAATTGCACTTATCACGGGCAGATCCCTAAGCACAGTGCTCAAAGGAATTAAATAAAACCCAAACACTTCAATCCAGTAAAGTATAAATTCTTCTCTTTTGCTAAAATTCACTTAATAATTTAACAATTCCTAATAATCTGTATACCTTTTTTAACCATCACTAAGCACTGTGATATTTTCAGAACACCATGCTCATTTATTTCCGGATTTTTTTTCCTAAGTAACAGCAAACAGTTTAGAGCCCGGCACTGAAAAATTATGGATTATCCCATTTTAGGCTAGGAATATGTATCTTTGCATTTGTGAATACTGAGTTTCTCTTGCTAATTTTTTCACCTCCTTGCCTAGGGGTTCAATCCCAGATTAAAAAGACCAACATTTAGGTGCTTACCTGTGAGTTACATGCCTGAGCTTGCAGGACGTACAATGGGCATTTAGTCCATTCACCCAGTGGACACTAAGAGTAGTTCAGTTCACCCTAAGGTGAACTAAAGTAAATTCTGTTGCCATTCCAGATTTCTTACAGATTAACCAAACATGAATCCGCAATAGCCCCTCTGTTCATCTTCTACAGTTTCCTGTAATTTTGTTCAGACAGCTTTTTGGTGCAATTTGTTAAGAGTTTTTGAAAATTACATTATATGGATATTTTTTCTTTCTCCACACTCAGTCACTCCACTTCCAGGAAATTCTAACAGACTTTGGACAAAAACCTTCCCTTTGCAATAGTTATGTTGACTCTTCCTCAGTACCTATTTCTGCATCATCTGATTCATTTTGTGAGAATTCTTTGTATTTCCTACCAATTTAGACAGTGCAGAAAACAGACTTAGTCTGTAATTCTCTGAATCACCTTTAAAATCCATTTTAAGAATGTTGCATACTTCATCTTCCATTCTTGTATTACAAAGAGCACCTTAAGTGCTAAGATATATTGTTTTCATACTTCAATAATTTTAAATTTCAGCTCCTTTACAGCTTCTGGGCTAAAACCACACAGCCCCAACAGTAAGTAACTATTAATTTAATTAGGTTCTTCCTTTACTGACACTTTGATTTTTGACAGTTTCCCTGACTTCTCCCCTTTAAAGAAAAAACAAACCTTCCTACATTTCAGTACAGTGGTCAGTGAGGCAAACAATTAATTAGATTCCTTTCATCACTTTATCTTTTGGAGTTTTTTTCATCTATCAGCTCCTTCCACTGGCCCTTTGAGAAGCTATGTGCTTCTGATGTGCTTGAAAAAGAAAAAATACAATTTTTTTCTCCATTAAATCTTTTAGCATGCTTTACCATAGCTATATATTTAAATTCCCAGAGTCCCTTAACATCTATATTTTTCTTGCATAGAAACAATATTAATTTATTGCATGCAAACATTTTTCTCCTTTAGCTTTTTATTAATTTCCTTTTAAGTAGCTTTCTTGATTTTTCTAAGCTTTTCTTTCTGAAGTTTAACGTTACTATGATTTTTCTCTCCCACTCTTGTAAGGATGTGAAATATAGCACACTAAGGTCCCTACATCAAATCTAGGTTCTATGCATTGTTCAGAGCAAAATCAAAAGAGATCGTGCAATTTTCTGATTATTTGGCATCACTTATTGCACCTAAAAATAAAATTTATTATCATTTTATTATTCAATTAACAATATGCTGTTAATCTCATACTTTGCTATAGCAAATTCTGACCCCATTTTGATACACGTTAACTAACTTCTGTTAACTTTGCTTTCACTAACATTATATTTTGTCATTCCTATAGAGATTACAGCAATATGCCATGGATTATCTTCTTTTCACTGTTTCTCAGATATACTAACATCTTCATTTATGATAAAGATTCCAGTTTATCTCTCTATATCATTTATATGTAAATGCTACATGAATTCCATAAACACAGTAAATTACTTGACTCATAGTAAGACCAAAAAAAGACACGGAAATTGAAAGGTAAGCAATTAGATGCAACTGAAATGTTCCTCTACAATGCCTTATTAATTTGCAGAACTCACTGTAAGCAGATAAAGCAAAAACTAAATTTGCAGTCTTGGTGTAAGCTACAGTTTTTTTATAATTTAAAGAGAAATATGCTCCAGGCCAAGAAAAAAATATAATTGACTGACTAGTCCCAAGAAAAACAAACAGTGCTATTGGCAGATAATTATGGAATTATGCTCTGCTCTGTTTTCTTGAATTCTCTCTAGCCCTACCACCAAACATACAGTGTTACCCCTTATAAAGCAGCAATTCTGCAGTTCACTAAATTATACAAGGAAGACTTCATACAAGCAAATGCAAAAAAGTTCAGAAGTATATTTTTAACTAGTTCAGAGCAAAGCATGATGACACTTTCATCTACCATTTCAATCAAAGATAATTTTGTTCTCTCATGACTAATGACTAATTAGTGAATTGCTTTTATGCCAAAATAACTGTTTCTAAATATATTCTTAAATAGATATAATGACTGCAAAAAATTACAACAGGAAAAAGAGGGCATATATCAACAACAGAGTTCTAGATTTGTTTCAGTATTTCAGACCACGTATATAGTGACTTGTGGTCACAACATAGAAAGCTTTAGATGAAGAGTGAAATTAAAAAAACTTGTCATCCATGGAGAAAAAGTGGATAATTATTTGTAAAATGTAATATTCAGGGTTTCTTATATGATATTTTGGAACAGTGAATCTCGGAAGATAGCGTTATCCACAAAGATGCCCTTTTCTTCTCTCTTTAATCCATTACATTCTCTAGAAATAGAGATAACATGAACATACATGTTAGGAATACTTTACATAAGATGATTTGGAATCTCTCCTGCCCTGTACTTCTCTCACATGTGCAGCTCAATAGAAAAATTTAAATTAATAAATATACTTAAAGAGAGTTTTAAACAGATTACAAACAGATTATTTTTTTTAATCCCACCAAATATCCATTTTGGTACTTTCACCGAAACACTCCAAAAAAGATACTGACCAGTAACATGCCTAAACTTTCAGGCAACCTTATGTGAGGGTTGTAGAAATATGCTTACCACTATTGCACATAGTTGTATATTTGGGTATGAAGTTGGCTTTATTTTTCCTCCAGAAAAGCTAAAATTGTCTTAAATTAAAAATATAAAATAGTATTGTCTCTCTGTGTTTTGTGCATATGCAAAAATTATTTATAAAATCTGTATCAATCTTGCCCCTTTTATACTACTTGTTGGGTGAAAATGAGTTCTGAAAACCAAAGTCTTAAACCTAGTGATACATCAAGAAATTACTCTTTTTAATAGTGTCATGGAAAAAGTGCATAGTTATCTGTCAGAATCACAGGAAAACATTGGCTGCACAATATTCTTCAACTTCTCTCCTCTTTTTTCTGCTCAGTACCACTATCTGGAATATACAGTTTAGTTCAATGTATGTACATTTTATGAATATGCAATTAAGCTAAGGGTTTCCCACACTTTAGGAAGCTTATGGAGGGTGGAAGCAGCGATGAGTTACTCAAAGGGAATATAGAAATATTGTCTGGACAGGCAGGAACAGCATTAGGAAAGCCACAGCTCATCTGAAGTTAAAACTGTAGATGGACATGAAGCAAGAAAGACTTCTATAAGTACATCAGCAGCAAAGTAAGACTGAGGAAAATGTGGCAGAGCAAGGGACAGAGGGTGCGGAAAAGGCTGAGATAATCAGTGACTTTGTTGCCTCGGTGTTTATGTGCCAGGTCTGTTCTCCAGCCTCCCAAGTCCATACAATGAGTGGCAGAGTCCAGGGGTGAAAGTGCTACCTGCAGTATAGGAATATTGCTGCACTGAGCAAACTGCACGCACCATGGTTCCACAGAACTGCATCCCTCGGGAATCAAGACTAGGGTCAATGCTATTTCACATCTTCATCAACAGCTTTGACAATGTGACTGAGAACTTTCTCATCAAGTTCACAGATGGCACCAAACTGGGTGGGGAGTGGGCAATCCATTGGTGGCCATGTCTGCCATTCAACATGATCTTGACAGCCTGGAGAAGTAGGCAGAGAGAAACCTCATGAAGTTCAAAGGCAAATGCATGGTCCAGCCCCTGGGGAGGAATAATCCCATGTAACACAACAGTTTGGGGACCAACTAGCTGAGCAAGTTATTCTGTGGTTCTGCTCTGAGCTCTTATGAAATGTTATTATCTATCTGGGAAGGATAAACAGAGATATAACCTATCCAATCATAATTTCTTATTTTAGAAAACAAGTATAAAAAACAGTAAAGCTTATACAAACATTGCAAATGCTTCCTCAACAAATGTCCCTTGGTTTCAAACGTAGATCATATCTGTAGATGTTTCACCAGTTTTTGGTGAGACACCCAGCTAGTATGAATCATGTCAGCCAGTTACCTTTATTCACGTTCAAGATAATTATTTGATATCAGTGACAATTGTTTTGTATTTCCACAAACAATTAACTGGCAGGAGTTACATTTCAGTCTCATTTATCCCATTCTTTCCTCTCAACATTTTTTTTTAATATTGATTATTGATTTTGGCAAGTGAAGACTGAAACTATTTCACTCCGGAAGATTCATACTGTGGAACAGCCAAAGAGCTGAAATGTGAGAAAACTGAAGAAACTACTAAAAAAAAATCCCAAACTAAATCAGTCTCATATTTAAATATCCAAAGACATTCAACAGGGCAAAAGAGAATATTAGTTCATACTCCATACTAGCAATCCATTCTCTTGTAGAAAAGATGTTTTCTCCTCAGCTGTTAGCAGATTGCCCTGCTCCCTCCAGGTGGTGGGACGGGCCCTGATGGCAAGGCCTTGCTCTGCTGCCGCCACCAGTCCCCACCGCTCCCTGTGTCCTGGCACATGGGGAGCCACCGGCCTGTGTGGTGCCCTGACAAGCAATTGTATTAATACAGCATTTCTTTTTTCTCTTATTGAAAACAATCACATGCCACAAGCAGATTTCTGTGTTTCATTCCATGATTCCTTAAAACGGAGTATCTGGAGAACCTGTTTCCACATGTTTTGTGGCGTTTGAGGATCATAAAGGACATACACAGATACTTCTTTGGTTTATTTTTTTCCTCCCTCTAAAAGCTCTGGCACAAGTTTAAGCCGTGTCTGTGTTACAGGTTGAGAGTAACCCCTGCAGATTTAGAAAATGCTAGATATTTACCTCTTCATAACCAAGTAATTTTCAAAGCCTATACAGGCATAAAAGCATTTATGTATAGCTGGAATTTTGGCAGCAAAACTCAGTAACCAATTAACCAATTTATTATAAAGCCATGCAAATAAGTTCTCTGTTGAATGTCTTCCATGTCATTCACCCTATCTTCATTAATTTTCTCTCATAAGACATTGTGAGATTCATTTATCCACGCTCACCCGAAGTAAGACTGTCATGGAGTCTAACAAAGGGTTTTGAACATGCACCAGACTTGACTCAACAGATTTATCTTGCTCTAAACCCAAGTCTTTGCACTCTTCAGGGTACGTCAGTTCAGGATCCTGCTCAAGCTGGCTGGCAAAGACAGATGCATCACAACAACCGGCAGTGAGACCCTCTGTGCTGGGAGGCCTGTTCCCAGAAAGCAGTGGACAGATCACAGCCCAGAAAATACAATCTTGTCATTAGTAGGAAAACCCTGACCGTGCAGAGTGTCCAGACTTCTCTGAGCTTATCTTGAGCTGATTTTATTTTTTTTTGCAGTGATAGCAGTTGCCTAGCGATTGGGTAGTTATTGCTTGAATTTGCTTTATTTTCACTTTATCTGATGAGTATAACAACTATTCAGTATGGATTGAACTGTCTATGACACTAGAGTAAAATGAGGTGTGGAAGAGCGCAGATACAGGATGATACCAGAGCACTCAGGCTGTAAACGCAAATCCTCAAAATCAAATCCTCAAAAACAGGCTTAATGGTCCTGGTCACTTCTAAACTAAACTTGAACACACATGAGATTGACCGCTCCCACCTTCCAGAAACTCAGCCTGAGCCTAATCACTTGGATGAAAGGTAGGCTGAAAGTTGTTTCATGTTACTCCTTTCCATATGCAACAAAACACAGACAAATAAACACTGTAGAATACACTTCAGTTTTGCCAGAAACGGAAGAACAGAAGACACTGATCATTATGCTGAATCATTATTATAGGATCTTCTCTTTTTTTAAGTCCACCATAGAACATCTGGAATCTACAGTACTACTGTGAGTGCAACATTTAATGTAAATTCAATGAATCTCATGACATTTACCCTATACTCCACCACCAAACTGACGTGACCAACCTGACTCTTCCTTACTCTAGCACAAGAAATGGCTGGGCGCATATCCTTGTTCCCCATGAATACATGTGGACTGGCATGCAATGCATGAGTGGAAAGGGAGAAAGGTAGCTGAACCCCAAGTGTTGAATATTCTGAAGAAGCAACAAAACCATAGCAATTAGTACCATTCTTGCTTGCTTGCTTTGGGTCTCAAAGCATATTTAAAACCCTGCAGAAACCATTTTAGTTCCACAGCACTCCAATGAGGAGAAGACTGGATTACTTTCTCAGTTCAAAGCAGGAACTGATCCTGGCTAGAATTACTGCCCAAAACACTGTGTGTTACTGTCTCATTTTCTTGAACCTCCTCCTGTGCAATGAGCTGAACCTCCAAAATGTTTTCCACATTGAAAACTATTCAGCAAATTCTACTCAAATTAGGAAATAATTCCAGGACAGTCAAAAATATGTTTTGTAGCAACTTCATTAGTTTCCAAAGAAATAAAACATTCATAGTTCTAGTTAAGCTCTTATATTTTACTATTCTACTCATGTCAGCAACCCAAGCACAGCATGTAAATTCTTATGCAGATCCAGTTCATCTGAACCTCCCATGTAATTACTTGATTAATCCCATGGCAGACCTCTGCTGCCAGTGTGGGTTCACAACGAGAACAAGAAATGGGAGTACAGGACCATGCCGAGTGATTAGGATTCGTCTGTTGGGGGAAGAATCTGGATGCCAGTGTAGCTTAAAATTAAGCACTATTTTATAAATCCCATTTGTGATATTCAACTCTCTTTGCTTTTTGACTGTCTTACATCTGAAAAGCTGTGAAATAATGAACCCGCAAGTCTGGAGCACTGTATGCTGAATGCTGTAGATCAGGAAGCGTGAGAGAACCTGGACTGTAGGACCTCAGCAGCTGGTTTCAGTCATCGGGAAGAGATGCTGGAAAGAGAACCTTACTTCAGAAGTGGCCTGGAGGGCTCAACATAAACAAATGGGCTCAAACAAATCACACGGGTGAGTAAACAGCACAGGGAGTTTGCCCAGGACGGAGACATTTTAATGGAATCACACTCCAAGAAAAGCACCACTCACCACAAAACAGACGTTTTTCTAATAGAGATGCTAGCAATGTGGCAATAATTTTCAGTTATGTTTATTCATATAAAAGTTACCGATTTATGTGTAAAATGTAAATATATCACGTATTTGTAAGGTAATACTCCAGACCCAATTTAGTCTGTCCTGAAAAGTAATTAATTTGATCTCATTTTAAATCTGCAAGCTGGCAGGATGCTGAAGCACATTGAGCCAGTGTATAATAAGCAAAACTCATTCGATGGTGAGAGGCCCCTATTTCCTTGGGCTCATAACCCTTACATGCATGAATACCCTGTCACACAAAAGGCTGAACACCACCCTGGCCAGAACAAATCTCAGCTGGGCAACTAAACAGAGCACTAAACTGTACCTTAGCACATATGCCCTGGATGGGGTACAGCTAATGGGAAGATATAGGGGAATTAATGGTCCTTCTCTCTCCACACATGCAAATAGATACTATATTTAAACAGTCACAAGCAGTTCACAGTCTGGCCCTTAGTGTTTCCATCTTCATTACGCTCACATTTCTACTTCTAGAGCCAGATCTCATCAGATTCAAAATCATTCTGATTGTAGTAATTTCCATATTTTACAAGACCTTTTGCAATCCTGTAGTTATTGATGTTAACTACAAAAAGAATAATCCTCGATTTCTCCAGTAACGAACCACTGAGTTATCCCATGATATTATCTCCCCAGACCCTGAGGGTGACTTTGAAAAGGATGTTAGTTATCTCTAATGGAGATATGTAAACAGATGTTATATTTGCCATCTGATTAAGCATTTCAGAATGATCATTAAAGTCACTTACCCATATGGAACATCATATGTACCCACTGTTTAACTGGGCAAAGCACATTTTTTGGTCAGAAGAAAATATGTGATCCGTGAGAGCTAAGGAAAGACTAGGAATCTGAACTCTTGTTTTCTCCATTCTCCTCTGGAAATAAATTAAAGTTATGTATGAACGGAATGAAACTGTTTTTAAGACCTCTATCTCATCTGCAGATAATGAGTCGAGGATATCAAGTAGATCTTATGGTTCAGATAACTAAATCATTCCCTCCACTGCTGGATTCAATGCCCTCTTCTGCCAAAACATTTCTATTCAATGCTGGGGAAGCTATTCAAGCCAACATTTTCACATGCGATCATCACACGTGCCTCATTTTCTTGGTATCCAATTTGAAAGCACTGAGTGTAACCTGCAGCAGTATCAAGAAACCAAAACCTGCAGCTGAGGCCAACACAGATTGTCTTATATATTTCAAGTGACCTACAAGGCCGAGCAATTCTGAATTACCAGGCCATAGATATCTCAAATCGAGCACCCAAGATTAGCGTGAGGGTGAGTTTATTCATTCATTCATTCATTAAGGGTTATTTTTCCATGTTCTAGTTTACCCTATGAGGTTTTCTTTGTTAGGTCCCTCCCTTCTCCCGCACTGGTTCCCAGCAGCAGCCTCCTTGCCCTTTCATTACCAGAGTATATCTATACAAATGGATTCATATAAACACTAGTGCCCAGTTTCTAAACTACCCAGATTGGATATATAGCTCTGTTAACACAGTGCTGTACCTAAGTTAATATTCTGATTTTTATTTTGGCTCATTATTCTGGGGCTCAAAAAAGAAAGGCCCTGTGCTTTCAATCCCAGGGCCTATTTCACATCCAAGGATCAAGCAGTTGTTACGAGTAATGGTTGGCTTCACCTTGGTGGTAAAATCATGCTTTAATCCTGGGAATATAGTGTGCATGCACTTTGGTTAACACAAGGAGCAGTAATAACCTTCAGAATGTGCAAGGAAAACGAGTTCTTTGAAGACTTAATTATTATCTCTAGCAAATATATACAGAGCCTAAATGAACTCTGGCTTATAACTCAGCCAAACGTGGTTGCATTTTCAGAGGGAAGGGTGAAGGCGTACCCTTAACGGTCATCTTGCATCTCCAAAAGCTCAGGAACATCAAGGATACAGACAAACATTTCCAGGGGTGTTTAATTATTTAAATTGCTGAACCATAATGTATCTTCCCTCCCTAATCTCATTCCATAAATGACTCAATTGTTCTGGCTGAAGTTGTGAAAACACAGAAACAAATGATCAAATCAATCACCCTTAGGCACAAGCACAGAGCACTGAAAATTTTAGCCTAGCACGTGAACTTTGTCAAAAGTTATAAACCAAAAATAAAGATTTCATAGGAAGAAAATCAAGCAGTCCCAATAGTAGCAGGTGTTATCAGTCCTTATTCACCACACTCACACACTGCAGTTGTCATACCTATAACAAAATAACTATAACTTTCTCCTTCTAAGCAACTATCCTTTCTACTAAATCTCTAATTTACTCTCTTTAAGTTTTCTCCTTGGCATGCACTGGTAATAAATGCTTCCTATATAGAATATATCATTTGTTTGTTATAGTGTCAGTAATAAAGAGAAATTTTGACTTCTGCCAAAGTCTACTTGATTCACGATCCAGTAGAGTGTATTGTATCCAGGGCAGGTTCCTCTGTCCTCCGTCCAGCTGCTCCTACTGAGATCTGTTTTAGTCCATCGGTACCTCCTTACCCAGCTTCACTCTCTGAATCTAGCTTGTTTCAGCTTCCGTTCCTCAAGCTTCTGATCACTCTCCCAGTCCCCTTGCTCAGGCACTTCTACCCTCACATCTTATTGTATTACTGCTAATATAACTATTTCTGTTGCTTCCTAATCCTCTTTCTCGCCTGCACTTTGATATTATTACAGGTACTCAGAAATACATTGCAATACTTTCAACAGGAGATTCTCTAATGAAAACAAAGTTAGCACTTGTCTTATCAAAGGATGCTTCAGCGTGTGACTGAAGGTTCCTAAACATATTAAAATTAAGATATGCTAGCCCAGACACAGCTTGGGTGGTGCTGCAAAGGGGAAACCACTTACCAGTCACCAGTGTATCTATGACTGGATCTGGTAAATTCATGTGAATTAATTTTTGCACTTCATTAAAGAAGCTATGACTTTGAATTTAGTAGGTCTTGGGTTTCACTTCCCATCCTGGTCCTGTAGCAGTCCAGATTCTACGTATCTTAATAATATGCAATCAATTAACACAGAATCTCATTTATTATAGCCATGTTGATATGATAAGCAATAAGATTAAGTGTATGCTAATAAAAGTGGAAATGAATAAACATGCTTTAGATGCAAAACACATTAGAGTTTTTCAGAGTCTTAAAAATATTTTGAAACTTTTTTGTACAATGCCCTCTAATAAGGACAAAGGATGGTTATCATTAAATACACATTATCTATCACTCCGTGATGTTTTTTTTATTAGCAGAATGGTGACTACATAACTCACTCTGAGATAAATAGATAGGTCTGTGTTATTGTAACTGGTACACTTGACTGATGATGATTTTCCCCCCTACTGAATATTAATGACAACATCACATTTTATTTTGTTGTGCTGTTAGTAGCTAATAAAACCAATAAACAAGGGAATATGAGTTTCTGAACAAAAAGCTGTTTCATCTATAATACCAGAGTCACTGACAGTAGGTGTTAACAGCTCAACTTCAGCAAATATGGACCAAAACAGGAGATGAAAGTCTGTGCTGTGCCTCGGAGATTGACCACATAGTGCAGGCATCATTAAAAGGAGCTAACACTTTACCCTGAAGCATGGTAGCTACCTGGCACCAACTCTCAAAGTTATTCCACCCTTTGTGCAATTCAGTTTAGACCCAACTGACCATGGCAAACTGTGGACAGGCATTTGGAAAGTGGCATAACATTTTTCACGTATTGAGCCATGCAGCCGTTCGGCCAGAGCTATCTTGGGCTGCTTCGCAGTTCTTTGAGATACAATTCATAACACTCAGCCTGAGGGGCAGCTTCAGTCAAATTCAGTTTCTTTCTAATGCCAGAGCCCTTGCTACATGAAAAATCTGTGTAAGTTGCAATAACATCCCAGCTTGCCTACAGACAAAAGCATTGCACAAAATACCTGAAGCCCATGTTGTGCTTTAATATTCCCGATGATCAGCAGCCCTGCCTTCAGCAAGATTCCCATTGCCAGCGTTTGTGGGCATCCCCCGACTCCAGGATCTCCCAGACTTTTCTAACTTGATGCATTCCTGTCCTCTCTTAAGCGACCTGGAGTTTTCGGCATCTCTATTTATTTAGGCAGCTCATATTGCGTGAAGAACCCAGCCCTGATGGGAGGGTGTCGCCTCAGTTAATTGCTTTGGCAAACTAGGTCTAGCAGCAACAGGAACTGCAGAGTGGTGTTGGAAACGGACAGGAATTAAAATAAAAAACCAAATATTGAACTTCAAATATTTAAACAAGACTCTTTGAGCCTCTATGCACAAAAAAAGCGTGTTGGGTAATACCTCTCCAGGATGTCTCATAAAAACAGAAGAGAGAAGAGGGAAGGAGGAGAGGACAACAGCCTGATCACTATGGCCTTATGCACAAATAAATGATCATAGCAAAGGAAAGCAATCCCAAACAGGGAAAAGATAGAGGTAAAATTCAAAATTCCCTGTGCCTGGTTATTACTTGTTTACCTGGGACATAGGAAAAACAGAAATGAGCTCTTGTATATTATTTCTTGATGCAGAAAAAAACTCACCTTTTCAGACCAGGGATATTTTTTTTTTCTCTAAGAGTACTTCTGTGAATTTAAATATTATTTGAGAAGGGCCAAAAAGCTTCCTGAAAAAAGTAATATCCAATAGCCAAGAAGTTTGAATAAACTTTCTAGATAAGAGGAGAATGTTTTTGTGAGGAGATAACTAAATTAAATACCTAAAAAAAATTAAGCAAAATTAAAAAGAAAAAGAATCAAAAGTATGAAAATAAAGAGGAAGGGAATCATACATAGCCAAAAATTCAAGCAGTCATCTTAAGCATCACATATACAAAATGAATTTGAAACAGAAGAGCTCAGTCTATACACTATAAAGTTCTGAGGATTATTTATCGACGCATAGTCAGGGACTAAAAAATCCAAATGGAAAATCTCATCTGCAGGTTACACACTTGCAGTACACAAAATGACTTTCTCCATTATATCAAGCAAGCTTTCACACAAAAAAAATTTAAGAATACTTTGAAGTCCAGACCTCTCACAGTGTAAGGGGTTTTTTTCTTACTAATAGTTAACACCTGATGTGAAAGCCATTGTTTCATCTTTTTGATCCCAGTCAATGAATTATGGCAGATGATTAAAACACAAAATACATTTACATTTAAATTAATCTGATTTAAATGCAACTTTGATTTGTTTAATGCTGATATGTGAATTTTGAAATTCCTTACTAATTTCTTTTAGTATCAAATGCATTTTAAAAAGGCAGCCTTAAAGGGTTTTTAAATATAATAGATTATCTAATTCTGAATCCTTTTCTCAAAAGATTCTCTTTTTCTTAGCAAAAGAGCTAATCAAACATAATGATACATTAAGAATAGCTTCAAATCATTAAAAAAAACCCTGACACTTTGCCAGATGCTCTTAGCAAATAATATTACCTTTGTTATGAATTTATTTTAGACATAACTTTTAGGAAGGAACTATCCTTCTCTCTCCCTTCTTCTGAAGAGTCTCCCAAGAGTTTCTACTACCTGGTCACTTCTGTTTCACCCAAGTACAAATGCAATATGTGAATATTTGATGTTTCAAGCTAGTCTATCAGCTTCCTGAGACCATCTTTAATGAATGCACAGACTATCCTTGCAATAGAAACTTTCCAAGTTTCAAATGGAACATTGAAAATGCCATAGCTTTATCCACCTAACTTCACATTTGATTATGTGAATGTTCTAGCTGGTGTCCCCATGGTTAGTGTTCAGTGATTGTACAGACAGCCCAACTAGACCAAAACAGATATATTATTAACAATATACTTTCAAGTGATTGCATAATTGAAAAGGTCACTGTACAGACAACAAAGTACTCTGTGTACCACAAAAAATAGATTAAAAAATAAGCAAAAACATCTTGTGTTTTTCAACAGTCTACACTTGGCTGAGAAATACATTTGCCTGCAAAACTGTTACATGTGTTACAGTAAGAGAAAGCTTTTCAAAAAATTTAAGAAATTTAGAAGCCCAAACTACATTCTTGAAAGTTTTCTCCAAAATGAACTATGCAATTGTTGATTTGTTTCCTGAGTTTCCTCACTTGGCTTCAACATTAAGGATATTCACTTCCTACTGTTCCAGAGACAGCAAGAATTAAACCTAGAATGGAAGCTTAATGAAGTTCACTGTTGAGATCAGACTTGTGGTTGCAAAAAGGGAAACTGTGCAAACAAGCAAAATATAACTCAGTCATACAGTATCTTCAGAAAAGAAGTAAAAAAGCCTGGCACAACATAAACCAATAGACATTAAACAAGGCACTCTGGACTGGGGAAAGGGGAGGACTGAGGGGGAAATCTGCTCCCAGCTAATAACAAAGGAGAAAAAATTAATCTACAAAAGATAATAGCGACGATAAGTGGCCTAAGAATAGCCTAGACAAGTCAAATAAAATAAATGTGATAAATCAAATGGCTTTTTAATGACTTCTTTTTGGATACATTTTTTAAACATCAGTCTCACAACTGAGATTTCTCTTTTTCTGGGCTCAGCCTTGATTAAACTATGGCCAACAGCTGAACCGATCCAAAGAGTCATATTTTCAAGAAAAGAATCAGAAGGCAAAGCTGGCAACCCAGCTACGTACACAGCCAGTCTATCTATTGCAGGCTACCATAAGAATTTAAACACTGGATCAGGTTGTCCAGAGAGGCTGTGGAGTTTGTCCTTGCAGGTTTTCAAGACTCGGCTGGAAAAAGCCCTCAACAACATGGTCTGAAATCAGGGTTGACCCAGCTTTGAGCAGGAGGTTGGACTAGAGTCCTCCCAAGCCCTCTTCCAACTCTGACTCTGTAATTTTAATTAACAATTTAAGCTGCTTTTATTTTAATCTAAACAGGATATACTTACTCAAAATGCTATGAATCTTAAATACTAATATCAGTTTGAATCATTCATGTGGAGAATTCTATAACAGCATAATATTTAAGATATCAGAGATGTTTTCCATAATATATGGAAACATATTTCATTATTATACTTCTCCCTCACTGCCTTTCTGCTTTTCTTTCTTTCTTTTTCTTCCTACTTCCCATTTTTTCCACAGACTTTCATATTCACAGAGCTATTTGTCCTTCTAGCTTCTTTCTGTTTTATGAAGCTGATCTAGACTATAAATTCCTGACCTGGACCTCAAATACTTTCTTCACAAATTAATTCCATAAGATTTTTCATGTGTTTTGTAGTTTTAAGCTTTTTGTATAAGAAGGCTTGCCTTTCTGTTGCCCAGCACTTGTGTGACTCCTTTTTAAAATTTCAAAGGTGAAATTAAGACCATGGGGACAGAACATTTTTCCAAGCATTAAGTATCATGCTGAAGCATGCGTCCCAAATATTTTCTGTGTTTCACGTTAGTACAGACATTAAAGAGAGATTGCATCTGCTCATGAAGGCCAAATCATGCTCCTGGTCTTCCAAGATTAACATCCAAAAGCTCACAACCTTCTTGTTCAGAAAAAACAAAGCGGTATCTGATTAGAAACATGTGCAAAAATAATGTAGCTGAAGGAATGAGTCATACATAGGTGTCAAATCTTCAGACGGAATCAAGTAATCCCAGTGCCAAATTCTCTCTGAAACAAAGCTAGATCCAACCGTGCGCTGGCTTAGCCAGCTCTTGCACAACAGTTTGGATGATTTTGGAAGTGCACAACACACTTTCTCTTCAGATATAACATGGGATTATAAAAGGTAGTTGTCCCACATTCCCAAGTCTTCTGTTTAACCACAAAGGAGATAGGGAGAAACTGTTTCTTTACCCTGCTCTTTCATTACAATATGACAGTACAGGATAGTTCACAGAAGTATGAATATATTAAAAACTTCAGTTCTCATTGAATATTCCATATATTTGCTCTAAACTTGCTAGCAGAGAAACAAGAAAGTATGAGTCCTCCATATCATGCCAGAGTTGTTCTATCATAAACATCAGACAACCTCCCCATAAAGAGAAAGTAAGAAATAGGTAAACATTTATTAAGGTAGTGAAGGTCTATGTGCCAAGTCTTACAGTTGGTTTCCTCAAAAAAAGTGGTTAAAATATGATCTTCAAACATTTGCAAACACTCAGACCAGAGAGGATGTAGCTCTTAAAGTAAACAGGAATGTTAATGACTTCATCTGGATTAAAAGACACCTAGGACTACCCCTTTTTGACAAGGTTTTATCATACAGTTAAATCTGGACAACAGGTTTGTTTATTCGATGATATAATACAATGAAAAAGCTGCCATTCAGGTGTCCTGTAGATGAATAAAGTATGATGAAAGTGAATCTTGATATGAAAATGAATCATTTCCAGTTGCAGACGTTTCAAGGGTCATTAGATCTATAGCTTGCACTGAAATTGTGAAGTCTCAAGTGTCTAGACATAGTGCAACTGTTTTATTCTCTCCTATGTTATCTGTTAACTGTTAAATTGGAGAACCGATGCAGGTACTGAATGACCTGGTCAAACCTCGTTTCCCTACGAGACAAGCTAATCCATACAGGTGAAACCTCAGTGAGGTTGTGCAGACAAGAAAAATAATATTTACAGGTGTTGCATAAAAGATGGAAGAGTATTTCTAACTCCTGCCAGGCAGCTAACAGTATAATCTGTGATTTTAGTATTATTAACCCTCAAATCTCTAATGCATACTGTTTTTATTCATCTCAAAAATGGAAAAATACAGATTTTAGAAACCCCATTTATTCTAGAAGTAAAGGAAATGCTTCAGATTGGAAGAGATGATCTCCCAAGCACTGTAGCATCATCTCCATTGCTCTGATCTCCAGTGTCAGATCCAGACTCCTGCTTAGCCTGGCAACGATCTCTACCACAGCGGCCTCCGGGGCAGGGACAAGAACCTAGGCAAAGCCTGTTCTGCACTTCCCCACATCTAGCACCCGCTTTTCCTTTTTTTAAACAGCTACCGCTACACTATCTGCAAAACTCACACCTACTTGAGGTGGTACCACAGTGAAGGGAGCCCCCTCCTCTCGTTCCTTGTCCTGGAAACAGCAGGTCATTCTGCAGAGAGTTCATGCAGAAGTGGTATAATATGTTTTTTAACACACGAATTGATCTGTGAGCTAATTCCTGCCCACACAAATGTCCCATCATTTGCCACATTTTCTGCTGCTGCAGTTCGGATATGTCCTCTCTGACACCGCAGTAGATCCTTACTGGCACTGTGTTTCTTATTAAAGACATTTTAATTTTTCAGGAGAAATTCTCTTTCAAAGTCTTGTCTAGGAAAACTGCCAATATATGCTACAAAATGAAGAACAAGAGGGACAAAGATTTTCTTAAAAATATGACCCTGGGCTGTAAAATAATTCGGGTTTGTTTTTTGATTTTTTTTCTTTTATTACCTTGCATTTCTCCATAATCGAGGTAAAACCTGGTTGTTGATACACTGTTTGCAATAGAAAAAACATGTAATTGATTGTCTATATTGAAGCTAGTTAAGCAAAAAGATGCGCCTAGTGAAGCTGTGACACTGCTAAAAGCTTCCATGTAAAAGAGACAGCAGCCAGAGTGTTAGTTATTTTAATCATAGAGTGCAAGCAGAATACACAAACAGAAAGCAACTTCTCCGTTGCAAAGATTGTTACATTTAGATGAGTGAAGAACAATTAGAGGGAATTGCTTTAAGGATCACATTGCTGGCAGAAAAATAGGGGGAAGCCAGGAAAAAAAGAAAAAAAGCACGTTTCAAAATTCCTGTGCTTCACCTCAGTATGTTTCCAGTACCCTTCATGTTCTTCTTCTCCAACGAAAGAGCCAGTTCCCTCTCTTCTTTCATGTAGAGCATGGATGCAACTTATCAAGTTACAAAAAGGGCAAGAAACATTTTACAGCGAACACTTGACCGTTCTCTATCAAACTAACTGCAGAGGCTATGGAAACCACAAGATGGCACATTGTTTGTTCACCCGTTAGCGCGGTATAAACACGAGATTGTGCTGGAATCGGAGAGGGAAACAACTGCGGCTTTATTAGCCCTATCATCCTCCCAACAGCAAGCCCTTTCCTCTGTGCACTCCTCTAAAATTTTAGCCACTCCAACCATTACACTAAAAGTTTCAGGAAAAAAAGAAAAAAAAAAGAACAGAATTCCCACGCTTGCACCCAAGGGCATCGTTCTCACGTGCAAAGATGGCACACACGCACCATAGCGCTGAAATGATTACTGCTTTTCCCTAAAAGTCTGCTGCAGTGTATGCACGGGCATATTTTGTTTGGTATAACCTGACTACAGTAAAGAAAGGAGATTTGTAAAACAATCTGAATCGCAGATTAGGAACACTAATGCAACATAAGTCTCAGCAAGTATGCTATATTTTCAAATGCCTATCATATATTCAAATCCTATTATCTTATGCATTAACCAGTTCAGTATTCAGGACCCCTACACATCTGCGTCATTATTACAGTACCGTTGATGTCCACGCTGTTTCATGAACACATTTTCTTCCCTGGGCAATTTAGCCTAAATAAGGCAACTGCAGCAAAGCACTAGGTGAGGAAGGACTGTCATGGCCATCAGCATTAAGGAGGACTTCCTGGGAATTAAGTCGAATCCCAGTCAGTGCTAGAGATGACCAGAAAGAATTGCATTTCGCCTAAGTTTTTCAGGGTTTGGGCTACAGTTTTATTTGGTATTGGGGTGAAATGGAGACCTCCAAACTAGGGGAAAAAAGAAAAAAAAAAAAACAGAGAGGACACATTTTCTACCTCAGAACATCTCTGTGATCCTTTTTGCCATATTCAATATCGCCTTCTCCTCCAACTAGAAATTAAAAGCAAGTATCAGCTTTGCTTCTCCCACAGTGCACACTAGACTGGGATGCCAAGAAAGATTTGCTTCTAAACAAATAAACATTGACTATAAAAGTCCAAATGTCTCTTCCTAATGTTTTGCAGGCTAATTTTACTTTAAACGCAAAGAATATAATTATGAAATGCATCTATAAACTCCTTTCAAGTGAACTAGCAGAGCAATACTTCAACTCCCTTAATAAAAATTCTTTGAGCTTCAACGTTTTTAGGTTTCAAATATTAAAGCTACATTTTACGTGGTGCTTCTCTACCACAGTGACAGGACTCTGAGAGACAATATCCAATTCAATCCACAGCAGTCGTATCTACGGCTTATTGATGTTCCTGCGCTCCTGTAAAATTATATCACATTTTCTTTCCAGACCAGGAATATTTCTCAGCTTTAGATTTTATTAAACCTAGTAATCTAAAAAGCTAAATGTGTCTTACACAAGTCAAACTGCCACCAAATACCACAGGAGAAGTTTGTGAGCTCAAACCTTGTTTGCCAGCCCTCTTCCTGTTGATCTCTTCCACCCCAAATGGACACAGCGACAAGTTATTACCTTTACTATATTGTTCTCTACAATCAATTTTTAAAATTCACCAGCAACTTGCGTGCAACGAAGGCGTAATTGGACAGGAGCATATGTGTTTAGAAAGTCATTTGAGGCATGCTAATTACCATCACCTAGTGTTTTACATCATTCTTTACAGTTCTAGCCCTAGTCTCTACTAATACTGGCCTACCTGCAATAGTTTAGTGGCCCAGAAATCCTGATAAGACTGATCCCCTAAATTTAGTAGCATAAGCCCAGTTATTACGGAAGTTGCAATTTCTGCCTCTGGAAGACAACTGCTTTGCCTGTGCTAAACAAAAGAAACATATTTTTATTGTTTATGGTTCTTTGCTTGTGAAACTCCCCACTTTGGTACTTCAAAAAGCAAAAGCAGAAGGGAAGATGAAGACGACAACAGCAGGAGAAGACCAAGGGAGGAGAGAAGGAAGGTTCTATTTCTTCCCACAAAGGTTTGTTGTGGATGTGAAAGATTTATGCAGTAGAACAATTATATTGAGTAGTTTCCATTCCCTATCTAATTACATTAGGAAATTGAATACTTTTTTATTCCTTTCAGTCCTATAATACACTAAACTTCAATCAACTACAATAGATAGAGGGAAAGACCTAATATTTCAGGCTGCTTTCAAACATTAACTGGTATGGCCAGCCTGAAAACAGCACAGATTCTTTGTATACGATCGGTTGCACAGTATGTTGCAATCAACAAATTGCAAATTAAATAAAGAAGGACAAATGCATACAATTGCTATTTTTTCCTGTTAAAAATAACAATTCTTATGCTAGGCCGTCATTTTAAACTTAGACTAGACATGTGGGACTCTCTGAGGTGTATCTTGACCCTTCAGGGGAGCTAGAGGCTGGAGTAATGAACATCACCTCTGACATATATACAGCGTACACATTCTTTAAGCCAAAATTGCTGCTATCACAATAGTGACTGTGAAAGAAAACCCTGGATTCATCAGTAAAGAGGTGCACAAGAGTCTTTAGTCAATGAAGGGCTTCGCTGGGTTCTCACACTTCTAAGTACTTCAACCATCAGACCTTGAACAGGCACTGTGATAACTGACAATGGCAATAAGGCAAGAGGGGCCCAAAAGTCATTATGAAGCACACTGACGAGTGGACCCATTTGACTGTAGACAGAATAGTCATTTCTCATGCTCAGAGGCAAAAGAAGTCATAGGAAGAGAGCACCTAAAAAGGTGTCTCCAAGCAAAAGCCTATTGCCTGCCTACTAAAGCACCTTGTATAACAGGTGCAACACATGCCTGACGAGGTTAGTAAGAGATGACAGTAACCAGTTGTGATGTATCAGGATTCCTTGGTGCTAACCCAAGTCCATGAGGCTTGACAAGCAGCAGAAAGGCAGAAGTCCCAATCTTAGTAGCAGACTAAACTTCACTGTGAAAAGACACCTTAATTCAGCACTTTTAAATGAAGGTTCTTGAAGCAAAAAACACAGTAACCCACCTCTATATCTTTTTCCACCTAGCAAATCTCAAGTAGAAATCTCTAAAAAAGGCTGGACCGACTATGTGCATACCTCCTCTAAGACACAATGAGACTGCATATGTCTGACACCTTTTCTTTTTTCATCTGACACTTTTCTCATTTTTTTTCTTCCTTTTCGCTTCTCACAGGCTCTTCAAGCACCTTGCAAACTAAATAATATCACAGTTTTCATCAAACTCTCTGTTGAAGTCAGAGTAAAATTAATTTTCTATTCTCAGCTATTAAAGGTCATGATAAAAGTCAAGGTCTGTTAAAAAAAGTATGCTGAAGATGCCACCTCCCAGCCAAAAGTAAGAACATAATAACAGCTGTACTGACTTGGACCAAGTGCCCATCTCCCCAGTATCCTGTCTCCCACAGCATCCAGGAGAGGAAAAATACAAGTCCTAGCCATTTTCTATAACCATGTGTGCAGACCCCTGCTCTGAGAACTTGTCTCCCACCCTCCTGTACAAGCAGAAAGGAGATTGGAAAAAGGTTATGATCATATCACCTTCACCAGGACTTGCACCATCTTGGACGCCTCCACCATATGTTGTAAATGGGACCTTCCTCCATCCCAAGTAGCAGGAGCCAAGGATCCTGTGGGTCATGCGTACACCCAATGCCACTTTGATGGCACGTAAACCACATAATGCTACAACCTCTTCCTCCCAAAACTATCCACAGCATCCCCTTAAGAAAAGGGGTTTTGAAAGGGGTTCAGAGGAAAGTCTTGTATTAACCAGTTTCCTCACCACTTTACCCTATCCTCTTCCCACTTATTTTTAAAGAGGAAAGCACACAGCTGCTTTCCCCACACAGGTCTCTCCCTCCATAACACATACCCCTCTTGTGCAGGTCCCTCATCGTGTCCCCCTCTCAGCCCCCACACATCAGGCACACTGGGGTGGTGTGTCACTACCTGCCCTGTCCCTTGACCACAGGAAGGCATTTTGGTGGGTCACGGCTCTCTTCTAGTACCTTGCAGGGATATGCATGCTCCTCACACTGGTCACAAGATGCTCCACCAAATCCATACTAGTGAGTGCTGAGCCGATCTTTTCAAGGAACAGCCATGACTATTGGGTCTACCTGGAGCCCATCAGGTTAAAATTGTCCCCCCCATATCCACCACCATATGCACTCTTTTAAAATTCTTCATACTAAATTTCATCCCACCACCATATGCACTCTTTTAAAATTCTTCATACTAAATTTCATCAGACATTTTATCCCTTAGTCTTTTAAGACCATTTTGCAATTCATCATTGCCCAGACTCTGTCTTTAGTACCTAAACTTCCAATTTATCATCACCTAATCAATATAATTCTTGACTGCTCATCCCAACTTCAAATGAGGCAATATATAAGCCAACCTATTTTGTTCTTTTTCTCTTCTCCTAAGTATGGATCACCTAAACTAAAAGTCAATACCAAGCTTCTACAGAGATTCTGCAAATCATTCCATATGTATTTCAGTATGAAAATTCACAATAGCATCCTAAAGTTTATCTTGTTTATATTGATTGGAAAATCTACTTGCATTCCAGTACAAATATTTTTTTCTATGTTAAACATTATGATATTTTAGATCTCTATTTTAGTTTTACACAGTAAAGCTGCTTTCTTCAACAATTTTTGCCTTTGCTAGCATGCACTAATGATAGAAAGATGAAAAAAAAATGTAGTTTTATCAGTCGTGTGCTATAGGATATATAAACAGGATTTGGTTTTGCTTCGTGAGGAGGACACAAACTAGATTTTAAAACATAAGTATAATTCATTGATTTTGGTTTTTGATGGAGAAAGGGAAGTGCAAGAAGAGAAGAAAAAACATTTGCAAGAGGCTTTTTTTGTGATTTTGCTGCTTAACATTGTCAAATGAGTACAAAGCAGTTCATTCTGTACTTGATTATTCTGAATACGAACAGAACAAGAATTTTTTAAAATAATCCTCTATTAGAGCCTGTACTGCATTTAATATTAAAAAGGGAAGCCTCTGAAAAGAATGGAATTGTGAATGACTGTTATGACCCACTCACTATTATCACTCAAGCACTGCTACCAGAACTATAATTTAATCCATTCCTCATTAAAAATGCTTTATACTCTTTTGCACGGTTAAGTTTTGTCTTCTGAAATTTAAAAGGATTTCTACTTGAAGGTTAACTTAGAACAAGATGCCATTATATTCACTAATTATAACTGTCCATCTATGAGAAAGAGCATAGGTAAGAATATACTTGGTAAGTCAGAGAAGTAACATTGTAGGAGAAACTAAGTTCACTACACAAATATCCTGAAAACAAACATACCTAGCACTATATACTGGCTCTTGTATTCAACTTAACACTGCTTATAATAAATATAACACAATGTTGTACTTAGAGATTATTACTGAGGTAACTGAGATTACTTCTGAAGTACAGTATTGAAGTACTATTACTGGCTGAAGCCAGCAGAAGACTTCAAAGCAAACCAAGCTCTCACTGAGTCATATGGAGCTACTGCTTTTTTATTTCATTTTTGACCTTTTCCAAATATAAATTTATTTCATGAAGTTCAGTGTGGGACTCCAAACTGTGAAGTCAAAACTTGGTGAAAACCAGCACACTCTTGCAACTATTACTGTGATTGACAAAATTCTTTATATATAATTATTATTGCTCCAAGAAATAATTTTATTTTCAATTGCTTTTAATCAAATACAAAAAAGATAGCACACAACAGAGTGAAACATGACTTCATTTATAATCTCTGAAATAGAATACTGCATAACGTAATACTGTGTTTGTTATATGCACTGCACAAATTAATGTAGCCACATTTATATTCAAAATGAATGATGCTTTTCTTCAGATCTCTCCTTTGAGATTTTGCAAAGATGACTCCATTATTTTCAGTAAAGCCTAATAAATGACATTTGCTGACACTTTGGAAAGCATCAGCAAAAAGCGACTTAGTCTTTTAAAGTAACTACATACACTTGACTGTGCACTACTCAAAAATATTCACAAGTTTCCAAACCATTAGTGCAAGTTAGGAATGATATATGACATACATATCTAACAACTTGTAGGCACAACCACATTCACTTGCTGATTATGTTTAGTCATATTACTAACAACAACCAAGATATTCTTGACTGATGCGTTACCTGGAAACAATTCAGTCTTGTTTTGTGCTTCTTCAGGAGGCGTTCTTCCAAACTTTGTCTCCATTTAAAAATAGTAAGAAGCGATGGCCACTTCAGATGGCTAGGCTCTCGGGTTTTTCCTTTCTGCCCATCCAACGAACACCTTTTTTGGCAATGTGGACGCAAAACCTCACGAGCTGTTGCTCTTACACTAGGTACACTTCCTCTGTGATTTACCAAGGTTGAGTTATTTACCACTAGATGGTTCATTTTGAATGTCAATCTCCTGATAACTATTTTCTCTCTCTCTTTTTTTCCCTCTTTTTTTACTATAATATTAAAAAAAAGGTTTGGCTAACTCTTCTGTTTTTCACAGCCCTATGAAGCAGTTTTGGTTTACTGTGTACTGTACTATTCTGTTCCCTAACTAACCTATAAGAAGCAATGCACACAATAATTTTGCTGTAATTTATGGTATCTGATGCTTTTAATAGCATGATCCCAAAGCGGGTTTCGGTCACGCGTGCACCACAAAATTGGTTATCGTTTTCATCTGGACCATCCCACAGCCTCAGAGAAGGTCATAATCCATTATTAACAGCTCGTACCAAACAAGCAGCGGGTAGCTGCACGCTCACTTCTGCGTGTGCTGTTCCTCTTCTATTGTAATAGTGTTACCGCTTTCTATTTTATAGTTGCCAAAAGCAGATCACAGCATCAGCGCAATCATGCAGCGTGAAAAATAACTCCATTGACACATATTCAATGTGGCCAATAGAGATGTAGTAGCCTTGTGAAAAAGCTGTAGAAATAAATAAATATAAAGCTTCCTGAATATAGTTTGCAAAGCCACATAATTAAATGCCAGAGGGCTATAAATTCCGCTGGATGAGCTGTACTAGTTTTTTTTTTTTTTTTCTTTTTTTTAATCAATCACGTAAGTCTGGAACCCATGCAAGGACGCACAGATCTCTGCACCATAAAACAATGGTAGGGGAATAATGCCTAAAGGATAAGCTATAGCTAACAAAGTTGCAATTGCGGAAAAGCGGTCTGTTTTTTTTTTCTTTTCTTCATTTTCAAATCACTGAAAATAGAAGTGTCTGCAAATTTTGCAGCCTCAGATTTAATTTTCTATAACAACCCAGGTTGACATATTTATTGCTAATCCGGGTATGTTCTTGTTACTATCACACAATTGTCTTTGTTTCAGGCAACATTTGATAGACAAGTTTTCTGTGAGTATATGAACACTAAATATATAATCAATATATAGAAAAGATTTTTCTGCTTGGCTGTTTTCAGGAGATGACTTAAAACACTTTTAATCCAAACATCTATCTGCTGCTATGATTGACAATGAATGCAATATTAACTGGGACGTTCCTGAGCAAATCCCGATAACTCAAAGTTCTTGACAATTCTCCTGAGAACAGTAAGAAAGTTGAAAGATGACATATTATTGCTCTCCATGAAGGAGAGGTGGCAGCAGACTAAAAGTTGCAGTATTTAACACCAGAGAATCTACATGAAAGTAAGAAAACTGTGGGTAAAACTACAATGGCAGCATGCACCCCAGATGCCAAAGAAGCAAATCAGAAAATCAGAAAATCTATGTTTATCAAAAAATAACTCTGCTATTTATGGATTTTTTTTTAATTAGAAGCACAGGATTATAAAAGAAAACAAACTTGGCAGTATCTCTGGAAAATATTTCAGGTACGTGACCAAAAGCACCAAAAGACAGAAATTTGATGATTTTGCTATGCAAGACCTTTTTTTATAGGCAGGAGGGGGAAACAAAATATAGGAGTGTCAAAGTTTCAATCACATTTATTCTAGAGCAAATCCACTAAATGCCCCAAACTTTTAGAAATGAAGCTGTAAGCAACCCAAAAAGTCTGTGTTAATCCCTCAAAGCAATGTATCACTTTCAAGTGGAAGTCCTCTACTGCATACAGACAGACGAAATGAAACCAGGACAGTCAAGTAGCACAAACTGACTTTAACATTATTATCAGAAGGAAAGCAAAATAATCCAAGGAAAAACTATGTTTTTCGCTCAGCTAATTTTTGTCATGACTTGCATACCATTGGGCTTGATTAAAGCGTTTTATCATCTTCATTGTCCTCAGAGCTTGTGTAATTTTTTGTTAACATTTCTAAAATAATGCTTTTGCTGAGTTTCAGCAATGAATTCAGGCACCTGTTATGAAATATTGTATAAAATTTTATGATTTCTCCAGCTTTTGAATAAGAATCATAGTTTCACTTTTGAGCACAAGAGAAAGTCATGCAGGACATCATCAGAGGACCATTTCAGCCAGAATCGACCCTGAAGGGGTTGCCTGCCTGTTTCGCTTTTTCTGTCCCAGCACTATCGGTAAATCTAATAAAAAAAAATAATAATAAGTTCTTCTTCCTTTAGGCTTTTACATAACACTCATTGTGCTATTTTATAGGGCGAATGCCTGAGGACAAGTCATAAAAAATGAGTACTTGCCAACAGGAAATCTCAACTGGAAAAACTTTAGCTGTAAACTGAGTTTTGGTTTGAAAACGTCAAGAAAGCTGTGGATTGACTACTGAGAGTCCAGAAGAGGGAAAAGAGAACAGCCAGAGGTTTTGAAATTAAAATTTATGGGGACAAATGGATGTTTAGTCTAGAGAGAAGAGTCATAAAGAGTCATGATAGCCTTTAAATGTGGAAAAGATTGCTGCAAAGAAGAAGGGACTAAGCTGTTTCATATATTTGCTTTATTAATACTAGAGGTAAAGTTCTTAAATTTCTAAAAAACATTTGGAGGGGGAGTTTTCATAAATACCAGGTGTGCTGGAGTAGATAGCCTGGGAATACTATAGAAAAATACTGAATTTTCAGAACATATCAGAAAAACATCTGTCAGGAATAGCTGATCCTTTTTGAGTCAGCGGGATGGATAAGCTGACCTTTTTTGTTACCCCTGACTCATTTCTCTTGATTTCTGTTTCTTAGTGACTTAGTTTTTGCAGGCAATAAAGGAAATTAAGGACTTCTAACCACTAGTTTTAATGCTGAACAGCTCAAAAGGAGGTTTGGAGAACCTTCCTTAATACAGAAATGAGCACAAAATAAAATTACTAAGTATTAGTTATTTCAAATGAACCTTTCAGATTTTATGTATAAATTCACTGACTCCTAAAAATGTAATGCAAATAAGAAAAAAAGAAATTCCTATAATCAGAAAACTTCATCTTTATAAAAAAAATCAAATATGCATTTCCTTAAGAATAAACACTTAAAACTTTTAGTTTTCTCCCAAAACGAGAGGTTTGACAACACAGGCTTAAGATAGTTTACAAAAGCTAAGGGGAGACCAAACTCCCACTCATTTTCCGAAGTTTCAGTAATTAGCTGGAAAGCCAAAAAGACACTAACACTCTACAGGCCTGACTCCATATACATAATATACATTTGAAAACAGTCATATTACTATTGGAGACTTTTTTTTTCAGTCTTGCAGAATGACATCCCTCCCTGGAAATAGCTGAGACAAAGGACATGTGCTGTAGAGGCTGTGGCACCTAATTTAAAGCAAACAAAATCTTATTAAACATCACCAATTACAAGAAGGCGATGAATATTTACCTGTTAATCCCCCTGACACAATAAATGAATCCTGAGTTTTCATGGTACTAATTAGACACAGAAATTAGATATTCTAGTCTCAGAATGGCGGTCTGAAAGCAAGCAGTGCTCTTGTGGGTATTTCTACCATACTGCTGAAACAAGAGTGAGTTTTTTAAGCACACTACAAAGCAATATCATACATGTAATCATGATAAAGTCATAAAATATTAACTGCTAACCCCCCAAACCATGAAATATTAACTTGCCTATATTTAGGTATGTATATAGGTAGCTGAAAATATATATATATGAGTCATATATATATATATATGAGTCTAGCACCTTCTGAGATGTCTCGTTGTACCCTGCCTAGCCTCCAACTGCCACTCCAGAAAAGCTCAAATTTCCTATGGGTCCTATATCATATCTGCTACCTCATATTCTCTCTTTCAGTCTCAGATTCTCTAAGGTATCTAAAATGCACTAGAGACCTATACCTAGACACCTAAATCCTGCTGATAATATTTTAAGTCCCCTTAAGCAGTTTATGTCTGCTTGTGTATTACAGTCACATAATTGTGTTAAATTCACTCACTTGCCCAAAACCCTTTGCAATGAGCAAAAAGAACTGACCTATTCCTTAGTGAGCTTCTGAGTCTCTGCTAAGGCAGCATGTGCTAAAATATTAGTAGCAGAAATCACATTTATGCAGATTACTGTCACCCGAAATTTGGAAAGCCTAGGGAAATAAAAATAAAAAAAAAAAGAAAGAAAGAAAAGAAAAGAGAGGGAGAGAAAAAAAAGCAAGAGATAAAAGAGAAACTCCTGTTAAGTCTGATGAGTAAAGTAATAAATTCACCTTTCAACACTAACTGGAAACCAGTCCCTACCAGTTTTTCAAGAAAGCCTAACAATCAAAGAAATGTAAATAAAATCTGGCTAGGGTAAGCATGCTAATGTGTCCCTACTTTAGAAGAAAAGTAATCAATAAAAAGGAAGCAGGGATAGGAAAAAATGGAGATATAAAGTAAAAGGTACCATCAGAGAACTGAATAAAAAATAAAAAACTTCCCCACACCATTCTTGGAAATCTAAATATAGAGATGGTAGTGTGTATGTCATGAAAAAGAGGTAAAGTAAAATAAAATAATATATATATATTTTTTTTTTTTTTTACCAAAGAAATTCCCTGAGTTGAAAAGCTGGAGGCTGGAAAGATACTATCACACATGCATTCTCAGCTCTTATTCAGTTCCCAGGCCACCTGCTTATCATGGCCACTGCCGTGGACAGGACACTGAGCAAGCTGGACCCATTGGCCTGGCTCAGTATAGCTCTTCTTCTAATTAATTAAAACAAAAATAATACATTTTGGGTGTGACCACCATCTTCCTTCCTTACTTTGCCAAGAAAAAAAGAAAAAACTAAAAAGCAGAAGAGCCTCACGTAACACGGTGGAAATGACTGCTCTTTGAATCTGCCCACTTAATCTCCCTTGCTCTTCTCAGAGCCCAGACAGGAATTCCTGTCTTCACTTCTCCGACTCTGCTTTTCTCCTTCCAAAGGGTTCAAGATAACATTTTTCTGGAGTCACAAACATTTCAGAATCTTAATCTCATTTTTCAAAGTTTCTTCAGAGCTTCTGGATATCCCACAGGTAGATCTCTATCACAGTGCGATCAACCTTTTCACCTTGCTGGTGATGGCAGCCAAGAGAGCATTTCTTCCCTTCCTTCCCAAAACAGATCTTAATTTAATGGTCCAGTTTAAAAGTGGCTTCCTTCCTGACCCTGCCGGCAAAAATACCTCATTTAGGACCCTCCCTACTTCTTTTGTGTAACTCTGCTATACACTGTCATACCCTGTAGCAGTCGCACTGTACAACTGCATCCTGCAGTCCCCCCTCATTTTGGTCGCAAGTAGACCTCAACATCCCTTCTACAGACTTTGTCTATACCTCTAAGGGAAGGTATTATCACACCATAATTATCCCTAACTTTTATTCATATCTAGTAACCACTTTTCTTTTAATGCATTAATTATCGATATCCTCTAGGTCAGATCATTAACTGAATACGTGACCAGAGATGTTATTAGTTTCACTGCAAGATTATGGAGTTTTCATTATTATCTATCAGGAGAGATTTCTGTTTAATAATAATGAGGAAAGGAGCTAACAGATCAACTAATCTGCTGCTTAAATAACTTTTTAATTTTGGGCAAAGTCAGATTACACCTTGCTGAATAGATAACGTGCTTCACATTAACCAGTTCCTCCAATATTTAAAAAGAACAGGGCTATAAGGATGACTATTTCTTTATTTCTTTTAATAATTTTATTGAAGAACTGGATCTACCTAGTAACAATTTGTGCCATAAATGTTATAAACCAGAGTTTATCTCATCCACACATTCTAAACAACCCGATATTAAATATTCAAAGAGTACAAAGAACCACATGCAATGAGCGGTCTTTCTCAACTGTTATTTAAAAGATCGTTAATTGAACAACCTAAAATTAAGACTGTGCTTTTTATAATAGCCACAATTTTTTAGCTATAATAGCCACCTCAACGACAAAAAAAAAAAAAAAAAAAAAAAAAAAGAAATTCTGCTGGTTTTTCTTTTTCCTTTTCCCCAAAATAAATGCACTGTAAAGTGCTTGCTGGCTTATGCACTTACCAATTTTTATTTCATGTCAGAAATCATGTATCACCATGGTAATGAAATGAAAATGCTTATTATCTATATGGCATTTTGAAGGCTAGTCAAACCTTGCTACAGTCACGCTTCCACTTCTTTGGAAATCAGACAGAAATTATTCTAATATTATCAGTAACTAAACTGGGATTGTATAACCTTCTGAAAACTACACTGAAACCTAAATGAAGATTTTAGTCTCTCGAGATCATGACTGATGGCCTCATCCCCAGAAGATTTTAAGATTATTTCAAGTGCATTACATTACTTTTTAGAAATTTTTATAGTGTTCATCACTGTCATAACAAAGCATCTGTATTACAATACAACTTAAATAATTCATCTATATTCAATTCACAATTTATTCACAATCTAAGCATTTTTATTCTTGACAACTCTTTTGTTTGTAATGGTTTAAAATGTTTAAAAAGGTACTAAAGCAGCCAGTTTTGTCCTTTGGAATAATTTCCCACAGCTCTTTTCACTGGAATCAGCATAAGCAGCTGTGAAATATAATCAACACCATTTTGATAACTGACATTTTTGTGCTTTGTGAAATCAGAATATTAACACATTGCTCTTCGTGTCAAATCGTACTTCAAAGTTCCTTTGATTTACTAAGTACATCAGTCTCCTCACAGAGCAATCTTACCCAGAACTTTTAATTTGAACTAAGACGCCAGCTCTAAATATTCAAATCTTTAACTCCCAGCCTTAGTTTCTTCACCTATCTACAGGAGATTGTGGTTAATATGGTAATAGTATCAAAATTGCAAGCCTTGTTCTAATTTTCTACACTATGCAGATATTCATATAGGCATACATATATATGCATGTGCATATGCATATCTGTATCTATATATCTGTGTGCATGTACATGTGTGACCTCCAAACAGGACAAGTAACTGGAGAGGAAGGCCAGACAGCTCCTCTATGTCCCATACTTGGCTGCAGGAGTAGGAGTAAAAGGGAAGGCGCAGGAGGTCTGCAGTTACCACCGTTGCTTTCCCGAGTCTAGATGATGCTGATTATCACAATGGGTATCTTCAAACCAAGGTGTTTGTAAAAAAGATTACAAATTATAGTCTCAAACTGCCTTCTGCTTTTAAGTTATTCTTAAGCATGCAGAATAAGAAAAAAATCAGGAATCTCAAACATTTGCTCCAAAATGTCTCTACACCTCTGTTAGCGGATTGCATAATGACTTTTTATTCAAAGAGGTTTTGCATTAGCTTGCAACAGGGTTTCTCATGAAAGGACGAATGGAAAAGAACAGGGAAGGAAGCGACGAGTTCTTTTTAAAATTATTTTTCTGTATTTCCATTACAGCAAATAAATTCTACTCTGCTCTCCACTGCCTCAGGAAGTTGAGGCGCAGAAATATTTTTGCAATCTACTTTATACTTTCATAAAAATAGCCTGTAATTCACAGAGTCCTTCAGTTGCAGTTGCATCTGGCTCCTGTTAAGCTGCCCTGCAGAATTTAGTTATAACGGAGAGATACTAGAACATTTTTGGGACACATCTTTCCTCTAGGATAAACAAGGAAAATGCCAGAGTTTCGAGCAGGTACCAGAAGCTGTAACCCTAGTGCTGAATGAGAAAGCAACCACAATAGTTCCCAGGTCTATAAAAAGCAGCATGTAGGAGAGAGGTTGCGAATTACCGAGCAAGGTCTATGCAACCATGTCAAATGGAAGGAGCCTTAACAAGTTCCTCCTTTACTATTTTATGAGCGTTGTAGATCAAAATCTTATTAGTATGATACTGGGAGTTGTAGGGACATGTGCACAACAGAACAGCTGCATTTTCATTCAGAGCTTTACTTCTGGATAAAGGATAGTTTCAATTTTTATTTTATGAGTCTGACAAATATGCATTGGTTTTTCTATTAGCTTTTGGCCCCCAAAGCTTTGCACAAGTTCCTTTTCTGCCTGATTATACAAAAATATCAAAGAACTTCTTTGAGCTTTGAATTCCTGCCCATCTCTTGTATCATGAACTGTTTTACCATGCAAAAATGGAAAAGTAAAGGTTTTATTCAGAATTTGTTCTGGTAAGCTCCCAGAGCACCGGGGGGTAGGTTCAACTCTAGATAGTATATATTGGGCAATAATATAGGGCTTTAGCTATGCATTTTTCACTAGTATCAACAGGAGTTGCATACCTACAGCTCTCCAGAGCAACTTGATATTACAACTATTCCAGTAAAACTAAATCATTGCTTACACAGAGCCAGAAATGGGATAGAAAATTTGCAATGAAAGCAATAAAGACTGTAATAGCATGATGTACAGTGTTAAAAAATGTATCGTTAAGCTTGAATAAGAATAATAATATCAGATTGCCAATTTCAGTTATTACAAAAATGTTAATACTAAAGTCAGATGAGTTACTTTACATCATTTATTTGAGTAGAATTTATCTTTGAACCATAGCTGAGATTTTTATTTGAATGCATTTTGTAGTTTCTCGCCAAAGTTTTTTTATTAACCATTAACATAAAATGCAAACAGTTTTTCACGTGTCTGAATCTTCTCTCTTTCACTCACGTTTGACATTTCAAAGAGGAGTCCAAATCAAGTTTGGACACCTGCGGTACTAGGCAGTGCATTAAAACAAGCAATCCCAATCTCCAAGGGAGCGTACAGCAAAATGATCCACAGCACAACATAGTATGAAAAAGGGAAATAAAGAAAGACATGAGGCAACTCGCAAAAGCAAGTCTGGGAATAGCATCTCAGTCTCTTGGCTTCCAGTGCAATCCTGCATAATGGAACAAGGTGACCTTGCAAGGCTAGAATTAAGATTTTCAATTATAACAATCTTGTGTGAATTGGCATATGTGCTCAATTATACTGCAAAAAATAGTCTTGTCTACCAAGAGGCAAAAAAGTATTTTTTCTTTATTTGGGAAACAACTTTCTGATGTGTATGAACTCCTTGTTCTCCAGAGAAATGCCAGGATAGGTCTGAGGCCATCTCTGCCATGTATTCCTATGGATCAACCAGCCTAGCATGGATATGCTTGCCCTCCAGATGCTCATAAAAATACAGAGGTGAAAAATTTCTCAGTATACAAGGGGATATTTTCTGAATTTTTGAAAGATGAACAAAGTGTTCCGTCATGGTTCTTTGCTTTAAGGCCCTGTAATCGTATGACCACATCTTCCTTCCTTGAAAAAGCAGGAAAATACATTCACTCTGCCTGTCATGAGATCATTAACAAGTAAGGTAACAACTGTCAACAATACTTATACATTTCAGGCTGCTCAGTATTAATTAAATGACAGGCTTTCTCAAGACGTTTATATAATGAAATACTCTTGGGCCAAACTGGGCTGTTCTTACAGCATATACTCAGCACAAAATTACCCTAAGAACTGCAAGCATTGGCATTATGGCAATTTTCCATAAATTTTCCTCCGTCAGCGTAGGAAGTTTCACGAGAAAGGTAAAATTCAATTTCTAAAGTTTTCCAAGGATCTCATATCCTAAAAGACGGACAAATAGAAAATGTCTGCAACCAAATGTTACCTCAGACACCAAAGAAAAACAAAAAAAAAGGGGGGAAATTTTTCATAAGTCTCGGCTTATCCACAGAGCAGAAAAGGAAACCAAAAACCTCACCTCAGCAGATGACATCAGCTGCACCGAGGAAACTGAGGAGAAGCATAACTAGCAGGGAACACTGAATAATTCAAGACATCTTTCATACATCACCGCAAGGTTCACAGAGCAGCACGGGGAACGCCTCCGTTACTGATACGCTTTCCCCTCCAGGGAGCCGTGAAAGTTAACTTGCACCATCACTGCAGCAGAATATCACTTTAATAAAGCTATTTTAGTGGCACTTACTACAAAGCCTTAGATACAAACAAGAACAGAATAAGAGAAACAAGGTGGGAAATAGGATCTTGGCTCAGATATTTTGTAGCCTTCAGATGGATGTAAACTTTCTCCACAAGGTTATCCCATCAGAAAATTTCCTATTTCTCCTTCCCGTTATCTGGAGACACTGCATACTGACAGAATCATAACATGAATTTCAACGCATGACATTTCCCTGTTTAGAAGCAGGTTATTTAATGCAAAGGAGTATATAGCATTATAAAAAATGAGTGACATTTTTGACGAAATAAGGATTTGGGGGAAGAAGGCACCGTCAGTAAAGTGACAGGGGAAAAACGTGGTTGTTTTTGGCTTACCAACCTTGAAACCACAATTTATGCCACAAGCGCTAGGCAATAACAAAATCAGGCTAGCTTTTCCTTGCCAGCTGTATATTACACATTGCTGGGAGAGATCAGAAAATGACAAAAAAAGGACAAATTCTCTTTTCTTAAGCCCACACATTCACCATGAAGCACTGTCCAGTTCACACACCTCACTGGTTTCCCACTCCAGCCCGACTTCTGTATTTGATGCCATGCGTTTGGCCCAATCCTGCAAATTGCTTACCTCCTGACTTGCTCTCAATAGCAAAAACTACATTTGGGTATAAGTATTTACAGACTCAGTCCGGGCAGAGGTTACCTGAGCTCTTATAAACACCCAAACCAAGTTAATCTGTTCTAGATTAGATAGTGTTTTGTCACATATTAGGGAAACAAAGTTTTCCATTTGCTAAAAAAAAAAAAAACCCTAAACTCCTTTAAGTACCAATTTCTTTTAAATCTTAGTGTATCAAAACTTGTTCTGAATGCATTAAAGATGACACCTTAATATGAACACCATAAAACACTTCTGTAATTCGTCTATATTTTAAGCCTCATCTGAGAATATTTTAAAGGAGTTGTGTACTTTTCAACAGTCTCCTGTATTAAAGACTTTCCTTATTACTAATTCACACACACAAAAAAGAAAATAAATGGTTACCTCCTATGTCATCCACTCAACATATCTGCAAAATAAGCGTGGTATTCCTCAAGAAAAGCAAACAGCCTTGACAGCTTCTGCTATCCTTTTTGGAAAAAATATTCAAACATTTGATCTCATTATCTGAGATTAGTCTTCTCATTCTCCCTTCTGATATTTTACCAAATGATCTGAAAAGGAGTCACATCTAAAACCTAAGTTAATGCATGCATAAATTCAAAGAAAACTTTGATATCGATAAGAAGATCTGAAAACCAACACTATCAGAAATCTTAACCACAATAGTAAGCAAAGAAGACAGCCAAAGAATATAACATTTAAAAATATTCCCAGGTCTCTCTCAGAGGAGAAAGAGTGGCAACATCACAGAAGTCTGACAAACACATGAGAAACGTGGTCCGGACGGTAAATTTCCACACCACAGAAATGTGATGTTGCACCAACTTGAGAACCATTCTCCCTGTGCTGGCGCAAGGGCTGGACGTCATGGCAAACGCACTGACCATCCCAACACGAGTAGCCAAGCTCAGAGTATGCCGTCATGATTTGGGGAGCTGTTACAAAATCAGATACCATCATGAATCAACCGGAGTATATAGTAAACAGACATAAAGCAAAGTTGTACTGGTTTAGGTGGCCCATCAGCTATCAAAAAGTCACATTCCCTTAGGTAGTAATGAACCACCAGGCACTTTTTTTTTTATCTGCCTTAGGTTCTGTTTTGCTAGCAAAAACAAAAGATAAAAAAACATCTTTTAGACTCCATTTCCAGCAGTGCTGCCTCATTGCAGGACACCAATGCCATCAGCAACGTCTCTGAACACCGATTCCCCTCCATAAGAGGCATCACACTTAGAAGACAAGTTAAGTTAGAAACCCTACTGAGAAACTGCAGAACCGCAGCCTTTCTTCTGCATGACAACTAACACTTCAAAGGGAAAGGAACGTGAAAATCAGGAAGGGCAAAAGGCAGCTATATTACAACGTAACTGCACAGGTTATTTCCAACTCAGCAGTGGTCAAAACAAATTTTACAAGACAGGGGGCTGCAATTGTGTTCGGCCAGGTGCCAGCACCAGCGATGCTAAGACCAGTGGTGGAAGAGGCAACCGTTGGCAGTGCCCTTCCTCTGCGCCAAGCCACCTCAGAGCCCTACAGACCCTACAGAGCCCTTCTCTGTGTCATTAGGACACCGAATTCCCAGTACTATTGAATCTTTCCCTTTGGACTCCACAGCTGGGACAAAAAAGCCCGGCAACAGGCCAGAAGAGACCGTAGAATATCCCACTTAACAAGCTGATGTTTTATTACCTGAACAGTTTACCACATATTCATTACCTTAAATACAGGCAGCTGCTATGCAAGAATATGCTTTTTTTCTGAAAATACAGACTGTTGGCTGAATCTGTTTTAAACCATGCAAAGTTGAATTGTTTGCCTAGATGCAGTAATGCAAGTACTGCATAAAAATCTTCATAACCTTTTGCATAAAGTTATGAGAAATAGCTAGTAGAAAAAGACCCAAAGAATGTAAACTAAAGCAATCCGTAGATTAACAAATATTCCAATATATTGTGTAGTATTTTTAATGAGTCCTGATTTCAGCTTTTATGTCTTCCACACAACTATACTAAGCATGAATTTAGAGATATAATTTCATATACTACCTCCCCCTATTATATTCTTAATAATTTAGTATGTTTATCCTTTAGGGAAAAAAACAGCAAAAATTACATTTCTCCTTTTTCTGCATTCATCCTCCCATTGCAATTTCCATTTTTATTCCATTACCATTCATAAAAAGTTTGCTTTAACTATTAACAAATCCAGCTTTATGCTAGAAGTTTAATCTTCATTCTATATGCCCACATAATTCTCATGAAAGCCTTAGTGATCTTTAAGTCAACAGTATCTACCTCCAGCTCTCACCAATACACAGAACTTGAAATCAGAAACTAGTTTGCAGGGGAACTAATTCTTAACTGAGACAGAGGGGAATTAAAGGTTGTCACTTCACAATAGTACAGCTGTACTAATAGTACAGTATTGAGCATTCAAAAATTCAGCATCTAATACTGACTTAACCTCTCTACACGTGATAGCATTATGTTTAATTACATGATCACATTCTGTTTCTTAAATATATACATATTTTCAAACACATGCATCCAAACTTACAAAGTATCTCAAAACTGTATATCAGATACATTATGAAAGCCATCCATATGAAAAGTGTACAATACTCCTGGATCATAATACCTGATCTTTTTTAAAAAGATTAATGAGAAAAACATTATCAGTTGATACACCAGACAAGTGAATGAGTGCTAGAATAGCACCTAAAAAGAAGTAGGTTTCTGCTCACCAATAACCTGCTTGGTAGGTTGCTGTGGACTGAGGCCAAATTTTTCAACTCAGAAATCAAAAGTAGCTTTATTCACATAAGACAAAGGAAATTACTCACATGCTTTCTTTCTTTCTTTCAAAATAACTACTAAGAACTACCATTCCATAGAAACAGAAATGTAGCTAAAAAAATTCCCCATCAGTGAAGATCAGATAGACAACCACATTTAAGTAGAGAAGAACTAAGAAAAGTCTGAAGCACTGCTGCTTCCAGATCTTAAAAACCAAACTTGATCATAAATTGATATAAAACTGTTTTAGTAGGCATTTCAGAAGTTTAGAAAAAGAAAAGGAAATTCCAGAGTGCTAAATTCACTTTAAAAAATCTCTAGAAAGGAAGAATCAGCAATATTTTGAAAAAAGCCTTCTCAGTGGATGAAATCCTAATGCTTCAGATATGTTGGTTCTGCCATTTAGACTGATAAGCCATAGGCAAGCCAAAAAACATATTACCCATTTTTAAAATGGGAGAGCATTATCTTTCATTCTTTTTTATCGTTATCACAATAAATCTTCATTTTAATAGTGCATTTGTGCTGCTCAGGAAGTCTTGAAAATGGTCATTTAGTAAAGATAATGTAACTTTTTACTGGAACATTTAAAGGTATTGTTTTTAGTAAAGATCAGCTTCTTTTAATTTTAATTTTAATTAGAAAGCTCTTGAAAAGCTTCTGCAACAGTATAAACCTTTTATTATCAAGTATCAAGCGTACATCATCCTTTTTCATCTCATTCACATGCTGCTGAAATTTTCCAATAAGGGCAAAGGAAACAAGATACAAAAAAAGGAGATGGGGAGTGAAAAGGTCTTGGTACGTGTCTAGATTTCAAGATATGGTCAGGAACATATTTTTGCTGATTGCCAGTTATATATCCAGTTCAAAAAAGTACTCTAACTTCTATCATAATTTATCTCTACTGATTCAGAAATAACAATTTTTTTGTAATTAAAGGAACAAAGATGGGGGAAATCTGTTAAATGTAAAACAAGAAGGCGGAAAAAACCACTGTTGATGGATGCATTTTTATTATGCAGGCAAGTTAAAAAATAGCAACCTCTGATGTAAAAGTAGACCGCTACATAGGCAGCCTAGGTTTCGTATTCCTGTTCTATGCTCTCCCAGGACAAACATAAAATGCTGATTCCGAAACCTTCGACTAAAGTAGAGTATAGGAATTAATATTAATCACTTGTTTTGGAATTATCAAGACTGTAATTTGTGCTGGCTTTTGTAATATGCACATAAGGTCCCCAGGGAGCCACAGTATATTACCTACTCGGGAAACAAGTCTTAAAGAGGCATGTGCCTGCCTACAAATGATTAGCATAAGTAGGTAGATCACACATGAGAATGAGCAGCTAAATTCTGACAGATACAATTAAAATCAATAGTTCAGTCATATATAGCAGGCTAAGATGTGAAATAAATTTTGCATCGAACGCAGACACCTAGATCGCTATTAATTAGGATCGCTATTTCCGAACTGCTGGACAAGTGCTGAATACAGTAGCTGAGGTTTATGACCTTACTCAATTTGAAATTAAAAATATTAATGTTTTTGAATTCATGCACTGCGGACACTGTAGGATCATATTCATCGTATTCAGAGCATCCATCTCCACTTTCTACTAGTGTTAACATCTTTTCTGATGAGATTTTGACTTTCTGTCAACCAGTTAGTTGTTGGGTTTTCCTTGCCTAATTTTAGGAAACTTGGAAAAGGCAAGGAGAAAACTACCCACATAAGGTTCGCTGCCCAGGAAAACCATAGTACCTTAAATTGTCCCCACTATTAACTGCAAAGACCTACTACCATACATATGCTAGGAGCAGTCATTCAGACATCTGAAGCTCTATGCGATGTCATGTGAGGTTTCAGAGGAAACCTTCCTGAAAGGTGGTGGTTTGCACAGCAGGTTTTATGCCAAACGCTGCAGAAGATCACCGTGTTCCCTCTGACCGTCTCATCCTTGGGAGGGAGGGGAGAGGGAAGAGAGGAAAGAGGAATAGGTGTGGGCAGTAGGACCTGGAGAGCTTGCTGCTAATTTTAATTCTTAAGTCAGGAGCCTAGTCAACGTTGTCTCCCCATATGGTAAATCAAGCATTTCCAGAAAGCAATTCAGGGTACCCAAAATATGACTCACACCTGGATGTGCCTTCTCCATCGATGATGGGGGGTGGCGAGACAGTGCTCCGACCTTAAGGCGGGTGGGTTGAGCTCAGGCCTAAGAATGGGTTACTGCCCACGGCTAAGTATTACAGACCAGGAACACCCTACTGAACCAAGGCACATGCATGCAACATTTTTCTGCCTTGTAAATTTAGTTAATATAAATTGTATTTATATATAATTAAATAAAGTACAGGTATTTGTGGCATAAAGTGTCTTTACCACAATCTGTGTTCCATCTATCATTCCTCAGAAGCGCAGGTATAGAGCTGTCCAACCAGCCATGAGAATCCGCTGTGCCGAAAGTGCACACAGAAAGACAACTTCCACCTTAGAAGAGTTTACAGCCTAAATTGCAAACTGAAAGCATAAGAGGAGATGGAAGAGGAGAACCTGGAGAGGAGGCTGGAACAAAAAAAAAGATGTCCCAGCTCACTGATTGCTTCTGCAGAGTACGTCAAGGTTACGAATACAGATTTTGAGCTTCTTGCGTTCCTTTCCAAAATCACACACGTAAAACAGTATATTTTACCAATTTTTGAATATGCAGATTATACAGGAATTCTTACGTATCACAGTTATTTAGCATGACTAATATTGTCCCACATCCTTGCTTTTCTATTTTTCTGTGTGATGTAAGGTTAGATTTTTTAGCACCAGTTGGGGTTTGTCACATCATATGTACAACCATATGTAAAATATTATTTCCCAGGTTACATTTACTGAAATACTATTTTCTTATTTTTCACTCAAAAACACTTTCTACTCATTGTGGTGAGTAAGCCTCATACTAAATAAATTTTTTGATGGAGTCTTCACAGGGATCTAACAAAAGATCTAACAAAAAAATTGAATGAAAAAGAAGCAGACTGGGATTTGAATATTTGTCTCTATACATTATTTAAGAGTATAAATGAATTTTCTTTTTTCCAATCAACATAATAATATTTGATTAGCAACTAGTAATACTATATCAAATGATTTTAGATATGGATTCCTTTATTAAGATTTATTCAGGGTCCCATTTATCTAAGTTCTTGTTACCAGGAGGTGAGCAATTTTATATTTCAAAAGCTCTTCTTAGAAAACGTCTAAAACATTCATGTAAAATTTGGATCATTTAAGATGAAATATTCAATTTGTTCATAGGACAGAAAACATCCTAAATGACTGACTGATCACCTGTTCTCTCTTCTGCAAAAACAAAGAAAAGAAAGGTTTACAGAGTTACAGTATGAGCTCATCATTCTATTTTCCATTTTTAGATCACGTCATGGATTTATTTTTACCTGTGTGCATTAATTTAAGAAAAATATGCACGTATATTGAGGAGAGCCATCCAATGGTAATGCATACCAATTTTCCTTTAACCCTGTATTTGAAGTACTGTAATATCAATAAAAGTAACTTAGCTTTTGTCCACAACTTAACTGTGTAAGTATATTAATGTATGCACTTATGATTGGTACTGGTGATAATGCCACAGCTTCTAAGCAATTAGGAAAAACAGCTTGGTGCCAAATCTTCCTTACTGAATCTTCATTAATCACAGTAAGACTGCTATATTCCTGTTCTGCTATTTTCCAGTGTGTTCCAAGACTCTATGAAGATCCTTCTAGTATCTGCAAAAACTAAATCCCTTCTATGCAGAATATGCAACCTGATTTTAAGAGCTGGAAAAGAATCTGGATTGACTGGCAAGGCAAAAAGTGCAGGAAGCCTGGGACAGCATCAGTAAATCTTTATGATAATTCACTGAAAAATTTATATGCAACGTGATGGAAGAGAGGTGGAAACTATCAGAAAATGAGAAAAATGCAGTAGGTGCACAGGCTTACAAAGCAATACTAGAAAAAGGTGGTCCAAACTGTTTATAATGCAGAGCACCAACATACAAGAATTCAAAAGACAAACGTTGCAATCATTCAGCCTGCTTCCCTCTCAAACACAGCAGAGAGTACTGGAAAGCCTCACTTCGCCTGCCCCATTGCGATACAGATCAAATCGTTCGGCTCCCACTCGCAATGCAAAGTGTCTTGCAAAAGACATCAGAGACTTTCTGAAAAGTCAATACTTCTGTGTTTCAGGGTGAATATCCTAAAAAGTGGAAACTTGCTACTTTTACTGAATCTTAAAGCTATTGGCTAAAATTACTGAAAGATTTGTACAACCTGTCATTGCCCCAGTACCATAAGATCAGAATTTGCTGCGTGGGTGGGATGAACCAACGATTGTTGAATGGTGCCAAATTATTCTGTAAGAAAATGTCCATAAACAGTCAACATACTATTTGTCCTGGATAACACAAACATTTGAGAAACATGTTTTAGCTGTGCTGAAACACAACTAAACTGTAATGAAACTCCCAGATTTTGATTTCTAGAGGGCACTAAATATTCTCCAGCTATGACAGCTTTTCTTTTTGAAACAAATTCATACTTCTTATGCTGTGCACAGAAGAGGAAGCATTGGCAACAGGCAACACTGGACCCTAAGAGTCCCAGGTTAGCAGCATACTAGATTTGAACAAACTCATTCATCCTCACCAACTGACTCCGTGTACAGACCAGCATAAGTTTGCAGCATTTAGCTACTATCATAGGTGCAGAAGGACAATTAAAAACAAAGCTAGTTAGACAACAGGGGACTTGCATGACATCCTGCTATCCAGTATCTGGCTCAAGAGCAATTCCATTTATCAAAATACATTTTTGCAAAATATATTTTTGTTGCAGGACAAAATAAAATGCAATTTTGTGAACTGCAGAGAGATCCTCACAGGAACTACAGCATGATGTTATGGACGATGGGTCCAAAAACAGAGCAGTAGCCTGAAGGAATTAATTTCAAAATACTAAAAAAAAAAAAAACAAAAAAAAACAAAACAAAAAAAATGAGGCGGTATTTTCTAATGGAAAAGTGGTTTGCTGAAGATACTGGCACATTAGGATATGGAATTATTGTACTATTACTCTTTGTTGACAATAGATCCTTCCTTTTGGGTATATCCTTGCAGTGGCCTGTTGTGTCCTTTGACAGCTTAGCCTAAATGGATAGTTCCCCATCTGCATTTCGGCAAACTGGGTGCCACTTTTAGCACAGGCTCAACTCAAGGCTCATATTCTGGGTTCATAACAAGATCATTCAGCCTCTATACCATACTTGTTCCATTAAATGATGAATAAACTAGTCCAAAGCACCTGAGAAATCTACTCAGAAAATTAAGGGGAAAGGAGAACAATCAAGAAACCCATGTAACTATTGGAAATTATTTTTTACTCACTGGGGATTCTGATTCAGTGATATATGATGAATTGCTATTTAATCATGTATTTTTTTTATCTATAACTCATGAAAATTACCTACCATTACATATAATTATACTGAAGTATATATTTTTCTCTTTAGCACTACAAGCTCTACTGTGAAGATAGTCAAAGAGTTTGGAAAAACAATTATTTATGAGTAATGTAAAAGGTATACTATTGCCATAATCTGAAAAAATGAAGAAGACATTTAAAGATAAGATTTGGCAATTGCTTTATTTGACGTTACATATGGTGAGTTCAAAACCCTGTACCATGCTGTGCGTTCAAGGCATCTTAGTTTCCCACCTGACGTGTTCCTCTTGTCTCTGCCACAGACTGGAAATCTGATCCCTTCATTTTGCTGATCTTGCTTCTGCTCAGGTTACCAACAACCTTCCACCTTATGAATCTAAGGGGACTTACTTGGTCTCTTCTCTATTCTCCACTTTCTCATGCATCTCTGTCCTACCTTACAGATTTCCAGTTTCCTTTAGTAATTGCCTGCCTTTGCTACTTCCATAGTTTGCTCATTCTCCAATGTCTTTGTCCACCCTTTTCTCTATAATCATCCCTGACTATTTTTGCCCTTTCCTGTTCTTTCGGCTGGCATCCATAGCCAACTCTGTGCATCTTCTTCTTAGTTCCTAATCTATTTAATTGTATTTAGCTGGCATGATCCCAAAGCTAAATTCAGTGTTTCTGTCCCTAACTCTTGGCTTTCATTTTAGCCATTTTAATTCAGCTCTTACAAGAGCCAAAAATATTTCCTGTAAGTAAAGCATTTCATTGTGCAACATGCCTTGCACAGCCTCAGCACACTTATTCCAAACCAGGAGACCAATTAGCCGTCATGCTTTACATCCTTGAACATACTGCCCTCTCATACTGAAGAAGAAAAATTTAAAAACCAACCTCCACATCAAAATAGCAATCGAGTAGTAATAGTTTGACTCTGTGTTCTCTTCCTCACTCTTTAGCTTCTCATTCAATTCCAGCTCTTCATCATCTTTAACACTGACAAAATTATTTTTTTTCTGGAATCTCTCGTGTGTGTGGATTTTCTTGCCCTGATTTACTATAAGATATCATCTTCCTGCACACCACCCATTCAAACTCTTCAGACTCAGCAGCAGCCTGTTGGGAAATGGCACTACAACAGGTCCAAGATCAGCCTATTATATGAAATCATGTATTCAAGATGGAGACAAGAAAAATAACTGTAATAAATGGTTTCTAATATTCCTGATAAAGTCATAATTTGATATAATAAATTGGGTTAACTGATTAATTAATGAAACAAGATTATCAATTCTGTGTGTGTGCACACATGTGTGTACATGCACATGTGTGTGGTAGATATTTTAATCAGGGCCATTGACAAGTCAGAATGGAGACTTTCGTTAGCAGAAATGGATGGAAGGAGGGATGAACCGGGTGAACAAGCTACAGCCACTGCAAAGCAGCCTCATGGTCTGTCTTCTGAGATGCTGGATCTAATTGTTGTTCCTTTAACATCTTGACCAGACTATAAAAGAAAGACAAATACGGAACTATCGCCCCCATTAATTGCATTGCAGCCCAGCATCAGTAACACTAACCACAACTTCCACAGTTATGGATTTTCTGTTTTCAATCCATCTTGTGAAAAAGAAATAAAGAATTGACAAATCATGAATTTTTCCATATTCAAGAGAGCGTTTTTCTTCTTAAGTTGCAGGCTCAAGCATTTCCACGCTCTTCAAAAGAGGAAAAAATCCCTCACGCTGTTGTCAGTAACAGGGTCTGAACTTACTTCAGTGGGCTGTGGTTAAATGAGCAAAACAGGAATGTGTTAGTACATGGTCTAACTCTGCCAAATATATGTGAGGATAATGAAAGGAAGGAGGATCTCAGGGGACTAAAAGAAAGGTTTAAGCGACGCATGGGAATGTCAAAAAGCAAGAAGAACAGGATAATGGAGAACTTGCATAAAGGCTGAAAGCCAGGACGGAAAGTATTAAACAACCCCCAACCTGGGAAAAGGGAGGGGAAAATGATGCTGCCAGTTCTTGCAAACTGCTCTGAGGTTGCAAATGCACAAATATAAAGGCAAGGGTCTTCATGAGAGGTCTTGGCAAAGAGACTATCCTGAGGGAAATGAAGCTAAGAGAGTTAAAACTGAGTTGCTGTTGTGCCCCATATCCCAGACCCTGTGTTTCCCTGTTTCGTGCTGTCCTGCAACCTCTTTTACACACAATTGACATGATATTTTCCTTGGAATTCTTCACCTTCTGCTTCCAGGGGCTTTTCCTTTGCCCAAGAGAGAAGGCAAAAAAAAAAAAAAAAAAAAAAAAAGAGAGAGAGAGAGAGAGAGGCAAGAAGAAGAGAGGCAAGAAGAAGAGAAGAGGAAAGAAAAGAAAAAAGAAACAGCATCTGAGAAGCCAGGTAGATCTGTGATTAAAGGTTGACATTTTTATGTAGTATGCAGATTGGATTTTCCATTTTTGTACTTTCCCTCAAGAACAACTTGTACAGATTTATATGAGTTGGCATCATTTTGTTGGTTCTTGGTGTGGCAGATGATACTGGAGACTGGTCCTGAATTTCTTCTAGCAATAAGCAGGAAAAGGAAGACTAGGGAAAATGTGGGCCTGCTTCTGATTGGGGCATGGAACCTGGTGACAAAGGGCACAGAAAGGTCTGAGGCACTCAATGCCTTCTTCACCTCTCGGACTGAAGAGTTATCTTATGGTGTAGAAGCCGTAGACTTACCCTTGGTGGAGGAAGAGAGCCAGAGTCTTCTCAGTGGTGCCCGATGAAAGGACAAGAGACAAAGAACGCAAATTGAAATATAGGAAATTCCATTTAAACATAAGAAAAAAAAGTTTACTGGGAGTGTGGTCAAATATTGGAACAGGTTGCTGAGAAAGGTTTTGGAGTCTCCAGCCCTGAATATATTCAAAACCTGACTGGACACAGTCCTGAGCAGCCTGTTCTAGTTCAGCCTGCTTTGAGCAGGGGACTTGAACTGTGTGATCTCCACAGGTCCCTTCAACCTCATTCACACTGTGACTCTGTGCTTTCTTGTCCCCCCTTGCTTGCAGTCACCTTATTCAAAGGAAGAAGAACGATACTGCAGCAGCAGTATCTCACAACTTTCTGAACTTTTTCTCTTACACAGCACAACCTTAGCACTTCATTATCCAGTTAACCCTAACATAAATTAACATATCCTTGTTAGTCTTCTCTCTTTGCACTAGGAGAAACAACATTTTTAAGTATGCACGGTATGATAGAAGAGACTATTAATCTAACATTTATCCTCACTGTATAGACAAATCCCAATTCACATATATCTTTAGATAAAGATATACCTTATGTCTCAATGAATAATGTATTCCAGGCATTGCCACAGCAGTACTGCTAGAAGCTAGCAGGGTTTGTGATGCTTGTCATTGAAGGCAGTTCTTTTTAGCACAAGCTTTGATTAAGGAAAGCAGCTGCACACTTTAATTTAGTGCTTTTCTGAACAGAAAACCTCGAAAGTGGTAATGAAAAGAAATAAAAGAACATCCAGAGGGACCACCATATTATAACCCAGCACCAACACAGAAATCACATTTAAAGTACTCTAAACAGCTTGAAAATACTTTCTACTATTATGGAAATTTTCACAGATGCACATTTAAGGACAGAAAGGACTCCTACGAGAATTTTATCTGACCTCCTGCATAATTTAGCTTATAGACACCCATCCCATAATTCCTTCATTCACATCATACTGCTATAACTTTAGCTAGGAAATATTCTTTAGAGAAAAATCTAGCCTTTATTTCCATTAAGTAAAATCATGAAAGAATAAAATCATTATAAACTTTCATAAAGATAGATGTTTAAGTGTATTTCAATATGACTTCTCTTCTCATTCGACCTTGACTAAACTGAAAGCAAATAGAAAAATTTACAATGAATGCTGGATGTGAGCAATACCAATATCTGCCTAGCTGCCTCTGCTGTGAAAGCTCTTTTTATTTTAGTAACATTTTATGCACAAAAGCATTTTCCAGAAACTGATATAGTATGTTCAATACATTTTTATACCCAAGCTTAATTACGAAAGATTTTTCATAATAACAAATATTGTCCCAAGCAGAGACTATATTTAATAAATATGTTTATTATTTTCCTTAATGAAAGCCATGTTTAAAAATTGTAGGTAATCCCATTACGCTGTACTTCAATTATACAGCCCAGCTCTCCTACCCTCCTGCTGATAGAAGACTACCTCATCTTAGTTTCCAATTATATACATTAAGTCCTTCCAAAACCACCTTCATTATTACACACAGCATGCTTAGCTCTATCAGAGAAAAAAAGCTGTAATTGGGAAAGAGTAAAACACATTTTCAAGCCTAAGATAATCACAAAAAAAGTTAATTATGTCAATTAAAATAATCTTTTCTCCACTCAACAAATATGACCTATTTCTATGGAGAAACACAGGGGACAGGTTCTGATCCTTGATAATCTGTGGTATTTCCACTCAAGTCATTCTTACCAGAATATTTGTGACAGAGCCAAATCTTGACTTTAAATTAGACCTTATTAAAAGAAAGGCCAAAAAGGACTATTAGCTCAACCCAGGGGTCTCCTTTAAAACACAGACCATAATGTTTCACATAAACACCCCAAATTTAACCTAAGTATTTAAGTTCTTGGACTAAACTTCTCTTTCCTAAAGCAGGAAAGAACTACTGACACAAAAGGCCTTGAAAAGTATGGAACTAAAATGGTAGAGGATTAGAGATAAGGAAAACCTCCATGATCCCTGCCAGTTGTGTTTGGTGAAGCATTTCATCTCAACATCAGAAGGCAATCAGCTGAAGCTATGAAACATTGGCTTTAACTACAGTTACTACAAGTCTGAGCTTCACATTTTGGAGATACTATCAAATACAATGCAGACAGAGCTGTTCATCCCAAGTAGCACCAGAGCAGGCAACAAGCAAGGGACTCACAGATCCCATAAGCATCTAAGCCCAACCTTCAGGCCCTCAGGTTGTAGGTGTTTCTTCAATAGCCAGGTGGGCCCCATCTCTCCTTATTAGCTGTTTCTGATGGTTAATTTTCCTTCTTCTGCACACTGTACCTTATTTTGGCATTGACCTTGGCCATCTCCAAATACCTTACCACGTCTTGGAACTCAGTCACAAAGTTTTCAAAAGCCTTTTCATTCCTGTCACCTATTTTCTCAATCTAATTGCACCAGCACAGCTATTTTCATCCTTCGTTTTAACAAGTGGAACTTTTTCCATCCCACCTCATAATGCCTTATTTAGACCATTTTACATCCTACCTTTGATCATTTCCCAACTTGCTTTTTGTTACTGTTGTTCTATGAGCACCAAAGGTAGATATAATATCTTAGAGAGCATCATGATATTTCTGAAATGCCACTATAAGCTTGCTTTCAACCAGGCAGTTTAGATAAAAAGCACCACTGCATTAGTGGCCTGGAACCCAAACCAGATTTTCTACCAGAAAAATTAACCCAGGGTTCTGAGAAGACTTTGCTGCTGAACTTGTCTGTGGCAGAAGCTGCCTTATTAGTAGTACTAAAAACAAATAAAATCAAAAACAAACACAACTATTTTATAACTTTCCAAGATATGTCTATATGCCAACTGAAATCACAATTCTGGACTGCAAGGCAAGTACACTCTAATCAACGGCACCTATAAACAGGGAAAGGTATTTCCCTATATATCCTGGCTAGTCCTCTTTAAGTGCATCAACAGCAGCAGAGACAGCAGAATCCATATTTATTCTTTCTTAAAGCTGACAAAAATCTTAAATCATTTTATGTGATGGAAGACTCTACAAAAAGCAAAAAGCTGTATATAAAAAAGTATAATTATTAAGGCTTTACCTCTTCTAATTTATACAGAATCTTGCAGATTCCTGGCAATTTTCTGTAAAAATTGCACTAGCAATACACTTGACTTCTGCTGTCATTTCATGAAAGTATACTGCAGTTTATAAAGCATTTCCAGTTTTGACTGAAACTGTTTGCGGCAGAACTTCTTATCCTAAAGTTTCCAACCTCTTAAATTTTTATCCTGATTCCTTTTTTCCTTATCACTTGGTGACTTTGTCAGAGAATTGGGATCACTGCCAAAGATGTTTACTTCAATTTTGTTTCCAGTCCTAAATTAGATTCCTCCTAAATACTAAATTAGATTATTAATCAGTTAAAATCTAAATCTCCATTATTAATTTACTAGAAACAATACAGCAGCTTGTAAAACATTTATGCAGCAGTAAACGAAGAGCCACTTTGTAGAGATCACGACACGCCTAATTTACTACTCAGCTAAATATTTAATTACAAATTGTGGAAAAGCTGAAGGTGTTCTGTAGAAATTAAACAGTCTTTTTTAAGGATAAAATCCTGAACTGTACTGTGTGCAATGGTAAATTTCTAAAGCAAATAGTAGGAAACATACTCCCTTTTGCCAGTTTTCCCTTGCTAGTTAAGTGCAGAACCATACTTTGCTATCCAGTTTATTTACTGGTAGGTCTGTTCCCCACAGTACTTATTACAGAAGTTTAAAATCACATTTTAAATTAATCAAAAGGATAATGCACTTCATATGCCGGCTGAAATAAATAAAGTTAAAGACAAAAAAGTCTTTATATTCTTATGTCAGAATATTTTTTGCAGTGTAATATCTTCACTTCAACATGTCTCCCTCACTCAAAATACCATCTCTGATTAGAACTTGATGTTTTAATGAGCGTCTTTCTTGGGTACCTATATGTAATTCTTTTTTGCAGATTCAAGATCTAAGTTTTGAAAACATCCCCAGCACAATTTTTTAATGCATTTACGCTTCCAGATTTATGTCAAAACGCGTGGCTCACAAGCAGTTTGGGAAGCTGCACATCGCCACTTTGTAAAGCTGTGTCAGCAGGGATGCGTCCTTCCCACTAATCCACCTGAATGGCAAACCACAGGATGCCCCACGCCTGTCTAAGGTGAGCTTTCAAACAGGTACTCTTGGGTCAATAAATTTAGCTGAATTTGTCAGACGTTGCTAAATAGATAGCATGATGGACAAAAGAGAAGTTCTCGTCTTTTTTAAATTATTCCTTCCTATCATCTCACTGGCTCAAATAACAAGGCTCTCCGAAGAGGAAGGCAGGAACTTTTTTACCTTGACAAGCAAAGAGCAGCATGACAAATGCAGAGGGGTACAGAAAGTAGCCTGGGAGAAGTTAAAACAGAGTATTTCAAGAGGAAGTTTCATTTGATAGAACATTACAACCAGCAAAATAATTAACAGCCTATAAACATATTCCCTTCACAAAAAGGAGAGCAAATGGGACTGCCTTCACTCAGTCCTGAACAACTTATTCCAACACCACCAACTTCTTAATTGTCAAGCTGTTTTGGTTAATGGTACAGAATTTACCAACCTTTTGCTACTTTACGTAAAGATGCAGGTCAGTCTTGCCAAAAATAAGTCACCTGAAACCTTTAATATAAGTTGTCAGCTAAGAAAAGCAAAACTATGTATATGTAACTCATCAGCTTACTGCAGAACAATATCATATTTGGAAAATAAAATATTCCATTCCCTGAGATACTGGGTGGAAGCCAATACAACTGACATTTACTACAGTGTATTTTCACAGAACAGCAACAATAAAATATTGATTATAAGAGGACATACTTCCTGATGTTCACATTTTCCTACATTTTCCTCATTTCTCCAGGCTACAGACTATCACACAGATTTAATGAATAGCCATTCAAGACTCCAAACAGAATAAAGACGTATTCGTTTGGTAGCAGGCCTTTCTTTACACATCAGCCTCTAATTCATTATCCTAATGATATGACCTTGTCTTTCGAGGTAACAACTTCTCAAGCAAACTTTTTAAAAGTAGAGTGAGTCAGATCCCTGGTATTAATCAATCCACACTCAGTTTAAACACCACTGCCTGGAATATGGAACGAGGACTTAATGGAAGACAGACTGCAGTAAATGGAAACAATCCTAGCCCAGGACTGCAATACTGACTTTTCATCCCAAGTTTGCTATTTAAATCCAGTTCCAGTTTAATAACAGCAGCTATTGCACTGCCAAGCTTCATGAAAGGTGCGTGATAGCCTCAGACTCGTTAATACTGGCTAAGACTAATTACAAAGTGATTAACTAACAGGATAGCTGAACACGATGAGTCACTCAGTGTAGTACTGGTACCATCGCTGGTTGTCTCAGAAGAGCTATGAATTGTGCAAGCTGTGTAGCTTCAAATACTTTCTCTGTATCTAAAGGCTGTCATTTCAGAACAGACTTGGAATGTGAAAAACAAAAGAAAACCAGGGAAACCTTGTTTTGCCATTTCTTTCAGCTAAACAGAGCTTTAGTCCTCAGTTTGCGAATGCTTCACATGACATTTGGGTCTCCTTCCTGGTGGTAAAACCATCATAGCGCATGTACTAGCTCATCCCTCGATCGTCTCAAATTGCTTATCTGAAGCTGTTAACGTATATTAAAGCTATAACCACATTTCTTCACTAAGTTTTTCTTGACAGGCATCAACTTTTTGACTAGTGTATGGCAGAGAAAATGTTTTGCCCGACTGAAGATGCACCATAAGGAACGGCAGTACCTCCTTTGAAATAAAATTGCCTTGAGACTCACGTTACATGACAATACTTCCAAATTTTACTAAAGCTGTTTGCACACACACCTCTTTCACAGGGTGCCTTCAAGGGGGAACAAGTACCCCCAAATAGTATATTAAAAATATAAAGTTTGATTTTATATATTTACCTTAGAATCTAACGAGAAAATTCTTATCTCTGTTTTCTCCAGAAACTTTGATGCCAAAGGACAGACTGTTTTTTGTCAGTGTTTCAAACTGATCTCTATTTGCAAACACAGTGAGTGATGCCAAATGCAGTTCAGAACGCAAATCAAACAAGTATTTTATTATGCGCTGTTTTGCATTGCATATGCAAGATGGAGAAGCAAGTAATGCCAAAAAAAAATCATACTTGCACATCACACAAGCTATTTTCATAATGTACTTGAACACTGCATAAAAATGCAAAGAAATAAAACAATTCCAATAAAATAATGAACACCTTATGAATTAAATATTATATTCACAATGCCACACACTGGGATTTAACAGATCAGGATATACAGTGCAGATCAAGAGTGGAAAAATCCAACTAAAAGTTATAGAGACAGTAGATGCTACTTTTTTTTTTTTTAACGCAAGCTGGTAACAATAAATTATGGAATTATTTGTGAAAATTAATTATCTTATGTTATTTATGCAAAGAGGAAATAGAAACTGAGATCTCCCCCCGCCTTCAAAAAAGATGGCAGCTTGTCGTTGATGACAATAAAACTAGTTATTCATTAGAAGCAAATCCAAACTGATTCCATTTGCGTCCCAGCAGGAGCACTCAGAGGAGCAATTAAAGCAGCCATCGGTGTGGCAGTTGTTTTCCAAATGTCTTCCTGTTCTTCTTTGTTTTGATTTTAAGCAAACAAGAGGAAATTTCACTGCAAAAGTTACTTCAGTTGTTTCCACGGTGGAATCACCGAACTGGCTAAATCAGCAAAGGAAAAGTATTTTTTTCAGTGATATATGGCAGGGGCCCACAGATTATGAATTTAAGACCTTATTGCACCTTACAGGCCAATCTGTGCTTTAACAGTGGTCTGTAGGGCAGGGTGATAATGCGCAGGGGGAAGAAGAGGTGACACGAACGTATGGCAGACAGCTAAAATTAATCTAGGGTCCTCCTGAACTAAGTTAGTGTACAAGAGACAGGGCATATTTTTTCTCTATAAGGAGTTCACTTATAGTTAATTAACAAACATTTCTTCCATAAGCAAAGGCCAATTTAAACAGGAGTCCCTCTCTACAGCAGTTGCTATGGATGGTGCTGGGCCCTTGCAGCTGGGCTAGCAAAACAGCAGGAAAATCCCCCATAGGTGCAAAAAAAGAAAAAGATTAATTTACAAGAAAGGCTTGCAGAGGATTAACTTCACCAGTTTATTATTCATCAGTATCTTATCTTAAAAATATCACTCTTGCATTTTTGCAAGATGAGTTGAATTTATTTATGACAATGATGATGATTGTCAGGTGGAGGTGAGTTATAAGCATAATAAATCTCCACTTAAGCAGCTTATTTCTACTGTTATATATTAATCATGGCACACATGGGATCATAACCAGCTGCAAAGAAGGCAAAACAAACAAACACAAGTTGCGTAGCTATATATTTCTGGATTAAATCCCAATACAAGAAAATGCCTTAGAACGCCAATTGTGCTAAAGCAAAAACACAAACACAGGACACAGGAACACCTGCGTTTTTTTTTTTCTCCGTACAGTTATGCATAAAAAGATAAGATCTCTCCCTAAATCGGCCAAATGGAGCACTTAAAAAGTACAGCTGAAAAGATTCCTCCCAGGGTGTGAGATAACTCTGGTCTCTCTCCCTATAGGTAGTCCTGCAAGCAAGTCACGCAGCTCTGCCATTCCTTCCAGTCTGATCAACATGGGCCCTCTTTTGCTCAAATACAACCAAAACTGTCGCCTGCCCTTACTGCTTGTGGCAGTTACATGAGCTGTTCCTTAACGAAGCAGTCGTTTTACCTGTAGCCAAGACAATAACTAGATCTGAACATTTCATCCCTTCGTTGCAACCCTAGTGGAATGATAATACTGCAATGAGTGCTGGTTTGCAAAAGAGCACTCACTGGGAAATCCGAGTTACCAAAATACACATGCAAATATTGGACCAAAGAGAGATTTTGTCTTCTTTGCTAATTGCAATACTGATTCAAATGAACTTCTCATTTCTTTTTCAAATTAGCTCGCTGGACAGCTACTTGTAAACAAAATAAAAGCTTAACAAGAATACATAGCCTAAACCAACTTACTCTGCAATTAGCTACATTAAAATAAGGATATGAGAATGATCTGGATACCAAGTGTCATCTTGACATGAAGGGCTAATTGTCGCTATTGCCAGAACACTGTCAGAAGAATGACTAAATATGGCTGCATTTACTGACAATTTTTTTTTCTTTTTCTTGTTACACATCCCAGTTTTGTTAACCTTTTAAGGCAAATTTCCTTCTCTTTTTGCAAATATTTCTGTGTAGGCCATCAGTCTACTAACGATACTCAATTTACCCAAAAAGACTCTAATCCCAAGCCCACAGAATGAAAAAACATCTGCTGGATTATGTTCTATTTACCTAGTCCAGACTCTGTTACACTTACTGCTCACTTAAATTGAGACTGTTCAGTTTGTGAATGAGCTGCTTATGGGCAATTTTTATTTTTATTTACAGTTGGCAGCCCAGAAACTTGATGCTATTTGTATCATTATTTATATGCACATACACACACGGTGTAAGGAAAATTGTTTCTTTCCTGAATTATAAACTCCCTTCTGGCGTACAGCTTTGTATTTTCAAAGACAGGAGATCTCTTCTTTGACCTGCTAGCACTGCAAGGGCACTTTGGTATCTGAAAACTAGAAAGAGATTTCTTCTAACAGTTTTATTCTGCAAAATAATGATGAAAGACAGCTCTCATTTATACGCTTTATATGTGCACTGCTGTTTTGCTGCCAAAAAGTTTCCTCTTTTAAAGTGATTTTTTTCTCATCAGATGTAAAAACTCAGTAACATGACCAGTTCTAATGGTGTTTATATTTTGGGTCTAATGGTTCAAACATGTTCCAGTTCTGAACAAGCAGGAAAACTAACGTTCACCTTCCCTGTTGAAATTAAATGATAAGGGGATTTTGGCAAACCTTTACTCACTTTTAGTACCAAACCTTGAAACCCAAATTCTATCAATACAGTGAAGCATTATCAGGAGCTCTTTCCCAGTGCTTTAGCTAACCCTCTCAGATCAACATGATTAATTGCTCAGCTACTTTTCTGTACCACTTCCAATCATTTAGAGCACTTATTTTTATAGCATAACCGCATGCAGTTAACATCTCTTGATTTCTGCTTGATTGTGGTTTAATGAGAAAAACTCAAGACATCAATCTCTGTGTTCAGTTATTCTAGTTCCGATGTTCAAATGATCACATTTGCCCTCACAACAATAATCCTTTCATCTGACAATCTCAAAGCATTTTAATAACTTTAATAACACAGGTAAGCGCAGTGGCTGCCTTGAAAAGAATTCAGTTGTTTTTAGGCAGTATTACTGGCAGCATTCCCTGTATACTAAATATCTCCCTACTTGAGGGCAAGAGTAACATTAGCAATCGCGCCAAGACAATCACATTGAGGTAGAAGGTGCTTCTGTAGTAATAACTGTAATATATGCTTGAAAGAGTTTATGATCTAACCTAAAGAGTTTATGATACAATAAAGTATAAGGAACTTTGACATGCTTGAGTTTTCCATGGCAAAACCAGAACATTAAGAGCAATTAACAGGCATTATCCCATTTTACTTACAGAGATCTGAACCTCTAAGCAGGACTGGTTGGAAAAAAAGAAAAAAAAAGAGTTTAGCCTTCCAAAGTTTTGAGTTTTTTCAAAATCATTTGTACCATTTCTGAATTAAAATAAGACTTTTCAATTTTTCTTAGAAACATGCCTGGAATAAAAATGCTGGAGCACACCACCTAGCTCAAAAGAATCATAATCATCATGGTTAGGACACTTAAGCCTGCTATTCATCTAGTTCTTTGCAAACACCTTCTCTGCAGATGAAATTTTAACAGTAAGAGTTCATGTCTGGGTTTTGAAAGCTTAAAATCTACCAGGATGTCCTTAAGTTTTGTGGGGGAGTCAATAAGATAGTGCCCTGGGGGAGGTACTAACTCATCAGGCCAGAAATTTGCCTCATGGCTCAAAAATTAAGGGGTGGCAATTCCATGTATGTGGGACCTGTGGGCCTGGAGGATCTTGCGGTTCTCTGCATTATGGAGACATGAGGAGCAGGCAGGTATGGGGAAGGGAACCCTGACTTAGGAAAAGATGGGGAACTCTGGAGACCCTGGGGGCCGAGCAGTTTGGGGCCCCCCACGCAGCCACAGAGCCCCTTGTCCAGGAATGGAGCACGTGCACTGCAACCCAATGCTGTCGGGCTCTTGCCTTTCCAGCTCTTCCCACAAAAGACTGCCGTAACCATCCTCCCTTCTCCCACCGTCACATGCACCCTCTGGCACTGCGAGCTCTGCTTCACGCCTTGGAAACTCCGTTCCCCAGAATCACACGATCATTGGGGTTGGCAGGGACCTCTGGAGATCACCCGGTCCAACACCCCTGCTCAAGCAGGTTCAGCCAGAGCAGGTTGCCTAGGACCATGTCTAGCTGGGTTTTGAGTATCTCCAAGGCTGAAGACTCCACCACCTCTCTGGACAACTCTTCCCCAAGCAGTCACCTGGGAGTTACAAGTTCAAATCCTTTCTCGGCCCAGTTCAGACCCAAATCCCTCACGTTTTGTCAGCCTGTGCATACATGTGTGTGCACGCATGAGTCTGTGCTACCCCCCTACTTGCATCTTCTTCCCTCCAAAAATGTAATCTGGTTCCTAAGGAAACAAATAAGCCCCTGCAAAATTTCCATTTCTTAGAAAAACTCCTTCGAAAAATCCCTAACTTGTTCTGGTCCAAAGCAGCTAAGTATAACACAGACTCTGGTGTGGAACCATGCTCTTCTGATCCATGCTATCCATATTTTAACTGAAAGAAACGCTTTCTGCACACATAGGCCATTACAAATTATTGCTGTATATTATTACCTCCAGAAGCACATTAAGAAAATAATGCCTAATTCAAATCAGGCACACAGAGAAAACGCTAATTATTCTTCCAGATAAAATATGTAAGGTAAAACTACCTAATAATTTGATTATTCAAGCACTGTACAAAAAAAAGCTAGGCTTTTGAAAAAAATGCTATTTTTAATTTACTTGTTGACAGACATGTTTTCCTATCGATATTCTCCTTGTTGCCAAGGTATTGTACAGAAGATGTCACTGTTGATCAGCTTCCAATCATCAATGGCACTTAGGAGAGAAATTTAAACATCCTGCTAGGAATGGGATTTCCTGCCACTGCTGGCGTACGGATGTTCAAAAAAGCATTTCTCTAAAAATTACGACATCTAGCTTTCAAGTCTCAATAGTACTGACCTGTGTCTCAGTTATTCTGAAAGTCCTATAAAGCTGAATAAGTAGCAATATATAGATTTACAGGGAAGTATTGACGAATAAGAGGAACAAAAAAAGAGCTACATTTTTTTTAAAGCATCCTTTTAGACTATGTTACAGAACTATAAAAAAAACGCTATCTTATTGAATACTCTGGCACTTCTGAAATTTCCTGAGATCATTGGAATAATCTATATGCATACACACATTAAATACACGCTAAATCTGTTTTTAAAGCTGCCGAGTGAGTCCCCTGTGTCAGGAATGGAATGGGTCTGCTCATCCTGCTCCTCGCGTCTTGGAGGAAGGCTGAAGGAAAATGCTCCTCTGGAGGGAGCCCCTCAGGACCGAGAAGATCCAGTCTGCAACTTTTTTTCCTCCCATAGCAACACAACAAGCAGCGTGAAAGTTTATATGATATCCTCTTTGCCGAAATATGATTATTAATAAAAAAAAGGTTTGACAGCCCCATGTATAGCCAACTGCATTTCTGATTTCTCCCATACATATGGTGTTGAAAATATAAATCGCTGTAACTTGGATAACTTCCCAAAGGCTCGGAGGTTTAAATTTCAAAATCACAGTATAGCACTTTTTTTAACCCCTGGGAATCCTGTGCAGAAAAAGCAAATCTCTGTCCACTCTCCCCTCCCCCAACCATAAATATGATAATGTATTTTTGTTAATCATTTTCTCCAGGTAAAGAGCCTCTCCAGCCACAGATGAATTCAGGCAGTGAATAATTACATACTGGATTGGTGGCTGCATTACATAGCCTAAGATATATCAAAGAAATAATAAAGCAATCCATTTATAAATTCTTTGACTACATCAAAGACAGAAAAGAAAAGAGGGAGCCATCATTATCAGACTAATGAGGTAACTTTATAACATTACATGCAAGGGTTTTTTTCCCCCCAACCTAATGCTGAGTTTTATAAAAGAGGAATTAGTCCTATTTTGAAAATGGTTTGTCTGTTAATTTGAGACAAAAAAATGGACTGTAGGTCTAACTAAAGGCTTTCTATAATTAACAAAAAAGGCAATTATTTCAATATCCCACAAACATCAGAACTGTAAATTCTAAAACAATTTAAGTTTTGCTCATGGGCAATAGAAGAATCTTGCTTATGAGGACTTGTAGAAAACAGCTGGTTAAACATAGTTAAATATTATGAGAGGAAAAATACTGGAAGATAGCACTGGCCATTTTTACATACCTATTTCTTTCTAAATAAAAGGGATCCGTGCTGCAACACAGTTTCAACAAGTATCATGAAACAAAATTCCCAACCATTATAAATGCTTAGCATGTTATTACGTTCTCATTGGTCCCACACTAGAAAAAATATACAAGCAGGAGACAGTCAATGGTTGTTTAAGACCCTAATGTTGTCTGCTAATAAAAATAATGCAGCACAGCAACAAGTTCACTGGAGTGCTCCTGGTGCACAAGCTGCCAGACGTACAGCTGTTTATTTTGCAATAAATAAATAAAGACCATAAAGACTTTTGAATGGATCATCTCCTGAGCATTTAATAACTAACAAGAAAACAAGTCAAGGATTCCTGCGTGAAATCGTGGATAGCAATAGGTCATTTTTCAGGGTATTAAAAAAAAAAAAAGAAACCACTAACCAGATAGAGAACAGCATGCCAGCAGGCAGCTTACATGAGACATAAGGCTTTCTCTCCCCACTAGGAACATACCTTCTCTGATTTTGCTTTCCTGGCGTTATGCACAAACCTGCGTCCCAGCTTCTTGGCATACCAAATAGAGGCAAACATTTTAGTGAGAGAAGATTTCAGGCTGAATACGCAGCAGGGAAAAAAAAAACAAAAAACAAAAAACTTCCACCCGTACTGAGATACAGATCTAATGCTGCTTAAGGGCTCTCTCAACTATGCTGTTGCTTTGTCAGGTCCTCTCATGCTGCCTTCTGAAAAAAATAAAAGCAGCCCCAATGTGGCCGGGCTGCAGGTGTATTTACATACTGCCAGCAGGAAGTCCAGGGTGAGGCATCTTTGCATCCAGCTCACATCCAGTCTGCTAAGTGCCCGTCTGCAGTTCTTTAGCACTGTCACCACAAACTACATATGTGTCAGCGTGAAGGGAAGCTGCAGTAAACTACTGTAGCAGACAGCTCACCTCCTCTTCGCGTGTGCTGAAATTTAACTCCTTGGTTCTCCTCGGCTTGCCGGCATGCAACAGAAAGCAGCAGCAGTTCGAACGGGAGATGCACAGCACTGCAGGAAAAGCAAGGGATACCGAGGTGCCAAAAATAGAAATAGCTATTAACTGTTCAGGTGAAGGAACAGGTGCTTTACATGACCCAGGGCAATTAAAATGTGAATAGGGAATGGGTTTTACTTTGCTCAAGTGGTCTGGGATATATCCAGGGACATATTTTTGCTACCTAGTTTCAGTTCGCAACTAAAAGACATCACAGCTATTCGGTTCCCTTGCTGATGTCATATGTGCTTTTGTAGACGGTTTGAGACTCATTCAAGGATTTCTGCTTTTCTTTTATATTGATTCTGGGGAATAGAAAACTGATTTTTTTCCCCAAATTAATCTTCAAGCTCTTCCTTACCTAAGCTTGGTTGTTCTTCTTCCTTTAATTACAAGTTATTTGACATCAGGAGTTGAGAAGTGCTTACGAATACCTATTTTTGCAGTGAAACTGCAATCTGCTGCTCTCCTTTGGCCACATACCTCAGCTTTAACCCTTGCACCTCTCCCCAGTTATGATCGCTGCTAAACAGCCAGCAGACACATACCTTCTCGGACTCCTGACATATGACTAACCAGATGTTCCCCCCAGCCAGATGCAGTATTGAAGCTGTAAACTTACACGGTTTAGAGCTGGGTTTTGCTTTTGACAGGAGCCAGCATTAAAGGACAAATCCTGCCCCTTGCCTTCCCACCCAGGACTGCGGAAATCCCATCCCGTAGGAGAACCAGAGCTGCTCTGGGTGCAGCGTAGCAGTTGCGAAGCACACATAGAGGAGTGATTTCTGCTCTGCTTTTCTGTGGTAAAGAGCAAATAAAAAAGAATAGAGGCACAGCAAAGGAAATATAGTCATAGCAATCTAGCATAAGGCTCCTGGGGCCAAGGAAGCTATTTTTCTGCCCAAAGATTTTCAGAGAATGGCTGAAACTATTCTCTCTCGGATGCCTGAATTCAGAAGGGAACATGTTCCTCTTCCACTTAAAGCTTACACAAACCATCCAAGCTACTGGAGCTGGATGGCATCGCCCAAGATTTGAGCCTGGAGGCATATACAGCTTACTTCTGTGAAGATTAGAAAGAGTTCAGAGAATCTCTTCAAGACATTTTAAAATGGAAAGTTAGTTAATTAAATGGCAATTCTTAGATAGTGACTTCTGTCAAGGAAATTCCTAAGCATATGTTTGGGTTTTGCGTGGCATCTAAAAGCTTCTGACCACATATTTTGTAAGTGGTAACGTTTGGGGGGAAGAGAATAGTTTCTAATTACTTCCAATTCAGATATTTAGCTAACCTTGGCAGCCATAAAGTTGCAAATCCTCAAGACAGAGTAAAACCTTGTCTTTTCTGGAATACGGTGGCTGTAGAAGAGCTCTCTGTCCATAACGCCATTCCGGTTCTCTGAATGCTGAGCTGATGGTCACAGAATGGATTCACTAAAGTGTAAAACCTTTATTATGCTCAGGAGCAATGGCATGCCGCTCAGTGCCAGTGCCCTATATGGGAAGGAAGAGAGGAGAAGGAGGAAAGATTCCTTGAAAATCTTAGGAAGAAAACAGGGATCTTGGGTCTAGGAGGGCTCTCACTGCAAGGAAACATGGATAGGACAAGAATGTAGGAAAGGAGAAGCAACATAATTACACAGCTTAACCAACACTATAAATGTTAACGCAAAAAAATACAGAAAATAACTCTCGCATATATGCATAAACAGTAGAACACCTCTCCCACTCTGCTGCCATGCTTTTATGAACAGAATAAGTATATTCTGAAATCATTGCACTACCACCAAAAAAGGGTACATTCTCTCAAGCAACTATTTATATACAGTCTTATGTACACTCAGCAGCCGAGAAAATCGAAGGAAGAGCTCATTAAACAATAAAACCTCCTTTTATGACTTCTATCATCAACATTAGCAGCTTTACTGAACTATTTATTCAGAAAAGTAGGAAGCAATAAAAAGCCACAATTCATCCCACTTAAAGAAAAAAAAAAAAGAGAGAGAAGACACTGTTAATTTAAGGAATAATGACAAAGCAATAGGGTGATAATTTTCTCCACCCACTGAAAATGTTAGATTAGGAAGCATAAACCTCACCAAATACCTGGGTTTTCTTCTAATCAGAAAGGCATTTTAACTATTTGCATGCATTTGTGGATCTATCCAAAACCTACAAGACAGAAATGGCCAGGCTACAAGCCATATTATTACTGCTCCATCAGGCAGTCATCTGTCACATATTGTCAATAGCAAGTTTAATAGGACTGTACTGATACCCATGGATTTTATTATTACTAATATTTTACTGTAACCGTAATGAAGCCTGTATTTTACAGCAGTGTTACAAGCTGAGCTGTTTTAGAAGAAGAACTGGGGCTCCTGGCTGTGATCTGGTCACAGGAGTAATATGTACTTTAGCTTGCTCACTGAAGTGCTACATCACCTGGACAGCAAGATGCATGCAAGAGAGCAGCAATATTGTCGCAAAGAGGAGATAATCAGTTAAGAGCAAATTTTACAAGGGGCTTCTTGTTGTGAAAGAGTGAGCAGTGTTCTATAAACCAAGCAACTATACAGTACTATATATTAAATTTTATTCTTGTGTCTATGGGAGGAGAATTAGTCTTACCACAAACAGACACATGGGCATGAGCATAAAACAAGTACAGTGTTAAATCCTATTATTCTTATGATATGGCTCCATAACATTGAAGGGAGCGGCAATTGATGCCCAGCGCTGAAACAGATGGTCGCTTCAAACAGCCTGCCAATGGTTTGTATGCACTGCGTAGCATTGGTATTTTGACCGTCAGCCTCCTCTTTCATTTTTAACATTGCTGTTTTACTTAAGCAGCACATGTGAAGAAGCTCAGCGTAGCTTTAGACAGGGCATTAATCTTCCCTTGTTAAGGGATGACTCCTCACAGTGTCCAAGCAGGGTGTCAGCCTCCCCCACGCACACACCTGCGGTGAAGATAGATGTTAGCTGTAAACCATGTTGCTCTCCCACCTCTGTCTGAATATATACACACAGCGGTCATAAAACACACAGGTATTGCATTATAGACAAGGCCGCTTAAAATGCAAATATTACCTTTCCTCACAGGAGTAGGAAGACAGACTAAAAAATTAGACTTTCAGGGCTTGCAGAACTCTGTAGCTTCCAATGAAATGGAGAAGAGACAAAATAGGTTAAAAATGAAATCCTGAAGACTTAAAACAATTGCATTGCTCCAAGGTTTATGTGTTACCACTAGGCACAGCTGCAGATATAGGAACAGAGGTGATGATGTGCAAGGAAGTTCTCCAGCTCTTTTTTAGTGGTAGGCCACAACAGGTACTGATTTGGCTGACTGTATAAACAATCATTCCCCATCCCCAACACATGTGATTATCTTACACAGTTACGTGATGCCAGGACTTGGCATTTAATGAGCAGAATATGAGGACAGATAGGAACCTTAATTTCTGCCATTCTGTCTGGAAGACACAAGTTTTAGCCCTGCAGACCACACAAAATATAAGGTAGATGGAAGTCCCAAGGTCTTGTAGTGACTTGATTTTTCATTTTTATAAACAGAGGTCTTGCTGGACAACTCTTCCTACCCCTGTTGTACCAGGTAGTACACTCTTAATGGGAATCCACATATACTCTTACAAAGAAGAGAGTCTCCTCCACCAGCACCACCAAAAGCCCTTCTGAATTCTCTCCTGATGATGGCAAAAACCTTTCTGTAGCAGTCACAATGCAGATAAAAGATTACTTTCTCCTTACGATATTTTCTGCCAATTACAATTTTTCATAACAGAATCTTTTTTTTTCATAATCAAAAATTAAAATTCTATCATTGAGATATGAATTTTAAAGGCAGGGAAAACTGGGTTACTTACAAGCTAAATGCTTCTTTGGAGCATGTATGTCATTGGCAGGAACAGAGCCCAATAATTCTGAGAACAGTCATGTATCCTGACCAAGAAATATTGCAGAGAAGAGAGGAAAAGCAGAAAAGGAAGGAAGATGGGATAAAAGCTGAAAAAAAGGAGCAAAAATGAAGTGATGTATATTAAGGATGGCAGAAGTCCATGCTCTTCTCTTCCAATTTCAATTTTTTCTAGGTTATCTAACTTCCTTAGTAATTCTTGTGCCAAATCTTTTCCCTTTAGAAATTATCCCCTCAGAAACTCAGCTGTGACACTATGAGTTTGCTCCAGGTCCAACTTTTCTCCTTAAACTGTAAGTAGATACCGCATACAGACACCTCTGCTGCCTTTTCTGACGTCCAGCAGAACTGTCTCCTGCCAGAGGGCAGCAAGAGGTTGACACGTGAGGGCACAGCACTACAGAAAGCTAATGAAACAAAACACAAGCTTTCCCCCCATGACTATCCTTTGACTATGAGGCCCCAAAATGTTGTGTAGTTGCCCTCTGCCATGCAATAATCACTTCTATTTTTCTGCTCCTTTATTATTTGCTGTGCTAGAAGCATGTAGCCTGCTACATGTGCTGCATCGGGCCAAGAGAAGAGAGGATGAGGTGCTCACCATGACTACCTGTGGAAGTACCCGAAGCAGGAGACAAATGAGTAAGTCTTAAACATGCGAGACTCGGCACATCCCTGCACACGTCGCTGCACACGGGGATCTAGTCCAATGCAATGCAAACGCACTGGCACGCAAGACAAAGTTTTCAACTTAGCCAGTTCTTTTTCCTCCTTTATTTGTTATGCTCTGGTACAGAGACAGACTTAATTATGGTACTTAATTTTGATTTTAGAAATTGATTTTCCACTCCAGTTTCTGCTGGTGCAGAGGAAACTCTAGTGAGTCACACGATTAATATTACAACCCTTAGCAGCCTTAAAATAAACAACAACAACAGAAGCACCCTTGAAAAAAATGCCACTTTGTTCTTGCCTTTGTCCCTAGCTCAGCACGAATTATTTCCAACTTACACCTTTCTGATAAAAAAATTTAAAGTTTCTTCCTGCTATGTAAAGAAATCAAAACCAAAATGGTGCATAAAATCCTCAGATGTGCCATTATGCTGCTCACATTCTTGTATCAATCAAAGTGCAGAGTGTATAGTAAAGTTATGTATATGCATGGCAAGCACCCCCGCAGGAAATAACATAAACAACAAAATTTATCCTCGGGGAGGGGAAAAAGGAAGAATAAACCACATATTGCAAGCAGTGTTTATGTATGTCACTAGTGCACTTTGCAAGGAACTTGCCAAATATAATCCTGAACAAAACCGAGTCCAACGCGGAAACGCTTAAATTGCCACACTGTGTACATGCCTCCCATCCGCTAGTGCTTGAGTACCTTTGCTTCCTTTGCACTTACAAATACCTCTGTGCAATGGTGGAAGGTGAAATGGTGGCTTAAAAGGGAGGGATAAAGCACAAAGAAGTAACCTGGCCACAGCCACCCAGAAATCAGAGGATCTGCAGGCTTCCTGGGAGCCCCAAGTCTCTGTTTCTCACCCTCAACGTCCGCAAGTCTGCTGCGCCCTCCCCAAGCCGAGCAGGATCCTCTTCGCTGAGTTAACCCTAGCACTCAGCCCAAAATAATAGACTCTTTTTAGCATCCTAACACGCAGGCTGACCAGGCTCAACGCTGCACCGGCCACCACTGTCTGTCACTTTGGAGCAGGAGGGGAGCGTTAGAGAGACGGCAGCGTCCATTTACCCGTCCACAAAGACCACAGAGATATATTCTTACCATATCATCTTTCAGAGCAACAGCAAGCGGGGCAGCCTTCAATGAGCCGTCCATCTCGTTACTAATCACACGTACACACACACACACACAAATGGTTGTGGGCACAAGCATGGGAGTATATCGTCCTATCACAAACATTATTTTATTCCTGGCTGATTACAAGCTGCTTTCTCTTTCAAAGCCCTCCTTAAATCTCACTTTCACTTTATCAGCCCCAGGAGCAAAATTAAGAAGCTGGCTTAAGCAGAATCACCGCAAGATAAAACCGCTGTGTCAACGAAACCCACGGCCTCCTCTGACCCAGCAGCATTTAACGGCTTGAGGTCAGTCTGCCTAGCCCTTGTCTTTATACTGAGCTCTCTGAAAAGCTCTTAAGCACAATAAGCAAGGTTTCATTGGACTATGAAACATTAAAACCTTATTTGTTTATTTTAAACAGATCTAAAAGTGACCGGACCAAACAGGAGAAGCATAAGGAGCGCTACGAGCTAACCCCAGCCCCCCGCATCCTTGCAGGTAGGTGCATAGGTTCAGCCAGCTCAGCCCTTTTCTGCGCGTCGCACAGCCCACAAGCTCCTCTTTCCATCGCCTCCTCCAGTCTGTGCTGCTGAACCTCCGCTAATGCTGCAGATCCTCATCCCAGCTGCGCCTCCGCCAGCTGCACCCGGCCTTTGGCAGAGCCGTCTCTCACCTGAGCACACGTCGGGGGGCTCCCACCCCGCCCGGCGAAGAGCGTAACGCCCACGCTGAGGACAAACAGATGTTGCCTGTCGCACCTCTTCACTGCAACCTTGCTCTTCTTCACCTCTGTCTTCAGCTTCTGCAGGGTGGGATCCTCACTTGGGTATAATTACACTGTAAGTCCCTAGGGGAGAGGCCCTACAGTTCAGCATAGATGGGCAAGTAAAAAATCATTTCAGAGGGAAATAATTGTAAATACCATTGCTTCATTGCTTAGGTGCTGAACATGGGCCGAAAAAGCAATACTTTCTTGTGAAATTGCAAAAAAAGAAGAGATGGGGAGGAAAAGCTTCTACTGAGTCACCCTAAATATAAAATAATCTACTACCAAGTACGGTGGGTAAACAACAGTAAAAGTATTCATCAAGGCCTGGCTGCAACTCTTGCTCCCTGCGTGCAGGGACAAGAAATAGGTCTCTGCGCTTCTGCAACTGCCTCATCCCCGCTCTGTCCCCCAAGCAACGCACAGCCAGAACAGCCCAAACCCTCGGTGCCGAGGCACCCGGATGCCTCCCTCAGTCCCGCCACTGCTCTTCAACATGAGCTTGATTATTCTTTGCCTGCCAGCTGCTCACTCTTCAAATGAAAAGAATAATGCTCTATCGCACCGGGACATGCTAAAGATAAAAGTATTAATGAATTTAATGTAATGAGATAGAAAGCATTACAGAAAAAGAGACCATCTACCCCCGCACTGGTTTATACAGAACCTAACACGATTCTCCTGAAAGACGTGCACGAGTCCGTCACAAAACTGATTACGCAAATGGCTCATTGTAACGTGAAACCAGAAAAGGCCCACATTAGCAATAAAGGGCAGAATTATTCCAGCTTTGATGGAAATACAGAAGAACTGAAGAGGAGTATGAGGTGAAGGAAAAGAACTCATTCTCGTTTTACTTATGGGAAGGCCTTCAGAAGAAAAAAATATATAACAAACATTAAAATATGAACTGTACATTAACTTGCTTCAAACATAATCTAAATTAATTAGTCATATGCTAACAAAGGATAGGAGAACATTTTTTGCAGCATGTTTTTTTAATCAATACTATTCACGTGTGACCCATGACCTGCGGAGCTGCAGACAGTCTGTTTTACTCGCATTCCTTAAGACAAGCATGAGAAACACAGTTGTGGAGGGAAGATTTTCATTGCAGAGGATTTGGGCACTTTGAAACCAGAGGAAAATTTGAGGCAGCATATGGCTGGTGGGATATACTTTAAAAACATACAGACTAGAACTGATCAAAAAAAAAAAAAGTCCAGAAAAATTGTTACAGCTTTTTAGGACAACAATAAAAAATAGCACCTTTTCAAACACTCTGAAGTTTTTAAATTTAATCCAAGTGTTTCAAGAAAACAGAAACTTTCTGAGTTCTCTAACCAGTATAAAATTGAGAAAGTGTTCCCTGAAATTGTCAAAATATTTGTCATTCTTTTTCATCAAAAATCAGAACATTTCAGCCAGCTCTAGAGCTGTCAATACTGACTGTCTAAACTACATTTACATTTAACTTTCCACTGGCATCCCAGTCAAGAGATATTTTTAAGTCTGCTGTTCTGCACATCTCACTGGAAATACTTTCTTTTGATTCATACATCTCGCGGCCTCAAAGATTCTCCCACACCCCTTGGCAAATCATTTTTTGCCAATCCAGGCACATCAGTTGTCTTCTCACATATCACCCAGACTTCATGAAGGTGCTAGAATGAACTCACCTGAACTTTTAGAAAGGCAGGAAGAGGAAAGTACCACAAAGGCAAGCAATAAGCTGCTTTGCCCTTTCCCTGCATACCAGTAAGCAACATATTTCATGCCTAGACTTTGCAGAAGCAGAACAAAGACAAACAAGCTGCACTCACCACAGCTAAACACATACAAAATATAATACATCTCACTTTTCGTGATTCATTTTGCCCTCCACAGAGTGATGCACCAGAAGAAGCAGTTCCAAAGATTGCAGTTATTTGTTATTCCCCCACTCTGCATGGCTCCCGGTGCACCAGCTAGGTAGTGAACTGAACCAAAAGCTTGAGAGTGATTCTTCCTTCAAGCTCAGAGAATTAAATAATGAGCAATATGGCAAAATCACATTCCCAGAGACAGAGGAGATCTCTCATCTTACTCAAGAGAAACTAATTGTTTTCTCCACTTCCCTCCTCACTATTCAAAGTCTCGAAGGCTTCAGAGAAGGTAACAGCAATAAAAGGGTCCAGGGTTTAAGGACTGCATACTCCTAGCAGGCTTGGTCTTCCAGGTACTCCTGGTTATCAGAGGCCACCAGTCTTGTGATTAACGATATCAGTTGATTTGTGTCATGGTGGAGCCCAAGTTCTGATCCAGATCAGACCCTCACTGCAGTCAGCACTACGTCCAACAGGTAGTAAGGGAAAGTGGAAACAAGCAAGAGTGCTTCCAGTCACCCACGGCTGCCTGCCTACCTCGCGCTAACCTGCAAAGCACTCTCACATCCCTGAAAAGTCATTATTTTAACCAGAGAAGCACACCCCACTGCCAAAACCATTCTGCTAAAATGCCCGCTGACATGTCTACCGCTTGCTTTCCAGCCTCCCCTTTCAGGGGATTTCGTACTAGCCATTTATGCACTTGCAGCTCCTTAAAAACAGTGGACTGAGTAATATAGTCACTGATAGTCACTGAAAAGTCTTACTGCCTTTGCCCATAGTGATGGTGCAGGGAGAGACACCAAGGAGAGATGGTAGATTGCAGTTGCATTACTCAAATATCTGGGCAACTGGTTCCGATTTAGAGATGAGATTAGCAAGCAGAATAATCTTCCAGTCTCAAATGGTCTCAGTCTGAAGGGAACTAAAGGAACATACCTTTTGATCATCTCATCCATTATAAACAAATCACCTTTAAAGCTCAAGACGTAACATGACAGCATAAATGCATATGCATGGCATAAATGCAACACAAATGCAATGTTACCACAGTGAAGTCCAAGGAAAAAGCTCAGAAGCAAAATGTGATTATTCCTACCTATGCTATTCCTATCAGAACAAGTATATGAAAGAGCCAGCCAACCCTTTGGCTTTTATCACATGCGCAATGTACATCCCAACCAAGTGATTTACTTAAGCAGAAGTGGGTCCAAAATTGCAAGAAGGTTGATATCACTTGAAAGTGCCAGATAACAAAATGAATTACAAACGATTTGCAAAGTTCTGGCTTTCAGAAGGCAAGGTAATTTCCCACAGTGTTTTCCCATGCATAGTTTGAGAAAGGCTGTTAGAGCTGATATATTGCAACCTGATTTACAGTAACATTTAAATATTTGGTCTGTTTGGTTTATGTGCATTGATAAGCTCTAGTCAGAGCAACTATGGAGTCTTAAAATGCTACGGAATATCATTTTTTAATAGCTATTTTACTCACGTTTCCTTCTTGTGAAAGGTTTTAATATCAGGATTGTAAGTAAATATGACTCTGAAGGACCACCATGATATATAACATTGTTTTAAATTCAGTATGCTCTTAACGGGTCTTTTGTTACTGTAAGAGTTGTAATTGATTGACATCAGGCACCAAGATTTCCCCAGTAATAATTTCATGAAGCAGACAGAGTTGTACATAGGCTTAATATAGCATTAATGGCTTTTAGAATTTTTCCCGCACGCACACACACAAGGAGCCCTCTAAAATACCTGAAAGTTAAATTCCCTTCCTTCACTGATTCACAGGGGAGTTTTGCCTAATGAACGACAGCAGAGTTTGTCGCTCAGTCTACTCAGTTTAGGTTTCTCAGGTAGGGCCTCTGCTCTTCTGCTTAAGCATCTTTCAGAGTTTTAGGCACTATATGGTAATTTATAAAAGATCGCACAGTCACTTGGAACAGGGAGCCTATTTTCTTGTTCCAGACAGTACTGAAAAACACTGGTAAAACTCCAGAGGGTGCCTAGATGATTTTAGACATTTAAAACATAGCGGGTCAACGCCAGCCAAATAATTTACAAATAATTTCTCAGATTAGAAGGTCAAATTACAGGCTGCTTTTAAATTACAGAAGCAAAAGCCCCATGCATATCATCCATCTAACCACATTTGTTTAAACAACAGATAGTCTAAAATACTTCAGTACACTACAAATGCAATATTTTTTAATTAGTTAGGCTTCTGAGTACATGTGAAACTACGTCAGAAGTGCCACACAGGTTGGGACAATAAAAAAATCGACAACCAGAAATGCCCTGAATCCATTTATAAATAAATATTCATTCTGGCACTTAACTGTGATGAAATTTATCCTACATGAGGAGAAGCTATGCAAGAACTAGCAAGTTATCCTTTGCTCAGCAGTAAGTATAGACCACAGCCTTAAATAATCCAAACTACAATCATTTTTCTTATATATACTTACATATTTTACATAAATTGTGATTGAACAATTTTCCACTCCTGTTGTGTGATATACATCAGTATTATTTTAAAAATTCTATGTTTTCATCCACACACATGACAAAATGTGTCTGGACAGACAAAGCGGATTCTTTTTTGCTTTTTTAATGTGAACTGGAGCATTATATCTACTAGGTTTGAGAAGCAAAAATTCAGTAATGCACATAACTCTAATTAGACTGCAACTGAGCAGAACTGTTCAGCTGGCTTGCTTAACAGCTGGTCTAAATCTCTTAGGGAGGAGCATATTTTTACAAAACATTTTATGAGGCCACACACTGAGAGCACGGGAGTTTATTACAGAGGCAGACAGGTTGATTAATAAAGACCAAATTTGCTTTGGGAATCAGAAATGGAAGTGGCTTCTCTGTCCAAGACGCTTAGGCAATTTATTGATTTATACTTATTTCCGTGTATGTAATGTAGTGACTAAAAATGCCCTATTAAGTAAATAGCCTCACGCAGAAATAGCTCGCATCTTTTATCAACTTCTCGAATGCTTATATTTGACAACATTCAGAGACGCATATAGCCATCCTCAGACAAGAAGATTTGAAGAAAATGAGGATTAAAGCAGCCGAGCCAACATATAGCAGCAATCTGTCTCCGAGACGCATTTACAGACAGTCTGGCAAGATAACTAGGGCAGCAGGAGTGGAAAGAGAGCGGGGCAAAGACTGGGGTGCCAGGTAGGTAGTTGTGAGTCCCTTCATTTTCTGAGTTACTGCACAAGAGAGATGCCATGACCTTCCACGCGGCACTGCTGAATAAAGTGTTAGTAATACAAGGCAATGGCCTGGCCAATAACTTGAATTACTTCCTAACAAGATCAAAAATATCTGAAGCTACTTTCTGGAGGCCACTAGTTCCGCACGCCGGACGCAATGGTTCCACTTCATGCTCTTCAAGAAGAACAGCAATGTGTAAACGAGAAAATCTTACATATTCTGTAAGCGGCTCCGAAAATGCTTGACACTGAAAACCAAAACATTTTCTGTATCCATGCAAAAAAATAAGAGCACCTCTAGGACGGGACCCACATGCATTTGCAGCATTTCTCTCTCTGCTTTAGCTCCCCATCATTGTAGTCTCATGGGTAGCAGATTAACACAGGTCTACGCAGACAGGTTGGGGTGTACTAATGCTCTGCCTGACCCATCCATGCACACTGAACTTGCTGAGAAAAGTGGGCTTCTTTCTCATTTATAAAGTCTTGGTACAAACTTGATATAATGTCACTCCTTTCAATCTGCTCTCATATGCTTTTAATCCTAAACCTGCTCTACAATCAAGTCTCCTAATCCCCCACAACAGCTGGAAGAAGGTTATTTGGCAATTTTTTCCCTGCTTTGCCTACACTTCCATCTATGAGGCTTGGCCAATTATATATTTTTTGCAAAATAGAAATTAGACAACTTTCTGAAATGCAGCGAAAAAACTACCAAGTTGTTTAAGAAAAAAAAAAATCAATACCACATCCATAATTCATTAAAAAACTGTCATTCTTCAAGCATATTTTAAGCATCTCATTCTACTGCAGAGCTTTTCAGTTTATGAGCAAACCCTTCATGCCTATGATTCAGGAACCAGAGAGAGTCTTGCTTCAAAATTTCTTCTCTGTGACATAAAGGATTAGTCACACAGGAACAGGTGAGGGGGCACTTCTGTACTTGGATAGTGCATCTTTATTACTGAATGCAAAGAGTGCATTTTCCTACTTTTCCTCCCGAAACAAAATGCTGTGAATAAAGCAGAATATGTAAAAGGATAAAAACCCAAACACAGCTGGCCCATATTTTACCTATACTAAAGCAAAAAAAGCAAACTACAAAATCAGACCAAAAAAACCCAGCTAGAAAAAAGTTAAAAACTTAAATAAGTTCAAAAGTTCTAAATAGATATTAACCTTTCAAAATAATGCTTTGATTATAGCGTATTCTGATCATAATATGCCTGGTTAACTGCTGAATGACTAGTCTTTGCATACACACACACACACATATACATACATGTATATATATGTATATATATATAAAGATGTAGATAGAGCATTGTGTAGAAAAAGAAAATAGTTTTTACCGAAACCCAAGCAGTCTGGCAACACTTCCAAACAAAACAATGTCTGGTTTGTACATTTTGCTGGCCTCTGCCATAGGCACTTTTGCGGGCCCTCGTACTTGGGAACATCAGTACCTCCTGCTCCCTGCAGCTCTGCTTAGGCATTATGATTGAATTGCCATTCACCAATGTTAGTGGAAAAATGGCCATGGTCAGAGTGCTTCTGCTTGTTTTCTGTTGTCTGTTTTGTTTCCAAATTCCAAAGGAGATGCCAGAATAGCTCATATTTGGCTCAAATTATTCCATCTTTGGGTTTCTTTACAGTCCTCAAACTATCTCAATATTACACCGTATAGGTGGATACCTAAAGTTGTAGCTGAAGAATCATTTTCAGAAAGGTTTTCAACACCATTCACTATCATAAATTACATAATTTACCCCCTAGACCAAGACGCTTTTAAGTTCTGTTGCTCCCTGAAAAATCAAATCCTGCTTTGCTTCAGAGCAGTTGACTTCATCCATCCCTGCTCATCCCAACTAGCTGCCTGTTTGGGACCCAGTGTGGGCTGCATCTGCCCTAACAAACCGTCAGCACCCACCACCTGAGAGGCGACCACTCCACCAGTTTCTGCTGTCACTGCAGAGCTCCTGCGGTTTCTGGAGGGTGATTCGTCACTTCTCACATAACCTTGTGCGCAAAGCAGGCAACACAAGATGCCTTGTTCCTGCCACTGACTATAGCGAGAGAGGTGATGACAGGCTTGGACTTAGATATCCAACTTTTAGGTGTTTAAAAGCAGGTGAGATAAATCATGCCTTGACACAGCATCCTATACTACGGAACAAAAAATGTTCATTTATGCTTTTTCATGAGTTGACAGGCAGGAACATGAAGTTAAAGCCCATCTGAATAATTCAATATGATAGCTAAGGCTAGCACTCTGAGGAACATTTGATTTAATAAGATTGGTGGGATCCAAAGACATCTCTGTTTCAGTATGTTTTTTTGACTCTCATTTCCACTGGCTTTCTAAAAGGATGAAATCAACGTATTTCTCTTCATTTTCCACAGACACTCTCGCTCAGTCAAGTGAAGAAAGGCATCAGACCACCTCAGTGCACTCTAAATATATGCCAAAATCTTTCTAAGTTCTAAGTATATATCCATATTTCCATACACGCCTGTATGCATTGCCCTTTTCCAACAACTTGTTTTGGAATTTTGCTGGACTTTCTGGTAAATCTTTAGAAGAAGGAGCTTTTCTTACACAGCACCAGCAACATATCCTTTCCTTATCAGTGATGCAAGCCACGTCCTACATTTTGTTTCAGATAGTGTATTTGATTTCTTAGCCAGAATCTCTGGCTGCAACATTGATCACAGATCTGAAGATACTACCTGACAATATTCAGGGATAGACCCATTTAAAATTAGTCCTTGGTCACAATATTTAGGAATTAGAGTTATACAAAAACTTGGGGATTTAAAGGTTCACCATCCTTCCTGTCCTTCATACTCTTCCGGGAGATATAAAAGGATGGCACCCTCTCATCTGTTTTCCATCAGGGATATATAACCCTTGTAAAGATGAATGTGCTGCCAGACTACTCTGCCATCTCCAAATGTATCACTTTAAAATTTCATAAGATTTTTTTTCCCCCACTAAGTTGAATAATGTCCATAGTGCTTTCTGGTGTATACTGCAAAGGAATATGCCAATAGCAAAGATATTTAACATTTCCAGTACCAGGATTCATTTCACTCATGGACTACTTTGAATAAGTGGACTTACTGCAGCATATAGACTTCTGACTACATTTTTGTGTGATGTTAGACTTCACAGCATTATGCATTACCTGAAAGGGCATGTTAAGGATATTTTAGTGGAGCTTATTAGCATTGATTTGTGTTATTTTAATGCCTGACATTTTTCAATAAAAGTATCTACAGAAAGCAATGAAGTAGTTAAGTCAGATGTCATTGCACATTATCAAGTCACCCCCTGATTTTTGTATTAAAATGCAAACTTGAGCTGAAAGGTGAGAAAAGTAGGAATCCATTATGCACTAGAAGTTATGTACTAATTGCAAAAATCAGGGAAAGATTTGACAGAAAAAAGATGTGTCAGTTTGATCCGAATTCTGAGAACAGAATTGAAAGCCAGCACCCAAAATCAAACATTTTTCTCCCATATCATAATTTCAGTAAAACAGCTCTTGTGTCTTCAATTTACACCCAAAAAACAGAGGCTAGACAGCATATAGAAATTGGAGAACCTTTAACGAGCTAATCTTTTAGGTCAGCTTCGATAAAAATTAGAATTATTTTCTCATTTACCTTCCTTGCTTTAAAGATCAAAATCATGCTTCTGGCTCGCTGATACAATTATTTGCTTGTATGCTTGCCAGACAATGTACTACATATCCATCTTTGGTACATGCTACATGCCAAAAATTGCTCTGCTTGTGTTAGCTAGCTGGAAAGCAATCTGTTAAAGTCCACAGCATGACGCAAAACCATTTTCCTCTCCTTCTAACACCTTTCTCATTGAGAGGGTTGTCTTAAAGAGCAATCTCTCTCCATCAGCACGAGGGCCTAGCCAATAGATCTTACAGTCTACAGAAGGTTTTAATTAATGTTTTCTGAGCTGAGAAGGGGCTTTTATAGGTTGGCAGGACAGTGCACAGATGAAAAACTACTTGGTTCTGCCTCAGCTAGCTACACATTCTGATATAATTTGGGTGAGCATTACCCAGCCACCTCTCTGGGCAAACCGAAGAGCTGGGCAATTCATCAGTCTGCTAACGTTTATATCCCCATGCGCATCAGCAAGAACTTAGTATTATAATCTATTACTTATCTCCCTTGCTGGTGTAGGTACAGGAGTCTTTTGATGTTTTCTTTGAGAGATCTACATTTAATGTTGCATTAGAAGAATACATGTACTTTGTAGACTTGACTTCAAAAGTGTCTGCCTTGGAAATTACAAGAACTTCTAAACTAAGCACTCGGACAATATCTAACCCCTACTGCTGGGACAGATGGGTTTCCATCAAGAATTGGTAATAGGACTTTTTCAGCACTTATCCGTCGTGTCTGAAACCCTGCTATCCCAGGAAAGCACCAGTGACTTCTTGCAAACAATTTCATTTGCAATGAAAAGATCCATTATGCACAACACTCAATATTAGTGATATGACAGAACTGACAGGGCACAGAAAGGGATTCAGGAAACTTGGCTTTAGCTGCTGGCTCAGCTGTGAAATTGTTGTGCAACTCTAGGCAAGTCTCTTCTTTGCTCTATGCCCTTGTTTCACCATATTGGAAGAAAATGATAATACTGCTCTCCTTTATAAAGCCTTTTGATTCCATAGTACTCATTACATCTAAAAGACATATACATATATATGCATATCAATTTATTTAAATTTGCAAAAAAATATCGATATTTATTTATGATCCTCCTCCAGCTTTTCCCTTTAGTCTTTTTTTCTTTTCATGTAAGAAAACCAAGAAAGAGACCCATTCATTCAGCAGATAAGTTTCCCTGTAGCTTTTTACCATTTTAAAATCAGTAATCAAAATTAAGAAAGAAATGTAGAGCACAGATGAAGCTACTATGAGTTTTGCTCCTGTGATTCCAAAATGAAGAGTCTAAATTGAAAGTTATCTGAAAATGTTGCAGAGCTGCAATTAGTTCTGCAAATAACACTGACAGAAAGAGCTTTCTCACCAAAGTTTCGAAAAGCTACATTTCCATTTGATTATTGATGATGCTTCTACAGAACAAGATTTCTGTGCTGGAACTGCAAAACCCCATCATAAACATTAACTAAAACAAAAATAAGGAGTTTCTCAAATTGCAAGTACACATCTGTTAAAAATTGGCACTGAAGAGCTAGGAAGTATTTCTCAGAAAAAAGGGTAGCATTACTTTTCTTTTCATTAATCTTCATTAATTAGCTTGTAGTGACCAGAAAGTTTCCCTCACCCAGCCAAAAAAATATACAAAGGCTTTAGCATGGTTAAAATAATAATAATAATAATAATTACATAGAACATGCAAAAGAATTATCTTCTAGTCACAGGCTTCTCTTATCTTACTATACTTTAATTCCTGTACTTTTTTCTATACTATTTTTTTTCCCAGAGCTACAGTTTTATGTCCTAAACCAGATGCAGAATTTAGAGGCATTTAGGACCATGCTTTAGGCCTACTTTGTAATTTAACATAATTTGTTATAACTGATAGAATTATTAAAAAGGTTTCAAGAGATAATTTTTAGAATAAAATATGGCTGCAAAGATTTCTTGCTGACAGAGGCCCAAAGGAGTTCAGATTTGTCTTTATATTCAGCTGCCAAGTGATGCTGGTTTATCTATACAATATATTAACTTTTATAATACCAACCTTTTTTCTCTGATCGTTATCATTTTTATCTATGAAATCCACCAGTATTCAGCAGAATTGAGATATCATTGCAGAGTAGCTGTTCTGATTCTTTTCTGTAGATTTACTAACACATAGGAAATCCACCAAGAACAAAAAAGTAATGGCTTTAAATGCAAAAAGAAAGAGGGGGCTTCTCCTGTTGCCACTGCAGTGGTAGACACTGTTTTACTCTCACTGGCTGGTGCATTAGAGCATCACCTATCTTTCTCTCACTCTACTTATTTCTATTTAATTCTGTTTATTTAATTCTTTGAAAAGCAGCAATTCCTTTCCTCTCATTTTCATTGTTTCATCTCTGTCTATAAAGGTCAGTACTATACGTCAAGGAAAAGGAGTTGCTAACTCTTTAAGGAGGATTAAAGGAGGAAAACAAAATTTTGCTTAAAATAGGCTCTGAATTTCCTTGTGGAGAGGTGGAACTTGTTTCATATCTGAGCAGACAGTCTGTCTTCAGGGAGACCCAGTACAAAACATTGGAAGATAAGTGGAGAAAAAAACTTTTCATTGGGAAGGGTGAAAACAGAAAGCACTGATCCCCTGCAAGGGGGAGAACAAAAAGCAAGACTGGCATGAGGATAGCATACACCACATGAAGGCTTGATGCTTTTGGGCACCAAATCAGAAAACTTGTAGGTCATTTTGTAAGAAGGCAAAGACATTTGCAAGAAAGACTGATGGACGGCGAAGAAGACTTCCCTCGGCAGCCTTGTAGGAAAAGGGCATCTACCCAAAGTGGTCATCGGAGCAGTGGAAAAAGAACTAGAAGAGTGAAAAGACAATATAATGTCAAGAAAATCTGTATCAGAAGGTCAGAATGGTCAGAAGGAGGAGAATAGGCCCTGGTATTTAGCCAGGAGTGACCAAAAATATCCATAGTGTAGTTGGAGGAACAGGGCAGGGGACCTCTGCTCTGTTCTGCAGCCAGAAGCTGGACATTGGATGATTTGAGCCCTGAACAAACCGAAGTCCTTTAGGATCACATTCCAGAATTAAAGCCCTAGAGTAATAAATCAAAAGCACATTACCAAATCCTAGTCCTTAAAAAAGCATGTGTAGGATCATAAATTGGGCTGAGTATCAAATACAGGGAAAAATGCTTACTAAATATGATAAATCAGATTTTTCTTTAAACGATATGTTTAGTCTGTGTCTTCCTACATAACAAAACCACAAAGCTTCATTGTTTCCAATGCATCAACACCAGTGGTAAATTGCTATAGGTAAATATTTCCTGAATATTATATTAGGTTTATGTTTAATTTATAATAAATGACACTTAAGAGAAAAGAGCCAAACCTCAATTCTCAAGTGCATATTGAATCACTGGTCCTTTCATCCCGCATAAGAATTTGAATTTCAACAGGAATTTTTAATTGAACCCCCTGGATTTTAGCTTATGATTTAATCTACCAAGTTGCTAAGGCAACCAACGATTATAGCTGCTGGGCAAAATTCACAGAATCGTTAATCGATCTTAATCTGGATACGCTGCATCAGTGGTTATTTCACGGGGGAAATAGAAAACACTATGAAAAAAGTTTGGTTTTAATCCTTAAATTACAACACAATCATACAATGACACGAAAACCGCAAGCGTGCATTTCCTAAGAAACATCTGTAATAGAAACGCTGCATTTTAAAACCAGTTGCTCCAACAGAGAGGAGTCCTTCACTGAGGGCTGGGATGTCCCCCAGCGGTCCGTGCCTCAGAGACATCTAATCAATGAGCTTTTTAATGTGCTCTGCTCTGAGAGGAGGAGAATAGATCTGCTCTGATCAAAGGTTGCAGTCATTATTCTAATTTGATTGTGTTAGAGCATAGCCTTTGCATGGGGCTATTTGCAAATCCGTGTACTCGTTGCCTGGCCCGCTATATACAGTGCCACGGCCACAAAGGTGCAGAAGTCAAGAACTTACTCACCCCTCTCTTTTCTCCTGTTTCCATCATGAACATTAACACGTCTCTCAATATTAACAAGTCAAGGTCTCTGTGCCCGTCCCGGCTTTCCATTTCCCCAGCAGAAGGATGCAATTAGACTTACAGAGGAATGCTGTGAGATCAACTAACTTTGAAATTTTGCATCCTTAAAATATTCTTAACATCAGTGATTATTCTTAGCTGATATACAGCAGATTTATTCTAATGGAGGCCAGTTGTTAGCCAGAAGGTGTATTTTCTGTTTTATGGTTCCATTAAGTATCCCAAAATGTATTCATCCTGTTTTGGCTAATACCTATGATCAAGTTACCACAAAACAGCATCCTATATAAACAAGTCAAAGGACCAAAATAATTTTCAAATCAATGCTTGTGCAACTCCATTTGGACTCCAATAGTTCGACAAAAGAGTTGCATACAAAAGTTGTATGCAGCTGAGGAAGATTTTTCCCCTAGTAGACAATACAGAAAGGAAATTATATGGTCTCTCACACTTCCTGGAATTTATGCAACTTTTAAACAGTCAACTAACCTATCATGCCATTCAGGGATATGAGGGAATTTTTTTTTTTTTTTGGATGATTCATAATCAATTATTATGGTCTGTGGAGATGTGGTCCTCTCCTGTACCACTTGAAACCAAAAGTCCTGTGACTGCAATGGGTTGTGTGTAACTGACTGATGAACTGTGAGGACTCCTCATGATTATGCTTCAAGAAGCACTAAATAAGATAATGTCCCAAAAGAACAGGAAAAGAATACTATGAAGAGGTATTATAGTTGGAACTGTGCAAGTAAGTCCTTTTTTGTTTCACACTAGGTTGACTCAAAATAAATACTTCTTTCCCATTTAGGTAATCTACCCTCAAAAAATGAAAATTGTGTTAGAAAAAAGTTTTAGAAGGAAAGATTAAGGAAGGAAAAAAGCAAAACTTGAAGCACTGAATTGCTGCAATACAGCTTTTTTCTTTCTTCTGTTTTTCTCATTTGCCTTCCTCATATTTTACTTAATCTTTATAATATTTTCCTCTTCCCAGAGTTTATAAATTCCTAATATGTTCAAGTCCTAACCTCTTTTCATTTTATTTCCCCCCTTTTTTATTTTATTTTTTTTGATACTTCTACCTCCTCTCTACCCTTTGGGTGTTATCTTTCATGTCAACCTCCCTGTAGGTACTGTGTTAAAACATATTTTTAAATACCTCCCTTAAGACACTTGCCTAGCTATTTTAGCTAAAGGAAGCACATACTGCACTGTAGTGAGCAGAAAACTACAGATTATTTTAAAAGATTGAAGGTAAGAAATACACATAGCCCTTAATTTTTAAGGAAATTAAGATTTCTAGGCTTCATTGCAAACACATTATAGAGATATACCTATATACATACACACCCACACATATGTATGTATGCACATACATATAGATACAACTGTCAACTGCTTTTTAGTCTTTCTGTGAAGTTAAATAAGACAGAATGCTTTGGACTAATGAAGAGATCTCTATTTGAAAGATGAAAGTCAAACCGGGCATTAAGCTGAAAATTATGATACGCTAGAAATTCTTCATAAGTTATATGCAATATCTTATACATAATACAGGATGCTACTTGAGCAGAATGCTGAAGACAGCTGAAACAGAAGAAGGTGTTTCATCCCTTCTGCAAATCACTCATGTTCCCAGTATCAAATAAATCTTAAAAAAAAGACCCTTAACTGTAATCCTCCCAAGCTTTTCCAACAGCTTTAAACCTTTTCCCCTCTTATCTATACAAAGCGAAGGGTAGCTAAATAAAACACACTGCATGTACACTAGTCTCTTGTGCCATAAACATTTTATTCTTCATCTAAAACACATCAGTAAAATGCCCTTTGAAATGCTATTTTACACCAGGTGCTTAATTAAAAAGGCACATGTTTATGTGATTTGGATAATATTCCAAGTAATGGACAATAATACAGCAGCTAGGCAGAACTCCCCATTGACCTTAATCAGGACTTCTGCCAAAAGACAGATATGCCCAATAACAGTTATGCATGCACACAGTTACAAAGAATATAATAATAAAATCCTTGATTTTGATGCTATCATCATTTGTTATTTCATTGCCTTCATTTTCCCCATTCCAAAAACACTTGCTCACACTTGACTAAAGTTATGTTTTGCCTGGCTTGTTCTCAATTTTTTTCTTTACTGTGGTTAATTTGAAATGTCACGACAGATCGGGAATGTATAATTACTATCAGATGTAAGGGAATTTAAAAAAAAATGCAAATTATTTATAAAGGTAAATTCTAAAAAAGTTATTCAGGAAAATAGTTTATTAATGACATTTTCTAAAGTATTTGTCGGACTATTATCTCTACATCCTCTGTCATTAATTACAAGGTAGGTTATAGATGTAAAGAAAATTTTGTCATTTCCTTTGACTCTAAATATAAGCTTAAGTTTATGCAGAACTTTAAGTAGAACTAGGTATTATTCATGGAAAACTGGATCTCAGAAAGCCTCTCTGAGATTACTTAAATTCTGTACTTTTTAATTATTTTTATTTTGCTGAGGGGTGAGTGGGGAAAGAAAGGGAAGAAGTGTAATCAAAGCGCAGACTTTAACCAAGGATCATGGTTTAGCAGAGCAAGCACAAGGCCATGAACAGGTAATCCCACGGTTCAGATTCCAGCTACCGCAGGTAAAAGGTCAGGCTGCGGGACCGAATACTGAGGAGAATTTAAGAGGTTGCCATTGAGACTGAAAATATATAGCTTCAGAAAATATTTCAAGGAGTTGTTTCCAAAATCAGTTAGCAATTTGGAGTACAGCGCGTGGGAAACCCGTTACGGACTTGCTAGTTGCAGGCTCCCCTCTGCCTGAGCCCATATCACCCCAGCCTCAGCACACCAAAGACACCGCCGCCTGAAAAATTAAGACTGAAACACCACAAAATGCCCTTTACTGAATATACACCTAGCCATAACACTTTCAAACCACAGATATACAAGTGCTTGGCCAAATACAATAAGTTATATTGCCGAGGTACGTATATTGAAGGCCCACTCACACTAGACTTGGAGAAAGGCTGGAAATAGCCCTCTCTTGCCTCCCTTCCAAGCCATATTCTCCTCATCCTTTGGACTACGGTGCTGGAAGGGCACACAATGATTTATCCTAGAAAAGCCTAATGTCTGCCATGGTTAAATAGCAGAACATTTCAAAACCCGGTTTAAACCTCAGTGACATGCTGATAAATGAGATGTTTTTTTTCTTTTGGTGTGTATACGTAGGTCTCATGACCATTTGGCAAATAACCCAACGTATCCTGCCAAGAGCAGAATGGTAATGGAGTATTTACATGGCAAAACTGCATGTTTTTTCAATGAAAGTCAGTCATACATGCTTCATTGCACGTACAGAAAGTTTACTACTCTAGAGTTCACAGTACTCGTGTGGAAATTGCCCGTAGTGAAGATGTGAAGGTAGTTTTTACTGTATATCTTTGTAAATCAAAATAAAAGATAGGTTTGCCTAAAATAGGTTTGCCGCATCCATTCACTGAAAGCGCATACATAGTTTGTCACATATTCACAGCTAAATCTGTGCAAATAATGGATTATTCCTTCAGTAACCAAGCAAAGATAAAAATCAGGTCAGGTAGATTGTTTCATTCAGTCCAATACAAAAGTTTTTGTTTGGAGAACTTATTTCTTTTCCATCCTTGCTTTTGAAGATTTTGTTCCATTCTTGAATGCCATTTAAAACAGACAAGTCCAAAATTACGTTGCAGCTTTGAAATAAAATGCTTTGACTTTTTCAAAACAAACATTGTAGTAAAAATGTCAATACAAAACACTTAGTTCTGAATATTTTTCCTCTGCTGTATTCAGAAGAAATTATTTGTTGACTTCAATTTGAAATGGCAGAGAGTTTTGAGGCAGGAATAAGATGACTATTTATGGCAAGTTTGCTATTCAAACAGCACCATCTCTATTCACGATAAACTCTGTGTAGTTGGATTCTTACCTTTTCACTATCATTTCTGACAATAAATTTGCACATTTGGTTTTCATTTCTACTGATAGGTATGGTTCTGTTGCAGCCTGTAGCTTAAAATCACGGAAAAGGAATCTGCCTTTTCCATATTTAGACATGACACTACTTAAATATTTCAGAAGAAGGATCACAAAATGGTTACTAATTTAAGTAAAGACAGCTCATAAAATAAGAAAACATATCAAATTGTACAACAAAGAAGAAAGCAGCAGCATCTTGTAAGGTCAGCTCTTAGCTGAAGCATTAGAATTTGGGGGGGTTGGATGCCTGAGTTTCCAGAAACTAGTAAATTCATAGGAGAAACTGTATAATTTTATTTGCTCTATAGCAGTGACTCCAGAGTGAGTGAAGTTTTGCATGAACTTGTGCGACCACTAAAGTGACAGAAGTCACAACTGCTTCCATTGATTTAGGGCTTTGAAGTCTACACTGGACTTACAGGGTGATCAGCAGCAGCTTTCACTAAATGAAATTAGCAGACAAGCAGACTACATGCACTCTTTTTTTTTGTTTTTCTGTCTCCATCCCTGTATGATCTCACAGTCAATGATACAGAAACGTAACAGGAACACCACAAATGCAACTCCCTTTCAATAATCTGTTAGAAAAACGTTACGGTCATGTCAAAATCATGATGAAAATAGGTGATAAAATGCACAAGTAAAGTTCCTGTTCACACATGTGCATAATACTTTCTTTTGCATATATATACAATGAGCAAATATCACTGGTATAAAAAATACCATAAAATAGCAATGGAAGTTCTTCTGCATGAGTGAACTGTAAGGATGTGAAAACAAGGCATCCCATATTTCCCTTCTGTGAAGCATTTAATGTCATACTGACACTGATATTCATATTTTGAGAGTCTGGTAATAGTTGGCTTTTTTCTTCATAGGTTCAAGTGCTGGAGGAATGTAATTATGGGGAAATCTGACTTTTTACAGAGTAACACATTCTCATAGTTTCAGTTACCATAAAACCTCAGAGCCCAAGAATGAAAAATAAAATAAATAAAAAGGGAGACTATTATTATTAAACAACTTGCAATTTTTAAGCTCATCTCACAGTTTTAGAGGGCTTAATTCCCTTCCCAGGAAGGAATTTCAGACACTGCAGCTGGTTTTTCCTTCTGCACATTCCAGAAATTACCACTGCGCTAGCAGATTCCTGGAGTTTCCAGCTTGCACTGCCTGTAAAAGGTTATATATGACAGGTTATTATGTCCTATTAAAGAGGGTCCTGTTTTATCAGAGAGACCTATAGGACAGCAACATGCGTTGCACTCTACAGCTTTACTGGAAGCCTCACTAAAATATAATTTCCTATCCATTTGCGCAGAGGCATATGATTTATATGCTCTCACTTTTTTATCTCCTATCTGAAAGGTGCTGATTTTTCATATTCTCTCTCTTGTGAAATATTTCCAGACTTTGGGCAAATGGATGCATGAGCAGCAGAGCAAGCAAGGCCTCCTCTCCTACGGCTCTGAATTGTGCTGCTAAATCTGGTGATGTCTAATAAGGTGTTAGCTGAGAGAGAAGGCTTTCCTGTGGGTGAAAAGTTTCTCTTCCTCACTCTGCCATCTCTCATACCTGTGCAGATTCATTGGCATCTAACAGAAGTTGAGTTCATGCTATATCTTTCCTCTATTCCACTTGCAGGAATTGCTTTTAAACCCTTAACCTCTTTCCGATTTGATTGAAAGTGGCCAAGGGAGGAGAAAATTGGAGACGGGGCAAAAATCAGAATGATGGCCTAATACATCCTTTTGTTAGGAAAACAGAAAAAAATTACTTTTTCTTTTCCAATTGCAATCTATTCCCCCCCCCCCCCCCCCCATTTCTAACATCTCTGTGTAATAGAACTGCTTATGGCACTAGAATGTTTGAAATATTTCACTATTTAACTTTTGCCATTCATTTGCAATCATTTTGCTTAGTGATTTCAATCACTACTATAGAGAGAGATTTGTCCACAAAGCTAGAAGCCACCCCTAAAACATCCAGTTAATTAAGCATGTATGAGTAATTCATATTTCCCCTTCTGTTGTAGAGACGCATATTTTTCAGCATTACATTTTATCCATCATCTGCCTGCTCTCCCAGCTCTGTTTGATTCATCTGAAATTTCTCACAGCTTTGTCTTGCTGTCGCTATCCAAAATAATTGCGTGCCATCTGCAAATTGCCATGTGCCTGTCTAGCTACTCCCCTGGTTACCAATAAATAATTAGAATATTTGTGTTTCTACAACTCAGGCTAGAGGAAGATTCAGAAATGTATATGGCCTTTCCCTGGTTCACATTGTTTTAGGATAACCTTAGTTTCCCTTTTGTTATGCTGCAAATAGTCCATTCATGCCTCTCTCTTGTTTTGATCACCTAGCTTCTAATCTTTGATCGTATTTTATTTTCAGAACTATTTTCTTTCCTTAGTGGCTTATAGTGATGGGACTTTGACAAAGGTATTTTGTAAATACAAATAAACAACTCCAGCCTCTTTTCCACTTATCACTAATTTACTGACACTATTAGAGATTCTAGCAAGTTAAGAGAAACCCATTTTTCCTTTACAGAAGCTGTTCTTGTTTGTCCCAATCCTATTACATTTATGTCATTCAGTGCATCTGGCACAGATTTTCTGATGCGTAATTCCCAAGATCACCCCTAGTGTTTCTTAAAAGATGCATAAATATATGCTGCCATCCAGTCCTCTGAACATAACGGCTGTGAGATTGCATATTTTTGTTAACTACATCGTTATCAGCCACTTTATCCCGTATACTGTAATTGGTACTACCTGCAAGAAAGGGAGGTTTTTTATCTGACCTTTCTTTACTTTTACAAATATCCCATACAGCCAATTCTCAATTATCTGTAACTAAATTATCCCAGCTGCAAATTTCCTAGTGTCTCTGGAAATCAGACTGGGTCAAGCAAACATAGCTTTTTGCTTCCAGGCCCAGGTTTTGTGCCAGATCCATGTCCTCAGTCCAGGGAGCTCCGGGGAGCCTGGTTTGAGCCCTACGTGCCCCGCCGAAGGGGCAGAAGAGCCAGTGACAGTGGTAGTCGAGGGCTAAGCAAAGATCATGAGGATGAGTGGGTGGTAGATTTCTTCTTTATCATCTTCGTGCTTCAGAAAAATTGATGAGACTGGGTGAAACATGGTATGAACACACAGGGTCAGCTTGGATCCAGAGCGGAACCTAAATTAATTAGTCCTATCGCAACCTGAAACACTATCGCCCAATGCCCCCAGCTCTTTCCCCAACTTTCCTTATGTGCTGCTGGGGAAACAAGTAGGAAGTGGGAGTGTAGGGTAGATATGGGGCACAAAGGCGAATTGGAAAAATAATAATAATTAGAAAACATGAGAAATATAATTTCCTTTCTTCTCCATCTTTCTAATTTTCCCTCTGTTACTCATTCCTGCCCGAAACTCAGCCAGGAGATTCAGCTGCCCAGGCAGCCTGTACCACCGTGCCCGCAGCGGGGAGCCTTGCCTCCTGCCCTGCAGTTCACAGGCATTAGAGCAGTGTTCGGGAGAAAACCACGCACCTAACAGGTAAAGGGAAACAAGGAAAGGCACTGCTTTCCCAAGTAGACCAGCAAGCCTAGCGGAAGAAACAGCCAAAACATAAGGACTTTCTGCAAATTCTGTGTTTTGACATTCCATAAAACATTGCCCTAAAGATCTTCCTATTTAAAGAGCAAACTGCTAACTTATTTCTTGTTAATGAGAAGATCTTATCACAAATTCAAACGCCACCACGGACCCCAGGACTTGGCAAAGGATCCTGGAGAACACAACCACAGCACACCGCAGTGCCCTCCACCAGCTCTCCCAGGAGCCAGACAGTGCCAGAAACACCAGACCCATTAATAATTATAGGGTTCTAGTAAGTAATATTCTGGAGAATTTGGGTTAGGCCTTATACAATATTGAAGACTCGCAATAGGTATCTAGCAAGTCAACAAATATCAGAGAAAAGAGTATGTGAGGAGGAAGGGGGAGATGTGTGTCCCTGCTGACAAAGGGTCGCCATCAGGATTGTACCAAAGATTGTTATATTATGTCTCTTAATGGGGCATCCACCCTACTATAATTAAGAAAATACATTTTTACAAACCATCATGATGAAAATTATGTTGAAAAACCCATCCGATTGAAACTATACCAACACTCATCAACTCATTTCAACACATGTGGAGAATTAAATCAAGGCCATTAATTAATTAACACATTAAGCAGTGGGATGTTAGTTAGGGGGTTATGTTCTACACTGAGTAATCATGGCAGATCCTTACTGTTTAGGTGTCTTTAGCTAAAAAGGAACTCCATTCCTGGAGCCAGCTTCAATTGTCACCATTTTTTTGTCAAAAGGTGGATACTATATATTTGCCTGTGTGTTTTTTACTCAGCCAGATGCAAAGCACTGGTGCAATCCCAATGGGAAAGAGCCCACAAATGTAATAAGATGGCACTTCGGTCTGTAATTCAGCCTTGAGATCTGAACATCTCCAGCTAAAGAAATTATTAAGGATTATAAGATGGTTAAAAAAGTGGAAATAATTTGACTGGAAAAAATATACACAGGGACTCCTATTAATTTCTTCCCAATTGTATTGGGTTTAGCCCTTGTAACTCCATGGTATCGCGCCATTTAAGCTTTGCCTCTCCGTGCAATGCTTAGGACAAAGGAACCCTCATCTACAACTGCAGCCCCTAGATAATACTATAACCTAAATTATCATCATCATTCAGATTGAATTAAGAGCCTTGGAAAGAATATGCATCTAGGGAGGAATCTCCGGACCAGTCTTGCTCAGGTCATTACTGATAGTTATAATGAGAAGGGCAGCAGAATATTTGCTTTGATGTATTCAGGGGCCTGCAAGGACTGTACTAATAACCCGCTCAATAATTCTGATGTAGCACAGCTCAGATGATCTGGGCTGTGCTACAGGAGAGTGACAAATTTTATCCTCTCCCACACCTCTCATTTTATTATCAGATGAGATTTTCAAAAAGAATTTAAAAGAGTTTGTGGCTTACATGCCTTAGAAAAAATCAAAGGGAGATGTATTCCTACTTAAATTAGGCTGAAACCTACTTTTCCCAGAAGCCTGAATATAAAGGAATCCTGCTTTTCAAGATTATATATAAACACAACCATCATCCCCAGGTTTAGCAGTGTTTGGGAAAATTTGTACTTATCCACCCACACATGATCTTACTGACATCTACGGCGTTCACCAGCAGACAAATCTGTCCTGCCATGTTAGCATTTAGAATAAGGGAGCAACACTCACAAACCCCAAATTTTAGGCAGCTAATCCAGCAAGAACCATTTGGAGGCTGCTATTTTTGTCAAGGTTTCTCCCTCTGTAATCCCCAGCGGCAACGCAATGAACAGCTACTATATGGGCTCAGCCTCTTTTTGAATATTAAATTACTTAAGTTCAGAAGAATTTAATTAGTATCTCACCTACTTACCATCTTCCAGTGATGCCTCAGCTACAATTATGGCACTACATTACAAGCAATTTCAACTTAATTGACTAACTTGAGTAAAACCTGGGTTCCAATTGCCAGAAAAATCTGTATTAAGATAGCTGTAGCTGAATTAACAACAAAAAAGGGCGAGTGGCTCTCAATGCCTGCTGAGATACCAGGTTTGTGCCAGATACTCTGGTTTATTCACCCGTAATATTAGCATCCTGACAAAAGAAGTATGTTTAACTAGCGCTGAAGACGCACCAATGGTCTGGCTGTGAGAAGCTGAAGAATTACTAAGTCAGATGAGGCAGTTTAATCACATGGTAGAAAAATGTCAGCTCCCCAACTTTTCAGATACCCTGCTTAGCTTATTAATAGTTTGTGCCCTGCTTGCCTTTCCCCAACGCTGCATATACCCATGTGCACTCCACCCCCAAGTCCGAACCTCTCTTCTTGCAGTCCCTCATACTTAACTATCTGCAAAGCATGTTTTCCTACAGAAACTTTGTGCCGTAAGGTCTGACAGCGGAAGAGTTGGCCTTGTCCATCTCCTGCCCCATTCCTTCTAGCTGAGAAAAATAGGATGCTCTTAACATGGGAGCAAGAAAGGGAAAAGCTTTCAGAGATGGGGTGAAACAGGAAGCAAGCAGTGAGGGCAAGCCTGGCTTGAATTTTCCTCAAGCTGCTGCTACGTTTCCCATAGCTCCAAACTAGCTCGGATTCCCCCCAGTTTGAGAACAACTGCTGTAAAATGCAGACGAGGACAGGGCAGCAAACTTGGCTGTTGATCCACTCTACTTTAGCGAGAAAGGATAAGCACAAAAGATGGGGTGATGAAGCCAGCATACGGAAAGGTATGGCAGGCCATAGATCCATGTTTCAGATGACTTATAAACTGGTTGAATATGTCGAATTTTTAGGTCATTCTGGTCTGAAAGATGAATCTGTACTGGGAAACATATCTATCCTGCTTCTCTGCAGCTACAGGGTTGTTTAAAAAAAAAAAAAGGAAAAAAGAAAAGACTTTGCCTGTGAAACTCTTCAAAGGAGGAAGATATCTCCCCTAAGCATAGACATGCACAAGCCTCCTAAAGCATTAATCCTGCAAATTCCCAGTAGGCGAAGCGCTGCGGGGAGAATGGGGGAAGCAACTGCAGTTTTCCAAAGGGAATCCCAATGCGCGGAGTTGGTAAGAGCAATAATATGCTGACATACTAATGCCCTACCACGCTGTTCAACACTTTCTCCCACTGATTTTAGAAACCTAAATACTGACACGATGCTCTGCTAGGTTGATTTTTGCTTTTGTCTATAGATGCAGCTCCATTTCTTTAGTAAGGGTCAAGTGTTTAGTTGTCTCTGTGGCCTACTTTACACTCTGAAATAGAGACAGGATTAAAATTCAGTAGTCCCAATATCTTTATGAGAGCACAGGTAACCAGCATTGTCAGGAATGGAAACCTGTCTTGAATATTCCAACTAAAATGATTTTAGACAGTTTTTCAGACATTCTCAGACATTATAACTATTAGTAAAGTATAAGCAATGCAACCCCCACTTTTCTGGTCTCTGCTGTACTCATTCCCATTTGCCTTAAGTGAATATCAACATCTCAGGGACACCAAAAAAATAATAAGGCCTTTTCAAAAAAGAAAGTAAAATGATATACCTTTTTAAAAAAATTAGGAAAATAAGCCCATTTCAGCTCAAGTCTCTAATTCAGTTCAGATCTGCCCAGTTTGCAGATTTGCTGCAAAATAGTAAGGGGAAGCAACAGCCCAAACACCTTTTAAAGAGAAAACAGCAGCAATTTGAATGTGACATCAGCTGAGAGGGAGGCCTTCAGAAGTTGGCTATTGCCATTAACACTCCTAGAGTGTTAAGTCGCTAACTTTGTGCTAGTCTGGCCAATTCCCAGTAATTAATATAAGCCTTTATACTCACACGCTGTTTATTTTCACTAAAAATTCTGTTTCCTTGCTTGGAATTTGCTTATTTATTTGATCAAAGACACAATTTGTGACACTGACTTCAAAGTAGAAACTTATTTGTTGAAAACGCCATTACTCTTTTCACCCTTTCCCTCATTGTGTTATCAATTATAATCATTTTATTAAGTCAATTAGCGGGTTTTAATGAAGATTTTTGGTTTGGGAGCACAAACTTCAGCCACTGATGGCTGATCAAATCCAGGGCAGAAACCCAGGCAGATGTTTGTCATAACAAGAGTGAAAGTTAGGGTTTGAAAAAAAACACAACAAGGTACATTTTCTTTGAGAATGCAAACGTTTTCTGCATAATACATTTTAACCTAAAAAGCTAGCTTCTAGCTCTTAGGTATGTAAAAGACATCTCCTGTTCGAATGTGGAGGATAACAGATGCAATGCGGTGTGCTTGAGTCTGTCGGTTGAAAAATCAATTGCACCTGCTGCTGCTCAGAGTTTCAGTAAGTCTCAGCAGGGGAAAAATGGCCTAAAGCGCTGCTCTTTCGGTGGGCGACTGTGAGCCACTAGACTCCATAACATTCAAGCGTATTTCATCTCACTTTTGCTTGGGAGGGGGAAAAAAAGCCTCCCAGCAATAAGAGAAACCAACACTATTTATAAAGAACATGAACTATAGTGGAAAGACAGAGAGAAACATGTCTCCTATCTCTTACAGCAACCAAAAAAGCAAAATGATCAATACGTATACCATGGGCTTGCACGGGAAGGGCGTCAGTCGTTATATATTAGCAGCTACCTGGTACAACCTTGTACGTTGGGGATGGCTTGCAGTATGAACAAGATCCATGTGTATGAAGGGCTATAATAGAGAAGTAAGGAAAAAATACATGAGTAAGATGGGAATGGATCCTGAAGGCAATCCAAAATGCAGAAAAATTAAGAAAAAGGGTACACTGATTAAATATGGAGAAGAAAAAGAATAGCATGGAGACAGAAAACACAGCAAAAGATACTATGGGAGATCAAGTAAAGTCAGTGAACAGTGCAGGGCTAGAAGAAGTCATTCCAGTCATCAAGCCTGCAGACTATTTTGTGACATTTTCACCAGTTGCACCAGCTGCAGTAGCAATATTATCTTTAAAAGATTATCAGAAAGCAAGTGACATGATCTGCTGAAATATATACGTTGCAGGGAAGCAAAGAGCAAAAAAAGGTTTCCCATTTGAAACTCTCCTTAAAAAATCTCAGCTATCTATTTATACTTATACTACCAAGATGTTACACGATAATAGTCCCTAAAACTCTTATTCAGACTATATTCTTGAAAGTAGCTTGACAATAATAGTCAGGAAGATCTTTTTTCATTTAAGTGCCAGAAGACTTTTGTTTTGACATGCCAAAACTTCATAAGAAGTATCAACACATATAACTTCCACGGAGGGAGCAAATTATCAGTGTATTCCTCAGTGAAAAGGCATTACGGCATCTTAACCCTTCGTTCAAAATGCAGAGCGCATTCACAAGTGCCAGCAGTAGCCAAACTTGAGGGCATTGCAGCTACTTAGTTTGGGGAAACAACTGGTGTTACGCCTTTCCGACCTCCCTGAGAAAAATCCCTCCTGTTATAGGACAAATAATGGCAAGTTGTTATATTGTACTTTCCATCAGTAGGTCAAGGAAGGGTTTAGAAGGTGGCAAACAACAGATATACTTTTTTTCTTGTATTCCTAGAAACCAGGTAAGGAAGCTGAAAGAAAGTACAAATCTCATGTCTGTAGCATCTAGGACTCTTTCCACTGATTTATTTCATATATTCCAGCTTGGAAAAAAAAAAAAAAAAAAAGAAAAAAAAAGGGGAAAAAAAAAAACCCTTCATAATGGTGCATCTCTTCTCTGTTTATTTGGTATTTTATGAGTATGTCATACGGCCAGTACACCAAGTAAAAACCAGTTCACTGAATTACAGGAAAGTGAAAAGTAACTAGTACTATGCAAAACATTATAGAAAGACAAATAACAAGAAAAAAGGAATCTGGAATGCTTCATTTTCTGAATTATAAGAGAGAGATGTGGCCAAAAATATGCCGAGCATATCAGACTTCTTTACAGAGTAAGTCTTAGGAGCAAGACTATCCTTAAGGAGAAATCTAATATCTAAAAAAAATAAAGCTAATTAATACTAATGGATAAAGCACTCAGCATATCAAGAATAGAGAAAGTCTCCTGAAACTGCAATTCAAATTAACATTTGAAAAGACCTGCAATACCTGGGAAGACCTTGAAAAGTAAGCCGTGTCCATAGCCTGAAAATATTTTCCTCAGAAAAAGAAAATTCCTTTGAAAATTCATTTCTCTATTCTTCAGGCAAATTTAACAACATATGATGGGCTGGTAGATATTGTCAGAATATGCTTTGCTTGTGCCCATCATAGGTCATCATTTATTTTGCCAGAAAAAGAAAGAATTCTAACGCCTGCAGTTTACCTTAAGTTGCTGAGGTTTCTCCACTTAAACTGCTTACAGACAGAAGCAATTTTATTTGGTTTCTTTTTAATTCTGTCAGAGGCTAGAAAGATAACAAGATACTGTCTGCAACAACATAAATCATGCGGAGAGCCATCCATCAGCCATCCAAGGCAAAAATCAAGCACACAAACAGGGGACTTTATCAGATCTGGTTATGGAAAACAAGAGCTATTCTTCGTCAGGACTGTAACATTCAAATTTTGCACCAGTTTAGTGCCTTCTTCAGAATAAGGGAGGGTCTGCAAAAAATGGGAGACATTCCTTCATAATACTAATTTATAAGCTGCCTATTTTTCCGTGAAAACAGAATAAAACAAATAAAACTCGGAACTGCTTTTGCTTACTTCCCTAGGAGCACAAAGAAGCGCAGCCACATTTGTGTGTTTCCTTTGTCTCATTTTAATCCGATTGCATTTTTATATTAAAAAACATAGATCACAGATACAGATCTATGGGATAGGCTTATCTGCTGCTACAGTAAAGGATAAGAGAAAAGCAGTACACAATTAAACCCGTAACAAGTGTTGTGTCTTAATGAAGCAAGCTCCTGAATATTCAGTGGTAATTCACTAACGGGTAGAGGCTGCAGTACGGGGCTTTGGCAATAATGGCATATTAAAAAGGAGAGAAAAAAAAAAAAACACACACACACACAAAAGCTAGGAAGCTACCAGGGCGGAGATCAAAAGTATTATTATAAGATCACTGCTACTGGGCCGAGCCACCCTGAGGCTAAGAAAATGCTTCTTGCCGATTAGCTATACTTAAGAAACGTAGCCAGGGTAGGCACAGAAAAGGACGCCAGATCAAATTTTAGATGGCTTGCTAATATATCCCGGCATACAGTAATATGTCCTCTATATAACCCCAATTAATTCTGCAATTGCACGCGAAAGCTTCAGACGTCTCCTGCCGGCGTGCGCTGAAGAGGCAGCGCAGCCTCCCTCCCACGGTCCTCCACGGCCGCAGGAGCCTCCGAGATGCGGCACCTTTGCACAGCCGCAGCCGTGGGGCTCAGCCGAACACGGAAACTCAAATGCAGCCTTATCTTTTACATCTCAACCTCAATTCGACCACAGGATTCTGGAGCACGTTCAGCACCTCTGGGAAAATATATATTGTTTTAATCATCTTTAGATGACCTCCACGAAAAAACATAATGAACTGGATTTATGCAGGAATATTAGGCATGGCAAAGCTGAAAGCAGCAGCAAATTGCTTTTCCCGTGTAAATCTAGTTCTCTGATAGCTAGTGGTTTCTACAATTACTCCGGCAGAGGAGTTTCCTGCAATTGCTCACTTACAAGAGCTACGCAGGCCTGTTGAGTGCATTTTCTAACGTTGCTTTGAAGCTCTGTGCAGCAGCATCCCTAGCTGATCTACAGCTCGTGTGATCCACCGCAATGCCTAGAGAGTCTCGGAGTCTGCTCTTTGCACTGTGTATCTGCACCCAGTGTGTGACTCTGCATGTTACAGAGGATTTGATAGTAAAAAATACCCCCAAAACTTTTCAAATTGAGAAATGGAATTGTTGCATCTAAAAAAACAAAAAAACAAAAAATAAAAAAACAAAATAGAAGGTTGTGACTGTATTTTTCTGAATTTTATTTTGAACAAAGACTTTATTGAAATCAATCTTAAATCATTAAATAAATGGCTTTCACCTAATCTACATTTCTGGACTCAAAAAACCAACTCGGTTAGGACACGTCCAGGAAGCTCAGGCTAAGCCATTTTGCAGAGGTTAATTAATCCTCCAGTATCATCCTCACGGCCTCTTTTCCCCTTCTTTGTTAATTTGTCAGAAAAGGACAGCACGCACTGTAGTAAGGTCTGACTCACATTTGGACAAAGAAGGCTTTGGAGATGATGGAGAGATCTGTTTCATTAAAGACAATGAAGGGGACATGCCAAATTGAAGGCGACCTCTCAGAAATGACCCTCCTGCAACCAGAGGGATAAAGATAAGACTGATGGGAATGCAAATGGCAGTCTGCACGCTCACAAGAAGAAAGGCATTGGGAAGGGGAGCCATCTGGATTGGAGCAGAAAAAACGGTTAAGTGACATCATCTTTGCTCACTGGGCACTGAGAATCTCTAATAAATAACACGCTAGGGCCTTTTGCCATCATCAAGGAGAAAAAGCAAAGGGAATCAGTGTGCCCTCCTGATGGGAGAAGTAAATCTCTTTCTTCCAAAGAGCAATTTGCACAGATGTCAATTCACGTATAATCTTAATTTTGGAGACCTCTGGGTAGATGAAATGCCCATTTGCCCCACCTGGAGATGTTTTTTCCCTTTCTCCACTGAAAAGCAGTTTCATCAGTCCTGATTTCTCTAACATGTCAGGAGCCCTGCTGAGCTACAGGGCAGCGCTGTGTAGCAGCAAGAGAAGGAGGAATTTCCAGAGTGGCTCCTTCCCCTCTACAAAGTGGGACTGTCAAAGGGGAGGCCATTGAAGGGATGCCCGAAATTCCCTATTTAAAAGAAAAAAAAAAAAAAAAAAAGAAAGCTTTCCTTATTTAAAAATATCTTAGGCGAAGATAATGGTAGTGATACCTTGGTTACTCTTTTTCACAGAAACACCACTGATTCTTATAGCCTGCAGGAAACAAGAATAAGGACTGGGCATACCCTGACATTTTGAACATGCCAGCAACCGAGGAAATGCAAGACCACAGATTCTTTCCACTTATAACCTTGTCTTAAGAGAGTCGAATATACTTAAAAACATCAAGAAATCCAGCACCACAATAGTACTAATAAGGTTCATCTAGAAGCCGGAGCTCGCTCTCATTTGATGAACCCTGATTAGCTCTACTCCTCGGAGGAAGAAGCAGCAGGGAAGACTTCATTTAGAGGCAGCTCTCGCACGTCTGAAATCCAGGTACGGCTGTGTTGTATTCAGAAAAACTCCCAGCATGTCAAGGACTCAGAAGGCACCTAATTTCTACCGAGCCATTTCTACTGAATTAGCACCTTCTAACCCACGTAGTGAAAACCTCGGTAACGTGTTGCCGAAGGTTTGTAGTGTCTGATGGAAGGATTCTCGGCTAACTGCCCCATCTAGTGTCACATGGAGGAAAGTGCAAGAAAACTATTTTCAACTATATTCTCAGCGCACTTTTCCCATTAGAGGACTAATAAAACAGAGTTTCCTCACCTCCGCAAGTTGCAAATAACATTTAAAATCATAATATGTCAACTAACTCTTTCTCTAAGCTGCTCTAAAATTAGCAATTTTCCGCATGCTAACATACTGCCGTATAACTGAAAACTTTCTTTAAAACGTCTGTGTTTGACACTCAAGCTTGCTGAAAAGTCATAAATCTTATCTTCTACACACTATTAAGCATATCAACCTTTAACAGAAGCTTGCAGCTTTTTAAAATTTAAGTATTTACCAGCTGTGAGCTGAGTGCATGGGAAGCGCTACAAGACAATAGCAAAGCAAAGTTCATGCTAAAAATATGAAGTTACGAAAGTCAAAATCAGAGTCAGAAGAGGCTCTAATTTTCAGCAGAACTACTCGGCTTGTTATTTTCCTCCAAAATGAAGTAATCCAGCTTGTGCACACTAGACTGTAGAGATTAGAAAGATAAGTCCACTATCAATGTCAGAAATCATATTCACATTCCTAAAAAGTATTTATCATAATCCAAATCCAAGCATCTCAAAGAGATTTTCAGAAATTCAGAAAGACCACAAAGGCATGCAAACAAGCAACTTTTTCCTCTGCCAAACTCAAGGTACATGGGAAAAGTGAGGAGATTGACAGCGATATGAGGCCAGGACAACGGTTGGGTTCCAAAGCATCTTTACTGGATTATCTTCACTCTCCATATTTTTCTTTTACGATACTCTTTCCAAAGAAAACATACTGGGGGAGTCATTCCGTCAACAGGGCTCTTTGCAACCAATAAGCACAAATGACTGTCTCAAAAATGCTTCTGGAGATGCACTCTGGTGCTGCAGATCCCGCTGTGAAATTCAGGCAGTGAAATGCAATTTCAGCCAGCGACTTGGACCCTGCTCAGCCAGCGATCCATCATACTGCTTGTGCTGCAGGTGCCAGCGGCATTGCTTGTCAGACAGGCAGTACTCCTGACACGGGAGGTGATGCGATCACTCCTCTTGGTAGAAGCTAACTTGCAACTTTGTTTTACACGCATTTTCCCTCGGCACCAAATATTCTGACCTGTATTCAGAAAACTGGGGCAGAACAAGTCAACCTTTTCAGTGAGAACAGCTCTCGGTGGAGTTTCCTGACAGCTTTATCCCACTGCAAATGTCAACGTCTTCTCGATCCTGAGACTAGAGCTGACAGGCTGTACTTGGACCCCCAGCATTTGCTACATATCCTCAGAGCAGGATCCCAACAGTTCCCCCTCTCATGCGAGACAACAAAATATTTAAATGGCAGGCACGCTCATCCAGCAAATCTTTAAAAAGGAGTATTTTGCGTTTCCCTAGGAGGCACACTCTGGGCTGCGAGGCAGCATGCTTCGCAGTTAGCTTTTATTCAGTGCAGCCATGATGTTTACCTGGTCCTGCTGAGAAGAAACCAGAATACCGAGCAAATCAGAGCATAGGAGGGAAATTCTGTAGTTTCAATAATACAACTTATTCTGACTGCGTTTTGGTGAGTTTGGAATGGTATTTCTCAAACATGCAGAACTCACTGTGGCAAAAAGCTTCTGAATAGGGTTTTCAGTTAATATTCCCCGGAAATAAGAGTGAACCAAAAGCAGGTATTTCAGAACAGGCATGGTCAGAGCACCACAGTATCATGGGCTCTAGCATAAGGCTCGCTCAGGCCTCCAGATCTAATTCTGTAATGAAGGGTAAAGGGCAGGTAAAAGACTGCAAGGCAAAAAAAGCAGGAATGTCGCTGCCATCTGAAGAGATACATTTTGACTAACTGGCAGCCATGAGACTCTAGAGCCTCTGTGAATCTGAAGTAAAGAAGGGAGAAGTTCAGCAGCAGAGACAGAAATCCCTGGCCTCAGAAGAGAACTTGTAGGAGAAACTCATTCTCAGGTGGAAATATTGCATAGCTCCTCTCCTCTTTGCACTGCAGAAAACTGCAGGTACTTTCTCCTGTCACAGTAGAAAATTGGGCTGGGAGCCTGTCGCCTTCTGATGCGACACTCTCCCGTTCGCCTGAGACGGCACGGAGGCTCCCCCTGCCTCCGGGCCAATGAGCACTGACACCAATATGAGGATGCTGCAAATGGCGTTTATTGTACGCATGTATTCGCTTATATACCTACAAGCATACTGCTATCTCTACGTCATATCCTTCCTCTTCCTTCCTCTTTCCGTGCCATCGCGAGATCTTCCGATCGCCGTTCCCTACAGAGCCAGTTAAGGCAACTGGAGAAGTCTGGAGATACCCTTGTTCCTCACCTCACTTCACAACAATAAGCCTTGTGCCATTGTCGCTATGTTATCAGCTTGGATCATGCAGCCTGACTTGGAAGCCTCCATCTGTGAAGCAAAATATCATCTGTTTTTGACTTTCATGAATAAAAAGCACCACTGTAATCGTGATACTGAAAGGATCCCTAGAGTAGCAGGAATATTTTGCTTCCAGGCAAGAAATTGTTTTGTCTGTGGTTTTCCCCTCAGGTTACGCTGAGGCCACGTGGAGGCAATCCCTTCCAAATAACTAAGCTGATCTACTTGAGCGTAAGAAGATACATCACTGTTTGCTACTGGTGGCTTCTGCAGTAGGTAGGTGACCTGGAAAGCTGCCAAAATATTAAAAGACAAACTGCATACAAACTACACAAGCTAACAACAAGAACAGAGGACAAAGATTAATTCATGTGGCTAATCCATGAAGGCTCAATGAACACCAGCTGCATTCACATCAATCTTTAATAATAAACATTTCCTTTCACTTGTTACTACACTGTCATCGCTGCACTAGGCAAGCAAAGCACATTTCACAACCTTTGAGCACCAGAAGGAGCAAAGCACATCTGCCTTGTGTGCTGCTTAGATAATTGCCTGAACAAATCTATTATCCAGAACATCATTGCTTCTACTAATGTTATTCTCCTTTTTTCTCTCTTCCCAGGGCTAGCAGAAAATAACAACTAATAGGAAAACCATCATGCTCTTCACTCCATCCACATTGCTTTCATTGGAAAAGTTTCAGAAACATCTTCAAATTATTGCAGTCTTGGTAAAGAGCAAATGCAATTTTCAGAAACTGAATTCTTTTTAGTTAACACACAGGTCCACCGTGGAGGACACACACTTTTTGCACAGCCAACTATACCAGAGAGCACCAGACACACACACATACACGCAGACCCTCTATATTTTTAAATAATTGCCTTAGTTGACACAGTGATGTACCTACATCGCCGTAAATCACGACAAAAATCAGAGAAAACAGCAAATGCTTGAGTATTAAAGATTTGAATAGTGGCAAACAAGTTCCCCTTTCACAATACATCTTATGACTTTCCTGTAGCTCTTTGAGGGATGCCAAAGACAGGATTCCATCAGAGGTTACAACTGCAATACTTTCTTCAATTTATAAATAAAGATAGTCAAGATTCCAAAATCATTGCAATATTGAGGGCCAGAACCTGTGTTACTCCTTTCTAAATATACAGAAAAAGGGTACATTTGCCAGGATTAACTTTTGCTCAAGCCGTCACATCTCAACACAAAGCTGTGCCACCTAAACTATCATCTATTACACTACAGCAAGCCTTAAAAACCTGACACAGAACAACAAAACTGCACCAACACCTTTCAAAAAATAGCTCATTTGTTTGAACAACAAGTAAGTTTTCCAAGGGCTTCGTTACACGATTTTTCCATTTGAGGACCAAAGCCACAGTGAATATCAATCCTACCTTCAAAGGAGAAATGTGCGACTGTAGGACATATCCATGGACGTTCTCTATTTGAGACAAGTTCTTCTCTGACACATGAACAAGCTCGGGGCCTCTCACTTCGTGGGTTAATCGAGGCAAAGTATGATCATGTGGAGCGTCCTCATCTTGATAGCGATATTTCTAGGGAAAAAAGATAACACGAGCAAATAAGCTTTGGGAAAAAAATACACATGTACGAATGTAAATATGGGATATCAGGTAAGACATCAGATAATGTCTATAAGACATTAGACAATATAATCCTTGAATTTCCTAATCTGTGCTGGAGAGAACGTCTCATTCTGTTTTTAACATTTCATCAAAGAGAGAAAGCATTAGTGTTACATCACACCGATAAATAAAATGTTTACCTTCAGATAGATATCTCAGATGACATACTGGTAAGGCTTAATACTGAAAAAAACCATGTTGGTCTGTTGAGCTGTGGTGTCAGCTCATATTTGCCGTACTCACATCCTCTGCGCTTTTATAGCCTTTCTCCCCAGAATGTTTCAGTCATTTTCCACTCGGCACAGTGGTATTTGAGGTTCGAGTACTAGAGTACGCACATGCACACTGCCACAGAGCTACTGCCACATAGACACTTACTGTCCAGTAACAAGTTTTCCCCTTACCCTGCTGCACTTCTTGTAGACTAGATATTAGGAGATAAGGTATTATAACTCCCCACTGCACAGAGAAGTAACGTTAGAAACAAAGGAGGGAAACAACTTCTCCAAGGTCCAAAAAGCAGCTTGTAACAAGAAGCAATATAACTCTAACCCTAAAAATAGAAATTAAAGGACCAGACCTGTCCTTTAGCCAGAGGATCTGCATTCTTTTTCAGGAATCTATTTATTTATTTATTTATTTTAGTTGTCTGGTCAAGGGGAGGGCAGAGACCTACAGACTTTCTCTTCCCTAGCGTACAGGAACACTGGGTAAAATCACGGTTGAAAGAACCTTTTGAAAACGAGGCATTACATACGAGCTCACATAAACACTGCTCTTTCGAGGGAGAAGACTACAGAATGGATAGCATGTGAGAGATGCAAATTCACATTATTTAACATAATGGAGGAGGATGTTCTGCCATTATAGCCGTGAGCATTGCATAAGGAGCAGAACAGAATATAAATTAGAAAGGGGATTCATAAATCTTTGGCACAAAGAGAGGGGCATGTAGTAATACTGTAAATCTTTTCAGCTGAAAACCATATGCGAAAATATTAATGAGCAAAATCAAGGATTAAAGAAGAAAGTCCAGATGTGGAAGTCTTTTACAGTACCGGATGGTCAAATAGGAAAACTAAGAAGTCTTAAAGTTCAAAAATGTTCATAAGAACATTATAAAAAATATTTCTCCACTACTCCTGTATTTAATTTTAAATATCAGGCTCAGCTGTGTTATTCCATTTACTCATCCTTCTAAAGGAAATTGTCCCAATTTATTCCTACCTTGATTTCGATATATGAGATTAGTTCCATTTTTGTCAATTATTTTTAGAATACACATATGACACGATTTGTTCTCTTTTTCCTTTATGGGATATGCCTGCAACCCTTCACATATTCACTTTCCAGATAATTTAATTAATGAATCTATAAAATGACTGGCACCAGACAAGCATTATTTGGGCAAGAAGCCATCCGTCTAATAGACAGTATTCCAACCAATGTCGCATTAAAGGCTTGGCCCACAAATCACTTCAGCCTCAAGCAATTAATTATTTTTTGAATCCAGTGAGCACTCTTTCAAAAAAGATGACTACTTATAGACACCCTATCTAAAGTGAGCAATTTACTAAGACATGATTTTGAGAAATAGCAGCAGAATACCAGAGTTGTTCAATCTCACTGCAAAATGGTAAAGATGAAAATGGGCAACAGCCACCATCCAAAGAGATGAGACAGCAGTGCCAGAAGCCATAATGGCCTGATCATTTAGGCAGCTTTACAGAGCAAGAAGCAGTGTGGGGTGGCATTAAATACAAAACATCTCTTTACATCCACTGGTAAGCCCTTTCCCTATCACAGCACTGCTCTGTAGCCTTTGAGCAAGTGAGAGGCAAGGCTCAGAGTAAATTGGCTTACCCTGAGCCTTATAATGCTGAAAAGCCCAGCACTTCTGTGGCTCACCACTGTAGACTTTCCCATGGAAGTCTGTGTTTTATAATTAAAATGGATAACCTGATAACTGTGTGTTCCCATGAAAAATTTGATAATATCCATGCTCATGTGCCATGAACAAAAGTTTTCAGAGCAGTTTTCCCCTGTTCCACTTCCCTGTACCTCCTTCCCACCCCAAGCCCAACCTTCTCATTCTTCACCAAGTACGAGTCTAGAACATTTCTGGGCCAATCCTATTTTGTGCTTTCCTCATGCCTCATGTGTTCTTAGCACCAAATTCATTGATTTTCCTACATCTCTCCTCCCACAGCATCTCCTGACTGAAATGCTTTCAGCTGTTCACTCTAAGCCAAAGCAGCTTGACACAGCAAAAAGCCAGGGATAGGGAAAGTTTTGGAGAATGGAAGACAGAAAATACGAAACCAGAACTGAGACTCCTGCAAGAATGCTTCTTTCATCTCCATCACTCTGTCCTGATGGGGCCCTGCAAATATCCTTGAAATTACCCGATTCCCTAGAAACCAGCATTTTCTCCAAGGGTTAATTCAAATTTCTGGAAGTAAAAGCATGATTGCACGGAAATGCTACTCATCATTTGACAAAAGAACAGGTGGATGTCTTATGATAATTAAATTACAAATCAGTGCCTGCTGCTGACAGGGTATTGTACACTGCCAGCTAGCATCAGATATTTAAAATCCTCTGTAATTACCTATAATGGGGGAGTGGAGTGTGCTGCTGTGAATTTTTAATATGAACGTGCCTTTTTATAACAGTTCATTCTCTCTACAATGTGAGATTATTACAGCACCGCTGCTCCTCACAACATACTGTCTAATGGAGCACTTTTAATGCTGTGTTTGCCAAAGAGCTGTCAGCTAAACAGGACTGAAGATATGAATCAAGCAGAGGGTAATGGTCAAAAGCCTTAAAGGTGAACAAAGCCAGCTCTCAAGGAAAAAAAAAAAAAAAAAAAAAAAAAAAAAAAAAAAAAGGAGTAGTAGGAAGACTAGGAAGACATCTGCTCAGTTACAAGATACAATAGCCGAGAGACAGCATCTACATGGAAACACTGCAGGTCTTATAACCTACCTTTGACAGATTCTCAGTGAATGGAGATGGTTGGGAATTTGTAGTTCTTTTTTGGGCCAAAAAGAACTAGCTTTTGCAAAGGTCCTCAGTATTTTCTGCAGTTGCCATCATTTTGCTATGCATAAAATGCAAACAGAACAATTGTTTTAGATCAGCTCAAACTGATCTGTGTCCTAAGCTGCTGAATGTAGTCCTACTGGCATTGTCCTTCAAGGCTGTATGTCCCTGTTCTCTACATTGCACTTTCATTGGACCACACTTCAAAATATCACAGATCATTTTTGATTGCAAGGGGAAGGTGGCAAAAGGAGGGAGCAGAGCGTATTAGAGGAGTCACGTGCCTCTACAATATCCTGTGAAATGTCAGTATGCAGCAAATCCTGATCCAGAGAGGATCTTGAACGAGTCTGAGAAGAAGGCACTTTGATATGTGCGGGAGACACAGAATAATGAATCAAGCCAAAAACGTGATTTTTCCTTCTAGTCAGCTGAAGCTACATTATAGACACAGCTGACAGAGTAGGGAAAAAAGGTATCACAGCATACTAAGAGATGGTAATTTATTCACCCATGAATAGGTCCTGCCCCAAACCTGTAGTACTCTCTTCGGTCAGCATGTTATGGCAAAGGAAACATTAGCTATGTTAGTCATTTTAACTCTTAGGTATCATCATTTCTGCAGAAACTATCCTGCACAAGACAACAACTCCTGATGGATCCTGTTGTCCCACTGCAGTCTGGGGCTGGGGGACAGATCCGATTGGGTCCCAGAGCTACCTGCTCCTTACCCCTCCCTCACTTGCCTTTTCCCTCAACCTGGGATTGGGTTGGAGCTCCCAGACAGAGTAGTCCCACTGCTAGTCATCTGCTGTAACCTCAACAGGGGAGTGACCTTTGAACAAGTCAAGGGTCAGCCCCCTTCTGCATGATAATAGGTCCAGAATTGAATACACTGGATTTGTTCACGGTTATAGCTACAGGCAAAAGCTAAAAACATTGATGTAGGAGTTGGTCCCTTTACACAAAAGTTTAATCTGTGTAATCCCACTACAATTTAAAAAATGTTAGCACCACATTGTCTCACTTTTGTGTTTTTGGTGGTCTCCAATATGTTGAATTTTACTGGCATCGCTCTCAAAGGCAGCACATTTCAATGTCATACAGATAAGGATCTTGAGAAAACAAACTTTACAATTTGCACACACAAGTCCTTGGGCAGTCATCCAATCATGAGTAGAAATAATGTTACTCATCCAACTGATTGCAAATGAGCAACACAGCTTGAATTCTGAATATTTGCAATCAATCTATAGAGTCAAAAGAGAAAAAATACTCTTCTCATTATATGAAATGGAAGAAATCACGATCTGCTTGCCAAGACTGTGGAAGCAGATTAAGAAGCTTAAATCATTGAATAATTACACTTATTGTGAATGACTTGCTCTTTTGCTTATCAAGTACTTTTCTAACAAGCTTGTCACTATATCACAGCAATACCTTTCATCCAAGAAGCCCAAAGAGCTTTACAAGTGGCAGTCAAGTCTTTTCCTGTCAAAAAAAAGTATATGCATCATTTAAAGGTGGATAAAATTAGGCACAGAAATACAACAACGCTCAAGGTCACAAATAGAATCAATTAATTAAGCAGTAATAGAACTCAGGAGATTTTTCCAGTCTGGTCTTCTAAGTCCAAGACTTAATGCAACTACAGTGATGATTTTTTAAAAAAATACAGTTATGTGTTGCTCTACTGCCATTGAAATTTTCTTTTATTTTTTTCTTTTTTTCTCACAAAGGTCCCAGGAGACAGTAAACTTTCTAAAGTGACGTTTTAGCCTTTTATCTATGTCAGTGTAATAGCTAGCAGTAATTCATGTAATTTCTATGGTGTATCTCTAAGAAAGAAATAGTGATTTTGTAGAGGACAAGAGGTTTTCTTTAAGAATCAAATTATTTTACAGAGGGGATGCTATCAGCACTGAATAATGAGAACTTGCATGGCTTTTCCATTCAGTACAACAAGAAGTTCCTTTTTTCAGGACGGGAAAAACAAACAAAGAAAAAAACCAAATATATGATTTCTTCCCTCAGTTCATTAAAATAAGCAGATACTTGCCCAATGTAGGGAATATATATTGTTTTTTTTCAGTGCAAGTACTACGCAGTGGAACAAATATGTTTTACAGTATGCTCCTCATCTGTTTCTTGAAACTCTGAATTATTCTGTCATCATGAAGAAGAAAGGCTGGATATTAGCCAAAGTACTTCTTCCTTACATTAGGTGGACGTAGTTGCACCTTTAGCTCACAAGATGGCACAATAACCATCGAATTAAAGCCTTTTCTCACATCCAACTATGAAGTGTTGCAGGGAAAAAAAGCAAACTATGAAATGTCATAAAACTTCAGATGATTTTTATTTTGAACTGGCCTGGTACAACATTAAAAAGAGGCTGCAGTCTTTTATAATAAGTGCACTTAGGCTATGATCCTACATAAAGCTGGCAGCTAAAGAAAATGTAACAATTCATATAAGCATCAAATATTACGACTGAGCAGGAACCTATTGATTTGTCCAGGGTTTAGCATGAGCAAAACAACAATGTATTGACAAGACTGAGACTAGCCCAGAATGCTGCATTCCTCAAGGAATTCTAAGTCCTAATTAAAACCGCCTGCATGCAAATGTGTACCAGGAGGTATTCAGCTCCATATGCTACATCACATTTTGGACCTGTTAACAGCATCGGTTTAGCCCTCTGGAGGTTGCCACTTGCTATCCAATAATTTAAAATAGATTTTTTAACTTGAAGCACCAGTATAAAAAAAGACACTCTGAGAGGGCGGCTTTGCTAGTATTAAATGGTGAATGTGGCTACAGACTATAAAAACCTGCAACTGCTCAAAAAATTAGTCCAGCTAATACTGTTTATCTAAGTGGAGCAAAGGAAAGACGTGGGAGAAACCATACAATTTATCAGCATCAAGCTGTAGTTCTCTTTCCCTCCTTTCTTCCGGCAATAACTTCACCTGCATATCCCTTTCCACAGTTTTCAACTCTTCCCCTCAAAATATTTTTTTGGTGATACTTCCATGTTCCCACAACCACTAGAGCTATCTTCACGCCTCATTATCTCCCTGCTTCATGCTCCTTTCCCCTGTAGCTCCCCACGCAGCCCTGTATGTCCTGTGTCTCCCATTCCCTGATCCCTCTGTCTCTCTCTTCTGCTGCAATATGCGAGCTTCTGCACACTGTGCCTCACAAAATATCCCTTTTCCTCCCCATAGCACCACCCAAAACCCCACCTCTGGCCCAGGGTGACTATACAGGTTACTACTGAGCATTTGGAGAAATGGAGCTGGCAAATGCTAGGAGTCACCGTGCCTCAGTTTCCCTCCCAGTGGGCCTGCAGCCAGAACATAGCACTGCAAAGTGAGTGCCCCAGTTTTATAGCAGAAGATCACAAAGTAATTTTGCAATGTAACAAATAAATAATATACAACAGTTGCCCCAAACCAACGATACTGAGAAACAAGCAAAACCAGAGAACTTGCCCCTCATTTGTTCTCTGTACCAAAAATACAGATCTTAATTTAGTCCAGCTTTGTCCAGCATGTGACATAACATGTTGTGTTTTGAAACTGAAACCTTCTCCCCAGCCATCACTGGTGGATTCCCTACTTATTTGAATTTATGCAAAACTTAAGAGGATGTTGCCTCTTAGTGCCTACTGCTAGTGACCTTCTGACAATTATCCAGCTATAGCAAAGAAAAAAAATGCAAGTGATTAGTTTTACTTACTTTTGTATGTATGTATGTATGCATTTATTCAAAGCAATTGGCTATAGCTATGTGTTTTAATTATACTACTTCCCAACTCCCTTTTGAGCGTCTTTCAATGGGTTATATAGTACCTGCTGAGTTATTCTAGAGGGATTGTACTCAGACTCCGTTTCTTAGCTCTCACTGGCCTCGAGTAGATGTAATCGTGGTGGGCCTTTTGGCCACTGACCAATTTCACAGCGCTAATTTGGAATACTGTCTGGCTATATCAGGTCCTGCTGGTGGTCACTGTGGAGATACCTTAAACTGAAGGGGAGCTGTGGGACTGTGCTAACCGTGCTTCTCTGAAAGCTCCCACTGAAGGGGTCTCGAGGGAGGCCTCTCCCATGATGCCCAGGAGTTCACCTCATGCCCACGTCCCCATTGCATGTAACTCACGTACCCTCTAAGCAGAGTGTTTTTTCAAGATAGTAGAGCTGATGTAGGTACTTCTCCACCTTCTGCACCCATCTCCCCTGTGCTGCCCTTTTCTCCATCCTTCTCCCTTACTGTGCTCACAATGAGGCTATAAGTTAAACTGGATCACTCTGATCAAGATTAGGTCTTGTGTAAGTTTGTTTGAACCTGGATTATACACTCTTGGAGGTCACAGCCCCCCAAATAGTTGAGGAGGCAACACAGTAGCAGGAATGAGCAGCCAAGGGGGAGCAGAGAAATTTCCTGAGCCAGCATTGCTGCTACAGAAAAGATACACAAAAATAATGGCCCTGAATCCTCTTCCATCCTCCCTTGCATACATACATAATCCAATGCAGGGAGCTTTACATGCCAACACAAAGATAAGCCAAGGGATATAAACTGCGTATTGGCAAATCCAAGGAACACTGACTTGACATTTCCCAAGGAGAGAGGAAGAATACAGAGATCATTACACCAAGGATTGGAGCAAATGGGGTGAAGGCCAAAGCTCAGGTGGTAAAAATAGAAAAGGGCAGGCAGATGCTTGGGGAACTAGGGTAGATTACTCTAAAATCCTCAGAATAGTCTGTTTTCCCAAACTTGGAACTAAAACCAGGATTCCGGTGTCTGTACTACTGTGGTGTTCAAAAATACCTGTGAAACCTGTAGGGAAAGCATTTGACTCATGTACCTCCAGGGCTCGTTTGCATGGTAATAGCTGCTCCCAGCAATTCCTAGTCAAGTGACAGAGGTCTGTAGCTCTGGAGATGCTGGCCCTGCCCCATGGTAGGTTGACCAGAGTTTCCAGCCAAGGCCGTGGAGAGACATTTTAAAATGTGACCACTTCTCTACTCACATATTGCTACCTCCCAGACTTCTTGAGGATAGATGTCCCAACTTCCTAGCCATTGCTTTTTACACAGTCCTGTGTCTAAATGGAAAATCTAGGAGGAAAACTAGACTCTGTTTTTGTTAAATTAAGACTCAGTATGTTAAGAGAAAGATAAATCTGCAGAGTTAAGTACTCAATGGTCAAGAAAGTGTTATTTTCTCATGAACTCCATCCACCCTGCTCAAGCAGGGTCACCTAGAGCAGGTTGCCCATGACTGTGTGCAGTCAGGTGCTGGATATCTCCAAGGATGGAGAGTCCACAGGCTCTCTGGGCAACCTGTTCCAATGTTCAATCAACCCCTCAATGAAGAAGTATTTTCTTCTATTCAAGTGGAATTTCCTGCATTTCAGTTTGTGCCTGTTGCCTCTTGTCCTGTCACTGGGCACCATTGAAAAGAGTCTGGCCCCATCCTCTTTACACCCTCCTTTCATAAAATTATACACATTGATAAGATCCTCCCTGACCACCTTCTTCTCTGGGCTGAACAGTCCCAGCTCTCTCAGCCTCTCATACGAGAGATGCTCCAGTCCCTTAATCATTTTTGTGTCCGTCCTATTCGCTACACAGGCAGGAAAGTTCCGTGGGAATTAATTATGTATTGAAGAACACAGAATTGTGTCCTCTGTGGGATTCCAGTATTGTTTCTTACAGATATGGAAGAATTCTGCCCAAAGGCTACAGGAGTAAAGAAAAAAAAAAAGCTCTCAGGCTAAGACAGTCGAATGCTATATTGGATAACTTTTCCTATACTTGCTTTTGCCACAGAAATCTCATGTAGTGCTAGGTAATCCACATAAACTAAACTTTGCACAGGTGTGGATATGAGATATTCCTCACTTTGAAAGGCCCAGGCAGACGCAGACAGCCAGTTTTTGCAGAAGTGCTGAGCATCAGCAACTTCAGATGAAATCAGGGGGAGCTGGACTTTGCAAAGAAAAAAATGCCAGGTAATCCCCTGTACTCCAAGAAGTCAGTCTAAGGGGGAATTGATATCAGCTGATGTTAGCCACCTTAAACTTCCAGCATAAGCTGGTCAACCAGGATCCCTCACTAATCAGTGGAGCACCACAATATTTATTTATTTGTTTGTTTGTTTATCAAAGAACTGCTCACTGAAGGCATTTTTTTCTCTCCCCTGTGTTTTTAACTTAGACTGAAAATAGTTTAGGATTGAGGGACACTGAATGAGATGAATTTCATTTGTGATGTTGCAAGCTGGACACAAGAATTAGCAGACTTCTTTGATCTTAATGGTTTCGTCTAATGAGTAGAACTCCTAATCACATGGGGATATTGTGAAAATAAATTCATTAATGATTATGAGATACTTGGATACTGTGGTCAATATAACGGGAAAATCAGGGAGAAAACAATCCTGTAATCTGAACACAGTTTGACCTCCATGCATTAAATAATGTGTGGAGCCATATGTTGGATGTGAAATGCTGTATAAAAAACCCATCCACATCACTGAATGAAGCAAAACAAAAATAACCATGTAATTAAAATGTATTTGAGTGATATTATAGTATTACCTTACAAAATATGGCCACAAAGGGACTGAAATGAAATTGCTTAGAGCATCTTAATTCTTGCATTTCCTAAGTCTGAGTGTTTGACTTTCTAACCCCAGCATCCTTAAACTGTTCTTTGAATGCAATGTATACACACATAAAAAACCTCATAAACTTTAATGGTATTCCTGCTTCTTATACTGCGAAGTAGGTATAGAGAGAAAAATGAATTTTTCACTGTTTGTGGAAAACTGGCTCATCGTAAATACAAATACAAATGTTTTATGTGCATAAACTTGAAAAATAATCTCCCTGTTGTCGCTCTGATGAACCCAGACCATTATCTGAGAAAATAACATTCTTTTTGTACTGAACCAATCTTTGACTGTGCTGGAAAACCTATTACAGGTCTCAAATATGTACATTTCCTATATTTTTATCTCTCCCCTCTCTTAAAGGCTATGAATTTTTAATGACAAAAAGAAGGATTTAATACATTTTAACTGGGTGTTCAATAGGCTAGGAAAGCACATTTATGTCAGGTGAATTTGCATGTGCTTGACACCCATAAGAGTCGACATCAACATTTCTGAGGCAAGGCACTTACTGAAAAGGCAGCTTTGGTCCTTTGGGTCTTAATCCTTCTACAGCCTTTTGGTACAGCATAATTGTGACAAAGTAATCTGCATCTTCAGATGCTTTAATGAAGCCTGGTTACAGCACAAGCAGAGTGACCATCAGAATAACCAGAATACAGAGAAACATGAAGCTAGAAGCAAGAGACTGACTGCTTTACTGAGGCTATCACCAAAAGGAGCATTTCCACCCTTCCACCTTCCCACAACCTGCCTGGTTCCTGGATGTGAACTCTAAGGACTTTAGGGTCTCAGGGGAATTTGGTTCAGCTCACTAATCTTATAGCAACATATCCCGGGTCTCAGGAAGAGAGTATACCAGTAAGCAGCAATTTGTGGTACACTGAATTTTGTAGAATGGGAAAATCTAGCTTAAGTCCTCTGAGCCTGTGAAGGAAACAAATGCAAGTCCACCACTTCTCAGGCCATACTTTACCTACAATGAAATGGCGGGAACAGCATATCACCATCGCCACTAATTCTATTTAAAAATAAATAATGGTGCTCAGCTGCATTTTCTGAAGGGCCAAGCAAGTCTGCCAGTACAACTTTCCGTAGTTTCTCAAGTCCCATAGTGCTCAGACCAGACCAGGTCACTGAACTGATCGTGGTTGGTAGAACTATGGGCACGAAGCAAAACTGCAGGACAAAAAGGGATACATGCATGAATTTCAGGCACCTGTGGAGTAGACTACCCGTGAATTTTAAAGTCTACCTATCTTCTGTTTGGACAGCTAATCACTTCTCACATTTTAACTTAAATGAGGAAATCAGTTAGTAATTACATTGCTGGATGGAGACAATGATTCTCTTTTGGGGCTGTTGTTTTTTGGGGGGGTCTCATTCCATATTCTTATTGGAAGAATAAGGTGCATTTTTTATTTTTAAACAATCTGGAACATTCATGTTTTAAATAAGCCAAATGAGCTGTCAGTCTCTGACAACATAAACTAGAGTCCATGTCTAAATAATCTGGCAGTTGTTTTATACCATGTTATAGTGTATATCTGGAAGGATTAGCAATCTTTGAAAAGGCCTTTACCGCTGAAAAATGCTGTAAAAATTCTAATTTGTGTTATGTGGCACAGAACATGCTGGTGGGCACCAGGCAATGATTAAGATTGAAATTTGCCGCCAGTCCACAAGGTCTTTTTGAAAATCAGTATTCTACATGTCTTAACTGTTATGTGACATGATGAAAAGCTCCTCTCCACAAACACACAGGAGCCCAGGGAGACAGTGACAGGCGGAGGAACCCGAACACTACCCTGCCCCAGCTACGCCCTGGCCCATCGCAGGAGAGCCATGAGGTCAGCCCACCAAGGGCTCATCTCCACAAGCACAGAGGAGCACAGAAGCACAGTGGCAGGCAGGGGAACCCAAATTACTGATTCAGAGGAAGGGACACTCTCTCCTGGCTCCTCCCGGGGCTGTCCCAGGAGACCATCGGCCCTGTGGTCCAGGTGTGAAACCCAGCAAGATGAGTCAACAGGGACAGCTCGCCAGAGCACGCTGCACATGAAGGGGGTTACTGCGTAGGGCTATGGGACTTATTGTAGGATGCAGGAGAAGAACATTTTGGGACTGCACAAGACTTATTATGGGATGTTTAGGGGAAAGACAAGAAGTGGAGAAAGGGAGGGATCAAGGTGACTTGGGGAGGAACAGAAATCCTTTGTGCCTATTTTCCTGGGCGAGGGACTCTCTATTCTGTACGCACAGGTGTGCAGAGGTCTGAGTGCCTGCAACTGGAGTCAGACCACGGGCCATGGGGCCTGTGTGCCTGGTGACAGCAACCAGAGAGACCAGAGTGAGAGAAATTAAGTGCCAGTGACTGCAGTGGGACCACGGGTCAGAGGGCCCGTGTGTCTGTGGTACCAGCAACTGGGAGCGAGGGAGTGTGCAATCACTAGTGAACATCAAGCCGGACTGGCCAGCGAGTAGGCGAAGTGACCTGGGGCCAGCTGTGTGTGTGGGTCCCCAAGGGTGAGACCACAGGGGCAACTGGCTACCGGGGGGACCAGGGCAGTCCCAGCCAACTGCGAGGCAGACTGTGAGGTCTGTCTGTGTGTGTGTGTGTGTGTGTGTGTGTGTGTGTGTAAGTAAGTAAAGGGGTCTGTACCAGCAGCAGGAGATACTGGAGATACTGGATACAACTATTGTGTCTCACTACTGTGGCTGGCTATTTTTGTGCTGAATTGTACAGTATTTTGCTCTTTTCTTCTAGGTGAGTTTTTTCATAGTTGTTATTGTTGCAGAAAGCAGAGGAAGGCAAAGGGGAAGGCTGAATGGTGGAGAAGTTAGCAAAGTTATCTCGGAAGCACAACCACATCCCTTCCTTGCAGGCTGGCCTTAACACCATTCAAAGTTATCCTTCTCTGCAATAAGGCTAGCTTAATTAAAAGGTTAATTCACTGCTACACTTGCTAAGAATCTTTTTTTGAAAAAGCACAGCTATTGCAACAACTTTTCAAATTTCTTTATATTTTCAGCTGAATAATTAAATGTCTTGTATAAAATATCATGAAGACAATCATAAAATGTAAATTCTTTTGGTCCTAACGACCAGCTTTCAGGAAGGCTGTGTAAATGACTGCCAGCTGAATAACAATGTCATGGTACATTTTCTGTTGTTCTTAATTATTAGAAAATGAGGACAAAGCAAAACCTACCCTGGTTAAAATTAGATTCAGCCCAGATCATGAGGCAATCATGAGGCACTGTTAACTTTGAAATGAAAGACATTATTACAAAGTGATACCCAAAACAAAATATAAAGACAATCCCAGCAAATAGCTTGGTCTAGACACAGCAGTTTTATTATTAGAGAGGGTTTTTTTCAAGTCCTGATCCAACAAATGGATTGATTGATTACATAAATTAATATTTTCCAGGACTATATACAAACAGTGGGCCAAATCCTCAGAACTGCAAAATCCATCTGGGAATATATTTAGAGCTATTTGATTATTCATTTTTCCGTCTTTTTTTTTAGTACTTGACTAAGTGCTAGATGGATAGGCAAAAACTTACATCCTCTGTACGTTTTCTGATGCAGTAGCAATGTAGGCTCCCCCAAATAAGTGTTCTTCTGTAGAAACCATGCCTATTTCTCTGCATAAAGCCCTCTTTTCCAAGAGCAGGTGATTCATTCTCCATTTTTTGTCAGTCCTCAACTTCTTGGATAATAATGCCAACAAGGAAAAACAATTTATTGAGACTGGGGCTGTGATTTTCTGCTGAGAGAGAAAAAAAATAAGTTCCCTGGGAAGCAAACTGAGAGCTACAGCTCATTTTTGTCTTGACAATGAGCAAGCGAGTATGACTTTAACTTGTTGTTGACCTTTGCTGCAGTTGGATCACTGATCTAAAAGTCAGTGGCTATATATATAATATTATTCACATCAAACTATCCTTATGTGTAGGGTGGGGGGAACACATTATACTATTTATAAAACTTCCCCACATGAGCGAAGTTCTGCAAACATTAATCACAACAGTGTGAATGAGTCTATCCCTGCACCTCTGAGTGATTCATCCCATCCTGAGTGCTTCGGAAGGGGTGGACTGCCCTTTAACGGCGCATAACGGTGCTTTAACAGTGCTTTCCACCCCAAAGCCAAGACGTAGACGTTGAAGTGCTGCCTCCTCTGGCCTTCCAGCCCTGAGATAAGCGGTGGACAAGTGCTCCCCCTCGGGATGCCCGTTTGTTTTTCCATGCAGTGACTAGGCATTTCGTACTAATTGCTACGTGACTAAGCCAAAGTGAAAACTACCTCTCTGGGAATTGCCATAACTTGTTGTGAAAATACATCTGTATTTTCTAAAGCCAACGATCTCCAGGTGGTGTTAAATTAGCCTGGTTCTTCTCAGATCTCTTGGGAAGGACTGCACCATCTAATTTCCCTTGCTACTGTGCAAACTATTAGCCCGAGCGTTGAACGTAGTGTTAGTCAAATCCCAGTTGCCTGTAATATTTTGGCCCTATACTTCCATGTTCTCGTAGATACATTTCAACATTATTAGCTTATTAAAATTGTGGCCTTATTAACTTTATTAGCTACCAAAATAATGATTAAAAGGTGTGGCAGAAAATGTTTTGAAGAGTTTCTTTTACAGATGATTAACTAGTGTTATGAGATGCGCTCCAGTTGTCTGAACAAATGTAGGATGATATTTCACTTTTGTACTGACTGTCCCCATTTTTTTCAGAAGTGTTATAATAGTGAAGTAGCTAGTAGGATCTTAACACTTTGTTTTCTTGAACTCTCCAACAAAGAAAAGTGTCATGGAACTACTGTTAATTTTTTCCTTCATTTTTTATTTTACTATTTTAAAAACAAAATTCAATAAAAATTTGCCCTGCTTATAAAGCTTGACGAATCAGACCCTAAGAGTGCATGACATCAAGAGGTCAGGGCCTATGCTCCAGGCAACTGAAGTACTTTTTTTGGAACCATGTTCTCTATTCCAAGCAAAGTGCATTTAATTGTTGTACCAAAATTTCTGAAGTGTTTCAATTATTGCACTTAAAATTGTGTGAAAATTTGCAGTCCTTGAGTTCCTCCAACCTCAGCGGCTTTCACACATCAGTGCTGCTCATTTGCAAGTGTTCAGCGCTCACCTGGAAACAGGCCAGATGTCTGCATTTTCCGAGACCCTTGCATACTTTCCTACAAATCTCTGCACGCTATCGGAGCTGACCTGCCTGGGAAGTAATGTGAACACCTGCACTTTAGACATATATTGCCAAACTCTGCTAGCTAGTGTCATGCGCAGACGTGGCTAATTGGATATTCTGGACCCCTTCTGTTCCCTGTTCTGGCTTCAGAACACTTCATATTTCTCTGAAGTGCTTTTAAGTAAAACATCACTGATTCTGGAAGACACTATATATAGCACATATTTACAGTTCTGCCCAAAAAACATGGAACTGGTTTCCGTATACTATAAATCTGAAGTTGTAAAAGGTGACATTGGGAGGTTTCTTTTTTCAACTTATCTAAAATAGATAAAAGGGTATTTTCTTTCAAAACATGAATATTTAAGTGGGTTTTCATCTGGCATTTGTATCCTCTCCTGTATTTGTTTATATTTATATCTTTCCTCTCTGTCTTGGATATATCAGAAATCCATATTGGGTTCTCATTAGTGGGATGTGGAATTTAGATTACTTGTTATCAGTAGGAAAATGTAGTCAGGAATCTCCCACAAGACTATGAAGAGGATAAAAAACAAAAGATATCCCAAGTGGCATTAATGCTAATATCTGTATTTATTTATACCACTACCCACAGGGGTTTCATATGAAATTCTGCTATATCAAAAGCTGCTTAAGCTGCAAATCAAGTGAAGAATTTTCTTGAAAAAAACAGGTTAAAGAAAATCAGCATATCAATCAACTGTTTACTTCAACCAGAATGCTTGTTTTTTAAACTATATTACAAATTAGCACAGCATGCAAAGCAAAGCTAAAAGGAAAATTTGAAATAAAATACTTTGCTCGCTAATGTGATTTTAATTTTGTTTTGAATACAATTACTGAAGATTGATACATTCCTATAAAAACATTTCCAAAAGTAGAAAGGTTTTATCAGAACAGCTCCAACTAACTTAGAGTAACATCAGATCACATAAACAGCAAATATATATCCTTATTCACAAAAATTTCATTTTCTACTTATTGCAATCTGGCAAGCAGGAGCTTGTTTCATAAAAATTTTCATCTGTATTCCCTCCAATGTCCTTTTTTTAGATTTCTGCATGGTAAAATTATAGAAAAAGAAAGCTTTGATAGGAGAATAATATCATTCATTAAACCACAAGGGCGAGAAGGGAGAATAATATAATCTATTAGACCTTTTAATACAGAAAAAAAAAAAAAAAAGGGCAAACATTTGGGCACACAGTCTCTCCTGCTAAATTAAATTTGTTTCTATTTTTAGACTCTTCTGATCTAAGCATCTGTCAGTTAAGTCCCACAGACAGAATTATAAGTAAAATAAAAAAAAACAAAGGACTTCACGAGTGCTGTTAAATCTTATACTTCAGTATATAGACTGGAGGAGATTCATAGATATCCTACAAGCACATTTGCCTGTTGCAGAGTTTCTCAGACCTCTCTCTGATGCAACTGCTACTAGCCCTCATCTATCGCAAACTACAGTCTAATCTCTTGCACAATCTCTTCTATTTCCACGTTTCAAAAGGATTTTAAATTGGGGGCTAAATTATTTCGAAGTTAGTTAAGCCACCTAGTACTCATGAAATGGAGAAATTCAACACAGACAACTGGTTTTAAGAATCTGTCTATTTAGCTTTGTCATTTGGCTTTAGCACCTTCAGTGAAATTTGCTTCCCAAAATTTGACAAGTCTAAGGTGAGATGCACAGGCTTAACAATTAAGGGCTTGCTTTTATCCCTTTGTGTCAGATGCTTTGCAAAAGCCATCGCAGTGACAATTAATTTAAATAACATGAAATATTCAGTGTACCCAATTCCTTCTCCCTGTATAAATGGCCATTTTAGCTGAGGACTAATAACACAAATGACAAGCTGAATACTGATGGCACATCTTTTCCTCTGGATGAGCAGATACCACTAAATGCAGAACTTTCCTCTGCGGAAAATATGTTCTTAATTTCCTGAGGTTCATTAGAAAAATCCCAAGATAGTGCTCTATCCAGGAAGCATACCCATTTGTGGCCAGCTTCATTTGAATGAAGGATCACTCCTAACGGAGGCAGCTCATCTGGGCTCTCAGGTCTCCCCATTTCACTGATGGGTTATGTGGCTCTCACCCCGCTCCAGTCCTGCAGCCCGACCGAGGGTGCCTACGAGAGCTGCAAAAGTATCCAGGAGGGACCAGTCCCTGGCAGGGAGCCGGGAAGCCACCATGCAGCTCCACCCCTGAAGGGCTGAAGACTTTTGGGGTCTCCATCAAGAGCACAGACTCAATCCACTGATCAGTTTGGGGAGAAGATCCTCAGACCACAAGCAAAAGAAGGGCCAGAAATTTCACACACACCTAGGCATGCTCACATACATTTTCCAGTGGCCAAAGAAAGTTTGGAAATGATAAGACAGGTAACACCCAAATCTCTTTCATCCAACACAATTTTTTTCAAAACAACTCATGATTAGGGGGCTAGGTGCAGAAACTTGCAATTCTTGGGAATGCCAACATATAAAAGCACAAACTCTGTGGAGGATGGGGAGCTGCAGAAGGAAAGCAAGGGTTTGAGGCATCAAAATACATCAAAACTGCAAGTAGACAGAGGAACAAAAGAAGGGAATCAAACTAGCAACACTGAAAATGCCTTTGGCTGCCAACAGTAAGAAGTGGGGAGATAGATATAAAAAATTATCATTGATGGGAGCTGACAAGGTCAGAGAGGTGCCTGAGCAGCATATATAATACTGGCAAAATAACAAGAATAAGATTTTTTTTTTTTTTTTTTTAGGGAATGCTATGGCTACGAGTTACAGAACTATGATTCAAGGTTTAAAAGAGAACTGTTGTCAGAGCATGAGTGCACATAAATATATATGTGCAGTAGGGTAGAAGGTAAGCATAGCTGTCAGTCTCAACATGCACTGGAACACCTGTACATACATCATTGATACACAGCATAAAAAAGCCTCTAAAGTTACTGCATTTGTAATGAAAAGTCATTGGGAATGTCAGCTGCAATTTTTTTGTCTTTCTTGGCACTTCATAATCTCTTAGGCAGAGAAAAGACTATACTGTCACAGCAAGAAAAAAAAGAAGAGAGGCTTCATCAAGACATTTAAAGTGTTCTTTATAGGGAAGAAGAATGCTGTTAGTCCAAAAGTTAAAGCACAGAGTATCTGGCATATTCAAAAGCTTCCTTCTGACTGAGTGGGATTATAATGACCAAGTGCACTCACTTTATTCATAAAGAAATATGTTTCAGTTCACAGTGAAAAATTCCCTGATCAGAACCTGATGAACAAAACAGTGATGAGACAGAGAATTACTGAGAGAATAAACCCTGACAATTCAGTAAACAGTTTTTTGCATGAAATAAGATACTGTAAACCTTTATTTTACTTTATATCAATGACAGACCTACACTCATCCCTGCCTTTCCCAGTAGACATTTCTGTTTTTTTAAGGGGCATTTCCAGATGCAGGGATGCTGCAGTGTAAATGGGACTGGCAAGTGTGTAGAAATCATAACCAGCAACAAGATAAGTATTCTTCTTTCTTACTGTGCCATGGTAAGGAAGTTATTTATTTGGCAGGAAAATCAGCTTCACTGAATTAAATCTTTTTGCTCCCAGAAATTATTTCTATGAACTGTGATCTTCTGTCCATCACCTTGTCTTATCTACTCATGTTTTCCAATATGAGAACAGATAGTACAGATTGTACGGATAGATAAGTCTGGATTATTCAGTAATATTCAATAGTATTATTCAATAATATATACACATTTTCTACCCAGTATGCCTATACTTACAAGACTACTGATGGCTGCAAACCTGGGAACAAGCACAAGGCCTATGTGTTATGCTTTCCATAAACTAAGTTTCACTCATGATATAATTTTCTACATATTACCCTTATTTATCTCCCATGCTGAACATACTCCAAAATGTGAAAAAGAAGAGAAACAGGACCCTTCCCTCCAAAAGCAAAGCTCTAAGGAGGCAGCAAGTCCCAGGACAAGCTTCCTCTGGGACTCCCGTTCTTCTCCACCATCCTTCAGTTTTCCTCCTGTTATACTCAGGTAACAAATATATTTTCCAGTACGTTCTGCAGCATAGAAAAATCTTGCAAAGTGAAATGAAATTTCCAAAATCACAGCCCCCTAGAGAGTCCTGCGAAGCCCCTCAGCTGTATGAGAGGCTATGCCAGGCTGGCTGAGACACCTCATATCATTGCAACTGTTATCATCCAGAAAACCTGTGGCTATGCAAGAGTTGGAAACCAAGTCTCCGAATCATGCTTTGATGCTCTAATCACAAACAATTCTTCCCTCAGGCTGATGGAGGAGAGAACTAAGGCCTCTAGTCATCAAAACCTTCATGCCATTGCTATGACTCAGACCAAGCTTTGGAAAATACACATGTATATAGTCACACTCTTTCTTTTAAGGAGGTAAAAAAAAAAAACAATAAAAGAAATAGAAGACACTATGATGAAGAGCTCAGTTGCTCAGTGGCAGGCCTGTGCACTCCAGTGAATAAATGCATCAGAATAGTATCTTTGCATGCCAAGCAGAGTCCATCCATACGCAACTTTGCAGTCTATCCAATAGGGAACTGGCAAGGTGATATTAAAAAAAAAAAAAATCCATCACCATCTGCACACAAAACAAAGCTGACATTTTAAGTTCTGGTCAATGCATATCCTTTTCTTCAAGGTCTATTTACACTTGAGTTTGACAGGACTCTTACTGAGGATATAATCACTGCCACTACGCTGCAATTTAGAATGAGAACAAGGACATTATTAGTAATGGGAACATGGGGGGGTGCAGTTTACTTAAAATAAAAATGTGAAAAAAGAGTCAGAGAAACTGCATTTGAAGCCTATAGAAATAATTCAACTCCACAATGAAATATTTTTTAAGGTAATACATAATGCTATGCTATAGGCAACAGAAAACATGGCCTCATTATTAAAAAGCACCAGGTAAAACATGGCTTTAAGAAATAAGCAGCACGACCTTTTGCATATCACTTCCCTTACATAAAGGAAATATATGTGCGGAGGGACCATAAAATTCCCTTATAGTCATGAGCTATCATATTTTACACCCCAAAAGCTCTGTGGAATTGGTCAAACCAGAGGAATGGCAAGGGTGGAGCAGCATTTTGTACGGTAAAATGGGATTGCTAAAAGATGGGGAGCAGGACAGTGTCCTTGGAGGTGATGCACGCGGGGAAACCCCTCCCTGAGCTCCACGCGCAGCCACCTCTCCTTGGTGCGATGCTCCTGCTCCTACAAGTTCTTGCCATCTTTCTACACTCTCCTGCCAGCACAAAACGACTAGAAAACACCTACCAGTTGTTTCAAAGGTCTTAAAATGCCCATCGCCTCCGAACAGTAGGAATTTGTCACTTGAGCACACCACTGGGATGCTATTAGGAAGCTGAGCTGCGCGTAGGTGGGCAGCAGAGGTTTTCCACAAGGCAGCCACAGGGCTAATGATGGAAAATTGTCTTCCTGGACATTCCCAAGGTTGCTCTTTAAAAGCAGGATAAAAATAAGCAACTATTTGCTGCCTTATGTAGGATTGCAAACAGCTTATAATTTTTGAAAGCTATTACCAACTCTGGGAAAACAATGCATTTCGACTGCATGCAGATGCATTGTGTGGGGAGGGAAGGAGGGACTGCCTGAATTAGGTTTCACTCATGATTTTTCAAGAAGCTAATTCTGGATGTTATTGGCTTGAAATCAGTTCTCAGCGGGTGAAACCTAATACTCTTAACTTATTAAATATATGTTTAAAAAAAGGATAAAAAATGAAAGACAGCAATAGCAAAATTTACATTAACTTCAGTCTGATTCTCATTTACACAAGGGCCAATATACCCTACACTAGCTGTGCAAAGGGAATTTTTTACTGGATGCAAATACACAGTTATATTTTCAGCCAGCTTAGCAACCCGTTATGGTGGCAAAGCTGGGTATAACAGCCTTAATGCAAATAAGAATCAGGTCAACTATAAAATAAATCAGGATGAAAGCTTCGTTTTGAAATGGGTTCCTAAAACATTGCCTACAGAGCAAAACGTACGCTGCAACAGTTCTGCTTCGCACAGCTGACTCTGCAAGATACAGGAAGCATTGCATTGCTAACCAGCCTTCTGATATTCTGCACATAAAAACCAGCCTGGAAACCACTTCCAAATACCTGAATGTGATAATCCGTACAGGATCAACAACCTCTCCTCACTGCTATTTGAGGAATCACGGCACACACTGATATTTTCTCTCTCAGGTTGTCAGTAACAACGTGGGTTTTAAGCACCAGAGCATCATGCGACGTCTAGAAATGCAACGCTGGGATGACAGGGGACGACAGCCTGCGGTTCGGCGATCCCCATGAAATCCCAGCGAGCAGGGCTGAACGATGCAGTTCCAGGTCAGCCCCAGACTAACTGTCACTCCAGGGTGAACGCAGTTCTGTCAACTCTCATGAGCTTTGGTGCTGCTACTGAGGAGGCAGCTAAGGGATTCAGGTTATTACTAATGAAACCTGAATTAATAAATTAATACTACAGTAACAGATTGTGGTATTTTTTAAAGCTCTCACATAGTGCTTTCATCACTCCTGTTGGAAAGACTTTATTCTAGAGGTCAGTCTTGTTAGCTGATTTGTCAAGGAAAATAAACATATGATAAACTAAAGTGGCCTGTGCAAGGCAAAAGCAGAGCTAGCAAGAGTCTACTGTTTTCTCAAGCAACAGTCAAAAGCTTTACCCACCTGCCTGCAGGGATACCTTACGAATATCCATCTTCACTAACAAGAAAAGATGTTATCTCTTCTATTCTTGTGAGGCCAGCTTCAAAATGTGAGTTTAAAATGCTCAGAAGACAAACTTACTTTTCTTCCCCTAAACTTCATGTTTTTAAGTCAGCTACTTTATTTTCTTTGGATGTAACAAATGATTTTCGGTGCTTGGAGTTAGAAATTCTCTACGCAATGCTTTCCATTTCAGCATGGAAAGAAAGAAGGAAATTAAAAGTTTTCCGCTGGATACGATTTGAACAAAACTTATCCAGAAGTGTGTTTTGGAATGCAAGCTGGTAAACAGGCCATGTATCAGCATATTAAAAACCTTGGTAGAATTAAGTAAATCACAATAAGAAATTAAAGTAAAAAATTAATGTGACCATTTCCCAAGGGAAAAGGTAGTTAAAATGGGCATTTCCTATGAAATGCTTTTGTCTCAGTGAAATTCCATTGAAAAAAGCAAAGAAATATTCAGCCAGATCTAAGTCAGAGCATATCTGAATAACAAAGCTTTTGCTGCTCGGCATTGATATAATATTTAGAAACACATACACATTTGCATTGTCATGTGTGAGAAGAAGTGACTTGTTCTTAACAGGCTACTTTTTCTATGCTCTGGCAAATCCGACCATTTTAGCTTAGCCTGTGATCATTAGTAAACCTGGGACCTAATTTTTATAATGATGTACTGCTGGACATACTATTCCTCTTTCACATCAAAAGAATATCAAGCTCTTCTGAAATGACCTAAAACCCATTCAAGCCTATGGAAGGACTTTCATTTCTTTGGGCTTTTATCCAGACTTCACATCTTATTTGAAAGCCTGGACCCTCAAATCGTAAGCATAGAACAAACAGTCCTACTGAACTCGCTGCTTTACAATGCTAAAATTGTAATTTAGTGCAGAGGGCAGAGGTACACATGGTACCTTTTTACCTTTTAAATAATGATACTAGAGAAATGCAGTCGACTGGGGCTTTAAATATTATTTCCTCAGGCAACGTCTTGCAAAATCTGAACCTGCATGCAGATACAAAAGTTTTGGGAACACGTCACAGCTATTCAACCCTGCACCCTGCAGATAGGCATCTCATCCACTCGGCCCGTATCTTCAAAGCCTCTCTTGATCTGGGCCTGGTTCAATGAGAAAACAGCTTAAACTGCTTAAGGCAAAGGCCATGGACAAAAACCCAGTGCACGTCTGGCACAATAGAGTTGTCTGGCACAAGACGAAAACCAATCTGTGCAATGGGTTCCTTGAATGAAGGGTGCTGGTGGGGCATTCAACTGGTCACTATGAAATCTAGGATGTATTTCAATCTATACCATGGGCAGTTCTTCGCTAATACGAAACACATAGTCCAGCAAACAGAAAAAACATTTTGACAGTATCTAAAAAGCCACCTGCATGACCCTCCTTCAAGGGAGAAAGGCAAGAACCAGATGTTTGGTAGCCCCTAAAGAAAAGAGAAAAGCCATCGTTTCCTATACATTCAAAACTCTGTTGAAACCAGGAATCACAAACTCATTTTCCTTATCCTTTGACTTACTCTCTGAGAATGTTCTGGATTTGCCTGTAATGAAAAGCGGACACTTTTGTACTTCATCCTACAGAAATTATTCATGTGAGTTCTGTGACTCAGTGATGCCATGTTAACAGCTCTGTTATTTCATATAATTGCCGTACATAGGTAATCAGCATGCATTCTGCTGCAAAGATAATTATGATGGTGTTTTCTGTTGTCATGTCACGCTGAGAGCCTCGGCGACACATTTTCGTAACGCCACAGATCTCCTATGGAAGGGGAGGAGATCAGAAAGAATGTCCCAAGGCCATATATTTTGCTCAGATTAGCCAGACAAAGGATATTGCAGGCTAGTAATGATTCTTTCTTTTCGGGTGGCTGAGCTACATTGCAAAAGTCTATAGTATTTCGGTGATTGTTTCTTTAATTTGGAGGATTAAGAAACTCTGCAAACACATTTGTGGAGCCACTGTATTATTACTTAAATAAGTAATTTGCACAGGAGTCCCATTATCAGCCTGTGTGTATATATGTGTGTGCAGTTGCCATGAGCCGGTGGGAGTATAGGGCAAATTCTGGTTCGTGAATTTTAACCTCAGTGTCACAAGTTTCCGTAGCCTCTGCAGAGAGCATTGAACTCACATGCATATAGATGATTTGGCATTATTTCCTTCCTGGAGCCAACGATTTACAGCAAATACTTATCTTTCTGAAAATGGGGGAAGCTTTTCTGTTAGCTTCAAATTTTCTCATCTTTTGAGAAGTTCAAAACTCAACAATCTATCAGTAATTTTGTAATACGTGCTGACATCACGCTAACAGGTACAGCACCGGCCCTAATTTATGCAGCGTTTCTTTACACAGGTTTTCTGCAGTGCCAGTTTGTTAGTGTTAGGTGGGCACTGTTTTCACAGATAAGCGATTTATAGGAAATTAAACAAACAAAAATGTTTAGATGGTGTGGAAGTTTGACACAAGTTAACAAAAGCCAGTGATTGAAGGATGAATTTTATCCCTAATGCACTGTGGTGTATTGCATTTTCTAAAGTTACATGGAATATTAACTGAAAATCGCACATGAAGAAGACCAAGCAGGTCTTCTAGTCTATCTCCCTACCAGTGCAAAGTGCTTCTTAATACATCTCAGCATTTAATTGTATCCAAGATTATTATTTCCCTGACATTCATGTGTATTAATATGCATGCATTAAACAAATTAACCAACTTTCAATTTACCAGTCAGAGACTATTAAAAGGAAAAATAATAAAGTGCACAGTTTTCAGAGGGAATGCAATACTATATTAAACGCATTTTATTCTAGCACTTTTCTAATGATCTCCTTTAACTTATGATGAACAGGGTGTCTCAGAGGTACAGTATCTGTAGGGATCAGGTTTGCCATGGAAATCTATTGCAAGTTTGCTAGAGCTGAAGAATCCATATCTCTAAGCAGCAGTTAGCAAACACTGCAGCTAAATGCTCTGGGGGGAAAATCTTGCGTCTCCACAAGCAGTAGGAACTTTCCTTGCAAAACTGACTTGCATTGACGTTTTCGGATGGGAAATGCGTTATCCATCGTCCAGGGCTTGCTACGCTGAAGCTGCCCCTGTAGACGATATGGTATTTTTTTTTTCTTTCTAGAGACAAAGATTTATAACAAGTATTTATCTTGCTGAGAATGGAGGAAGTTCTTCTGTTAGCTTCAAATTTTCCCATCATTTGAAAAGTATTGAGGGTCCTGAATGAGAGGTGATATTAAGACAACCTAACACAAGATAAAACAAAGGTATAATATTTCTATTTTTCTGCCCAAACTTGTTTCTAAGAATAAAAGTAGTTGGTCATGAAATAAAAATATCTAACAGTAGCAGGTAATGGTTTTTCTTTTGCCATAAATAGATTGAAACAGTTGTATCTGTCATGTAGAATATAACAGTTGAAAGCTGTACATAAATGTATATCTTATGAAAATGAGTCACTGCTCATGCTTAAGGCTAAAGCTGGTCATAAGTATTTATAAAATACATAGCTTATTGTCAAGTTCTGTTAAATTTTACAGATATTTGAAATGGAGTGCTTTACCTAAGTGTTTTAAATATCTTTTGTTTATCAAAATGATGTTTTCAATGTGATTATTAAAAAGTAAGAGTTTTTTTTAAACTTGTTAATACTTTTTATAATTTTTGCATATATTTCTAAAATTCTTATTTTTTAGTTAAAAATGTTTTTATTAACATTGGCCTATTCTGTAACCCAAGATCATAGGCATTTCCATGTAATGGGAAGCATTCAGCATTGGCATTTTGACTTTAATCTTCATTTCAGCAAAAGCAAAGTGCTATTTGTAGCCATTTATTCATCATTTCCAAAATGATTATGTTAATGCACAGCGGCCCCAGTCAGCATTAGGGTGCAGTTTGTTTTGTATTACATAATCCCAAAGATGAGTCCACAAGAAAAAAATGGTAACCTTACATTTTGTGTATAAAACACTTTCACTGCAAGTTCAGTTTTAATTTTTTTATGACTCAACACCATATCAGCATTTTCTGCTAGTTACAGAATTATTGATACACTGCTGCTTTCATTAAATACCTTAAACTTTCCACTAAGTTTAAGGTGCAAGAATAGGCACAGAATATGGCCCTGTTCTAACAGTAACTGGAGTTTGTTTCATTTATTCTCAAGGTTTTGGGAAACTAAAATTAACATTTGTGGCTTAAGAAGGAAATTCAAGGGTAATAACAATGACGAGTCCAGATTTCTCACCGAAATAGTGACTAAGAATTTAAGAACGTTTTTCATGTTGTCTTGTTGCGACCTTGAAAGTTATAACTTGAAGCCACTCCATTTGTTTTGGTTCACCACACACACTTGATCTGTCAATGCACTGACTCATGAAATTCAGGTGTGACAAGAGCACATAGAGACCATTTGCTGTGGACTTAGGAAGACTAGAAAGGTTATAAAGGAGAATAATTTATGAGTGACATAACTGGACTAGGACTGGAAACCTTCCTTCATCATTCCCATTGTAACAAAGCTAAATAGTATATAATAAAAATTGGTAGCTCTAGAAAACTCAGCCAATAATTTCATTTTTTTTACATTTCAGCAAAAAGATGTCTTTGAAAGAAAAAAGTCTACAAGTAATCTGTGCTTTGCTTAGTTCTTTCACCTTCACATCATATGCCATGGTGATCAAGTGCACTTCCACTTTAGTTCTTCAACATGCATTTTTTTTCCTGAGAAACAATGAAATAGTTTTTATTAAGTAATGATAGTATCTGTTTTAATGAAAACTTGAAAATGGTCAACTGTGACTATAACACTGATCCACTGTTCTGATATTTCAAGGTAATAAAATATAATGATATAGTGTTATAAATTTGCATAGAGGAAATTTGACAGTGTATGCTAGACTCAATTACATTTGATTTTTTTTAGATTGAATCTCAATTGTTTGCTACAAAACTTTTTACATATTAAATATTGGGATTTTTTGACCTGGTAGATCCTAAGCCATAGATCATTTCTGAGTACAAAAAATGAAGAAGCTGATTTTTAAAATGAAGTTTACTGCTTTTACACATCCATATCAATGATGCTACATTTGTTTGCTATGAGAAGTTGCATAGAAAGCTGTTATTTATGGTGTATAAGTGATAGCATTCAAATGACCAATTGATTTTGAAGCTTAGGATATTCTGTTTGTCAATTATATTTTATATACATGTATATAAGTACATATGTATATATGTATAAACATTTATAATATTAGAAGTCTATATTTAAGGATGTTTTCAAAGCAAAATCCTACATATTTTATATACAAATATGTCTGAAGAGTTCAAAATGGAATTTTTTTTTACATATTTTTATAATGCCAGTTACTGTATGGTGGTGAGGTCCTCAGTACTTGCACACAACCAAGGCTAGACTGTTCAAAAGGGCCTGAGGGAATTAGACACACAAGTATAATGTAATTACTGTGACAAAACCTCGCACATTCAGTACTGAAGAGTCATCGCTGTAGCACAAAACATGGCTATTTCTACCTTCACAGCAACTGTGGGGACCCAATAACGGCTGGCTACCACCAGGTTATTACCACATGGCGGTAATAGCAGGGCAGGCCCATAACATGAGCTAGAGAAGAATGATCAGCATGAAATTTTGCCAGCCAGTTAAAAAGTCAGAATTTCTTTACTCAAAGAAAGGAAAATGCAATAATGAATGACACTTATGCACATCTCTATCTATCATGTCTGTCCATTGCCCTACAGGAGCACTGATGATGCTCTAGCCATCACTCCTCTTGACCTTGAGGCACACCGAAGTGCACAATTTACGGCCTACTTGAAATGGCAAGAGGAAGACCTCGGGCGCCTTGGATGACCACATCTCAGGGAAAGCCCCCACCAAGATGTCCTCTTGCTCTCCAGCTTATTTCCCAGACCGCCACATCAAGGACCTCCATATCACGCTGCCCTAGTGTGACATGCTGTCCCTCTTTGGAGGGGTGGCATGACACAAGCACTTGTAGGATGCCATAAATTTTGATAGGATGCTTTGGAGGACAATCCATGTGCTCTAGTATGGGGAATGCTCTGGACCTGGAGATACGGCAACAGCATATGGTTTATCCATAGAGCAGTTTAGGTTAGAGCCGGTATAGCGTAAAAGATATTCGGGTGGAAAAGCTGTGAGAGAGATGTGGTGACTGGGCCAGGTTCATCCTCTAGACAACCGTAGTGTCAGGGACTGAATGAAGATCTCTGTGTTTCCATCTACACAGAGCCTAGCATTTTTCAGGGCATAGAGGCATTATAGCCAGCACAAATAATATATAACAATTTATGATGAAAATAAATAACAACCATATCTGACCATCTAAAATTTAAAAATGTGCAGGTTTAGAGCAAAACCCTTTGTGCTTGCTTAAACGATTAGTAAGTTGATTAGTTTAACTCGGCTATTCATCTACTAAACATGAAACTTTTCAAGGTTGTTCGGGGTTGCCTGCTCCCATCTATCTCACTTTATCTGGAAGCATGACTATACACCCTGACTGAACAGTTACAGGCTTACTCATTACTCTCTCTGGAAGACCACTTAGGTTCACTTCTCTACTAAACCGAAACCAGAAGGACAGATCCTCCCATAGCATAAGCACACAGAGCTGCAAAACCACCTTGGCAGAGTTGCATTAGTATAAACTAGCCACCAAATCTTTCTACATAAGCTGAAGATCCAAAAAACATTTAGACAACCCAAAGTTACCCAAGGTTAAACAATTTCTTTAAGCTTGATTCAGACTCTTGTGTCTGGGTTCTGCTCAGATCTGTGTGAAATTATGTACCTATGAGCTACAATTCCTTGGCAGTCAAATGAAATTAAGTGCCCATCTGCCTCAGCTTGAGCTCTTATTTCTTGCTAATATAACTCCTCTCAGCAGAGAGCTGATAAATAATTTCTATTTGTCCACAGTCGCTTCTCAATGGACACACACGTTCTTTTAAGCCCTGCTGACCGCCCTCAGATGCTTTCCAAATTAAACTCTAACTGAAGCTGTACATGTATGTGCAGACTTGTAAGAGAAATAATAAATATGTTATGCTTGAAGTCAAATACAATGATAATCAATGGTAAATGTTGGATTTTTTTTTCCAGAGATCATAACTGATGGTTACAGCACATTCACCTGACGTCATGAGCACAGCGGGCACATTGCGAGAGAGGAGCGAAAGGCAGAGAGCGAAAACTGGAAGAGGAAGTGGTATGGCACGAAAAGCCTTTTTTGCTCATATCATGATGCGGTATTTGCATCTGAAACTAGAGGAGAACGCAGCTGTTGGAAGCAGTCTTCAAAACACTTTTTCACCCCCTCTCCAACTCAGCCGGTCCTGGGCCCCGTATCGCACCCATTCCCAGGGACGGAGGGAAGAGGAGGAGGGTGCATCTCCTGCCAGCAGCATCCTGCCCCAGCACTCTCGAATCCTCCGTCTCTACGACTGTAGGGCAGGGATGTCAGCGAGCAGCTAACACGTCCTGCCTTTAAAATAGGCGACAACGCAGGAGCTGAAGGCTATTTTTAAAACCATCCCAATTAAAGACCCAAAATAGAAAACATGGTGATTGGCTTTAAAAAAACAACAAAATGAATCAAGCACATCATAAATTACAGACATAACATTACATAAATTACAGTGCAGGGTATCTACATGCCTTTCTGTAAAGAAGATGGGATGCATAGTCTATGAAGTGAATAAAATATTCTGAAACGTTCTGTTCATACAAGATCAAAGTTTGCCTCAGGGCAAAATGTTTAGGTATCTAAAAATATATATATATTTTTAAGTGTTGCTATTTTATAAATCCTGATCCAGAGAAACTTATGTTTTAATGTACTGAAGAAGACATCCATTAATATTCTGTTTTTTTCAAGGTTAGATAAGGCAATGCAACTACCATGGAAATTGGATGTGAGCATAACATTTATACAATAGGAATTCTAATGGGTAGAATGTGAAATATAAAATTTGTTCCTAATCGCACTTTATTTAGCAATCTATAAAGTGCAGTCAGAAGTCTGAATGGTTATGCCGTGGCAGATTAAATTTTAAATCAAATGCATAAACAGCCACAGATAAAACTAATGCATAAAACATAATGAGAATAAGACAGGGACTGAGCTCTGAACTACAGTCTAATCTACAGCTTCATAGATTCCGACAGCACAATGAAAAAAGGTTAGGAGAAAGTCCAAACTACCTACTAGAGTCAAATACTGCCCACAATTTGTTACAATGCCTGACTTCATAAGAGGTTCTTTGATTTCTTGTATAGCTTATGTCACGTTTTTGAGCATTGATTTGAATTGTAAAGCTGAAGGTATTCTCAACGCTTCACCTGCAGCAGTGTGTGCAAGCAAGTCTCTAAAAAGAAAAATGTTAACTAGAAGCCTGTAATAGATAATTTCATTCCAGTAGAGAAGTTCAGTAGTAACTTATGTACTACTTGCATATTACTTGAGCACAGTTAGGACTTCACTATTTAACATTATTTTTGTTACTCTTCTGTTCTGGAGGATTTGTCCCCACTATGTAAGAGGAATATTGGATATCTGTTATCCCTTCTTCAATTATAGAAACAAGCTAAGGAAAAAATAAAAAATACTCAAAGTTGGAGGACAATGAAAATGAAGCCATATTTAAGTTTTCCTTCTGGAAGAGCACCTCCTCCGAGAACCATGTTTAAACAAATCAGAGAAGGAACATACTTGCACATACACAGTTAAGGGCAAGGGTAAAGTGTTTGCTGGCCCTAGTGAAGAGTCCAAAATGGGATATGTTATGAACTTCTCTGTTAGCATGATATCACTTCTAAAATTGTACCAGAATTTTGTTAGAAAAAACTCATTTAAGTGGCTTTATATATAGACCAAGCAAAACCAAACATTCCCTGTCAAAAATATTTCTATTTTATCACCCAAAGAATATCAGAAAGCAAATTAAGATGAAGGTTTGCTGGATAACGTGTATGTTAAAAAATGCAGCTACTGAACAGATAAAATTAGCTCCAGCTTCTTCCTTTGTTAATGGATTATGAGACACACACTTGAAGCCAAAATATGGAACTTTGTTAACTCAGAAATATTTAAATAAAATACACTGGATATCCCTTCATCTGTGTTCTTTGGGGTATGCAATATATAATCCTTAAATGAATGGATTTCCAAAAAAACCTTTGCAGCACTTTAAAATTCAGAGTATTCCTTTGCATTCTATTTGTATGTCATGAATTTTATAGGAGCATCGTAGTGGCTTATCTTAACAGTGGCAAGCTGTTAGCAGGGACAGGGGCCGGCTGTCAAATCCTAACGATACCTGTGCCGTGTGATGATTGGAGTCAGTGAATCAGATTCTGACTTCAGTTGTACTAACTTTTCCCTATGTGAGTCAGTTTTGTTGAGGGAGTCACTCTTGAGTTTCATGAGCATTAATTTAACAAGGATGAACACTGTTGTTGATTTGCTCTTGCGAGATCTCAGCTTTCCAGCTACTTAAGTGCTGCTAAGGCTTAGTGCAATCTATGCTGTGAATTGGACATGAAGTGATGGTATCATTAGTTTGTTCAGTTCTTTCACTACCGTCAGTCAAAGAGACTGAATAGACAGGTCTGACTGTCATGAAATGTGTGGTCCTGCCTCTGTATCTTACCCACCAGCTATCGGAAAGTCATAAGCTAAAGTGCTTAGGAAAGCTGTACATTAGTGGTGTAATTTTAGATTAAAAAAAAACAAAAAACTTTTGAGTGGTCAAAAGATGAAAGAGATGGAAAAAAAAGATACAGTCAGAGGCAATTATCCAACATTGTGAAGCAAAGGGTATCGAGTGCCAGAGTTTACCATTTCTGGTTTGGCCTTGAAAGAAGGGATTTTTATGGAGCATAGTGATTTAACTATAAAAAGAACTCCACTGTAAACATTCAGTGAAAGAAAAGAATAACTACACCTTCCATCACATTGATGTTCAATCTATAGAGACGTGTGCTATTTGACAGAAATTATTCTGCAGCATATGGCAGGGAGTTGTTGCAATATTTTGTTCAATTGTTACATGAACTTTTCCATTTCTCTTTTTTAATAGAGAAAACTATGCTATATTACTTAGGCTTCATGGAATAGAATGAAAACTAGTACTGATTTGATTGCATTGTTGTTAAGATCTAAGGGAGAAGGTCTCTCAGAGAAAAAAATGTAATAGTCAGCCAAGAAGAAAGAGACTAAAACTTCATTGAAGAGGTCAGCTGTTATCCTACGCATCCTATACATGAAGAATGTCCTATACATGAAGAAACATATCCTATACATGAAGAAACAATGACTAATTTCCTGCTTAAAATGCTATAAGATGTTATGAGACTGCAAACTCATATGATTACTAGCACCAGAAATATTTATGCCCTGATCAGGCATCCAAGCAAGGACGGTCTGCCTTGCTATTTGTTTTAATACGAAATATGTATCAAGTCTGAAAAGACAAAGATGGCTTGTCTAGAATTTTTTTAATCTGTCTAGTCATCAGAGCATCTTGTGAAAATAGCATTATGTGGGATGAAGAAAGACTTGAAGAAGCTACAGCATTACTAGAAGTTGTAGGTGAGAAAAATTAATTCTCTGCAGAAAGTAGAAGTTCTGACATGTAGAGGCGTGTGTATCTACATACACACGCATGCACACACACACGTATGCATGTAAAACAACCTGTTAGGAACTTGCATATCTATCCTGTGGTCACACAGAGTGGTCACGCATCATGGATACTTGTGATGGCTTCCAGAACACCAAAAATGGAGAAAAGTCACGGTAAATCTTAGCCCTGTTGACTATTATACCACCAATAAGTTTACGAATATTGCAAGGTCACTACTGTTCCAGAGAATGGTACATTTATGTGGGGATGCTTAAACATCCAGTACCAGTGTTTGAGAATAAATCAAAAATGTCTGGAAGAATAAAACAAAAATGACTTCCTATTGAAATCAAGTTACTGAACGGTAAGACTTCTAGCTATTAATTAAATGACATATACTTCTACGTTTATAGTGTAAACAACACATTATTTTCACATAATAGAAAGGAGTTTTATTTTTTATTTCCATTCATTTCCTCTGCCATTTACTTCATTTTTTATTCCTTGCATGTCTCAGTTTGAAATACGAACTTTATAACATTTTCAGTACGTCACAGTGCTGCAAGGATGTTGCAATCTAAAATAGAAAACAGGTATTTAATTCGCCATTTTGAAATTACATTCTCAGCTTCCTGCGCAGCTGTGGTGGCTTCTCTTGCTTTGCTTGGAATATGCACCTCATTTTATGTGAGAAATACAAAGGGGAGCCCCCACTTCTAGTCCTGATTTCCTGCCAAATTATCTGGCCCCATAGCTGAGCATTCAAGAAAGGGTTGGTTCTGCTAGAAAGGATACATTCTAGTTTGAATAAAAACTCAGAAATTTGCTTGTATCTAACATTCCTGGGATTTGCTAAAATCCTAGGAAATGTCACTAACTCTCTAAAGTCTGACCTACCGTACATATGTAAATTACATTAAATTTTCTTTCCTTATACTGAAACATAGTGTGTAACTATACTCGGAGGGGTTTTTGCTCCCTCCATATCTTTAACTTAAGGCTTTTGAGCTTTGATAGTTCTAAAACACAAAAAGTACAAGAAAGAGCAAGTGTATGGAATATGATAAATCAGTGCAGTTGATGTCCATTCTCAAACCTAGCTCAGCCTCCAAAGAGGGAGAGAGGAAGCAGAGCAGATTTAAAAGGTAAAAGGTAAAACTGTACCTCTCTCATATTTATTCTCCGTCTAATTCCACAGGAAGATGTCACTAGTAGGTAGTAATAACTCCGATCCCATCACTCTCATTCAGTTCCTCTGAACTCATGACGGGTACTCTATGGAATATCTTAGATTACACCTTATTAGCGCGATGTAAGAAATATAGATGGGTTTTTTTCCAGTAAAATGAGCGAGACAGAGAGGAAAATAGAACCATCATTATTCAATCGACTGAAATAAAAAAGCGGTGCAAGGTACAAAAATTCTTTCTAGAATTATAAAAGTAAGGATTCTACTTAGCAAGCATCTTTTTTATATTTGGGAATGGAAAAATACAGAAAAGAAAAATGAACTATCATTTTATTAAAAAAACACATTTAAAAGTCTCTCTTTTTCTTTTTTTGGAGGACTGGAAACTCTTAGACTTTTTCTTCTTGAATTAATAGAAGAGCTGATAGAATTAGCAGACTTACTCTCTACATGAATCAGCACAGCTGTGGGATGAGACACTTGGCTGGTTAACTTTAGCCATATTTAATGAAACAAAATGAGTGATAAGGTTTGGGAATTCTGGGTTGCCTTTCAGGTTTTGAAATGTATTGACTCTTGATATTCTTTGGACTGTCTCATTTAGAGATTTCTAAGTAAAAGCTTTCAAAATTAAACAAAAAAGTAGGAAACCAGACAGTATCTCTCAGTCCATCATGGAAGTCTTACCTCAAATTTTGAACCATCTTTTGATAGTATCTGATTTATCTTTCTTTTAAACGAAACTGATGCTAATGTAATATTTGGAAATATATCTCCTTCCTTGTAATAAGGCTTAAAACTTAAGTATTAAATTTTAAGATTGAGTGTAGCAGGAGAATGTTTGTCCTAATTAAATCAGTTGTGTCCCTGTTGAAGAGAGCGAGTTTGTACAACTATACCCTTTGGCTCAATTATTTATTTTTTGTGCCGGTTCTTTGAGCTTGCATTTAGTCATATTTTTGGCAGAAGTACTGTACCTAAGGATTATTTAGAGCCTTTGTAGTCTCACATAACTGGTGTTACCTATTCCTTTTCCTTTGCCACCTAGATATACACTTCTACTTCCTGAAAGATTTGAAAAAACAGGTGACCTTTCCTCTGGGTTCCTTTTTGTTTTATTAGTAGCTTTTCTGTTGGTTCACTGTCAGGTTTCATTCTTATATGGCATTACAAAACACTTTTAAAATTCTAAACATGGTCTGAAACAAGCTAGTCTGAATAAGTTTTTATTCTGAAGCATTTTAAATGTCTTCAGCAAAACCTCTTCCACAATAATGGGTGAATAGCCACAATCTTTTCTTTCTCATCTTTGAGCTACCACCCACAGGGCCCAGGCAAATTAGGGTCTTTTATGGTAGGACTGTGTGAAAGAGAGAGAGTGAGAGCGAGAAAGGAATAAAGAAGCAGAATCATTTCTCCTGCAGAACTGAATTTAAATAGATGAGACAAACTGTAACATTGTGCCCTGCACTTTTAAAAGCCTGGATGCGGAGCCCTATCCCTCTCTTCAGTTATCAGCTTGCAGGTGACCACGAGTTCTTTGCTTTCTTTCATATTTTACCCAAATTATCTTGCTAGGAATAAAACTCTGTTGCAAAAGAGACTTGGAACAGCAGTGGACTGAGGAAGTAGGACAACAGTCATGCAGACGGTAAAGATGCACAAGACGGCAAGAACCACACACAAGCAGTAGACTGCCTCAGTTGCTCAGATGGTCTAAATGACTTGTTCTAATTAATGCAGGAAGTTATCAGGAGCGCTAGAGGCAAATTCAGGCCACCTGAGTCAGTGTCCTTCAAAAGCATCTTTGCACTGAGTACATTGATATTTTAGATAAAATGATACCTGTTGGTCTCATTTTTGCCACGCCTACTGTTATATAACACTAAAATTGAACTGAATTTCACCTTATACCCCTGAGCTGTGCCTTGTACTATGTAGGCCAATATCTTCGGTCAAAAAGGCGTATGAGTATTTTTCCTGATAACGTAGTCAGCTATATTATCTTAATTCATACATGAAAGCATTCGTACCTTCTTCAAGCCTGTTAAGAACAAGTCAAGATGAATTGGAGAATTTTATGAAGATTATAGTCGGACAATTGAAGCCCCAGGCCCAAATCTACCCAGATTACAGGTCTTTCTGATTTAAAATGTTATTTTTCATAACTATCCCTGTTGATTTTGATCTCCAGTTCAGCTTCCATAAAATATTTCTAATTTCCTCGAAAACTTTCAGACTTTTTTTTCCTGAAATTGCTATGAAATTTTGTAAACAAGCACTTTCCTTACATTTGCTGTGATGGAAATAGTTGGAACCCATATATTTTAAACAATATGAATCTGAAAATAAACCCAGACTTTAAGCACTGTCATTTTCAAAGTGAGGAAAACAAAACAAAACAAAATTATTATCAGTAACTATTTCTATTGGAGCTCAAAGTAATAGATATTGTAAAATCAGAAGAAATGTTTGCTTTGGGAGCTTCTGATCTAATTAAAAGAAAAATATATTTTTAATAACCCTTTAATTGATTGTAATAAAATGTTTTGTTAATCACCTGAGAAAAGTGTATGAAAGACAGAGAGCAAGAGGGAGAAAGGAAGAACCTGGTTAACAAATATAAAATTTAGATTGATAATCGGTTACTAAAGTATCAAAGCTAATCGTAATTATGACTGGATTTTGTCTGTTTGTTTGTTTGTTTGTGAATGGGGAATTTTCCTGTTTCTTTTCCTTTTAATGATATCTACAAGATTATAATAATAAAGGACCCGTTTTATAAATATTCTACAAGTTCACATTTCAGCCTTAAGTAACTGCATATAGTCAATTGATTCTATATTTAGATACTCACATCAGCATTAAGAGAAATTTCTTTTAAGTAGAGAAGTGAAAATCACAATAGTTACTATGAAAATAGACATGTTTTGTTTCTTAGTTTAAAGCTCTAATCTCACAGTCAGTTTAGATGCAAGATATAATGGGGATCGTTGCTGGTCACTTAGTTGATTACATTTACACCATTTTCACAAAATTAGGTAATATCAGATCCTTATGTTTCTAAACAGGGTTTGTTGGTAATTAATGATGTATGTTTGCACATTATGATCTGTTAGGGCTTTTTTTCTGAGTTTAGTAAGAATACTACTCATTGCTGGCAATGAGGCTAAGGAGTGGAAAAAATAATTAGGCTGCAGTTAGGAAATAGTTAAGCTCCAGCTTTTCTACAAATAACCTAAAACTATGCATATCAGCAAGTTATAGAAATGTTAGATGTTTTTTCAGTGTGTGAAAATATTACCTTTGCTTCTTGGCATAAGAAAGCTGATGCATTCTTTTTGTAGATACTAATCATTATCTTCAAGGTACACTCAAGAAAAATGGAAGGCTTCTAACAATAAAGTATTCAGAAATTAAAGCATTCCTGTGTTACAGGAGGAAGATGTGGCTAGCCAGAGCTGTGTCCCCAAGAAAGGTCGATGCAGCTGGGACAGCTGAATTTTCTACTTATGGGAAAAGTGACTGCAAAGCTTATCTTGTTCTTAATGGATAATGTTATCACTCAGATTTATCTTAATGCACGTTTTCTCAAGTGCTTTCCGAGAGACATTGTCACTCTTTAAAATTATAGTCAAGAAAATTTCACCGCTATTGCTGCTCTAACAAATTAGCCAATTTAGTAAGTCTTCTAGCAATTGAGTTACTTGCACAGTGACTGCTGATTGCTTCAACTCTCACAGTTTAATGGGTCTGTGACCATAATGACCTTGGAGATATATTGCTCCAGGACCTCTAGCAGTCTCATTCTCGGTGTGGAGAGAGAGGTGACTCAGCAGCTTGATCTAAAGACTCGATTCATTGGGTTCCTGACTTCCAGCTTGCCTTCCACACTACCCAGTCCTACACTTGAGCTGAAGCTCTCACTGTGTTCCTGGGCTACTTAAGGGAAATCCAGATACACCCAACTTATCCAAGAATTCACCCAAAGCCTTAAAACATGGTGTTACACGGACTTAGGGGAAACTGCACGTAAAAAATATCTCACATACTTGTTGAAGTGGCAAGACCATTCTTGTATAAACCCCTCTGTGGTATGCTTGAGAAGAGTCTGATGATGGTCTTAAGAAAGAAAGCATGCTAAGAAACATCCCTAAAGGCTACTGGGTGTGACTTTTGTTTTAAGGAGGAGGCAGCTAGGTAGATAAGTGGGCTTGGCCCCCTCTTCCCCTCATCCACTAGGAGCTCCCAGTCTCTTACAGCAAGTTCTGCTAATAGTGCAAGTTATTAGTAAAGTAACAATTCCTAGGGCTTTTTTTCACAAAAAAAGGAAAGAGCAAAAATCCTAATCCTACCTAAAGTTCGCAGCAGTGGCAAAGAAATAAAAGAATTATTTTTTAGTTACATTTAGCAACTCTTAACAGAAGCACAGTGAGTCATCAGCTGCACTTCAGGAGAGTGTATTTGGAGTGCAAATACCAGAGTGCAACTCCTGACACTTCATCTTTTAGTGAGGGCAGGAGGTGTTATTTTTTTTTTTTAATTTTAGGCTGCTTTGAGATTACAGGAAAGCTGCACAATATGATTACTTCTGAGCTTTACCCCAAAGACTCACTTCTCAGGTCAGAATCTTTTAAACTCTCTTTCGCCATTCACAAGAACTCTACATCCAATATTGAATGAGATGAAAAATTTACTAAAATGTTACTAGAGGAAAAGAAATTTGACTAAGGAGATATGCTCATATTTTTATGTGAGGCAGCTCTTTGCAAAGCATCAAAGAGTGAAAACTCTCATTGCAGTCACTATTTGCATAAAGCCAGTCTGGTTATCTTGTTAGTAAGAAATAATGCCTATTGTTTTCATACACAGTCAGCATCTGTAGTTAGCATAATATTCAGTCTAACGTACAGAGCACAACACAGATTCTAATTTCCTTGAAGTGCCCATTTCTTGCAGTGCTGATTCTGCTCCTGTTTTTCTACAGATTTGGGATATGCAGTAAGAACTTATTTGTGATAACTTGCAAGGAAACAATTGCTAGAGGTAGAAGGCAAAGCCAAATATCTGTTTGGAGAAAAGCAGTTCTTCATCCAGACCCTTTAGGATACAAGTTAACATGCAATTACAATTTCTGTAAACTAAGGTCTAACACCCAACTGTCAACATATTACAAATACTTTCTCAAATCTCTATTTGGCTTGATAAGTCTAAGGGTAAATTCAGAGTAGAATTTGCAGATCTTATTTGCTTTCAGTTAGTTGTTTGTGAATTAACTGATGATAATCAATATGATACCAAATAATAACCAGGATGTTACATAAACCGTTATTCAAGGACATTTATGATTTCTCCTAGGACACAGTGATGACAATGGCTTTCATAGGACATCTGTAATAGTACTAGTAAGTCAAATTATTTAATGGAAGTAGAGAAGATCCTCCTGCAAATTTTCTCTTGGGCAAACCCTGAAGTAGTTTATACCCACTCTTTGAAAGTTATTTGAGATAAAGAAATCCTGTACAAAAAAGTAAAGTATTTAATGTTTAGAAGTATAAATAATAAAATCCTGTTGCAAACAAAATATTGTATTTGTCTGTACAACAACAGTGAAATACCTATACAGTCCTATATGATAAGTAAAGTAACCATTCAAGATTCAGGTATAATAAGTGACATCAACATTATCTATTACCATCAGACAAATAATCAAGAGTTTCCTACAACTGTAGGATTTCCTACATTTCTTTCACTAGTGGAGAATTCCAGTATGCAAATGTTGCAATATATTTAATAATAATTCAATTAAACATCTCTCAATTAGTACCCAGAGGTATTTACTTTCATTTCAGCAGATTTTATATCATTCTTTTGACCATTCCCCCTGTGTGGTACTTGTGAGACATATCTGCCTACTATGTCCCAGTTTTTGGCTTCCCAGTACAAGAAAGACATTGACCTACTGGAACAAGTCCAGTGGAAGATCAACAAGAGGAAACGGGGCTTGGAGCACATGATATATGAAGAAGATTTGCCAAAAGAGCTGGGTTTGTACAGCTTGGAGAAAAGAAGCAGGGAACTTAACCTTAAACTATCTGATGGGAGGTTATAGAGAAGACAGAGACAGATTCCTGTCAGAAATGCAGAGCGAAAGGACAAAGGTCAACAGATGCAAACTGCAAGAAGGGAAATTCCAATTATACATTAGGGAAAAAATTCACAAGGAGGGTCCAAACACTGGAACAGGTTGCCCAGTGATGTTGTTGAGTGTCCATCCTTGGAGATATTCAACACTTGACTGAACAAGGTCCTAAACAACATGATCTAAGTTTCAAGCTGGAACTAACTTCAAAGCAGCCCTACTTGACTGGGGCATTGGACCAGGTGACCTTCAGAGGTCCCCTTCAACCTAAATTATTATGATTCTACAATTTTCAGAAAAGAAGAATTTTAAGTTTTATTTTTAGTTTGAAAGATTAGGTTTTCCTCTTGCTCTGGTAACATGCTATTTGTTGGACAATTTGGCACTATAAAGCTAATGCATGTGGCCATAGACAGAAAACTTTCCATGACACTAAACTTTGCTTCTTGGTCTTCTTAATTACAAATGATAGCTAACATACAGCAACACATCAGCTGCCCATATTCTTACAGAAATTAAGTTCTCCGTATATGCTGTGTAACTATTGAATACTTTTTTTACCGGGAAATATTGTTGTAGAATCACCTCATGGTCCTATTAAAAATTCCTTGCCACTGGCGTTTAAAATCAGAAAACATCTCCAACTTTCATTTATTGAGTCTATGTCCCTTAAAGATATGCTTCTACAATAGCACCACTAGTAATTATATCTTCATAGCATAGCAAGATATTTGTAAAGACTTCAAAATTTTATGATAAAAGAAAATTACAGATGAAAAAAACATAAATCTCATCCCCTAGGGCATTGTTCTGAGTCACTGGAAATAGTGGCATGCAAATTTTTCCAACAATCTTGCCAAAATGAAGAAACAATGACAGATTATTTGCATACATTATATTCCTCTAGGTGTAATTTAAAATGTAAAACCAAGAAGCAGGAAAAATCACGGACAGGCTTCTGCACAAGAATTGTTTTTATGAATAAAGTTTTAGAAATTTTTCTAACAGTTAACGAATGCCATCTCTAAACATGAGCAAATTAATGAGCACACAGGTTCTGCACCACTACTTCTCAAGCAAGCCAAAATCTCCTCTGAGAAAGAGTGGCAAGTCAAATATTTGTAAAGCAGATGCAACATTTCCCTCAACTGCTAGATGACTGGAATTCAGATTCCTGTACATGGTGTAGAGTAGAATAAAAAGCATTACCAAGACCTACCAGAAGCTTGTCACCTGTTGGCCAGTGGCATTGTATATTCCCTTCTGTGTTCAACCACCGTAGTCTACAGGTGTGTTAGAGCCTTTTCTAAGAAGAACGCAACTCAGATTATGCTGATTCTTATGAACATTGCTGAGGTCTGGAGTTCAGTGCACAGCGTTACAGTCAGGACTCGCTGACTTTTGGGAAAATGGAAACTACATCAACAGCAGAAGTAAAAGGTACTAACAGAAATGAAGAATAGAAGTGATTTAATATATCCACAGGGCTGCAATCTAAAACAAGGCAGCCCTAGCTGAACTATAGAAATCCCGTCAGTGACCAACGGTACGAAAAATCAGCATTGCCTTCGCTACAGCAGAGTCCTGTCTTCCCCACATTACAAAGGCCACAAAGACAACATTTGATTACCAACCACTGCTAGACCTACACAAGGTACAGCCTCATGTTTCAGAAGAGTTGGTTTAATGGATTTGTGGATTTATCTCTTCACTATCCCAATCTCTTTCACGGTGGAATAAACCCCAAAGCTATCTATCTGAACCCCGTGGCACAAAAGCTGGCATCACACTAATGCCAGAGAGTTTTACGGAGAACACGAGCCCAGCACGAAGGCATGCACAGAGGTCTAGCTGTGCAATCACAGCACCACGCAATGCGGGAATGGTGCCTGCCAAAAACCATGCTACAGGGGAGAAAAACGGCAGTGGCAGTCCTGAGATCGCAGGGCTCCCTCCATGCTCACCTAACAGTGGGCAAATCCTAAGGTGATGACATTTAACTCCATCTGCAAAAACTCTTAGACTGATTTACCAAGGACTGAGCCTGCTGTCAGGGTGAAGCCTGGAGCCCTGCCACATGGGAAGGAGGAACATATTACACTATGAAAATCGTTTGCATATCTCCAGAAGCCAGCATTTCCCATGCTACAGGGAAGAACATTAGCTGTATCCATTCCATTCATTATTTCAAAAAACATAAAAATGAAAGAAGCTTAATACCAAGAATCCGTTCTTTGCATCCAGTGCCATTTTAATTACTCTATATAAGCCATTCTATCCAGGTTAAGCATTAAATGCTGCAGTCAGTCTAAAATTTGGGGAAAAATCACAGAAAATCAATTTTTTTGTTTAACAAATGTTAAAATTAGAGCTAAACATCTACTAGTTCTACTAAAGATAGTGTAGCAAGGCAGTAATGTTAAGAAACAGTAATGACAAGGAAACTGCAATTCTTGATGTTTTGTTTCATGCTTTCATGTCTTTTTCTTGTAATCATGATGAGCAGAAATTCTCCTTTAAAATGATAATAGAGATTCTCAAGTCATCATGTACTTTCATTAGCCAGGGCATTCAGAAAAACAGAAAATAATATGGAATCTGCAATAAAAATGCAAAGGTAGCCATTGCTATAGGAGAGGGAGGGAGTGTCCAGATTCAAAGGAGAATATTAAGGAGTATTTTAAGAGACACCTATCTGAGTTTTGTATTTTAATACGTTCACTCTAATTAAAAAAAAAAAAAAAAAAGAAAGGACTTGTGTGTTGAATATTTTACTTCAAGTGAGCCTAAGTAAAACAGATGTTTTATTAGGTCAAAACACATTTAAGAGACACAGAGGGTGTATACCAAGTGTCAAATGCTACTGGCATTCTCCTCATTTATAAGACTTAATTTACATATATGCACCTACTTCCACTTTGTAGGTGCGAAGGTCAATTATTGCAAGCATAATTAACATTTCACTGCCAAAAGTTATTAAGCTTATTCAGGCAGAATGAAGTTTTGAACAACAGAGCATGATAACTAGGTGCTGTATGAAAGGATGAGTAATAAAATTTAGGCTCTGAAAAACCTGGCTCGTTTAAAATATTGTAGGTCCTGAGGACACATAATTTGACTTAATAAAACCAAAAGTAGTAAAAATAACTGTTCTGTAGCATAACTGGGGGGAAAAGTATGTGAAACTAATTCAAATAAAAGAAGCTCGAAGGAGATACTCCACAAAGTACAGAAACTGATGCACTTCTGCCTCTGAGCAGTGCAAGAAGGCTCAGGGGGGAACTTTTAGGGACAGATTTTCAATACTTGTAGGTGGTTACCGAGAAGACAGAGCCAGGCTCTTCACTGAGGTGCATGGTGGGAGAACAAGAAAAAAGAGTCATAAATTAAAGCAAGGGTGGTTCTATCTGCATGTAAGGAAAAGAAATATGAGGATAATTAAGCACTGGAACAAGGGTCCAGAGATGCTATAGGATCTCAGTTTTTGGAAGTTTTCAGGATCCAGTTGCATAAAGCCCTGAGACCTGGTCTGCTTTGAGCAGGAGGCTGGGACAGAGACCTTCCACAGGCCCTTTGAACCTGAATAACTTTGAGGTTCTAAGATAGGTAAAACTAAAATCACGCTAAAATTTAATTATGGAAATAGAATAGATATATATTATATGTCAGTCTTGAAAATGGAAGCCCTGATTGTGTTTATAGTCACACCCTGTAAAGCACTTCTCAGAAATGGCAAATAGCTCCATATCTGAAAGAAGAAATAAAACCCAAAGGCCTGTATCTGAGAGACAGATCAAGGAGTGGCCATTAAGGCAAATTAATTTGCATATATTCATAATATAACAGTAACATTTTTATTGGCTTTAAAAATTCTATAATAGCCACTAAAATCTCATGCAGCAGGAGAAAATGTGAAATGAAACTACTGAACAGTAAGCAATTAAATATGCATGTTTAATCTTTTCACAGAAACAAAGTAAAGCTGAAATTAGGTCTGCATAGCTTTCCAGCTCAAAGCCTATTCACAAATTGAAAATGAAATTATCTGTAAAATCTTGTGTCTGCAACTTTCTTTTTCACCTATTAAGTCATCTCTTTCTTATATATAGCTATTTTTGGCAACACGATGTACCTGTGCTGGCAAATAAGGAACATTGTTTTGATTATAAGCATGAGATTAACATATGAGGATTTCAGAGGTACAAAGACTGATGTCATCAAAAATAAAGGGTATTTTTCAGAAGGCATGGAAGCCAATGAATCACTACAGTTTGGTGTTTTAAGAACACATAATATAACGGAGTAGCTCAGAAGTATGGATGAATGAAGGGCAGAGATCACTATTCTGGAGTGCCTCATTCAGCTATTTGCATCCTCTGCTTTGACCCCGGGTCCACATGAACTATCAGATTAGGAAAAGTGAAGACGCCTGGTTGTCCCAGACAGCTCTGAGCATAAGAGCAAAATATATTTTTATATACTAGAGATTCGAAACCTTTTATATAGAGGGAACTTTGAGAGTGAGAACACCATTAACTGCAACAGCAGTTGTACGTCTTACTATCATTCACACGTGATGTTTTGAGTGCTATAATCCATTACACTGGAAGACCTGGCAGTCATGACTAAGATACATATTTTCTTTTTTAATCTCACTTTTTCAAGTAAGCAAAAATAAATTGCTATACCTTCTTGTCCAAAAGATGATCTGAACAACTGAACTGGTCCCTGATTTTAAGAGAGAAGTATGGTGGATGATTATTATCTTTCAGTCTTTCAAATGGAAAAAAAAAATCACTTTTAAATCTGCATTTATACTGTTAAAGCTATAAGGTTTGTTTTAGCCATAAAAAAATCATGCATACATTTTCTTATCTGTTTCTATATCTGTTCTTATATTCAGCAACTAATAAAATAGTCTCATAGTGATTTTAAATCCTAAGGTATGGCTGTAGCTGATGTTCAGGTCAATCTATTAGGAATTTTATAATGGAATATATAAAACTGCACAGTAAACATATGAAAGTTCATAACAACTGTATTATTATATGTAGTCCTTCTTCAGAAAGTTAGAAAAAGCATATCATTAGAAAACAAAGATTTCCAGTTCAATAGAAATTAAGTAGAGATGTTGCTATGTGCTTGCCCTAATTTTCATGGAAAATGGGTCTTGCTAAACTTTACATCATCCTGTGATGAGTGTACCAATTTGGCTGACAAAGATAACTGTCAAATGTAAAATATTTAGACTGCTGAAAAGCCATTACATGGGAACCACATGGAAAAATTAGCACTATTAAGTGGCATTAAAGCATAGATTTATCAGGCAAAGAACTGGCTAGACGATAAATCTAAAAAGTAGTCAACAGTGGAGTAACATGACTTGAACGGGAATGTTTCTAATGTAGCGTTGTTGCTGCAGAAGCAGGTCCTGCACTACTGAACCATTTCACTAAATGGTTTGAAGTACATGAGAGCTTCTTCTAATGAATATTTTGGATGACAGAAAGGATGGCACGATTGAGAAATAACGAAGGCAGGGCATGATGTAGAGCTGGTCCATTCACCCAGAAGGGATGGGAATCATCTGACCAAATAAAACTGCCTGTTTGGTGGGTATCTGAGCTAGTCACTTTACATTCTTTTTATAGTCAGAGAGAAATAGGCACTTTCAGATGCCTATGATAGATCAGATTAGTAACACCCTAAAAGTGTCTATTTCTCCCTGCTGATCATAGAGAAAGCACAAGCCAACTCATGATGCAGATGAAATTACTCCTACTCAATGTGTTTTTAGTATAAGGAAGTTATATGTTTAGGAATAAAGAAAATAGGTAAGCCCTACAGAAAGAAGGATTAGATACTGGAAAACAGTGAAAAGGATTGAGGGCTTGTGGTGGATAAGCAAAGAAACTCCTACCATGTTTGTTTTGGAAAACAGTTAACTTAAGCCCCAGATATACATTTGAAGACCAGTAAATCCAAAGAGTAGCAAAGGACAATATAGAACTGATTTTATTTCAGTATAGAGAACCATAACACTAATGCAAGAATACTGCATAAAATTCAAGTGGCTACATTTTAATAAGGATGTTGTAAAACAAGAGACCTAAAGAAAGAAAAGAAAGAAGTGATTCAAATGCAGGAAAAAAAAAAAAAAAATCTTTCTTCTAGCAAAAGGCTAAAAAGCTCAAGACATGTAACTTTCAATGTGATGACTGAATTTATAGGGTTTAATATAGTAAAAAAGGCCATAACAAGAACCACAGGCTGTAAACCGATGCCAGACAGCTTAGCACTGGAAATGCTATGAGCATAAAAGCACAATGAAGACCTGCAATGAAGAATATAGATGGATATAAGTGTTAACTTATGTGATTAAAGGATCACCTCCACAAATGCAAAGGAGCACAGAGGGACAGTGAGAGGCTCCCTACTCAGAGCCAAGGGAGCCCCTGACCCACAGGGGAGACTGTCTGGCGAGCCTGGGGGCTGGATACTGGAGAGACCAAAGGTCTGGGCCAGCTGCCAGACACCCATCTACATATGAATTACAAGCATTTCCAAAGCTTTGAAGTGCCTATGGAGTCCAGAGGTTTTGATTTTAAAGCAATTCAGCTTTAGGAATCATTTCAGGAATCATGTTGCTTGCATTGATTCTAATTCCTTAGCTGACCTTTATCTGTTTTTAAAAGCTGCAATCAAGCCTTAATCATTCACTGTGGTTGACTGGCAGTATCTTTATTTTACCCACTTAGGAGTGCCTTGCATTGTGTTACACATTAAGGAGCATTTTTTAGGGTGTTGCTCTAGAATTCAGCCATGATGTGGTAGCTAAAAAATCAAGGGCAGCTGTATCATTCCAGACTTGAAATGTATGCTCAATGTGCAGCTCCAGTATGAAAATGATATACCGCTGACTTCAGTCATGTAACAGCCGACAGGGCTGTCCAGTCGTCTTGCCCCCGCAACCAAGTATGTGTGTAATGTCCCCTAACTGGACCCCCTCTGATTCATTTGAGCTTCAGTAGCACTTGTTAACTCCGGTTCAAAAGTCTTAGCTTGCCAGACCTAAGCTGCACCCTGCCAAACCTCTCTGGTGGCATTGCACTGGAGATCCTCAATGCGTTTGCATCTGAGAAGACTTATTAGATCAGTCACAGCTTTGTCCAAGTAAGCAGAACTATTCAAGTCCGATATCCTCAGCTTCAGGGATCCTGCATTAGTGGGCTGCACAGCCCAGAGGTGCTGGGAAATGTCCAGAAGAGCTATCGCAGCCTCAGCAAGGCTGCCAGGAGAACAGCTAGAAGGACGTTTGGGATTTCAGCACTAGCTTCCCAGTGGTCCTTCAGAAGACATACTACCATCAATAAGGCTGGGCTGTGTAAAACACCGCTTTTGAATAGCAGTACTCTTTTCTGATGTATCTCCCAGATAGAAAGGGGTGATCGTGAAAGAAGCAAGATTCCCAAGAATAGCTGTGGGAATGCAGAAGGCGGTGAGCCCTATACAGGAGGTGGAAGCCTTCCCTCTGATCAGTGCTCATCTGGTGCTTGATGGCACCAGTATAAGGAGAGCATCATAATTCTGGACACAGGCTTTGCTGAAAAAAGTCAATAGCATTTTCTGAAAGGGTAGGAGTTTTGATTCCAATGTCCTGGGTAATACTGATTTAAAATTTAAATTTCATCACTTGGTTTTCCTGTCAGCTTCACTTATTTTTACTTCTTGTTATGAGCTATATGCAGTGTTCAAATACTGATTGATTCTTCTTCAGATGGCTGCTGGATGCATTTCAGTGATGGGAGAAGTTCTCTATATATACTTACTTTAAATCTCTCAGTTCTTATGCTTATGCCATCGTCTGTTAGTGTGTATCAACTCACAGAGGTGGAGGGAGATTTAGATTATATTGTTGTGTGCTAAGAGATAGCCAGGCAGGAAAAAAAAAAAGAAAGAAAGAAAAAGTGTGATTTAAATTCTGCAGGAATATGAAAATTCTTCATTTTAATGGAAATGACAAGAAAAGTTAATGCATGAGATGAATCATGTGTTCGCGTTTTTCTATTTTCATTCTTTTCTATTTGTATTCATTACATGGATTGACTAGTGGGAATCCTGAGACATTAATACAGAGTTTCTTTATTTTGTGGTTACTGAAAAGTAAAGTCTGTAAAGACGGGAGACTGTGAATAAACACCCGAGGTTCGTGTGCTTCCAGAGATAAGCTGTTTCCGCAGGAAGACTCAGCGCCCCTTTCCCTGCCCAGCGTAACTGCTCGCTCTCTGCTACCTGAGCCACATTTGCCTCTGCGTCGAATGCCTGAGCAGCTCACGAATGAGAGGGGCTGGTTTACTTGTAGGTTATCAAATATATATGACATATATATATGAATTCCATATGTAACCCTTCATATTGCAGGATCTGAAAATGATATCGACAATAGGCAACAACCTTTACAAGGAATATTCTTTCGTAAAGCACTCTGGCCATTAAATCTGAAATCAGCAGAGATAGCAAGCACATGAAGAAAAAAGGACAAATTAAGTTTATGATCTAAGAGATGGTTCCAGTGGGGAGAAATGTATGGCAATAAGACCAGAGACCAAAGGCATTGTAATATCCTGTGTACATATATATATATATATATATATATATATATATATAAAAGAGCTGTGAGGAATACAGATCAGGAAAAACATAGGACAAAAAAGAGGTAATTACAGAAAATGCACTATACCATCTGGATAATGTTTGACATCAGCAAAAACAAACAAGGATCTGAAGGAATATGTTTTTCCAATTATAATTATATATAATACTTTATAGCTAGTATAATTAAAACTTCTGTAGTTAAGGTTGGGTTCTAATTTCCATTCTATTCTCCACTTTTCCAGCTGCTTGTAACATTTAATTTTTTTTCCTTTGGCAAAATCATGTCCTTCCTCTGTGACTAGTACATCAAGAAAGTTTCTCCTTCTAATACCTAGTGAAAGCCTTTCCTGTGGCTGAAAGATCATTTCCGAAGTATCACAGGAATAAAGAGCTCATGTCAAATGAGAAGAAATTTTGTCAAAATCCACAAAGATTATCAGGGTTCAGACTCAATCTTTGGATTTCTTCTCACCCATGGAATTATTGTATAGAAACTATACTAAAAGACCACAGAGTTCTGCTTTGTTATTTTCCACCATTATTTCCCAGTAGAAGGTGCCTCAGATACCAGTGTGAGGAGCCCCAGTTTTTCTGATAGTGGCACTGAAAGGAGAATCCTAGATTGTACCCTGAGGTGACCGATGGCCTAGACAGACTAAAGGCTGAATGGAAGTTGCTGTTAAAATTCCGCCATGATAAAAAAGTTCTGAAAAGTGCAAAAATTTTATTCCCACAACTTGAAACAGGGAACCATATGGAGTTTTAGATATATTATATAAATTGGTCTAGCCACCAGACTAAGAAGCTGCATCATCGATTTAGTCTTGAAACCTCCCTAAGGTGAATATTAAATAACTCTTCTTCATAAGTTCCTCCAATATGTACAACAGCAGTAAATTAGGTATATTTTAATTGACTGAGCCCTTGGGGAATTGCTAGTTTGTGGTTTTTATGAACTCCGTTACTACGAGCAGACAGCAGTCAGAAAATACAGCGAGGCATTCTGAACTTCCTCCCAGAATTAAAAAGTCCGGATGAGATTTTATAGTTGATCAAAATCTGACTCAAAGGACAGAACGACACAAATACCAAGCAGAAATTGCCAATTAGCTGCCTATGAGGCACTGCAGAGCTGCTTTGATATCTTGTCAATGTAGAGGCTACGATGAATATTGCTCTTTGAACATTTCAGTGGATATTAATGCATGTGTTACTTCTGTGTCAAATTTGGACACCATCCCACGCCTCCCTCCTGTGTTTCATAGTATATGCAGAGGCATCAAAGAATATATGAATATCAGTATAAGAATATACTGGTAAAAGAACACTCAATTGATTGGGCATCTGTAGAGCTATAACCAACGTAAAACTTAACTTTAAGCATTACAGCTATGCAGCTGACAAAAAAACCTTGTAAATACTAGGATTTAGGTTGAATGTTAGCACTTGACTAAGTAAGCAGAAAGGTGAACAGTAACATTTTGCCACAAGTTTTAATCAGAAGGCTGCCATAATCGATGTCCGTTGTTATTTTAATCACAGTATTCCAAACCAAGCAAACGCAGGAATACACAAACGCAACAAAAAAATAAATCGCTTGCTCAACAGATAACAAGAAGGGCAACCAGCATAATTTGGGGAGATAAAGCTTTCATCAAAACTTAAAGCAGAATTTATGAGAAAGATGAAAACGTCAGTTCTCTACCAGTGGAGCAGCGAAATCGATTAAATAGTGTGAATCTGACTGGAAACATAACTTATTTAACAAGATGTTGCTTAGAATTTCCAATGAAAGTCCCATTTACTCAACATGTTTTAGCAGCCACGACATGGGATGGAGAATTTGGTATGCACGCATTTGAAACTATTAGACCAATTTTCGTTACTGGTCCCTGTACCTGTCTGCTCACTGAGCACTAGAAATGGTTTATTGTGGTTCACGTTCTGCTTCAGTATATAATTTGATGTCAGAATCAGCATTGATTTTTTTGTTAAACCTCTCTTTCACGATATGCCTTCACTCAAGTTTGCTTGATCACATCACCGGCTTGAAATACATATCTTGTTTACCAAGCTGAACGCTGGCGATGCTGAAACAACTCAGCAAGCTCATTGGGCTCCAGCTTAGCGGGCTGAGATACAGAGGTGGGCAGAAGAAGCTGCGGACACTCAATTTGTCTCCTTTAGTGGAGGGTGAGGGGAACTAGCTCGCTGTGGCTTAGCAATAGCTCAAACTTCCTAAAAATCTGTGCTGTACGTAGGATTTCACTGCTCTTTGGCGCTGGTATGGTCATATAGTGCCCTCCAGGACAGTCTGCTGGGAACAGGATATTTAAAGCGGTACTACTTTCTTAATATTCTCTTTAAAGACAAATAAGACAATATACACAGAAGCCGAGGTACAGTACTTACTAGGTAAATACTGAACTCAGTATAATTCTCTACGGACTTTGGGGAACAATGTCATCATGTACGAATGACCAGACTAGAAATAGCCATCAGCTGGAAGGTCTTAATCTCTCTCTGCATAGGACAGCATGAAATCTGTAAGCTTTGTGACAGTGATGACTAGTTTTAAGCGAAGAGTTTATGGCTAAATTAGCAAAACTGCAGCATTCAGCAACACTCCGCTGAACCCAGTTTAGTACACCTTGTAAAATTTGTGATTACCCTACCAAAGAAATGTCTAACTATTTATGGTTCCCTCACATTAAACACCCAAGAGCCCATAAAAATGTGGCTTTTAAACTCTGGGATCTTCCTACATCTCAATATACATTTGCCACCTGGTAAATCTGAATTTAAAACCGGAGGTTCAAAAATTAAACTGAATTAGAACTGAATTCCCTTTGAAGAGAAGGAGACACCCCTCCTTCAAAGCCTTAGAGTCTCTGCTTTCCTTCAAGATGAATCGCAAGAGTATTGAGAGGCAGTCTTCACAATGTTTGTCCTACAAACAGGTTTTGATTTTTAAACAGTCACTGTCATCCTTTGTTCTCCCTTCCCCAGAGAGAGCTGATTTGACATTCTGGGGATCACAGCATCCACAGAGGCTGTAGGCACTTAAATACTTAAATATAATGGCATAATAGGTAACTCACTCTCAGTTCTGTCTCTTCATGTTTCTCCCTACGGTCATAAAAGCATCCACATTTCCTCACTTAAAAAAAGACTAAGAAATGCAAAAGCACAAACATGAGCAAATGGAAAAGCCACCCCATCTTTATGAAGCCGACCCATTTCATTCTCTAGTTACTTCTCAATCTCCGTCCTCCAAATTATGAGTTATGTTGTTAGTCCTACAGACAGCCTAGGCATGTTAAGTATATACAGCACCGTATATATTTATGGTTCTCCATCACAATAATCGGGTAGTTGTTTTGTGTACAAGCAAAGTCATTTTGTGCTTAGCAACTCACAAAAAGCATGGAAAGGAGAAGCGGCTTCACTAGTGAAACCACGGATAGGACTGTTGGTCAAAAGATACATTTAGCTAGGCATCTTTTAGAAAGAGTGAAAGGTCATTTTCTCTTTCACCTTTGAGGTTTATTTAGCCCTGATCAAAGACTGGCAGCTCAAGTAATCTAGACTGTCACATCTTTGCTCAACTTTTCCATTTCCATTTAACAACTCTTCATTTTATTTGAAATTCTCAGATCTGTAAATGAACTGCTCACAGCGGTAGAAGGTTTCAGCAGCCTAAGCTTGCAATAATGATGTATGACAAGCTGGAGACAACTGTTTCAGACATCAGATTAGGCGATTTACATTAGTTAGGTTCTAACAAGACCAAGCCTTTAATCACTGAGTTTGCCAATTTCAAATCCACAAAACTGGTTTTGGGATGAAGTCCAGGTCAGAGTTTTCAAAATGGATACTTTTTTTTTTTTTTTTTTTTTTTTTTTTGCTTTAAATATCTTCCAAGCAGCATAATAACAGAATGAAAGTTCACCAGTAAAAGACTCTGGTTTATTAGGTGTTATTGCTCCTTCCATCAGACAATCATATCAGGTAAAGACAGTCGGGGACCAAACCCCAAGTCTGCCCCCTCCCAGCAGAGTGGATATGCCGACCTAAGCAACTCTTTTACCAGTATAAGCATACACTGAATTGTCTTACAGAAACACCGAAACTCTAAATATCCAACAGAAAGAGACAGCCTAACTTGGGTTTGTGTCTGAATCATGCTCTGCAGGCCCTTGGAGACACATGTCTGTCTCCGTTGCTAAAGAACTACACACACCTGTATTTAAAATTAAAAAAAAAAAAAAGAGGAAAATCTCAATGGCATTCTAAGTAAATAATTTAGCTGGTTTGTGAATATCCTATACCTCTACAACACCACTCTTTTTCATAAGTAATATTCTAGCCTATTCAGTCACAATAAATACAAGAAATTCTGGCTTTATCTATATGACACCTCTTAAATTCCTAAAAATGCTTACAGGAGAGTGTCATGTGGAACATTTTTACAAAGTTGTGTTTTACTTTAAATTTTTCCTTCACAGACCTAAAGTTGTAAATCAAATGATAGGGCTTCATGCTATTCTGCCCTAGCATCAGCTTTTTTAAAAAATTACAACAGTTTTATTCACACTAATCTAAGAACATATTGCAATAGCCCCTTTCCTTACATTGACATAGGCTGTTCACTAAAGCACTGTTGAAAAGAAAGAAGATGTCAAGGTCATATATTCTCATGCACTCTTAAGAAGAGGTATTATGTCTGTTTTGAGTTCTTCAGCTCAATGTTACTGAAGAACCAGAGAGAGTTGCTTGGATAATGAATTCTTTGGGATACTGAACCAGAATATAAGATGCCTGGTCATGTTTACAGTTAGAAAGCAATCTGTCTTATGAGATCTGAAAATTCACAGAACAGCAGGAAAAGGAAAAATGTTCAGAACATATTGATTTTCAAAAAAGTCCCTTTGCATGAACCTGGTGAGCCGGCATTTATAAAGCCTACTTTTTTATCTGAAAAGATGCCAAATGAAGAATATTCAAAAAGACCAACAAAAGAATTAAACCATATGAAGCCAGATCTAAATGGAGGATAATTTATAAAACACACACAACTCTAGGACGTAGAAAAATTTTACTTTGCCTATTAACCTAAAGTTTAAACCAGGATAAAAGATACATGTTTTGCTCAGATTTATAGAATCTCTTTCTGCCATATTACCCAACTAATTTCTATGGCTAAAATAGCAGTGTGTTTATGTACAATAACTCAATCTAACTTAAGCTTTATTTTCACATTCTTTTTACAGTCACAATTCTCACATACCACCACAACCTCACAGATGACATAAGATTTACATGGAGCCACCACATGAAGTCCTGTTTCTTCAGATGACCCTTAATATAATACTTGTTTTGTCAAACCTGCAGCTTCCATGAATTTTCTGGTGTCACCTGCTCTAAAACATAGCAACAAAACTCAGCCCACATTCTTTCTCTAGAGGTTTTCCCATGTCAGGGAATAAAATACGGCTTTAGCTGTGGTACAATCCTAACAGACAGCCCTGCTGTAGATTATTGTTGCACTTCTATATAGTGTAGTCAGGACAAAATTGAGAAAGCAGGAGAACAGGAGCTTTAATGAGTTATCATCACTTATTCTCAGTGAACAGCAGACACCAATTCCATAGTCAATTTATTAACAATTTGTTTTCTCTTTCCCCCCATTCCTATAGCTTTCTTTTTTGTGTTACTGAAGCTGTCTTTTCCCCATGTGGTGTCTCTCTATAGGGCCTTCTAACTCATATATTTCTCTAATTTATCATCCATCTCTCCTTTTTTTCTTCTGCCCTAATATATCCACTGTTGCTCACCCTCATCCCAAGTCATTCTCTTTACCAACAGATATACAGAACTGGGGAAAAAGTTAACAGAGTTAAAGTTAAGATTAAATTAACTTAAATATTGTCTCTACCAAGGATACTGGCCTTGGCAATCCAGAGAAGACAAGACTTGGCTGTAGTGAAAGGAATGATGATTCTTTGTACCATATAGTTTATAGTTCATATAGTTCTATAGTTCAGTAGGCTCCTTAGCTCCCCACAAAACAGACCAGAGTAAAGTTAAGTTAAAATAAGATGAGAAGTTTCACTCTTTAAGATCAATTACTCATTCCAAAGTTACCTCTCCCCTAGCAGCTAGAGAAGGCAAGTGCTGACGTTCATAGAAGAGTTTTAGAATTTGCTCAGCAATTATCTAATTTAAACTGCTGAATTACTAGAAAGAAGAACGGCGAATAGCAAATCCTCAAAAGATGAAAAAAAAGTTGACTCAGAACTCAGGAAGTGATCCAGTTGTTTCAAAAGTCATAGGAAAGGTTTTGTACTCTGTATAGGTAAGTAAAATTTCTGCTGGCTGTATCAGACTCGAGCCATCTCCAAATTACAGTTTTCCTTTTTTTCTGTTAGACTGTGAAAGTGTCAGTAAGATTTGGCCTGTTATTAGAGATCTAGCTTTTTACCCCAATTATTGCATGAAGTGGTCTTGCGAATCACAGAATAACTGGGGTTGGCAGGGACCTCTGGAGATCGTCCAGTCCAACTCCCCTGTTCAAGCAGGATCAGCTAGAGCAGATTGCCCAGGACCACGTCCAGCTGGGGTTTGAATATCTCCAAGGATGGAGACACCACAACCTCTCTGGGCAACCTGTTCCAACGTTCAACCACACTCACAATGAAGAAGGATTTTCTGGTGTTATAGTAGAATTTCCCGTGTTTCAGTATGTGCCCACTGCCTCTCATCCAGAAAGCTCCATTAATTTATCTGCACAGCATGCACAGCAAATGAAAAATAGTTATCGCCAGAAGTATCATTATGAGAACCTAGTTCATAACAAGGATCACTAAGGTCACAGAGATATGAAGAGCAGTAAGTAGAAAATCGGCAGCTAGAGTTTAAATCTCTGACTTTCAGTCTGATGCACCACCTCTTGGCCTAAGGAACAACACCCACATCCATCACTGTAGAAAAAACATTTTTTTCCCCCCATAAGGTGGTATTGCAGAATATTGTGTTAAAATTCATCAGAACTGACAGTGAAGAAGTTTTATCCCTTCTGTCCCAAAGCATCTGGTATACTAAAAGATCACATGAAAATGCCTTTTTGGTCACTTAATATGTACATTTGGACCCTGGCTCTAACTGACCACCTCCTCCTTTTGCTTCTGTTACAACGGCACACAGCTGTCCAAAAAAGCAGAGTAAAACTGGATCTCATGCAAGCTTAGAGTTCCCTACTGGGTTCCCAGGAGTGGCACTTGAAATCTGACAAAAAAACATCCTACAAAGCTACTCCTTTATCCTTTCTTTGGTGTAGTAATTAATAAAAATGTCAGCAGTCAGTACTGTTTTAAGTCAAGTGAACAAGTGGATATTTTTTCAAGTTCTGGTTTAGATTTTAAGATTTTGCTAGAGGATTGGTTTATCTGTAAGAGAAAAGGTTTGCTGGTGAAACTGTATCACTGAACCTAAATTCCAAATTGTAGCTGCAGATTAGATCAGAAAAGACACTTAACCTTTGTAGTTTACATCAATTCTCCAAATGTATTTGACTGTAAAAACAATGTGTGAAAATTGTACCACTAGTGATGCAACTATGACATGAAAAGTCGTAGTAAGTTTCTGCCAACGGTGAAAAGGCAGAATCAGGGGAAGAAACAGTAAAACCAAAGCAAAATGGCCAAGTATTTCAAAGTTACCAAAAAAGACTAGTTTAGCACTGCAAGAGTGGAAATGAAACAGAGGAAAGGAAAAGTCTGAACTAAACACCAAGAATGACATAGGTGGTGGCTAGGAGAGGAGGGCTGGGATTTTTAGATAGGGAAGCCTACGAGGTTTCGTTCTTACTTTATGATTTTACTCTTCAAAATCAATCCCTAATTAATTTCAGGGAAAGTCACAGAATCATAGAATTATAGTAACAATTTAGGCTGGAAGCAGCCTGTGTAGGTCATGGAGTTCAACTGCCTGTCAGAGCAGACAAACTTTAAAGTTTCATCAGGTTGCTCAAGGTCTCTTCCTTAACTATTTTCGAAACCTTCAAAGAGAGCTTTGAAAATGTGGGGGCTAGAAGTTCTGTGGCGTTTAACAGGAAGGAGAATTTAAGCTAGGGAAAGGACAATTCTTTTTAATAGAACTTCTCAACAAAAGTGGTAACAAAAGTTATCATTTGTTAGGGTTCAGTAATGAGAGAATTTAATCTTCTCTCTTCTTAGCTGAAGTGCATATTTCTAAAGGGAGAAAGGTCCGAGGTCACGAGAAGGGGTAGAAACCCTTGCCTGGTGGACAGGAATTCAGAATGAGCTGTGTTAAGCTTGCATCTGTAAGGCCATGTGTAACTGTGAGAGGTTTTATCAGTTAAAACAAACCCCACAATTTTCAAGTACCTAAGGCCAAAGCGAGCTACAACTTTTCTTAGATGAGCAGAATACGTTACAATTTAACGCGTGTGGAGGAAGATCTAAGTCAACTCATTCAATGATAATTAAAACCTGCAACATTACTGAAGGTTTATGTAGTAATGTAGTAACATATGCTATCTCTCGCCAAGATATTTGGCTTTGGGTACTACCAAGCAAAAGTGTCATTTTCTCAATTTTCTGTTATTTCTCCTGTTTTAATTAGACAACTGAACAACTTTCTTTTTAATCATGGAGTTGGAATAAAGAGCATGTTTGGCTCACATTCAGCATGCTGAACATGAAAAGGTATGTTAATTGTCTGTGGCTTACGGGATTCAACAGTTTCTTGATGTCGAAAATTTCTAACAGGCTTTAGCTAGAGATTGCACTACATTCAGTTATTGGTACTTTGTAATGAAATGGGAAATAATGTTTTTGGTAAGAAAGAGTAATCTTTTTTTTCCCCAATGAAATAAAAGTGCTGCTTTTTTGTTATTGAAGGTTGGGTCCAAAAGGCAGTACAGAAAAATGTCTCCCATGACAGACGCTCAGGCCATGAGAGTTAATCAGTTTGCTCTTTATATTAAGCTGATTCTTTTTGTTCTATGAAATTCTCCAAATTGACTAGCAATTTCTATATTTCTTTTCAGCATTTCTCTGAATAGAGGGCCTTAAGAAAAATATGGTTTTAACTAGACAGAGTCCAATATAAAATGAAACTTTAAACCAAATACTTTCTTTTCAGAGAGGTATTCACTTGATTCTATATCAATGAAAAGCTTTATGTTCCTCTATTACACCAAAAGAAAAGTACAGTTTTGTTTACATTTCCTTGAAACACACTCTGTACTGTAAAAATATAATTTTATCATAATAACTTTTGTTCTGGGAAATACTGTTTCAAACAACATACAAAAAGAATTCTACTAGTAGCTGTAACCCCCCCTGTAAACAGGTTATACAAGCAATCAAAATGCCTTGGGCTATCTACACAAAGTGCAAATGCTACCAATAAAATTAAAGACACAGTTCGTGTAGCTCATATTTCACATCATTCTCTGTGCCTTTCTGAACTGGTGAAAATTTGCAAGTTTGAGGCAAAGAGAAAAATAATTCCAATCCCTTAGGTGGAGATTGAAAAAAGCAAAAAACTAAGAAAGACAGTTTTACTGAGGCAGCAGGCATCAACATGAGGTAAAGGTACACAGGAGTACTCGTAAGAAATAATATACTTCTTTTTCAAAAAGGTTTTCCAATGGAATAACTACTTGACTTTAAACTAGAGGATGATTAATGAGTAATTTCTGAATTTACACTCAGAGCTGCAAGAATTATATCAATCTTTCCAATAGTCCACGATATCCCAACTTTCCAACTTTAATGAATAACAACATTTTAAGTATTTAACCAGGATGTTGTCTCAGGATGCAATAAAAACACCTACTTATGTGTGTTAAGGAAAATTAGCAGCAAGATATTGAAAAGATCCGGAAAAAGCAGTGAATTCAGGCTGTGGTTTCATGCTTCTGTATTTTAGTCTCAGCTCATTACTGCTGTGAAATGATGACTTCACGCAATAATTTAAAGATTGAGTAATAATCTGCAAGACTACAAAGATTGCCAGGTTTCGATTCCTTAGCCTGGAAAGTTCTGGGTCTCTTTCAGAGCTGATGGGACAGCCAGCTGCTTCGCAAACCTGACATGAACTTAATCCTCAAATAATCAAGAAATTCCAGATCTTTGAAGTCATACAGGTAATAATGGAGGTATCACACGCTCACTGCATAAGTTTCTGTATTAAAGAAGAGGGATGGAGAATGTATAGCAGTTTGGTGACTCCTAAGTTTTTACTGGCTAGGGATGTGAAACAAATTTCCTCTTTAAAAAGTCTGTTTTCTTTACACTACTGTAAGCTACTTTTCATCCAACACATGACACTATTCCTGTGAGAGGGACAGCACAGGGACCACACAACACATGAATGAACACAGCTCCCCTGGGGGCAAATACAGAGTAAATTCAACAGCGCGGTCAGTTTGGAGCTTACTGCAGAAACCAGAGTTAGCATTTGGTCAGGACCATGCATTAGCTCTGAAGGAGTCAACAACCATCGAAGCTGATACAAATATACAGCACTTTGGCTTCACTTCTCAAAAACACAAGAAATACCTTCAGCTACAACAGCCTCTTTGGTCCCTCTAAATACAGTTTTGTACAGAAGTGATTGTGAGACTGAAGCCACCATCATCTCGAAAAACAGTTACATCCAAGCCGCCAGCCTAAATGGCATATTTCTGCCTAATGTGATTTAAAATAACTGAACTAAAACCCTCTAGTTTTTCAAAGTTTATATAATAGAAATGACAACTGACCCAGCACCATACAGCACAGTTATAACTAACAGGAGACTTTTCTGAAAAATATCTGTGACACCTCAGGGAAAAAATGTAGGTCACAGCATCAATTAAAATTCTTCATTCCCTCTGTAACATTTAACCCCAAATCTTTCTGTTGCTGTAAATTAAACAGCCCACACTGCATTACATCACAGGACTGAAGAATTCAAGAATAGATAGTTTAAAAACTTATTTGGAGCTCCAGCACTCACTTTTTCCCATATAAAATGGGCAGGCAAATACAAAATACAGATTTTACCACTATTTTTCTCAGCATCATTGAGAAAGACTCCTAAATGTATGTTCAGTTCTCTTACACATCGACAGCATTAATTATACAATATCAGAGCTCTGCAGCAAAGGATGGGAGGATTACTTAGTGGAAGATTAAAAACAAGGTACCTTTGTGGCTGATTGCAAAGGAGAGATAGGATTATTTAGGCTCCAAGGTTCACGTTTGGTACTACTTGTATCTGAAAGCTCTAATGAGCACTCTTCCAGGCAGGAAAAGGGAACACAGAAATAAATGGTTTCAGACAAAACGTGAGTGTCTGTAAGGGCCACTACAGACTGTGCAAACATTCTTCTGTTTGTCTAATTGCTTTTTTAGCCATACGAGAAATATCAATGGTGACTGTTAACAGAGGCCACCCAACAATACAAAGACTTTCACGTTGAAAGTGAAAGCCAACAAATAATGTCCTTTTTTAACATCAATAACTTTCTGTTTCTGTAGAAAAAAGACTAGAACAAAGAAGAAAGGTCTTTCTATCTCAGGTTTGATGATAAATCCTCTCAAACATTACCTATCTTTGCAAGTGTTTGTTCATCTAGAAACAGTGGGCAATATCTTGGATTCTTTTAGTTCATTTAAAGTTTAATCATCCGCTTCAGTGGGAGTAAAATTTTTCTCAGCTGGTGAAGCTGGAAGATCAACTACACCATGACAGTAAGCCAAACTGCATAAGCAATATCTGCCAAAGTCCATGAGAGAGACCACAAGGCAACATCAACTGATACAATAAGGAAAGGGAAAATAAATTGTTAAAGTGCACATCCATCTCTTCAACTCCTCATACGTGATCATTAATAATGAAAAGATACTGCAGATAAAATTAGGCCTCCTGATATCCATGCAATATTTTCAGCACAAAAATTCTGCACAGACAAATTAGTGAATTGATAAATCCATGGTGATGTGTAAGAAAGAGCAAAAACTCATTTCTGAAAACTAAGCCCAGAAAAAGCTAAATAAATTACGTGAGGTAACAAATATGACTCCAAATACACAGAGGAAGTAGATCTACATCAGGGAAATTCCATTTTAATACAATCAGGTTATGAGCTCAAATTCTGCCAATGTTCTCTGGTGAGTTTTTCAAAGGATGATAAGGCATTTAGGTACCCAGCTCCCCATTTCTCAGTTGAAAACTTGAGATTATGCAACTTCGGATTAGACTTTATATCTATTGCTATAACATCTAGGTGTCAATGTTGGAATCCCTTTGCTGAAGGCTTTCAGCAAATCTAGAATGAAAAATGAAGTGGCCAAGCCCAAAAGACTTTACAATCTGAGAGTAAAACAAGAGGCAATAGATAGAAAAAGATGGACTGCACATAAACCATTGTTCAACAGTTGTCATCAGGATTTGACCGAAGTCTTACACTCCTATTTGCCTAACCACTGAATGCTTTGCAGACATTAAGAAAAAGAAGGATTTTGCTGGCAAACATAACAAATTTCACACTTTCTCAATTCACAAAATTTTGCAAAATTTCACAACTGAGCAACAGGCCCTTGCATCCTTGCCCACCTGGAAAGGAGAGTCAGTCTCTTCCAGTGAATGATATAGGGCAAGCAGGATGGGAACAAGCTTTGGAGAACCTCAAAAGTAAAGTAGATATTTTATGTTAGATGCAATTCAGGTGAGAGAGCCTGGGGAGGAGGGAAAACATAGCTAATAATAATTATACTTTCTCTAGGGGTTTATCAGTGCAACTACACAGTTGTAGAAGATTAGGGGCCTCAGATTCTTCATACCTCCAAATGTGATCTTATTTATTGTATGAGAACAGATCATCCAGTGCTCTGAAAGTATGTGTAATGGTTGTAGTATAGTAAGTTATTATATGTAAAGTAGATAAAAAATTGTAAAGGCTTTTGAGGCAGTACTACACTTTCCTTTCTTCTCAAAACACTTTTCAAAAGAAAGTAAAATGTTATCTCCCTTTTACAGGTAGGAAAACAAAGGCAAAGAGAATTAAGTTGCCCAGAATGACTCAAGATACTAGCAGCAAAGCCAAGAATAGAAACAACATATCCTAAGTCTAGAGTCTGATTTTAAAGACCACCCAATCCTCAACCAGTTATACAAAGAATCACAGAAGCGTAGGCTGTAGGCAGCCACACAGCACTGAAACAACATCAAACTCGCAAAGTCACACAGAACCACAAAATGGTTGAGGTTGGAAGGGACCTTTAGAGATCATCTACTTCATCCCCCTGCTCAAGCAGGGTCAGCTATAGCAAGTTCCCCAGGACCCTATCCAGAAGGCTTTCGAATATCTCCAAAGTTGGAGACTCCACAAACTCTCTGGGCAATCTGTTCCAGCGCTCAGCCACCCTCACAGTGAAAAAGTTTTTCTTTATGTGCAGCTGGAAATTCCTGTGTTTCAGTTTGAGCCCGTTGCCTCTCATCCTACCGCTGGGCACCACTCAGAAGAGTCTGGCCCCATCCTCTTGACACCCTCCCTTCAGATACTCATACACATTGATAAGATCCCCCCCACAGTCTTCTTTTCTCCAGGCTAAACAGGCCCAGCTCTCTCAGCCTTTGCTCGTAGGAGAGATGCTCCAGTCCCTTCCTCATCTTAGTAGCCCTCCTCTGGATTTGTCCCCGTAGCACTACGTCTCTCTCTTGTATCCAGAAGTGGACACAGTACTCCAGATGCACCTCACCAGGGCTAAACAGAGGGGGAGGATCACCTCCCTCGACCTGCTGGCAATGCAGCCAAGGAAACTTTTTCAAACAGATCTTGCTGTTTTAATCAAAATTTAGCAATTCCAGATTACCAAATCAATAAAGGGAAATTAATTCAGATGTCAATATCTTGGGAGGATTCAAGTTTCATCCTCCTCATGTTTAGGCCAGGAGACAGCTATACTGAGCTCTTTAGATGATCTGGAATTGAAGAGCTATGGAATTAAAAGAAAAGAAATACATATCTCCAACAAAAGGAGGAAAAAGTCAATCTAAAGACCTCGACTGTGGATGACAGAGAGTATAGATGTTGCTTATTTTCTTCTAGAAACCTCTTTAAGTAAGTGGCCCACTGCATTATTTCTACTGATGTTTCAAAAGGTAGCTCCAGGTAGCATGTCTTCTAGCAGTCTGATTGATTCATGCTTACATTGAAATGCAAGCTGCAAATCCCTGGCCAAGCAAAATGCAAAATGAGAAAAGCAGTCTTAGCCTCCATTCATCCACAGGGAGGAAGTAAAAAGGAAGTAAATGCTCTCATTAGATCAAGTAATACGACTCCACATTCCTTCATTCAAACTAGCAGCTGGGGAAGGAGAAGGTGATAAACTGCTTTAGTTATGTGAGTCGAATCTCCATCACTCTATCATCTAATCCCACATTTCAGCACTGAAGAAGTGTCTTGATGAGTCTGCTGGAGCAGAGAACAGGCATCCAAAAGACTCGGAGTTTAAGGCAGAAAGTGTCATTAGGTTAGCATAATATACTGAAGTTCATAGCACTGACAACAACAATTTGTTTTAAAGTAAAGTGTGTATATCTATTTCAGAAAAGCATCTAATCTTGCAAACCTAATGAGATGGAGATCCACCACATGCCTTGATATTTAGTCCAATATTCTAACTGCTAAAAATGTCTACCTAGCATTTGTTTAGCTTCACCCTGATACATATTTTGCATTTCTCTGCTACCCTGACGAATCCTCTTATTCCCGGGCTCCCTACGGGAACACTTTGCCATTAAGTTCTGTAAGTCTCTTCCTGGAGGAATCTTTCTCCACTGCATTCTCTGCTGTCTTTGTATATATTTAAAATCTTTCAAAATGTAACTCCAAAACTTTGCACTATGTTTGTATAGTCACACTAATGTTGCCAATACAAACCAAATCACTTACTTACATGTAGCTTTTAGTCCTTTATTTAACATTCAAAGTTCACGCTGTAAGTCCCTGCTGAGTCATCTATTCTTTCCTCTAAAACCTTCACGGAGTCACTTATTTCCAGTGTATGGTTTCCCTCTGTGTTCCTATGGTTGTCATTCCTTCCTTCTGGCTGTATAATTCTCTTCTTCTAGGTAATAATCATTTTGTTTGAATGGACTGTCTTTAACAAGCTAGGCTGTAACTGGATTGATCTGTATAACTGCTGTGTCCTTTTATTCCACTTCTTCAATCCCTGAATCATCTGCAATTTTTACCATTTACTTATGCTGCCTTCCAAACCATTTGTGAAAATATTGAAACATGTTGTCCACATCCAATTCCAAACTGAAGAAGGCTGTCCCTCAAAAATCCCATGTAAGGATCATTTCCCATTGACCAGTACTTCGAAATGTCAGCTAATCAGTCCTGAAACATTTAGGGAACATTATTTTGATAAAGTATACTGTTATTTATTTAAACCAGATATAACGTAAAATTAAATCAAATGCCTTACAAAAGTCTAAACAATAACTAGTGCCATTCATTAAGCAAATTCACATTCTGGAAGAATGCAATAAGGTTTATTTAACATAATCTCTTTTCTTTAAAATTATACCGACTATTATTAATTTATTCCTGCCATTAATTTATTCCTGTGCTTGCTTTTTTGGCCAAATCCTTGTTAATCTTTCCGATATTTTCCCCAGGACTGACATCCAGCTAACTTGCTTGGAAGCACTGTTTAAAAAATAATGGCATGACGCTCACACTCCATCTCTCTAGAATTTCAAACATATTTCAACAGATCTCTTCAGCCTCCTTTGTTAAGGCTCTTAGCTGAAAGTTATCAACTAATGAGCCTTGTGATTTACTTATTTTATCACCGGCAGATGTTATTTTAACATCCTTTTAAAAATTCAGTGCTGTTTGCATAGTAGGGACAGTGGATCTAAAACTACCATATGGACTTGTTAGGGAGGAAACAGCACTTCCCTCCTACTGTGTGCCACTCACTATTGAAGAGGTATCAGATTTTTATTCATTTTTACATGACTAAATGACACAATTAATTAAATAGTGACTGGCTTAATTTTTCTCAGTTGACAGTGTTGCCAAAAAAGTACTAAAAATTAGCTATGTGCACCTCAAACTATAGCAAGAAATAGGCTTCACCAAACCTTTTTCAAAATCTCAGGAGCCAGAAATTGAAAGTGTCCAGAAACATACTGTAAGAGTCCTTATCCATTATATTTGCTACTGAATTCATTCTGGATTGCCCCCTTAAGCACCACATATTTTGGGCCCTTACATTTACAAGAATTACCTAGACAACATATGCCATTATAAACTGACGTCAAATTGATAGACAGATGTGCAAGGGTACCTCAGAACTGTCATCTGCCCTACTTATCCCAGTGACTTGTTAACTGTGAAATCACAGGATAGCAATTTGGACATCAACAGTATATCACTTTAGACTACTTTTACCAGAAGCAACCCATTAGTGTACATTATCCTGAAATCTTAAACTGTCTCCTTTTCCCCCCGAGATTCCAGAGAACCCAGCTGGCAAACAACCAAAAAATCGCATTTCTCCCATGTCGATTACCATAATGGCAGGAGGTCATACATCGAAAACCGAGAACGCAAAGGCAGCATAAACTAAACTGAATATTTTGATAAAAGAAATTTATGGAGGTTTCTATCATGGTTCAGTAGAGACTAGTCTCAATGACAATTCCTCTGTTGGAAAAGCCCTTTGTTAAAAAAAACCCCAAAAACCAACAACTTCAGTAATGCTCTTGTCTGCCAGGCTGCTCAGGTCCATGACGACAACACAGTTAGTCATAAAAATACTTAGTTTTGCTTTCCTATACCCAACCCCAGGTTGGTCCTGCCTGTTACACCTCAAAGACAGATGGTATCTGTGGAAGGCCAACAGATAATAAAAGGAAATTTAAAAAGAGGAAGGTGAAATTTTCCTGACCAGATGAGATATCTAAAATTAGACATCTCCATCAAAGTTATCTGAACGTAAAGAAAGTCTAGACCATGGAGAGAAACAATCATATTTAGGACATTATCCATCTCAGACTAAATGAGACACCCAAAACAGGTTAGAACAACTGCATTCAAGAGGAATCTTTCTCTCCATTGACTGTCATGGGAATATCATTGACTACTTCAGATGTTAGGTGAGGCCGATTTGTTTTCTGGATAGTCCAATTTGTCTTCAGTTTAACCAACATGAAGCTCATGCAAGATTTCTCATATGCCACAGTATCAAGGCATTGCTTGAGGCATTCACACAAATTGGAATAGATTTTTTTTTTTTTTTTTTTGGACTCGTAACAGGTGCTTTCGAGTCTAGGGGAACACTGGTGAGAAAAACGGGCAAAAATTGGCCAAAATGGTACAAAGAAGCCAAGGTAATTATTTCCTTTCCTCCCTTATTTCAGGGATTCTCGCAACTAAATTCACTACTCTCACCTGTGGGTTAGTCCATTCCATTTCAGGAAAAGGTCCCAGCTGAAGGCCTGTACCTGGGGAATTCTCTTCCTCTTGGCCTTTCTGGAAGTACATAGAGACATCTACTCAGGACACGTTCCAAACTGAGATTTTTCATCTTGCTTGCATATGGTGCTTAGTTGTGTGGTTTTGCTTCCTAGGTTTTTTTCAGTGTTTCTTTTATTTTTTTTCTTTTTGCTGTAACTGCTTTAGGAATTAATCTGGCATGCCGTCTATTTTCTTCGAGTTGTAAATTGGTGTTAATACGGGCTGAAGTGCCCAGAGGCCTTTTAACATTAATAAAATGGCATTATGTTGCATAATATTCAAAATGTGTATGTGTATTATTGATTATAAATATCTGTGGAATAGGTATATTTCCTTCAGGGAAGAACAATCAAGAAATATATATTTTTCAAGAATTAACACTGTACTGGATATTTTAGTATATTTTCAGTACCTACCAGTCTCAAGCAATTATTAGTAAATCAAGTTAAAAGGCTACACAGAATAAATAAATATTCTCTTGACAGGCCACCTCTTCCTACCTAAAATTAGAAATAACCCTGTTGCTTTTAAACTCCAAAAATCACTCTAATTATCATTATGAATTTGTGCAGTTTTAACAGTAGGAGACTATACATTTGCTTTTAATAAACATCAGGCTTCATTTTGAGGGAAATAGAAAATCTGCAATGAAACTCGGGCTCCTGACTAGGTGTGACTCAACGCTACTGCAGAAAACCTATTCTTATCAAGCAACAATATGAATGAATGAGGCCCGTCATTAAAAGAACTGTGGTGCAAGGATCACGCTTTTTGTGAACAGCAAAATTACCATGTCTGTATCTATACATCCACTATGTATCACCCTTACCTTGTAGTATATTATTTTGGTGACTTTTCTCTTTGTTTCCATATCCTCCCCCCCAAAAATACAACATTTTAAATGAAAAAAATGACACCTTTTTACTCTGCAAGATTAATTTTTCACCGGCAAGATAATTCTTTTTGCCAGCAAGCGTTACACCACGAAGCTAACAAGCCATTCAGGGGAGTCTTGCGACACTGTCAGTATAAAGAATGGCTGCTAATTGTAAAAGAAAACAGCGCGTAACTTTTTTCAGAACCACTGTGTAATATCTATGCAGTGTTAAGTACAGTCTAAGGAAAAGGCACTTCTGGCTCTGCTTGAAAGGATTACTGCTGTCATAAATCAGTGTTCTTAAGAACTGAGGCTTATACTGATGCTGCCAAACTTCAGGCATTCAGATGTGTCAGCTAGGAGCAGAGTTGTTTGAAAGACGGGAAACTCCCGTTCGGAGCTTAAATGCACTGAATCGCTCTTCGGAGGATGCCTTCCTAACATCTCATTTAAAAGGGATGAATTTGGGTCTGAATATTCAATCAAGGGGCAGGATTTTTTTTTAACATGACCTAAAATCTGGGGTAACTTCTCTTGGAGCGCAATGAGCAGCCTCGGAGCCTCCCGGGAGCCAGTGGCAGGTGTCCCGGTGGCCAAGTCAGCTGCGAGGTTTGCCTATGCTCATGGGTGAGGCTCTGCATGTATGTATATTTAGTTCAGTTTGTAGGTTAAATTTTGGAGACTTATGGAAAGAAACATATAGTTCCATATATACACAAATAGAAGAAATGCTCACAGAGCGCTACGTACTGCTCTGAGGAAGGAAAAATCAGATGCAAACACGCAAAGAGGAGCCAAGAGTGAGGTCCTGTTGCAAAACTTTCCTTCCAAAAATCCTAGATAACTGCATATAAAGACATGGGTTATAATTATTTGGTGATGATGAAGCACCTGCAGAAGATATCTGTCATTTTGGGGGCACTGTGTTTTCAGAAAGTTACTAATGAATTGAAGGGAATCTACAGGAGAGCAGAAATAGCTATAAGGGATTTAGAAACCATGACCTGGGAAAAACTGAAGAAAGGATACTAAATGGGACAGTGACCACTTATTCTCTGTCTCCACTGAGGAAAGGGCCCAGAGAAGTCATCTGAAATTTGCTTCCACAAAAGAAACCTTCCAACTGCTAGATGCTGAAACCTTGAAACAAATCCTTTCCAACCCTGAATGTTATGACTCCATAGCCTTCATCCACAGGAAGTTTATTTCCTTGTAATTTCAGCAATTTTAGTGGTAACCAGATGATTATCAGTCAGCCAACAGCAAAAGCCATATCCCTCTGTACTAATTTTTTTAAAAAAAACTGTTTTCAAATTCAGATTGTATAAATTAAACTAAGTAGATATGTAGGAATGTTATGCTTTTTGTAAAAACAGGCTCCTGAGTAAGTTATATTTTAATAGAAGTGAGGGAGCTTTTATAAACAGCATTCTTCATAGGCATCATAATTTACATTATATGTGTGACAACATTAAAGATGAGATTAAGTTTCCCAAATAGGGGTGTCTAGTGTCATTAGAGGCACTAAGGCATCACTCGGTCTCCAGCTGCTGCTTCAGAAGGATATGGGTTTCTCCTCTCTCATTTTTGTGAGCCCGATGCAGCTCAGATTTTGCAGGACATCGAGAATAGCACTAGATGCCTATTTTAGACAAGTGAATCCCATCCCAAAAAAGTCTTTCAAATCTATTTTATTTTTAGGGGGTCTTCTATATAATAATAGACAATGTCATTTTTTGTTGTTGATACTAGTTATTATTGAATATAAATACATACTTTAAATAGAAAGTTTTGGTCTTTACTATGTAGAAAATCTTAATCTGTTGCTCTTTAATTAAAAAAAAAGAAGATCAAATTCAGGCACTCTAAATACTGTGAACTATTGTGACAGTTGTGATCTTCATTTTTAAAAACCCAAAGTTTTACACAAGACCTAGAGACAGGCTGCTTTCAGTGTGGAAGTATCCCACCTTCAGAAGGATTTATATGAAGCTATATCTGGTCATTGTCTAGCAAACTCTGTTAATTTGAGGGCTTGGGAAGGAGCAATTTACTGTCATGGAAAAAAATGGCACATACTCAATATTGGGAAGTTCCTAGAGCCAACAAAAATTAGCTTCCTACAAGGACATCATACACCATCATATAGCAAGTCAAGCTGGGCCAAAAAAAAATGAAGTAAATAAAGTTTTTTGGGAAAAAAAACTTCAGAAAGTGAAGATCTCATGAAGTTTTCAAGGAACTACATAATTGCTGTTGATCTTATGTAGAGTACACTTATACCAAGTAACAGCAATAAACCGTGAACATAGAGGGGACATGTAAACAAAATTGCAATACTGTTTTTAAATAAAGCAACCAAAAACTGTTGCATTCATACTCAATATACTGAATAGTATCTGCCAATGATGTAATTAATTGTTAGATGAATTCTGCAGAATTTACACATTTGCAATTACAAGTCACACTGAAATCAGAATTTAGCAAGAAGTGATGAACTTTTCTGTCAAATAATTGTTTTTAAACTCAAAATTTCAATTATGCCAGACAATAAGGGAAGATAAGTATCAATGAATTCCTTAAAATATATAGGAAACTACCATTATCTTTTAAAATTTGAGTCATTCTTGTTACCAGCTTACAACAGAATAATAAATGGTTGATAGCACGTTGGTGATAAGTCCAGACATGATTTTAAAACAGACTAGTGAATGAAATGAAAATTGAGGAGCAGCAGATGGGTTTAACTGCTGTTAAATGTGGAGTGGTTTCCAAGAACATTTGTATGCAATAATAAATAATCAGAGACACAAAGTTTCCTCAGTAGCTTAAATCCTGAGTCTACAAGCTACATGCAGCTTTTCCAAGCATTTGCTCACTGAAGCATCCTTACATTTTACCCTTGTCTACAGTAGCAAAAATGCTTCTTATTGACAACGGCTGTCAGCAACGGGTGCAATTAAAGCAGCGCTGAACACAGTTTTACAAGCAGGCAGGTTTAAACAGCCTTTCTGAAACAAGAGCGGTGCTTGGCTGTGCTTGCAGGTTAATCGTATTCGGCACCAGCATATTTATTGTCAGCAGTGGATAATTATGCCAGTGTACACAGCACCTCAATTTGTGCATATATTTTACATAATAACCATGTTATGAATCTCCTTCCCTTCTAATTCCTGGTCTGGATGAGGGAACAGGGACGGTGGGCTGCATCTAGGCTTTCAGCATCTTGGATCTGACTGCCTCAGTCGTGCCCTGTGGGTCGGAAGGCAAAGTAAGGTCTCAAAGGCCCAGCTTCTGCACTTGTTACTGATTATCATTATATTTGGCTGACAGAAACAAATACATGTGACGTGGAATAAAGCTGGAACATATAAAGCCATATAGCAATGGGCAAAGGCACAGACAAAGAAGGGTTCAGAAGAACGAGAGAGAGAAGAAATCTATGTTGGGATTAAAGCCCAGAAAAAAATCATTGCTTTATCGTCAGTTAAGCCAATTGCTTCTATAAAAACAAAAGGTTTATTAAGAACTGCGGAAGAGAACGCTGCCGGGTCCAAAGAGGTCTCTAGAGTCCAGTGCAGTCCTAAACTTTAACGTGCATGTATGTATCCTCCTGCATCGCTGCACCAGGGACAATTCTGGGTAATATTATTTTAGATGAGCTGGAGGGATTGGGAGCAGTAAGTGAACAAGTGAAAAAAAAAAGATGAAGAAACAAGTGGAAGAACAGTTTCAGACAAGTCCAAAGATGTCAGATCTTCACATGGGATACCAAGCTCATGCTCGCTTTGTAGCCACTCTACTGCTGCTCTAGAAAATTACGTTTTCTAAAGTGTCATCCCATAAAACATCCAATTATCACACTAAAAACAAATATTGATATAACTATTGCAAAACCACCTCTCTTTAATCCTATCATTAGAACTCATTCACAAAATGGATGAAATTAATTCAGTGTATTGATGCGCTGCCTGGCATTCAGTGATCACTCAGTGGTTAGGGGTCCTCCTAGAGATCTTCCTTATCCCTTGCCTGGTACTTGCTGCTAGGCTTAAGAGCAAGGCTATTAGGCTTATTATTAGGCTTAAGAGCAAGCCTTTATTGTCTGGGAAACTCAGCTGCTAAAGTAACAGTCCCATATTTTTCTCTTCCAATTTGCAAGTCTCCAGTGACCTTAAAGGCGGTTTCTAGCAAGGCAAATATACTTGTTTCCACATCTCTGTTAATTGGAGTGTCAGTAATGACAACTTCACCTCACTGGTGCCATGCTGGAATTTGAAAGGGCTGAATACGGATCACAGTCTGATTGATTTTGCAATAGTCATTTCTTATTTTGACATTATTTTCATCAGCCATTTAGGCAGGGAATTATGGGGATAAGAGATTATATGATTAGACCTAACCTTTTGGGAAAACTACTTAAACTCATGCTCAGTAAACTGTGGCCTGTTCTCAGATATTACTCCGCCAGCTACAGCATGTACAGAAAAAATGGATTTGACATGTATGAGCTCCTCTTTCATAGGAGAACCTTCTGATAAAGTAAGAACGAATACTTTTTTTCCCCAGAAAATGTAAATAAATTAGTGCATTTTTGGTTCCAGGGAGTAATTTTTTTCTGAACAAACAACAGGAGCCTCTTTTGCATAATTTAGACTGTGTTTTTGGCATATTTTGCAAAGCTTTAGATCATCAATACTACTCTGCATCTGAAGTTAATACGAGATATTTTACACCTTCTCTTGTGAGTTGTTCACTTTAAACGACGTTCATTTTAGTCTATTTTATTGGTAACATTTTGAGGATCACCTTGCTAATACCCAGCTCCCTTCAGCTCCAGGAGTTCTTCCTTAAGTCGATAATAAGGGTTAAAAACATGCCATGGCCAACTGTAGTCGTTTTCCAGTGTCTTACGTTAAATCTGCCCTGGCAACCACTGTGCACATCTCCACTGAGACCAGAGTGGTTATTAAAATCTGATTGTAAGGAACAAAATTTAGGCTCTGGACAATTTTTCGTACTGAACTTCTGTCAGCTTCAGTAGAAACCTTGCCTACAACAAACTACTCTCTTCTGGCTTTATATTCAGCTCCTAAATCATATATTTTTTACTGAAAAATAAGTTCTCCATCTGGAGAAAATAGGGGATTTCCCAAGCCCTTGTGGCAATTCCAGTAAGCGGTCTGTGGTCAATATTAGCTTACGTTGGCTTCCCATGAATAGGGGCATGAAATATTTATACCCACCAGCTAATGCCTCCTGTGTTACAGCAAGCTGATGTTCAGTTTTTATCACCTATAATGCCAAAGCTATTTCCAGGCTTCACAGAGTGGAATAAGAGGATTGGGAACAACTTAGTATTTCATTTATGAAGATCATAAATAAAATGAGATCCTCAAACTCTTTCAACTTCCCAAACTCTTTAGTAAGGCTAAAGCATTAAACTTCCCCGGGTTGTTCTCCATTCAAAGAAAGCCATGTGTGTTAAGGATAGCACGTGCCAATGTGGATCAAAATCACTGTGATCTCTTGTACCCACAACACAATATAACATAACATAATATAGGAGTTCAGCTTTGACCTACCAGCCCACTTTTTTCCAGGGCTGCTGCGACCCTGACTTTCTCACCCTCTTTCTAGGTCTGCTGCTTGCGAGGATACCACAGATGTGCTCCCTGGAGACACACTTTGGTTGTCCAGCACAGCTCAAATGGAAGTATAAGGAAAGAGGGGAGGGTTGTATGGTTTTTCTAAGGCACCTGCTGCTGCACCTAGCTCATAAAAATGTTTGGCAGAAAATTTTCTCCAAAAATCATTCCCTCCGTCTTTTTTTCATACAAAAATTAGTAAGTGTTTTTGCTTTGCTGATACTTAAGCTAAGGGTCATTTGCCTAAACATATGCTTTGAAGATTGGTTAGTCTCCATCACCTCTTCTGATGCCTCTGGAGGATACAACCATGTTTAGCTGCCTTGAGGTAGGTATTAATGCCATTTTAGTACCAGAGAGACTCCCCTGGCCCTTAGCTGCTGCTGCAAAAGGACACAGGTTTCCTTGGGTGTGGTGTGACTTCTACCATAGACACAGTGGTGGATGTCTCAGATGCCCTATGACATCTACAATGGCACTAGATGCCTATGTTCTGGCAGGTTTATCACTCATTGCCTGGAACGCAGTTTCTTGATGAGAAAAAGGAGTTCACATACTCTCAGCTAATAAAAAGTACTTTTTCTTTATTGCCATTAAAAATTCAGTCTTCCAAAGTGCTGTTTATCTATCCAGTTAGTTCAATATTCTTTTAACATGGGGTCTCCCAGGTAAAGACTGTTCTTCAGAGACCTTCCTGGTTAACTTTTGCACACTGATGCAGCTATGTTGTCCAGCGCAGACGATACCTCATGCTTTCCCTCCCTCCCTAAATGCCCAAGGTTGGAAAATACTGCTTTAGTGGGAATAGGTTCACCACTAAACCTTTTACTATCAATAATAAATTTACTATCTAGTATCCAAGCCTGAGCTTTCTAACAATGAAAACAACTGTTCCTGGCAACATAATGGTGTGTGCACCATGTCCAGCTTCATAAATGTTCCATTAAGTTTCGGTTCAATAGAGTATTTATCTCCTAACGAACTACTGTTCATTGCTCCTATGAGGATTCATCTGAGCAAAACATGCAGTTGATTCTTGCCAGCTTTTGCCAAGTGATATAATCCATTCTACTTCTCACATCTTTTCTTTTGTGGCACCCACTGGGTTGGCTCCCATTATCTAATACTGCTTGTGAGACTATGCATATATTTTTTTGCTATAGTCTGTGTTCTGATGCTGTTACAATTAGCTCTCTTCTCACATAGTGTTGGGATTCTCAATCCTCCAGAAGTTTGAGCCTGGACTTAATGTCTGATTTTGTTTGCCAGATCCTTATGTCTTTCTGGGACTCCTAGTCACACTTCTGAGTTTTGTTCACCATCCCAGTCACAACGGCTGTGTTGGGATGATGCTCAGGCATGCACAGTCCCCTCTTCACCACTTCTGCTACAGGACAGTCAAGGGGGCATGATGTGCTCTTGGAAAACCCCAGCCTCAATGAGTGGGAGAAGACAAACACGGGGCGTAATACTGAACGCACAGCATGTGGCCACAGTGCACACCAAGGAGTCACCAGCGTGGGGTGCGCAGCAGACCACACTTAGGTCTCGGTGCCAGTGTAACCAGTGTGCTCTCTCATCAGACACTCAACCCTCCAGCAACGCCAGACAGCTCTTCACTCACAGAGTTTCCTGAACCTTTTGTATCTCTGATTAAAAGCACTACTGAAGTTTCATGCTTATGGGGTATACAGTATTCCTCAAACTTTACTGCAGTTTCACAGTCTCTTTGCCTTAGGCAACAAAAACTATCAAACATACTCAGCATTTCAAAGCCAACTATTGTAAGAAAAGGAGATACCCTTTGCTGGCATGGACTGCTTGCAGAAGTAGAGTAGAGCTGTTTTCATTGCCATCCACCTTCCCGGAGAATTTCAGCCCCAGCAAGACTGGCTTTGAACAGTTCCACTTTTCCCATCTGTGTATTTTCTCTGCTCCTTTTAACTCCTTGTGCTAGCTGTGCTCAGTGATCCCTTAGTTCTGCCAGTGCTAGCAAGAGGTCGCCTTTAGACTACGTCTGGTTTCAGCTAGCTGGGAATAACCACAAGCCTGATGTCACCTCCCATGACCCGGAGATGGTTTCTGTCTTACAAACGTGACCACAGAGGCATTGACTGGGTATCTCATGGAAGACTGATCTACAAGAGCTCTGTTTCAAACATATGCTATCTATAGCTTTTAACATTAAATTTCACACCATTCGCTAGAGCAAAAATACAGCAAATTCTACAACAGACGAAAGAAATATAATCATCATGAAGTACACTTTGAGGTCATGATTGTGATGTATTTTTAAGTGGCTTCAGGGATATAAATATACATTTTAGCTTTTGTACTATGTCTAAATAAATCAAATATACCAATTGAGAAATAGATTGGCAGGAAACCTTTGTGCTGTTTAATTTTAGCAGGATGCTAAGCATTAGACTTTGACCCCATGACTCACAGGAGAAAATTCTGTATTTAAAGATCAGAAATAATTGCTCTATCTCTATAGGTTGAGCTTTCCTATATTTAAGGGAGAGTTACTCTTTAAAGACATTCCTGGATGTAATTGTTCTAACATTTAATCCCTCAAATGACAACAGAATAGAATTTTTATGGTGTTCCGTCTTAGTGTCTCCTTTCTCAGTATTTCTCATTTCTCTCTAGTCGAACTCTTGGTGAGTTAAAACTTATATCGCCTTTATATATTCATGGCTCTTAAATGCAAATGAACTCTTATTTTTTTCTGTCTTTGGGTTTCTGTCTCAGGGATTTAAAAAGTCAGAAAAAAATCTTCATATTCTGTGAGTCTACTCAGTATATATTTATACATACATTAGGCTTATGTTATCTGTATATAATGTTATCTCATTATACAACAGCTCAGCAAGAATACTCTCATATTCAATAGATGCAGGGATGTATATTTATTTGTGTAGGAAAAAAATGATACACCCTCAGTTCTTCCTCTAAAGTACTAATCCTCTTCTGGAGCCACTGCCCTGAAGAATTATGTCACTGAAAATAGAGAGTTAGAGGGCAACCATAGGAAAAAAAAAAATAGGAAAGTGTAGTTTGGAAAAGTACTTTAAGTAATACTTGTAAAGCTCACTACCAAGAACATACCATTCATTGAATCTCACGACAGCAATAAAAATGAATAGCACCTTTAATGCCTTCACCATCTAGACACATTTCACAGGAGTATAATATAGGCTTTTTTTCACATAACTTTCCCTTATTCACTCTGCCCGCACAAAATAGCTCAAATTTCTTACAGCTGCCAGTCTCTCCCCATATCAGCACTAACCCCTCCCTCACCCTTACCGCTTGTCCTCTCGCTCTGCAAAGGCCTTCGTTTACGAGAGACAGTCTCTCATGGCTATGTGTGCATTTTGGGGGAAAAAATAACATAGGAGAAGTGGGGGATGGAAGGCGAGGAGATTAAGGGAATGTCACACGGGAACATATGCTGAAACCGTTGTTCCTTCAAGTGATGTGGGAAGACTGGGGACAATCTTGCTATGTCACCATATCACTGGGGCCTCTACAATCCCTGACAGATAGGCAGATGATGCATAACCCTTTTCAAACCCTTTTCAAAAACTTTATGGATGGAATTAGATCTTCAGTATTAAGCGCTGGCATCAAAGAGCAATGCATAATCAAATACATAGCTTGTGTTTGAAGCTAGTGAGCTTGTCTGAAAAGAAACGGTTGCCAATGTTGTCTTGATAGCTCATGGAATTCATGATTGCAGGGTGCCTCATAAATCCTAGCTAAACACAAAAAATGATAGATAAGACTTCTGACAAGACAGAGATTGTTCATGGCAATTATGGCATTATGCCTTAGCATGAACACTTATCAGGCTGGATAGAAATTCAGCATTCTGTCTACATTGCAACACTTGACTAGAGAAAGATCAGAAACTAACCACTTCCAGAGACAAGATCTCTGGCCTGACTGATCAGCTTCCTGATCTAGCACAGCAAGTCCTAAGTCGGCGCAACCATGATAATGAATGATCCTATTGACACAAACACACACACAGCCCCAGTGCACACAGGAGGCAGAGTTAAGGTTGCCATGGGAACTTTACCTCCAGATTTTTTGATTTAGTATAATTAGAATAACACAGAACTAATGTTTCAGTAATTTAGTTTTACCTTGTAATTAATCATGTTCACATTTGCTTTAGGCAGGATAATTGAGTTTATCTGACGGCTATGTAGCGTGGTCCAATGAAATAACTTTATTCAAGATTTTCAAAACTTTGTTTTCAAAGCACTGGGTATTTTATGCTGAAGTCACCACGCAGCAGGGACTATAGTAGAGCATAAAGCTACCTGAGGCAGTGTTATAGCAGGTGGTTTGGGTGCTGATAAGGTAACCTCCATGGCAGCACCAGACTCAGCACAAGTTGCGTGTTTGCAGTGTAGAGAGAGCAGGCTTCTGACATAGGCTGATGGTGACGGATGGGAGGAAGAAGAGTGCTTCTGGGACCGGATACCTCAGCTTCAGCAGCAGCCACTGCCCCACACGCCTTTATCCACCACAAGCAACCCCAGTCTTGCTCTCCAGGGCTCTCCTCCGCTCACTTACTCTCGGTTCATCCCCTTTCTTCTCTCCTCTTCTCTCAGGCCTAGTCCCAGCTTTGCCTGTACGCTAAGAAGTTTTGAGCTAGCTCCGCGTAGAGGAATGCACTCAGGCTCCTCAGTCTAAGCTTAGGCTCTAGGTTTTCAGAAGTACTGACCTACAAACCTCATTGATGTTAGCAACTGAAAGTATGCAGAGAACAGTCTTCCTCACCAGATCTTATTTCCAAATCAGGGCTTCTGTGTCTTACAGAAGTTGCACAATGATACCAGAAAAGAAGGATGGTCATTGGAGTCACCTGTCTTTTCACTAAGGGGAAACTCAGTCTTCTGTGTTGCTGACCTGTAGAGCAAGGCAGAGTTCAAAAAAAAGTAGCAGCCTTTCCTCCATCTTTGAGCATGTTACGTTGTCTAGAGACTTGGACCTTGCCATAGGTTGTACCCTAAAAAAGGATGCAAGCCATGTGCAAACATCATTGATCTAACTGCAGTAGCACTGCAGCTATTGACCACTGGAACATTAGTTTTATATCCTGTAGCTGTGTTACATGTGTAGATACGGCTGTCAGCACTGCAGACATGAAAAATGTGCTTTCTGAGAAGCCATCTGGCATATTGAAGGGTGAAGGAAATGAGAAAAAAAAAAAATCTTAGGGACTCTAGTGAAATGAGACCCTACCGTACAGGCCCATGCTGAGGAAGGAGTTTAGTTAAAATATTCAGTATAAGTCTCCTTTCTAAAGGAATAACACTTAATACATGTTAAAATATAATTGTATAATTGGAACTCAAGTGTTTGGGTTATGTAAAAGGTGCTGTAGGCGTATCAGCTTAGACAGAGGTAATTAGATCTTGTATATTAACATTTTTTCCTTAAAGTGATCATCAGCTTTATTTTTAGTAGTGGGGATGATGAGCCTAGAAATCTGGGGAAAAAAGGTGCTGTTTTGAACTGTTAATGCAGCCCTGCAGTAGCTTTGTTTCTACCTCTGTGACTGACTGGACTATAATAATATTTTTGCAGTAGATTGCCTGCTTAATGCAACCCCAGCTGGGTGCCTACACAATGACAACTCTGCTACTGCTTTTGCTGAATTCAGCATAAAACTGAATTGTCTGCAAACATCAATCTTGGTGCTGAAAATAGGACTAGATAGTAGCATTAGATAATACAATACTTTGCATGTATATATAGTAACAGGTCATACACTGAAGCCACGAAGGAAGTCTGTGGCAGAGCCAGGAATAGAAATCAGAGCTTTAATCTCTCCTCGAGATAAGGGTTAATATTTTATATAGAAAAGAGTAAACAGCTGCACATCACTGCTTAACTCAATCAGTTTGAAGGATACAGTAAAAATAAATATGATTTTACTCACAATAAGTTGGATGACAATCAATGGTTCTGCAGCTTTTGAGTATCCTTGAAAAATCAAGTGGATTTACAGGAGGATAAGTTACTATGAAGACAGGAGAATGTCACTGACTTCTTGGAGTTTTAAACACATTGCAAAGCTATCTAGAGAAGACAACTGTTTAGTTTGAAAAGGGTACGCTGCATCTCGAGCAAATGCCCAGTGTTTTCTTTTTTTTTTTTTTTTCCTCTCTAAGATAAAAGGATACAGATCCTCAAGCCATGGGGAAAAAACAAAAAAAACAAAAAACCAAAAAAACCCAGGAGTTTCACCTAGTATTTTCTAATTTCATCACTCTTATCCATGCTTGGCTTTTCAAATAGAAGAAAACCATCCCATGGAAGAAATTCCAGGAGAGGAAGAAGCACCACCACCACCACCAGACCTTAAGCTCCTCCTTGACAGGTTTGTACCCAATTTTTTAAGTCCAAAATTCAACAAAAATCTCTATTCAAATCAATAGGTTAATCCAAACTTTAGATATTTCCTCAATTTCCTATTTCTCCCTCCCAGCTAAGCCCTCTGAGGACCTATCTGTCTCCACTCTACTCATATAAGGCTTTGTGAGGAGTATGATTAAAATCTCTCTTGGTAAGTGAAGGAGAAAAAGCTGCTTTTTGGCTTGGTTCTAAAAGTCTCAACAGATCAAGACTTGTGGATTGAAAGAGCTGGGTGTCCTAAACAGAACTCCCTTTTCCACGAGAGGAGAGAAGAAGTAAAGAATATCCGCCGAGACCCATGGGGCAAGGATTTCTATCTTGCTATAGTTCAACCCATACCATGTGCATGAAAAAGAGATGCACAGCCCTTTACCAGAGGCATTCTTCAAAAACAACAAACATTAAGTAACTCCAGCAAATTTTGCCCTGAGGTTAGTGAATGAACGTTCTTGATACCCTTAATAGAGTATTTTTTAAAAGGCAAACATCCAGACAGAAGAAGATAAAATAAAATGCAGGCAACAGTTACAGAGTTCCTTAAAAATTCAGAGTTGTTTTCACTTGCTGTTTTTTCAAGGTGCATTTGTTCTAAAATGAGCTTTCTGTTGAGGGAATTGCGCTTTATACTGATCTCTGCAGACAGCAGCAGAGCACAAGAGCACTCTTAGGAGCTGGAAATGCCAGCAAGTTGCTGTGTCTGAGCAGTCTGCATTCTTGTTAGGGGTCAAGTGGGAGCTGACTGGCAAGCTGCTAAGCAGCTGTTTACATCAGCTCTGCAGAGAAGACCAACTGATTCTCTGCAGCCAAAAGAGCAATGAAAACAGCTGTAGTTGATAAGAAACACAGTGAGAAGGCAAGCCACCACCTGAAGACTGGTTGTTTCCAACCAAGGAGCTGCCAAGGCTAGTGTAGAGAGCCTCAGGTATCTCTGCTCGTATTTATGGCATTTAGTGTATATCAAAACCCAACTGAAGAAAGTATGCCTTGCTCTACTTTTGGTATCTCCTCACTTACTAACTATGACAGACTTACTAAATATGATAGATGCCTACAAGGTCTCACTCTTTTGGGAACAGCACTGTAACCTTAAACATCATTATACTGGCATGTATTGTACGCAGAATTGTCATGCTTGCACACTGCGTACTCAAGAATGTTTTTATAAAGAGGAGAAAAATCACTTCATTTTCAAAGTTTCACACACAGAAAATGCAATTTGCAGACTAACAAGCTCAAAAGCTATTCAGCTCTTTGGTTTTCAGTACCTTCTCTTTTGTTCTGCTTCAGCTTCATTATTTTCTTATTCTTCCTAATACATGCTAGTCTTATTGGAAGAAAGAAAACCACTGCATATTAGTCACGCCAGGAAAATGAATTCTGGCTTGTAGTTGGTGAATGAAGGTTGTCAAGACTTATTTAGATAGCAAAAACCAGCGTAATCGGTAAGGAACACCTAAGAAATCCTGTGTTTGCTCTCATTTATCACTTTTGCATGCCTTGTCTTGTGCTCAAAAAGGCCATCTAATCCATCACTACATTAGTCCTCTTTGGCAAGTTTTGGGGAAAAACTCACAGGCCTGAAATCCAACTGAAAACGATGGACCACATTTAGCATTGTACTTTACACTCATTTGATGCTCTCTGGATTTTTTGTCCTACTAATCAAAGCGTGATGGGAAAAGCAAGAGGTAAGAATCTTCTAGGGCCTTCCTTTAAAATGGCTGCAATATTTTCACACCAAATGGCTATATTTCTTTAGGTACCTACTCTTATTGGGGTCTAAGAAAATTTTGCATCCAAGTATCTCAGTAAAAAGCCCTAACCCTAGTTCCTAAAGCTAAAGTTTGCCAAAGGATAGCCATCTCATTTAGGATCTTGGTCTTCACACCAGTCATTAATGTGCTTTAACCTAATTTGGAAGCACTGATATGGAGGTACTTAACTACAATATCCTTTTCCAGTCTGACTTTAGTTTCTCAACATTTAACTAGGAGAATAAATTAGGAAGGAAACAAAGCAGGACCTCTTCCCTGTCCCGTTCTTGGCTTATTTTAATTTTAGCAGATATTAATTCAGGGACTTAAAAATCTACTTAAGAAAGAGACCCTTTAAGTACATTGGCAAGATCTATCCTAGAGGTTTTGACAAAAAAAAGTTATTATTTACTGCACCATGCAAAATGCTGTTTGACTTTTCACTCATGAGTAAGAAATTCCAGGGACTTTTCAACTTGAATCTTCTATGTGAGGCAAATCAGCCTCTGTATTACAAACTTTTCTGACACTTTCTAATGCGGTTTTATGGTCTTAAAAAGCTATTCCACTTCTCCCACCCTCCCACCATCTCATCTGAGGCCTTCACTCACCAAACTTTCAGAATATGAGAGTGGGAGCATGGCTAATGTGCCAGGTAAGTGAAGAGTTTAGTGCCCTGTTTGCATGTATGTGAGGAGGCATGCACACATTTCTCTCTTGCCATCTCCCCTTTACTCTAGAAATGCTCTGTTAGCATCACTTAATTTTCCTTCTCAACCACATCGCTGGCTTGGAGCCTCACAGTGAATTTTAAATGGGATTCAGCAATAGAAAAAAAAGCACATATGTATATTTGAGAATTAAAGCAAAGCAAAGTAGTGAGATAATACATAGGACTGAATAAAAGAAGCACAGGAGGAAGATAAGCACTTCATAGTCAGATCCTTAGGAGGTGCCTAATTCACACCAAAATCAGTGGGAGCTGCTACCTAATTACTTTTGAGGATCTCAACCTTAGTGTCTCACAAAATGTACCTGAGCTTTTCCTTCTGTTTTTCTAATAGAGAAGCTAAAGCACAAAAGGTGAAATCCTAGCCCCTATAACAGTAGCCTCTACACTCCGAGCCCCTGGCAACATTCCCAATTTTTATAAAAAAAGGGTTAAATTGATTCTCTCCACCCTTTCTATGGAATCCATAGAAGAACAGAGAGCAACACTCAGAACATTTAACCTCCTGTTGCTTGTTTTAAACACCGGCTCATGCTTGTCTTATTTTCCTTCTGTTTTAGTTGAATTTCACCTGAACTGCTTAAAAAACGAACCATTTCCTCTGCAAAGTGAGGTGTATGGCTGCATATTAAACCACTCCACATATCTCCCATTTGCAGCAAGATGTTGGACTAGGTGACTTACAGAGGTCCCGTCTCATCAGCATTTCTATCATTCTATGATTACTTCGTATACATTCTTACAACGTGAGCTGTCACTGTCATATCTGAGCTCCTTTCTTTCATGAATAAACTGAATACAGTGAAAGAAAAATAATCAGACTGCAGAAAACTAATTTTTATTTACTAACAGAAGTTTTAATAACCAGTGGACCCCTCCTCTGTTGTTCCCAGTAAATATGTATAGTCAGGAAAATATTAGCTAGTGTTTGGACACAGAATATATGTTAGTTTAACAACAGCTCCATTCCTCTGCCTAAGCACACTGAACATTTTTATTCCAATAACATTGCAATATAGTAGTCACTAATGCCCTGTGAAAAGGTGCCACACTACAGCACTAACGAGATTTATACATCAGATCCATACAGCGTAGGCAATTACAGACAGCAAATTAAATCTCTGTTTTCAGCAGCTGGCTCCAGCATGAGATTCAACAGATTGAGGTTCAGCTCCCAGCTCTGCAACAGAGACTTTGCTCCTCAGGCCCTACAGCTGTGCGTGACCTGAGGAAACAAGTGTGGAGTTCAGGGGCCCTATGACAATTGTACTTTTAACACAACAGCGCCTTCTTCATAACCAGATCTTGCTATCATCTTAAGCTTTGTCTCACAAACAGTCTCACTTTCATCTGTCTCTGCTAGCTTCCAAAATTTCTAAAGGCTACAGACTTCAGGACACTGGAAAGATGTCCTTCACACTGCAAAGTTAAAGAGCTGCATGCCTGAAGCTCACATGTGGGTTGATGCATATAATAAAGAGTGCAAAACACCAGGGCTTTAAGGAGAAGGTGCAGCAGGCTCATCTGTAATACTTACCCACACACAAAATTAGACTCTCGAGTGTGTTTTCTAGGCCATCTTCCTCTCCTCCCCCAACCCCAGTTTCTTAATTGGTCTGGAAAGCAGTAGATATTTCAAAACGTATGGACAAACTTTGGCTTATGAAAATATATTGCTCTGGTTATTCTACATCTCAAACTACTGTGTATGGAATATGAGTGATCAATTAACTTTGCCAGTGCAAAAATGACCTATGCCATCTTATTCCATTGAGTGTTTAGTTCCTGCCCAGTTACCCTACAATCTAACTTAAGCCACAACCAGAAATCCAAGAGTGAACAGTAACACTGACAAAGGAATGTAATGATGAAGAAAGGTATATATTTCATTTTATTGATACAGTAGAAACCACAGCTAGCTACAGTAGTGAGAAGAGCTCGGTCCCAGTTCTGCAGATTGCTGTGCTCTGGATTTGACAGGACTCTATAGCCCTTTTCTTAGTTTATTGTAAACTGCAAAATCTGGTATTTATTGTGTACTTTAAAAGAGTCATATGGCCGTCCGAACTGGGCTGAATGTCCCTTCTAACTAACAGCCAAAACACAATTCCTGAACAGTCACATAATTTGTGCAATGCGGTTAGTGATTTGCCTCCTTGCAATGGGTTTATATTCCTCTGTCTGTCTCCTTTCTGCATCATTTATCATCCTATGATGACTTTCAAACAAACTTTGTAAAATAAAAATTCAAAACACCAGAGCTCTGGAATGCACTTCTCCCTTACAGCAGCTTTATATAGAGAATTAGATCACAGCAGTACTACTTGGACTGGTGGAGATAAGAGCCTGTCAGTACTTTCATCTCAAACCCCCTTTTTCAGGGGCTTGTAATTCAACCATAACAATTTGCCATGGGCAAAAAATCGGGATATGAAAGCCCAGACCTGGAGTAAGAACTTTAAAAAAAGATGAACACTAGAATTTTTAAGTTATACGTGAAATAAGGACTGTGCGGAGAGAGCAGGAGAGCAAAAAAGGAGGAGGAGATGCTCCTAGACATATTTTCACCTATACCATTCCATACAGTCACCCCCATCTTAGCCTGGCCAAGGCTACATTTTGGTCCGTAATACCAACGGTGCACTGTACTCACACTGCTCATTTCATTTCAGTGCTGCATACAGGCAATAATTATTAATTCTCAATACTCCTCTGAGGTAGATATTACCAACTCAATTTTCTAGACAGAGATGCAAGGCACAAATTGCCCAAGGCCACAGTAGAAACTCTATGTGAGAGCCAGAAATAGAAATAAGGAGTTTCCACCTCCCTGTTGTATACTGAGGCCGCAGACCCCTCTCTGGCAGCGACTGCTTCCTCAACATTTTATAAAGGTGATTAGCCTGTTACGGGACTAGGTTAAATACAGACTGAGATATCCCTCTCTAAGAATTTCAAGGCATCTCCCGGCCAGCTGACAAGGCCTCTCAGAAACACTGCAAGTGCCAGAACTAACATTAAACATGGAACTTCTTTTAACCGACAACTGGTATAAGCTACATACCAGTCCAATCAGGTGGCAGAGACTAGTGCATTACTGATTCAAATATGTTTATATGTACACGTGCTGGTGGTTAATATTCCAGGGTGGAAAACCCCCATACTCTGAACACAAAGTCTCTTGCCTTGTGCTGAGTCCAAGGCAGGTATCATGGATTTCAGCCTGGAGCTCTAGCAGAATATGCAAGAGGGAGGGACTTGCCGCTTCCAGGGGTATTGCCACCAGTAAGGCAGTGGTAGGTCTAGAAGAACCAGGCCTGCCAGAGCCATTATGCTCTCTGCCCTGCTTCTTGGAGTTTCCAAGCTCCCAGGTGTGGAGTCATGACTGATACCCTGATATTACCTCTCCTTCACTAAATACATCAGTTTCTCAGCGTGCTCTTTGGTTCGCAGGCCAAATGGTGCACTGAGGCCTATGTCGATGTTGCTACTAGTGTGGCACTTTTATTAAACGAGGAGATGTGTTGCAGGCTTTGGAACATCACATGAAGGTAAGGTGCAGGGGTGGAGGGTGTCTGAAAATACAGAGCCTGATAGGATAGTATTAGAGCAGAGGCTGTAAACTCGGAGTACTCTAACCTGATGCAGACTCCTCCATGCTCCCTCTTGGAAAGGATCCCTGGAGTGAACAATCCTTCAAACCATGCCTGAGAATTGTTTTGAAAATGTTAGTCGGATAAATACAGCCAAGGAATAAAACTAACAGTTCTGCACCGAGGATAATCAGAAGTCCAGTACTTAAGTATACTTATTGGCCTTTTTTTCATTTAGCAATAAAAACATACCCTAAAAATCTTGCAGATGGTCTGTGGCTACAGGTCTGTCTCCACAGAGGATGAGCTCAGCTCTCTCAGTGAAAGCGAGCTTACACGTGTCTACATTGACTTCTGCAAGCAGATATATATTGGCTCAGGCTCTATACTGCACTTGCCACAACTACTGGGCTTCCAGCTGACTCACTGTGTGGACTTCAGTGCTGACACCAGCTTGCATTTTCCTGAAATTCATATCTGGCATATTCCTTCTTAACTACACTGAACAGCTGTGATCACCTCCGAGAGGAAATCTCTCCAAAACCATGTGTCAGGCTTCTCAAAATCAAGGTTTCTGAACTACTAGTTTGTGGGAAAAATGAAAAAAAAAGGTTTCGGTTTCACTAAGACATTTCCCCAAAACTAGAAAGTCTGCTTTCTGGCACATACAACTCGGCGGGGATCATTTGAGTGACTGCAGTTTAAGGGGTATGATTCCTTGTTAAAGCAGGGTGAGGAGGGCCATTTTTACCTTCAGTTTTTTTAATGATACCCTGCACTCAAGAGCCAAGCGACTCCTGAGACCAGCTCAGGATGCCTTAGTACTTCACCACATTATTCTGTGCCTTCTCTCCTGAGGTTATAGACCATAATCTTCTACAGGGAGTCACAGGAACCCCGTTAAGCAATCTTTCTTCCCATGCAGGTTACCACCGAATTCAACACAACCTCCAAGCAGACGCTCTTGGAAAACGCTCTCCCAAAGGAGTACTAATATTTTATCAGATGCTTAAAACTATGAAGAAAATATAATCATACAAGTGAAAGTAGTAAATACTGATATGTTAACAATGAAAATATTTCTGGCAGCTGTACTGAAAACATTAAAGCTAGTATTTGAAGAACTGGAGAATGGTATTCAATTTTCAGTTTTTTCGCTGTTATCACTTAAACATATTTATATAGCACTTCTCCAGCACTATTCTCTTCAATGACATCTTTCACAAGTAAGATGAATGTCTATATATAGCCTTTCTCAATCAATAATTAATTTGAAAAATAAGCCAGCTCATCTAACTATACATCAAGTTATTCTGGTATTTACATATTCCAGTTTGACAATGACTCATTTTATGCAATTATTAAGTATGATTTAAGGCAAAAACATATTTAAAAAAAGTGTCTGAGATTAAGAGCACATGCTGAAATTCCCCTTCAAAGTATTCAGTAACCTTTAGCTACGTGCCTCCTGCCCTACTTTTTCGATAGATACACCTATTGTCATTATTTATAATCTAGTGCTTGTGCACTCATGACATTCTACTCTGCTTTATTATCATCTTAAAAAAAAAAATCTATTTCCCGCCATGGCTGTATTCTCCAAGGTACAATACAGAGGGTATTCATAGCATCCTTTAACTTCAGCTGGATTTGTAAGTAATTTGGTGTGCTGAGAATAAGACCCCGTTGCTGAACTATCAGGAAATGCTATCGTGATGACAGGAGCATGCACAGCAAGCTCTGTGGGCCATCCAGTCCAGCGTCCTGCCTCTGAAGGTAGCCAGCAGCAGATATTCTGGCAGAATGGGGAAGAAATACCAGTGATTAAATGGGGTAGGGACTTACTCCTAGGAGAAGTTTCTTTCACCCTCATCAGTCAATGGCTGGCTTGTGTCTGAAGTACATTTTATACACTTTTCAAAAAATAAAACCTAATTAAAAATACGCCACTTTTAGTGTTGTTCACTTAACTTCTATTATCAGCACATTTGTTACGGAATGGCTTGTCAGGGAATCTCCCGCCAGCCACCCATCTCCTTCACAGGGCATAGAGAGCTCATGGGAGGACAGTGGTAAAAAATGAGACAAGATATTTTCACACGAGCAGAAATATTTGTAACATTTGATGTTGATGCTTTCAGAAAATGCCTGGGCATTGTCTGTCCAGACACTGGCTATTGCCAGGGAGTAGCAGCCAGCCACGCGAGCTCCCTCCAAATAAGGCGGAAACAGTAACGCTTGTTTACCTTCCCTAACCAGTGAGATAAGTCCTGCTTGGTTGAATGGACCGGCCTGTCATTTGGGGGGATGCATGATCTAATGACCTTTTTAACATTTGCAACCTAGCTAGACCTCCCTTTTGTTGTTTTCTCTTCTGTTTGCCTCCTTCCCTTAATTCCAGGCCACTGTCTTACAGTGCTACTCTTGTGCTCTTCTCTCCGCCTCTTCCTTGCTCGTGCTTTGCCTCCACTTCCCCCACCTGGATCTTTCTGCTGCTGCCTCCTGTCTCTCCTTAGGCTTCTGCCATGCTGGTCTGCCCAGTAATACTGGCTTCTGTAGCACCCGTGCTGAGTCGAAGATAAGCAACTCAGGAGCACTTATGCAGTTACCGTTGAGTCACCTCTGGCACCAGCATACTTCAATAGTGAAATGCTCCCCTGTGGTTGGGAACAAGAAGTTCTGGAAGTGAGGATGCACTATATGAACTTCTTAATGCTGCCAAGGCCCCATGGCTTTGTAATTTGCTACTCTCAGCCTCAGAAAACTTCAGTCAGGCAATCTTTGAATATAATGTATATAATGTCTTTTCCTCCACACATTGATGATGAGTGGGAACTGTTGGGGAAGGCTTGCACTTGTTCAGAAGGTAAGAATGTGAAAGTGTAGGGTGCAGGCAGTGCATAATGGAAAAAAAGATCTGACCAGTTGAAATTCCTTGGGCCTGTGCCTCATGTCTAGCTTATATAGATGCTATGCCAGAGAAGAAAACTCTCCCTGCCCTGAGCTCTGTACACTAATGCACAAATCCTCTATGACACAACCGATCATTCTCAGAGCCTCTTGCCAGTGGCAATCCTGCCTCTCTTCTGCAACTTCTTCTATTGCTGAGCATTTTTATTTTAGCACAGTGGCCTAACAAAATAATATGTGGAAGTAGGTTTCTCAGTGCCACTGTCAACCGTTGTGCATAGCAAGTGGCAGTAGTGTTCCAACTGACTTACTCTGTTGATTGCCTATGAATAGGCATTAAACTCTTTCAGAGAGGTCTGGAACCTTATACAATCTGTCAGTCTCTAAAGATGGACCACAGAAGTCAGAATCACCATGAATACATTGTATTTTTACATTTATCCACTTCTAGCTCTGAAAAATCAGAACAGAACACAGAAATAAGAGCAGAGTCAGAGGTTATGTCCACATTAGCAAGCAGTACAGGGCAATAGGAACGAGCCCAATAGCATGAAGAGCTGGTGAGAAGGATCCAGCATCCACATTATACATATTTTGTGCATTTTACTTTGAACTATTTCTCATCTGGCCTTATAAACTGAATACCCACTAGATTTTGGAGAGTGCTTGCTGCATTCCTGGAGTGCATCTTTCTGCTTGGTTCAGTCAAAAAGAAATCCCATTTCCAGACTCCAAGCCTACTCTGTGATACAAAGCAGAGCAAGATAAATGGGGAGGACTGGGGGATTTACTTCAACAGCTCATCCCAGTGAGCTTTTTGGATTCCAGTCCAAATGAAAATGTTAATCTAAATGCACTCAGAAACCACCTCAGCCCATGAAATGTGAAATCCTATTTGAGTTCACTGAGATGCATCAAGTGCCTAAAGCATGCAGGGCTTTGAGCATGGTCTAGTCAGAAAAGTCTTTTCTTATCATCTCAAATGACTTTGTTTCTTTCAGTACTCAGGTCTAAACTGAAAAAGGAGAACTATTCTCAATGAAGAGCTAAGTGACATATTAGAGTTTGTTCAAATGACTAATAGTGTTGGTGCAGAAAACTAAGTTTCTAATAGTTTGATCACAATGAAAATAGTAAGCTAAATAAAAATGAATGTCAAGACATTCAGTAAATCCCTCTAATGTTTGTTTTAATAAAACCTTCAGTTTTACAATAAGCTTGCATTTTTAGTTGCAGGGGTGTGCAATGTGTTTGGACAGGCAATAAGTTTAAAAAAAAGGTTTTCAGGTGTGATGTGGAAGTTTTGGCAGCTGAGAAAACAACAAGTGGTGTGACTTTCACACTCACCTTGGATAGCGGAATAAGTCCTTATTTGGCTATTTCAGCTAAAATAGAGAAACTGTAGGGGGAAGAAAAATGAAATCAGCTATTGTGCCAGAGGACTGGTAGTGATAAATGTGCTAGAAGATAGGAAAGGAGGTAAGGAGGAGAGGGAGGTATATTTTATCCCTTTTTTAAAAACTGTAAAATTATGCTAGGACCGATACAAAATAGACCTAAAAAGAAAGTATGATTTATCAAAATACCCAGTCAAGGTCAACAAGTGGGAAGGTCACTCATCCTTCCATGCAATCTCCTCAATCACTATTTACAATGTACCAAGGAACAGGAGATAAGACTAAGAGACACTTCCACGGGAGTGTCAGAGTTGTGACCGAAACGCAATTTAAGAAACATCTCAGTCATTCTCAAATACCTCCTGGCACTCCTAATAAGAGCAAAATGAACAGGATATTAGGAGTCAGGAGGTAACCCTTCCACAATACTGCGTGAACTATTAGAGAGACCAATTCAGCAAAGTGAGTAAGCACATCCTGACAGCATAGTGTGTGTGCAAGTCTCATCACCTTCAGTGGGAGTTCGATAAATGTCTTAGCACTCCTCCGAATGGATGTCTGCAGCGAACAGAGGCCTTTAACCAAAGTTTAACAAAACAGTCCGGTAGCTGTGGAGCAAGCCTGGGACTCAGGGAAAACAAATTCGAGTCCAAGCCCTGGGAGATTATGAACAAGAAAATTCTGCGAGCCGTCTCCTGGCACCGGAGGGTCGTGTTTAAGAACTGCTCCCTCCCTCCCTGCTTCAGCTTTGCACCTCTGCAATGGAAACGCTGGTGCTTCCTTTCCAGAAAAGTGAGAGGTGCTTAAAAATGTTTAGGTCGGGTGTAACAGAGGGATCTCAGACGGAAACTAGTCTGCCTTTCAAATTAAACTGCTTCGAACTCTTTGCCGTTTCAAGGTCATAGTTCATGAAATGGGGCATCATTAAAACTGAAGGTCCAGAGCAAGGTCAGCTATCGATGTCTAGGAAAACGAGCTGAAAAGGAAAGCTTCCTGCAGCCACAGCCAGACTTTTCCACCACCTTTGCAACATATGGTATAGCAAGACATACACAGCCTCTTCTGGCCCCCCAGAATTAACTCCCTGGCACCACCTGTTCGGAGCGAGCAGGCTGCAAAACGTTTGCAGTGGGGGCAGATAAAAACGGGAGTGATGCTTCTGACGCAGTCTGTTTCTCTTACCCACTTCTGTGCCCATAGGACATGAAGCCTGTATTTGGCACAAAATTAAAATTGAAAGCTGTAAATAAAGAGCGAGAGCAATATTTCAGTTCTATAATTTGCACTGCCCTTCAGAACGGAGCTAGCTAATAACCTGACCTGGTTATTTTAGCACTTGAAAATATTTGCTTAACTTTGAATTCCATTGCTGTTTATCACTATCGGGCACTATCTATACTTTAAAACTGTCTTTCTATTCCTCTTCCTCCTCCTCCTCGCAGAATACAAAAGTGTGGGTCTCGTATATCACTTTTCTTCCCAAGTTCATGAGTCATGTGATTGCAGAAGTCAGATCTAATACGAGCATGCTTAGATGCATGATTCCACGCCACTAACACATTTCATAAAGGAAACATCCTCACTTCCTCGCAAACTTGCTTGCTGGCAAACCGTGTGTCTGCACCCATAAATCTAGAAATACAATCCCACGAGTCCAAAGCAAAAAGTTATGTATATACATGTGGACGGCAGAACAAAACGGAGGAGAAAAGGATGCTTGATCTGGGACGGGCGACACACTGGTAGGTACACAGAACATTTCATGTGTGCTTGATGACTGTATCAAAGCGTACTAATATGACAAAAGTCGAACTGACCCAGGACAACTCAGCTCACTCGTGCTCCTTAGCATCTTTTTGAAAATGATCACTGTCCCTCGCGTGTATTTATTTGATTCAAGCAGTAGCTCATATACCACCACAGGAAGATAAAACATTGACTGTGACTAACTTAAGGAGCCTGAAGCTCTAAAGAAAGAGGAGAAAGAAAGTTTGAAATTTATGATTTTTAATTCTCCTGCTTCTTCCTAACAGGATCTGAAAATCATGAAAGAACTTAAGTGCATCAAAGAGCATCCTTTGAAAATCATGCTTACAGGCAGGAATACAAATTGGGTACCAGTCCCTAGGCCACCGGCCTACCTTTGTAGAGTGGTGGCTTGCATTTCATTGCCCCTAACTAACAAGTCACCTTTATTAATTAGAATTTAACACTTGAAAACAGTGGGTTTTAAGTTTCGAAGTTAAAATTAAAAAGCAGCATCAATTGTTCTTATGAAAAAGATGTATTTTAAAGAAGCTTTTAAACTATTAAACTCTTGATGCTATTCATATCACTAGTGGCATCATGACACAGCAATTAAATTATAACCCTTTCACTAATCGAACGCATTTTTACCCATTTAAAATGGAAGTGAAGACACAAGAAACTTTAGCACAGGAAATACTCAAGTAACCAGAGGAGATGTAGACAGGGTGGAGTTTGGGGGAAAGGAGAAGGTGGACCAATAAACTGCAACCTAGTTTGAGTTTAAGGATATTACGTGAAGCAGTAGATGATCTGTCATTAACCTCTAGCCGAATTACGGTTAGGGAACGCTGGGTCACCGAGAGCATATTTCATAAAGTTACTTCATTTTATGCAGCCTAGTCTGTCACAGAGGAACGTAAAGAGACTAAACTGTGTTCCCAAGGTTGTGGACTGTGTGACCAAGATTTGATTTTTGTAGCATAGCCAGTTTTGAGGATTAAAAAAATTACACAGCGCCATTTAAAAATAATTACTACCACTATCATTTTTTATGTAAATATTCATTTGTTACTCTATTTTAAAGATGTAGGAACAGCATTAATATTATCCAGTGTCTAAGAATAGCTAGGAACAGGAATGGGACAAAATCTGTAAATCGCCTAAAAAAAATCATTGTGGTTGATCCAGCGATCCTAGAACCAAACTTGTTTGCCCAAGCATAATAACTTTTATAAACATGTCATTACTTTTGAATTATTTTAGTAAAATAACAAGCAACATTGGTTATACTCTAATGCCAAATCGGGATATATATATATAGGGAAAAATAAAACCCAATTCAACACCTTTGTGAAAAAATTTGGGGTGGGATTGCATTATACAGCCCAAAATGAAACTTCTCTGGCTAACTGCGCCACCTTTTGATTTAAATGTAAAAGGGAGATTAACTGATTGCTCAGTACCTACAAGAATACACTTATTTAGAGATATTCCTGTAGACTTAAAAATGGGTTGCGGAGCTTACTTTATTTATTTGTTATAGAGAAGTGCAGGGCTGCATACTTTAGCATTGCTATTACGGTTCAGAGCCATATCAGCAATATAAACGGAAAAAAAAAAATATACATTCATTCTTGCTAGTTTGTGCTTTTGGAAGAATGGTATACATGTCAAAATCAATAAAGCAGGGCAAATGGCAGAGTAATGCTTTAGTAATCTTAGCACTGTTAGCTAAGTGTATAACCAAGTCTAAAACAAATGCTTCATAATCCATTAGATTCTCCTATGTAAATCTATACTCGTATAACCCCGGGAAATAAGGAAACCTTTACTTCTACTGGATTTTTTTCTAACACTTAAAATGTATCAGCTGTAAGCCCTCATTTAAAGCCAACATATCGCAGTTTGCACTGAATCTCTATGCAGACATAAAATTAAACAGCACAGACATTCAAAGGAGTTACGGCATGCATTGAAATACATTAACCACATCCTACCTTGCATCCAAACATCAACGACAAAGTGTTGTTGGTGCATGCAACTTTGCAGTGGCAAATCATTGGTGTAAAGCAGTCAGGATTTCTAACAATAGGGCACATTCCTTTAGTGCTGCAGTAGTGGCAGCCTACTGAAGGCTAAAAACAAGTAGCTAATACAGCACATGGAGTGGCAACATATGCTGCTCAACAGCTAGCTTTTCTCTTGCCGGTCAGAAGCAGCCTGCTCGCATCTCTACCTGTGTCCCGTTCAGCCATCCCCTTCGCCGTTGATGAATCAACGATGCAGCATCGATCACGAATCTCAGGATTTCCCTTCCTCGGGGAAATTAGTTTTCACATTGAAAGGGAGGAAAAAAAAAAAAGGGAGAGCGAAATGGAAATGAGGGGGACTAGCAGGTGTGGCAGTATTAGCATGTAAAAGGATGTAAACGCCTACTCATAACAATCACATAAGATTGTCATGCTAGCTGAAGTGGGCTGAAATTATTCCATCGGAAGAAAAATACTGCAGCTCCTGATTTGGTAAAAAGCCAGTGAGTTGCTGCAATACATAGTCATTGTGGGGAGAGAAGAGAAAAAAATTACTTATCTAACAAGCCGAGTCCTCAGCCTTTATCAATATGCATTCCAGTAAGGATTCCCTTCCCAGCGTCTCCCCGAGAAAAAGCAGCAAATCAGTCGCAACTCCATAGAAGCGATGCCCTTTGCTTCCTCCAAAAAGATGAATCTCGGCAGGAGACAAACTGTACTCAAAGCTGAAAATCCCAGATGCTGGGAGTTTGCAATCAGAGAAATACAAGTAACATTTATCCAATCCTGGCTTGCCACATGGGAGCTTTCTCCAGGCACAAATTTACAAATAGACAGGTTGAAGGATTGCAGGAGACACTGAATAAAGATATGAAGTTGCACGGAAAATGCACCAGCGTGAAGCTTAAAACGCTCTCTAAACGCTGCTTTGGAGGCGATGTAACTACCGACTATTCAGCTAGTACTGCTATCGGATGACCTGCAAACAGCTTCCTATATTCCAGAAATTTAATAATTAAAGAAGTTTGGGGGCATAACGCTGGTTTGGATTCAGTTACAGCAGTCGCTGTTTCTTCCGTTAAAGCAGCACCAGCTGAAAATGCATAATAAAACATTTGGATGTGCAAACTGCTAGCTGTGCTTTTTAAGAGGATTATTTATATCGAAAGTTGGATGAATATATCTTCCAGTTTTATGTGCAGCCACGACGCGCAGATAGATATAGAAAGAAAAGATTATGATAGAGGAGGCAGAGGGATGTCTTCCACAGCCTCACAGCTGACAGCAAGGTAAACTCAGCAGTTGTTTCACAGTGACTTGACCCTGCTTTTCTGCAACTCGCTAAGCTCTGCCCATCAGATTTCAAACTCAGAAGGGATGCGAGCGGGTTGTCTCCCTGGAAATTGTGAGTATGTCCTAAAGGCACAACCGAAACAATTTGCTGCGAGAAACGCAAACTAAACATTTGTTATACAACAGAGAGGTGCCCATGGCAAATGGAGGTCTCTGCAGCTGGGTCAAACAATACAGACTATATGTTACAGGATTTCTAAAAAGATCTGTCTGTAGATTGTGGACCCTAATATATGAGACCTCTTCTATTAAGATTTTATATTTGTATAATTATATATGTGTGTGTGTATTGTATGTGTGTAATATATATATAAAAAGTAGGATTTCTTCAGTATAGTTGACCCTCACTTTGTAAAGTTCAAAAACATAAAAAAAATCATTTTCTCAAACAGCTTTGATTCTACACTTTCTTTTACACTACACAATAACTTTATTTTTATCCTTTCTTTTGGTATGTAGCTAAATTTTGACTTGGTATAGTATTTTCTTATTATTGTTTCTCACTCTTTATGTTTACAGCTCAGAACTTGCAAGAACCGAGGCGCAGTAAAAGGACAACACTTTTTCGATTAAAGCTCCGGAGAGAATTGCTCCGGAGTTAAGGTTACACTCCAAGTCCGTCTCTGAAGATCTCTTTCCTGCAAATACCAGGATCTGCGATCCAGCGTCCTCGACTCACTCAGCTCATAGCTTTATTCTAACAGCCTGGACGTAAGTTTTACCTGCTTCGCTACGTCATGGGCGTTTGCTACAGGGCTGCTGGTCGATCCCCTGTCAATAACCGCAGTGGGTCTGAGCTGTTCTTCCCAAGCGACATCGCAGCGGTCCTTCCTCCACCTCGCTCCGCGAGTTAGCGGCTGAAGCCGCGACCGCCTCTGTTTAGAGGCACGCTACAGTGGCAAACGGCCGCCGTGACACAGTCGAATCTTTGATCTGTTTATTCCTAGCTTGCCTGGCTCGTTATTAAGCTATAGATTATACAGGTTTTCTTTCAAGTGCCGTCTCTCGCATAACCAGCACGGGTGTAAATATAGAAAAGTGTAGTTTCCATGACAATACGTTCCATAGTTACAGCTAGCAGCCACTATCATTAAAACATGAATCACAGTGCTACCTTAAGGTGTGAGCACACTACATTAGTGGCCTTACAAGCATTAATTTGGCGTGGCGGTGGCATGGCAATATTCTTAGGAGACACTACTACAAAATGCCAGAAAACTGCGCTAGTTAACTGTTTTAGCAGTTCTCATATCCGCCCATCTTAGACATTTAAGCGATCAGTAACACTCTCAATCTGTCCTAATCATTAGCATTTCTAATATAGGAATGCATTGCATCTGCGCTTTCCAATGTTTTAAACATGATGTCTTGATTTAAAACTGGACCCGTAATCACACCAATGTGATTTCCAATTAATGCTCACCACGTCTAATTAAAATCACCTGCATTTAACTTCAAATTCCAATTTCAAAGAAGGGAAGGAAAAACAGCCAGTTAGCTTCTCGGATCTTTCGGATCAAACTGCATTCAGTTGGCTCACACTCTCAAAAGAGAGAAGGTCTGCTTATTAAAATTCCCAGTTCTTCCCCACTTGCTGATTTTCAACATGACACTGTTGCAGACTTCCAACCGAAACAGTTTTTACTTGTGATTTTATTTCCGTGCTAAGATGCATCAAACAGCAGTCACCTGAGTATTACACAAGGCAAGAAATATATCCCTTCACACTTAAACTAATTGTTGCTTTCAAGTGAAAAACAGTTACCTGATACACAGTCATTTGGGAAACGAACAGAAAAAGATTTGTTCCAGTGACAGATTGGAATAATAACTCATATCGCAAATGGCCAAGACATTTATTTCAATTAAGTGACAACCACATATAGAAAACTGCCATATGAAAACACTTGCTCAAAGATCCTCCTCTATCTTTCTTTCAGATAGTACTCATCACAGAAGCAGAAGTAAATTGCTAATTGCCAGGAAAGCATTTAAATTACATTCATACTGCAGGAGCAAGGTTCCTTGGAAAATCTGTGTCCCCATTTTCTCTCTGTCTGGCCGGATTTACAGACGAACTTACACTGCAGGTGCTGAGTTGAGTTGAGCGCACCGATTCAGCCTACTCGCAACTGCTGCCACCACAACACAGTGCACCTCCTCTGCGGTTAGCAAAAGTGGAGACCCAGCAAATCACAGTGTATTGTCAGTAACTTCTAATAAAATGACCCCAGCGGTGAATAGAAATCTCCTGCTATAGACTGAGCCTAATCCTCACAAAAGTTACTCTCTTCCTCACCTGCCAGATTTGGGAGAAACAAGAACTGCTGCCCCACCTGCCACCTCCATTTGCTCCATTCAGCTAGTAAAATCTCTCCGCCCAGTATGTCCAGGTTCTGCAAAGATGTCTGTCTTTCACAGTGCAGCACTATGTGGAAATACGTGAATTACCTCAAACAATTCAGCTTCATTTCTGGAAGTATTATTGTCAAGTTTGCACGTTACTTTCCCACCTAATGCATATATACCTCCTCCTGTACCAGAGCTAGCTCACATATCCGCACTTATGACCTGTACCAGACATACCATGTGAGAATCACAGAAGACCAGCATAAGTAAAAATAAATGCAAAAGCCTGGAGATTCACAAAGGATTGCTAGATATTCAACCCTGACTATACTGCAATATTTGCTTTTAAATTCTCTACCATTTTTATTGAGGAATTTGCTTAAGTTTTGATATTAAAAAATAGATCTGTGTATTTTCCCTTCCCTTTTTTCGCTACTCAATTTTTCATTCCATTGCTCTATCCTGAAAAATTTCTCTAACCCTTTACAACATCCATTAGATACCGGAAGCTCAACATGTTCATTAGGCCCTTGGCCAAGCTTTATGCATTGTTATATTCTTCTAATCTTTTGTTAGAATTCCAAATCACCTTCTCTGTTGCTCTTCTCTGAATTCCCTGTACGCTAATCAAGCCTCCTAAAAACTAAATCTGTCTCTGACAGTGATTAAAGAGAAGTTGTCTTCTCAAAGAATCATATTAGATAAAAGAAAAAGGCTTGTTACACCACAGGCGGCACATACAGAAGGAACTAGAAAATATAAATATAAAACAAACTTGAAAGAAACCCCATCAAAACCAAAAATAACTGTGCAGAACCCTGCCATATATTCATTAAGAACAAAACCGCCTCAAACCTTCTCTAACTTAAACCAAATTTTTCACAGCTTTCCTGTCATCTGGGGGGATTCTACTTAGGGCATTTCAAGGAACTCAACTATATTGACTCTTTACCTGAATTGGTCATTTTGGGGAATGGATGGAAGATGACACGCCTTCATTTTGCTGATATTTGTCTGCTGGTGCGTATCAGAAGCCCAGCCTTAGTTTGCATGAAAGTCCATCTGTCTTTGGAACAACTAATATTGAAGGCCACCCAGGAAAGACCCCACAGTGACATGATATCAGCAGCTCAGGAGATGCTAAGGTAGATGGAGGAGCTGCTGCTTTGTTCCTGACCCAGTCACACCTCGTGCAAAGCTGCGGTTGAGCCTGCACTAATATGAGACTGAATTTTCACCCTGGTGTTGGAAATAGGGACATGGGTGAATTTGGAGTTCAGCCAGTGAAGATGTAGATCTAGGCTTAAAGCTTCAGAGCTCATGAGTATTCACTAAAACCAGCTCCAAACTTCAAAGTGGGAGCAAAGCTGGTTTTATGTGTCCAAAGGCTCAAGGACTAGACCAGGTCTGGGGCAGTTCTGCCTTAAAAATGAGATGAATAAGGCCGCTGGGGTGGAGCTGGGATGGAGAGCCCAGGGGAGAGCCGTGTCAAGTCAGGTCTGCTACTTCTGCAAGACGCAATTGCTGGTGCTGGGATGCACCTCTTGCACCATCACCACCAGCAGCTGCTGCAGCCCATGCAGTGGCTGTGGCGGCCAGTCTGGCTTTCCCGTATCTTCTTGGATAAACAGGAATGGGTTGCCACCTGGCTCTTCCCAGTTCTTTATGGCAGAGCCTGCTGGTGGAGAGCTGCCAGCTTCACTTAGCTCTGACAAGGGCATCAACAGCTCATGGAGATGCAAAGTTCCCCCAGAGAACCTTGAGGTCATGGCATGCAAGCAGATAAGCAGAGGACAGCCTGGATGTGCTGAAAAATACCTGTGCATTAAGAATTCAAATGTAGTAGACAGCTTGGATAGCATTACATGACTCAACCTCTCCATATGAAGATGGGGATAATGCCTTCCAATTAAATGCCCATTCCTCCAGGTACTCAGTCATATAAACAGTGATTTTTAAGTTAATGTGAATACTCATAAAAAGTACTCATGTTCGTAAGTGTTTACATATTTCTAGAGCCACATGACCAGCACAATTTTACATTGTTAACTAGTGGAAAGCTGCCTGGAGCTGTCCAGGATGCAGCATGTAACAGTAGTTTTAGCCTGAACTGCTAGCTGCATCTAAAGCTGTTTAATAAGAAATGATGTAAAAAAATAAAGGCACAGAAAAAGACAGAAACATAGATTTTTATGAAAACTAATATTTATCTGTTAAATCATTTACAAAACCATCAATTGTATATAATTTTTTTAAATAACTTTCTTTAGCCAAGTGTAGACAGAAAAGAAAAATGAGAGAGGGGAGAAAGTTATTCAGATTAAGTATCAGCTAGAAAGAAAAAAGAAAAAGATTGATATTACTTCCAGTCCTCAATAGCTACAAAGCAACTCTACTGTTTTGAAGATTCCTATTTATATCTTATGTTAGAATTTTAAAAATTTTACATGACAAATTAAACAGAAATAAAGGCATGGTCCTCCAGACGCAGAGTGAAAACACAGCACAAACTCTCATTTGACATCTGTGCGCCCCATTTGAAAGACATATGTGGACCCACTGATTTCTTCAAGTGAGTATAATACACACATACCCAAATGAGCTTTAAAATAAGCAGTTTAGCCACCACACACTAGAGCTCACTAACAGCTTCCATATTTACCCAGGTTGCAGGGGCAGAAGAAGGTTTAGCCTATACTGAATTTTATGTTATAAGGACTACACCATTATCAGCACTAAACTAGCTAGCTCGGTTATGTCTGTACAAGCTGAAGTTACTGCACTATACACATACTTACTATACGCATTGAACAGAGGCATATATCTGGCCATGGTCCTATGCATAGTCACCGGCTCTGCAAGTACTTCCTTTCTTCTGTGTGTAAGTGGGGCTCCCCCAGGTAGGAAGCACAACACTTGATAGCAATTGTCCAGTAATTTTCCAGTTACCCCTTGAATCCATGTAAACTTCTGCTTCCATTAGTTCCTCAGACCTTCCACTTCTGACGATTTGCTTTCATTTGTTTGTTTTTAATCTAGCTCCTAATATCTTTATCTGATGTGACAAAGTGTTGCAATAGAAGAAACAAGGAAACGTCTACTCCTTTGTGTCCTTTCCATGCCACTCATGAATTTGGAGACCAGGATTGTATCTTCTCTAACTTGTCTCTTTTCTGTAATGAAAAGCTGTAGCCTAATAGATATCAATCTATCTTTGTTACAACAACTTTTATATATTTCCAAGATTGTCATTGCTTATCCCAGCTCCTTCTTAGTTCTTTTAAACTTTTCAGCACAGCTCATACACTGTAAAACCCATAATGTTCTTGCTCTTTTCCTCCAAACTCTCTCCATCCATCTCAAAATGTGCATCCAAACAATGACACATCCAGCAGAATAATTCCTTCCACCTCTCACTTACAGTATTTCTTTAAATATATCCCAAGTTTTTTAGATTTGTTTTGCAGTAGCCTCACATTCTTCACTCAGGCTCATTTTGAGATTCACTTCTAAGCCACCTCACCTCATCCTTCTCTGCTGCCTAGCTAATCAATATGCATTTGGTATTTGTGCAAATGGAAATCCCTTCCTACATGCAATACTTCATGCTGTTGCTTTTAGGCCATTTATTCATGTTGAACCTTACACATGCCATTCCCCTGCAAATTCCATGGGCAGGGGCTAAGGAAAAACACTTGGAAAAAAATCTTCCTGGGATTTTGAGCAGCTAGCGTGTGGAGTATTACATCCCCCAAAAGCATTAATTCTCAGATGTGGTGCCCATAATTTGTTTTCTATTGGAAAGCCAGTGCCTGTACTGCCATCTCTAGTGTGGAGCAGTTCGCACTGCTGCTGGCAGCTCCAGAAAGGAACCACCGGAAACCAACCTTCACTTCTTGTGTCATATGGTACTACTATTTACAGAGGAATGATAAGCCTAAAGAAAAACTACTTGAAGAAAGCAGAAGTAAAAATAAAACTGATGATGCATCACAGTTCATGAGAAACAGAGAAGGTCAGGCTTTTTGGCGCTTTTGAAAAATGAATTTTTCATGAAATTACTAGCTTTTCGCAAGAAACTGAAATTTTGACTGCAAAATGTCATTAAACAAAGCAATCATTTCAGGCAGACAGGCAGAAAATAAATAACAACAAAAGGACTGAACGCGAAATCTAAATCCTGCTTTGTAAAGTCTGACCATTACTGGGCTCCATGTCATTATGGTTAACCGTATTACTGTGGTTAAGGGCACAGAAGGCCTGGCTGGGTGTTAATCTGACACACATTTCATGTTAGAGTTGGACCTGGATGGTTGATGTGTGTGCTAGAAGCAGGAGGAGAACACTTTTAGCTTCCTCTGTGAGGATATTTTTTTGCTCAAAAATTCTCATTGCCATACATGGAGAAAGAAGTCCTAATTACTCAAATGTTCGATTTTTTTAGAGCTTTTCTGTTGATAAAGTGTCCATTTTTCCAGGTTCCCATTAAAAGTCGGTGTTTTCCGGCAGTTCCCAGAAGTGAGAACGACTGTCACTGATTTTCCTCACATTTTTCTGAACAGGAAATGCTGTGTTCATTTCTGGCAAACGCCACTCTTCTCACAGCTTTTAGCATTTAATAGCTTTTTCAGCTATCAAATTCTCATTCCATGGGCAGGGAGAGGAGCAGAAAAACCGAAACCCCAATTTTTTTCAGTCCAGTGTCAGCGGAAAGCAAATGAAAGTTTTGCAAATAGCTCCAACAAAGCTATAGCAGAGATCCCTGTATGACACCACCTTCTCCTGTACTGTATTTGCTGTATTTGCAGGCTCTTCTAACTCCCCTGTGCTCAGGACTGGCTGCAGACGCTGGCCGTGGACACAGCAGGAGCACAGAAACGCCTTAGGTGACCCTCACAAGGTCATGTAGGGGATGGAGACTGTAGAGCCCACTTTTAAACGTATCCGTTCTGCAGCTGCGATATACTCATTTTTAATAAGGGATTCCTGAGCTTAGAAAACCATCAATGCCCATCTTTTTCTTTTCTTGAGGGGGTGCTGCCCTTGACTCATGCCATAGAGAGATGTTAGCCAGCTGAGCCACTATAATGGCAAGGGGCCGTTGGAGAAAAACGCCTCTGAAAGAGGCATTTTTATTAAACTAGTTCAACTCCAAAGAAAGCAGTGTAGCATGGTTTATTGTCTCCAGTATAAGCTGTCTCCTCTTAGCCAAAACTGCACCTGTGTGTCACAGTGGGGAAAAAAATGGTGATTCAGTGAAAAATACTTTTGTGTTTTTAACATTGTGGCACAGACAACAACTCCTCTCTGCATCCACAGGCTGCTCCCCATCATCATGCTTTCAAAAGCAAGACGGCAAAGGCTTGAGAGTCACAAAAAAACAGATGGAGGGGCAGAGGGTTTAATTCTGGGTTGGCCTGGGAATCCTATCAATCCTCGCGTTCACGGGAGCTGCTCAGCTGGGCAATCTCCTAGCACAGACTCTCCCTTGACGCACGCAGTCCTCGCTTGACCCTCCACTGCAGCATGTAAAGGAAGAAGCACAGGGTGATTACAATGATCCTATTCTGCTCCTTCACGGTGAGAACCGATCACTGGCCCTTTACAGCCCCTTTCTTCTTCCAAAATGGCATGAAAAGCCAGGGAAGGGATTTTTCACCCTGCTGGCACAGCAGCAAGCATTTTCTGTCCTCAGGGTGGTGGGGGTACTAGCAGGGTCTGTTGCTGTTGACCTAAGTGAAACAGTTCTGTAAATCAAAGTTGTTAAAGAAGAAAGCATTGCCTTCAACTCTCTTTCAATAAAAAACATCTACCTCCAGCACCACATGATGCTGGGGGGAAAGAAAAGACCTCTCTCAAATGAACACTATACGGAGGGAATGTCTCCGCCAAAGCTTCCGTGGGAATAATAAAATGAAATAAGGCTAAATTCTGGAGAGTTATTGGAGTGCCCTGTTTGCAGTCCTCTAAAGATGACATTTTTAATGCTTAAAAGAAGAGGAGCTTAGTGGGAAATCAATGCATTTCTGCGGGAAAGAAGCCAATGCAGCTTAAACTGCTCCCCGTGTTTGCAGGCCCACGAGCACCTGCAGAACCTTTCCGAATTCATCGTCGCCAGCTCCCTCTCGTGACTGAACACCGGCTCCTCGCTGCGGGGGGCAAGGACTGCTGCCAGGACGCGGGACGGCAGCGGGGCTGTCATGCTGCAGGCAGCCCCGACCTCCCCAGCGTAAATCAGGAGTACCTCCATGGAAGTGATGCTAAGAAACCGAACGTGAGCGAGATGAGAAATGGGTGCGGGAACAGGAGTCTCCCTTTCCTCATTGTAACTAAATTCACAGCCAGCCAGCGAAGACGTTTAAGAGACTGGAGGCCTGAAGTTGTTTGACTCTCTCCTGGCTGAGAGCTGTTGTGAGTCAGCTAGAGAAAAACAAGGAGAGGACCATAATTTGCAGGATGCCAGCATGCTTGGTGCTGTCTCCGTCCAGGTGTGGGAAAGAGCAGCTTTGTGCCAGCGGCAGCTTACCTGGGGAGAGCTGCCCTCCTGCTTCTGCTGAATCTGCAGTGCAGCTGACTTGTCTGGAGCAAGCTTCCAGGAGAAACAAAAAAAGCAGGCTGGGCAAAGTCTGCTTACAGGCTGTGCTGCAGCAGGAGCATCCATCTTAGATCCAGTGGAGGAGGAGAGCTTGGACAAGCTCCCTTTTTAAAGCAACAGTGCTCCTACTGAGCATGGTGAGTAAGGGTAGGACTACGCTACACCAGCGATCACGCCGGATACATGCAGAGCACTTTACAGGCATTAGCTAATTGATCTTCAAAAAAACCCTTTGAGCTAGGCAATTAAACTTCATTAGTTCAGTTTTGCAGGTACAGAAACTGAGCTGGGCTAATGTAACCTTGCGCAGAAGTAGCCAATAGCTTTAGCATGCCTAAGCTGACAAACTTTTGGTCTGATTTTGTAGGTGCAGAACACCCATAGGTCCGGCGGACTTGGACAGTGCAGAGCATCCATGACTCCACTTGCCACCAGGAGTGCATGGCTTCTTTAGCAGCCAACTTCAAGGGGATTTCAAGTCAGAAATCCACAAAAGGAGAGGCACCCCAAATCATGAAGCCTTTAGGTAAATTTTGGCCTTTGCATCTAAAGATATCTAAGGAGAAAAATCTAGAGCCAGGACTAGTTAGAATTTGTCTCTCTGCTTTTTCTGTACATATTTAGACAGGCCACTTCCCTGTGGGCTCCCCATTGACTCCTGTGGGATTGTTGACAGAGAGTTCGGGTTTGAGAAGAAAAATAAAACTTTTCTTGTTCAGGGACAAATTTTCCCCTTAGACTGCTTGAACAGAAGGACTAGAAGATTGGATATCTTGGATGGATGCACCACCATACTACGAAAAGTGCCATCAAGAGGAATAGTATGGTGGTTCTGATTGTGGCATTTATCTTTCTATGGCCCCTGTAACTCTTCATTGACTTTACAAAGTGGAGAAAATGGGTACCACAGGTAGAAAACAGGGACACGGGACACACATGGAAGACACTACATGACTGGGAGCTTGTTAACAGATATGTGATGTTTGTTGATTCTTTATTTTCCTCAAGGCATATTTTTGCTATTTTGCAGACCCTTTTTAAACATAACACTTTTACTAAGTATGCTTGACCAAATAGATGAAAAAGAGACTTCAGAGGCTGCCTTTCTCCTGACATGCCAGTGCTGTAGTAGTAGTCTACCAAGGCCCAGATATTTAAAGTTAGATGCAGCCTGTTACCTTGGAGGCTTTTCACTTGTAGACTGAACAAGTTTGGAATCAAAATTGAAAAACAGGGCAAGTAAGAACACCCACCAGTGCCTACTTGCGCTTGTAGGTACATAAATAGCTTGAAAAAAATCTCAGGTTTTTCTCATTTAGGACTCTAAACGGAAGAATTCATTTCCCTTACAGCTATAAGAGGACAACTGTTAAGCTTTTGTTGTCCTTCAAACAGCACTTCAAGGAACATCCACGTATTCATGCAGCCTTTTTCTCCTCCAAACCCTCCAGATGTGTGAGAGTTAGAAGCTCAGTATTCTCCAAGGGACAGGCCTGAAGTCATTCAAAGTCCTTCGTTAGGCACTCTGTCAATGCTGTAAACATCGCTATTTAATTGATGTACTGTTTTTATTCTATGTGCCCTAAGGGAGCGTGCTGACCAGAGCCTCTTGTAAATTGAATAAATAAACAAATAAATAAGCAAACATCCTAGCCTCGACCAACTCACTGTGTGACAGGAAAGTCTATGTTGTTTAATGTGGTTTTTACAAAACAAATTTGCTGGCTAGAATGGCTTGTTTGATCCTCATTAACCCTGGCAGGCTCTTCTAGCTTCTTCCTCTACCTCAGCAAAGACAGAGGATGCTACACTTCCTTGCTGGATTTCGAAGGTCACTGTGTTTATTAAATATGTCATTTTAAAAGCTTCTTATAAAGTGAAAACTGTCCATTCCCTTCCTTCACCTAGAAAATGGGTGAAGAATTTTGTCATTTTCTGCTAGAAGGCATAAAGTTGTATCCCTCATCTTCCCCCCATCCTTATCCTTTCCTCCCTTGCCCATCTACCCCACTTCACAATTTTGTAAAGATGTGATCTCTCATTTTCTTCTTCCTTGGATATTATCTGGACCAAAATATTTCTCAAATATGTCTCTTAAGGAAAACTCAGAAAATATAAACATACTAATTAGAGCCCAGTCTACAGTGCAAAAAGACAAAGCTGTGCCATTTGAGCAGATAAACTAGCTAAGCTCAAGTACAGAAAGCCAATGTAGACGTGGCAGCCTGCATCTCAGGGAGGACTGGCCACCCAAGTGCCCGTGCTTGAGCGGGTGTCACAGCCCACATTAATGTGCCACCACGGCTAGAGCGTTATCGGTGCCCTGGCTGGCTCGCTGGCTTGTGTATGCCTACAAGAACTACAGCCACATACTGACTGCAGTCAGATCTTCAGCCTAATGAACATTATGCATGTGAGCAATTTTACATCTGTGAGTCATCGTCTTGCCTACATTCATATGTTCCTTTCCACTCTGGAAGGAAAGCGCTTTCATTCACGAGAAGAAAAAATAGGTTTCAAGCAGTATCATGATACAATCACATCCTTTTATAGTGTTCAGTGCCTTGTTATGAAATTTGATTCCTCTGAGGCATGACTAGAGCTCAGAGTGTAGCAAAGCGAGTTAAGATGGAAAACAGGTTCTGCCAGCTATGCCTCCACAAATGCCCAAATCATTTCACCTAAATGTAGACTTTACTCACAGAGCTGCTTAAAATTTGCAATATCGTTAGTTATCCTTGATTGTCTTCACACTCGAGAGCAATAGATAAGTATTTTCAGACAGCCTTTAATACAGTTCTTAATGAGCCTGAAGAAATGAAGGTGGACTGGACTAGACAGGGAACGCAAAGAGACCAGAGTCCGTTTGTGTGCCCCAGTGTCCCAGTGCTCCACAACCCTTCCTCCTTAGCCACGTTGCAAAAGTGGGGCAATGGAGGTGCTTTTCCTTTAGTCAGGCTTTTCTATGAGGACAAAATAATAATAATAATAATAATAATAATAAAAAGAGAAAGAGAGAAATGAAGGTACCCTATTGTCCCAAATTTGTGAGGCCTCTTTTGCCCTTGGGGTAGATATTGGCCAAACCAGATTGAGCTATTCTAAATCAGGGAAAGTGTCAAAGCAGAAGCGTTTCCCAGGGGACATTCCCAGAATCAGTACATCTGGATATTTTGCTCAGCTTGTTTCACAATAGGAAAATCAGACAGAATGTCTACTTCTTTCCCATGAGAAACTGGTAATATATGACCTTAACATATGATTAGCTGTTAAATGACTGTCAAGGAGAGTTTCCTATCATAATCTACTTAGCCTTTAGCACACATTTATCACTCCATGGTGGAGATTAGGGTCGATTGTAGAGAAACGCATTATTTAAAGTCTCAACTACATTTTTTTCAATTAAGTAAATTATTCCTTTATGGGAATATTGAGAAAATTTTATGTCCTCTTTTCTTCCTGCTAATGTTTTGTTATGTCATAAATGGTTATGAAAGTCATTTAACAAATTATTGTAACGGAAACATGCCACAACTCAGAAAGGATTCACCAAAAGAACTTCTGGACTTGTGGTCTCCCAGAAGGCTGTTAAGATATTGCTGTATTTTAGGCGTGATGGTTGCTGCATTACCGCTAACAGGTATTGACCTAGAGACCTTCAGAGTGTAACACAATAGTCCTGCTGCACACAGCAGGCTCTCCAGCGTGAAACAACAAAACTATCAGGCGCAGAGATAATTTCATGATATTTACTGAGAGACTGGTTACAGGAAGAAGTTAAACAGTCCAGATTAAAGCTTTAATAGTTAAATCAAGGTAAAATCTGGTGGTTGGACTATGGAAAAAGATTATGGCCACATCCACACTACACAGCATTTGATCTTAGCTTTTCCCAAGACATAACAGTTACTTTTGTGTTTTTCTTCAGTTCATTCTGTCTGAAATAGCATGAGAGCAATGCTGCAGCCCATCAGTGGTGCTTTTATAGCACGACACTTGAAGGTTTATGCTGCATCCCTGCAATGCTGCATGAGGCCAGGCTGGGTGTCTGAGGATACAAAACATGCTGAAATTGTGCTGAAGGACTGTGTAGTTTCCAAACTGCAGTTTCTTCCACAGCACTTGCATGGTGGTATCCTACCAGTGAACTAGCCGCAGAATCCTTGGTTCACTTCAAAAGCCAAAGAGTGGACTAATTTTCATGCATGAGGTGTGCAGCCAGAAGACCAGGACCCTGGAATGAGCTGGGAAGCTAAAGACATGCTCAGTGAGGCTACCTTGACTAACCTGATGGTGAATCATGTCATATTTGGTGGTTTTTTTCATTCTTAGCACTCCATTTTCTGGAGTCACATAACCACCCGAGAATCTCAGCTGTTACTCAAAACAACTAAATCTCAAGAGGGCATGACCAACTCGAGATTCACAGCCCCATTAATATGGGGAAGTATATAGGGTGGAGGCAGAGCAGGGTATCTGAATCTGTGAGAAAGGAAAGTTTTTAACAAAGCATATCCCAGTAGTCAGCAATAATTTGATCCAGCTCCTATGCAGTCAGCTGAGAGGTGGTACCTGAGATCTCAAGATTTGGAAACTGTTGCTTCTCACAGACTCTTTGCTGAAAATAACATGGCTCTAGTGTTGCTCTGCGACATTCAAAATCTATCCAAATGCCATCTTAGACACTGTTGCTGACCCTCCACCTATGGATTGCCAAATAATACTCTGTTGTTACTGCCTTAACCTTTTAAGACTGCAAACACTTAATGCTCAGATTGATGTTCAAATCACCCTAATTTAAAACAACCGATTGTGCCTTAAATGACTTGTGGTAACTGTCCATATGTTTGCTCTTTATCTGTGGCAAGCTCCTCCTTTGCTGGAGATGAAGCTAAGTTGCATTACCTCATATTTGCTGCAGGCAAAGGGCAGGGGCACTGTCAATTACCATGGTCAGCTGGCACAGGACAATTTGTTAATCTGTGGTAACCCGATAATGAGTTCAAACCTTTACATATATGGAGAAGAATGCACAGGTCTGTGCTCTTTAGCTTCTGTTATTATTACCTGCATGGTTTTTTTCCCCCCCCACCATTATTGTTTTTAAGATGTGTCCTCTGTTAAGCATCTGGTTTTGATTGTTTCAGCATTCCTCTACTTATGAATTTTCCTACATTTCTCAGAGGTGAATATCAGTGCACATGCTGCCTGTATTTCTACTCTCAGTCACATTACTTCTGTTATTTAATGATTGTTATTAATGTTTTGTACTGTACAGTAGGTGACAATACCTCCCCAAAGGCCGAGAAATCAAAGATAAGATGATGACAACAGTTGTGAAAAGTGTTCTGGGGAGTTACACTTGCTATATATAACTTAAAACTTAAATAACTCATCTGCAGGTATCATTGAAAATTACAGTCTATGAAGGAACTGTTAGATTCATTCAGTTGTGAATACATACAGCAGCTCATTTTACTCTGGATGGTTAGCAGAGATGCTGGAATGCTGTTCTCTTAATAAAAAACCATTTTTCTTAATATGATAAACTGTCAGCCACAAGTAATAATTATATCTCTTTTACTAAGGATATGTCACTGCAGTGTCTGATTTAGACTATTGCATTTTCAGCCATAGGAAGGAGCTAAAGTTACATAAATTTCCTGGAGAAGTACTTAGACAGCTGTTTACCTGGAAATTGTGCTCATTTCATGGGTTAATGTGACATACAAGTTATTTTATAGTTTTGGCAAAGAATTAGTAAGGAAAGGGTTGAAATGTTAGTACACAATTCATACTTTTGTATACATCACAAAAAGATGCTTATGCATTCTTTACAGAATAACCCTACTGATAAAATCAATATAGCCTTCAGTTTTCCTCCATTCACTGCATCTTTATGTGCAACAACAGATTTAAACAATTTAGCACATGAGAATAAATGTCAGCCAAGAGCTTACACGCAGCCCCTCAGAAGTTAAGGGTGTCCATGCAGTCAAATCTTCCAGCAATGCACAGGGACATATACACTTAGCTACTCTTGCCTTTAATGGGTATTACCTGTGTAAATATTCCAGGTATCAATACCAGATTGAAAATAAATACTATCTAGCTTTAAAGGGTGGTATTCTGAACAGCGGAGAGAGTCTGGCTGAGCCAGTCTCATGCTGGAAAGCAGACACGAGTCAGAAGGTAGGAAACTGGCTCACAACCAAGGGCAAAATCACAAAGCCACAGCTGAACCTCCCTCAAATATCTACCCAGGTTTCCGGCTACTGGTAAGAATGGCTCTCCTAGCATGAAGTGATTACCCCTAACATCTCCCCCACTTTGTGTCCCGTATTTGGGTAATAATCTGAGGGGACTTTATGCTTATAAGCCTGGGTTGACTTTAAATTAAAATAACTCTGCAGAGCTGCTGTAGCTGCAGGTAATGTTGCAGCCCCGTGAACACAGGCAGAAATCCTGAGGCTCTGTCAACTGTTCCCTCCTGCCACCTGTACCCTTCCCTCCACACCCCATGCAGTTTGCTGTTCCCTCCCTGCTGGCACAGCCCATCTTTGCCAGAATATCATGAAGCTTGTGTCACATTTTGGCATCAGAACTAACACTGAGAACATAAAGAGGAGAAGCTGAACAGGATTCGGTAGCTGTGGGAGAATTTTATCTACTACTGTGGCTGCTGATCCATTATGAATATCACAGCCAGAAACGCCCATCTGGAATCCACCCCCAGCTGCTCTTGGGCAGACTTCGATGCAGTGATATCAACCAGTTGAAACCTGATCCTACAGAGGACTTGAGCAGGACTGGAAACTTTACCCATAATCTGTTGCTCTTATTTGAGACTTCAGGGTGCCCTTAGGTCATATCTTAAAGCATTTCTCTGTAGTTATGTGGGCTAGAAACATCCTACAGCCAAAGCAAGGTCAATTTTGACTTCCACCAATCTGTTCTAAAGGATTTACTGAAAAATATCTCAGACAAAGAAACATAGTTCTCATGAACCTGCCTGTCCCTGATATTACAGGTTTCTGTAAAGGTTTCTCATGGCTATCTTGCATCATGGAATATATTGCCATTCAGTGCAAGCACATTTCTCATACTATGAGAAAACTTGACAGTTCTAAAAATGTTTCTTTCTTTATAGGAAGAAAGAAACAGAGTAGGATGTTTTTACTAGGAGCAAAGAATGTTCTATGCCATGCATTATTTAAAGTGAAGAAATTTAGAATTACAGAGCAATTCAGGTTGGAAGGAACCTCAGGAGGTCTCTAGTCCAGCCTCCTCCTCCAAGCAGGGTGAACTACAAAGCCAGACCAGGTTGCTCAGGGCTTTATCCAGCCAAATCTTGAAAACCTCCAAGGATGGAGACTGCACAACCTCTCTATGTTCCTGCTCCATTGCTTGGTTGTTCCAGTGGTGAAAGTTTCTCTTTATATCCTGTCTGAACCTCTCCTCTTTCAGCCCATAACCTCTCATCCTCCCACCATGTGCCACTGTGAAGAGCCCGGCTCTGTATGCTTGACAACCTCCTTGTAGCACTGTGGGGAGCTCTGTTAGGTTCCCCCAAAGCCATCCCTTCTCCACGCTGAACAAGCCCAGGTCCTTCAACTTCTCCACAGAGGGCATCTAGGTGGTCCTCCACTAAATTTGCTTGAAATTATCAATAACTTTGTTGTACTAGGGGAAGCACACAAAACTGGAAGCAGTACCTACCTGTGATCTTACAAGCTCTGAGTAGAGGAGCATGATCTACTGGCTCTGCTCCTCTTCATTCAGCCCAGGAGGCTGTTGGCCCTCTTTGCTGCCAGGGCTTGTGGCTGGCTCACACTCAGCTTGCCATCCACCAGGACCCCAGGGCCTTTCCTGCAGAGCTTGCTCCCCATCCTTTCAGTCCCCAGCTCATACTGTTCCAGGGCCTTTTTCTTCCTGGGCACAGGACTTCACATTTGTCTGTGTTGAATTTCATGATGTTCCTCTCTCGGTCCCTTCTTCCAGCCTGTCTAGGTCCTTCTGGATGGCAGCCCTGTCCTTAAACGGGCTCTCCTACTGTTACTGCACTAGTCTTCCCCTAACTAAACATTAAAGCCCTCCCAGGGAGAGAAAGAATGAAAGGAAAGCAAGGAAAAGAGGGGTGGCAAAGGCACAACTGAGAAAAGGAAAAGTGTATGAGGGCTGTAGAATCAAAAATGTGTGGGTAGGAAACCAGAAGGGGGACTGGAGCAGAGCACTCATGACAGCACCCATGGAGGTACCCAACAAGCCAGTGGACATCAGTCCCTGATGCTCTGCCCAGAGAGGTGAGAGGATAAGGGAAAGGAAACAGGGCTCAGAGCCAATAGGGACCCCACCATCAAGTTCCTTCTTTCAGCCAGTGTCAATGCCCAAGGCCGGGGAGGTTGGTGAGGATGTCCCATGGCTGGTTGGTGCCCTGATGGGGAAAGACTTCACATCCAGAGCCAAGACATGGGGCAAAGGAAGCATCAGTCCACCGTGGCCCAGGACTCGGTAGGACGGTTCTTATGTTCTTATGATGAGAAAAATATGACCTTTTAAAAACTAAGCTTTTAAAAATGAGATTTGTTATGATTTTAAATTGACTATACTTTTATTTCTAAAAATAAAAGTGCTAAAATTCAGACTGGTGACAATTTATGCTAAACCTAGATTTACTAAAATTACTGCAATTACTTGAAGAAATAACAGTGTGTGGCATCAGTGATTCATCTCCAGATTTTAAGGAGTTAAGGAATGCTACCTTTTTCCATAATGTATATAGCTGAAGCTAAGAAGTCTATACTCTTTATGATAACTTAAACTTTGCAAATATGTCACATTACCATGTATTGTAGCTTTCACAAAAGGCTGAATGCAAATATTTACATGTTTTCCAGAGACCAGTAGTTTCTGCTTTTGTTGTGTAAATAAGCATTTGCCTGCGTTCCTTTTAGTTTCTCTGTATTAGCAGATGCAGCAGGAATATTTTCCTCCTGTGAACTAATCCATTCAAATCTGAGAAAATGATTCAGAATTGAATTAGCAGACATGCTGTTCTCCTCTTCCAATTTATAAATAAAATCCAGACAGGAGAATATGAGATCTACAAGTGCTAAAATTTAAAGAACACATGGCCAAATTTCTAAAGGTAATTCAGCACCTAAAAATATGAGATTTTCAAAAGTATCTACCAACATTAGGCATCTAATTCTTATTTACTTCAATTAAACTTTTGTTAGTGAGAATAAAGTACCTGCCTGTTTATTGTCTTTGAAAATCCCATCGAAAACCTATTCGCTCTATAACATACCAACATCCTGTGGTGCCCATAGGCCAGATTTTCAGTCCATCAGCTCTCTGACTTACTTAGCAGCTGGTTAAATTCAAATGCAAAATAGTTTTGATTTTTATTTAGTTATCGAACACACATAAGATAGTTTCACTCAACATATAAGGATATTTAAATTATATTTTTGTATGTTTTAAACACAATTTCAATTTCCATTTAAATCCTGATACAGTCAGACAAATTATATTATCCATCTAATAAATAAGAAAAATTGCTAATTTTCAAATGCAAAAATGCAAAAATTAACATTAAAAAAATCTTATGAACTATTTAACTTATTAAATGAATGTGTAGGTTTCAAGCACCTTTCTCAATGCATCCTTCTTACTAGAAAATGAGGAGAATCAAGTTCATTGTAAAAGCTATATCTGTCTGCATATCAGCCCATTTGAGTGATTGGACCAGTCAATGAGAAAGATTCCAAACAAACCAAAAATCACAGATCTAATTGAAGATTTCCTGCCAGGGATTTAATACATGATTAAAAACAGTGATTTAAGTCACTTTTTGATTTAAATCATTCTGTGTTGCCTCAGGTTCCCTCTTTATCCGTGTCACATCTAGAGAATGTTTCTGTTTCCTACTAGGGTGAGTTTCTTCCTTCTGCCCGTGTGTCTCATTACAAAGAGTAAAGCCTTTTGCAGTTGAAGGGGATCCTGCTCCTCTCCATGGGTCCCTTAGTCCTTTGCTGGTTCTTCTTACAATGAAGTCAGTCAGAAACGAAAGCTTTTTTGTGATGTGGACATTTGTCCACTAGATGCTGCACTAAGCCCACCTACTTATTTCACTCGCTGGCACCTTGCCTTAGCCAGAGTCCCGTACTTCACAGAATAATTCCTGCAGGTATCTGAGATAGCTTGGCAAGCACCGGGTCCATGAGCCTATGGAGACAAGGTGCTGTGATTCAGTATCCCGGTTGATTTCACCTTTGGTCTTGCACTGGGTGATGGTCAAAAACCTCTACAGTAACTTGCCAAAGCAGTATACTGGTTAGAGATTATGAGTTAAACTCTCCTGTATGCTGATATCTCAGAAATATTTGCTCTGTCATGCTGAATCAGGGTTAATGGTTGCTTTCTCCCATTTTATTCCCTCTTGACACAGGAGATGGTTTTAAATGCATACCTCCTGACTTGTGGGGAGTGCTCTAGTGACACAGATTTGCAAAAAGGAGGAGCTGCAGACTTCGCTGGCTGCTTCTGGGGTCCAGAACTGCCCAGGGTGAAGCCTAGCTCCAGCAGAGCAGCCGGGGCTCTGACTCACTGGCAGAGGGAAATGCCTACACTCTGCAGCAATGGGAGCTTTTAGACAAGCTCCTTTCCTCCAAATTTCCTATTGCCTGACTCAGATAGCAAAAGCCTGCCTGTCGTGACCCTCTGCCATCTAATTCTTCCCATTCGAAAAACAGCCAGCCCAAACATCTTCCAGGAGGGAAAGTTACATTGGGTGGCAGAAGATGGCCAAGCAGCACTGAGGTCCTTTCACCAGCACCACCAGGAAGGTTATTGGCCGAAACAGTGGTTTCTGCAGACTCACAATGCGTCCAGGACCAGGGAGCTGCAGAAGTTTTTGATGATTCAGTTTTACACCCAGGTAATTTACACCTATTACAGGTTTAATCTTTCCCAGATCTCTTTCAAGCCATTTCCTCCTGAAATTATTTTTTAATTCAAACAAATATTTCCAAAGGAATATAAAATACGCCTCCACCACCAGGACTTTTCCTCGGTACATCTCTTTTCTCCATACAACTGCCATAGGAGCCCATGGCACTCCCATACTTCTCGTATTGCTTTCTCAGTCACTTGAAGAAGATACTAGTCTTCTTCCTCAGCTACATTTCAGCCTACTTGTCCTTATTGGGACAGATCAAGTTGTCATAAGAAGCTTAAATTTCATTAACTTTCAGTATACTGTTTGAATATCTCATATGTGTGTGCACTGGTATTGAAATTTAAAATCCTGGTAATACTGAAAAATGAATTTTATTCACCTATAACTCAAAATAAGGCCAATCAGGATCAAATATCGTAATTTCTATTTATCACCCAACAGTGCTGCAGCACAACTTTCTAAAGTCAATCATATGACAGAACAGGCATTTTATACTGAAACCCTACAAAAAAAATGGTAATGTGTTCTAGGACCACAGGGGAGACACACAGGGTCCAGCAGATACCCGAGGTAAGCCTACACAGTGTGGACGTGACCTGTGTGCTCTAGGGGAGTTAGGCACTATGTTCCCCAAGACCTGGGAGCCAAGGGTGCCCCTCTGGGAAGGTTTCCTCTATAGCACAAACATAGTCAGCAAGATTAATGTCATGCCATCTAAGACTCCCCTACATCAAATAAAGCTAAACAGTCCCATGAAAGCGATTATCTGATCACTTTATACTGTCGTGGCAGAGCAAGTTAGCAATGTTAGAGGGTGAGGAAACTCTCCCGGGTCCTACTGTACTCTGGTCAAATTGGCACTAGCTGCCCCAGGAGTAGACCAATAATTCCGCTTAAATCAATACTAGCAAGGCTGGCCCTAAATTTTCCCCGAAATGAACACCAAATTCTAATTAAACAACATTATTGCATCATATAGTCTCAACCTAAACTTTCAAGGTCATTTAACTATGCAGAAAGTTTGAAAGAAAAACATGAAGCAAACACTATACAAAAATTTTAATTTCAACCTTGGTTAGTCACACAACAGCAAAAAAACTGGCACTCTGTTTTCAAAGTTTGCAGGAAAATTCCCCACAACCTTCCTGAAATTCCTTCTGCTTTTAACTGTTCAGGCCAAAATAATTTGCCAAGACAAAATTTTATGTTTAATACCAGAAGGGATGATCAGACGACTCAGACTGAGCTCTGTAACACAAGACATTAATTTTCCTCCATTTGCCTTGTGCCAAGTAATTTGAATTAAACTACATCATTTCAGCCCATGAAAAACTAAATTATTAAGTGCCATAGGCAGGGGATAGAAAAGAACAAGGTGTTACCTTGGGCTCCAACAATAACAGGGAATTTATTAGGTGAGAAATGATCCATGCTCCAAGCTGCAAAGGTAAAAGAAAAAAAAATCCCAAGGTTCCTTCTAATCTGACTTGTGGAAAATTCATCCCTGTCCCCAAGTCTCATGACCAGTCTAATCCTGACCAGGTGGCTAAAATGTACCAGCCAAGCATATAAAGCAGAGTATTCTCAAAAGTACTTCAAAGTGGTATTGAGTGGTATTGGCCTACTGGGTATTGGCAGGTCTTCTCCAGTTGTGTCTCAGCTTGGATCATGGAGAATAATCCTTCCTGAACCTAGTGATTGGCTGGACAGTCTTAAAGTATGAGGTTTAAGGACAGAAGGAATATGATACTGGATCAAATAACCACCTAATTCCTGATTCTGAGATTCTGACAATAATTCTGACACTGAATATTTTACAAGGATTTTGCAAACAAGGAATGTATATACATATACATATATCTATATAGTAAACTTAGCTTTCAACAATTAGTATTTTCTTGAATTACATACAGTACCTGGGGCATCATGTTTAATATCCATTGACAGATTTGTCCTCCCCAAAAGTATATTTATAATTATACATTTATTCAGTATTGCTATGCACTCTGTGAAAGAGCATAGCTTTTTCGTTTTAAATCTGCTACCTAATGATTTCATTAGGTACATGCTAAGTTTTGCACTGTGAAAAATAACAAATAACTGATCCCTTTCCAACTTTTCTAGACCATTCAGAATTTTATAAATATATATTATATATATATATATATATGCCTGCCATATCCCCCAAAATTTCAAGATTGAAGATTTTATTATAGCCATTAATTATAAGTCATTAAGACAATGTGATCATTGTCATTGTCTTATTATTGAACGGGAAGCATTAGGAGCATGTTGCAAGCAGCGCAGACCTTCCCGTGTTCTGGCTTTGACCCATAAAATGAATAAGGGGATTTGTAGCTTCACGGACGCGGCAGTGAGAACCAGACAGACAGACCTCCTGCTAGCGCAGGGCACACAATGTCTCCAAGAAGCTAGACTGAAGGCACATCTTTAAGAGGTTATCTAATGTCATTTTAAGAACTGGAAAAGTGTTTTGCTGCTTACTGTCACTGCTCAGAAGCGCTGTCTTATCTGACTTCTGCTTTCAGCTCGTTGGATCATTTTGAACCTTTCCCAGTGAGCTGGAAAGCCCCTTCATTTTTTTCTCTTGCTTCAGGAATCAAAGCCCAGTGATCAAATCACCTTCACCCTTTCAATGAACGGAACAGATTGAGGTCCGTCAGCCTTTTATGGGAGAAGTTACTTTTCCATCTTCTTTTGAATTCTCTCCACTGCCTCCACATCTGTCCTAAAATACAGGCTTAAACAAAAGTCTCACACATGTCGTATTAATGCCACATACAAATGTTAGACCACATTTCTACTTCTTACTATGCTTTTTTTTTAACCCAAGGGTCGCACCACAGTATTACACTGAGAACAGTGTTTTGGCAAAGCAGTTTACAGTGTTACTAGTCCTTCCTGAGATTTGTATCTGAATCTCTAAACTAGGTTTTTTCCTTGTTGTTGCAGTTCCCAGTATAGAAAATGGACATCTATCTATACACATTTTGCCTGTCTTGCTTCTAATTTCAATAGTCATAGACTTTATGTTCTGTATTTAGCTTCTTTTAGCAACAACAGTTTTGTATTTCTTCTTGCCTTTTAATTCCAGCTTTCTGTATCAATTTGGTTTTACTGTTGCTTTGCATTCGGCTTTAGTTGGGATTTTTTTTTTTTTGTTCAAGGAAACCTTTTTCTCCCTGTTTTCTGAGCTGTGACAGTGAGAACATTCAACAGTTCTGGGATCTGTTAATATTTCCCATTTAGATATATTACCTTTTGCTAGATATGCAGGAGTTATTTTAGTCCTTGAAAAATGATACATTAAAAATAATTATTGGTTAATGTTACATTCTGTTTGTTTAAATATAGCCAGATCATGATTATTGCTACCTAGGCAACTGCTAATTTTTGGTTCAGCAATTAACCATTTGTATGTCACAAAAACATCCCATGCTGGGGAACTAACAGTAAGTTTCTTCCTACTGAACGTATTTGGAAGCTTTGGGTGCCATCATAATGGCAATTTTGGCAATGCTGCCCTAAACCAGGCAGCCAAAAATCATATACAGGCATTCCAGGCACCATGCTGGACTAATACGCTATGTAACAATACCTGCTAATTTCCACAAAACACTAACGCCAAATTCTGCCGTTTATTCCGATTTCTGGGGAACTGCTAGCTGATTGCAGTGTCATTCCAAAATACAAGAAAATTAAGTCAGGAAGAAAAAAAATGTAAAAATATCCAAAACACTAACTATGGTAGAGAATCCGAAATATTTCCCAACACAATGTTTGTGATTGTGCAAAAAGCAGTATCATCAGTCTCCATTATGTTAACACTTCTGGACTTGCTGCGCTGGAGCCAGGGAGGGAGGCTGCCTGGCGTGCACTGCCTGCAAAGCGCTGTTATTGTCCCTTCCTCATCGAGGTGTTACGACCGCAAAAAGGGTCCCTTTGTCTGCTCCCTTCTGCACTAGGAGATGGTGCTGACACTATTTTTACAGTCCATTCATTGCTTTAAGGTAAGGCAACAGAAAATAGGAAAAGCCAGTGCATCCCAGGAAAAGAAAAGAAAAAGATTATAGCCAGGAAAATGAAGATACTTAAGAACCAGAAAGGTTAACATTTACATTAAAATAGGGAAATGGGACAAAAGAAGTTATAAAAGCAGTCCTGCAGGCAAAAGTGACAGGAAAGTCCTCTATAAATAAGATCTAAACAAACAAAAGGAGCAAAGACACCTTTGACACCAAAGACACGAAGACGGAGGGTGGTAGCTCTGAAGTGGATATTTGTTATACTTTCTTTTCTTTTATCATAGCAGCAGCAAAGATGGATAATTTGAAGCCTGTAAAACTAGCTCCCAGCTGCAAGACCTGCTTCCGGGGAAATCTGTGGCAAAGCTCCAAAGGATCAGCTCCTTCGCTGAAATTTTGACACCCCTTGATGAAAGCAGCAAGAGGAAATTTGATTCAAAATTGGAGAACAAGAGGTTTTGAAGGCAACATCTGAAGGCAATTCTTCAGTCTCAGAATCAGGGTAAATACTGGGTTTTGCACTCTGTCACAGCTTCCGTTGCACTTGCTGTGGTGAGATGGTGCCATGGCTCAAAAGGCCATTCAGCCGCGTAGGTGGTGGCAGAGAAAGGACACGCAGCTCCTCCATGCATGTCACCCATCGACTCTGCACCAGCTAGTGCAGAATAGGTCCCGTTGCAGGGCTGCAAACATGATCCCTGCTATACACCACTGTGCCCTATGCTCTGACACGAAATAGCTGCATAAAGAGGGGCTCACATCTCAGTTAGTGGCAAAGGCTGCAGAAGCCCTCATTACAAATGCTGCTGATTGAGCTATATACTGAGCTGGAGCTGACCCCAGAAGGACAATATATAGGGCCAATTGACCTTTTACATGAGGGAGCTCCCTAATTTCATTTAATATGGTGACACAGCAACTCAAAGTCATCTGGGGTTATCATGTTAGATGATATTTTAACTATATTGCTGATAAAATGCATGAGATGTCAGCCAATGGAGACCGTGGATCTCAACACTGGAATAGCAAATCACTAAAGCTGATTTTTGGGATTGCTAAGACCTTCCTGGGATAGAACAATGTCTGAATTTAGCCCGTGAACTATGTGAAAACCAAAAATTCTGGCATGACAAATTTAGGCTTATAAAGCACTTAGTAATGCTGATTGCTGTAACATCAAAAACATCAATAACTTGGCAAGAATTATAAAACAATAAAGCTAGTGGTTTCTGAGTGCCAAAATAAAAAGCTTGCACAATTTATAACCTGTAAATTCATGATCGAATACTCTTTCTGTACTTCTCTCCATCTGAGCAAGCAGGTTGAAAACCCAACATCCACCCTGATCCTTGCAAGAGGTTTTTTTCCTGAAGTATCAAACAAAAGCTATCTGCTGATTTTTCAAGCCTGAATTTAGAGGGAGCCTTTTGCTTGTGTATCTTTAATGTCTCAAGATTCTCTAACATTTCTAGCAAGCTTTGTAAAAAATGCACAATATCCCTTCCATTAATATTTCTTGGCATTTCTTACTTTCTTAGACACATTTTTACTTGCTATATGCTGTGCAGGAAAGGGCCAGTTTGTGGAGCTATTCCAGACTTTCCCAATGTGTAATAAGTGAGAGCAGGCAGAAAAACCAAAACCATAGTAGACAGTACTGCTAAGAGGAAGGAAGCTTGTGAGATATGCTTTCTCCTTCTCTGGCTGACCCACTGCTTATACCTATTACGTTCCTCCCTAGCAAGCTTTTCTTCTCAGAGAGGACAGACTCCTTACCCTGCTCTCCCCTCTTCCCCTTTTGCTCCTCCTTCCATCTGCCCTGGTAAATTAGTTAATTCCATATTAAGGACAATGAAGAGAACAATATTTGACAAAGCAGCTTTGCTGCTAGCTGTGGTATCTTCTGCTGTCATTTGCCTCCACTGCTGTGAACAGTGAAGGTCAAAGAAAAGAGCAAAGGTAGCTCCTTCGGGGCAGTCGTGCTGGGGAATCCTGCTGGCATCTTTGACCACCTACAATAGTTGAATTTGGTATAACAGCTTTACAATGTTCAAAGGTTTCTGTTTCCTGTGCCACTCAAGTCTCAAAACTGGACTCAGCATTTCCACAGTGTAGGTGAATTTTTCTGTGTTATCATTTTTTCTGTACATAGGTACAAGTTCACCAAAGCTTTAATCAAGATGAGTTTGGAATCCAAAATCGCCTGTCCCTGCAACATTGTCTGATCAGTCACTGATATGCTAGGCACTGATATTTAAACCCAGAAATAGGCTTGTCATTATTACAAGATCTGTCAAGAAATGAAAATTCTTGAAATTCAGAACTTGAGTCCATTAATGGCAAATAAAAACCCAAATTTTAAACATGGCTATGTAAATTTAGGCAATCAATGCTAGTTTATTTGGTGATAGAAGTGAAAAAAGACGTGTAATAAATACTTTCAAGTTAAAAGATTTAGCCACACAATCTTATGCACAAACATTTAAAAACTAGTCCCTATTTCATTATCATCCCTGTGCATTCCAACAGACAGTGAAAGTAAACTAAAAGCCAAAATCAGTACACCCCTATCTCCATATAACACGATCCAGTTAAAGACTACTTTTTCTGTCTCTTCCCACCCCGTAGACTGCTATACTGTAAAAAAAGTTAATATGCACAATAAACAGGAATTTTTCATGCAAGGCCTCAATGATGCTGGTTTTGCAGTGGACTTAAAGTATCGTAGTTTTCTAATAGCAGATGTTTCTCTTCCTATTTATGCTCCTCATGTTGTATTTAAGATATAATCCATTCCCTCAATTTTCTATAAAAGCAGCAGTAAAACATATTTTTCCCATTTTTCTGACATTTCCAGTGTGTATCCTTTCCTACATCATTATTCTGGCTATCTCTTTTCATACAGTCTTCTCTTTTGCAATGCTTGCCAATTTTATTATTTTTTTTTAATCTAGTTCTTGCCAATCTATTACAAACTTTCTCAGAAGTTGCATTTGGCACAGGATTTTTTTTTTACTATAATCTTAAACTCTCATATCTCTCCCATCTGTTTTATATGACAGTAATGAGAGTCTTAAAATGGGACTCTATTTTTGCAGTGTTCCAAAAATGCCTTCTGTGCTGTATATTGTTTAGTAATATTCTTTGCATAGTGCCATTAATCTCTAAGGGCCAGATGCTGATAGTAGGCTTTAGTGCCCTCAACTTCCATTAGAGTCAGAAAGACTTGAGGATACTTATCTTTTTGCAGGAAGTGATCAGTGCTTGGCAGAAGCAGATGCTAATTGGCCTACTGGGAAAAACATAAATGCACAGATATGTGTAAAAGTACTTGTTTTTGTTCAAGACTAACCACAGATTAACCTCATGGTTAAATAGCAGCTGCTGTTTTTTCTGAACTCTTATAGTCCTGTACTCGGAAGCTGCAGTAAAAGACTGAAAGCTTATTTCATTTCAGTTTTCTTCACTGCAAGCTTTTTTTCTTTCAGTAATAAAAAATGTGTTCCCTAAAAGAATGAAAATGAGCAAATGTATTTCTCAACTTGAAAGTGTGAATGGTGAAAAGAGCACAAAGTAACATTACCAAATCTTTCGCATCTAAGCTGTAATCGACACATTTACCAACTTGACTTGATTCCATCAGGCCAAAAGGAAAAAATCTGTAGACGTTTCTAACCCATTTCTCTCTCGTAACGAGGAAACCTAAAGTACATAGGCTCTACAGCCTAGAACCACCACCCCTAGATGTTGGCAAACCTGAAGGACATGGAAAAATAATAGATTCAATTTATGCACAACTGTATTTCATAATACTAATGAACCAACCCACCCATTGGTAATTATATAAACACAGACTTGGTCTACTCTTTTTTTTTTTCTTAAAAAATAAACCTTTTTAAGTGAACTTCCTTCAGTAAGCTAGGAGTTTGGCTAAAGGAGTTATTGCAGGAGGAATTATAGCTCTTAGATTTTCATGAGTTGCAGGTATTTTTTTGTTTCCTTGCTGGTCCATTCACAATGTAACTGGAAATGCATTTCCCAAGCCCTCAAAGACATTCAAGTTCTAGAAAAACATACCCACATTTCACCTTAACTACCAAAGGCATTGCTTGCACTATCACACTTCTGAAGAGGGAGAATCCAACTGAGATCAAATAGTACAATTCAGTTCAGCAAGGTATTACCTCTGAAAAGAAGTCCAAGATCATAAAGGCTGATATAGAGGAGATATTGAGTCATGCAGGACTGAGCGTACAGAAGTACTGGGCAACTCTATCTTCCAAGCTACTACATCCATATAGGCATGACACAGGATAATTTCTCCAGATTTTTCATCTAAAAAATGAACATTAGTGATTCCCTCCTTGTGTGGTAATGAGGTAATATTTACCTCTAGAAAAACAGTGGAACAAATGAAAAAAAATCCAATAAATATCTAGAGCCAAACGCAAATCGATTTATTTCTACCAGAGATACTAGATTTCCCATTATTTAGTGGGATTACAGGTACGATCCCTGTCATACTAGACTATGTCTTAGTCCTCCTTTTACATCATCAGTAAAATCCAAACTAATTTATTTGTACAACCTTGCTGGAAGCAGTGAGAATAGAGATATGTCCTTGGAAGAGATCTTTTTTGCTTTGGGCAGTCTCTGTGACTGCTGGTTATTTGCGAAGACGATCCCAGTTTGAATCTCAGGAAAACTACTGAATACTTTCACATTCACAGTCATGGCATCGCATTGTTACATACAGACCATGAGTATTGCATATGACCATTGCCAATGGTAAAATTAATCTTACTTAAACTGAGCTGTCTAAAATGTTGGTGTTTAGCCTAAGTTAATGATCTTGGCTACACCTATACTAGAAAATTAGACAGGACTAGGAACTTTTCCTGGGTGCTAGAAGTCAGCTCTCTATACCAATACATTCTTAAAGCTCCCTAGCAAGGTTTTGACCTACACCAACTAACACTGCCCCAGATTATTCCTGGGCATGGTTTGGTAGCTAGCACAGGCTAAACCCCATTCTCAATAGGCAATTTAGATGCATCTGCACCACTTCGGAGAGCAGGAGAGCTTAACAGGGTGGATGTAAGATCTTCCATGCCAAAGAACACTCCTGAGCTGATCTTTACTTGTGTATACCCTCAGCTTTTCTAAAACCAATGAAAAGAGACAGGCACCTCCAGAGGACAATTTTTCCACCTATCCTGGGTACCTATTTAAGGTATAAGTATCCTTCTGGAGATGCCCCTTTCTTCTCTATCTCCACTGACTGCAGGAGGAGTTAGATGTTTATCTTTTGGACAATTAACATCAAGACAAATCCCGCTTTTAAAAAAAAGCGTAAACACAAAGTTCCACCAAGACTACCCAGCTGGACGCTCTCCCTCTGTGTTCTTACTGAAATAACTGGGAAAGGCTTGGAAGGGAAATGATTGTGATATTATTATTGTTAATATTATATCTCTTATAACTATTATTTCTTATTTCTCCTACAGCGTCACCTGACTCCACATGGAGTTGGTGCACCGTTGTGCCATGCATTGTGCAAACACAGGGCAGGACTAAAGAGGAGTGTTGATGGGGAAGTGAAGCCTCGGCCCTAAACTCTCAGCTTAGGCTGTGTAGACTGAGAACTGGCTAGACGCTCAAACTCTAGATACTCAAACTCAAGTGACAGCCAGGAGAAGATGGCTCTTTCAAACATGGCGGTGTTTGATGCCCACTGAAAGCGATTCTTGATTTCCTGAAATGTTGCCTGTGAACTGGGGCTTATCTTCTACCATCCCAGAAAAGGTTTTGTGAGCTTAATGAAACTACTCCTTGTAAACAGAGCAAAATTCAGCTCATTTTTTCTTCTCTGCTCTCTTTTCCTTCCATCACAGCTTCCTTCCCCCTCCCTCCTCCCACAGAAGAATTCCCCAATAAGAAGAGGACTCCTCTATATTCACTGCCTGGAGAAGTGGCCTGAGCTTCACAGGGGGCAAAGCAGGACAAGGGACAAGAGGACATTGCTGTGGGCCTGGCCTGTGTCACTCCAACAGAAGGTGTTGATCCTACTAGAAGAGAGTTGTGGGGATGTAATAATTCACCAAGACAGATGATCCATTGCCTCCCTGGACATAAGGGGGTTTACAGACAGAATAAGCTGGCAGCTGTCTTCAGGGAGGATATCGAGGAATGGCCAAGCCTAGAGGGGATGCTGCGTCTCTATTATCTCACAGTTTGCTGCCTTTGTTAGTGAAGCCAAACCCCTAGAAAGGGGTGAACTAGGCATTTGCTAAATGGGAATTGTATTCTTAGAGTGAGCGTTGACATTCCTAGCAACATGCCAGATCGGGTGCAAAAGTCCTGCAGAAATGAATTGGGAAAAGGCAGTTAGAAAAAGAAGACAGCTGACAAATGCAGTGCACAGTGACAGGACAGCTTTCTAAACAGACTGAGCGTCCTCCACTTTACACTATTTCTGAAAGAAATATAAAATAACTCATAGCAATGGCATACTTTTTAATGTTAAACTCTTGCAATGCATTCATATAATAGAAATTAAATCAAAGTGGGAAATACTGAACACACGCATGGAAATGGAACATAGTTTAGACCTCCATGCAGGCTAGGTCCTATTTATGGGTGAAATCTGATCAATTTACATTTCATTTTCTGACCCAGTCATTGCCTGAAAATAGCCCCCTTTTTTTTTTTTAACTATTCTACATAACCAGTTTTCCCATGCTAGAGATCGAACAGCAGCTCTTAAAAAGTAGAGTGTCTTGAATTAATTTGCCACTAGATGGCAACTGCTTAACTGTCTGACCGCACTGCAGAAATAAGTAATGCATCAACCGTTTGCCTTCGCCAGACAGACTGTTCCAGTATGGTTTCATAATATTACTTCTTTGCAGCTATTAAAAATTAGCTATTGTTCAATTCATAAAAAAATGTGAACAAGACGTGTTAAAATAGAATACCCGGTTTAAAGGTGGAGAGGTAGAAAATCACTTATTAGACAAATAAATCAGCCTCAGGTCCTAGCACTGGTCTAGGAGCTGCAGTTAATACACTGACAGCAATTTCTTACCCTTATTTTATTCCCTTTACTTTGTTCTGTAAAGGAGTAAATATAGACCAGTTATTCACAGTATCTCTTGAAAGAAAGGCCGGTGTCTCACAATAAAATTGACAATCTCACAATGTTTCAGTTCTCAATTATTTCATTTTTTGTTTGAAATTATTCACTGAATTCAAGTGGAATTAGGTGCAGGGCACATTCACAGATGTTCTGAAATTTCTTTCAGTAAAAAATATTCTTTATAATAAATTCTTCTATATAGTCCATGCAACACTTGAATGAAAGAAAAAGCATCACTTAGTCAGAAAACCAGGATATTCTGGCTGAGACCTCCTCCACCTGTTCTCTCTTTGTAAAAAACCTGTTAGACAACGCAGCCTGCTTCTACCTTTTGTCACAGAAGTATTATCTGGAATATCTCTGCTGATATTATTTGTCTTCAAATGATATAAATGATATTTGGATCAGCTATATTATTTTCAGAGAAATAATAACACTTAAAATGGTCTATAATCTTTCTTACTGTGGAGTCCAAACACATTAGGAAGAACTGGAAGGGATACCTTTTTTTACTGATGAGCTGCCAGGGCTTAACAGGATTTTTCTTTTTCTTTTTTCTTTTCCTACAAAAGATATAATATCTGGCACTTGTTTAACTGGTACTGATTGCATGTTGAGAAGCTTTCTCAGAATTAGCTTTCATACCAATGTTGGGGACATATTTCTAAAAGGCACAAAGTCCATACTAGAAAATTTACTTTTGATAATGACCTCAATTATTTAGAGGCAATGTAGCCTCAAAAGATCCTCTGGCTCCCCTGGGGCAAGAAGCAGCTAACTCCTTTAGCAACCCTTTTAGATTTGTCTCTCGATGCTTAAGGAAGAATCTCATCCTCCCTTTGAAGGAGGAAAAATATTTCTTCTTTACATTCCCTTTTCTCTGGGGAAAGGCGGAAAACATGAAGCCTCATCTCTTCCCACAGAGCTGTTTTAACTACCTACCTGTTCCTGTCTCTGTGGCTCCGTGTCAGCCAGCCAGCCCACTCACGGCTCCTCTCACTCTCCCTCCGCATCTCCTCAACCTTCGCCTGGCTGCTGTCTCTCATCCGTATCTCCCTAGGGTGTGCGAGGAGGTGACCCTCAGGCAGGCTGGGAGCCTCCTGACGTGTGGGGGGAAACCTGCAGTGGTGGGGAGTCCACCCTGCCATATGCCAGGAGGTTTTTTTGACTGGGTACTTGTTAATTAGCAATCTCTCTGAGAGCTTAGTTGCAATTTTTTTATGTCGCGAGGAGGCTTAGCCGTACAATGCTGTTTGAGATCCATGGGAATCGTGCAGCTACATTTCTCCATTTCTAAAAATCTCAGTTCTACTGTGGAACTCTTCCCCCTTTGCTCTGCAGTATTTTCTTTCTGCAAGAAGAAATCAAGTTTTTGAACACTGGCACTGAGAGCCTAAATTTTTGCTAGATGTTTTGGTCCCCTTCGAACTGTAGTTAAACTGGCTTCTTAAGAACTATTTTTTCTTAAAATGGAATTTAAAGTACCTTTCAAAGAAATAGCTGCTGACATTGACAAATGTCTTAACTCCCAGGTAGTAGCATCTCTCCTGGGAGGACAAGAAGCTTAGGTAAATTTATGGCATGGGTTACACAAAATGGTTGTCTGTGATAGCAGGGCGTCAAAATCAGTGATGCTGTCTTCTACAGTTCTTTCATCAGAAAATGCCAGAGAAAAGTCACCCTTTAGAAGAACATCAATTAGAAGTGGTGGCATACAGTTTTATTTGTCCTGTGCACCACAATGGATGAAGACATCCCTGAAATACAAGCAACTGGAGGACATCTTTCAACTGTTTTAGGAAGGGATGTGCAAGGTGATTTTGTGATGATTACACATGGAGATCTATAACTATATTCTTTCTTGATACTTAGTGAGAGATGTGGCATAAACCTCTTGGATTGAAAAGAAAACAACACAAAACAAATGTTCAATCAGAAAAACAAAACAAAACAAGCCAAAACCAGGACAAAACATAAATCACAGCGTGGAGGAAAGGGCACCAAACCTCCGAGTGCATTCTAAAACACCCGAGACCTCCCAAAGCCATACTAACTCCACAAACAGCTTGCGGCTTAAACAAGCATCCTGCCTCAAGCAATAGTCACTGGAGAAACTGAAAAGAGCAATGAAGTCTTACGGCATCATCAAAATGGGAATTCCTGAGGTTCAGTGAATAAAAAGGCAGCAGTGGCTGAGATACTTGCCAGTTTAACTTCAGTTAAATATTTCAGGACTCTGAGTGGATGCACTCTCAGCTGGAGTTTCAAAAGTTTCTTAATTTGGACTGACATTTCTTGCACCTCCAATAGCGTTTACATGACTAATAACTTGGCCAAAGCAACAAGTTAGCTGCCTGTGAGTCATAAAGTGCACATAGTTGAAAATGGAAGAAAAACAGCCAAACTGAGACAACTTTGGAAACATAAGCTTCTTTCACCAAACAGACATAAGATTGTGTATCATGCACAATGGTCACGTTCAGTAATAAAAAAAGAGCTATATTCAGTTGTTTATACTGGCTTCATCTGTGATTATCCAGTTAAACGCAACCCAACTAGGACTACCACAATCTGTTTTGTTTCCCAGGCTATCTTTAGACCTTAAGCAAAATGTTCAAAACACTGAAATGGTTTAGGAGCTTAAGACCGATTGTCAAAACTCAGGTTACAGCTAAAAGGCAGATTGCAGCTTAGACGTGGCAACTCGGAGACCAAAAGCAATCCGACAGCATGAAGCTCTGTGTGGGTTTATTTGCCTTGTCAAGCGAGCGGCAAGGAGGGGCTGGAATCCCACCGGCTGGGATATTTCTAGGAATGTCAGCTCAGATTTTTTTTCCCTTCGTCTCCACCTCCCCAAGCTGTGAGGGTCAAAGAAACAACACAGAGCAGAGAATTTATGGAGAGCGTATTAAGCTATCAGTAATTCTGCCAAAGTGGGAAATAAGTAGTAAAAATTGAGTCTACATACTTGCATCTCTACTGGGGAATTACTGCCAAGGAATAGTGTACTACAGTTGCCAGCCCTGATAGGTAACTTCTCTGCCACTTCTAGATATCCTACTGTTTTCTTCTATATCTCAGATTGGTAAGCAGAAATAGGTAAGAGCTTAAGGTTAAATTTTAGGTCAAGCTTTGGCCCAAGAAATAGATAAAAGCTAAAAGATTTTGTCTTAAAAGCTTGCAAGGTAAACTGTTTCAGGGTTTTTCTTTTTCATTTTGAAATGTATATATTTTAATTGCAAAACTAAAAGATAATACAACACTAAAAAGGTTTGAGAAGTTTCAGATCACATCCATTATTTTATTCAACTTAAATCCTCATTTACTGTGTTTTCATTGGCCAGCAAAACTGAAAAGCCAGTCATTCATACTGTCCTACATGAAAATCTGTGATCTCAAATGGAACTAGAGAAAAAATGATGATAAGCAGTCAACAGATTGCAAGAAGACTTCATAAAAGCTCTGACAAATGTACCATATAAGCCACCACCAAGTTTTCATTTCATTCACTGCAATAATCATTGTGTTTGTTTTCCTTCTAGTAAGTTAATCTCGTATTATTGAACATTTGATTTGAATATATCCAGAAATAAATATTTCTCTTTCCTTTGCTGTCATTTCCAAGAAAGAATGAAGAGAAGATTAGAGGAAAAAAAGAAGAATGTTCTCTGCTTCTGCAGTAATTTTACTTCAGTCATTACCATGAAAATTAAGCAACTATTAAGAGGAAGTCTGTAATATCTGAAGAGTAAAGGGCTACGAGAAGCAAATGGCAGCAGTTTATAAAGAAGACATGATTCCATACTGCCTGCTGTTGTCAAGCCACCGCAATCAGTCATTTGTTCCCTGGAAAAGGACCAGCAGCGAGAGACCCTGACTTCGCTGAGATCGCTTGCAGTGGCTGAGGCCAGACCCTTTTCTGTGTGGAATCATGAGGCTTTTAACAATATGGAGATGATTTTGGTGGGGGGAAAAAATGCACTGCAGATTTAGGAGGTACTTATCCTGCTCTAATGGGAATCCAGACCATTTTGCAAAAATCATTGGTACCTGAAGACTGTCTTGAGGTCTGGCTTCCACTAGGCACACCTTTTCTAGTCCTACCTTTTGCCTTCATTCCCCACCCTCAGTGTTTTCTTCATCTTTTTCGTCTAGCCAAAACACTGGGTGTCAGGTGAAACCATTTTGGACAGGTCTTTGTAACATCCACTCTAACATCCTCAGCAGCAGGGAGTGGCCAGCTCATCCCTCTACGCTGCTGCTCAGTCCTTTGGTCTCCTGCAGAATACCAGATGCAATTCAAGCTCCGGAAGTTAATTTTTAATTTGCCTTCTTCGGCAAAAAAAGCGAGAGCAACCCCTGAGCAGAGCAGCTCCAAAGGGGAAACTCGGGACGTGAGACCGGCGTTTGTGGCGGTGGCCACACGCTCAGAGGAGACCCGAGTGGCAAGAGGTCCCGCTCATTTCAGGGAGCTTGCCGGCAGCAGCCGTCATAAGCAGCAGTAAAAGCATAAGGAAGAACAGGGGAAGACGAGAAGGAAGTGATACAAGAAGCAGGGAAGAAAAATATGAACACAAGTATTAAATAATACCTTGAACTGCCTCAAGGGAAATAAGAAAGCAAGCTCAGATAACTGGCTCTCTGTGATACGGGTATCGTGTCCTGGGGGAAAAGACACCATAATAGGTGTATCCAGCAACAGTTCCTACCAAGCACCCATCCCTCTTCCCCGCCGGACGGGCTCCCCCACTGCTGCCCGCTGACACAACTGGCTTCTGCTGCTGCAATAGGCAGCCTGGGGCTTCTCTGTGCAGCCCCTGGCTGGAGCACGGGTCAGTTTTCAAGGAGGGGCAATTTCCAGTTTATTGTAAAGCCATGATACTGATACAGCCTTTTTTTTTCTTTTTCTTTTTTCAGAAGAGGCGTTGTTTTCCTCCTTGCACCATTTATTACTGCTGATCAGTACTTTTCAGTGTCTTTCCTGTTCATTCCTCTCCTCTCTTATCACCTTCACTCTTTCCAGCCTCCCATATTCACTTCCTTTTAATTCCAGTCCTTTAAGTTCAGCTAGAATATTGCCAGGATCTCCTGGAGCTCGGTTATCTCCAATACAGTCCTGTTGCCTAGTTTTAATATCTCCATAATGGGCCTGAATTATTTTTTCTGTGGACTATGAAAGGGACATTAAACCATGCTTCCATGTAGCCCTGCTAGGTCAAGATTAAGCTGAGGGTAGCTCTAACATTTGGGTTTAGTAAATTCAGAGAGAGCTTCATGAGAAGTTACCTTGCAAAGTGAGCACCACAGCATATAATCTAAATAAGCCATTTCTGTTCATACCTAATGCAAAGATAAGAGGCAATGTGCCGGGTTTGGGAAGAAGATTAGTGAAGTAAAACTGGATTGGTATTGGATTCAGTCTTCAAAGTCCCTTTGTTAATTGTACCTGGAAGTGGCATTTAAGGCACACAAATTAAACTAATCTTTGGGAGTTGCTATAAATATTCACAGCCAAAGATATAATAAAAAGAGGCCTGAAGAAACTAGAAATTAAATTATATTCAGTTTAGAAATAGTGGGAAAAAAATGCACCCAACAGAGGAAAAAGTCTGAAACCCAGGCTTAATTTTTAATAAGCAACTTAATAAGCTTGTGATAATGAAATAAACTAGATCAGAGTATTCTGTGCGCAACAATGACAGTTCAAACTAGCTAATTTTGCATATTTTAGACTACGCAACCATCAGAAGCACTAAAGGGCAACCAAGCGTTCTTCCAGCTTTTTGCAGACAATCCCTTAAGAAGACTTGGGTTAAAAAAAAGCAAAACACCACTTTCAGCTTAATCTGATTAAAATCAAAAAAAAAAAAAAAAACCCACAAGCAGATGAAAGGAAAACAGATTTCAGAAGTTTTCTCCAGCCTGCTTTTTAAACAGCCAGTGTTTCGGCTGTAGTCTGATGGTCTGCAGCCGGGCTTGCCGGGCCTCCTCCTCCCCCTCACTCCCATGGGATGGCTCTCCTTCGGCACCCTTTGGCATCAGGATCACTTCGGTTGCAGCCTGATCCCCCCCCTCTGCTGCACACCCCCCATTTCAACTCAAGCACATAGAATATGTCTACGAAGCACAACGCAGCGCTATATACGGATTAATGCTGTGGCCCATGATGGGCTAATAAATATTGTTTCTCAGCAAGCGCATTCTCTTTATCAGTTTACTGCATATATAAGCACTTGGCTTTCCTCGCATACCATGGAGTTTGTGCTTATGCCTTTGCTATGAAGTGAAGCAGAAGGGGAGACATTGGGCTGAAGTGGAGGAAGTCCTATTCACATCTACTTTTTTTGTGCTAATAGAAAAGGAAAAATACTTGTCTCATTAGTTAGCATGGTTATAACAGATTTTTTCTTGGTATGTAGATTCATCACGTGGCACTTAGAAATTCAGGATCTAGCAAACACAACAGTGGAAGGATATATAAGTAGTTAATTGATATACATCTATGATAAAGCTTCTCCCAGTACCCTAACTGGAACAAAAGTATGTGTCCTCTAACAGATGTAGGTCCAATGGCATCATTTTTATATAGCTGCCATCTAAATAAATAGTCTACATGTGAGCCCTGCTGGATAGATTTCACAAGTTCACCACTAAATTAAAACTCTACAGTGCTGCAATAAATACCTAAGATCTGATCTTCTCAAGTTTTGATAAATCGACTATTCCCACACATAACAATGCTCTCACAGGACTAAGAATATGATGTCATGTAAATGCCTCACTCACTGGCACACAGACCATGCATAGGGCCTGCCCACTCAAAGTTAAAATCTGCCAACAAAGTTTGGCAAAATTCTCTATGGCCTTTTCTGCACGCTGGAATTCCACCTCTGCGTTTCTCCTCCACCTTTCCAGGCAGCGCTTCTGGCCTCTGTTTCAGTTTCAGGTCTGCTACAAATTTAAAATACAGGTTAATGCCTTTGACACATTTTAAGAAATATGATTCAGCAATATAAAAGTTTGTAGACTCATAGTAACACTGGTTTTAACAACCACACAGGGAGCAAATCTTCATAAATTAAAACAAGAGAACTCAAATATATCGTTGGTCAAAATTCTCCCGCTGATTCTCTGTGAACACTGAGCATTCATTTATTTCCTAATTTGCTCCTACCATAATTTTTTTTACGACTGCTATTACAGTACTCCCAATTTATGAGCATGTGCAATGAATACTGGGGAAAGCTACACCGCATAAAACCTTTGGCGATAAATGGAGGACCTTTCCAGCCATATCTGTCTTTACACTTTTATCAAAGGTGATTCCTTGGTGGGCACGCTGCAAAAAGTTCAGCTCTAAAGGGTGCTGCTCCCAGACTATCGCAATACCCGCTCTGTCCATCAGCCTGAGCTCCTGCCCTGGGCAGTGGTGAAACCTCAGCTGCTCCTGAAGAGCCTGGGCACCTGGAGCTGGCAGCTCACCGCAAGTCAGGGCGAGAACCGCTTAGCCACGTATGCTGCGTGTTGTAGCACTGTGAGCAGAGCCAGGGGACGCGCAGACCTGACTTGGAGCCCTTTAAGACACTAGGACTTCTTTTAGAGGTTTTGGTTCTTGCAGAGCCAATGCTATGTTTATTTAAAGCAAAAGCTTTCTAACAGGGGATGGCGTTTCCTTCACGTGTCCAACATGGGAATGCGTCACGTGTCCCATACCCCCAGCGTGGACACGATTTCCACAGTGCACTTTCATGCCCCATTTTACACTCTTTCTGAAATTAGCACACAGAGCTACTATTGGTGACATTTTTTAAAACCTAATGGGTTTTTAATTGTACTAAGAATTTCATGCAGAGCAAAGTTTCCCAACCATAGCTGCCATGGGGTCCTTAGTAAAGAAAGCAGTACTTTTAATTATATACGGTATTGCTGTTCAATACTTGCCTTTCTGCAGCTTTTTCAGGAAAAAAATACAATCCACATTTGTATTAATGCCTTTTTTTTCCCATTTGCAGTGTGCTGATTCAGAAGGACAATGATTTATTAGCTCCTTCCTGGAAGGTATTTTGAACAACTGAACTGTAATTCTATTTTTTCTTTTATTTGTTTATTTATTCCACAATAGCTTAAATCTGAAAAAAAATACTTTTTTTTTTTTTTTTTTTAATGTTGATGCAGGTAAGACTGTTCAAGTGAGGCAATATTTAAGAACCCATTCCTCAGAAAAAATCAGAAATGGCATACCTTAATTCATTTTACGCTCATTAGACTTTCGTACAGGACAAAGAAAACACAGAAGAAACATAAATGACACCCATGGAAATAATATGCATATGTTCTATAAGTATCTTGCCATTCTTTCTGAACCATATAGTCTCTTGGCCCCATCATTAATTTTTTCACAACTCCAAAAATAAAGACGCCCACAGTGGCTTTCTTTTGCGTCGCCTTGTAAAACGCACATGCTATGTCACGATAGCTCTGCACCACCGTGTGACATCCATTTACTTTTGCACACAGCATTTGTAATTTAGTTTTGCCCTCTATTACCGGCGCTAAGTGCAGGAGGTGGTGCTACGCGGCTAAATCTTTAATGCAGTAATTGGAAATTTATCATGGGATAAGTGCAATTCTGTCCAATCGCTTGTATATTTGATTCCTGGTACAGGCATCAGTTAAAGGATAGACTCACTTGAATTTGTAATTTAATATGCACTTCTTGTGCGCAGCTCTGCAAGAATACCATATGTGACTAGTTACCACATCATTCACCCAAAGTATATACTAACCATAGCAACATAGGCATCAGATGTTGCATAAGCAACCCGATGAGGACTGTATTTTTAAATCTGCACACATAACAGTTTCCAAGCCAAATGCCTGCACATTTGCTTGAAAATGTAGCTCCTGAAAAAACAAAATATGTGTTTTAAAACCACAGTTAGCAATTGGGTTTGGACTTTTTGGACAAAATGTTCAAGCTTGAGTTGCTAAAATTAAATATCTCAATTCATATTTAAGTAACCAAATAAGTTACCAGTTACTACAGAGACCTAGTTTTATTGAGTGCTGACTACTCGGAGCATCTTTCCTGATAACTCCAATGGGTCAGGCTCCCCAAAAACCTGGCGCTTGTATGCACTAAAACTAGATAACCCGGTAGTTCAGCAGCCAGGCATGGAGCGCTGGGTCTACCTGTTGAAAATTGCATTTTGATTTCTGTCCGAATGCATTTGTGATGCCAAAACTGAATAAATAGGCAGTGTCTATATGTGACAGTCTCCTAGGCAAAGGCAAGAGTATTCCTTATAGTCCCAATGCACCTCTCGTACTTGCTCGTTTGCATGAATACGGCGGTACATCTGACTGAACCTGGCATTGAGGATTGCCCCGGCTACGACGCAGCCGTGAGATGCTCCTGGCACCCCAGCTTGCGGCTTCCTTCTTCGCTTGTGCACGGTGCCAGCCCTGCCTAAGCAGAGATGACAATTTATCACAGCACACAGCAGCGCACCGCGATCGTCTGCGGGTGCCGGGGAGGTGAACGGTGTCATTGCGGTGTCCTCGGGCACAAGTCAGCCCCGAAGGACCGTACTCCCCTGCATGCACGCTCCGCCAAGCACCCCTGACCTGCTTCCCCTTCGGTTCACCTATTCCTATATAGGGAGGGGGAGACGAGAGAGTCAAATCACCCTCTCTCTTTTCTGCTCAGCACTTTGTCAAAGCCAAAAGCCTCTGTCCCCCCAGGCAGCCATGGAAGCCATTCGTGTATTTTTATAAGCTAATTGAGCTTAGAATTGAACTAGTGTGGCACATCGCTTTTAACCAAAAGGCTCAGCTGTTTAGAGATACTCAGCTGTGAGTAATGCCTTCAGCGCTCACAAAGGATGAAACGCTGAGCTGCCCAGCCTGCTAATGTGCTGTGGTGAGTGCTCTCAAGTTGGCCAGCTCCAGGCCTTGAGGGAGTAACTCCAAAAACGCATGAAGCTGTAAGAGATGCCATTTCTCTAGAAAGTCTTCTGCTTTTGATTGCCAGCAAAAGCTATGTTTTGACCTGGAAACCCACTTCTCACAGGAGGCTGCCTAAAGCCAGCAAAGGGGTCAGCATGGTGCAGGCTGGAAAATGAACCGAGCGAGATCTGAAAATGCAGAGAAGCTGCATGAATCCACGTCTGCTGCAGCAAACACCAGAGAGGCTAGAGGGAGTCCACGCTCCATTGCTTAGGAAGTGGAGCGCCTGGCATAGCTTGGAAACAATCTCTGCTGTCCTGGAAGGCACATGGCGATAATAAAGTGTGACCATGAGGAAGGCCTGGCAGACACTCCACCAGGCCACTGTGTGCTAAAACAGATGAGAAAGGAAGTTCTCTCCAAAGCTAGAGATCCCCTTCTAAAAAAGCTGCAGTTTGGAAAAAAAGACCTTCAATGAATCCAAACACAGAGCAGAGCGATACAGGAGAGGTAAACAGTGTGGGAGATAGCAGGGGGAGCAATGGATATGAGATGTCCTTTATGAGAATTTAGTTTGGCATTATAACCCTAGCAGTTATCTCTGCATCAGCATTAAAGATTACTGCCGCTTGCCTTGACCATAATGACCTATGTTATGTTTTATATTGCTACCCATCAAGTCATATCAGAGCTACTGTCACATAACTCTGATAGCAGTTTTAATGCTCCTGATGGATTTTATGGAATGGCTGGCACATCTCCATTTCAGCGATAAGAAATCTGCTTGGGGCAGGTTTTCTCATTTGGGTATTTTGCATTTTATTATTTTCCTACTTTTTGCTTTTGGCGAAAATGGAGAATCAGTATCATGTCATTCTTTTAGTGTAGGGTTTCTTTCAAAGAGAAACACTGAAGGATTTCCTAATGTTGAGCGGACTCCCCGTTTTCCTGCATGCGTCTTTTCTTCCACTCCTAACTGGATCACATAACTAAGAACTGCCTGTGCACAGCTCACATGTGCTACGTTCTGGTGTTTGCAGTCTGCGTTGTCCCAGAGAAGTGTAGCTGTCACAGTGGTTCATCTATCAGCACCTCCTCTTCGACACAGCTGAAGACTGCTTCATTAATTATTTTGAAAACCAGGACAAAAGCCTTACACTGGCATCAGAAACTAACTGGGAGGAACATTTTGCATTTCTCACATGTCTGGCAGCTAAAGAGGGTGGTTTTAAAATATAGTTGTACCAGAACAGGAGAGAAACAAAAACTGGACTTGTTTGTAACAGACTGACTGGGGCCAGCTCCAGACTTGCACCATCTAGGCAGCTGCGTAGAACAATACAAGGCCAAGAGGCAGCAAAATAACTGTGACTCCACTATTTTTATTGAGCATGCCAAAGCTGTGGTAGGCCAGGCTGGCAAATAATGCTTCTGTAAAGAGAAAAATATAGCATATTTGGGCCACAGCTTCTGCTGATTTTGGCTAAGAGGGATCTGGGAGTGGAAAATCCAGGTCTTGCAACTTTTTTCCCTGTCTCTCTGTTTCAGCCCTGCTGGCCCTCCCTGGGCCAGGAGCAGTGACATCTCATGCTTAAGGCAGGAAGAGAAAAAGTTCAGTCTTGCCCATGATACTGAGATGCTTTCAGTGGTACTTACAGCAATCAAACATGTGAGATGGGTTGCTGACATGTTTATTCTGTCAGAGGGTGTGTTTTACACAGACAAGGGCCGGCAGATCTGGCCTCGCTCTTGCATGCCCTATCCAAGCCAGCTCTGGTCCAGGAGCTCCACAGCTGCAAACAGCTGTAACATCCTGCTTCTCAGTGAACGCAGACACTGGGAGGGGAGCTGATCCATGACCATGTGCCTGGCAGCATGCAGTGCAGCTCATGTCTGGGTGCATCTCCCACCTAGCTGAGCCCCTAGAACCCACCACGTGAATGTGAGTTTTAACAGAGGGGAATATGTATAACCTGAGCTGGTCAAATTCTAGCAATGTTCAGCTGAGTAACAGCAGTGGAGCAGCTTTATTTTCCTTGGAGCACTTTTTACTTTGCACATCTCGGGTATGTTCCTCGATCCCATTGTTTCTGGCCCTAAGGTTAACTTTGCATCTTTTAGAACAGGGACCTTCTTTTTCTTACATCTTCATATGGCACCTACCATATTGGGATTCTTGGGACCTACTGCACTACAATGGATGCCAAAGAATAGTTTAGTTGATTAATGTGACTATTATGGGCTATTTCTCATGAGGTATTCCACATGATTATTTGCAAAGCCCTGCTTACTGCTTGGTATACTTGACCTAAATTCTGTAACACTTCAGTGCAAGAGACAGGAGGTTATGTTGGCTTCAGATAAATTAGGGAAATGTGTTCTCTTTCATTAAATATAAACAAGACAAGAAGTAAAGTAACTCCATCTTATTTAATTTAAATCTGTTTTAGTTTACTACACTTTAAAATTTTAATATTTCCAGAGGATGCAGATCCTTTTTTTTTTCAATTAAAAATGCATAACATAATTGTAGAACTTGCCTGGGGGAAGCCGGAGGCACTTACAATTAGGCAGGTGACTGAGGGTTTGGCATCTAGGAATTTATAAGATATTTGTGTCTGAGTTTCAGGTAATTTCATTAGATGAGGAGTAATATGATTAACGGTAAAACAAAGCCATAATTTAATGATTTTATCAGCTGACATTTTATGGAAAAGTAACAGAACAGAGTACTGAGATCAGGTCACTGGAGAAAAGGCCGGTACGGAGACTTTTACAAGGAGAAGCTTCAAGTCATACCCTCTAGCCTCTAGCCTCTCAAATTCACCTTCTATTAAGCAGGCTGAGATGGGGTACTGAAGACAGACCCTCACTCTCTTTAGAGTGGCAGTTTTTCTATGACTTTTGTGGCCATGGGAGATTTTCACTTCTTTACGTCATTGTGTGACTCAACCTGCAGCTGAGATGAATCAGACGGATCACTCCTCTGAGCTACTTTTTCAAAGGATTTTGTTTTGTGCATATAAGACTTAGCAGTATACACTTGATTCACATTTGGAGTAAAACAGACCAGACCAGGGCAGCAGGAAGGGTCCCTTGGACCATGGATTATGAACCTGAGAGACTGGGGAATGGTTCCCAGGGGACGGTGGAATGAAGAGTCAGCAGGAGCTCAGTCAGTTCCTCCAGGTTAGGGTAGTCTGCACAGGTAGCAATTTCTGCCTGCAGATATTTGTAGAAGCCAAATGCACTAGTTACCTTCAATCACTATCAGCAACTTGCTACCTTCCGAGGTGGGAAAATGAAGAGTTTCCCCAAATTCTGGAGGTTACATGAGCCAAAAAGGCTTGCACAAAGACAAAAAAGCCAAAAGTCTAGAAACTAAGGAATATGATCATGCTCTCTGCTACATCACCTAATATTACATGTCCTGCTTCTGATCACTGATGACACAAGTGAAATCAATAGCTGACAGAATATGCTTCAAGTATGGAATTTTCGCTGAACCAGGCTGATGTGTTTTGGAGATGTAAGCATTGTCAGAAGCACCCAGTAGTTGTATATTCATGAATACCAAAGCATAGGACCTTGCAAAATTTAGCAAGCCACACTCAGATCTATCATTCCTTAAAATATTTGTGAATCAATAGTATTATTTTACCTACTGTACACATAAACAAGTTACTCTAAATCTTATTAAACTGAGCTTTTTTTAGAAATAAATGAGTGTGTAAGAACCAACAAAATTCTGAAAAAAGAATGATAGAGATTCAGCTTTAGATGACAAGCATTAGCAACTTGTTCATAGTTTAAAAATAAACAAGATAACACCCACAAATTGAGGCGTAGACAGCCTTCAGCACTGGAATGCAACCAAAAGGCGACCCAATTCACTTGCAATCAGTAGACTAGAGGTATTTGTTTTTTTAAGACCACGCTGTAATGCTGTCTTCAAGTCCATAAGAATTCTCCTCACAAATATGCTGATCCTTGTGCAAATTCATACTAATCAGTCGGACACTCAGACGGTCAATCCACTTCAGCAGCTGGAAAACTAAGAGCACTCCCTGCAGATGTGTTATGATACTGACTCTCCAGAGAGTGTCATTCTTATGGAAGTGCCAGATGACCTTGGAATGAAGAAATGACCCAGGAACCAAAAAGGATTCAACACGAACACTACTAAAATCTTTTATCAATAAAGCACGCTGTGTGCTTTAGGGCTGAAAGTGATTTGCATGCCTTTATTTGGATTTCTTCTCCAGTGGCACTCATACCCTAAGTGTCCTTAATGGAGAGCAGATACTTCCATTTAACTCGCTGTCTTTTGTGTATCCTGTGGACTGTACAGAACTCACTAGGAATACTACACTAGTCAGCCCACCAGTCTTTCATACAGCTTTCAGTTTGTGTGAGACGTAGAACATGCACATGCATTAATGTTGTACTAACTACAAAACAGCTTTCTTTTTTAAGTAGAAGGCCAGAGCCTAAGAAGAAACAAATCTCTTAAAAAAACCTCTGTCTCACATGGACAGGCTTGATACAAGTTTATCACATAACATTAACTTTGTTGGTGAATTTTATCATACACAATCTTCTTGTCACTCAACATGATCCCCCGGACAGAAATTGCTGTGATGCTGATAGCACTCCAGCTTGTTTCAGGCTATTTGAAACTTAAATTCTCTCACATTACCATAATGGGACAAACAGCCTTTTTTGTAAAACTATGATGCTTAATGCTGATGCTTAATTGTAATTTTTTCTCAGTAGGAACTCAGTAAGAAGAATAACAGGTAGGTAGCATAGAAGAGGTAGAACTTCTCTGTAAATGAAAAATCTGAATAGTTGTAAATAATACATATTTTTCCTTGTGAATGTCACTACCATTTTTACCATTATTGATCAAACTCCCTTTGAGTCAGTCTACTCTTTGAGTCTTTGAAATCTGTTTCACTTACTATCCAACACAGACCAAAGTGCTGCTACAGTCCATCTGTTCCAAGACCACTCTTCCACTGGGATACAGCCTGCTGTCATGATTTTGAGGCTTCAGACACAGAAAAAAGCCCTTCTCTCCTCTCTAAATATAACACCGATTTTCTGTAATCTCTCCGTTATTCTGTGTGTCAAAGATAAGAACGATGAGCCAAATTTTGGTCATCCTGCTGCCAAATAGCACTTAAAATTTCATAGATGGCCTATGCCATCCTAATTGCGAGCTTCGCATGGATGTTAGACACCGAGAGGTAATGCACTAAAGATGCCAAAGCCCATTCTGAGGGCTAAAACAGTCAGGCTGCGATGGCTGAATGCAGATTCAAAAGCAATCAAATTACTGTGAGTCTTTGCCACAGTGCAAAACAACCTTTTCTGTTCGGAAAAGGGAAACGGGGCCGCTCACTAGATGAAAACCCAAATAACACCATTTGGAACTGATCCAGAGGGCTGATGCAAGGTGATTACCCTCACCTTCATTTTTTCCATTTCCAGGAGAAAAAACACAAAAAATTCTCCAGATATAAGCAGGATTGGTGGAGTGTACAAATATAGATTTCATGTATTTGTAAGTTATGGCCAGACAAAGCACTAAATCTAACTTTGTTACTTTTGCCTTCCTGATTAATCCCCTAATGAAGAGTTTGAGATAGCCTTGCTATTGTAGAGCACGCTTCCAGTTCAGCTGTGAGCAATACATCTATCTACTGTTGCAATGCAGTATGGTAAGTATTAACACAGCAGAGCGCTGATTTAATAGGGAAGCCCAAAGTGAAGATTTCAAGCATCCTTCATGCAATTCTTAATCATATCAAGAGCATCTGTAAAATACACTCATCAGTGACTCCATTAGAAGTGATGATCAATTGCTAATTGTGGTATCTCTAAGCAGGTCCATGTTTCCAACAAAGAGCTTTAAACAAATGCTGCAGGACAACATAGTGGAGTAGTTCTCAGGCTGATTGTTAAGAAAGAGCCTGAATGATTAAAAAACTGTACAGATAAGCTCAGCACTCACATTTCACAAACATCCAGTGTACAAACGCAAAACAACTAATGTTACAGGAAAGACAAAATGAGAGGCACAAATATGCTGCAAGTACGGATTTCACAAGATCCTGGCAATGTTAAAAAATCTACCATCCACATAAAAATTAAAAACTTTAAAAAATATATGAGAACTAAATTGGGACTATGGAAACCTTCCCAATGGGTTATTATCAGTTTAATATCTTACTGTTTTATCACCATGTCCTAAAACTGGAGCATGATTACCTTTCAATAAAATCTTTATTCAGTACAAGTAAGGAGAATGTGTGAATTCACATTGCAATACTATATTTAGAACTCATGTTTTACCTAAAATAGTGTTCCTAGACTTAGTGATGAGCAACTTATGAGTAAAGAATTTCATCTTATACAAATGATTCCTCTTTGAAAATTTTCCACGGACTGATTTTTATTTTTATTAACTTTTTTTGTCATGTATGTCCAGCAATAAGCAGTACCAAGTATTTCATGAGAAGGTGAAAAATTGTGCTACAGACAGCTCATAGATAATGATGCCCATGAGAAAGGTTTTTCTCATCCTCTCTATCCAAAAGACAGAGATAAGCTGGTACACTTAGATGGGACACTGGAGATAGCAAAGTCATCAAATATTGCAAAAACTTCGCACTTTACATGCCTTGGCCTCACTTGCAAAATATGGACTTACAAAACAAAGCAATGGCAACATTCTCAGCTAGATGGTATTTCTATTTTTACACCACTTTTATGACCTTATTACTGGATAATTGGGAAAATGTTTTCTGATTATGTAAATCCTATAGCACAGTCTGGATATGTTTGGGTTGTTTATCTTGGCCAGGACATATAATCTATAATGTAGATTAAAGTCCTTAAGAGTTTAACAGAATGCTAATAAGCTCCCCACACTGCTAACTCCAGTCTTAAAGTATAAAAAGAAATTTAGAGAAAGAAGAGAGAGCTTTTGACAACCAAAGAGAAGAGTGTTTTACAATCAAACTATCAAATCAAATTAATCAAATCTTGAAATATGAAGGCCACCTCCCCTGTTGTACTACTTGCATTAATCTTAGACTTTATTTGGACCAATGATGAGAGACCAATCTAAGACAAATATTTAAGAAGGAGGAAAAAGATCTGGACAGAAACAAAAATATTCAGTGAAACTCTACATCTTGGTTCACTAATGGCTAGAAAAATCAAAGCATCTCTGGTTTTGCTGACCCATTGCTGAGTCACAGCCCTAAAATAAAAGTCATTTCCTTCCTGTTTGCTCTAGAAACTTCAAATTGCCTCTTAGCCACAAATCAGAAATGATGGAGTCACTTCGGCCATTCGAGAGATCTTCAGAGTGATTGCAATAATCAGGCAAACTTTATTAATGAAGTACAGCTGTAACAGCCACTCAGAGTCAAGCTGCAGAATTTTCCATTGGGACACAATATTCTCCCTGACTGTAAGCTTTGTAGTAGCCGGGGGGCAATGGCATCGGCCCTTTTGGCTACTGTATATCAGCAAGAGTTGTTATGCTGTGGTTCTAGGGTCAACTATATCATCTTGTCTAATTTCTCAGGTCTCGGCCTTTTGAACTCTAACTTCAGATTAATACCCTGTGTATCAGCTGCTTTCACCCTCCAGGTCCAACTAGTTTCTGTCACTTTAATTTTTCTCCTTCAAGAGTCTGCAGCCAATGAAATGTATAATTGCCATACTGACTTTATATATATATTCTGACTTCTTTATATATATGTGTGTGTGTATATATAAAAACATATATACATATTTTTTTAGCAGGAGGAATAAGCTTTGAGAGGAAAAAGCAAGGCTTTCAAATGAGTTGACACAAACATCTCTCTGAGTTTCCTGCCTTTCCACAAGATCACCATGTGTCACCCACAGTGGTGTGGGGGGTCCTCATAAACAGTGTGTGTGAAAGGAACCCCCAAAACCTTCTGAGCAGGTATTTGCCTGAGAGTGATGATACTAGGGAGCAAAACAACCATCAGACAGATGAAGCAGTAACCATAGAATTGCATAGACTTTTGAAACAAACGAGGAGTCATCTTGAAATGAAGTTTAAAAAAAGCAAGAAAATCTGTAACAGTGGGGAGAGACCATGGAGTGGGGACCTAGCAGCGGTCAAATGCTGCCAAAGTTGTGCTGCTACCATCATGACGTCTGTTTAAGGCCTGATGGAGCATCCTCCCTGTTGGATGCCTCCAGGTGCCGGCACCCAGCTAGTGGGCTGAGAGTGCGGGGGGCAGCAAGTAGGGACCCACCACTGGCGGGGGTCAACTCATGGGGTGCTTTCTCATCGGCACGTAGGTTAGCAGGTGTAGGAGAATCATGGGTGAACATGAAGCTGGAGTACCCATAACTCCAACAGGAGGGGCGTGCAAGTAGGGGAACCCACACTCCGAGAAGAGGGAAGGTGGTGTAAGTACTGCATGTGTGCGTGTGAGATGAGAATTTGTTAGGATGATTTATAGAAGGGTGTTTAGAAATTTGTAGCTGTCTATGAACTTTTTGTAACTGTCAAGTATTGTGGTGTATCTGTATATTGCTGATAGTGATCCTGAATCTGTAGTTCACTGTTTGGCAGTTAATTACGTGCCACAAACAAATCAGTAAACCACTTTGATCCTGATTTGATTTAATTTATATGAACTGAGCACCTTTTCCTTGTGTATTGGTGACCTAGACAAAGCTCAAGCACCTAGGAAGCCAAGCTTCTGTGTTTGTTGGGTGGCACTTCCTTCACCAAAAAGCAATCTTTTAGAAGCCCATGTCATTTCTTTCTTCTTCTTTGTCTACTTATTCTTTACTATTTCTGCACCTCTGAATTTGAAGGCTCCCTGGAGGCTGGACAAACCCAGCTAAGAACTCCCCTCAACACCAGATTGTTTGGGGGGCCAGTGAGAGGCATCTTGAGCCATTCTTTACTCTTCCTGTCTGTATCTGGACAAGAGCACGCTGGGTAACCCAACACATTCATACTGTAAACATGATAAACAAAAATAACCAGGCCAACATATGGTACTAATAAATTATTACAGGAAAGTCCTATATTTGTCACATGTTGTTAGTGAGCAAATTCCAGGGAAAGACAACTGTCCCCCGAGTTAGTGAATCCTCACAGAAAAGCTTTCTTGACTGATTTACTGAGCATAAAGTTTTTTCATTCAAGATTAAAAAGCAAAAGTGAATTGTCCACAAACCTCCTAGACCTTTCTAGCATGTGTTACTATCCCATTTCCTTCCTTCCTTCTCCCTCAGCCCAGTGATCATATTCTGACTTTTCCATATCCATCCATATCTTTTCAGGCGGAGAGCTGTGTTCCCTCTTCTGCACCAATGATACCTGCATCCTATCTCTTTCCAGTAGCTGGATGGGAAGAATATAGCATGCTGGCTGCATCTACATTAGCATTAGACAGCTGCATCTACATTAGCATTAGTTTTGCTTTGGTGCATTAAGTCAGCCCTGAAGCAAATCCCCTGACCACACTCACCTTCTATTGGCTTGATCTGCAGAGCAGTTTTGGTGCATGCAATTAGATTTTTTTTGGAGGAATCTAAATGACAAGCCTCACTCCAGATGTGTTCAAAATGAACTCCAGCCCCTAATGGAGACATAAGGATCCGAGACAGTGGTCAGTGTTTTGGGCCACTTTATACCATGTATGTGATGGAGATTTCCAGTCCAGGGGAATCACACTGCATAGTTCAAACTCAAATCTTTGAGCAACGTATTGTGTAGATGTAGGGACTTCTGTACCAACTGCTTTGAACTTCTGATCTATTTGTAAGGCTCTGAATTACTTGCTCATATAGACTCAGGACGGACTCAGTTTTGCAGTGATGCCCCCAAGTTCTTTAACAATCTAATGCTGCATAGTGGTTTCTGACTCATGTAATGTTATATGACTTTAGTGACATATGATGCTCTTGCTAAAACTCTGGCTCCTGGAAATAACTGATTTTGCAGGCATTTCAGCTTTCACCCAACAAAGAACAACTTTTCTAGAGCTTCTGATTGAAGAGAAAACTGAAAAAGTGACAAGAAAGCATCCTATCAACTCTTAAATTAGTATGCAAATGTAGTAATCTAAAAGTCTAATGTTTTAAAAGTCTCTTGTTTTGAGACTGAGGGTAAGTATGATTTTGATTGCTTGTGATCAGAAGGGCTGACTAAATACAGTGAAAATGACAATACACAAAGAACTCCCAAATGGACAAAGTAAACACATTTAACTATAGAAAATATTGTTTGCTAATACTTTTCCTAGTTTTTAAGTAACCAAAGGTCATTAGAGCAGTAGATAAATCTTTGTATCTGCACGGAATTTTTCAAGCTGATTTCTTCACTTTACAACGAACTTCTGAAAACAAAACAAGAAGATTGCTATTGCTCACCCTGGCATTGGCTGAAAAATGGAAAGAAACCCTCAGGCGTTCTGAGGAACAACCTCTCTGCCAAGCGTTCCCGGTGCCCTGGCTGAGAAGCACAAAGATACACTGTTGTACATCTTTATGAATAACAGTCCAAATATTGTGCTTCCAAGGGAGAACAGAATACAAAAGGCAAAATATTACTGGTGACGCGCGTGGTGGATATGACTCTCGTCGTGCAAAGACCCGGCTTATGCACAGCGCAAGAACAGGCTATGCAGAACCACTTGGCAGTTCTCTCACTCCTGTTAACTGCTCTTTCCCGGGGACCAGACTGCAGGATTTAGCCGTGGGCCTAAATGTCACTTGCACGGAGCCGCGACAGCCCAGACGGAGCGCCCAGAAGGGCAGCACCCCAGTGAGCTGTGGCCCATCATCTGCTGCCATCCTTTGCCCTTCCCTCCCACGGACGCGCTGGCTAACGTTGCCTCGGCCAAGGCTCGCCACCCCTCCGAGCAGCGACCTGCACGCCAGCGAAGAGGAGTTTCCCTGCAGTCATGCTGCTGCATCCACCAGGCACCCACACGCGGACCAAGGATGCTCTGGCTCTGTCTGATAGTTTGCAGCAGTGCTAATATTCCTCTATCGTATCAGCATCTTAAGCCTGTGCCTATTAGTTTGCAGGCTTAATCATCTCTTCAGCATTGTTTAATCTTCTTGAAGACTTGATCTCCAGAAATAAACAGCTTGCAATGGAAAAATGTCTATCATGGCTTTATATTCATATATTCATATCCTTCTTGCCACATTTTATTAATGTGTTTATTTTAATAGATAAGATCCAGCTTATGAAACCAAATTATAGTGCACACACTAGCGTGTTCGAAATTCAAATATTGACGTGTCCTGATCTTATCATGCAGACAATTCATTGAATATCCTTGGTTAAATGCTTTTTCTCATTTAAAGAAACAACTGGATATGAGAAATGTACTGAGAGATCAGAATAATTTAAAGTAGTCACTGAACTGTGCTAAATATTAGTTTACAGGCAATCCGGCATTTATCCTCTCACTTCTCTTCCTCCTACCACCTTTTGTCTCGAAGTGGTAAAATTATTAACAGTACGTCACTTCCAAATAGCTGTTTTACATTTTAGTTCGACTGGTACATTAGTATTCAGTAATACTATCTTGTATTGCATTTTATGCCAGTGTTGCAATGTAGCATTAAGAAGTAACTGCAGTCTGAAACTGTGTCTAACATAGGAAGATCCTAACTTTCCCATCTCTTTGTAATTTTCATACCAGAGTTTCACAGTTTAAAGCCAAAAAGGATCATATTTTCTCCCCCAACCGCCCGTTTTGAAGACTAAACCAGGGACGAGAAATTCATGGTGAAGTCCTTGAGCTTAATGTCAGAGAATTGCTCTAACTCAGCTACATTTCAGCAATAAAATGTCCACATTTGGGTCTGCTAATTATCAAACAATTAATGATGAAGAAAGCAATGAAGAATCTGGCAGACTTTCACTGCCTATGCAGCAATAATAACAGCAAACCCAAGCTGCCATGAGCCGGCTACAGATCACCCCTATGTAACATGACTATTTTGATCTCATTACCATAGTGTGTGAACACCTTGGAGTTTTATTACATTGCATTACATCCTCACAGCGGCATGGGAATTTGGGATCTACTGATGCTTCTGTTTTACAGAAGTCAAGACTTGACTGAGGCCAAAAGAGAAGCAGGTGGCACCTGCTTAAACCTTCACCCTGCACATTGGACTGCCAGTCGTCTTCTGGGTCCTATAATACATACCTACTAAGAACCGGACAAACTAATCAGATATGATAGGAATGCGAAGAAGGTAATGACAAATAGTGCTTTAAACCAAGGTCACAGCACACCACCTACTTCTCTCTTGACATGTGTTTTTTTATGACAAACTAACTGTTTTCAGAAGGAACAATAGTATGTGGGTTTTTTTGGAGAACAGTATGGTTAACACCAGACAAATAAAACTGTCAGATATCTTGAGCTATTATTCTAATATTTCTGATCAGAACCAATCCATTAAGTACTGGTAATTTTGCTCATTCACTCTCCAGTCCTGAATAACTCCCTGCTTTTTCCTGGCCCCATGTGATTTCTGCAGTTTGTTGCTGACAGATATTTAGATGTGCATTCCCTTGTCTTCCACGAATCTATGAAAAGAAACTCACTCTAAAAAACTCAGAGCTGTCTATCACTGCAGAGCCTGTAAGACACTAAGCCTCTTTGGCGACATCACGTTCTTCCTAACGCATCTGTGTCCACAAACAGTCCTGCCTGCTCCTCCATGGAGAACAACCTTTCCTGCCCTGCCTCTCCACTGATCTTCTGCTGACCTTCCAGGTCTGCTCAGCACTTAACCTTCCAAGTCCTGCCCATGGGAACTAACATTCAACCCACCCCAAACTAATCCTCACGCTCTTTATGTCCTAGCGGGTATCACACAACAGATGCAAAGCTGCGTAGACCCGCAGCAAGCCTTTGCTGGTGGGAGGATAGGCTAGAAAAGCTGATGTAGCAGTAGGATGCAGGGAGATGTCATTGCAGCACGAGTGGTGGGTACTGAGGAGAGACTTCAGACCTCTTGGGAACGTGCTAATAGTCAATGCGTGCGTTCCTGAGAAGACAAACACCTGTTGTGGATTCACAGTATATTTCTAAAAAGTGTTTGTTCTTTTCCAGTGTTTTGGCAACATGTTCCTCCAGTCTTAATAGCAGCTTAGGAAAATATTAACTCGCAAGGAAATTAATTTTGTTTCACTTTTTTTTCTACACTTATTCATTCATTTGATTTTTTTTTCTTACTTTTTTTTCTTTAAATTAGCGATCCTCCCAGGGTTTTTCCTCTCCCTTCACAGATCAGATTGCTGTTTCAGCAATGCCACTTGATCCATGTACTGCTTTGAAAGCTAACATCCTGCTTTAAAATATGAATCAAACTTCTGATTTAATTTTTACTATAAAAAGATCAAAACTAAGCCAAAAAAGGCATGAGGGTCAAAAAAAAAAGAAAGAAAGAAAGAAAGAAAACCTCTGAAAGAAAAACAAGGCTTTAGGGACTAATGATAAGAATGATTTCTCTAAGTCATAGGATGATTGATTAAAATGATGGAGGAGGAAAAATGGAATATTAGTCAATTATAGAATGGATTATAGAAATCTTGTAAGAAGGTAGTCACAATCCTACAAAACACTGATCAAGGCATTTCCAGAAAAGAGAGCAACACTAATGCCACTGCACAGGCATTGGCAAGACCTCATTGAAAAGACAAAGTACAATGGTTTTCATCCCTTTTCAAGCAAGACGTTTTCAAACTGGAAAGGTGCAGAGAGGGCAGAAGTTGCAAGAAAGACAAAGTATAATCTGACAATGAATCATTTAGTCTGGAAATTAGATTTCTAACTGTAAGAGCAGAAAGAACCTTTCACCTGGAGGACTGGAAGAAAGAAACCGAACTGATAATAGGCTGGAGCTGAATATAATTACCTAAATAACTATACATGCATTGTGCTTATGTCTATGCTGCTAAACTGAAGCAAGGCAGGCACTGATTCTGAGGCCAAGTGGCACAAACTGGCTCATGTCCATGTTTAGGCTTAGTCCCTTCCTAAGCAGATTCATCTTGGACAAAGCTAGCTGCCAAATAGAGGTAGGGAATAAGACAGCAGTTACGATGAGAGCGCCAGCATGCAGCCTTGTTCCTTGGTCCTTTTTCATTTAGAAGTGTAGATGTGTTTTGCAGAAGCAGAGGGCTGGAGTCCATGATTTAGCATTCCTCCTTGGCCTGCATTCTTGCTTTCGATATATCCCTCCAAACAAAAATTTGCCTCACCCCAAAAGGGAAATTGCTATTTGTTTTTCCTCTTCTGAACTTGAATTGGGATTCCTGAATCTGCTTCACATGCTTTACAGCAGCATCAGACCCTTGGTAATGATGCTGAGCATAGTGGCTGGGTTTCTGATGATGACGGATCTGTTCTGGGTGATACTTCCAACCGTCCATTTCAATGGGGAGATGTGGGCAGTGCATAAAGTAGAGAGTAAAAGATGACCAGATCTAAAAGGATGAAGTGAAATGGCACACAAACAAAACCACCAGCTTTGCTCTGGGTCCAACCTCCCCATGCTCATGCAAAAGCAAACTTACTTTTCAAAGCTGAATTCCTTGGAAAATTCCTACCTCTCCTTAAGAGAAGGCGGCTCTGGGGAATAGCACTGGGAACTGAGGAAAGGAATGCCCCAGTCTGAAACACTGTGCTGTGGTGCAGTTTTAAAGGGGCTGTTAAATATGTCATCCTCTCCTACTCCTTTTCAAAATATCACTCAAAATGAGTGTAGAAAAGTCTTATTTGAGGATTAGGGCTTCCTGGTACATAGTGCTGCACAAATACATTTAGAGACACAGCTTGTGCCTGCACATGCATATGGCTAAAGCAAACTGGAAAAGTTCCTCGTTGCAGTGCAGTAAGTCCTACTCAACACATAATACAAATTATGTTTGTCACTTGAAAGAAAAAAAAGGAGTAACAGCTTCAGTTCTGTCTTTGTCACTCAAAAATATTGACAGCTTTAATACTTTGTATTATCTTTAAACAGTCACGCTGAAATTAGATGCCAAAACAAGCAGTGTATTTGCCAGCTGATGTGGAGTTCTGAAACGTGCAAGTTACTTTGTAGGAGGAGAGAGGATTTCGTCCTCAGGGAAAGGAGATTTTCTGTGCTGCAGAAGTGGTTTTGTATAGCACATCCTTTTCTGCCTAAACAACGTGACTCATCTGCTCTCAGTCTGGAGCACTTCAAATTATGGTATTGTAAAAACACGCAAAGTTCACACTAAGTTCATAGAGCTTCTACAAAAATAAACTGCTTTTTTTCTGAGCAATGGATGATCCAGCAGCAGAGCACTGCGCTGGAATTCAGCAGACCTGAATCCTGTTTTTGAATATTCTACTGATTTGTTGAGTCACTTTAGAAGAATTACATCATCTCTTAAATCTCTTTTCCTTCCCTGCCCTTGTCTTGTTACATTCTCTGTGTGCAGTGTTTCAAAGGTGAAGCCTGTGCTAGCCATCAATATTGCTATCTTTTTTCCAAACTCATCATCTCTTTAAATGCAATTCTCTCTTTGGCCTTGACAGATCCTAAGTTGGCCCATTCAGATTCATTCTAGATGCCCTCATGAGATCATATTTTCTACTCATCAATTTGACCACATCACCCTTTTCTTTGTACCCCAGCACAGGCTCTCACCTCCCCGCTGCATCTAATAGAGGCTTGTCTTCACTGTCAACACTCTCCGTACGCTATCCTCAGTCATTCTCTCCAATTCAGCGATGAGAGGGAGACTGTTTCCGAATGGTCAATGTTAAACATTCAGACAATTTGTTCATGTCTTTTCTCATGCTGCCTCTAACGCTATGGACAAAACTGCCTTGACATCTCCAGACTAGCTCACTCTTCTCTTTTAAACTCTTCTCTAAATTAACTTACTTTCCCCACCAGGTATTCCAAAAAAAATATGAGGTTTGCTTGCTGGCATGCTGAGCTCGCCGCCTAGCCAACATCAGCTCATTATTTCTTTTTGTTAACCATCTATCTGTTTGTCTCCTTTTGTCATCCCAGCTTTTCACCTAGATTGTAAGGTCTTTGCAACAGAGACGGCCGTCTGGCATGTGCTTGTACCGAGCTCTTCTGATTCACGTGTCAGGCTCCCTGGGTGCAATGGCAATATGAGCAGTGAAGCACTGAATGACAATGTGGTTAAAGTGTCACAAGAGAAGAACAAGTGAAAAACGAGAGCTGAGAAGTGTGTGAATAGTCTCCAGGTGTGTTTTCCTTTCACAAATCCACAGATACTCAGTGTGGAAGCAAATTAGCTCTCTTAACAAAGCAACGGAAGGTCATGAAAGTTTATACTGAGCTTGAACCTTTCACTAAACTTTGGACTCAGAGCCAGTTTCTGGGGAAGTTCAACCATCTCCAATACTTACACATGGACTTACACAACTGGGACCATGCGACGGGGCACTAGGCCCACACTGTGCCATGTAACCAAGCATTTCACTACACTGGAGATTTTAAAGCACATTACACTTGATTTCAGGATTTCTAGCCCAAAGCCTGGTCTTTTCAGAGTACCCAGAAATGCTGCCAAATAAACAGAAAATATGTGTAGGTTATACTTGGTGGAAAGCAGAAGAATGATTATTTGATGAAGGCACTGGACTGGATTCAGGAATTAATGCAAATAATCATCAGGCTTTGGGGTTTGTTTCTCCTCTGTCACAGACCTTCTGTGACCACAAGGAAATTACTAGCTGGCTGCTAGAAAGTCAGAAACATTCCTCTTCAGGGAAACCGAATAGTTACTGTCATGGTCACTGTCCACTCCAAGTGCTGTGACATACACAAGATCTATGTTGACAATAACTTATTTTTGCACACCTACCCATCTCAACAACTGACCACACAGAGAAACATTTATTGCTAAAATAACAACACTGTTCTAATACCTAGTAGAAAATATTCAGTGGCAAACGTTGAAATAGATTCTGAATAAAGATTTTGGCCTAGTTCTAAGTGACTTCTGCCTGACAGTATTCCTTATTCATGCCCTGCTGTTGCTCTCTGCGTATTTGTACCTCTTAGTAAGGTTTTCTGTCAAGCTTGACTTGACTTGATGACTAGGTTCTGATTTTTCCATTGACAGGAAATTTTCTAAAAAAGTCTTCCAAAGAACTGGTAGGGGACAAAGCACTTGCATGGTTACTAATGCAACAATGTAACTGGAAGTTTTGCAAATTACTAAGAATTGAAATGTGGGAGTGTGCAATTGGTTCCTCCTAACAACTTCAGTAAGCTTCATGCAGCCTAAAAGAACCATAACTGTAACCAGGTATTTCCTGGTGACATCAATAATCTTTTCAATCAAAATTAAATTATGGGCTTATTGGAAGTTAATATCCCTGAAATCAATTTCAAAAGTCAATTTAGAATACATGGTATCTCAAACAACCTTAGCAGTTTCATTACTAAAATAAATAAATAAATAAAAATCTATGATTGCAATGTTTTCTTTCAGCTTCTGATTCTAAAACCTCAATCAGGATGATTGAGCTAGTATATCCAGCAATGGTAAATGCAAAAGACATATCACTATTTTATTAAAGCTCGTATTCCTTCATAACTGCTTGATAATTTGGCAACATGGAAACCTGTAACATGCTTCTCTTTTTCCAGAATAACACTGCTAGCTGCCATAGATGAGAGGTTGTCTGTCTGTTATCTGTAGAGCACAAGTTAAGTGCAAACACTTTCTTTTTTTACAATAGACACATTTCTTAAATCTACCATTTTCTCCAGGGTTACTATATAGCTCTCCGAATGCAGAGTTCTCTGCTTTTGATGAGGAAGGAAAGGAAGGAATGATAGAGAAGCTGTCAAGGAATAGTAACTCTCTACATGTTACTGTGTAGAGTTATTTTCTCCAAATATTGTTTGAAACTATCTTCAAACAGAAGTGAGAAAGACTGCAAAGACCTAGACCTAGACCTTGTTGCTGTTATTAAACCAAAAGCACAAACAGCAAGGTGTCTCTCACTAACATTTGTAAATAAAAAAACAAAAAAATCAACACCTACCTGCCAATTGTACCTCTGAAAATCTCCCCAAATGTGTTTACTTGATGGATTTGACTGTGCAACAAACTGTGGGCTGGGTGAGAGGAGCAATTTTCACCCGACACTATACATTTCTTCACCAAAGCTAGAAGAAGCTGCAATAATCAACCATTAGCTGTATAAACTGGTAACAGGCAAAGTCCTAAGACATGGCCAGGAGAGAGATCTCAGCCGGACACAGTGTTTGGTTAAATAATTGAAATCCTCTGTATGAGGCTGCAGCTCCTACTCTTTGGAGTGTCTGATGTTTTGCCAAGACACAGAGGACACTGCTGGGTGCATTCATGAGAAGGAGTTTAAGGAGTTAGGAGAGCTTATTGTGGTCCCCACTATTGGTACCTTACTTTAATACCTTATATTAGAGGAGGAAAAGAGAAAAGACATTTGATCTAACATATAGCACTTGTCTTATAACATCTTATATATGTCTTCTCATATACCTGATGCAACCAGCCTTGCTTATTCACTAGGGAACTTCCAGAGTTAGGGGCAGAGCTACTTCTACCAACTTTCCCAGGAGTTCTGCATGGAGATGCCTCCTCCAGACCCCTTTGGGCAGTGCAAATACCATCAGCAGAGCACAAAACCGTGCCATGGGCCCCACAGTCCCATATTAAGTGGAAATGGAGGATTGTCTATGCTCTCCACATTAGAAAGCATAGGCGCTAATTCTGCCAAGGCCGCAGCGTTGCTCTATCCCACCTAGGACCTACGGAAGTGCTGCGAAGGGATCCTAAATTGGCTTCATATTTACTGCAATGAAAAGAAACTATTCATGGAGTATAAGTCTGCAATTATCTCATTTCCTTTTTCTGTGTGTGACCTTGCAAACCTGGCTTTTCAAGAAATGAGTAATGAATTGTTTTTTCCAATACTAGCTGGACTATACAGAGAGAGTTTAAATACTTCTCATCAACATTTAATCACTTCTCACACAAAAACATGTTTTTTAAAAACACACAGTAATCTTTACAGTAGAGGAGATAAGTTTGAAAGACCATTAAAAATTTAATACACTTATACTTGAATATGGAGTTAAAGTTACACTTCATCTGGTAGGATTTAAAAAGGACTGGCCAATTCAGCCTGTGATTAAATTGCTATTTCTGAAGGGAAAGTGCAAATTTCACTTATTTTTCTCTTGCTGGGACAAGATTATTATTATCAGGCACATCAACTAAGAGTCCTGCCTATCCACTGGTAACCGCTATATTTACAAATGTAACTACATTTCATTCTACTGCTATTTCTCACATTAAATCAAGCTTCACAGCTTCTCGTTCAAGAGTCTGTTAATTCACCTCTGTTCTCAAGTCCTCGCAGCTGCTCCCACTTGCTCTGTGCTCGTTCACACTTCTTCCTCTACGCACGCTCTGCTCTGCTTCCTTTTACCTCTCTGCACCATGACACCTTTCATTCACATTTAACTTAGCTCCCTCTTGCTGCACAACTTTCCCATAGTCTGCCCCAGATCTGCTCCTCAAAAGGTATTTCTTGTAAATATGGTCTCAGGGAAAAGTACTGTCCTGTCCAAGTCTCCAATCTGCATAAAACATGATTCTCTCTGCACTGCCAGCCTGCCTAAGCCCTTAGTTTTCCCATCTTATAAATCTTTTATCTGGGTTCTGTCATAAAATCTTTCAGCCTGAGACATGTGTGAAATGGCAAATGTCATCACTAGAGCCAGGATTTCAGCCTTTATCTCCAGGAGATAGGAGAAATCTCTATCTAGTAGGCTATGTCTACATTATCTACAGAAGAGCAAATACTGTCTGTGTTCTGTTCAGCACCATGACTGTGCACAGTTTTCTACAAATAATCAGCACTAGTACAAAACAACTATCCAAACTGCTTGGGGGGGAAGGACACTGCCTTCACCCTCAGATAAAATATCATGAAAACTCAGTGATACAACGGAATATTAAGTGGACAAGTCAAAATTCATCTTTAAACTCTTATTAAGAAAACATGGACACAAAAGGATAGTGGAGGGAAATATTGCAAAGCTCTAATATTGGGATTTTTTTCACATTACTAAACCTAAAGGGAATTTCTTTCTAAAGAAAAGAAGAATTCAGTTTCCATAGTAACTCAGTGCTAGGGCCCCCTTACAGTCCAAATTTAGGAGAATTGTACGTGCTAGTTTATTCAGCATACTACTGTGCACTTGAGGCTACAGTGAAACCACTAACCTCATGGCATTTGGGATGTCAGGTTGAGTTTGAACTGGGATTGACAGTATTTCCAGCAAGTCCAAGTGTAACACTGAAAAGTAACAGCAAGCCTTAAAGACAAGAAAGAAATGATAGGTGAAAACAGGGCATAAACTACCAGCTTGATAATGACTTGAAATGTCAAAAAAATGCCATGAAATAGCATAGCATTTAAAATGGATTATTTTCATCCCAGTCTCAACATTAATTTACTTACTCCTATGAAATAAGGTACATCAGTGACGTTTCTTCACCCCCGTAATGTAGAGATTGTCAATATGTAGGAGCTGTCCTTCCTTCTTCCGAACCCATCTGTTCACCGTGAGATATCGTATTGAACCTTCTTGAGCAGTTATACGTGATAGACCAGGACAGGGCATTCAGCCTGTAGAGAAATCTCCTCTCTTTACCTGGCAATGTTTTTTCACTAGTGTTGGAAATTTTAAACACTTCATTAAAAAGCAAACAGCTCGACAAATAAAAGGGCCATCTGTTTTAACCAATACATTTACCATCCTTAAAAACAAATGGAGGAATGGATTGTTGTTCTGAAACGCATCCGCTCTGTAATCAGTCAGTAGGTGCTTGGCAGAGGCCAAGCGAAGTTCAGGCGGCAACAAAATGAAGATAAGAACAGAGGTACCCTAATGAGGATGAGGCTCATTAGAAAGGTGGAAAATGCTGGTGCAGAGTTTTAAGATAAAGTGCTCAAAGCACTGCTAGAACTTGGTAATGATTATACGAGCTGTAAGTGCAATATGTTTGGCTGGAACAGAGAAGTGGAGCCTTTCCCTGCTCTCAGCAGTACGTTAACCAAACTACACTACAAAGAGAGTATGACCAGCTCTGTTGCGTTAATGGCGATGTACTATGGAAAAAAAAAAAGAGTTGCCTGTTTTCCTCACTGTGTCATATACTTGAAAAGCCATTAGCAAACTGGGACACAAAAGTGTGGTGTTTTTCAAATGCCTTTACACCAAAAGGAACAAATATTTTAAAATAGACAGACTCCTTGGGTTTCTTTTTCTTTTCTTTTTTTTTCCTTTTCTTTTTTTTATCATCAATTCAATTTCAGGGTCAAATCTATAAATTTCTAGCTCTAAGTACTTGACCACAGGTTCATTTTCCTACACACTTTGTTCTGCCTTATCATGCTTTGTCTCTGCTCCACAGCTGATGAGGGAGAAAATGACCATCCTCACCTTGAGCATCAAAGGAGCAAAGCCTGACATTTGAGCTAAAGCAAAATTTGCATTAATTATTAGTGAGTAGCTAAATTCTGGACCTATATAAGTAGGAGGCAATTACATACACTAAACCAATGTAATAATATCAACTGTGGTTAATTCAAAGGTACAGAAAGAGCAAGATACTTTGGAGCAGGGGGAAGGTGGTGTAAATATACCAATAAAATACAACAACCTACCTATGCTAGCAAGCTTTATCTTTGTCTCAGTATCAACACTGCAGCTGCCTTTTTCAGTAAATAAAAGGAAAGTAAACACATTTCAGGTGATCACCTCTCAAGTGACACCTAAAAAAAAAAGAAAGGACAACTAAACAACAAATTAAAGCTCCTCTTAACACTTTCACCTCAGTCAAAAAGACAAATTAAGGTATTTAAGCACCAGCCTCTCGGGAATCAACTGTGCTGAAGCTGCAGAGAAAACTAATTGGCTGGCTATAATCTGCATATAACTATTAAATATTAATAAGGTCAATGTTTTGTGAGGTTTAACTGAGAGTGACTGTATAACAGCTGCCTAAATGTTTCCCCCACAAACAAGGTGCAACGTGTCCTGCTAAGCACGGGTGCTACCTCTAGAAGTCCTGGTCTGACCTTAGGTTAAGTGAAGGCCACAGGGAGAAAGAGGAGAAAGGACATTAGCTCGCTTTTTAAACTTCTGCCACTGCTCCACTGCACGCTGGCCTGGTTCTTGGAACTGCTCGAGAGCAGTGTGAGCAGTGTCCACGCTGCAGCCTGGTGCTGATGGAGCAGCTAATGTCTTCTCCATGCCCACACCAGCCCAGGGTGGCCTTTCTACCTAATTCCCGTCGCAGTTTAGGAGACAGCAACTGGAGCTGCACTACCAGCACAGGGTTGGTAGTGCAACTGGCTACCTGGTTGCCTGGGAGTTTGTCCCACTCTTAGCACAAAACTTACACACACAGAAGGTATTCAAGCCTGCTTCTTCCCCTCCATGCAGAAGTTCTGTCTCTCCCTACAGAGCAGAGTGAGATGGCTACCTCTTGGCACTCCCTGACGATTTTTAAGGGTTAATTATCCAGCCTCATGGTCAAGGCTTTTTGCAGAAGGTTATATACATTGCATATTGTATTGTATATACATTGTATATATATTAACCACTTTAACAGCCCAAAAGTAGCATTTCCACATCAAAGCCACGCTATTTCTACTTGCCTGTGTATGTTCAAGATCACTTTTTGTGCCAGGACCTAAGTTTTTTCCTACAGAAGCAGGTCAGACACAGGAGAAGTTGTCTGTGCATCATCAGCAGCAGCAGACAAGTATGGACTAGAGATTGATTGTGTGATGTGACCTGCACTCTTACAGCAAATGTGTGGTTCTAGTTAACTCAGACTTAAAAACGTCTGAAAAAAAAGAGAAGGATTTAGATCTCAAGCTCAGACTAACTGTGCAGTGAAAAAACATCCCTTAAAGACAATTAATACAAACATTGCATCTGATAATGAGCTAATCTGTTCTCTACTTCTCTCCTTCCCACCCAGAGTAATTAGACAGGAGATACATGGGGTGTTTGAGAAACGCTGCATTGCTCCAGAACCTGTTTCTTTGCAGAGGGTCAGCGCTCCAAGGCCACCGGTACCTGCGCCAGCAGACAGGCTCTGCGTCAGAGGCAGCATCAGGCAACCAACCATGAGACAGCCTGTCATCGCTGAGTAGCTTGCAAGAAACAAAACAAGTACTAAGTGAACGATAAACACTATATTTCCAAAGGTGGTCAATGAAAGCTTTTAACAGTGCACATTTTCCCTTTTTCATGTAGTTCTGCCACCTGAATTGACGATATGGTGGCAAATAAGTGACCCAATAAATCGGACAGCTGCCTGCACAGTCATTTTAAGGAAAACCCTGTATTATTGCCAGGCTGGAAACAGCAGTGCAAAGTTTTATTTATCCTTCTCCAACTAGCGGAAAACTTAAGGTTTTCCACAGAGTTAAAGCCATTGGGCTTTTGGTTGCCTTTTCATAGCTAGCCAAACTCAAAGATCAGATTGGATGAAGATGGACAAGAGCTGAAAATCTCTTCCTGATAAAGCAACAGTGAGCACTACTTGTGCCCTTGTACCTAAAAATTGGCATAAATGTGCAAGTAATTTTAAGAGGCTGATTTTTTTTTATGCAAAAGAAAACAAAACCATAAAAATGAGCCAGCCATTTGAAGAGCCAAGTTAAAAGATACTTTCTGAGACACATTTTTCCCTTCCATCCAGTCTTGCCTTGGAGCACACATGAAAGTTTCATTGGGCATTTATCTTGAACATCCACCTTGGCCTTTTGGATATCCCCCCTCTCCTCTGGAGCTGATCTTTACTTTTTCTAACTCAGCTGCTACTGAAGCATGTACAAAACGATGTTCACGGAAATCTTTCATGAAAGAATTTATTGAGAATTTGTTCTACCCTTCTCATCAACACTAAGTATTCATTTCCTCTCTCTTTTTCATTATGGCCACGGCATAACCAACCACTCACACATCCATACCCATTATGTTGTTACAAATCAGGAGTTGATGTGTGCACGTGCCCAGTAACGCACCTAACTGCAAAGCGTATTGAGAATCTCAGCTGCTCCCTGCACGTAAAAACTCCTGATGGATGGATGTGTACCCATTGGGTATGTCACGGGCTACTGTACAGGAGCAGCTGCATCCAGCATGAGTAGTGCATTTCTGTTTGGGAGTCTCTTGACAGAAGTAGATATGCATGCACTGAGCATCATCTGTGCTCCGTGACTCTAATGCTTCTAGGACATATCGGACCTACTGCTCATGTGTAGAGCATCTGCACATCTGTGAGCCACTGCTGAAAGAAGATAGGCAAAGGGGTCTTTCAAGTAATTTGTCTTTCTAGGGTTTCCAGGAGTGGCTGCAAAATTTTTATTGTTCAGATTTTTATTTTAGGATAATAATTAATGAGAGTGTCTTTATCTGTAATATAAAGAGAACTATTAATAAACTAAACTAAACTAAAAGAGCTGAACTAACTAAAGAGCTATTAATAGACTTTTTGAAAAAAATAGTACAATAAATGAACCATATGCAACTGTGCACAGATTTACTTTTTGCTCTACTGTACTTGTGAGAGACCAATAAAGTCAGAAGCATATGGTCAAAGATTATTGGTATTACTGTGAGACTAATTTATCCTGGAGATTTTTAAAAATACTGGGAGCAATTTATTCACAAGGTATCATAGCTTCTTTAATGGGGAAAAATCAAGAATTTTCAGGTAAATCGACTAGGCAGAGTACTTAAACTTCTCTGAAATACACTCATTTGATAAAATAGCTGAACATGCCAGGAAGAAAAGACTGTATTCAAGGAATTCACCTTAGTTTATAAAAAAAACCTCTAGGCATCCACAAAAATTTTTATCCAGGCTTAACTTACTCTACAGTGCCTCATCTGTGTAAAACTTGCTTCATAATAGTCCTTTAAGGCCAGAAAACGTGAATTGTGATGCCAGTTACTCCTTGAATGTGTTGAATGAAGACACACATGAGATGAAGAAAAATTTCAAGTAGTTTTTGAGAGAGAAGAAAATTACTCAAAGGAACAGCTGACATTTCCAATAAGAAAGGTATCTGAAGCCATAAAAGACCTTGTCTCAACAGCTTTGTTGATGGGGCAAAGCTTCCCTGCACTGCAGTTGGGCCAAACACCTTGGGGCTTTCTACTTGCTTGAAAGTGAATGATTGAATAACTAGCTGAAAGAATCAGCCTGTGTGGAGAGAAACTACTCGGTAAAGATGTAGCTTTGAGAAGCGAGAAAAGATGTGCAGCTGGGAAGGCTGGACAAGGACACCTCATAGCAAAGAATGCTGCTGAGCCACCCCTTTCTGCGAAGATCTCCCCAGGGTCTACAACCACCTATATCTGTCACACCTACAGGATCTGGAGACCTCTCCTATCATGGAAAAAGAAGGAATAGGACGACATAGGGAAGAAGGCACTGCCAAGTTACCATGTAGCTGTGAAGCATCAACTGCAGAGCACAAAGCCAGTGTCTAGAGTGGCTGGAAATCCACAGTGACACACTGGATAGATCTAACAGGAAGATTTAAAAAGCCACAAGTGAGAATTGTGGGCAAAGATGAACTGGTATTTTGTAAACTATGACTACAAAGCTTGCACTGTTTCATGGGACACTGTGAAGACCAGGTTTTTAGAGACACTGTGTTGCAAGATAAGGGAATCCCACTCACAAAACATGTGTGAAGGACTACAGATATTCGATTTTGGCAAAAAAGAAGGGGGATGCACTTTGATTTGGGGAAAATGAGGCATGGTTATGAAGATATTTGTTCAGGGGAAACCCAAATAAGGATGTAGTTATAAACACTACTAACAATAAAGAGGTTGGAGCATTTGTTGCAGAATCCACTCTTGGCATCACTGATTACATAAAAAGCAGTTTCCCAAGGAAATGCCCAGCTTATCACTGTTTTACAAACAGTCCAAATCCTAGGATTTGAAAAACAGTGCATGCTATGAATTGTGATGACCTAGTTAAGGAATTATCTGTGATGTATATACTGTTTCTCACAGTCTATCAAAGAACATGGGTTTCATTGTCTGTAAGCTATTCATAGAAAGTTAATTAGGTCTTCAGCTAATACCACCACCATCATTGAAGCATTTGTTCATGTGATGATCTTGACAGAATGTAGATCATTGTGGAGCACTTTTGTACATGAAGGGGTACTGGGCCCTTAGAAAAGATGAAAGAACTTGCTTGGGAATTTCTATTTCATAGGAATGTAGCCAAAGGACAAAGAAATAGCTAGAAGGAAGAAGGACAGTTCAGGGGAACGGTAATGACCAGCTGTAGAGGTCAGGGAACCCAGGTACCTAGAGGTGTGAGAGCAGGATTCTCACAGGGTGAGCAAGGCAAGAGGCAGGCAAAGGGAAGTCCTCGGCCAGAAAGGAAACTTAAGCCTCGTCTCTGTAGCTATTGAGAAGGAAGAACTCAGCCAGGACAACATCAAAAAGAAAAAATGTGGAGTCCTATGCTAGGGAAAAAAAAGAAATGTCTGGCCAAGAGAGATCCTGGCAAGAAATATAGAGCCTCAGGGATGCCTATGAAACCCTAAATCTAGAAGAGGACATAGTGAATCTGACCATGGGTACATGCTTAAACTGAGTAGGATACATCTTCCCAGTTCTTTGATAATATTAGCTGTGTTATACTCCAAAGAAATTAGTAAGTACAGCTTTCCACTCTAAGTAGGGAAATTAAATGACTTCCCAAGGCAAATGTCTGACATGAGAGCAGGGATTCCAGAAATGCCTGGCTGTGTGTCCTGTGATCAGTCCATCTAATTATTCACTTCCTTGTGCAATTACAGCACAGGAGAAAAAAAAAAAAAAAGCTCTTTTAGCATTCAGTTAAATTTTGTTTCAAATACCGCATCTATTTAAAGAAAATTCCTAAGTGTGATAGAAGAAGGAACATAGCTCTTGGAAATAGAAGAACAACAGAGATCAATATTTGGCATTACCAGTTCTATAGATTTTACATCAAGTCAAATTATTTTGTAATGGAAGTGGTAGCAACCTTTTTTTCTTTTTTTAATATCTAGTCAGCACCCAGCTCTCAATTCTTCGTACCCTTGAATAATAAAAGGACAAGCATCACATATGTCATAAAGGCAAACCAGGCATCTTTCAATAGAATTGAATGCCAACCTTGTACTCCAGACAAGCATCTTCTTACATGCTCTTCTAGTGCATTTGGAAACTGAGGTGCATCTGTGTCTACTAAATTACCATGGGACAGACTTCCTCAGACATCTGGTTGAGAGCTTAATGACTGAAGAGAAAAGGTTTGGCTAAGAGCTAGGAATAAAAAAATACTGCTTGGTCTTCTATGGTTTTATTCCATTATGGTGGCAGGGATCCACACCAGGATAAAAACAGGTGTGGTTTCCACACCACGATAAAACTGCTAGAGATTAAGTCATAATTTTTCCCCTATGCATCATACTTCAAAGTGGGTTGTTGGTGGTGATGGTATGATTTATGCAATTATCTCCCAAGTGGAACTGGAGAGCAGGAGTACTTGGCACAGTCTTATCCCAGGAGCAGAAGCTCACACTGCTCATTGGTCCTCTCTCCCCACCGCCACACCATATATCCACACTTAAAGTCAACCAGATTATGGTGTTCTTCCAAACAAAATCCATACGGATACTCATAACAGCTGGCAAAACATATCCCTGAAAGGTTCAGAAGACTCAGTTAAGTCAGTTTGTAAAGGAGAAGAAAAAAAACTCAGACATTCTCGTAATCATGAAGCAGACATTAAAATCATCAGCCTTTCCAGACTCACTTATAGCAGATAGTTACGAAGTAAAAATAATCCTAAAGATGAAAGATGAGTACATGTAAGTGTTAATTGTGAAGGCAATATCTTTTTCTCAGCCCACACATATAAAAAACAGAAATCCATATTTCTTCAAATTCAATAAAGCATTTTTTTTCAGTTCAGGGAAAAAATACTGTAACTCTTTTAAGGTGCCTAAAGAAAAATCATTATATAGAGTATATGGTATGTGCCAGTACAAAGTTCAGTTTTAAGCAAAGCTCAAAGAGGCAGAAGTATAAGGTGAAGAAACTTCTTTTGTTTTCACCAAAGCTATGGCACGCACCCAAAGGAAGGCTGGTGCTGGACTTCTATGCCCTTTCCTGCTCTACACCCCGCAGAGCTGCCATACTTTCCTACAACCCCCCGTCCCCATAATCTGCTTGTGCCCTAAAGAACACCCTGTGTCTAGAGATTGTACAAAGCTCGGGGAAAAAATACACTGGACTAATTCATCTCCAAATAGCCATTGATTAAGCGTCTACACAAAACACTGACTGACTGAAAAGCAATTATCAATCACAGATGGGAGCTCTCCCTTCCCTTGCTTTATCAGATTTAAGAAACACTCGTGTGATACTTTTTTGTTCACAGCTGCTATTGAAAAGACCAATTGAAGGAGAACTGTTTTGACCTAAAAGTCACTGTGCCCACCAGTGGGATATCACTTAACAAACAAAACAGGCATTATGGTATGGCCATAGAAGAGCAGCTTACACTTAAACAGCAATCCCGCAAGAATACAAACTGCTTAAAGGGTACCGTGACAGCACAACCACAATAGTATCAGAAATTTTTTATTGTCAAGATATTGCTTTGTAGAGCTCAGTAAAGTTTGAACTGTGTTGCTGTAGTTAAGCTTGTTATATTCCCAGTATGATCCAAAGCAATTATCTTCAAGCAACGTATATTTGCCCATATAAGAGTCATTTTACAATCTGGAGCCCTCTAAGAAGAGGACGACAGAAAAAAAAAATCAGAGAGAATACTGAGAAGATCAAGAAAAATGGTTACTTTGGAGGACAGATAAGAAACACTGAAAGTCCTTAGGGGGATGTCCTTATTTCTGGTGTAACTCCAGAAATGTTACTATAAAACATATTTTGCTTCATTAAGTGCAAAGGGTGACAGCACTGTACAGATGTTGAGATATTTAGTCATTGTCTTCCAGTCTGTAAAATGAGAATCTAAACCTCAGCTCTGGTTTGCATGCCGTAATGCTGATGTGTGCGCACAGAGGACAGAGGAACTCCAGAGGCTGCAGTCAGAGAATGCAATTAGCTTCATTATCACTCAGCGCGCAATCAGAGGTGAGGGGCACAGAGGCTGCTTGGTGCATTCAGCACAACTAGCCTGAGCGAGACACAATTTGGGGCGAGTTCTTTCAGTTCTGCTTGTTTAATTTGCCCTGCACAAAAGATGAATTCTTGAAACTGGAGAACGGCCGGAATGCTGCTTTTTGGCAGAGACTTGAGTGACAAGGAAAGTGGCCACCGAAGGTGACATTTCCTTGGAAACTGAACGAGTCTCACCCTCTAACAGCAGAGAAAAGCCATAGCACTCATGGTATGCTCCTTATTGTGCTTTCCCAATATCATGGAATACGAGATCGTATCAGCTTCCCAGAGATGATGCCAGGCATCTTATCAGCCTCAGCTTTCAACAGAGATGAAAACACATCCCAATTCTGTGCAGTGTCCCATATCACCAAGTAACCCCAGCGTCTCCGAGTAGCTCAGTCTCTCAGCAACAGGAAATATGCTAAAAAGCCTTATCGACAGGAAAGAGCTTTAAAGCATGATTAAACAGGATAACAATTCCTCAAAGATACTAGATTACATGAATATTCATCAGTGATTACTCCCAGTGTAAACTCAGATTTCACATAAATTATAGTGAAAAGAAGCCTAGCCAGTAGCGCTCTCCTTTCTCCTGAGACAGAAAATCAACCACCTACAAAAAGGAGACTGAAAGAAGAACAAGAGGGTAAAGAAAAGTTAGGAGAAAATGGAGGAAACCCTTGTGAGTTAAAAGTGAGATGCACATGGCAGTCTTGGCAGAACTACTGGGCATAAGCTGTGGTGACACAGTGAGTTTTCAAAACGGAAGCAACCCACGGCAATATTCATCATCATCAATTCACCAATTCACCAGGTGTCGTCAATTCGGCAAGATAACTTTCTTCAACAGGTTTCAGTGGGGTGGTTAATAAAGTTTGCTGTCCTAGAGGCTTTCTTTACTATAGTGCCCCCCCTCCCCCAAAAGACTATATCTCCTTCCACATATCTGTTTGTACTTCCTGGCTCTTTCATGGTTCATTAGGCATTAGTGCAATGCAAAATCTTATTTGCAGTTCTTTAATTCCTGTGCAATCAAGATTTAGTCCTTAATCATTCTAAGTATCTTTCTTATTTTCTTTTATTTTCTAAATATTCTGCGGCCCTAAAGCAGAGGGGAAAAAAGCAAGCGATTAATGACTCCCATGAGCTCTCATTACTTAGGCATAATTTAAACCCAACACTGGAGTCATGAACCCCAGGCTTCTGTTCTTGGCTCCAGCAGTTGCCTGCTCTTCAGCTGTAGGCAAGTGAAAGCTACTGTTTTGCTTTCTCTGTCTTTGAAACAGATAGCTATTTCTTTTATCCCTTTCTTTTAATCCTCGAGTTTTAAAAGGACTAATCATTCAGGGTGAAACCTTACTATGATTACTTACTCTGTACTTTGACTCCCAGAGCAGTCAACAAACTGGCAGTGAGGAAATCTGGTTTTGATCTAGAATTAGGAAGTACACTGGAAGGGGCCTCTGGGCCACAGCAGGTGTATGGATGCACTTGTTGACCCACATTTAAAATTCAGAGTGTGAGTTGGTGTAAATAGACTTTTAGCATAGACTTGGAGGCCAGACAAGAAAGTGGAGGCAGTCACTGAGTTAATCGTACTGAATAGACTGTTTAGGCTGCAAAGAACATTCATCATCCTAGTTACTTTTCATATTTTACTGTTCAGTGCTTGGATTTTGTCCTGCAGATAGATAGATTTTCAGTATAATATTCTTTTTGCCTCACACATATACACAACTTTATATTTCCCGATACATTTTAAGAAGTGGCATCAAATTGTATGGATAGATTCAAGGGAAAAGGGCACAACAGTTCTGACTTATAAATTTTTATGTTCTAATGGTCAGAAGAAATGAATTGCCTCCAATCAAATTTGAAGCGCAACCCTCTAAGCTGTTGTTATTGCTGATATTGTGGATTTTACATTGACAGAGTACTATGTAGGTACAGTTCTACTCAGAGACAACGAGAACTCAAGTAGAAATTAAAATCTATATGGGAATGAATATTGTAAGGACAACATAACTCGTTTATATTGCTCCATTGAGGTACATTGGAGAATTCTTGCAATAAGCTTATTGTAGCTGACATCAAAAAGCTGTGAGTGTATTGAGACTGCTACATGTGTAGTTTTCCGCTTAGAAATAAAACTAGTTCAGGTTTGTAGTAAGCACACATTTGTAATACATACACTGATTGATTTTATTCACTTCTCCAAATACAAATGTACTGCATGATTTTTTTATGCTTGCCATAACACTGCTGGAGAGTGACCGTTTCAATGGGCAGAGAGGCTGATACGACATAATCATATCAAAATGTCTTTTTATTGCATCACAGTATTTGTTCATGACTCTGTGTCACTCTGCGCAGAGCTAGCAAACAGAGATATCACACAGTGATAGGTGAAACTGCAAAGCAATGCCAGGCCATCGTTTCTATTGCCTCAACATTTCTCTAATTTAATTGCATTCAGTGTTGCCACTATTTCTTCTTACCAGATGACAGAAAGGAGCAGTAGTGTTTCTCTGTCCCCCTCCTCACTGCAGGAGGGAGTCTCTTCAGAAGATCTGCTCTGTTTCCTAATCATTCCCCTTAACAGTTGCAATTTATCACAGAGGCGTAAATTTGCCAGCACCGCAGGGGGCCTGATGCAGTGCATGTGTTCACTCTTCCTGAAATCAGATGCAAAGGGAGCTGCAAGCAAATCCACGTCGTCTGAAAAAGCTAGAACTGAGAGTGTGAAACTCCTCCATATGGCATGAGAGTCTCAGGTACCCCAGAGATATTACTAAATTCTGTACGACTTCCGTGCGCGAACATAAATGCCTTAACAACCTTGGGCACGTCCATCTGACCATGGCGAAATCACTCTAGAGAAGAGCCAAGGCAGACTCACTGTGAGGAAGAGGATGCCAAGTCAGGAGCTGCCCTCCCACACCATTAGGTCTGTCCCCTCTCTTCCCCCACATCAAAGCTGAACTTGCTCATGAGAGACAGCAATAAATTCAAAGGAGTGACAGTAATCTGCCACAGTGGGTCAAGCTTTGCTTTCATTTAAACTCATGGTACTTCAATAACTTTGATGAGCTTCCAAGGGCTTAACTGAGAGCAAAACTGCAGCAAGTACATGTCTTCCTAATGGTCTCTTTACATCCCTACTTTCTGCACTTTTGTGAGAGCAGTACACTATTATTTCTACGTGAATAACAACATCAGGAATAGTCTGCAGTGTCAGTAAGTGCATACAAAATGAACATGGACCTTTCATCTCTACCAGATCCTATAGCCTAAGTACAAAATCAGGAGGTCTAAGAAGCTTATGAATTCAATGCTGGCATAGCCTTATGAAAAAGTATTATTTAGACCAAAAAGCACTACAGAAAATAGCTTCAGAACAAGGTGCAGCATTCTGGACTCCCAACAGCTCCTATTGCTAAAGAGAGCTAATGGAGGTAAAAAGCACAAGAAAGACGTAACTATAAGATGATTTTCCAGTCAAGTATGCTTTATGAAAAGGAGGTCTGTCCCAAACACAAAATTCAGCAGCAGCTTCTAGCAACCAGATTTTTAGCTCAATGACTTAAAAGCTGCCCTTGCAAAACCTCTCAGAGCGATTCAATCACAAGCAAGCAGCCTAATGGCATTAACTAAGGAAACTGGTAAAATTGTTACTATCAGACTTCTCGGATACTGAAACAACAAAGAACTAACTGAACAGACACAAAAGGGGCTCTGACTTCCCCTGATAATCCCTTCTACTGTAATTAAAGATCATCAAATCCTGCCAAGATGGAACACCTGCACCTTGCACTCTATTGAAGAAAATGCCAGACATAAACTGTATTTTTTTCTCCCAAAATGGTATGATCTCAAAACTCAGTGATGAACACAGTGTATAAATAACCAACCAGGCCCAAATGCTATGACCACAGAAATAGAGAACGAGACCAAAACAGACACTGTCATGCCCCTCTCCTCCCCATCAAAACATTGCAGGTATGAATGGCTTGGAACAAAGTGATGACCTATAAACAGTACCAGATGAGGATGCATGAAGAAGCGACTAATTGGAGTACAAATACTTACATTAAGAAGACATCACAATGAGACTGCACAAGAGGAACACCAGTATCCTGATCAAGAGATATAATGGGAGACAATAAGCAGGAATATGTCAATAGAGGGCAGAATTAGAGGATCACTACAAGAGAGAATGCAAAGAGATTTTTTTTTTCAGTCTCAGTATTTACAAAAATTCACCAAAAGCATCAACACGCCAAACTGTGATATCACCAAGGCAGTGGTTTGCAAACTATTGATGAGACATGAAGGCATCAAAATAAACTGTTTCAGAAACTGAATAGCAGTCAACACTCAGCAGTCTGCACTAGAAATTAAAAGATACACTTGTTTAGGCTAGAAACAGAATCAAGTAGGATTTCTCTCTCTTGCAATAGGTTTTCTTTCAACTGTTCTGCTACAATGCAAATGGAAAAAGTAACATGATGACTCAGGTGTGGATGTAGGTGATGCTAATATATAGAAAAGGGAGGGAAGAGAGAAACAGCTGTTACACAGTCTACAGTCTACAGAAATGTGGGAAAGAGTAATATTACATCAGTCTGAATTTAAGTCCCAAGGTTTAAAATCAAGTTCTACAATAACAACTGAATACTCTACCATGATAAATTTCAGAGCAGTGTCTGGCAACATTGATTGACACGTGATGAAAAATGCCATTAGCACTCACTCAGGAAGCTCTGCTCACTAATACTGATAAACCTGACATGATGAAGGCATCTTTAAGAAAAACACTCAAAATCCAAACCTGTGTGATGTTCAGGCTGAATTGTAGTTGACAAAAGCTCTTACCATACTTTAGAGAATAAAATACTAAAGATGGTTACATTCTATTAAATATGGCACTATCAGCAATTGCAGCTTGTATTCATAAAATGGAAAACACAGACTTTCAGATGCGCCAATCAAAAAGACACGCTAGAATGCAAGTCTTTCTGCTTCAAAGATGGGTGGAGCAAAAATTTATTGATCTATTAAAAGTTATCCCAGAACCTATGTGGATGATGTTTTTATTGGTTGTTGCAATGACATAAACACATATAAGGTTGACACTGATGCTCTGGCCTGAGAAGCCATGCGAGCTATTATTAACACTAAATCAAAGCCCAGTCTGTTGTTTTGTTCTTTCCAAAGAGAGCAGGTGAAAAACAAGACAAAACAGAAAATGAGAAAGGCTTATGGTAAGGATTTCATTGAGCCTTTCTATTCCACTGGCAATTTTGCCACATTTCCTTAAGTGCAGGTGTAAAATCAAATTTAGCTTGAAATTACTAGGTAGCCAGCACTAGTGATTTCATTGAGCATGAGTCACAGTATGCATTGAGCAAGTTATTATTCTTGTATTAAAAAAAAAGAATCAGCAGTCTTAATTCTGTGTTGTTTTACATCTGCCGTAATTATTTATACCAGGGTAGAGTAAGGGCCAAGTGGTTTTACATCCAACATCAATGTTTTTCAGCCATTCGCTGCAGGGTAAACATCAGGGCGACAGAGAGTTAGGTCCAATGACTTCATAGCTGCAGAAGCCAAACGGTTTGGCTTTTGCCAGAAATAGCAGCTACTTCACCTGCTGGCACCCCACGCTGGTACCTAATTCCCTGCAGCCCTACTCTGTTTGCTCGGCAGTGCAGAACTCACCGCTCTGCTGGAAGACCTCCCCACCTCCTGCCATTACAGCGGTGACAGGGGTCACTCAATAAGCCAATGCTGGCAGCTCCCATGCTATGTTACTCTGTAAAAGCCTGGAAGGGCATCGGAAAGCTGAAAGGTGTTGGACGTGTTGCTGCCATTCCCCAGCCCTTGCCTGCTGGAAGCCCAAAGCCTGGAGGCCCTGGAAGCAGAGAGGAGTCAAGGAGGCAGCCTGTCCTCCCACACGTTTTGTGCACCGTCCACCAGCTCTTTGCTCCCTGAGGCAAGAGAAGGAATGATACGCACCTACAAATTTAAGCTCAAATAAAGAGATTAAAGAGATGTTTGCACGCTTGCTTTAATAGCTGAGATTAAGACTGACTAGCTCAGAGCTCAGATGTAATGCCAACAGGTGTTACACTTCATTTCATCGTTCTGCTTATCATCACACATGTATCCAGGATCTGACCTTCCTTGTGAAGTCCTGACATTGTACCACAGCCATTTAACCACAGCCTCTGCCTTACTGTGGGGAGGAAGGCAGTCTGAAATTCGTGTCCCAAATGTGGCTGGTCTGACTGGATCACTGACTTTGGGATAAGGAGGGAATTTCTCTCTCCAGGCAAGGCTGACAAAGTATCTCATGAGTTGGGTTTTTGTTTAATGTTTGCACCCACCAGCAGCTCATTGGAGGCCTGATATTAAATTAAGGAGAAGCAGGAACAAGAATGAAAAGTTGTCGAGTCTGCAGTCAATGTCCAGGACATAAGACTGAAAGGAGGTGACTCCTACGAGTGCACGTGCAGCCAGGAGACAACTAGTAGACCCTATGGGGAGGGGAAAAAGAGAAGTATGAAACCTGCACAGGCAGCAAAACTGCATGGGCACCCTCATCTTGTTCATGGAGCAGGGTAGGAAACTGAGAAGCAGGCTCAAAAAAATTGCCAGATAACTGGAGATAGCTCACCACCACATTAAAGGTAAAAGGTAATAAATTTGCAAAATTCCATTTTAAAAATCTGTCTCTGTGTCTGAGCTTCATTTCCTGCATCTCCTCATTAAGTGATGAGGTAGATGGACAACAAACCTCTGAGTAAACTGTTACAGCTAAATTGAAGCTCATGAAGTCATAACACTGGACACAAGTTGGGGCTCTGGCTTATAGTACAGACTCCCCTCCCCAGCTCATACTACAGGAGCTGTATCTGCTGTGCTGCACTTGCTAGTTCTCAATACACTAAGCACTACCCTTAAGCAATACTACACTATTAAAGATTGTATTCCACCACCTCTACTGTCATCTCCAGGCTGCCAAGCAACCCATCTCTGGAAATAAATTCATATTCCTTCAACCTGTCTCTGTCTGTGTTTATGAAAGCCATTCATTTCAGCTATTTACCTTCTCTTATTTTATAAAAAGTGTTACAATGCTGGCAAAAGGGTAATCTGGTTAGAGCCCAAGAGAAAAAGAAACAGCACAAAATAGCAGGAAAGGAGAAGCAAGGAAAGCAGTGTGTATTTGCAAATAGTGCTCTAAAAGTCCTAACGACTGATGATGCAAAATGCTGGAGTCAGGCAGCTTCCCCTCGTAACTCAGTGTGTAGAGCCACTGTTATCGACCTGTGATCACATTGGACGAGAGAGGGTATTAGCTAGCTAGTTAGCTATTCAGACTTCTCTGTTATAATTCCATAAACTTCATAAGCTTCTTTACAGTTTATCCAGCCAAAAGGGATTGCTTAATTTTTTCTAAATTAGAGAAAAAGACTATTACAGGAGCTAGATTTTGCTATTTGATAGCTGTGAGTGTGAAGGCATGACCATCTGGTAATCCTAGTGTGAAAAGCAATTCAAATCCTTTTCTCTCTTCTCCCAGGCTCAGACATGTCCTACCAGTCAGCGAAGGCTTTCCAGATACGCACTGCTCAGTGACGCATTCACAGTTCAGACAACAGGAAGCCCCAAATCCTGGCCTAGAGGTAAGTAGGCACTGTTGGTTCAAGATGCTTGGTTCTGGCTGACAAACAGAGAAAAACCCTTTAGCTGATAAACAATTGTTCATATGCTGGGAGGAAAGGATCCAAGCAGATTTTGTTGTTGTTGTTGTTGTTACAATTGTTCTAGGATGGAGAAATTGTCCTTTTTTTTGTTGTTGTTGTTATGAACATAAAACTCCCCAGAAAGTTTTTCAGCTTCTTGTAAAGATCTGGAGTACAAGCTTTCATGTGAAAAGGCACCCATTCCTGCCACCTTGCTTGTGGCTTCACTTTTGAAGAGGCCAATGCACACAAGTTACTCCAGCTGAAGTTCAGAGTAATTTGTTCACCCCTTTTTCATTGAATAGCAACATCTGCCTTCATCCCTTCCAGATAAATCCCCAGAATCTTCTGCAATCTGTTCATCTCACATGATCTATTTATATACCCTGTTACCTCAAGGCTTGTGGTTGCTTACGAACATGATTCCTTGATCATCGTGGCCAGCGTCCTGGCTGACAGCGTCCCAAGCCTGGAGAAAGCCAGCTTGTCAACCAGAAAAATCCACAGGCAGGACTTCTCTGGAGTTAAAACCCACATTCAGAGTCACTGTGGATGCCATTCCTTTGCTCTACATGATGCAGCGCATGAGCCCAAGCTTAGACAACAATAACAAAGACATGACACACATAGTTAGACTGTCTAATCTGTGACCTTTGGGGACAGCAATGTTAATAAGAAAATGTCTGTAACCGCACTTCTGTAACCTCAACACTGAATGGCTTGAATTAACATGTCATTACTCGGGAGGAAGGTAGCTTCCTTTGCATGAACGGGAGCTGGAAATGCTGAACAATATCCCTCCTTTTCCTATTGCTTCTTGGAGGAGTAGGTGCAACGGGAAACACAACAAAGCAGAAGAGCTGTCCCAAGTTTTGACTTACAACATTTGAATTACTGAAAGTAAATCACTGCCAAGGTTTTATCCTGCGGCACAAGCCTTATTGTAGGTGGAAGTATTTTGGCATATACACAGCATAACGGGTGGGAGTACGCTGTGGATGCACAATTGAAGACTTCAAGGACAGAAAAATACCCTTTCGGCTAATCTGCTTTCTGAAATCCATGCTGTGGACCCAGCAGCAAAATCTGGCTTTTACAATGAATAAAAAAAATTAAGAGCAAATGCCTTCCATAAAAACTCTTTGTACACAGAATCAGCACAACTGGGTGATGCCATTTATAAGGACGATATAACTTCACTTACTTTGCTTTATTTCACTTAACTGATGTTGTCTTTGTGGAAGGAAAAGAATCAAGCTATTTCTACCATGAAGATGATATCTGGCATTGATGATTATTTCAATTATATGTGTGAGGATGGAGTTTCAAAGGTGATGACAAAAATCCAAGCTCTAGAATATAGTCTTCTCTAATTTTCCTTAAAATGAGCAATGTCTTGCCACCCTCAGCTACTACCCTACAATCACACAGAAAATGCAATTTTATATTTGGGCTGCTTTGCTCTGCAAAAAGAAAAGAAACCCCTCCACTGGCTCTGATGCATTAGCAGATTGCCATCTGTCCCAACCCCACTGCACAGAGTCTGGGGTTTCTTCTCAAGTGGCTCCCAGACTGCAGAAGCTCACAGCCAGGAAATGCAAACTGAAGCCCATTTTCCTTAAACTTTTGAGTAGGAAGTGTAGCAGTGGAGGAATCACTTCAGGAAGAGCTCAGCTGTATACGCAGTGAGAGGCAGGGCACTCCGGTGGCCGTGCTGGCTGGGGAGTCCCTCAGTGTACCGCACCTTCAGAGACAACCCACGGAGCAGTCAGTCCAGCAGACAGAGAGTGCCACCTCCACTTTTCTTCTAGGAGCTTGTTGCTCTGTCTTTTCTTATTTCCTCAGTATGCTACAGCACTCACCTCCAAAGCCTGACAGGTCCCAAATGAAAGTAGCTGTATTTCTATTCAAGAAGAAATTACTCTGATGGTCTAGTACACATGCAGTTCTTATAGGTAGACTCCAATTAAAATGATAACCACTACTAAGTTCAAACACCTTCTACCTTTTCCTACGGAAAAGTTTGCTCATACATCTTTAACTATCCATTATCACTCACATGCACCTGCTCTTAGCCTTGTACTTTAATGAATTACTGTGACATCCTGGTTCTGGTGCCAAGTCCAGTCTACCAAAATATACTATTGCATTCATATATATCCCAACATATGCAGATTCCTGGAAGAATCTTAAAATCTTATAATGACCATATGGACCATATTAATGACTAGTCAGTTAAGAGTTGCATTACTTTACATACTTAAAGTATTGATTCTAAAGCTAGAGTGACTTGAGCTGAAAGATCAAGGTGATTCGAGAGTTTGTTTGTTTGATTGCTTTTTCTAGGAAGTTAAGGATTTAAAAGTACCAGAACATAATAGTAATACAGCAATATTAATAAAATAGCAATAAGTACTTTGACAGTAATAGTAACAGTTGCAGTAGCAGTAAGTAACAAGTCTCAGGTGTCAAGATCTCATCCCCATCCGCAGCATAAAGGGCAAAAAGAAAAATAACTCTCAGTCAGGAATTCAAGTGCCAGTTATTCCATTTCACAAGCTTGTTTAGGAGGACATAGTGCCTGAAAAAGTATCAGTTATCTGTAAAGAAGTTACTTTGCAGAAAGGTACCATCTCCTGTTCCTTTTTTGAAGGATGTAACATGTTAAATCACTAGCAAAATGGAAAGAATCAGGGATAACCATCTATCCCTTGAAAGACCCACAGAAAATTATTTGTACAAAGCGAACTCACATTCTTTCATCAGCTTGTCCTAATAAACAAAGTACATTTCAGATTTCATCCACGGTACCAGCAGAACAGCACAGGCAGAAGAAAAAAAGTTATATATCCTGTAACTCCTCTTCCCCAGAGATACCATTGTACAAGATTCTTATTCCGCCACTATTTATGAGCTTCCTTTTTGCCACCCGGTACTGATGTAGACCGATGTTCTTTCCACAAGAACATAAATAAACAAATAGAGAAGAAGCGAACAGCAGCTGCGGGCACCAACACATCGTGACACTGAAGCGTGGTGCCTGAATCCAGTTTAAGCGCCTTAACTGTGGGAGTTAACAAATTCCCCGTATTGACAGGCAAAGGGTGGGAATCTTGAGGCCATCGATCCTGATTCAGGGGGAGAAGCATTTTGTTTACACAGTGAGATTGATGAGAAGTCTAATTAACTCAACCCATCTTTAGACATTTAATTGAGAAGTCCAGAGTAAAAAGACTGCTGTTACCCAGTTGCTGCTATAGCGTAAAGTGTCTGAGTCTCGCTTCCAGAAGGTGCCTACAGCAGCTAGGGCCCTAACTTAGGCTTCTCAGTTTACTTGAAGATGGCTGGAAGAATCCAGGCAAGTGTAACCCCCTCCCAAATTATGGATTGGAAACATCTTACCAAGTTTTCAAATAGAATCAGAAATTTAGTTTAGACTTCTATATTTGTACAGAAAGTGTAGTTAGGGCATGATGAGCTGATAATGTGATGAAAATAACATTTTTCTTAAACAAATTTGCTCCTAACAGTATCTTACTGACTGAATTGACAGATATGAATTGTTTCCATTTCTAGCATTGCTGAATCTGCCCAGGCTGCGAGAGTGAGCTGCCTTTTGTTATCAAAAGAATGAAAATTTAAGTTCCAGCCTGTCAAAATCTTTCAATGGTAATGAAGAAGCTGTTGACAATTCACACTGTATTTCAGAATTCAACTTAAATTTTCAGAATCAAAAGTTAGTGAACCTTAAATTGTAAACTGAAAAAAAGAAGAGAAAAAAAAAAAGATTAGAGTTGATGACACTGCTTCTACCCCTCTGAGCACCATTTTAGGCTGGATAGTAAGATTTTGACCAGCTTGGCAAGCGAAAGGAAAATCTTAGTTAGATCTTTTGTTTGTTTGCTTTTTAAATCCAAATGTAAAAGTCTGAAATAAGCCTGGAAGAAATCAATAAACAAATAAATAAACAACAGACAGTTAAGATAGTAAGCTACAGATTGAACCAGCTTTAAGAAATACAGACAACTCTGTGCATTACTGCTGAGCAGTCCTGAACACTGTAATCACAGACATTTGAATGTGTGTGCAAACTTCTCACTTCACACAGCAGCATTACATGTAAAAGTACTCTTTCTTTTAGGCTCCCCAAATCTCTGGATGGTACTCTTTAGCCAAAAGGCATTCTTTCCTCTTCTTTATGCTCCATTATAAAGCAAACCAAAGCTGGAAGGGGGTTTGAAAGACAACCAAACTTAATTGCATAGCTGTTGCAAGCTCTGAGTCATCGCAGCAATTTGTTAAAGGGAGTTGTCTTTCAGCCTAGCCTACAGCTACTAATTTAAACAATAGACTATTTAAAATGTTGCTTACCTTATAAATGTAGAGTAATTACTTATTCTAAAGACGATTCAATCTGGCATAAATACTAGGTATATAAGTGAAATCTTGTGTACATCTTGCTACTAATAGTCATCATTCTTAATTCCACTATGTGCAATTGATGATTATCGCCACTGATTTACTTATCTAGCCAAAACATCTTGTATGAATTACGATGGAAACCTTTATAAGTTTCACAACATAATACTAACAAAAAAGTGAAGCAAAGTGCAGTTTTTATTTGTAGAAAGGATGAAGCTTCAAAAGATAGGAAAAAAATATTCTGAAAAGTGACTGTATAAAATGGTACTGTGGGATATTGTCACAATATTCAGCTGACTCCAGATCAAGCACACTCCATTTGCAAACATGAAAACATGCTTTTGATGTGCCTCGGTCCCTAACTCAGACAGGTCTATGAGACCAAAGCTGACTTTTTTCCTTCTCACATTAATAAATGTTCTGCTCACTGCCTCAGGTCTTCGGTGCAACACCTGAGCACTCCCACAAACTTCAAACTACGCCTCGGTGACACCTCCAAGATCCCCACTGTCTCCAGCAGGAACTTACCACAAGAAACAATTTTACTGACAATGCACGAAATGGGACAGAGGGCTTTGCTCACTCTCATTCAGCTGTGTTGGCTCAGCAGGTCTAACAGGAGCAAAAAGCAGTGAAAAATGAATTTTCACCACTGAAGTGAGCAGCTATGACTAAGAATATATCAAAGCAACAGCTTTCTTGAGTTAGAAGGCAGCATTCTTACTGTTAACTTTACTTGTAAATCCTCACTGTTCCTGTTTTCTGGATTACGAATGTGATCTCACACACACACTGCGGAGCAAGCAGGCACATTGACATGAATAAAGCTTGAAATCGCAGACATTTGAAACAGAAAGAACTTGAACAAACCCCTTCTGCTGAGAAGACAGAGTCAGTTGTGAATACGGCATATGGCTGCCTTCATTTCTCCTCTGTATCACGGTCACATGTGAAATTAATTCTGGTAACCCAAGGACGAAGCAGCATGTATCTCTAACTGATGATGTAATAAGTCGCAATCCAAATAGGGAAAAAATAGAAAGCACGTTATGAAAGCATTCGTGGCTTAAATCAGCAATTGGTTCTATCTAATAGAACAGGCAAAATCGTATGAAACAAAATTAATGAAAAGTACTACAAGTTCTGTATTGCAAGGATTTCTGGCAGTATGTTCTATGGTACAGGCCAGGAACTGGAACCTAGGAGAAGCAGGCCACTAAAGCAGATTTCATGTATATTTATGTATTCTTGGTCCAAGCCACTCAGAGCTTGAAAGGGCCTGGTGTAACTAACAGCCCTTGGGCTTTGCAGTATCCAGCAGCCACTCAGTACTATCGGAAACTTTTGCAGTGCTGCAGGTTGTTTTCCCACAGAGTTTACAGTTGTCTTCTACAAAGGCTTTTGAAAGTGAATATTCTTACAGCTGGAAAAAACGCCTTGAGGGCTCTATAACATCTGTGACATTTTTAAGTGCTGTGGAGTAGATACAGAAAGGACAAGGATTTCACCCAAGTAGTCACTAAAAGATGTTTTAATCCTACATTAACTTATTGTTAATGCTTGTAGAGCATTTCTTTCCTTACCTGTAGGAACAGTACATTTTGAAATCTCAGTGAAGACCTTATTTTAATTTCATGGACGTTTCTTCATAAAACTCTAACGATCTAGGAGTCCATCTCGAGGAAGAAATGGAATCTTCCTTCTGATTAAATAAATGCCAAGCTCTTATTGCTAGAGGCTCCCAACCCGATTTCTACTGGCGCTCACCTACTGAAAAGATTAGCACAGTTAGATAGATTTTTATCTCGCTCCAGAGACTTACTATCAACATTTTCTAGAGTAGTTTATTCTTCTCTGTAACAGCTTAGGTTTTCCATTCCATCCACATTGTTTCTTCTTCCAGACAAATAATGAGCATTTTCTAATACTGCTATTTCTTGCAATGAGTGCATTAACACATCTTCATGGCCCCTGTCTCAACCATCTGCATGGCTAAACACTGCCTCCAAATAAAACTCTTCAACTGAAAAGGTTCACAGCTGTTGTCTGTATTCACCACTTGGGTTGCATTTTTCCATAGCATATTTTTTTCTGGTTAGCTACCATTTGAAAGGTGTTTTCACTGATTATAGGTGATAGAAGTTGTCTTGGGATTAGATCACTCCAGGAAAAAAAGAAATAATTATTGTTGGGCTGTGTAAGGATACAGACCTTGCTGACAGAACAAGGTTCAGGAAAAGTAATAGAAGATCCACAAGCACTTCTGTATGCAAAATTTCTGTTTATTCTAATTGTCAACACTGTTTGACTGATCATTATGTTCTTTTCTGCTGATAGAAATATTATGTTAATTACAGCTGTCACCATCTCTATTTATTTAAGAACAAAGGTAATCTGTTTGACGACTTTAAGGATCTGTACAGTCCTAGTTCTTTTCTCTGGAAAGACAATTTGTGGACGTAGAAAACTAAGACAAAGTAACGCTAGTGATTTCATAAGAAAGCAACAAATGAGTTGAACAGTCAAAAATATATATGTGCCTCCCAGTCCAATGATTTGGCCACTGTCCCATAATACGTAATGTGTGTGCATGTGTGTGCATGTGTGTGCATGTGTGTGCATGTGTGTGCATGTGTGTGCATGGCCAGTGCTACACACAAGAGTTTCAAAAGCTTCTACTGACATACAACAGTTTGCAAAATATGGCATTTCTGGCATTTTACTGTACATTGGGGAAGGTGACAAAAAGCCGTTTGACTAGTTTCAATTTCTTACATTGAATGTAATACCATATACTCCTCAAACCTGCTGCTATTTTTGTGGAGCACATTTTTGCACTTTTGTCTTCTAAAACTTTTTAATTTTCTATTTCTACTGCACATGTTTTCAGCCATGTTTAAATAAATGTTTTGAAAAGAGCTTCTTTAGTCTTAAGTCCTTACATGGGACTCTATGATGAAAGAAAGTGATATTTTCTTTCCTCCAAATTCTTAAGTTTTTTGATGTAGACGTTTCATGTCAATCTCACATTTTGCTTATTTATTTAATGGTATTCTAAGGCGTGGTGTGAAATCTAAACCAGTGATAAAACCACTACTGGAGAGAGAAACCCAGAAAAATCAATCACTGTAACAAACAAGGATCAAAAGGAATAAATGATGCAGAGTATCAAAGCTGGTGAGCAAGGGTGGACAAAATTACCAAAGATGCGCTGACCAAGGGGTTCTCTCCAAGAGCTCTAGGCAGTCAGAAAAAACTTGGACGGATATCTTTAGGGGGAGAGTTCTCTGTTCAAGGTTTCTAAACTGAGCTCTTCCATCACCAGTTGAGTACTCCAGACTGAAAGGACGGACAAATCGAGCCTTAGAGAAAGCAGGAAAACACAAGGTCACTCAAATAACCCAAGTTCAGCTACTAAGCCAAAGACTTTCCCTACAGCCATGTGTGAGAGAAGTGCAGTCACCTGAAACCCCAGCAAGAACCTGTGACATGTGGAGATAAAGTTAGAAACTCAGATCTAAAAATTAAGCTCTCAGGGTGAAAATTCAGAGTAATGCATGTTAAATTCAGAGTAAAGTATGCTAAACTTGGATGCAAAGTACTGGTCTACCTTCAGGACACACTGACTCAATTCCAGAAGATAACGTTGCTTGAAAACACCTGAGAAAACAAGTGTTGCACAGTCCTGGGCAGAATTTGACTGTCAGCTACAGTTAGGAAACAGAGAAAACAATTTCTAAACAGCATCACTCAGGTTGTGACTGTTCGGATGTTCCTCACATGTAGGACTGTTTTTCCCAAGACGAATCCCACCCTTTTTCCAGCTAGAAGCATACATTGTCCAGGCTGTCTTTATTTTTATGTACTTGCAGTTCAGTCTTCAGAGGCATGCAGTCAATAAAATCTAACTTTTGACTAGTCCACATGCATTGTGAAGTATTGTGCACTGCCACTTACATTTCATTTATGCTCTTGTATATTCCTATTGATGCAATGTTTTCCTTTTGCCGTTGGGATTGTATTTTTAACCAGTTTGGGTTGCAGCAGATAAGCAAATCTCAGCAGCATTCTGCCAGACTCTTAAACAGGAGGAATAGAAAGATAAACTTAAGCCAAATATACTGGAGGTTAAAAATTCCCTCAGAGAAATGGCAGCCAGAAGAGATTCTGTTCCTTGTGCCCAAACCTTAATTTCATAAGGCTTTTGTTGAAGGACTACAGCAGTCTTATAGTATTTTTTTTATTACTATTATAAAACAAAACACAGAACTGTCATGAATCATCTTATTCATTGACTTGTCTCTAGCAAAGAATAGTACCAGCTTCTTCAGAAGAAAGAGCAATAAGCCTGAAGAACAGTGGAATAACATATCCATAGGGGAAAACTTCTTCCATCAATGCTTATTTTGTACTTTGAAGCATGGACACCATATTTTGAAATCATATGTCACTTTTCCAATTCTTTCCTTTTTCTTAAGTCTTTCTAAACCCTTGGTATCCATGGTATTTTGTCACTGAGGTCCACTGATGCACTATTCTTTTCAAAAACATCCCCTTTCATCCAGCTAGAACTGTTGCCTTTCAGTCTCACTGAATGTCCCTTTGGTGGAAAAGGGAGGAAAATTTGAAGAGAGGAAGGAGATTTACCTTGTTTACACTATTTATCACTTTGTGCGCCTCCAGCGTGGCCTCTTAATTCATCTATTCTCTAAACAAACAGCCTCAGTCTTTAAAATTTCTCATCCTGAAAGCCTCTCTTTGCCTCTGCTCACAAGTGACCTTCAGATAAACAACAGCTGATGAATTTTCAGATACCTACAATAGCTTTGTTCTTGCTTTAGGCTGATAACATTTCAGATCCAACAAGTAATTACAGAAGGGGAAAAACACTTCCTCTGTTTGTTTATTTTTTAATTTCACCAAGAATTGGTATTACCTGGTAAAGAAAGTGAAGAGAACAAAGGGGTTTGGGTTTTCTTTTCCCCCTGGAAGAAATGATGAAGGGATTAAAATGAGTGATGTATAGTCTTCCCTGATGGACAGCAAGAAGTAATCAACAAAGCAGCTTAGTTATTTGAGGGAAAAAATTGCTAAACATGAGGAAATTCAATGAAAAACATAGGACACTGGTTTCCAGGTGGTGAGGTAGTTTTTACAAGAGTCTCAGGCACGAACAACATTGATATGGTCTACCAGTATGGTTTGGCAAATGCATAAGAGAAGGGGTAAGAGAAAAGAGTAAGAGAAGACAGTGGTCCTGGGGCCAGAGTGGAGATGAAGGAGGGTGAGGAGTTGCAGCGAGGCTACCTGTACAGTAGTGGAAAACTGCCCTGGAATATGCCTGTGTCCAAAATTAAACCAAATTTTTATCATCTTGTCCCGCATTTGCATCAATGCAAAATGCTGCCACGTGATGCAGCACTGCCTTAACCTGACTGCAGGCGGGCAGACCCTCGGGGGATCGGACCGAGAGTTCATCGCAGGGACCTGGTGTGTGATAGTCGGCTTTTGAGAGCCACAGAAAGGAAAATAAGGAATAACACCTTGGAAGAAGTTCTGGAAGATTTGAAACATGAAGGCTAGCCTTTTTTTTTTTTTTTTTTTTTTTTTTTTTTTTTTTTTTTTGAGCTATGTCCCCAGGTATCCATTAAAAGATATGCACTGTAAGAGCAATGAGCAGTATTTAAATTAGAAAATATAACTGGAAGTATCAGAGAGGAAGCAACTGTTTTGGAAATTAGGCCTTCATAGATAAGGTTGATGCAAGGCAAGGAACAAGAATCAAATGTCAGCAGTGAAGAGACTGTACATGTGTGAAGATGAGACAAGAGTCATGGCAGATGCAATTCAGGCGTAATAAAACCAAAACAAATAAGACCAGAATAAACTAGGGAAACCCAGAAATGACTCATTACTTTTTACAGTCAGCAAGGAGAGACAAGAGGTACTACTGATTTTTATGCCTTTTTTTTGTATTATTTTTAAGATATGGCCTAAGCTTCAATTCTGTGCTGGTTTTGTGCAGTCAGCTGCAAGACTGATGCCTAGGGGCATTGTTATTTGAGGGTTAAGAAGTCTCTGTAATCATCTCTTCGGAAATCTTATTACAGTTACTTTCTCTTTTTTCTCCTCTCAAAGCATATTGGTTAAATAAAACATCACCTTAGCCTTTGTAATGCTAAGGGCCGTCCACTTGCACCTCTGCAGCCTTTCACCTGCATGGTACAGGCAGCCTTTCCTACGGTAACCTCCCATCTCCGCACCCCCGGTTGCTGCGGCAGTACCTCTGACCCTCCTTTTCCACACTGCTCTTCCCCTCCTCGCCTGGCACCGATGCATATAGAAAACTTTGTTATGTTTGTTATGTTGGGTTTTGTGGGAAGTTATTGCCATCAACATTTGAATTATCTTTCCTCCCTCCCCCATCTTGCTGCACTCATTGCACCCTAGAGTTTAGTTCACAGCCCCATGGTAGGGATCAAACAGAACTTAGTAGTAACATCAGTAAAAAATAGTCATTTAAACAGCCACTAAATACTTACCAATTAGATACATGCACAAGGCTTAACAGCCTCTAACTGATCAAAGAGTGCTGCAGTCAGCCCTATCGGCATACTAAGCAAGAGCAGCAACTGGCAGCGGGAGGACTGAGAAGGTCCTGAGAAAAATATAAAGTTACTTTGCAAAAGATATTCCAAGCTAGCCCTAACCCCCTGGAGAGGACACCCAGAAGGGAATGCTCATCTAGGGAGACCCCTGCCCCTTCTCCTCCCGGCTGGCCCTTGGGGAAAATTTTCCCATTCCCTTTTGTCTCCCCTTCATTTTTGTTTTCCTTTTCCCCAAAGATAACTTTTACCATTAGAGTCAGTGTATGCCATCCAGTACAGACCCCACAAATAAATCTTAGTGCATGAAAGCCTGTTTCACCACCCTTTGTGCAACAGCATCCTGATGGGGGGCAATGCATCTATTCATAATTTATTAGCCTGCCAAGAAATCTTTCAGACATTTTTCTATATTAAATGTATGAAGTTCCCTAAAAACAAAAGACAGAAAACTTTTTTGCCTTTGATTAATGCTGTTAAAAACAAATACATAGCAACGAGCTACAGGTTACAATTAAATCTCCATTCCTCTCTAGGTTGAAAAGTGTTGCATTTTTTGTGTGAAAGAGAGTGAAATAAATTTTCACTTGACTGTCAAAACTTGTGTGTAATTTGGCCTGTTTAGAAGATCATGTCAACATTTAAACCTACTGAGGGATAATCACACGGTCAAGTTAGCTATTTTGGTCAGATGGCTAATGGTAATCAGATCTTCACAAATCCCCTGGTAGCTAGCTTCTAACAACTTTTGAAAAGTTGGTAATTATCTTAACCAGTCCCTGACACTTAAATCGCCTGCTAATTTTACGACTTGTTACAGAGACTTGGCAAATTTACAGCAGAGGAATCACAAGGTACTGGACAAATATTTGTTAATTAATCCTTGCAAAATTTCCCCCAAAGATACATTAGTGACTATGTCACTGTCAGTACTTTCCTGGTGAATCGCTGGAAGCAATTAAGGTCTTCCAGAGTCACACCTATACTTCTAGGCTCATGTTCAGTCTTTCTTTTTGCCTTTTTAGCCATCTTTATTCCTGAGAAAATCCAAGAGTTTGGGGTCTGTTTTGAGGCTTATGGTACAGTCGGCTGTCCAGCTGGACAACTGTAGCATCCACCTTAGGGTGAGCTGAATTTCTCTCTCTAGATTATCTATATTTGCTGACTTATAGGCACCTAGCTCAGATGAAGAACCCCCTCCCTCAAAGACGCCTCGATTTTGGTGCCTGAGAAGTGAGTCAAATCTCACTCAGTGTATGTGCTCCATGTCTTCTGCTGCTGCCTTTGCAGCACACATCTTCCTACACTGTGAAAGCTGCACAGTTCTCAGAGAAGAGCCAAGCCTAACTCTGTTCTCCTGAATCTGGTCTTTCACAATTTTAAAGCAACAAAAATAAAACTTAACAGTTGAACATCATTGAAATAATGGGCTGATCTACCAGCTGGGCAAGAGGGAAACATTCTGCAAACAGCTTAGTTCAACTACTCAGTGCTTATTTTTTGGATATTAATTGAGTAATTTAGAAGTGAAGATCCAAGACAAAAACAAAGGAAAACAAGTCAGATGATCTCATTGTCCCACAAGCTCTTGCTCTGGCCTCATCTCCAGGGCATCTTGTCTGACCCTTCACAACAGTTTGCTCCCCCCTCCACATTTTTGTCTTCCTTCTGTTATGTGCAAAAGGAGAGGAGAGAAAGCTGCCTGACCAGCACTAACAACCCCGTCCTTGCTGCTTTGAAGGATGAGATGGATTTGACCAGATGGAGATGCCTATAACAGAAAGACCTGCATCTCAGCTAAGTCACCCTAAGCTCTCTTTAGTAAAGGGAGAGAAACTGGCACTTTCAGGACACCATTAGTGTCATCCTCATGTAGATATTTAAACTAGGTCATATGAATCATGCCTCAAAAGAGGCAATTCCTCTCTACTGACACTAAAGGGAGCCTGAAGTCGCTAGATATAGATGTTTACATCAGCAATGTTTAAAGTTAGGTGAGCTGAATGCCACCTGAGTTCCTTTGATTGCTCTCTCGTTTTAGAAGCAAAATACCTTATATTCACTTTCCTGTTTTGCACAGGGTTAGAAACCGGCATATGGCCATCATCTCCCCATTTTTAAGATCTCAAGGACTGCAAGAGATGTGTAAATATATCCAAATAGCTCACTACAAAAGCAGGTTTTTGTAAGAAATTAATAACATCTGAAAAGTGCACAGGGAGAGTAGAATATGAATGTAGTGATGAACATGACTGTCCTCTTAATAAGAATTCAGTTTCTTGTCTTCGTAGGTCTTCTAGCAGAAATAGAATTACCTGCCAAAGACTTATCAATTTCCTTTTCTAAAGAAGCTATATAATTTGATTTTGTGTCTAATAAAGTGAGAAGAAAGGGTAGTGGCTACTTAGAACCATGTCTGCTTTTTTTCTAGCCACTGGGGATGGTCCAATAAAAGACAATCTCTTCAATGCAAGCTTTGTTTCACTCATAGTTTATCTATTCACTTTTCCATTTTAACTGGGAATTCCCTGTTTTGGAAGAAGACCAGCCTTTCAAGAGAGTTCCTGACTTTTGCTTAGGGCTCAGCTAGAGAGAGATTTTTAAACAGGGACTTAAACAAGGGTTTAAAGGGATTTATTCCTAGCAATTTCCACTGTGATACTTATTGCTATTTTTTCGAAAGCACTTAGAATGAAATTGCTGATAAAAATATATATTAATAAAGATCTAAAGGAAAGAAATATACATAATGCCAGGTTAATGTAAAACAGATCCTGTCAAATTAACTAACCTGCTATCTTTCTTCAGGTAGGATTACAGATTTGGTTGACAATGGTAATGATATTGATATAATAGACTTCTGTAAATCATTTGACATGGTGCTGCATGACATTTTATTAAAAACAAAATCAAAATTGCACATCTTAAAAGGATTTAAAAGCAGCCAGCTGACGGAGTTCAGAATGTAATTACAAACGGGGCAGTTGATCAGCTGTATTTAGTGGTAGGGACCCCCAGGGACTGGTCTTATGCTTTTAACATGTTTATCCATCACCTGGGAGAAAACACAGTCACTTATTACTGACCATATTTACCAATGACACACAAACGGGAGTGCGGTAAATGATGCGGAGGACAGGTAACTGATACAGATTGGTGTATTTTTAACACAGACAGAAATGAAGTCATAAGTCTAGGAATAAAGAAAACAAGTGATCCTTACAGACACTGGCCAGAGAAGCAGGGTCTTCTGCTAGGCAGATGGCAATCGTACTAGATACAGGGCAGAACACGAAGTCTCCAGGCAGCAGTGTAGTTAAAGGAGCCAACGTGATCCTGGACATACACGTGGGTATCTTTAGTAGGAGCCAGGACACTGATTGCAGTGGGCCGCAGCTGCTCTGGAAGGCTGCATCCAGCTGTGGCATCCACAGGTCAGGAGGCCTGTTGCTGCACTGGAGAGAGCTCAAAGGCAAGTCACGAGAGGGATGAAAGCATTGGCAACCATGCTTTGCAGGAGAAGTTGCCAGGAGCTCAGTTTATTTACTGAATCAAAGAGATGATGAGGTGATGACTTCACCACGGTCTAGAACTACTCGTGGGGAATAACACTTTGCAATGGCCTCCTCAGTCCAGCAGACACAGATGTAAAAAAAAGCTGGAAACTGCCCCACAAGTTGGAAGCTGAGACTAGATTAATTCAGATTAAAATTACTGTGCATATGTTTGATAGACTAAGTAATCCCTAAAATAATACGTTTGTAAAAATTGTGATAGGTTCTCCCTCATCAGAAATCATTCAATAGAAACAGAATATTTTACTAAAAGATATGGCAGGTGTCAGCAAATACATCCTTTTTCAAACCACTCCTAGTAGTTTTATAGTCTGTGATATCAGACTGCATTAATTATGATTTTGCTTTTAACTTTAAATCTGAATATTCACTGAGAACCTTTGAAAGCTTGGCCACCTATTTTTGTTTGCAAATGAAAACTTAGCTTTGGAAAACAAATATGGAGAAGGCTGAAAATTCTGTCCAAAATATCCGCAAGTAAGTGTAAAGTAACTCATAGTCTTCTTCATCTGTCCTGCAACTTGGATGAAAATGCTTTTCGGGGTTTTACTTCCACAGTTAATCTTCCTGTTCTAAGGTTTTAATGATCCTCTGTGCTATCTAAGGCAGGCAAGCCTTTCCAATTACTTCTCAGAGATTCCAATTTGAAATTGGAGAGTTTTACCCATTCGTTGAAAGAGATACTAAAATGAAAAAGTCTTGTGCCCAGGTTTCTTTGATTTGTTTTTTACGGTATTTGGATTTTATTTTACTTGCCTTTCCAGAAGAAGTCTGGGAGCCACAGAGTTAGCAGCAGAATTTATACTATTTCTTACACTCACATCTCTGTCTGGAGATACAAAGGAAAATATCAGCTACCTCCTCCTTCACTGAGAAAACAGGGATGGCTACGTTGTTAATAATAGGGTTTTTTTCTTTTATTCTGTAGATTTCTGGATTAGTCATTAATATGTAGCTATCATTCATTATTTTGGCACGGGGAAATAGGTGGAATGTAGACTGTCTGAATCTGTTCCAGATTTCATTTTTCATTTTTTAGTGTGTGTCCACAACAGAGCAATATTAATTCTTCTTTTGGACTTTGACATCTTTACTTCTGAAAGACACCTCCCTTGTTTCCTGCTGCATGTAAAGATATGATCGAAGGGGGTGTTCCCCCCTCCAAAAAGCAGGTCCAGGCATTTCATACATTCACCCAGTGACAAAAACATGGGGACCTGGATAGCAAGGAAACCTCTCAGTGTGTCTAAAATGTATACAACCAGCAGCAGTATAAGAGAGCACACAACTACAAAGGTTAGCACTAGAAAAGGCAAACGTCTGTTCAATCTCAAACACCGAATATCTGCACCTAACTCAACATGAACAAAAGGGACAGAAAAAACAGGTGAAGTCAGAAGTTAGCACAAATGGAAGCTAACAATGAGAGATTATTAGGCAGCCTTTAATTGTTGCTAGCTATCAGCTCCATCCATCACAGATTAATGGTCTTCTGCACTTCTCCCCATCCTGGTTATAGGAGTCATAGCATTTCCCAACAAAAAGAAAACCTTACTTTTGCCTAAGTCCACCACATGTTCTTCAACATTTTGTATGCAGCATTGTCGTCGGGATTGCTGATCTAATTTCTCTACAATCTCATAAAAATCACACAAGTGCAGGCACCTCTCTAGTACACAGGGCAAGCAGTGTGTCTAGCGATTAAACAGTAGAGTATTTCACTTTTCAGCATTTTTGTGTAAACATAAAATTGTCAGATGTAGACGTGATAATACATTGTAGTTACTGGCATATATTTAAAAAACCAACAAATTTAAATACTTTTACAGTCCTAGATCTTTCCAATTCTCCCCTAACAAGAAGGCCAATTATATATCTCTGATAAGATTAGCACATCAAATAAGCCCTAATGAGCCCACATCAAAATGGGAGATACAAAATAGAATTGAAATATTGGTATTGGTATTGGTATTAGTATCTATCAGAAATTTCTGAATGAAGGAAAGAGTATCCAGCTTCTGTACCTTCCAACCACCATTTTTGTGACTAACTGTTCTAACTTTAAAAAATATTCAGTACCGCTTATCCCCACTGCATAATTTTCCTATTTATTTGGTGTTCACAAAGAATTCTCATAGTGGATTTAATTTCTTATACTGAGTCTGTCACTTTAGCATCTCTGTACCTATTTGCCTATTTATCATTGCCTTTAAGGGAATATTATTCTGGCATATGGGTTAAACATAGTCCCAGTCTTACTATATCTAGCAAACCCAAGCTGCTGTTGTATTACTAGTCTACTCTAATTACTGCTTTCATTCATAAATCGTGATGACCACGTACCGTAAATCAACACTTGTAGCTGTGTGGAGTGGTAAACTCTGTACTTAGACATTTTAAACACTTGCAAATCTGGGCAAGTTTGCTTCCAGAAATGGAAAACTCAGTCTTCAGCATTCAAATGCTCCTATTTGGACAGAACAACTGTTTGAACTGTACAAGACGCGATTCAGATCGCCCATTTACCAGTGGAACAACAACTCCTATTAGCATCACTGGCGCGATTTTAAAAAACTGGCCCATAAATGAGGACATTGTCTACTTAAGCATAAGAGCAGGCAGTAGCAGTATATTTTAGTAACAGTTACGGCAAGCTACCAGAAGAAATGAATGCTGTGGTATTATTACCGCAGTAATTTTGAGAGCGCTCTCTTTGTACGAGCTGGTCCCAGAGATCAGTAACCCCTTTTTGCAACGAGTTTTTCTCTTCCCTAACATTCCCGCTCTCTTTAACAAAAGGATAACAGCAATATAAATAACTCAGCTGTGTTTATCTGTCAAGGCCAAATCCTAGAGTTGTTAAACAAATCCCTTATAAAGTTCAAGGCCTTGCTTACTTTATAGTCTAGGCAAACATTTTATAAACAAATGACAAGATATATTAGGGAAATGCAACTAGATATTCACAGCTTACGTAATATTATCCTTCTCCTTGTCCCCAAGCCTCTCAGGGTGGAAACTTCACACCAGCTATCTCTGTTTGCTTTCTAGGACTAACCTACATTTTGTTTCAATGTAATACAGCACTAGTGGAGCAGTGCTTTGACCTGCTGCTTTATTATAGTTATGACTATGTAGCTTTGAGCAGAGAAAGTCAGCCCATGTCAGAGGCAAGCAGAATTACAAAAAGGCATACACCTGAATAAAAACCACCCCCGAGCAGAACACTTCTAGAGCTCATTCTCAACTAAATTAAGGAAAATCTTTTCCTGTTTACTACTTTTTAAATGTTATTTCAAAGGCATCCATGTGACTTCCGAGCTGTTCCTCACTTAATAGAGAGGAAAGAGAGGTGCTAGGGGATGTGGCATGGTAGTACCATTAAATGAGAAATTGTGCACAACAAATCAAGGACTAAATCTGGAAATCTGTGAGTGCTGAGAGCCCAAATCCCTTCGACTTCTTTATAAACGCCAAACTTCATCCCGTATTTGCAAAGAACACCCTAAGACTACAGCAGAAGGTATTTTGGCATATAGGCCTCAAGGAGTCTGAAAAAAACAGAAACTCTGTTCCTTTGGAAGACCAGAACAGTTACTGGTACAAGTGGCAAGATAGGTGATATACGCAACTTAATTACACAGATATGCATCATTAGTACGTACTGGGAGAGGGGAAGGATTACAGCTGTGTGTAGAGATGTAGACAGAAGTTGGTAGCTCAGATATTTTTTCTGACGTTTTATTGTTTCTGGCAGCGAAATATTCTGGTATTTGTTACCAGAATTCTTCTGCCTTTACTACTTAATTCTCATGCTTACACTGTAATTGGAAACTGCTAAGTTAAGTTAATAACATGTTTTTTAAAAAGGCGGGTGGGACAAGAGGATGAGAGGAGAAAGCTGAAGCAATTAAAGGATGCCAGCTTCCAGCCTCGTCCCTAGGCCCTGGCCATACTCCCTCCTGTCCCTTGCAGCTCCTCTGCATCCCTGAAGTGCTCCAAAAGTGGCAAGGTGTCAGTCAAAATTTCAGCCATAAATCTCCGCATGGCCGCCTTCTGACACTGGTTAGCAGATGATCTTTAAACTGAAGCACAGGATCACAGGCTGAAAACTTTTATCGCCAGCACTATGACCCAAGTTGGCAGTCATAACAAGGAAGGCACTTCGTTAACCTGGTGTTCAGTAAAAGCTCAGTCCTGTGCGGTGCCTGGAAAACCCATTAACACGAAGACCGCCCTAGACTCCCGAGGAACTAACTCCGAACCTCTTGGGAGGCCTTTGGCGCTTCAGAGGGGATGGATCTGAATTCATAGCAAACTCCCCTGCTCTGCACGTTAAGCTCTACTGGCCACCAAGCCAATGCTGCTGGGAACGACTCCTCCGGGAGAGGTGCCCCAAGAGGAGGAGGCCCCTGCTCACACCAAGTCCCAGGCTGAAGTATCAGAGAGGGATACCAGCTCTGCTACCCGCACGCGCGCGAGCACCCGCCGTGCCTCCAGTAAGACCCTCAAACCGTCCACCAGAAACAGCGGCCCAGACCCGCGGCACGATCTGTCAGAACGACACACGCTCATCAAGGGAAGGGCAGGCCAAACTCCTACAAACTTCGAAGAAAAATAAGACCCTGATCCATAAAAGGTTTTAAAGTTTGTCACATTGCGTAACCTAAATATTTGCAACATTTTCCCTATTTTTAGAAGAAATACTGCTAATACTGAGGGAATGTAAATTACTTATCTAAGCCAGGAACAGAAAGTTTTTAATGGCAAACACTAAAAATCTCTTGCATATAAACATGGAAAGTATTTTCAACACACAGTGGACACAAAACTACAAACATTTGACAGTGGGCAGCCCGCTGCCATAGTTATCTGTGCTCCTGAGACTTAGACATGCTGAAAATACAACAACATACTTAACTACTGCATATAGCAGGAGTTCACTTTTTCACGCACACTGCACATTTCTACAAAAACACTTCTGATCTTGGAGGCACTGCTTTTAGATTTTAATCCAATTTAATGACCTTTGGGGCCTTTAATGATATCTTCTACTGATGTACAACGTTGTGCATATATAAGAAAGCAAAAAATGGATCAGTTAAAAATACAATAGTTTAATAACACTGTGTCTAGTAAACATGCAATGGTAATCAGGAATTATATTGTTTTCATTTTAAAGTTCAAACTGAATTTCATTTAAAACATGTAGGTACAGAGGAATTCTGAAAGATATCTTGCTCGTAACTTCTCAGACATCTTTCTCCCTTTATTTATCCCTGACTTTGTTTCTGCTCAGGCAGAAAGGAATAGTGACTCAGGCAGGCAGGTACATGTTCATGGTCAGTGCTATTCTTTAGTCAATTGTGAAAAATAGGCTTTGATTAAGAGTGCGTGGGGTAGACCTCTTTTGCCTTCGATAAGCCTGCATATGCCAACTAAGCTCGCACGGGCAGTTTCAGAGACTGGCAATCAAGAAGCAAGAGTCCTACCTTGAACTTGAAAAATCTGCTTTCTCTAAAGCCATAAACTGCAGCTGCCATCAGCAACAGACCCAATTGCTTTTCTTTTTCACTTTCCAGGGCAAGCAAATCTATTTCCTGTTACAGCCTGTACTTATAGTTTAATTCTATCTTATGACTTAAAGTCTAAAATATTTGAGAACCACTAGGATTTTTCCACCCATTTTAAAGGGGAAAAATCCCAAACTAGAAACAGATGTTTTATAATGTATTTCATTTATTTTGGCCACCCATAGAGCTGTGGCGTATGTTAGTGCCAACTAAGTTAAAAACAACAGAAGTCTGCAGAAATACAATGTAATATACTTAAGGATGACTGGGCATGGTGTGCACCTTTCAGTAAGTTTAATAAGTAATTTAATAAGTAATAATAAGTAATAAGCATTTAATAAGTAATTTGCAATGACCAAGAAAGAAAATAAGAATTACTGCAGAAGTAAGTGGAACTGCCGCACTCGGGCAGTTCCCCCAGGGATTTGCAAACTTTGTGCAGCTTTTTTATGTTATTATACTCCAAATGATAGCTTGGAAAGCAGATGATCAATGTATACATTGAAAATGGGTGAGTGAGATGAAGTAAGAACAACTGAAGACAACCTCCTCCGAATGATATCATGTAAATAACAGCCAGTAGGTCCATACTGTACATCAAACAATTATTCCAGAGCCATTGAACAGGGGAAGAAGTTCCAACAAATTAAAACTATCTTGTCCAAACAATCACTGGACTTTGGCTAGTATAAACCCTTCTCTTTTTTCCTGCGTCTATGAATGGAAGCAAAGACATTTTGAAAGTTAAACCCATGAGGCTCCTAACAGTTACTGTGGCACTTACTGATAAGGTATCTATCTCGTGAAACTTGCAGTGAAACGAGTCACATTGAGATTTCTCCTGTTTCTATTCGTATTTAGACCTGGAAATCATTTTTCAGCCACAGAACCAGTTTAACAGGGCACCTTCAGTATGGTACTGCAGGCTGGGGAGACAAAATGACCTTAACAATAAAGAATGGTGGGTCTCAAAACGTTTCTGGTTTATTGACAATTTACTGCATATAGAACACAGAACATATAATGTGGATATAATTTACTCATCTGCCAAACATACTATAGGGAAAGCATGAGAAAAGGACAACAGCTATATTTTAAGAAGACAGAACAGCTCTAAAAGTTTTAGCTTCTGTGTTTTGACTTGCTATCCACATATTCAAAAATAAATATTTTTCACCTTCCTCCTCAGGAGTGGGGTAGAAGGTGAATTGCAAAGTTAATTAGAAAGTAATTAAAATGTGAAAGCTTGGCAATTCACTAGAACAATCAGCAGTACAGACTTTGACCACATTTTAATAAAATGACCTTTTAATAAAATCATTCTACTTTTAAATCAAATGACCAAGAATTATTTTGACCTAATAAACACATACTACATTTATTATTATCAAACCAAGTGCATATAGAAAAAACTCACTTTAATTCAGAAACATGCTTAAAGCAGTTTAAAAACGAGATATCCTTTATGATTAATCCTCCAGGTAAAACACTTCTGACTGTGATTATCTGGCATTTGCCAGTGCTTTCCTGCCCAGACAGACACACTCATTTGAACTTGTGAAAAGCTGGAATGCCAAAAGTGCCTCCCCAATATGTTGACTGTAATTCATCCAAATTATGCAACTGGATTCCCACAGCTGGCCCACAGCTTAGCTTAGAGCTCAGTCCAGTGCCAACGATCCTGTCTGCTAATATTGTCCCACTTGCAGGCAAGGTAATATATCCGGCAACTCACACTGAAGTTCTGACACTAATTAACAGAGCAAGCAAACGTTGACATGAGTGACAGAGGCTGGGTAACAGTTACTGTGAGACCAGTGCTGGCAGCTGGCATTTTTTCCTGTAATATTTTGCAGCAATACTCTCTTTCTTATTTCTTAGGACATTGCTTATAATCTGTTTGTATGCATTTTGTTTCGAGTTAGAAACAAAGCAGGACAAAGGGAAAAAAAAGCCAGCTCCAGCAGCAAGACCCCCGATTCAGACAAGTAATCACAAGACAGCATGCAAGCAGCATAACTTGGAGGATGCACGGGGGACCGGAGCACAGGAATTCTTATCCTACATAAAGCTTTGTAGCTTTGCACAAACACAGCCTTTGGTTTCTTATTTCTGGCCTACCTGGACAGCACCGAAACATGTTTATCACATTACACAAGCCCAGAACCCGAACTGCAAGCAGTTAAAAACTGAAGGTCGCTATGCTGCAAAATTAAAACATGCTTCTATGCTTAAGCTACACAGACAACGATAAAACAAAGCCTCCACAACCACCTGTAATAATATGCCTGTTCAGCCAGCAATTCCAAAGTATTCAGCAAAACAAGGTAGACATTTTCTGCATCTGGTTTTACATGTACAGTTCTGCCAAATTGTTGTCTCGTCTCCTCTTACCTTCACATTAGTCCGGAGTGCACAGTAACATGCAAAAAACATTGCAGTAAACAAGGAGCATATGGACCAGTATTCAGCGTCTCTGCTCTGCACAAACGGTACACACACGATCCCGAGCATGTGCTACTAAGGAGCATCCGTTCTCTCTGTCAGTTTGAAAATGCATTGATCTCTGCTTTTCTGACTACAAAAAGACATGTCTTGAAGGCACTGAGTGAAAGCTACATATCTCTTCATCGACTATATATAGCAATATGCCCAGTAATTTCAATTAGCCGAGAATTCAGCATCTGAAACTTGGACCTCAGTTGCTTTTCCTTCCAGCATTTTAAATTCAGGGGGGAAAAAGGAGGGGGAACTCACCCAGAGGGGAAAGGTGAGGAATTAAAATGTAAGCAGCAAGTTACTTATATTTCCCCCCGGCTTTGATGTTTCTCTTTTCAATATTTTACAAACATTATACAGGGAAAATGAATACAGGATTCCTTCCAATTCTCAAATTTTCTGTAAATTCTGCACTGTTTCTGTCTGGTCTTGTTAAAGATGCAGCATCCCTTTTAACAAAGACAGCGTCATCAATCATGACATATTCAACATGTTCTACTTACAAATACAGTCTCTGATTAAGGACAATGGCTGGCTGGCTTATTAATGTTTCCTCAAATGCAAGTTCAGTCCCCTGTGCTAATCTATTTTTAAATAAAAAGTCCCACCTACTCCTTCACTCTCATTTAATAAATATGCAGCGGACTCGTTCTTAAGAGCCTGAATTTCACTGTGCTCCGAGCTAAGGCATTGGACATCTTTTTAAAAGTGTGTTTTCTTGCTCAGCTATGGTAAGAAACACAGTGAAGAAATTAAAATGAAAGCAGCCAAATCCTAGAGAAAACTATGCCCTCCCATTTGTCACTACTGATTCCGAAGCTAAAATGCTCGAATATCTTCCAGAAAGAGGAAACTCAGAACCTAGCCAGAAGGCAAAGCTTTAATTCACAGGCACAAAAAATAAGATCAAACCACTTCTTTGGCTCCTGTCAACCACTGGATGCTACAAATTAACTGATTGTTTACTCGACTGCAGGGGCGCAAAGTCAAAGATGCAACTCGGTGTTTACAGCGCCGGGAACCGCCGATATTCGTACTGAATTATGAAGCAGTCTTCAGGAATGAAATCAGGAAAGAGCCTCGGTGTTTTTTCACTGCAGCAGATACCGTGGGAGGCAAAGAGTGGAAAAGGCTTTACTACCTCCTTCTCTATCAGCGCAGAGCAAATTGTGTAGGATAAGCATGGCTTAATAGCAATATCTGCAGTGACTTTTAGGATTTTTTGAAATAATGCTTTACATAACCCCCACCCCCAACCCCACCACTGAAATCTGCAGAAACACTGAAGTCCTGTTAAAGTCATTGGGCATCTTTTTGTGGGCAAGGAGGTGAAGAAGCTGAAGCAGGAGAGCATGCATTTAAAGAAGGAAAACTGGGGGAGGGGAAAAGACAGCAGGGGCTTTTTTCAACATCTTCCTAAAGACAAGCTCCCAGAAACTGTCGTCAAATCCAAGTGAACAGCTATTTTTAGCTCATCATTGTTTGTGCCTTTTTTTAGGAACGACGAAGGCAGGCGCGTTTAAAGCTAGATGTTGCTCTATAACGTATCCTAAGACAGCTACTTAATTCGATTCCCCAGCTCCATCTGTCATACAAATTAAGCAATTAGTAATCACAACCTTCTCTGGCATAAGCGGTGACTTCTAGAACAGAATAGATGGACCCTGTTCTTAACTCTAATTCTGCAACTTTTATTAGCAATTAAACAGGGCTCTAGATGCCGTAGTTCAGAAAGCTGGAATATCCCAAAGTTATGATAGTTCAGACTTCTGTTGCAGCAATTTCCGACAAATAAGCTACAACATAGTAACATGTCGCTCAGCAAAAGCACATGAGAATTAATTGATGCATTTTTTTGACCCTCCTCAAATGAATAGGAAAGGAAAGCAATCCTGGCTTATTTTGCAGTGCAGTACATTAACGACTAACATTAGGCATCTAATTCATTGAAAAAATATCACAGATCTCAGGGAATGGTGATCCACTGGAGAAATGTGATTCGAAAAGCAAAGATGAATAGGTGCAGAGCTCTGAACAGCTAGGCAAGGTTCAGGCAAGCATGTAGTTGCCTATGAAAATCAAATTCAAGTCTCCTTTCTGCCAAAGGAATTACACAAGGTTTCCATCAGCAAAGCCTCTGAAACAACTTTCTACTTCATGGTGCTGAAAAGTTAATATTTTTGTTTGTGGGCACACAAACCCAACTCGAGGAAAACAGGGACCTTAAAAAAAGAAAGTTGTGCAAATACAAAACAGTGCAGTTTATATGGCTCCCAGCTGACCACCTGTATAAAAGACTTCAGATTCATTTAGGAAAGCAAGAAATAATACAGTCCTGAAGTCTCTACTCGGGAAAATCTCCCACGACTACAGAGTATCTAGAAGGAAAAGTTATCGAGGAAACTGCAGCCCGTGACCCTCGTAACACCGTAACGGTAAAAAGGGAAGACTCCCATCGCTGTGGCAGATGCCTCCTATAATAACTGTGGGGCATTTGAGAATTTGCTGGAAAATTGAAACCTCTGCACAAACCAACAAGGTATTGCTTTGATACTAGACCAACCTAACACATTTCGCAGGGGCTACTTCAGGTAATCAACACAAGCAGATCCCCGCAGGGTTTGTTCACCTCTGCCAAAACATTTCTTGTTGCAGCAGTCTAATTTTTAAAGGCAGTGTTCTCATCAAGGAACATATAGTATTTTATTATGACTAATAGCTACTCAAGAGCATCCCTTATTGGTTATATTTACTGTCCTTGACATAAAGTTGATAACAATGAAGGGGCAAAAAGCCTTGCCTGAGTCTGCCAGACATACCAAAAAAAGCAGAATATTTCAAATGCTCAGGACTTCTTTAAACATGAGACCACAGAGAAGAACCGCACAGATGAAAGATGTTACTCCATTAAAAAAAAAAAAAAAAAAAAAAAAAAAAAAAGTTAGGTATAAAATCAGTAGAGAGACAGCAGTCCAAAAAAGGACTATCTGAATAGCCCAGGAATATCTGTCTGAGAGGTTCAGACCCTCTTCAAAAAGACATACAACTTGTGACCTGAATATTCTTAGATTAGGGAAACCACTGGAGCCAGTATCTTGAACTGTGTAATTTCCTCATTACTTTTTCCTCTTACGCATTCAGCAGGGAAAAGGGGAATGCTTGGAAGGAAATCCCGGTTGTCTGCAGAGGTTCAAACGGCACAGAGGGAACATGCTGCCCTGGCGGACCTTGATCTCACGAGGGGTACAGCACTCGCATCGGGCACCCTGCCAGCTCCTTTGCAACTGCAGGCAGAGCGAAACAGCCCTACAACTGCCCGGAAATTGTAGTAGTCACAGTTGGAATAATAATAATAATAAAGTGTAGTGCCATTGTATCCTGAAGCTGTAGTCAGGGACGAGTGCTGTATTGTACTATGGTACTATATAAGCACAAAACAGACAGTACTTGGAAAACCATATAGGGGAAACAATGAAACCAGGTTGGAGAGCGATATTTTCAGCCTCAGCAGCCTAACTGCTTTCACATTTTTTCCTAGGCATCATGGAAAGGGTGATATTTTAAAGAAGCATAACAATAAAAACAACAGACTAAAAATACAGTAAAGAAGGCAATGTTCTCCAGTGTTTGTTCGACCACAGCACGATGTATCTCACTACACTTAAGTACCACATTTGTGTTTAAGTGTTATAAATGGCCTTTAAGAGGCTTGCTGCAACGAGACAGATCTCTATCCAAGAGTGAGCACCCCCTCATGAACACAAGCAGAGCAGATATCATCTGCAAAACTCAGAAAAGAGAGAGGGAACGGACTGAAGACGAGGGAACCCCGCACCCCAAACAGACAGAGGAAGAGAGACAATGACACTCCTGTCCTCTCAAAGAGAGGAGGACGCGTGTTTGTAGAGGGTTGGACGTCACGGTGCAGGTTTGCAAAGCCATCTGTAAGATTTGGCCATAGAAATCTCATCAGCATCAGTGTTGATAGTCTGGCCCACTGGCCTACATCAGCCAACGGTGCAATTCTCCCTCTTTCTGTAGTGATGCTGCAGGCGCTGGCTTGAGCAGCTGTGGCACCATGACCACCCCCATGCTCCACGACACTCTTTCTTTGCACGCTCCAGTGCTAATACCTATCTGCCATCATAGTCCTTTGAACACCTCTGATTTAGGCACACAGACTTGAAACTGGGATACTTTTACTCCTTTCCCCATTTCTGTTTTTAAATTGTCATGAAAATGTTATTTTCCATGGCTACTGGAAGTTCATTACACTGAAAATGTCAGTGTAGGGGGTGGAGGGGGATACTGCAGAAAACACTGATAGAGACTGCATGTCTCAGGTGGCTTTGAGGGCTGCAGCTTCTTGATGGAAAACATAGCTGATTCCTGAATAGTGGATTGATCCTACGGGACATCTGGAAACAACTGCAGAAAGGAGCATGTGGCTCAACAGCCAGAACTGGCAAGAATATATGCCTAAGTTTCCTGTTATAAATTGAACAGCAACATCCAGTAAAACATAACAGACAGAGCAACTAGATCAGCAGTTTGCATTCAGCAAATCATAATATTTCCAGAAAGAGAAAGAAAAAGGATGAATAGATTATTTACAAACTATCATATTCAGTACTGTAAACATATCTCTGGTACCCTGATATGCTGACGCAAAAGTTGTTGTGTCAAACATTCTTCCTCACTTCCAGGCCAGTAAACAGCAAAAAGCTTCCCCTGGGCAGATTTAACTTAAGTCACAGTTTTTCCTGAAAACCTTCTGCTTTTTTTCTTCCCTCCCACAAAATTTTGTTAATACAATTGTCCGATTGTTAAGCATTCAATACTCCTTTCTTGCTGATGTCCCCAGCGGTCTGGTTTCTGTCCTCTGTGGTTGCATAGAGTAAGGTTTTGATGGGATATATGAGAAAAGCATATAATTTACTTGGAAACCATTCCTTCTCAATATTAAAGGTATGCAACTTTTATAAACCCAGCCTTTGTGGTTACTATTTCAAAACAGAGCCATGAAACCATTTATAATAAGCAAATTTGAAGAAAGTATATGGCAAAATAATAAATAAAGAAAAAATAGGTGAACCACAGCCTGATCCTGTGAGATTCTTCTCTCTGTGACTGTGACCTTCTCAGGAGTGGCCTCCTTATTGCTCCCAATGACCATAAAACTGAACAGTGCAAAACAAGGAACAAGGCCCAGAAAGAAGGAAATGGACATAGCTTCACAAGGCATCCTGGACTACCAGAAGCCCCATTTTTCCTCTGCTGTCTCTGTAACCTGTGGATCAAATTTATTTTATACCTTATCCTGTGTGACTCATTGAGAAGATGTGGCTCCATTACAGCCTCTGCTGAGAGAGCCAGGTTTATAGTTTAAACTGTCAAGACTATTTCAACCCTGAAGACCCCCAGTTGGATTTCTTGGATTTCAGCCAAACTGATGACTAACACATCTCCACAATGTGCATTTTATTCTGTGACTTCAGCTGCCTGTCTTCTCACCCTACAAGTTCATGACATCATAACATCTTTGAAAACAGATTTCCATCCACAGCTATGCTATGGCCGTGGCAGCTTAGCCTATCTTCCCATCCCAAGGGAAGGCTAATTATACCTAGGTTGTTCTTGGCAGATGTTTGTATAAACTGTCCTTCAAAATCTCCAACGATGGGGAGACAATCTTTGGTCCTTTATTCTTATTATGGCAATGTTTCTGTGAAGATCAAGAGGAAGGTCAACAGGAAGGCACCACCTTTTGACTAAAGGAGACTAATTCAGCAAAATAGTGACTGCTCTGTCCTGAGTGATTTCTAAATTTCCAGCTTCTGAGTGGTGTCATAAGCACTCATAAATTAATAGCAAAGATTTGAAGCCCTACAATGTAGAGAGTCATAAAGCATTATAAGAGCAAATGTATCCTGAAGCCACATCATCTCTGCATGCTGCTTTTTATATTTTGACCTTTGTAAGGTAAGACATCTTCATAGCAGTGTGTGTAGATAGATAGATGCCCATTTATTTTTATACTGCTTATATGTATACACACATTCATACGTATACAGAGACATGAATGTGCATGAAGTGCGTGTGTATGAGAGAGAATACCAGGAGCAAAATAAGAAATGAAGTATCTTCATGGTTGTTGCCTAGAGAAGCTAATCCAAAAGATGGTTGGGCCTTTCTGATATACACAGTCTGCAGTTCAACGCAGGTAGACACAGAGCTGAAGACAAGATGGAACACCTAGATGGTTAGAAGGTTATGCTTTTTCCCAAAAAAACTTTACATATACCATGATTGCTTGGAAAACTGGGGGAAAATTAGGTCTATCTTTTCATGATTTGCCAGCACTCCCCAATTATGAATTAACATTTTATTTTTATAATTTATGAACTATAATTTATGAACTAAGCTAATGCATTTAAGCATAAAATCCACATTTCCATGGTAACAGCATGAATGAAGAAGGAACGAACCTCCAAAGTTCAACTGCATTCATTACAGTATTTAAAAATAAACCTCCAACAATTTGATCCAAGAAATTACTGTAGTCTTTTTACATGAAAAATTAAAAAAAAAAGCACTGATTGTAAGTCATTGTAAGAACAACTTGATTTTGTATTGTACTTGCTAAAGACCTGTATGTGTCAAAACACCTAGGATTTTATTTTCTGTACCGTGATTTTTGTGGAGGAGATTATTAAAAGGGAACTTATTGTTAGACTGAGAAACATGATATAAATTCTATAACAGCTGAAGTAACCTATGCCTTCATGAACACACAGGTTTGGGCTTTTTTTTTTAGCCAGAATTTTCAATAATCAAGAAAACTGTTAGGTTTTACAATCTCCGGAGAATACAATGATGGATATTCATTAGCCATGCTGTAACTTTTCCTCTTCATTCAATTGATAGCAGTTATTAGCTTAATATGTTATCAAACCTCAGCTATGAATCTGATTAGCAATATAAATACCTTATTTTGAAAATATGTTTACATTTAGCCAGTGCTTGAAAAGTTATTTAAAACCTGCACAGCATTTTAAATCTAAGGATAATGAATTAGTGAAATGATTTACAAGGGTATTAGTATATTTTATGTGTTAATGGTTTCAAATCAAGATTCAAGATACTTCAAGAAGTTGTATGAGTCAAAAGCCAATTATTGGGCTCAATAAAGACTAAATAGGTAATAATCTATTACCAGTCATATACAGAAGAACAGAGCAGGTGATCTCATAATTACATTTATCGTTACAACTTATACACCTACTATATATACCTACTTTTCTTCCTTTAAAAAAAGAAGAAAATAATTCTCAAAATAAGTATGTTATTAAGATGAAGGAGAAGAAAAACCTCTCAGTAAAGAGAAAAATCTCTTAGAGGAGAGAATTCACTTTGAGATACAGCCTAATAAACCAAAATAATGTGGCACTCTAGGTGTAAATATATGATTCCCCTGCTAATCAGAGCTTTTACGGATGGAACTTGCCAATTTGTCTGTGGAAGAAAAGAGTGTCTTTTTTGGAAGAAAAGAGTGCTTAAATCAGGCATCCATATTGCTCTTGTATAACTGCGCACCTAATGTTACAAAAGTCCTTGTCAGCTACCTACAAGTTAGTGATGCATGCTATATTCTCATTTCATCTGGGAGTTGCGATTGCAGCAGGTGAAGACACCCTGCCAGCGTAAGCACTTTTTCATCTAGAACTATCCAAATCATAAAAATAATCCCCAGACTAAGACATTGCAAACTTATTCTAGCAGGAACAGCAGAGTCAGCAAAAAGCTCCTGTGTCTTGACAGAGGCTTTTCCTGTAGAGTTTTAGAGTTTTGCAAGTGATTTCATTCCTTACTTTAGCTCCTCTTTTAGCCATCAAGTCAAAACATATTCAGCTGTGTTTCCCTCCCACTGGTCTCTCTAGAGCGGTTTAATTTTTTAAATACAAATTAGTTTAAGAAAACCCTAAAGGTGTGTGTTCTTCTCAGGAATAGCACTTTTAACCATGTCCTTTCACATCTCCTTTCTGTACCTCACTCTACTACCAGAGCCATGGATGGCTGTTAACTGTATTGTCCTGTTGAACTGGGACACCAAGAAACACCTTTTCTTGAGAAAAAGGTTTAATTCTTCCCTGCCTTCTGTCCCTTATAAACTCATACGACTCTGCCGTCACTGGTGTCTTCCAGCAGGCGTGATGCAATTTTACTCATCTCCGCTAAGCACTGAGCAGAAGTTTTAAAACTTACTTGGGCACCACTAAAAATGGGGAAACACATACTGAGAGATACATATACACATACATACATACATACCTGTAACTATGTATACACCAGTCAGCTTTGGAACCATTAGCATATTAATTTTCATATACTTATAATGAGAAAAGCACTGCTCACTTTTATTTCCTTCCCCAACTCAAAAATAATCTTTCCGCTACATTCCTCTATCCCTCCTACACGGTAATTGCAATATTATTTCTAAATTGCTAAAATAAGGTGAACGATATCTTCTTTCACAAGGTGATCAAACAAGATTCATAGAACAAAATTACTCCCAAGCAATAAGTGGAAAAATCTACATCCTCTAAATCATGTACAGCTAATCAAACAATACAGTTTTGAATCCACTGTTGCTTTGACGGATTTCACCCACTTTTTTCTGATAACTGATGCTGAGAAAGCCTATCTCGGCAGTGTATCCTTGTCTTCCTAGGGTCCGCTATCAGTGGGATCATGGAAAAAAAGATCTTTTTTTTTTAATTTAACATTGTGTAGTAATGCCCAGCACTTACTAATTGAACCACTATTGTCACAGTTTTGCTGTGCTACGTTCAAGAAATACATTACCTCAAATGCTGTGGACAACGGGTGAACATTTCTTTCTGGATACCACACTGTTTGTAACGAGTTGAGCTTTGGAAAATTTGGCATACAAAGCCAAAATTTGAAAATTTCCTGAGACATCTTACCCCATTGGGATGTTTTGTTTCCACAAGGAACAAATGTTAAGATTATTAAAAAAAAGGAATATTAACATCTAATACTAGTTTAATATTATAAAGCAAATATAAATGACAACATCAAACTAGAGGATTTAATAATTATCAGAATGAAACTAGAAAGTCAAAATGATTTAAAATTTTACTGTTGAATATCTTATCTCAACCCACAATACATTTTCAAAAAGTTACACGTCTCAATAGAAAATTATTGCACTGATATTATTTAATCAATTCTAATTAAATTATTTCCAAGCAGTCAAAGGTATCCTTTAAAATAACCAGCCTGGTTCATTTCTTCCACGTATGTCCTCTTCTCACTTCAATATTCCCTTGAGTCACATGTAGTGAAGATAACTTCAGTGACCATCTTGAGTTGAAATATTGTCTAAAATGCAAATTACTGCTATAATCTGATGTTTTTTCACCAGCTGACTGGCCTTAGCACTGCTTTCTCTGCAACTATCTATCAACTCTAAAATCTTTGGCAATATTTCTGGCTATGAGGCTGTCTAAAAACATTTTGTTATTACGTCTATATGCAAAATTATTCTCTCTGTGCAGTACACAGGGTCAATCTCTCTTTTGCACGGAGGACCAGAGTGAAAGAGGCATGCATGCTGAGAGCAGAATACCAATTGACTAGAGCCGTATTTATCCAAGAGGAAAATTCTCTGTTCCTTTAATACTTTATTCACATAGTTTTACAAATAGCATTTCCCTTGACCCAAAGAAGTTGGGTAGCATGCCCCATTTCACACATTAACCAAAAATAACATCAAATCTCTTAGGAAAAGGAAGATCGAGTTTACTGTCAATCATAATACAAGTAACCTTTTTTAATTCCAGCAGGGTCATAAAGATCTGCAGTCCTGTAAAATATGAGAATCTGGCCCAAAATATGAATAAAATCAAAATAAATTATGATACACGCTGCATGAAAATCTACCTCTACTGAAGCCATTAATAAAAAACAATGTATTCGTTCCAGTGAATTTCACTGATGTTCTTTAATGTATGAAAGAAATGTTAATGTGCATGCGATGATAGTGAGTTTGTAGATACACTTCAGTTCTGAAGACACAGCGCTCCTTGGTATCCTTTTGGCAGATTATCAGCTCTACTTTTGCTATGCTACAAAAACAGAACAATACTGTCTGACAGTATCTTTTTCTATTCCCTGCTCATCACCACATTCAAAGTGGAACCCACATATTAAAATATGCTTTAAAAAGGTCTTTGTGAATATTTGTCCAGTCACAATGCCTGGGACATTGGATACAGTCTAAAGACATCATATTTTTATCAGTTTGTACTCTGAACGAAAGAGTGCAATTTTCTGAACAATTTCAAATAACTTTAATCTGCACAGTTCTTGGACACCTTTAATCCAAGTTGTGGATTCCCCATTTGTTTTCTGCACAGTGCTTACTGCCATAAGTACTGCAAAGTATATAAACTAGTAAAGTATATAAACTATTGGTGATTGCTCAGAGAGCCAGGGAGTTTGGTCCTGATCTTGATGATAGATACATTGTGTGGGTCTCCAGTAAAAGCACACTTGAAAGGCAGGTGGGCAGGAAATATTCCAGTTTGTATTTGTTGACCAGGATTGAGGAAAGGCCACTAAGAATTATTTGTTAGTGACTCAGCAAGGCGAGCTAACCTGGACTACAAAAAGACTTCTATCTTATCATAAAGGAGGAGGATAGGAGGATCTGTCATGAGAGGTGACTCATGTTTAGAAAATAGAAGAATACATTTGGGTTAGTCTCTTGTGAGCTGAGAGATGAAGTACAGCTGTTGATTTTGTTTAATCTCAGTCTGAAGAGAGAGAAGTAAGCCAAATAAATAAATAAAATACACATACACCATGGGAAGGGCTTTTTTCCATGCTCCACCAAACCAACACAGGAATGTAGTTCATCTCCCCACCTTTGATGACTCTTGGTCCTTCACAAAACCTGTGATGTAATAAGGTAATGAGAATTAACTGTAATGGTTGACAGAGATTGTGTTTATGTGCATGCATATATTCACCATTTGTAATGATACATTTGAATGTATCTGTCTACACTGGTTCTAAAATCTGCTTATTAATGGCTGCTGCTGTATAGAATGGATGAGCTGTATACAATGCTCTCGAAAAACGAGCCAAACCACAAAATACACTAAATGGGCGGCCTGTTGCTGCCTGCCCATTTCAACAGCGTTCCGGCCAGGAATTCAGGCTAGATGATAGCCCAGGCCTTCTGGTCCGAATCCAGATGAATTCCCTCTGTAATCCAAATAAAAAGGCACAGAGCTGGAACAATCTGGAAAAGCATGCAACTCCTCAATTGTTACTGTCTTTAAAAAAAGCTGTCATTTCATAACTTGGCTTTGCATTGTTCTCTGCTTCTTCCTCTATGTTTCCTATAAATAGTGGAATTTCATGCCAATTTATGAGGTGGATTTTTAAGAGAGACAGAAATTCTGATGCTCTAACTGAAACTGTTAAAACTCAAAATTAAGCTATGCAATGTTCAGAAATGATGGCTACCTGCTATAAATAAAACTTTTAAACATTTCTCAGTAGTTTGTGTTACATTTTTTCCCTCTCTCATTTGACAGCCCTCTGCACTGAAATATCTTGCTGAATATTTTAGAATCTACATAACAGGACCACTGCTTCAGTGAAAGAGTTATAATTAATTTTTCCACAACTGCATAATTTCAGGGCATTGTGAAATACAAATTTAGTGGGTTTCTTTATGCTGAAGTGTTCTGGTGTCATATTGAACAGATGTGTCTATGGCAACATATTCCTATTACCATGGATCTCATATATCCACCACCATCTCTGAATGTTCTGTTAGCAAATTAACACGGAATTCAATGGTAATTGTTAAAATCAGAGTGAAGACTGAAGTTCATCCTTGAAGCATCTTCTGCCTACATAGTGCCCCATACAGCTCAAATAGGTAAAACCTTCTTTTATATGATGAGGACCAGGAAACACTGGAGACCAAAACAGATCACAGTTTACTTTTCATTTCCTGGCTTCTGCTGCTGCAAGGAGGATCTTTTAATTTATTTTTTCATCACTGCACTGCAAACAGTGTACATGAGAACGTTATTTCTCTATAGAAGAAGAGAAGTTGGTAGCAGTAAGAGCCAAGATAGGGAGCTAGGGCTCTCAGGAACTGACCAGGTGCCGTAAACATCTGCCCCTCAGTTTACTCATCTGCAAACTGGTACACTTAGAGTATCCTCTCCCAGTGATTGCTCTCAGGATATCAGTAGTCTTATAACAGCACACAATCCCAGCTGTCCCCATTCTTTTACTGCAGTGTGTGGTTGCAACCGCTTTGTTTACTTTCAGTGAGGACTTGCTAAGTGAATCCTCAGTGTGCAGAGCCTTAGGTGAGAGATATCATATAAATAACAGCAGCAGCTAATATTTTCAATCCATTTTTAGAGGCTGACCTGAAACATTTCTGATTGCTATAATCTGAGCAAGCACATTTCCATATTGGTTCAATCTTTGTTCTCTACCACCTACTGTAGCATTTCCCAAAGTACTTTGCCATATGTAAATGCACTTATTTGTGCCTTCCTCCCTTTCTATTATGTGCAGATTAATTTTTAGACTGGAATTTGCTCTTTCTCACAACCCTCCAAGCACCTGTTGTAGACATCACAGGGCTGGCACCACATATTTCTGGAAAAAATTGATCAAGTATTTAGCACTACTATAGTCTTAGTAAAACACCAAAATCAATGAATGAGTCATTTATTATTATTTGTCTGGACTTTCCACTATAATAAAACATATCAACAGACTCACATCTGTGTTCAGCTAACTTCTATATTTTTGTGTTAATTTTTTTCTGGTTTGTAGTTTTATATTCCACCACCCCCCCAGTCCTCAGAGGTAGCTGTGCAGGACACATAGCAGCCTGCAATGTTTTCATCTTGCCCATAAGAATGTTTTACTGCCCTTCTCCTTCCTCTTTTACTGTATTTTTTCCAAATTCTCTGCAACGTCCAAACAAAACAAGTCCAAGCAAAGGGCATGAGAGGGGAAGGGAATTCTTGCCCCCAGCCAAATTTTCTGAAGAAGCCTCTGACTGTTCTATGCTGAAACAGAAATTCAAAACTATGTAGATAACATGTCAGAAGGTTGAGCTGCAGAAATATGACACAGAAACAAACTATTAAAGGAATTTTTTTTTTAATTGCAAGAAAAAGAGGAACTAGATATGAAAAATCTTTATTCAGCAATGGTTGCTCACTGCCCAGTGCATGGAAGGAGTTTACTCATTTGGACACCAGCTCATGGCTCTTATGACTAAATTTAACTTCCAGCTTTGCCGTAGACACAAACCAGTGTGATAAAGCAAGATATTTAACCTACAAGATCTCAGGGCTATACATATGAAGATTAGTTCATTAGCTTGATTAAATCTTTTAGAGATTGTAGGATTCCTTAGATGCTACCAAAATGACCACAATAAAAGTCAGGTCAAATCCAGTCTAACTAATCCCAGCTAAACTGGGACATAGCCAGACACCTAAAATCCATCTAGTGTCTCAAATAGCCACCCAGAGTGCTATTTCTGCTATTTCCCCAGGGCTGTTAAAGCCTGTAGATGCCTAAATTCATTAGTATCTCCTGATTTAGCCGCGAAGTTGTCTACATCTTTAAATTCATATATACTTGGAGCACGTATTCTGATGAGATGGTAACTATGTCCAACCTAAAACTCTGTTGCAAACCAGCTTTGGGCAGACAGATAATGAGCTTTGACTAAGTCCTTCCCTGAACTCTGTCTAATTCTCTCTAAGAAACACAAAATTTAATGAAGTTAAGACTACCACTACCATCACGATGGTGGGTGCAGCAGCAAGAATGATGCCTGCTTTTCACGTAAAAGCCTTGTATTTGGGTCACTAACTCAGGATCACCTAGATAACACACCACCATTTTCAGAGGAGCGCTGTATGGCTAGATGCTGAGTGGATAGACCAGCTGACTTTTCCTCTTGGTTCTCCATTACTCTCAACGGAAAAGACAGAGGCCTAATTTAAGCTGACTATCTAGGTTTTCAGACTCTCCTGAGTTTCTTCTCTGTCTGTGGAGAGTGAAAAGTGCCTGTCAGGTGCGTTGTCTTCTGTACTTCTCGGGAAGCCTACCTCATTCCATTTTCTTGTCAGAAATTTGGTTATGATAGGTGGACGTGATCGTCCCCTCTGCTCCCAGGCAGGTGCTTAAAATTTTACTGAGACAATGCCCAAGTTAAGGACTGAAATTTAGGCTAAATGGGACTGCGGGAACCACATTATGGAATCACTGCTATATTTATTCATATGGCTCAAACCACACACAACTGTATCACTAAGTTAATAATGTTCATACACTGTAAATCCAAACTCTTTTCAGTTAGTAAAACCAAAGTTCACTAAACTAAATCTCCTCAAAGAAACTGTATCAATCTATATAGCAGATAAAGCCACAGTTTTGCTACACGACTTGAAATGAAAAAAGGCTTCTTAAGCATGCAGGGAAGGTTAATCAAAATTGCATTCCACCTCTACACACACTCCCCAGAAATGTGCTTCATCCCCGAGCTTTTCTCCCTGATAGCTACAAAAATGGATGGAAGATTTAAAGGAACTCCTTTCCGCCAATAATGCAAAAGCTGAGTCACCTCTTGATATTCAGTCTGTGGCCTAAAAAAGCCTGACCTTGAGAGGAAATAGCCAAGATTTATAGATAGAGAAGTTGAAAGGAAAAGACGAGAAAAGAAATGAATCTCTATATGGGAAAGCCTGAAACCTGATAACCAACTCTGTGATGAACTGCCAGAGTACAGAACTCAGCAGCTCGCTGACAAAGAGCAGATCACCATGAGGAATGCAGCCTCGAAAGGCAGGAATGCTAATGGGTGCTCCTGGACAGGCTTGACGAGAGCAATGCTAAACATTAAATTAAAACCTAAGCATTGACCAGAAACCATATACAAGGATAGTCATTTGCAAGCTTTTTCAGCCTAACATTCTACCTTCAAGAGGCAAAACAAAAAAGACTCTCCAGGAATCAGAAAGGGCTAAAATAGCTGCCACGTCAACTCGAAAACCAATGGCTCTTAGCAAAAACAGTAATTTTCAAGAAGGGAATTCATACTTGTCATGTCTAACAGCTGTAGCCTTCTCTCATCTCCTGGAAGCCAGAAATGTTCAATTCCCTTTAGAAAAAGAAGATCCCATGACCCTACTGCATGTCTGGGAACTGGTCATTATGTAAGTATTACCCACCTGGGACCTCTCCTAATTTAGGATGTGCACATACCCTTCCAATGCTAGTTGATGTTGTGTTTTGTCACGTCTACTTTTTATTGGATGCCAAAAGCAGAAAAAGAATCATCATTCATCTTAGTGCTGAATAATTTTTCATGTAATCTTCTTTTCCAGAACTGGGAGGTTTTTAAAACAATGTGCCTATTGTCTGAAATTAATGTATGCACAACAGATTTTCAGTTTTGTCTAACAGCATTACTCTTGTTCATGCCAGCTAAAGTGTTTCTCAGTAGACTTCAGAAGAGATTTCTGTAATGTGATCTACTTAGTGTTGCTAATGAAAAGTATCCGAAAACTTCAGTAGACATAGACTATGATGCCCCACTATCTTCCAATGCTTAGACAACGCAGCAGGGATAAATGCAAGGAATCGTATAATTTTCTTGGGTCACACAACTAGCCCTAAGCTCGAAGTTTGCAGTTCTGACTTCAAAGCACTCAACGAAACTGCATGGGAGCTAGTTACCAGAGAAATCATATACCCTAGTGATAGCTGAGGACATGCTGATTGTTTTTAAATGCATTGCTTTCACTGAGAACCTTTCTCAGCTCACTCCTCAGAGAAGCTCATTGCTATCAGGCACCTCGTTTCTCAGGGTTACTGAGACTACACCCAGTAGAAGAGGGAAGCCAAGTACAAAGACGCCTTTACATCATCTTTTGGACTTGCCGAATACATCAATGTCTCTAGGCAGAGGGTTTGGGGAACAAGAACATATTGGCGGCTATGATATACAGTCAGTCCCAATAAGCTGGGATTTACGAGGCTGGGCTCAGCAAACAGCAGTGCAGCCAAGGCGGAGTACAGTGCTGCTCGTCAGTGCAACCTCCATGCCAAGCAGCCTCGGGATGCCAGTCTGCGGGCCTGCTCTGCCAGTTCCCCATGAGGCAAAGCAATACCCAGCCGCCACACCTAGTACCCTGTAATGCAACAGAAAATTGATCCTGGACTGTTCTTGTCATAACCTGTCTCCTGTGGATGGATTATCAGCAGTTCCCAGAGGCCACGCTTGATGGTTCTAAGAAAAAGTCATATACTTAACAATAGGCTCCCAGCCGCAGTTATGAGAGATGCTGCATAAATCAATGAATAAGAAAAAGAAAATAAATAGAATATTAAAGTCAAATCATCAAGTTGGAAAGAGACATTATATATTAATGTGAAGATTATAAACAGATCAGTCCAATCTCAAAATCTATTCGATTGTAATTCCAATGATTATAGCTTCGATTCAAGCACACTCAAAAGTTCAACTTACAAAAGTGACAACTTACAGAAGTGTCAGCTGACAAAATCAACTGACCCCTCTCAAGCTTAAAGCTAGATATGTGTTAATGTATGTTTTGGTGTCATGAGCAATACAAAGAACAGGTTTGACCCAGATGAACAATATCACACACTTCTTGGAAACAACAGCAACCCGCCTGCAGTAAGATAACGGGGGTGGTCCTTAAACTGCCTGGGAAAGGAAATCCATATGGTGATTTTATCCATAATGAAAGTCTGCTTTCTGACAAAGTCCATCCAACAAAGCTCGCCTTGGACAGGGAGGAAATAAAGAAATCATTTCCTGTGGTTCAATGTCAGAGCACTGCAACAAGATATAAATATCATAATGGCTTGGTTTTTCTCAGGCCCTTAACACACTCTCCTCCATTTATCCTTCTGTCTTTCTCTGGCTACATATTCCCAGACTCAAGGGAAACTCACTGCTTGCTTACGCTTAAGCTTGGTAGGATTGACATTTTCTTTCAGCATTACCAGGTAGGGTATAGCGAGACACCCACGCTTGTGCCTGCCTCCTGGTGCTCTCTTCCCAACCTGATGATGAGATGATGTGGTCCACAGCAACCAATTTCTGCTGTTTCTGCACCCATCCCACTCTGCGGTCCTTGGCCCAGCTGTCCCCACTTCACTTTCTTTAATGTCCCAGGGGCTAACAGGGCTGGGGAGCAGCTTCCCACACACCCCGCGGACCCTTGGCCCCATGCAGGACTGCGTGCAGACATGCAGGAGGAACGCTACGCTTTCCTTTGAAGGGGCCACTCTCACCCCCGCTGCTGCCTGCACCCATTACTAGGCACCAGGAAGGGTCTAGGGTACTCTTATCTCCCTGTTTGACACACTCTGATTTACCCCACCCTGTTCCCCCATCCATTTGCTGTTGCCCAGCAGCCTGATCTGATAGGAAGAAGTGAGGTACAGCATTTTTAGCTTCACACACCAACTTCAGCTGAAATGAGCTGCAGGCCGCCACACTCCAGCATATATCAGTCCCGCAGCCTGCGGGGTAGCGCAGTGATGTCTGTGCCAGCTCTAAACAAGCTGGCGAGCTTACTGGAATTAGTCAGAACAGCATGGAGTTGTCCATAGGTTACTTTCTTTTTCCCAAGTGGATAAATTAGCCTAAAACGAACATATCCTTGACTGCAACATACATGCAGGACTGTTCCTCCCTGCTGTCCAGCACACTGTCAGATAATATTCACCCAGAAACTGAAATGTAACAATTCTGATCTCTGCAGCTCATTGCAGCCCTAACGTGTCCCATACCAGAGGCATGAAGTGGCACCAAGAAAACACAGTATTAGCTGCGCTTCCCCCTACCCCGCAGTGACATTCCCTCGGGGGGGTCTCCAACCAGCCAAGGCGCCTTGCAGCACAGAAAGGCGTTAGACTGAAGAGTTCATTCTGCTGTGTAATCAAGTGTTTAAACAGACCTCTTAAGTAAGCTATGGCGCAAATGCATACAATCCCACAAACGTTAATATGCTTAATAAAGGACTAGGCAAAGTTTAGTCATCAGAAGAATAACAGTGTTAAAGCCAGTTTTCCCCCATTATTTCTGTAATGGAGCAGAAGTGAAATATGGACTCGACCAGTTATGATAAATAGTGCAATATTATTTAAATGACTCACTTATTAGTCTCATCTCCTTGGTATTACATGGTAGATGGAATTAGAGATGAAAGATAAGAACAATATATTTGAAATTCTGACCTAACCAAAGTCACATTAAAACTGCTATTGAATTTACTGAGGCCTACAGTTGGCCACTGCCTGTTCCGACCAGTAGCACATATGTTCATGAGTTTTTTATGAGAAGAGCAGCAGGAAATACGGATAGGTATGCATTTATTTATTCTAATTATGGATAGGTAGCAAATTGGTGGAAAATAGCTTATTTGATTAATTAGACTCTTTTATTCAAACTGTCCACACATGGCTTACATGCGTCCCCAAATTATTTGCTATACAGCAATTATGCAACAAATATTTTGTGCTAATATTTGTTTAATCTCTGAGGAGTTAGGAGCAGTTTACTGTGAATCTTTTATATCCCAACTTTGAGGCATAATGGTCAATTCTGACTAAATATGTAGGTCATATAGCTCAGCTCCTGTTTACAGACTGTGCAAGTTTAACTCCTTAGAATCAGCCTCCAAATGCGGAATCTACTAATAAGCTTTGAAAAACTACTGGCTTCTTTATGGATTCCTGCTAGTGTTTGCTAGAATAGCTGGAAAACAAACATGAAAGGGAAAAGTAAACAACCAGAGTGCACGCGGTTATGGGCCCAGTGAATATTCATAGACAATGCAAGGGATTCGTAATACTTTAGCTCTTACAAACGTGCAAGACAGAATACTATATAGAATAGTGGTCTAGCATTATAATCTATGCATCTGAAAGCTTTTCCCTGCTCGTTAAAATATATTATCTCAAGAAACCTTTTATCCCTGTAAAGAAAGGTGGGTGAGACACCACAGGAGAGAAGGTAGGAGTAAGTCTGTAAAGGAGAGGAAAAACACCAAACTTCAGTCAGTGAGAACAGGAGCTCAGGAGACTGGCTGTGAAGCAGTTAGAAGTGGGTAAAGCTACTTGCACTGATGAACTGTATGTCTGTTAGAGTTCTTCCAGGCAGAGGACAAAATGGGACGGTGGGAATGGCTCCCATCATGAGTGTGGATTCCTGTCTGGGGAGGCTTTTCTGTCTCCAAACCTCTGTAGCCACTTGCCTTCAGGAATTTTTATTTGTGTGGGAGAGCAGAATGCCATTCTTTATTAGTCACTCCTTTCGATTTGCAAAGCATAACCCACCTCAGATATTTTGCTTGCCCTGTGCACACTGCTCCTAGAGCAAAGCAGGACATCCAAGAAGCTCCATGCAAAATCCAGGAGCAAAAAAAATATGAGGATTCTTAAGTTTTTGCCATGTAGCCAAAGAGACTCTGTAGCTCATAATTCCCATTAAAACCTCTGGAATCTGCTCAGCTTAAAAATGAAAGGCTTTTCAAAATAGTTCATGCTTCATTTCAGAGCATGTGTCTGCACGATGCAGTTCTCAGTTTGTACTGGTGAGGTAGGAGTTGCTGCCTTAGGAAGCAATACGTATGAACTGCGTATTAAGTTTCTGCATCCCTACAGAGCGCTGGCTTGGCAGTTCCTCCCTCTGCCTTGTATCTTGTCAAAGCTAAAAAATCTGCTTCCTTAGGTGCCTCCTACTGCTTTGCAGCCAGGATGTCCACCGTTCTGTTCATTCGACTCATTTTCACTTACAGTGTTTGCATTATTCTTTTCAAGCTTCTAGGCCAGGTATTTGCATTTGCACCTTCATTTTAAAAAAATAGCTTTCTTCAGCTATAAGGTTTTTTTTTTCTTTTATGGAATTCTAGTAAGTAACTCTATTAAACACATAGCTCCTGAGTCCAGCAATAAAGTCCTCTCACTCATGAATGTTTAAATCATGAAGCAAAAGAGCAGTAAGAACACAATCAAACCTCATACAGAAAAATAAAAGTCCTTTTTCTTAAAATGCATCATAAAGTTATTCAAAACATAAGTGAAACATACCCATGGGTGGGAGCACAATTCTCCCACTTAAAATATTCATAAATTAATCTATGCTGATACACACAAGAGAAAAAGCAGGTCCACTGGCATTTTGGTTATATAAAACACCCTTAAAAACAAGAATAAAGCCCAGAGTCTTCCAAGAGGGAATAGAAAGCATCTTTGATCACATCCCTCATGACTATAACTTGGGAGATGATGTCTCATTGACTGCTGACAGAATGATAAAATCTTCACACCCCTGCCCCTCAGTTTGCAGTGAGTCTCTCTTAGCTATTTTACATCATACACTTATAGTTCAAAGTAGATACAGCTCTGTGGCATCTACCTTCTTCAAAAGAGACAGACACTCACCTCTTTGTCTCACATACATAGACCCAATTGTCCTGCCACTGCTCCCCAGCTGATAGATGGTTATTTTCTCGCAGGAAGCCCACATATGGATCACAACTTTCAAAAGGTTAGCAAAACACGCAGCATGCAGACACAGTAACTAATTAACAGAACTCCCTACCTCCATCCCACCAGCCCACACACTTGCCTTCATTTGGTTTGCTACTGAGCAGTGGTTGTCAGGGATAGCAGAGTTTCCCATTACTGATAGACACGGGCTTTTCAATGGTTAGTGAAGTTCTAATGTGTTAATGTGCTGATGCTGAAACCCCCAGGTTGCCCTCAATATCCTACAGATATCTGAGGGTTATAATGTGGTTTCAGCACATATTTATTGCAAGTCCGGAAATGGCAGTGAAACAAGGAAAGCATCAATGTGTATCAAGTATACGCATATCAACGGAAGCCAAAAAAAAGTCCTCCAGGTGGTGGCCTGTGGGTCACATACCACTGGGTATTTGTGGACCACTGGGTATTTGTGGAACCCTGGCAATATTCGAAATCAATGCCAAGGAGGTGGAACATGTGAAATGGAAGTCATCGAAGGAATTTTGGACTTGGATCCCAGAAATGAAGATTTTTTTTTTTTCCATTTGCAGCCTTTAATACAATGCAGAGGAGAAGCTACAATGAATAAATTCAGTGGCATGATGAATGAGAAAGGAAGATGCAATCACAAAGCTCACTATTCAATGTAACTGTTGTCTACACTGCGCATAGTCCTTCTTGGGAACCATTCCTAATTCTGAATCCTTCCATAAAGATTGTCACAAACTTTATCTAATTTCCTTAATTTAGCATTAGAAATAATGGAGACCTCTACTTTTAACCACTTCTGAGGAAGGGCACTTTCCATTTTCCCCACTAGCTCCTAAATTAAGTATGGCTGTTGAGGCATGCTGCTGTTGCACTTGAATTTCTACCATTTCCTTTCCTTACTGCATTATTGGAATCATTACAGAGCTCATTCTTAAAAAATATGAGTTAGACCATGATTGTGTTCATATCTAGTATCTTCTGATTGCCCATGTTACCTTAAAAATAGCATATACATTTACTCACTTCCAGCTGGCAACACTGAAACTTCTAAAGAACTTTTAAACTGAAAAAATAAAAATTCTGCAAATCCAATATATTAAACTAAGAAAAAAACCCTCATTTATGCACACTAGTGATGGCACCAATTTCAACTTTCTAATTTCTGAACAAATATTAATATCAATTAATAATACATGGCACTTACAGAGCTCTTTTCATCTTGAAAGAGCTTTGTGAACATTAACTAATTAAATTTCCTGATCTTTTCCATTGTAATTTTATGTATATAAGATTGGGGGCCAAGGAGGGAAAGGCCACTAGATGCCTAGGGACTTAAAAACCACAAAGGCAAAAGCAGAAAATTGTTTTTTAATTTATGCACCAGCTGCTTCTTCTTCCTCATGAATGTTTTTCTTGTTCATATCAGCTCCCACATAGGCCATCCGACCAACAGAAGACATACCCATTTCAATTAAATCAAAATCTTTTCAACAGTACTCCAGTGCATAAGAACAAAATTAACTATCTGGAACTATTTTTATGTCATTTAAGAAACAGTAATCTTCTTTGTCCTGTGACCTTTTTGTTTGCTTGTTTGTTTAGTGAGGAATATTTTCTAATAGGTGTGAGACACCTTAGCAGTTGGACAAAGATCCTGCATTGCCTCAGCTATTCAACATAATCTGCCTTTTCTAATGGGCTACGCTGGAGTATTTTAGCTCAGCATGCAATTACTCTTGCCTCTTTTCCTTGTATAAAATCTAACCTTGCAATACAGCTTTGATGCTGATAACAGGAAATTCCTGTAAACAGCGTGTTTTTATCTCAGTGGGCCTGCCTGGATAAAAGCATTTATCAGATAAAAATCATGTTTTTCCCATTCGTTTATCAGTTAAACACTATTTAACTTGAGCAGTTTTATATATATTTAGGCTAGAAAGCTGTTGAAATGCCTATAGAACCTCTTAAACGATCTTTTTTTTACTGTCAGGCAAATGATTTTCAGCTAAATTATATGTAACAATGATGATACATTAGGCTAGTTTTATCAAAGACCAATACAGTAACTAAAAATACCACAAATATTCACATATTCCATGCTCATGTAAAGTTGTTAATCAAAACTAGAGCTACTAAGATGTATGTCTCTAATGATCTATGAAATCTCAAGCGATTTTACACTCTCACGAATGATTTTTCATGATAACAACCTTCAGGTGGGAATGATTATATTACTGACATTACCTGAGGTGTAAATTCTATAAATTCTACAAAAAACTGAGTGACCTATTTATGGCTCTGGTGAGATAAACCTTAACACTGAAATATAAAAGTTCGCAAGGTAGGAACAAAATATTCTGGAATATTTTTCTGTATCATTCTAGCACATATTTAGTGATTTATGTATTTAGTTTAATTCACTTTCAGTAATTTCATTAGAATCATTGGGCCGCCTGTGGTATGTGATAATACAGACATGTGCCATCCGAACATAAGAAAAACTTTTTTTACTGTGAGGTCGATGATCAAATACCAGCACAGGTTGCCCAGAGAGGTTGTGGAGTCTCCATCCTTGGAAGTATTCAAAACTCGACTGGACACAGTCTTGGGCAGCCTTCTCTAGCTGACCGTGATTGAGCAGGGGGGTTGGACTAGATGCCACCTCAACCGTCCTGTGATTCTGTACAACATCTTCAGAGAATTGAGGCCTTAGCAAATTGCAGTCCTAACTTCCATACATCACAGCACTCTTGATGGCTTATTAATCTACAGTTTTCCGTATAAACAGATTTACGAACTCACAAACAAACAAATTTACAAACTTACAAACAAAAGCTTACAAGACAAAAGCTTGCTTTACATATTTATGAGGGAAAGTTAGTTACAAAGGACTCATCAATAGCTAACACTCAAGCCGAGACATTAACAGATGCTTTTATTAAGATGGGAATATTAGCTGGGGTGACAAAAGTATTCTCTGTTTTTCTCCAGGAACTCTGGCAGTATTATCATTGTAATGATAATTAGTAGTGGTAGTTGTTCATGTTCTTGCAGCAGCAAACGACTGAACATGCCCCTTTGGGTCAGGTGCTGTACAAATATGAACCAATATGCAGTAAAGATGCAATGCTTGTCCTGGGAAGTTTCTGGTAAAATGTAAAAGACAAATTCAACAAAAGTGAGTAGGCACATTGACTTCTTCAAAAGCTACAGAAGCAGCCTGAAGGAGGTTTCAACGGAGTATTTCTCTGGAAAGGTGGTGTACTACAACTTCATTATCATCTCATCCCACAAGATGCAATATTCCACAACATCATTGTCATCGAGGTCTACTGGGGATGCAGTTAAAAGTGTGATGTATAAGACAGTATCTGATATCACTAGATATCCTGACACAGAGAAATGAACATACTTTACCACCGTAATGACTAAAAGATGACTACTATGGTTCATAGAAAAAAGTATTTTGAGCAATAAGTTCTAGCTGAGATATAACTAAAATGAGTTGCAAATGGGATGGAGCAGCATGCTTAGGTGTTGCTGTCAAGGAGTGGGTTACACAAAATCTGTAGTGGAGGAAAAGGAAACTGCTAACACATGAAGGCAGAATGCCACTTTTGGATAATAAGAGATATCAGCATCCTTTTCCTTTTTCTGTCTATATTTTGGCAGTGGTTTTAGAGCTTTCCTCCTTCTATATCTCCTATATGTTCACATCAGCCTGTGAATGCCATGGTAACGTTTCCTCTGAATGCCGCTGCCGCTCTGCCGCCCCCAGAAACATTCTCATTCACCATCCTTGACTGTTCAGCCTCCAGATTTCAACATATACTGAATCTGACTGCCTACGTCCAGCACATAAAGAAAAGCAGCCACACACCCAAATATCTGTCCCACCCACCAATTTATCCCTTGATTTCTGTATTTTCAGGTTCAGTTTGCCATTACTCTTTCTCTTCCAAACATAAACATTATTGATGTTACCGTGTTTGCTATGGATAACAACTTCTAACATTTACTACGAGATAGCTTCAGTAGGTGACAAAGGACCTCAGATAGAAGAGCCTACACACAAAAAATACCATTTTTGTTGGAAATAATCCAGTGACTTAAACAAGTGCCAGACTGCCCAAATACACTTGCAAAATCAAAGATTTAATGGCCATCAAATCACTTTCAGTGGCTGACGAGTCCATGAAAACTGAGGTGACCCACAGTCTCTCCAATGTTCCATGGTCACATCCATTTCAAGAAGAATTTTTCCATTTTCCTTTATCAGCACATCCCAGTTCAGTCAGATGGGCTAGGTCCCATAATCTTTGTGACATGAGCAGGGAGAACAAAGATTCCCAGTAACTAAAGGAAGGTGAATAGAGTGTAGGGGAGAACCTGTTTGACTTCGTGAAATGAGATTATTCCACTGAGTTCAGTGAGACCTCTGTATTTTACAGAAGCACAGAACTTGGCCAAGTGAGTCTGCAGCCATCCTAAAGCAACCGCACAAATCACAATTGTCTTTTAGGAGAAGGAAAAAGCCTCTATGTCAGCCAGTGATTACTGAGTTGAAGGAGTTTCTATCGCTCTTATTGTTCAAAATATCAGAGGCAAATCTTCTCTATGCATGGATGGAAATGGCTGATTGACAAAGTCTCTCATTCATTTTTTAACAGAAATTGAAAACCTGTCACTTTGAACAATGACACACTTCTTGACTCCCAAGGGAACTCTGAGTAAGCTAAGGTAAAAAAGTGCATATGATCACCAACTATGGTAGCCTGAGAAACTCACTTTCCTTTTCGAGGATATCTGATTCAAAGAGCTCTTCACATAAAATTTCCAACCCCTCTGCTGAGAGAGCAAGGATTTTCATCTTACATCTTTATGGGTTTCAGGTTGAAAGACATTTACATGTCATATTTAGGACATTATACTGAGATATTTACTCTTATAATGCACAAAAGTTTCTTTCAGCATTTTATTTCTCCCTTCATTTAAAAAATAAATGCAATTTTAATTTTATTTAATAAAGAAAAATAAAAGCTTAAATCAAAGTCAAACAGGCACCTCAAAATGACTTTTATTTCTGTAAGGAGACAAATCATTATTCTCCTTTTCCTTTTTTTTTCTTTTTTGATAGACAGGTCTGAGTTTTTGTTTCTGGAACTCTACCATTTATGCAGCATAAGCCAGGGCTTTTGCTACTGTGGCAAAAATTTAAGCATCTGCCTACTAAATACGATCCAGAGAAATATAATCTTGCCTGTTCTAGGGATTTATATGGGGCTCAGGCCCACATAGGTACATGTATACTGTTAAATTACTAAAGGATCCCTTGGCATGGTTTTGGTTTTGGAAAACTAGCATTTTCCCAAGCACAGCATAGTTTGGGAGACAGCATGGGTCATGAACCACTTCCGAGACAAGCAGTCTGGACACAGCCATCCTGTCTCAGGAAGGTAAGAGAACTTAGCAGTATGAATGGAAGCCATGTAGTGGTAGATGTTTTGAGGGCCATCAGATGGTTGCTGGCCTTTGTAGTTATTTATTATATACTAATGTCTCAGAAGTTGCTTAGAAGTGTGAGTAGAGTAGGAAAGAAAATATATCCAGATGTATATTGCAGCATGCATCAAAGCAGAGACCCTCAGAAATTCCCCTCTGCCTCAAGCTGGGAGGCAGGGTATCACAAAGCATCACACCAGTGATGAGATAGGGTCCTCCCTTTCCTTGAAAGAGCTTGGAAATTCATTCTCTCACAGGCAAGGGAGAACAATAAGTTTTCAAATCATGACCCTGTGACAGCCAAGTCCTGAATTCCTCCTTATTCTCCATCCTGCTGCAGGCCCTTGAAAGCCACTTACATTCACCTTTCCCAGAAAACTTCCTGGAAACCATCCCTACCTATTTGGCTGGCACTTAGAGGCCTGGGGTGTAATCAGAGATCCACCAGGATCAAGGAAAGTGCCACTCTGCAGGGAACAGAAAGGCAGAGAAACCCACTAGAGACATCAGGAAATTGCACAGTATACCGCAAAGCTGTGCTTTGGGCAGACACAACTGATGAGAAAGAAAGAGAGAAAACTGTATGGCAACAGCAAGAAGGATAATTCAGAGCTAATTCTTTGTCTTACAGGGATGCAGGCAAAACAAACTCCAGAAAGGAGTTGCAGAAGAGTTTCTCCTAGGGTCTATCATTCTTTAGGTTCTTGCCTTTCTCAGTCACAGACTGAGGACCTAGCATCCCTGCCCAGCTCATCACTTTGTGCCATTCTCGAGTTCTGCTCCTCTTGCCCTTTCCCAGTCTCCTGAAGGCTTAGAACCTTCTCCTGTTATTTTCTTGCTGCCACCAAACCCCATTAATCTATTCTCATCAATAACATCCCCTTTTTTCCAGTCCTCTGGAAAGCCTAGCCCAGATACTTCGGAGAAACTTCTGCATCAAGAGCACATTATGGACACCTCTTTTCTCTTGTGAAACTCCTGATCGCCCTTGGGTAGGCACTGGCACACAGTCATTTATAAATTTGTCTGATGTTTCTGCAAAGCCAGCGTGATGGTACTCGGCACACACAAAGCCAGTGGAGTTTCAGTGACTGGGGTGCCACATTCCACTAGACTCTGTCCATAACTTTTTGGTTTTGCCGTATGGTGGCGCAGGCAAAACCATCTTAACTCAGGTTCTGAATTCCCAGAGACATATGACAGACGCAGAATATCAGTTATAATAAGAATTTGAGAAGTTTATAACCTACGCAGTCATTAAAAGCTGTTTGGACATGTGATCTTTGCACAACACAGGTAGTAGACAGTTGTCCACATATGGAGACAGCCACCTGGAATAAAGGTGAAAACAGCTCCCACTAGACTCTGGGAAGCAGCTACGTGACCTAGTGAACAATGTCAGATAATTCATCTCACTTTGACTTTTGCCAGAGGGACAAAGCCGACCACTACTGGTTCATTATGGTTGAAGTGACAAGAAGAGTTTGTCAGCACTGATTTAGCTAACCCTCTCTACTGTTTGTCTTTGGATCCACTGACTTCATTGTGTAATACAGATCACAGGGCTTCCCCAGTTTCTTCTCTCCTGATCACGTGTTTGACCCTGGTTTTCACAGGCAAGTTTTGCACATACACATTGAGGCACAGACCACAGACAAAATGAAAACTCTTTCAGAAAGCTGTAACCTTACAGTTTCAGATAAATAAATCATGCTGATTCTATGAACATTCACAGACTAAAGAAAATACTCTGATTTATTGTGAGGGTTTGGATACAGACTAGACACACGCTTGGAATTCTTTCATCCTTTGAAACCAAACTTTAAGCTATTCTGAGAAGTACTCTCTCATGGATAAAAAATAACAGATGAAGAGTATAAAACATAACTGGTTAGCTACACACATACAAATCCCATCATCGCAGTATCTGGGCACCTACAGATTCCTTGATATAGATCTCAGTTGGTCCAGGGGAAATAAAGTGGTAGTAGAAAATCACAGTGATGAGTAAAAGGTGAAAGTGAGGAGACAACAAAGGCCTGAGAAAACATATCCTCAAAAGGCTGCTGTGTCCACAGTACTCAGCAAAGAATCTAGAAAGCAAAATGAGATCCTCAGACTCGATACTGAATATACAGACAAGAACCCACAGGCAGTGGTGGGCTGGAGGTGTGAAGACACCTAGAGGGGTGATGACAAGATGAGCCAATCTGATGGCTCTAGTACTATCAGGCTCACAGGCTGATACAGATTTGGGGGCTCAAGAAGCTGGAGACAGCTTTATTCCCAGTTGGCTTCATGCATACATGGAGCAGACCTGGGTCCTCTGCACCTAATATCCCAAACAGACCCACTTCTGAAAGATGACACGTCCAACATCCCCTTAAAGTGAGATATACTTTTTCTCTTCTCCTCTCCAATTGCCTAAGTTCTTTAATCTCTTACTCAGTTGCCCTTTACTATCATAACTGTCTCCTTTACTTCTGTTTTATTCCTTACCTTGAAGTTTATTTCCTTTTTTAGAAGACTTTCCTCACAGGTTAGAAGTTTTTTTACGCTACTGCCTTGAATTGTTTCTTGCTTTACCATGTTATGTGTTCTGTGTTGTCTCTACGTTATTCTTCAACCCTTCATTCCAGAATGGCTGGTTTACCTGACTCCCAAGTTAAGGAAATTAGTTCTTCTGATTATTTACGTTATTTTGTTTCTGATGTATTATTCTGTTATTCTGTGTTATTTTGCTTCAGAACACAGTTGGCCACTACTGCCAGGTTGGTTTAGCAGTAAAAAGAGATCAATAATTTTATTGTAAGAGATAAGGAAATTCAAATTTCTAGCTCTTTGGCAAGCAACTGAAAAGAAATATTTGTAACTGCACTACAGATTTGAAGATCAGTAATTTTCTCCAAGAAGCTACAATCTTCTTAAATTATTGGGTGAGGCCCATGAGATTTAAAATAATGACCAGGCCAAGGCTAGACATAAATATATTGTCTACTGTATGTGCACAGTCTCCCATGAGCATCTGAAAGAATTACTTTTTTCCAGTAGTAATAAAGTAGAGAAGATACTAGCAAATAATTAGAGCTCTTGAATGCAATGTACTAACTTTCTAGTCCATAGCACATGATGACTAATTATGCCCCTGGATCAAGCTGTAAATTGAAAGCACCTTTACAGTATCCAAGTACAGATGATATTCCTAACAAAAGAATGAAAAGGTTTACCTTTAGCTCAGACTTATTAAGATGACCATATTTATGAATGACACAGGAAGGAGCTACGAACAATCCAAAATAGAAAGCTCAAAATACAGAATATTTTGCAGAAATAATGCTTTGGGCATTTATCTGCCTTCATCTATTTTTTGACACCAAGAGCACCCAAAGAGAGCACAAGTTAGATAATGGGGGCAACAAAGCCAAAGAGCACAGTTTTGGAAGCCGTGTGATAGTTCCATGCACCAAAAGCAGTGTACAGCACATCCTTTGCCAGAGGACAGGAGGGGATGAGTGCTGAAAAGAAAAGCTGGTGAAAAAAAGCAAGCTTCTTATTCTCATAAAGGATAGACTGAATTTCTAGCCTTCCAAAAAGCTACTTAAAATCTTTCCTGACACTTCCTTAAAATCAAGATAAAAATGACAGCTTGATTGTGAGGATTTAACAACCAGAAGACCCTGACCATTAAAAATGTTGCATCATGCTTTAAAAAAATAAAAGTTTCATAATAATAATGTGAAAAAGGGGGTTCCTTACCTGTATTTCAACCTCTGCAAACCCTTCTAGGCTATAGATCCTACAAAAGAAGGCTAACTGTGGTACAGACTTCCTTACCATTTCATTCGATATGTGTGAGTCCTTAACATAAAATATACCGTAAAAGAGTCCATCTTTTCATAATAAAGATCTACCTGTCTATCTACATAACCATAATCTCTGTAACATCTCTGTTGTATCTAAGCATCTATTAAACTGTGCAAATAGTAAAAGACAGGAGAAAATGTCTCTTGAAGTTTCCTTGATGTTATGCTCAGTAAAGAGGGAAAGAAAACCTGCAATCCCCTCTTCAAATCCCAAGTGAGGAAAAGATTAAAAAATCAAAGCCAAACAATATCTTTCCTAGTTCTATTCTTTGTGGAAGAGGAAAAGAAGAAAGGAGGTAATAAGTGAAAGTCTGTCTCATTGTAAGGATGCTTACTTAGCTCTTTTAAAGTCAAATCATACAAAAATATGAATAAAACTTCAAAATAGTTATATCTTATTACAGCCTTATATCTTCAAAGTGCTGGATAAACATGAGTTAATACTCTTCCAAAAGGTGTTTTTAGTACAACTGATCTTGACTTTCCTCCTTTCCAAGAGCATAGCCTTTCCAAGTGGGACAAATTTCCTCATGTCTTTACATCCTATATGATGTTTAGAGACTAAATAACTATCATTAATAAGTTTTGTAAATTAATTATCGAAGAGATAATGTAATTGAGAAGGGAACTGCAAGAAAGAGTGAATTCATAGAACCAGAAAGAGGTGGGAATGAATGACACTAAATAATAATTTTTCATACTATTTATTCTAAGTAATATTTAGAAGCTAAATATGGAAATCTGCAGAAAGGTAATAAAAAAAGAATTGGAATGTGTTGTACAAGTGACCTGTTCCCCTTTCACTTATGCCATCACTGAGCAACACAAGCAACCCTCTTCTATTATTTCACCTCTATACAAGCAGAGCAAGCCCTTCCTAGAGTACCAAGTAAGCAGGAAAGGTCTGCTGTGCTTGATGACAGCAAAAACTTAGAGGATCTGCACTTGTGTCTGCTGCTGATTAGGTATGGATTATCAGCATAGCTATAATTTGGAAAAGTTCTGCAGTATATAATTTGCAAAAGTCCTCAAGGTGACTGGCAACAGGTATCATGGCATTCACTTGCTCCTTTCTCCGCTCCTATCAATTCACCCATTCCTACAGTTGCCTTCCCACTCACACTGTCCCTTCTATAACCCATTTACAAAATGAATTTAAAACAGAATACTCACAGTGTTTAACATAACTCCTTTATACCATTGTTAATAATTATTCTACACTGCAATTAAAGGTTAAACCTTTGATCTACCTGCTCTGTCCAGATATTAACTTTCCATTATTGGGTTCAGTATGTAACAAGACAAAGTAGTAGTGGTTAGAAATTTCTATTCACTCTTCATTTGCCAAGTAAATAATAAACTTATATCGTTGGAAAGGAAAGAAGACGGGCATTTAGAAGTGATATTATTATGCCTTTTATAACATTCAAAATCAATGCATTTTGTTTTCAGCCTTCTTAGTCTACTACAACACAGTTTAGAAGCAGCATTTTCTTTTTGGCTGAGCAAGTAGGAGCTACAACTAAACATAAAACTAGTTCCAAGTGGAATGATATCAGATGAAAAGATGAAAGATGGTAACTAAACAGTAATACTATTCGTTCAGTTAACCTATGGTTTGGTCCATATGTGGAATTCACTTTTAAAGCCTGCAGTAGTTTTTTGTTTCTTTTCACTGTTTAGGTTTTTAGTAATCAGCATAAATTTAAATGACTGGTAACCTCACGAATCACTGCCTGTGATTTTCTTTTACTGCAGTAGAAATATGACTATCTGGCATAGATAGCATATTATGCTATCACCTCATCAACTTCTTTCACAAAGTTACTTTTTCTGTGTAGCAGAACTATTAAAACTGTAAAGATCCTAAGGAAAAGCTATTCTGGAACATTAGAATTTACATTTTTGTGGTATTCTAATTCTAAATCTTAATATTAGAGAAAGAGGTTCACAGTTCTTACAAGAAAGCAAATAGCCCTATCCTGCCATGTCTTAGGAATACAACAGCAATACAGAATTTCAGTTCAGATCATTTAATCAAAGCTCTATTTGAATCTTCTCTTTTACTAAAATTATCCCTGTATATCCCTAGATCTTCCTTAGTCTTCCTAAACAGCATTAAGTGAATTTGTTCTTTCAAGTCCACCTAAATTCACTTGATCTCAGTAGCTGGGTGTGATTATGATAGTCAGAACTCCAGACCTGAAATACAGGGGTCAAAAAATTATAATTTGCAGGTAAAAACGTTGGGCCTTATTATTCTATCATTTTAAAGAGAACTTGCAACTGACCTCTCCTTTGGAGTCCTTTTGCCTGATTCCTAGACATACTGAAATACGCTATGTCTTTACCTCATTTTCAAGTTAAATGTCTGAGCTCCTGACTGCTGCGGCATCCTGTTCTCTGTCCCATTTTATCTTATAGGTCTGAAAAATGCATCTGCTAGTATCACCTTTTTTGCTCCTTGCTTTAATTATGCCACTCATCTCTTTCAAGTTTCTCACTTAAGTCATTACCTCCACATTTCTTTCAAACCCCTCTGGAATTTTGTTCTTATTTATCTTCTCCCAGCCTCACCTGCTTTTCTTTTCATGCTAGTCTTGACCAGCCAGTTTGCCAGCAAAGCATATGAAGACATTTTGGTTTCCTTATCTTGGCTACAAACTCAGTCACGAGATTTGTTCCATCTCTTTGATTAAGTCCTCCCAGAAGGCTCATTTCTGCTGTGCTGCCTGTGAGCAATCTCTAGCTAATATTGACACGTAGGTTTAACTCTAACATTATTCCAAAATGCAATTGTCCACACAGCAATTAGGTCCTTACTAATCAATTTAAATGTATCTCTCATCATGAACTCTCCAGCAAATGTCAAGCCAGGCGTCTTACCAAGGAGGAAGACACATCACAGAAAGCATTTCATCCATCATCATACACCTAAAGATAACTGCTTTTGCCCTGATTTAATAGAATTGGAAAGTTTTAAAAAATGCCCACAGGACAGCTTACCCATCTCCTAGGTGTGACTGGGTCATTCTGCACAGGGTACAACACAATCGGATGTTTAGTGTCTTGTTAAAAATATCCAGGGAAGTATTAGGCCCTATTGCTAACTCCTTTGTATTTTTTTAGCCTGGGGATTACCTTTCCCCAAGCTTCCTTTAGTCATCATTATTTTATGCACACTTACAAAGCACATTTTTTATTGTAAATAATGGAATTGCAATCTATTCATTCATAAGTGATAGTTTCTGTATTCTTGCAGCCCGAGTACATTTTATGAAGAACCAGTGGTACATAACTCCTTTTGGTATCTAGTCTATGATCTGTATTTTTCCTCATTAGGCACTTCTGGACTCCCACAAAGTAATACTCATAAGCAATATAAGAGAGCTGTGTTGGCTTAAACTAAATGTCTATCTAGCTCCAATCCTGCAGACTCAAAGGCATCAGGCCTATAGCAGATGCCTGAGGTAGAACAGAACAACACGAGAAGCACATACTAATACTTTCTCAGGTGAGTGGTATTACAATAATACTACTGTACTTTTCTGTTTAGGCATGGAACTCAATCCATTTCAGTCACGGAGGATTCTTCTGTTACTTCTTAATACAGCTGACTTCTTTATTTAATATGATTTTACGGTGGTCTTGTTGTCTGTTTTTAGCACCATTCCCCATGGGCATGCATTCTCTGGTAGTTCTATATAATCTGCATTTTAGTATTGCAGTGCATCACTGATTGTGCTCCTCTTACCACGCTTCTGATATGCCTGTTAGGATTGTCTGGCATAGTCCAGTTGTCCCTCCTATTTTTAGAAAAATATATATTCCTTTGGTCATATAAATTTACCTTTGGAATGTAAATACCCACTTTTCTGCACCCTTGGAATTTTATCTAAATTGGTCTTTATTTCCTACTTGTAGTCAATGTCCTATCTTTTCAAGGTATGTAGTTTATGCCTTCACTCTCGAGGACCAGTCTCCCAAATTTCCTGCTCTTCTACATATGTTGGCTTTCCTTCAATCTTGAGCCTGCCCCTACACCACATGTGTAGGTCCAGTGGTCCAGTTCCAGTTGGCTTTGATGAAGCCCGTCTTTTCTACACGGGATTCTTCTAATCAAAAAGTCCTCCTAAATTCTAATGGTTATAAACCTTTCCTCTCTACATCACTTTGTCACTGTGGTGCTGAGACATTGCCTTTCTGTTTGCCCTGTGCGTGGAAGTAGGAGCATTTCAAAGCTACCGTGGAAGTCTGGTCTTTAATTTCCTACCTGCCTTCTTTCCTACCTGTCCTATCCACATAGATCACTACTAGCAGATCCTCTCCAATATTTCTCATGAGACTACTGAAGTATTAGCAAGTCATAGCACACGTAAAGTGCCCCCTCTCACCAGCTAGGATCTCTGCTATCCAAAGGGAAATCTTTTATGCAAACTTACAATGAGGAAGTCTCATGTGTGGGGCCTTGTCCTTCTGCCACACAGAACCTTCCTACATTTGTTTCTCTTCATCAGCACTAATGCTGTAGAGACACAGCAGTGTGGTTACCAGGCTAAAACCCTTCTGGATGAACCTTTCTGCTTGCCTGGGTTCCTGCAGGGAGCTCAGGAAGCCGCTGTGGAGTCTGGCCGCCTTGGCCAAGCTGGGTAAGAAACCTACCTGTAAGAGCAACAGTTGCCAGTCCACAGGATGGCCATGCATATGACTTCTGCGCCGTACAGTAACAATTTGTACCTCTTCCCTCCCTCCTGGCAGATTCCTGTCAGCATCATATTTCATTTCCAGCCATTTTTAGGGGCGGGAAGGAGGGATATTTTGCTATGACTGTTACAGAATGGATATTCATTGCTTCTTTTTGTTGTCTTCCTTTTTGCTTTTAATGTTTCACTCATTAAGTCACTTTAATTAATTCACTTATTAATTCACTTCTAATAAGTTTAGCCTCTCTTTTTATGCTTGGTTTCTGGAGTCTGGAATAGAGAGCCCGTTCCCCCCTTTGTATGGCGGCTGAAGGCTCTCTGCCTCTTCCCCTGCTGCCTCCCTCCCTTCTGGGACTCTGCATTATGCTAAGCACTGCACTAGCAGGGCCAGTGATAACTACCTTTTTTTGCCCCTGGTGAAACTGTAAAAATATAAGTCCAAGACTTTGGTGGGTGGGGGGGACACGCCAGTAATGGAGGGTAGTGCAGAGATGCTGAGTTAGCAGACACTGAGCTGATTCGGAATGAGAAGTAATATAATTATATCAGTGCAGAGATCTCCAGAAGTGGAAGCAATATAGCTACGTTGGTGCTGGGCTGCACCCTCTAATGAACTCTTCTGGGAGGCTAAATCTACCTCAGCGACACAAGTCTGGGAACCAAACCTAGTTTCTTTTCATGGTGTGTTTGTACTACTGAGCTCAGAGATATCTGTACCTTACTCCATTCAGCAGTGTTTATTACGTGAGTATCTTGTTATGTTAAATAAGTATATGTAGGTATGTATATGCATATAGTAAAGTTAGCATATGTTACATTTTATGTTAATAAATGTTCTTATATTAATAAATGTCATTTATTAACAAAGGCTGCTGTTCTGAACACCACCGTATCACTGGTAAAATATATTAAAATTAGTTCAAGAAAAATAATAATAAAAATCAATTTAGTTTAGGAGACTGACAGCTGAACCCACCCTGTGAGATGGAATTAGAAAGACTTCACTTAGTGTCGATAAGCTTCACCTGCAATTTTGGGATCACTAGTTTAAACGTTAGGTGCCGCATAGAGCTTGATATATTGAACCCTAGAACACAGAAAGCCAGGCTTGAGTCTTAAGGAAGACTCAAACAAAAAAATATCATGGCTGGTTTGTACAAATTCCTGGGCTGGCTGCATTTCACCTGAGTTATTTTCATCTTCCTTAGTTTATGTGATTGCAGAATGTAGCCAATACATGTTACCTTTTACACTGAATACAGACAATGCAGATATGATTTAACTATTGTGAATGCCCCAGAGTTCTGAAAAGTATTTTCTGTGTTAAGATGAACAGCTTTAACCTTCAACTGGGGTTTTTTTGAAGTAACTTTTCTCCAGCTGCACTGTATTTATATGTGAGGTTATTCAGGAAGCTAGACATTATCTCTAGGAGATTTTTTATTAAAGAAATGATACATTTGGCAGATTATGACACTGTTCTAGAAATGCCAATTACTGAAAAAAAATCACAGAAGGAGGAGGCCAAAAGATTTGATCTGCTCTAGCTATAGCATACTGTTATCTATTGATGTGGGGTGATTATTGAAAATCACTCCTCGACACTCAGCACTAAAGACCAAACTGTGAATGGAAACCAGATCGCCTGATATTTCAAAAATGTGTGAAGCTATGAGAAAGGATGAAGCAGAAACAAATGTTAAAAAGCTGGGTAAAGCTTTTTTGAATAATGCATAAGGGCGGGACAGCTTGGCATTTTCAGAGGAGGTTTTGGCTCTCTAAAAACACCTAAGCGTTCTGTCTGATCCCCAGAGGATCTGTCACACTATCATTTATTTTAGAGATAGTCATCCAGGCTCACTCAGAATATGGTTTGCATTCAGCAACCCTTACAACAGCTTAAACAGCCTGGTCCACCCACCCGCCCTGTTGTGCTCTCACAAGTATCTGTGCGGCTGAGCAATGAGCACTGATCTAACTGAAAAAAATTAAAACTAAAAGAAAAAATTCCACCTGGATCAATTAATTTTGAAGCCAGACTCCCTGTGCAGCTGTGCAAACAGCTGGGCCAGGTCAAGGAACAGGATGAAGTGGGAGTCCTCAAGCTTGCACCACCACTCAGGAGCAGCTCATTTTAACCACAGTTCAAGCTGATTTAGGTGACGAGGAATGATATCTTCTGGTATTAGTTGATCTCAGTGCCACCTCCAAGCCCCTTGGATATTTTCAGCAGTTTCTGGCAGCACAGCTAGAGTGGAGGGTGATATCTCCGCTAGTAATGGCCAACCTGCTTTACAGAAATTGCTGACACTTTCAATTGCTGCTGTCTGTTTCCCTTGCTGTCTCTTCCCTGCCTCTTCGCAAGCACTGGGCTAACTGTAAGTTGGTTTATTTTGGGCGGAGAAAGTGTGATTCTCTATACCCACTGTTTCTGAGGGGAGATAATGCAATGCCATCCCTAACCCAGAATTTCATCAGTGATTTCGGTGAAAGTACACAGATGAGAAGGAAGGTCAGAGGAGAACATGCATCTGCTAGTTAGCACACACACTGGCTTTTAATCAAGTCCATAATGACTCTTATCAGTACCGCTGCCAGTTCTTGAAAAAAGATGTAACGGGAATTCCCTCCGTGTCTGTGAACAGATCAAGGACAACCGCTTTGGGAAATCTGCAAAAAATACATCTCTCTGCATGCTGTCAACAGCAAGGTTCGCTCCAGCAAATACCGACTGGCCACACGGTGACGGCTTACGGGCAGCTGAGTGTTCTCCAGTCACACCGTGCTGGCCGTGGTGGTGCAGGGCCGTGGAGGCAACGCAAACCCCGGCACTGGTGGGAAGCCAGACAGCACGTGCTGCTGATACTGGTGTAACCACATTGCCTTGGAAACGGCTGTACACCCAACCCAGCCCCTTCAGGCAAAGGGGTGATCAGAGCCCTCGGGAGGCTCGGTCCTGTCATGCCTGTCAACCATCGCTGCAACACCTTTCTCCCTCCCACTTCCAAAGCTGTGTAGTATGTGTGTTACGACTCTTGGCCCGTGAAGATCTGGCAGCAGTCTTTGATGATTCAAGCGTAGGGTACATCTCAACAGAAGACAGATCAAAATGAATTTAAAATTAGGATTGTGTTGTTTCTCTGGGACACCAGCTAGATTTTCTAATGCAATTGGCCTTTCCCCCAGATGAACCGTCTTCGATTGCAAAACTGAAAAACTGTAAGTTCTAGGGGTTTATAGCATGAAAAACTGAAAAATTCAACCACGTAGCTACTGGTAAAAATGACTGTAATACTTCATAAAATTGGAAGACGAAATATCTCTTGATGTTAGTAATAAAGTTACACTGAGAAACTTTCAGACAGGTAAAGGTCTAATCAGTAACGTTCTCATTCTGAATCTAGCAGCTGAACTGGAATGCACACGAGGAGGTGATATGTCTGAATCTGGTTTTGTGAATTTATATTAATATAAAGGACCAAATTCAAAAATACAGGAGCTGACATCAGTTATCTGACACTAGGCAAGCAGTACTGTAGTTTGCTGTAGAAATCAGCTCACTTTGGTTTTGGCTCAGACTGTGACTACTCATAAAACACCAGTCTCATTTTTAAAGGCTGGTAATATTAGCTACAGCAAACAAGCAGCAGGTTCTGTATGCACTTTCAAGGGCCCAGCTTTTGAGAGAATTTGGTTTCATCTTGGCAACAAAATGTGAAATCGATAACATGCCAGAGAGATAAGGAATGCCACAGGTAATTTAATCAAAATTAAGTTTAGTGGCAAGACTAAAGCAGTTCATGTTATACTCGCCCTCTAGGAACCAACCTCATTGTGTGTTTGGAGAATCCACCATTTGTTTCTGAAAAAGATTTCATCTCTTTTAGAAAAGGAAGCACGAAACTCACTAATGTTATTGCATGTCGCCAATTTTCAAAATCATCAAGAAAAGGAACCCAATACGATAAAGTAAGGATAATTTTCAAGAGACAGGAGGTCAAATTAGGTAAAAAGAGCCTCTTGGTGATTTGCAAGCATGAAGTCAGAATCAAAAGAAATGCAAAAATAACATTCCAGAAAAGGCAGACTTTAAAGTAACAGATTCAAAAGAATGTTAATGAAAATCTTAAACATTTAACACAGTACATTACTAAACTATAATGCAATTCAAATAATGTATATGAAAAATGTATAGATATGCAATAAAATATTTATGAATCGAGTGGCTATGAATATACCAAGAAGAAGTCCTAATCCTTCTTGTCAGTATGCTAAGTTACTGAAAATCACAAATCACTGTTAAGGATGGATCTGACCAATTTTTCAGAAACTTAGTTCAAAGGAGGTCTTGTTGCATCTGCAGATGGAAAACTCAGTGTGAAAAAAAGCCTCTGGGCAAAAGGCTCTTTCTATTATCTTAACACTATTATTGTATCATTTTAAGCTATTTGTAGTAGATGAATGTTTCTAACAGCTAACTTAGGTGGATACACTAGTTAAAAAATGCTCTAAGGCCTAGTTCAGCTTAAGATGCTTTACTAAGAAGAGAAAGTCCTACAGTATGTCTTTACTGCTGCTAACTAAAGAGGCAGAAATTTCCCTCAGGAAGCTGGTGCAGGAGAAAGTGCAGGATCAGGCTCTTTTTACTAGTTTATTTGAGGTAATTATTACCTGTGCTGACAAGAAAAAGCTAGAAAAGCTTCAAGCAAAAGCTAAGTTTACAATAAAAACAATCCCAAAGTGTGAAAATCTGTACTGAGTGCACCTGTGCCATCAGTTGGGTTTGCTCCCCTTTACACATTTGGTTCCTGGTCCCTGACTATAGGTCCACACTACACCCACGCGGCTGCGCTCACCAGCTTCCTTTCAGATGAGTGCATTAGGTATCTTCAACTTGCTGTTCTTGAGAACTGCTTGTTATCCTACGAGATCACGTGCACTTCAGGTCAGAAAATGGCAGCAGGTGGACAAGGGCATAGAGCTTTGTGAAAATGCCCAGATCTCCCCAAAGTGCTAAATGCTCTAGGCTTGACATGGCAATCTGCCCTGTGCCTTCAGGGCTTACTGAAATCAGGGGGAACCCAGACTCTCACAGTGAAGGGGAGTGACTACCCAGCAAGATCAGACCGTTGATACTGCTTCCACGGACCATACATTTCTAGAACAGGAGTAAACCTTCATTATCTCCCTTTTTGTTCCCAACTCCCATTTTGCTTAAGGGACTAGGCAGGTTTGGGGAAAAAAAACCCTCACTCCTTTCCATAGTACTTTACAAAAATAAGAGCAATGAATAATGGAACTGCTCATTCAGATCTGTAAGACTGTGATGGATAGCACATATCCATTTAGTAAATGTGGACTGTTGAAAAAACAGACACAAAGGAAAGTTGTAATAAAAAGACGTATCACCTTTGAAATACATCTGCTGGCTCTGCCTGTGGGTTAAGTAGAAAAAATGAAGCAAAATATTTCCTCCCTTTTTGCGAAAGTGATGAAAAGTCAGGCAAATTTTTTTCACCTGTAAAACTTTTCAGGTGATTCCTTCAGCTGCCATGCTGGGAGAGAAACTAATGGACTGCAGCTATAAAGTTCACCCTAACATAATGAGGGCGCAATTGAAATTCTTCCACCCCTGGTCTGTACCTCTTGCTCTGCAAAAGGAGCAATTCTCAGAGACTTCAGTGGAGATTTCTCATCCCCTTGTATTTCTCTCCTACAAATAGATTTTTTCCAAAAGCTCCCACAAGTAGGAACAGGTTTTCAAAAGTGTTCAGGACCCTACAGCTCTCACTGTATGATATATGGTTGGATAGAAAGCCACATTAGAAAAGCTGAAGCTGTTTTTACAGGCTCCAGTCGTGAGTCTTGAGCTCATTTAAATATCTGGGCACACATATACATATTTGCATTCATAAAATAAACTATAAATCACATGAAGAGGCCAGTCGTACCAGTCCAGTCCCATAGAAACACTGCTAGTTCTTGAGATGCTTCATCCCATAGTAGTGTTCTTCATCCTCCATGAGCCTACTTATTACTTCTTTAACCTAAAGCATACTTTACAGTGAGACTTCTAGTGTTGATTTCAGTGTGTTCCGGATGCAACTCAAGGTCTCTATGACAAGATTTGTAAAATCTTAAAGCTTGCTCGGCTGTTTAGAATAACGATCTGTGCCAATGAAGAATGCAGCATTTTGTTTTGTAAGTGAGAGAATGCAGCTAAGAAACATTGGGCTTTTCTTCCTATTAGTTCAACTAAAGATTTTTCAAGATATAATAATCTGTCTTATCATTGCAGCAAGATGCTATTTTGATAGAATTAATTTTAAATAAGCTCCCAGCTTTTCATAGTTCAGTGCACTAATTACTTCCACACAATACAAATGCAAAATGAAGCTTTTTATACGTGGGGCTATAGGGACACTGGAACCAGAGAAACACATAGAGTAGAGTTAAAACAGTGTTTATCCCTCTTCTTTTATGCACAGAGATACAAAAAACACATTCAGGCAAAATGGTGAAATGCTAGATAAGAATATAAACCTGCAGAAGAGAGATACGCCTAACTAAGGATCTTTTGTTCTTTTAACATTAGAGCACAGAAGAAATATATAGCTGCTTTATATTGTTAGCCAAGAATATTTAAAATCTAGCAGTGGGCCAACAAAGCTAGAATTGTCTGAGGTATATTCAAGTCATCTATTCTGTGATTAACAGCAAAAAGAATGAATACACTATTTCAAGGGTGTTTTTAGAAAGATTAGTTCAGCATGAAACTTTTTTTAACAGGAAAGGGTTCTCTTTTTTAAATACATGCATTTGTTCATTAGAAAAGATAATTATCCAAGGTTTCTTTAGGATTTAACTTGCTGCAATTCAGTATAAGATTTTTTATTATTATTATTATTTAAATCAATTTCCATTCTGTGCAAGCCATCGGCTGGAAGCTACAGAATGAGGACAAATCTTCTCTAAAATACCTTGTCATCTTTTCAGTGCAACCCTACTGACTTAATAGAATTACACACATCACCATAACTGAAAGCAGAATTAGGCCCTCTATGCATCCATGCTTTTCCTCAACTTTATTTCCCTGCTTAGCCTCGGGGAACAGAACAGCTGAGAAGGAGGGCTGCATCCCAGTTAGAAAGCTCTCAAATCACAGGGCTAAGATTTAAGACCTGCAGTGCTCTGTATGTTAACTGTGCTGGAAATGCTAGCTGGCAAATCCTTCCCAAGTCATTATTAACTCCTTATGGTAATTTCAACATTTTGCCTTGCTCAGCATCTATAAATCAATTCCTAATGCTCTTCTCGTGTTAATGTAAAAAAAGCTATTTAATAGATAACCATATATATAGTATACATGCTAACTAGTCAGAAGGACTATTACATCAGATACCTTCATTTTCAGTATGAATTTAGTGTAATCTGCTACTTACTTGTCCTGCAATGCCCTTTTCTACAAGGCTGAAGAGTTTTTCCCTATTGGGAAATCTTGGCTTGGGATAGCTTTCTTCTAGATTTAGATGTCTAAAAATTAAGCCTTTAAATTAAGCTCACATTCTAGGTTCTCTCTATAGTCAATGGAAAGACAGGCTTCCTTGGTGGGTGACTCCTGTCTTAGGATAGGATTAATCATTCTTTGGAAACAGTTCTTTCTCTGCATGGGCTGATGAGCAAACCTTAATGCCTACCTTGGACTACAGGAGTGACTTGTTGAAAGCAAAAGCCAGGTCAGATGAAACTGGGTTGTTGGTTCTATAATCAAGTATAAAATCACTGTAATTGCTTAACAGCCTTTATAAAGAGAACCTTTAGGACAAAGATTTATTGTGATAGTTAGCTATCAGACAGTGTTGCACCTAGGTGGGAGAGAAGATAAAATGCCATCAGCTGGTAGTGGGAGAGAAGGCAGAGCCTATTTTCAAATTATATGAATTTTGTGAAGAGGGAAAATGAGACTTATTTTAAAAAGTTCAAGAGAAAGAAGAAAGATCTCCAAAATAACCAGTGAATAGGATACTCCATTTCAGTGCTGAAGACCAATGTTTACACCCTGCTCTGACTGATTTCAAACAACTTATAAAGAGAAGATTTCTACCTCAATGACATATGCTTCTCTCTGTTTTTGACTGGAAATTTTGTTTGGACTTGCAAATCTTTTCTTTTTCCAATGGGTATATTGCATTTCAATCAAAACTTTTCAGAAATTGCCAGAGCCCTAAACAGCTCTTGTAAGGATACTTCTCTACCCTTTATAAAGCCTCTATGTGACTTGGTCCAAACCACAGCCTCACACTGAGCTCCAGCTGATTTGTTTCACAGCAAAAATCTTAGCTGGCCAACCAAATAGTGGGATACGCTCTTCACCCCTTTAAAATAGGAAGGCAAGGAATATCCTTTGCACAGCAGCAAATAATCCTGCACATTCCCTAGAGGCTCTCCAGCGCCTTGCTTACTGTAAGCTAAATGCTATTAACACCATCTCATGCTAAATAAATAAAAGCTTTGGCACTTTACACACAAGGATGTCCTGGCCTGAAACATCTTTCCTTATTTAGATATTAGATTCTATGCAAATAAACGTACACCAAGGAATGTGTCATAAACTACTCTCAGAGATGAGCCAAAGGAATATTTTACATGAAAACAGAGGAAAAATCTAATGGATTAGTGTGAAGCCTAAATCTGCTGCTGTCCCACATCTGAAAATTGTCCAGCAATGCACATGCACATCCGACTGGTGGGATGCTTATCACATAAAAAATCCCAAATCTGCAGATGATGGAAATGGCTCTAACACCCCTGAAAAGATATGCAGACTGATTTTCATACGATCACTTCTAATTGGCATCTTTCAATAGTTACCTATATAGCATGTGGGAGGAAAAGCATTAGCAGCTAAAGAAAGTAACCTCACAAATAAGCATGTAAAAGCAAACTGATGCCTTCATTTTTCTTCTGTTAACCAGCACCTACATCACAGAGCCATTTAAACAAGGCTGTAAAGGATTCAGCCCTTAAGCATTTGGCTATTCAACAAAATAATAATTCTTTATGGAAATGTCTTGATTTCATCCATCCTTTCAGTGAAAAAATAACAAACAGCTTGTTTTTAAAAGGGTAAAGACATCATTTCAATTTGTTTTTATCTTTGGAATGATATCAAAGCCTTTCTTTTATTATATAAATATAGCTATTTATATTACAAATGACAAAACAAGGTGCACAGATAAGGGTATTTTGTTATTTCCAGAATTTTATGCTTTGGAAAAAAATTTTAGCAAAGAACTGTAAAATTTCAAGTCTTCATTTCGCTCACATGAAAAAGTGCATTTCCCAGGAGCAGGAATTCTCAGTGCTGCTAAACCGAACCGAACAGTTTGACCCCTCCATCGAGGTAAAGCGTTAAAGATTGGGGAAGCCAAGAGTCAACAGTCTAGACAACAGAATGAGTATATATACTAAACCTGCCTGACCCGCAGTCTAACCCAAGGGCCCTGCCAACTCCAGAATTAATACCTGGCTCCTATTAGCTGTGGGAACTACAGGAAGTACTTTTAAATTACTATTAACAATAACACAGCCAACGCTCTGTGCTGTGGAATAAAGAGGAAAGAATTAAGGCTACTGGTGTTTCTGTCTCCCCTTTCGCCTTGCCGTCACAAAGAGAACTGAAAATCACAGTATTCATTTCAAAGCTTCTGAGTCCCTTCCAATTTTGCAGCATAAAAACCTGCAGAAGTCTCAATTAAGAACCTGAAAGGGAACTGCATATATTAAGCAGAACGTGCATAAGAAAATAAACAGGTTGTCAGAACCTGCCTTCAACGCAGAAAAATCAGTAGCCTGAAAACCCACAAATAACTGAAATTCTCACTCCATAAATCTTGAATTAGGTTCAGCCATGGCGAATTGCAATGCCTTCTGGCACTGAGCCCTGCTAATTACCTCAACCCTCACTCAGGGAGTGGTGAGACTTAATATTACCATCAAAGTACATCCAGTCAGTCCTACATCAGCCATACAGAAACCACAATGAAATGAGACCTTGAAACCAGGATCTTTCTTCCCTTTTATACCACTGGAGTCCTTGTCAACTTAAATTACTTATGAATTAGCACAAAATCTTAAAGATATAGCTGCCAGTAAAAACTTTTCAGCTTGAGAAGGATTAATCTCAGATAGTAATAAACATTTGAAGCATTAAATGTAACTGTAAAATCATAGAAATGCTAATAAACAAATTCATTAGTACTTATTTTCCTTTTGTTATAAGCATTAACCAAGATTCAAAACACCGGAGGTGGTGGGATCCTTGTGATTACAGCTCCGCTACGTAGTTAATTCACCATAACATTTATTTCAATTTTCACATAGACTGCTACATGGCCCTTAGAGAAGAATGGGCAATATCTAACGCTTTTGTGTAAACTCAGAGAGAGAATCAAGAGTAAAACTCAGCAAAATCCACATGAGATAAAAGCACTCCAGTGAAATCTCAAATTCTGGACTATTTGTGTGCTTTTGCAAAAAACTTGATTTTGTCTGTCCTCTTTGAAATAATGCAATCAGCTCTTGATTCTGCCTAGGTGTATTATCTGCGCTAGCAGTGGAGAAGCACCAATGCAGTTTGAATCCTCTGCCATTACGACCTGTGAAGCGTGACATGAAAATACCTAAGCTGTTTCCAAGTAAGCTAGCTCAGTCCTGGGCATACACAGGTGGCTCAGGTACAGTGCCACATGAAAATAGCTAAATCGTTTCCAGAGCCAACCTAGATATGTCTGCGCAGCACTGACCTGCACCTTCACACCATCTGGACTGCCTGCTCAGGTCAACACTAGCTCAGAGCTCTCTGTGCCCAACAGTCAGCAAGGTCACAGACCTTTCTTTTCACTGTTATCTCCTTGTGATAGCCTGTTTTGTCAACGTTTTGCTTGAGCTAATATTTTGCTCGATCCAGATGAATCTCTTCTCTCAGCTGGACAGAAGGTGACACTTTCTTCCATAAATCTTAAATTAGATTATAAGTGGTGTACATTCCCCCCTGTGAAATCCACAGTATGCTCTCCACTCTGTAATATTCCTATTGTGGTGGCACTTGGAGCCCACCAAAAAGAAAGGAAGACAATATGAAAGTAGTTCCTGGCTTAGAGAGCTCACATTGTGGTATCTAGACAAATCACAGGGAACTTTCTCCTGGCTGAGGGCTAAATAGCATTTCAAATCTTTTTCAGAAACCACATGTAAGGTTTCTGGGCATCAGGCTGTACTAATATAGCTGTAAGACTGCTGGAGCCAAACACTGACTCACTCATCAGCAGCTCGATCGAACAAGTGTATGGCCGCGTATATACAATGATACAGATGTACCCTAACACCCATTTTAACATCCCTTCCCTGCAACCTGGTGACAGAGTGAATGAGAAAAGTAACCAGTGAGGGAGAAAAAAACTCAGTCTGAGTGACAGTGAGACGTGGTAGAAGGAAATACATATTTTCTATTCATGGTAGAGGCTGGCATTCTTCTACTACTATCTCCCTACCTGGAAACACCACATCTAACCTCATGAGAGAGAGAACAAGGAACTTTCTTTGACTCAAATTGAGAAAGTAGAATAGAAGCTAAAAACAGTACATCTGGGCCAGGGTGGGGGGGCTCAGACACCTTCTGAAACACTGAGCTGTAAGTGTCTTGGGTCTCTTACCCCACACATTGACAGGGTGTATCTTGTTCATCATCAAAGAAGGAGAGAAATGGGAGAACAAGGTGGCATTACAAACATAAATGCAATCAATGTTCATTGGTGCCCACTGCTGTGGATGGTAAAAGTTTTCATGCTTTCAAAACTGACTGAGTGAGTTTATAGAAAAGAGTAAGAACATAAGAACTGCCCTAGCGGGTTAGTCCACCTCTAGCCCAACAGTCTGTCTCCAGGAGTGGCAAAAGAAGCCATTTAGAGCCATGTAAGCCTAGCACTTTTCTGCAGATTTTTCCCATTATACTCTCCCAGGATTTATTGAGGGTTCTTAAACAGAAAGATAGCATCTGTGGCTCAAGAAATCCCTGAATTAAAGACCTCTGGAGTTTGGATGATATTCTGAGGAAGTATAATTGCATGCTTTTTCTGCATTTCTAAACTTTCTGAAGCCACTGCGTATACTAAAAAACTAGAAAAACTTGCCTGAAGCACAATATGAATTGAAATTTTTTTATCTTTAAAGTATGTGGGAACCCATCTCCAATTGCTAACTTGAGCAGACTTGACCCCTTTTTCAATCCTCCTGCAGATCCCTCTCAACAAAGAAAATCCACCTCCAACTTCCCTGGTTGATAATGAACGCTAAGAGAGCCACAGGTGGTGGTTGGACAAGCAGAGGTGGAGGAAGGAACAACGGAGCAGGTAGAGCAGAGCAGGAAGCATGGCACCAAGCCTGGCACAGCCAGCAAGCAGTGACATAGTAATTGGGAAAGGGGGAACAGAGAATCGCCTTCTGCTGGAAGGCCTCTCCCGAGGCTGTGGCCAAGCAAATTGAAGTCCTGAGCCATGTGCACTGTGGTTTCCCTATCAAATATTTGGATAATGAATAAAAGGAAAGCAAACAATCAAAGTAAGACAGAAAAGTGAGAGCAGAAAGTGATAATAGATACATGTAACAATAGTCACCTTCAATGCCATGCCCTCCTTTCTAAGGCTTATCTTTCAACCTGTTTCTCTCTATCCCCTGCCATCTTCCCTGGCAGCAGCAGAAGCAAAGAGCCTGGCTTTCATAGGTGCCTCTGGCTTTCTGTCCTACTTCTTTCTCATGTCAGGAGCATCCCAAATCTAGCCAAGCTTCACCTTCCACCCCTGAGGCAGCAAAGTTCAGTTTTGCCGGACTGCACAGGGTGTAGTAATTTACTTAATTTCATCGAACAGCTACTTGCTGCTGAAAGGGACAATTGCACAGTCCTTTCCTTCACAGTCCCTTCCTTCTCCAGATCCCTGCCCCTGGCCATCAAGGCTTTATTTTGAATATAATAGTTATACAGCTTTAGGCTATGTCAGTTTAATTCACTGAGATGAAAAAAAACTAACCTACCAAAATAAATATCTATTTTCCACGGATCAGTAACCTGACGTGGCTTACTACGGAGCTGGAGGTTCAGAGTCTAAGATCCCGTCATGGCCAGTGGCAGTCCAAAGAGCAATTCAAACGACCAGCCTTTGGAGCCCTCAGTATAGGCACCCAGAAGTACGTCTCAAGTGCTTCCGGAGATGCCTTAGGGAAACCTGGCTGACTTCGAGGTGCCACAAAGAAGGGCACAGGTCTCTCATAACACCTATATAAGATCTACCAGCTCCATGCAGGCCATGAACATGCTAGAGTGCCTCAAATGGTATCAAGCAGTTACATATGAGCAACCGAATCAAGCCTTAGGTGTATGCTTCAGAGACAGCCCACACTGGCTGTACTGACAAGTTTTCTATCAGCCATAACGAGAGTTGCACCTGAAGACCTCTAACTGTCCATAGGCTTGTGGACTCCATATAAGGACTCAGGCATTAGTTTGGAGCTGAATCCCATCCATGACATATTTTAATTGATGCAGGCCAGTAAAAAAATCTCAACAGCATATAGGCACATGTAGAAGAGATGATAAAGTCTCCCAGACTGGATTTCTATGTCCAAACACACAAATATTTTCATAATACAAAGTTGGTCAGTTTTATCTGACACTGACTGTCTATCCAAGTAAACTCACAATCTAGTACACAGCTCCCGGACAGTGGTTTGGGGTCACTGCAATCTGTAACAGGGGAGTATGCACAGGTTTGTACACACACATATTTCCACACTGCTTCAGCCATATAAAAAGCTATTGATGCTAGAAAGCTCTTTTGCCTGCCTCTCAGAAAAATAGAGCTGAAGGTGTTCTGTCTGAACTCCTCGTTTTAAAGTACAGTCTGCACAAACAAGCCCTGCCAGCCCAAGGCATTTCTTGCAGATCACTAAGTTAAAATAATAATAGACCTAAATGTCTTTTGGAGGTTGATCAATTGAGAGTCTCTACAATAGATTAAAAAAAATTGCATGTTATGTTACCAAGACAATAAATTAATTAAAGAACTGATCTAACCCCCCAAAATATGGTCTAGCTCAATATTAATGAAGTAAGGAGTGAATGAACAGGATAAATGTAACCCTTTGCTGTATCCAACAAGATTATTTGTTTACCAGCACACTAACATTTTGTTGGCAGGGTCTTTTAACTGAGGACATTATGTTGCTAGTCTTGGAAGACTTTACTTCAGAATTCAAATCACAGAATCACCACAGCCAAATGCCTCTCTGTTGAACAGGATGGAAAGACAAGCTGTAATTACGTTCAGAGACTTGCCAAAAAAAAAAGAAAACATCATGGAGATTGGCATACAGGAATGTACGCGATATGTCATACCACCTTTTGACTGAAATGCATGTCTTGACAATATGCGTGAAGATGGTGTGTCACCTTGGCCAGAAAAAGTGAGGCTTTGTGGGTACATTTCAGGTAGGAAGTAGAGCTCATTGCCTTTAGTTCAGGAAAAATTCTGCCTCCCAGCTGAACCTAATGTAGGGTTACGAACCTAGCTAGGCTATTGAGTCTCAGCCTTAGCATCGTCCTGTATCCAGGTTGAAGATACACTACGGAGTAGCGTATTGAAGCTAGAGGAAGAGGAAGTGCAATTTCTCTACTGTTGTAATTCTGAAGCTCTTGAAGCACATTTTATGCACGTACATTCGCATACTTTCTTTTAAAGCCCCAAGTAAGCAAGTGCACAGCTAACTCAGTAAATTGCACACAATCTGAAGATCACTCATTTTTATTAATATGTAAATTAGAAGGTTGTTCTGTATACACATAGCTTATTAATCACAAACATACAGGGCAAATTGTGTTGGAGGCTCAAGAATAAGTCTAGATACCAAGGTTTTCTAACAGAACATCCAATTTTTTTCATGTGGATGCTCAAAGAAGAAATGAAGCATGCAAAACAGGCATTAATAAGGATCTAAATTATTATTAAAGATCTGAGTACTCCATTTATATGTCCTAGTTGGAAAATTATGCCTCCAGCGTACTTCTACCAGTTAAAAGAGGATTTATCTCTAAGCAAACCATACAAAAAGCTAATACTATAAACACTAGGACTCAACTCACCTTTCTTTAGACACGTAATGGGGGCACCTAAGTTGGGAGAGTGCTCGGTTGTCTTAGTAACTGAAGGAAACAGACAGGAACTTCCCCAGGACATACGTCCTTTCCTTTTTTGTATCTAAGAGGACTATGCTTTTAACCTGGCTACTTCAGTTAAGTGGATAAAGTCAATCAGGAGAAATCTAGATCTATGTCTTCTGGGAATGAGCTGTATTTGGATAAATATTTATTGCTTCAGGAAGGCCTTTTAATCATGATGAAAATCAAGTCAGTCTCAATTTGTGATCAGATGTGTTTAATATTCAATTTCAGCATTTTATAGTAGAAATGCCTCAGGCATATACCTGTCTGCACAGCTCTGGCCAAGTGCCACAGAGATCTTTGCATTCACCCAGACAAGAATTTTCTGCCATATATCCTCAACTCCATTCTATTTTCTTATAGACTCCAGATTTTAGACATAACAATGAGTCATACAAGAAAAAAGAAGCTAGAAGACATGTCATCAAACTGGTGGCATGCCACTTAATTCACTGTTTTCATTTTTTTAATGTAGAATGGCTACAAAAAATATTCTGCATAGAGAATGAGGGGTTTGGGCTTCAAAAATGCTGCCCTACTGACAACAAAATGAGTAGCTGCATGAGGCTCACAAAAGTGTATAAGTAATGTGACTATGAGGAGGCTCATTATTTACTTATTTTTAATTTGTAAGTATTGTTATTATGCCTAACATCATCTACAGCAATGAAAGGCAGTGGGTTCACCTCAGAATGCTGTCTTCGCTTGAACAAGAAAGCATACAGTAAGGAAACAAGTTTGGACTTTTTTATTAGCTAAAAAAGCAATATAAAGCAAAATTAGTATTTTATTTTTGATGTCATTTTCTTCCAGTGCTACTAACAATGTGTTGGCGTGCTCAATAAGAAATCGTTATTTTTCACAAAGAGAACATGGACTGCACATCCTCAGAAAGAGGCAGACGAGAGAGAAAGAATGGCAGAAATTACTTGGGTTCACAGTGGAAGAGGGGATAGCTGCATGTGAAAGGATTCCTCCAGCTGATAGTCCTAATGGATACCATTTGCTACATCTAAAGTTCTGCTGTCTTTTCATTCACAGCTGCTTTCAATGGGAGATGGGGCTAGGTAATGTTCTAAATCATGTCTGACAATAATCAATCTTAGTCCAAAAGAAGGTGAAAAAGAGGATGAGAAAGAGAAAGGAGAGAGAGAGAATACCTCCATGAAAAGAGGATTAGGAAAACAATAACTAGATTCATATATTCTTTTCCTAAGGGGGACAAAAAAGTCTCACCGTGTTTCTCCAAGAAACTGATCACGTTTAGGTCTTCACTGCAATTTTGCCAGGATGTCCACGAATATGTTTAAACCGGGCTGTGCCCTTACCTTAAAAATTCAGGTTGCCCAGAGTGGTTTTGGAGTATCTGTCATCTCTGGACAGCCTGAATTTAAATTAAATTAAATCAAATTAATAAAGGGTTAAAAGGTGCCCCTGTCAGAGCTCAGACTGTGAATCAATATGTGAGCTTTCTTCCACTAGTGGTGTAAGCTATCTGTTTGGCTTTGCACTGGAAAGGAGACAAAGCATGTAGGAATAGTCAGAAGAAGCTGAGAGATGGTTTGAGGAACTGCCCCTTGGCTCCCCTTAGGCTGAGTTTCTTTATGACTCACATTTCACACTCTCAACAGCAGACAGAAGAAAACTCAAGCTTACCCAGGGGGACTAGGTATTCTTTAAGTTTAGGCTCCAAATGATTTCAAGGCCTGATACCTGGATTAACATAAACCAGGCCTGGAGTTTACAAATGAAAGGTTAGTTAAGACACAAATTCGCTTTCAGATGCAGACTGAACCAATCACAAAGCTTGAAGATGGCTGGCCTGGCTATGCTCAGGTGTATGACTGACACAGCAGCAAAAAAAATGCATGCAATGTCTACAGAAAAAACATGCATTTGAAGGTTCATAATACTCTGTGCCAAGGGACATTTTGGCTAAATGATAGCAGGAGTTTGGTGGACCAGTGGTACTACACATACACTATGTAGATATACATGTACAACACACAGTCTACATAAGAAAGACAAAAAAATCTTCATGTAATTAAAAAAAATACATAAATTACACATGGGCACATCACATTTAATTTTTGAAGTCATGTAGTGGAACTCTGTCATTTGTCATGAGTATTTGGTAGAATGGTTTGCGAAAACCAGAACTTCTTGAACTGCAAGGGGCAGTAAAGCAAATGGAAACGGTGAATCCAGATGTGAAAAAGTGCTGCAATGTAAGTTGCATATGTCAGGCACACACACATGAGATTTGCCCTGCATTTTTTTCAGCTGCGATGTGTCACCAGTCAGCCTAGCACAACTGCAGTACAGATGTGCTGTATGCCATTTTTTTCACTGATAATATAATTGCCACACTCTCTTAAGTATTATATTCACCATCAGGCTGATGACATTCCAGCAAGATAAGTGACTGGGTAGAAGGGACAGATGCTACTATTGCCCTGGTCGATGGAAAAACAGAGAAATGAAACTGTCCATCTTCTCCAGCAGCAGCAGCTGACCGCTCAGTCAGTGCATGCACACAAGCTGGTAGTCAGCCTGTGCATACCTCTTGGATTAATTGCAGCATAGATGCTCTAGTGCCTGGCCATAAAATCAAAACAACTCTTTCTCTGCTGTCACCCCTCTCCCCCCACCAAAAAACAGGCTTTATTAGATCTGATGCTGATGAAACAACCTATTTGCTCAGTAATGTGTTAGTAGTTTCACATACAGTTTACACAGAGAAACTTCACCTTGCGGGTTGTTTACATACTGTTCAATTTAACTGCTCATTGGGCACTTGCTACTCACAGCATGTAGCTGTTCACGTGAGGCACATGGTGTTCTTCCCGTTTCCTCACAAGATTTATGAAGCATTTCAGACAGATTTTGTAGATCTTAAGGCTAGAAGGGGGCTTTACGACCATTTACCATGACCTTCTGCATATCACAGGCCACAAATATTCCCTAGCTGACAGAAGGCCTTGTCCACATGTGGGTATTCATATGGATCCCAAAACACAGTGTGAACACCTTTCTTGCTGTACAAATATAAATGAAATGATTCAGATTACATCAAGAAGCTGCTTATAGTCTAAATGGACAGAGTTTTCATTGACACGTCCACCGCTTCCCTTGGACAGGACAGTTCAGCCTTTACAGCACTGTGTTCCCAGATAGTCAGTTCCTCAGGCCACAGACGGTCTCCTGTAATGCAGCCTGGAGCCCCTCAACAACAACCACAGCAACCCCCTTCTTCCATGTTGGTCTGGTAGCAGATGATGGCCCTAACTAAGCATCTAGACATGCATTAGGAGGCATTCAACAGATGTCTGCATCTTCCTACGCAGAAGAAAAATATTTCAAAGGCTAAAAAGAATCATCCCATGGGCTGGTTTTGGCTAGCAGGGGAATGGCTATCATTTTGGGTAACTTATCCTCAAAGTAATACTTTGAGACTAACAACCGCAAGCTTATCCTTCCAGCACAAAATTTGGAACAAGTTAGAAGTGCCTAACCATAACTGACTTGAAAATTTCAATTCAAAGTCACCTTTTAAGATAAAACCCAAGAACCAAAGTTTCCTTGAAATTCAGTAAGACTTTGGCTTCTGCATACTTACAGCCAGTACTAAAATGTTACTGGTAGGTTAGATAATGGGGAGAGGAGAGGAGGGATATTCACAGATACTGAGCCCATGGAAGCTAGTCATTGAAGGGAGGAAGGCTTTTCAGGACAGTCTAAAGGAGCATGCCTTTTTCTGCTGAATAGACAGAGAGCGTGGGGAGATTAGATTTCACTGATACCCAACCTCCCCAGTCCCATTCAAGATATTGGCCCAAGTTCACCCTTGCCGTTCAAGCACAATTTATAATCAAACAGTGATAGCCAGAAAGGGTCTGTAACACTCCTGCAAACAAAATGAAACAGATGCACAGCCTCGGCCAGGTGCTTTTTGGACCCTGCTGGAAGGGGTCCAAATAATTATCTACTCACCAGATGGGTAGCAAAGCACAAACAACAATCTAATGCGTCTTGTGGGTACAGACAACTCCGACTTTCAGTGATGTAATAACATTAACATGTGACAGCATTTAAGTTGTCAGCATTTTGAGAACTTAATTTGGTAGTCTGCAATCTGCAATGGTCTGATTCTCATAATCCAACACCTACAGAAAAGAGACCACGAATACAGCTGGCAGAGGGAGACTCAGCTTCCCAATGGGACGTGCAGACTGCTTCATTACCTGAAAAGGATCTGAGATACAGAAAAACAAGCCAAAAAACACCACCAGCAGGTAGGAAAGAGTTATTTTATGCATTTTTAGTAATTTGAAAGATTTTCAATGTCCATGACTCATAAAAAAAAAACAAGTTAAGGGAATTTTATTCTCCACCTCTGAAAATATATGTGAAATATGCAGCACGCCAGACAGGGTGATGTGGTTTATAGTGTTTACAAGCAATCATTTGGAATAACCTTCACAGCTCACCTCTGAGCTTCATTGGTACACAAAGCATGACCTGACAGAGATAAGTGAAGCTTTCTAGAGAAGGACATTATTTCTGGGAGCTTATTTTTCAGCCTTAAGCCTCTCCAGTTTGCAAGGAAGAGGAATTGTGAAGGTTTTTGGTCAGGTATAAAGACATATTTGAGGTGAATAAGAAGAGACTCCTTAGCTGCTTTTTTTCTTAAATAAATAATGTGAAAATGTCTGCCATCTGTCTGTACGCCCAAGTGGAAGTGGCATGTATTTGACTTAGAGCAAAAGTTGTTGAGTCTTAAGCTCTATGATTCATTTGAGCAGAGTTGCCAAGTCTTGCAATTTCCTCATAGTATTAGGTGTTTTTCTTAGAGCCTTATACCTTTGAGTCATGGATTATATGAGAATTTCAACTTTCATTTTAGAAGTAAAAGCAATTTTCTAGCTTTCCTGGTTATACAGAAATATTTGGAAAACATAAGCATGGCTGCCCAAAAGGCTTCAAAACAGAAGACAAACACGAGGAATGTAAAGCATCAAAGGCATAATCAGTGTTAAGTCTTGTTGTGATTTCTGGGTCCTAATGTCTAGTTTCTGTAGACCTGATGCTGGCAAACTGTTTATGTAAAATCAAAAAACCTAACCAAAACAAAAACCCACTCCTCTATCTCCCCAACACTCTCCCTGGTTTTGGGGCTCAGGATTTCGCTGACCCAGCTGACTTCTCCATTTGTAATGTCCTGTTTATTATCATGGATAAGAGCTGCCATTCCACAGAAGTCTGTGACTGCAGATGAAGACTCACCAAATACCATGTTTCGTTTTGTTTCACTAAGATTTCCTGTGTAATAAACTGATATAACATTTACACAGGCAAGACCTGTATTAAGCAGAACCAGACTTGTTCATTATTTTTTAAACTCTGCTCCAAGCCTACCAAAGTCAAGGGGGGAGCCTTCCTATTTCCTTCCATGAATTTTGAATCAGACCCTTTAAAGACTGGAATTCATAAACATCTATTCATTAAAACAAAAAATCTGGAATAGTTACCAAACAGATTTTTCTATTTAGTTCTTACTTTAGCCAATGAGCCCATAAAACTTGAATCTCTTTAGAGAGCTATAAAGAAATAGCTCCATTTCTTGAAAGAAAAACAAAATCTAACAAAAAAGCCCCAAACAGTAATAAATTTAAAAGATATGCCTAAAACTTCTGTCAGTAAAGCAATCAAATCAGTAACAAAACTGATTACATTGAGATAAATGATTTGGGGTAATATTTTTTTGGAGTTTCTTTCCTGGAGAAAATAAATTCCTTTTACAATAGTTATTGATCTCCATGCATCTAAGAATTTACCATTAGGACCACCAATTAAAAAGATGACACGGGTTAGGATGAAGTGGGATCACTTATAGCACATTTCCCATGAAGCTCCAAAGGTGTTATACCGGATACTTTCTATCGCCTTCTTTCCTGTTCTTGGCTCAGGCCTTAACAGTTCTTTCACTTCTGTTGTTTATCACATGATTATAGACTAATATTAAACAGACATATCTGTGTATCTAGTATGTAGGCACTGGGTATAAATATTAACATGCAATTGTGCACGTGTGTGTGTGTGTGTGTGTGTGTAAGACATATACCTATTCAAATCATAATAGAGTAATAATAATTTGACCTGCAAAAGAATCAGAAAGCTTACCTAATTAAAGAAACTACCAAAATGAATTTCAAATGGTGGAAAAATAACTCCAAGGAACATCTCTTAGAACATACGGCACGACAGGATGTGCAGTGCTGTGTCATAATAATACACCTTGGGTGCAGTAGGAGGCATAAAGCCAAAAGGCATTTTTAGAAGCAAAAAAATCTGGATCAAAACAAACTATAGACCCAGAACTGTATTTAATAGACGTAATGATAGTTTCCTGTTCAATTCGGGTTTTTTTACATAGAATCAAAGAAAAGAGCCTAACTGAGCACCACAGTATCCAGATTTATCTATTAGACCTCATTACATATTTCAAGAAATCCAGTTTCTTGCAGAGAGGTAGCCTCCTCACTGAAAACACTTTGATACATTTTTTACTGTGCCTCTGCAGCTGAGGGGCCTAACATCCATTGTCTTCAAATCAACTGGAAATCAATGGAAATGTGGCTCAGAGTTAGACTGAAACCTCACAAGAATCCATGAACAACAGGGATCAATGGCAAAGTAGAAGAGCTTCTCTCAGTGTTGACTTTGTAGTGTTGAGATGTCATGGGAGGACTGGGTGTATGCGAGGCAGTAGCCAACTAGCCAACTGCATATCACAGGTCTCACTCAGCAAGACAGGAGAATTCCCAGGAGAGAGAGAACTCTACAACTAAGCTTCTAGTAAAAAAAAAAAAAAAGAAAGAAAGAAAAAAAGGAGAGAGGGAAAACATTGTCATCATCATAGTGGATTTCTACCTTTCCTACTTTTTTATGTAAGGGTTTCTTTTTTTCCACCTAACTCTGTAGCCAATAATAAAATGCTCATTTAAATCAGCAATTTTCCTGATCCATTTTCCTTTGAGAAGTCTCAGGAATCACAGTTGCCTCTTTTCTGTGTCCCTCAGAGAGGGGGAAGATAACTGGCAATGTTGTTCCAAAATATGTGTCTGCTCCCGTGTTTTGTAAAACTAGAAACTTGCGTAGTTATGTGGGGGAATGCAAAAAGCTTCTGAACAATGGAAAACATTTCGGCAAATATCGAATTAGTCACTTTGAAATGATATCCTTAATACCAGCTTCCAGACTAAGCTGGTTACATTTAATTTGTGATGCCTCTCCCACCTACTTATTTCTTTGTCTATTCTCTGACACATGGCTAGTGGGCTGATAACTCCAAGGACATAATTAGGGATCAAAAGCAGTGACAGAGCAGTAGTCACCGACTCTTATATCTAAGGCTAGAATGTCAAAGGCTGCCAGAGAGAAGAAGGGAATAAATTGCTCTCTTTGTTGACACATATGCAGGTAAAAATTCAGCAGAGGATATTCAAGATTAACATAACCTAACTATTCTGATAAGGATGCAAAGAATCTTGAGGTCTCTATCTTGTTATGCAAACTAGTTTTTTAATATTGCCTGTCGGAAAAAAGAAATACTCTCTCACTGAATCTGACTTTCTGCAGTGGAAAGATCTGAATGGGAGTATGAGTGTTTGATTCTGAGTCTATGTTTTGGAAAGTAACTTTGTTTTAATAGTATTTTACGTGTGTGTGTGTGTGTGTGTGCAATGAAGAGGTGTGAACTTGATGGGAAAGTGAGTGAACTGTTGGAGAGGGGCCTAATAAAAAAATGCCACCAAAAGCATAGAAAAGTCTACTCAAAAAAAGAAAAAACAAATAAGGTAAATTACATGGATTCTGGTTTTATGTTCACTTTAAATGAAGATGAGAACTGCCCTCCATGTGTGACTTGCTAGGAATGGCTTTATAATGAGAGTTTGAAGCCAAGAAATCATCAGAGGCCCTCAAAACACAAGCATACTGGTATAACTAAGCAAATCTTTCCATTATTTGGAGCAAAAACTATTTAAAATAAAAGGCTAAGTAAAATTAATGAAAAAGAAAAATGATTGATCCAACAAATTTCACAATTCATTTGTAATTTCATCTTTGCTTGCCAAAAACAAGAAACCTATGCCATTAGAGAGGTGGTTGTTTCCAGCTGTAATAAGTGTTTTGGATTATGCACAGTGAATGACATGGCCAAGCCCTAAGAGTCCTCTCTTTACTAGTCAGCAGGAATGTACTAAGAGGAGAAAAAAAGTGTTTGGGAGGTATCATTCCCTACTAACATCCTATGGCACACCTCCTCCAGGTCACATTCCTATCTATCTTCTTGCTCTCAGACACAGGCTGGATGTGTAGAATCCTGGTCCAGTAAATGAATGAATGCAACCAGTGCAACACATAGCACGTTATATCAGAAGGTAATCACTAAAGTAAAAATAGAGATTAGATCGTGTCAAGGCTAAACAACAGAACTGCTTTTATTAATGTGAATGAAATATTTATCTAGGTCTATGGCTTATTTCAGTTTTACTGAAATAGCCGAAATTTTTTTGTGTTGTCTTCTATTTTTATAGATAAAAGTTGATTTCTAAGGTAAAAAGAAACATTTCTGGAAAAAAATGGATTGACATCAGTACTGAAAAGAGAGATAAGGCATGATATATGATGGAAAAAGTTTCAAAACAAAAATAAATGTCATGCCCTTGTGTCTTTCTTTCATTGTAGTTGGCTCAGACAGGCCCTCGCTTTACAGGAACATGTGTAAATATAGGTTCATAAGTGGTCAGTACAAGGAACTTGGTCAAAGTACAATCATCAAACCCTCTTGTTTTCAGTTTTCTGTAAAAGGGATGCCAACCAACCACAATTCTCTTTTGTTGGTTTTGGTAGGCAAATGTTCTCCCATATTTACTTTTTTTTTCTTCATTTTTCTTCCCATTGCTATAATCAATAATCTGAGGATCTGTAAATATGCAATGGCTGGATATTTTTTACAATCTTGGCAGATGTATTTGATAAAGTAGAGAGTTTATTTTGCTACCATTAAACTACAATAAAAACATGCTGCAACTTCAAGATAAATCTGATAAAATTAGATACTACAGTTGTGGGTGGCAGCATAAAGCTCCTAAGAAAGAAAGTGGTATAAATGTTTCAAACATCAGCAGATTCCTGAGGAAAAATGAGCTTGAATTTAAAGTTCTAAAACCACTGGTCTTGACTCATCTCACCAATGTTTTCCAGATGCAAACCATTTAGGTTATAACTGAATATGATGTCCTTTAAAAAAAAACCAATTAGTTGTATGCTCCTTCCATTCTAAGCAGCAGCCTAGCTTAGCACACTGGCTCTTGCAAAGAAAGTTCAGCACAGCTCCACTCAGATTCTTCTGTCAACTGAAAACCTGGAGAAGGTGAATAAATTCCAACTGAGTAAGGAAACTTTCAGCGTATGCTTATCTACCAGTGGGGTCTTCTGGGTTATCAGGTCCAGCTCTGTGCTTTATTGTCTTCACAACAGGTGAATGTCAACTTACACCAAGTGGCATTTTCTGCCACAGTGACAAGATGAAGCGTAGACTGGAAGATGTAAAAATCAGATAGATTTGAATTAGAAAGAGTCAGGTCACATGTTAATTAGTTTAGTTGTCTTGTGAAGTGGGAATGCACAAGCAAAGATAATTATCTGAAAGCCTTGAATTTCAATTACCCCATAATATCTGTCCTGTAGAATATCTAAGTGTTTGGAAAAAACAACTAAAACACAGCAAAAAACAACTTAGAAGCTGATCATTGTCTTCAAGCAGGCTTGTAAGTAGTGACATTTTTATCCTTCTGTTGAAAGGTTTGGCCTTCAGTTTCAGATATGTTAAAGTGTAAATATCCACCAATGTACCTCTGGGAGTCCTGATTAGAGAGTTTAGCCTGGTCAGAACTTTCTCTTTAATATGAAAAGTGATCTGGTTTTGTTTTTCAGATTCAGTCATGCAAAGGAAACTTAACAAACACACACACATATAAAACCACCAAGAAATTCCTCCAGTCCAAGTTTAAAAAGTTAAGCAAATCCCAAAGCAGCTTGCTTTAACCAAGCCTGTCTGTAAGTGCCAAATCATTGATCCAGAATTCCTCTCCCTTGGCAGGAGGAACAAGTGAAATCCCTGCTCTCTGCTTCAGGCTTCGCCTTCTTCTTCACAGCTTATTTAGACTTGTCTCTTCCTCAGCCAGACCCTTTTCACTTTCTTGTGAGTTTTCAATAGCTACAGATTAAGCACTACATGATCTCTAATATGCCTTCCAAACTCATCTGTATTTCTCATGTGCCTGAAGTGTATGAATTCCACCATGCCACTCCAAAGGGAATAGGCATGGCTGAATTACAGCTTACAAGCAGCTCTGATGTTCCTCATTGAGGGATCTACAAAAGTAGTAATTAAGAAGAAAAATTTATCAAGAAACATTTTCATTCAAATGACTCAGTAAAAATCAGCACCTTTTTTTTTTCTTGGTAAAATAAGATACTTTCTCCTCAAACTGTATGCTTCTTACATGTTAAGACTCATGCACCCTGTGAAAGAGTCAATTATTTTCATGTCAGAAGGTCATATTGTCTTGCAGTTGTTTTTGTGTAATTTTTTCTCAATGATTTTTCATCAGCCATTTTTTCTTCTTTTTGTATATGCTGTATTCTAATCAATTGTATATGTAAGGTATTGTAAAATGATTTTGAAATTCCATTTGCTAAACAGAAACCGAGTGGAGTTCTGAGTGTACTGTATATCTATCCAATATAAGGACTTTTTAGAAAAATTTTGTTGTAGATGTGGTATCTTCAGTTTGTTCAGTAAGAGTAAGCTGACAAAGGAAACCTGTGAGAAATACTAACATTGAAATAATCAATATGACTACATATGAAAATTCAGACCAGTAAGGTCACTTAGAGCTGTGGTTGAATTGCTAAGTCATGTCTTCCGATATGCAATAAAACAGAATTAATAAAACAGAATTCACTTCTGCATTCACTGAGAAATTTTCAGCAAAGGCAAAACAAGCACCCATCAAAAACTGTACTGGGAATCAGTAGGTGCCAGATGCCGAGACTGAAGTGTCTATAGCATTTAAATCAAGGTGGGGGTGAAATGCACTTTGAAAAGTCTACGCCAAAGTGTTATTAAGTCATCCCAGTCACCTCAAACTGACTTGTAGCATAAGCACATTGCAACCTAAGAAGTCACATGATATAAAATATTCTTAACAAAAAGCCCACGTATTATAAATTTACACTGTGCTCCTAAGATACGGTCGGTCCCACTTCTTGCTGCCTGCCATTTGCCAGAGGGACATTGAACAATGTTTGGCACAAAGGGTTTCTCTTGTTTTTCTTGCCCTTGACAATATTAGTTCTTGAAACATCTTCACACATCATAAGGAGGTAGACATCAGAAGTCCTGCTCTATTTTTCCAGGTTTATCTCTTCAAATGCATTTTGAGAAGCCAATGAATTTCTCAGGCTCAAGGCTCAATATGATTATGAGAATTAGTTCTATCTTTAGATCAAATAATATTAGTCTTTGGTTTCAGACACCCCAAGGCAGCCTTGGTACGCAGCCTTGTTTATCTGAGTGTTGCCTTCAAGAAGATAGAGTGCCCTCTGCCTGTCAGATTGAATTCAGCTACAAACATTAAACAACCTTAAAATAAAAGCAGCACATTTTATCTTATATAACAAATAGTCAGCTTCCTGATTATAACACTATAAACAACAGCTTAGATTTGTCTCACCTAACTGGAAGAGCTGATCGCTGTAAGCTCCACTCAGAGTCAGTGAAAGGAAACAAGCACTTCTAGAACATATTTCATTTGATCTGCTTTAGAGGTCTGTCTCGGGACAAAAAGGCTCTGTTTCCCTATGTGGACTGTGAAGGATTTTAGAACACTAACCCAAAGACAAATGTCTACCTTACTACAAAAGGCAAAACAAAATGAAACACAGTCCTGGAGCATACTTAAATTTTTGCTCTTCCTCAACTGCTCTGCTGTCTAGTTAGCTTTACCCCCACCTTGATTTGTCCTGGAGATCTCTGTGTGCATACATACACTTGCGACCTTTTTTGTCTTCCTCTGCCTCTGGATTTCAAAATACCTTCTTGATTCGTTTAGCTGGTAGGAGTTCAGGTTCCAGATTTATACTAGACATGTATGTGACATCTTCTTAGAGATATCCCCTTCTCTGTTCCCTGTAACAGAACTTTGAGATACAAAATGGGAGTAGGGCACTCCCTGTAGCCAGAGATTTTCTGAATTTTCAGTCCTATTTCTAGCCTGTAATTAACACATTCTTTCTGGTGAGTGGTTTTCCTGGAAGTTACAATATTTTTGTGACTGCTACAATACTTGAAAATGATAGATCATTGAAATATTAACCATGCATCCCTCTTATTAAATTTGTTAGTTCCAAGTCACTGTCAACTTTCCATAAATGTTACATATGACATATTAATAATATAATTGACAGATTTGGCCTTTAAAAAGCTTTTCCTGTATCACTCTCCCCAACTCCCACTTTTTATCAGTTTTGCCACCACAGCCTCCTTCCTCACTAATGAAATTAAAAAATTAGAGCAAGAGCTAAGCCTGGTGTTCTCCCCTATTTGGTGACTGCTCATAGTTCACAACTGCTCTTCAAAAGTCTCTCCCACCTCCCTTATGTCTGATTTTAGTATTAAGCTGCCTGCTAAAACAGGTTGAGATGTTGCAGGCAATCACCAGCAGCCTGTGACATGCACATGGCAGCCAGAGACAAACAAGCATCACTTGGCACCAGTTCTTGGCTGCATGGTAAGAAGGATGGAGGAGGAGGCTACCTGGCCAAACCTACCATCCCTCTGTTTACTTGTTCCCAAGGTCCCCTGAATCTAAAGCTAGACTTAAATCCAAACTTCAGACTTTTTAGACTTTTCCACTCCTCTCTCACAGTTTGTAAGCTGGGAATAGCTGTAGCAGACATATCTAGAGGACTTTAAGTAAAAGCGTGTTACATATTCTTCCACCTTCCTACATATACTTGTACCACAAAATGAACATTTGACACTAGAGGCTAAAGTCGAATCGCTGATATTGGTGATTCTTTCCACTGCCTTGAATGATTGTCATATGCCTTTAAGTTGTGATTATGCCCTTTGTAGCTACCCGTGAAATTTAACAGATCTACAGAGTGCTAATTAAGGAAAGTAAAGTATATTCATATAATCACATACATTAGAGATCAATATGACAGGCTGTTTTCCCTATCTCTAGTAAACACTTCAGCACTAAACAAAATAGCTATTTGAAAGAGAAATACACGCAACAAGAGATTTAGCAATATCAATAGGCTTTTAAATCCAGTAGAAAATACTTTACAACATTATGATGTATGTTCATGGTACTATGAGGTGGCAGGTCTATAATATCATGTGACCCAATAAAAAGGAGCAAAGAGATTTCCATTGACGTTAAGTGCATTGGAGAAGCACACTGAAGTTGATAATAGCATATCACAAACGTGAAACTGGGACATGGACTTAATGTGAAATTAGAACAGCAGCTGGTATCCTGTTAGCAAGTGTATTTGCTTGGGGGAAAAAAGGACAATGCAAAATCAAGCCATGCAAATGAACAAAGAACAATCAGTCAGTAAAGGATCTGTGAACTGTACTGCGTATTTCAGGTTGTTTGTGTACTGTGCTGTAAGTCATTTCACAAAAATATGTATTCAGTGGGATCAAACCACATTCCCTAAGCTGAATTATCAAAAATGTATTTTCCTTTATAGGGCAATCTGCAGATTATTGAAATTGTAACATCTAACAGGCTTGGGTATGTTTATCTTTTTATTTTCTTTGCTGCATCATGTAGTTCAATGAAGGATAAAACAAAATTTCATATCCTCCTATAGAGCTCAGAATTATATATTAAGCAGACAGAATGCACAAGATATTTTAAATTATATTTCACACAAATATTCATTATTTATTTACTAAAAAAAAATCCCTTCTAACAGCAGACCAGAAAGTAACGAACTTCTAAAGCAGTGCTTTCTTCTTTGACTTCCTTCCTATCACAAAATTCACACCATCGAGTATGCACAAAGGGAAATAGGTTAATCAACCACCACCTTCTCCCTCTCTTCCGCTCCCTCTTTCCATCTCTTCTATCCTGGCAAGACAATGGGTTACATCTTCCACTCCACCTCCTACCCAGGAAGGTGCACTGACAACGTTGTGTCAGGGCAGTCCGTAAGGATTCACTTAATACTTAGTGCTGACCCTATCGATTCCCCAGCAGTAACACAGGGAATTCGCAGTGAATTTGGTTTGTTCTGTGTTCCCTTCTCTCTAAACAATAGCAAGGCCAAGCCTGCTGTTTTTATGCATTGAAATACAGGGCCAGGTTGTTTAGATCCTGGCATGTCCCCCTACCCTGCCTCCCCAAGCAGCACTTGAAATATTTCAACAGTTCTGTTATTTTCTCTAATGCTGACTATCTCAGCAGAGGCACACATGTAAACAGGCTGGCATTCAAGAGAAGAGGCAAGTGCCATCACTCTTCCAGACCAGCTGTCTGAGGCCGCTGGGACAGATGTTGAAGTGTGGCTGTTTGTGACTCCTCTTTTCAGCCATTTCCCCTTTTGCCCTGGGACTAACAATGTTCAATGTTTTTTGAGGAAGGTCCAGGCCTGAGGAGTTGCAAACACATGCAGAAGGATCCCGGCTAAGCCCTGTGAAGCCCAACAGCCTGGACCACTGCCTGGCTTACAATGGCTGAACCTGAACCTAACTCACCTGCTTGAGCGTGCACAGAAGAACAATTCCCTTTCCAGGCTGATGAGAAAAGTGAGTGCTTTGCTCCTGGGAAGAATTAAAAACTCCTGCCTAAGGCATCATGAAGGGAGGGAGTCTAGTCCGTGTGACAAGGATAACTGCTGGGGTTGGTGGGTTTTTAAGGTATCTATTGTCTGGCAGTCTAACTTATCTTACTTACATTGCAATATTTATAAAATATTCTGAGCTCAATTATATTAGAATGAATCCAGAAAAATCCGAGGACTTGAGATTATGTGGGCAGACATTTAATTCTAAATATCATCCATAACTTTTACATTTAACTTGCACAGGTAAAGCAGTTCAAAAATTACAAGCAAATGGAGGAATGGGCATACAGTCTTTAAATGCAAAGAGAGAATGACCACAAAGTGGCAACATCTCAGTTCTTAGATTCCTGGCACTGGATGGAAATGCAGCACAAACCTCTCTTAAAACCTGACTGCAGCATTATTTGCCCTTTTGATAAACATCCACATAAAAGGCTCTTGTGAGAGCCAACTGGACCTCATTTTTTAGTTGTAGTATTATCTTACACAATGTTAATCACCTAGAAATCAGACACTAAATAAAACAGAGTGCTGTATAAGGTCTCTGCAGCTCTGAGTGACTGTCCTTCAGCGCCAGGAGGGTGGGGGAGCAGAGAGAGTGATGACTTGGCTCCACTTCTCCTAACGTGCCATGGGCAGAACACATCTATCATGGCAAGGGAAGGGTAAATTTTTCCATGTGAAGGACCGTAATTCACCTCTGCTTTTAAGCAAGAGGAAATGCGGCTGGACTATGCTAGAATATCGCCTGTGATGGCTGGATTACTTACTAAAGGTGCTCATCTGAGACTTTCCAACTGTCATGACACCTAAGATCAAGAGATCTGTCTTCAAAGCCACAAAATCTGGCTCCCTATAGACTCAGTAAGCAGAAGCAGGGATGACATTCAAGTTATGTTTCTACAGGAGACATTCTCAGAGGCAACTGCATATCTCCTTTAACTCCAGTGACCCTGCCTAGCCGGTGTCCTGACGCACTCTATTAAAGTTATATATTGTAATAGTTACAGCCCAGACTGCCACCTATTGCCATCTGAATACAGCCCTGAGTGACTTTGCTTCTCTGGGTTTGCTGCGGAGCTCTAAAGTGGTGTGTTGCTGTTTTATAAAAATTAAAACTAAAGAATTTTAATCTCTTTTGCCTCAGATTGGTGATTTAATAATATGATTTTTTTTAATGCTTGTGCTCTATGTTTGTATAAGGCTTTAAGATATCATTAGGTATTGATAGGTTACTGTAGCACAGCCAAAACACCAGCATAAAATCTTTAGTCTCAACAGCCTCATTAATGTTAGAATGATTAAGCAATACCAGCAAGCACCACTGCACCACGCAGAACAGTGGGAGTTTTCAATGTCATGAAGTCTAAAGATATACCATACTTTATACAAGTTGAAAACATATCAAATTTTTGCCATCATCTCCTAATTTTTGCAGGCAAATGAATAGTGCCACTTCTATCCTGCCAATAATAATTAAATTACATGTGAAAACAATATAATGACTGTAACTCCATCTATGCAATTATTCATGCCTTTCATACATGGTTAACTATTGCCTTCCTGCAATATATTTCGATTCTATGTAAATCACATGTGGAATGGCTGGTTTAACTCTCACACGACAGCCAAGCCAGTATATCCTTCTAGGTATGTAGCACACTTCTCTCCAGATGAGATGATTTGGCTGATAAGATGTTAACATGTCAAATGGAAGGACTGCAATGTAGTCTGACAGTCAGGAAACGGTGACTGCAGGTAAAGGCTGAAGGCCAGAGGTGAGAACATTTATAGTAACAGTGGGATATCAAATTGTATTTCAGGGGACAAGTTGATCTACAAATAAGAATGAGGAAGACTGGCCTGCATGAACTGACATACTGTGTTAGCTCAAGAAGAACAAATTGGGCATGTTTACTGAATGATTGAAAATCAATAGGCCTGAAAGATGATAAAAAGGTTCTGGACTCAGAAAAGACCAAGATAAAGGCCAGGGATATATAACTTGCATAGGTAACAGTCAAGCATCTTTAGAATTAATGGTCAGTATCACGGTGGCATCCTGTAATGTCTACAGTTTGTTTAGAAGGAACAACTGTGTGAAAATCCTGTGATACAGGACAGAATATTATTAAACAGAACTTGCCTGAATATCTTAGTCTTAAAGTGCCTTGAATTGTTGTTGCAGTTATTTTATTCAATAAAATGTATTTTAAGTTGGTATTTAAAACCTTCAAAAGTATAAATTGCTGTTAGGCAACCGTTACTGGTTTTGAAAACCTTCTCCAGTTTCTACATTAGCAAACTGAACCATTCCTAATTGTACCAGTAGAACAGGACTAATTTAAGTACAAACAGTTTAGCATGGACCCACCAGGAGACTTGAACCGTGTTCTCAACTGCCGAAGTGTTTTCCTGCAGCTGTGCCGGGGTGTGTTAGACTATCGCAGCCATAATGCTCTCCCACTGCCGAGCCCACGGTTCCTGGCATCGTTCCCAGCGGCACTAAGTTCTGAGAGATTTCCAAAAACTAGCAGTGGCATGAGACACAGTAGCAGGAAAACTGCTTAAAGCTTTTGTGCTTCTATACCATGATCTTCATCCACGTTAACACTAAAACTGTCCACAGCAAGATGAAAGCCAGCCAAACAAGCCACTGGAGGACTTTGCTGTGGAGGCAGGGTGTTAGACAAACATTACAAAAAAAGAGTGTTAGCAGAACAACGCTTCTCCCCATCATACACACTTCCCAATAACGTAACAGATAAACAATTTTCGTACATCAGTATCCTCTACGGCTTTGTGAGGTGTATTTTCAGGACTGGGGCTAACAACAGGGATTGAACTGAGTACTTATGAACACATTAGCCTGTGTTATCGAGTCAAATCCCAGAGTGAGGAAGAGCTGCTGCAGATCATGTTCAGTTTCTAATTCCAGTCTTCTCTTTTTAGGGCACAGCTTCTCCAGTTCCAAAGTCCAGTATGATGTCTACAGCTATAAGGGAGACACTGGAAGCTTCATCTCTAGGAACTGGCCAGCTGTTTGTGGAAGGAGTTGATACTCTCAAAAAAGTGACTTTAGAAAGTCAGACTTGCCATGGATTTCATCTTCAGGGTGGCCCAGTGCTGCTGGCATGCTCTTCAGCAACAATGAGAATTGTTGCTAGTATTTGGGCAGCACACATAATCAAATCTATTCCCTTGACAGCCCAAATTAAAGTTTTTTACATATTTTCAATCTATTTCAGCATTCTGCCTACTTCTTGACTCAGAAGTCATGGAATAGGTTAAGGAATGATTAAGTCATGGCATGATGTCCATGTTTTTCCAATTAATTTAAGTATAAGAACTGTATTTCTGCTGGATTTTTTTTCAGCATCTTGACAGCACTTAGGATCTGTACATAGCCTGAAATGCAAAATAACTTGTCTTCTATACCATTAAGCTTCCTAAGAGCTTTACTATTTTAGTGCCATTTGGATTCATTCCCTCTGGCAATCCTTTCTCAATGTAAATGCTTCAAACTGTTCTTGCTCTAGTATGCTGCACTACGGAAATTTATTGTAGACAGACTTCAGGATATTCAAAAGGATGATTTATCAATAGAATTAACCTCACTGCAAGTAATCTAAAAGAAAGATCAGGATAACCCTGTGACAGTGCTTATTTTCTATGTTTTAGCAGAACTTTAAAGCCCTCTGATAAAAACTGGCAGTGCTTTTTTTCTTCCATTTTGTGCCATCTGAAACAAAACAGTATTCAGACTTCTTATGCTGTCAGTTCTTGTTTTGCATCTTCAAAGATACTTAGTTGAGAACTCATAATGGCAACTGACACTATCTATGTATAAACACTATCTGTGCATAATTACTTCATCTAACAGAGTTGCCTTAAACATGTTGCCCTTTTTGTAACATTTAATATAAATTCTGTGTTGCTGGAAGCCTGTCAGAAAGCAGAAGTATTAAAAGACAATTGCTTACATATCTATTTCATCTTGAAACAGAACTATATGCAATCACGCAAATAATTGGGGAAGTGATGGTTGACATATTTTAAAGTGTACAGATGAAAGTGATAAAGCTCCAGAAATGTTTTTGCTTGAAAATCTGAGCAATGGAATTTAAAACTGTGTTTGACTTAAGAAGAGTCAGTGAGAAAATGAGCTGATGATGTGAATCATGAAACAGTCATGCTGAAAAACATTAAGTTTCTTTTGCTTTCTTTAATGGAAATATGAACCTACCTTGTTAGACAGCCAGATACAAAGATATTTAGTATTTTGGTGTTTTAATGCATCTATTATGGAGCTGATTTTTTAGACGATTTTAACATGTAATTATACACGTAGTAAATGGGAAATCTCTGGCAAGTGTTCTGACCTCACTGCACATACAATTTCTCACCATTTCTGGCAGAGCAGATCTTAACTTTACTCAGGTAAAGCTGCGCTGGATAGCGTAACTACTTTTGGAACAGCCATAGCTTTTATTTGATTTCCTAACGTGATGCAGAGGAAAACTCTTGCCTCCTGAATTCCATAACAGAAGAGTTGTTAGTTAATAAACAATAAATATTACCTTGAAAAAATGGGTTAAGAATATGACAAGCATGCACAGTCAAATGCTGAGATATTAGCTGATTACCAAATCCATGTTTCCACGCAAACAACTGTTTCCATACAGAAAGTATACTTTTTTGCAATCCTCCTTCTGGAAAGGGCACTAGCATACTCACTGGAGCATTTGCAAACACTGAACGTCTATTTGAGGCATTCAGCAGGAGATGTATTAGAGTCATAAACAACTGGAAACATGGTCTTGCAATGGGAAAACTCTGACAATGCTTAAGTCTAGCAACTGTTCCTGCATGCACTTTGATACTGGGAGCATCAAAATTCACTCAAAGTAATAAATAGTAGTGCTGTAACATACATAGGACCACTAAGACTGGGATTTGTAAGCAGTTAAGAGCTGAACACTGGTATCCTTATTTACACTTAAAAAATGACATTTTTATCAGTATTTTTTTAACTTTTTTTTTTTTTTTTTTTTTTTTTTTTTTGCAGTGGAGGCCTTGCAGAACATCAGTGACAGTAACTGTGACACTAGGGGTATAACAAGATGACAGCTATTTCTTCCCAAGAGATATCAGTTATTTATAGTAAGTCCTTGTTCCCTGCCCCGCTAGCCTCTTTCCACAATTTTTCTGATTTCCACCCTTCTGCTGCCTACTACCACATTTTATGCCCTTTGCATTCCCTTTCTTCACCTCTTTCATTGTTTTTAACAATGCCTTGCCCTTTTCTACCAATCTCTATTTTAATTTTCTTTTCATAATTCCAGCATAGCCTAGGGCAGGAATGACTCATCCCTTCATGCTTAGCCCCTGGACCAACCTGCTACACTTTTATGTTACATCTGTTGTAATAATTACCTTTTTAATCGTGTTTTAAGTGGGCACCTCAATCAAATAAGGTAACAAGTGGCTTCAAAACTGCTTAGATCTAATAAAACATTCCAAGAACAAAGTATATTTCTTTGGATGTACAGAACACAACATACCTTAACCTTCAATTTCAGAAACAATTCAGACTTTGTAGATTGCAGTGATTGGACTGGCTTTGCAAGCTTGCAAATTTGCTTACTCATTACTTTGTCTAATACATACTTTTCTACTTAAATATCTATATAGAAATAAAGCTTGCCATTCTGGCTCTGTTCCTGTGATGTTCTACCTAGAAGATGAAAGAAACCCTGGGTGAAATTTTTCCCTCTTGTAACACTGTGAGTCTGAAGTTAGCAGGAATAAATCTTTTGTTTCTTTGGCAAGCCTATTTTGCCCACAACAGATTTTTCATTTTCAATTTTTAAAAACTGTACACTCAAGTTGCCAAAATTCATGCAAGTCTGCTTAACGAAAGACCGCTTGTTGTGTAAATTTTTTTCAGCCTCACTTTACACTGATCCCTGCCTGTACAACTTTTACCCACATGCAGAACAAGTTGGGAGGAATGGCCCCATGGAAAATCACAAAGCCTATCTGCTGGTGCAGAGCCAACTGACTCAGAAGTCCTAAGGGAACTTTTCTATGAATGACCCAAGGAAGAAAAAACAAGCCACAAGCTGACATTTGGACCTAAATGAAGACAATGAAAATATTGCCATTTATTTCAGCCAAGGCAAGATTATCCACGGTCATATGCCAGGCACTTCATACAGATTTTTGAATTATGCTGTTTTCAGGGTGAAAAAGAAGCTACTTGAGTCTTCCCTACCCACCAAAATAAACGGTATGGTTAGGCTTTGTCAGCCTCCAATATTCGCTTCAAATCTGAGACTTTTTCTAGCACTCTGGCTGGTCACTTGAGTTGTATAAACTTCTACCATCACGTCACACCATGTCGCAATTCATTTCAGTATATCACAGCATGACAAAGTCTATATTGTTATAAATAAGAACCTTCCTCTGGATCACAGTCAATCCTTACAGTAACTGCTGATCTGCATTACTTACTGGTAGAGTAACAAAAATAATGCCTGTCAAACACTGACATTTAATATCATCCGTCTGGGAAATGGAAGAAAAATGTAGTATCTGGAACAGAAGAGAGCCCAGAGTCAAAGTATAAATGGTAGCTTTTTCTGGCTTTCTAAACTAATGAGTAAATGGCACTCTTCTTCATTAAAATTCAGAAGTGGATAAATAATGTATAGTTCTACTGACATCACAGGACTATTTTGGGTTGCCTCAGGTTTTACTTTTGCTTCTCTTCTGTTATTTCTGCTTGCAGTGGGAGACAAACCATACAGATAACTGAGAAGAGAAAAGAAAGGTGAAAGGATGAGAGAAAAAGGAATTGGGCCTTGTGACATTCAGCATTGCCACATCCACTAGTGGGAATGTGGGTTTGACTGTGGATTTCAAAAACTCAGATGCCTAATCTGCAAAAGGTGTCCACTCAGGTGTAAGTGAAGCACCAGAGGCTGGGAATCGCAGCAACCAGCACACTGAGAAAGAGGAAACAGCAAGGGCAAAATGCCCTAGAAACACTGTGCCCAAACTCTCATACTTCAGATTTAAACTTCTCCTAGTAGTACAACTTAGACTAAAATTCATGGCTGACATCTCCCCTTCTACAACTGATATCTAAATCATTCCTTTCCATATACCCACCTAGATTTTTTTTTTTTTTTTAGATGTCTAGAAGAAAAAAGAGCAGGGCCTCTTTTCCTATGACACCTAAAGATTAGAGTGAAAGGGCTTCATACCACTTTAGACTTGCCTTGGGAATTTAAACTCACAACCCCAAGCCCTCAGGAGAGCTCTCTGCCTCTAGGGTTTGGGTAACCCTCCCTCTACCATCTCTCTCCTTCCATTGTGCTAACAGCTGCAGAATATGCCTGGCTACGCACTGCTGAATGATAAGGGCACTTCTTTGCATTAAGGAAATCCTGGCTTTTCTTTCCTTCTCCCAACCCTGCCTTCTTAATTTTACCTCATGACTTCTCAGTGAAGACATCTCTGGGAGCTGGCAGGGATCCCTGTAGTAAAAGGAACTCACAATAACATTTGTTTGGGGCCCGGGTATTTACATGGCTGCCTGTGGGCACTGGCATTTCTGCGCTAACCAGAAAGGAACACAGGAAAAAGACTGTGTATAACTTTTGAAAACCCCTTGTTTTATAATAACCATGATCACAAGTGCAGAGAGATGCCCAGTTTCCAACCCCATCTCCAAGTGAGAGCCTCTGTTCTTGAACAATTTTTTCAATGTTCCTAACAATAGCTTCCTATGGAAAAAATGATATGTGCAATTTATCTCCTGTTGTCAGAAACAATTATGTCTTTTTGCCTAACACTTTATCCTCGTCATATGTCTAGGAGATTGTTCTGCCCTCTTCTCTGGTAGGCTCGAACAGAACTGACCAGAGAGTTCTTCCCAGACCAACAAGAGAGGCAAAACTTTTTCCAGAGAGCAGCATTGACAATGAAGAATTCAGGTTAATATTGTTAGCCACATCTGGTTTATTATTTTTGCAAGACTCTTTTAATAGTCTTGGGGAGAAAAGGTAAAGAGGATGAGAAAAGTTTTATTTTATTTCCAGTCCCAAGCACACTCTTGGCTTTTCATTTCCTATTTCCTGGCTAATGATAAGCAAGCTCTAGTCTTCTACTCTCTTACAACTCCCTGCTTTGTTTTCTCTGGCAGAAGTTAGGCGTTCTGTGGTCTCTGGAGAGGCTCTGAAACCCAGAGTGGCTCTCTAATAAGTTATGGAAGAGTGGGACAGAATGTGTACTTGGCTTGCTTTTCAAGGGTCATGGTACATTAAATGACTAATCTAAAGTTTGGAAAACTTCAATTAGTTTACTTTCATGAGAATGAGCAGAACTCCTGAAACTACTTTACCCACAGAGAGGTTAGGCAAGCTTGGAAAGCACTTCATAAAGGTTCAACAGCCTTATATCCTTATGGAAAAGTGTTTTCTAGTATTTAAGCATGGAAATGAGACCCAGGAGCAAATAGGTATAGTATTTTACCAGTGTGTTCTGGTTACCCCTAGTATATCCTTGTCATATATATGCATCAAGTTTTTTATAAGTATTTACAATGTCTTCTGTGTGTTCTGCATGAAAGAGTTAAAGGATAGCATTGCCTTTCCAAGAAATGTTGATTGAAAGATGTTATTAATAATGAAAGGACCTTTTTTGTCAAATAAGTTTTGCTACAACTACATATTTCCTAGACTTCTCCTCGCAACTTCTTCAAGCTATATCGACTAGTGTTGACTATGCATCCACATCAGCATAATCTCCTGCAGTCTAAGGCCTGGCATTTCTTAGGGCACAGAGTAAACCAGTTAAAGAGAATTTCTGGTACCTTTCCATATGTCACCTAGACAAAGGATTATCTTTTTAGTGCTTCATCTGTGCTGACTGCACCACCACCAGAGTATCATGTCCTTCTTCATAAAATGGATGAAATCCAACCTTCAGGATTCAAATATGCTGCAACAGTTTTCTTTATCAACACTAAATAAGTAATAGTCTCATCTTTCTGAGAACAACCTCAGGATTTTTTAACAATGCTGCTTGCATGTAGATATAAGTGTGAAGCACTGCTACAAAATGGATAACACAGCTTGGACTGTGCCTTCACAACCTACCAAAAAGTGACAGTCTTCTTGACCCAGGCAACAGGTTAGATTCAGGCATCCACCTTTCCAAAAATACATTATCAGATTTACAAGTATCCTAACAAATAAAGCACAAATAAACTAAGTGGTCAATTGAATTAACCTCTGGAGAAAATACCACAAGAGATAAATAAGTAGAGAAGTAAAAATAGCTTTATTTCTGAAGCACTCTTCTTCATGCAAAAAGCATTAGGTGACCAACAGACAGAAGCCATTCTGTCCTCAATAATACATGCCAGCTGAAGTACGTTGCCCAACAAGCAAACAAAAAAAGTAAAATCAAACATTCACATAGGTATGTAGATATACCTATAGCTACCATTTAAATAAGTATTAAGGGGTACAATTACCCTTGACAAATATTTTTAGGAATACATGGCAAGGAGGATGATATAAGTGGCAATTCAGGAATAGAATCAAGCAAAGGGGAAGGTGGCTGAATAATTGGAGAGAACTGTCAGGACAATGATGCAAAATTGGTGAAAAATTAATCCTGTCTAAGTTTCCATAATAACATTGATAAAGCATGCTACAATAAATGTTCCAATAAAAAACACACTTTCCCCCAATCTCAGCCTGGGACATATATAGAATTTTATCCATGCTTCATTCTAGCCAAAGTTTGGGTTACATTTCTATGAATTTTGATTATGATCTACATGGACTTTGATGTAGATGAAGTCCGCATAGAGAGATTTATTTCCATATAATCAGTCTTTATGTGGAAAAGAACCCCAAATCTTTACTAATACACCAATAGTTCACATCTGTAAATGGCAATTTCCTATTGTAGTTCTTTTCTGAGCCAATCTAAAGTTAAAATACCAGTAACACATAGTCATGATTTATTTAACATCTTCTTGTGCCTCTGTATTACTTACAGAAAAGATCCTTAATATAAATCTGACTTCAGGGAAGCCAGATCATTTCAGCAAAACAGTTATCCATATACAAGAAGCCTAGCAGAATGCCTGGCAATGGGCACATTTAAGGATAAAAAACCATTTGAATGAAAAAGGGATGTTCCTATTTTTAAGGAGCTTTCCCAGGTAAAGTTATGAAACAATACATCCTCAACTGGAAATGTCGGTGGGAAGCTAGCACAATATAATCCAAGGTAAAATATAGTCTTTACATAGCCACGAAACTTTCTAATATTTTTTAAGCTGTGCATGCAATCAGCATCAAGTAATGGGAGCAGGCTTATATATAATACCATCATAATCTTCCTGTTTGTTTTCTTCTTCCCTATTATCCTTTCTTCTTCTTTATGATCTTGCTGTATTTCCTCCTTTCTTACTTCTGCACCTTTTTGATCCTAGGAATCTGGTGAACTCTCCCTCCCTCCTGAAGTAAATGATCTTTGAAACAGTTAATGGACATCTTTAAAGTATCCCCCTTTTGATTAGGGTAATCAGAGTACAAGATAACAGTGGAGTTCACATCTACTAAAGTTATGGCATATGAGCACCTGCAGAAACAGGAATAAAATTCTTTTTTCAGTTCAAAGCTGCTAAATACCGTGCAAATACACAAAGGCATGAGCATAACCCCTGAAGATGGAGAGGTGCCTTTGCTAGCCACACAAGTCCTATTCCAAATCTGTATGCATTAGGAGCAATGGGAGCAATAGGTGGTACTGGTGCTTCAGCCAATTGCAGCTGCACATGTGCTCAGGCATCATTGAACACTGCTGCAGCATTTCAAGACAAACAGGCAGAGCTTAAAATTAATGACTGACAAAACGTCTAAGGCAAACGAGCCTCTCCTCCCAACAAAACACCAATCAGTGTAAGAGCCCTGGGCTGAAGGCCAGGAAACCATATGTTATCATAAAACCTTCTCCATTGATAGCCTTCCTCTGTACCTACAGGCAAAACTAAGCTTTATGTATTTAGTTTAACTCCTTATATAGCAGCAACTGTCTCAAAGAGGTCGATTTCAAGAATACTGCTATAACTTCAACCTCTATTGTCAAAATACATGTGTGCATTTTGCATCAAGCACTAAGCGCATGAATAGGTCAAAAAAATCATACTGTCATACAGTGTGGATACAGTCTGTAGACACCACAGTGGAGGGGCTCAGGGGGATTTTTCAACCGCAAGAATGTAAATGTATCTCAGTGAATATCTAAACATATGAACTATACAGGTAGCTCTTACATCTTAACAAGCTGTCTTTCAATAGAAGGTATAATCATGGGAAAAAATAGAAAGTCAATATTTTTTATCACAGCAGAGCACACACTAAAAGAACAACTTACACAATTTAAATGCTCTTTCATAATCCACGAGATCTGGATATGTGTTATTGACTCTGTTGGACTTGGATATGCACATGCACGCCAAATAGCAGAATTTGGCCATTAGCATGTATACTAAAAATGTTATTTTCTGTCGTAAACTTAAATTCTATTCCATGTGTTGACTATCAGTACTTTTTTTATTTATCCTTTAATTTGCTATGAATATTTTGACTTCAGTTACGTGATTGGTTAATTTTTTTTCATGTTGGTTCTCATTTGTTTGAATAACACAATTAAAACCCCATTAAATCTTTCATCACCACAAATACGAACAAATTTTTGTAACCTCCTATTTCATTTTCAACCTCATAAATCCCTAGTAATGATTATCTGTGGTGAGGATCAATGCTTTTTTCCAGAACTCTTCAATCCCTGTTGCATCTTTCTTTACATGGGACTGTCCAGAAGAGCTATCTTAAAATGAGTTGATGGTAGTCAAGATTTTAGGACAGATCCGTAAAATAAGTGGTAGCAAGATACGCAGGCCAGTGTATTCCACAAAGAATTCTGAAGAAGCTCAAATATGACACCATCAGTTATTAACTGTGGAGGATCAGTCTACCACTTGAATCATCCTTGGTGATGGGGGTTGGAAAGTATCAGCTGTGACATCAGCTTTAGAGGGATCTAAGGAGCTAGAGAGTAGACAATCTGGGTTCTGTTCCAGAAAAATTGGTAGAAACTATACAAATCAGTGAATTAGTAGATGGAGCACAAAGCTGTATGTGACATAACTGACAAAAATCAATTTGGGTTTAACATATGGAAGACATGATTCACAGACCTTTGAAGACTCTTCCTTGGGAGGGGAAAACAAGCATACAGATGAGGTTGGTTTGTTCAGCTTGGATTTCCAAAAAATTTTAATATGGTTCTTTACCAAAATCTCTTAAAGAAATTATGCTATCATTCTGTAATAGGAAAGATCCACCAATGAATTAACAGCTTGCCAAAAACTTAAAACAAGGGGTAGGAATAAAAGACCTGTTTTCTTTGTAAAAAGAAGCTTTCAGTGAAGACTTGTAAGAATCTGGCACCGATGCAATTCAAAATAGTTATATATCATCTGGAAAAGAGGATAACAGAGAAGTGACAAAGTTTGCTAGATACTAAGTTGCCCACAGCAAAAAAAAGGAATGTCAACTGCATCAAACTATAGAAAGACTCTGTGATACTGAGTAATTCTGTATTAATTGCTAGCAATAAGGAGTGGGTTTCAGCTGCCTAAACATGTGTGTCTTGTGTCATCTTCCATGCTTCTGAGTCCCCAGCCTCACCTCCAGCTGCCTCTCCAGAAGAGAGATACATAACGTCCCCTTAAGCCCTCCTGCATGGATGTCTCAGACATACCATGGCAACTAAAAAGGCACTAACTTCTATCCACAGTGAAAGTCAATGTTGATCAATACAAAGCAACAGAAAAGCAGAAGGATAATCTTAAGTACAGGCACACAACAATGGACTTTAAATGAACAGTGACTATTCAAGAAATAATTCCATTAAAGTTTATTTTGTAATTTGTGAGAAATCCTGTTTTATGTCCTATTTTTTTCACTTTTTGTTTTTTTACATGCAGACTCACAAACACACACAGAAGAACACATACATAGAATAAAAATCTTTACTAATAATTTAATCCTTTCACTTTTCAAGCTGATATAGATTTTGTTGAATGACTTAGATTTACATCTATTATCTTAATGACTGGCAGCTGATAAATATCATTTTCACATTTTAGCTCTGTGAGCAGATGATACTGATGGAAAAGATTAAATTATTTTGACTCAAATTTTATTTTAAAATCAAACTTTTTGTTCTCTCCTTCATAGGCTGTTTAACTTTCCATTGGCTAGAAGCACGGAGAATAAAAATCTAACTTAATATCTGAATTTAGCCTTAAAGGTGTTTCGTGGTCCTTTACTTTATTTGCCATTTTAACCTGTGGGATCATTACAAAAAAAACCCTAAATTCTTATTCTTTTCCTTTTTTTTAGTTAGCTTCTAGATGGCTGCTGCTTTTGTCATATTTTACAGTCACTGCCTTTCTTTCCTTTAACCCCTAGATGGCTGTCAAGTAGTAAAAGCCGATTCTTCAGGTACTTACATACAACATTCTCCACTTGTCACTCATTCAGTAGCCATTTGCCTCTTATCCTCATCATTCAAGTAATTTTTATTTTCTCTGCCCCATTCCCTGTGTTTTCCTTGTTATCAAATGACTGGTCCCAGTTCAATCTTATGGGTCTCTTCCATACATTTCCTTCTCCCTCACAGAAAAGCCTAGAATTACCTCCTGTCTCTTCTTTTCATCTCTCTTAGTCTTGACCACTGATTGTCTGGGGACATCTCTTGTGAATCAGCTTTTGTTAGCTTCAGCCAAATCTGCTTTTGCCATTCCCTTTAGCTGCACTAGCCTCCTCTTAGATTTCTTTTAAAAATATCCACTATAAATCAGTTCTCCAGTGGAACAGATTCAATATATGCCACCTTTGGAGAGCTTCCAATTGTACCGTGGCAGTGAAAGTGTCTTTATTTAATTCCAAAGAGTTCTGACAGGTGAAATGAGCTAACTGATTTGCCTTTATCAGTCCAATTACTGGCTTCTCTTTAATCTCGCAACTAGAAAAGATCTGCTTTAGAGGCCCATGTTATTAGATGTGTCTGCTACTGTCTTCTTTCTTTGATTTGTCTGCATTAGTGGTCCCTGAATTTGCATCAGTCCAAAGAGAAACTAGATGACTTCAGAGAATTCAGAATATTCATCATAATGTTACAGATTTTTGGAGCACCACTGTTTTATCAAAAGAGTTGTCAAAGTTCTCTTTTTTCTCCAGTGGTTATCCACCTTCTTGAATTTCCCACCAAAAGTATTTAAGATATTATTCTCATGAAAAGTTCTGTTTTGTTTTTTTGTTATTGTTTTTGCTTTTGGAGGGGGAATTGGCTGCATTTTGGAGGGAATCTTTGTTCCATAGTGTCATATGATCTTATTAATGCACACGGCTTCCTGAATTTTGGCCTTCACATTTCATTAGCATGCTGCTTTGAGCCCAACTGCTCAATCATTAATAAAAATATCAAGCAAGTCTGCATATAGTAATGGTTCTGGAAGCAGTGCCAACATCCCTCTGTAACTCAATATACATATCCATCTGGGCACATTCTCTCTTGGGGGTCTAAAAAGTCATGTAGCAAGGCTAAACTCCAAGGCAATTAACATGAACTTTTCTCTAAAACTTCAGTAGATAATGTAGCAAGCTCTTAAAATCAGCAGGAGTTGGGCGCCTAACTGCTCTTGATGTCTTTGAAAGTCTATCTCCAAAAAATACAAGCAACAGCTAATAATTTAGTAATTCTATCAAAACAAGCAATTAAGTGTGTCTTGCATGATTTGTTCTCTATAAAAATCATGCTGCTTGTTTACTCAGACTTCTATTACCCTCTAGATTTTACTGATTTCATCTCCGGTTATTTATTCAGTTATTTTATAAGGAATTGAAATCTAGCTCATGAGTTATTCACAGTGACACCTAAATCTTTTCTCAGAGCTAGTCTGTCAAACAAAGAGGTGATCAGTCAGCATAAGACAGGCAATTTTTGCCAATGTATATTACTTTCCTTCTGTCTCAGTTAAATTCCATGTTATGATGTTGCTGAACCTCCAGAATTATTTTAAATTACCTAGATTTTCTAAGTATTTTGCCCTGATTTGACTAAGTAACACAATTTAATGCTGCTAACTAATGCAGCTCTCAATTCTTTCCTTCCACAAATTAGTACAGAAATGTCCATCTCCAAAGACTTGGGCAAAGGTTCTGAAGCAGTTCATTGGACTGCTGTAACATTAGACCTAATCACAACACAGTTTCCTGCTGCTCACCCATTTTGCAGTTGTAGCTGGAGTTTGGTCTTTATTTTATATTTAACTTCTCTCAAAAGAAAACCCAGCAAATTAAGTCCATAAGGCTTACCTGTTCCTACCACTTTATTACATTCTTCCAGAAAAGAAAAACAAAAAGTCCCCACCACATTTCTCTAGCTATCAAGATGAACTATTTGCTTACAGATGCTGTCATGTTGATGTGATACACTGTTCTGGATTTAATTTAAATGTAAGTAATTTTCTACGGAATCAAAGTGCGTATCACTGATCTACTTTCCAGCATTTCCCTGGGCTGTTCTGAATAAACTCACTATATTAGGGTTTCTTGAGCACCTGTACAGTGACACTGCAGAGTCTCATCAACATTTCTGCCACCTCACACTTTGAGAACAGCCCAGTGGAATTAGTTGCAGATTCATAAAGAGAGTGTGGTGACACTAAGAGTTGTGTTGTCTGGCTAACACTGGTTCCTGCAACGGAGTGCGTGAAAATAGCTAATAATAAAATTTACAAAAAGCAACATGTTGACTAGAGGCAGGGGAGAATGCCAGTATGAAGGCACAGGAAAGGATATTTCTGAAATTCCCTGTCTCCTACTGTAAGTGCCTGCCTGATTTGTGTACGTAAAAGAGATTGCAATTCAAGACCTAAAGCCCTCTCCGCTACGTACATGCCTAAGCTGTCCCTTCCAGTAGAAAGGACTGCTTAATTCTTTCCCCTTAAAAAGATGGTGAAAGACAAGATGTTCTTAATATAATTACATTTTTGTGACCAGAAGTTCAGAGTTCAAAGCTAGTCTCACTCTGGAGGTCAAATCCACATTCCCACCTCCCAGGTGAGTGCTGCAACCAGCAGCAAAAAAGTAAGACTCAGACAGAAAAGATCTCCATCCTATCTGTGAAAGGTGGCCAGCTGTACAACAAAAAATGAAAGAAAAAGATAACAAACTTAACTCCATCCTTTGGGAATGGCTTTTCTTGGGTTCCAGCCACCTTCTCCAAGCTGTTCACGCATTTTACCCATTGATATTTGACTGCCAAATACATACCAATCCCTGGAATAGGGATGAAAAGCTATGCCTTCACTCTCTCAATAAAAAGTCTTCTGTAATAGACAGATCAATGAGGCTCCCTCTTCCTCTCTTTCCCTGGCCCATAATTCTTATATTCCTGGTTGCACCATATCACAGCTTCAGCGGAAAGGATGGGGAATTTACTTATGAAAATTCTGGTGCCTAAAACTTGGAGATATCTAAGCAGTGAGGAAAGGAAGGACACAAATGGGCATGGGCATTATGAACTGCCTACTTGAACTTGGAAACTTAAATTTTGTCAATACCATATTTTAGCCGATAAAGTGCTTAAGTGGACCCAGGCCTTTGCAATACTCTGATGCATCCCTGTCTAGTAGATTTACAGTTAGGGAAAGTGTTTCATGGTAGCTCTTCCCATTTAGACAATAGCTGAAAGAACAAATAGCTGCTTGTTAATAGCCAGCCTTTTCAGTTTTGTGACGGTTGGGGTCTTCTGACTCCTGTTCAGAAAGCAAGATAAATTTGAGGCTTCTGCAGGTGCAACAATATTTTTAGTCAGTAATGAATAAATAGAAATAATAGGAAACGAAGGTATAAAGAAAAGGCTTCAGAACATCAGCAAGAAACTGAATAAAAGACTGAATAAAAGGCTTTGGAACATCTATTAAAAAAAAAAAAAAGCATTTCCTCTTTTATGCTTTAGAGCTACATTATTTTAAAACAATGATATTTAAGTTACCTTGAATACTGATGGCTTCAACTTGTATCTATATTACATGAATTCATGAACATGAGAGTATAAAACTTGTTATTATGCCAATGTTTTGGTTTTGCATCCAAAAACCCAACCCCACAAAGCAAGGAGTTTCTCAGCCTTCTCTCCTGCCCCAAATAATACAATTTTAAATGTGAGGTGCTTTGTTATATAATAAAATATATGGTTTTTGGTAAGTTTCTCTTACATCCTCATAAAAAGGTTCTAAACACTGGCCCTGGAAAATTAAACAGGGAATCTGAAATCACATCACACTGTTATGCAATATTTTACATTTTAATAGATCTCAGAGAAACTTAGGAAAGGAACAAGTATCCTATGTCTAGTTTGATGAAACCAAGAAACAGACATGATTTTTCTTAGGGTACATTGGGAGCAACACAGAACTCAGAAGCCCTTTTGAAAGAACTCATAGATACTTCATCCCTGTCCACTATTGCCTCAAAGCAACCAGGATTTTGTATAATTTATGTGCCTTTACCAGTAGAAAGGAGTCAGAACTTAGCTGACAGTTCTGTTAACTACCTGCAAACCAGAACATAAAACTGCTCACTCTCTCCCACTTAGCTGTAGTGATTCTACAGAATATTGTTACTAAAATGTCAAGATAAAAAATAGCATTCCACCTCCTTGTCCTAAACACCAAATGAAGGTAGTAAAGTAATCATATATGACTGCATAAAGATGTTAAGCTTGGTTTAGTAAAAAGACCATTTAATATACTTGCTTTTCTGGGATTTTACTCCTTAACAGCAGTTAATCACATCTAAGAACCCAATAAACATACAAGATGCTAAACTATTACTGTATCCTGCTACAAATCCACAGGGCTAATTCAAATTCTTGGATTTTCAGGGGTGATAAACTAGAGCAGACCCCTCTACTTGCATTTAGAAATAAAGTTTGCCATTCATTTCACCAAAATAGAAGAAGGTCTCATACAAGGACTTACTGTTCATAAGAAAAGAAAGACGGTGAATAACCTTGCAAGAAGGGCTCCATAATTTCCTACCAACCACAATGTAACAAATAAAACACAAAAAGGCAAAGGATAATAAATAATAAAAATAGATCAGTTCAAGCACACTTTTTGTTGTATAAGATGCTGAGCTTCCATAGAACTGATGTTCCAAAAAGTTAGTTGCAATTTGAATTTCAAGAAAGAGAGCAGAAAAAAACCCATTGTTTAAATCACCCCTTAAATCTCTAAAAGCACTATTCATGAATATATCTAAAGAGGGAGAAAATGCATAGCTGATCAGATTATATTCAATAAGAATAAGCTACTACACTAGAAAACTGATAAGAATATACGTGATAAGTAAAAGCCTACATTACTACAGTTAAGAATTGCTGAAGTAAATGCTAAGATGTTATTATCATACCAGTTTTTCTTTATTAAAAAATCCAAGAGAGGATTCAAACTTTCAAGGTTTAACTACTTTTACTAGCAAGGAAAATACCGAGCAATGAAACCCTGGCCTGTTACACCAGTGCAAATCCAGATTTGCAAATCACTGTCTATCAAATCTGACAGTATAAGTTTGTTCCACTTATCTAGTTCTTATTGTAATGAGTTCTGGTTTATCAAAAGTAACTGCCCATCTGTAACCTCAAGGTTAATAAGTTTCTAAACTGCTGATTGCTGAAAGTAGGAAAGGTATTCCAAGGGAAATACGTCTCTCTACTTGATGTGCTATCACACTTTATCTCTAGGGATCAGCTACAGGCCTCTACCAACTATAAAGCTACAAAGATCCATTGGGACTTTTGTTCTGATCTGCTACGGCCAGTCTAAAGTTCTATGAACCACCTATATAGATTCAGTGTGTTAATGTCAAATGTAACACAAATGGGCTTGTTAGTAGACTGGCCTTGATTGAGCTTAAAATGAATACACATACAACAAATCAGAGTATATAATCTTGTTTTATAGTAAGGGAACAAATCAGGTAAATTACAAATTCTCTGGTGAGTAATTCTCCTGGCTTTTTAACTGAGACTAATCTTTAAAGAAAAGGTTTTTGTGTGTAGCACTTTGTCTTACCATATTTATCCAGTAGCAGTGGCCAATGGAGGATTATAGTGGAAGTTTGAAGTGTGACGACGAATCGTCGCCAAATTCCTAAGCAAGGTACTATATGATAGTGTTTCCTGTAACAAAAAATGATTGGAGTCAATCTCCCAAGGTTTATTCCCTGTCCTTTAATCCAATATTGCCATTCTGCTACTGTCATGACATTAAATTATACCTAGGTGGCTATCCAGTATTAGAAATTACTACTCTTCACTCATGACTGGTTTGTCTGATTATCTATCCTACAATGATAAACAGTTTAAAAGCAGTAAATATTTATCCAAATGGGATATGCCTCTTTAAGAACTACAGAAGTAAAGACTGAGCAGGGAAGAAGGAAAGGGAGCTATTCTGTGGCTGAAAGAGAGCACTGAAATAAGGAAGAGCATTCCCTTTCCCTTCCACCCCCCAAAACTAATTTCAAGGCCCAGCTTTCACTCAGGAATTCCCAGTGAAGGGAGTACTACAGAGTAGCCATATTGAGCTGCAGACGGGACAGTGAAAAAGGATAGGAGTTGAACACCAATATGTTTAGATTAGCTGGAGATAAGGCCAGAGAGCTATTTATGAAGCAGAGGTCCAGTGCAGAGATAAGTACAGCTGTGGTAAGCACAGGAGGCAGTGCTAGAGGCATAAAGAATGAGGTATTTAAGTGTCTATATTAAAAATACACATATTTAGTATGCATTTGTGGAAGTAAAGCCTTCAACCTTTTCGTGTATTTACTTTTTCTTTGATTATATGGCATCCTACTGTGGTGTTTACACCATACATTAAAAACAATCCAAATGAATACAGAAGGCATTGCCTCTAAATGTAGCTGCCCCTGAAATTCAGGTGTCTCTCAGTAAAGACAGTCATAACAGAGCAGACTGCTGACCTGACTGCTCCTATACACTCTCGTTGTCCCATTGCTCTACAGCTAGGGGACAGCTCACAAATTGAAGGCTAATAACTAAGCAAAGGGGTGGCCCAAATTATAGTGATAACATCTCAAAATCCCTCCCTCAAGTTACTCAGTTACCTATGGTCTTAAATATTGGTAAAAATGTCTCTTCCCTTTCCACAAAAGGATAATGTCCTGCTCTGTCATAGACATCTACAGACAGGTCTACCCCATTCAATGTAATGCTTTGCTACAATCTCAAAGGTTGTTCCAAGTTGTGTGGCACAGTAAAAGAGTTTACAAAGACATGTTACCATGCATGGGCTGATTAGCTTTGTCACAGGTTAAATAACTTGGGTGCAGTGCTGCCCTGATGTGGCAGCGCTGATTCCAGAACTGACAGGCTCAGTGTATCTCTGTGCTGTGTACTTGTGTTTTCTGCCTGTGTTTCTCCTTCTCATTTGTGAACTGAGGATGATAATTTGTCCTAACTTCTTCACAAGCATCTTCTGACAACAAATAAACACCCTGAGATGCTCAGATACAAAAGAAATTCAGTAAAGTACCTCTCAAGGTAAGGAAGAAGAGGTAGGCCTACTGTGGGTCATACAAAAAAATATTGTTGGAGTGACTGATAGGATGTATCTGAATTCAAAATTAATAAGTTAAACACTTTGTACAAATATTTATCCTTGAGGCTTCATACAAAATTATGATACTTGGCAGAAAAATGGCATGTGTCCATCCAGAAAAATTCACACAGACACCGACCTGTAGAGATGTATACACAAGCTTCATTCAGACTCTGAAAGTCATCAACAAATAGGGCTGAGCTAACACCCTTGGTTGTTGGTAAGGCTCAGATCCAGGAAGGGATGATGCAGCTCAGACCTGCTTGTAAGGAGAACTGAAGCTCTAATTTTCAATACCCTGAAAATACAGGGCATTCAGACCTAAAATGCATGGTCTTCCTGTGACAACACAGTTTATTAATTATATGGTTTACAGGCACTTCCCATTTATATTTCTTGCTTCCCTAGAGGACCCAAAACAAACAATCAAAGCAAACAAATCCTAATTTGCATGACTGTTCCCTACTGCAATAAAGCCCCAAACAACAGAGGTATGAGCATTGTACAGGGAAGAATAATTTTCATTTTCAGTTGAAGACATTTTTTATATTCTTTTCCGCAGAAAGGCCTATGAACACCTCCACAAGATATAGGCCACCCCAGGCCCAGGGCACAATTCCTGTGTTCTCTCCCAGTGACATATGAGTGATAGCAACAGGGCTGAAGGGAGGTCCCTTAAGCACATCACAGGAGGCATTCAGAACTTCTCAGGAATAAATCTTTGAAGAACACATTTATTAAGGCGGCCATTCACAGCCACTTATGTGATAAAGAGAGACCTTTAGGTTTCTATAGCCCTGTAAGTGTAAATGGCATCACACAGTATGTACTGAATGAATAACAGGACTTACAAGCTAAAGGCACAAATGAAAATGCCACTAAAACATATGGCCTATTATAGTTAAATAGATTTTTTTCCCAAGGTATTAAGGGAAAAAGGTAGTTGTTATGATACGGGGTTATGTGAGACGCAGTAATACTCTTATGGTTTAGGCTGTGCCCTGATCCAGTCCTGCACTCGTCTGCATTTTGCCTGGAAGTCAGGGGCAGGCAGCTCACATACAAGGGTAGGTATAACGAACTACTTGCATTGGATTAGCCTAGAAGGAAAGTCTCACAGCGGAGTCTCTAGCGTAGGTCACCACTGTGCTGCAAACCTTTGTGACATTGCAAAAATCCTCTGGCGTGGGATACATACTTCAGTTCAGACACCTACATCACAGATGGTTGTGTAGGTTTTCTTTATCATTCATTAATCAAGAGAAACATGCCCTTCAACAGCCCACTTCATCTGACCTACTTTAAAGACCAGCCTTAAGATGAACTGCATCTCAAAAGTGCTTAGAGCTCTTCATTGACATAAACCTGGACACATGGATTTCGCTTTCAGCATCTCTGTAAAATACTGACAAACAATGCTTAGTTCCTACCCTTTGTCTTCCATGACTGCTTCAGCCACAAGTTTCTTCTATAGATTTCTACAGTGCCTGGCACAACGAAGCTCCTTGCCAAGGTGTAGTGCCTAGATATATTATTGTGGCATGAATTACTGAACTATGAGTCACAGCCCTACTGTTCCACGTGAGCCACGTTTCACCCTTTAGCTACATACAAATACCTTTTTTTAATTTATATGATGAACATGTTCTATGTACTCAAAAAATTAAATCACTGACTCCACTTACTCTGCAGCAACAATAAGAGAAAAATAATGAAAACAACTTAGCTCACCTAACTGGTGTCTAGAAATACTTCTAAGCAGTCATATTCATTATATTTCTGGGCTATTGCAGGGTGTAACTTAAGAGTGGAGCTAACCTTTTTCTTGTGTATATCTTCATAAACTCAGAATATTTGAATCACTCCTGTTTGACCTGAGCATCGAATTCTCCATGTAAATAGAGTGTAGCTTTGGGATAGCAGCACCACTGAGATATTTAACCCCTAAATTATTTATATGTTATCAAAAAGACTATGGTCCAATACTGCTTTTTATCTGTGAATAATAAGTAACAAATACTGCAGAGTTTGAATGTGCATACTGTTTTTAAATTTCTGTGAGTGTGCAAAAATATCGCATGGATAAACCAGAACTTAAAACAGAATTTTAAAATAGTGACCAGAAGAATGTTAGCTATCATTTAAATTTTCTCTCTCATAAGCCTCATGAGTGCAACAATTTTAAGTAGTTAAAGCTATGTTTGTTCTCCTGTAAAAGTTTAAGTGCTGTCATACAGATCAATGCCAACTTTCAAATTAAAGAAAATTTCTACAACCAAGTTATAAATATCTTATTCTCAGTTATGCAATGCTACAGTTCTGTGGCTGGGACTGCTGTAGTAACATCTTGGTGCTTCCCATAAAATAAATAAAATGATAAAGACAGCAATCCTAATGTGTGCTTAATGAGATTACTCAGCGTAAATAAGTCATGCAAAATGTTTCCTGAGGATGATGTCAAGCAACTATGTGGGTCCATCTGCAGATAACAGTTTTGTACAGCTTAATGTGTATCACACTAAATTTTTTAAATGAATTACCACCTTACCTGAAGGGTTTCTGAGCTTGTTTTGCAATTGTGAAACCCCTTCCGTGGTTGCATTGGGATCACATTAACAGAAATGTGAGGAAGGATCACATATGTCATAAATTAAGCATACATATTTCATTGCCAAGGGACCATTACCATTCTTGTCTCCCCTTTCTTCCCTATCTTTGATGAAATAGAGGAGTACCTGGATTCTTTTGCCCTATTTCTCTCAAAATTTGTTCCCAAGCCAGTCCCTTCTGTTAGCACATACTACTGCTAGCGTCTGCCTGTATCTATCCAGGCATGAAGCATTTGCTGCCCTGCTGGGATGTGCCGTAGTTTGCTGCTAATCCAACACTACCTTACTTTGGCTGGAAATGAATCCATAAGTCTGATTATAGGAGATATGTTGTAACTTTTCGCAACTTGAAGCTACAGGAAACAACAATAGGAACAACATGTTTTTTCCCCAGGGAAGGTGGGGGAAGGGGAGATGCAAATGAGAAGGAAACATCAGAGAGCTTACCTAAGGGGAAGAGGGATTTCAGTGGATATTTTAAAAAGCTGCTTAGCAGCCGGCAATTGGTAACAGACTCATGGTAGTGCAGAGTACAGGCAACCTTTTTAAACAAGAAAGTGGTGGACAGTAAATTGCTTTGAGCACTGGGCAAAGAGGGTAAAGAAGACCTTGGGATGAAGAACTGTAATATGGTGGTCCAGCAAAAACACGCATGTTATTATTTTAATAACTCTTTTAGAAATAAAAGTCAGTTTTAGCACTCAAAATTTTCCATTAACATCAACTTGGAGGTGAAAGATACAAGAACACAGCATCGTATTAATAGCTCGGTTTTCAGGTATTTCACATATTAGCCACAAAAACCATTCCCCACCACCCAGATTGTCTATGGAATTTATTAGCCAACAGGATTTTAACAGAAAAAGACTTAAAGCTCAAAGAGAGAGAGAGTCCTTGCAAAAGGCACTTTCTGGAGTGCATAGCTATTTATTTTATAGAGTGCATCTACACAGGAGAGAAAGGGACATAGTTACAAAGCACAACACGAAGTCCCAAGGGAGGGTAGAGACTAGCCAAACAGAGCCATTTATTTGTTTTGTGTTTAAAGAGAGTAAGACTGATTTCAGAAACGACTCTTCTAGACTCATAGCCTTAAAACAAAACAGAATAGGCCTGTTTCGATATGTTTCTGCTTGGCTCCACTGTGCAGTCTACTGTCAGAACATTCTTTACGTAGAGCACAACCACTAGAACTAACATACAGGCATGTTCCAAAAGTCAGAATATTTTTAAAACATCTGCTGTGAAGTGATTCTGAATGCAAAAACTTTGATTAGTTTTAACCAGAAATGATTGTGGGCTGGACTCCCAGATCAGGCTAGAATCAAATATTGTGCAGGCTATGGTACCTCTTAGTGCATGCCTGTTCCTCCAGTGTTCCCAGCAAATAGGGAAAAGACGGGGCTAGAGTGACATCATCTTCCATGCACTGATCTATCCCAAGTAAACAGAACAATAATATGCTGCACATGTATGCAGTGTTCAAAACTGAGTGACTTTTGCTATCCTTGTGTTATGCTTACAGGTAAACTGAGTGACAGAAAGACTTGGGGCTCAGCTGCCAAGCAGGCCAGCAGTCCCAACTTGCACTGAATTCCCACCGAGCGCAGCACCTGTGTGCCATCTCTGCAGTAAAACTTCAGCCCGTGAGCTATCATAGGATGCATAGCTTCTTCATATCCTCCATGAGGACCTTTGTTCAGGTTCCCCTACCCTCCAAATCTCTGGCTAGAAGTCATCCCCTTCTGCTAATCGAGGGGAGAGCTGACATTGAACGAGGCTTTGCAAAGCAGTGGCTTAGGGCACACACCAAAACCACTGCCTTTTGTGCCCCAGATGCCCTCTGCCAGTTTCTCCTGCTGCTCCTTAGTGGCAGATAACTCACAAAAAGGGAGTCTTTTGGTGGAAGGGGGCTGGGAAGGTGGGCCAAGGAGCTTTGTTAAGACTGCAGCAGGGAAGGGCAAAGGGTGAGGGAAGGTCAATATTTGTGCTGAATGCTGAACTCAAGAAGCGCTGTCTACAGAGCTGGGAGGAAAAGACAACCCCAAATATTTTTACAACACAGGTGCACCCTGTGATACTTCATTATCTCTGCATAATGAAGCTAGCTAGCAAGCAGCCCCCGAGATAGGAAGGTTTAGTATGTTAAGGAGCTATGCAGTGAACTCCTTTTGGAGTATTTTATAATCAAACACTACAAATCCTTTGGAAGACATGACTAAAAGTGCAAGTGCAGACAAAGCCACCCTTAGGTAATTCCCTTGATTAAAACTCTCAGACTTAAACTGAATCTAATTAAGGACGCTGTGAAGGCACAGAAAGCCAGTGTTCACTTATGCCCTCTTTTGCAGATGGTGAGTTGCCAAACAGAATTGAGAATCTTAATTGCAAGAATCATCAGCAAATTCAAAAAAGATAGTAAATTAGGGACTGCAAAATATCAGACTGTTGCATAACAGCAGTGCTGCCAGATCTCCTGGTTCTTGCATTATATGGGAAAGGCACTCCCAAGAGAGGACACAGTGCTTTTTATAAAAGCTGCTGAGAAAGAGGGAGAGAGAAACCTAGCCAATGCAGACAGTAAACTCTCTGAAGGAGGATACCCCTTTTACTATCTTGTTTTTCCTTCATTATTTAATGCTGTTCCCTACATTGCTCTTGAGAGGGATCCAAGGACACAGCATGGTCTTCTGATGGAATAGTCACAACTGGCCAGATCTCTGCTCTTTTTAGGACCTTTCTCCATAGCACTTAATGTACTTTGTTACATCACTGAAAAATTTTTAGTCATTTCATTAATCAGCTTTCTATCAAGTAAGGACATTTTACAGGTATGCTTCTCAGACAAAATAAAGGTAATTAAAAATACTGTCCAAATCAGATAGTGAAAAACACTGGCCACATAAGAGAAAGTAATTTCCCTCTGTTTTCATATTCCCCAACTGTTTGCATTGCATTCCCAATAAAAAGATATCTATTACAATATGGTAAAGAATGCTTAGAAATATCTGACACAGATAAGGAAGACAGAAAAGTCTGGTTGGCTGCACAGACAATGATTTGACAACAAGAGAAGCATGAAGTACTTGTGGAGCTCCTGTCATTCCATTCAACTTTTATAATCAGTCAAAATATAGATGAAAGGAACCTCTAAGTAGATGATTACTTTAAGGACCACATGTTGTACTCTCCATTCAAAAAAAAAAATTGTAACCAAGTGAATGGTTGAACTGCAATAGTAAGTTTCTTTCTGTAATGCTTTCAAAATAACACAAGGGTTGTTCAGATCTTAGACCACATCTAGTGGTAACAAAGACAACAAAGATTGATCCTCAGTTACCATTTTTTGCAAGAAAGCAAGTCTATAGGAATTATCTCTGCACACATACCTGGTGTAACAAGAGACAAGCAAAGAATAATCAAACCAAACACATTTATTTTTGATTGTTTAAGAAACAAATACCCTAACAAATATTCAGATGCTAAATTCTCTTACTTAAGAAAACAGTTAAAGCCATAATCTGAAGAGTCAGTTCTTTGTGTTAGTGAAAATCACCGAGTGCAAATGCTTCTGACTTGATTGTTTTTGCTATCGAATGCCCAATGTACCTCCATTTCTCAAAGCACCACACTTCCATACTTGTGTTCATGCAGAAATCCTCTCAATATGAACAAAAAACAAGCAGTCGGACTTCTCCCAAAGGGCTACTCAACAAAATATGCTTCCTGCCCTTGGTCTGCCAGAACACAGGGTTACTAATCTTCTAGCCACATGACAAAGTCAATCCAAAGCCTCTGAAGATGGAAACAAGAAACCAAGAACTGTTACAAATTAGTCACTGGGCTAGATCCTCAGCTAGTAAAAATCTGATTAGCTCAACTGTCCTCAGTCAATAATTTTAAATATGTCTGTTTTAATATAGTTGAAGATCAACTACGATGTCATTAATTTTAGCATATTGTAAGGACAGCCAAAGACAGGGTTTACTAGCACTTGCAAAATTAGTGAGAAACTGAGGGCAAACAGTTTGTTTCTCATTCTCTTACTTGTAAAAGGTCACAAATTGATAGCTGTGGACCAACACCATGCTGTGATCCAGAGGCAAAGAAAATGTCAACTAAATCTTGCCAACTCCTCAGCTGAGATAAATCATCTTAGCTATATTTAGTCAGCCCTCTACTCTGACTTCCAACACCCATTGATTTGGGTCTATCTACAATATATATTTAGACAAGATATAAAACAATACACTGTCAGCTTGACCCCAGTTTCTTTTTCCTCTTTAAATATTATGGTGTGGTTGATAGTTACAAGCAAATCTCACTTAAATTATCTAATTGGCAGGAGGAGGAATGTGTTTACAAAGGTCATTTCCTATAAATCCAGCAGACTAAAGTTCGCTTACTGCCCACAATCCCAAAATTTGTTGTCACCTGCACTGGGAAAATTTTCCCACGTATTAGTTCATAAAGCACTTGTAAACACAAATCTCTCTTTCTTCCACAGGAATGCGGGAAAAAACAAGCTGCATCTTCCCTTCCTTGTGTCCCCACCTGAGTCTAGGGACAGCGTGGCTGTTTCTGGCCGACCCTGTGGGAGCTTATGAATGAATTCCCATAAACTATGTCTGTGACCAGGCAAAGCTAACAGACTCCCAGTCATGAGCACAGAGTTAATTGCAGCAATCAACAGTAACTCCATACTCCCTCTGAGCTGGACCACCAAGGACACCATACTTGTCGCTAATCCCTATTGCTCCATATGGAATGAATTAAATTCTGGAAGAACCTGAACTTCTGAAGGAGCCCCACTAAGCCAATACCCTAATATCAACAGCTCCGGCTTCTCGAGGAGTTCACTGTGGCCTTAGGATTCATTTCTATTCTTTCTTTCTCAAATGCACTGAGTATTCATATTTTACGCAACGGGGCTGCTCCAAACACAGAGACTTACCCTTCAGTCTCTCAAATCTTTGTATTAAAAGGCTCAAACTTACGGTAGTATGCTGAATGGGCATCCAGGCAGGTGTTTCGACTGAGCATTTGTGGGATGGGCATCTGCCATGGCTCTGCTGCAAATAAGTGAAAACGGCATTATACACAACACAATATGTGCTGCAATCCTTAGGCGCAATGGGCTCCATTCCAGATGGAGCATCTAGGCATTTGCTAGTACACATCACACCTCACAAAGTCATTTTTCCGTTGTCATGTAAGGAAAATTAGATCTGCAGTTCACAGGATCAAAAAGGCCTCAACATTTAACCATTAACTTTCCTTTTAAGTCCTCAGTTATGCAGGTGAACACAACCTTTATCCACTTTGAACCCCAAGCAATTGCCAGCTGGCTTTCCTCAGCGCTGGAACACTTCAGAGAACAGTGGAGCTCTAGGCAGTAGGTAGGGATTGGCTTTTCTTTCCCCATTTCATGGCAGGCTGCATTTTTCCTTTAGGTCCTCTTTGCACCAGTGATGGCTACAGCCTGAACTGCCCCCACGGCTATTTTTCAGGAGAAGCACATCTATTGCACATTCTCAGGGTGTGTTTCAGAGCTGAGCAGAATGCACTGCTTGCTCCCCAAACTGGGCACCAGAGGACACAGAGTAGGGAACCAGAGCAAATACCCCAAACTCCTGCAGTTCCCTGAAACTTTGCAGAACCAGAAGAGTGAGGGGTTAATTTAAAGTCTAATGTTCCACATGGCAGCGCAAGATGCTACCATCAGGCCTTCAGGCTGATCTTCCTGTAATTTCCCTTGCATTTGCAGTGATTCAATTACATTTTACTGAAGATTTGGAGCCAATCAGAACTAATCGCATAGCAGCTTGGGTCAGAGTCCCTGGAGAAAAGTTCAGAATAAATTTTGGTGTCTGCCACCATTACTCTCAGCATTTCACGTAAGACTCAAACTATTACTTAGCTGCTTGAAATGGAGGACTTCTGTAATTATGTGTGTTCCTGAAGCTGGATACAATGTAAAAAGAAGCTTTTATTTTCATTTAAACCAGGTATATTGCGAGCAACTACAATACACCTTTCTTTTCCCTGTGCCAAGAGCAAAGTAGAGCGATCTCTATGGATAGTACAGATCAGATTTCACGCTATTTTGAATTTCGAGTCTAATGTGAGAACACTGACTAACATAGCCTATTAGTTCTTTGTTCTTTACCTTTATAAAGTAGACATTCATAAAGCTTTGCAATACTAAACACTTTTACAAGGAAAAAAATGTGCATGACAGTTCTAGGTTTATATTCCCCAAAATTTCCCCCCCTTTAAAACTGATGGTTACTGACCATCATTATTATTATATTATTATATTATTATATTATTATATTATTATTATATTTTCACACAGGCATCTTTAAGGATTCTTCAAAAAGATATAGCTAGCAAGCAAGAAGCATCGCACCTTTAGATGAAAGTATTGTTTAAAAGGATTTGAAAAAGTCACTGGTATCATAGCAGCAATATCTTGTGCATGTGTGTTATCTCCTGTAAGGAGGGGATGAATGCAACAGCAAAATAAGTAATACTATCAAAACTATAAATGAATTTTGATCAAAAAGCTGCAAGAATTATTGTCTTTTTTTTTTTTTTATTTCTGTAACAACTGTAGATTTTCAACCTTTAGTCCAAGCCAAGATAAAGGCAAGAAAATTAATAATTTGCTTTGGGCAAGAAACATTTAAGAAATTTATTATGAAATTAAATAATATTTTATATTATTTAAGACATTTTTTCTGATTGAAAAGCCTGATCTTACAAAGTCACACATCCATCTTTGGGAGGAGACTCCTCACAAAGGCAAAAATTCTTGAAGAGGATACATCTGCACAGTAAAGGCTCTAGATCTCATAGCAGCAGGGGCTAATGTTCTGCTAATGTTCTTGACTCTGAAATTCATAACAAAAATTGTCCTGAGGCCCAGAATCGTGAGACACATGCTGCTTATTCAAAGACTAGAGAGACATAGGTAACTCTGGGAACTACTGGAAGGCATCAGTTCTCCAGAGATCCCGCTGTTCCAGCACAAGGGATGGGCTGGGGGTACAGCTGGACTGTAGAGTGGCCTGCAGAGTTTGGCCTTTCACAGCTGGATATCTGAATTACTGCGCTGATATCATGATGTTGTACTGGAATTTTCTGAGAAATGCGTGCAACTCAAGGGCTAGGACTGAACACTCTTCCCCTATAGCTTTTTCTCTCTGAAAATTACATGTGATTTTACAGTCACTATTTTGAGTACTTCTGTTTAAAAAGCAATGCTTTTTACAGCTTTCATATCTTACATCTTCTCCCAGTTGAAACAGTTTTAGGATGTAAAGTTGTATATCAATGGCTAATAATGCTCTTCTGTTTTAAAGTGCTCAATTTTTTTTAAACAGCCAAAAGCTCTGTCACACCTACAGAAAGCAACTAAGAAACAGTTCATCCCAAAAGGTCGACATTGCATGCAGTATTCTGAAAGCATAGGAAATATGATAAAGCATAGGAATAAATATGGGGGGAATTATTTGAAGGCTGCAGAAGGAATTACCTCCATTTATTATTACTGCTAATGCTTTCACTGACAGTAGTTTGGTGAGCACAAGGACTACAGACCCTGGTCCGCCACAACACCAAGAAGTTAAAATCTGAAAACTGATGAAAATCCATCATGTTCAATTATCTTTCTTTAGACAGTCTTCAAGGGAGGACAGAATTACCTGCGGTTTGCTTTCTACATTTACAAATAGTTGCACCCAGAAAGAATATGTCTTGCTGTTTGGGAGAATATATTCAAATAAACCAATTTTCCATCTGAAGCAGAAAAAGAGAGGCTGCTTCTCCTTAGTTTATGAATGAGCAGTTTCCACAGTCTTGCTTCACTCCCCTTATTTGAAGATACTCAGGATCCTGCACTACTCAGCTTCACCCGAGACAGCTCCATTGTAGTAACACACAGTGCTATCTGGGCACAGGCTTTCTCACAGCTTCGTGCAATCAGCACCTTCAAATATGCAATAAGATCTTCAGCTTGTGTGCTTTTTGTATAAAGAATCCTCGGGACACACACACAAAAAAAATCCATTATCATTACTAAATTCTACATCAGCCGTAGCTTTCTTCTGGGATGATGCTTTAAAACCCTGATAGATTGCATAGCAAAAATACAATCAGGAAGCAATGAAGCGATAACCAAAGTCAGAAAGAGATGCTAACTCCCTAGTTAGTTTGAGACAGTGGAATTCCTTCTCTGGAGGCACTGGTATGTGCAGTTCCCAAACCAGTAAGATGTCTATCAAGAATCCAGAAATGCAGGCCACATAGCTAACCAGCAGATAGAAAGCACCAACCTCAGAAGATAAAACCAAGGCTGCAAGCCCCTCAGGGTCTCTCTGCCCAACTTCAACCTTCCTAGCATGCAACTTTAAGCAAGCTGCTTCTCACCTGCTTCAGTCAGATGTTGAAATAACTGACTGTTATTTGCACTGTTAGCACTGGTTAGAAACAGCAGTATAATGTGTCATTCCTGGAGTGGAAGCATCAGCACCTAGAAAGTCTCTCTGATTTTATTGCATGAAAATATTGAATCAGAAGGCATAAAGATGAGAGTTTTGTGACACAGCTCAGCAGAAGTTTCTGGTGAAGAGAAGCACCAGCAAGTTCTGGGTAAGATTTTAAGGAATAATTCCTCTTTTGTGATGCTGTGATCAACCATCGTGATTGCTGGAGGCGTCTGGGGGGGTTGTGAGAGCAAGTACATAGATTTTTGCCATTTATTCATAGGCAGGGAGAGATTCCAACATTGCCAGCAATATCAAATTTTGAAGGCCACATATTGCCTAACATGACTGTGGCCAGACATGGAGGCAGATCTTAGAGATGTGACAAAAGAGAGAAGACATTTAGGACTATTTTATCTGCTTATTCAGGGCTGGCTGAACTGTAGCACCCCTTAAGATCTAACTCAGTTCTTTTTCAAAGATATTGGTGATCAGTCAAAAGCAATCACAAGTAAGATTCTCTTTGTATCCACTAGAGTGGCCAAGAATATGATTTGCAAATTATATGCAAATCCCTGATTCAGGTCTCCAGTAGCAAAACTTGGTGAATTCAACTCAGGTGGAACATATTTATCTGCTTCTACACATACTGACAAATAATCTTCTCTGATGATTCTCTGGGAAAATTAAAATTGTAGATCTCAACAAAAGGTCTCAGACTGGGTAAAATATAATCATATACTAGTCAGTACCACTGACCTAATGTTTCAGTCATAAATATCCATTGCCTTCCCCTCGACTGCGCACATCTTCTCATTTTTTTCAGAAGCCTTGGATTAAGTGAAGAGAGACAGAAGGAAATTTGCATAGTAGTAGCAAACAAATTAAAATAAAAAAGAAACTCATGTTTATGTTGAGGGTGCATGCTAAAAGATGCATCTTTTATGCTTTCAGTGGCACCTGGACATTGCAAAGAATCCATTTGGTCAATCCCACCTATGTGAAATGCATAAAAATGCATCTCACCTTGGTGGTAGGATATTATATTACCACCTCTGCCCAGTACTGGCCCTCAGACTATTAGAGAAGAGACCTGGTAAGGATGTATAGCTCTGCTATCATTAAGACGCACTATTATTTTTTGAGGCAAAATCAGGCTGTCCTGCTCAGTATCTTCCACCTTTCCTTATGTGTGCAGCTCTCCACTGCTGTGCAGTAGTATTAAGCCCTAACCATATCTGCCTGAACATTTAAATGAACATTTTTTTTTCTCAGTTTATAGAGCTGTTCATAGATTTATGAAAGAAATCACCCTTCTTCCTTCATAGTTAAAGCCAATCTCAATAAAGACATCTCTCTGAGATCAGCAAATTATAATCTAATGAAATCTATTGAAAATTTCAGTTGCACTAAACAAGGTCAATGCTTGGAAGAAACGAAATGTCACTCAGAAATGGAGATCAAAGTAATTCCCTTCTATTCCTGCTGCTACCATAGAGACCAAGGGAGGGGGAAGAGGGGGAAGAAGCGATTTAACAGACTTAATTCTTCCTGAAATTTATAATTAACTACAAGGGAAAAGGGACAATTACCATATTTCTAAAGAATAAAGGAGAAAAAAGTTGAGCTTTTGACAAGATAAAATTACAAGACATTACATATGCAATGCACATTGGTTTGTTCTGTGTAATTTTCTTGAGACTCCCCCCAAAAATGTTTTTTTTCTAGAAAAGACAACACGTGTCTCATCAGTTTACATTCATAATGTTTGAAATCCAAAAGCCAGAGACTTGCAATAATTGTTCCAAAATTTAACATTGGTAAATAAAGATTTGAAATAAATACTCGGTTATACTCCCCATCTGTCTGTCATCTATGACTATATTCTCTAGCTAAGATAAATGGTAATCAATGAAAAGGATCCTCCTGCTCTTCCAAGACTGCAGTTTAGCCAGCAGCCAACCCATAGTCATCAAAGCTGTCCTCAAGTGCCACTTCAGAGTAGAGTTAACTAAATTACATGTAAATTGCATGGATTCAGCACTATTACACTTTTAGGATCTGGCAGGAAAACACCACAGTTTGAAGTGCTCATCAGGACCTAATAATGACTATAGAAAAAGATTTTGATTTTAGCTAAATATGAATCTCTTGGGGGGAAAATCATTATGCTTCCTTTGATTTGGGTTTGTTATAGCCTGGAAATTCAGCAAAAAACTTAGCTACTCAGTTTATGATTTTAAACTGCAATGATTCAAACCCCAAAGTATTGCAAAGAAAAGACAATGCCCAGTTCCATTTAGCACTATTAACAATATGCAGGCCCATAGAAATGTGGCTATTTTTTGTTTCCTATCCAGCTAAATTTAAGTCAGATCTTCATCTAGTGTAGCTGTCTAAAGCTAGCTACTCGTTTGGGTGAGATTATACCAGTCTACAACACCTGAAACACTGGTTCAACCTCAGTATTTATACCTTGCTTTACCATCTCTCAATTCTGTGATTAACTATATAAACAGCCTCTCAAATACATACAGCTCCTCCTGTAGGAAGTCTCAGAGAATAAGTTGAACCTCACTGTCTAGGTATATCCTGTTTTTTACTCCCTATATTGATTTTTTGATACTAACATAACTGGAAAAAAAGTGCCTATTTTCTTCACTGAGACTTATTACAAAAAATATTACAAAAAATATTATGAACGTACTTTGGCATAAATAAATATTGTAAGGATTGGCTATTTGCAGTGGCATTAGGTCACTGAAAGAAATAATCCAACTTAACCTCCCAGCAGATTCACCTCCATAAAGTGATACCAATAATTGAGATGCAGTCTGTGGGCCTGCTCTCCACCTCCAGCAGATGACCTGAAGAGGTCATCTGATTTACCACCCTGTTCTTCTGTGAATATCTTGCAATGAGTTTTGGTACTGTGCTAAATCAGGGAGGCTGAAACAGTCAGGTCACTCCAGGGGTGTGACCCTCCTTTTTCCCTCATTTTTCCATTCTTCATCCGCATTCTAAATAAGCCCTTTATATCTGTTGGGTTGGCACTCTATAGGCTAAATGCTAAATGAGGGATTCCCTCACACTTGGGGAATCCTCAGTATCCTACAGGGACACAAAACTTGGCCCTACCTTTCCTGAGTACAGCACACTATCAACAGGGATTTTTAATGATAAGCTTAACGCAAACCAGCTGGCAGTTTCAAAATGAACGAGTCCAGCCACAGAATCTACTCAGTCAGACTTGTAGTGATGCTGCTGAGGAGGATGAGCTCTGAAATTTGCCCTGCCGTCCATGCTGGGATTACGGGGAAAGGAAACTGATGCTGACAAAATACCAGCCTAGGAGGTGCGTATTTTATAACTCTCCATGATTCTGCTTCCGAATGGTGTAGTTCTGCTTGAAACCTCACCTCACACTACAAAGTGGGGTGGTGAGTGTGTGGAGTGGGAGAGGCCTACTCAGGTCAACTAAACAGTCATACTATACCCAAGGTATAAGCCAGATACTGGTCCGGTACTGGAAAGCAGTGGTTTACTATTTTCCACAGTCATTGCCTGTGTTGAGACTTCTGCTAGCACATCTGTCAGAGTTTTGCCTTGAGTGTATACATTGGTCTCTCCTGTTCTAAATATATTGCCAGATGAGCAGAAGAATATATGATAGACAGATGCTACTGGCTCCTGGCAAACTGGCCAGTCAGAACTGAATGTAATCGACTTTGGGTATGCTTTAGAAAAATAAACAAGTGCATGACCCTGCTTCCCTGCACCATCAGAAAACACAGTCTTTTCCTTCCATTCCACCCTCATTTTTTTGCATATTTTAAATAAATCCTTACAAAGGGTGCTACAGTGACAGCCATGAAGAGAGTTATTGCTAATTTTCAAAACCAGAACAGAGTTTTAAGAAAAAGCAAAAGCAAAAAAAGCCCAACTTCTCCACTAATCCTGCTGGCAAAACTTGCAGTTCCAAGCAAACCAGGGCTCACTGCTGAGAATGACAGAAAGTTCATATAATAGCTGTACTTTTAGTACAGGAACCTAACCATTGTAGAATGGACCGAGTCTTTCTTTAACTATAAAAAATTAAAGACACGTTCATTTCTCCACTCATATGAATAATGACTTCTTCATTTAATTTTCTGGTCCCATAGAGGTCAGTCACACTTGAATTAAACATGGAACCTATGTATCACATAATCAGACTTAAACCATTATAAAGAGTTAAATTGAAGCTGACAATAAGAACCTCTACGGAGCAATTTTTGCAGGATTTTCACCATTTGGACCACCAAAGTTTATTTTTATAGCTCACAAAACCAAAAAGGTCAAATGGGCATTCTGTCCAAGGTCTGAAGGCCACCAGCTGTCCAGTTTACAAGTTAGGAGAACACAGGTTCACATGGAACTTAGCATTGCCAGTTCTAAGTGCTATGAAATCAGGAGTCAGGCAGCAAAGAACAAGTGATTTCAGTTTGGCAAATAATTTTTTTTTTAATTGGTGTCTATTCTCTGAGCCTTTAGTGTACATTTGTTTCATCTTTGCAAGCTCCTCTCAATACACAGGAACTTTCAGATGATCATTTGACTCTAATAACCAGGATTTTAAGTAAAATCACAAAATTCACCTCCTAAACCAAACAAGAGGTGACACCATCGATAACCATTATTGACAAATCTTAGTCCCTTTACTAATATTAAGAATAATACAACGTTAGACTAGATTGCAAAGGAAGTTTTGAAAACTCTATCATGAAAGATTTTATCCCTGCCTGTGACAGAGGACTAGATGGCCAATTCCTTTTTACTCAATTCTTATTTTTTATGGTGCTGTGATTGTTAATTGCAAGTATCAAAAAAACCTGAATATGACACCTTGCAATCATGCGATTTAAAAATCAAAAATTACATTGTGGCTTGTCTTATTTTGTCTTCTGCATTTAAAACCTTTAGAGTTCACACCTCTGAGTTAACCTTTGTAACAACAAGGGCCAGAAAGTTTATTTTTTTGAGTAAAAAAACATCTGACACCAAAAGCGAGGGGGTTCAGCAAAGCAGCCTCTATTATTGTGAAACTTGCTTGGCAACACAGAGGTATCTATTTTCTTTTCCACCGACTGTAACTACTGTTGCATTCGTAATCCTCCAAAGGGCACAAGGAAGGAAGGAGATCTGATTGCCAGGGGAGAGGACAGCGTGTTGCCTCTAACTATTGGGAGGCACAGTGGGAATGTTCTTCCTTTTCAAAACCTCCTGATACACCTGCTGAGATGGAGTCTTGACCTGAACTTTTATTTATACTGAATTCTTCCTAAAGATAAAATAATTGCCACAAAATAATGTGCTTTATGGAAGCAAGAAAGAGAAAATGCACTGGGGGCATGATCAATTAAAATAAACCCTATGAAGTCATCTCAGACTGATTCAGCATTTGTTAGGTCCAGGGTTCAGAAATGCAGGAAAATAGGAAGGAAATAAAAACAGAGAGGAAGAATCTATACAAATGAATATCTTAAATCTATTTTAAACATATCTTACATTTTGACTGAAAAAATAATGTTAATAGGAATTAGAATTTTGAGAGGTACGTAAGAAATTAATCTTATTAGATGGCTTCTTCCACAATACAAAGCAGAGGTCAAAACAGGCTCATTGGATCCATTGTGCATAATCTACAAGGACATATTCACTCCACCACAATATTTACATCATTTTCTATAGACTGTAAATACTGAAAATTCCAGAGTAAATTTACCGGCCACGTGTTACAAATGTCAAATTTTCAAACAGTGTTCATCTTTTGCAGTTTAAATAGCATTCATCTTTTACTCCCTTTGCATTATTTACAAGATCTGAAGAAGAAAACTGATATATTTACTCTCTCTTGACATAAAGATCCATTTTTCCAGGAATGGGAGTGGCAGTTACTGGCACAAATCAGCCAACTGGATATTTAAATAAAGATAATTACCAGATCTGAGGGCAAAAATGACCATACTGTTGTTCTGTAGAATTCATATTTATTGAAGTGATTTTTAAAATAAATCTCTAATGTACTCAAAATCTGCTCTCATTATACTGCTGAAAATTGGTAATAAGCTGATGTGATAAAAATGTTGTAGGTCTGAAGGAAACAGAGTTACTCCAACACACAGTGAATGAAGTAAGAGCACATTATGGATCAGCATATTACAAAGTCACTGGTGCAGTTATTTCCATACGACATCAAAACAAGACGAGGAAATCACCTGCAATTTATGTGGTCTCAAGCCTTTGCAATATGAAAGTGTTCTGAAACTATTTTTTTGCCATTATCCGGCTCATTCGTACATGTTAATATGGTGTCCTCACATGCATCCAAGTGGTAGGTCCCCCACAACCCACCACCCTACCTCATTGCAGGGTCAAAGCTGGCAGCAAAGACTGCATATCTTGACCTGAACATTTGAGGTCCATACGCTTCACTTTCAGACCGATCCAGCCATTTAGCAGCAGATTGAGGACAGAGAAGAGCTGGAAGGAAAACTATTGTGGATAGATGGAGCTGGAAGCCCTGCTCACGGCGGCAGCAGTGCTAAGATAACAGGGAGACCATATATGTTATTGCCCCAAAGGCTCTGGGAAACATTCAATAGACGTGTTTATCACCAATTCGGAAAGTGGAGCAGTGTCTCCTGCACAGGGCCAGGCTTTTCTCCCAGTTACACCAGTTTGGAAGCAGGCTCATCCCCCTGACCCAAATCCGGTCACTACTCATGTCTTCACCACACTCTCAAGGCCAAAGACGGCCGTGATTGCAGGTCCCCACCACAGTGTCCGAGACCAAGAAGTAACAGGGCTCAAATCAGCTCTGTTTCAACTCGCATTTACTGTGGACTGGCAACCTCAGGGGACATAAATCAGGCCCCCAGCGCGAACCTGAACGAGGCGCTGTTAGCGGCGCTGATTGTCTCACCGCCATTAGATCCACGGGCACCGGTGGGTGCCGCTGCCCTGCTCGCGGGGAGGCCACGGGCCTTTCCCCCCAGACAAATCGGCCATGGAGGGCTTGTGGCCGCAGAGGGCCACCTCTGCTAGGGCAGCGCGACACCCCGCCGCACCTCAGACGGCGCCCGGCCCGCCGCAGCCCGCCCAGACCGGCGAGATCCGGAACGATCCGGAACGGGCGGGAGGGGAAGGAGGCCACAGCAGGCACGCCGTCTGTGGCCTCCTTCGCCTCCTGTTCTTCCCCGGTCTCGCTTCCCCCGCCGGCGAGATGGCAGTGACAGCTCGCAGCTGTCTCAGCCATCCCCCTGCCACGGGGCTGCGGGGCCGGGGCGGCCGCACCGCCTCACGAGCACCCGCCACGCGCGCTGCCGCTGCCTTTCCCCCCGTCCCAGACCCTTTGCGCAAAGACCGACAGCGATGCGAACAGCTCGTTCGCCTCATTGTCCGTGCCGGGTTCAGGCATTCCCACCAACTTTGGAAATCCCAGCGAAACGACAAAATTCATCAAAGCCAAACCGGAACGGGGAGCTGCCGTGCTGAACCTTCGTGTCCTGACTTACCCCCGCAACAGCTCCTTATAAATACCAGCACCATGTGCAAATCCCGGCACGAACATGTGGTGATCTGCCTCTCCCGTAGCAACAGAAAGGGAGTTCCCCGATTATCTCCCCCATCATTTAATTTTAAGTGAGTTTGCTAAGTTTGAGGACGTCTCCAGGAAGCCTGTGGCTTATCCTTACCTCAGAGCGTTACCTCGGGCAGTGTCCTTAACCACCGAGTGCTTAACCTGCTGTGGCTGTGGTGGATAACGAACCTTTTACATGCACGGTTGGGAGGAAGTATTTGGAGGGACCTTTCCCAAGCAGTGAGGTTGGACCCAACGCCGATATAACAGTGCTGAATCGGGACCAAGGTATTTTTATTTTTCAGGCCTAGAGGTGCAAAGCAAACTGTGTTTTTTCCCCAAAAAAAGCCACAATAAGCCGCATAAACTTGCATCTCTCCAATCAGGAACATCATGACTATCTGAACTACATCTGATTGGCCTCTTTAAAATGCCAGGAGTCATATAATGTCCCCATATTTTTGTATGCTATAGTTTATAGAATAAACTGGTCTGATATGCTGAGAAAAATATATGCATTATACCATGTATTCTGAAAGTGCTCCAGTAGCTGGAGATATTAATAGACACAAGCATAGGCTAAGATAAAGCATGAAATCATTTTCCTTTTGCTAGTAAAAATAAGTAAATTACATATCATTTAGGAAGTGCTATAGAAGCAAACTGCATGATCTCCAGAAAAAGAGAACAAAATGCTCACTGAAGCGAAGCTTATTTATCACTTTATCTTGCAACCTGACACAGTACATGCTCAATCTATTTAATTACAGGAACGGAAAAACAGCAGAAAGATATGTACACATAACAGCAATGTTTCCAGTCCTACCTTGGTCGTGACAATGCACAGACAATCCATTCTGTAAATCTCCACGGGAGTATATGTAAATCATAAAAACAAATCAGCAAGGGTGAGGAAAGGCTTTTGAACAGCATGAACAGAACCGGAGGCTTGAATCTGCACAGCCTGCTTTTCCAAGTGGGGCCCTCATAAGAAACTCGAGTCCTCCTCCACAATGCTAAAGGCAGTCATGATGCTCACAGGGATCAGAAAACCCACTAGAAATCGTCTCAAGCAAAACTTCCAGGTGGCTTATCAGGCTTGATTGCTGCATTGTTCAATCTGTGATCAAAATATTCTGTTGAATAGTATGCAGCGCTCTAAATGGGAAGATGAGAACCACAACAAGCACAAAAGAGCAAAAGCATCACATTTCAGCTCTGGCTCTGGTTTCACTATTCTGATCTGCTGTTTCAGTATACCCATAAGATTTCCTTTGCCAAGTCTCTCTCTCTCTCTCTCTCTCTCTCTCTCTCTCTCTCTCCCTCTCTCTCTCTCTCTCCTCTCTCTCTCTCTGCTTCCCTGTCTTTTTTTTTCTCCCCCCTCTCTCTCTCCCTCTCCCTCCTCTTTTCTAATAACTCCAAGCAAGCACAACATATACAACTATCGGGCCCATCTATCAAAGCGCTGTCACTTCTCTGCCAAAACAACTGCTTTTGGTTGTAAGGGTTTTTATTAAGAGCATGATTCCTACAAGCACATATTACTTGAAGTGCATGATTGAAACATTAAGGTGTATGCGATAGCTCATGCGTCACGTCTACAATCACTCAGAATTACTAGGTCAGACTCTGATTCAGGAAGTGAATATAAATAACAGCTGGATAAGGAGAACTTTCAGAAAGTATTAAAAAAAATCAGTCAGGGAAAAACCAGGAATTGCAGATTTATGCACGCACGCAGCTCTGTGAAGCACAACAATGATATAATTATAGTTTATGATCCATAGAAAAAAACACACTATATATATTATCCAAAGGTGGAGAGGTGCATCTTTTTTCTACCTATGAAAAATACATCAAGGTTTTAATTAAAAGAATTCACCCCAAACAGCAGAGTTTAAAAACTCCTTAAGCTCTCTCCCAAACTTTTTCTGCCTCTTTGACAGATCCACAGACTTAATGTATTTTATGTTATGTATCCTTTACTAACAGTTTCGCAAACTCTTAAGAAAACTGTTTAACCCCCGAGCCCCTACCTTTCTTGCAGTGATGCTGGTGCAGAGCTTGCCTTTCAGGTGTCTTACGTGAATCATTCTGAGTTAAAAAGCTCACTGTCAGCTCTTAAAGTCGTCTCTCTCTTACAGATAGAGAAAGAGAGAGAGCAGAGAAAGAGGGAGGGAGAGAAAAAGAGACACAGAAGGAGAAAGATATGTAAAATGAAAGCTCTGGCCAAAGAGAGAGGAAAATCAATGCTCCTATTCACTGGAAAAAAAAAATACAGCCAACTGGACTGTTGACAGCAACAAGAGGAAACGTCTAGACACCCATACATTACAATTCACCTTTTCAACACACTGGACAGCACAATTCCCCCTGGGTGCTTTGCTGAGGATCTCTCATTCTCACTCAGAGCTAAAATATGTTTTCAATAAAATAAGCCGTTTCAAGAAAATAAAAGGATATTTAAGAATCATCTCTTTTCCATACATTACTCGGGTTATAACCCTAATATTTTCATGATTGCTAAAGCAGCAAGAGGTTCAGTAAATGACACACATTATTTTGCCAAAATGAGGTCACTGCTACCAAAGTTACAAAATCCATAGTGAATCAGATATGTGGTCAGAGAGCAAGCAACCCTCCCCCAACTATTAAAGTCTTGGAGGATATAACATCTTAAAGAGAAACTCTCCAGAGCACTTATGATTTTGTCTAAAGCTTTAACTCACTCTGAGCAACCTCATGTGTGCAAAACAAACTTGATTTGTATTTACACACTGCAGAGGAACCTACATGTTTTCTCCCTACTGTGCTTTTACTCCAGTAGCCAAACAGTCAGACAATTTTATTAAGCTACAGATTATATGAATCATGGAACTTTTCAAACATCCGTCAAGTCACTACCAATTAACTGTCTACTAAAGATCCAATTAACTCATTAAGATGATCTAACCAAAGCCACACATGTGTTCTGGGCATGACAGGGTAGAAGGGAGTCCAGTCAAATCTATAATCAGGAGAGATTTTAACACTTAAATGTAAAACCTCCAACAGTTACTTCCTTTGTTCTCTTCTGATTGGTAGATTCAAGCTGATCTAGGAAGGTGTGAAATATTTCCATACATGTAATTACTTAATGACTTGGTTGTAAAATTTCATATCATACTACAAATTGGCAGATGGGGGTATATTTTCAAACAATTCTCTAAGGGCATGATCTGTAAATGTTTCTATTTGCAAGTAACTCTACTCCTGTGAGTTGGTCACAGTGAATTCATGATCCTGTTTACAGTTTATATGAAAAACAGTGGGCTTGAACTCTTTGAGGTTGCTTATGTGAGCAACATGACTTGTGTTTGTGTTTTGGAAAACCAGATTTATAAGTGTACTCCAAAGTTTCCTCCTGCAGCCTAGTTTTTTGGTGTAAATCTTGCACTAAATCCTGTGCCATCACCTCCTACTGTAAAATGCTGCAATCGGCATTTAGAAATGCAGGATTTGCCCGTGTACTACCCAAGCTCAGCACATCATTAAGTGGTAGACCCCCAGAAATACAGCCACCTACTTTTTACCTTCAGAATCTCCTTTAGCCTAAAACAGGGGAGATCTATGCTTTGGGGGACAGAGACCACAACTCCATCCTTCCACAGGTTCATTGTGGCTGTCAGGGGTCCCGGTTACAGTTTCTAAAATATGCATTTGTCAATGACTGGAGAAAGCAGTGGCTCCACTATGGTAGTATGGTAGTAGATGACTGACTCAATGGGTGAGGATACAATCCCTCATTTTCTCTAACCACCCATCCCTAATCCAAAACAGCTTCCAGCACTGCATTTTTCATTACATCAGCTATAAAAGGGGTATTAGAGAGCAACTTTAAAGAGACAATGAAAACTTTATGCTTTAACACAAAAGGTTCAACTGGCCCATTTTCTTCCTCCAACTGGACAGTTTTTCCATTTACTCTATCTCCACAAATATAAGATTTTTGAATTTTTGGAGCTGCTTTCCCCTTCATTAGCAATATCCCCTTCTTCTCTAATTTCTGCAGGTCGTTTTGATGCTTATTTGTATTTTTTGTCTGCTCTTCCAACCTTGATGTTATCTGTAAATATGATCATGATTGAAATATACTCTACAAAGACTTGACCCAAAAACCAAACAAATTAAGAAGCAGCCATCTGGGGTGAAAAGAGATGATTTATAGTTGCTTGTGTAGTTGATTTAGATGGTCAAAAATATCCTCTGGGATGAGCTCTGGCTCTCGGGAAGCCTTAATACAGGAAGAATAACAACTACTTCCCACTGTGATACCAGTGGTTCTGCAGATCACCATGTGAGAACCACTTAGCTAGGTGACTGCTTCCTTCTACTCTAATCCTACTAAGGTATCTATTTTTAAATCACACAAAACACACAATCAGCAAGTGACTGAAATGTGATGGTCTGTATAATACAAGAGTGTAGACCGGACAATTTAATCCTCCTTTCTGGCCTTAAAATCCTTAACGTACTGTATCCAGGTACTTCTTCCACTTCTATAACCAAAGTATAGGATTTAATTAGGTAGCTATATTTAGAACCAGAGCTTGTAATATCCAGCTGAAATGAATATTTTGTAAAAGTGAGCTTCTGTAAAATCTAAAAAAAACCAAGAACGATTTCATGATTTTTTAAATCTTTCATGAAATAGCTTTTTAAAAATTTCTTAGAATTCTTTTGGAAACCAATTATTGTACAGCAAAAAACTGTAAAGAGAAATTGATTGTTTACAAAAGCAAAACTAACTTTGTTATTATCTCTAATTCGCAAAATAGAAATTAAGAAAAAAAAAGAATACTATAGACACTATATAATAGACACTTAAGAAAGGAGACATCTATCAGACTGTTAACACAGCCTTAGTAATGTCAGTGTTTTGCAAATTTACCCAGTGACTATTTAGAGCTCTAAGCACATACACAGAGAACACATAAACAAACACATCCTCTTACAAATGTGGAGAAAGATTTATTTTCTCCTAATGGATCCTAATTTGTGTACTGTGGAGTACTTGTTGATGGTATCAAATTGCCAGTCATCCACATGAGGTTAGATTCTCCTCCTTGTTTTCAGGTCCTGTATTGCACCCAAACAAACTACAAATATATCAAATACTTTCCTGATTACTTCTCTCCCGAGGGGGCAATTGATGTAGTTATGAAGTTATGTCTCATATGGTCAGAGCTCATTTATACCACTCAAACCCAATTCCAACTAGGTTACCGTGAACCACAACTGGTTAGTCAGTAGGTCACCATTGGGAAAAAAAGTTATCTGAGTAATTATATGCTAGAAGGGAGAAACTCATGAGACAGGCTCTCTATTAGGATTGTTTTGTGCTATACAAAAAAATGAGAAACTACTAATTTAGCACATCCTTGTGGTTTATATATTGAAAGTCTAAGACTTAATAAGATATGGAGTCAGGAACTATGCTACAAATGAAATGTCAGAATAAATCCTGCTTCAGCCACAAAGAGAAGTTAATACAAATTCCAGAAGGTGTCAAGTTCTGCATATTTTAGTTGCTGAGAATTTTAATGCAGTTCCCAGATGGAACCAGTGGCCCATGAGTGCTGGTGTTAATTTAAAGATCAGCAGATTAGGTATTCTGCCCCTTCTGACTGCAGCAGCCCTAACAGCAGTAGCTCTGCAACCAGTCTAAGGTTCATGAGAGTCTCAGGCAGACGCTAAAGCAACAACTCCCTTCTTCCATACAAAACAAAGTTCATTGCTGTTTAATACAATCGATGCTGGCCTGGAGCCCTGACCAATTTCTCCAGCTAGTAGCTTTATCCATGAAAAGAAAAAGATTATTTTTTTTTCCATAGGGTATCATAGGTCTGAGTTCAACCGGACCTTACTGTTCTGAGGCCTGCAGGTAGATAGTAAAATGGGCATAGGAGAAGTGAACACTGAGCAGGCAGCTCCTCTCCTTCAGTACAAAGACTCAGCACTTGACTCAGGCTCAACAGCTGTAAAAGAAGTTTGTTTTCTGCTCCACAACTGTGGACAGGATTCCTTCTCTTCCTGCCCCATGCAGATGCCCAGCATACAACCTTTTTATTCAGTACATGGGAGCTTACACCAGCTTAGAAAAGCACCTGCTGCCCCAGCGCTCAGAGAGGAATTAAAAATGATGTCTGTTTTCTGATGGAAAATATGCACTTTGGAGAACAACTGTGTGTGGTTGGCTACTGTATATAGCGGTGTGTAAAGCCTTTTGCCTCAGAAGGTACTCAGGACACTAGGTCAGCTGCCTCCCTTCCTCTCCAGGAATCAGTGTTATCATCAGATGACAGAATAATTCAGGGTGGGAAGGACCTCAGGGGGCTTCTAGTCCAATCTCCTGTTCAAAACGGGCTCAGCAGCGAGGTCAGATCAGGTTATTCCGGGCTTTATCGAGTCTTGTCTTGAAAATCTCCAAGGATGAAGACTGCACAACATCTCTAATCATCCCTTTCCCACACTCCTCACTCCCTTGAAAGGCCTATGAGAAGAGGGTGAGGTGAGCTGGGAGCAGAGTGTGACTGTAGGGCTGCAGGAAGCACACATTTACAATCACAGAGTGCAGAGCAGAGGATGAGGAATGTTCCTTGAGCCATCCAATGGCTCTGAAAGGCCTTGGATAAACTAGCCCCTTGAAAGCTGTGCAGCCTTTATTAATACAGAACTTCTGCCTAGTGTTTCATGTATCTATTATTTCCCATACAAAGCCATAACTGTTTTCTCTTGCCTCCCCCAAAACCCTTATTCAGAATGAAACAAAAGTGCTTCAGTTAAATATGCTACGCTAGCTTTACGTGGGCTAGGATGCTCAGCAGTAGAAGCACAAGGTGCTTAAGGGCAATAGTTCCTGAAGTGGCTCTCAACTCTCAAGATCCATGGTGAATGAAGAGTTCATTTTAATTCTTGAGCATTCTGCCTGGGGAAGTAAATCTAAAACCCAATTGATCATCAGCAACTGCAAAGCTCTGGTGCATATGTTTAAACATGTAGCCAGTCCTAAATAGCTATGTGTCCCTGTCAGAGCAGCGTGCTACTGACACTCAAACACAGTCTCTTGAAAAAGAAATCAGACAAAATGACTCTTTCAAAGGAAATGACACACAAAACAGTAAATTCAAGGAAATTAAAACAAAGTATCTGCTATCTGCTACCCCATGGTATTGGGAACTGAAGAAAATGCCACTCACAGCTCTGAATTTCTTAGTGTTTGGCAATGGACCTGCAAATTTTTGGAGTGTACTTTCATGCACACATTTTGCTGGAGAGTTACAAACTACATGAAAACATTAGTATGTAGTATTGTTGAGAAACATGGAGTCCAGGAGTTCACAGTACCATGACTCTAAGTAGAGAAATTATTCTTTGAAATTGGTCAGAGATCCAGCATATCTCATGGTTTCTACAACAGGACAACAATGTATGTAGTGCATATATCAAGCCTTGGATAATTCCTTGCTCTGGAAAGATTATTTCCTCCATAAATACGGGGGCTGATTTCAATGAGAGTAGGAGTTCCTGCAATACACATTTGATCTTTGGATTTGCCATACACTAACCACCCTTTGCAACTGGGCCACCTACTTCAGTTTTATATTATGAAGAGAATATATCGGTCCTGTACCTGAGCTGTTGAATGCTTTCATCTGCCTTTCCGTACAAAGGAGATCAAGGACATTTAAAGACTCATAAAATCAGGTTGCTAATCAGCAGATTTTGACCAAAGGAGCCAGTTCTGCTGATCCCACAATGAATCATACTTCAACTCTCAAGTAGTGCCAGGGTCCTACATGATACAAAAGTTTTCTGATCAACTGGGAACACAGTGACACAAGAATATCAGAAAAATATGATAGAAAATTAGTTCTTTAGATCCTGAAAAGCTGTAGAATAGAGCAACCAATCTAGAAATGTACAAATAGCCCATGGGAAGCTCTTGGACAAGAGGTAATAATCTGCAAGTTTTAAGTGTTAAAAAAAAGATTGTTAAAGTCTACAAGGTATCAAATAAGCATGCTAACTCAGTTAATGTCTATTTTCTTTTTGTGATATTTCCAGCTTGCTAACATTAAAAGAAAACTTAATAATTTTCTTAACTTAGAAAAGAAAAAATACACAATTGCTTCAAGGCTGAAACTTTGCATAATAATATCTAAGCCTGAGAGAATTGTTCCAGCCAAGTTGTAAACGTATGAAAATAACGGAGATGTTATAATGAAACACTTAAACATATATAACTTAATTGCAAACAGCAAGACTGTTATAAAGAGAACTGTAACATATCCCCTTTACTGCAGCCACGAAGTCATATTGCTTCATGTATTATTCAGCATACATTTATAATAGGTATCATTAGACTGCCCATATACAAATCATTCCTTTGCTGGCATTCCTATTCCTCCATAATGATTCCACACCAAAAAGAACACGCACTGAGAGGCTGAAAACACCTTGAATAAAATTAACTGACTAACTGTGCAACACCTTGGACTTCGAAAATACTCTGAAGTGAAAACATGTTGTGATCAGCATAAAAGTCATCAGCCCTCTAGAACTGTCACCAATATTAACAACATTTCTACAAATGGAATAAAACGTAAATCCTGTCTAGGACAGCAAGAAATCCACAGCACCAGTAATATACAACAATAAATTGTGTCTATAAGCCTCATTTCAAATGTGTTAACATACATGCAGTCATTAAGCAGAAAAAAAATGAGTGTAGAAGCTCCAAGTTAATATTGTCTACACATTCACCTCCAGAAAAACTTGGTTAAATAAAAATTTTATTATCCATCATAAAATAGTGGACCATACCTTTGTCTTCATGTCTACCGCATAATTTTCAAATGTCTGGTTCTCCTTATTGTGTACACCACATTGTCCAGATCCTTCTGATCCATTGGAAGCTGCAGACTAAAGGGGAAAAATCAATAAAGTAGCTGGTATGTGCACTATAATTCTGTTATTCCTAAATGTAAAGATTATCGTGGACATACAGAAGGGTAGCCTGAATTCAGACAAGCATCAGGTCACTCATACATAAGATTTTCACCTCAATGTTTGTCATATAAAAATTTCTGGGTTTAGTCTTATAGCCACTCTCATGGAAGTCTGTGAAAGGCTTCATAGGCTAAATCTACAAGATGATGTTTATTGTAATCTCTAGTTGACTTCAGGAGTCCAGGGTTCTCTGCAGATCCCAACATCAGAACATAAGGAAGGAAATCAGTGCCCTACCAAAAAAGCCAGCTGATAGGTTCTCATCTAGAGTAGTTGCAGGAATAGTTCTGGTAATGGCATTGACTGAATTACGTGGTTTGTTGTCTCATTTTTAATTCATGACATTCTTTTAAGTGCAGTATTTCTGAAAGTTTCATACTTGTGCAGTGAACATATTTGAAAATCTTTTAAAATAAAATGCTGTAAGGTGGGCATTCTTTTTTTTAGCTTTCCTTTGTCTACACAGAATTAAATCTTACATTGTCCATAAAAAAGAATAAAAGACATAGTATTTTTTCAAAAAAATATTCTCAATAGAATATATTTCAAAAATTATTCTCAATAGAAGGCATAGTAAAAGGCTACAGTTGTTTTTTTTCAATTTTCCCTCTGGAAATCTAAGACATTATTGTATATTTTGCATTGATGCAACAGATATTATAAATTACATCTCTGTTTACAATGCTCTGCCCTGCAAAAATGTGTTTGAAGAGTTAGCCTTTGAATGAAACATGACAACTGCCACTATCTTGGACCTCAGAAAATTTCTGGACACTTTGCAAGATTACAGATAGGAAAGCAGAGTGAATTCAGAGTACAGTGTCTTGTATCTATTAGCGTTGAGCATCACAGACACTGTGAGTGATCTAGGCCCATCCTTTTTCAGACCATACATCGGGAGCACAGTCAATTTTAACACAACAGGCAAGAAATGGTTGGCATTTTAAATAGACCAGCCTTTGCCGGCACCATTTAGAAAACAACAAACCGATGCCACAGAAACAGCCAAATCACATCCACATGTGCAAATGTTTTCTTCTCTGATACTAACTTGTTTATTTAGGGCTCAGTCCAGTAAAGGACTGAATGCTGGCTGCAGTCCAGCAAACTACTTAGACACGTGCTTAACTTCACTGGAACCAATAGTATTAGTCATGTGCTCCAGTTAAGAATGTGTTTAAATGCTCTATTGGATCAGGCCCAGACAACTCAGCACTATATGGGGTTGAGTGCATTGGACTCCATGCATGTCCTCTCTAAATTTTTAGCTCCTCTAATATGCCCGCAGTCACAGAGAAGCATGTATTGCTTTGTGGTTTTTGTTTCTTATCACAGAGGAGTGTTGCAGTATCCCCCAGTTGCAGTCTGGAAGGGAGGAAGGGAGAACAAAGCAATCTGCTCAAACTCTTACAGGAGAGCAAGGAACTGAACCCAGATCTCATAGTGCTGAACATTGTATTTTGCCTTAGAGCACACAAAAAAATCCCAGCAGCTCCTTAAGTGTGCCCTTTCTAAAGGGGAAAATGGCTTTTACAAGGAGGGAAGGAGCATGCATAAAAATTTTCATTTCATCTTTGCTTTCTTTGAATACCCGATGTAGGTATTTTCCATCATTATTGTTTACAGGCAACAATATAAGCTATGCAAATCAATATAACAGCTATTTGTTCTAATCGTCCAGACCACACTGCCTGATCCGAAAATGAGCTTAGCTTCTGCAGTTCCTTGAAGGGGCACTTGACAATTTTCAGCAGAAACTACAGACTACATAGCAGCATTTATCAAAGGAGTGCAGCTGCAAAATTGGACAAGGTACGACTTCGGTTTGTTTATATTTTACCATTTTTTCTCAAATTTGTCACCATTAGTTGATTCCAGTATTTTGAAAGAATATAAAACAATGTTTCATGAAATGGTATGAAATATTTCAATTGTTTTCCTTAGGGATATGGGTCACAGATTAATTGTGAAGAGCAGTAAACCAAGGACATTAGGAGGATACAAACAGCTCAAGTAAGAGCAATAATAATAAATCTGGAACATCTCTCTGTTCCAGTGTATTAAGGTTCAATATGCATTAGCAAAATAATATATGGCTCCCAAACTTGAACAAAGTACACATTAGCAATTCATCTGAAAACCAAAAGTCATTTAGCTTTGTGTTTTGAAATAAACTAGACAGCACAATGCAGGAGGCAAAAAGGATACTTGCTGTGTCTTGCGATAAGTTTGTTAAAACATAGCACTCTTGGGGTCTGAGTCTTTTCGCCTTACTCTTGACTTAGCTAAGATCCACTCTAACCAAAAGCCTATGCTGTCTAAAATTATTTGTACACAATATATCCAAAAGTTGCCTGCTTATGCAAAAAAAAAAAAAAAAAAGAAAAAAGAAAAGAAAAGAAAAGAAAAGAAAAGAAAAGAAAAGAAAAGAAAAGAAAAGAAAAGAAAAGAAAAGAAAAGAAAAGAAAAAAAGGTTTAGCAGCACCTCAATATTCCTGAACCCTGTAGGTCACCATGAGAAGCAGGACTGGTACCCCCAGAGTGACACAGCACAAATACAGAGGAGCATGACTCATGCACCATGCTCGTACCTAGTTATAGGAGGATCTAGGAATAATGACTTTAATTTTGAATTAGAAATACTAATAAAAGTCTAAACTTGTTATCTGTTGTCTGTATCTAGAAGGCTGGTATTTGGAACAACTCTGTCTTCATCTTTGCAAAAGAAAATATTATCTTATTCCCCTCCAGTTGGTCAGCAAAAAGAGATGAGATTTTACAAGCAAATGTTGCAAAAGCAGATTAAAACATCATTTGGTAACTTTGCTCACATGGCTAGCAACGATGAGAATCACAGATCATACCAAAAGCAATCTTCCAATTTTATGTATAATTAATGCTAATCTATTTAGATTATAATTAACATCGACTATTTAGACTCTAATCTCTTCAGGGCAATGTCTCTTTCATTGTGCAAACTTACAGCATAATTTAAATGTTTATTAATAAAATAGTAATCACATTAGCTACCTTGTTAACTTTATCTAATTTTAACAGTGCTCAGTTACTGCTTTTCTATGCTTATAACACATCTTTCCTGTAGCTTATTAGGACATGCACAATTGTCACAGTCGACTGTCAACAAAATTCTTGCTGATATTTTTTTGCCAAAGTACACAGCTATGAATTATGAAAGACTTGTCACTGGTTCCACTTTCAGCAGGCAGCCTGTTCTAGTTCATGTTTCAGCCAGGAACCAGCCAGAAGGAGCATCTGCCCTCGCAGGCAATTATGGCATATGAGGTTTCCAAGACTTCCTTTAGGAGGCCTTCCTGTAGGAGCCAAACTCTGTAACAGGGGATGATTTCTCCAGTCTATTTATATGGCTCCAGAATTTATACCTAATATAACAATATGAGGTACTTGTAACTATTCAGAACAGTTACCACATGTTTACCTCTAGGAATGAGGCCCAATTTTGGAAACACTTTGATTAATAAAAAACAGAAGAAACACACATGCAAACTCTATTCCGCTCCTCCATGCTCTTGGATGTTCCTGCTAGGACCTTGAGTTTATTTACACACACGCCTGTATGGGATATTTCCTAGGGCATATATACCACTTTATGGCTGAAAAGGCTGATCAGCTTTGCAAAGTGACCAAGAGCACTGGTGGGAGTGTGGGGGAGCTACAGCCCGCTAGTCTAAATAAACCTGCAACTGCCTTAGGGTCCTATAGCAGACAGCATAGGGAGTGCTCTCCTGTGTGCTTTTAGAGAGGAGTTCAAACCACAAAATGATCTGAGACCTCTTTTGGTCCTTTGTGTCAAGAAAGGTGCTCTGCTCCAGCCCCACGAGGAGCTGTAGATAAATGCCAGTTTGCCCCAAACAATTTACTTTAGGAAAGATATAAAAAAACCCAGAGATCTGTTAACTTGTGGATGTCAATATCTGTCAAGAAATCTATCATCCTGGTAATCAAATGCTCGCAGGAATATATAGTGCTGAGAGATACTGCTTTTATTTAATTAACTTTTTAGAAAGTAGGCATTTTACAAATCATTAGAACATTTTAAAAGCTACAGGGGGAAAGTAAAATACAACGTAACATATGCTGGAATTATCCATTTCACAGTACATTGATGTAAATTAATTCATTTAGCAGCTATACTAGAGTAGGGAAGCAACCTGAGATGAACTGAGATGCACAGTGTGATATTGATACAAGCAAACAACACAGCACACTTCTACACCAGGTTACAGCCAACTCCACTAGTGATTCACTCAAGCCATGTGTGAACTAAAACTGGATGCAAGTCAAGTTCATCTTTTGCAACATGCCAGCAACAGTAAGAGCGCCTTCTGTGTCCATGATCTGTCCATCGAAGATGGCACATTTTCATTGTACCTAGGCGGAGTCGACAAGCTCTCATAAAAGTATTGTGAGCATCTCAGTGTGGGTTTCTTGCTGCTGGCAAACTTGAACCCTCCCCAAAAGTTGCAGTTCTTGGACAATTTGTGGGAAACAAAGTGTCTTTGGGGACTTGAAGTGTTTTTCCTACAACACCGTGTAGAGAAAAAATCCTAGATACTATAAAGTGTGCTTTCCTTTTTCCATAGACTGCTATTCCTATTTCTAGGTCTCTTATTGTCATTATTACAGGAAGAAATCTCATTCAGCAATTTTTTGGCAGGAATTAACTTTTACCCATATCACAGATGACTGAAAACTCACACAACCCCAGACCAGCCCATGCTAGAAACTAAAATCAGAAATATGATCCTGCTGAAATCAGGCAGAGATTTGCTTCAGCTGGGCCAAAATTTCATTCCAGAAATAATATAACAGGGCTTAATATTGTGGGCTTCTTGCCCACAAAATCCTTTAAAAAAGATGCCTAATTAAGTGTTTCTGAAACCCCTTGACATGGTTCTTTATCCTCAGTCTAGTGATTTAATAATCAAAAAGGATTTTGTTTCTATTTCCATGCTAGGGTGTCTGGTTCATTGTTTGAAGATGTAAAGTTTTGCTCCAATTCACATTGCATTAGTTCAGTCCTTACAACTATCCTAAGTCAGGGTAATATTACAGATTGCTACAAGGTCTCAAAGCTAACCCTGTTAAGAGTTTTGCTGCAGTCCCCAATAAATGACCAATAAACTGAACTGAGATGACCAATAAATGTGAATTGAGAAAAGGAAAATATGCATGTGGGCATGAATTCTACACTACAAATCTCACCAAAAGTGTTTGAATTTTTATAAAACTTCTTCTATTTACAAGTAAACATAAATATCACAATAATATTTATTTTACCCTGGGATTTTTATGATTGCACTTTAGCTAATAGGGACTCAGCCTTTTGGAATATGATAGGACAGACTTTGTGTTAGAGTTCAAGAACAATTGTGTGGCTGCAGGCTTAAGTTTCAGAAAAGGCAGGATCTGATTTACTACTGCCCCCACCCTCCTGAAAGCCAGTCTTACTCTTGGAGTGTTTCCAGATATCAGAATGTCACTAGTAAAGTTTTCATTTGCTGGTCCCCAATTCAGATTTGTCCAGCAGTCTAAAAGATGGATGGCAGTCCCTTTGGGTAGGCTAACACCATGCTTACACTCAAGCCCCATCTCCCTGATTGTCCGTGTCGCATAAATATTCAGTTGCACTCTGACTCAAGCAAGATAATTGACTTTCCAAGCAGGAAATTCAGGCAGGGAAAAGTCACTAGCTCACTAGGAGCTTTTCTCCTCCCACCACAGACAATTCAGATGCAGCTGGCTACGGTCTGTTGGCTCCACAGACTCAAGCCTTGTGATCAGGAGACACACCCAGAAGCTTCGTTTTGCAGATCTGGGCTCCATCGCCAGTGTCAGTCTTGCAGAACTGTATTTGCAGCTGGACTGCAAAAACAAGCCACCCATGTTTCTCCTTTTCCAGGCGGCAGAGTATCACTCAGCTCACACACTGGTGGAGGATGTCAAGTGCGGTGGTTCATGCAAGGGGAGAGACTATGACATTGTACAGCTCTGAAAGTCCTTGCAGACACAAGCCTTACAAGGGCAATTGCTCAGGTACAGTCCCTCCCTAGCTGGGATCTGGCACATCAAATAGAGATGGTTGGAAGATTAAAGGATCTGCTGCCCTGCTGCATGTGGCAGAAAGGAAAACTGGGCAAACAGCATTGCTAAGATGAGCCCTGCTGCAAGGATGAAGGAAGAGTGATGCATAAGAATGAGATTCAAAGCATGAAATTGGACAGGCCAGTTACGTTTTTGAGGCAAAGATCCTCTCGTGCCCTAGCTCCATGCCAGGTAGCAATCCACACAAAAAATTGAGTCAATTAACTTACATATGGCTGGTTCGATAGACTGTTTTCCAAAACATTCTCAGCAATAGCATTAGCAGGCTTTGTAAGGAAAACTCAGGTTCCTTCTAACATGACGATGAATGAGTTGAAAACTTTAAACAAATAAATATATTTCCCTCAGCTCACTAGAATTCGGTCAGTTCCGGAGTCTCAGTCTTCTGATTCCTTACCTTTCAGGCATCCGTCTGCACTTTGCTGGGCATAAAAAATGAGATGAAACATGAAGACTAATTTGGGTTATTAAAGACCTATTTCTTTCAAATAAAACAGAACCCATTACTGAAATCTCCTAGAGGCTGGAGGAAAAGGACTAGGAAAATTAAAAGGCTGAACATAATTAATGAATGCTCGTTTAGAATTGGCTATCTTACAACATCTTGGAAACTAAATTTACAGCTGTAGAGGGCAGGCTGCATGCAGAAATGGGCTCTGGAATGAACTCCATGTGCACTGGGTCAAGCTTGGGGGAAAAGATAGGGAACTGGGAGGTCCCTTCAAGCATGGAGCAATCTGCCAAAAGCCCCTCTGAGCTGAAAGGTCAGCTGCAAAAAGAACAACATGTTAAAGCATATGGTTTGATTCCAGTTGTGCCCATCTGCATACATTTATTCATTAGCTTCAGTGGAGTCTCTCCACATTTAAGCCCATATTAGTGAAATCACAGTCTTGCCCTGAAAATATAAGCAGACCACAGCTGGAAGAAAATGCAAATACTAGGAAACAGAAAACAGAAAGTAAGTCATTAATGATGAGAGAAAACATGACTAATGATTTTAAATTAAATAATATTTGCATATTTTAATTAGCAATGATAATGTTTATTTTACTTACATAGAAATAAAGTTCTGGATACATAAATTCCAACCTACATATTTCAGTTGCCATAACAACTTGATACATTTATTCTCATGTCATTTTTTATTGCATCAGTGCTGTTTTTTTTAAATAACCAAAAAACCTCAACTGCTTTTGTTGCTATAATAGCTCAATATTTTTTAATTATTCTTTTCTTTTTTAGTCCTTCAGGAAACATGTATACCGTCCTTTCCCTGCAAAAATGTTCACAGCACAGCGTGAGAATTTCACTACCAATTCCAGGGCTCAGTGCTGGATTTGCCTTAAGTCTCCAGAATATGTATAGCCATTCTGCTCAGGCAGTGATCCTGTTACTTTGCTGGTCCTCCTTAGGATATTACTCAGGACTCAGGATATTAATGGGAGATCTAAATAGTGAATCTCCCCCTCTCACTCCAACCGGTGCATTTTCTGCTGAAAACCAGTAGCACATTAAATGAGCGCTAGACTTTTTGGAAAGGTGCATAGCTATAGCTGGATTTTAGGTAACAGTGACAGAAAAGCCAGCTGCAGAAATGCAAGCCATGTAAGTAAATCACTGCAGTGCTCTCATACACACTTGTGTCATGAGTAGTGAGCTAGGCTTCATTTTTAACCAGGAACTGATTCCTAAAGTCTTGGGAGTTCCAAGGATTTGGGTCAAATATTCTTTCAAATCATACAACCAAACTCCTCCTCCTCTCCAGCATACCAAAGCCTGCTGCTGCTCACTGACCTTTCCTAGCTCTGCACCCCCACAAATGGACCCATTTCAATTAAATTGCAATTACCTAACCACTGATGTTGCATTTCTAGCTGGTTGTCTGCAACAACCATGATGAGAGAGACTGTACTAATTAATAACAATTATATTATGGTGCTAGATGAGAAACTGCTTGGCAACCATTGTTCCATACAGCTGGCATGGAGTGACCTCAGATTAGAGATAATAGGACATTTAAGAGTGTAAGGTTAGAGTTTTGATGGAAAAGAACAAGTGCAATAGCTCTTGTGTCAAATCCCACGGCTACTCCTGTGGACTGCCTTGGCCTTTGGGGGCAGCACTTCAATTAGTGTTAACTATAATAGCCTCTACTGCAGTCAGGAGAGCTGTGACAACTGCTTTTAGAGGACTGTCTCTCTCCTAGTACTCAGGAAGAGCAACAGTGTGCACATGTGTGTTACCACATACAGGATCCAGCACAATATTTTGCAAAGAAGGCCATTTCTTTCTTTTTGTTAGTGGGAGTTTTGTATTAGATCATACTATTCCTCATTAAAAAAGTATATACATTATGTTAAAGCAAACATATATATATGTATATTTTATATATATACACATATATTAAAAATAGTTATAATAATCCAAAATAGGAGGAACATCCCACAGTGCTAGGTACTGTGTGATACCTTTGTAGGAAATATATATAAATAAAAATATCACTCAAATGACGTGATTGAATTCTGATTTATCTCAAGATGCACTGCAGGTCCATGTCAAATCCAAGAAGAAAATCCAGGTCTCCTGTCTCCACCACTGGCCCATACAGTCTCTTCCTATTTAGAAACACCTCCACAGAAATTACAGAGGAAAATACCCCCATTTCACATGAGATTAACTGAAACTCATTTTGTGCCTGCTTTTGTCAGAAATGGTGAATTTAAGTCAGTCTACTCAATAGCAGAAATAAAACCAGTCCAATTTTTAGAAGAGGACTGATGTGCCATAAAGCGATACTTAGGAAGACCAAAGGAATTTTACACTAATGGAAGGATATAAAGCCAGTATTAAAGGCAAGAAAAAAAAAATCAAAACCCTGGAGAATATTGTAATGACTTTTACTTCTCAAGGTAGTTTTGCTTGAAGCATCCTAAACCTTAGTATAAAAGAATATTTGTTCGGGCCAGAGCCATAGGGAGGGGATGTAAGTGGCAGGCTGCTTTGCCAAGTCATGGCTCTTGAGCTATGCAATCATATATACTTATGCTGACATGCAAAAATACTTCAGCTAAACAAAACCTTTGGCAAAATACAGTGCCATTTCTCTTCATTCAGCATCCCTCCTACAGAGCATTGCAAATTGCTTTGCATTCATATATATATAAGGAAAGGGACTCAAAAGGTAAGTTAAGTAGAATGACTCAGGTTATTAAACTGCAGAATATGTCATCATTCTCCCTAAATGTTGATAAACAGATGACGATGTAAAGTGAAAGGGAAAACAAACATTCCCTAAATACTTTCCAGAAGGCTGGGGTTCCTTAGAGTTGCCAGACAATTCCTTTGTGGCAGCTGTAATGAGCTAAAGGTTGGGTAAGAGTCTTTCACTGCTCAATGGAGAGATGGCATAAACCTGTGATTGCACAGGAGGACTCAAACTGTCTTTAGCACTAGCCACTGATCAGGGTTATTACAAAATTATGGACCATACAGGGATTTCAGCTTCTGTGAGCTTGGGGCCGTAAAAGCATAGGAGTGTAAAGGGCAGCTGTAACTGCTCTAAATAAACATCACTAGCAACTGCATTACGGGAAAAGGAGCAGACATACCAGGCAATGCCAAGGGACAGGTGGTGGGGAAGAGGTCTCACAGTCTATGCAAGGCTCCTGCCATGCATACCACCGTATGTATACCATACTGTTCATGCATGTCCCTCTTTGGTTCCTATAGGGAGCAGGAATCTACCACGGCTGCCAGCTAAAGCTGATCTCCCTTTATTCGAGAAACAGCGCCCCTCTCACAGCACACTGACACCAAGGTTCAGATGATACTATCAGAATGGGAGCCTGGATGAGGCAATAAATGCAGTCTCATTAATATAGTTCTCTGAACTTACAACACCTTACACTAAAGCTGCCTGCTACTTTATGCATTTCAAATGCATCTAGGCAAGTTAGAGGCCTCTCTTCTCCATTTTGCTGTGATGAGTCTACCATCGAGTTGCCTAAGGTGGAGGTGTACATACAGCCTTGGAGGAATGCTGGATGAAAAGTTTATTTGAAAATATTTTCAGTGTTGCTGAATATTTGCTTGAAACATCCCCAGTCACCTGTATGTACTTGTTAAACTGAATGAAAAAAAAGAAAAAGAAAAGAAAAAACCCTTTCCTTGAGGGAAGGAAAGAGCAGAGTTCAGCAGGGAAATGGTTTGAGGCCTTTCTGGAGGAACAGACTGATTATAGTGAGAAACTGCACCTCTGCGACCTCACTTCTCATTAGCAGGGGCCTAGAAATGGCAGTTCTGGTTGTATTCAGAAGTTTCATAAAAACATTGACATCTGTTGATGTCAACAACATACAGCTCTGCCTATTGTTTACATCCTATTACATTATTACAACCAGGTCAGTTTTGTATTTCACTAGTTTATAACCAAAGCTGAAGTTAAAGCAAGATGATCTTATTGCTATTTTTTCGTGAAGTAATAGTACAATCAGGTTCGTGACAGGTTCTCCTACAAGCCATGATGAATTGTAATACTATTCATTGGAAGACTATTTACAAGATTATTAGCAAAAATGCAGTTTCTACTATTAAGAAAATATCTGCAGTTAGTGGTGTCATTCCACAATTTGGAAACACAACCGCACATGTCTTCTCAGCTATGGTTAACCAGGAATCTTCTTCCATGTATTTGTGGCCAACAACCTGGTCGCAATTCACAAGGACAATTCAAGCCTTTGCCATCTTTTGCCTGGGCTGCAAAAAAACATGGTTAAGCTGGGCACAAGGTCTCTTGTTCTTTGAAGTTCCCTACAATTTCTGTAGATAGCTGCAGCATTTCCCCCACTACTCAGGATGGGCAAGATGTCAGACCAGTTCTCCCCACTCTCTGCTGGCTTTCCACAGAACAGTGAAAAAAACACAGATTTGGGGGGGGGGGCCTTGTCCAGGGTACTAAAAAGATCTCCACAAATTGCAAGTGAGGGGCAATATATGACAATTCTAATTCTCAAAACAGAATTGTCCACTGTAAGGGTAAAGTTATGTGTGTGCAAGTCATATTTTCTGGGCAAGAAACAAAACCAAGGAAGCCAAACAAGAAATAAAGTGATCTGAATTAAGAAACAGCATTAAAAAATACACCCATAAGTGCAGAAGATGAACTATGTCAGGCAACCATGTACTCAGCATCTTGAATACTGAAAGCACTACTTATAGGTTTGCTGCTGACCTAGCAAAGATACATTTGGGTACCCTGGGAGCATTTAATGTCAAAAAAGTACAGCATATCTCAAAAAAAGAATAGTGATTACATAAGTAGAGGCATATGTCTTTCAAGAATCTTCCTACTCCTTAGGAAGAGGTAAAGTTATGAACAAGAAATTATTTTGCTCTCCTAGAAAATAAAACATTGTTAATTGGCAGACTGAAAATTCTGAAATATTTTGTTCAAGACAATTGAAATTTGTTGGTTTTGTTCTGACCATTAAAAAAATCACTCTGTTGTCATCAATATTAAAATGAAAAAACTCTAGATTCCCTGTTCAAAGAAACTTTCCATTTTGAAAGGGGAATATTTAAAAAATTTCCATTTGGGGGGGATGAGGTTTAAGAATTTCCTAATAGCAATTCGAGAGAATTTCACTTTCAGTGATGTGCCCTTCAGTCTTTCTAATTGTATTTAACAAATACCAAAACACACAGATCAAACTTTTACTCTAGTTCTTATTTTAGTACTTCATTTAAACAATAATAGCCTAGTAATTATCATTACTGTTTCCACCAGACTATCAGTCTCAACAGCCTTTTTCTAAGACAGTGCATTTCAGATCCACTACCTCTTTTACTCCTGAATTAATTCCTTTTTCACCTTGGTGCACAGCTGTTTGTCTCTTCTCAGAAAGCCTTTAAGGCAGACACCTGCACTGCATGAAAGGGCTGGGCTATAAAAAAATCCGCAGTAGCAGGGCACAGCATTTCAGAAAATCAGGTAGGTTCCCCAGCACTGGAGAACCTTGGAAACCTTGGTCATTTTGGTTTGTCCTTTCAGCAAAGAAACTTAATGTAGCTGCGACAATGCACTGAACAACACCAACAGGGTTATAATTGTATACTAACAAGGCTGACATCCTGATAGAAAAGCAGAAAGAAGCATATTTTATAAGCCAAGCAGAGGTTGGCATGCTGAAATCATTCACATGCACAGAGAGTCATTAGTGGGTTCAGCATTTTTCCCCCATCAGCATTGTGTAGGTCTATGCAGGCTGATGAAAGCGTGAGTTTCAGCTAACCTGACATTCTTAAAATATCTCATGTTTAAAAAAATAAAAACTTGAGTTTCAGAGCTCATCTGTAAAACAGTTTTGGGGGAATAAGCAGTAACTCTTGTTTATACCAAGATGAGGTTGCAGAGACCCCGCTACAGATTAGGTCTCCTTTGTACTAGCACATAGAGGCTCTGCTCCACCAAAATTACAGTTTCAGTACAAGGCAATAGAAGCTAGGTAAACATGAGCAAACCATGGGACAATATTGTTCAGTAGCAGGAGAACAGTCATATAAGGAATGACCATGGCTGCCATGGTTGCAACCTCCTTTCTTTTGGGGCAGAGGAGAATTTTAAAGATGAAATAAGATAGTCTTTATGAAGAGCTCCTATGCACTGGAGATGGCAATACCAGGAATGTTCCTCACTGAAAATATAATGAAGAGCTGATGAAGCAGAGGCGGAGATCAATAGCTTGAGAAGTACAAGAGAAGACATGTAGAGACATACCATGATAGGCCTTAAAAGTAGGATGAATGTGTTTTCGATGGTTAGAGAGATAAGCCCAGAAAGTGATCTCCACAGAAGGCTGTTTGGATGGATAAATGGATTGAGGCTACACAGGAGAAAGAAACTTGTTTGTAAAATCTCTTCTCAGCAAGAAGGAGAATGGTGAAGAGTGAAATCCACCCCTTAACAGAACATGGAGGACTAGTCGAATGCTTTATTCATGATCCACCTAAATCTTAAAATGGAAAAGAAGCAGTAGTCGGTCTCATCTCTGTCCTCTAAACAGGGGTGAATTTCACTATAACCTGTTAACAGACTAACGTGATACAAGCGATAGGTAACACAGTGGCAAATGTATAAAATATACAAGCTGAAGATGCATAAAATCCTGTGGTTCGCAGTATGTCATTTGTAACTGTGTTATAGCTATAAAGTGTTGAGAGAAATGAGATTCTCAGGTTGACAGTTTTCCTTAATTTCCCAGGTTGTTGCCTTTGGGATCGTTGTTGCTATTTGTTAAAACCTGCAAGTACCTGTCCTAGTTTGTGAAAAAATAAACAAAGCAGGAAAGATATTTTCCCTTCCATATATATTTCTCTTACTGAGCAGAGATGTATGCACCTATCCAAGAAATCACTCCCAGGGTGATCTTTATATGATCCAGAAGTCTTGGGGTGATATCTTTATTCTTGGGAACTATTTAAGAAGCATTTTAACAAAGAAGCATTGGTAGACTAAAGCACGTAATGGGCTCTTAAACCTCTCTATGGAGACCCATGTCCTTTGCACATGGAGGGCAGTGAATTCGCTTGCCTAGCTGCTCAGATTGGTAGATGATCAGAGTTAATAAATCTATAAGTGAGACAAATTGGTCTGAAATATTTTTAGAGTGAAACTTAGCTGGAGTAGGTTCGTCCCTGAATATCAATTTTATAGAACTCTTACAGTTGTACAGGGCATATTTTTAAGAGTTGATGCATTTGTTTTTGCAGGTGGTTAAAATATAACTTCTCAGGATCTTATTAGAAACAATGAATTAAATCACATATAAGTTGGAGGAACTGCTAGCTTGTGTTAGAAGCCTGTTGGGACATTCTAATACTTTTAAATATGTGATTTTTTCAGCAGATGATTACTCTGCTATGACAACAGCCCTTGTTAAAATATAATGTGTTTTAGAAAAAAAGGAATAATGTGTTCAAATTGCAAGAGCCTTTTGTAAGTGATATTTTCATGCTATCTTCTACTGCTAGATCTACCACTCTCTTATTTTTGACCTTCGTACACAGAAGTGGAATTTACTCAGTAGACTGACCATAAAGCTTATCACAATGGAGATCCATTGCTTAATTAAAAGTGTGGCTAATTCTGTATGCTTGTTAATATTCAGGCATATTTTCATTGGGGAAAATTATTGTTTCTGGTCCCTAGCAGCTGTTCTGGTCTGCTCCCAATCCTTTGCAGATGTAATAACAAATCCCAGATCAGAAAACTGCCAAGAGGTTGTTTGATAGGCATATTATATGTGTGGAAAAAAAATAACAAACAAACAAACATGCTGTGGTAGATGTGACACTCTCACAACTGCTGATCTGGTTTAGTTTCTTTAATGCAGAAATCCCAGTTGTGCTCTCCACCCCACCAGTGTAAACAGGAAAAAAATAAAAAATTACACTAAACAAAATTTCCCTGACAAAATTTCTCAGTGAGACCCGTAAACTCTTATGCAAGGCACACCAGCACAAGTGGTGATGTTAAAATGGGAGTGAGAAGCAACAAATGAAAAAGCTTTGAATGTGATCACCTCTAAGTCTACTCAGACACAAGCAGAGGGCAGAAGAGCGATGTCTGTCTCTGAGACTTGGCCAAGGTGACGGAGAACATCTGTTCCGAGGGACACGACATGCACGTCTCCCTACTCTCAACTTTATGCCCTCCTCAGAAAACTCTCCTTCTGTAGAAATTTGAGAATACGGAGCATGCTGTATTCTGGAGTATTTCTGTCCACAGAATGACACTGTTTTACATACATACAACTTCTTGCTTTAAAATGGAAGCATTGGCCTGACCACATTGAAACACACTCAGAAGCAACTCTAAAGTGACATTTAACAGACGTGCTGGCACTCAAGTTATTGACAAGCTACAGAACAAAAAACAAATTTATAAATAGACACCAGGTATGGGTAAGACATTTAGCTGAAGCTAGTCATAAATAAGGTTTTAATAACAGGATGACTTTGCAGTTATCCATTTCTAAACGTTAGTCAAACCACTGGAAAAAGCAGGTGTATAAAATAATCTCTGGAAGTAAAGCAGACCTTTTTATTCATGTATAGAAAATAAAAATACCAAAGTATTGTGTAAAGATAGCCCCATGAAGCCAGACTTCAGCATTGTCATTAAACAATATCCAGTTACGGTTTTCACACACTCTTGGGTGCAAAAGGGACACATCTGTAACAAAACCAGAATCAAGATGTCCCCTATACTATAGCTTACTATACCCCTTGAAAAGACTGCTGCCTTCCTGAAAAAGAACTTAGTGCCAAAGAGAATTACAAGTGAATTGGCTCTGATACAAAGTCAACCCACAGACGCAAACTGCATTTGATCTGAAAAATGTATACTGTAGGAGCTAAATCTAGTCAAGCAACAGACAGATAAAACTGAATATTCTGAACCCTTCTAATGAAACATTATGGTTGATCATACCTAATGACTCTTGTGAATTAAGTATAATCACTTCAACAGAATCAGATCAGCTCCTGGGAGTAAACCAAGACTTACAAATTAAAGCCATACCTGGATACAAGCAAAGAAAACAAACAAGAATACAGATAAGCAACTGAATTTTTATGCGTTCATATAGAGAGGTCTTGCAGATCCAAGTTTTTTAGACAAGCTGCTAGTGTGAAACAGATTAATGGTTTGATAATTGCTCCAGGCTGAAGAATTTTGAAGTAAGGGTTTTACTGCTGGAACTTTTAACAAGCAGGCACTTAAACTAAGGACAAAGAAGTAATTACAATGTTTATAATAGCTGGGTACAAGGATAGCAGGCATTCCTGAAGCAGGCAGGAATAGGAGGATTCATTTTGCATGCTGCAATTGGCTGTCTTTGCAAAATGAGCCTCTAAACATAAGAAATGCATGGAACAACAGGAATTAAATGAACTCCAAGAACTGGAATCTCTGGGGACCATCCCAGAGCAATGATGATATCCCGCTGTGCTGAATGTAGATTGTGCATGTGAGATTGGTGTGTGATGACCAAGTTCGCACAGTAATTGCAAACGATTGCAGTTCAATATGCTAGACATCTGCACCAGATGCCCCATACGTTAACAGTCTTTTCATGCTTTGATACACGGAAAAGCAGACCTCCATCTACAAGATTTATATGCAAGACTGACAGCAGAGTGTTCTTTTCCTTCACCTCAATCTTCTATCTGAATAAAGGTCAAAACACTGCTGACCAGAAATAAGTAGCGCTGCAGACCAAACTAATGAAAACAGAGGTTAAAACAAGGGTAAATTTATGTCTTTTAATGAGCGTCTGGAGCTGAGCACAAGCCTGTAGCTTCAAGCAGTATTACAATTGTCATAGCTAAAGAGCAATTCAATTTTTGCTTTACCAGATGGATACCTCCATCTAGGTACTTTTATGTTCCCCATTATTGTATTTTCTAAGCATCTCACACTTTTAATTGTATTTATCTACACAACATTTAAGTGCGAGGCATCTTTTATCTAGTGACTTTTTAACGCAATGCAGAGTGTCCTGGGAAGGGAGAACCTTTTCTCCCAGGCAAGTGACCCGTTTGCTAAGCTGAAGAGCCAGGCTCAGACCTGTACACCCACTCTCTGACTCCATTTAACTGCTCTTCTCAGCTACACAGTTGCAAAACTTTGACAGAAGAGATGGAGAGTACCCCATCCCCAGCATTATCTTTAACTCGATAGGGCAAGAACAGTCTCCTGAGTAGCAGAAAATCTGATTTTAAACCACTCAACCTGAATCCATATCTTTCATTTCCTTGGAATGAGAAGAAAAAAGTCTCTTTCCTCCAACAGGGACAATTTAGGAGCCCTAATTTCAAGAAAGGGCTTCAAGCTGTGAATGCTGGTTTTACAGTGCTTGGTCCAAGAAAGTAATGAAGCTCTTTGGCAGAAGCCAGGCTGTAAACAAACCCTGTCTTCACGATTTTCCGTCAGCAAATTGGGCACATCCCCAGTCAGCATGCGAGCTGTGGTGAATGCTTTGCTGAATGTTTATAAAATAAGGTAATACTGAGTTTCCCAGCACTGAATGCTTTCTCTGCTTCTAGTCCAAAGAAATTAAGATTAGACTTGCAAAACATCTAAAATGCCCATTACACATACTTGTCCTTTTTCTTACTTTTCCCTGGGCATCTGTTCCTGGTCCCTGTTGGAGACTAGGTAACAGGCTACATGGGCAAGACAATAATAGCTTGGTTTAAGCCAGTGTGGGTGTTTTATTACTGCAGCTAGAAATGACTCAGTTTAAAAGTAGCTGAGATCCTCAGACCTTTGAAGGCATGTTATCTTTGTATTGTCAGCTTTCCACAGCCATGTTCTCAAGGTTCTCAAGGTAGCTGTCCAGAAAGGATCTTGTCTGCATCGTACCAATTGGCTACACGCCTAAGCACTGTCAGGATCCACAGACTCACTGTCCCTGATGTACCCTTGCAACCTGCTTAATCAGGTGTACTCAGAACACAATTCCCATCACATACCACTAACCCTCCCCTTTCCGTGCAGCATCCTCCTGGTTCTGGCCTTCTCATAAACAGAGTTTGAGGGATGAACTCATAGCTCCTGGGGTAGAGTCCTACGCATTAGATGTTTGGAGTGGGGCTTTTACACTGTGCTGTTGAGCTCTCCTACTTCCAGATTCAAAGATACACAATGGTGACCATAGGGAGGTGGAAGAGGCTTGAGTGAAAATTAGGGAGAGGGGCTTTGCCCCTGTGACTCTTCAACCTTGACATTTGGGCACTTGCTAAGGATGGAGGTTTCTACCCTTGGGTATGCCAAAGAAAGCTTAATATACTGCGCATAAACACTAATCAGAGCAGGATCAAAGAGAGAATTTTTCCCAGGTAATCACTTTAACCACTAGGCTATGGAGTCATGTATCAGCACTCTGTCCCGATAAATATTTAATTATTCCATATAAACTGGAATCACCCCAACAAGTAAGAGCAGAAGGACATCTGCTCACATAATGTATGGTGCACTCTTGTGGGTAAGAGAAGCACTATCAGCTCCTATCAGGCCAAGTAGGGAACTGGATATGGATTTCCTACATCCTTGGAAAACGCCCTAACCAAGTAGCCTCTTCATATGGAAAATCTTATCAGCAGTGCCTTTACACACACATTGCAGCAGAAGTCTTGCTATGTCCTTACTTACAGAAAGGAGTTTATGATTCTGAGCCCTAACTAGGGTAAGGTGCCCACATCTTTATGAGGCAAATTTTAAGGAACTTACATCTTGCCCCACTTCTGGAATTTCTTATCTGTTAGTTTATAGCTGTTTTCTGGCTTTTGTGGGCCTTAATCTTGGACATCAATTTCTTCCCATGCAGCGCACTGGAAGACAGGGTCCTTAACTAGTATGTGGACAAGGCTGGGTACCTCGGACACTGCAATTCCTGGTCCCCCTTTGTGACTCAGCTCTTAAGTCCCCCTCTCGTGGCCTCACATATGGTCCCTCAAGAAGCACACAGAACAGCAGAGAATTAAAGCCTACACTTCCCAAGCCCAGGTTTAGCATTTTCACCAGTAAACAAATCTTGCAGAGTAGTTTCCAGGGGGAAAAAAAAATATATATATATATATATATATGTACACATATAGATTTACAGTTATACATAGTGTCTGTACTCTCAAGACTAATTACCTTCCACAGTGCTGCAAGGATTTTTGTTTGGTAATTAGAATATTCCAAACCTCTAACCACAGTTCATTCAGAAGAGTCTAAGCCAACTATACATTTTCTTTCCACAAAGACTAGATTTTTCATTAGGACCTAGGATTTGTTGTTACTTGGGCATATTACCCAAAACGACAATTGTACTGAGGAACAGCAGTCACAAAGGTCATTTGAAAAGAGTGAGAGGAAGAAAGGCAGAGAAACTGCAAGCTTATGTTATTACATGTGATAAGTCAAACATGTGTTTAAGCGCTTTTTGGAACTGGGATGAATAAACTCTTCTCCATGTCTACTGGGGATTACACAAGAAATAACGCGTTCTAATTACAGTGAATATCCCAGTTTGTCTTTAGGAAAGACTTTCTAGCAGTGAGGGAATAAATTACCTGGAGAAGTTGTGGACTTTCCATCATGTGGAGTTTTAAAGACCAGATTAGGCAAACATATGTCAGGAAGAGTTCAAATACAGATGACCTGTCTTAAGGCAGGAGTACGGACAAGAGGATTTCTTCAGATCTCTTTCAGAGCTATATTCCAGGGTTCCTGGAACATGACTAACACATAGGAGTTTTTAATTTATTACCTGATATGTCACATTCCCTGCCTGCCGTGTGAATATATAAAACAAATACGAGCATTCACAAGTAGAGCTCAGTAAAGTTTTTTTAGTAAATAGTGAATTTGCCTCAAAACAGATTCATTGACTCTGACAATATCTACCAACTTCAGCTGATTTTGTCAAGCAGGATTTACTGGAGGGAAAGAAAAAAAAAGGATAAATTCACACATGCACACAAAGAGCCCGTATATGTCCTTTTTTCTTCCATTTTCACTAACACCCACCCACTGAAATTATTTTTGTCTATGGCATTTACAGCTCTGCCAGATACATTACCACATATATTTAGTCTCTGTACTAGGTGAAATGCGAAAATAATATGATAGCAGGAAATATTGCATTTTGCATCTGGAAACATTGACATCATCTATCATTCTAATGAACAACAAAATTGTTAATGGTGGAGTGAAAAGCAAATGCATGGGTTTTAAATACATAGAGAGGAGGTCATATACCAGGCCATGCCAAAATGTCCATTGATTTCATCGGGGCTAGAAGCTCTTTCAGGGTCGACACCTGAACAGCACAGAGTTTAACTGGAAGCACGCAGGTGAAGAAAGAGGGAAGAGTGAAAAAGCAGGAGGGATTAACGCTGAGCTCTATCAAGTGTTTTGTTAGTGCCATTGTCTGTAGGCATGGAGTAGTACATGGGATCATTCATGCTAATAATTTAGATACAACTGGTTGTAGTATATATGGTGAACAAGTATACTCCTCTGACTTTTCGCTTGCCTTCACAAATGCCATTCAAAATTACAGTCCCTCAATTTGGCAGATGGCTTTCTTCTGAGGCATAAACTTCTCTGAGAATGATAGGAGGTTATAAGATGGATTGTGATCCTTTCTTCTCATCACAGGATGAAGATCCTGTCCTAGTAAGCTGTAAGATCTAGCATCAGCTTATTACAAACTGCTATGGTGAGCACAGATGCCTGATGAGAAGGTTTAGAAGCTAGTCATCCCTGTAAAACCAAGGGACTATTGCAAACAACAACCTAAAGTTTTCTGTTACCTAAAAGACTGCACTTTTGGAAAAGCAAATTGTGTGAGTACAAATGGGTGGTCACAGACTACCTGACCTGGACAGTGAAGGCTGCACTCATTTTTCAATAAACAGTTAAGATCTGAAGATAAACAAATAAAGAGAACCAATTTATATAGAAAAAATAATACATAGACAGCCAAGTTTCTTTCATTTGGAAGTAAGGCACAAAAGGGAGGCAGCCTCTGGACTGAATGATCCTGCATGGACCTTTATTACAGAGATACCACTGTATTAAACAAAGTAGGGTTTTTTTCTTTCCACATTTGGGAGGTGTAATTGAGGATAGAGAAAAAGAAAGTACAATTCCATCATGTCGCATATGGAGTAGGCCAAGAATAAGAACTTGTGTGAAATATTAGATTATTGAGATACATATTCATAGAGCAATTTCTCATAGAAAGCAATGTACTATATGGGATTTGTACAGCATCTGGTACATTCAGCATGTGCTAATCAGTTCTGATTCTAAACTGTCAATAGTATGTCGCGCTGTCAAAAGAAGAAAACAAAAGCCTACGCTTCTAGTCTGGTGTGCCTTAAGTTGGACCCTTAAAAGCATGCCTAGGTATGGACTAAAAACTTTGTCCTCCCATTATACTGATGCAGTTTGTGGGTAGCCAGCAACTTTGAAAATGAGGGCACCCTGGACTCTGACCGTCAGCACCCAGGGTCGGACAGATTATTCCAATTTCTAAACAATAGCTTTCTACTGGTTTGCTTTGAATCAGTGTCATTTTCATGAGACCAGCAAAATTTGGAGTTAGCCCTATATTTCTATTAATAGCAATGTGAAATGCTGAGGTTAAATTCCCTTGGATAGGAGTAGCAGCATATCCCTTAGAGAGCAAGGACGTTGAAAAAGATGGGGTTGAGGGTCAAATACTTTGATGAGGCTGTTATGAAAAGAGAGTGTGTGATCCACTGTCTTTCTGGGATACTTCAAAAGATAACATGCTAGAATGCACTTTCACCTTTTTAAAGCATATAGGTTTGTGCAAAAAAAGACAGAGAAGCAAGGTTAGCTATCTGTGTGTTCAGTCTAGGATTCAAATTTTAAATCATTCATGGGATATACCCTATATTAATGTTTAGTCTCATTTGTTCTGATTTCGCTCAAAATCTGAATGCTTGTTCTCATTAATTCTGAATGCTTCTTTTGCTAATTAATTTTTACAATAATCTTTTTCATGTCTTCAGAGACTTTTGTTCTAGCTGCCTGTAATTCTGATTTATCCTTTTAATGAGTCACATATAAAATGTTATGTAGAACTACAATTTGTTTCTGGGTTTTTTACATTTTTTTAAAAGAGGAAAGTCTTTACTAATGAATTGTCTTGCTTACGGAAAGTGCTCTGGAACAACTTTTAAATCTTAAAGTTCTTATCTATCCATATGGGCACCAAAAATTTTTATACATTTCACTCATCTTTGATTTTGGTCTGGAGATTTGCAGTTTCTAGTCCATGCCCACTCTAATTCTGTCTAGCTGCTTAACAGCTACATTGCTGGATTTCTTTGGAAGTACAAACATGTGATTGGCAGACAGTTAGTTTAGACCACTGGTTTAGTTAATAGTTAATAATCTGGAAGCAGGCAGAGGCAAACTGGAACCTGTGGTGTCAAAGAAAGGTTTCAGATCCTTCCACTGGCTGCAGAAAAAAGGCAAAGGTGTGTAACCATCTTCTACTCATCTCTTCCTCATACGAAGACTATTTTGGTTGATGGCTCTGTGCACTTGGCCTATCGCAAAGTTCTGGCCTAATAGCCTCACACATATAAAAAGTCTGATTACAATTTTTAGACAAGATACTATCACTGGAGTATTAATAATCTCAGCTTTTATTAGCAAGTGAAGGACATTTATTCTCTTTTGGGACTAATCACAGATACCAAGTATAAGGTAAAATATATGAAGGATAAAGAAAAAGAATTTTTTTATTCCCCCTTTGACAGATGGCAATTGGAAGGAAGAAGAATTTAGTGACATATTCAAGGTCAGAGAGATAACACTATACGTCTTCCATATCCTAATCTAATTCCTTAATTAAGGCCATTCCTTCAATCTTATAAATCATGGCATGGCATTTTTCAGGCTTGAGCCATCTGACTCATTATATGTATTTTAATTCTTCATCTGTTAAAGTACCTCTTGTTTTTCCTGCAGATTTTCATGGCCTGTAGCAGGAGGTGTTGTCTTCTCCCATTTCTCTGCAACTTCGTTTGCTTCTTCTATTTTTTGCTCATAGCTTTTCTGGGAATTTAGCAGTGTCACTTCATAAAACTCTTGAATATCTGTTTGTAAAGAGGAAGAAGTTACTTTATTTACTTGATATGTTGTCTTTAGCATCCCCAGTGTTTATCTTTGGCTGATATATATTTACACATTTTCAGAATATACATGATAATGATAAACACACATTACATTTCTAGCAGAAAGCACCAATACACAATATTTTTTTTCTGAAATGTCAATGAGATTCTTGAGAAGTATTCTTATTTTAAAAAGGTTCTTATGAATCATTTCAAAGAAATAAAGCAATATGTATGAGAAGAGACTCAAAGAACATATTACACTCACACCTGAATAATAAGTGTAGAACAGACCATTCTACAGGGATAAGTAATTCAAATAATTTTGATCAGTAAACTAGAAGCCTACAGATACAAAACAGTTTAAGAGAAGTTTGTTATCAGACACCTCCCCAGCATTTGAGCCCCTCTCAGCCCCAGCTGCAGGTGCAGTAAGAAAGTATTTTGGGTGGAACAGAGGACTTGAAGAAAGTTTTTGTGGGCTAATCACTTCAAACCTGTTGTCTTTCAAAAGTGGTTAATCAATGCTTGGTTTCAATCAAGAGTCAGTAATAAGCCAGATCTAGATGTTAATCACATTGTTATTCACATGTATTTCCTACTGCAGAGATATATGAGATTCAGCAGTAAAAACACTTTCACTGAAACCTACACATGTAACCATCAAAGAGGATCAGAGGAAAGAGAAGTGTTTTCCTTCCTTGAGGCAAGATTTTAGTCATAGTCATGTACAGGGGATGCCACGTGGTCTAACAGATGTATTTGACTCACTAAAGAAAAGAAAAAACATATTATTTTCATTAGGAACAATGGACAGGCTTTCTCCTAGACAAAAAAGAAAGAAAACAGTTTCAGGGAGAAAGATTACATCTCTCTGGACACCCGTGGGACTTCAAAGGAGGGCCTGGTTATAAAAATTATCGTGCTCTGAAGAGTGGCTCTGTCTAATGAGAGCTACCTAGGGCATAAAGAGTGCAGGGCGGCACAACCCTCGACAGGTAGCTGTCAGGAAGGCTGCAGCAAGTCAACTAGAGAAGGGGAGAGAGGAACCTTTCCAACCTTAGATGAGGAAATGAAAGGGAAACATCAAGCTTATTGTACTTGCGCAGGGTCTTTCATAAACACTCGACTGTGTTCTTTTTTTGGTGAAGAAATGTTGTATTTGCATGTTACCTTAAATTAGGTTGAGTTAAAAGTAACCCCGATGTACTCAGACAATCAAAAACCACTTCTTAATGGAGGCTGTGATGAGTCTATACCTCAAGTACTGAGACACATTAACAGGAGCCCTAACCTCCCAGGATACTCCAGCACGTCTAAAAGGAAAGAGTGTGTGCCCAGGCAAAACTTCATGAGCCAGACGACAAAAACCTTCCCACGCTAACCACAGCGTTTGTCTGGCAAGCAGGAAAATATTGTGGTTGTGTCTGAACTTCAAAAACAACACCAGGGATTTTTTCATACAGGGTTAGATCATGTGTCTGGGCCAGGAAGACATTGTTTCTAGCTGTAATAAATAACCTGCCTTGGAAGTTCATCTCCATTTTCTCTTATAGATCAACTCTTATGATAGGAGGCTAAGCTGGACTGCATGTGGTAAGCAGAACTGAAAGAGCAGGAGAAGGCACAGAGGTGCCCTGAGTCTCTGCCTCTGTCAAAGGCCACTCTTCCCTCTATAGTAGCACCTGAAATTGAACTTTCCTTTGGACTCCTTTTTCTGCTTTCAGAATTGTTATGTACTTTATTTCTCATGGGAAAAAAATCATCAGAATTTTTTATTTTAACATTAGTAACAGCGACACATTGGAAGTACCCACTGAGCTCTATTTTACAGTTATGAAAAGCATGTTGCCGAACAATACAAATAGAAATATTTGCAGGAATTTATATTTCATGTTACAAAGAGCATTTACCTCCACCAGTAAAATTAAGAACTACTTTTGACATGAAAAGCTGTAGGGTAGCTGCGATGAGAATGCAGGTGTGGAGGATTTTTTTCCCATCATTTGAGTGTTCACAGTAGAGCGGCAAAAATTTGTAATATGTGGTTTGATGCCAGGTCAATTTATATTGTAACTGCAAGTAAAACATACTGGACTAGTATGTGATTATCTCTAGATAAATACTCGGCAGAAATAAACTAGAAATTGCCCTGTGGCACTGGCATTCAGCTGGCAGAGCTATAGTGATCGGAGTATTAATTGGGTTGACAGTAGTCAGTCAGGTAAGAGCAAAACAGAGCTTTCAGTCTGACTTTAAAGACTATCTTGCCCTAGTGGGTTCATTAAAAATAATGGGTGAGCCATATATGCATGTGTATCCATGTGACCAAAATAAACACGAAAAAACTCGGTCTCTTTTCAAAGGTCCTCGTCTTTTCCAAGAAGACCGTATGTTTCTTTCACTGGAATAATGATCACTGGTGCGCAGAGAAGAGCTTTTCAGCGTACTTATGTAGTTACACAATCTCAGAAAGCACAAAGGATTCACTCGGTTGCATTGTTATTCCATAAGCTAAAATTGCAATTACTATGGAAGTGCAGTAACTGGCAGTCAATCAAGGTTAGCATAAAATAGGGTCTATGATTTGCTCTGGGTAAAACCTGCTCTATCGTGTGATCTCCATTATGTCAGAGGAACAAGCAGTTACTAGGAGGAAGAAAGCAGCTGAATACTACTGAGGAGGGGAGAAGAGGTGCAAGGGCCGTGGTGGGATCAAGCAGTTATGAAATAAAGTTTGGAGCTGAGGCCATAAAAGGTAGTTGTGAGAACGTGATAATTGCCCTGTAAAATGATCAAAATACAGTCTGTCTTCTATTGGGGGCTCACAGGAAGACACTTCAACTAAAAGGCTAACATCTTACATGGATGAAATTGTAGTTGTTGGTACTATCTTCCCTCCCTTCCGTGGAAACAAGTTCAGATTTCATTCAGAAATGGCAATATTACTACTGATGAACTTAGTAAGCACAAAACCTCTCTCTTGTTTTGGTACCAGAGGAACTGTTCTACTGTCTTTATCACTCCAAACATTTTGTCAAGCAATGAATTTATGCTTGTTAAAGTGTCTGTGAATCTCACTGGATTTTCAGTCCAACTGAATTTGTTCATTTGCTTGTTAAGAGATGACTTACTTTATTTAATAAACTCCACTTGCTGTTCCCTTAGCCTAGCCCAAATGTTTTGTCAGTTTTTCTGCATAAATTGTGTATGAGAAATTATACATATTCTAATATGAAGCAAACCTAAAGATACCATGGTAGATTTTATTTTGGATAATTCTAACACGGAGGAAGCAGGAAAATAAATTTTCACTACATCAGCGTCATAGAAAAAACATCAGTATTGCTTTACAAATGTCTGCGAACAAGTATGCCATTCCTGGAAGTGACACTGTATTCTGCAGAAAAATTCCAAGGACCCCCCTCTCCTGTTTTACACACCTGGGCAAGAACAAGCAGGAGCTAACCTTTATAGATATGCCAAGTAGCAATTTCGCTTGCTAAAATTGGATCCATTTCTCAGTGTAAAGTACCACAATTTTTTAAAAATTTAATCATTTTGGCTGAAATTTGAGTTGTGCTCACTCTTCATCTCACTTTTTTTTTTTAAAAAAAAAGAAAACTTAAACCAAAATAATTTGGAGAAAGAATAATAGGAGAAGACACAATGTCTCACGCAGAAGAGAGACCTTTCTTTCAGGCAGCAGCTATGCAGAAAAAATAATGCGTGATCAGACAAAGCTGAATAGGCTGCCTAAACTGTGTCATTTCCTGACTTTTGAATGATCGATTCTGCAACCCTAGGACCATTATTTCAGTACAGGTTTTGTTCCAATTTTTATGCATCACAATATGCATTCATTATAGGGAAACGTTACAACTCTCATGGCAGAAGGGTTAAATAATATGAAAAGGAGAAAAATTAGAATAGCCTAAACTATTTTCTGTCTTCTGTGACCATGAGCTTTCCCTAGCATCCTAATGAGGAAAAATAAGATAAAGCAATACAATTCTTCATTCATCTCTAAGCACTTCAGCACCAGAAAGATAGAGGTAAATTGAAGGGAATTCAGACAAAGACAGATGATTAAAGGTCTGAGAGGACTAACTTTTGAGGAAAGATTAAAGGACAAGAATAATAACAACATACACTTTTATATTTCCTTCCATTTCAAAGCAAGCATTAAGAGCCCTATAATGTTGGCTAAGAAAATTTCACAAGGCCTCAAAGACAGGCAAAACCGATAGAGTTGAACTGTGGAGGCCTGCAAGTGATGACACCAGGTGTGTCAATCCCTTTGTGAACCGCATCCGACCTGCAGCAGCTTCAGAATCGCCAGTCGATTCAGGACAATGTTATTCCATTAAAAAAATAAAATAAAAATTTAAAAAAAACTCTTCGTAGAAGCAGGGAAGGGTAGATGTGGCTGCACTAGCAGACCTGGGATAGATGCCTGGCACACTAGGAATGGTGCAGGAACCTGTCACTCCAACAAGCTTTCTCCTTTATTTCACTGTGGTTTAAAGACAGCTGAGAGAGGTGATCAGTTTTTGCTCTTATTTGTGTGTCCTGGTGCCCTCTTCAGCACTGACCCCAGTCCTCAGCCATGTGAGTCACAGTAGTCTAGCTGGTAGCCTGAAGGCTGGATCAAGGATCAAGTATATTACTTTGTCATCTCTGATTTTCACATACACAGGGAAACATTGGTAGGTGTCAAATGCATTTCAGTACTTTTATTCATATTCAGGCATTTAACCATTAAGGCACATACATAGCAGTGCAGTGAGCAGGTGGGATTACCCCAGTATAACTCCTTCACACCAGCTGACCTGCAGCTGCACTTCGTATGTGCCTAACTGATGCAAAGCGTTAAGCAGAGGGAATATTGTAAGATGGGCTTTCCAGTGTGATATAGTGCAACATGCAGAGAGGCTCAGCTTGAGCTTGTGTGGTTCTACCAGACTGCTGCACAGTGGAGACAGACTTGCGAAGTGTCAAAAGCAGTCTGGACTCAGAAAATGGATGGCCTAACGAAAACCACGACAGAAATGGACAGAAAAATCTGGTGCTTCTCTTTTGCATTTCCAAAGAGGGGAGAGAAAGAGGAAAGGCTGTATTCCAGTAACAAACCGGCTGATGCCAGTCTTCCTGATGCCATCTATATTTCATAGAACACAAACAATGAAGCTTAAAAGGATAATCTTGTGCATCACTTGGCTTGAAGTTGTATTGCATGTGTCAGCAAATGCTAGTTCCTTAGTGATTTGACTACACATGTGACCACTTGTAACAGAACAGTGTAAGCAATTATACTCATCAGACTTTATCCCAAGTCCACCGAGTTTATAGACACCTACCCACCACAGCATGTCTTGACCTGCAGGAAGAGAATGTACCATGATAACGGCTGTTCCAAAAGCTGTCACCTTCGTCTGTGCTTAGCAGGGAGAGAGGATTTCTTTTTGACATAGATCTTGCTACCACCCTTGTTCACTGCATGTGGATGACATCTTGAGACCATTTAGAAACGGCACCAATATTCTGGTATCTGCAGGTATTGCCTGTTGTTTTCTCAAGATAGCTGTATATTTTTGCAATTAACTGTAACATCATTAACAGTGTAGAATCTCCTTACCCAAGAAGCAAGTTCTCTGTTGTATAGACCCAAAATTCTACTTCTATAGACCCAGATCAGGAAACTGGGACTAATACTCTGTAGGATAAAAAGAAATTTTTTTTCTTTTTCCCCTTCTTCTAGAGGTCCTTAGCTCTGTAATTCATTTTTCCTGTACTGTGCCAGTGCCCTGACTTGCTTTGCAGTATAACTCCCATCTGTTTTTCCAGGGCATTCAGGGACAAGGTGGAATGGGGGTCTAAGGCAACATGCAAACACAAGCTGTTTCCTTTCCAGGCAATTTGGGGCAGCCTTTTTGTCTGTATGCAGGATAGTGTCTGATATGTACCTTTCCGTATTGTGTAACCCAGCACAAATGGACTACTGTCTGGCGTAACTCTGCAAATCAAAATAAAGTCATTCGTCATAGGCCCTTGTTGCAAGTCCTTTTTTTTTTTAACTCAGGGAACATTACAGCAAACATCTAAATGGCATCATTTACATCCTGGGGAGCAGATTATGCTGGGTCAGCTTCAGCCATCTGGTCTGAACTATTAGGTGGGAGTAAGGAGGATTCTGCAGGATGTTGTTCAAGAAGCAAAACTGATTCACAAGTAGCAGGGAAGTGATCAGAGATTGAACCAGCCTGCCAGGAGCAAGCCCTGCCCATGGAAACAATCCAAAGAGAGATTAGATAACACACTTCATTGAACACAACTATGTTTTGTGGCTTTTTTGAGCAAAATGTTTCCATAATGAGTTAAATAGTCATCACAGCATTGTTCAGGATAGATAAATTGCAAAGCAATGGAAGAAAATGACTTAACTTGAAATCGGATGAATTTTTGACTAAACTAAAACCATGGTGCAAACCCTCTGTGAGGGATGGCATATCTCCAGTTATCAAGCTGGTGCATAGCTTTATGAACCTGGGGAGCCCAAACCTGCCCCCATTAGCCTCCCTTGGTGCAGAGCAGCCAAAAATGCCTTTCCCATCTTCAGCTGTATCTCATCCAGGGGTCCACTTATATTTGCCTTGGACCTTCACTAATAAAAGTGGTGTGAAATTCAAAAATAAAGGAAACGTTGAAGGCTTACCATTTTCAGTTGGTAGGGGTAACATCAAGGTATGTCAAGTGAAAAGGAAATTCAGGCACCTCATGGCAAGGTTTTGGTGCAAGAGAAACCATAAGCTTAGATGCCAACCCAACAGCGAGCATTAGTACTGAAGGAAAGAAAAGGTCATCTATCAAATGAAGGCGGTGAAACAGTGCTGAGGTCTTCTGTCAAATGTCTACAATTGACGAATGTTCCTAAATCTATTAAAAGCAGCATACTGTAGTGGAACATGTACCAAATTGAGTAGTAAGAAATACAATTTCTGTTATTGACCTGTCTTGATTCTTTTGTTTGGACAAATCCCTTCTGGTTAGACTAGATAACCTTCTGAGGTTCCTCCCAGCCAGAATTATCCAATGAACCTATGATCTTTTGCATATCTAGACTGTAATTTCTTTCAGGCAGGAACTATTATTCTTCAGGTACAGAACTCGGCAAAATGAGATCATTTAAAGACGAAGCTCTGAAATATTCTATATGCTATAACAAATCACTAAAAGATTATTTAGTAATAACCTTTGTGATAGCTATTTAGATACATTACAAAAAAATCTTCTGCACTTTTGGATGTACTGTACAATAGTATCATTATTGTTTTTGTAATACACCCAAAATACAATCAGAGCTCTCCCAAACTGCTCAGCTAGGAATCTCTGCTTCAGAGGCAGTTGCCTCAAACCGAATAAGGATAAAGTATTCAACACAGATTGCTGAGCACAGAAAAGACAAAATAATTGCTGCAGCCCTTTCTATGTGAATGATGTTTATGTTAGCAAGTAAAAGCTAGAAAACAATACCTCATAAAATAAAGTCAGTATTTAAGCTTGTTTGGTGATGATCTTGATTGTACTGCTACAGTTTTGCCTATATATTCTAACTTCTTACTCATAAATAAGCATCTCAGTCTGGATTTGCACATTTGCTATTGACAATATGTTATACTGAACATCTACAGCTGCTAATTATATTTTCTATAGAAGAAGAAAAGAAAGTGCTAGAAAGGTTCAATACATGTGTAGAAACACAATGTAAAGTAGGCACAGCAGATTAAATTGGTAAACGCAGCACTCAGTACTACTCATTTTGTTTCTGGAGCTTAAGTTGCAGAAAAGCCAAGCAAGAAACCCCAAATCCGGCAGTGGTGGTTCATTTTAGCCACGCTAAGCGAGTGCCTGCAGATCAGCGCACAGTCTGCAAGAATCAGCACAGGCTCACGAGCACACGCCGGCTGCTTTGCACCTACTGCTGTTGGCTGAAGCGTCACAGACAACCAGGCATACAACTGAACCTGCCCTAGGAATTTTTCCACCAGAAAGCTATGAAAACAGCAAGTGCTGTTAATATGACTAAGTGTTCAAAAGTGACAGCTAAGGAAACACTAAGAAAGGTTGCATGTGCTTCAGAACAGACCTTTCAGAAAATGACAAAGTTTTCTTTGAAAAATGATGGTCTGTATCAGGTTCTTTTCCTATAAACTTATACCTGAAAATACTGCGTATTGCTCCGCATGTGGCAGTCTGAAACCCTGAAAGTTATTTATGAAAGACAATAACATATACTTTCGGGACGATACTTTATTCAGTGTGTTGAGGGTTGGCTCCAAAGCCATTACTGGAAAGATTTTCCCCTGTTTCAGTGCAGCATTTGGCAGTTATTACTGTTCATTTCTGATCCTTTCAGAGGACCACGCAGCCTGACTGTGGGTCACAGAAGCTATGAAGAGGCTTTCTTCTGAGTGGTTCAACACACACACTCAGACAACTCTATTAGAGCTCAATACTGGAAGGCTGCTCAATCATACCATTTCTTTCTCATGTGATTTTTTTCTGTTGAAAATGCTCAAGATATGATTTCTTTAAACAGGGATAATTAAGAAAAATTGTCAAAGTTTTACTGTAAAATAGGTTTTCGAAACTGCGGGCATATTTTCATATCTGAGGCAGGAGTAATAGGGAAAAAATCAGATTACATATTTGTTCTGCCTTTTTTTAATCTTGGAAAGGAACCAGCTGCAAAGCCAATTTCCCATAGAACATGGAGGGGAAAAAAAACAGAAAAGGGTGCATCATTCTATAATACTTTCTAAGTCAGATTAGTTTTATATGCACTTTTCCACTACAGCTGCAAACAAATAGGTTGGGAGCAGGTGTGGTAAATCAAAGAGCTAGTGTTTACAGCACACATTGGGAAATTCGGGACTTGGGGTAGCTGCAGGTACTCAGCAGTCCAGCCAGGGGCCACCCCCATCAGATATCTCCCTGTAGCACCCAGCTTGCTGAAACTCGCAGGAACCCAAAGAGTTGGTTGCCCACCTTGCCCCCCTCGGCGGTTTTGCCCCAGTGCACACAGCCGAACGAGCAGCTGGCACTTTGCAGAAGGCAAAGGAAGTTTGCAGCTGATGGCATCTGACCAGATCTGCAGCTGCAAGTTGCTAGCCCAGGTTAATAGCGCTGGCTTGTGGCTTCACACACCGTGTGTGCCAGCAGTTCCTCCGGAGAGATCTGAAGCACCCTTAGGAATAGCACAGGAATCCTGGGGGGAGTTAGAGCAATTAGGTCACTGCCACTTCGGGTGGCCTGCTGGGTCACAGGATTAATCACGGCAGTGCATAGGTTCAACTCACTGACTGTAATTCCTCCCTAAATCGTTAGGCTTCTTCAGTAAAAGCGATTTGTTTTTATAAAGAACTGAAGCACCATCTTATGAACTGAAGAGGAGAAGGGGAGCAGGGAACATACATGTCTCCTCTAACTGTTGTCAGCACGAAGAGATGAGTGTGTCCATGCAAGCGAGAGCTCTCGAACACGCAGCAACACAATGCCCGGGTGTCCCTCTTCATATCACAGAGAAAGAGCACTGCGGCTCCAGTGCACAAATAAGGCACCAGTAGCTTGGCAGGAACCTGGGAGGCTGTTTCACATCAGTTTAAAACACGAGGGTGATGTTGCAAGGGCACGGCAAGGGCATCCCTCCAGCTTGCCTGACACAGTGCCCTACATGCCATCCGAGGCAAGGAAAAGGCCAGCAAGGGAGCAGACTGTCTAATCCACTTGGCTCACCATTTATATTCCGAGGATCTGACTTTTCAAAGGGTACTTGCGTATTTTACCTTCTGACACTTGCAGTCATACAGCAAAATTACAGCTCTGCTGTTACAGTACAGCCTTACAACAAATTCAGCACAGGAGCTTCTGCATCAGCCACTCTTTACACTGTGCCTTCATATTTACCGCGGGTTGCTAAAATCACCAGTCCTCCTTTTCCCGAACTAGTTTGAACCCCCGTACCATGCAAAATACATCATCATGAAGCAGATACCTGTATAGGGCTTGTACTTCAGGGCATATTTTTTCAAGTGCTTCCTCTTATCACTCTTCCCTCTTGACCTCCATAAATGCCTTGCTTCCACATACGAGAATTGACTTGCTCAGTTGGAGCAAACAGAAGACACACTTGTGTAATTGATGTTGCCCACGCTGAGAATAGATTGAACATGTAGCATGTTGGGATGGACTAATGTCATCTCCCAACACATGAAATGTCACACATTACTCTCACACCCTTCCTCCTTTTCCCCCCTTTTCTCCTCACTGTGTCTGCTATTGAAGAGTGTAGGAATCTCAGATACCCAGTCCTTAACTTAACACTGATGAGCCATATCTAAAAAATGCAATAAATGGCAAATTGGCTTATTCTGGGGTAACATTTCAGGGAGCGGTTCATTAGGAATCTCCGAGAGTAAGAAATCCAAACCAGGCACACTTTTCCAAAGCCCAAAACAGTGTAAGAGCATTTTTAGGAAAACCCAATAAGAATCTATAAGGTGATAATAATAATTGCTTACTGGCCTTTTTCTTCTACGTACAAAGGAGCATCTTCATACCCAACCCCTTTTTCCTTAATATTCTTTAATATAAAGCTTAGAAAAAAAATTAAAACATGGTTGTGTTTTGATACACTTTCTCAGTTCCTTCACCTACCCAGAGCAACTTTTTCCATCCTTTAATCTCTCCACTTCAAGGTCTCACCTAGGAACATCTTTCCCTCTGTCTCTCTTTTATCCTTTCACTGTGAACACCTCAGAGTCTCCTTTTAGTGGGACAGTACATGCCTACACAGTTCAAGACCCTGTTTTTTAACAGGGCATCACCCTCTATTCTCAGCATCCAACTTTGTTCTGGTACCAAAGCACAAAACTCCTGTTTGTCCAGTCTGTGGTGTCGTGTGCCAGTGGTCCATCGGGCAACATGAGAGGCACTGAGCTGCAACTCAGCTTTAATTTTTGGTGAGACACCTTGAGAAGTTGAACATCTCCAACTACAGGCTGCAGCCTCCATCTTCCTCTTCCTCCTGCACTCCCAGCACAGCGGGTTGACTGCCCACCAGCCAGGCTAACCAGGGCCAGAGGGCGTGCAGAAGGACCATGGCCACGCAGTGGGAAAACACAGAGTGTCAAACCAGTTGCAGGGGATGGATGTTAACGGTGTAAAGTCACATGCATGAAACTCAAGAGAGTTGCCCATTTTCTGCCCAGTTATATTTAATACTAAAGATGACAGAATATTTCAATGTTTGCATTTTAAAGAAAGTATGTGAAAGATCGGTGCAGAAGGAATAAAGATCCACATAATTTAAAACCAGCCTATCCTTTTGATATGTGCGTAAGCTGCAGAAAAAGAAGAACACGTGTATGAAACTGGGTTAACTATATTCCAAGTCTCACCACTTCAGCTGCCTTTTTCATCCCCTTCATTTTGCTGGTGGGAAGTGTAATGTAAGTGGTAAAAACATGGAAATGAGAACTTCAGGCTGCGGATTCTATTTGTAGTTTTTCCGCTGACTTGCTGTGTGACCTCAGGCAAATCAACCTTTCTGCACTTCAGCTTAACCTTGTGTAAAATTGAGGTACGAATGCTTTGACTTACCTATAGGCTCACAGTGGGGTGTTACACAGCTTAATTAATTAATGTTTGTAAAACACTTTGAATGAATGCTTCTATACAAGTTTAAATTATGGGTTGCACTTTTATAAACTCTGGCTTATGACCCTTGAACGCATTTGCCACAATGTCTAGTACAATCCTTAAGATTGCTACTCTGATATAATAAATTATAACTTAAGTGAACCCTTTCACTGGAGTGACTTTATTCTGTGACTTTAGTTATCTACACTTAACATTTACAGTCATTGCACTAATTGGTCTAACCTTGTATTGCAGGTTTCCATGAACATCAAAAGACTTCATCGGTCATGCTTGAATTTGTTTCACTTTATATTCTCATGGGTTCAGTAACAGCTAAGAGACTTCATGTAAATTCATTTACATTTGCTGGTCTCCATCTGAAGAAGAAAATCTTGTCTACCTTACACAAGTATTTGCGGGTCTGGAATCTCTTTACTGCTCTCATTATCTTCATTCTCATGTAATTGACTGATTAATGGAGTCGGTGCAACTTTTTTTTAATGATGTCGGTCATTTAAGTTTTCACTCAACTTAAAGGTATGTATTTACTCATGAAATACTTTTGCAAATTTTCTTTCACTAACTCCTGCAGGGAAGAAATTCTGTGATATGTTTCTTGAAGAGGGCCTCTTGCCCCCCTAAGATTTCCAGTAGGCATCAGGACAGCAGGAGGACGTGTTTTACAAAAAATGTTCCCAAATTCACCATTTATTATATCAAGTTTGAGCTTTATCATGAGAAGATTAATGTTGTGAGTATAGTACTGTGATTATTAACAAAATACAATTTTTCAAGATAAATCATTCGTAAAACTTTACTGCAGCATCTTTAAAAGGGTCTGACAGAAAAACCCAGGGAAGCAGAAAGGGATATGCTAATTAAAAGGTATTATATAAATGCTAATGAAGGAAGTGACCCACACCCCGTGAATTAGAATGTCATGCCCCAGTGTCCTGCCACTGAAACCAAAGAAAAAAATAAGTATAACTCCTCATAATGGTGGGCTGCTCACAGAGGAAGATCCCAGCTCAGCAGTAGCTTCCACCAGCCATCCTAGACCACAAAAATGCTAAAGCAGGCTGGCTTAGGAAGGGACAGACAAGGCCAACATTGTCAACCTCCTGACACTAAAATGGTCAGTGAGTTAAATACAGGCTGAAAACTTCAGGTATTCCTATCAACTCTTGCTATGAATTGGGATGTTTTTTGGAGATAAAGTAAGTTTGTCATATCTGCTGCAAAGGCTGGCCTGGATATCATGGATGCTGACAGCTGGAACAGCAGAGATTATTTTCCACTCATATGTGCTAAGTCCTTTGTTAGAAGCCATAGAAGTGCAGAAGAACCCGTGACTTGCACAGTGACAGGAACTTATCACATGTTCCCAGGGGCAGTGCCACCCTGGCAGGCGCATGGACTCATGCTCTATTCTCATTTTGTAAATGCTGCCTGATATTCTAGCATCTGAGCGTGGGATTCAGTTGAAGTAATGTAAATGTAGCTCCCGTAGGCAGTTTCAGTGCCCTAAATGTCTGCTGCTATTAGAGATCCCCATAGGGTCGGTAGATATGACACAGGACTTCCAGAGATCTGGAGATACCTTTCTGGAGATGCAGATGGAGTTTGGACACTTCTATTGAGGCAGCTGAGTCAAGACCCTAATCTTGAGACATTAGACTCCTTGGTAGAGGGTGAACCACAGACACTGCAAAGACTCCACCAGCTGGGTTGACAGGACCCCTATCCATGACCACGGGAGCTTAAACAGTGCATGTATGGACACCTAAATGCAGGCGTCCTGGTCTGGAACTGGATCTCAGTCTGAGTGTCCCTCATGTAAAAAGGCCATTCTGAGACCCTGAGTGGACCCACATATTTTGTGACACTTCCTCCCTTCTAGTCAGAAATTGTTCTTAGGCTAAAGCATGGGCATTGTGTTTGCATTATTTTTCGTTTATTTATTGGTTTGTTCTCTGTGTTAGTTGATAAAGATTTAGGACCTGTTTTGGTGTTACAGGTCATCTCTCTCCATAGCTCCCCAGCAATACAAGATTAGCTTTTAAAGAACTTGCCTTGTTAATCAACCTTGTAAAAGCATCAACTTCTCAGTAAAGAAGACTGAATACAACTGATTATCTAAGAATTATTTCACAAAAGTTTTTGTGAATAACTATTTCGAATGAAATCTCAAGTCCAAGCTGGAATCTGAGGACAGTAAAGAAAGACAGTATATGTGCACCTATGGAAGTCTGTTGCTAATTCTTTCTGCTGTTAAAACACTAAATTGTGGAGTGGAACATGAATAACTAACTATCATAAGGACTGGGAGACAAAATGCTTTTTTTGCAGTATTGCGGCATGATGCAAATATTGATGCGAAAATTACTTTTGGTCCCTAAAAAACAAAGCACGTAGCTATCACTTCTTGTCTGTAACAGCACATAGAGATGGAAAAAAAAGACAGTCTTCTAATTTAAGCATTGAGAATTGTCAGGAAAACAGTCTTAACAGTGACTCTGCCACTAACTCACTGTATTGCCCTTGGTAATTCACTTAATGTGTTATAAGTACTTATTCAGTGCACAGTAAGGTTGTGAAGATCAATTTGTTAGTATTTCTATCACACTTTGATGATATCAAATATGATAGGCTAAGCTGTCTTAGTATGTTCCTTTTGGTATGCTTGCCTTAATAAAAAGCTAGGCATTGTTCTAACAAGATAATGGTATTCTAACAGTTCTTAGAATGATAAATCATGTCAGAAAGTGCAATTCAATTTATTATTTAAAATCATGTCAGGAAGTGAACTTCATTATTTAAAATTAAGAGGAAAGATTTCAAATGACACCTTGGATGTAAGAAAAGAATTAATAAATACTAATTATCTGAAATAAATTATTGAAAAGTTCTCTGAAGGCAGACAAACATAATAAGGACTTGCAAATCTGTCTCCAGATAGCAGTTTCAAAAATCACTACATGCAGGTGGCAAATTTTAAAAGTAAAAACAGTTTTTTATTTTCTTCTGTTGACACTGACAGAGGTGGACCTTTTATACCTACAGCACCAAACGTTTCCCAGAGGTGTAGAGAGAGGGTTGGGAAGAGGGGATAAAAAACACGCAGAAACCTATGGAGAAACATGCAAATTTTCTCTGTTGCCAAGGGGGTCCTAGTCCCACATACAAAGTTCATTGGCCAACACCATGATCTTGAGTGCTCTTCACACCTTGACAGCCCATTCAGAAGGGAAGAGGACAGAGTTACTGCCCTTGACAGCCACACTAGCAGCATCTCCTTCTGGAGCTTGTGGGAGGGTTCACATGTTCCTGCAGGGCACAAACCCTCATTAATGCTTGCCTTTTTGCTCTAATAACTGACGTTCACTCTTATTGGTAAAGTCTTTCCAGTAGTCCCTTCAAGACTGCTTCCATCTGAAGCTGGCTGCAGCCTGGGAGTAAGGAGATCCGTCCCAGTGGCAGTACAGCATATTCAAACCTCCTCAAATTTTGGCTTAGACTTTACGTTATATTCCCCAGGTGGGTACTCTCACCACTAAACTACCGTCTTGGCAGGGTAAATGCACCACTATCAACTGGGAAGGAAGGAGGCAATTGCCACCCAGGCTGTCCCTGCTGCAGGTTGTGCGAGGCATGCTCAGACCTCCCAGTGGGCACGGGCACTCTGCACCGCCTTCCTGGGCTGCCGTGTGAGCCCTGCCAGGGTGGAAGCTGTTCTCAGCACATGCAGAAGCAGAGTGTGTTCAGGTGCATGCAGATGTTCAACACCTGTACACCTAACTCTGCACGAGCCCCAGGTAGACACTTAAATCCTTTCTGTGCTCCAGCGTCTCGAAAGGGGACGTCTCAAAGGGATAACGTGCAGATAAATGTATCAGTAATTATAAGGCCAAGCTTTAGCAGTGGGACCTAGCTTGGATTTAATTCACGTGTTTATTATGAGATGTCATGGCTCTTTTAACTTGAAAGTCTGTTGTAACTAATAAAAATTGGGAATGTGGAAGCCAGCCTTTAAAAGGGAGTTAAGATAGAAGACGGCTGATGTGGTGTTGCTGGGAGGTCTGCAGGTGCTATTCAACAGCGTAATGGTAAGTGCCAGTGCTCACAAAAATGAGGGAGGGTGTATAGGAGTCTGAGTTTTTTTCCTATTGCAACCCATTCATGCATAGGGCAACCTGTCCTCGGTGTTGTGAGAAGCTGATTTCTCCCTGTTAGAGTCTGTCAAATCGTGGCATAATGATTCAGGCAGCAAATAATCCACAGAGATATTTACAAAGCCAGGTCAGAGCAAGACAGACAACAGGAGAAAAATTTGTGCTCTAACAAAGGATCCAACAACGGTTTTGGCTGCAAACAACAAAGCTGAAAGATGGCATTATGCCTGTATATTTAATTTACTTATAATTTCTCTTACTGTTTTGCATTGTAAACAGAATAGCTCCGCAGTGGTGGGAAAGAACATGCCAGGTGGTTATAGGCTCAGAATTACCATTTTGTATATATTAAGTACTTACCAACGCAACGTTAATTAAGGTTCAGCTGACAAACAGTGGCCTGCAAGTGTACAAGTTCTTCAGAGTAATGAGAATTTCTTACACAAAGTAAAAGCACTACAGTGTTGTGTTCAATATGGAAATCCGGGATTTTAATCAATGAATGCATGCAGAGAACTCCACTGTTAATTGAGAATATGTAATTAAAGTACCCACGAGCCACCAGCATGCGGGGCCACCTAATGGTCATTACAGAAAATAGTGCCTTTTGTTAGACTACTGTTCTCAGCAGTTTGCTTCTCAAAAAAGCCACAGCTGAAAGTCAATGATGGTGAGCCAAACGCGGAGTGACATAATCCCAGTCATTAAGTCATAGGAACAAGCTTGGCTGATCCATCAGCGAAACCCGAATGGCTGCTTGGCGGCCTCAACTGACATGACAGAAAAGTGAAGTAGCTACTAGCAAGTTTTCGAGCCTCAAAACCAAGAACAGCAGAAAACCCTACATCTTTCTAGTGCAATCCCAGAAAGATCTGCCCAGGGAGGACGATGTGTTTGCCTCCCTACAAGGCTAGCACCACCACAGCAGGCAGCTGAACAAGAAATGTCGCTGTAGTTACTGCCCTTTCCAGCCCAAAAAATTGATACGGGGGAAGCCATCACCTTGCTACACCTTGCTGCGGTCAAGCAGCAGGAATACATCCTACTCTACCCTCCTGGAGGCCCACCAGAGGTGGGCACCTCTGGATAAGAGGTGGGGAGAAATGCCTGGAGGCAGTAACCGTTTGATCTACAGCTGCTGTATCTGCCTGTGCGTGTCAAAGCCCTAAGAAATTTCAACAGAAAGGCCTAACTGGAAAGATAGCTCTATAATGAGCAGTGACAGGGAGGATCTGCTTTTATATTTATCGGAATTTCACGCTGTCGGTGGAGGAAAGCAGGCTTTTACACAGACTTTGGTGCTTACAAAGAACGCCTCCGGGCCCCTACAAATTTTGGGAGGATGATACTGCAGGGAAAACCATCATGGACAGCAAGAGAAGAGTCTGGCACAACACGGAGCAGCCACAGGTGAATTCAGGTTTCTGAATGATTGATGAAGTGATGGATTTATCCCACTAAGGGAAAGGTCTAGAGGTCCTCAACGGTGAGAAATTTAAAACTGATAAAAGGGGGGGGGGGGGGTTGGTTTGGGTTTTGTTTTAAGCAAATCATAACATAACCTAGTCCTGTCACATCCACAGCGTATTTTTGAGGTGAAATATTTCACAGGAGAAACACATAATAAATAATTCTATGAATGACAGACACTTTCACATGAACATTTGACATAGAACATAAGAACATAGAGCACAAACATATTATCTTAGGGCTCAATTATACCAGCTATTTGTGCACGTGAGTAATATTATCAGCCTGAACTCAGTTTTATAAGCTGAAATCCTTAAGACATTTTCTACTCACTAGCTGAAATCCTGAAGACGTTTTCTACTCACTGAAGCAGACTAACCTATGGTTTTTGAGATAAATTTTAAGGGTTTGGATTATAGCAGCTCCTTCTAACAATAGTCAGCATTTGTGCAAAGGGTTCACGATGCATAAACTCATTATAATAGATAAGTAAATCTTGTTTTGCTCTTTGATCAGTATGTTGTTTTGCTCTGTGGAAGCACATCGTGTTAGGAATCCATACTGAGAAGACAGTGGTGTCCGGGTAAAACTATAGGGAATCTTTACATTATGCCCTTAGGCTAATGCACACTGAATGGCATTTGTATGCAGAAGCGATGCGGCTAACCCTGCCACTTGTGAAAGGGTCGCAAAGCTGTTCTACTTAGATTAAAAGTAAAAGTAAATAGTCTTTTTGTTACTATACATGCAGCATGGAAGAACTCATCTATAAAGGAGGCAGAGTGAAAAAATTAAGCATGCACAGTGGATCAAAGGAAATTGGACATGAAAAGATTGTAACCGATCATGACAATGACAATTATTTAATTAAAACTGGATTCTGCTATTCCAAACGGAGCTTCAAGTGTCACTGTTACAGCAGCAGCCACATAAAACTAAGAATCTTTGAAATAGAGCTAAGACAAAATTAAATCAAACACTGACAAAAAACGCAGAGAGTCAACTGAGTGGATGAATGGTCACTGCTCTTCCCTTTGTGTTCATACTGCAAATCTGCATATATTTCATGTATGATTCTGCATAAAACTGGTGAAGCACCTGGCCCTTAGCGAGCTGTATCAGTACGGGACAAAGTGTTTATTTAAAAAAAGCCCAGTGTGCCGTAACACTTCATTCCTTTCCTTTGTGATTATTTAAGACTCGATTCAAAATCGCCCAAACTCTTGGTGTTAACGTGCCTTTAATATTTCAGATCATGTTCATTATGAATAAGCTTCTTCTAGAATAATGCGGTCTAAAGTACAAGCTGTCAAAACACGTTGTTAAATATAAACTGACAGCACTGGAAATATGCTCAGCTGAACAATAGCAAAGTTTATGTGTAAGATATTATTAACAGTTCATGATCTTTCACATACACTGTTCATTTATTAGAACCTATGGCCTGAGAGATGGAGTCAGTTCATGTTTAAAAAGAGATTTTTCTTAGGCAGCTTCCTCCAAATGCTTTGTCAGTGGCTGTCCACAACTCGAACAGCACTCTGCCACGCAATGGAAGTATTCAGCGAGATGATTCAACCTCACATGGTTTCGATTTGTTACGAAATACCTGCAAAATAGCTCTCTTTCTCCCAAAAATCACACTAATCTTTTGGGGATCGAATGGAGGCTAAACTTTTTCATTTTTTGCAAACTCACCTGCCAGTTAAGAGTCCTTAGCTGTTTGGGGGGGGGTTCAGTTTAGTTTGGAGACTGTATTCATCTTTAGTGAGCCAAATAATAAACATTTGAAATAGGGTTTTACAGAGGTTTCCAAAATGTTTTCCTAAAGACAGACCACAAATATATCCTCAAAGAACCAATCATAGACTTAGCTGTCCGGAAAATGGAAATCCCTCATCACATGTAATATTTTTTTCTCGCCACAAATGTCACCAAAAAATCTGCCTTCCAGAATAATACTGGAAATAATAGAAAATCAAAATGTACGGGATCAAAATGTAATTTTTGGCCGTCTCGCTGTCCCGCAGGTGGGCTGCTCAATGCCCTGCAATCCCCTGTTGCCTCTTTGGCAAGGTGGTAGGAGCCATATAGCCGATGCGCTGGGTAGCCAGTTACCAGGCCAGTGATGGGGGAAACTGGGAACCCACCAGGTAGCCAGCGTTACCTAGCGCACTATTAAGTGGAAGAAAGGCAGTGGGTGAGTGCACAGATAGGTGCCTCCTTGAGCTGGAGAGAAATAAGGCCAGGTCCCCTGCAAGCATCTGGGTCATCTGGATCCTGTCTAACAGCATTTTGTACCAGAAAAAATTTTCTTCCTGAAAATTCCCAGTAACTCTGTTCCCTACTATTGGCCTCGCCTGGATTTTTTTCTCTAAGAAAATATAAGATCTTCATTTCTGGTGCTATGAGCACTTTTGTGCAAAACCATATGTAAAAAACTTGCATTAAAACATGAGTAAATAGTCTTTTTGCTGCTATATACTTTTGTAATGATAAGTGGGCAGTTGCTCAGTCTTTGAAACATCCCTGAAATGTTCTGATACAGACTGATTAGTGTGTGGTACCAAACCATGGAAAATAAACTTTTTCTTCTTTCAGAAACTGTTTTCTCTACTGTTAATTTTCTTGCTTTCCTTATATGAGATTCATTACTTATACACCTAACTCAGATTTATTTAATTCATAACTCCCTAACTGCATAGTCTGACACTGGAAGCACAGCTACAGAAACTGAAGACTACATCCAAGAAAAGGGACTACATCTATGGAAAAGGAGCACTAAAAAATCATGCGCAACCAGAGCTCTCCAGAAATGCAGCAGGAAACTGAGAGAAGTTAAAGCAAGAGTTTGGCAAGCAGAGATAAGAACAGGCAGATTTTCTTCTGATTACTTCAGCATCAGATGTACTAGATTTGATCATTAGCTTGTGACTGAGGCAAAGAAAATCATTTACCAGAATGTGCAACACAAAAATGAAGAATACTGAGCTCCTAGGAAAAAAAATGAAACTGTTGGGAGAGATACATTTCATAAGAGAACTCAAAGGAAAGAGGAAATATTTGAATAATTTATAACAGATTTGATACTGTTGAGTCAAATGTGCAATTTTGGAGGGCTTGTGGAATTCCTAATTTTGGAGATCAGATTGTATTGGGAATATAAATCTCAAAGCTGAGAAAAAAGCATGTGAGGAATTCCTTATCCAAACCCTGAGAAAAGAGAGAACATTTCCAAGACTTGAGAACACAAGCAAAGCAAAGTGCAGGCTTTGCAAGGAAAAGACACAGTGGACTGGATTACAAAATCTCTCGGGAGGAATCTGCGGCTTGCAAACAGAGTGAGTTTGCAAAAGCGGTGTGGAGGACTGTATGCAGAGCAGACAGAAACACAGCCCTGAACCAGATCTCGCCTCTTTGGAATGAGCTTCCATATCTGCAAGAAACAGAAGCCAAAATGTACTAAAAAGAAGCAAATTGCTATCATGGACTTGTTCAGGAGGCATTTACATTCAATACCTGCAGTGAGCTACTCCTGATTAGTGGAATAGGGTTGGGTAGTTTAATGTGATGTCTGAATTTACAGGAGACCATCTGAAGAGAAAACGTACTCGCAATGAATACAGACAAGTAAATGCAGATAATGCTGTGGGGAGGGAATTCAAGTTCCAGGTTCATACGTGTTTGACATAAGGAGGAAGCAAAATCTTGAAAAGGGAAGGTTTGTAATTGTTTCAGGGAGAGTATTGATTCAAGGGCTGAAATTATGGCAAGTGCTCGGGCTCATTAGGAGAGCGCACATTGTAGGACAGAAGCCTACGGAGGGAGAAAATCAATTCTACGATGTCTTTAATGGCATTGGAAAGCTGTCAACAGAATATAAAGTAAGGATGACAGATCTGAATTGTCCTGTCATAAATGTTCCTAGAAATGTCCCTATGGCACTCAGGCGAAAATGTGAACAAGTAGAATAAACAACTGGGCCTGGCGTACGCGTGTTTGAGAAAACTTTCCCTGTCCCGGACGATATCGTCTGCCAATGCTACAGTGCAAGCTGAGCCTCTGCAACAGGTAATGCCAGCTATTGACAACTTACATCGACAAATTACAACTGCAACCCTCAGAATGGTCTTGAAAGAAATTCATGTTGTAGGTAGCATTTTATTCAGCAGTATTAGATTGATGTGAAACTTGGGGGGAAAAAAAAGGAAAAATAGTCTAACAAAACACCCCATGATGATTACTCCAGAAGCTGTAGATCTGTGTAGATATTAAAATGTCTGTCTATGCTGGAAATATTTATGTGCTAATTTGGAATGACTATTCTCACTATATAGAAATCACATTATTATTAGAAAATACAAAAATGAAATCTATCTTTACATATGCATATAAACATATAAAAGACCACATGTATAAAAGCTTGAACCTGGCATACCTCTTGTGGTAATGATGAATATTGGGTCTCAATTTGATTGCTTTGCGTTTAAACACTTTTCAAAAATTTAACCACCTTACCCTGAATCCAGATCAACCACAATCTAATGGTTTTGTGGAAAAAGTTTTCAAAAAATTTTACGAGATGCTTAAAAAAAGCTGTGGAATTAAATTTAGATTTCCATCTGGCATGCCTAAATTACAAAGCAGTGTCTTTAATTCTGGGCCTCAGAAGTACTAACCGTGTTTTATGTGGGGAGACAGGCCCAGAGGCTAAGCAACTTGCTTAGAAGAAGATGCATAAAACAAGGCAGAGCTAGAACTCAGGAGTTCTTGGCTGAGTTCTTGTCTTCATATCCCACGTCCCAAAGAGAAATAGTATAGGTCTTTGATTATTTTAGAATATTTTTTTCTGAGTTTAATGTTTTGGTTAAATAACCACAGTAAGCGAAATCACTCCAAAAGTTTAAGACTGTTGTTTGTTTCTGTTCTTCTTCAGAACAGGGCAGCATACCAAATATAATAAAATTTACATACATTTCAAGTCTCTTTTATTAATTTACACCACATGAAAATAAATTTTATCACTCAATAATGTGTCAGATCACACACCTGCGAGTCCAGTCCCAATCTGACTGTGACCAGTCAGAGATGCACTAGGAGAAAGAGTAAGTCGTGTTCAATAAGCAGATGGGGCATAATGTGGACCCATCCGGGTCTCTGCTGGTGGCAGGCTCAAGCCACGAGGCGTTAGATTTCAAATCCTTTTCCTCAGTAATAATTCTGAGTATTTTTGATGCACATGTAAAATATTCTGTCTCTTTTTTGTTTAAGCTTTTAGCTTTGATTTCTTCCTGGGGCCACTTTCCAGTACAAAAAGAAACACTTCCATGGTTTCACATTTTTCAGTTTTAAGTATGTTAAATATCCTGTTTTTATGCCAGGAAGGAAAAAAAGAATAGAGGCATCCAACCTCTTTCTTGTGGTTTTGCATCCTTTTGTCCATTTGTTTCTTTCCTAAATTAAAAAACGTAATTCATTTAATCACTTTTTATATCACAGTGTTACACTGCCCTTCATCTTGCACCTCATTCAGCTCTATCATACTCCTAGAGCTCTCCTATCTCTTCTTTGCAATAAAATGGCCGTTCCTGAACAGTATTAAAACAGGCTTCAGCAACTGATTTATGTAAAATGTTTATAGCATCCTTTGTGTTGTTTACCATCCCATTCTTTAGGAATTCTCACATCCTGTCAACCTTTTTTTATTACAATTATGCATGGAGCAGAACCTTTCATTGTACTGTCTACAATGATGTCACATCCCTGCCTATTAAAAATATAACCCTTGTGACATTTATCTTGTTTTTCTTGTGACATAGATTATATTATTCGGATAAACTAGACACATGCAGAATACCAAGGTTCAGCTAAGACACTGCCTGGCAAAGGGGAAATTAGCTGTCAAGAAGGGACCTTACAAAGACCAGAAGCAAATCAAATTACTAAGAGGGGAAGAGAAGACATGGGAGGAAACAGAACAAAGCATGAAAATAAATTAACAAGGTGAAGCTCAAAATGCTTCTTACACTCTATCTTTGCTTTTCCGATGAAGAACTAAAAGGGTTGAGAATTTGGATTCGCTCTCTTTACATACACGAGTTTATTTCATTTCTCGATCACTGTTTCTTGTTTATCCCAGTCTGAAAATGGGGCTCTCTAGTCATCATCACCTCTTAGCTGTTGGAGGTGTCCATAACACGGGTCAAGGACACTTCTATTGCAAGTCACTGCTTTTGCTGGCAGTCCCATCAGGTGGATCAAGCACTGACAAAACCAAAATTCATCTTAGGTCCTGTCATATCCAGAAAAATTAGCAGACTGCACCTAACCTATTTAAACAAAGGTTAAGTAAATTTGAATCTGCATTAATGTTTCAGGTTCATCTACTGAGTTTTAATTAAAACAGTAAAAATGTTCTAACTTAGCCTGTGCCTGAGATGTTGGCAAAGCTATTATGACAAAAGCTCTGTGGCTTCAAGCAAACGCACACAAGTTTCACTTTATGCATGTGAACAGACCTGTTAAAGGCAAATGGATCAGCACGATTTTAAGTTAAGCACAACTGTACATCAATCACTGCAGAACTGGGTCAAAGTGTGAAACTCCCATTGAGTTTAAAAAGTATACTTTGCCAATCCTGAATAACAGCTTTAGCCTGACAATTTACACTGAAAACAAACAAAAGCCTAGCAAATGCATTGAAAAGAGTTCACAATATTAATTTGACATTTCGACCAACACAAATAAATAAAAGCTATAAAGTCAAGTATTTATAACACTGAGAGATGCTTGTGTGTTCTCTATCTTATCCACAGTGGTTCTTGGCTAGTGTTTTTCCATTATTTATATTTCCAGACCAATTTGCTCTCCAAAATATGCTGAGCTTTACTGGGAACCTAAGCATGAATTTCAACTTTTTCACTTCAAAAAGGTAGATGAGAGAAGTGGATAGGGGACCTGTCTGTTTACTTGCCATTTGAAATGCAGATAGAAGTCATGCAGTTACAGATAGAGAGAGTCCCTCCTTATCATACCAAGTAGCAGTGGTTAATTGTGATGCATCATGAAGCATACGCGTTCTCAAGAAATAGACACATTAATCACAGGAAATGTCATCAGGCAGAACAACAAACACTGGTCAATAAAACCCTTTTTTGATCTGTAGATAGAAAAGAGATGACTTGACTTTAAAAAATCAAGAGGACTTACGATTACGATTCAGTTTTAATAGCATTTTTTTCTTTAATTTCAAAATTTAGATTCTTCCCCACTGACTTTGGTCAGAATTCATGGGTATTCCTGAATCCATTTCAGAGGTTTTGACTTCAATTCCTTCGCTCAAACAATCTAATCAAGGACTCCCTTTTTCCTTCAAGCCCTCTATGAGACCCATTCCTTCTGAAAGTCCATATTGTTCAGAGGTACAGCACATTGATGTTCGACCTCAGACTTTCTAGGGTCAATCAGTGGTGGCACCTTTATGAGACTCTGAACTACAGCAGCCACAGCATGCGGCTGGATGAATGCCCTGAGTACGGTGTGAAACTGAGGGCCTCTGCAATGAAATGGGGATCTGTTGCAAGATTCCCATCAACATTTAATCTTTGATCGTATTCAGACTCTGGTACAGACTTTTGGGGTGATTCTGGCTAGAATCATCTTAGAGAAAGAATTATTTGAATTGTACCTAAGACAAAGTGCAACGTTTTTACACTGATTATATTCTTTTATGAACAAAAAGGGATTCTGGGCCTGAAATAAACCTTGCACGGTGCATGTCATCTATCTGGCTTGTGCTCATGCTCTCTGTAGCTTGTGTTTGCTCAACTAAACTACAGAATATTTTTCTGGAAAGTTTTCAAGCTGCACATAATGTCTCCAGTGTTCAAGTCCTGTTCTCCCACATTTGGAGGGCAAGTAGATCAATGCACCCATTACAACCCACCTGTGCAGGAACCAGTCACTCAGAGGTCATTTGCTGTAACCAGCTACACTACAGAGACTGTTCTTCAACTGCTGTGCAAAACCCACGTGTTTCTACTACCTGATTCAGGTGCAGGAGAAGCTGTGACAAACTCTAAATTACCAAACAAATAATGTGATAGAATTCAGAGAGAAAAGTGCTTAGCAGTCGGTGACATTCAATTTCCTAGTTTCTAGGAGACACATGGCCTCATCTTGGTTATATCATCAATACTATGAATTTGAGATTAACAGAGTTATAGTGTGGGTTGGGGAGAGGGAGGAAAGGAGAAAGAAAAAGTGACACAGGCTTGAAGCCTAGAATTCATTCTGTGCCTAGAATGAAGGAAAGTTCGTGTCAGTGTCCCTCAGATCACTGGTCATTGGCCAGGGCCCTGTTGGGACAGGTGATTAAAAAGAAGATCCCTGTTTGAAACAGAAAAGATCACAGGCTCCCAGACAGCCAGGGAATACAGAAATATCAGTCAACATGAAAAGGAACTGCCTTGGCACACTATCAACTTGTCAAGGTTTTTGTAAGGCATCACAAGAAAGAAAGACTTCTAAAATGACTTGAAAGTTACTTTGCTGCTGGTTTAGAAAGCTCCTTCCAAACGTGAGGGTAAGCATGAGAAAGGTGATGATTTGAAGATGTAACGACAAGAGGAAGGGAGCTGGCATTATCAACCCATCAAAGGTGGAAGCTGACATTTAGAAACGAACAAGAGATGACAAGCCATGTGGGGATGAGACAAGAAGGTTACTGAAAATGAAAACAAGATTATGTTTTATAAACAGATATAGGGGAACTAATAAAAGAATGCAGGAAGGAGGTGATAGTGTCAATGCACTGGGGTAGGAAAATGCCTCTACAAGTGAATTTTGAATCAGGTTGAACCAAAGAATGTTGCATTTGTCAACACTGGGGAAAAGATTGCTGCAGTCAGTGAGATGCCAGAGGATGAGTGCCAGAATAAGTATTTTAGCTATGTTACAGTTACAAAAAAACCCACATGCTTAGAAGAGAGTATGCAGAGGGATTGGCAAGATCCAACCAAACCGAGGCAGGAAAGTCCACTGCTGTGACTCTGCCCACAAAAAGAAGCCAAAAGAAACAGCAATGGAAGATGTTAACAGTAGTTTCATGTGCTTGTGCTCACTTGAATTGATATCTAGATGTCAGTCAAACCTGTCAGAAAAACAACCAAGACCATTGTTTGGACAGAACGAAATAGGCCTGGAGTAGACAGGCAAGTCTGGGAGCCATCAACATAGCCATGAAAACGTGAAATTGTGCTTGTAGATTAGAATATGAAGAAAAAAGGTGAAAAGGAGTAAGAAAAGATCAAGGGCAGGTCTCTCTGGTATCCTCACAGAAAGCTGGAGGAGGTCAGAAGGTGACAAAATGTGGTTCAAAATGCAACAAAATGTGACAAACGTGATTCAAAATTTAAAAAAATGTGACAGGGTGACAAAATGAGATTCAAAAGGAGAATTTAAAGTGACTAAGGAGGAAGAGCATCCTGGGAAAAGGGTATGGTCAATAGTATCCAGAGCAGCTGACAGATCAGTGAGGGTCAAGGCATATACAGAGATCTGGCTTGGTAGGATTCATTGAAAACTTTGGTGAAGGCAGGTCAGGGAATACAAGCGGGATTAGAGAAAATCTAAATCAGAATTAGATGAGAAAGTTTTATTTTAAGGCAAAATCTCTCACTTCATCTGTTCTGCATTCTTTCATGTTTTTGGCTCCATACACGTATAATTTCCCACTTATATAACTCCTAGAAAGTATATGGATGGAGAAGAAATATCAGTTTTGAGGTCCTACTAACAGATAAACACTAGTGAACGGTTGCCATATGACCATGCCACATGTGTCATGACTCCCTATAGGAACACTGAGACCACAGTGGCCAGCTAGTGGCACTGTCCTTCTACTCCAGGTGAGGATACCACCCAGATAAGGCTTATGTTCATAAGGGAGGGGGCTGAGAGCTGCTATAATCCACTGGTTCTGTGCTATAAAGTCAGGCAAAGAAAGTTGGCAATGTGTTTTGCTGATGCTACCACCACTCATGCTTTCAGCTCTGGAGCTCCCTTGTTCAATCTGCAAAATGTAATTCAAGGAGAGAGGTTGTCACAGTTGCTGTGCTGCTTCTCTGTGCTGCACCACCTTAGTGGATAAAGCAGACTTTGTTTTCTAGAGATGTCAAAACAATACCTTTTAGAAGAAAATGGCTTTTGAAAATTCCTAATAAAACCAAAGATTGGCTTTAATAGCTAAATATTTGTGCTCTTACCTGACTTAATTTGTAAGATTATCTTCTTTTTCTCTGTTAGTCCTACTTTCTTAATGGATTCCTCTAGTGTTTATGGGTTTTCTTTTAATTGAATATACTCAGGATCACAGTTTCAGCAAGTTATTTAGTGAGAAAGGAGAGAAACCTTTACCTCTCTGAACATATGCAGAGAGCTTCAGTTACAGTGAAACAACTAATGCACACTCATTAAACTGGCATTTAACCCAATGTCTCAATGGGTGTAGTTCCCATTAACAATCATTTAAATGAATAGAGCTGCAAGCTCTGGACCAGTTAATGATGGATATTAATTAGCAGCAGTTGAACAGAAGAAGCCATCTTAACTAAACAGACAAATCTCTGCTCTATAAAATGCCATCAAGCTCCCACTTATGATGAGGTTAACTTAAACCAGCTGTTGAACAAGCAATTAACAAAACCAGGCCTCAAGCTTGAAGGAGGCACCCATCTTCCTTCTAATTGCAAAAGAGAGAACAGGTTTTAAGGTGAAATCATCCAATTCTGAACCTGTTGCAGACTGGTCATTCAGGTCCTTTTCTTTCACAGCAATCAGTGGTGAAAGTCACTCTGGCTCAACTGCTCCCAGGTTAGCCTACACCGCTGATGATAAGCCTACCACAGACCGGTGGATGCAGACTCCATCTCATGTCACAGAAACTTGAACACTGCAGCTCAAGTGATGGAATTTCACCCAGAGAATCTGCTACTGTTCTGTAACTTTCAGCTATGCTACAACATCACTTTTCTCCTAAGTCTCATTTTAAGAAAACCTCAAGTGCTGTATTGGACGTGATGTTAAAAAATTGGGTATAGGTACCCAATCTTTAAGATTTCATTTCTCTCCTAAAACAAGGCCATCTTCTCTAATCCTTTGAACTTTCTTCTTGGTTGTTTTATTCTGTTTTTTTACATCATCTTAGCTTCTCCTGGTAATACTGAAAAATTTCTGAAAAACTTCATGGGCAGTCGTCAGTGTCTGGTATGGTATCACTTTACTCTCTACTCATTTCTTTCACTCCCTTGTCCTCCTCTTCCTTAAGTTTGCTTTTCACAAATCTGTACCACTGGTTTGAAGTCAGCCCTGAAGCTCCATACATAGTCAAAATCAAGCTGTTGTATTCCTTCGACCAAGAGCAAAACTCTTAGAGTGACGATGTCAGTGATGCCATCAAGGTCTCCTCCCAAGCATGCTGCCTGGCCTTCCAACTGAGGCTTAGTACAATATTCCATTAATGGCACATGGAAAAGACTAGAATTCACTTCCCTCTCTCAAAGTGTTGCTAGTGCAACAGGACCACTACGATGAAAAGATATTGCCATTACAATTGGCAGATATGACTCAATATGCAAAAATGGCAAGTACTATAAAGAAAAGTTTCTGGGTTGATTTTTTTCTTGAACACAATTTTTCTGAGTTTCTGAGCCTTTTAAACTCATGATCCAGTCCCACCTGCAGAGAACTTCAGGATTAATGGTTAATGCTGAGTGCAGGCAGACCTCCAGTGAGAAGTTTCCATATTTGTCAGATTTGCATTAGTTCTTGTTTCTTGGCATTAGTCCATTATTCTGAGGAAGAAAGGATTGGCTATCTTGCTTTACAGGATTTGCAAATACAAGCCAGGCAGGTAAGAGCTTCCTCATACTGTCTGAAAAGACCACATCTAGGAGGAAATACAGATCATCATCTCATTGTTAAATCTAAACCCTTTTTGGACTCTGCTGACAGTTTGCCATGTGAAAAGCAAATGTAGCTCAACTGAAGTGAACAATATTGTGTTTGTTCACAGCTGTATTCAGAACTAGCAATTGCCTGTCACAGCAAGACGAACTTCATGCCAGATGTTACTATCTCTACTGCAACTGAAAACAAAGTTCTAGATGAAAACAATAACATCTTATTTGGGAAAATCTATACAAGGTGTAAGAAGTGAGATTCTCAGTGCTGGGAACAAGCACAAGCCAGTTTGTATCAGCTGAGACTCTGGCTCCACGTCTCTATTTCAGAGGAAAAAAATTGAAAAACTAAATTAGAAACTGATAACTTAGAAGAGAATGCAAATCAAATAAGAATATAAATCAAAGGTTAATAAATTTTGCCACCGGTTACTCTGGTATTAAAGAAACTCTCAAAACATTTAAACAAATGTGAAAGAAGTCTTTGAAGTATCTGAAGATGACTTTCAGTCTTTAAAAAAGCTTATTTTGTACTATTCAAAGACCTGACCAATTGAGTGTTTGATACTGGGAATGGGGAAGAGCTGTCTTTCTGCCTGATGACAGAATAATAGGGAGCTACAACAAAAAGCAATTTTAAATGGAAAAAAGGAAATAAAGCACTGAGGTCCCCTGCTTGTGAAATTCATGCTTAAGATCAGTTAGAATTAAATGATGCATTCTGTTAGAAAATGGAATTTTATGGATTTTCCATATGCTTAATTTGTTATTTTTCCCCAGACGTTTCTAGACAGATTACAGAGGCAATTTTTAAGTTAATAAGCAGGAAACCTTCTCAGTACCAGTGAGTTTAGCTTCCCATGCTCCTGAGAATATTGAGTCAAAGAGAACTGCCCAATTTATATTTTCTAAGCAGAAGATAAAGATAATTATTTTTAAGTGAAACAGCACTTGCCATCAGAAATTAATTCTGGAAGCAGAGAAAATCCTAGGCACCAATTTATAAAAGAAAGATGTTTCAGTCTTCTATTTATTTGGGGATAAACTGCTGATTTGATCAACAATGAGGACTAACCAGAAGTTTGCTCAGTTACAAAGGCCTATCAAATCTGGTGGATACTTTTCTCACAGAGAAAAACCTCCAAGCCCTTCTGGGAGGGCTAAGTGGAAGAGAAACCATGAGGAGAAGGAACAATTAATACTGGCAGAAATTGGGAAAAAAAAAAAAAAAAAAAAAAAGCAGTCAGAGATTACAGGCTCAAAAATGTACTGATGGGAGATGAGAGTGAAGACCCCGGATAACCCAGCAGCACCTCATGATCCTGGAAGGTCTCCAGGGATCTGGTGGAGCACTCAGGGGTGCTCGGCCCCGAGCCGAAGAGGACAAGGCAAGGAAGCAGCCCTTGTGGTCACTTGGGTCCTCCCATCCAGCTTCTCCTGGCAGCACTGGACACTGCAAAGCCCCTCTGAAGACTGCAGGCTGTTAGAGAGTCATACTGGAATAGGTAGCAAGCCAGTACCCAGCTGCTATTCGTGCATCTTCTCTGCAGTTTTTGGCTCGTTTCATCATTCCTTTCACCACATTTGCTTATTCACTTGTGCTCAGCTTTCAGCTAACACAAGCTCCATCCATTCATTGGACTGTAATCTCGCCCACTGCCCATATAAAAAGCCTTTAGGTCTAATGCTGCTGTTGTCACTTACAGCTCTCTCTAAGAATATGAAAACCCTGTTCGCAGCTGAGATAAGCACTGGGCCTGCCTAGGGACTACCTTATATCCTCTTTTCCTTGGAGCTCAATCTACTTCAGATTCCTATATAATAGTTTCACAGTCATTCTCTGCCTGAGAGATCTGGATATTATTAAAGCCACAAGAGACTCCAAAACCCATTGTCAAGAACAAAGCTACCTCCTAACTTGCATTTCACTGGCACCTTTTGATGACAAAGAATAATACATGGTTTAAACCTTCCCCAGTTGTTTTCTCTGTTTCCAAACTGTTGCAGCGCTGTTATAACTTTTCAGCGCTCTGTTGTTCCGCTCAGAGCATTTCCTTAGTTTGCTCCTGATGCAATTTAATGATGACAGCTGGGGATCTCACTCTCTTCTCAGACCTCAGCAGCACTAGACTAAAATGAATGCAGCACAAGGCAAGTCATTTTCATCCTGCCCTCAGCCCAGACCCACACACTTATCAGCAAAGGCTCAGGCCCTCAGGTTGCAAGGATATAACGAAGACCTGGAGAAGAAGCAAATCACTATAGCAACTCATGTTAAAAATGAGAATTTAAATTTTGAGTGGAGGTGGGAAGCACAGGATATTATTCAAAGAATATGGATCTCAGCCTGTAAACGTGTATGTTAATCACAGGAAAAGTCCCATCTGGGACTACTCACAAGGTCATTACTGCACACTCCAGAATTCTGATTTCTGAGCTTTCTTCTACGTTGCATTGCTGTTTGCAAACCTTTTTTTTTTTTGCACTCATGAGGACGAGCGTCTTTTGTAGAAAACGTCCTTTTGTTATTTTGTTTGACTCCAGCAGCTAGAGAGTTTACATAAAAACACAAATCACTTTAAAATGTCATATGCTATGCTCACTGTTGAACATATGTTAGCAGGATCAGACTCCTTTTTTTTCAGGTTTTTCTTCCTGGAAATAATACCTCCACATTGCTAACGTATTAACATGGTTTTCTTCCAAAGACTATAGTTACCTAGGAGAGTATTTTGGTCACATTGTCTTTGCATTTCTCCGACTGGTTCTGCTCCTGATTAAAGCCACTTGCACAGCTGCAGGCATGTCAGGCAAAGTTCTCCAAGCGCACGTACAGCTGCTTGTCGTCAGCTGCACGCATTCTTGTCCAGGGAGGTATGAAACGGAGCCAGACACCCAGACACCTGTTACAACATGTTTTAATAACTAAGGTTGGATGTGTCTGCTGTAGAAACAGAAATTCTTGGTTATGTTTTATTATAAAAATGCCCTGGAGTTTAGTGACTGACACTGCTATTTCTCTAGGAAGAGCAGATAGATGGAGCTCATCCATCATGGGTGGAACTGATAAGCAATAGGAAAAGAGCGTAAGGTTAACTTTGAGCTGAGGTTTTCAGGTATCAGGAACTTAATTCCCTGCAACACTAAAAACCTCTGCGACATTGCACAAACCACAGGTTGTTTCTTTGTCTTAGTTGCCCAGGTGTAAAATGGTGACCTTACCACTTCGTAAGTGCACTGGGAGGACTGATGCGTTAATACAAAAAACACCGTTAGCTCCGTAACACAGTTACGGCAGTAGAGTCCTGTCCTCCCTGATATCACACACGTGCGCCTTTGAACGCTCAGGTAAACATCACAGCCAGTCTCCCTGCTATCTCTGACTACTCTTAGAATACATTTTAAGATAAAAACGTGGAGTTATCAAAATTCAGAGCATGAGGTTAAATTTCAAGTGTGAGTCAGCCGAATTGATTTCCCAACTGATTGGCATTCATGCATAATTAAAGCTGGTTTTGTTCCAGTGGTTCATACATTTACCAATTATTAGTGTTATAGTTGTAAGAATCGCTTCTCCTGGAAAACACCTCCTGAGTCATACAACCAATTCATCTTTCTCTGCACACATCCCATGGGACGGTTAGCAAGAACTAGCATGAGTCAGCCTAGAGTTCCTCAGACTTTGCTGCTTTACACCATGTTGAGGATACTTCTACTCTGACGGTTTACAAAGCACCTGGTTTGTATGGATGTGGCAAATTCCTTCTAGAAAACCAGGACAAAATCCACCTAGAGCTAGTTTTCTAGAATGTAACTTAAAAAATACCAGAACTAAACGAAACACATTTTGAGCACCTTTCTCTATGAGTACATCAATATGTGTTTCATGCTTTTGATGGGACAAGTGACTATTTCATCCTAACGAAAACTTGTACATGACATTTCAGTGAAACAGTAGATAAATAAGAAGTCTCCAAGAAGTAAGCACATTCCAGTCTATCAAGTTTCATGCTGCCTAAAAAAAGGAAAGCTCACGAACAAAGGTATGGGATAGCTTTTTACCAAAAATAAAGATTTAAAACCCTCAGCAATTCCACAATTATTTTCCTGACTCGCTTTGTTCATGCCATTGCAGATTCAAGGACCAGATACTCAATGAAAGCTTCACCCATAATTGCAGACAGGCGGTACGGAAAAGCAAGTAATATCATAGCTGTTGAATGCCATGACTGATTAAAATCATATTAGTAAAATATAATGTTTCAGAGTTACTTTTGTCTCTGCTTAATATTCTATTTTTCAATACAATGAGAAAGTAAATTAAGCCACTTACAGTGAACCAAAACTTCCCTTGTTTCCATGGAAATGTTTAGAAGGCTGATCTGAAGTTAACCAGACTGGTAAATACAAATGTTTTTATCATCAGCCAGCTTAATCCCCACGGCTGCCTCTTGCGCACACCATCGCGCCCGGGAACCTTTTACACCGCGAAACACTCCTTCGTGACAGCTGACTTCTAATTCGGTGCATGGACTTAGCATGATCCTCTCAAATGTGCAACACTGACGGGGTGGAGGGAGCCACCATGCCTCACGCTCATTAGCTAAAAATTTGGTTTTAGCAGTGTGTCCTTCTGATATTCTGCAATTAAAACGAAGACCAGGTATTTTTTTATTACGCTGTTACTCTTTGCCAGTTCTCATTTAACTCCAGCAGTTTTACTTTACTGATGCAATGCTTGTCTTCAGTGAAATTACTTCTGCTTTAGCCCAGGATAAATGAGATCAGAATAAGATCATTTGTGCTTTATTTGTGGGAGAGAGATGGTGGATCACTATTAAAATACTAATACTGATGTTTCCTACAGAAAGTCTAAGTAATAAATCAGTAATGCACAGCAAAAGTCTTGCTTGTAAGTCTGGTTGCAGGGGAAGGGAATGTAGGTGTCTTCAGGGATTTGTTAAGGGAATTAAATTATCTGAATATCACTACAAAACAACTAATGAAAACTCGTCTTTCGTGCCTATGTTAAACTGCAAACTTTATGTGCATATCAATTTTTTTAGCTGTTCAAGGCAGGAACCTGGGAAAACAAAAAATGAGAGGCAAGTCCTGCTTGGTCAAAGTTTCGGTGCAAGCTGACCTAGTGGCTTGCTGCTACCCAAAGGAGTGGTCCCACTCCCCCACCCCTTCTTTCCCCACACTTCCTTGCCCCCAACCCAGCCACTTCTTCCAGCTTCATTCCTTGCATCAGCTTTGGTACTTGTCAGGTCTTTTGCTGAGACAATTCAACTCACTACCTTGGCAGACATTTACACACTTTTTCTTGGGTTATTTTTCTTCCAACTCAGCAAGGCAAATTAGCCCAGGACATGACCAGTGAATGCCAGAGCCAACATGCATGGCCAGAAATGAATGATCACCTGAATAGCAGAGCGCCATTAATTTGCATCAGCTGTTTATCTGAAATGCATCCTTACTCCTTAAAGCATTTTGTTAAACAAGTGAAGTACACATATAGCCTCAGTCTAAAAATACCTGGAAAGTTAACCTCTGCAACAAGCAAAGAGAATGAAAAATGAAAGTCTCAGTACCACCCAGCATTTGAGAAATGTTGGGGTTTTGGGGGGAGTACTTTTAATACATGGGAAGCTCCTCTCCACTGCAACTGCTTTAAGTCATTGGGTTAGGTCTGGATTTAACTTGAGCCAATGGACTACATAAGACTTTCTGTATGTCTTGTATTGCTAAATCTCTAGGTGCTTTCAGAAAGACATGTTTCAGTTTAGGAAAATACAGGATTGATATATGAGTTCTTTTCTGGTAACACCTCACTCTGCACAATCATTTTTTATGTCTATATCATAGATCTTTTTCTCTACCTTAAAAGACTCGTGAGTGGTATAGAACACATGACTATTCAGTTATTTAAGTAAATGTTACCTTTCTGCACCTACAGGTAGATGAACCCTTCCATATTAAACAACTGAAAAACCCAAAGCATCATGGACAGCGATAGTTTTTGCAGTCATCCTTGCACCAAACTCAGACACAACTAGTATCCACAAGATTTATATCATGGAATAAGAGGGAAAAGTAGTGGTAAAAATTCTCAGATAAACCATGGATGAGGAATAGATCTACTAAACTGCTGAAATAAAATAGATGGTCACCAAAAAAAACAAGATCTGCTAAACAGTGGACAACTGAAAAAAAATCCTCAAAAAATAGAGAACTGATAGAATAAATGTTTGTGTGCACAAGGATTGGAAGTAGGTAAGTATCTTAAGTCTGGAGGGATTCAAGACAGCATGAACATATCTGAATAGAATGACTTGTCAAATGCCTGCAGGACGAAAAAACGCAGTATCTGAAAGTGAAGTATAGTAGTGAATCAGATATTTCTGCTGTGTCACACGAGGCCAAGCTATTTAACATTTTGCAAGCTAGAAAACAGCAAAACGTGAACTATGCTTACTGTGACTTGAGACAGAGCAGAGCCCAGCCCTGACAGCAGTTGCACAAGAAACAGCTGGTCAGAGACCCTAGATGCCTAAGCAGTCTCATCTGCTCAGACTATCAGTGTCTCAAGTCTTCTGTTGAAAATAAAATAAATAGAAGATAAAGAAAGTAATTGCTTTCCTGACCAAAGTCTTCTGAGTAACATAAGCAAGAAAAATGCTAATCTTTCCAGCATGCTATATCTGTTACTGCACGAAGAATAAAACAGTGTTTCTTTTAAAATACTTGTCAGAACAGTAAACCTACAAGATAGGAAGGTGCATATTATTTAAAAATAGACCATTAATTTATAAATCAGTGTTAAAATCAGGAAAATAGAAGGACTGAGTGAATCAGAAACTGTCACTAAAACTGTGAAGCTAAATTGTGTCACTAAGCCTCAAAGCCCCTTTGACAGTCCAAAGTTCATACACAACAACACAACTCAAGTTTTATACCTTGTGTTTGGTTTATAAGCTGAATTTCTACCCTATTTTGAAGAGTTACTCATGGAACAGGAGTTCAGAGATCAGGTGGATAAACAAGGACCAGACGAGTCATTGAAGAAATGCAGAGATTTGGACAACAAGGAAAGGGTATGCCATACAGTGGGCAGGGGATTGCCCAAAAAGCTCCTTGCGGGTTCGTAACCCTTACATCCACCACGTCCATGAGATCTATGGACTATTCACACCAAAGACAACATGGGTCTTTGTGTCTCTAGCAAGCTCTCTGAGGCTTAGTATTTCCTGAAGATCTCTAAAGTGAGTTTCCTTACAAGGAGAGACTGAAAGAAACAGGTTTGTTCAGTCTTAAGGAGAAAAGTCTAGAGGATGATCTCATGCTGCCTGCAAGTACCTAATTGCAGGATGTGGAGAATATGGAGCCAAACTCTTCTCAGAGGTGCACAGTGAAAGCACAATGGGCAACAGATACAGGTTGGAACACAGGAAATAACTCAATATAAGGAGAAAAAAATCGCCTTGAAAGCGGTCAAACACTGGAACAGGGGACCAAAAAGGCTGTGAAATCTCCAGCCTTGGGGATAGTTAAAACTGTAGGTAATAAGGCCATGAGCAATCTAAGTTGGCCCTTCTTTGAGCAAAGGGTTGGGCCCTTCAGAGATTCCACTCACCTAAATTATTTTGTGATTCTGTATCATAAAAGTGAGCAGAAAAAATAGTGTAATAAATCTCTTCTTCCTACCAGTTCCTAGGATAGTAAGCCTGTTTTAAAACCAGCTGTGTTTTACAAGAGCTTTCTAATAAGATATGCCTAAAAAGAGCTGCTAGTTTGTCACAGCACCTGCTTCAGAAGAGAGGGGAGATTGCATCGTGCCAATTTGAAGCTAATCATACAAAGCTGAAATTTTTTATTCAGAATAACTTAAAGAGATGCCTGGAGTGGCACCATCAGCATCAGAGCTTCTAACAGAGAAAGATACTCAGACCAAAAAAAAAAAAAAAAATCCAACATTCTTCTGTCTAAACGTAATGAATGAAGTCAAGTCCAAGTCTGAAAAGCTCATCAAAGGTTAAGAGACTAGGTGACACAAGTAAGCTGAATGCAGCCTATGGCATGGCTTTCACCACAATTCTTGCTGCTCAGAATTTCACCACTAGCTTGTCTCTCTGAAAATGCAATTACATGTCACAATTAGCCTAATCAACTGCCCTTTTGAAAAAGCGCATTCCTGTTACTGTCTCTCAGTTACAGTCATATATTCTTGCTGCTTTCCCTGTGCCAGCTTTGGCACTGGTCTAATCCTACAGTGAGCTGACACAGGACCTATATTGGTAGAACACAGGTGAATAATCTTTTGACTATAACTAACTTGGCTCACCATGGAATCAGATGAGCATCAGAGCATTCAGAGAAGACAACCATACTGCCAGGGATGCAGGGAACAACTCAGTTATAATTTGAAACTGCAGCTTATGACGCAAATAACGTTCAGTGCCAAATAGCGATTTCAAGAGAGGCCCCTCTCAGCAATACACAGTGGGACCCTTTCGGTAGTCAGCCAGATGCACTGCAGAGTAGAAGCTACAGCTGGCAGTCATTTGCCAAAGACCTGCTTGGGATGGACAGTGGGGAAGTAAAAACCAAGGACACTGATCCCATGGAGCACAAGGCCTTTAGAGTAAACGTTCAAGGTTAGAGGGACTTGGGACCTATTTAGCCTCGCCTCCATTATCTAGCACTTCAGAGGTTCCCAACAAACCATAGTACTTTTCATCTTAGCATTAACTACCCACATCAATATCCTGCTCTAAATGATGCGAATGGGAGTTTCAGCAGAGTGCAAGAGGGCAGGGATAGATGAATATAGTGACTTGTGGGAACACCAGGAGTCTGTCTGGCTTCTGGCACACAGCCCAGCAATTCATGCATTCAGAAGAGACCATTAGATCATTTAGCCTGACCTGCTGTATATCACAGGCCATTATATTTCACCATCTCATCCCTGCACTGAGCCCAACAAATATGTATCAGGCACAATAAACTACTGTTCCCTGTAATACTGGCTAGCCTGAATGAATGAGATATTGTTTTCCAAAAGAATACCAAGTTATTTCCAGTATCCTACAGCCTATAGTGGAAGGCAGCGTTGAATAACCTGTGAACAGGAGAGAAACAAAGACCAGAACCACAGGTTCCAGGATCAGTGAATGCTGGTAAAAGCTGGTGTTTACAAGACCAGTATATTTGATTACATTGGCATCTTCTGGCAAGGAAATACTAAGCCACCAGTGGGAATGCTGAGATGGTTGTTTTCAAGAATCCAGATTACAGTTTATGATGCAGTTTGTGTGGTACCTGCCTAGTTTATTACAACTTAATTCCAGATGCTTGATTAGTATTGCAGCTTCATGCAAGCTATAGTGATGTATGGTGATTTTGGTGGACTTAAAGATGACCCATAGCAAGGATGCCAGGAGGAGTATATTCTCTCTCTAACCAACCCCCTGACTCTCACACACCCACACTTCTCATCTTCAGTCAGCATCTGCCTTCTGCCATCCCATGGCTTAGCTTTCTAATATGGACATGAAGGACAGTGCTTGAGCGCTCAAAGCATGCTCAATATAGAATTTGCAGAATTTCTGACTAAACAAGAGTGCCAGTTGCACTAAAACAAAGGCTGTGGGCCTTATTTAGAGCATTATTCCTTCAATAGTTTGCTGGAAGTCAGTCTGAATCCTTTTGTCTTATTGTCCCTGCAAAGAGACTGAAATCTGTAAACACTGAACACAACATCTGTGACCTCAAAAATGACCTACTGATTATGCATTTTGCTCATGTGTAATATTGCAACCATTAATTGTATTGTTATAACTTAGACCAGTTGCCATGTCTTGCCTATAAACACTCAGGATGGGAATTATCTCACCTAACTTTAGAGACGAACAGTGTAGATAGCAGCAGTTGAATTTGTCACACCAGGTTGCTTTCATAGTCAGTGGAGAGAAATGGTCCCTCTGAGACACAAAGCATCTCATCCAAGGGTAGACTGCTGAAAGAGACAGACAAATAGCAGTCTGGAAGGACCTTTTCTTCTCCATGGCCTATACAGGGAACACAGCCCGAGCAGTACAGATGTAGATGACAGTCCTAAAATTGAAAGAGAAGAATCCGAGCCAATGTGATTGGAAATTGGGTCTTGTTTAGCTCTAGACTTTCACCTGGACCACTGTGTCCACTTTCAGGTTCCCCAGCATAGGAAAGACATTGACATACTGGAGGAAGTCCAGGAGCAGTCATCAAAACAGTTAGGGGGCTGAAGCACATGGCATCCAAGGAGAAGCTGAGGGAACCAAGTTTATATGGCCTTAAGAAGAGAAAACAAAGGGAAGATCTCACTGCTGTCTACTGCTAACTTATGTAGTGTAGGGGCAGACAGCCAGGGACTGGACAAGATAGAGTTAAGGAGCTGAAAGCCTTGGGAGGAATAAATAGCAGTGTGTAGATAAGGTAGTAGCCACACGGAATAAGAAGGAGTGATGATGGGAACTTGACCTTCGGGAAAGTACTGATCCAGGCTAGAGCTTATATAAAGGGCTTGCTTGCTTGAATAAAGTTGATTCTGATCCAGCACATCGGAGTCCGTGAATCAGACTGCCACAAATGGCGCCCGAACAGGGACCGAAGACTGACTTCGTCCAGGGCTGTAGAGGCAGCGGTTAGCTGAACCGGTGGTGGAGCCCGGCTGAACAAAAGAGCTGCTGAAAGGAAGCAGAAGGGGAACTGCAGAAAGGAAGCAGCATTGCGCGCAACAGGTTACCTACTGCTGGACGGAGGTAAGTGGCCGGGAACGCGTGGGAGTGGTGGGAAACGGAATCTCCCCGCAAGATAGGTCCGTGCTAAACGTAATGCAAAAGACTTTGAAACAGCACGGCAGAGATATACCCCCCCCAAGACCTCAAAATGTTGTTGATGTGGGCACGCTCGAACTGTCCCGAGGTGGATTCTAGCACGATTTATAGCCTCGGTACGTGGGACTCAATCGGAGTGAAGCTCTGGGACGCGGCAACAAGAAACGATAAGACGGCGGCAGGACTTTTAGCCCCGTGGCATACCATGCTTGAGACCCTGAAAGAGCATAGCAAGAAGAAAGCACAGGGACCGGAGGCACCCGCAGCCCCCACAGCACCTCTGTCAAGTGACACGGTGGTGGGGGCGGTGGGTGGACGGGACTCCCCGGGAAACGACCCAGACAATCCATTTGACCCAGGACCGATTGATGCGGAACAGGAGCCGGACCTCTATCCGCCTCTTAATGCACCTTGCTGTGTCCATCTTACGGCCCCTTCGGAACCACCGCCCCCCTCAAGAGACGGGGCCGCCCACAAGTGCGGCCTGCCCACAACCCCCCCACTGACCCAGCTTCTGGGAAGGATCCATCGCCCCAGGGCCGCTCGGCGGGGCGTGACTACACTAGCCAGGCACGCCCACCGCCTGCCTTCTTCCCTCCCTCCTTTCCTTCCTGCCTTCCTTCCCCTCCCGCCCGGCCCTTCCTCTCTCCGCCTGGTGCTGCCTTCACCTGGTGCCGCCACCACCGAGCAGCTGGAGGAGGAACATGGCGAAAGCGGAGCAGGAACATGGCGAAAGCGGAGCAGGAACATGGCAAAAGCGGAGCAGGCCTCAGCCTCAAACCGCAGCATGAGCTCAAATTCAAAGCGCCTTTCACAGATGTTGTCACCACAAACCTGAAGCTCGGCAATCCTACAGACAGAAATGTGTGCTTCAAAGTTAAGACCACAGCACCACGTAGATACTGTGTAAGACCTAACAGTGCAATTATCGATGCAGGAACATCAGTTAATGTTTCTGTGATGCTATAGCCTTTTGACTATGATCCTAATGAGAAAAGTAAACACAAGTTTATGGTTAAAAAAAAAAGAAAAAAAAGAAAAAAAAGGAAAAAAAAAGAGAAACAGTCTATGCTTGCTCCAGCTGATACTTCAGACATGGAAGCAGCATGGAAAGAGGCAAAACCAGAAGAACTCATGCATTCGAGACTTAGGTGTGTGTTTGAGCTACCAATGGAAAATGATACGCCTTATGACATAGAAATGAAATTGTATCTACAGCTGCAACAAAGACAGATTCTTCTGTAATGTCTAAATCAATAAGTCCCTCTTCGGAGGCACCCAGCTCGAGCTGTAATTACTGCATGCTCGTCATTAAAATTTAATTATTTAATTTGCTTTGATTCGGCTCTGAACTTTTCTGCGGGAACCTAGGGTCAGGCCCTGTTATGGTGGCTGACGAGCCTAATTTCCATAACAGTTTGGCGACCCAGGTGGGACCCTAGGCAACCACTGTCGGGGCCTCTCGTCTCCAAAACATCATCTGGCGCCATCGGGTGAGTTCACCTGGGATCTTTGGCAACGAGAGGCACCGAAAAGGTGAGTCTTACATTCCCACCTAAATTCTAAATTCTGGTCTGCTAACAGTGCACTGTAAGGGGTACGCGGGCTGGCCACCGTAAGGCGTACCAGGGCATGGGTGCAAGTCCCTTCCCCAGGGTTTGAGTGGGCTTTAAGTCCCAGCTTGGTCCGGCCGGAAAGGGGAGTGCGCAGCCTGATCAGCATAAGGTGCACTGCAAGACTGTAAGACAGAAGTCTAGAGTCACTGTGACTGGTGTGAGCGTGAGCAGTACTGTGTGTGCGAGTGCGCATAGCCTGGGAACCGACTGGGGTGCCCGTCGGCTGATGAAGCCGCCCGCTGCGAAAGGACAGCAGTCCTAGCAGTTAAAGACTCGGGTGGTGTGAGTGCGGTTCCCAGAGAGTGAGAGGAAGAGAGTGTGTGATTAAAAAAATAATAATAATAAGTTGGTCCAGCTATGTCAGGAGGATTGCCCATTCCTGACAAAGGAGGGAAGCCAAACCCAGCGGAACCCAGCAAGGGACTTTTGATCAGCAGGCTAAATTGTCCCATGATTTCTTTTTTTTCACTAAAATGCAAAAGTGCCACAAAAAACTTACATCACAAGGGACTAGGCGCAAAACATTATTCGAAGTTGCCCTGATTGCCAAAATGTATCCCTGTTACCACTGTACTTAGGGACCAACCCTCGAGGCCTGCAACCCTGCAATGTCTGGCAGACAGACATTACCCATTATCCCTTATTCGGAAAATTGAAATATGTCCATGTCTCTGTAGATGCCCTTTCCCATTACGTTTTCGCTATTGCCCACGTTGGGGAAAAAAGCCGTGATGTATGTCGTCATTGGCTTGCCTGTTTCGCCACAATGGGGGGTCCCACTCAAATTAAAACTGACAATGGTCCCGCATACACTGCACAACGAACGCGGGCATTTCTCCAAACCTGGGGGGTCACTCATGTGACCGGAATTCCCTATTCCCCAGCTGGCCAGGCAATATTGGAACGTACCCATCGTACTCTAAAAAACATGCTTGAAAAACAAAAAAAGGGGAATAGCCCTGGTGCCTCCCCACAAGAACAGCTGTGGAAAGCCTTATATGTTCTCAACCTCTTAAACCGTTATACGGACCAAAGTGCAGTTAATAAGCATTTCTCATGCCCTACGTGGCAAGAACAGCCTCAGGTTCACTACAAGAACCTGGAAACGGGTCAATGGAATGAACCAGTAGACTTAATAACGTGGGGGAAAGGTTATGCTCGTCTCTCTACAGGTAACAGGCCTCGTTGGATCCCTGCACGGCTGATTCGACCTGTTGACGCATCCCTCGAAACACCAAACGAGGACTGAGAGCCAGTTAAGATGAGCCCATTTCAGGACATTTTCTGGCAATATCTGCCTGCCTCGTGCAGGGTCAATATCAATTCATAAAAGCTTACCGCGACTACGCGACCTTACTAATAAGTTGTAGGTAGAATCAGAGTGGAACCCTTTTGAGGGATAGGACTGGACATTAGGTTTGGGGTCGTGGGTTAAGAAGGTACTGGCGTGTGGATTGGTAATCTTGCTAAGATTTCTTGCCCTTGCTATCCATCTCCCCTGCTTAATAAGCCTTATGCAGAGAATGACTCGAAGGGCTTTGCATCAAGTACTTGTTGTACAAATACACACTGCACTGGCAATATTTAGTTTAGAAAATAAAAAAGGGGGAGATGTAGGGGCAGACAGCAAGGGACTGGACAAGATAGAGTTAAGGAGCTGAAAGCCTTGGGAGGAATAAATAGCAGTATGTAGATAAGGTAGTAGCCACACGGAATGAGAAGGAGTGATGATGGGAACTTGACCTTCGGGAAAGTACCGATCCGGGCTAGAGCTTATATAAAGGGCTTGCTTGCTTGAATAAAGTTGATTCTGATCCACGACATCGGAGTCCGTGAATCAGACCGCCACAATGTAGTAGCAGCTACAGTAGAAAAGATGGAACCAGACTCTTCATACAAGTATAAAGTGATAGGAGGAAAGGCAACAGGTACCAACTGCAGCAAGGGAAATTTCAACTTGACACAAGGAACAAAAATTCACCATGAGGTTGTCAAACACTGAAACAAGGGACCAGAGCACTTGTGAAATCTCCTGCCTTGCAGATATTCAAATCTCAGCTGGACGAGTCCCTGGGCAGCCTGATCTAGTTGACCTTGCTTTGCCTAAGAGGTGGGACTAGATGATCTCCAGAGGTCACGTCCAACCAAAATTACTTTGTGAGTCTGATTATAGGAGACACAGTTTTTCTGAGAAAACAACTAGAGATTTTCCAGTCTGATCTTAGGTCACATCTCAAAGCAGCCTTAAAGGCATGATATGTTAAAACAAACAAACAGACTCCTATTGACCCACTTGTGATGATCACTACATCTCATAGTTTCAAGCTTTTCTCCATTCATGAGAACTGAAAACTGAAACATCCATGGAATCCCATCACTCCAGGATATGGTCCTTAAGAATCAAAAACATACTGAATAAATAATATTACAGGAGTTGGCAACACTGGGGATTTCAGTAAGCACTTTCAATAAGCACAGTAGTAAATCAGCAGAGTTACCTCAGTGCAGTAGCTCTGGTCCTCGTTGCAGTCTAGCTGCAGGGTGCAAGATGAATCTGCTCTCTTTGACAGAGCGAATTAGTACATGCCAAGCTCTGTACCACTGTAGCTAAGCAAATTCCAGTCACAACATTGCCACAGGTATATCCATACTATTTTGCAAGTCACCACACAGGTTTACCCACCGCATGCTTTTTGTTTGTGGAGCAGATATAAAACTTCACGGGCTCCTTGCAGTGACTTCCATTAATTGATTCCCACTTGGAACAGAATGGCCTTCTCCTGCTGCCTGTTGGGTCTGACAGCTGGCTCATGGTGCACTGGAAGTGTGCCTAAAAACTTGCGTTTATTTAAAATACAATCCCCTTTTCTTGGTGTTGGAGGTTGTATGCTTAGAGAAGCTCAACACGTGCAATAGTGACATGCAAAGGAAGCGCAGTCACTTAGCAGATCTTAGACTCGGTCTCTGAGTAAGCAGAGCTGCCTTTGCAGGCTTTGTGTGTGGATCTTTCTCAGCAAGGCCTACAGGCATAATGGAAATAGGAATATTGTGTTACATGCAAAGCAAAAGAAAAAATTAAAAAACAATTAAAGACATTACATTTTGTTGAATGTTCAGTATTCCCACTCACAAAACAAGACTATATTCTGCATTCATAATAACTTGAAGCTAATGAAGCACAGCTGCTCTATATGCTTCAGAAGTAGATTAAAACACAACAGGATGTTCAGCAACCATGTTAAAAAAGCAGATTCCTTAATGTAACTATATCAGTCAATCTGCAGAAGAAACCTTTTGCATGCCAAAGCTGGCTCTGCACTCCAGCTATTCTTGTAGTTTCTTTGGACTGACACATCCTTTTGCATTGTATTTGAAAAAGTAAAAGCAAGTATGATGGCAATTAAGCCTTAATCCAAATCCTGTCCTTAGCAGTCTGTATGAATGTGGGCTGAGTATGAATTTGCATCCTTTCTTATGCAAAACACACATCACAGGCATGATGAGAAAATTCATTTCAACAGGAACTACACAGAGTTATCTAAAATACTGACACTGATTTACAATAAGTTTGTATTTAAGTCAGTGTTAAAAACTGAAGCTGTAGTTGTAAAAAAAAAAAACATGAAGGACAAAATAGGATTATTTTTTCAAAGTTTTTGAAACAGCTTTAATTTGCACCTCATTTTCCTGACATTAGTGTGGTGTCCAATATTTACCGAAACTAATACATTTGTTAGTTTAAAAAAAAGTAATAGAAGGTTACACAACTTTTACAGATGTTATGAGCAAAGTATTTGTAGCTTTATATTATCATATGAAACAGTCCTGGACTGTAGACAGAATACATTTGACATTTGATACTGGCTTTGACTGTTGCAGCTCAGAAACATCTTTTTAAAATAACTCATGCTATTTTCCAATCACGTTTTTAATCGCCTTTATTCCAAAGCTTTTGAAGTGCATCATCCATTACTCACATTACGTCAGACTCTCATCTAGCTATAGCAGTGTAGATCTCATATTGGTGACCTTATGTAAAGGTACTATAAACTTACACAAGTGTATTTTAAAACAGAGCTTGGATCCTTAGCTATATTCACTAGCCCTTTTAAACACCACTGCTTTAAGAACGGGACAACCTGAAGATTTAATTCGGTGTTACTCTTTATTGAAATGGTGAGAATTATGCCCCAGTCCAACATAACTAGCGCTTTATTCAGTTTTTCAGCGTTTTTCCATTAGTAATCCGTACAATTTGCAATTGTACATATGCTGTTGGCAATGATGTCAATCTGGAGAAGCTCCAGTGAATTCACTGGAGAAACGCAGGTGTAAAACAGACAAGGGAGAGCGGAAAGAGACCCAGGGTAACACATCCGCCATGCTCATACACGCAGAGGCACACCTATGCCTATAACTTATGCACATCTGAAGCTAGAGTCAGCTACTCTACAAGCCATTATCAGCGATAACGAAATAGGAGCCTCAGATCCTGGGGGACGCAAGGGCGGTGGGCGTTCAGTACACAGAGACACTGAACAGAGCGCTGTGATGAAAAAAGAAAGATCAAGGGGGAAACTGTAGGGACTTTTGCTCGTGAACATAGGCAGATAGACATGGCATGGCTAAAGGGATGGCAGGTCCCCATTCTCCATCCCTCTCCCACCGGTTAATGCCCCTGTAGCAGAGACAACCAGGAACAGTATCCATCGCTCGGGCCCCTGGCTTTATAGCTGAGCATTAACGCAAACTCAGTGCTGGGCTACAGTCTGCAGTCTGTATGCTCCAGTCATACCTATATCCCATATATCCCATTCAGCCATTCCTCCAGCAGCTGCAAGCAAGAGCTAGGAATCACTTCTGCATCCTACGTACACCTGAGGGAATCATGAATCAGAGCCCTGGGGCTGCTTTGATCCAGCAGGGACCACGGTGCAATGCTACAGTCATGTTTCCATCATGACAGTTTAATGGTTCGTTGAAATTGGAGTGTTCAGCTCACTATTCTCTTAAAACAGCGTGGGTGCTCACAGCAGACAGAAACAAATCTATTTCTGTGATTAAAAAAAAGGAAATATTAAAAGAAAAAATGTTGCAAGAAAAAATATGCAATTAAAAGTTACATCTTAAGTCTGACAAGCCTTTGACTTAGACAGCCTTGCCATAACAAACCCATAAAAGAAGCAAAAAATGGCTATGGGAACTTCTATCAGATAGATAAGAGATTTCATTGACAAGAGAGCAAAACCCAACAGATGAATGAAGCTTAGTTCCATAATATTTGGAAAGTCTTTGAAAGTTTAATGCACTTTATAAAATGCTAAATATTATTACCTAAGTCAAGGCAGACAAATCCCATGCACATTTCCTTTTATGGGAGCGGTCAGATGAGTAACCAGGAAATTAATTTCTCAAAAGCTAGTAATGGGGAAATGGAAAAATGTTCACCAGGGACAAAATAATGTTTACAGATGCTCTGATTTAATCTCTGTAGCAGTCTCAGTATCTCCTGCATACCCTTTCATTTCTTTCTATCCTTTTCGTTCTCAAGTGGAAGGCAGGCCTGGAAAATAAGTAGCCTGGAAGGATATATGCAAGAAACTGTCAGTGTGGACTTCCCAGAAGCGCTAACATGAGCTCATTGCTCCAATTCCTTCTTCACTAGCCCTCTGCGTAGTGTTATCTGTAGCTAGTTCTGGGATCGCCATGCCACCCTCAGCGATTCCCTGTATAGTAGATTTGACACTAGATCACTCAACAGGCTGCAGTCCTATTGGTGAGGATCTTCCCGCTTTGTTCGGAACAAATTTGGGATACAGATATGGTTATGCCATATGGGCACAGGGCAGATACTGATGTCTTGATTGATTGATTTATATGAGATTCATGTACACTGGAACATAATTATAGAAGACATTCAGAAGAAGTAGGCTTCAATATATAGATTATATATCCAATCTAATATATATCTAATATACATATATTATATATACACATATATAATACAGATAATATATGTAGATTTGGAAATGACACAGAAATTCTTTCAATGGGCAAACCAAAAGACGTGCCCTTGCTTCAGTGAGATAAAAGAAATTAATTTACTAACCAAGTGGGGGAAGCAGCAACAGAAAACAGTTGTAATGGGAAGTTAAGAGATTCAAGAAGACATGTAGAAGCATCTTCAAAAGCGTAGTAATATTTGTTCTCCTCAAAGTCCCAGTTGTTGAATCTTTTAATACGAAAGAAAGCATTAAACGTGTTCAGTGCCCCAAATGTTATATGTTTCTGTGTTTTTCTAATGTCTCACCAGAGAGCAATATGAAGGACTACCACTTCATTAGCTGCCCTTTACTCAAAAAGTCCACTGTTCCTTTTTATCGTTAAAACAGCTGAAGGCAGAAAGGGGGCTCCCATTTCCTAATGTGGGACTTCTCAGGGTAACCACCACCTCTCACACTGAGTGAGCGCAGGAAATACAGCAAGCCACTGCCAGGAGATGGAGGGAAAGAAGACCACGAAAGGTGAGAAAGTGCTGAAGACAGTTGAAAGGTATCAGACAGCGGTGATGAGGCTGGGAGACAGAGTAGTTTGGATCACAGCTCTTAAGCTTGGAGAGGACAAGGTAAACAGAGTCCCCACGAGCATCTAGGAGAAAGGAGGAATATGGCTGCATCGCTGCTCCAGGCTGTATTTGACTCTTAAAAATTCACAGCCTAGAGGGACAGGCAGTTTGCTCGCTAACGCCTCAGAAACCAGAAGTGAAAGTAAAACACTTCACACATTCACAATATTAGAACATCCAGGAGTCCTGGAGACCTGACTCATTTTTTCCGAACATGTAATGATGGCAATACTGTGACATTAACAGCTCCATTTTACCATAATGAGATCCTCACTGGTACATGTGGTAGAAGAACACAGCTGCAAACACTTCCATGGGGAATGTTATATGTTTCTTTATTATTTAGGTTGGTTTAATGGCTCAGTCCTGTTTCAGATGAAGATAATGGGAAAAAGAACTCCATTTACTCGATGATTGTGTACCCAGGCTTTATTGGAAACACCGATAAGAGGTATTATTAGTCACTTTTATTACTGATCAACATTATCAAACCAGAGCCTGGAGTAAGCTTCAAATCCATATGAAGGTTTTTAAGTACATTTGGTCCAATTTGATACAGTTGCCATTGATTTTTATATAAGCAGCCATTAAACATCTAAATGACTTGTCCAAAATTTGATCAAGAGATCCAGTGTTGGATTTAGAACTATGTGTATAATCAGATATCAGAAATCAGGCAGGGTGATGCTGAGCTGCAAAACTTCGTCCCTATACAGCTCCCAGCTTCCCCTAAAATTACAGAATTTAGGGTAGTTTGGAGATTCAGGGAAAAGATCTTGTGATATGAAGCTGTGGACAGAATTTAAATTGAAATAATTTATATCCTGTGTTTTATTTTATGCCAACCTTTAGTGTTACTCCATAAAGCCTATCTCAACATACACGCGAATGTGTCAACAGAAACACTGTCAACATATTTGTCCTTACGTAGATGCAGCCATTGAAGGATGCCTATCACTGTCACTCTTCCTACGCTAGTCTGAGTGCCTTGGACCAAACATGATAGGCACTTTGTAACTAGAACTTCTCTAAAAGCAATAGACAAAGCAAAATGTCCCTAAAATAATGTGAAGCTCTAATGGAACCCAAAAGAAGATGGTGAAGAGGAGGTAAGAGACAGCTGAAAGCAAACAAACCATGGCCCCTGAATATACCAGACGGTGGGGAGTCAAGTCCATCTTGCTCACTGCCTTGACAGCTATAATTCTCACAGAAACCTTCTGCAGTGTTGAGCACAGGGAGGCCACTAATGATACCTTTCAAGCTATTCCTTCTGCTGGCTCTGCTTTACAATTCCTGCTTATTAAACTACTGCCTATCCTATTTTCTATCTGTTTTCAAAACAGGGGAACGCAGGGATAGGATTTGTCAAAGCAGAATATAGGTCATGGTTCAGCTGCCCCAGGCTATATTGCAAACCAGACAAAAGACTGCTAAGCTGCCTGTCACCAAAATCATCCTAATCTAGAAGTACCACAAGTTAAGTACTCTTCTTGTTTTGCAGATTCATTTTACTAAGAAAATATTTATTTGCTTTTCCAGTGCAAACTCTGCTATTGACATCACAAAGTTTATTTTCTGTTGTTATAGAACCAAGTTTTAAATCTTTTTTTTTCCCCTTTAATTTAATTGGACAGCCTCATGTGTTTCAATCAAAGAAGTCTGGCTAACATTTTCCAGAGCGTATCCAACCGCAATGATTTTTCCTTTCCCTCTTGTTCCCTCAAATGCTAGATACTATGCACACAAGCGTGCACAGGCTGCATGCATTTTCCCTGGAGGATGCTTGCTGTTGGCAGCCTGTATGTGGGGAATCCAGATCAACATCTCCTTGGCCTATGGTCTACTGCTGAGGCTCTCTGCCTTACACATGGGACAATTTCATCTGTAGCAGGTCCTCCTCCTGCCCTATTCACTAAATCCCTCTGCTATCCCGCTGCAGTGATGCTGTGAGGTTGTATATTCTTATACCACAGACCCAAGTGACATCTAGTTTAACAATTTAGCCAAAGAAGTTTCCCCATCTTTCTGAAATGCTATACAAGCTGGTATTTAATGCCCACTTGCTGGGTTTTTTTTGCAAAAAGTCATGACTATACCTGCAGGTATATAAATAATAATATATATAATTTTACTTGTCATCAACAACTACTTCTTACCTCTATCTACTTATATGATTTTCAGCCTCACATGCTTTCCTTCTCAGCAAGTCTCTGATACGCACTGAAATTAAAACAAAAACAAAAAAACAAAGCCTATGCAATCCTGACTTATTTGCAATGAATCCCACAGGGTTAACTCCAGAAGGTCTACCACTCATTCATCATATGATTTAGGAACTGCCCTGCTATCAACACTTAAGATTATGCCTCCCAAAACACAGACTTCTGCACATCTGCACTTCATGGCCTGCTCCCATATCCAAGTCCCCCTCCTGTGTCATCTCGTCCTCTCCGTGTGGCACACGCACAGTGTGCTGCAGTGTTACAGGTCGTTGTGTTGCTGAGAAGCAGGAAGAACTGCAGTTTAAGTGTAAAAAAATAGAAGAAGGGGAACATCATAGATTAGATTTTTTTGACTCTCTGGTCTTCAGCATTTAATGTCTCGAAATAATTGCCCTGCTCATCTGCGCCTTACAGGATGTGTCACACTGCTAAAATTTAAAAGACAAATTCCACCCTGTGGATTTGGTGAGTGAAGTGGTCTGTTTGGTAGTGGCTAGGCAACGGTTTCAGAAACAAACATTACACGTACCCCAGAGGTAATTCTTTTTTCTTTTTTTTCCTGTTGAGAGGAATCTTTTGACCATTTCCTATCTCATATTTCTCTGAATTGAACAGCAGCTTTGCCGCTGCCTCTAGTGAACACGTGAGGCTTTGTGGTGCCACAGTCACATTTGGGGTGCAATTCTGAGAGCATCCTCCGAAATGGACTTGGATTTGCGCAGCGGTGCTGCAGCCCCCCAGGTCCTTGAAAGCACTCTGCACTCCGGAGAAATCCAACACGTGCTAATGGACAGCTTTAGCCCAGAGCCCCCCACAAGTTCACAGCTGCATAGTCAGACCCTTGTCTTGGTACAGCATTTGGGGGGTTTTTTGCCTGTGAAATAACACTGAAATGGGAGGAACACAGACAAACAAGTGTGACCTAGTAAACATGGGAGGATTGCCATTAATTAATAAATGGTACATTAAAGTATGTATGATATTAATTTGCTCAGCCCCCTAGTGATATTCTACTGTTCTCTGCATTTTTCATGCCAGCCAAGAATACTAATTGCTAAATAATACAAAAGCCCCTACGCAGCTATCAGATGTTAATGACCTTCCCTTACCACTGAGCGAGAGCTGAACCACCGAGCTCCAGTGAAAGGCCACACACACACATATTAATCCCCTAAACTATCCAGTCCCTTATAAAAGGTGTAATCAAACAAGTCATCAGAGTCTCCATAGAAACAACTGAAAAATCTCCACAGATATCACAAACAACCGAAAGGGCTCCAGGTGGGAATCTTGAATGGCAGGTGGAGCCTGTGCAGGCCCAGAGGGCTATTAACGGGCCTCGCTGTCACACGTGGTGGGAACACCAGCGGACCTCCACAGGGTTTAGTATGTCCAGGAGAGAAAGCAGAAGGGGAAAGAGGGCCAGGATTGCTCTGTCTAACAACAGAAGAGGGGTCGTGTTAGACACACTAGGTCTAAAAGGGATCTGAACCTGATCCAGGAGCAAGGAGGAGAGGGCTGAGGAGGAACTTTAGAGTCCCTTGGCAGGAAGATACTCTTGTCCTCCACCTCCCTTTACGAACCAAGCTTTCTCCAGAAGACCCTGCCCAGCGCCAGATAGGTAGAGCTGTATTTCTCTAAGGAAGCATGAATGGACAAACAGGTCAGACTTGGATGATATTTAAGGGCAGAGCCCCACTACAGGGCCAAAGACCGTGTCTGTTGACCACCACATCGTTATGGCATATTACCCAACCTAACTGTAAAGAAGCCAGTTTGTAGAAAAGCTGCAGCTGGGAGGATCTAGTCACAGGTTCTTCTACCCTCACCCTTGTAAAGACAGCTTAGCCTGCTCTGAGCTCTGTGCTGCTGGGCCAGACTCGTACAGGTGACCAAGTTACCCCAGCACCTCTGCAAGCAGCCTGCAGCATAGGGTCTGTGCTTCTGACCAGGCAGAAATGTGTCCGTCACGGACATCTATCACCTCCCTCTTAGGGCCATTTCACAATCATATATATCAATCTTGCCCTCAAGATGTTTTTCTTGCCTATATTCTCCTTTATACCTAGCTACACTGCTCTGTTACCCTAAGTGTATTTTTCTTCCTTGCTATTTACTGCCTTCAGGTTTTTGTAGAATGTTGTTCTTTCCAACTTGAGTCACTGCCAAGCCATATAAAATACATTTTTTATCTTTCTTGTATAAGAAATTCTCTCCAGTCCTTTCTCTTTTAAAGACACTTTTCTCTGAATTCCCACCAATTCATCCATGTCAGTCTGCCACAGATATGCCCAAGCCAGAGATACTGTTCCACCTGTGCCATATACAGCTGGATCGTCACCTCCCTGGAAGATAATGTTTTTGCCTCTGTGTGTAGCCCCAAAATCACACTCTTTACTGCCAATACAAGCCTACGTCTAATTGGTTTCCTACTGCTATCTCTAGGGTTTTTTTTTTTCATTTCTAGTGCACTCTAAGTATCTCTCTCCTGCAGAACAGCTGAACCTCAGATTATTTTTTCCTTGGATGTATGAGACTGCATTTTCCAAGTGGGATCTTTTCTATTACTATTATTCCCTATTTCTAACCTTTACCTCCCCTTCTACCACTTCCATTCATGTTAATCTTCCTGGCTCTTTTCAAGACAGCATCTTCTGCTCATTTAGGGACACAGCATAAACTGAGCAGAGAGCAAACTGAGGAACACACTGTGCCTTGAAGTTGACAATTTGTTCCCTTGTGAGAGGCATCTGTTAGCATGTATAGATAAACGGCAAATTATTTTTCCCTCTGTGCTTGCTCTTTGCTTCTGGTTGACATGCTGGAGAAAAACAGAGGAATATAGCTGAGGGTCCCTCTGCCTTCCCTCGCGCCCCACGGCTGCTAACCCATCTGCAAGAAGGGAACAGAGCTGCCCCACGGATGCTAATCCTTCTCCCCCCAACTACATATGTTTCTTCTTGTATCTGCATGGGGGAGAAGACCATCTTGCCCCTAGCTAACGTGCTGCTTACAGCTCCTTAGGGCTCACTAGGGAAGCAGCTCCGCAAAAATAAACCAAACGCAGATCCCAGCGGTCTCTCTCCAGGACTCCTTCCCATTTATCATTTCTCCCTGTTTATCGCCTTTTCTGCCAGTTTCAGGCAGCAGAGCAGCACTCACAGCCAAGAAGAACTCTTAAACTTCTTTTTGTGATTCAATAAATCCAAAGCTCTCCTTTGTGAGACAGCTTTTCTAGAAAGATTCCCTATTTCTATATAGCCTCCTACCAGAGTCAATGAGGGTACAGATGGTTTATAATCTTCATGTTGCCATCTAACTCTCATCGGCTGACGGTCAGCGTTTAGATAGACAAGTTGGATGTACCAATTTCAAGAGCTACTTGTATGCTTTCACACTCTTTCTCCCTATCTTTCCTAGCCAAGGAACAGAGATTTTTCTTAATAGTTGTTTTCAGGATGGGTCAGACAGCGTTGTGTTCAGAACAATGTACCAAAAGGTGCAGATAAGAAAAAGTTATAAAGTCTAAATTGTCAAAGTACAGTAATTCCAAACACAGGTATTAAACTTTTATCTGTTTTTTGAAATCTTACATCATCCCAGGACGGAAGGTGACAAGTGTCACCTTCTCCTCATCCTACAGATGAGAATAACACACAAGTCATGTCAAGGCTCCCTCTTTGGCTTCTATCAAGTCCATGAAGCTTTTAGGAGTATTTCAGAATTTTTCCCAGAAAGGTTAACATAAAATTTTTTAAAGATTGTTATTTATTTTTGGCACCAAATTTGAGAGTCCTTCAACATGATTCTGAAGGCTACTGGGGTCTTCTAACCTATGTTTCCTGTAGGAGCTCTGGCAGATCTCAGCTTCCAATAGTAGACCCCAGGTGTTTGATCAGGTAATGTGAGAGGAGAGGACACTGGAAGCAAAAGCACCTGCAGAACTCTGGTTCTGCTGCCACTAGTGCTGATGAGAAGGAAGAGAGAGTGTAGGTCTGCTGCAACGCTGGGGACAACCCCTGTAAGTGAAGGAGTGGAGAGGAGTGGGGGCAGAGCTTGAAGAAGCTGGGGGAAGGAAAGGAAAAGAGTAAGCTTGAAGTCAAGAAGTGTGATCTGGGCAGAAAAATATCCCACTGCACGTCCAGACCAAGTATTGCCAGGTTTTTTTCCCTCTGAATTTCAGCCACTCTTGGCTCCTTGTTGCAGGCACAATGCCACTCTGAAATGAGAGCTAACAGCATACAACTACGCAAAATGCTAAGATGCTGAAGAGAAATATCCATCTATTTCTGCACAAGAATGTGATGGGTGAATGCATCTAACATCGGGTCTTTGGAACTGCCTTCCATATCCCTGGGGAAAAAGAGAATTACCAGTGAAACCCTCAGGTGTCAGACATCTGGGGATAAGAAGCACACTAGTAATCCCCTAAGAAAATAAATAACACAAAATATCCCCCTTTTTGTGACAGTAACATGAAGCAAAAAGTATACATAAATATATATAATACATATACATATACAAACACATACAGGATCAGACAGCAATGGTTTGCTTTTTTGTAATAGTCAAAAGAGGAAGGTTAATGAGATCTACAAAGATCACTTGGAAAGTGGATGCAGAGAGAGAAAACAGTGACCATTTTTCTCTTTTATTTTCTGATTTCATGAGGGAAAGGTTAACAGAAGATAGAAACAAAATCTGTGTGGTCATTTTTGATTGCTTATTTGTAGCTGAGTGCCCCTTAACGCCTGAGCTGGTCATACATAAAAGATTTTCACTCTAAAAGGGGGAGGGAGAGAATGGTAATATTTCAGATGGAGACTGTGAGTCTGGGCAGGATTCACCTGAACAAATGTGGACATCTGTAGTGTAGTCGTATCCAAGAGAAGCACTTTAAGGGCACAGTCCCTCTCTGTGTGACGTACACACCTGAAACAAGGTGGCTGCCTCACCTCAAAAATGGGTCTTTCTCCCACCGATAATAAAGAAGGTTTCTGCTGGGTATTTTATCTGTATCTAAACTGCAGATGTCTGAAGTTAGCTAGATGCATAGGGACCCCATGTGATTAAATGTCGTGCAGTAGATGACACATGGAGCCAGTGGAAGAGCCAGGAATTTGCCCTGAGTCATTCAGGGCTGGTCGGAGAGGTGTTATCTTGCGATAACCAGCCAGTTGTGGGGCAGGACCAAGGGAGCACGGGCCGGGGAAGCAGCGTGGCAGGGACGGGGACTTTTTCCCACCTCATATCCATAGTAGCTGCAAGAGGGCAAGAAAGGGAAGAGAGAATACTCACCTTTTTACAAAACTTGTACTGAAGCTTTAGTAAACTTTTCCTCATTCTTCCTTCCCCACCTGCTTGTGGGGAAGGAAGACACTTGAAGCATAGGAGGGACAGGGAAGAGGACTAGGAAGTTGCAGCTGAGCTCAGGGGTAGGAATCAGGGCTAGATGAAGGACTGAAGGCTAACAAATGGTTTGGGATTCAGTGCAATATTGGTTTGACTGGACCAGACCAAAGCAGCCTCAAACAAGTCCTAGTCCCAGTCCATTGTCTTAACCACAAAAGCTGTCTTTCAGCTGTGGGCTATGGCACGCTTAAGCAGGCAATGTATCACCCCCATCCATCATCAAATCCTGAAACTTCTCAGGGGCTCTACGATAAGAGGGACAGCGGTTTGGATGCAGGTGTTACACATCCTGAATACTGCCAAAGGTATTACAGTGCCCTTATATAAATCACTCATTCACTCTCCCCTGGAACACTGTGTTCAATTCTGATCATTCAATCTCAAGAGGAATTTAAAGAATTAGAGAAGGAAAGGTCTAGGGCAGTGAGGCTGATGTGAGAAGAGGATGATGAGATTTGGGCTATTTGTTTCTAGGGGGAAAGAAATAAGAAGAGACATGAAGAAATACGTAAAACAATGGCTGAGGTGGAGAAGACAGATCGGATCAGTCTCCCTACCTAATATAGTAGCTTTGAGATGATAGTTGGTGAGCCAACACATGGAAGTGTGGGCTGCAGAAGTGGCTCTTATGGTGACCGCCTCTCCTTCCTCTTCCACCTCCCTTCCGATTCCCCTTCTCCTTCCTTTCTCCATTCCTTGGTTACTTTTCTGCCAGATTGAGGACCAGACTACCTGCCTGCACAGCTACCCAGGCTCAACTGCTAACAGAAGAAAGAGGACAGGAATGTGGCTGGGAATGCACAGCCCCCCTAGCAACAACATAGCTATAGATTGGCTTAAGCCATCATGAAATCCCACTGCAGTTCTTCCAGAACTGAGCCAGTATTATTAAGCAATAAAAAGTCCCCAGACTGGTTGGCTCTCAAAGAAGAATCAGAATTGAAAGCATCCATATCTTTCTGCTAGCAGACTTTAAATAGCCAGAACCCTCTGCTGGACTCCACAAATGGGAATGCTGCAGAGAGCAGGCAATACTGCAGCCTCCCTGTGCTTCAGGGGAGGGAAGGCTCTAGCACCAGTGCAGTTCTGCAAGGCAAAGCTGTAAGCACTGAGGAAAGAAAACCCCGGCATCCCTACCAGTGCTGTCAGTTGCTCTCTTCACAAGTTCCCAGGTTCCTTTGGGAACTTCACGGAAATTAAAACTATTATCCTCTTTGCTGTGGAACAAAGCTATAGTCAGATTCTCCTGACTCACAACCTATCACAGGTGAATTCACTGCATCTGAAAATGATATTTCTGAAACTGAGGTTTGGGGAGGGGGGGTTCTCCCTACATAAAGCAGGATTGGACTGTGGAACACATTGCTACAAGACACTGCTGAAATCAAGATTTTGGCTGGGTAAAGAGGAAGGTTCTTTGGGGTTTGGGTTTTTTTTGTTGTTGTTGTTGTTTGTTTTGCAGGGTAGGGAGTAACAAAACCTATTTGTTTGATTTTTAGGTATATTTTAGGAAATAATATCAGTATCCATGACTCAGGATACTCACTGATAGTTAGGAAGAAAACATCTGCAAGGTAGTCTATACCTTAGCTGTGTAATGTAGGATTTCTGGCAACTTTTGCTGTAAAGCAGTTGATATTTGGGCAGTGTCAGAGATACAAGACCGGACTGCATAGACCATTGCATTGATTCAGCATGGCAGCTTCTGTACTCTTATATGAGATAATGTTGCCAACAAGACAAATAAAATTCTTGTACAGAAGTACATCTTTAGATCAGCAGAATACTTTTCAGTTTCCAAGAACCAGTTTAGTCAGCAAGCTGTTTTCATGTTGAAGAATAGCATAATCTTACAGGACTTCCAGGTATCTTGTAAATGATTTCAATCTTGCATCTGAATCATTAATATAAAATAAAGCAAAATAATACAAAAGTTATTTGAAATTAAATATGAAATTGCAAATTGGGTAACTTTTAAAAAGTCATTATTCATTCATTCAATGCTAAAGGAAATATGCAATTCAATTCATCTTTCATAGATAGCGTTATGCTTCCCATCATATCTGATTTCCTATGTTAAGATTCTCTCCCTATTTGCTTTTCTTCTCTTGGCAGGTTTTTTTACTATTCTTTTAGATTTGCCCAAATGGTTTTATTTTCTACACTTATTTATAATGTCATATGTTAACTAATTTAGTTCTTCTGAGGAAAGTCTAGGTAACTTTACATCTGAGAACCATTTCTTTTGTGAACAGCAGGACAAAGGATGAAAAGAGGGTAAAATGGTCCGGCTCAGCATACCTGAATTGTTCAATCTCACAGTGAGTTGCACTGATTTTAATGTGTCTCCACCTGGGAAGAAAATGATGCGATAATTTAGTGTTACATCCCATGTGCATTAACACAGATTTCCTGAACAGGCATACTCAGAGACTGTTGTCGTGGACTCAACAGAACTAAAAAGAGCAGAAACTGAAGAACTGGAATGGTGACTTTTAAGCACAATGGGAAAGCGAAGCAGAAGACAATTCAGTCTGGATGTACATGCAAAATTATTATCCAGTTCTCGACAAGTCCATTACCTTGTCTTTCGAAGATTAATACAGAAACCTACTTAAAACTAAGCTGCACAGAGTTCAGGGGTCTCAGAAGAGGAAAACCTAAACATTCTTCCCTGAGACTATTCCAGTCCCTTGAGTAAGAAAAGACAAATTGTGGAAGATTTGAATTTTTTTTTCCTGCAAATGAATTTCTACCCACACAACTGAAAGCACCTGAAAGTTTTATTTCATGTTGGTTCACATTCCACTAGCAAAGGAGAAACCTAACTGGATGGATTAACCTAACTTTCACAGGTAGGCTAGACTACCCAGGTTTCCTGGAGCAACCACTGGGCACAGAAAAACTTGATTGAAAGAAATGCCTCACTGAGAGATATTGAAGAGTTTGTTCTGTCAAAATAGACCCCTCATCCTTTCCTTTGGAAAGGTACATAGTAACAATAAGCTGGGTATTAATGAATTCTAATTTACCAAAGAAAGGCACAACAAGAAGCAATGCCCAGAAGGTGTAACCAGGCAACTTCAAATCAGAAATAAGACACGCATTTTAACCAGGAAAGTAATTAACCAAGAAAGTAATGATTACTGTGAAAGTTGCTGATTTTCCCTACTTTGACATATTGAAGCCAAGACTAAATGCCTTTTTGGCAAACATGCTTTATCCAAACATTAACACTGCTGGGTTTAGTAAAGGTTACTGCATAAAATGCAATTGCCCGTGATATATGGGCCATCAGACCAGATGAGCTAATGGTCCTTTGTGGCTTTCTACTTTATAAATCTATTAACTAGAATTTTGGATTTATAGAATAGAGGGCCAGAAGGAACAATGGTGATTGAGTTTGTACAGTCAGTTCCCATGGACTCAATCATGTTCCTTTTGGAATTGTTGGCAAAAAAAAAAAAACATTGTACAGGCAGTACTTGCCATAAATCACAACAGCAAAAGGCCTTTCTAAATGAGGGTGAGGCGGCTGAGAGATGAGGAAAAAGCACTTGATAGCTGTTAAACCTACAAGTACGCAGGAATTTGTTTCTCTGTCAGTGTTCAGACAATTTAGACTCTTAATTTCGCTTGTCCTGATGGAAACAGAGATCGCTGCCGTGACCTGTTGTGAAATAACAAGCATGAACTTTGCCAAACAGCAACCCATTTTCCATTTGCTGTCCCAATTCTACCACAACCAAACAACCTGAAATTTGACATGCCTCATCTTATCTAACAGGACATTTTATCTGGAAAATGTAACCTAATCAAAAGGAAATCTCTCTCAGGTAAAGGAACAGCATAGTTGACCTGTCTGCTATTCTCACTGTAAATATGTATTTTTAACATGTCCTAACATTTCCTTTAATGCCAACTCTCAGAATGGCTTTACCTATAAACTTCAACGCTTCTGTAGTGCTTAAAATGCAGCAGATTTAAAGCAACAGGCCACAGCCTTGGGCACCTGTGGAAAAACTCTGACTGCCAGTAGGCCTTAGTATAGTCAGAGAGATCTGCCTTTGTAGATCTGAAAGCAGGATCCAAGCCCAAATGCTGCCTATGTGTTTTTCATGCTCGCCCACATCTACTGCTAACAGTGCCAGCAATAATGGCAGAGCTGCCACTGTCTCCTGTATGTTTCCACAGTCCACCTTGTCCCTGGACACTTTGAAATAGGTGTATATAGCCCTTCTGGATGGCCAAGACAAGGCAGTAGCTGGCAGATTTCAGCAGAGTGGACAATAGGTCCAACCTGGAAACAGAAGAAATAAAGACAGATGGGGAACATAAAAAAAAAAGGCATGCAGACATGGGAGAGTATCTTGGGATGAATGAAAAGCAGCCTCAGCTTGGTTTAAAGATGGGCACTAAGACTGAAAGAGACCCCTCATTGCAACACGGGCATGGTTCTGCTCCCTTGCGGTTCCTGGGGTTACGGCCCTTGGGCTCCTGGTGTGGTGGGCAGCAGGACTAGTGAGACCCGGTTTCATACAGATGTGTTCAGGCCACTGAGTTTGCAAGGCCTCAGGTCTGAGGCTTGTCAGGATCGCTCTGACTAAACCTTTCTTGACCTACCTGCAACTTTATTTTACTTGGGTTAGCTGTGACAGCAATTTCTCTAATTGACCAGGTTTCTGTAGGTAATTTGTTTCATTTTTCTTTCCTTTCATATGGTACAATCCTAATTTTATATAGATAGCAGTAACAAGCTGTTTTTCTGTGTGGAACGAGATATTTATGACTAACACAATGATGTAGTGTAGAGAAATATAAGCCTGATATGATAGCAGAGGCCTTTAGAAGTGGGGACACAGGATGCACCGTAGAGGAGTACAGGCATGGGGAGATAAGAGATGGGGCACAGGCTGGCACAGGTGACCCCACGGCTATAAATGACTCACCCATGGTAAGCTAAAAGAAATGCAGACCTGGAGCTGGACCAACCTGGTTTTAGGGGCAACAAAGAGAACAAAGAAATAGTATCTAACATACAGAAAAGGAAGCATCTATAATAAAAATAAATGTAACATGGAGATGCAGAGCAGTGAAGAGCAAAGGTGTAAAGGTATATTAGCAAACATAAAAAAATGACCCAAAGTGGACCCTAGTGGGAGGAAGAAGAAATTATCAATATGAACATTCATATTCCTCCCAGAGAAGGACTCTACATGCCAATGATTCACCATAACATCCCCACACCACCACTACCAGTAAGACACTACCAATCCTAGGACCCAGAGGAGAAATGGAAGGGTAAGCATAACATCAGGAAAAGGGGTCAAAACTAAGAAGTATGAATATAACAATTTTAACTGCAGTATTATTCTTTTTTTCCTGTAACAATTAGATCTGGATTAATAATGATTAGACTCTTTAAGATTTCAGTTATACTAACAATAAATTCTTGGCTTTACTTATATATAAGGTGTGTTCCTCTTTGCCTATAAACAAGATTTTGAGTGTAACAAGCCATAAAACAGTGACCGCTGCCCTCCAGCTTCTTCTCTAGAACAAAACAGATATCAGGAAACGGCATTCTCCATCACACAGGCCCATCGAGGTGAAAGGAGTGAGCCTAAGCAATAGGTAGATAAGGTTGGTTGACATGTCCTACTGCTCTAAGGAGCAGATTTAAGACTCGCTAGATAAATCAAATCAATTATTTCAACATTAATGCTCAGTTAGAAGTGGCTTTTGCCTACGGATTAGGATTTACAACCTTACATACTTTGTACCTACAGGCAAAATTCTTTCGCACATGTGATCTCGACCAGGAAGGGCTGATTGAACATCTCTGTAGGCAGCAAAGCAATTTATCATCTCAAGTTTCCATCTCTGCTACTTGCTGTTTTCCCAAGAGTCCACAAGGATTCCGGCCTGCTCACCAACCTCAGGATGATGATTACAGGGAGAGGGAAGTCTCACTTCACTTCCTTACCCTGATGCTATTGGAATTTCCACATAGTCAATATAAGACTAGAGACAAAGACAGAAAGCAGTATGGGATACTGACTGACTTCCAGTGACTGCCTTGCTACACATTCAAAATACTCCATTTTAGGGTCTATAGAAGTTATTACATAAGTTAATATAGATTATTCATTTCTATATATCAGCATTACATGCACCTTCGGGGGCAGCAGGGATGCAGTTAAGACCAAACTTATCTCTTCTTCCCCTAAAAGGTCAACTTCAAAACCTAGATCTGATCCAGCTGTTACAGCACTGACCTTTCTGTTGCTAAAAGAAGAGACAAAAATAATGGTATTCCTATTTTCCCAATGCCTTTTACATTGGGTAGTTTCTAAATTCTTTCCCTCCTTCTTACAATAAACAAAACAGTTGCTATGCCACAAGTGAAATCAAACAGCTCCCTTTTCCTAGACGAAGGAAAGCAGCCTATCTCGCTAAGTTCGGAAGCCTGAAAGAGCATTACTGTGACAGGTCTTTCTCTCAGATCTGAGTGAAAATAAAGCAAGTTTCATATCTAATCTTGACTTCCCCCATGAAAACCTGAACAGAAATACCTAGACATGAGCAGCGAAATAGCTGAAGTAGCAGAAACACAAATATCACTACAGGAATCCCACTAAAAGAAATAGGGTCACTTCATGCATCTTAGAGCCTGAAGAGAACAGCACAAACCCATTCATACAAAAAACACTTTGCAGAAATAGATATTAAAAATGTGCTTTTCCCCTTCTGATGAAAGTAGAGCAGCTTGCCGGAGGACCTCAGGAGAAGCACAAGGTGGGAAAGCCCTCCCTGCCGCAGCAGCTCCTCACTCCTGCCTTCACTTCGTGTAAAGCTCTGGGTTGCTCCCAGCTACTTCCTCTGCCAGAAAACCATATTCAACTTACCTGGCTAATTTTCCTCCTTGCCTTGCAGCTAAAACTTTCTCAAGAGGAAAGTCAACTCTCTCCTGCACTTCAAAGACTAAGTTTAATTCATCTGTTGCAGAGCACTATATGGAATATATATACTCTACCCTGGCTGGTAAAGATGCAAAAGTGATTATTCTAGGCCTGTAGGTTATTAAGACAACCTCCTTGTAAAAACCTTTGGCCATCAGTAAATGAAGCACTAAATCTCAATCAGGAGCTAAACAGTCATTTTAGGGAACCAACTATGATCTCAAAAAGCTCCTACTTATGTTGCAGCACAGGTGAATTGGGAATTGGAGCAATAGCAATACCACCTTCAGCAGAAAAATCTCAAAGCACTGTGCAGATATTACTGGAGGAAATCCCACAGCGTGCTAATAAGATAGATGCTATCCATCTCTAATGGCAGACTGGAAAATAGCACATAGCAGTTACATATCTTGCTGAGGTCTCAAAATAAGCTGGCAGAGGAATGCAGAACTGAACCAAGAGCTTTCAGTCTCCTGCTCCAGTCACTGCCACCCCCGGGATGATGAAGGATGAAAGTTTCAGAGTTACGCTGTGGCCACAAAGATGACAGCCAGACAGTGTGAACATGTAGGCACGCATGTGATAGTTATATGCAGAACCCCTTGGATTTCAGACAGGACTCTTCATTTGGAAGAAGTTAGATGGGTTAAAAAAGGCTCAAAGCATTCATCCATCTACTGTGCAAATCACTTCTGCAGACCTGTGATATTCCTCTTTCAAGAGAAATACTATAGCAGTTCCCTCTCCAGTGTTTGTCAGAAAATAATTAATTCACAAAAAAACTTTTCTGTTTTAAACACTTAACTTTTAATAATAAATTGTCAACATTTTAAAATAACATATTACCTCAAAAATCATTATATTTTTCACAAAGTCAAGGTGTTAACAATACATACCATTTCTTCATTTAAGACATAACGGCTAGCAGGTAAGCTGGCTTGTGACTTGCAGTACTGTGCATTGAAGCCTGCAAGCTCATATATCTACATACAAACAGAATTATTTGCTCAAGAAAATGGAAAAACATAAATTGCATGGAACATTAGATTTCTGTGTGCCACCACAGAGTTGTCTAAAAATGAGGAATGTTGTTTTAATGCCTACTAGGCAGCTCATAGACTACACTGTCTCCACCTTTCACTCCAGATGAAATATACAGCTTAAAAGAGTTTAGGACTGGGAAAGCTCATACATGTGCTGAGTGATTCCCTATAAAATATGGCCTACTAAGAGAGTCATGATGACTTGGGAAAGATGGAGCTGACTTTTTGAAGAATTTCCATTTAGTACTCTGTCACACATCAACTGCATCATATAAATATCTGCTTCTATATATCTCCATGATTCAAATGAATAATGCTCAAGAAGCATATCTTTCTCCCCACTTCAGGGTGTTTTTTTCTGCTGCTGGTGCTTCTAAATTATATTCTGGGTCCTTATTCAATAGAAGACAGCTTTTTTCTGAGGCGGGAAATAGTTCATGGACAAAAATATGATGGCCGGTCTTTATGTCCACATTCTTTATAGCAGAAGTAATGAGTTCTCCTGGATGTTGAAAAGCACCACAGAGCATTTGATGCAGCAAACTGGAGTGGGCAAGAACGGTCCTAAGGTCCAGGCTGACGATTCAAGCTGAATTGTGAAAAATATCAGAGCAGAGGGAAAACCTGCCAAAGAATGAAAATGATAAGTACATTCAAAATTAAGCATAACATTTTATTCTCTTAACTAAATAAAAGCCAATCATTAAGTAGTCAGCATATAAAAGATGCTAAATAGGAGATGGCATGCTTGTCAAAATGATGCATGGTTTGTATTTACTAATGGTAACTAATCCTCACAAGGTGCTTGAGACATGCTTGACCAGTGCTGTTGTGAACTCCTATATCTTACAAGCTGCAATAAGACTTAAGAATGCTGGATGGCTCCCACCAGCAATCATTTCCCCCTTGAACAGTTGCCTCGACTTATGCAGCCAAAGAAGACATAACTTCCTTGGAGCTGACTTGGAAACACCACAGTCAGATTTTTGTCACCCCACCTTCACAAGTAGTCACACTAGGTAAAGTTTTCCTCTACATGAATTTGGGAAGATAGAATCGGGGGAAGAAAAAAAAAAATCTTGTGATACTGTGATACTTCCCGATCTGGGTCAAATCTTTGGAGGTGCAGTGCATGAGAATGAAAAAAGAGAATCAGTAATGTTAACAGTTCTTTCTGAAAACTGACTGGGTAAAAGTCAGAGTTGGCTTCAAAGATGACTTTAACAACTATTGAATCCATAGTCCATCTCTCCATACTGGCCACATCCAAAGCTACTCAGTTCAAATAGGGAACTCAACTGAAGGAAATGCTTTTGTATTGAAATAGATGACTAATGGTTGTAAGTCTGTAAAGGAAGAGTTTCCTTTTTAGATCTTCACCAACCACTTGGAAAGCAATATATTTTTCTGTGTACTTCCCTCTAGCCAGTAGACCTTGAAATCAATGCTATTCAGCCAGCAGAACAGAGACAAGACCCTGGGGTTTTTTTTTAGTTAAAGTTCTTTCCATTTTGATCATTCATTTCCCATTCTCAAGTAAAGAGCAAAGTTCAGGCAATAACCGCTTAGCCCACTGCATGATAAAGCAGCAGATCATTCACAAGCATGCAGCCTCAGGAGCTGTGCTGTACGCTGGGAAGCTCCCGCAAGGAGAGGAGTGACGAAGGACTCACTCCCATGGAGGCCTGCAGCAGGGACACTGCTTTTTCCATCCTACCTGCTCACCCTTCACTGGTGAAGATGGATTGCAACCTCATCTCTTCTCTGCCTACTGAACTGCAGTTTGGCTTTACAAGTCATGGGCTAGTGGTAACTGAATCTTACCTATGCACGGCATGGAAGAGGACTGCTTCTGCTCTAAGCAAGGCAACCCCACGGATTGAGGAGGAAATGTGAACTGTTTCTCTGGGCTTCTAAGAGTATAAGCTGTCTCCTCTGAGACTGGGTGAATTTGACCCAAGATGAAGGAAAGCTTCCATACAACATTGTGTCACATGTCTGTAGTTATCCCAAGTTGAAAATCCAACTCTCACTTTGAGAACTGTATAAATCTCAGAAAGGAGCAGGAGACTAGGTGACACCAATGTGACTGCCTTTTGGAAATACTGTTAAATAATCCTGTCTGCTAACATATCCTTGCTATAACTTCAGTGATACTTAAAACAAACACACCTGGCTTCCTCCGGACCAAACCTATTCTAAGCAGAGCTTCCCACAATACCAGAAGAACAGCGAGAGACGTCTGCTGTTGCCATGGGATTTGGGAAGAAACCTTGGCCAAATTAGCATTAAAAGGAGTTTTACAATAACATCCTTAACCCTTTGTTACTATCAAATTAATTAGTGTTGAGCATGATCAGACAATTTATAAAACAATTGAATCTTTGGTTTCCCTGCCTGCATTTGCCAATACAAGACCTGATTATTGCCATTTTTGATTCAGTGGTGTAGACATCGAACCATTAAAAATTACACAGGAAAGTCATCATATAGCAGTGACTTTGATTAGTGTACTGGAGGTTATGACTTTTTTTAAAGTTGTCCATGGAAGTTTTACAGAACATCTCTGACGGAACATATCTCACCTTTTATCTTCAATCCCATAGAAAGATATACATTTGGCAGGCCTGTAAACCTCACTGCTGGTATTTCCAGTAATTGTTCTTAATAAGATGTCAGACTAGCAAGCAAATAATAAAAAACAAAATGAAAGCAGAAAAAATAATGTTTCCTGGAAGATGTTCCTCTAATTCTAGGAAGATCTGAACTTTGTATGTTGTCCTTTCTAAGAAGTGAATAGGATGTCATGCGAATGTTTATATAAGTGTGATGGGTCTTACAAAGTTGAATTTGTTTAAAAAAATGAACTTACTGATTTAGTATGGAGGGAGGCAAAAAAGGGCCCAGAGTTAAAAGCTTCTATTGAGTAAATGCAGAAGACAAACACCTGGATTTTTAAAACAAGGACTGAATGGAAGAGTATGGTATGCAATTCCTATCAGAAAAATAAAAGAAAGAACAAAGCAAATTACACTCTAGGTAAGTGATGAGAAACACAGAGGAAAGAGTTATGTTTAGATTTGTGGTACAAACAATTACAAGATAATCTCAAAGCTGAACTGTTCACACTGAACCGTCGATGCCACCTGTTTACAAGGGACAAGATAAAGGAATACTATGGAGCACACATTAGTCAGTCAGAGGGACGGAGGCAAAAAAACGCATGTTAACAGTCTGCTTTGAGACAGGAAGAAAGAAAGATTAAAAGCTGTGAGAGTGAGACAGAAAAGGGAAGAAGGTAGGACTTGAGATTTGTTGCTTGTGAAGACTGCAATTGCAAATATACCTCTGGAGAGCATGTCAGAATCTTCTGGCACATGTGTGCATTGGTAGTTACAGCTGTATAAAGTCCAGGTAAACAGCTTAGCTTAAATGTGGAGCAATAGCAAAGAATGGTACAAAGCTGAAGGGAGTGAAAAAATTGGATGAATAACATGAAAATAAAGTATCTTGCAAATGAATCATTGCCAAATTGGTAACCATGATAAACAGAACTAACAGAGATATTTGAAATAAATTATTCTTCATAGATCATAAATAAGAGTAGCAAATTTTTCCTGAGAAAAATTAGTAAGGCACATCACTAAAATATAGTGGGAGCACCGAAGTTGTCTTTTTAGGAAGGCAACACGTGACTGCTATGAGTCTTGGCTTTCTGTTCATATTAAGAAAAATATTTAAGCTGCACTCACTGAACACAATTACAGATGCTTTCAAAGATCTTTAAATATTTAAGTACTTAATCTTTGCAATATCTCTATAAAAGAAATGTTTCTTTGTAGCCCCATTTTAGGTAGGAGAAACATTTTTGAAAATCTTAGTTTTTAAAAGTGGTTTTGTTTCTTTCATGTGGTGCTGGATAAAAAGCTGCATAAAATCCTGTACAGATGCCTTTGCAGGTGCAGCTTTGTAGATGCAGACACAAATGAGAGGTTTTCAGCTCTTCAATTATTGCTGCCGGTCAAGCCAATATTCACTACCGGCTTCAAAACGTGGATGCAATTAAGTAAAGGGACAAAACCATATCTGCAAATTTCCAGTCCAGCCAGAGGCTCCTTCAAAGTTCAGCCTGGAGAAAAGGGGCCCTGTTCGCAACTGCACACCATGAGCACTTGGCTGTGCCGAGAGCAGAATTTGCAAGTTCTTGGCACTTCACCTGCAGCTCAATCTATTGATGGATGCAGCTTTCCTGAGCCAGATTTCCAAGGCAAGGGGAAGGAAGGGAAGGCAGTGGGCTTATTTTAAACTTGGCATTTTGGCAGAGAAAATGTATAGAATAATTTGAAAGATTTGCAGCAAGCATACAAAATTTACCCTTAGTTTTTGATCAAAGAACAACTGGATGATCTAACACTAGACCGAGAAGCTCTGTAAAGAAGAATATAAAAATAATATATCTAGATGGATGAACTTTGATGTTCTTAGGGACATACTATTTCTTCATGAATGATTTGAAAAATAAGTCACCTGGACCTTAATTAAATTTTTAGAAGTTGTGAAATGAAGATGGGCTGGCAAGCAGCAAGAGAGAGAACAAAAGGAGAAAACAGGCCAGCTCCTGCTCCCAAAATGCATGCACACAAATCTGCTTCGGCTTGCTGGGTATTCTGCTTGAGCATTGAGGGCAGAAGATGAATCTTAAATGGGATAACATTTGATCAAGCTCATTTTCAGTAAAAAATAAAATAGAGTCATAAAAAAATACAGCCTAATATTACTTGTACCCACAAGACTAGATAGGGCAGGACTACTGGGTGTTACAGAAACGTAGAATGCACACCAAAAAAAAAAAGTGTCTTACTGCTGAAAAAATACCTCTAAAACTGCAGTGTGGTACAGTCCTCACGTGACAGACAATGGGAACAGTTATATTGCTTTACTGACTTGTGGACTGCATAGGCTCATCAAGACTTTGAAACTCAGGATAAAATTTAGTCGACTGGAGAAAAGCAAAAACAGGCAATATTCATAATAATAATAGTCATAGAATAAAGCACTATACGGTGAATAAAGATATGGGAATAAGACTTCACAGAATGATAATGTAATACTGAAGAAACACTAGCGATCATAATTTAATACATACAAAATTGTAATTCTGCAAGTGTTGCACGATAATGAAAATCCAGGAGAGGAAATGTTCCCCATAGTTGATAACAGCGTAGCAGTTACAGGGGAAAAGATTAAAGCAAGTCTGGCTGAATGTCTCCTTCACAAAAATGATCCTCCATGAGGAAATTAGAAAAAGAGTTCGATAAAATGATTGAAACCACAGAATAAGTTTGCCCGGGAATATTGTTCCAACAGCTCCATTAGGAGGTTTTAAAGAACTGCTTACTTTGCTCTTAAAATTATTTTGACAAAGAGAATTTTCAGTCACAGAGAATTAATATATCCTTACTATCTATCTGTTCCCCACCTGAACGTCTGACTGGTCCTCCCGTGCCATGGTACCTGTGCGACGTGAGGGACAAACGCTATTATATCAGAATTCTAATCTACTTGTCCCAGAAGTAGAATTTTTCACCCATTTTGTACTCGCACAATTAGAGCAGATAATACTCCAACTCTTTTGCACTTCTCAGAAACAGAAAGCAGCCTTAAACGCATCTTAACTGGCTGATTAAACTGAATTTATAGCTGTTTTGCTTTGTTAGTGTTTTTGCACGGCCGGAGCATAGCTGTGAGGGAATGAAAGCTGGCCTGCTTCCTACTGATGTAAATGATGACCCAAGGCAGAAGGCAGTGCTGGGTCTGGTATCTGCTTGTAACAAAATCTGATGCCTGTGGAGGACTCAGTGCCAGTCACTGCCACACACACATGTGTGGAAATCTCTGTATGAAGGGATTTATGACCCTTGCTACGCCAACAATCCTTGGGCCAGATTGTCAAAGGCAAGTGATATGGATAGTGGGGTTTACCAAAGCACCTGTAAACTTCAGGAATTCAACTCCCACCAAAAATCAGTGCATGCAAAAATGTTTTATAGATCCTAGTAGGTGCTCTGCTGCCGATACAAGTGTCTAAACACCTTTGTCTGTCTGCACTGAGGGCCAGATGAGATTGCTATGAGAGAACATATAAGACATCATGATTTCACACATGGTAAAAACATCTGGAAGATATAAATATATAAGATGTCTAAGCTTTGGTCCACAAATCCACTTGAGTTAAGCTGAAATCAGTGGGCACCTAGGGACCTAAATATATTTGTGCATCTGGCTTAAAACTCCTATTTCCTGCCAAAGTTCTTTGTCATAACAAAAAAGGGAAGAACGAAGTGACTGCAAATATACTCGTTAAACACACTGTTCTAGATTGTTCCTCAAATGTGTACGAAATATCAGGTAGGTTAGTTAATAACTGATCAAGCCTGGGCATATTCTGTCTTGTCTCAGGATCCTTTCTGTAAAAAAAGGTCACTGTTTCTAGATGCTGTAAGAGTGGTGCGACATTTTCTAGCCAATTTAGTAGTGAACAGCTGCTCGAGGGAGCACATTGCAATCAGTGGTCACACTTTTTAGATAAGATGTAAAACTGAAAAACTGATCCATTTGTTTGTCCTAGAGTGACCTTCATAAAGAATTCAGGTCAGTGCCTCCCCCCAGTTCCTGAAGCTCTTCCAGAAAACATAATCTGGGATTGTTATCCTCGACTTTCTGTCATCTCCTAGAAGGGCAAACTAGTGGTCTTATGCCAAGTTTTCAACTTGACTAGGCATCTTCTTTTCTGTCAGCTCCTTCTAACGTGGAGTACCACAGGCAGGCAACCTTCCCTGTGATGCAACCATCTTTAATCTTTAGCATTCATGAAAGACTGAATCAGGAAAAATAAAGCATCATCCCAGGCGGAAAAGGCACTGCTAGAAATCTTTGTCACTAAACATGTGCTTGGTTAACCTGATTACAACTTTTGAAAACTGTTGACTCAGTATACATCCCCATTTTAACAGGGACAGGGTCAAAGCCACATGCTCTGACAAGAGCGAGATATGAAAAACGCTATGCAACATTCCCCATGACGTGATACAAAAGGGCAAATCTGTCCAGTGCAATTTGAAAACCAGCACTGCTGGCACAGTCTGACATGATCAGCTGGCAGGCAGCTCTGTCGCAGGACAGATAAAATAGGAAGTGTTCAAAAGTCAACATTCACCAAATAGTATCATCTTTTTTCAACTGATGCACCCCAGTTATTGAACACAGAGGAAAACAGGTAGTTGAAGGTACCATTGTGTGATAGTTATGGGAAATTCTGACATTTTAAATAGTGGATAAAACTGTTCTGAATTGCTTTTAGGAGAATTAAATTAAATTAATTAAACTAAATTAAATCTTCCCACACAGGAGTTTTATCCGAGTTTTAAGATTTCTTGAGGAAGATGCTGGCAGAGGCATAGATTTCATTATATTTTTTTCAGTCCGCTGTGAAGGCACTGAATGGCATGGGGGAGAAGACAATTACTGAATATTACTGAAGGGCATTTGAAGAGTGAAAGCATCGCTGCTTTGCTACTTGTACAGCTTTGACTTATAATGTACAGAGGGATGCATTCAGAATTGTGAATATAATGCTAATGGGCTCACTAAAGACAGGGGATGGATGAAGGGAAGAAAAAGTGAACACAGGAAGGAAAATTCAATAGCAGAGCAAAAATATAGTAACTGGTTTGAAAAGAGCTTTGCATCTCTCTGTGGGGCATGCATATGTGGGTGGAATGTCTACAATCAGAAAGTGTTTCTAGCTAATTAAAACATTTTCAGATTTTCCATGTCCTCTAACTGACCAAAAATGTCAAGCTCTCATCTATTTGAAGCATTCAGTGGCACATGCACACACAGAAGAAAAACAAGCTAGCAAATGCCTGATGCTGCAAGATATTGAATATTTGCTAAGAGGAGTGCAGTGCATACCACAGGACTGGGTCACATCAATACGGACTGATACCAATGTTGACTGCAATGTCATCTATGAAGACCAATTCTGTAGTCAGTGAAGTTGCTTTACATTTGTATCACCATAAGAGGAGAATAGAATTCATTGCACTGTTCCCAGCTACAGCCAGGGAATGACAATATCAGGTCAAAAATGCCTGCTTGCACCGAAAATAAATATCCACAGCCTGGACATGCACAGAAAGGCAGAGGTTAAAAACTTACAGCAATATGTAGATTGACATGAAGAACTGACTTTGAGGTTACTCTCACCAATACTAAAACAGATGAGCCATCCTACCCTGTCTATATCATTTCAAGCAGTGACTCCAAAACTGCTGAAGTTATACTTCTAGTATTCAAGGGACCCCTTCCAGAAAGCAGGGACATGTAACTGGGAGACTGCAGTGGGCTGATTTTTTTGCTCATGCGGAAGCCACGAATCTCAAGGAGGAAAGGGCAAGGTGGTGAATAAGAAGTGATCTTGTCCATAGGAGGTCAGCAGAGCTCCAAGGTGCAAGTTGAGTGAGAGCTTATGGTCAAACCCAGTTATCAGTATAGACATAATCACAAAAGTGTGGGAAAAAGGGATCTGGGATGGAGGCAGTCTGCCCAAGAAGTACGGCTTGATTCACTATCAATACTGAGTAATTTGTCTGGAATTCTTCTTCCATACACATCACCCTCTCCATAAGACCAAATAGCGTAGTTAACTGTGGCCTACATCAGAGAAAAGGGTCAACCGAAAAAAAAAAAAGCCCATAAAATACCAACCCGGGTTTTAATGCTAAGAACTAGCTTGAAAACTCTGAGGAAATGCAGTTTTTACTAGGACTAGTCAAAAAGGTGAAATTCTAATAAAAGAAAAAACAATTGTGAAATTGTGCCAATTTTACTGAAAAGGTTATTGACCTTTTGTTGTATGATTCAAAATAGAATTGGATTTTTTTTTGTTTTCACATTCTTCAAATTGTTTAGAATTTTGTTTCATTTCAAGTTATATTTTACTACACACAAATGTGTCAAGACTCTCTTCCTGCATCTGCCCTGCATTACGTACTGAAAGTTGCAAATGAAACAGTTTGATCTTTTCCATCTTTTTTACATAAAACAAATAGAATGTTTTTACAATTTTAAAGAAAACATTTTATTTTGACCTTATGAATATGAAACATTTCACGTTAGCTCTTCTGAAATTAGACTTTTTTGAGTTTACATGCTTTTGCATCACTTCAAGATGAGATATAATTCTAAAGTTATTCACTTTTTCACAAAATGGAATTTCCGAATTCAGAGAGCCACTTTTACAATGCCTTTTCCCAACCCCTCACAGTTCCTGTAGCATAGGCTATCACCGACTCTACTCAGACTTGGCTTTCTCCAGAAAACTCAGACTTGGCTTTCTCCTTACAACTGCAAAAAAATCCATGAAATGTAAGGATAAAAAGTTCTTGACAGTCTCCAAGGGGCAGATGATAGACAAGTAGCTTTCAACAAGTCAACTTTCACAGCCTTCCTGTGGTGGGTAAGTATTATGCTCTCTACAAGTTTCAATGATTTGCCAGTCTGAAGGCATGTGGCAGAGTTCAATATGACACTTAATGACAGGTATGAGCAAGAATTTACAAACTAACTGCCACCATCCAATTCTGTACAGTATGAACGTAGGAGAGGGGGAAAGAGAGACACATTCTCATGACTGTGACCGACTATGTTCCATCTACTCAGTATGGATCATGAAAAATGGTAACACTGACTCCAAGAAGTCCTGTGAGTACACAAAAAGTTCAATTTCTGCAGTCACGAGCAAGCTTTTTTACCCTGCAAAAATCCACTTCTATCTTCCAAATGCCTTTTACCCACTGGGAAAAAAAACAAACAAACAAAAAAAAACTCTGAAGTGGCACACTGTAAGCAAGCAAAAGTGGAAACCAGCACAATTTGCATGCAGAGCTCTGTTAAAGCAAATGCAGATCTTTGGCTTTCACTAAACTTGTGCGGAGCTGAGACACATTTGTCTCGGAAGGATTAGATGCAAGGAATTGTAGCAGAAATTACAAAAAGGTATAAAATAGAAAGAGCCTTGTTTACACCCTCGCTTATCCTATTGTTTTGGGGAGTAATCTATGTCCCTACTTCTTTTTATTTTGTCACAGCCTTGATTGTTTGTTCAAAGCTTCCAGACATCCAGCAGCCCAGTCAGACCAGAAGCAATGGACCCCAACAGTTCATATAGTTAATATTTCCTGGAATGCTATTAACTAGCAAAGGAATGACATAATACTGTTCTAGGTGTCTTCAGTGGTTTTCCTGTACTAGTTCTTCTTTAAATTGAGCTAAGTCTACAAGAATGTAATCCCTAATGTGTGTCCCATGCGAAAAGAAAGGCAGGAGGGAAGTCAAAAAGGTATCTCATGGGAGGAGATGCAGTATTTTCTTTTTATACACTCAACATGGAAAGATTATAATGAAAAATCTGAATATTATTGTGCAGCTGGTGAAACAGAACTAATGGTACAACTTCCAAGCAGGAATCTTCTCACTGTAAGGAAAGACAGTGTAGCAGTCTCTGTTTGAATTAGTGGTCTAGATAAGATATTTGCCCTGTAGAGAGAAGATTTGTCTCATCCTGAGATGGAAAAGCCTGGGTGATTCACACCTTAAAAGATCTTATTTCTTTCCATAGATGATAAAAGGACTGTTAGACAACCAGCTCAGAGGAAGTCAATGCCAGCCTCCAAAATCTGGAAAGATGAATCTTACCCTGCCATCATGATTTCAAAATCCATCAGTCTCCAGTAAAACTTATATCGCGGTAAGAAGATCCTCTCTTCCTTCACTGTCCATCATTGTTCCACTCTATCCAAAGATAATTAGGCCATTTACACATACATGTATGTATGCATATATGTGTGTGTGTGTGTGTGCATATACATATACACACACATAGTCGCTCTTCACTCTAAATCCTTACTATGGGAAATTCTGCTTCCTTTCAAATAAAAACAGGAAAAATCCAAAAAAAAAAAAGTTGTCTAAATTGAGATGATGTATACAAACATTCTTATGCCCTCTTCTCATTTATTCTTTTCCTTTTCATTTATTTGACTTCCATCCTCAAAGTTTTAATCTTACCACTTTTATCGCCTTCACTTTCTACGATTTTCTCCTGCTATTCTTTTTCTAGCCACATTTACCTCTCCTCAGTGGGCTGGTTTTGAATTCAGTTTCTTCAGGCCATCTCCTTTACCTCTGCGGTCTGCCTTCTCATTTTGTTCTTCCTCTCCTCTTTTGTCCCTGATTTCCCAGTACCCTTCATCAAGACACTGACAGTCCTATTTCCCCAGAAATCTCTCCCAGTCCTATTCTTGTCTGTTATAGTTGTCTAGAAGAAAGTAGATAAGGCCTAAACATCCCAAATCTATGACTCCATCTACATTGGTTAATCACTATCCTAAGTGGTCTCAGCGAGCTGCATGCCTCCATGCCATTTAGATGTTTGTATGAAACATGTTTTATATAATGACGTATAGTTATAAAATATAATGTAATCAAATATAAAATATTCCATGGTTGGAGACCCGGAATCAGAGAGAAGGTGACCTTCATTAAGTGAATTGAATAGCCAGTCAACTACAGGAGATGATACTTTGATCTAACATAGTAAGACCACTCACTTCAGCTAAATGAGTGAAAAGACTACCTTAAATAAGTGCAAGGGAAAAAGAAGTACATACATTTTGAGGGTAAACACTAAACCTGTTCAAGACTCTCTGAGGGACTTCCTCAAGGAAATCACCTCTGTTAAGCTAATGTGTTCTGCCAGGCATAGGTTCCCTTTGATGGATGTAACCTGAAACATAAGACATGTAAGGATAAAAGAATTCCTCAGAAGGTATGCATCAGGAAAGGATTTAGAGCAAGTCTGCAAAAAAAGGGAGACAGAGACCTTTCTGATCTAACTTTTGTGTAAGAAGAGCAAGTCTGTTTTTATTTCTTCACTTATGCTTGTAGAAATATTTATCTCTATGTAGTCCATTTGGTCACAAGTAACTGGTTTTATTTTCACTTTATCCTAGGGCATTCTTCCCTAGGAATGTAACCTGAGACACTGGGACATCTTAGGTGGTGTAGGAAAGGAACAAATATCTTGAAATGACATGGTAAGGAAGAAAGCACTCTGACATGTAGAAAGACGATAGGAAACACATCTAAACCAGGAGAGTCCTACAAGCGTTTTGTAAGAGTGTCCCAATAGCCTCTTTTCACCACAAACCTCCTCCAGCCTCATGTATCCCTATCTGCATATTCTTCCTAACCTCCCAGGACTTTCTAGCAATGTCTGTATGACTCCCCGAAAACTTCCGAAGGTAACTCTTCCCACTGGGCACAGAGGTTTCTTTTCCACTACTGAGAATCTGACTCTGTTCTTTCACTGGCTAATTCCTCTGCCAAGAGTAATGACATCCCTTCACAAAGACAAACTATCACATCTAGTGGCAAGCAAGAGTATGAGGAGCTATCTAAAGTGTGCCTGCTTCATGCCTATCTATACCAACTTAGCTTGAGCAGTAATTCAGCTGGGCAACTGGCAAAGATATAAATGTACATACACACGGATAAATCCAGAAAATGTCAGTCTTACACTTTGGAAAGGAGTTAGAAGAAGTAATAAAGAAACAGCTGCTGTACCCTGCTAACAGCCTGCCCATATGTCAGCATAGACATCTCATGGACCACTGTTTCCTGACATAGAGAATAGAAACCTTGTGACAGTTCAATGAGAAAAGCCCAATGAAGACTATTCCACCTTGTTTGGACTTCAGAGAAAATATACATGTGTTCAAGACCTTGAGTAATTCAAAATCCAGATGTAAGCAAACTTACCTTCAGTGTTGACAGCAATGTGCTTAGAATGATAGAATTATTGATTTTGCAAGAATACATGTTTTCCATGAGAGAAAAAACAGTTGTTTCTTCTTCTTAAGACAATAAGCCTTGACAGCTATTAAGCTTGCATTAAGAAAAATAGAAACAGACATAGCATCAAGAGAGCGGAATACTTTCTCAGGTATAATGAGTGTAAACTTAGAAGTTAAATGATCTGGTGCAATGCTTCTCCAAATTCAAGAAAGGCATGTGGTATCCAGCTGGCCAAGAGTGATTTTGACTGTGTGCCACCACAAATGTAGAATCTCATTTAATGTCTGTGGAACTGGACCAAAACATGAATAAAAATTTCTCCCCAATCTAGTGCAAAATAGTTGCTTGGTTTCAGGTTTTTGAGTTGATTTTCACATCTTGCAGCTGACAATCAGAGGCCTTGCCCAATGTCAAAACCTGACCTTATTTCTTGCCCATTCTGGTCCTGACTGAATGACTGCTGAGATATCAAAACTTGATCTCATTTCTGACTTCCTGCTGTAAACGAACTGTAATAGAGATTTAGTAATTGGGAGTAGAGGTGCTTTTACCTCAAGAGAGAAGGAAAATGTGCCTGGCATAGGACTATCATTTGTTTAAATTAACAAAAATACTGCAGAAGAAACTTCCAGATTGGTGAATAAATCAAGACCATCACGTCATAAATTAAACCTGCTTTTTTGCTTTTGGGTTTCTTTTTTTACAGGGTTCTAATTTGTGAAAATAAAAGTGGATCTAAAGTTCCCACTGGCACGTATTCTGTCTGTTCATACTTAGAACATGAAGTAATTTTAAAATGATACTTTTTTTTGTTGGTCTTAATGTATTGCCATGAGAGAACTGGTCCACAATTTTGCCCCCTCAGGAGCCAGATGTCCCTATTAATTTGCATAGACTATCACTTCCAATTTGTCCTCTTCTTTTCCATAGAACTGAAAAAGAAAGGAATATCAACTTTCCCACTTGATGATACATAGTCTCCATGAATGTATCTTTCATAAGCCTTTCCTCTCTTTACCAAATTCATAACAATTTACAGGTGCAAACAACTTTGTGCTTCAGCGTAATTACCAGAAAAATGCACTAACACTGTTTACTATTAAAATATTGTACGATTTAGTAAAAGGATGCACTTACCAGGAGCTTAAGTCTGTAGATGGAGAAATGTCTTTGATCCCTGTTACATGGACCAGGTGGATCAGGATGCCTAACCTTTGGGCATCCAAGGACATCGCATGCAACAGAAGCTGGCAGTGGAGACTGGGAGGTGGTTCCATGTCTGGTTGCTTTCTCTGTGAGGCTATCTTGAAAATGAAGAGATTTCTTTCGCTTTTTTATCACCATCTTGCAAAAAGCACAGATGCAACTATTGGCAGGATTTCTCTTCCAGAGTGTTATGATGTTAATATAAGGGTGAATTTTGGATGTGTTTTATTTTGTTTCTGGCTTCCTGTCTTTTAGGCTTACTTAAATCCTAATCTAACTAATTCCCAGAAGTAGACAACAGGAATGAAAAGAAGAGCAATACCACCTCTTGTTTTACTAGGAGTTTTCTGTTCTATTTATTTATGTTCATCCCCTAGATTTCTTCACTAGGAATCAATCAATTAAAGATGAGCTGTTTAAAAACAGAGAGGCTTAAGTGACATATTTCCTTTGAATATGATTTGTTTGGATGTTATAATCAACTATTCACATAGAAAGATCTCTCCTTTGTCATTCCATAGGTCTGTGTTGACCACATCCACCAAATAAAATGTCTTGAGTACAGATTAACTGTGGGAAGAGAAATCTGAGAAAGAAAGTAATGATATAAATATGATGCACAGAAAACATCCATAGCTGCACAGATCTGATCGTGTTACCACATTTCTATTGAACTATTCACTTGTTGCCTATACAGTAAGACCCGCCATAGTTAGGATTACACTATCAAATCCACTATAAAGAGGAACTTGTTCCTTCGAAAATACTTACCTGACTCCTCCCCATGCAGCAAGTCAGCTGCCTTCACCAGCATGATGCCCACCCCCACGCATGAGCATCTATGCCCACTTCATTTCTTTTCCATTATAATGTTGCCCTTCCCTGTTAACTTCACCCGGAAAGGATTTCTGTATTCAAGAGATTCAGAGCTAAAGTGCTGGAAGGTTTAATTCTTAGTAGGGCTCTATATGAGACAAATGAAATAGGGTGAAGATCAGATGAAAAGCGGTCATCCTGACTAGAAGAAAAACAAACAACTTCTTGCTGTAAAGAAGCTGATTTATACAAACATACTGAATGGGCTATTCCACCTCACAAGATGATAGTTAAGGATAGCAGAACATTTCTCATGGTCAAAATGATATCTGGCGGCACAGGAAGGAGTCAAATTCAGAGGACTTTACTGAAGAACAAGCTCCAGGGGTTTCCCAATGTGGACAGCAGGCCAGGACACCGGTTTCAGGGGTACATTGAACACCATCAGCAGGACGCAGCCTGACTTTGCATTGTCCCTTTTATCTCAATGCATGGTCAGTGCTCCATAACTGCATTAAAAATAGCATTTACAGTTATCTATCTGACTAGGAATTTCATTTCTTAACACTCAAAAGCAATGATTAATTTCCATGGGGAAGATACAACTATTTGGTATATTTATAAGCACAGTTTTATTTAGATTTTGTGTATATGCGGACAAATACCACCATGCCCATCTTTGTGTACACCTTCTTTAGAGCTTGTCTCTGCTGGACTCTCTTTCCTTACATTATCCTGCAAGCTCCTTCCAAGGAATGAAGCTTTCAAAGTTATTTGGGTGATCAGCACCCTTTTTAAATTCGATTTAGGATCTTGATAGATTAAGAATCAGAGCAAGTCAATGATAAAAAGGTTCTATATTCATATAGCCAGTTAAGGAGTTTGTTCTTCCAGAAAATTCTTGGATGTCTTTGATGTATAGCCAGTAAAACAAAGCAGAGAAATACACATATTTATAATTCATAACTACATCAAAAATTTTACAAGCAAGCATAAGTCAGACATTTCTGCACTTTATTTTGCTTGGAAAAAAATGTAGAGTAGCTGACAAAATCTAATTAAGTCGAATTAATTAACCTAAAGCAAAGTAGATGGTTGAAAATTCAAATTTCAGAACATAGGCAGAATGGCAAACATGTGATATTCACTGGCTCGTTCGGTGATATACTGAACACATACTTGAAAGCAAGGGGGTACGTAGAGCTCCATTCCTCCAAACAGGAAACCATTTGTCAACCACTGCCTAGTTCAGTGATATATAAAATGACTTTATATTTTAGCAAAGGAATCTGATAAAGAACCTGAAAGTATGTCAAGGCCCTATTTCCTTCAGCGTTTAAGCAGCCTTGTAAAATGAGGCTTTATAGCATACAGTATGAAATAAGAGTCCATATAAAAATCTTCCCTGGCTAGCACAGTGGCACAGTCTCGGAAAGGAGCAGACAAAACTTACTGACAAATTTGCCAGGAACAGGACTGAAATAAGGACTGGGCAGCACTGCTGAGGGATGCTAATGTTGCCCGCTGAACAGACTTGGCAGCTCTGAGGCCAGGGCTGGGAATGACCCTGCGAGAAGGTATCCGGGAGAGGGGAAAAACCTGAAAACATGGACTGGAAGGGCCCAGGGCTTATAGCGTTTCTAACCTGGGTGGCAGGGAGCAGGTCCGGTATGGAGGTATGACCAGAGAAGAGCTGGTTAGAAAATATAAAAGGAAGGATAATCCAGCAGCTATGGTTTGGTTTCATCAGACTTCATCAATAATATTGGGTCTAGTCCTCTCAGGCCAGATTGCTAAATATACTTAGAAGTGGTGGGCAGCTTTGGAAAATCTGACTGGATGACTTACGTATGCATTTAGATCTCTGAATGCCTAAACGAATTGGGTGTCTGCTTATCCTGAACTTCAGTTTTTCAACTGTAAAACCAGGCCAATGGCAGCACCTTTTCAGGAGATCTGTCAGACTACTATTTGTTGGTCTAATTTGGTCAATGATATCACAAGCTATGACTAGCACGGGAATGAGAGGCAGAGTAACAGATCAGCACACATATTGGCAGTATAGATTCACAAGCTCTGTTTTCTTAGGAAAGTAGACTTAAAAATTGTTTTGTGTTTTAGCCTTAAAATGACACATCACTTTTGCTGTAAGGATTGATATATCTTTCCTTGGTGGGGGGGTGTCAATTTTTTGAAAATATATTTAGCTGTATTCTATGAGGAAGTACAGTATTCAAAAGAGAATGCAAAATTCTTGGTTTAGAAAATGTTGACCTAAATTTTTCATGTTTTCTTCTTTTTCGGCCAGCAATCCTTGCCAAATCTGAACTGAATTTACAAATCATTTTGGTTATTTTCAAACTTTATTTTCAAAAGAAAAGAAAAAAAATTGTTTATCTGAGAAAATTCACCCAGATCTAACAAGGATTTCTGAAAACCCTCTAAGCAAATTTAGAGTCAACTCAAGAACTATCCCATTTCAGTATAAGCATCATCTTTCAGTTCTGCTCTAGATTAGGTCAATAACCTAATAACTTATATGTCAACCCCTGTCAGAAGTAGAGATACAAACTATTCATGGGTTGTCTATGCAGCGTGCAGGTATACTTGTGGAAAGCGTAGGGGCTCCTACGCGTTATATAGACCCTTTGACCTGAAATCATGCCTAATGAAACCGCTGTTGACACAACTCGCCCACTGACCAGGCATCGAAAGGCTGCCGTGCGATGCTGCAGACTCTCCGTGACAGGTAAATTGCTTTTCTTGTCCTTTCCCCGCAGCTTTCCTGACCTATCAGGGCTTGTGCAAGAATTTCAGCTTTAGTGAAGGCTCGCAGGCAAGCAAACAGCAATAAATTAAAACTGTCAAGAACAGTGTCAGTCGTAAGCACAGGCAGCTGCCCGCAGTATCAGCCCCAAGAAGACCTTCTTGGGTCCTTGCGATACTTGTTGGAGTTCCAGACAATTCCCCAGTACAAAATCAACAACCAGCCACGGACCACAGGGAATAAAACCAAACTAAAGCAAAAAGCATGAAAAAATATGGAGAAATAAATAAAGAAAAAATATAAAAAGCAAAGAGAAAGGAAAATCATGAAAAGAAATGAAAGCCAAAAGGAGCAAGAGGATCAGACGGAAGACTACAAAACGGCAAGTGACTGACTTTAGTAAGCATGAGTTTAACCGACCCACCCCAAAGAATCCAGCAGTGCACTTTGCAATTAGCTTAAAGTATTACGAGTGTTTTATGGTGCCAAGGAACTTCGAGCCGACTCTACGCACGGCAGCATCTGAAATAAACAGTTTCGGCTACACCTCAGAGCCGTTCCCTTTTTGCCACAATGAGCATGTCTCCTCTTAAAACCAAGAGGAACTGGAAATATATAAACAAGTGCAATATCATGACTCAGGAGTGAAATTCCTGCTACCTGCTATACCATTTGGAGCCTTCAAAAGGTGAAAAAATCCTACCATTTTTGGACCGCAGATGTATTTGATAGAGTCACAGCTTCTTTGTTACATAATTAGAAAAAAGAGGCATGCTTTCAGGCAATCCCCTCCTCGACCCCAAAAATACTTGCCTGATCTTGTTGTCTCTACAAACCCTGCCTCACTTGCATCCTTAGACCATCGCTGCAATAACATCATTACTGCTACTATTTAAAATGTCCACACTGAAGCACACTGAAACTCGGGAAGCAATGCAGGTACGTATGGGATTTTTTTAATAACTAACAAGATTTTTGCAAGATGCTTAATGGCACTTCTTTCCTTAAGATATTGTGTGGATAAGCCTTTCTACTTTCTGTTTGCTATGCAACCATGCGCATTTGCAGCTTCATTAGGGGATGAAGATAAATAAGCATTTACATCGTCTATTGTGTTACAGTGGGCAAACATCAGTTAAAAAATGCACGGTAAAGGAAATCTCAAGAGAACCAGTTGTTCTTTCCAGATGTCCTGAGTATTTCCCTTAATGTTATGAGCAAGGAGTCTACCTGAGCAGAATTTTGCAGTTTCCACGCTTGGAGTTTCATAGGCTTATTCAGAGAAATCCAGAACTTCTGTTTGGCTATACTGCTTGTTCTGATAGACACAAAAAAAGCTGACCATAAAAATAAGCGAAAGCAGGAAAACATATATACTATGCATGACTTAAATTACATCATGACCTGCAATTTTGTACAGCCTTATATAATATTGTCCCAGAAATCACTGAGAGACCAGATAATATGTTCTAGCATAGTCTAATTAGAACCAGTTGTTCCAATGTGACCTTGCAATTCATGTTTTACACTAACAGTATCCATTTGATGGTTTCAGTGTAATAAAAAGCTAATGAAATCAATTTTTTTCAGCATAAATCCCTATTTTTGTCAGCTAAGAGCTACTGTGCATCCTAAACCCATGCTTTTAAGAGTCCCACAGGGTAGCTAACTAATGCTGCTGACTCTAAATAGCCAGCATATCCAGAAGGAACTATGTGGTGGTCTGTGTTTCTTTAATACCTGATCAAAAGACTAACAAGAATTTGCCAACAAGAGTTACCCTAGAATCCTATCACTAGGGTTACATCACTGTTTAGAAAAAAATCACAATACCATTATATCATCCCAGGATCAAGCTGGTAAGAGTCACCAAAAGCCCTTTAGAGAGTGATTTGACCCTGTCCAAAGGAACTCTAACTTTTTGACTCAACCCATTTAAACGTCTGCTGCTTGGAAAGTTTTGTTCTTTGGGAGAACAGCTGCACCACTGGCGAGTGCCGAGGAGCGACACGTGCACAAGCAGGCTGCAGCAAAGCCGGCAAGGAGAGGGGCCACTGACAACACTTCGGAAGAGCAAGCAGTGGTGGGACGCAGCAGCTGCTCTGCAATGGGCCTGCTTTTGCTCAGTGTACGGTGCCACGCACCAGGAAGCAAGGAAAATCAATTTCTTATTGTTCAGGTCCATAGAAGATATTCTAAAAATAAGCCAAAAGGGCATTTAGGTGCCTACACTTCTGCAGGACAATTCCTTTGTCCTCTTCTGCATAACTAGATTTGACTGGGAAAATGTAGCTGCTTTAAGCACAAAATGTGCGGTATATTGCAAAATGCGTAAGCAGGAAGGTGTTGTATGGAGAAATACAGTCGTACATTTTACTCACTGTACATAGAGCGTGGACAATTCTTCACCAGATTATATCACCGCAACCGCACTGAAATAATTTGAAATGCACCAGTGAACAGGAGGAAAAATTGGCCTGTTCTCTGGGTAATGTATTTACTTCGGCTCTGAAGCGAGGTGAAAAGAGCAATCTTTCTGAAGAGCAATCTTTCTACTAAAGTCTTCTTGAACGGAAACTTCGTTGCACTCACCTAGCTGAAATGTTACTTAGGTTGATGGTGCCACCTGGTGACAAGTCTCACCCGCTCTTCCCATACCTTGTCAAGCAAGGAGGAATACATAGGCTATAAATCTCCCCCTTGAGAGTTACCCCCCCCCCCCAAAAAAAAAAAAGTGCATCAGCTGCAATAATTACTTACCCTAAAGAGCACAGGGGATTGTACACTCAGGAGGAGAAAAAACGAAAAACAATCAATAGGAAAGAAAATATTTATTAGCAGGCTTTCGTTTTAGGAACTAACGCACAGTTTGAGTTATTAGATTGAGAAGGGGATGTATTTAATATTTCATGAAGGGAAAAGGGAGAAAATGACAATGATTTATTTGAATTTTCAGGTGTGGGGGGGAGAGTCTAGCTCAAAAACTTCTTGTTCTCTGCAGCAGTATGTGAAGCGATAGCACCACACAGCAGGATTTTACTATCCCCATGACTACTGTCCCTAAACAAAAATAAGGCTTTGGACGACATGCTTTAGTGCCTTCTCTTTGCTCCTTCCCTGTCAGTAATAACCTGTAAGAGAAATTAATTCCAAAGCCATAAATTGCCATGGGGGTTTCTCTCGGTGGTGCAATACGACCACGAAAATCTAAGCAGAGGGTCCCCGTGTGGGAGGTCGGCTCTCGCCCCGTCTGCCCAAGGTAAATCAGGATTTATACTATATATATATATTTAACCGAGATGTGGTAAAAGAAGCACCTGAGCCAAGGACGGTGACAAGGGGGCCATGCAGAGCAGAGCTTCGGAGAGCAAGGCTGGAAACGTTGCTCAGATGGAGGCAAATGTGGAGGGACGTGATTTTTGGCCAAGATTTGGGGTATGGATCAGAGCAGTGACTTCTCTGCAGCTCTGTTCATATGCAAAATATAAGTTCCAAACAATCACTGCACAACCATAATCTTTATTCCATCACGATAAAACCTACAGGTGAAATCAGTCATTTAGGAGTCTCATAGCAAGCTTTACTTCTACCCAGCCACCACTGTATCCTGTTTCATACTTAAAACAGCAAACCTACACAGCTTCAGCAGCATTTTTTAGGGGAACAAGAAAACACTGGACAACCTTAACTGTATTAATGATTTTCTGTGTTCTTGAATAGAGAAAAACTTTATTTTCCCTTCATCCGCAAGACCCTTTTCGGACTGGGATTTCCATGGACTCCAGTTAAGGACCCCCTTAATTTAACGATATGGGAATATCTCAGCTGAATTATGGACATTCTTCTATCAGTAGCCTATTCCACATAATACAGTCACATGCTCCATATGCAAATTTGGCAATATCCATATGCTTAATTTGTAAAGAGTATTTAACTAAACTGGCATAATAAATATGTCTAGTTAGATACTTGCAGTAAGTGTGCAGCTGTCTGAAAGGAGGTACAAAATTCTGGATGATGGTGAAATCCAAACTGCAGCTGTCATTAATCAAGGCTTTGCCCTTGAACATTCATCACTGAGACACTGCTCTGACAAAGTGGACTTTTACTGCCTTTCGCAATGGGAAGATTTTACTTCCTTAAAATAGTTCAGATTCTCTAACGGCGCAGATACTTCAAAAGCCACAGTTTTCTTGTTTGCTCTTAACAAAGCAAATAAGCATAGGAAAGATAATCAAAATGTTATAGAACACTAAAATTATCTATAAAATGCTGCATATTTAAATGCTGTACTTTTGTAGGGTATGTAGAAAATCCCTATGGAAAGTATCTGTGTTCAATGGAAATGATTGATGCTTCTTGGATCAATGAACCAGATATAATGCAATCAAGAAATATTTGATCTTTAGATGGAATGAAGATTTTTAAGATATTGAAAAGGAAGTATAAATAGAGCTTTAGTCAAGACCAGGTTCCATTTCTAAAGCTATGTCATTCATTATATCCTTTGATCTGAAAAGAGTGGTGACTGTCAGAATTATTCACCCACTGGACTGACACTGAAGAAAAGGTATGTATCAAGTCAGTGAAGGAAACCAGAACCATCCAGAGACCTCTTTCTCATGGTGAATGTGTCCAATACTCGCACTGAGGCTGTGCACTAGTTAGAATATGAACCATCTTTCTTCTCACCACAGTCCACTCCTTTTAAAAGGCGAATTATATCTTTCCAAATAATTTGGTTTTTCTATAGTAGTAATAAATGAGCCTTATTTCACATGCATTGACTTGTTGCTAACCACGAATTCTTCAGACAAGCAAATGACATGACGTTAGTCCATAGGGGCTAACAGGCCAGAACCTACTTGGATCCACTAACAACAAATTTAGTCACAAGAACAAAGTGCTTTAGAAAGGCTACCGCTAGCCGGCATACTATTTAGGTTGGATGAAAGATGATACAGTTGAACAGGATCAACGGGGCCAAATTGCAAGATCTGAAGAGGTCTCTAAAGGAGTATTCTGACAGTGCTCATACACTATACACAGTAACATCTCTCTCAACACCTCCAAATGCTCTACAACTAATACATCATTCAGACTCTAAACTCAGTGAGCAGATACACAAAGTATGCCTGTAATAGTAAATGAATGTGCTCGGGACCATCTTCTAGCACTGACCCTGAGTTCATACTTTAAAGCTCTCTTAACCTCCAGAACACAGCAGCAACATCCACTGATTTATGAGGAAGGATTTCTGGGCTGGGAGTTGTTTGGGAAAATGCTAGTTAAATGGACAAAAAACTTTGTCAGAAACCATTCAAGTAATTTTACTGTATAGATGATTGAGTTCCCCTGCCTGGGAACAGTCCTGCCCTCAGTTTAATTCACTAACAAAGACACATCCAAATAACTCTCAGCTGTCAGTAATTAATGAGAGAGTGGTTTACGAGATGGCGAGAGTTTGCACAGGGGCACTTGGCTAACTTGCTGCAAATCCATGCTGCTTGCCTTGCAGGGACTTTGCCAGGTAGCCACACTCAAAGTGAGCTACTGAGAATTTGCTGACAGTGCTTTTTTTCTGCATTTGTGAGCCAACTGCTCTGTCCTAGCACTTGTATATACTGCTTGTACATGAGACCTGTGCTCTTTTATTGGATGCAGTTTTATTAGAAGATCATTCAGTTTAGAATGAACAGAAATTCCCCATCACCTTCAGTTACGCTGTCACCCACCCAAGGCTCCGAATTCACTCGCGTTGCCATTGACGGCCTTTACGGATGTAACCCACAACTCGTACCCAACTACAGTAAACTCTTAAGTTATTGTTACACCACAAAAACTTTACTTGAAAGAAAAACACTGTAATTTTAGCCAAGAATTGTTTAGTGAAGGCCTGCCCAAAACCTTTTTCTTTGCCCAGTGCTTGTCAAATATTTGTCTGGTTTAGGAAGAAGCATAACAGTTCGTGGCACTGCTCTAGTATTCCAGCAGAGGCACAGATAGTAACAAGCAATAAGTACTGGGCCTGTGGTGGACAACTACCATGTCCCTCATGTCCAGCAATTTTCAGGGAAGGCAATGAAGTGGAATCAGAATACTCTCCAAGGCTCTTTTGCAAGAAAAGGAAGTGGCCTGGCATAGCAACTACCTCAAACCATAATATTTTCCTTGTCATCACTGGTCAGCTATTTCTGTCCTGCTGTTTTTCAAACAGATGATGAGGACTGGCACTGAGGAAGCTAGAGGAAGCTGACAATTTGAATGAATGACAATCCTGGAAAATGCATTACAGAATTCTGAGGAGAAAATTTCTATGTAGGAACATCCATATTTCCTATCCTTTGGCAAGCCTTCCGCAATGATGCATGTGTTTGCCTTCCATGATGACATAAGTCCTGTTTCAAAGGAAATTTCTTCCAGAAACTTTCACATCAAACTTATTTGAGTGCAAAGTTTTGCAGAATGTGAATTCAGACACAAAAAATCTTGCAGTTCTTGTGTTTATCCTTAAAAGCAGCACTGGATGAGAGCACTTTGCCAACACAGGCTCTCTCACATACTTAGTGTGTCCATATGACATAACTCTTACTGCAAATTATTTGCAAGTTCATTTAAATTTGTAATTCCCTTTGAAAATGTGCTTATTTCATTGAGAATTGAGTATAGGTGGCCTAATGTTCCTGTGCCTCCATCACTAACCCTTAACTTACCACCCATACCACCTAGCGAAAGTTCAGGAGTGGCCCTCCTGTTTACCCAGATGCCCTGCATTGCTTTATGGTTGTCTTGATTTAATGCCAATTCCCCATTTAAATGCATGATGTGCCCAGCATAATATACCTCATCATTACAGCACTGTTACTGTATCATACCTCACAACCTCATCACACCCGGAGATCCAGGTCTCCTCACTGACTGAAAGTCGTAAAGAAAGCTACAGTCAAGAACACCAATCTATTTCTCAGCAGAAGGCCAGCAGAGTTCACTTCTTGGACCTCTAGATAGTTAAAGTGAAGCAAACCTGTGAGACAACAGAATCCAAAGAGGGAACTCCAGCAATCCTCTGGCTGCATGGGCTTACTGTAGAGACCTTGACCACAATTTGTCTTAACACTACACCTTGGAAGCCCAAATTCTGGAGGACAACACTGACATCCCCACTGTGGTCATTCGGGGGCTGAGTAGCAACATGTGAAAGGTGAGGTGATTCCCTCAGAGAGCCACAAGTCCCCCCTGCCTCAACTACACATGCCCAAGGTGAGAATGTAGCAAAGTGAGGAAGATGATTGATTCAAAATCTCATGTTTAAATTTACTAACTGGTTCTATCGATTTTCTCTTTCAACCGAAAACAAAAAAGGAAGAAACAATCTTGAAAGAAAAGGTCACAAATGACATAAGATATAACAGAAATGCACTCCAACAGGAAATTGGTGCTTGACAGTAAGTCCCAAGCCAAAAAGTATTACATGATAAACAAAGCACATAGTAAAGCTAGACAGAAAATGCCTGTCCTTTACCTTCCCCAGAGTCTTGACAAAGACTTTACCTAACTAAAGTACTGGATGTTCTTATCCAATGTTTACAATCCCCTTTTTAGGTTACTCTAACAATTTTTATGGTCCCAAGCAAGTAGTCAAAGAAAGAATCCATATATTTTCTTTTGGATGGAATAGCAATGGGAATTATTATGTTGCCACCAATTCCAGACAACTCCAGGCACACCACTTAATCCCCAGGAATCATTGATGAAGCTTTCAAGAAATCTGGTCCTTTCACTGATATGCAATTTGTGCACCATGCACAAGGCATATTTTCTTGGGTTGGTGCTTCCTATGTCTCCAACTCAGATTCTCTCTATAAAGCATATGGAAAATTGTGCAAAAAAAAAAGCCAGTGCACAGCTAGCTATAACGTCTCAACTAAAGATGGTTCTTCTCTCTTTGGGAGTGCCTTTTTAGACAAATGAAGCTATTTGAGAGGCAATGTCAGCTTTACCCAAAAACAGAGATTTGTTAAAGCAGGTACAACTGCACTATTTGTTTTTCCTGTTCTCATATGTTTGCCCAAGTTATTATTATTTTGTTTTGCTTTAGTTCTTAGTCAATTTAGTCAAAATTTTGTAATTTAGTCAAGCTAACCAAGGCTTCTAAGCTCAAGTAGACAGGATCTCCTGCTTTCAAAGACATGACCTCTCTCCATTGCCTATAGAGAATTAGAACTAATAGAAAATGAGGAATTAAACACAATCAGTGGAAGCTCATTCACAAGTAGTTGGGATAATAGCAAGTTTTGAAGAATATTAATATTGATACTACTCACCACACTGGAGTTCATGAAGACATTTTACTCAATCATAACCACCCAGATTTCATATTATGAACAAGTACCACCAGTAGTAAGACTGGCAGTAAAAATTTTCATAGATGGCAGCTCCACTCAGAGATGGACATACATTTGTCCAAACTGGTAGACAACTAATTGCCAGCAATTAACAGATTTGTAAAAATAATGATTTATCATGAACAATGCAGAAACACAGAGCTACAACTTTATTAATAATTTCTATGTCAAAAATAGTTCATCCTCCCCTCCTGTTTTGATATGTTCCCATTTTTAATGGCTGTCCTCCATTTTTTGCCCTATTATTGTTATATGCAGATATTGTATCCTGTCTACCACGAGGAAGATAATGAAACTTTGACAAGAACAGGGCCGTGACTGGATCTAAATTCCCTCCAAAAGGATGAATTTGGACAAGGCTTTCCATTATAACTTGAGCCTGATAGTCTCAAAACTGGAGGATGATCTCATGGTATGATGTAAGTTTTTGATTCCCCTGTTAAGCTCACTGTTCAGTCACAAGCATCCTGTGTGGTCTTGGTCAGTCACTAAAGCCTTTGTTAAGCCCAGCTGGGTGTCGCAATGCATAAACAGAAAGTCCCAGAGGAGCCCTGGAGAGCTGGGAGAAATCCCTAACCACGACTGGACTCTTTCAGGGGCTTAGGTGTTATTTAGACATGGACATCAGGTGTCTCAACCTCACCAAACACGTGCTGAGATGCTGGGCTGAGGTGCCGAACAGAAACACTGAATTGCAGGCAGATGCAGGGTGAGGTAGAACTGAGCACATGGACGTCTAAAGCTTCTTTTAATGAAATTGGGACACCAGTATCTCCCTAGTCCACAGGCCTGATGTGAAGTTATAGCCTTCAGGATAAAGTGATGCTCCTCTTAAGTCATATAACTCCCTCAAACTCTATGTCCCTGTTACAAACATAGGTAGCAACTCATGAAATTTAACATTGACCTCATATAATACATCCAGTTTAGAAAGCTTTATATACCCTGTGTTATGAGGAAAAAATAACAGTCTAAAAAGGGCTTTCTAATTCCCCAGCTGATAAGAATCTATACAGAAAAGCAACTGGAGTTCCTGTTAATAAACACCTTGCTATAATTATAAGATAAGCAAAGGAATTAGGCTTTCTAATCCTAATAAATTACCACGCAGAAAATGTAATAAAGTCTAATAGTGTCTCTATATATTCTACTATGTTAATCTGGCCTTTTTATAGTACTATCTATTGTGAAATACAATGCATGCAAATTAGTTATGTGAAGAGTGTTTTTTTAAGGTTAAGTAGAGCACCTACATTTCTGCAATTATTTTACCTTTGGAATGTCTGTCCTAATTATTCAAAGAGGTGAAAAGAAATCAAGTTAGCATTATAGCAAGTTTTGTGTGATCACTCTCACATGAATTTAGTAAATGGTCAAAACAGCCAGGTACAAGAGCTCTAAAAAAAAAAAAAACAAGCAATGATTTGCACAACCATAATGCCTCTCATCCAAGGACTTTAGTGCATTTGATAAATATTAATTAACTCCCATACTGCTCTTTTGAAGTAGGCAAGGGATATATTTAAGTATCACTTCATTTGCTACTGAAATGCATTCCCCCCTTCCGTTCTTGAGTGGGATGCAGCAGCTGTTTAATAACACACATGAATATTAAACAGAGTTTTAGAGAAGAAGTAAGGAATACTTAATTCAAAACAAATCCCAGAGGGTTTTACATAGGTAGAAAGCAATTACTTAAAGCAACGGCCCCCAAACTCTGTGGGTGACTCTGTTCTCCTTCAGCCACCTCCATTTAAAATTTAAATTTGCTGTAGCTATTAATAATATTTGAGGATCTTGCAGGCCGCCTGTGGCCTCTGAGCCACAGAGAGGGGAAAACTGATGTGAAATTTGGGCCAGAATTTGTAGAATCTTGTTTTTATTCTGACAAAATGAGCTAGGAGGACTGAAGTGACCACAGCAGAGCAGGATCTTGGCTGAAAGCAAAAATGAATGTCTGGCTGGAGTTCAGAAGATTCAGTAATAAAGTCCTCAGTTATTCCTTCCTCCCACCCAAACACCGTCTATCTGATGAGACCTTATTTTCAATACATCCCAACCAGCGTGGACCACAGTACTCAGGAGCGACGGTCATCATCTAGCTTAGGGTTTCTTGCCCATTACTTTGGCGGGCTCCATCACAGGAGGATAATAATAAGATAAGCAAAAGAACTAGGCTTTCTAATCATAATGCTTGGCAAAGGTTTCCTGCCAGTGTAGAGAATTGACAGCCTGGAAGTCATAGCACTGGGGAAATGACAGTTTGCGCTACATCATCTGAGCTTTATGTCCTGCATTATGGTGAACTCCCTTTATGATCTTGGAGAGCATCATCTCCTTAATATCTAGCTGTCTCAGCATTAAGAGGAAGTAAGTTGACAGTGAAGACTATTAGATAAGATTCAGACAAGTAACAGGACAAAATTCACCTAACAGCCACTCAAAAACTGTTATAGCGAAGATGCTGTCTGTGCAGCAGAAAGTGATTAGAAGGAGGAGACAGCTTTTCTTTATTATGAAATATCACCCGTTGTTTCACGTTGTGGTAAAAAGAGAGACAAACAAGGTCAGTGTTAGTTTGGTACCTAAGTTCATACTTAAGAATTTCTTTACTCTTTCAACACAATCTGTTGGAATGGGTGAAGAAGTGTAACAGGCATTTTGCCAAGGAAAACTCCAGAGTCATCCTTGTAGGTATGTCATTTATATACATTTTGTCTCCTTCACATACAACTTCTACAAGCTTTTCCTAAACTATATTTGAGGGATTTAACTAGCTAGCCCATCGTGACAGGCTATGCAGATCATTTGCTTAGTTTTACATCAAATCTATGTCAGCACTTACAATTTCAGCATCAGGATTATAGTGTTATAATAGATTAATTTGTACGTAGTTACTAACCAGAAATAATTCTGTCAGGCAAGCTAAACATTCAACTTACTTGGAAAAAAAAGTCTGTTTTTCTTCCAATTAACAAATGAGGTCACTAGATGGCCCTTTTAAGGTCATCAAGTTGGGCTTCTTAGGCCTAATTTTCCTTGCATGCTTTACTACAAAGCTAAAAATCCTTACTATTGCCCTCACAGGACTAATTTGTCCACAGTGGCACTCTCAAATGACGAAAATGCCCCCAACAAAAGCCTGAAATATGCAAACACGGAATCCTTTTCTGAATCAAGTCTCCGACATTCACGTGTGACAGCAGAGCTGGAACCACACTTTGTCAGCGATAAGCGACAGTAGAGGGGCTTTCTTTTGGCATGCATCAGTCAATCCATTCCCCTAAAAAGACTTTCATTTTTAGAGAAGTCATGTGTCTTTTACTGAACAATTAAATCCATTTCAAACCAGTTCCACTGACTGTCCTTCCACTGTCGCCAGGCATTCAACCTGGGCACCATGGTAAAGTTAACCAGCATTTTAAGTACTAAAACTTGATGTCGCAGACAATGAAGATACCTTCATTCTCCTCTTTAAGGCTGAACAGAACAAACCTTAGGATGGCCAATTTGACCATATCGGGCAGTACTTTGCTTGACTTGACAATAACTCGCTGCGGGGCCAGGACTTCTGCAGTTTTGCAGATGACTTCGCAAAAGAGAAAGCAAATCTTACAGGTTTTCCAAATTCCTTTAAGCAGAGCACAAAACTATTCTACATCCTGACCTTGCACTGAAGAGTTTTGTATTTAGTTTAAACATACTGCACAAAACTATAGTCTGAACAAGTCTAGGCATCTGGATTAGATTTTAGTTGGTGCCTTTACAGCATCAGCACCTTATAGTTCGATCCATTTCTAGGGAGCGTACATACTACGATCTTAAATGGGCTTATTAGTTTCTATGTTAGCAAATCCTCCATACTACATTACTGAACATATTTGTCTTTACCCCAAATGGAGCAGATCTACTAATTCATCCAGGAAGTTTTGCCTGACTTTATCTGTATTTGACATTCTGTATATTCTCCAACTCCTTGGAATTAATGATGCCAGCAATATGAGGATGATGATATTTTGATAGCTAATGAATTAGCATGAACAGATGTTGAGCAAGAGATGTTGCACTCCTGCTTGTTTTAGCATCATGGTTCATAGAAAAAATTTTCTTAGCAACTCCAAAAGATAGCATTTAACTGCTGAAAGAGCATAAAAAAATCTTGAACTACAATTCAAATCACTGGGAACTCTCAGACATTCATGGTATAAACTTCACGAAGTAAAAGAAAAGAATACCTCTTGGACCCCTTGTCCCACATAGCAACGTTGTCTTGGATCTCACAAAAGCGAAGTAACTCATAAAGTTTTGAAACAGAAAACACAATGCTTATTATGTGAAAAATAACATGATGTGAAATAAAACTAACAGATACATATATCTGAAATCAGTGTTACCACAAGATGTCACTCTAAACTTTACTTAGAGAAAGGTTTTGACTACTTTAAGTTTAAAGTTAGCAAAATTACTTTTTCTCCCAAGTATGTTTATTTCCTTAAAACTGTATTTCCAAAACTTACAGCATAGATTTAATTGCTTTTAAGGAAAAAAACAACTTAAAAAAACATGAGAAATATAGTCCACCACTCCAAAATGCCTTGGTAAATCCTCTGGGAACATAGGACAAATGAGGATAGAAACCAAGTTTGTTCAGGTTAGATTTCCACGACCCTTCCCAGAATTACAGGCTTGTGAAAGGTATGAGGTGGAGACCCTATTTCCTTGGCTATGGGATGTTGTGGCACTCCTCCCTCCCACTGTGCTCCGTCTGTCTGGTTTGATCAGATTGCTTCACAGAATTAGAGAAAGAAAAAGTCTGAAGGTAAAGGCTGGGTATCAAATGACTAAGAGAATAAAAAAAAGCAGTCTTTTGCTTTTAGACAGAGGTTTAAAAAGAATGAAATTAGTTTTATATTACATTTCAACACTGGAGATTCAACACTGGAGATTCAAACTAACTCAAGGAAAAGCAAGGCTTATGAGAAAATAACCAGGACACAGTGCAACGCTGGGACCATCTCTCTGTCTCACTGTTTGCCAGCAGGTGGGTTTTCTCCTTCTATTTATCGTCTGCTTGGAAACGTACTCCCCCAACAGCCCTCTTTCCACCTGCATGTACCTGGGTGCTGGGAAGACAGTGGCTCTGACAAACTCCCCACTGGACTTGAATTTTGCAGTCTCATCTATTGAAAAAAAAAAATTGGAAAATATTTCTACATATATACATGTATATATATAACCAGAATTCACTACAGCTGATCCTCTAGGTGGGAGAAGGCAACACGGGAACTCTTGATTCACGGTCGCTGCCTACGTGCCAGGGAGGCAGCGGGGCTGGCAGAGGTCAGGCAGCAAAGCAGCGGCAGAGCAGGAACCGAAAACAAGTCTGAGCAGAGCAGGCAGTGACACCCCCTCCGGCACCATCTGCTCTGACACTGCTACCCACCAGCAGAACCTCAGAAATGATGGTGATGCTCATCCCAGTACCTCCAAGAAATACGCCCCAAATCATCACTTCTTTTGCAGAACAATCTAATTCAAAAGCTGGGAGGGAAAAAATGAGATCCGCGAGACTACCCCTGGGAGCATCAACATCTCCTTTAGCTCAGACAGCAAAGGCCTCTGAGAAGCAGCTGAACTTGGACCTCGCTTTAAAGCCATGTGTGCTATCAACATCATCACATGACGCAATCGAGGAAGAGACGCTCTGTTTATTGTCCTTAAAGTCTAGGATATAACCATGTAAAATTAACTTTGAAATGCCGATAAGGTTGTAAGGTTAATGCTCCAAAGGTAGAAAGTGTCACAATTAAAATTTGACCTCATTATGCATGTGCTTTCGGATACAGTCTCTAAATATCTGATAACCTACTGTTTTTCTCTCTGCTCCCACACTTTATCCAATACACTGCTTCAGGGAAATTGGCTGGACAACCTTTGCACCATTTCTCACAGCGGCTAGAAGGCTGAGAAGGGTAAGAAGATTTCTTGGAGGTGTTTTTGCTCAAGAGCATTCAATACCACCCTGGGGAAGGAGATTCTACCTCTGACTCTTACAGAGAACCTCGGTGATGATAGCAAGTCACGTACACTGCATTTTTTCAAAATGATCACCAGTTTGGCGAGTCTCAGTTTTTACGTGCCCAGTCTTGCTGGAATAGTGACATTCCCTGTTGCAGCTGGAGCTGTGGTCAGATACGTGCTGCATAAAGCTGTGCGTGGTGACGTATCAGGTCAGAAGTGTCTTCAACCAGGCCTCTAAAATAAATAGATATTTTTACTTCTATTTCTCAGGGCTTCGGTATCACCTCTGTAGAATGCAACTACAAGCAGCTCATCACACAATAAATGATGGTGGGAAAACAATGTTATTCAATTAAAGTTAAATATTTGCTCATGGGCACTACCTCTTCTGTACACTGAATGAAGAAGGATTTCTGAAGGAAAACAATCTGAAGTCAAACAATTAAGATGTATCACACTTTATATACATAAGGGTATTGAACTAAGCTTGCAGATGCTACCTTAATTATAGCACTGCCCAACTTCTGACCACAGTTTTTATGATTTTTTTTATATATCATCGCACACATCATTTCTGTATAACATAATATAGGTTTCCTTGCTATTTCCAATCCATTGCAATAGCAATTTTTTACTTCTAATATCTGTGATTTTACGCAATAGTGCGTAAACTACATCAGTAGAAATTCAAAACCAGACAATTTTGATGACAAAACAGAGACAGAAAAGACCAAACGAAAGACATGGTTCAGACTTCTTTAAAAAGATCTTGGAACCTCAGAACTGTCTTGGTGACAGGTGAGAGTGATGGAGCCCAAAAGCAGCTGCCGAAAGTGGACAAATCCGTGACAGAATAAACACAAGATGGGAATTAATACTGCAGGTTTCAGGATTTCTTGTCAAGACGTATTTTAATACCCAAAAACCCTCCGAAGTACAGAATCAGATGTGAGCAAACTACAATATAAGTTTGAGATAAATATGATATCCGCAGTTACCATCTTTTCTTTTTAAGATGAGCTAGTCTACTTTTGTGCATCTTACTGTTCAGTGCCCAACCCTGACTGCACATAAATCAGAGGGTGTTTATCACTGAGCTCTGATACCAGAAGCACCTCACTGAATATAATTATGGGGTTAAAAAAAGAGAGCCTCGCAATTCTGGAACAGCCAGAGGTTGCACCAGGCCACAAATTTGGCTTATTTCTAACAGCTTTGAAAACCATAAGCTATGATAATCTTCAAGGCCAACATATTGCTATGATTTTAAAATTACCACGTAGCTTCTTAAAAAGTTATATTCACTAAACAAAAATCGCATTATAGTTTAGCCTAAAATGACTCTACTGACCAAAACATTAGAGAGGGAGAACAGTTCTGGTATTTTCGAGACAAAAATAAACACTAGGATTACTGATGGAACAGCTTGGTCCAGATTATTTTCTTCCTTTTTATTAGTAGATGTACAAACTACATTAGCAGGCTATACATCCAGTCTTTTCCTACTTAATGCAAAAAGTCATCTATCTCATTGTCCATTTATGTTTCCTTAGCTTGAAAAAGGAGAATGCATCATTTGAAATAAAAACAGATTATCTCAACGCATCTCTTAATAATTTGTCTCTAGATCTCATCACAAACCAGTAATAAAAGGCTATCTCTGGTTAATGCAAAGAGAAAGACAAGCTTCACACTGGGAGAGCAGCCATACAGCAACAGCTGCTACAACTGCATTTTATTAATTATAATTACACATTCAATCCATATGGCCATGACATACTTTATAAAAGAAAACACTACACGAACAAAAACAGCTTTTATTCCTTGTTGAATATTAAAATCTAACAAGCTCAACACTATACTTGCTCATATTAAAAAATGTTCAAATGGTTTAATTCCAATGCCCGATTTTTGCGTTTAAAATGAGAAAAGTCCACAAAGCTTCTGAATTCGTTCTCTGAGATGTAAATGTTATCATTCATTGGTTAAAAGGCAGCAAAACATCAGCAGAGGGTTGCATTAGGATTACAAGCGATTATGTATTACCCAGGTTGTAGCAGTCCTGTAATCGGTTTCCTCTTGTACACAGATAGGCTGAGAATCAAAACACAGACCTCGGCTGGGATTCAGAAATTTTCAGAGTCCACCAGCATTCACATCCAGACTTTTGGTTCCATTTATTAAGGAGAAGGTCAGCAGCAAGGATGAAATCCTAATTGAAATTCCCACATATTTAAGAGGCATCGGAGCTTTGCTTTTGGTCCAGGTCTTTTCCGGTAATTAAGAAGCCTTTAATATTTAAAATCTTTCAAGCAAAAACTGATGTGGGGTACTTGCACAAGATTTCTGCATCTTTGCACAAAGGCAGAAAATATCCAAAGTATTGGAACTTCTTGTGGCACCTTTTCCGGGTGCTACTCACATCTCCAGGCTGGCTAGCAAGGACACAGAGCCATGCCCTGGCTCTGTTTGCTCCTCATATGTAACTGGTAAGGTGTCACTGCAACACCCAGTAAGTCCCAATGGCAAAAGCAGCAGTTTTGAGATTTTTCGGAAGTATAGAAATATTTCAGTTCCTCCTTTACAGACACAGCTACGAAACACTGGACAATGTTTTAGACCTCAGTGAAATTATCCTCTTGGGTTATCTTTAACCCGACTTCCCTACAGTAATGTGATGTCTGTCTAATGCCTGCTGGTTGTCACCTACTTTGAACCCTGTGCCCAATGTCAATGAAACTTGATGGAAGTGAAGAAGTCTCAGTTCCTGTAAATTTCATAAAAGCTGATGTTTAAGTAAAAGAGGGGAAAAAAATCCAAATTAATGACTTCAGAGAGAGGCTGCACTGTGAACGGCACAGATTTCTGTTCTGTCTAGCCTGTCACTGCCTCATCGGCACATTCATAGCTCAAAACCATCCGCAGCACCTACCACCCCAGCTTGTGCTCAGGGCACATGTGAAGGATCTCCAGATACTGTGGGGAGAGTTAAAAGAGCGGGAGAGAACTGAAGATACTGCAAGGGAAATTTCACATTGCAGTGGGAGCAAATACGGTGGTGGGATACAAATCCATAGGAAACCAGGTTACATTAGATCTGCTATCTGTACAACAAATTGTTCACGCTGTACGCGATACCAGACTCTCACTGGAGAACTGCAAGGGTTATTTCCCACAGCTGGCTGCGATCCAACCCACAGCTCATAAAAAAAGATCACACGACTTCGAATCATCCCAAAGATCTAGCACTGCTACCTTTAGCTCTTTTGAGGGAAAGCACAAATTTGCTTACTAAGAGAATTGGACTTCAAGAATAAAAGCAGCTGCAGCTGTCTTCAGGCAAAACAAAAGCTGCCCTTGAATTTAAATTTCAGTTCTGCTGTAATTTATGCTGCAACAAAGAAAGATGCCAGTTTGGGAAAGTAGGACTCTGTGAGGAGTAATAACAGGCTTCCCCATTGTCAGAGATGTCATTTGAGTGCTTCTCAAATGTGACAAAGCACTGAAGGGTTTTTGCACATTTTTTTGCTCCTCAACATTTGTAATAGCCAGAAAGCATTTAAATATTTTTAGATATGTCTATAGAGGAATCTTTATTTCTCAGTTGGGAAAGGTCTGAATATAAATTTCTGGAAGAATCACTCTAACACATCATCCAAGGCAGCCCAAGTCAATGGGAGTTTTTCTATTGACTTAGCAAATGTTGGATTCAGGCCCTCCAAAAGAGAATTGCCTAATGTTACTGGGCCAGATGCAGACTTGGCTCTACTGGATTAACTCCTTTGGGATTCAGTGGAGTGATACTAGGTAGAAACAGCTTGACACAGTCAGAAACCCGCTCACTGAGATTACATTTAGAGAAGAATGACATAAGAGATCAGTAACCTTACATTCAAGAGCAGTTTAAGTAGCTAAACCTGCCAAACACAAAAACGGAGTAAAACATCTATTGAGAGCGAGCTTGGTGAGTGTGACTAGATAATACCCAGCTGTTTTTCCCTACTGAAAAGTTTCCCAGTACAGCAATTTATTTAATGTCCTGTTGGTTCCTGAAATGCTTACACAGCAATATCTGCCGAAAGATGATTCTTTCTGTGGATTGAGAAAGGTCGGTACCAGCCAAGGTTGCTATCATTTCACAAAGGTGATTGTCAAGCACGTTCTTCATTTTGAAATCCTCAACTCTAACAATTTTAAGAATGAAATACAACTCCAGTGTTTCTTAAAGACTCAGATTGTAGAAGCAACTGATAACAAGCCATGGCATTTTATAGATTATTTCTATGCTTTTTATGCAAATCTCATAGAGCCTTTTAACACTGGAGGCCAGCAGTACCATCTATGACTAACACTGGGTTTTCAAGGTGTTGCATTACCCTGGCTTTCCTCTGACTTCTATACTCCCTCTTCAGCACCTACTTTGATGCATCTGCCTTCTCCAGCCCAGAACCATGTTGCAGGTCTCCTGCTCTTCTCACCATTTATCCTGCTGCTCCACACATCTCTTCTCCCATCTTGACCCATCTCCTTCCACTGGTCTCAAATTTCTTTCTGTCATGATTAAAATGGTTTTCCTTAAACTTAACATGCCTAATCAAATTCCTTGGCTCTACCTTTCTCCTCTGTCAGTATGGCCAACAGCATAATTATATTTCTCAGCATTAAAACCTACAAATGCGTGTGTGTGGGGGGGTTATTATTATTCTTAATTGACACACGTGGTTAAGTCTATCAAAATCTTGCCCCTTCTTCATTCTTAGCATTTTCCTTTTGTCACAGATGCATGTTTCAATATCCCAATATTATTCCTATGACAACTTCCTCTCCACTTACTTTAATATCTAACTATCCTGAAGTTTCTACAAAGTTTTCCAGTGGAAATTTTCTTCCTTGATTTTCCATTGACTTTGAATTCTTGTCCATACACCCTTACATAACCATGGCTTATAATTACATTTCCATAGTTCCACACACTCAAAATTCTCTTTAAGTCTTCAGGTTAAAACCTTCCCCAGAAAAGACCCAAAGAAGGGTCTTTGTTTCAGACTACCTCTCAGCCCCCACTCCTCTGGCCATAAGGTTGATCACATTTTAAGTGGATTTCACAAGGAAAAGGGGCTTATTGGATACCTCATGTCTGTATGTGCCTGTCTGCATCTACATACACCTCCCCAGCAGTGTTAGATTTTTTTAATACTGAGCGTAAAAAGACATAGCTCTGTCCAAAGGAGAGACTCTCTTAAAACTTCCCTAGTGGAGGCACTGCTTATCAGATAATTCACGGAGAAGAGAGCATCAGTAAATGCCCTAAGTCCAAGAGGAGTTTCAGTCCCAGCTCACAGCTTTTTAGACACCAAAGTCAATCAAACCAAGACAAACCCACAGAACCCATCTCATCACCTGCTTTATGCTTACAGTACTAAATACTGGCATCTCTCAATGGCTTATACATATTTTAATAGATATGTACTTTACTGGTTTCAGAATATCATAATAATAATAAAAGCGAATGGGAGCCTGCTTAGGCTCTCTTAAAGTGGCAAATGGCTGTATTTTATGTCCTCCTTATATATCTTAGCTGTCTTACAGCACCTTCCAGTAAAATAGAGGGGTGCAAGATATAACTAGCTTCTTGGACCTTCAGATACCAATATAATGCTGCTTAGTTAGACTGCCACTTAATTTATAAAAAAATTAATAGAAAAATAATACATGATTGCAGAATAATCCGACCTCCTTCACAACTTGGTTTAAAAGACATAGTCACTCTTTTAAAATGGACTGTTATATCAGGGTTTATATAAAAGTGCGATGAATGAGCTGAAGAGTCTAAAAAAAAACCCCTCTTATTAAAAACATAAAATCATATCTCAAGTCTCTAAATATGGGCTGTGTCACAGATGACCAGTAAATTATGTAATCCTTACTATAGTGTTTACCATAGCAACTTTTAAGACAGACAGTTTTATAATATCCACATTATTGTGCAGATAAGGTACAATACCATAAGAAAAAAGAAGATGATGGAGATTTTAGCTGAAAACCTGCCAGTTTAAAATACAGGCAAAGTTACACAAGCATCGGAAAAAAAGATAAGACATGGTTTAAAAGTCCCCAGGAAACACGTCACCCTCTAGAGACTGAGTTTATCCAAATTTCAGAAAAACCTACAGAGATTAGGTTTTACCTAATACTGCATAAGATGATTATAGCTATTTGTGGCACATTAATTCCTGCTAGAAACAAAATGATGTTTTATAGAGATATAGCTACAAAAAAAAAAAAAAACCTTCACATAAACCTTTCATCCATTCTCATTCCACAGAATGGCTTTCTAAACTGTAAAATCATGCACTTTTCTTAATGAAATGAAGACTAGACAAATATATAGCAGAGGTTTTTAGCAATATATTATACTAAACTGTATACGTTGCATTATAAATACTGATTAAGTTTCATGAAGAACAGAACTGAAAAAAAAATGCTTAGTAGTTTTCACATGTCCAGATGATCAGGATTTTTTCGTTTCCTATTACTGTTGTTGCTGCTGCTATTATTACTCTATTTCGTGGTTTTTCTCTTTTATCTCTACAGTCTGCCCCGTGATGAGACAAACCCAACAAATGAGGCATTTGGATTTCCGCAGGTTATGCTGAAGGTCAGTTTAATTCTCTCTTCCTTGTGGAGTTACTTCTAAAAATACACACTCGTATCACAACAACATGTGCTACAATTTGCAAGGACCCAGTTATTTTAATGCCATCCAGCTACGGATGCCGCTATCAAAGCAAAAATCTTTATGCATTCATGATAGCTACAGCGCTATAACCTACATTCTCACCGTGTCATAGAAGGCAGCTATTGGTTCCACCCTTTTTGCAAAAATAATTTGGAATTGATTTAGAGAAATGTCGATATCTAGATAGGACTTCTTTCCCTTTCACTCCATTTCCATCCACTTCATCACTAAGAGATTTTTTCCTTTTTCTCCTCCACCTTCCTTTTAGAAAAATAGAGCTAGATTTTCAAAGCATTGTGTTTGGGCCACTTGAGCCTAATGGGACTCCAGAGACTGCAGCTCCACATGTCACTTTGAAAATGTGCCTCTCAGCAACTAACTCAGCAATAACTAGATCCAGCAGCCCTAATAAGAAGTCTAGCAACAAGAACAGCCTGAAGGGAGAAGGAGATGCTTTTGAACCAGAATTAAAATGTAAAAGGCCAATCCATCAATAATCCTTCAGCAAATCACTTACAGAGCCGTTACTTCAATATTTGTAGTCGCTTTTTTGCATGCGCAGAATATATTCACGAAAAATACTGAATCCTCAGATAATTTTCCAGCATTGCATCTCTCATGTTAATCCCCAGGTCAGTAGTCAACACTTAATATTTATGAAACACACTGAAGATTAAAAAAAGTCATGCAACTATTGAGAGTCTACGTTCAACCATGGCTGCATGAATCAAATCACACAAGCATATATTTGAGAACAAACGGAGCTAGATAATACTCAAACTTAGATGCTTAGATCTGAAGTGTTTCTAACTATATCTATTCTTCTTTGCCAGTTCTTGTTACACTAAATTTAAAGATAATCTATGGATTTTTAAAGAAATTTGGAAGTTAACTAGAACTGAACACAATGCAATCACTTAAAGGACAGAAATGATCACAACAGCTGAATTTGGTCCTAAAGGAATGCAATTCCACCTAAACTGTAGGACCAACAAAAGCTGAATTTTGCACTTAAGACAATGTTAATTTTATGCCTGGTAGAAACATGCACTTTTGCATCCAGGCTAATGCTTCTGTACAAAAATCCTATTTTTAATTTATTGTTACAGCCTAAATAACCAAAAGGTCAATCAGTTATGGATAAAAACAGATGTTTGTCTGCTATAAAGGAGATGAAGTCTGGGAAAGTGTTGAACACTCAGTCTCTGAATATTACCCAAAATTGAACACTTTCAAGATCACCAGACATTTTGTAAATATGAAAGACAAAGAACATAAGCAGTACAGAATTTTGACAGAGACCAAAAGCTCTTCTTTTTCGGGTGATCTGACGTAAAGGTGAGTGGAAGAAAATATGATGGGAAGCTAAAACAGATGTCATGGAAGTGGTTTTTTTTCTGAAATACTGTGTATACAAGAACCTCATTATTGATTGTGTAACAACATCATCTTCCACACTTAAAATATTGCTAAGAGGCCACTTTTTTGTATTACTCCAGAATCCAGACCAACCAGACAGCAAACCAAATGTAATAATGAGAGACTTCGAATGTCTTCTGATTCCCAGATCTCTTTAATAAAAAGAAGTTTTGAAGGACAAGGAAAAGATATCCAAAGGCCTACAAACTAAAATTCTAACTAACTTCTGAAACACCTCACTCTTCAGTATGTTATTTTGGCAAACAAAAGATTGCCTTTATTCTTTGGATTCAACCTTAATGTAGCTATAATGACTTGTTCATTTCTCGCATATGTAATGCATCAAAAAATACTGCAGGGTGGCCACACTCAAAGAACACATGTTGCTAGAATACTTTGAAGGATTATTTCAAAGTACTACAAAAGTAAATGAACAACTAACATTGTTTCAGAGATTTGCATATTTCTTCAATACATACTTTTATATTCATGGTTATCTTCGTAAAAATTATATCAGAAACTTCCCCCTTTTTTTTTCTTTAGTTCAAAGCTACTTATAAGTATTTGGCAAAATTGTTACGAATTTATTTGCTTTTTTATAATACATAGCCATTAAAAATTATGTAGGATTTATAAAATAAAGCTTATCACTCTGAAGAAGCCGAGCAAAATTACAAGTAAAATAGCACTGACATTAATTACTTCCATTTGCAGGAAATGGAGACTGGTAACATACATTTTTCATAAATGCTACAGAAATTACTGAAACTATTCCCAGACCTCCCTCCTCTTCATAGTAATAGTGCAGTATTGATGTGCTTCTGTGGTGTATAATCAAATTTTATTACCTAACACCTACTGAATGTAGCTCTGCAATGAGCAAAACTGGTACCCTGGCTTCAAACCACCACAATTTTAAGGTACATTTTTTTCCACAGCTGACATTCGCACTAAGAAATGCTCCCTTCTGTAGCGGAGTAGTTCTGGACCAAATTTGCAGATATTTGTGAAGGAATAAAAGTAAGGGGCCAACACAACGTGAGCAAGGTGGCAGAGCGAGGTGGAGCAAGAATAACAGGCCATCACTACCACCACCTCCTATGACTGGGAGCGCATACACTGCACTGGGCAAGGCACAATAGGGAAGCAACAGCACTTATCTTAAACATCTCACGGTAGAATTCAATATAAGTTCAAGATCTTGAAAGCATTATTTTATATAAAATCACCTCTGCAACACCACATCGACTGGGAACATTCTGCAGAAGTTCCATTGCATCCTTGAGCATTTTCCTTGACTAATTTCTGAGGTCCCTTGGCTGACACTTCTCATAAAAACAATGCAAAAGCCACATAAAGATTTTACATATTTTGCCCCCAGCAAAGTCAATGAAACTTTGGCCATTTACCTGTGTGGAGGTGCAGTTTCACCTTCAACTTTGCATGAACAATTATATCCTACTGTGGTTCAGTAATTTTCATGAAAAAAGGAAAGCAGCAAGGTTTAGGAGTAACCATTCAATGTCCTACTTTGCATGACTTTTTGTTACTCTTTCTTTGTTATAAATAAGGAAATGCCATTGAAATATCTGGACAAGTTTACCCATAAAGAACCTGGAAGGATCATCTCAATGTGCTGTTGCATTGTCAACACAAATTAGATAGTGACCAATAAAAAAAAAGTTATAGGTCTGACCTAGATCTGGCCTTCAGAAACATGTATCTAGCTTTAAACATTAGTACCTACCTAGAAGTGCTTGAAATAAGCTGCTCTTAAAGATGCCCATCACCTTTCTGATAGCTTTTTTCAGTTGTTGCTCTTCTGGCTTCTTTAGTTTTTTACAGTATTCTTCCAGCAGCACTAAAGCTCGGTCAGTATCTAAAAAATGAACAAAAACAGTCTTTTATTGACTCAGGAAAGCATTCAAATACTTTCTAAAGGCCTCATTCATATGTAATGAACACTTACACCAAATGGTGTTGCATTCTGTTGCTAAGTGTATGCCATGAACAGCATTACAACACAGGCAAAATGGAAAGATTAACCGAACACCAAAATGAGAAGACTATTGTATATCTGAGATCTCTCTGCAAAGGCAAAACAATCTTTCAAATGACATGTACAACAAGTGTTTATCTTTTATTTATCTAAAACTAGCTGGATACTATGTGCTTTGAACAAGATTACAATTTGCAGAAGCCACAAAATTATAGAGAATAACCATTATGGATATCCATGCAGGAAAACTGGCCTTAAAACATATTTGGAAAAAGTATCTGAAGCATGGTTAGAATCCAAGGCTCGCTTCCCTCTTCTCTGAATAGCAAATGCATATCTGAAAGGCAGGTCTCCAAGACAGGTCATACGAAATCCAAACATCATCATTTTATATATAAGAAGGTACAGGAAGACAAAGAACCAAACTTCCCCTTTCCTTCTCCCTATCCCAGCTAACTCCCAGAGACATCCACTTACACATGTATGTATGACACAGAAATGTCTGCACGCACTTTGGTAATTACACAGTCCCATAAATTTGCAATAAAATTCCCAAATATCAAAAAATGACACATTAAAAACTACAATGAAAAAAAGTGCCTCAACCTAAACATCTTACAGTAGGGTTCAATAAAAGTGTCATTATAGGGTCGTTAGTTAGACTTATTAGTTAGATTAAACTCAATGAAGTACTGTCAAAATGTTTGCAAAGGCAGAACAAACTGCTTTTATCATTCTTTTTCTCCAAATCTCTGAGAGCAAGCTTCTTTTCCGCTACATGGAAATTGATCCTCTTTGTTCGTCCAAGGATCTTGAACAAGGTTCAGCACTTGATGGGCCTTGTGTTGTGATAATTAAAGGAGTTCATAGCATGTGAAGAAACAAGCTGTGTATTCTGCATATTGACAATATTCACAAATTATTTAATTAATATTTAATGTTTAAGAAGATACGATTTCTCTTCTCTGTCCTCACAGAAATGTTGGCTGATCACATGCATTTCATCAGAGAAACGAAAAACACATAATGAATAAAAACGGGAATTATATATACATTTTTCATGTATATATATATATGTATGTATATATGTTCAGCAGTGAGGAAGATTAGGGAACATTATGAGCAGTCACTGGAGGAGGCAAGGGTTAGGCAACTGCAGTGCATCTTTGGTTAAAGCAGTAGTGCAGTTAAGACCCATCTACAATCTAAAGGGAGAGATCAGCTCTCTCAAAGGCCAACGTGGAGCACCTGGACACCCGTGAGAGAGCAGCTCCAAGAGGCAGAAAGCAAAGTGCTTTCAACAGTTGGTTCTGCCAAATCAGACTACTCCACTAGCTCATTGCTACCCAAATCGAAAGCACAGCCTCAAAACAAGGTTCTGTGCTCAAGTGGAGTAATTCTGACAAGAAATTGTTGGGAATACAGAACTAGTTCTACATATAAGCTTGGTCTTGTCTCTCTTGAAAACCCCAGTCATACCACAGCTTTCACTGAGATCATAGAAGTGTGTCCGGCCTGCCTGTGATGCCTGTGCTTTTGTCTGTATACTCGGAGTTCTGCCTCCCCTGTACAAAATAATTAATTAACAGCTTAAAGCATTGACTGGAATCAGGCATCCACCTTCACCACCAATGCAGACAGTCATTCTCACATTAGCTCTTTGGTGCAACATGTGCATGATTATTTGTATTACAGTGAAACAGCACGGACTGGAAGAAAACTACTGCAAAGTGTCTCATCCTGAGGCCACTCTTCAGAGCTTAAATGAGGGAAAGCGGATTTGAATGCATGCCTCCCGTTGGCCTGCACACAACGGAGACACCCTACCACTCCTCCTTTCTTAGTCATTGTGGGAATGGTATTGACATCTTCTCGTCAATCATTCCTTCTCTGAAGTGCGTGGTTCTTATTTAAAAGACAAACACTTAAAAGTAGCATCCTTTTTTTTTTTTTTTTTGCAATGAGCAGAGTTTTTATTTTAATTCAGATTATTATTTTTAATTCAGCAAGATGAAAAACAGCCTACTCTGAGTTGACCCCAGAGCAGTTCCAAACCCTAAAACTGCACAGAACTTAACAGTTACAGAGCACAGTCCTAGTGTTAACTCTAAATCCTGGCTAAATCCCAGATCAAGTAATTATCTGTCTGCCTGATTTTCTTTTCCAGCTTTAATAGGATACATTACTTCTCGCTTCCTATCCTAAGCCCTTGCATGGAGTTGCAGTTTTTCCCCACACAACTGCACTCGGTAGTAGATCAAGTTTTCCAAATAGTCTGTGAGGTGTTGCACATGCCGGCATAAAGAATCACACACGGAGGGAGCAGGAGGCAGATATCAGCAGTAACTTTAAATACAATTACACTGGGCCTCTGAGGGGCTCTGCGGGTTCAAGAAGCTGATAGGAATTTCCCTGGCCACCTCCAGCTGGCTCTGCTTTTGCTGAGAGCTATCGCTGGTGTTACCTTATCAGCTGGAAACATCTCTTGACCAAGAGTATTGCAGCGGGTCGGGGCGGCTGTGCAACTGCTGTTCCTGGAGCGCTCCTGAAAAGCCAAGGAGCTTATGGAGACTATTAGACTATCTAGTCATTTGGCAGTAGATTAGGCTTTCAAAAGGCAATTTTCAGCCTTTTGGTCAAACCTTATTGATTATAAACTACTTGAGATCGGATCTTCATATGGATTTGCATTGTACTTAGCATAATGAGGCTTAATCCTGTTCAGCACCTCTGCATGGCGACAATCAGTGCCTCTGCGTGGCAATCACACAGAAATATGAAATAATACAGTAATACGGCCAGGTCTGAGGAATGTTAAGTGCTTCCTCCAAGATGATAGCCATCTTCAACTCCCAGTTATGCCCAAAACAGATGAGGACATCCACTACATTGTCATTTAGGCTGTCTGAAAGCTATGAAGCTTAAGTAACATCAAACTGGAAGAACGAACTGCCTGGACTGCAGCACTATAGTTAAATAAGAACCACATTCCCCGCCACACAAATCAAACACAAGTTTCTGACGCTCAATGCCAACACATTCTTCTCATCAAGGGGAATGGCAGACTGGTGGTTTTCAAGAAGGCCTGGACCACTGTATATGTGGGGTAACAATAGCCACTGGAGTACACAGTTAATTTTTGGCAGCCAAAATAAATCCTGTACCTTACAGTCTGACTGTGCCATGAAATGGGACCAAGAAATCTTCATTCCATTGTTCCATTACTCTTCAGTGCTTATGCCAAAACCTAATTCAAGCAAGACCAAAAACCTACTAAACAAACGATCTAATATTCCAAGTTCAGAGCCTCAGGGTCTTAAGTAGGTTCGTTGTGCACTAATGAAAGACCACTTAAAAATAAATATTAGCTATACTCCATGAAGTCTGCTGGACATAATTCTAGCTTTTCTTAGTGCTGCTTTGCATACTATGACACTATTTTTAAATTAATATGCTAATCTGAAATGTTAAATAAAACCAAGCATAATATTGATTGGAGTCTAATTGTACAAACTTTGACTCAAATGACTGGTCCTATTGGCTTTGAAAAATCACTTTGGTAGGAACCACTCAGATATACAGAGTCCTACAGAAACTCACATATATTCTAGACAGCATCTGCATTACTATTTTGTTTAAATAAGAAACAAACTCATAACATCTTAATAAAATAGGAAGAAAAATTTCTTTCAGGATAAAATAGAGTTTATGGTCCTACAGTATATTGTCCAAGAGATTATCACTTAAGCCAAGCTAGCTATCAATTCTGTAAATTTTATCACTTTTTCGCTACATAGATGTTGATCAAGTTCATAAATGTTCATGATTTATGTTACTGATCAGAGAATGAAAAATTTCTATAATACAGCGAATCAGAGATACATGTGATATTGACAGAAAACTGTAAATGAGTAACTTTGCTTATTAGATTTCTTTGGAAAACTGCTTCCTCCCTCAAACAATCCAAAATTTTATCTTACAAGAAATGATTCAATATTTTTTCTTACAGAATGAGTTTTTGTTTAGTATAATGTATCAATTTCCAACAGATTCATAAAAGACCCTTTCCTTGGAGTTATTCTTCTAGATGTGATCACTAGAGGATAAACCACACTTTATAGTCCCCAGACACATTTTTATGCAATGTAGGTTTTTAAAGCTGCGTAAGTAGACAGTTACACCATGAACTAGAACATCTGTTGTATCAATGCTTATACAACTGAGAAAATAAAAAATAAAATGACACAAAAAATACATTGTTAATACAACCCAAATAATATTTGAATGAAGCATTGCTTCCTTATCACTTAGAAGGAAAAAGAAGTTTTCCAGCGACACTGTTAACAATAAATGTATGAACCCATCCATACAAACAGTATAGAGAAATATATATTACAGATCAGGAGACATGAACTTCTTACCAATAGAAAACTGTTCCTTGAAGCACTGCTCTTAAACATAAACTAAAAATATGCAAGACTAAGTATTATATTATACATATTTCAAAACAAGAAAGGAAATTCTAAAATTAATTTGTTTTATCATTCACTTTGGTAAAACGGTGTAAAATCACTTACATCAGAAGTAAAGTACTTTTTGCAGAAGTAGTACTTAAGATACTTCTCAGTCTCCATACCAGAGATCTGGATGGCACTTGCAATACTAACCAGTACCTTAAAAGCAGAAGGATTTCCTTGGTCTCTGATCTTTGCAATGTTCTCATGTTTTGCAAAGAAATTTTAGAATCACTAAAACTCCACGTTTTGCAAGATGATACACAAAAATTTTAGCTTCAATTTTTTCAGTAAAAATGTAACAGGTGGGCACTCGGTTTTTGCATGAAAAGATAATAATAAACAGGAAATAATAAACTGGAAATCTGAACGGATTTGTGAACACAAAAACTGAATTACAAGCCTATATGGAGCAGGCACACTACGCTTGCATGCTTGTGACATCTACTCAACTGCTGAGTACAGAAATGTACATAAGTGCTTTGAAATCAGAATATCATTATTTTAAATTCACTTTACACTGGCATAAGCAACGACACAACTACAGCACAAGACAGGAATAAACTCCACAGTATCCTTTGAAATATCTGTACATTAGTTTGACCCTTTAAACCTAATGCTCAACTATGCTTAAGCAAAATGGAAACATCCCTGAGAGTTTTGCTTGCCTGAAGGCAGCAAGGTTGGACTTCACTTACAAGCCATCTGAGTTCCTCTAAATACACTTGTTGCAGCACTTGAAGCATAGTACCAATATACCAATTCAAACAATACAGCCCTGTTCTATAGGGACAGTTATATTGATTAAAAGGTCTTTGATACATACTGTCTCCTCATATGGGACAGACAACAAGTAAGTGTGGTCTTCTATATTGATAGACCTTCTATACTGACAGAGCTGCTTTAGTCCTAAAGCTTTTGCCAGCAAAAGCTTCTGAATTTTCTTTACCTAACAGAGTTTCCCCAATAAAGCACTTCAATCAGGTCCAAGAAAACTTCCACCCCACACCCCTGAATGTCTCTCCCTAGGAAAACATAAAGAATGTGCTCCTTGCATTTCTCCTCCAGCCAGCAAGCAGTCATCTACCAGCATATTAGTGCAAGGCTGGGGATACTGGTCAGGAAGATAGTACAGATCCTAGTGCTCTGCTGAGAAAAGACATGACAAAAACTAAATGTGCTCTGGGGAGGCTGAAGATACGTTTCTCTAGAAATGCTGTCAATAAACACAAATATTGGGAACATTTTTCATGCCAGATTGTTCTAAACGACTCCACGTTGCTGCTAACACCATGGCTGGTGTTAGCCTTTGGCAATTCACACAAGGTGATGTCCATAGGAATGTCTGCAGCTATAGCATACAGGAAACCGTTTTCCTAAATATCTCCCAGATGTTATCCAACCCATTTATCCTTTAGATCAGCTAAGTATAGTGGGTCTCAAGATAATCTGTGGATACCTATGAATTTCAATAATTAAACTGGAAAAGATTGGGCCAATAGGATTAATTCACACTACACAAGAAAGAAAACTCCTTCACAACCAGTCTCCGAAAAACTCCTATGTATGATACTGTCATCCAACCCCTGCCGTGAATCAGGGTAGCTCCAAAGATGGAGAGCAAAAAAAGAAAGTACAAATCTGAACTCAGCACGAACTGGAAATTTCTGCCTTGCACATGCAAGAAATCACATTCAACTGATTAACAGTAACCTGCATCACTACAAGGTAATATTAGGTAGCGAGTGTCTCTCAGGAAACATCAGATTTGCTCAGAGGCCTCAAATAGCTTATTGGTAAGTTTAGGGTTATAATTGCATTTCTTTTCTCCCATTGGCATGAGAGTTTGTGAACGAAAAGACTTCTGGGTTGCAACAATATTGAAAAATGTTGGCTTAAAATAAATGACCTATTATTGTTTCATCGGTGAGAGGTGTTCAACGTTAGGTAAGATCCAACCTAACGGACTTAAGATGGTTTTACTTCGGTTTCTCGTTTTTTTATGATTGCATCTACTCCTCCTCCTAAGAATTTTGAGTATTCTCTGACTACTGAAGTCTTTGGCATAGGTGACTTTTTAAAGAAAAAGATGCCAACACATTTCAAGAGAGTCTTTCCAGCTTTCGGAGAACTAGAATTGGGAAAATGTAGGGCTCTGAAGCTGGAAAAGGCATGAAGAATGGGGGAGGAAAAAAAGCAGCAGCCAAAATAGAAGTGAGAAATGCAAGCGGAACACCAGGAAGGAGAGCAAAGAAGTTTCCTCAGTGAACTTTGATAACTATAAAAGAATCTCAAAAACTACTTTTACTCTTGGATTCCAAACCTTAATTTAGATGACCGGTGACAAAAGAGCTAGAGGTCTGAGCAAACGCTGTTTCCTGCCTCAATTATTTTAAGTCTCTTCATTTGATCTTCAGCTCTGGAAAGCTCAAAAATTTGAAATGTTATAGACCAAAGGGAGGGAATTCAGTATTTTCTAAGAAACTTTCTGGCAACTTGCACTGAGCCTCATCCAAACCTAACCCATCACTAAATCATTTACCATTCCTGATCTTCACACACAACAGCAGCAAATACAGAGAGAGAACTCCTATTAGCCCACAGTGCTCTTTTTGTAGACCTGGGCTTTAAAACTCCTACGTGAGGCTGTATTTTAAAATCTGAAGTTCTCATTTATAAATAGAAGCCTATTAAATTTTAGAAAGAAACACAGTGTACCAAGATGGCTGAGAAAAAACAAGTTACAGGCTACAGTGCTTCAAAAGGCTTGAGGACTATGGGAAGACAAACGATGATCATAAAAATATATATTTATACATAAGCATGAGATGCAGAAAAATCTGGTAGATTGCACAGAGGGACATCAAATAGGGAATATCTGGCCTTATGCAAACCAGAAACCTCTCAGCATCCCTGGCCCTTCCTATGCGCAATAGGACATTAATGAACTACCTAGCAAAGGCAACATATGGGTTATGCAACCTTTAGGAAACATAAGGCATTACGTATGTGACAACTACTATCACCGAGTGTGAAGACTGTTCACATCAAACAAGCAAAAGGACTGCAAATAACAGCTCCTGCGAGCATGTGTGGCAAGCAAACTGACCTCCTGTCCTGCTAGGAAGAACAAGTGGACAGAAGAGGTGGGCTTTAACCATTTAGTTTTAAGTGATTATCAGGCAGGCATATTTCTGTGGCTTTAGTTTTTAAGGATTCAGATCAGCAGGCAGGGGAGACTGTCACAAAGCTCAGGTTCACCTGTGAAGGTTAATCTTCAGTCAGCCGGCAGAGTTTTTCAGGAAATGATATTTAAAGTCAGGGTTATACCCTGAATTGCCCTGCAGAGAAACAACACACATTGTTAACTGGGAGACGTGTAGCCTCCCTAAATCAACCTTAGCCTACATTAATCGTCTCCACAGACTGCCTTCCCGTAAAACACAAATTTAGGAAAAGTCTATTGTGAAGTCATTCTAGACCTCGATGTTGTTAGCAGCCAAGAAATGTGCCAGATACTCTGTTTGTAACTGCTATGCCAGCATAACAGCAAGTTTCACAGAACAGGGCAGCATCATATGCTCAGGTATATTAAGGGAAAACCAGGCATCCAAATAGCAAGCAAAGCTAGAATAAGGACTGGCAGCTGCCTGTTAAACTATGGTAACATGCAATTGAGTTGCTGCAAATCTCTGAACTCCAAATAGCCACTGCAAAAGAGGGCAGTGGAAGTGCAGAAGTTGTACAGCAGTGTCTTTTTACAGAATACTGATTTGTGAAAACGATGCAAGGAACGGGGCTAAAGGCTATGCAAGTGAGATTGCTTAGCAGAGCACTGCCTATGCTATGATCTACCAACAGCCCTCTAAGCCACCGGAACTACAAAAACGCAGAGCCTGAAGGGACTCCTCCAGGGTTTTTCGGTTTACCTTCCTGCAGCACAGAGGGATCTGGACTTATGTACCATCCTGCAAATGTTTGTCTGACTTCTCCGACAACCTCTTACAAAGACAGTCCACAAGCTCTGTCACTGCCTGATTTCAGTGCTTTAAGGTTCTAAAGTTTTTTTCCTAATGTATAATTTCCACCTTCTCTGTTGTAAATTAAAACAGCTACTTCTTGTCCTCCAGGTGTGGATGTGTAAGGCAAATGACCATTCCCTTTATAACCTCTTCTGTATCAGGTGACTGTTGTGCTGCCTCCCTTTGCTCAGGCTCCTCTTTTCCAGGCTACCAGTCCCAGCCCCTGCAACTTTTGTATGTGGTTTACATTTCTGAAACTTCTTATTCTCTCTTCTGGAGTGAAATCTATCTTAAAGCACAGTCTCTAAATTCCAGCTGAAGACCCAGGAACGCCACAGAACGCAGACCGGTGGATGAAGCTGAATAGAAAGTACTGTGAGCTTTAAGAAATATGAATAACACACACGAATAACCAGGGAATAAATGATAAAAGAGTGCTCGGGTTGTTTTTTGTTTGTTTGTTTGTTTGTTTAAAAATCAGTCTAATTTACTATATGGAAAACTGGATCTTTATGAAAATTTTAATGATCAATGATGATTTAATAATAATGCAAGTTTATTATCTGCATATCTTTGCACTTAATTTTGCAACATGTAACTATATATTTATACTGCTGTTTAAATTCTTTTTAAACATATTTGTCTAAACTAGACTAACGTTACTTACCAAAGTAATATGATACCTACATAGAGATCACTTGGTGACTCAGTCAGCATAAAATCACAAGAAGCTTTTCTTCAACATTTCTGCTTATTGTGAAAACAAAGCTGAAATCCTACTTTAGTGCCTCTAGATCCACCTGAGCGGATGGGAATATCCAAGCCTGCAGTCCCAATAGTTATCCCTCCTCTATTCTCCCCTTCCTGTAAGGTACCCTTGAACCCTCAAAGAGCAAAGAGTCCACTTATTCCTGCATTATCAGTGGCTCATTTTGGGACCAATGGCCCCTGGGCTCTTCATAGATCTCTCTTCTTCTTTCCAGGAACCACAGAAGGGCTTTAGCAACTGCTGTTATCAGCTGCTAATCCCACGTGGGCCATTCTCTTTTTCAAACGGGCTCTTTTTCCCAGCCATGCTGAAGGTAATACAGGGCCTGCTTGTTATTGATCCTTTCTCAGATTTCTTGTCCTGGCCACACAGATTGTGTCTCATATACTACAGCAAGCAGATGCTGGGGCCTTCAAGGTCCTTTTCTCTGCAGCTTCTAAAATAAGAGAAACCCTACAAATATAATTAGCTTCACTTGAGCTTCTTGTTCATGCCTCTCAATGATCAAATTTAGGTATGAAATGCTAATATGAAATCAACAATGCAAATATGAAGACAGAACGAAAAATGTAGCCACAAACCCCCAAAATGATAGAGGACCAAACTGAAGCTTCTTATTTAGGCAGCAGAATAAACATAACTTAACATAGCTGAACAGTCACATAAAAAGTCCTGCTTTGAAGAGCTTACAATCTAATTGTGTATAATACACAAGGCTAGTGGAACTTGAAGCATAGTTACAAAAGTAAAAACTGGGAGTTATGCACTCATTACAGCTGTGGTGTATTTTTTTTTCTATAAGAGAACAGTAATATATTAAAATTAACATAAAAGTGAAGATTGGAATGAGGCAGAAAACTAACCAGAAGTGGCCTGTTCTGGAATAAATAATTTCCAAACTCATACAAAAAAAGTATTATTTCACATGAAAGAAAACAAGGTGGAATTAAGAAAATTCAGATCTAATTCAGTAACACTGATATCTTCCTAGAGATGCAAAAAAAATAAATGGAAGGAGATTAAATTACCTTTATTTATTACCAAAATATGCAATATGCTCTTACATTTTCCCAGATTCACTCTGGAATTTTTTCTTTAAGCACCTCTGCATTATACCACAGTCTCTGAGTTGATAAAGAAAAAGCATGCCTCCAGGCGACAACAGAAAGTTTCAGGCATCAAACAGTTGAACCTATGCAAAGTTTGCTTGGGGTTGTTTGGATTTTTTGTTGAAGTACAGATCAGCAGGTAGCTGCAAGACAGTATTATAGGTGCACAACACCTGGGCCTAAAGTTGAAGGTCACTTCAACTATTCCACTAATGCATAATGCAACACATGCCATACAAAAAAGCACTGTGAAACATAAAATGCTGTTTTCTACTTGTAAAACTATAAAATGGTTTTCCAGGAAACTCTGATTCCGTTCTCGTATAAATGTGTTTTGAAGAGAAGAATACCTCTTCATGCCTAAAGTGAAGACAGATTAAGGGCATTTACACTAATGTATCTTTGCAAAAAGAGTCTGAACAACAGACATTAAAAAGAAAGCAGTTTCTTCAGCTATTTTGTCTGTTGGTTGCCACTGTCATCCCCAATCAGGTCAAGGTAGCTTGGCTGGCTATTTCTGAGATGAATATTGCATTAGAAAATGTGATCTTTATTTTTATAATGATGTTTGGGACTGTTTTAAACTACAATAAATACAACAGAATGCCATAGTAAAAGAGAGTTTAAATACTTGTGAGAATCAAGACCTGTCCAAAATAAAAAAATCTGAGTAAGGCAGTAATTCTCATTTTGCTGAAACAGGGACTACAAAATCACCTTTTATCACATTTGGCCACTAGTTACATATTCAGCTTTTTCTCCGTGGTCACCCTCTGACATCAAACTTTGCCATCTGGCACAGATGCAGAAGGACAGACGAGAGGGCCAGAAGGAAAAAAACGCTTATAAAGCGAGATACCATTACTTCTGCCGAGTGCAGTATGCATTTAACAGGAATGGGGGAGAGGATGCACAGCTGCCTCTTGTCTCTGTTTCAACATTATGGTTGCATCCAGTTCTAGGGACTAACAGTAAAACAATTTACAAGGCCTTTTCCCCACAGGAAATTAATGGATAGTTTTAATTTATAGAACTGATTCTCATAAAGAGACATCTGATTCTCAGATAAGAAGGTGCCAGTTTCTCACTAAAACTTACATGAGAAAGTGAGATTTATACCGTCTAACTGAGGAAAGTGAGTTAGGAACGTGGCTACACTATGTTCACTGCACAGTCTAAGGGGAGAGAAAAGAGGACAAATTGGTAGCAAGACAGTTCAGATCTTAGGTGGGTTAAAAGGCACCTGAAGCTGCATCTCTCTTCTGGCAAGAGAGGCCCCCCAGGATGACAAGATGGGCTCCCTACTTAGGTGAGGCAACTGAAATGGGATGGATCTGCACTAGAAATCACAAATACCAGAACAGCAGCAGAATTAGGGGGGGAAAAAAAGCATACATTTCTCTATTTGCAGTCCAGAGTCCTTTTAGCTTAGCAGCCTGCATTAATGTAACAAAGACTTGCTCTGTATTATGTCTGCTTCTACAGTCCTTTTGTGTGCAAAACATCCCAGCGTTTCAGTGAGTTTCTCATAGAGGAAAGACTGTATGATTGGAAAAGCTTACTGCCGTGAAAGCAGATGCACCTTTAAATCAAAGCTTTAAGGCAAAAGTTGGGAAAGTTTAGAGAATTTCTGCCATGCATTTGTTTAACTCCCAGAAAACTAAAATTGTTCTTTTCACAGCCAGCCTGTGAACCTAACCATCAGCTTTGCGCTGTTGCCAGTCAGTTCACTGTAAAAACTGACAGGGAGTTAATAGAGCTTGGAGTGAAAAATGAGGCTTTTAGTTGTGTATTTATTTGGCAATATCTATACAGCAAAAACCTGTAATACCAATGACTTATTAGAAGGAAAAGGGAAACATAAATCTCCTACTTTGACATGTACTGGATTTCCTGCTTAATAGGCTATAAGGAACACATGTACAACCAGATTCACTACCATTTTTGAACCGAGCACCAAAAGTTACAAGCCTAAATCTGAATTTTGTTATCTAAAAAGAAGTTACTAGAGTTAAAAAGATTCAGGGCATGAAGAACTCCAATGCATTAATGGGGGCTAGCTTTGTCTGGTCCTTTAAGAACTTTACTTTAAAAATTCTTACCTAGTCATTTTTAGACCGTTTTAACAGACCAGCCACACAAAATTAGCACTACCACTACAAAATCTAGCATTTCATAAAACATATCTATCAGAAGATTTTTCTAAAGGGCACAGTAGTAGTCCACACTGGATCAGATTGAGACTTTTTAATTTTTGGTGTTGATTTGATTAATAAAACATGTCCTTGAAAGCATTTCTTTATCTAACAGGCAAGAAGAAAAAGTGGTATTCAAACAAAAACAGAACCAGCATGTCTTTATAAACTAGCTCCAAGAGAGAGTGGGTCAAGATGGTATTAATGGCAGCCCACAGGTTGCATCTGGCTCAACAGACAATTCCTCTGAGTCTCAGAGGTGGAAAATGGGATGAAAGAGTGCATAAAACCCAATATTCAAGGCTCTCCTACTGCCTGGGCACAGCCTGATATGTTAAGGATGACAAGGGGGTTACACTAGAAGCACATGTGCAGCCAGGCATTTAGATGTGGGGGTTCCTGCCATGCCCATGTGAATCACAAGCAGGGATCCAAAGCTGGAATCTGTTCTCCATCACAGGGGAGTATGGATTTAATTACCTCTTTCTGTCACTCTGATGTCACTGTGAGAAACATGAATGAATAGTGATATTTTAGGCTCTTCAATATTTTGTAAATGAATACAAAATATATGCAGTTGCAAATATAAATATAGTTCCTTACAGTTAACAGAAATCAACGGAGTAAGTAATTCAGGGAGGGAGGCAGAAGAAATCTAAAAACATCCAAAAAACTGACCTCACTTACTAAGATTCTTCTGTGTGGTAGCATTATTTTATTTTACAGTGAAGTTTTCTTTAAGAAGCTTAGTAAATTTGGTATTAATAGTTGTATTGAAACATATTCTAGTTTGTTTGTGAAAGTAAAGTAAAAATTAAGAGAAAATAATGTATCTACTTCTCAAATTTCTTCATCCCACATTGTCGCCACATGGCACGATGTCCAACAAATAATTTCGTAACTAAAAACAAGTTTATAGTTTGATTTGAAATTTTAAGTGTATTTAAAATAAATGAAAGATGAGGAACCAAAAGCCAAAGAGAATAGTCATTTGTTTAATCATGTAACAGCAGTGCAAATACCCATACAATGTCTCATCCCTTATCTAAAGGAAGCACATTCCATTCCTGTGGGGTACTTCATCCTCCCTTTCCAGCCTTGATTTTTTTTGTTGAGATTGTTGGCAAGCATGCCAACTTTGTGAATATTCTTAGGAATGTGGAGCCTTATTTCCCTCCAGAAACAGAGGCAACAAACTCAGGTCACTCTAGCACATCAGACAAAAACAACCACATACTGACACAAACATGATCAGAACAAGTATCAAGCCTCTTTCTCCATGTCCATAAGAAATCAGTGCTTTCTCCAAGTTATATGCTTTTACTATTAATAAAACCATTTTTTTTCCTGACTGAGCAGGCCTGGACTTTAAAAAGGAAGATGGTAGACACTGCTTTAAACAGGTAATGCAAAGTGTAAAGTAGGTCCAAAGCTATGTGAAGTCTGAAGACCAGTAATGGAGGTGAGAGCTCTTTTTAAGGCAATTCTCCAAACACATTCACTGTTCTTTAGAAAGATCAATAACTGGCCAATTCCAAAAAATGCAGTTTTTGGGAACAGCCTTCAATGACAAGTAACAGGATATTTTAAAGTTAGTTTTTACAGGCTTCTCTGTCTTGGTACTGGTTTTAGGAGAATAATTTGATCAAATCCAAAATAACAACAGATAGAGAAGGAGCGCTGAAAAGGAGAGGGATAATCCTGCTCTGACTGCTGTTATTGAAATACACACTTTTGTACAGCCTAGAAGAGAGTATCCCACTGGGATTTCTAGAGATTACATGGACTGGGAAGAGAGAATATATGAATTCTCAAATATGTAACACCAGAAAGGGAAAATAAATCATCAACAAAAGTATGAAACTAGTTAGATACAAAGTGCTGTCAAAAGCATAAAGCAAACAAATGGGGGAGGAAAAAAAGCACAGGGAAAAATGCCCTCGATCTCCTTTGGTCATAGCAATATTAGGGATTATTTATAACAATAGCAGATTTTTTTTCAGATGGAAGTGTTTTTCAAGTTGCCAGCACGCTTTTGATTACATTTAGAAAGTTTAAGTCTACAGCATGGATCGGACAAATTAAGTAATTAAAGCTAATAACAGAGTTGCTGATTTGCTAACATTTTTAATCCTTTAATCTGCATGCTTAAATACATTTTACCAATTTTTTTAAATACTTAAACATATTCACACTGGCAACTTTAATATGCTGATGATGTGATAGGTTGAAGTATTTCAAGGAGGACTTTTGGGTCTCTATTGATGTTATATTTTAAAATTGCCAAATACATTTCCTTGCAAGACAGAAGTAGAAACTAAAGTCTAAGATCTACATTAAGATTGAACCAGACTGTCTTGAAAGAAACAGCAAATCCACAGATTTTTAGGGCCAGAAGGGACCGCTATGATTGCCCAACTAACTTCATGCACAAAAGAGCCCGCAAAATTTCACCCCAAAATTCCTGCAGCAAGTATTTTGTAGCTGAACTACAGCTAAACATCTGGCTCAGAAACATCCTTACTGAAAATCACGTAACTCAGAGTCAAGATTTAAAATCTAAAAAGACACTGTTTAAAATTTCATGCTGTAACGTATAATACGTAAGCCTCACAGTAGACCGGAGTGACATGTTTACAGCAAAACAGGATGAATTATAAGGATATTAATCAGGGATGATACATCTCCATACATGCTCCCATCTTTACTATGCATAATTATAAATAATTACATCAATGACGATACGATTCATTAAACCACTTCAGTTTTGAAAATTTGTTTCTACACTGTCATCTGCTAAAATACAGTCACAAAATCCCACTCATTCTATCTAGTTTGAAAATAATTCTAGCAATCTCTGTGTTTTTACTGTTATTTACATACTAAATGTTAACTCATAACTCATACAAAAGGGATATTCCTACAAGGAAAAGAATGAGAAGTCTGAATCTATCCCCACATCTGTTGTTTAACATTCACTTTTTGTTCTTTCCCCCATGTTTTGGTATTATCAGATCAGAGGGCTTCAAGTTCTGGATAGATGAGCTGAATGGAAAAGGATCATTTGCCATTTATTCTATTAGCATGTTCTGATATCTTAAATAACACCTTCTGAAATCATAAATAACATCCTAAATCCATGTTTGCAGGGAATCAGAAATAACCAAGGGTCTACAAGTGTTTTCTGTCCTCATATGTTCCCCAAATCTTGTTTGAACACTGGAAACCACATTTTCCAAATCTGTAATCACAAACTTGAGGACAGAAGAGGTAAAACATAAGGCTGGTTGTCATTTTTCAAATGCTGCCATACTACAGGCATAAATTACTTTTATATTGTATTAAGGCATAGAATTCTAAGTTAGTAAAAATCACATTTAAAAAACACATTCAAATCACCTTCATATTAGAAAATATAACTCTAAAAAATTTTATTTAAAATTAGCCTTGAAACTTTTTGTTATTTATTTATGTTCCTACTGATGACTAATATTTATCCGCCAAACATGTAAAGAATAGACAATAGCCTAAAACCATGTTTTTAAAATTCATTAGCATTTGTAAGAGAGGTTTCTCCCAATATTAAATGCCAAGATTTTCTCTTGGTGTCTGTTTAAGATCTCTGATGGCTGATTTTTACAAAGTATGTATTTAAGGCCAAATTTGACATGACAAGTCTTAAAACATGACACTAACATGCTTTTTAAATAGATTATTATAAGTGCACAGACTTTTCCCCCATTTTCAGCGCAAAAGAAAAACAATTTCAATCCCCCATTCAAACACTTTTAATTTCAAATTGTAAGTATGAGAAAACTACAATCTAACAAAATGCAGATGCAAAATGAGATATGAAGCTTCATAGCCCACCTTTCTTCTTGACTGGCATTCTTCCTCCTACTTCTGTTACTGCTTGCAAGCACTTATTTACAGGTTTTAACGATGTACCACTGGAACACTTTACGAGGTCTATCTATTGCAAAACACTTTTACAGTTCAGTTATGAAATGCAGCTTCAGTCTTCATCTCTACCAGTACTTGCTGTTTTCCTGCATTGAGCTTTCGAGGCTTCCCACAAATAAGAAAAAAAAAGAGGGGAAAAAGAAGCTTTTTGAATTTTTTTAAGAGAGGTTTTCAATTTCTTTAAAATATATTTGAATCTATAAAAATACAAGAGAAAATGTTCCTTGGCAGTATAAAACCCTATTATAACTCCTCTTCTGGCAGCAAAATTTGAAAATTAAAAGATTTTATGTAATACAATTAAGGCACAGTCCATCTCTAGGCAGCTGTCTTAATACTCCACCTTTACATGCTCAAAAGCATGTTATTTGCAGGACAAAAACTCCCAAATAATCCAAACAAGGAGGAAGACAGAAACAATCCAAAGTGACTCGTTAAACTTCTTTCACTTCTTGAACGAATTTTGCTAGCTAGGTATTAGGTGACTACACAGCAGACTGAAAAGGTCCCTTTTTCCTCACCAGACAACAGCCTTCAAATATCACCCTCTCACCCAACAGAAGTCACCGGCCAGTCACTTTCATTTTTATTATATCCAAGCCACCCAGCCTTACGGTCTTTAATGTCCCTCTGATCCTCTCATGTATTAAAAGAGAGGATTGGAAAGGAAGAAAGCAATCCCTTGACCTGGAATTATTAAAGTGACAGTGCTGCTCACTGGGCACTTTGGCAAAGCAGATTGCTTTACAGTGGAGTCATTTACTTCATGCCATTTCTTCCCTTGCAAAGCAGTCACCTCGTGGAAGAGGAGTAAGGAGAGTTAGGAACAGAGCTTCACGAAAGGTTCATTTTCAGGGATAACGGAGTATTAACGAAACAAAAAAGCAAGCCATGAGATCAGTCCAGTTTCCCACTCGGAGGCACAGCTGGCTGCCTTCAACACGAGCCCCTCTCTCTCCCCCTTTTTCTGGAAGAAAAAACAAAAAGAGAGAAACAGAAAAGGGATGGGTTCTCCTCATCTAGCGCGTCAGGTACGAGGGGGGCGGACGCTTGCCTTCCCGCCGAGGGGCTGCGCTGCACACGGCGGGGCTCCGCGCCGCGTCCTCTTCTGCGGGCGACGGCAGCGGCATCGCCGCGCAGGGGGGGCGGCCCTGCCGCGCTGCTCAACGCTGGCCACCGCGCTGCGCCTCTGCCTCTGCCTCTGCCTCCCCTCCCGCCCGGCCGCTCCCGCGCCGCGGGGCTGCTGGCGCTTCCCGAGGCGGGACGAGGCTGCAGGTGAGCGGCGGGAGCGCCGAGGAGGAAGGGCAGCGCCCCCCGGGGGGCAGCATGAGCGGAGGGGCTGAGGGGGGAGAAGGGGCGAAGGCAGCCGCACCCGGCGGGAGGGAGGCGGCCGGATCGGGGCAGCACAAAGGCGCTGGCGGAGGGCGCAAGGCAGGGCCGGGACTGAGGGCAGAGGGGCGGGAAGGGGCCCGCGGCGGCGGCCGGCCGGGGTGAGGGGGAGGGAGGGTCAGCGGGTTACCCCGAGGGCTGAGCCTCCCCCCATCGAAGGCTCCTCGCTCCGCTAGGGGGAGTCCCCGCGTCCCGGCCGCCGGCTGCGCGATCGCCGCTCAGCGCCGTCGCCATGGAGGGGCCGCCGCCACCGCCGCCATCCGCCTCCCCTAGCAACCAGCACCGGGGCCGGGCGCTGACCCGCCGCTCGCAGCCAATCGGGAGCCGCCGTGCTGCGCCGCCGGGGAAGGCCCAATCAAAGGCGCCCTCTGAAGGCCTGGGTCATGTGGGCGGGCTAAGATGGTGGCCCCCGCGGAGGGCGCGTGAGGTGGGAGGGGCCATGTTGTAGGCTCGGCGGGAGCGGCGGGGCCTTTGGGGCCTGCTCGGTAAGGGGGGGGGGGGGAGGCTGTCGGCGGGGAAGGTGGTGTGAAAAACAGCAGGAGCGTTGGGATTGCATAGTGCCGAAAGAATATAAAGGTTTGTTTGATACATACTGTGCTGTCTAACTTTGGTTACGTTTGTTTGTTTGTTCCTTGTGATCCAGGACTTCAAGATGGCAGGAAGGGAGCTTCTTGAGCTAAATTCTCCGCAGCAAAGTCTGCGTTTGGAAAAATTTAAGCGGATGGAAATCATGCTGAAGCTGTTTGATGGGCTTCCCAAAGAAGATCAGTAAGTGCTGGTAAAATACATGAAGATAAGAGCATCAGACACTTTAGGTCTTACAGAGGCTTTTCTCACCCCTTGCTCTTGTATTGCAAGTCTTCCGTGGAGTTACAAAAACACTGAATTGCAAAGATGTTTATTACTGACCAGACCATAAAACTTGCTGGGCGTTTCTAAATGCGGTTAGCTCCCTGTTACCTGTGGTCCTGCTCCGCTGCTTTCTGGCATGTGCTCCCCAATGCTTAAGCTTCTGGGATGGCTGATCGGCCTAACTGGCTCTGAGCATTGGTACAGTCCTGCACTAGAGCTAATAAATATTCCAGGGAACTGCAGTGTTGGAGAGAATAAGGCAGATACCTGTGTGGTTCTGCAGGAGTCACGTTGTGTCCAGCATCGCCGGGTAAGCATGGAGCTACCAGTTTCTGCATCTCATTCTACAGCACTCCCCCGTTTCAGGACTGTGATGCTGAGGTATCCGGGTGGTGGTGTAAGAGTCAGCCGGAGTCCAGCGGGCTTGTTAGCAGAGGATCTGTGCTGCACAAAAACAGCTAAATGCCTTCCAGTGCCTCACAAACAGCATTTCTGTGTTAAGTGATACTGCATGTGAGTGCAGAACCATACTGGACCTGAGCTGGTTGTGTGAGGAGCTGGGGTAAGATGCGCATCTGCACCTTGGATAGATTTTGCATGAATGATTTAGTTATAGGAAGTGTTTTTTTAGTAGGACCAAATTGCTAGATAAGCAAACTACAGATAGTAACAAAGGGCCTTCCCACACAGGTGGAAAAGAGCAGAACACCTTTATCCTGCGCATTACAGTCAGTGATGCAGCTCTGTGTAAGCTCTGCTGGGCTTGCATTCGGTTTGTAACACTTCTCCTTCCCCAGGACATCCAGGGAGCTGAGGGGGAGGCAGACGCCTTAGTGGTGATGTGGTAGCATCTTGATAGGTAGAACCTGTCATATGTAGGGTCTGGAGAGCCTGGGAGAGAAATAGCTGCCAGACGTATAGGCCTTTATTTGAAACTGCCCTGGCAGGACATACAGTTTGTATAGCCAGAAGGGAGGTCACCAATGGCTGGGAGGAAAGAGGAAGCATACTGGAGTCAAAGTTATCAAGCTGTTGTTCATTCTTATTCACCAGAGCTCTTTTTAAAACAAGGGAGCTAGTATTAAAACAAAACAAAACACCACCCTCACTTTCTTTATTGCAGTGTAGCAGTTCTACAGGTCAGTGAGCCTGACTAGATTCTGTTGGTTTTGGGTGCATTAATGTGCTCTATTTTGGATTCTCAAATATACTGCAAAATTTTAATCTCAGACCTCCACATTTGTATATGTACACGTGCATTCCACAGCCTGTGACTGTAAATGTGCCATTAGAATAAAATGGCTGGGTTGCAGAAACTACTCTGGGGGGACACTCAATGAATGAAACCCAGTGCTGTTAAGACACTGTCCTGAAGGCAGATAGGCCTTTTTTTTTTTTTTTTTTTGACTCCTAAATAAGAGCAAGAGAGATGTTTGACCAGCCAAGTTCTTTTGCTGTATAGCATCTTAATTAAATTGTTAGTAGCTTATCTTCCTGTCTGAAAATCTGGTATGTATGAAGAATTAAAGTCTTTTTCTATTCAGAATAAGAAGTAATTGATACCATTGATGTCAGATGCTTTTAATGTTCAAGTTTTTGCAGAAAAAGCAGCTAAATCTCTGAAGTCTTTTTTTTTCATATAGTTTGTCAATGATTAATATTACTTTAAGCATTAGAATGTGAAAGCGTGTTATAAGTAGGTCGATTTTAAAAATCATTTATTTTAATTGCTGAATGCTTTAGAGATTGTCATGTTTGATTTGCAAATAAATACGACATTTGGTCTAGGATACACTTTGTGAGCGGTTAAGCATTTTATTGTCTGCAGGGCTTTAGCCGTAAATCCAACTTATGACGTATTTTGACAACACACTTTTAACATAATAATATTGGCACAGCTTCAGAATCAGAGTGCCTTCCTGTTAATTGCTTGCCTGGCAATAGTTCCTATTCTGGGAATGTTAGATTTGTGGAAATCAAACATTAAAGCAAAGAGTTGTTTCCACTAATCAACTGAATGTGCCAGGTATAATGCTAAAGATAAGAATGGACAACTTCCTTCTGTAAGACAAATGAAATAAATCATGAACTGCTAATCGGGCTTGTAAAATGGGCACACTTTCTCATTCCCTCTCTTGCTTTAGCTACTGTGATGGAATGTACTCCAGTGAGAACTGTTTGTCAAAATAATAAATCCTGACTATCTCTGACCAGACTGTATTCTGTTCTGCTATCCAAGTATTATAGATTTCAGCATGAGCATCTGCTCTAAACTGCTTAAAAACATGTAATCAATATCAGAATTCAGACCCTCTTATCAGGGGGAAAATAGAAGCTCTGGTTCTGTAAACTAATATGTTGGACTTTTGTAGCCCTTAACTAGCATAACTTCTAGCAAGGCAGGACCTTATATTCATGTGTTCTGTGCAGTGCAAGAAATCCTCTCGGCCCTTTCGGCTACTGAACCATTAGAGATGATCTGCTAGCAGCTGCAGAGGTCTTTATTGAAAGATCTCTGTTACCATAGTTGTCCCACCTGATCTGTTCCATAAGCTCTTCTTTTGAAACCAAATCTATACTTTTGGGTAAGAAGGCTGATTACTGGAGCTAGCTGGGATTTGGTGATGTTTTAATTCTTTTTGAGAAAGATGGTGATTAGGGGATATAATTTCATAAAATTTCCATTAGTCTTAGCAAAAAATCATGTAGAAAAGGCTTTGCAGATCCAAGAATGAAGTTCTCACCGATGTGTATCAGTGTAACCTGTAACTGGGTGGTTACTTCAAATGTGAGAGACCCAACCTCAAGTTCCCAGGTAGTTTGTATAAATTTATGCTCTTTCTAGGATAGAGAAAATACCAAAGAATTTTTACAAAATGAAACTGATACTCTTCTGATATGAAAAGAATAACAAGCAGTTCATACATGTGAAAGACGCAGCCAGAGACTTGAAAGACTGATCTTCTAGCTTGGTGTTCTAAACAGTTGTGCAGAACACGTGCATTCGCATTAAATTCCTGCTTCAGATCCTGTGGGTGTTTTTTTCCCCCACAAACCATTATTGTTTTTTTTCTGTGCAGCACTATAGTAGTAATACTTGCTAAAATAAGGCCTTAACGTCTGAGACTCCGTTGTACTAGATGCTGTACAAATATTTTGAAATCACACCTTAAAGAATCTATTAGAACATGGATACTAACCCAAAGGGGGGTGGAGGAGAGGAAGAAGGCTGGAGATAAGGCTGCCAATGAGGCAGTTACAGAAATGAGCTAATGCACAACTCTGAGTTCAAAAGTCATTCTAGTGATCAGTGTATCTTCTGTTTACACAGTATTTGTTTAACGTAAACTTCGCTGTTGGCTTAGTTTCTAACAATCTTATTTAACTTGCATGTTCATGTTTGTTAAAACTTCTGTCTCTTGGCTTAGTAGTGTCAGAACAGATTGGCTGATGTGGGCAGACAAAAGGAAGATGGAAGAACAATCCGAATTGGAAAAGAGGGCAGAGAGGTTTAATTTTCTCATCATGCGGTTCACTCTAACTTACGTTACATGTGCCCTTCACATGGGTGGGCATACTTGCATTTTGCAGCTAAGACTGCTTCAGCTATTTTTGCCTGTACGTGTTGTCTTTTTATGGTATTTATAATGTAAACTGGAAGGCAAGCACTGCATTTTATCCTTCATACAGACATGAACATATCTGGGGAGAGACCGCAAGGTAAATAACTTCTGTCTGCTCTGTTGATAGAAGTTCAGAGTACTCATGCTCAGCAGAGGTTGAAGAGCCATGACATCAGTTAGTTTGGGGAGGATGTTTTTGCCTGGGGTCACACTCAGCTAGGAATAAAGTGTGTTGGAAACAAACTTTACGCTTTCCTTTTCCACTTGGGTGGCAGCAGTATATCTGTGTGCACACAAGTGCATACGTGCATGTATGCACGCTCTTGTTGTCCTGACTATCCTTTCCTTGTACTCTTCCCCTCTATATCACTGTATTTAAAGTGATGGGATTGATACCCAGCAGCAAGGGGCTATTAAGAGGGGGAAAACTCCCTTTGCTGCCCTCATTTCTCTGTGAAACATAGCAAGGTGCTTAGGAACTTTATCTCTACCTTGCCTTAGGAGCATTGGGCACAATGGTAGTTGTCAGTCTTTTCCGTTTATACTCATCTGCTATTAGTAGTATAAAGCACTAACGCTGTCCCGGAGCTTAATATAAACACACAAATATGTGAATCAGGATGCAAATTCCATTGCTTCCTGTATGCTTCTGCTTTTTCTGTTTCACTAAAAGTAGTTAAACTCCAGTAACAGGCTGGCTTTGTGTTGGGGCTTGTGAGCTGCCACAGTTTGTGCAGTGTTTATCTTCATTCCCTCAGCCGTAAGGATGACGATTGCAAAGACCCATATGGTTTAAAATAGCAGATATTTCACATTGATATTTCTGCTCTATTTCCACATAAAAGGATATGGACCACTTAATTATGTAAGGAATCTCATCACTGCAGCCCTGAAAACATGAGACTGAATTACATCTACCCTTTCTTGTCACCCCGTTATTTAGCTCTTGCTAATTCTTTCTTGAATTGGGCAGCATTGTAAAGTAGAAGATATTAATGTCACTTCATTTCTGAGGCTTGTGCAACTCAGGCGTATACAAAGGATGCTCTCCTGGTTGCTTTCAAAAGTGGTTATTTCCATTTTGGATCTGCAAGAGAGTCGCATTTGTTACCTCTTATCGTAGAATATTCAGAAATAAATTATAGCATTGAGTAAACCAAACTCTATTATGGTTCTCAATTACTGAAGTTATCTTTCTTTCTTTTATTTTTGCAGGAACCTTTTTAATCATGGAGCATACTTCCTTGCAGGAAATTCAAGCTTATGTGGCTTAGCAGCAAATAACTTCTTCAGACGCACCCTAAATATCACAAAGGCTCCCTTTATATCTGCTTTGCCAATGGCCGTTATACCATTTCTATCAACAGCAGCAGTTTATGAAGCTTTTTTGCGTCGGCCTTTATTTTTAGGTAAAATTTTGTTATTCATTGTTTTTAAAGGGCTTTGCTTTCTCTATGTGATTTAACACTAGAGGATGTTTTCCTCCTGGAACAGCAGTGATCTTTGCTTTCTCTATGTGATTTAACACTAGAGGATGTTTTCCTCCTGGAACAGCAGTGATCTTAAACTGTTCTTCAAACCCTGCAAAGCAAGGTTTTCAAGATAACAACAGTTCCATCTAGTGCATTGGGCAACAGTGATTTCTTTAAGTTGCAAGTGGGAAAGAAGGTGTGTGTGTGTGTGTGTGTGTGTGTGTGTATCTATATATATATATCTGTATATGTGTGTGTATGTATATTAAAATGCCGGTTTTTCTGTGATATGCATCACTGATACTTCCAGCATTTTTCACCTGAGAAGTCTGTATGATTTTATTCAAAGGTCAATTATAGAGCAATAACTTCCTTATGAATTGGAATGACAGTCATTTTTTGCAAAAGATAAAGCCCTTTTTGAAATTTCCTGAATGCCTGTTCAGCATGGTCATTTCTGCCAAGTGCCTGTTTCCACATTGTTATGTGCAGCTTAAGGCTGATGTTTAGGAACTATGTGGATATTGACAATGAAATGTTTCGTTTTGTTGTGCAGGTGACCTAAACTGTGAGGTCTGTGCTGTGGTCAGAGGAGGATTAATAGGGGCTGTTGTGGGTGGTCTCTATCCTTTTCTTTTGGCCCTTCCTGTGAATGCAAGCCTTGCAGCCAGGTATGTCTTATTCACTTACAGTGAGCGAAATGGATTTATTTCGTCAAATCTTGGTTTTCAGTTTCAATTCTGCAGATTTTCATCCGGTGCACACCTATCTTATAGGCACTTAGTACATGGAAGGGGATTTTCATTAAAATGACTCATCTAATTACAGAGCAAAGTTCATAAAAGCTATGCTGACAAGCAAGCGTCTGAAGTGAAGTGAAATTTGCAAACTGAGGCACACTGTAGAGCAGGTGTGTTCAGCTGGAACCTTACAGCCTACCCATGATGCACACGGATGTGTTAAATTTTAACTACCATCCTTGAAAGTGGGGAAGATTGCTGCTTAAGTGCTCTTTGGCTGGACAGCTGAGAAACACTCTGGGTTCGGAGCAGCACCCTAATTCTATGGAAGGTGTAATTTTGCAGATTCGGTCAGGGCACAGCAAAGGAAGGTTAGAGTTGGTCCCAGTAGGTGATCAGCTGCATTGCAGGAGGTATTTTGTAGAATTTATCCAGAGAGGGAATTCAAAATGTCCATGTGGTCTTACAGTCAAAATTTTAAGTATAAAATAGTATTTAGTGTCACGTAGCATACTTGCAGGTATACTTACAGTGAAACAATAACATATTTACAAATGTATGGCTCGCTCTTTATTTTTGGCTCAATATCTGAAGGGCTAGTCACACACTTCCTGTAAAAGAAATTCAGTTTGTCTAACAATTAAAAAAATGTATTTAAAATGTTTTAAATAGCAGATTGACCATAAGGTAGAAGTAAATATTGATGAACCATGAGACCATTGCCTAATAAACAGAATGGTGACTGAGAGCTATACTAACTGCACTTCTGTGACTCCAGACAAACATCTCCATTTCTGTTATCCCACTTCCCAAATACGTTTTCTCTAAAGTATTCAGAGGAATAACTTGTGAGGTACTTCATCAGTGTAGTAGTTTAATGTCGTGGAGAATAAGAACTGACATAAGTTCAGGTTGTCTTTCCAAAGTGCTGTAACAGTAATGGATCCCAGTACCACCACCTAAATTTAACTTGGGAGAAGAGAGTGAGTATCTACTATAATAATTTCTAATTACTTTAATGTAAAATACTGATGTTTAAATGGATAAAACAGCAAGTTCTTACCACTGTTTATGTTGTTTAGGTATTCTTCAGCTCCCTTGCCAGGGAAAGAGAATCTATTACGCTTCTGGCACAGAGCTTCTCAACCTGTCTTTAAAAAGATGAGTTTTGGTATACTTATACAGGTTCTAACTGGAATTTACCTTGCCACTAAACATCATGGAATATATCTCAAAATGCTGCAGCAGATAAAACCTAGCAGGGATCGTGAAGAGTTGGAAGCCTGAAGTTGACCAAAAATTTCCCAGTTGCCTTGGAGAGGTAACCATAATAAACAAAGAAATAAGTTGTTGCTTGCTGCCTTTTTTTTACTAGAAAGACAGAATTAAGACTCCACATTAACATTCTTTTCAGCTCTAAACTTAAATGCAAATTAAGTTTTTTACTATGTCCTGCTTAGTATATACAACTTAATAATAGATTTATAAGGACAGGTGTTTTTCTTTGGAAATGGAAAAAAGTAGTCTATTTAAAGTGATGCTGCATCTTCTAGAAGCTGTAAATGAGGATTACTGAAAAAGTGTATTTCTCAACATATTACAAACCACAATAACTTGTAAAAAAAAAAAAAAAAAAAAGCAGATTCAGTTAAGGTTTTTCTAGAGATTACTCAGAATCTGAATATTTTCTCCCTGAGCTTTCCCCCATTCTACTAGCTTCTAGTTTTCTTCATGCTCTGACCATGAAATTACCCTGCTTAGGCTGTTTTAGGGGACCCACTTACACACTGTTGGAAACACTGTTACCACAGAGCAGTCAGAAATGATCCTTATATGTCAATGACTTCCCAGCTAGGAAGAGGTAGTAAGGTTTGGACAAATTCTGGATGAAGCTTATCTGATATGCACAAATTACTGCTGACTAGGAGAAGCAGTTTTTGATATCATTCTTATATAATTGTGCAAGTAGTTATACTGTTAAGAATATTAAACAAGCACACGCTTGCCTAAAGCTTCCCTCTTGACCGCACTGAGCGAGCCCACAGGCTTTAGTGTACATCTTCAAAACTTAACTAATGCTCATATGAGGCACATAGACCAATCAGGCTGTGCATCTTGAGATAGCAGTTAGCCATTGTTTTGAATTCCTTAAGTGTTTACCTGGAACACTTCAATGACTTATTTTTGTGGTTAAGGTTACAGCATTGAAACTGTTGCTTTGTAATAGTAGTTTATTACTTCATCAGGTGAGTGAATGGAGGAAACTAAAACCGTAGGAGAATGCTGAAGTACTAACATTGGCCACATTTATATATATGATCAATTTTTTTAATTATCAGTAATCGTAAAATCTTTTTTAAAACTTGCCTACAGAAGTGCAAATACTAGAGCAAGATTTTGTGGAATTAAGAAATACATATGTTGAAATAAAGTAAGCCATTAGAGCTAGATAACTTCAGATTAAGCATTTGGCTTTTGCAGTATATTTTTTTTTGCCATGGAGTAAGGAAACAGGTAAGATACAGAAATTTTTTACAGAGAAAAATGTCATAACTTGTTTCCAGTATTATAATTTGGAAGTTTTGATATCTTACAGTTATCTTAATATCTTGTTTTATCTTGTTTTGATGTCTTACAATCATCTTAAAATTAAGGCTGCAACAAAACAGGTTGAGAGGATCTCAGTACTGATGTTCAAGTCTTTAATGAACAGATAACATCTTCTTAATTTGAAAAGAGTTAGCACATAAATTTATATCAAGCAGCAAATAAAGTCTAGCCAGAACAAACTTTGTCCTTGCAGCCAGTTTCACTCGAAATTAGTCTTTTCCTGAAGCAACAGATTGTGTTCAGAGGCCTCAGGCGGCTGGTGCTGCTACTGTCATGTTCATCTCAGTCTCTTCTAGTTTGGACCATTAATCTTGAGAGTACTTCATTTGTGAGTCAGACATGGTTTCATATTGACAATTGTATGATCTAGAGCAATATAAATGTCTAATGCAGTATGAAAATTAGCAGGCTTCAGTGTACTCTGCAGTTTGAGAACTAAATCAGGATTTTTTCCAATGAAGCAATCATCTCAAGTAAGCTGATGCATGGTCTTCACTATGAAATTTGTATGATTACTAGTCAGCACACCTCCATAAAATTCTAGTATCCCCAGAGATGCATGTGATAATATGTATTAATGAAAAGGAAGAATTCAGCACTAAGACCTTTAAATGGCTTTGAAAATCTGTGCTATGGTACTGCTGAAAAACATGCTAAAAGAGTTTAATCATGTTTATCTACTTTTTCCTGACAGACTTGTTGTTATAGCAGGGAAATCATGCTCTATAACTAGTCAAAGCCTGATTTGTACATGGAATTAGCAAAATGAGACTATATGCATAAGTGCTGTTATGCATAATTAGTTTAGCTTTCCTTAATCCAAAGTATTGCAGTGCCATGGTGTTGTGATACCAGACTGCATCTAAACACCTGTCTGGGCCTTATGTCCCCCCCCCCCCGTTGTACAAATTCTCATGGAGCAAGTATTTGACGAGACAGTGAAGTATGCTGTCTCCAGGAAAAGTCATATCATCAGACTTTAACCAACAGAATCACTTACCTTTGGTAATAAAAAAACTTAAAACACTAAAGCTATTACTTTGCAATAGTATCTCTAAGAACAAAAATGAACAGTTTGGTTAATATGAGTATTCAACAAAATATAGCTAAGTCATTAAAAAATAACAGCTAGAGTGTTTTTACAGATTATTATTTTCAAAACCATCTTCCATTCCATGTGCTATTTTTGGTATCAATTCAAGTGATAATTATTCTCTGAGTAGTCAAAAATGCAAGCTGTGATATTTAATGATCTGATTCAAACTGCTTTTTTTTAGATCTTAAGTTCTTGAAAAGGGTGAAAGGTTGAGAAGTTTGCATGTAACAGGAAGAAATTCACATTCCTCAGCATCTCTGAGTAAGTTGCAAAGACCAATATTTACTTCCAGCAGAACTGATGAATACACAAGCTGCAAGTATTTTTTTTTTAGGTCATGGCACAGGCCAGTTACAATCCTTAGGAAAGGTGCTTATAATCAAGTCAGCAAAGGGTTTGTGGGTTTTTTTTTTTTTTTAAGGAAACATTTCAATTGTACTCCCTGTGTACTTTCACTTAAACCACAGGGGAAAAGTTCTCAAAACTAAGTTAAGGAAAAAAAAGTGAAAGCGTTTCAAAATTTACCGGGGCAAGATGCTGTCAGTAAGTTCCAGCAGGCGTGCATGCATATGAAGCAGTGCTTTCACTGAGGTTTGCAAAAGTACTTTTTCAACTCTATTTCATGGACTGGATACACCATACTTTGTTTTACAACTCTGAAGAAGTCAAAAAACAAGCTTTTACCAGTTCTTGGCCTCCCGCCAGCTCTTAACAAACTCGTTGCAAACACTGCCTCCCTGTTTGAAAATCTCTGGGTTACAACAGATTTTAGTTGTATCCTTTCTTCTACTGTTATAGCAGAAATAAACTAGTCACAGACTATACATCAGAGTAATGGCTTTTATTGCACTCCTAGGAGAATGCATGTGTGGACTTTGACTACTAGAAGTCTGAACTACTTCTGAAAGGATGCCGAGAGACTGGCTATAGGCAAGAATCAAAATATACTTTAAAAAGCACCAGTTCTATCTTCTATTACATGTTCCATTCTGGTCATGAATCTCAACATTACAGAGCACATACCTCTGCACATCATAATAAAGAATAACGCATTCTTACAAGTCCCCTGCACAACTCCCTCCTGTTTTTTCTCCCCCTCAAGTCCCACTCCTGGCATGTTCCTGCCAAGTAGAGGCAAAATTACCTAACCAAATCTTCATCTCATATTTCATTTAAACAGGGTGAAAAATATCTAAAAGCACCTTTCATCTATCTGCATGCAGTTGTACAAAAGGTTTTCTTTGAACACAGAGGCCACTTGAATATCCATCATACCTAATATATACTTGAGACATTTACAGTCTAACAGCAAATATAACACTATAAAGAGTATTGTTGATTCTAGCAGAGAAATCTTTTAACTACAAACTTTTGAGAATACTAAGTTCTTAAAAAAAAGTAAATGTTACAAAAGGCCTTTTGTATTTTACAAAAGCTCTCAGTGTTTCACAGGGAAAACTTTTTTTTGTCAATTAACATCAGAAATCTGATAACTCAGAAGTGCCAACAGATGCCAAATTTTGTGAAATCGTTTACATTTCTTTTGATACATTTGATATCATCTTTCCAGACAGTTAGAAATTGCAGAAACACTGATTTTTTCCCCTCAGATGCTGCTACTGTTTCAAGAAGAGAGAAAGAAGTTCATTTACAATACTACTAAGATTCACAGTACCAGAATCAAATTTTAAACAACTAATGGAGTACTGAGAATGAAACCTTTTTTATTTAACTACTAAATAGTCTTCAAGGCAGGGTGGAGAAATACTGGAAAATAAAAGTAGTGTAGCCATGCAATTTAACACTGAGAATTTTTGGTTCTGTGATATGTTCAATTTAACAAACTAATTCTGATGCTTAGCAGGGTGTTCTCTACAACTGGAAGCCAAAAAGGAGAACGTGGCCATATTCCTTTGAACTGGTCACAGGCATTTGTTATATTTTTAAGCATTCTTCTTCCTGATGTTTTTTAAGCTACAGACTGCTTTTACTAGAATATTTGAATGTTAGAAAGACAACCACCAACTATTTTAAACTCAACTTTCTGTGAAAGTCTCAAAAAAAGTTTCTTTTTTTGCAGAGAGCAAAGACAATATCATATTGCTCGCTCTAGAGCTTTAAAAATGCTATGTCCTTTCAGAACCCTCAAACCTTTTGTTACAGTCATCCCTACTGTTTAATGTGGAAATAAACTGTAATCTTTAATCAGATTGTTAACAGCATACTGTTAGGTAGGCATTAAAATTAGGAACCTACGAATGGAACAGAAAGGAGGAAGATGCCAATAAAAGATGGAAGTATTTACACAGAAATTCTACTCTTCCATGGTTTATTGATCAAATACATCTACATTAATAAAACATTGAAAAACCACTGTAAAATACAAAGAATGGTGATACTCAGAGAAGTATAACTCCATCTTAAGTTCAAGGAATACTAGGAAAATTTTTTTTTTTTTTTGGTCCTCACCACAAAAGTTAACTTGAAAGACAGATGAGTAAGAACATGATTTCTCTTGGGTACCCTGCTCCATTCTATCTTGCTTTCCAATGTATGACCCACACAGACAGCAGTAAGAGCATTTCTCCCCTTCTGATTCCCATTTTGTGCAATGAAGGAAGGCATTAATGAGAAGAAAAAGATGAAAAAGTATTTGAGCCCATAAACTGAAAGATCAACAAGTCTGATTTTATTACGATATTGTATTCTTATCTGGATGGCACATAATTACAAAGAAACAATTACAATATTTTTTCAAGTATTAAGTTTTGTCATTTCAAGGCTTCCACTTCAAAAAGCTACATTAATAATACACTATACAAATAGTACAGTTGGTTAGCATTTCAAATAACTTCCTCCCCTCTATTTGGTTTAAATATGATTCAGTAGGCACTAGAAATGCCTGCAGCCGCTTACTTTCTTGGGACTTGACCTTCTTGTACCAGTATATCTAATTTTCCATGTCATAAAATCAGCTACTGTCAGACACAGCTCATAGATAGTTTTATGACTAGAGTGATGTGCAGGTTCCTAACAGAGACCAGAACCGAGTGTCTGACTCCTATCACTTAGCAGTGATGCAAAAAGAAAGAATGCATATTTAAGTTAACTTAAAATACACATCTACTCTGAAGTAACGGTAAAAATGCCATTGTAACATCCCGTACCTGTTACATTACTGTTTGTCTTTCAATTAGGCATGTTAAACTTTATAAATAAAGTATGTTTACTAAGTCTGAGCTAGGCAGATTCAACAAAGCTCAGTCCAGCTCAATTATTTCCATTTTTGCATATCAGTTAGTACATGTCTTGATGGTTAACTCAGATTCATGTGGCACTTGTACAACCCATCAATTACAGCAGGGTTACACAATTTAAGACTGAAAGTTTAAACAGTCTTGTTGATGCCACAGAGCTGTAACATAACATACATCCCACCAACTCTTCTGCGCTGGCACTGTACTCTGTGAACAGATGGAATTCTGAATACACTGGAGGAAAACCTGTTTGATAGGATACTGTCTTTCAAAAAAACATCTTGGACGACATTAAATGATCCCAGCATTCAACTTTTTTTTTTTTATTTAAATAAAGACAGCAAAAGCCCTGTTACCTCTTTATTCTCATTTCTTATACTACCTTTTAAAATAAAGCAGGAAATGTGGCCAGCAGCTGGTCCCGTCTCTTCTGCCCCAACACAGCTGAATCCACTTTAGCATAAAGAAAAACAAGGATGCTAAATACACATATACTTTATCACACAGTGATGTTTCACAAAGAAAAATCAAACTCATCTTTTATTGGTGTACACTTCTAAGGGTCTAGTACCAATAAAGCAAAACACGGGGAGAAAATGCTTCCACCTTCTACTCAGCCTTAAACACAAAATTTAAGGCTCTAAGAAATAAGACGTCAATAACATTAACTGCAATATTTTTTAAAGAAGTGAAGTTAATAAATGAAACTGTTTTAAATAAATCTGTTCTTTGTGAAACCTCACTTTACATATTATTATTTTCACAGTCCTTCTTCCCCCAACTGACATACATATAAACAACTTAAACATTATAATACAACTGAAAAAGACAACCCGCTCATCTTTCATGATAGGGAAAAACACTGACTAGTACAAGAAAACACACACTACTGTTTATCAAACTATTTTTCCTCCTATCTCAGTTAATTTTTGAGTATTTTTCAAATCATTAATCTCAAGATACATATTTGTTCATCTCCAAGTTGTGCTTAATTAAAAAAAGTTACAGATTTCTGGATACTGTAAGAGGCAAATTTACGATCTCCACAGTAAAATTAAGCACATGCATATACATGCAATATCTTTAAAATTTAAAGCTATTTTGAAGTAACATAGGAATTTCAGTGTGCATGGGCATAGAGATTACTTATGGTAAGCTAAAGTAATGAGTTACTTTGATGCACTGCATTCTTCAAACCGCAATTCTCATTAGAGTTCCATGCAAAAAAGTGACACTTCTACATTAGGATTCCACTGTACAGATGTAACCAGTATTCAGGTTTTGTTTAATCAGGCAAAATTCTGCATCAGGAATTAAAATGAGCTAGAAAAGGACTTTATAAAGATACCGTGCATCCCTAATACTAGACATAGTATTTTATACCAGTAGGTCACAAACTCGTTTTTTTTCCATTTAAAAAGCAATTTACTTATACTTTTGGGAAATTCCCCAATGATAAAAGACTGTAAACATCACATCGCACTTATTACCATGTTTTCCCCTTTCGCCTCATCAGATATACAGTTTAATAGCAAATTCCCATTTCAAATGGCATCAGCATTTATTTTGTAATTCAAAACATAGCTGATATATTAGCTACTATGCTCATATTAAGAAAAGAGAAAGAGGAAAACAGCTAACGAGAATGATGCGATTAAAATTTTCAGTATTAGTTATCATCCAGAGCTAGGAAGTTTGGCAGAGTAGGCCAAACGGTCCAAGGACCAGAAAAATCATTTCCTAAACCAGTCACTAGAAGAGACTGGAATAAGCAAAGCAAGCTTTCTGTTACCGCATTATGGGAATATATTGATCCTTACCAGGTTGCGAGGTGGAAAACGACTGTTCTTTAACCCCTACACAACGGAGCCTGGCAGGGCAAGCACCTAAAAGAGAAACTGTCAGAGAAGTTTTAATAGTAATGTATAACTGAGATGCAGTACAATTTTATATGCATGCTTTCTTTTGCCGATCATTACTATTAAGTCTGTCCAGTGACGATGTCTTAATGAAGTTTTTGGTTTGGTTTGGTTTTCTAAGCAAGCATTTTCGGCTCCTTGGGATAAGCAGGCTAGACATTATCTGACTCAAGACTGGGTAGACAGTGTTATCTCTACTGGCAACCGTGAAGTGGAACTGAGCACACCTTCATGCATCAGGCCGGCATGAGCTTTTCGCCCAAGTGCTGCGAGTGGGCTCTGGAGGCACCTCTGCGTGTATATGCGCGCATCAGTCTGCACTACAACCATCGCACTGCCGTGCACGGCTCTGCACGACTCTTAGCGCCCAGCAGGCTCAGACCACGACCATCCGCACACCGGATTTACGTGACCTTTAACCAAGGCCGCCATCTGGCTCCCAACGTGCGGTTCGAGAGATTTTATTTTTCTGTTTCGGTACCCTGGCCGTTTAAGCGCCAGGCTCCCCTCCTCCGCGTCTCCCCCGACACCACCCCGTCACCTCTGTATTTTTTTTCTTTTGCCGCCGCACCATCGCCTGCTGCCTCCGCCGCGGCGCGGAGGGAGGGACCCCCACGAGTACTTGCAGCCGGCTACTCGACCCTACATTTTGGAGGAGGCCGCCGCCCGCCGGGCGCACGCGGAGCAGAACTCCACCGACACCTGGTCCCGCTCCACGTGGAGGCAGATGCCGCCGGGGGCCGCCCACTCCTCCGGCGACTCCCTCGCCGCCTCCTCCAGCCGCGGGGGCCGGGAGCTGGGCAGGGCGTAGTCGTGGTCGCTGCTCTCGCCGCCGGGCTGCGGGGGGAGGTGCTGCTGGTGGCGGCGGGGGCCGCCCGCGTCCCTGAAGAGGCTGGTGCCCAGCTGCAGCCCGCCGGCGCGGCCCCCGGCCAGGCGGCTCAGCAGCTGCCCCAGGGCGCTCTGGTTCGCCAGCACGGCCCGCAGGTAGCTGCTCTCCCGCTCCAGCTCCCGCAGGCGGCGGCTCAGGCCGCGGTTGCGGTCGCGCAGCTGCCGGTTCTCGGCGGCCAGGCCCTGCAGGCGGCTCTCCAGCCCCAGCACGTACTGCTTCTTCTTCAGCCGGTTCAGCCGCGCCGCCGCCGCCGCCTTCAGCCGGCTGCCCGCCCCGCCGCTCCGCCGCCGGCCGCGGCCCGCCGCCGGCCGCGCCTCGGGCTCGCCGCAGAAGCAGCCGCTCAGCTCCGCGTCCAGGTCCCAGTCCGGCCGCGCGGCCTCCAGCAGGTCCCCCAGCTCCAGCCCCGGGAACCAGTCCTCCGGCTCCCACACCTCCAGCGGGCCGCCGGGCGCCTCCGCGTCCTTGTCCTCCCCCCGCCGCGGCGGCAGTGGCGGCGGCGCCTGCTGCTTAGCCCGCGCGGGGCCCGGATCCGCTTCCCCGCCGTCCCGCCCGGCGCCGGCGAGCGGCCGCGCGGCGCCGGAGGGGCTCGCGCCGCCCGAGGAGGCCGCCAGCAGCTGCGCGAGGCTGTGGCGCATGGCGGCGGCGGCAGCGGGCCGGGGGCGGCGCGCGGGCGCCTGCGGAGCGCGGCGGCGGCGCGGCCGCGGTGCCTGTCGGGAAGCGGGGGAGGGCGGGGGGCGCCGCGCCACTGCGCCCGCGCGCGGGAAAGCGGCGGCGGTGCCGGCGGCGGCCGTGAGGGGACCGTTAGTGGGGGGAGGGGGCGGCATCCCTCACACGCGCCCGCTGCTGTGCGTTTTCCTCCCCACGGCTCTCCAGCTCATTTCCGCGCGGTCTGCGTGGAGATAATCCTGTTATCCCACCTGCGTCGTGGGCCTGTCCACCAAAAATTAAAAACAAATTGAAAAATAGATGCCTGCCTTATGTAAAAGGGGTGTTAAATGACGAGCGTATGAGCCAGGGTCAAAACAAAAGGCCGTGGTTCTTGAGGCGGCCGGGAGTTGAGCGCTGCAAGGTCTTACACGGGTTTGCGTGGGCCGAGGGAGGGTGTGGAGAAGTGAACAGAAATCTACTGATAGCTACTACTTACTTAGAAACCGTATCTGGTTCAGTAAGCCCTTCTGATGAAAATAGTCTTGAGCTGGGAGATCCCCTGGGCATCTGATTTTGGCCACTCCTTGTTTTGGCTCCAGCGGAGGTTTCGCCTGACTCGGCACAGCTGTTTTGTAGATGCTTAAGACCAACAGGTAACCGGCTAGCTAAAGTGTTGAGTTACCCCAAACTACTCACCCATAGTAAAAACATGGATGGAGAACTCTTGACGCAACTGAATACAGCCTAGACATGGGATACTATTCGAGTTGTCACTTTTTTTGGTTTGTTTTTTGGTAGATTTAGTCTGGGGAGCAGCTGTAAGAGCAGGAGTTGAAACTCAGCAGCCAAAGACCTCCTGCCTGGCTGGGGGAGATGCAGGAGAAAGTGGGAAGCCTCCCCATGCCCTGTGCTGACCTGAAAGGGAAAGATTTTTGTCAAAAGTGCCAGACCAACACCCTTCAGTCTTGTGCGTTACTGCTATTTTCCCTACAGAAAATCCCTAGTGCTCAGTTAAACTGGCAGAACATCTAGAACCTAAACCTGTTTCAAAAACCATCAAACTAACCCAAAACACCTGTCAATTTCTTTTGAACGCAACAGGGATATAAATACTGCTATAATTTTAAATGAGATTAAGATAACTGTAGACATCTATAAGACAACTAGAAAAACTATAGATAAAATCTGTCTCAGCATGAGGTCATTAATTGTATTTTATTGTTTTGACCTGTTTTAGTCCTTTTTTCCTTTCCTTTTTTTGTATTAACTGCAAGTTGCTAAATCACAACTATTTATACCATAGGTGTTTCAAGGTGCAATTTCTTAGCGCCTCAAAGATACCAGTTAATTGCCCAACCTCTTTTGAACTTCAAGGGAGAATCAGACACAGAGACTAAGGATCTGAGCTTTTGTTGTTTGTCTTGGAAAGTAATGCACCTTTGACAGTAAAAACTGAAAATCTATGACACAGCAGAGGCTGGGACCAGCTAAAACAAACCAAACTCATATTTGTAGATTTTCCATACTAATCCCTCCTCTCATACTGTTTGACTAGTTCAGCAAGCCCTGTTCAGATTTAACAGTGTGGCAATCTTACTTGTGTAAAACTATAAAAAAATGAGGTTACAGACAGTCCCTTATGGAAGGATTTAAGCTTGTTAAGTACATAGACACAAATCTGTTAGAAGGATGTGCCAGTGAAGAGGCATAAAAAGCAGTGGTGTGTTACAATAGAGGCATCTACTGATAGAGGATAACGGAGGAGAAAGTTGAAGTTATGCAATAAAATGACGGAGTTTGACATTCAGCTCTTTTTCTTTAGTCAGTAAGTCTTGACTGTGTTTTCTGTAAGCATCAAACTGCAGCCAGAGTTCGCTGTATGCCAGTTTGCTGCTTTCTAGCTGCCGCTGGAGCTCTTGGACCCTCAGATCACCACCTACTACTGCTGCCTCTTTGACAGAGCGCTCTTCTGCTAGCTGTCTGGCTTTTTCTGCAGTCTCCAGCTTCTTCCTCAGCTGCTGAATTTCCTGTTGTTTCTCTTGCAAAGCTTTGCCCCTCTCCACGGCGAGGTTCAGGAGTTCCTCCTTCTCCCGATATGCCCTCTCCAACTTCACCTCCAACTCACTGCCCTGAGCCCTCTGCTGACTTTCTTCCTGCTCTACCTGTGCAACAGTTTGCTGGTGCTTCTGCTGTAGGCATTGCAGCTGTTTTTTTAATGAATCAACTTCCCTGGCATAAGTGCTCGCTTGTTGGGTCTGAGCTTTTAGCATCTCCTTTTCTCTCTCCTGGGCTCTGTGACTCTCATAAGCACATTTCTCCTGTAAGGAATCTAACTGCTGAGAGAGCTCTCTTGCCTGGGAAGTGAGCTGGAGCACTTCAGCTTCCTTCTCCTTCACAGTCTGGCTGAAGAGAGTTTCATTCTCCTGCCTCAGGCGCTTATTCTCCTCCCACAATTGCATATTCTGTTTCTTATGTTCATCCTTGAAGCGGATCATTTTTTCATGGTTGTCAGCCAGGTCCATGAAACGCTTCTCCAAACACTGAATCCGTTGGGTCTGGGCTTTCAGTTTTGCGGCATCCTCAGTCCTCAGTTCCTCCAGCTTCCTGTTGAGCTGCTCCAGGCCTTTGCAGCGTTTCTGTGCATCATCTGCTCTTCTCTTCAGGATGCAGATAAGGTGATACTGTTCTTCTATGCGTGAACGTAGCACAGCCTTCTTACTCGTCTCCTCTTCAGGGATCCCACAGAATTTCCACAGGCCCTTATTCAGGTCTTCTGTGTCTTTCTCCATCTCTGGATCATTTGTGGTGCTGGCCCTCCCAGGGTCGCTCTTACCTTCAGCCATGCAGCAACTGTCTCTCACACAGATGAAAAAAAGTTTATACTGACCATTGACATTCAGCGTATCTCTGCTGTTCCCAGCAGTTCTCGCTCGTGGCCCACCGCACTCCGCTAGACGGGTGGAGTTTCCCTGGAACGTTGCTGTTGTATCACCGGCGGAGACTGGGGCGTTCTGAAGCCAATGGCAGTCTGCAACCAGTGCTCAGTCCTGCAACAGCCCTGGCCCCCGCAGACAGAGCTGCCAGCTTCACACGCGTTCAGAGTTAGGCAGCCTGAAGAGAAGGATGCCAGACTCGATGATGATAAAAAAAAAGAAAATAGGCTTAGTATTTATGCAAGCCTATTCACTTGCTGGTTACTAGCTTTTGTAATTATTCCTTCTCAATGCACTGCTGCTGTAGCTACAAGAAGTACTATTATATTTAGGAAAAAAGCCAGTAAGTGATGAAGCTGTAAATAATTCCTTAAGCAATCCTCTTCCTCTGCCATTCTCTTCTCCTATAGATCTAGTAGAAAAGCAAGTAAAACAGTGAGGGTTAGATCAGTCTTCTAACCGAATTACAAGTTTTTAACAACGTGTTATATTTCTCATCCAAAATTACTGAATAGCCTTGCCTTGTCCTTAGAGAGTTATGATTAAGAGAGATCTACACAATGCTAATAATTATTGAATGCATTGTGATATAAAGACTGGTACCTGGAGAAATAGTTCATAATTTGAGTTTTGGCAGTGATTTGCTGGATTATTTTAGGCACATAATTTTAAAAGTTTGTTTTCTCATCTGGAAGATAGGGTAAATATTTATATTATGGTAGCACCAAAATCAGTACTGGTGCCTAATAATGCTGCATGTTACACAGATGTATGAAAAGTTAGTCTAAAACTGATCTGCATTTTTTTTCATTCAGACACAGACCCAGAAATAGGCAGCATGTAAAATTGTATGCTGATAACCAGCTTTTGTAAACGTCCTGGGTTTTAACTGGAGGTAGAATGGGATATGTGACAGAGCCAGCTTAAAGAAAGGAATAGAGAAAAGATGAAAAATACTGTACACCAGAAACAAATTCAAGCTAGGGCAAAGCCTGTGAAGCATAGAGTATAATGCCAGGAGCGAGTCTACACATGCAGAACTGCACAGTGGTGACCTTCAGTAGGGCTACTACTTCTAGATATGCCATCCCACACTCCCCTGCTGCTGCTCCTACTTTCTTTGGCTCCTGCCAAAGTATTTGGAAAGAATAGAGAAGAGAGAAAGGGGCCAAAAAGTTTAGGCTGTCTAGTGGAAATATGACAGAAGGAGTTAAGAGGCGAAAAAGTTTCCTTACCAGGTGTTTTCTTTCCTCTGACTGTTTGTTGCCACTCCTGCTGTGGGGTTTCTGTCTCCGTGGTGATATGACTCCAGTCACTCCAGAGCTGATGCCTTCATCTGCCCTGCTTGGAAAAGGTCCAGCTGGAGCTGAGCCCATTTCAGAACAGTGACAGAAATAACTAGGAGTGTTTTTTAGCAAACAAATGATGTGAACACCCTCAAAGTAACCAAGGGTCTGTAAAAGGAACAGGATTTCCAGAGATATGAAGATCTCCCCCCCTCTTGGCCTGCACCTGGAGGGAAAAGTCAGGTTCAGGTTTTGCTGACTCCTCTGTCCTGTTTGCTTCATATCATTTTCCAAAGAGGGCACAGTACTAGATCTTTCAAAATGGGTAAAATGAGAGTGATGTGGGTCGCCAAGCCAACTAAGATTTGTAGGCTTACTTGCAGAAATGGCAGGTAGAGAAAGATGGGGATATTTCAGGTACACAACATGGAAGGAGAGCCGTGAATGAGCAAAGCGGGAAAGGGTTGCTTTTCTCCCATTGATTTTTTTGAGCAAGGATGAATGCATATAATGACATTCTGCAAGTATCGCTGCTTTTTCGTAAAGGTGAACTGGAATCAGAGCATCATCAAACTGTACTTTAGTGAGTATCAGTTACATCTTGACTATATGACTTTAGAGTTTTGGTTATGGATGACTCTGAAGATTTCCCTCTTGACTGCAGAGTAAGAGAGAATGCAAAGAAACTAGTTTCCCAAAACTCTGTCTTGGTCAACTGCACAAACTTACATTTCTCTATCAGAGTGAGTATTATCAATCTGGAGCATCCTACTGTTGTTAGGAATGATAATGAAGTTGACAGAAAACTATATTTATTACATGAGCCATGTTCAGAGGAATGTCAAAAAAATACATATTTTTTAAATGTACATTTTCAGTCACTTTAGTTGGGTATTTTCAATACAAAATTCCTGCTGGCTTACAGAGTTAGATCCAATGATTGTCCTCAATTGCTTTTTAATAAATTAATATAATATCCTTTAGCAGGAGGTAGAATTTTAGTTTTCCTGCTCTGTAGTTAAAAATACACCTTCCACTGATGACGCAGCTTAGTTTGTAACCCTTCCTTACACTGAAGTTCCTCTCACCAGGACAGCTTTGACTTTTCTTGTGTATTACAATACACTGTAAAACAGTAAAAAGATGATAAGCGCAGCTGCTAAAGATCTGCTAAAGATCTTAGTAGGTTGATACAGACTCTATTGAAGGCTAATGGTGATAATAACATAGTTTTTTAAAATATATAGCATTATTGTTAAGTGCTAGTGTACTTCCCAAGGATACTGCTGTAACTGCCTCTGCTGACCCCCTGTAGGCTTGGAATTAGTATAAGGGAGGCTCATATTTGTTTCTGGTCATGACTATCCTTGTGTGTTGGCCTAAAATAGCCTCTATTTTCTGCACAACCTGTAAACAGCTATTAAACAATTTGGGGGAAGACTGAATTTTTGTACTAGATGGCCCGTTTGGGTTATTTGGTTCAGCGTCTTGGTTATGTGGATGACTACGTAATGCTGTTGTGTCATTATTTAGTCATGTTACTAATTACAGGTGCACAAGTAAAGCTTATGTTCAGGTAGCTTTTCAAAATTTAAACTAAGTTTTGATATATTTAGTGTAGTAGTAAGCAGCTTTGTTGGTTTCTAGGATGGTTCAAGAGAAGCAAGACAGGAGATGTTCTGTTTGACCAAAATCCAAGATCAGCATTGTCATAAACGAGGCCTTTTTATGGCTGTTAAATTTTTAACTACCAGAATTTTGTGAGTATAGAACACAGCAGACCACATGACATTAGCCTGCAATTCTAGCGCCTCAAACCCTGTCCCAACTCTAAAGTGCCAAAGCTGTTTTAAGACAGAGCAATATATTTAAATTTCACAGGAGGAAAAACAAAGAAACAAACACTTATTTACCTATTAAATTGTGGTTCATGCTCACAGCAAAGTACTTTTTCCAGGTGAAGATGAATTAATGTAAGTAGTGAATATGAACAAACTAAGTGTCTCTTGGTCAGATACACACAAATTGTTATTCTTCTATGAATAGAGAATGTGCATACTACACTTCACAACAAAATACATCTTTACTTAAATGATGAAACAGTTACATGGCTTCTATATTCTTAAATAGCCATCCCTGAAAGGGTGGTGCTTCTGGAAAATAAAGTGGAATCTGTACCAGCTACCAATCTCATCCAAAACAGCTGAAGCAGGAAGAGATTGAGACTTGCACCTACTTTGGGCATTTGTAATTCCCACAGGCTGTTGATCAGAGAGAAAGTGGGTCCCCCAGTAGGTTGAATAGCACTGTTCCTTTTCCACCCCACTATCGTATATAATATCAAGTAGTTTATACATCTACTTTTGTATAATTAAGTTCAGCAACTGAGTTGGAGGTGAAGTGCCCCCCTTTTCCTCTCTACTCTAAGGAAATGCTGAATTTTACCAGCTTCTAGACCTATGCAGTTGCAGCAAATAAATGTGCATTTATTTTGAAAAGTGTTTTTCCTCTGCAATGAATTGCTAATAGAAAATACTTCCAGTTTTAATTAAACATTGAATTCCTACGTAGCTTTAATAGACTGCTTTTATTTAAAAAAAAAAAACAAAAACAAAAGAAATCCAAAACAATGTAATACATTTTGGTTTTTATGCATTTAGCTTTTGTTGCTGGCATGTGTTTCTGCAGGTGACAAATTCCAGTCCTATTTCATACGCTACAAAGCTATCTAAACCAGGACTGCCGGAATCCCAGCAATCTCCTAACGGTGGCGCTAAAGTACAGATAAATTACTTTTTGCAAAAAACAAGCCAACAGATACAGGTACAGATAATGAATATGCTTTACAAAATAAATAGCCAACATATTTTCATCATTAAAACTGGCAATTTTAGATGCTTTAGACAAAAAAACTGACCTCAAGGCCTTCAGCATTTAAGAATAAGGTTAGTATACTAGCAAGGTGATTAATACATATATAAGCAGACTTTTTGTGACCCTGATTGTTCATTGGAATTAACAGTCCTCTGCACCTTGCAGGACAAAACATCAACAGTACCACTTCACAGAATGTTTCTCTCATCATGGAAGGTACTTTCACATCCTAGAAATATAAAATTTCCAAGAAAATATAGAAATAATTTCACATCCTAGAAATACAGGTAAAGTTTTTGGTTTTTTTTTTTATGAATTCTGCACACTCATAATCCATGCTGGAGAGATCTGACATAGCATTAAAGAGGACTCAGCTGTGTACTCACACTAATGAGCATGAACAAAACCCAATCTTTTGCTATCATATTAATAACACCTCACAAACAATCCTAGTGATGTGCAGAAAGAGCTGCCCTTCCTTTTTTGCTGGCAATTTAGATCAAGGAATCAGAAACACTTCATTTAGGCATCCATGCAATACAAGCATCCAAATATCACAGCTACCTTTGTACTGAATTCTGTAAGTGCATTCTTACTTGAATTCATTTTCAGTAAATTAAAAAAATAAGAGAACTCCTTAAATTTACATAATAATCTTGCAGGCGGCAGTTTAATTTGAAATATGAAGTGACATTTGATAGCACAAAACAGCAAGAGAACAGACACCATCAAAAGAGCTACTGTGTTCCTCTTCCAAGTTTCTCCCCCCTCCCTTTAATTTTATTCCCAAGGTTTCTTTTTGGCACTAGCAATTAAAAAGCCACTTTATTTTGTCAATTTTGCAACCATTAGCATCCTGAGAGGTAGTGTATCTTCTATCCATGTGTTTGGCGAGTTCATCATCTTCTCCCACAGGGCAGTTTCAGCTGAAGTAGAATCCATCCAATCTACTGTAGTTCCATAGCTTTTGCCTAGAAAAATGTCAGTTTTAAGAGAAACATTAATCACTTAATAAGCCTCAAAGTTGAGAGCAGATAATCACATTTGCCCCTCTTCTAAAAAGACCTAGTGCTTTCAAGATCCAGTTCTATGTTTTTACACTTCAACAACTTCTGTCAAATGTAATTATGACAATTTTGCACAGAAACATCATCGTCTTTTTTCTTCCTTTTTTTTTTGTGTGTTACTGTTTGTCTTATTCTGTCACAAGTCCAAGAAGAAAGATAAGACAGGATACCAAATGCAGGGGTTTGGGCTTCAGTCAGAAGCTTATCTTTTGCATAGATGGAACAACATACAGTAACTTAACATCTGAGAAGTAAAAATAAAATAGGCCACTGATTTTGGTACTGAAATACAAGCTTGGCTACTTAAAGTACAGTCTGAGATTTCTTACCCTGTTTTTTATTTTAGGTTATGCTAATGAACCATGCAAGAAGTTCATTTGGGAAAAGTCATTTTTTCGTCGCGTTTGCTTGAAAAGACTTAACACATCCCTCCCCCAGACCAAAGAAGTCAATGAAAGGGATGAAGCATAATGATTGAGAACACATACAACTTTTCCATCTATCCACCACCTTATACTGCCTTTCATGCTAAAAACTTGTTTGCATTTATAGCAGTAGTATTTTTCATCTTTCCTCTATTCCTTTTCAATATCTCCAACTCCTATCATGCATTCTCTATCTGTCCTTGTATCTCCACCTAGTAGTGTCTCTCCACCTAGTAGTGTCTCTACACCACGTATCCTGTTTTGCATGTGTACATTTGTAAGAAGTTATCAAGATTTTAGGTGCAGAAATCACATACTCTGTGCTTCAAACAGTACCAGGTACTATGAATGGACAGACAAAGGTTTATTTCTAAGATTTCTTCTAACTTATCAGTCACCCCTAACCATCATAATACTTCTGCTATTTACATTTCAGGATCTGTGCTAAGAAATAGATAAATTAATGAAACTCTTTAGTAAATAGATAGCTGCAAGGCTGTTCAGTGATCTTTGCAAAAAGAGAAGAAATGGAAAGGTAAAAAAAGGAAACAAAAACTGTATTTTGTAAAGAAAGGATTAATCTATCAAGAGCCCAGTACCTGTTCCAAGGCCTATCCTGAGACCTCCCAAAAAGTGGTTGGCTAGTTTGTTGTGATCCCAGACCGTGAGTTCTACGCAGGCTTCTCTCAAGTCTTCTGGCCTAAAGCCATCATAGACCATGGTGTGGTTGAATACTGGGTTTGTAGTTTTTGCCACTGTTCTTGTTTTCTGGCGACTTTTCCTGCTAGTATCTGGAAGAATGGTACTTCAGAAGAGAAAGCATTGTCAGTTTACACTTGGTCAGTACGGACTGCATTAAACACACCGAACAGAAGAAAGCTACAGATTAACACCCTTTGCAAGTTATGTGACTAAAGATAAGATGCTTTAGCATCATGGAGATAAGCCAAAGGTTGCATTCTCAGTTCCTTCCAAGAAGCACTGGCAGGATGCGTCCAGCCACGTGCTTCAAACAATGGAAAGGAAGTCAGGTGGGGAGGAGACACAAGTGAGTTTATTTGCTGGATCATCAACAGTGTTGCTGAAACCTTTTTGTTGCTGCCAGAGATTTCCCAGCCATCTTGCTGCTCTTCATTCTTTCCATTTTAATGTGTTTGTGGAAAGGCAGAAGGAAGAAATACAACTGTGCTTCTCATTTCTGTCTCCTCCTATGATTTGCTAAGCTAAACCATACTCTCACAACAACCTTTTTTGTTTAAATGCAGCTAAAAGCAGACATAAGATCTGACTTAATCTTGACTAGCCATTCCACTAAGCAGCTAAGGAAAAAAAAGTGAAAGCGTAAGGACTATGAAAGAAATTCTCCCAGTACAATATAATGGGTGGTATATCCTTAGCATATTGAAGTTGCAAGTTCTATGGGATGATTTGCATGATAGTAAAATAGAAAGTAATTAGGTGTTCTTTAATTTAAGTTAAAAAAAAAAAAAAGAAGGGAGGATTAGAAAGCATTATTAAGCCACTACATGTGATGATTTTAACCACAGTTGTTACCACTTAATAAAAGAGTTGAGCCTGTTGCCCCTCCGAAGAGGAAGGTCATGGCATTCCTTCACCCAGATGTGGACCTCACCGGTGGATGGAGTCTTTTTTCCTTAAAAAAAAAAAAAACAGCAAATATACAGCAGTACTGAGTACTTCCTCCCAGTACAATATTTGGTAAAAACTATCTGCACAGTGAAAGAGAGGCAAAGGGAATGGAGAATAAAACTCTTGAATAAGAAATCTTTCAAACTTGGGAAAAATACTTATCATGAAAATTGAGAACATGCCTTTCCAAATTTATTTTAGAGAAAGCACAATAGCAATGTTGGACAAAGCAAGAATAGAACACATCCCCTCTGTTTCCAGCTGGATGGTTTTCCAGCTGGGGTGTTCTACCCTTCCTATCACAAATCCTTCTGCAACTACACTGTATTATTTTTATTTAAAACTGAATGAAGTAGTATTTGTTTTTTGTAGTACTTTATTCCCTTCATAAACATGAGTTGGGGGGAAAAATAAAATAAAAACCCTGTTAAACTTTCACTTCCTTTTCTTTGGTTTTCTCCTCAATGTAAGTACTTTTGAGCTTTTCTCATCTTCAGAAGGCATTTTCGCCACAACTTGCCTAAGTACTTAAGTACTCATTTCTCCAGAACTTTATCAGGGTGATTACCACAGATGTCTGAAGGTCCTCATTCAACTTGATCCTAAATTCACCCTCTACCCTACTTTAGAAAGAAAGAAAAGGTCTTGTTTCTGCTTTCACCACCCTTTTACCAAGTTCTCTAATGAGATTTTTCTACTTATATTGGAACCAGACACTGTCTTCATCTACCTGAACAGACAGAAATCAGAAAGCATATTTGCCTTTCAGAAGATTCCCTGAAATCCTGTCCTCCTCAGACTCTTGTGATCCCACCCACTCCTTCTCCCTCTGCTACGGCTTCTTCACTAAGTCATTTGAAAAGTCCTCCTTAATCCTCTCCCTTCTCCAACAGTGAGAGTCCCACAGGGTTTGTCCTTGATGTCCATCTCTTCTCGTCCTGCATCTTATCTCTGGATATATGATCTAAAACCACAAATTCCTATTTGCACGGCTTACGGTGTACCTCTTCGATCTGTATCTCATTCAGGTTAAAAACTTCCGCTTATCTTGGATGTCTCCTAGTCTTCAGCACTTCAGTAGTTTCGCCTTCAAATCTTCTGTTATTCATTTTGTAGACAGTATCATCCGTCTGTCACTCAGAGCTGTAACTTGTTCATCATTTTAAATTCTGACCATTCTCTAAAACATCCTGGTTCTGATTAAGCCTTACAAATTGATTTTAAAGGTCATCTCCATGATGGAGCTGTTCCTGTCGTCCATTTGCAGAGGTGATGTTCAGCCTAGACTCTCATTATCTCACATCTTAATCCAACATTCATTTCTTTACCCTTGAAGCTGCAATCTCCATCCCAAAGTACTGCAAGACCACACCATGTCTGTATTCCTATAACAACTTCTCTTCTGTTACAAATAAACAAATGCAAGCCACTGATCTTCTCTTTCCAAGTCTCTTAGGTAAAGAGATCAGCTTGTTTCCAGTTTATGTGATGCCAGCTTTCATTGGCTTTTACATTTTCAAATAAGCTCTTCTGCATTCCTAATATATTTGATACTTACTGACTGGTCGGATCTGACCTGGCTTCATTGTCAGACAGTTACCAGTTGCCAGATAAGAGTAAACGCGCAGATTGTACTGCTGTAAACTGCTACATTCTAAGTGGTTATGGCTATTTCCCTATCTCATATTCCTTTAGTGTCTTGTCATTGTGTATTTAGCAAATAACAGCACCTGCCTGACAATTTATAACCACTAAAGTAATTAGTGACAAAACAGAACTTTGTTACATATACAGGCTGGATTACAAACCTAATAGATTATAACAACCTGGTAATTTCTTCTGTAATAACAGTAGCAGCAACAAAATGGCCTCGGATCCTAAAGTGAATTAATGACCAGATTGATTTAACCCTCAAGATGAATTTATGCTTTTTATTAAAAAGGATGGCTGAATTTGAAAAATGCTAAAAGTGGTTTGGTCTTTTTTTTTATTTATTTATTTTTTTTTAAAGAAAAGACCAAAATCCCCCAAAGGCCTGACAAGCCCAAACAAAGTAGTAATGCATACCTCCAACAGGCTGTGGAACATACTGGAGGGCTAGTTTCATCTCCCCTCTGTTTTCTAGTTCAAGAGCCATTGCTGAAGCCTGAAATAACAAAAGAAAATCACAAACCCCAAACCTTGGAGTTCACACTCAAGAGTTTACTGTGCAAAGTTTTCCCGCAGAAACAAGCTTGACTTCTACAAGAGAAATTTTTTCTTGTTTTGTTATCCTTCAATCTTGCTTCAGTTTACAGGACATGAGATATTTTAAGGCAAGCCTAAGTACTTGACAGTGCTACACTGGATACATATTCTCAGTAAACGTACTGTATATTCAGAAGACAAGTGCCTTTACATATCTGTTGCAGCAACATGACATAACCAAGAAGTAGCTTGAAATTCCCACTCCTTAGGCTTTGAGAAATTTCTGCTTACTGTTAAAATAGCTGGCTACTTACTACACTAATAGAAACCTCAGAATTGTATTTCCCATTCACCAAAGAGGTATTTATGATTGTAAGCAATACAAAAATTATTTTTCCCTACTTGAAAGACTTGCAACCAGAGAACACAAGGCCTGAATAAACAATCACTTGGTCTTGCACTTATACAGTGAAAAATATAAACCGAATAACCCAATTCTAGTAACATACCCTTGGCTTAAGTGGAAACCAGTTGATCTGCTTGTTTATTTTACCATTCCAGTCCCAGGTTCCTAAATCTAGCTCCACTTCACCAAGGAAACTATTCCTCCCAAAGGTATCATTGTGCCAGACGGAGATATTGAGCCTTTGGTTCTTTAGGACAGCCTTCTCAATTTTATACTGCCAGGAGGGAGAAAGGAAAGAAAAAAACCACTGAAACAAGTGAGAGCTTCATCAAAGCCATGTCTGAAAGTGATAAGATGGGGGAAAACATGCTTGGATTTATACAACTATAACTAATCATTTCTTCATTTCAAAACAAAACTCTTTTTATGTTTTAATCTTTATTTCAAACATTTGAAGTTCATACTTGGGTTTGTTTGTAAGCATTATAGAAATATCAAGGTTTCCATGTTGTATTCAGAGCACGCTATATAGTTAACTATCGGTGGAAGGAAATATGGAATTGGAATGCATCTCATTCTAATAAACAGACAACTGTTTTGAGAGCATCTGGACTTGCACTGAAAAGTTCAAGTTCCTAATATTTCATGCATATCACCTGGGTTTTTGTCTAGTAATAGTTTGATAAATACCCGCAGTATTTCATTATAGACTGGATTGAAAGTTTTCTTTTTCACAGAGGTCTTCCGTTTGCCCAGCTTGTATTTTTCTGGAAGCAGGTAAGTCTTTACATACCTAAAATTTAAACAGGCTGGTAAAAAAATTATGAAAATACCCTTCCAATTTCCCCATTCAAAATACACAAGTCAGTGAAAAATAAAATACAATGGTCTTATAAAGTAAACTAAATCCATTTAACTAGTCATTATGTTGTTTAGTTTGTCCCATTTAAGAAAGGGAAAAACAGTGGTTTAAAAGTTATAAAAATAATGCTTATTTTTCCAAAGTGGGGGGTAACCTTTCTCTGCCGAGGGAATCTGTTGGAATGTCTCCTCAACCCATACAAATGCACAATGTTTAAATACAGTATGCCCAGATTTAACATTTATAGGCTCTTATTCCATTGGACACATGTCAAAGCAGGATTTACCATCTTGAAAGTTAAATTTAAAACCTAAGAGCAGAGTTTCATAAAAGTTTGAGCTTACAGTGGCAATTCTATATTCACTTCAGAGGGGACAACAACTATGGAAAGCATGTTATAGCCTCTTCATTCATTTATTTGGTTGTTTAATCCAACAAGTGGTAGTGACTGAAAAAAATATCAGTTTTCTTCATTTATATATTAAAAGAAACTTTCATCAGGAAAAATACATATAGTCTAGTTATACTTACGGGTCTGAACGCTGTTGCTTAACATCTGCCACTGCCAAGTCTTTACATTGGCAAATAAAAATGTGGAGCTCGTTCAGCTGTTCTACATAATCAATAGCAAACTGAATGTTCCCCTTCACATCCACATTGCCAAAATCTCCACTATAGATGCTCATTAGACTTCCGCTCACCTGTATCATACAAGAGGAGGAAAAATTTTCAGGTTTTGAATTTGGCCAGATACTTCAAGATCAGGGTAGAAGTTCTGCTCAGAATTCAGACAGTAAAAAAATCAGCTGTGTCCTTTTAAGATGTAATTAAGAAACATAAAGGAGACTATTATACACATTTCTCAGCAAGCAGGTTAACAAAGAATATTATTTATAAGTCTTAAAGGTGTTAGGCCAAACTTGCTATAAAAAATGTGAATAGGTTAATGACATTAAGATAGAAGTAAAATGATAGCATGCTGCACAAATGATGACTGCCTGTGATCAGATATTTTAAGTATCTCTTCAGCTGATCTTCCTCAGAGAAATCAGAGCCTAGACTTTAAGGGAACAGGCCTTCTGAAAATAACAACAAAAAGATGAGGAATAAAGTCTTTATGAGACTGAATTGGGTGCCTAAATAGAGTATATTTGAAAATGAAACCCTAGATGGAGTGAAAAAGAAGGAGGTACAATTTTTTTTAATCTCATTATCCTTTCCCAAAATTTTTCTTTTCCCATAAAGCTCACATAAACTAATGACTTTTGGTTGACCAGTCACTGACTTAATCACCATCCCACAGCAATACTGTCTCTTCCTTTCACTTTCTCCTTTTCCCTCTTGCTCCATTTCTTAACACTTGCTTTGTGTACGTTCCTCATTTTCAGCTACAACTGTCAGCTCTTAGGGTAAAAGCCAGCTCTTTGTTTAGCTTTTAAAGAGCACCCTGCACAGTGGAGTCCTGAACAGGCTCCAGTATATGACTATAATAAACACAAACTATGATCCATCCAATACTCCTTAGAGGAATCAATAATGTAATGATACTGGTCTTTAAAAAAGAAAAGCAGAAACAATTTTGTTTTATTTTTTAAGGAACTCCATGCAAGGGTTCACATGGCAGATGGAAGGAAGGAAGGAGACAAAGATGCCAAGGAAGGAAAGGCAAGTGGAATGAGAAAGCAGGTGGAACACTGAAGAGATTAGCGTAAGCAAAGTGCCATTAAAACAAGGCTTTGGTTTACATACAGAGGATAAGGAGGCCATGCCAGAAGAGCCGCTAAGATTGGTTAGAGAGCTGGGACTCTTCTTGATTCTGCCAAAGGAATAACTGCTTTCTGACGCTGTATCTGTCTCTCTGTCATCACTCTACAAAAACATCACAGAAAGAAAGTCTATGTAGGCACTATGTAGTCACAAGGAACATTTAAAAAATATAAAGCAGAATTTTAATAACACAGACTGGGACTTGGTAAAAACCTGAATTTAAATCCCCTAGGAGTGCAACATTAGTAATTAGTATGTTCTTAAAAAGCTCATGCACTTAAAAAAAAAAAAGTTGAAAGGGAATTTTTCACATAGAAAGCCTTTTTTTAAAGCAGTAATGCAACTAGCCTCTTTTTTTTAATCTCAAGTAGCAATGGAAAGTAAAAAGTTAATTGGGACAATTAAACTCAGCTTCACTACACCATGAATAAAATTTTGCAAATGATAATGCTCAGATCTTTCACCAGTCCCTTTCTGCTATATAGAGAATACTGTCAATTCTCAAGTCCCTATCTTTAAGACAGTTAGTTGAGAGGTAACATGCACAGAAGAGCACTGGATACCATAAATGGCTTTTGGAAAATGCCTGTATTGCAAGAGAGCAAGCAGAGCCCTGCTTTTACATCAGGAAACTATAGTTTTGGTTCACTTGGTCATTATCAGATTGTGTGCTCACAACCTCATTCTGTCTCCATGTCTTCCCTCTACAAAAAGCACAACGCTTCTTTAACTTCGATGTGTGCTTTGGGATCTTCCTGCACAAGTTGTTATCACCCCATATTCCGACTGTGAACATATGACAAGGCTTTCCTCCTCCCTTCTACAGTTTTGAGCAGCTGCCGCAGACCTTTTACTAGCACATGCAATTAGTAAACAATATTTTCTACACACATCAAAAAATATATATTTATAGAAATGTGTCTAACATAAACATACCGAATAAGTCTTTATAAACATTTATTGATCCTAGCTTCTCTGGCTACATCTATACTAAGTAAAAACAGGCCAGGATTGTTCCCCAATCCTGAGGTCAAAGATGAGGGCTGAATAACGTCTACCCTGCCTAGGGCAAGGCTCCTTGAGAGAAAAACTGTCTTGAAGAGTGCTATTTGGAAGTATCCAAAATAAATCCAGTGAGTGAAATAACAGTTAAGTAGTGTGGATGATCAGGATTTTGTGCTTATCCCTTGCTCTCTTATTCAGCCCTGTTACATGCACGCTTTGCAGGGCAGGATATCCTAATCCCTGTTGTAGGGGAGGGACATACGGTTTGTCTGAGACCATTTTAGCTGCTGTCCACACAGCAGAGCCAGGACTGAACCCAATTCTGCTCACTTGCAGCTATGTCCTTAATTTACTCGGCAAAGCTTGCTCCTTGGATGGGAGCAGTCAAAGGTCTTGTGTTTATGGAATGTCTGGAAGTTCAGAGACATAGAGTTATGAGGCACCAAGGTGACGGCATGCCTCCAGAATGCACTGTGTCCCTACTTTTTTTTCCAAGTTAACTCACAATTTTAAATAAGGGTCTTGTTAGCATTTCAAGTAGAGAACCTTGAATTTTTTAGGCTGTTATCTCCTTTGAGCAGAAGGATAAGACACTGGTACACTAACAGAGACAGATTTCTTTATATATATATATATTTTTTTCAGTTAGAAAGTATTTCGTTATCAGATGAATACACCATTTTAAAAATAATTTCAGAACTGAACCAACACATAGCAACAACTGTTAATTTCACCATGATTACATGGTGTCTACAGTGCTTATTTCTATTTGTTATTTCTATCAGACTTATGTTATCTATGCATCAGTTAGATACGTCTTAGTGACCAGATGGTACTTAGGTGATAATAAATTCAAAGGCAGAACCAGCATATGTGAATAAGCCTTATAATGTAAGGTATTTTCATTAGGACCTCTATAAATATTCAGGAATGGCAACGAACACAAAAAAACCCACAATTTATCCTACTGGTGGGATATTAAAAATTACTTCATATTAAATTTTAAAATAGTTAAGAATTATTGCTAGTGTATTTTTATTTCATTTAAAAAATAAATATGAAAAGACATGTAAAGAAAATATGCAAACCAGATGGCCTGTCTTGAGTTATCAAGCTAACAGCAGACAGTATAAGACTAATCACATTTTTAAAGACAAATTTGGGGGACAGAATAAACAGATCTGGGTACTGACAATTTCTTAGAATATCAAAAGGGATCATCTTAAAACTGTTTCTACTGTGACCAGACTGACTATGTATAGTCCATCGTCTTTTCAGTATTTACCAGATTGTTTCATTCAGAACCCACATCAGACAGTTTTTTAAACTGGCTTCTTCCAGAAGCTTTAACTGGTTATTTTTAAATGCCCAGCTATGCATTTCAGACTTGCTTGGTATCCCACCTTCAACATTTTGAGCTACTAATCTTTTGGTTTGTCCATGGTGCAATGCCTTAGAGAAGTCTCCCTTGCGTAGTTCGCACCATAAGGGGCATTAGAATGCTGTAATTTTACAGAATCTTTATTTAAAGAGGTGTAATTCACAGACACTGAATGGTATTGAGTTGTGTGCTAAAGTAAGACTAGTCAAAACTGTATCATTGCATTTTGGATACTTCAAACTTTCAGAGGGAGAGCAGGGGAAGGCCGGGCAGAGCACAGTCCTGAAACTCACCCTTCAGTCCTTTCAGCCACTTGTTTTTAGAGAAACAACCCAAGCTATTGATGCTTCTGCTGAGGGCAGTTACAGCAATAAGGACAGGGATAAGCAGTATAACCATTCCTCAGGTTAATAGCACAGACATTTTTTTTGGCATCTATGACCTAAATTCCTGTGTCACATCTAATCCTCTGTCCACTAATGCATATTCATCATTGACCCAACTCAGGTGTTTACACCACCATTTGGGAGACCTGGAAGACAGCCTCTGTGACTTTGATTTGCTGACAGCTTAGAGGGCAGGAGAAGGGGGGATTCATGTGCACAGTTGCCACGCAAATTCACATGCATACCATTTACTGTCATGCACAAGAAAAATGGAGGGACCTGTGTGTTATCCAAGTTCAACAGCGTTGAATTATTTCCTGTTCTCCATTCCCTGTGACCAATGGAGAATATCTGTACAGATATATTCAGCCTATCCACTTTAAATATTCACGTTAGGAGATTGGTGCTTGGTCCGTTTACAGCCTCCACACCTGTATCCACTGACTATTCAGAGAGTCGCAGACCAGGCAGTTCATATTGCTTAACACCCTGAAACTTCAGCATCAGATCGGGAATAAGCTCTGAGGTCATACTCAGATCTCCAAGGCCCCTCACCATGCTCCTTTTTTTAAATAAAGTATACAGACTAAGCTGAGGCGACTTAAAAAGGCACAGTATGTGGCTGAACATCCTAAGACTACTTACGTAGAGAAAGACAGCCTGGTACCCAGATCCCCGAACAGAACACCAAGTGAATACTTCAATACCTTCTCTCTGAGAAGGGTCACCAGTTGGTGCCATTACATATAGTCTTACAAGCTTATTTTAGCCTGTAAGCAATGTATGCTCTGAAAAAAATGCTTCAACCTCTGAGATAAAACATGCTCTACATGTAGATCTGTCAGTAGGAATAAATCTCTGGTTACTGGACTAAAAATTCTGAAAGATGAAACAACCACAGGCTACTTGTGATCACCTCGTGCTAGTTGCACGACAAACTCAGTATCCAATAGGAGACCAGCCTGGCAGACCCTGAAAAGTACTATTTGGCAAACGCATAATGCCACAATAAAGGAAAGCTTTAGTCACATTATTTCAAGCACAGAACTTGCCTCTTCCTGTAGGAACGATGGTACTGACTTGCTCAGTCCTTTGAGTTTTTCAGGATTCAAAAAGAGCTTATCGGGCTGTGAAGGCACTGTGGAAACTAAAGAGCAGCAGCAATTCAAAGTTTCAAAAATAAGTTTGTACATCAAAAGAGTGAGATTCCATAGCAGGGAATGGTTAGAAACAAATAACTTCAGATGAAATACATTCACATGCATAACCAGTTTACAACTTAGATGCAAGATTTGTTTCATCGGATTCACAGAAGCTACTGCTAGGACAGTCTAGTTTGACATCTCCTGTAACACTGGTCACAGCGCATTGTCTGGCAAAAGAGGTGCTCACACTGCTTGACATAATGTACAAACCCAGGTGCTGCAAGAAAATTCTGATCAAATGCAATGAAAAAAAACATTTTCAGTTTATCTTCCAGCTTTTCTTCCTAGAACAAGGATAAGCATACTCATAAACTGACCATACCATTGTTGACATTAGGGTCATCATAGGGTTCTTGGTAAAAACTTAGTATACAAGCCAACTGCTCTCTTATTTACTCAATCTCATTAATGGCAATAGGAATATTTGTGTAAATAAAGCGGTGTTTAGACCTGAACAAGGAAGTTCCAAATATTCCTAGGTAGTTATATAATAAAATATTCCTAGGTAATTAGGTAATACATATCCCATCGATGATGCAACATCTTGCAGCAGCTCTCTTCAACTTTTGTATAGCTCTGCTGAACTTCACTTTCGCGTTCCTTGTTGATTTCACTGTACAAAGCTTAAGCGCACAAGCTAGCCTTGCAAAAATCCTGTCAGCAGTAAACCCACAATTCTCAATTTTCTGTGCTATAACTGCACTCATATTTAGCAATACATTAAAACTCCACATATTGAAGGCATTTGCACTGGATGCACATTGTGAAATGCACCAATACTCAGTATCTGCTGACAGAGAATTATTTGGCAACAAAGAGCCACCTACAATGATACTCATCTATTGCATAAATTGAAATATGGCATGCCTGACGGGATTGTTTGCAAGGCATAAGTTAAGCTCTTCCAAAGTTTTTGGCATTGAAGCTCAAATGGCACTAAACATATCAGTTGCTGTCAGTATGCAGTTAGATGCAGTTTCCCCTTTGGCAAGCATTTAGCCTAGATGTGTAACTTGTTAGTTATTATTAAAAAAAAGGATTTTTAATTTATTAGGTTAGATATCAGTGGAGGAATCTCTCCACTGTCTGGTGAAAGAATCCTATTACTCACTTCCTGCTGCATTTTCATTCCTCTCTTGATGCTGATCAGGTTCCAGATCTGCTCAGTGCAGTATTGACAACAATCACTCAGTAGCACAAACAGCTTTGCAATGTTATAAATAGCAGCAATATATTTTACGTGTGGAAAGTCTCAGCTTTCCCAAGACCCTGTATTTTTTTGTTTTGCATCACTCTCCTTAGGAGCTGGATCATAACAGTGTACAAGCTAAGTGAATCAAAAGCGTGAATGGTATTTTCAAGAGAACCTGCCTGATTCCGTTTGCGCAGCTATCAGTTTGACTGTGTTGGCCATTTTTTCAAAACTGCACCCTCAATAAATTTGACTCCAAAAAAGCCACTCTTTTCAGCTAAGTGACTGCATGTTCCAGATTGAACATACAGAGTACTTTCAGCAGGGTCTACCATTTGGTTCCCTATTTCAAAGCAAAGTAAAATATGGTAGGTAAGTCTTGTTAGCATGTTGGACACTGTGTATCATATTATGCTACAGACCACTAACTCACAAAATGCTTGGAAGCATATAAAGGTGATAGTAAATCCTGCTATGCACAATGCATTTTTAAAATGATACTGCAACAACACAGTAAAGAATTTTGTGTTATATTCCACCATACTCAGTTATTTGATGATTTTCCAGTGTGTTCATCCTGACGTGTTTTTGGAACAGGTTTGCTTTGCTTTGCTTTGCTTAGATTTGGAATTCCTGAAGGAGTACAGGCACATCAGGAGCTTTATGCACATACCTAATGCAAAGTGTGACCAACAAAATTTAACACTAAAGCATCTGTAATGCACTAGGAGATCACCAGTATCAACAGTACCTGATCCAGTGACTCATCTATTGCTCAGAGTAAGTAATTCCACTTTGCTGGTTTGAGACAGGGATTTGGAGAGGTTCATTTTCAACTGATGTACTTTGAAGGGTGTTCTGTGTGAGCAAAAGTCATCTTGCGCCTTAATAATGCAACAGATGAGCAGGCAAATTCAACATTTAAATGAGCTCAGTCTTTCAACTGAGCTAATGTTCAAAGCTCTCAATGATTTTAGTAGTCTTTTCATGCGCAAAATGATCAAAGACTGAAATAGTACACTGCTAGATGGCACAGAGTTTCTACGGGAACAGCAGGACATAATATAAGTATACGACTTAAGAACAAAATAATACAACAAAATTCTACAAAAGCATTTAAGTCATGCTCAAGCTAAACAAATCTACAAGAAGAACACAATTCTTAAGTTTGGAAAAATCTTTCACTAGCAAACAGAGGACATTGAAAAAAGAATAAACTTCCATGCAGACACAAAATATATTTACCATCTTCAGCACTAAGAGCTAATTCTTCCTTTGGAATATTTATTTTTCCTTCATCTGTGCAGGAAAAAAGTAACACACAGTTAGAAAGCTTGTTGTTCAGTATGATAAAGCGGACTGCATTGGTAGCCACAGAGTTAGTAGGAGTGAGGGCAAAACCCCCCCAAACAAAAACCAGCAGAGCCATTGGCATGGTTAAATTCAAGAAATGCTTTCTCCTTAGTGTACTACCTCAAGTCTGCCTCCAAGAGGGGATCTCTTATGTAATCAGCCACACAGTTTCTATCAGTGTTGTTGTAACAATATTAGTACATCTATACCTAAAATCTAGGAACTAGTTAGAAGCATGCAATAGCGTAAGTAGTATTAGAGGAGTAATTTGTCCACAACAGCCAACATCTTTCAAAACTGACACCTCCAGATTTCAGTTTATAAATACATGTTCAGTTTATGTCTTCTCCATTAGTCATGAAAAAGAAAAAAAAACAAAGAAAACACTGAAAACACTGATGGGCAGGGTAAAGGAAGACAGGAACAACAACAACAACAACAAATCTTAGGGGGCTACAGATGGAGACCTAAAATTAACTGTAAATACAGTTCTATCTCACTGCATTCTCTTAATGTGTGTTTGGTTATATTAACTGCTAGAATACACAGATGAAACTCTAATAAACTAAGCAAAGTTTTTCATACTTCTACTGTCTACTAATTAGACCCAAGCAAACAGCCTAGAGAGAAGGGCAGTTCTTGCTCATTACTGGTTTGGGTATTTGCCAATACTTTTGCTATATAAGACTTTCTCACTATCCAAGAAATAGTTCATCAGTGATTAAAATAATGCATTTTTTCCTGCTTCCAGTGTTGTTTCAAAATGAAAATGAAGAACTGAAAACAAAATTGCATGAGAAAATAAGTCATTTTTCAGTACTAACTCTATACTGCTTATTGAGAAGCAAAGACAGACAAAAATATGGATTTCACTTTTAAAGTACTTCGTGTGCTTATTCAGAAATTGATTTTCCTGCCAAGGTTCAGTGTCAGGGTACTAAAATGCTATTTGGCAAAGCTGTGTGGAAGAACAGCATGAACATGTTTAAGCCAAACTGGAGGTCACAGGAGACACAGACAACTTTGTGCTCACTTGAGGTGGCTGATGGAATGTCCTCTAGACTTTTGGAAGGCATTTTCCTATCTGCACTCCTTTTCAAAGCCATCAAAACAGGGTTTAATTCTTCTTCTGAACCTGTTACGAGACAAAACACGTGAACACTGCACACAGAGACATGCCATTTTAAACAGCTCGCTAAAAAACCAGCAACTGATTTCTCACAGAAATCTATTTTGACCTTTAGCAAACATAGTGAACATTCAATGAAAATAGAAAATAAATCAGTGTCATAGACTGAGGGATGTATTATGTTCAGTTACTCTAAAATTAGAGATATAGGAACAAAAAATTAGCCTATGCTTCTAAGATACAGACTTTCAAAAATAAATATTTTTAAGGAGCTACTGAAACAGATACCTGAGAGTTTTAGCTTAAAATGCCTTAAAATGGAAATCAAAGCAAAGTGGACTAATTTTAAAATTTATGGGGACCAGGGTTAGCCTCCAATATTTGTGAAGGGTTTGTTTCCATGATGGCAAAGGTAACTTCTCATTACCAGTTCACTTATGTAGACACATTTTTTAAGTGATCAGACATTTGTGAGCAAACACGTAGTATAAATAATACACTAAAGCGATTCAGGATAACCTGAATTCAGTCATCATTAATCCCGTCTAGCTTTAGGCCTGAAAATGCCTACATTAAGAATCTGCTCACTCTAAACTCTCTCAGCCATCTGTGGAGAGCTACAGGTTGGCTGATTTGCCCTCTGCAGATACTTCTGTCTGTACTCAGTAATAAGGGGGTTTAGGGCAATATGGTACCTAAGTGCCTTAAAACTAGATGGAATAAACTCAGACTGTAGCTATTTTGTTATGAATCAGCACTAAAAAGAAGTTAATAATTTTGTCTTTCCTCTGTGCAAATTTCTCCTTTTATCTTCTCCCCTGTGAAAATCACCTTCTATTTCAATACTTGAATAACAGCCATAAGAAACCAGCTGTGGAGAGATTCAGATTCCTGAAATTAGCACGTATTTGTCTCCAAGGGCAATATCGAGGCAGATATAGCTCCTTCAAAATTCTTTTTTAGACTCTCTCTTCTCCTTACCCCACTCCCCACCACCACCAGCCAACCAGCTAGGCCTTACGGACAGCAACACTGTAACTTTGATTAAAGCAAAATCTGTTTCATCCTTCCTCATCTGTCATGCAGATCAGATTTCTCATTGGTATCTGGCTTACATATAACACTGAAGAATTAGTTAGCAGGCCCTTGAAACTTCACAGAGGAAAATATTCCCAATTGAGCCTTTTTATTCTGCTCCTGAGAAACTATCTCCTCTACCTTAAGCTCTTCAATGACTGCCACACTCTATATATGAACTAGAGCTGCCACTTAACCAAATAATGAGAATCCTCGTAAAGACAGCACTTCATCTTTACAACCATATTCCAGTGCAACAGGCAGCAATACTAAATTAAAATGGCACGGAGTTCTCTGGAACAAAAGATTTTGGTATTGTCTTCATATCCAGCCATTCCATTGATAGGCATTTACCTTCAGAGACTAAATAAAGAATGAGCTCAGTCAGCCACTGTTTTATGTTGCTGGTTGGTTTTTTTTTTTTTTTTTTTTTTGATGTTTAAAGGAAATACCAATATATTAGCAATACAATGTTACTAAATTGAAAGAGATGTCATAGGGGAGGAAGAAACGGGTAAAGCAATTGAATCATGTTGCTAAACTCCCCTAATCAAAAAAAGCTTACCCAATGCAGTACATGCTTATCAAAACACTTTCCAATTAAGAAACTTAACTAGTTCTTCACATCCCCCCCCAAATATCTAAAGCATTCAATTAAGAAATAAGTATCACAGACTTGTAGTTCACATATTTGAAGTTGACTATTAGAAAAATTGTAGCCATATTTAACAACCAAACACCATGAATTTTAGAAATAAAACAGCTCACGAGTTGAACTTCTGGTTCCAGAGTGGAGATCTGAATTTTCATCTGAAAACTCAGATCCCAAGCTTGAGCTGTCACCTTTCTCTTCATTGTCATGATGAGATGTTAGGCAGAGTTGTGTTGCTTCTTGCTGGGGGGAACTACTCTCGTCTTTAAGAGGTGTGCTTGCTCTTCTGAATTTCAATGGTGCTTTTAATTCTGAATTATTTTCAGAAGCAACCAAGGATGTGCTTTCGCCTGTTTTTATTGTTTCATTCATCTTGAACAACTTGATTGTAATTGTCTTGGTCTCTCTTTCCAATGGGGGAACATATGTTGGAGCCATATTTCTCTGTTCCCTTTTATGAAGTGTAACATTTCTTTTAGGGAGATCAGAAGCTTCAACTTCATTTACTACATGATCAACTACTGAAGCTTTGCCATTTTGTTCCAAAGTTTCCCTCTTGATACCTATTTTCACCTCTGTATGATAGTTACTTAAAGCATTATAATAAGGCTGTGGCATTGTCATGGACAGAGTATCCTTTTTTGATGGAGACATAGGATCCTGAAACTTTCCTTGTACATGTAACTGTTTGGATACTGGAGATGAATTTTCAGATGCCTCCTTAATAAGCTTTTCTAGGGAACTACTGACTTCACTGAAGTTTGTATGAGTTGAAGCAAAAGATGTTTTGATTGTTTCTTCTGTTTCTTGAGGATGATCTTTTTCTTGCTGATATGGAACACATATACTTTGCCTAGTCTGCATTTTATCTTGCATTATCTTATCCATATTTTTCAGCATAGGAGCTGCCATTTCAGAGACCTCTTTCAGAAGCTTCTGCAAATTAATATTAAATAATTCATATTCAGCTTTGGATGGAGCAAGAGACCTTTCTATGGTCTCGCTGACTTCCCGAGGTGACTCTGCATCACGCTGATAGGTCGTACTTTCCACTGGCATCTCAGCAGTCCTAGGTTCTGCACTGTCTGAACTCCTTGGTGCAGGAGGTGAGGTTTCAGGGGCCTCCCTCAGCAGCTTCTCCCAAGCAGAACTGAATCCACTGGACTTGGACGGAGCGACTGACCTTTCTATGGTCTCGCTGACTTCCCGAGGTGACTCTGCATCACGCTGATAGGTCGTACTTTCAACTGGCATCTCAGCAGTCCTAGGTTCTGCACTGTCTGAACTCCTTGGTGCAGGAGGTGAGGTTTCAGGGGCCTCCTTCAGCAGCTTCTCCCAAGCAGAACTGAATCCACTGGACTTGGATGGAGCGACTGACCTTTCTATGGTCTCGCTGACTTCCCGAGGTGACTCCGCATCACGCTGATAGCATTGCTGAGATGCCAGTTGAAAGTGTGACCTAGGTTCTGCACTGTCTGAACTCTTTGGTGCAAGAGGTGAGGTTTCAGGGGCCTCCTTCAGCAGCTTCTCCCAAGCAGAACTGAATCCATTGGACTTGGATGGAGCGACTGACCTTTCTATGGTCTCGCTGACTTCCCAAGGTGACTCTGCATCACGCTGATAGGTCGTACTTTCAACTGGCATCTCAGCAGTCCTAGGTTCTGCACTGTCTGAACTCTTTGGTGCAGGAGGTGAGGTTTCAGGGGCCTCCTTCAGCAGCTTCTCCCAAGCAGAACTGAATCCACTGGACGTGGATGGAGCGACTGACCTTTCTATGGTCTCGTCGACTTCCCGAGGTGACTCCGCATCATGCTGATAGGTCGTACTTTCAACTGGCATCTCAGCAGTCCTAGGTTCTGCACTGTCTGAACTCCTTGGTGCAGGAGGTGAGGTTTCAGGGGCCTCCCTCAGCAGCTTCTCCCAAGCAGAACTGAATCCACTGGACTTGGACGGAGCGACTGACCTTTCTGTGGTCTCGCTGACTTCCCGAGGTGACTCCGCATCACGCTGATAGGATTGCTGAGATGCCAGTTGAAAGTGCGACGTAGGTTCTGCACTGTCTGAACTCCTTGGTGCAGGAGGTGAGGTTTCAGGGGCCTCCCTCAGCAGCTTCTCCCAAGCAGAACTGAATCCACTGGACTTGGATGGAGCGACTGACCTTTCTATGGTCTCGCTGACTTCCCGAGGTGACTCCGCATCACGCTGATAGGTCGTACTTTCAACTGGCATCTCAGCAGTCCTAGGTTCTGCACTGTCTGAACTCCTTGGTGCAGGAGGTGAGGTTTCAGGGGCCTCCTTCAGCAGCTTCTCCCAAGCAGAACTGAATCCACTGGACTTGGATGGAGTGACTGACCTTTCTATGGTCTCGCTGACTTCCCGAGGTGACTCCGCATCACGCTGATAGCATTGCTGAGATGCCAGTTGAAAGTGTGACCTAGGTTCTGCACTGTCTGAACTCTTTGGTGCAAGAGGTGAGGTTTCAGGGGCCTCCTTCAGCAGCTTCTCCCAAGCAGAACTGAATCCATTGGACTTGGATGGAGCGACTGACCTTTCTATGGTCTCGCTGACTTCCCGAGGTGACTCTGCATCACGCTGATAGGTCGTACTTTCAACTGGCATCTCAGCAGTCCTAGGTTCTGCACTGTCTGAACTCTTTGGTGCAGGAGGTGAGGTTTCAGGGGCCTCCTTCAGCAGCTTCTCCCAAGCAGAACTGAATCCACTGGACTTGGATGGAGCGACTGACCTTTCTATGGTCTCGCTGACTTCCCGAGGTGACTCTGCATCACGCTGATAGGTCGTACTTTCAACTGGCATCTCAGCAGTCCTAGGTTCTGCACTGTCTGAACTCTTTGGTGCAGGAGGTGAGGTTTCAGGGGCCTCCTTCAGCAGCTTCTCCCAAGCAGAACTGAATCCACTGGACTTGGAGGGAGCGACTGACCTTTCTATGGTCTCGTCGACTTCCCGAGGTGACTCCGCATCACGCTGATAGGATTGCTGAGATGCCAGTTGAAAGTGCGACGTAGGTTCTGCACTGTCTGAACTCCTTGGTGCAGGAGGTGAGGTTTCAGGGGCCTCCCTCAGCAGCTTCTCCCAAGCAGAACTGAATCCACTGGACTTGGACGGAGCGACTGACCTTTCTATGGTCTCGCTGACTTCCCGAGGTGACTCTGCATCACGCTGATAGGTCGTACTTTCAACTGGCATCTCAGCAGTCCTAGGTTCTGCACTGTCTGAACTCTTTGGTGCAGGAGGTGAGGTTTCAGGGGCCTCCTTCAGCAGCTTCTCCCAAGCAGAACTGAATCCACTGGACTTGGACGGAGCGACTGACCTTTCTATGGTCTCGTCGACTTCCCGAGGTGACTCCGCATCACGCTGATAGGTCGTACTTTCAACTGGCATCTCAGCAGTCCTAGGTTCTGCACTGTCTGAACTCCTTGGTGCAGGAGGTGAGGTTTCAGGGGCCTCCCTCAGCAGCTTCTCCCAAGCAGAACTGAATCCACTGGACTTGGACGGAGCGACTGACCTTTCTATGGTCTCGCTGACTTCCCGAGGTGACTCCGCATCACGCTGATAGGATTGCTGAGATGCCAGTTGAAAGTGTGACCTAGGTTCTGCACTGTCTGAACTCCTTGGTGCAGGAGGTGAGGTTTCAGGGGCCTCCTTCAGCAGCTTCTCCCAAGCAGAACTGAATCCACTGGACTTGGACGGAGCGACTGACCTTTCTATGGTCTCGTCGACTTCCCGAGGTGACTCCGCATCACGCTGATAGGTCGTACTTTCAACTGGCATCTCAGCAGTCCTAGGTTCTGCACTGTCTGAACTCCTTGGTGCAGGAGGTGAGGTTTCAGGGGCCTCCCTCAGCAGCTTCTCCCAAGCAGAACTGAATCCACTGGACTTGGACGGAGCGACTGACCTTTCTATGGTCTCGCTGACTTCCCGAGGTGACTCCGCATCACGCTGATAGGATTGCTGAGATGCCAGTTGAAAGTGTGACCTAGGTTCTGCACTGTCTGAACTCCTTGGTGCAGGAGGTGAGGTTTCAGGGGCCTCCTTCAGCAGCTTCTCCCAAGCAGAACTGAATCCACTGGACTTGGATGGAGCGACTGACCTTTCTATGGTCTCGCTGACTTCCCGAGGTGACTCCGCATCACGCTGATAGGTCGTACTTTCGACTGGCTCTTTAGGAAGATCAACATCTGATGGAATAGTCATCTTCTCCCCTGTTTCTATAGATAAACATAGCTGACCATCTACTGCCACCTCCTGTTTTAAGGCATCTTTATCATCAGGTGATTGGAACAGCTGCAAGGAAACCTGAGGCAGTTTCTGTAAATGAGAATTAAATGTGTTCTGATGTTCTTTTGTTGAAACAATATTTTTTTCTAAATATTCTTTAGCTTCTTGCTTTGGAACACCCACCTTTTCTTTGGGTTTTGAGATAAATGCTTTTCTGACCACTTGGATAGAATTTGTATTTTTTGTTTGTGTCAAATTCAGACCTTTAAGGGTAGGAGATTCTAATGGCAGTTTACATACTGCAGAACCTAATTTCTCTGTTTTTTCTCTCTCAGATGCTTGGGTTTGTTCTTGAATTAACTCTTGTTTGCTCAGGTTACCTCTGCCTTTTTTATCTTCCTTTGATTCTCTTTGGTAGGTTATTGAACCAGTATTATTTCGCAAAGAAACGTGTCCCTCAGTGCTACTTTGTAATTTCACTCCAGTATCCCAGAATTTTCTCAAACTCTGAAACTGTGAAGGATTTGAAATGTGATTCTTGGACTTTTCATTCATTTTTTCTTTTAAAGACAAAACCTTGAAGTTGGGCTTCTCCTGGGAACAAGAAACACCTTTTCTTTGAAACATTTCTTTCTCATCTTTATATTTGCTTTCTGGGGAGGATGAAGTCACACGAACTCTTGGCTGTAAGTTATTGACTTTTGGCAGTTTTGCACATTCAGGAACTTCACCATCAGATGGAAGTGTTCTTTCTAGTTTTTCAGCTGCATGCCCTGGCTCAAACTCAAAAGAGTTTTGGTGTTCATTTCTTAAAGCCTGGCTTTCATTACTTAGTTCACTTCTTTGTAACATACTGTTGCTTTGATCATCCAATCCATTAGGTAAGTATACTGCAGTGGGTTTTATTTTGTCACTTTCTCTGAGGCCTTTTAACATGCTGCCATCTGATCCATTAATACTGACACTAGCTTCTTTCTCTCCATGACTGGGGATAGTTTTTTCCCTTTCCCAGAATGCTCTAATCTCCCTTATACTTCTTTTTTCTCTGAGTGCCTTCTCTGATTCACAACTCTGAGGTGGTTGCTTGTATTCTTGATGTTCCAAGAGGCTTGATTTTTGATTTTGTTGCATGATTTCTTGACCAGATTCTTTTTCTTCAGCTCTTCTAGAGTCAAATTCAGTTAGTGATTTGTCATTTTCTTTCTCATTCTTTTCCCCTTGCTTAGGTTTCCTCCTCTCTTTTATCATCTGTGTGTCTTCCAAAATACATGCTGGAGGTGAAACACTCTTCAGTTTTTCAGTCTTTCCAAATAGTAACTCTTCCATAACTTGTGTTTTTCCATTCATGCTAGGCCCACTATGTTCTGTAGTAAGAACTGCTGTTCTGGTTGAGAAGTCCACGTCCTCTTTGGGTTCCCTGCCTTGCAATCTTGCTGACCTAGGTTTCCTATCCCCAGCACCAGAACTTCTTTTAAACCAATCTAATACTTTTGACATGGACTCATCAAATGTTTTCACAAGTTCAGCAGCATGTTTGTCAGGCTTGCAAGTGGTTTTAGCATCTTGTTCCTCAACAAGATCAGGCTTACCTTGTTGAAGACCTGCAGAATTTGTATTGGACACCTCACATGCTTCTGTCTTAGCAGAAAGCAGATGTTGGTCTGCAATACAAATAAATTTATCAGAGTTACGAATCAGACATAAGACTAAATCCACCTCAAAAATACTCTTGTTTTTTACTCTTTTAGCAGAGAAGAGTTCTCTGTCCTTCTGTTTTCAGGAAGAACCATACAGCAGGCAATGAACTGGAAAAACGATTCCTGCATTGAGATATCCTCCTGGAAGAATAGTCATATTACTTTATTTGTTTTGGGGGGGTGAAGGAGAGGAAGGGGAAAGAGGATGGGTTAATCCCTAGTATAAAGGAAATAGCAAAATGGGGGGCGGGAGACATGTTTGTGTTTAGTCACATGGACAAATCCTAAAGTCACAGCTGCATTACTAACAAGGACAGTCAACAACAATACACCAAAAATTCTTCGGTTCTCATGCAGGCAGAACTACCAGATCTTAACACAGAAATTTTGACAAAGTGCCATCACTTCACCTTCATCGTCCAAGACAAACTTGCCTAGCCAGGATCTGATCTGATTGTTAATTCTTAAGAATACCAATAGAAGATCTTCTAAAAAATACTGACTACATTAGAGTATTAGAATATAAACAAGTGGATTAGAAAAGTAGTTCTGAAATATGTAGCACATTCCTATTATTTCTGTTTCCTAATTAATAATTTCTGGATACTAATGATTTGAACACTAATAAATTTGGACTACGTGCATTTAAATTCTGTTCATCAATCCCATCAGTTCTCTTACCGTGAAAGTTTTTTAGTGACTTTGATTCATGGCTCAAGAATTGGTTTGATTTGTTTTCACGCGTCTCCTCAACAATCAGTTCTTTATTGTTATTTGGCAGGACAGTGCCGGAGGGCTTCCTTGGAGTTTCAAGTTTCTTAGAAGGAACTGACTTTGTCTGCAAGGTTTCACTAGCCAGGAAGACTGACCTATTAGTGTCAGAAGGACTGGATGCTGATGTATCTTCTTGTAAACGATCTTTTTCATTTACTTGTAAAGCTGATGAATAGGTGCCCAAAGGCTTTACAGCAGAAATTTGTTTATTCCCAAGTGAATCTGACCTAACAGCATCATTTTCACTACTCTTAATTTCATCAGATTCTAACAAATCAAACTCTCCTATTTCTCTGCCATGATGCAGCTGTGGGCTTTGTGGAGGTTCTCCTTTACCTATGCTAGAAGAGAACCTGACTTGTTTTAGTTTTTCCAATGAAATTTGTGAGGAATCTTCCCCTTCTTCCATAGGACTGTTCTTCTCAGCTTCTCCTTCAAAAATAGTTGAAGTAGGAAGACCACTCTTGGTCTGAGCATCGAACATCTGATTAACACGAAGAACTTCAGAATCGGTGGAACTTGAACTTGAACTGCGCTTCAAAATGCCCCGAGGTGGTGTACCAATGCCATTAACCCTGTCAGTCCTTTTAGCTGGTTTTGGAACAACGTCTTCTTCTTCTGACACCAGATCTGCTGTTTTCTGAATGAATTTTCTAGCTTTTGGGACTGGAAACTTAACTGGACTTCTCTGTGATTGATTAGTAGGGTCTACAGAAGACTTCTTAGGCTTATCTGTTTCGTTGTTTAGTAAGTTTGTTTTAGGTTGGTTCTCTTTTGAAGGTGACAAAATTTCTGCAAGACATGTATAGAGAAGAAATTCTGAGTTTACATGACATTCAGCTGCATAAACAGAGGGGTATGCCACTATGCAGACCTAGAATGCAGCAATTATACTGATTTATTAAAACACTTGACAATGAAACACATGAGGGAATTCAGTACAGGTGTTGATTTCATTTGTATATAACAGGAAGTCTTGACAGAAGAAAATTCTCTAGTTAGTTAACATTTCTAGAACAAGAAACATTCAATGATCCTAAAGATAAGGAGCACAGTATCAACACAATTCCTGCAAGGGAAAAACTCTGCAGGGAAAGGCAGCTTTTGAATACAGAAACACTTTTTCAGTTCAGAACATAAACAACACTCTACAGAAATAAGCAGGCTATTTTCACCTTCAAATGGAACAAGGTAAAATGCAGAAGCGATCTCCCAGTAGGCGTATGGATTTTTTTATTCCTAATGTGCAAGTCTTTTCCTTTCTTCTGTTAGCAAGCTTCATAACAGAGATAGGAGAGTAATTTTCACATCTGAGCCTGTAAATTACAACTGCAGTTTCAAAAGCCTGTATTATGGTATGTCATCTCCTATCTCCTACTTGGTTGTAGAGTGTATACTGTGTAAAGGCAAGATTCTGAAGGAAACAGGACTGAGAAAACCAAGGAGAAAAATGAACAAAGAATGAGAGCTAGGTTTGACCCTTTTTCTGTAGAGCCAACAGGAGCAACGACTAAAGGTTATAAAGGCAGTTACACTAAAATCAAGGACATTTTTCTGTTCTCTGTGTTTCAAGACAAAACAACCCTCTTAGTTACAGTGCTTAATGCAGACTAGAAGTGTGAGTGAGAGAAAGGAAGCAAAACATATTTACTTGCATGACCCAGCCATTTCCAAGTATATATGTTTTACATGAAGTTTGAAATGAACTATTTAAAAATTCTACGTTGCACAGTTAAGGTACCAAAATCTGTATCATCTTACAATAAGAAGTAACAAGAGGAAAAATAATTTCCATATCCACCACGATGAAATTCACATGCGTATGATACACAAATAAGAATATTTACCCTTCTTTGATAGCTGAGGTAGACTGACTGGTCCATTTTCTGATTCTGCACTGTTTGGGTTCTCACCTGATGAAGTGGAATTAAATGGATTTCTTCTTTGCTAAAGAAAATAACAGACACTATAATTGGAGACAAAAATATTATACCAAATACAGTCTTGGCAAAATAAATGAAAGTGCAGCAATTTCCTCTGCCTCCCTACCCTGTCAGCAAGGGGTCTAAAAGCATGCCTCTTAAATGGGATACATGACAAGAAGTCCAAACAATTAAAATCAGTGAACTGTCAGAAATGCCAGCAGTAGCCTGATCCTGCTCTTTCTGAAGTCACCAACAGCAGACATAGGCCAACACTTAAAGACACTTAAGAATCCCAAATTGTTGTGAACTAGATAATTTCCTCTCTACTTCTTTGACTTTAGAGATACTGGAACAGAACAAGACAATTCTTTTCCATGGTTGAGGAGGTGGGAAGCAAAGTCAAACATACATAGCTGCTGATTATAGTTACAACAGCACTTTAGCATTGAACTTTCAGTGGTTTCCATTATCTCACTCCAAGACCAAAAAATATTCAAATTTTCCAATTTATTATCTTTCTCCCTCAGTTCTCTAATTATCTTTACCACTCAACCAGAGAAACCCACAAACTGTAAAAGATAACTTTTGCTATATTCAATATATCATACCTTTACTGGCGAGACTGTTGCCTTTCCAGATTGACCCTGTGGTTTGTCTAACACAGAGGTTATTGTTTTAGAACTGCAAGGAAATAATATATAATATGGTCAGCAACCACAACATTAAGTCTACCCCCTCCGCCCAAAAAAACAAGAAAAAAAAAACTACCAAGAAACCCAACAGAGATTCAGTTGTACATACTTTACTTTCCATGCCAATATAGTTCGTTTTTCCATTTAGTCTGTTATCATATTTAGAAGCAAGCTTCCCCCTTTCCATAGCACGGGGATATTCTTGCTGCTTTGTTTCCTCACAAAAATTTCGTTGCTTGTGAAAGAACTCAATATAACTACGACCTGACAGAACAGAGATCATCTTTCTGGTATCTTTTAGGCTTTTAAGCAAACTTTATTGAAATATAGCCATTCTCCGAATCAGATCAGTATTAACATCTCTGTCCTTTTCATACACTAGTAATTCTAGGACTGGAGCTTATGTGGAGGAAAGTGCTAAAATCTGATGAAAATAAAGGAGCTTTGCAAAGCGTCCAAGTCAGAAAAAAACAGAACACCACCGCTAAAACTATACCAAAAATGTGATATGCCACAAAGACAGTTACTGTATATTCCCTCAGTGGTACAGATTATACGATATTCCTTCAATTAAGATGCTATCAAACCACAGGTTTTATAAGTAAGTAAATTCAGTTACTAATTGTGATCCTAACCAAGCACATCCCAAATTAGAAAAACTTAAAAAAGCTAAAGAGACAGTTCCTACATTATATCAAGAAATATTTCTGTATTTGCAAAATAATGCAAAGTTTTTGCAAAAGAGTCAGATTACATTTATATTTTGAGTTTATTTAAACAACCCAGACATATGAAAAAGCATTATTTTTTGAAGACAGAAGTTATATGTGGATTTAAATATGGTCTTCATATAGTGAAAAATCAATCTAGGATTGTCCATCAACCACATTCAGTCTACTAACTTCATATAGAAAAATGCTGGCATTAATCAACTTACATGGTTATGATTTTGGGGGTGAGAGGAACAGGATGAGGCAGGAAAAAGGAATATTCTCCAGGTAGGAAATACGACCTCAGGCTAGGAAGGAAAGCCACTAATATGGTTTTTCCAGTGTAGATGTACAAGGAGACTTACACTGAATACTTGGTTGACAATCTTTGACATTGGTGAAAACACTTTTGGATATTTATTGGTAAGTAGCAGAGCCATAAGACAATGCTTTGGAGGGGAGATGGGGTATCTCAGGAGGAGAAAACAGCTCCCAGCTCTTATGAGGTTCCAGGTCTAAATGGGAACCTTCTCCTCACACAGAAAAAGCTCTCTCCAGTCAGGAAACTGGTGACGCACTGCGCTGCTGCGAGAGACAGTTTTCCCAGCTCCTCCAGGTTTCAGCACACAACCTCTAAATTGGGAAAGAAACAGCTGGCAGCTACCCTTGAAAGGCTGCCAGTCCCTGCACTGCTAAGTGTGTCCGAGAAGTGACATCCTTCCCATTTTACAAATGGAAAAACATAATTACAGAGAAGATAAGAGGATCTAGTAAAATGAGCTGCTTGAACACAAAGCTATGAAAAAAATCTAGTAGTAATCTGAGCTAAAAACTTCTACCTATCTTGCACTTTGGATTGAATGTTACCTATATAAAATACACCTCCACGCACTCTGATACAAACTTAAGGCACATGCTTATCCTGTAATGGAAACCATCTCATGGGTGAACAAAATAAACTGCTCTTATATTTTAACAGTGAGTGCCTGTGTGTGTGTGTGTGTGTGTGCACACATATATACATAGACCTACACACACACACACCCCTACACACAAGGTAGAGCAGATGATTTTTTTTCTTTTCTACTCCTAAAAAATATATTTCTCTCATTCTCAAAGAGCTCGGTATTGCTCTAATACTCTTTAATTCTGAAAATATATACATTTAAAGAATCTCTGTTCTGCTGAACTGGGGTTTGGGGTTTTGTTTTTATGAGCACTTGCATGCTCCTGCACCTGATGTCTTATCTACACCATTATCTCAACAGGTCAAACGTGATTTTTTAGGTCTAGGTCAGGAACACTACAACCCTTCCCTCATTTTAAACAACAGCAATACTGTTCTGTATTCTGGGCTGCAAGAAACTGATAAGACATTCTTTTGTCTACAGTTTCTACAGGTGAGGCAGCAACTTTTTAAATTCCCATTAAATGCACACAATCCCACAATATTTTAATACAATGATACTTCAAATTTATCACAGAAGAATTAAAGAGTTGCTATTTTGGCGTTATATATTGAAAATCCCATTCTAAAGAAAGCATGAGCTACAAAAAAATCAAGATCGTAAAGCTGTGTTTCACAACAAAAGGTCTGAAAACATGAGTTTACCCTCAGCCCATATAGATGAGAAAACAGAACAAAATTCCCAGATGTGCTGCAGTGACATGGCTAGTCTGAGAGAGTGTATTAAGCCAAGCTAACAAATACAGACAGGTGAAGGAATTATTGCTCTGTAATTCAGCAAGACCAAATTCCAGGAGACACCCAATACAGACCAGTATTAGCTCCGTGCAGGCTGCACGGCACTAGCAGACTGGTGACTGAGAGGCAACCAGGCCAAGGCAGCAGTGAAGCTGGAGGAAGGGGTTATAGATTTGCATGCGCTGTCAATAGAGTCTGCTCAATTCAAGCTCACATTCAAACAAATAAGCCCTCCTAGGATCTTCCAGAGGGCTAGAGAGTCTGGGGCAGAAACTTCCATCTGGAGGAAGTAAAGTTACTGTGATTTAACTGTGCTCCATAGAAATGGTCTTATCCAGGTATCCCAGCACTCCAGTTATTCCAGAAAACAAAAATAATAACTGTAACAAAGTTAAATGGATTTTAAGAATTAGGGTTTTGGTGCAGATTTTCACCCTACAGAACTCTAGGACACTTGCCATCTATTCAATATAGGCAGCTAAGAATATTTTCTAGCATAGGGAAGAAAAAAATAATCTATAAATCATAATCTGAGAGGCAAAACCCCTTCAACACTGCCCTTTTTGGAGATTCGGCTTGTAGATGGATGGTATCACTGAACAGAGGCAATATTGACAGTGTGAGTGAGTCACACCATGAAACTCGTCTTGGAAGGTGTAACCTTGCACAGAACACCTCACACACCCAGCCCGTGAAGGCTCTGGTATGCAAGAAAAGCATCATGGGAATATAACACCAAAGAAAAAATTGTTCATAGCTTCATTACTAGAGTTAGATATTTGGGGTGTGGGGAGGAAGATCACTACCCCAATTTTAAGAATATAATTATGGGCTGATTTTTGTTGTGCCTAAGGTAACACGCTGACTTGATAGCAGTTGAACAGGCCACAAAGCTGAATTTGACCTTAGCAGTTCAGGCACAGATCTCTTACCAGAACTGCACTGTCTTCACATTCAGTAAGAACTGTTTTAAGAACAGTGTCCAAAGCAAACAACATCTGGGTAATTTGCTGTCACATACCTTCTGGGCCCAATCCTGAGGTCCAGCTGTTTGGTTCATGCAGAGCCTGCAGGCCAGTGCTGACCAGAAGCCCATTCTCAAGGGAAGGAGGGGAAATAAAACAAAACAAAAAACACCCCCCCACAAACCTACCCTTAAATTAACACTTAAAAATCCCAAGTGCCTGAACCACCTGTATGACTTGGACACTGGAAACTGTTAACTCGCTTTACGCAATCGCAAACTCCAGAATGATGCTCAGTTTCATCCTTTTAGCTCTAGACATGTTGAGACTGTTTTGCAAGAGGAAGAGTCAAGAGGAATAACTCCTTGCAGCTCTGCTGTCCTAAAGGCTGAACCAAATGCTTGTAATGGCTGAACCAAATGATATAAAGACTAGGCTTTCCCTTCCCACCCTAACTGGTTGGGCTATTGGTTTCCCAGCATACTGTTTCCCCTCAGTTCCTAATCAGCTGCTGTCATTAGAGACAGGCATACAGCCATGTCAGACCAATATAAGCAAAACAGAAAAAGAGTATTTTAGAAGCATATGGTCCCTCCTGCAATTTCCCACCTAAAATATTGCATAAGCTAATCTCAGTTATAGCGAAATAAACCCTAGCTGAAGTCGTAAGCAATGAATTGCACACAGTGCTACCACATTTGCTTGCTTCAGCTTTGCACATTTCAGAAGCCAACAAGCAGAGACGTTTAATCAAGTATTTAGGCAAAGTAAATGCAAATAATAGTGTCTGGTCCATATATTGCAGGTGCCTTTCTAAGGTCTACCTCGAACTGTTTTGCTGTCAATCCTGGACTGTGTAAGCTTGCTTTAGCAGGAACACCTTGAGCTATTGCTTGGAGTATGAGCACACCTGAATAAAGCACACAGGCTGATGAATTTCTGGTGTAATTTGGAGCAAAGGCCAGAGAGGGTCCTGGACAATGGCTGTCACGCTTCACATGGGATTGGAACTGTGATCTGAAATAGTCCTCAAATCACCTCAAGTTAAAGACCATGATCAAGTCACTGACTTTCAGAACACGTTGTCTACATTTGGCAGAGGAGAGGAGAGAAAAAAAGAGAAAAAAAAAGCCAGACTGTAGTTTCATAATGCCTTCTCAGAAGCACAGACCTGAGCTTACTTGATGAACTTGTTCTTAAACCTCATCATTTTATATTTTTTGTGAAGAGGTTGTCCTAGCAGTTGTCCAGAAGTTTCTTATTGCTTATTAATCACACAATCTGTTGTGTTGCGACAGTAGGAGTAGCATTATAGTGTACTTATTTTAAAGTACCATTTTCTTTCCGCAAGGTCCAAGATGACATGCAAAACACTAAAATATATATTTTAATTTAAAATTAAACAGCAGCATGTCTTGTGCTGCCCATAAATAAATAATTCAGTAACAATCTTCTGAAGGTAAAAGCCAGCTGTAGAAAACTACATTCAGTAACAGCTAACTGTAGCAGCATTATTGGCCAGCATTTTTGGGAGGGCCTTATGTTTCTTCTTGTGATGAGCAACTTTAATCATCACTACAGAACAACTTCATTTTGAGGGGAAGACCGTAACAAAGGATTTTTTATGTTTGACTTCTTCCAACAAGATTTTACTTGTGGGTAAGACAGATAACTGTCTGAGTTCACTAAAAATGATATGTAAAGGATAAGCAAAGACTAGCAACGCAAGCCAGATTCATTAAGATTTACACCAACCTTTGGTGCCATTCACCGTGAGGGTGGGTGCCCAGTTTGCAGACCATGAATGTGAAAGATGGAACTGCTACAAGGTATTATGCAAATGCATAGTAGGAGACAAGCCTTGCTGCAAAGAAAAAACAGATGACGCACAGAGAAGGACTTAGAAGACAGGCAAGAAAGTGAAAGGTTACAGAACTGATCAGCGGTACAACCAGAAGTAAAACAGTCATCCTTAAAAGTAACTCTGGCTCTTAACTGACTCTATTCACTGAAAGCACAAACAGTAGCTACCTTTGTTACATCCCGGTCCCCATTCCAATGCTTTCTTGTTTCCTCAAGCTAGGAGATTATCACTTTTCTTTTCAAATGCGGGTTTTTGGAAAGCTTTTCATACTGCCAAATGAATTACTGCATGTAGGCATTTTAAAGAGAAAATATTTCCCTTTCCCTCAGAAATAAATTCATAAATAATTCAATAAATAAATTTCTGATCAAAATGGAGCTGTTAGGAATGTTTATAGACTTAAGATGGAATGATTTAATACAAAATCATCTTCGGTTCAGAAACTACTTCTCTTACAGCTTTCCTGCAACAACTAGATCCACTTGGTCATACTCAAGCGGACTGTCTTGCACCACTCTGAAAGGAAGCTTCTCTCTTACAGAAAGACATTTCTTTTTCTTGGTAGAATCAGATTTATTATTCCTCAAATATCCAAAGGTTCTGGTTCTTCCCAACAGTTTAAAGTTCAGGCTGAATCAGTAGTCTGTTCTCACTGAGTGACTGAATGAAGAGATGCAGAAGTTACTGTCCCCAAATCAGTGACTGCGAAGGACTCAATGTGGCCTGCAGTTCTAACCAGAAAATCCTGGTCTCACTTCTGGGAGACAGACTAAACTGTGACACAGGAACATGTGTCTATACACCTTTGGCAACTTTCTACTTGTAGAAGTAAGCCAAAGATAGCTGCATTCAAACACAGAACAATTAACAATGCATAACTACGATTTATCAGTCTTTCACAGGCATGAATTCCTTGGGCCGTTCTGAGGAAATATTTGAAGCTCTTTCAAACCAGAAGAGAAGACAATATTTTGGAAGGAGCCTTCAGCTCCCAAGTTTCACCAGTCCTGATGTTCACATGCTAACTCTGATTGAACAGACAGCTTACCTGGAACTAGATTTCACTTCTTCTTCTTGATGTTCCACAACACCATAGAGTTTTGATGGTACAAAGACTTCTTTATTGACATTGCTCACCCAGCTGTTCTTTGCTTTGTTTGATTTGTTCTGACTCACTTCAGCTAAAACATGAAACAAGAATATAGTTGTCTCCTATCTGTTCACATGGGATTTCACAACAAGCAAGTACCATTATTTACATTCAGTCCTGCAACTATTTTGTTAGTCCACTATACTTCCGTACACAGTCTGGTGATCTCTGAAAAATAAATTTTTCTTACTACTAGAAATTTTGCATACTACAGTAAATACTTCATTCTACTGCTCCAGGTATAACATTGGCTTTAGACCTTAAAAGTGATCCTAAATGAGGAAGATTCCTACAACAACTCAGGTAAAGACTGATCCTGTAGTTCTTGTAGCTAGGTACACACTGAAAATTCAGTGACATGTCATGAGGAAACAAATACAATAAAGCCATAGGAAAATCGAAAAAAAAAAAAAGTTGAAGTGCGGTAAATGAAATCGACCACTCCCTTCCTATAGCAGTAAATTGGAAGTTGGTCATAGTTTTCCTTTAAACAGGTGGCTAATTCCTTATTGATAGAATTAACACAAGGAGGTAAAGTATAAATAAATAAATAAATAAATAAAGCAAAAAAGTCCTGAGACCCACACTCAAGCTTATATTTGTATATTGACCATATAATTGCATTTCTTTTCAGAGTGGGACAGAACCCTCTTTCGAAGCCAAAACATTAATGATATATTTATTCTTCCACCACTTTCTGTACTTCTGCAATAGTTCAGAAGTCAAGATATTCTCAATATGCAAAAAAAAGATTTGTGTTCCTACTTTTGCTATCTATAACTGCAAGCAAAAATATTATGATGTTTAACGAGTCATTGGAGCAAAACAATTGTGCAGTTTTGAATGTACCAGTATGCTCCTTTGTTTAACTAATAAGACTGGGAGTAATTATCATTCCTTAAAGATAATATGGCTTTAGGTAATTTCCTCTAAGCCATAGGTAAGAGTTGCTGTAAAATCCAAACCAAACGCTAGCTAGAATTTTACAGCTGATTTTCATAACCTTCAATACCAAAAACAACCAAACCCACAAACCCACCACTCTAACCACCTGTGTATTTCTGTATTCCTTTCCATTTCAGTCCTTTTCTTGTTAAGTTAAAATCCCAAAACCCCCACACAGTAATCTCAAGCTGACCAAACTACCATTATGAAAACAGTTCCAGTTGCCAGAGCCCTAGGCACATATGCTTCAAGGGTTGTAACTACTAGCTCTACTTTATGGTGCCTACCATTGTAACCCATTTGAAGGACCTTTGGTCACCTTAAAAAAATAAGTCTTAGAGGTCTCAAACTGAGCACCCAGAATCTTGAAAATTCATACTGAGGAGTGATTTCTCAATCTCTGATTCTTTGCATGATCCAAGGTAACACATAGGGCCTCAGGACTGAAAATGAGAACGGGATCCAGGACTGGAGGGGGCTTTTAGTCCAGTGCATACAGGACAGTCCCTCCCACTAGCAGTCAACATCTCAAATTCTCTCTTTGTACATAGCATTGGGGAGAGGAAGGCTTACACATAAAATACACAGGAAAACCCTCCTTTGCATAGTTTTTAGCTCACAAGGCTACCTTCCTTGGAGATACTCAAAAGTTGTCTGGACACAATCCTGGGCAATGTGCTCTAGGTGCCGCTGCTTGAGCAAGGGGGTGGGACTAGATGATCTCCAGAGGTCCCTTCCAACCTCAACCATTCTGTGATGCTCTTTTTGTATTTCAAGGGCAACGATGTTTGAGGTTACCTAAGTAAGAGCATCATCTCCATGTCAGCCTTTCCAAAATAAAATATAAGGAAAAATATTATAAGCCACATGCTTACCAAGCGTGGCAGGCTTTCTTCGCATGGAAGCTCTGATAATATCTGCTCCATGTATCTTATCTCTGTGCCTCTTTGACTTTTCTTCATAAAACCACTGTCCACTCATATTCTTTAGCTGGATATCATCTTTGATTTTTTCTGGTAAATGCCTGGGAAGGGGGGAGAAAAAAAAAAAAAGAAGGGAGAGAGACACTCTGCTTATTTGTATGAACAGAACAAAAGTCTGCAAAGGGAAATGCTAAATCTGGTATACATATACAGCTTCACACCAATACTGAAAGCAAGATAACGGAGGTAGGGGGAAGAAAGTGGAGAAGTGTACTAAAGAAAAAAAAAAAGCTAGTATTTTTTCTGCTGCTTCATCTTTCTGCTTTTTTTAATACACTCACCAAATTGTCTCTTTTAGAAACCAGGAGACTGCATCATAATCAAAATCTTTAGGTATAAGCACAGCATTTATCAGGCTTAAAAGTACAAGGAAAAGGGAAAATCCGAATGCATCAGTGTCGGACTCTCCACAGTCTGTTGAGATGACAGCTTCTACTTTAAATACAGCACATAATGTTATTCTTACTCATCTGAACTGAAATTAAATTTAAGCATATTCAAGTAGTTTTAATAAAGAGGTATTTCTAACTGGTTTTACTAGCACTGAATGGATGTTGTGCACAGACAGATGCCAGACTCCCCCATGGGATCTTTATTGCCATGGGAGCAATTTTGTACTTCTCTTAGGAGAAACGCTGATTAGGGCAGCCTTGCTTGCTGCAGGAGAAAAATTCTTCCCACACTACTAGCAGACTTTGTAAATCCTAACAACTACTGTGCATAAGAAATGCTGCTCATTAAAACACCTGAACACCACCATTTTGGTTAGCAGCTTGTACAAAATATAAACTGTTCGTATCCACCTCTTCAAAACAGTTCATTTACTCACATTTCAGGAAGCGTGGCTTAAAATAGCTACTTCTCTTGTCAAAGGCTCTGAATTGTAAACACGAGTATCTTAGACACAAAACATACATACTCCGCGCAAGCTGCACGCTAACTGCAGTGGATGTACAGCTGCCCTCTTTGGCTTCACGCACGTCCCTTTCCTTCTCAGTCAGCTAGGTAACTTAGCTCCAGAGAAACCAGCAGCTGCCCTTACTTCTGTGATTCATGTATAGTAGTTGCTTAACTAATGCTTTGTAGTTTAAAATCCATGTTGATAATACAAGGTATTCCTTTAAAATTTGTGCATCCTTCTGAAACAGGGAATCTGAGTTCCTCAACAGTGGATCTCTTCAGTTGTCTTACGAACCAGGACCAAGATTCAGCCTCTCAGTAGACACGACCACACTCTCACGTGGCCATGCTAAATGGATATATTCTTCTCTTCCGCAGCTTCCTTTAGCGTCCTCCAAATGCCGACTCTTCCTACAGCACAGGATCTCTGATCTGTTCCACTGCTCTGCTCTGCAAGTGCTTAAAGACTTTTTTTTAAGGCATGTTATTTCCATCTGCCGACCTGTTACCCTCCTTATTTAGTTATAGCAGACTACACTGACACTGAGCTGGGGAGGAGATAGCATCAACCTTATGTCAGTTACTGTAACTCCTCAAAAATGTGTTTTGTTCTAAGCCTCTCACGCTGAAACAGCCCTGGAGAAGCCTCCAGTAACCACATATCTTGACTTCTTGCCTCAGAAGGCTGGTCCTCCAAGGTCATGGTTGAGATGAGCTAGTAGTGCAGCCTAAGAAATCTGTGCCAAAATTAAGACCAGGGTTGTCTCGGGGCTCAGAAGATGCATTTTCAGGCTGTTCATATGGCACTGCCTTCACACACGCCCCTCAAAGTGCTCTGGACAGATGGTGCCACACTTTCTATAGGTTACCCAAAAGTCTTTGTGCGAACACAAGTCACAAGGGAAGACAGTATTGCTCCGAGAAAATAACAAAAGACTGTACAGTTTATTAATCTACATGTTTCCATCACAAGAGCTGCAGCTATTTTAAATACTGTGAAACAAGTTTGTAAGAGTTTAAATTCAGGCTTCAGGGTCACCCTGCTTTTATGAATCACACTTTATGGAACAAAGAGCTGCTGAGTGAAGTTTGGGAGGTTGTTTTCTTTCCTTATTAGGGCACATAACTCAGGCGTCTACCTAACATATGACCTGGAGACCAACCTATAGACTAGGAAAGTAAATACAGAGATTTGGAGAGTACTTCACAATCAAAAATTAAGTCAAGCTTCACCTGCCTTCTCCATTCATGACTCTTCCTTCAGCAAACAAGGTAATAACACAGCCCAAGGAGGGAAGAAAGGCAATTCTACAAGTTACTTAGAGGCCTTAAGGCTAACTACGGTCCACATTGCTACGTGATGGTGTTATCTTCTAAAGGCCTGATGGCTAAGGAAGTCCAATGCCTGTATTATATTGCTCACAAGTTGAGGAGAAGAATCTTCTAGTCCAATCAAGCAGCTGTGGTCATAGTCCTTTTGTTTTAGCTTGTATATTTGACCCTTAGATTTTACCAGTCTAGTACAGACCACCATTCAGAGCTAGGACAGGACACTGTAAGCAGGCCCTAGCTGCCGAGCTAAGAAACGCCATTCTCCCCTGGCCCTCAACCCCCTCCTCTATCCTTGTGTGGCAAGGAATGAAAAGGCTTATTTGAATACATTGGCTACTAGGACTTGAATCCTTATACTTCTCTTCCAAAGTAGCTGTCAACAGTCAATCCTTACTAGGTGTAAAACAAGTTCTCTGTCTTGAATCAGCTACGGGGAGTTGAGGTTGCCAAGAGCTGAGGTCATCACTGGCATTTTTGGTGCCAAGATTCAATGGTCCATAGCAGTACTGGACAACTTAGAATTTAGCCCTCCCTCCTGCTTATAGCCCTGTGCTTCACCGAGAGCCAAAATATGCCCTTTTCATCTGCTGCAGGTCCTCCAAGTTGGAGAGGGAACACAGCAGGAGCTTCCCTCTACCCTTAAGCAAATTCATTACTCAGCTATGAGCCAACTACTCAGCCAGTTTATGAACACAGTCAGCAGGAACAGTGGTTAATATGACATGCACCAACTTTTACACAGCTGATTGCTTCTCCCTTTCGCCTTCTTTCCCATGTGTTATTTGCCTTCTTAGAACAGATGTTCCTTAAGGCTAGGGCCTGGCTTTTCAGCTATTTGCACAGCCCCCAGGCCAGCAGAGCTCTGACCGCAGCTAGCGCTCCAGGGCAATATGACAATCAATGCCAAGCAAGGGAGGTTCTCTAGTGGGAAGGTACTGCGTCACAGGAGAAGTATTCAGTGTCCTCACCTTGTTTGATTCAGCCCTTTTACCCTAGATACTGCTAACCCTTTTTGCCTTTGCATTCAATCACTGAAACTAGGGTGCGGTAGGAGGCCTTTGCAAGTCAGCTCAACAGATCGATAGATTGCCGGTAGAAGCAGCTGGTTCAGACCACAAGGACCACAACCTCTCAGCTAAGTCAGACTGTTTACCTCTGCTGTCCCATCCTCAGATCTGCTACTGATAAACATGACATACAGAGGACAGAGACAGAGGCATGAATTTGTCATAGCTCTAGACCCTCATTAAATGTCTCTCATCAAACACTCTTAATAACGACTCTCACTAAATTAACCCTTAGCCAATGCAGCTGTCATTTTTGCTGGAAGTGAATGTCAAACACCTGGCTCCCAGCTCCAGCTTGCTGGCTATGGAAGCTAGCGTACCTCAACTCCACCAGCTCAGCAGGCCTTCTAGAATTCAACAGATACTTAAGCTTGCTAACGTAGGTAGAAATTAGGTCTACGCTTACCCAGTACTTTCTTTACAAGTGACCGGTCTGGCTGATAGAGCTCATATTTTAAGGAGTGACAGAAGGTCACTGCAGCTGACTTGCAAACTGTTTCTTTTGCCCTCTCTTCTCACCTTGATAGTCAGAGCACTTGACCTTTGTTAGCTTGACTTACACCTCTTCTCATCAAGAGAAGTATTTAGCTTCTTTTGAGGAGCTAAGAGCAACATAAACCTTATAGCTGTTCCCAGGCTTTCCCCAGACACAAATAAAAAAAGGCAGATTTCCATTATCAAAATACACTAAGCTATTAGCTCTAGCTCTTTTGTTTTGAAAAAACAGCTGCTGAGATTAAACGTGAATCTTTGCAGTGCTCTTTGAATTCTCAAGTTCTGCTTTGAGCAGGCATCAGCAGAAGTACCAAACTCCTTGAACTGCGTGGCCAAGTTTCACTGCTATGCATTAGCTTCAGATTGTGGTTTACCGTGAAAGGCACGGTGCAGAAGTCACCAGGCTGCAGCCATTATTTCCCACTGCCGCTTATGCCTCCCAGCACTGCAGCACTGTAACAGGACTAGAAGCCGACAGCGGATTCTGCGCCAGCTCTCCCCATCAACAGAACAGCTAGCCAAGCTACGATTACACTATTTGCTCTTGGCGGCAAACCAACTAGTAGGCATCCAGCTTAAGATTCAGATTGCAGGCTCAGTTTGCAAAGTTTGCAATTAGGAAAACACAATCATGGCTTTACATACAAAGGAAGCATTTACTCTGCAGTCTCTGAGTGGTCTGTTAAAATGCCAGTTACCCTATGTTGCAGTTTTCAGAGTGAAACGGCCTGAAGTTATAAAGCTGGTGCTTGTTTCTTCTACAGCAATGTTAAATTCAAGAAAGTAAGGGTGCAGTTAAAAAACTGACTCTAAAATCCTCTTTTTAAATAACCCTGGAGTTCTCCCTTTACTTAATATGCTGTTTCCACTATGTTTAGGTAAAGCATTTTTGATGTGGAGAAGACAAACCTTTCACCTAACTACGTGCAGTATCACATTGAAGATGGATGCAAAACAACCATAAGGCACTCTGTAGGCAAACAAACCAAAAAAAGCTATACATATCAACTGGGCCATTGCTCCCCACCTCTGCGAGGTCTGATAGCCAGCTAAATCACATGGTACCACAGCAAGGCACGAAATCTGCTCTCTGATCTAACCAGTCTGTGTAAACCTTTCTATCAGCAAACTCACAACAGCTTATCTTGTGCTTTGTAGGCTGGTATGATAGCTGACTGCATGTGAAGGCAAAGCGATACTGGCTTCTGGTTTCTTTTTTTTTTTTTTTCTAATAATAGTATCTAGCAATACATGCCTGTACCTAACATTGTTCAGCTGCACCTCCTCAGTGTCTCTTAATTCTTTCCCCTTTACCCCCTTATTCAAAGCCCTTATTATAAACCAGCAAAGAATTAGCAAGATGTGACAACTTAGTAACTTTTTATTGTCTCATTCCTCAATCAATAGCTTAAACTGAGCTTTTCAGATAGGAGAGTCTGTGCGGTGCTGGCGCATGCTGGGACTTCTTGTAGCAAATTAAGAACAGCTTAAATCAAGATCCATGTTTGGCTGAAAGAGACAGGATTTATTAGTGTCTCAAGTACCCAACTCTGAACATAAAAACACCTTAGTGGCTGGTGGCAAAATGAAGACTTTTTTAAATCCTGATACAGCCACCATATCTAAAATGCACTTCAAAAACCTCTCTCCTGCAAATGAAATGCCAAATAGGAGGAGAAAGGGGAAGGAGAGAGACTTTTGAGGAGTTTATCCTCACTCCTATTTACTGCAAACAGCACAAAACCCAAACCAGCATAAGGGAGAAAAAGGATGTAGGTTCTGGATCGCTTTCCACATACCGACAAACAAGATAAAGTTTCTGTAGTACCACAGTCACGCAGAAACAGGAGTAAAAGGATTTAGGAGCTGGCATTATTACTGTCAGACATGCTGATTCCATTTTTTCCTTCTATGAGATGGGGAAACGACTGTAAAAGATTTACAAGGCAAAAGGAGTAACTGTTTAAACACTAAACTCTGTATGAACATGTTTCTTCAGCCTGCACATATCTACATAAGGCGTAGGAAAAATGTTTCTGTTCTGGTACTTGTTTGAGAACTGTAGCCAAAAGATTTATAATGGGCCTTTGGGGATACGTTGAGTTGGAGATATGGATAGCTACGTACATACATGAGATTCAAAAATCTTACCATCTCACTGTTTGGTTGGTATAAGCAATAAAGCCATTTAAACTGGTTGAGGGTTTTAGTAGGAAGAATAAAGCAGACCAATGGGATTATGTAACCTCTCCCCAGCCCTGTCATCAGTCCGGTCTGCAACATCCCTTCTAATCCCTGCCTTTGGGGTCTCTTTGGATAGTGAGTTTTTAAGTAGGTAAAAGTAGCCAAGGACATGAGAAAAAAAGTCAGCCCAGTTGTGTTTGTTGTCCTGTATATTCTTCCTTTTTTGCCCCTATCCTCAGGTGTTAGGTTTACTAATAAATTAATCTCAGCTGGCATCTTGCTTTTGGATCCTTGGAGAACTAACTACGCTGTAGCCAGCATGACTCCTCACGACAAACTAGACAGTGACATTTATTCTGAAGTGGAAAGGGAAGATACGGACAAATTCAGGCCTGAAGTATCAGAATGACGGAATTACACACTCGTAGGTGCAAGACAAGTGAACCACAATCCCAGCGCCTGTGCTGAGCAAGCGCCCGTGAAACACGCTGGCCAAATTAACCCTGCTGTATATCATTTCCTTGTATATTATTTCCTCATAGACGATTGCCACAGTTGGGGCAGACAGATACGTTATCCTCATATTGTCTTTAAATTCTATACACATCTCATCCTGAAGATGGAATCAATCCTTTTTATATGCTTTTCTACTGAAGACCTGTCAGACTTATCTTCCTATTACTAATTGCACTCTCGAGCTTGAAATAAGCTTCATTTTACAAGTAATACGTTATATATCACATAATTGGATATTCTCCTGACAGACACAGAACATGTAAGTTTACTTGAGCATTTCTTACCTAGTGGAAGCATAACTTTAGTACATTCATGAAACCTGTCACTTGACTGTTGAGGTTACAGCATACAGGAGGTAAGCATCCGTCAAGGTCTGCCAGCCTTCACAGTTTCCACTAACTTCAACTGTTTTCATTTCTGTAAGAGCCTTGCAGTGTTTGGTTTCTGTTTGTTTTAAAGGATTTGCATAGAGGTTCCCAATCGCCTCCCCTCCCTCTTCATATATAACCAAAACAAACCTGCCAAGGAGAAAAACAAAAGTCTTTGCAATGAAGGAACAACTACTCTGGGACAATATACCTTTGGTATCAGAGTCAGCCTGGGACAGCAGTAGAAGATGACTTGAATCTGAGAAGGAGAGGTTGCTAGAAAGTATGTGCTTTCTATCACAGGATCTGCCCAAACACAAAGATACCAGCGCTCTACAGGCATTAAAAGCAGGCATATGAAGCATAAAAACAGCCCTGATGGAGTGACAGGCCACAGAATGTATACAAACAGCTGTAAATGAGCAGAAGAGCCTGCATCACAGCTTTATTCACACCACCAACACAGGCATCTCTAAGAAACTGATGCTGCATTAAAGAGAATTTCAGGATTTCTAGCTAGCTACAATATCAAGACTAATTTCTTCTGAAGACAAAGGTTTCATTTTGGCCCTCAGGCATAGAATATATAGTCTCAGGCATGAGCACGAATTATCCTGCAATAGAGGGACCTTATAAAAGTAACAGAGGGTTAGCTTTGACGGCACCTCCAAGACAGAAGCTCTCAACTCTTATATGTTCAATCAGCCCTTTAAACTTGAATTGGCATCCATGTTCAGAAACATCTCCACCAAGAACACTGCCTCTGTTATGCATATCTCATAACGGTTACATTCAACAGGAAAGCATTTCATGAAGATTTTATGGATGTGTCTGGATGACAGTCATTGAATGCCATATTCACATTGCAATGGTTAGTCCAGTTCCCCCAGTACCAACATTCAGCTCTCCCCCATACCCAAAATACCTCCCATCCTAGAAAACCAAAACACGCTTCCTTCTGGCACAGTCTACAACATAAGGAACACTGCCTTGTGAAGTGATTGACTACGGTATTTGTTAAAGCTGACTGAGGGGGGGACCATTTACGCAAGGGTTTTTAACAACAGCCCACTCCCACTGAACATCTTGAGAAAGTTGTGTACATAACACTCAGCAGAATCAGACCCCTTTCCCTGAGGCTTTCCGAGATACGTAGTGCCACACCAACATATGTATTAAAGGGGTTTGGCACATAGCAATCACCACCCACCACACAAACAACCCTGCATCAGAGTTTCCCTATCGTTAGCCTTCCTCAGTTTACAGAGCAAGCAAACAATCCTGAGCACGGCCCACGACAGCATTTCCAAGCGGTTCTGCTGGGAAGACAAGACCCGGTAGCCACAGCGGGGAACCCTGCCACAGAGGCAACCACAACAGATTTCTGCCTCAGACACGCTGGTGCCAGAGGCAAGCCACTGCACCGCAGAAGAGTCTCCCAACCACAAGCCAGAACTTCAGATGCAGACGTATTTCTGTCCCATGTTACTGTCACCAGAAAGGGCCCTGAACTGTGCTGATTCTGAACTACAAAACCGTAGGAAGAGTTAGGGGCTACGCTGAAGCTGCTGCCAGGAAATTCAGTTACATGCTCAGACCGTTCACTTGTTTGATACCAAAAACTGAGCTGGAGCAGGGTATATCAGTGACTCCCAGACAGAAGCAAGGATGCTAGCAAAAAAAAATTAGCAACATGATGAGAAACAGCTTCTAGTCTTGACAAGCTGTCACTCAGCTCTTCATTTTATGCCATTACCCCCCTTCCCAGAAACACTGCTATTCGGGGCTGGCAACTCCTCCTGGGGAAATGAAGCAGAAAGAGGCATTTTCTTGTCCCAGAAAAAAGAAGGATGCAATATCTTTCCATCTCCCTGCATCACACCCTCTTGTAAACTGAGATTTCTTCATCTCCCTGTTGCCTGTGAAGAAAAAAATGTCAATATCCCCTTTCCTTTCAGGGATGGAGCCGGGCAGAGGTCACAGGGGAAGCAGATGCACTGTTCTCAAAACTATCAGTCTGATTCAGAGCAGCACAAGAGGAGCTGCAGGAGGAGCTGAACGCCTGTTACAGCACTCACAAAAAACCAAGGGTTAAAGCAGATAGCCTAAGGAAGTTGCATGGGCCAGTCTAATAGGCAGTTTTACTGTGGATGAGCAGCAGTAGGAGCTGTTAGCAGAGAAGAGATCTCATCAGGTGATTTGTAAAATTCCACCAAGAAGCTGCTCAAAGAGGAGTCTGTAGTGTTACCAGTTTGTCCGTGCTCCAGGAACGCGGCACACAGATTCCACAGATGGAACAGATTATTTCAACACCCTTCAAACCTCAGGATTTCTTTCTAGCAGGAAAAAGATCACATTAAAAAGACTTCCATTATATGCACATACAAATAACACCTTGTCAGGGTGTGATGTTTGGATGATGACATTCAGCCCCAGCTCTTGGAATCTTCCAGGTCTGCAAGGCTGTAATATTCAAACTAAGTAATTGTATCACTTTTGGCTGGAGATATAATTCAGGTAATATTTTTAATATCTATTATATAAAAAGCAAGTTCAACGTGTCATATCTGTAACAAAAAATCAGTTGCAGATACAAGCTGCCAACTTCTCAAAAGTTAGTATATTCAGAAACCAGAAGAGAGTTGTTATTGTAGAAACAAGCACGCTGATTATAGGATACTACAACCTGCAGTCCTTTGCATTTTCCACCACACCCTCTTGAACTAGAATTACAAATGGCAAAATAAAAATTATGCAGACAAAAAAACTTGTCCACAGCACTTTTCAGACCACTACTAACAGTTGGATTTGCTGCAGCAGGGATTATTCCTTTCCCCAGACACTATTTTCAAATTCATGTCTACAATTACTTTTCTTGAGCACTTTCAGACCTGGCACTGCTGTTTCCACTGCCTCTCCTCCCATATCTGCATTACTTCAAGCCATTCCAGAATTAAAGCCCATATTTCTGTATCTACAATAGAGACAAGAAAATTTTGACCTTCTACCATCTAAGGATACTTTTTCATTCTTCTGCCATTTCTCATTCTGGGATAATTTCCTTCACACGAGGAAAAAGACAGACTGCTAAAATCCTCAGTCTTGACCAGTTACCTATCTGTATTAGCTGAAAGCACATTAAGCTGCTATTTGTACTGGTGCAGATGACTTACCCAAAGTCAAGTCACCTGGGCAATGCTGTTTTCAATGCATACATCTATAATAATGGCAATTACCCTAACAGTAGCTCTAGGAAAACCTCCTGGCATACAAAACATTCCAAATACAACTTTCTGAACAACTATTTGCTCCTTCTTTGTCAGCACAGGGAAGACAGAGAGCAGTATTCTGCATTAACCAGGGACTGCAAGGACTCCCGTCGGCATGGAGTATAGTGTTTGTACCTCATCTGGCTCTAGCTCCAATGCTCCACATATTTCTGGCACCTTCTTCACTCAGACACAGTGTAGGCTGCACCTACACTGACATTTTGATCTGGGGCACTAGTGCTCTTTCTAAAAACAATGCCCCACTTACTTACTACACATTGGTTCAGTTTTCAGAGGTTTTGATGTTTGCAGACTAAATCCTTTTCCGAGGAAACTAAGCCAGAAGCTCTGTTCGGATGCATGCCAAGCATGCTTGGACCTTTATGGAGATGTAACGGTCCAAATCAGCAACTAGCCTTTTGGACAGCACTGAACTATTAGCATGGTATGGATGTTTCATCCAGGGACTACACTAAATCTAGCCCAGAGTAAAAAAACTCCAAACTATATGTATTGTGGGATATGGGGGCCCCAGGAACAACTGTTTTAAACTACTCCCATGATCTGAATAACTTGTTGTACCATCTGTCTTCCCTGAACAGCCGAGGGTGCTCGATCCCTTACCTGACTCTCTCTTCTTCAGCTCTTTTAAGCTCTGCATCCCGTTGCAGCACCTTCATTATTGCCTCTTGCTCTTCCTCTGTTAGGAAGCTTAGGTCGATCATCTTGGGAGGGCAGGGGGGAAGCATCCAGGAAAATCTTAAATCCTGCTGAGGATAGTCCTGTAGTCCCTTCTAAAGGTATAGAAGAACAGAAGTCTTCTTCAGCAAGCACTGAGAAACCTGGACAAGGTTACAGTCAGTGGTATAAAGAACCTGTAATTTTGCTTTCTTGCAGTAGAGTATGTGCATGCTTCCCTAGATGAGAGGCTTTTGATAAGGTGTTGCATTCCTGCTTGCCATTTCAGTGATGTCCTCTGAGCTTGTCCTCTCAGCTCTGCTTCCTGGAGTAATAGTTCACTGACCCAGCATATTCAGCATCTAGAAGCAGCCAAAACATCCCCTAAAAAAAAAAAAAAAGGACAAAGAAGAAGAAGCTCTAATATCAGGGAAGTAGATTATGTATGCATTTTTTAAAATTAAAAGAAACAAGTTTTTCACTGAGATTAAACTACTTTGTGAAGTTCAGATGGTCACTTCAAGTCAAACCTGTTTTGCAGGCTTCTTGAACAAAGGGGTCATGAAAATATATTCCTGCCCAATATAGTGACTCACACCCTAAAAGACAGAATCAATTGTCATTCAAGTGCAAAATTTAAAAATAAATGATAACTGCATTTTAGGTTTTCCTTTAAGTCAGCAGAACAATTTGGAGGAGGGAGGGAAGAAAATCAAGAAAATCTACGATGCAACCATGTAAAGTTAAAAATGTCTACCCACAGGCACTGAGATTATATTCAAAAGTACATAAGAAATCTCTGTGTCTGCGGTTATCATATGTAAAAGACAAAAGCCAGGTATCTCTGAAGAAAAGTTCACTGCTGCTTGCAAAGATTTTTAAAGCAAAGAAGCAGATAGAGTGAGGCAGCCCAACACGAAGCTACTTCCACCTGTGGCGTCACCTTCTGCCAATGTAGACTTGGATCATGTTTCTGAACTCTCTTCACAAGAGCTTGAAGTTGGGTTTTGTTTATTTATACAAAGATTGCCCTCAAAAACACATTTGCACTAAGAACCATGAGCTTGCCACGCTGGTTCACTTATCATTTGCATATTTCTAGGATGCCATCTTTGACTAGTCACCAACTAAACAGAACAGAAGAATCATCCCATGAGTACAAGCCATTGAACTTTTGGACCCGACTCCACTCCTACAAAATTGCATGCCTTGCCCTCCACACCTGTCTTCCCACTTTAAGTCTTCAAAGGCTCCTTTCCCCTTCCAGGAGACCAGAAAGGCAGGAGTCATCACTAGCCCCGGAGGAAAAATCCTAAGAAAACTGGCAGAACTCTGCCAAATGCAACATGTTCTGGCAACGAGAAGGGAGGAGGCTGGGAATGTATTAGAGGAATTTACATGCTCTAATCCAAGACTTAGGGAGTGTGTCCTCAACTAGTGCAATGCCTCTTTCTGCAGGACTTTGTCTATTGGTAACAAAAACATTTATCACTTATAAGAGCTTCTTGTATTCTACTTCAAACTGCAACAGCTTTAAGAGATTGATTATTTTCCTCAGACACTTATTCATAGGATTTTACCACTGAAAATGTATAATTATGTCGTGAACATGATCCCATATTAAGAGGAATCCCTAGTGTCAAACCTGGTGGGAGACAGAAGAGAAGCAGATCATCTTTTTGACCATTTCTCTTCATTAGGCAGCTATCACCACAATCTTTCAGATTTGTGTGTGTCTATTTTAGGTTCTTGTGGTACAACATTACCATCCGGAAGTCAGGCTGCCTCCGCAGCAGGGATCTCATAAGCACCATTCGTGCAACTAGTCATTGCGCTTGCTTCTCCGGCCACAAAATCTGGAAATAGCTCAACCAGGAGATTAAAACAATATACTGGCACTGGCACTACTCAAAGGGAAATTTTCATCTCTACAGATAACAGCATTTCTTACAGATGGAGAAGGTATCTCCAGTCAGGTTAATGCATGTCTCTTAAAAAACAAACTTCTGAATGTGGTTATGTTCAGCTGTCATATTTATCTTCTTCATGATCTTCAAAGCAATTTTGTTCCATGAGGTCTATGTAGCAGACAATATTTCAAACAACCTATCTGTAACTTTGGCCTTTAAAACAAATTTAGAAAATGACAGTTTATCCCACAATTGTGCAGAAGTAAAAAGTGCTTACTATAGAGCCACCAACAAACAAAAAATCCTGATTTTTTTTGAGAATCCAGCACAGCATTTCTTCAGTTTATAAACAGATAGGGATGTCAGTTTTGACTGTCATCTGTGGAAACACTTTTCCTAACATCTCATACACCAGTCTGCTTCTGCAGTGTTAATTCAAAGCCCTGGATGTTGACTGACTGACAGGTGCACGTCTGCCAACAGGCACCGAAAATTATGTTGCAACCACAAAACCTAAACAGCTCTAAACTGGAATTGTCAAGGTTTTTGTCTTGTCAATCAGGCAAGTTTCTTGCCTCAGGTAAATCAAGTCTGTAAGAAATCTGTTGTAGGATTGACATCTTATGATGTTTTTTTCTTTGTTTTTAAAAGAAGACTGAGAGAGGAGTGTTATATTGTCTCACAATTTAAATTGAAGATCTAAAGGAAACAGCTGGATGGCATTCACAAAACAAGCTGCAGGCTTCATCTGTGTCTCACAGTATTCAAATTAATAAAAATAATGGAAGCAGAACTTCAGTCCTCCCTGGGTAAGACCTTGCAAGGGCTGAGTGTCCACACGGGTCTCCGGAAGGCCAAAGCAGGGTGCCCTTCTATTAAATTCCATGATATCCTCATTCAATAGGGCAATTTCTGCAAGTAAGTTCAAACTCCCACTTTGTTTTTAGGCAGGTGCAAGATACCACCCGCCCTACGAGGCTCCCAACCAAACTTCTCCTGGCAGACATGAAACAATATTGTGCCATGACTAAACGTTAGTTTCACAGAGCTGTTTTTGCTAAGTGTAACATGCTTCCTATGTCTGGCTTAACTGGATCACATTCTCCTCCCAACACTTCAGAGGAGACTCCTGTGTGAATTCTGCTCCACTGATCCACTTGCATTTATCCTATATTCAGATTTACAAGGTATTCGCTTAGTTGCTTTTTTCTCCTACCCTAGTTTATGACAAAAAGCCTACCCAGAATTAAGTAATGCAGCTCAGACCTTTCCAGGTTCCTTGGGTAAAGCAAACAGCGTGATGCTTCAGTTAAGGCATGTCTGAGTTCTTGAAAAACTGGCCCCTGACTGCACTGGATAAGCAGTTACAAGAAACTAGCAATAACCAGATTTTTTCTTCTTTAATGTGTGTCATCCATGGAGAGTAAACTCTGCATCACATTTCACTAAGATAAGAAATCTTTAGTCATTGGCACCATACCAGTTGCAAACTGAAACTAAAGAAAACCTCTTTCCATGTGGGATGTACTTAGCTAAGCTTGTGAGACCCGCTGATCCAAGTTAGTGCAAGACTGGCTCTCTGCAGAAGATTGCAAACACTGATTCCAAGCACAGAAGGTGCTGGCTGAGAGGACAGTGTTCGTAACACATGTAAGGCCAAATTTCAAAATCAATACCCAATTTTAACCCATTTGCTTTCCTTTTTTGACAAATACTTTTCCTTAAAGTTTGTATACGTGCCAAAAAGAACTAAAAGGTCTCGACATTTCTTTTGGAACCACTATAAGTTCAATGGGAAGTTTTTCTTTTCAGGAAAAGTTTGAAGACCTCAAGTGTCAAATAAGACTCAAAGATCCAGATTGACTAATCCAGAATGACTAAATTGTGGAAATGGATAGAAATACCATACTGACTGGTTCCTGGGGAAAACCTGTCACCTTATATTGCAGGGTAACATTCGTGAGTCTTGGGATATTTCTAATGAATTCTTTCTTAAACCTTAAATTTAAATAAAGCTACATGAAAGACTTCCCTTTCATGAAAGTTTTCTCATCCTTGTTATAAACAGATGTCTGAAATTATGTTTTATGTAATTCATGCATCAAAGCTTCTATGGTTTGGCAATAAAAGAAACAAAAAGAAAGCTTGAAATGGGAGTTTTTTTCCACTCATAAGCCACTCACCTCCTGAGTGCTTTAGGCCCAGCAGTCATCCAAAACATTTTTCTTATAAAATTTCTCAAAATCTACTTGGGCAGTTGTACTTCTTCATTCATTTTTCTAGAACATAATCAAGTCATAAAAGAAAAACAACCTTGTTCACAAACTATGTTGTCTGCTCTACACAGAGCTCTGTTTTTTTCCCCCTACTGCCTTCTCCCAAATACAAAAAGGGGATTGTAACTGTAATACTGTGTTCCAAACATTAAGAGGTACCATATTATGAGGAACCATAATCACAGCTTAGATTTTTAAGTTTTTACTCAGCGCATATATATGGGATGTAATGAGGGAGAGGCAAGAGGCTGGAGTAGTTTGACATGACTCACATGAAGTTCAATAGCAAGATCAGAAACTGAACAGCAAAACCCCACAGTCAGTAGTTCCACCCAAGTCAACCAGGCTTCCTTTTACATGCATCAGCTGAGTAATACCCTAAATTTACAAAGCAAAATCATTTTTCAAGTGCTCCTTGTACCGTAGAGCTAAGCTTACCAGAGCTTTGTTCAGAAGAATCTTTCTCCCCGCCAATGCCTTCCAACAAGAGGAAGAAGGTCACAGCCCAATCCTACACTTTTGACTGGTTTTGCATCCGTATCTGTGCCAACTCCTTCCAACTGAATGAACAATCACCCTGCAAGCCTGGCCGACGAGCAACTCTCATCTATATATATCGTCATCCCATAAAACGTTGAATTACAAGTAAGCCATAGGCTCTTAAAAACAAGAGCGTTTGGTTTTATGCATTTGAAAGCTACACATTTTCCTCACGTTATTCCTTCAGTGGTACAACATATCAGCGCTAGCAACCAGGATGAGTTGGAAGTCAAGACCTAACACAACAGGAAGCTGAGGAAGTCAGATAAATAGAAGTGTGCCATATAACAGTCTGCCTCTGCAGAGAAACTCATTATTCTCAGAAAAGAGGAAACTAAGCCTGTCCTTAACACCCATGCCTAGGAAGTAATAATCTTTTTTTTTTTTTTTTTTGGAAGCAAGGAAGCCAAGTGAGAACTTCAGGTGTAATGAAAGCTTCACAGAATTGGCCCCTGTCACTCTGGGAGGTCTGATCAGGCATTACCCATGCCTCTGACAAGGAGACAGACAAGCTACAGCCCAGCAGAAACTGCACGCTTCTCTGAACAAGTTTTATTCTCCACTGAAATGTATGCAATACAATTACAGGAAACTCAGCACTGTCCCAAGCTTACAGAATATAATTTCTGTATAAATACATGAGAGGCAAATCTCATGGAGGGAAAAGAACTAATTAAGCTAAATGCCAGTGTTGGCAAAAGCACAAAAGTCTAAGCCAGCCATGAATACATGTGCAGAAGATCAGAAGATGGAGGAAACATAACAGACTGCAGTTTGAGTAATGGAGAGAGAAAACCTAATAACTTCCAAGAAGGACTTAAGTCATCACTTGAGAGAGTATGTAACATGGTTGCCTGTAACTGTAGGGGTCTGAACTCAAAAAACCAAGAAGGCCTGTTGCCATTTTAATTCTTGAAGGAGCAGAAAGGAAGAGGAATAGTCCAGTAAGATAGGTGTATCTGTAGCCAGCCATCTGCTACTGTATCTCTCAAGAACTGTTACCACAGCATTTTCAAAATGATAAAAGCTACCTGTACACAGCATATCATATTTCCAACAGTCCCAGAGATTACCTTAGAGAACAGTATTTGCCAGCATATATGTTTAGTCAATGGGAGGTTCACAAATTCTTATTTAGCTAGTTGTGAACAGCAGGGTGGTTGTAGAACAGGGACCATTGCAGAAGTGGGGATATTTATAATGAGGCAACATTGAAATTGCTCTTACGAACACAAAAATGCTTTGTTTTATTCCAGTGATAAACTTAGGTGCTTCCCTATGCAATATTAACAATACAGTTACAGGAATTTAAGTGAAATCACAGTACCAGATAGCTGCTGAAAACAGCCACAATGGAGGGAAAAAAATTGATGCACAACAAGCCTTACTCTTGCTCACTGGTACCAACATGATCCCTGTTGTTTTTAACCTGTAAAATAGCGGCAATCTTAAAATATTCTTACTGACAGCATTATATACTGATCTTCAGTCAGCCAGAAGAGGAAGTTTCACATTATGAATCAGAACAGTCCAGAGCATTCAACATTGATATCTGTTGGTTTTGAGGGAAATGAAGCTAGAGTAGTTCAAATGTTTTAGAAAAATTCCACCCTTCTCTAGGAACATCTGCTTTGTCAGTCATACAATGATTTAGCTTTACTGTTGTTTGATAAGAAATCAAGACTTTCACAACTTTGGGACTAAACAGGCAAGTGTACTGTTCTTAGAGGGCAAAATGCTAATAACTAGAAGAAGAAAATGAAAGTTAACAACTGAAAATTGGAAGAGGAAAGAATAATTGTTTTGGTTTTGGTATAATCCCTTTAATAAAGGCTGGCAGCTTGCCATTTCTTTCATAGGGCTTGGATATTACTTGGCAGCAGTTCCTAAGAATGTCAGTCTCTACACCCACTACAGTATACAATCATCAGGCGAGTGGTTTTAAAAAGATATGGTCTCAGGAAAAACATGTTCATAAATTAAAGAGAGAAACACCTAAAAAAGCAGATCATAACCGTACTTTTCCCTGTGACCATTCTTTGTCAAACTAACTATAGCCATCATGCCTTTTATTTTACATTGGCATAGGCATAAAACTACGCAAGAAACTATTTAACTCTATACTTAGCAACTTCAAGATTACGTTAAGAATACAGATTCCAGCAAGATAACATCATCAATAACAGTATATCTCATTATATATTCTGAGGCTTTCCAATTCTTAATGAATTTCCTGGCACATAATACCATTAGCACCTGCAGATTATGTGAATTAATAATACACTTCATTTGCAAGAATGTAATTCTTCTAATCACTAACTTTTTTTTTTTTTAAATCGGCAGCCACAATATGGAAAATATATTCCCAGGACAAGGGACTTGAAATACAAAGTTGGAGATGGCTCAGTTCCCTGGATCCCTGAAGGCAGAGCACTGTCTGTTGTTCTCATCTCCCCTTACAGAGGAAAGGGACTCCCTCCAAAAGCTTCAGAAAGTGGTCGGCTCACAAGACTCAAGCTTTGACTGCAACTTCCTCATTCTTCATGTCAGCATTGACATTAGAGCTATACAAGGTCGAGCTTAAGAGGGTGTTTTTACATCTTGTTTTGAAAACAGATTTAAATAAAACCTTAAAACATTTAAGAGAGTTTGGAAGCAGTCTCATTCTAGTTTGAGGTGTGGGATTCCCCGCACTAGGCCAACCAGCATAGTTTCTTGTCACAAGTCAAACAAAACAAAACAAACAAAAAACCCTCCTATGCACTAGAGAAAACAATATTTTTTCCACAAAGGAAAACCAAAACAAAACAAAAGAAAGTCAAAAGACCAAAGCAGCTTTGTTGGAGTTGTGGGATGTATTTTCTATATCAATTCCCTTGATACGGATGGTCAAAGAATAGCACTGTGGAACTGATAAAAAACTCTGCTATTAAATGTGTTGCTCTTCAGTTTTCACAAATTTTAGCCTTAAGTAAATCATAAAGTTACAATGTTCCCAATATAGAGGCATTTACAAGTTTGCGCTTTGGAGACTTCAGCAGAATTACTCTACTTCCTTGCTTCCTCACTCTGCTAATATTAGCAAGTGCTTGGGTCCTTTTCATCTAGGAGTCTGTTCTGGAAATTGCACCACTCAAGGATGAAAGCGTGCAAAACAGTGTAGCTAATTAACAAGTGATTCCTATCAGAGGCTACTGGGAAATGAGACACTTCCTGCCTCTCTGTTTTTATATATAAAAGATTATCTAGCTGAGAATACTGAGCAGCAGTTTACAAAGTCAGTGTAGTCCAAACCGCCAATACAGAAGTCTTCCTCACAAGTGGACTTTAGGAAGGGGTTGGCATGCTCAAATACAAGGAAATTCTTGTTACAAATAACAAACACAGATTTGCGTTTGAATACTCACTTAAACTAATGCTCATACAGTAGAACTGACAGTAAGACATTTTGTAGAGTAGCTTCAATCTTAGAAACCTCTTAAGTAGACAGTGCAAAAGGTTCACTATGAAGCCTGTCCATGTGACTTCTGCAACGATTTTACTGTGTTACTATGAGAACTCAGTAGTCAGTGTCTGTTGCATCCCTGTGACTTTATGAGTCCTTGTTCTCACTCCTCCTCTGAGTTGATATAATCAGCTTTGGAAATGCGTAGTTGAGCCAGGACAGCCACTATCCCTGTAGCATGGATTTTCCCCTCACTATAGGAGGGGGGAAAAAAATTAGGAACCCTAGGGTAGTCAGGCTGCCTCTCTTATGCATCACTTAGACCTGTTTTATAGCAGTGTCAGCCAATTGCTCAGGTCGCGGGTGGTGACACACTTCCTCTGCAGCAGGATTCACAATACAGCTTTGTGATACAGGCTGAGAGCAAAACTACAAAATTGGGAGGATTTTACATCATCTTTGCCTCCCCTGAGGGAGGCCTTTCATCTCACAGCTTCGCCAGAGTGGCTTTGCTTTTAGCCCAACATGAAATTGAGATCATGCAGAATGTTGATAATGGCCACTCCACATTCTCAGACGTGATTAACTGCGTAGCAAGCGGCTGTGGGAAGCAAAATCATCCCTCACTCATCTAAATCACCCTATTTAATTCGTTACTGCAGGCCCCCTACTTTTCCATTGTGGCCACTGACCTTGTTATTGTAACTACAGCTCCGTTTAACTGATGACTACTGTGCGCAAAGTCTCAGCAAATGAACCAAGCCCTTTGGCTGTCCTTTCTCACGAGACGACCGAGTAACCACAGGCCTTGGACACTCACTCCTGTATGCTTTTTAGAATAAAATTACCCAACCTAATAAGTGATGTAATCCGAAGACTACTAAAAAAGCTGTGTAAAATTAATCCACTCCTGGCTACAGTAACTGAGGCACCTACCTGAAAACAGGAATTTACACAGAATCCAATTACCAGCAGAAATCAGGTGCCAGAGGAGAAAGAATATTCTTTAGCGGTCCTGCAGTCATAGAAGCAATAAGTGAGTTAAGGAGGAAATTGGGAAAAAGAGCACTTCAGTTTACAGAGAAGTCAAAATCAAAATGCTTAACAAAAAACCTAGTCCATAGCCTGCAAATAGAACAAAGTCAGAATTAGGTCTCATGTCAGTGATCAAAATTAACTTACAATTTGAATTGAAGTTTTATTTTTTTTTTCTTAATACGTACATTAAAAAAAGCTCACTATAGCTCCCTCGGAAGAGGGAAGATCACTCATCCTTCAGTGCTCAATGACATTTTGCTGGACATCCACATAATGTAGATATTTTACCTGCTAGCAGGCTCATTCTGCCAGGAAGCTGAAACCAGCAAGCAGCATCATCAGTCCTCCTTAATTGTGATACTAAATTGCAAAAATAACAGGAAGTCTATCAGCCATGAAAACTTCACTCACAAGATTGTTTGCACTACTGGGCTAGGCTATCTCATGCCAAACCTAGTCTTTTCCCTGACTGGTACATGTTTCATTGAATACTGATGGCCAGATCCAAACAGAGCACTCAGGCACCTAAATGCAAGGTAGCTGGCTCCAGGCACAGAGCTGGCCCTGTGATGCAAGAAACCTAGAAGGGTACAGTGACAGCTAAACCCAGTTGTTACACCTGGGTGAAATGAAGAGCAGGGAACAGCCAGTTTCAGCAGAAGCCCAGGGTTGCACTGGATGAGGTGTAATGTCAAACTGCACTGTATGAACAGGATTTGCCATATAAAGTCTGCTGAGTAGCAGCGGAAGGGGAAGAAGGAGGGAAGGGAAGGTTGTGATTGAAATTGTTTCTCAGACACAGGCACCAAAATCAGGAGTTTGGAGTTGGTGAGGCTAGGATTCATAGTATCATGCCTGTCCCTGAATGCAAGTATTTAATTTTTCAGGAGTGGCTCATTCTCTAAGATAGCTATGCAAAGTATTAGCTCATTTTTGCACAGAGGCTACAGCACACACCCAGAAAGTGGACAAAACAAGAGTCCCCAGAAACCTCTTGAGCCCAGGAGGATTCAGACTCACCTCCCCTTACTTACCAACCTAAGCAGTAGTCTCAGAAGGTTTCACTTGAGTTACTTCTAACCTCTCCTAAAGCTGTACCACCAAAGATGAAGCCACCCTTCTCACAGACCGGTTATTGGTTTGAGGTTATCTCACAGCCTTGCAAAGCAGAAACAAGAACCCAGCTCCATCCTCTCTCCCTCAGGTTGCCATGCTACAACTCAAGATCCCTCTCCTTACTTCCCTTCTGTCCAGGCAGCCCTGCACTCCTGGTACACGTTAGTCCAGGTCTAGTAGGGATGACAGGGCAGAGGGAACAGGAAGAGTATCCCTAGGTTATTTATTTTTAATTCAGGTCTCAATCTCCAGACAAGTATTCCAATCTCTATGAAATAAGACAAATTTAATGGCATTTCCACTTACATAAAGCATACAAGGCTTCAAAAATAAAAGCAACACAACTCAAAGTGCTACATACTGTGCACCTAGGTGGCATATAGGCGACCTGCAAACTTGGCTCAGCAAAGACAGTGACAGTTTTATGTTGGGCAGGACCAGAAAGTCAAGGGCTCACTGCTTAGGGTTGTTTGATAGATTTCTGTCTAGGACAGAGAAACATACATTTTGATAAGGTGCCTACAGTGCAATTACATGGCTTTTCTGGATATCACCCTTAATTCTTCATAAGAGATGTGCTATTTTCAAGGCTATTTTTTTAAGCACATGGCCCAATTAAATTTAATAGAGCAGAAGAGCATGGGGGGAGCTTTTAAGATCTAAAAGCTGATCGTCTAAAACCATATCGTCTAAAACCATTTCTAATACAGGAATACCAGAATACCCTGACCTATTTCTGGAGCTCCAGTTACATGGCTGAGGTTGCACAGTCTTACTCTAGTCCATCCTGCCTGTACAGCAGTAAATCACTGTCAGCTTAGCAGCCAGTCAAAATCAGGTTCTTAATAACACTGGGCTGACAATTTCATCTAAGTTTACCATTATGCAGTTTGATCCATTTGTAGAACAAAGGCATCTAGTAATGACTCTGGGACGTTGTTCTGCTAGTTACTCTGCAAATAAGCATCTCCTAGGTTCTTACCTTTTAGAGAGAGACAGAAAGAGAGAGAAGAGTATACATATAAGGTAAGGTATACTGTATATATATAAGTATATAAGGTATATATACACGTGTGTGTGTATATGTATATGCACATACACATGTATGTGTATATATATATATATATATCCGAATACAGAATTTTCTTGATTGGGAGAGAGGAGGATAAGGAGAATTTACATTTATAGAATTTATACTACAAAGGAAAAGGAGTATAAATAGCTGGAGGAAAAGAATTTTTGTTAAGTAGTTTATTCATTCAGTGCAAATGCACAGGGTACTGAGCAGGATTTAGCTCAAGAGTAGTTTGGCATGATCATCCAGAAAAAGAACTATAAAATAAGGAGGGGAAGTACTCATTTCCATTCTCCCCCACCCACTATATCTCTCTCCACTGACACTCGCAATGCAATAAACAGGGTCAGGTTACATATAGCAAGCAAACCTTATACAATGAAGTAAGAATCTAGCACAGCCAGTTGGTGTGCCCGGGTGAATCTGAGTGACTCCCTACCACAAGAATGAAGCATGAAAAGGTCTGCTAAAAATCAGCCATAAGTTACTTAATGCCCCAATAAGCTAAAGAACTGGGGACTACTAATGCAGCAAACGCTGCGTCATCTGCTTGATATACAGGGCTATTTCAATGTTCTAGCATTGGAAGACTGAACTTTGGAACTTCCTTAAATTGACTTGTTCAAGTTAAATAAGCTGACCTTAAATGTAACATCTGGCGGACTTTAAGCACAAGAAGGTTACCGGCTGCTTTCAGCAGTTGTCTGTTAGTCAGCCACCTCAGATGAAGAGCACTTGCTGTGCAGAACAACAAATTCTTTATTTTACTGCACAAGAAGTCACTATTGAATGAACTGAAGATTGATTTCCATAGAACAGAACCATCACTTCTAATTAGAGAAAAATATTTTTTTTTCCTACTGAACAACTAAGAATCACTTTTAAGCTTCCCTGCAAACAATGTCTTCTTAGTGGGTTTGTTTGTGCACAGTCAGTTTTATAGAAAAGAAAGTATTTGGTACCTTTATTCTATTCAGCACTGGCAAAGCAGATGCCTTTCTGTCCGAGTGCAGGGAACTCAATATAGGGTAGAAAACAACTCCTTTGACTTCAGCCCACTGTTTAGCTTCCTGGCTAATCTTTGTTGCTCGATGCAACAGTTAATACTGCGTCTTCTGCGCTAGCATCAAAGGTTTTCTCCAGCTACTAGACTGGAGCAGTACTGCTGCCGGGGACCCTGGCAAGTGCCTCCTTCAGAATTAACAGGAGTCTCCTTCAGGACGTAGATCTGTCCATGGTCTCTGCCTGGTGCTTTCGAGGAAAGAAAAATCCACTTTTCTAACACTGACTTTGGGGGGTAATGGGTGATTCAGCAGTGCTGTTTATTCTGGCCTTTGTCAGCACTGGAAAACAAGAACACGACGACCCACTCCACCGAGGTTTAAAAGCCTGATAGTGAAACCAATAATACACTATTTTGGAGTGCAAGAGATGCTGGAGGAGTATTTCCTTAACGTGAGACAGGTCCAATGACAGTTTCAAAAAATGTAAAGATATGCTTTGCAGCCAAAGCAGAGGCCTGCTGCACACATAAGGCAGAAGCCAACTAAGCAAGGTAATTAGTATTGGCTTGCCTTAAACCCAGACATAAGTGCACAAAAATAGGATGACTAGTGACTTCATAGAAACATTTTGTAACATTTTGTATTGCGATAGTATACTATAAAATACTAATAGTATTTTACAACATAGTCACATAAATATTCCAGTAATACGCAACTGCAAACGGGCAAACAGAGACTTATAGCGCACTTGCCCAAACGGGGCACGGGAAAACATGTGCAAATAGCCGAATCCATGAGGTAAGGGCAAAGGGTATGGAGCAGGCAGGGAAGAAACGAAAACAGGGTGAAACAAAAACAATCCGGCAGAACAAGGAGGAGAGATGGAACCAGAAGATCCCTGGCAGAATAAATCAGAAAGACGCCTGGCAAAACCAGGGCAAGCCTGAGTCTCCAAAATAATGCCAGAAGCATGTGAGATCCCCCCACCCCGTTCTCCTAGGAGGGGGGCAAGGGGCATAAAACACTAAAAACAGGCAGGGAAGGGTGGGGATTAAAGAAAAAGCCCGCTGTGACTGCAGCGTACCACAACACCTGGATGGCTTCTTCCTCCAAACACAATCAAGGTTTTTTCGGATCACCCTGTTGGGGATGTTTTAATTCCCCCCCACACACACACACACACCCCGTTAAAGCTTTGAGAAAGGTCAGAAACGCTCGTCTCGCCGCTGGACAACGCGCCCCCAAACCCGAGGGCGCCTCATCGTGCCGCGCCAGCCCCGCTTCTGCCGCGGAGGGAAGCGAGACCCCCCCACCCCCGCCGGCTGCACCTCGGCGCGGCGGGACAGCACGGGACCGGACGGCACGGGACGGGACGGGGCTGCCCCGCTCCTCCCCGCCGCCTCCGCCCGCTCCCCTCACCTCGGCGCCGCCGGGCGACGGCGCTACCTCGTCGGCCCGGCCGCTGCCGGCCACGGCGCTCGTCTGCGCGGGGCGAGGCGGCGCGGGCGAGGCGGCCCCGACCCGCGGCCGTTGGGGCCAATGGCGGCGCCGCGTCCCTCAGAGTGGCCCGCCCTCCGCGCCGGCTCCCCGCCCTCCTCCTCCTCCTGCTTCTCGTCCTGCTGTGGGGACTTTCCCCCTTTCCTCCCTGCTTCCCTGCCTGTGGGCCCCGGTGGGGCGAGGAGAGGCAGGTCGCTCCGCTAAGCCACCCTCGGCGTCCTGGCAGGGGCCGCCCGGAGTTGGCCCTGCCGCGTGTCGGTGCGGCGAGGCCAAAGCGGGGCTCAGCCCCCGGTCGTTGAATTGAGGGTTTCGTCCTTGAAACATCTCGCTCAGTCGAGGGATCGAGCCCCGCCAGCGCCGTAGCGGGTCCCCATGGGGCTTTCGCAGCTGCCACCGTGCGGTGCGGCCGTCATGGCCCTGCTAGCTGCTGTGGCCTTCACCCACCGCGGCCGCAGTCCCATCGGCCATGGTGGCCTCCACCCACCACGGCCACACTCGTGTTCGTCTCCCGCCTGGGGACTGAGCTGTGGAAAGTGGGTTTGGGGTGACCAGGGGGCATCACGGTGAGCCTCCATGTTTGGTTCAATAAATGCGCAGGGCTTCGGGGGGCTGATGGGGGAGGGCACTCCTGAGGCAGAGGCTGGTGGGAGCAGTGGCTTCTCTTCCTAGCTGAAAGCGACTATTTCACCTGAAGTCCACACAGGGAATTTGGGCTTGACTAGTTGCCTTGAGGTAAAATGACCAGTGTTTCACTTCTTCTGGACTTTACCTGCTGCTAGATAACCAAAGATGTATGGAAATACGCCTATTTGCAGTAAAGATGCAAGCAATGATAACAGCTTTCGGCCATCTGTGCAGGAAGCTGCTGCATGTGCCTTTCTTTGTATTTAAACATTGGCACAAAATACACAAGCAGCGATGCAGGTAGGATATTTCAGCAGTATTCAGGAGGATCTTTCCTTTGAAATATGCCTTGTTCGGTGGCCAGGGGATCAGGGTTACTTCTGAAGCTGGAGTCCTTCTGAGGGGAAACAGCACTATCTTTGGAAATTTTGGAGTTTTCATGATGGTATTTGCATGTTACATATGTTCTTCCCAAGACATTCGTGTTATATTTTAATTCTGATTTGTGGCACATTGAAGATCTCACAAATAGTCTCTGGAGTGCCCAGGAGCGTAGCCTGTTTGTGAAAACAGCCTCCAAATTGCCTGTCCAAATATGCCTCCGTCTGGGTTTACTCAGTGGGTGTGCTCTGTTTCCACTTGTGGGAGCTTGGTCTTATGACTTACCTATTGTGTTCATGGTTTGAGTCAATTCACTCCAGAAATCCTAGATCGTCAGCGCTGGCTTCCTACCTATCGCAAACTGCTCCATTTCACCTTCTGCTTAAACTTGTATATGGTGAAATAATTAAATGCTTTTTAGAGACAATTTAGTATATGCAGAGTAGTAAATTACTTGCATTTTCAACCCCACAGATTTTATATGTGGCTCTTCCTTCCTGCCTAAAAAATTAGAGACTACAGTATGCTTTATGCATTATCTGGTAAAATTCTGGTTTTTAATAAAGCTTCCTTTCAGTTCACATGGATCAGAGTGAATCAGAGAACTTAGGAAAGCTAAAAGCTGTTACTCACTGTAATGATTTTCATTCAACTGCCTCTTATCCACATTTCCTGTTTATTCAGCTTAATGTAGTGTACTAAGCTATTCAAACTGCACTGAAATCCTGATAGGTGCAGATCAAGAAACATAATGCAGTACATTAAATAGAAGTGGGGGCCCTTTTGGCATTCCTGGTGCATGAGATGTATTTTCCGATTGTATTAATATTTCTTACTGTGTTTTCTCTCACAGCAGTCCCAAAGAAGAAAAAAGGAAGGTAACAGTAAGACTGAGACTTTTTAGACCAGATACTCTATATTGGCAGCAAATTGTGTGTGCATCTGGCCTCTGCTGGATGGAGCTGGAACTGATGGATCTAGCGCACTACCGCCCAAACCAGTTCCCCCTTAAATGAGGGAGTTTGGACCCAGGCTTAGGGAGCAAACTTTTTATGTTCTGCTCTTGCTGCTAGGAAGATCCAAGGGGCAGAGGCATCCAGCATAGTGACAGCAACAAAGTCACAGTGATCATGAAGCTGCAAAATGGTGTACAGGGTGTGTGCTGTATCAATTAAAATACATATCCATTCTCTTCTGCAGCCATTTAGTTTAGCGAACAGTTTTTGAAATAGATTCAGGTGAAATCTGTGGGACTACTTAGGTATGCAGGTGCTTACAAAATGTGAAAACACCTCTCCCACCTCAGACCAGAAGTTCCTCTGGTGCAGTACGCTGTTGCCAATTTGAGGCTTGAGTGTATGCAATAAAGAACAAACTGAAAATACCTGAATAATGTGAATGTCAAGGACCCTCAGACTGATTCCTTAGTAATTCCAGATGGAAAGAGCCTACAACCAGTATACAGCCTGTCCCTACAGTTGCTCTGCCCAGGTGTAGTAGACTCTCTGAAGAGTCTGATTTGTTGTGTAAGCATGGAGTGGCTGCTTTTGAAGTGAATTGAGCCTGAGCTCTCTGAAGATGGTACTGAGAGGACCAAAACTAGTGCTGGAATGATAGGTCTGTGCTCTTGAGGAAAGGATTATATAATGTTATTTATCCCATCTTCTTTGCCTCCAACTCTCCTCTTGGTCTCCCTTGTACATAATCCCAGAATTCTTAATTTCTCAGTGCACTGAAGAGATACAAGCATGTTTTTGATTGCTATGTAACACAAAGTGCCAAGATATCTTTAGAAAAAAAAAATGCAGGTATCTTTATGTAGTAACATTCTTATCGGATTCCAAAAGTGGATCACCTTTCTTCTTTCTCCTTTTACCCCTAATTCAGCACAGCTTTTTCTCTACCCATTATCCAAAGCTGATAGGAAGTCATCCCATCTTCTCCCTGCGATTTTTCTCCTGTTAAAGGAAAAATAAATGAGTACTTTGGTGTGGTTATAGAATAGCAGGTATTAACAGACAATAGCTTTCAGTGAAGAAAATACAACCAATTGATGTGACTCTCCTTCCAGGCAGAATCTCAGTCTAATCACCATTAATCACAGCTAACTTATGAGTCACTAATTTCTTTGTTGTAGTCATCATTTCCCTGGCTGGTGGCTTTGACCACATCATCCCTTGCTCTTCCTTCAGTTTGCTCTTTTTTGTCTACAGCACTAAACAGAAACTGAATCTTCTGGCCTGTTCCAGCCACATGTAGGGTATGTCTATCTTGTGCAATGGAGTATTGCGAGTGAGCCCTTGCTGCTCCCTTAGGGACAGAAAGTTGGGATATAAGGGGGATAATGTGACCAGCTGGGCATGGACCTCACCAGTCAGGAGCCCATCCCACAGCCCCCAAGCAAGGCAGGCAGGGCAGGCCTGGGGTTGGTAGCTGGGCTCAAGTGAGAGTCCAGATCATCAGGCAAGTTCATGGCAATGAGGCATGTTCAAGGTCAAGCTGGGAAGTCAGTCCACATATGAGAGTCAGGATCAGCCCAGTGATTGCTGGGCAGGTCCACAGTGATGAGGCAGGACCAAGGTCCAGCTGGGAGATGAATTCACAGGTGGGCATCCAGATCAACAGGATCCATGGCCAGGCACAGCTGTGAAGGAGCTGAACACAGGCACACCTACAACATAACTTAGGCAGGGACTGAATGCCCAAGGCTGAGCTGAAATGGGGGTCCTAGGCCCATGGCTGTGAGTGGAGGCCCCAGATGAGACTGGCCAGGACCATTAAGACCTGCTGGTGTATGCCATGCCCTGACAGCTATCTCCAGGCAGACTGGTATGTCCAAACCACAGAGTGCACAGCGGAGAATTTAGCCAGGACGAATAAAGTGGTGTACCAATATGAGCAATGTACTGCAGCTAGGGAGACCCAGGATCCAGGGACCAGCTGCTGGATGGACTGAGTGTCCCAGCTGCTGGGAGATCCATAGTGTATCTGTGGGGGTGGGTGTGCATGCATGTGTGGGAGCAGGAGGGTCTGTACCAGCAGCTGGAGAGGGGCTGCAGGCCATGGGCATTTGTATGTCCAGGTGCCACCAACTAGGAGACTGGCCATCCAGTGGCAAGCTGCTGGGTAGACTGTCTCAGCCCAGTTACTGGAAGGACCCACACTATATATATGTATATATTTCTCCCTAAGGACCTCCATCCTGATTTGCCAGAGAGGGGAACAGGATGAGGCTGTTGGTGCTGCTTGTGTTTGTGTGAGCCCTGAGTATTTCTGTCGATGTTATTCTGTGTGACCAACCATGCGTGTGTATGAGTATGGTATATATGTGTTTGTGTGTGTGTGCATCTATTGGGAATATGTGCTCAGCCCTGCTCCTGGCTGGACCTGGAAACAGGGAGCTGTAGCAGCCTAGACTCTGTCAGGCTACTGGGTTCAGCAGCCCCTAATATGCACAATTCACTTTTTTTCTGCAGAAAAGAATGATGGGAAAAATGGTGAGAAAATGTAACTTGTCCTGAAATTTTCATGTGAAATTAATTTTTAATTTTCAAACATAGATTTACCATGTTAAATGGATTTTTTAAAAGGAAATTTCCATGGAAAACCAGAAAGTTTCAGCCGTAAAATTTTATACGAGACTCTTCTGAAAGCTGCTTTACTCTGACAATATGCATCTATTGCATCCATTGCAATATGCAGCTCCCCCTCATCTGTGGTGATTTATCCTCATCTGTGGATGAGGCATTTTATCCAGTCCCAATCCTATGGCAGGACAATGCTGGAATATGATTTATTTGTGTGCTGAGTATATGGGGTATACTTCTGACCTCTTTGTTGGGTCATGTCACATAGGAGGGGAAGATCCTTTGCCATCCTACCAACAGAGGGCATTTCTTTGCATTTTTAAGAAGTCAGTCTTCAAAAATATGTTAAAAATCCTTTAAAAGCTCTTTTCAAATATAGCAAGAAAGTATATACCACAGGTATGAACTGTAAAAGGAAATGGGTAGTGTGGGTAATTTAGCTGTATATGGAGCTCTCTGTGATAAGGCAGAGATTGTCTTGATAATAATGATCATAATAGAGATTGTTTTAAAGAGCAAGCATGCACAGATAGGACCTCTTTTGCTCCTAGACAAAACAAACATAAGTCTTGCTGCCACTGCTGAGTCCTTAAATTTGACTTAGTATCCAGCATTGCCAGAAACTGCTGTTGGATGCCCTACTGACAACAAAACATCACTTACCAAGGATCTGTCATGGGTAAGGAATCTCTCAAACCTTGAGGAGTAACCTTGAGAGGCGTCCCTGCTCAAGGGGAGATTCTGCCATGCAGCCCGTTGCCGTCCAGGAGAGCTCAACGGATTGACTCGTAGTTGTATTTGCACAGCAGCCATATTTGGGTGGGCACATGCTTTATTGGCCCTTGGCTATGTGCCGTTTACGGAGAGGTCAGGTTGGAGGGCGGAAGAGCACATCAGGCCAGGAGCTTGTCAAGAGGCTTCGGCCCCAAGGAAGCACCACATCGGCTTCTGTTCAACAAGCAATGCTTTATTTTGGTCAGCTGATTGCACTGGCTCTGTGGTAACTGAAACAGCCAACTCTCTGGACTGGCTGCCCTTTCCTTGCCTGTCTGGCCTTCCCACTCTTCACTTTCCTGGGGGCGGTGCACTCTGATGACCTCCTAGTTGGTGTGGACATTTCTCAGCTCTGGCCAGTTGTCTCCAAGGACCTGAGCTGCTGCCTGCTGCACACTGGGATGCTGGTCTTCCTGCATCAACTGGAGAGCTGAAACAACACAGGCAGATGCATCAGTGACTGTCAAATCCCAGGACAGACTGGTCCTAACTTCCCTGGCTCTCTGAGCAGCGCATCACTTGAGAAAGCTGGAAAGTCTTCCCTGGCCTTACTCCTGGTGGAGGGTGGGAAGGGCGGACTATGAACAGCTGGCTTTGCACACTGTCACTGCAAACCCTCAGCCTTCTGTGTGTATTCAGCGAGAGAAATTCTCTCGTGGGACCAACGGTCCCTCTATTAGGAGACTTCCATGCACTTAGAAGTGGGAAGGAGGCTTCTTCTACCTCAACGAGGTGGCCAAACCTGTGCAAACCCCTAGTTTCTCACAATCCTGACAACTTTTCCTAGCTGTTATCTAAAAAACATTCTGAGTTTATCACGCTTCTCTGTCTGGGCATGCAAGGGCACTGAGTTCATATTCACCTGGCATAAAGTCACACCAAAGCCAAGGTTTGGGGCAGGACACCAGAGAAGAGGCAGTGTAGGGCAGAAGGTGGTGACATCTTTCCTGTCAAGGAAAGAGTGGAATGCAGGAAGGGCAATTGTAACCTACCTGTACTCAGAAGACTCCTATCCTGCTCTCTCAGCCACTGGATATCTGCATTTTCCAGGAGAACACTCACGCAATGTAAATATGTAAACATCAATACACTTCCCACGGTAGCCGTAATTCGCAGTCTAGTTTCTGCCTAGTCTCAGACAATTGATGATAGGCTTTGGGGAGCAGGGGAGGATTATAAATATCAACTGTAGAAAAAGTGGAGATTGCCCTTTGCTGTATCTTGCAAGGAGGAGCAGAAGAGAATACCAGCTTTGTCTCTCACCAGTTAATCTGATGGCTGGAGTCTGCATCCCCCAACACGAGCTCTAGAAATAGGTCATGAGGGTGTCACAGACACTTTCCAGAAGCTCTGCCACGTTTCTGATCTAGGGTAAAACAGAGAAACAGGAGTTCATTGGCTCAAAGGCCCTTCCATTGACCTTTGGCAAGGAGACTGGATGAACCAGGAGATAAAGAGCTGGAAGCTGGAAGGGACTGACAGTTCCCATCATTGCCATGCTAGGTCCCGCTCTACCACTTCCTTGAAGGGCACTCCAGGCTCCAGGTCTCTGGCCAAGAAAAAGTCACTGCCACCATTCAAACTTACCGTGGGCCATGGCTTATTCACGAGGTGACTGCAGACAATTTCCTGAAGATCTTCTGCACTCTTCTCCACGTTAAAAGCAACAGATGTCTGGACCATCTGCAGGCCCAGCAATGGAGTGCAGACCAGGAAAGTGCTTTGACAGGCCTGAAAACGAGAGCTGTTCCAGCTCAGTCCTCCCCAGACACAGCCAGGTGCCTTTCAAGGGAACTCCTTCAGCTGCTGCTGTCTTTCAAGAGAGGAAGGTGTTTTACTCAATGCAATTTCCAGAATGGAGAGGGGAGGGAAGGCAACAGCAGCCATTGCTCCCCTGGCCTGGTACTCAGCTCCCTGGAGAGAGCACCAGTGTCTGACAGCTGTCACTGTGAGATAGCAGTTCAATCCCATCCTCCTGGGAGAAGCACTGGATCTGAGGAGGCAGGAACAGATTGGAGGGATGTAGTCAACAAAGACTTGGAGGCAGGTCTGAGACCCGACCACTGTGGGATCTAAGAAGACCGCCCTGCGCTTCAAACTGAAAACTGTTGGAATAAGGAGAGCAAAGACGTAGAGAGACTGTGCAGCTATGCAGAGAGCTGGCAGGAGGGGTAGTATGAAGAAAGAAGTGAAAGGTGGCTCTTACATTGTAAACTCACGGGTCCGGGTCTTGAAGGTGGAGCAGAATTCTGGCCCAAGTAGTTTTGACTTCTTCGCTGAACAAAGATTTCCACTTCCTCTTGGCAGAGGAGGCCAGGATTCCATACAAAGTAAAGGCTGAGGAACGAAGGACCGCCTCATCCTGCAACCAGGATGCAACCCAACCATCAGGATGATATCTAGGACCCCAAAACAAACATCTCCTGATCAGCCAAATGCTTGCAGCTGAGCCCCACATCCTGAGAACAGTTCTTCTCAATTTCTCCAAGGCCAGAGGATCACAAGAATCCATTTATTTGAAAGGTAGCCCTTTGGAAACAAGAGGGGGTTGCCTTGTGCCCATTCCTTGTCTCTTGCTCAGCATCTTGCCTACTGAGCTACAGGGAGTTAGGCTTTTGGTCTCCGAGTTCCTCAGCAAATTACTGGCAGCTGACAGAGAGCCAAAAGCCTGGAGGCTCTTGGACTCAAAAGTTCCCAGACTCAGAGCCACTTGGCAGCCTCACACATTCCTGAGGCTTTGGGGCTTCCAGCCAGGGACAACCCTTCAGGTAGCCAGTAAGGTAGTTGTAAATGGCAAGTTTCTATTTCCCTAAGAAAAACCCCTTACATTCCAAAGGCTCTACAAAATGGAATTCTTGATTTGAATTGGTGCTGCTCAGTGGAAGAACTCATGCTCAGAAGCTTCTGCTGTGGTCTGTCATACCACTTCATGGGTACCACCTGTGTCAGAGAAAGTAAACTCCTGCTATTTGAAGCGATCATTGAAGCAAGTCTTCCAGACTATAGAGACCATGGAGAGAAAGAGGCACTTCAAGGTACAAACCCTCATATCCAAGGTGGAAGCTGAAAAGACCCATATTACAAGTTAGGCAAAGGAGACCTTCCAAGCAGCGCTTCCTCTCCAATGACAATGAAAGAAACCAGGAGGAGCTAGACCAGATAAGAAGACCTATCGCAAAGTAAGCTGATGCCCTCCCTTAGTATCCAGACTTTCTTTATCCCTCCCCAAGGGAAATCCAAAGGTGAATACAACTTGGCACTGAGGATCAGGAGTCATCAACTCAAATCTCATCAGTTTCCCTTCAGCCTTTGCCATGAACAAGGCTTCTCCCCTAAGCCCAAACAGTCCTCATCTGTACTTACCCACATCATGCCTTTCAAATGACCTCACACAGACTACTGGGACGAGTTACATAGTGCTCTTCACTTACAGCATCAAAAAAGTCTTGATATACATGGTGATGTCTCTGAAGGTGATTCCAGTGTCCTTCTCTTTCAGTTGTGCCACCACTTTCACCACCACTGACAAACTCCCATGATCTCAGAAGAGGTGACATCTTTTATGGCCCTCATTAACACCTCCAGAATGGCTTTCTTATGCTTTCTCAGCTGTCAAAGCAGAAGGCACACAAGAGCTTCTCACTATTCATACCTCTAGCAGCTGTTCTTTACCATTTCTCCCAAGAGCAGAATTTGCTAGAAACCATTCCAGAGCACACCTTAGCCTAAGCATACACATTCTGCCTCCAATTGCGCATTTGCAGACAGCTCTTTACCAGGGCCTTTCTAGTTAGAGGCTGTCTTTAGTGAGTGCAATCTCATTCTCACCTTCTGAGGTGCTCCACTGGCCAGATTTCCCAGGCTTCTCACTGCCATCTGGCGGACAGTGCTGCTGGTGTCCATGGACTCATCCACCAAGGCACGGAGGACAGGCTGAAGCAGCTTCCTTTCCTGAAGCACTGGGGCCTTTGTCAGCTGGAAAAGAGCAACATGACCGTTAGCATCAATAGATAGATCTGACCACTCACAGCATGAGAATAACAACATTCATGGATTCCAGCACTGATGGGACACTTTCTTCTAGGATATTCCTGGAGAAAGAGATGTCTGAGATAGCAGTTTCCAAAGATGACTGCCCTCAGTGCTCCCTTTCCCACCTTCTGTCTCACCTCAGCAAAGAAAGATGTAACCAAGATCCTCAAGTTTGCTGATGGAGAGTCCTGCCATGGGAAGATAGCATGCACAATGGTCAGTGCAATCACATCAGCTCGGAGCAGGACACTGCACACACAACACAATAACACAGTAAGACTGTGAGCTTCCAACAGTCAACTGCTGTGATGCAGATGGTCTTCTTCAGCAATTCAGGACGGCCTCCTTTAGCAGACATACTGGAGAAGTTCCCATCCAGTCCCTTGGCTTACAGTCACCCCCAAGAAGGAAAGAAGGCCTCCATAAGGCTCTTACCTAGTCAGCAGACACATCCCCTCATGGTCAGTCTAGGGATTTTCAAGAAAAGCTCATGTTCTCTGCTTCCTGAGAATCCCCATCCATTTCTCATTGATGTACTTCCCAAGAACAATATCTAATGCCTTGATGGAAAGACTGATTTAAAAAAAAATCAGAATCAGAGCACTTGAGACAGTGTTCAGACCAGAACTAAGGAAGCTCAGCCACTTTCTGAGGCACTCATTAACTTCTTCTAAGCCTCACTGTACTGCCACGAAAGAACACCTCATAATCCTGAGGCATATCAAGCTAAAAGGAAACTGGCATGGTAATCCACTTTGATGCCCCTAAGCTCACTGAACACATGGGAAAACCCAGACACCTTGACTTCTTTGATGCTGGAAGGTTCCTCTGACTATCATGTGGAAAGACTTCCTGACAGACCGTAGTCAGCATCATCATTCCTCATATCCTTGAGGAGTGTGTGTGTTACCAGAATACTATTCCATGCAAAAGATTCACAATGAGGTCTCCCAAGTTGGGGAAATGGATTGTAATGGGCAGGAATGTCCATTCTATAGCTGCATCACCACTTGTGGGTACGTTGAACAGACCAGGAATAACAGAACAGGAGGCCCAGCACAGCTTGAGAGGGACAGTCAGGCATGCAAGGCCAACGGGTACTTTGTTCTCCACCATTCATATGAGCAAAGTCTCTCAGGCTTCACAGAAAGCTGGCACCCCAAGCTACATTTGGAAAGCTTCTGCAGCCACTGTCTGGACACAGAGAAATTCGGTTCTGATTTCCTAAGGAAATTATTAAACGTGTCCACCCCAGAAATCCTGTCCATGGAGCGCAGAAGCCTCTCTCATAGAAGAAACAGCTATGTTTAAGGCTATCAAACTGAAGGACCAGAAGTATGTCCTGCCACGTCCTCTAATGCTACCAAATGGCTCGACTCAGCTGAAGTCCAGGGAGCTATCTCCAGTCATGTCTGATGAGGCAGAAATGATCCTGCTTTCTTCAGACCCAAATAACCCAGAGACTTTTGATTCAAAAGCATTTCCACAGCGAAATAAAACCATCCAACAAAGGATGTCCAAGGAAGAACTGTAACAAAGCACACAAAAAACAAGCCAAAATGAACAGAGACTAGCTGAAACAGCAGAGCTCCCTGTGCATGACACGTAATAAACCAACAGGAGAATTTTGACTATGCTAAGAGCACCAGTTCCCAGACCTCCTGCGTTTTTACTGCAGTTTTTCCTCACCAGTGCCACACAAGGTTTTATTCAGACTAGTTCCCCCCAGCTTACTTTTCCAAAAGAATGTGGAATCCTGTGCTAGGGCATAAAAGACAATGCCCAGGTCTTCCAAGTGAGGAAAAGCCTGACAAGAACCCAGAGCTAGGAGCTAGAGATAGACCAACAAACCTACAGGCAAAAGCTCGCTTGGTGAGGCGAGCTAAAGCCAACCTCCATCATCTCTGCCCGTTTTGCTTATCACCTGCAAGGGCAGCTGTCTTGTCCATGTGTCACAAGGACTGGCTTGTCTTGGACTCCTCCTGGGGACAAAGGCGTCTCCTTTCCAAGAGTGTCACTGATTTGCTTCAGGAGCACTGGAAATAGCTGTGGAAGCAGGAGAGGTAGTTTCCCAGGTCTGCAGGGCGGACACCAGCTCAAAGACGGCAGAGGTTACCTATGAAGAAATGCCATTACAACAAACCAGTTGGAAAAAAGAGCTTCTGCCACCACGTATCTGGCCTGCTTGCCTGCCTGCCTGCCTGGCTGCTCTCATCTGGAACTCTGACTTCTGCTGCAGCCTTGCAGATAGGGAACAATAAGCTTTTGCAGCTTCTCACAGTGATAAAAATGAGAATGACCCATCAAAGTGTACGTCAGGCTTCTGCGTGTGGATTTGCAAGTGCTTGTGTAACAAGACGATGCCCTACCCCTCGCTTTCACTCAACAGGATGCTCAGCCAAAGAGGGGGCAGTAATGTGCCTGTCCGTTAACATACTGTGAGAGGTTCCAGAGCAGCCTGATTGTTGTTCGCATCTCATCAGGGCAGTTCCTTCTGGTGGTGGTGGTTTCTGCACTCTTTAGTTTGTTCATTAGCAATTGGAGCACTTCAATTGCAAAGAAGCCTCTTGCAAGAGTCCTCCAAGCTTTACTGTATCAGTGCAGGTGAACAGAAGTTTACACATGATTCCTTGTGCTCATGGACCTATAACCCCCTCAAAGACATGGGAAACACTCCCCCTGGCCAGCGTGGAGCTGTAGCAGCCCGGGTTCCTGGCAAAGCACAAGCACATGCTCTGGCAACATCCTGACTTTCTTCCTCAGGGAGAAAAACAGCCCACTGTTAATGGAATCTCCTCTAGCACAGTCAGGCTGTGGCATCTCTGTGTTCCTACAATGAAAGAGAGGGGAGTAGCACCTACATGTCCACTAGCAGGTGTCTCTGGAGGAGGCTGTTGGTCACTGCCTTGGGGTGGTAGCAAGCCAAGACAGATACCACATCAAAGAGAAACTCTTTCAGGTTGTCCTGCTGAGCAGCTGGCAGATGATCCCAAAAGATTGTCAGGACTTCTGGTACCTGGATGGGACAAGGCAAAAACAGAAGGTTCTTTGAAGCTTTTCCTAGGGCTTCTCTTGAAGCCAGACACAGTTCTTCAGCACATGAGCAAGTCCTGCTTCCTTGACAATTTGTCAAGCTCTTGCCCTGAACTTCACCCATACCACTCTGCACAGGTCTTCGCTCCCATTTGGGCATGAGTGTGCTCCTTGCCCTCCCATGCACACAAACATGCTGTTATTGTACATGCCTTGGCTCACTTCTGTTTTCAGCTTATCTCCTCTCACACACAAAGAACACCTTCACATTTCATTCAGAGCACTCTGAACACTTCTGACTATGTCCTTGAAATAACGCAACATCCAGACTTAACACATTTTCCCCACCCTCTGAAGACACCAGGCAGTGCCTGCAAAAGGGTCCACTAATCCTTCCAGGTTAACCCAGCTCCCCAGGGGTATTGTTCCTTGCCTCCAGCCTCCTCATTTCTCATAGAATCAACCACTTCCCAGGAGGGGACTGCTCTGGAGGAAGGCATTTGGGAGAGCCTTTCCCCGCTAGAAACTGTGGACAGAAAATCTGGACAGAGAAATAACACTCCTTTGTCCTGTGCATGCTGTTTCCCTGCAGGACAGCAGGTCCTGCTGACCATATATGAAAGGAACATAGCCCAGGAGAGAGGGTGTCATCATTGCTAGGGGAAGGCCTAGGCTTTGTAGTCACTGAGCACTGCAAGCCTCAGGCCTTGTCAGGCTTTTTCCAAGGAGACTCTTATCCTCCTTGTTTGAGCTTTAGCAGACACCTAGTGTTATGCCAGCTGTGATGGATTCCTCTCCTGAAGAGGGAGCAACAAGCCCTTATTCTGTAAGGGGGCAACTCTCTATGACCCTACAATCGAGGCAGGAGCATTGAAAAGAGTACGGGGTCAGCCTGAGAGCAGAGGCCTTGAAAGTACAGAACTGAGCCCTGATGACTAGAAACAAACATCACCAGTGGGCAATAACTTGTCACTGAAGTAATGCCACTTTGTGGACAGGTTCAGGGATAATGCAGACAGCAAGAAATACAAAAGGTAAACTCTGATAGGGCCTAGAATTACGGACAATCATGTCAACTGTGAAGCTTCAATCAGCTCCTCTGTGATACACAGAACAATACCCAACACACAGGAGGAAAGGACCTACCTCAAATGCTCTACCGCAAGAAGTGCCTTGTAGCAAACAGAAGCCAGACAACCCAAGGACTCCTGCTTCATGAAGTCCTGCAGTTCACAGAGACAAGTACAGAGAAGTCAGGGGGCATGAAAGAAGAAGGCTGTCCCTCAGCAAGACAAACAAGTTCTTCTGCACTTGTGACTAACATAGCCTTCATGCAGACTTCTCCCAGAGCACAACTCCAGAGTGAGCCATTGCTCTTCCCAGCGACTGTCCACAAGGCGGCAGCACAGAAGGGTCCCAGCACGCTGGTGACTAGGCTTCAGAGGTTCCTAGGCTTGCCCAAGGTCTTTCAAAACCAACAGCGAACCGTGCATCTGTGAGGATACCCATCTCACACACTGCAAAAACAGCAGCTCTTCTTCAGGACAGCCTCCCTCACTCCATGTCATTCACCAGCAGAGTGGCCAGCAGCACCCTTTTGGAAGCGAACTTAAAGCTCTCCAAGTTGTTGGCACCTTGAAGGATACAGCTGATTTCTGAGACACTCTGGATTGTTTAGAGCTTGAGCTCTAAGTCCTGAGGACTGGAAAAAACAAGATGACACAGATGAGCCATTCAAAGCACCAAAGATTAGTATTTTTAACATGACTGCCAAAAGATTAGCACCAAAACCAAAGCTCTCCTGAAAGTACTGTGCAGGGAAGAAACTGCATCCTCCAGAAGCCCACAGGACATGGCCTATGTGTCTATTTCAGAGGACGAAAATCTCTCTGTGGGTCCTAGGAAGAAGTGGCCTACTTGAAAGCAGGAAGGAGCTACCCAAAAGAGAGCCCCCTGGACTCTGGTCTGAGGCAGTTGGGAAAGCAAATCTGCAACAACGGAAATTGGAAATGTGTGAAGGGGAAGGGCAAGGAGTGAGGCTCACTTGGTTAGCATTTACTGGAGCTGGGAAAGTGATGCCCTGCCTCTGGAAGGTGCAAGAGGAAAGAGTGAGAGGCAGTGAAATACAAAACATTGGCATGAGAAAACATGGCAGCAGTACAGATTACCACCAACACTACAAGTCCACAGAGACTCATCTTGACCACTCTGTTCTACTCTGTTGCATGGGAAGCAACGGGTAGAACTGGCCCTGGGATACTTCTTGTGCTTAGGGTCTCTGGCATTTCAGATAAGTTTCCCAAAACATAAAAAATAACACAGGCATATGTGAAGGGGATACAGTGGCAGGTTTGAAACTGGAGATCCAGGACTCTTGTTGAGAGAGGATCTTTCCAGACAGATGCTCTGTCTCAGTAAGCTCCAGTTCAGAGGAGGATGGGAGCTAGCTCTGGGCTGATAGCTCGATCAGCTAGCATTCAGAGCTCCTACCTGTGAACTGGTTCTGTACTGGCACAGGATGTTCTCCACAATATCTGTCTCAACATGAGAAAGAAGCTGCTACTTGGGTGCATGGAGTGCTGTTTGGCTGTAGACAAGCATGAGAGCAGCACATACCTTTGCTCTCTTCTTTTGGTGTTCCTGGACAATTGGAAATTGGAAAAGCCATGAGAAATGGTCCAGCCTCTTCATTTTACCTTAGACTTTCCATTTGCTTCTAGCTGAGAAACTGCCTCCAAACAGGTATGAGCTTGCCACCTCCATCCACACTTCTCAAAGCATTTCCCGAAGTACTTCTTCAACACCCCTCTTAACTCTCTAGGGAAGACAGCTGTTCTCCCTCACACAAGCTGGAGCAACTCTTTGTAGCTGTAACGGGCCTGGACTCACTGGAGGTTCAGAACCTGCTGTAACAGCTTGACAGAGAAGAGACTTCTCCTTCCCTCTGCACATTGACAGAGCCCTGGCACTACAGGCTGACACTTACCATCGCAGAAAGTTTGCTTGATCCTGCTGTTATCTACTTGGTTCAGCATGGTGTGCATGGCATCCCAGGTCATTTCCACAAAAAGGATACATCTCAGAGCTGCCGAGAAGTGACGGAGCAGAGGAAGAGAAAACAACCTGCCATTAGGAGAGTATCCTGCCAGGGTAGAAGTGTGCTGGCTGACTTTCCCCAGAAGCATGGGAGGAGGGAAGCACTTCAAGGTAGGACTGGAAGCACAGCGGAGCAGAACTCCACTAGGTTTGCTCTCCCTGCAGTCCCAACATTAGGGCACTTAACTCAGGGGCCAAAGTCACAACTTCCAGCTGCCCCCAGGCAGTGAAAGACATGGTAGCCATAACCTTGTAGCTCTCCCATTTCCCAACAACTAAATCTTTTCTCCCGCTGCTCAAAGAAGTCAGCATCAAAGCCTGAAGCACAAGTTGCGGTACCATAGCTTGTGCCAAGTTTGCTGAGGGTAATAAAGACAAACTCATCAGGGATTTCTTCCACAGGCTTCAGATGACTCTGTGGCTCATCCATGATGTGTAGGAAGTGAGAGCAGGCCATGGATACCAGAATGTCACTTCCTGCTCTTTGCAATTCATCTGTTACAGTCAACCAACCAACCATGAAGGAAAAAGATCAACATGGAAGACTGAGGAGGCAGGACATGGAATTAGCCAACATCAGCCATATGACTTCAACTCTTCACTTCCATGCTTAAGGGAAGAGGGAGATAAGTCTAATTTCTCCAGAGAGATCCATTCCCTGCCCTGTTTGGCTGTCACTACTTTGACCCCTTGGGGGAAATACACTTGCCAGTCAAGGGAGAAGTTTGCACCATTTGCCCTTCTGTGGTATTGCTTTTCTTGCTTGCAAAAGCAAGAGAATAGGAACAGAGAAGCTCCCAGAAGGCTCCAGCAACAAATACTCTCAATACAAGAAGCCAAATGGAATATCTGGTGCAGCAGGAGAGGGACTGGCACTTGCCAGGGCTCTTTCTCAAAACAGGGTGACTAGACAAGAATGGCAGTCCAATGCCCAATTATTTGGAAGCAGCTGATTTTCCACCTCCCTGCCCAGAACCTTTCCCTTCAGGAGAGATGTGCTTGTTACAACAGTCATGGTCCTGCTTGCCTCAGCTCTAGCCAAAGACTCAGGCAAACATGTTGATTTACATAGGGCAGCTCTTTCAAGTTCTGCACTTGCTCAAGAACTCTGCTGGATACTGCCTTTTCCCTTTCTCCCTGAGGAAGAGTCTTACATTGCAAGATCTGGGAACCATTCACAGGTTCTTAAGGCAAAGAAGAAATCTTTGGAGTCAGTCTATAGCTTGCAAAAAGGCTGAGCTCTAGGCAGGATTGTTTGTCTAGCTTCAAAGACAACAAGCTTACCTGCTCCACTCTCATGTCCCTTGAAGCAAACATTATTAATTGGCTTATCAGATTAATTTCCAAATGGTCATCATCTTCCTGCAGGACTCTCCCCAGTTCCTGATAGTTTCTACTCGATTACTCTGGGGACAAATCAGAGAAAGGAACCTTTGAACTTCTTTCTCCTGGATGACCAGAATGTCTTAGAGCTCTGAGCACTTGCTCCATACAGCCTGCCAAGTGGCATCACACAGACTGCTCCATTTGTCTAAGATCTAGTCATAGAAAGTAGCTGAGTGAACAGTTTCACTGGAAATCATTTTGCCAAATGGAGGATCCACCTATTGCTATGGTAAGGGAAACTCACTCCACTGTGCTGATACTCTGCAACCACGCTATTGCTGCCTCAAAGAACTGGTGGTTCCTCTAGACAAAACAAAGTGCTAAGGAGAAAAGGAAGACACAGGACAATGGCATTTCCAGGCTTCCTCAGTAGGGCCCAATTCCTGGGCTTCCCCTGGCTCCTCAGGGAAGTTCCTGGGGTAAGATCTGTGGATCGTACCGGAAGATCTGCCTACCCTTCAGAGATTTGCTCTGGAATGACATTTATGTTTAACTCTTTTTGAAAGGTTGATTTCAGGGTCCTTGGAAAAGAAAACCGCAACAATGAAACATCAGCAAAATTATAGGCATGGTGTCAGTGGCAAAACATTCTCAACTTGGACATTTTTTTCTTAATTTAATCTATTGCCAACTAACAAATTTCTGATTTCGCTAATTTGTGTATTGAGAAAATGGGAACATAAGCACTAAAACACTTAAGTGAACACCTTTCCACCCTCTTTCCCGGACTCAACTGAAGTCAACCACTATCCTCCCCATTTCCTACTCTCCACTTCCCTTATTGTCCCCAGGCTGAGTTCAGGAGGCTGGGCTCATCTGCACAACAGCTTCCTTCTGCTGTCCCTTTCAGCTTACTGGTTTTCCTCCTCTTTCTCCCACTGCCTGCACAGAGGCCATGCAGCTTCTCAGGGGGCTACTGCTCTGGTGCCCCCAGGGCTGCTCACGAGGCATGCAGAGCCAGCTGGGATCGGTTCTCACCGCACCAGGTAGATCACGGCCACCGCCCACACAGGCCCCCGCGTGCCCCTGCAATGGTACTGGACCCTTTCTACCCAACACTGAGGCCTAAATGCCAGTTCTTCAGCAGCTGACTCTGGAGCAGGGAGTACAGACTCTGGAGCTGTCTTCTCATTTCATTTCCCGATTTCTGTGTCCAAGGAGCAAAGCCCACCTCTCTGCACATCATGGCTCCTCTCAAAGTGGGAAGTCCCAATGCTGTGAGATGCCCTGAACCAAAGCCGAGGTGTGTCTAGAGGTGTGTGTGGCTAATGAAATGCTAGGGTTTATTACAAGAAGGTTGGCCTTGTCCTATCCCACACTCTTGCCTTCTGTGGGAAAGGATGATGCACAGTAGCATCATCTCCTAATGACTGGCAAAAATAGCATTTCTACAATGCAGTGTTTGCCAGAGAGCACATTTGCCAGTCAGCAATAGCACATCCCATGGCACTTGATGGGAGCCAGGCACATTTGGAATCAAAACAGTAGAATCCAGATGTAATCCACAAAACTGCCACCCCCTTACCTCATCTTCCTGCAGTTGGCTCAGCACGGAGACCACAGAGCCAACCAAGGTGCTGATGGCTCCGGGGAAGGACTCTGTAATCTTGCCTCCATCCTTGGACTGTATACCCCTGTATACCCCTCCATCCTCAGGCTCCTTAGGTCTTGCCAAGAAGTTGCTTTAGCCAAGCAACCTAGAAGGAAACAATCCGAGGATTACCTGCCCTCAGGTACTGGCATCAGTTTGAGGGTCAAATGGCTCCCCAGCCTTCAGAGAAATTCCTCCCCTCAGTATTTACACCAAGAGACCAGCTGTCTTGGAGCTGGTGGCCCTGTTACCCAGCCCAGGGTGGGTGTATTGGAGCCGCAAGAATCAGGTGGGCAGGCCTGACATCTGGTGAGACAGCATCAAAGTTATGTGCAGTGTGCTGTGGAACCACACAGCAGAGAAATGGCTCTGCACTTGTTGCTTCCCTTCCCATCTCTCTGGGATTATGACCTTTATTATATGGATTATGACCTTTTTTGGATTATAACCTTGAACTTCAAGCTAACACGAAAGTACAGGCATGCTCCATGTTTTAAAACAAAAGCAGGAATGTTCTGGCTGCCCAGAGTCTCTGTAGGCTTTGCTTCCTTCTGCTTAATCCATGGCACTTTCCTTGATCCTGCTGGTCGAAGGGAAAGGTTCAGATATAGGAAAAGGTAGTATTGGATGTATTATGTGAGTCAGCGCCTGGCTGTATGGCTGGTGTCACAGGCAGGGCTTTGGCTTCTACAACTGTGGGACTCCTGAAGAATAAGGACTTCTGGGTAGAGACAGGATCCATCTGACATAGTTGGGCAACAGCATCTTTGCCAATGTGCTAGCCAGTCTGGTGAGGAGGCGTTTAAAGTAGGTGCATTGAGGAAGGGCTACCATAACCTGCAAAGAGTTGAAAGCATGGGGGACAGAGACAATTGCCCAGGTGTCAGCATAGTGGAGGAGGCTCTAACTCTTTGCCTCGAAAGCAGCATAACCCATCTGAAGTGCCATTACATGAATGCATGTTGAATGGGGAACAAACAGGAGCAACTGGAGCTGCATGCACAGTTATGGAGCTGTGATCTCGTTGGGATTACTGAGGGACAGTGGGATGGCTCGCATGACTAGAATGCTGCAATGGATGGATACAGGCACCTTAGGGTTAACAGGCCAGAAAGGCAAGGTGAGGGGTTGTGATCTGTGTGAAGGAGTGGCTGGAGTGCATAGCATTTCGCCCTGGCACAGTTAACAAGCCAGCTGAGAGCTTATGGGTGAAGATCAGTGCACAGACCAACATGGGAGACATTGTGGCTGGTGTTGGCTGTAGGCTTTCTGATCAAAAAGAGGAAGTAGTTGAAGTCTTCTTTAGACACCTGGAGAAAGCCTCATGATCACAGGCACTTGGTACACATGGGAGACTTCAACCACCCCTATAGTTCTTGGAAAGGCAACATGGCTGAACATAAGCAATCCAGGAAATTTCTGCAGTAGATCAAGGACAGTTTCTGGATACAGATGATCAGTGAGCTGACGAGGGCAGGCATTCTGCTGGACCTCTTACTTACAAATGAGGAAGAAATCAGGGATGCAGATGTCAAAGGTAACCTCAGTGGAACATGGCCCTGAAATAGAAAGGGGCCTAGGAGAGCGGGTCGATCTTCAAGGTCAGCCTTTAAAGCACAACAACAGTCCATTCTGATGTGCAGAAAGGCAAACAAACACGTCCGAAGGCTGGCATGGATGAACGAGGAAATTGTGTCTGAGCTCCAGCACAGAAAGGAAGCACACAGGAGGTGTGTGCAGGGATGTGCTACCTGGGAAGAATATAGAGATACTGCAGACATTGCCTGTTCATGCAAGGATGGAGGTAAGAAACTCAGAGTTTAGTTGGAGGTAAAACTCGTGAGGCATGTGAAGGACAACATGAAAGGCTTCTTTTGGCAGCAAAACAGGAAGCATTGGCAACAAAAGCAAGACCAAAAAAACTGGGGACATTGCTCATTGGGACAGGGAACCTAATGACAAAGAATATGGAAAAAAAGCAGAGATAATTAATGTCTCCTTTGTCTTAGTTTTTACTGGTAGGGTGTTCCCTTGGGTCTCCAAGATCTCTGAGCCTAGTGGAAGAGACTGGGAGAATGATGCATTGCCTATAGTAGGGAGGACTGACTTAAGGACCACTTAAAGCAAACGAGAAATAACACAAGCCCATGCAACCAGATGGGCTGCATTCAGGGGTGCTGAGGGCCTGGCCAGTATCAGCATGAGGCCTCTCATTATTATTGGTGAAAGGTTATGGCAATCAGTGAATGTTCCTGATGACCAGGAAAAGGCAAATGTCACACACATTTTCAAGGGCAAGGAGGATCCAGGGATGGTCAACCTCATCTCAGTCCCTAGGAAGATTGTGGAGCTGACTCTGGCAGCCATGTTCAAGACTGTTAACAGCAGATCAAAGAGGAGCTTAAAGCACTGCCTGATCCTTGCAAACATTCTTAACCTGTAAGATAGACGCTCAAATATATCATGAATATTTTCTCCTTCTGGGTGTAAGGCAAGACTTTCTAAAAGATGTGGGTATTTTCTCTCCATGAAGATGGAGAAAGGCAAAAGCTGGTGACAATCAAGCTTAAGCACTGTTATTTTTGTTGCATAGTAAGACTTAAATACGTCAAAGACCTTGTGCTATGATAGGCAAAGGCCAAGGCCACGTTCATCTTTTCCATGTAGCCTAAGACACTGTTCTTTTCCTTTTCCTTTCCTTCCTACTCAGCGCTTGGCTTATGTATCAGGTGGTTACTGTGTCCTGATGGCATTGCTGGATGCATAATACAGGAGAAGGAAATTAAAAGTGACTAGGTTTTTTTGGTTTGGGGTTTTTGTTTAGTTGTTTGTTTCTGCTTTCTCATGTGAACGACTATGTAGAGCTGCTGAATGAATGTGAAGAGCTTCTTCCTACTGGCTTCAGTATAGATGCATTCCAAATTCTGATCTCAGCCTATAGGACTAAACCTTTTGGACCTTGCTTTAGTGACTAGGCCTTACTTATAGTGAATAGTCACACGTGGTTTGTCCGAGGGGTAAGGTAAGGTTACATAGGGCTGGCCAAATACTTCTCAGCAAAGTAGGTAAATATGAATTTTGCAGTTCATGAGAAAGAGGACAAAGTCATTTATTTAGATGAATCACCATTCAGCTGTGTGGTAAAGTCAGAATGACTCCCCAGACAGCCCAGGGCTGTGTGGTTCAGGTGTTGTTGTCCTATGAAGGACAACGTACAAGGCCTAACAAAGACAGGCGAACTCTGTTGGACGTGAAGAGAGAAGTGGAACATGACTGGCCTCCAGCACATCTTTTCATGTGATCTCCCGTCCGTGGGGCCACAGCTTTTTGCCCAACACTAGTGTATGCGGGCAAAGGAGTTACAGACAGCAGGGTATGGCTGTCTGTTATTAGAGTGGAGGTGCTTACTCCATCTCAGTGCCTTAGACTACTTAAGAGCTTGCTCTTGAAAGAGCTGCTCTGCGTCCATGGTTGACCTAGCTCACATTTGGTGTGGAACTGCAGCTACTACTGTGGGGGCTTGGAAATGCTCATTTTGTTGCACAAGGTTGCAATTTTACTGTGCCCTCATAAGTCTACCACCATAGATATCCCTTTGGATGAAGTTCAGGCTGGTACTGAGCAAGCTAGCAAGGTCTTTGCCACACGAAGGCCTTCTTAGGAATTAAATAACCCTCGTGCTGTTGTTACTATTTGCTTTTCTCACTTTATAATGTGGGGGGCCAGAATAGGAATCACAAACCCTGTCAGTGCACCTCGTAGGGTTTCTGATGGGAGTCTCAGAAGTGTTTTGCCTTATAGCCCTGCAGTTATTGCTTCCTCATGGCCTCAGTGCGGATCGATTAGCAGTCCCTTAGGCTGGGCAGTTTTCATGCACAGACAGGCTGACCGAAATCAGAAAATTCTGGATGTGGATATATCCCTATCCAGATACGGATAGGCTGACATGGATAGCCTGTCTTTTCCTAGTGCAGTACATCATTTATACTATGTTTTTATTACATCCTCATTTTCCTGAGAAACATGTATTTTCAGATGTCAAGCTCTCTGGAGCCAGAACCTACTTTTTCTTCTATTTATAGAGCCCCGTGGCCAACAAAGTCCTAATTCCTGCCTAGAGCAATCACAGACGGTATCAGGGGGTAAATGACAAAATCCAGCCCTGACGCGCTGTGACGCTGACATGCCGGTCCGATCAGCACTCCCACCACCGCTAACTCGAGTTACCGCTTTTCGGCCTGCTGCTGCTTTTTCCTTGCCAGGACATTTCCTAAGCTACCCCTCCCTTTTTATCTCTCCTCTTTTTTGCCGAAATCCCTCAGATCCAGGAGGCTGAAAACCCCGCAGAGGCCGTTTAGCTCCGGTGGTGGAGGCGAAGGCCTAGGGGGGTCCCCGCCCGGGGGGGAGGAGAGCAGCCTGGCAGCACAACGCCCTGTGTTAGCCACCTCTGCTCAGCGCGGTGTGGGCACAAGCCCTGGGGCAGCGAAGCCTGGAGTGGGGGGAGGATCTGAAGGATCCTGTGAGGGTTTGGGGGCTGTTTTGGGGCGGGGGGGGGCGGCTTCCTCCAGCTGCAGCTCCCGCGCGCGGCCGCCAGGGAGCGCCGCTGCCGCCGGCACCGCGCGGCGGCGGGAGGGGGAGGGGGGCGGCGCCTGTTGCCGTGGCGACCGGCGACCGTTGGCGTCGCGGCGGCGCCGAGGCGGGATGGGCGCGCGGCGGGGCCCTGACTGACGAACCGTCGCCCGCAGCCGGGGGGGGAGGCGGGGAGCGGGTCTGGGGGCGGCTGCAGCGCGCTGAGGTAATCGGCGGTGGGAGCCGAGGGAGCAGAGGCCCGCGCTAACGCGTTGTTTGAGCTAATAACGCTAGTAATCGCGTGGGTGATGGCTAACGCGAGTGGCGAGCGGCCATACAGCGGGTCGCCGCGATGGGGGTCCGGAGGGTCGCGGGACTTCGGCTGCGGTGTATGGGGCCTACTTAGGTCTGCTAAGGAGTAACGGCAGCGTAATTACTAACTGAGAAAGTGCTGGTAACAATACTTCGGCTCTGTTGAGGGTTATGCCTCATGATTTATCTGTGTAGGAGATGGTAAATAAATCTTGCTCGCCGTAAAATGGTTTCCTGCTGGTGTAAAATCTGCAGTCAATTCTCAGACCCCCCCAAACTTACTTCCTTCTCCTTCGTGTGTGTTCATTTTCTGCGGTTTGCAAAATCTAGCAAATCTGTTGTTACAGTGTGTTCTTTACCTTGTTCTGCAGCTTGGAAGCTTGCTTGTGACTCCCAGCATAGGAAGGGTTTCATAAATATGTCGTGGGAGCTCATCTGAGGCTTGAGTTTCAAAACCCAAACATTTCCAAATTACTGCTGCTGAAAATGTTGGTTTCGCTTGTAACCAATTTTAAGCAGGGGATTAGATTATCCATTTAGTGGAAGGGCCAGAGATCATGAAAAAGAGGCAGGGATTGCTGAAGTGATTTGCTGTTTCCAAGGAAAATCAGTAAAATATATGCTCAAATGGAAGTGGAATCAGTACCACCCCTGTTAATTCTGCAAAATCAATCATGCATTCGTGTATTTGAGCTGGAAATTTCAAAGGGTAGTTAAATACCTAACTCCTTGTCTTAGTGTTTTTACTTAATTCATGCAGTCTTTGTTGTAAGATGGAGATTTTCAAAATTCAAGTATTCACAAGTTTTACAATCTTTGTGAAAAATACTGTATTTAATGAAACTAAACTTGTATTGGTATCTGTAAAGGTTATAGGGGCATATTAAGGACTTATATACCTTCAAACTCAAAGGGTTTCTGTTTGGATGGTAAATGTCAATGAGGTTTACTGCTGTCACATGGTGATACTGTGACAGAGGCATGATTGTAATGAAATTCCACAGTAGAAATGTCTTACTGATGCAGCAACCATGAAAACTTTGATCTGGAACACTTCAGAAATTCAAGATACTGCTGATGAGATCCAGAGTTTTCCCGATCTTTATGAATGGAGTTAGCCGTAGCTGCGATTTAAATAGTTAGGTGGTGCAAAGACTGAGTGACAGCTCTAAAACACTGTTTCCGTGAGTGTGAATATGTCTTTAGCAGCAGAACGGACAAAATCCATCTGCACAAGTAGATTTCCAAAATAGTGGGAGTAAAAATTCTTTTGGATAAAATGTTGCGAATAAGATGGTCAAAGGTGTAAGGAGCTGTGCTGGTACCTTGATCTCAGTGGTATGTTTACCCTTTCTTTCATTCACCTTGTAGAGCTGCCAGTCACATTTCTTTTGAATACCTTTCTGCAATATACCCTTGAACAGACTGCCGTCTCTTAGCACCCTCACTTGTTCCATCAGCAGACATCAACTACTCATCCGGGATACATGGATGAACAGGAAGTCATTTTGTGCACAGCTGACATTGCCTTGTTTCAGAGTATGGTGAATGCAGTGAGAAAGCAGGTGCGAGTGTATGGATTAGGCTGCATCTGTCATTAGTTGGTTTAACTTCATTGCCTTGATTTTAGATTGATTTGGCAGGCTTGCTGTGTAGCTTTCCACAACGGCTTTTATTTCCATGTGTTCATTTTAATAGGAAAAGCCTCCAGCCTAGTTATGGAACAAGGTGGTAGCAATTTTATCTATTAGTATAATAATTGCGAAAATTCAGAACTTGAACAGCAAAGCAGTTTAATATGAAAACAGGTTATATACAGTGTTTCTACTCATTTGGTAGTAAAGCCTCCTTTGTTAAATCAGCTAATCTGGATTTGACGTTGGATTATCTGACCAGTAAAAGGGGCTTTTTTATTTTACATAATATATGCTACCAGTTTCATTACAGATTTATTCATTGTCAGTTGAATTCTGAGGTTGGTAGTTGTGACAACATACCCAGGGAATACTGCTGACATGCACATCCCTTCAGAGAGTGGTTTTGTTCCAGCTCTGACAATGAAAACTGATATCAGAGTTGCAGTGAATGGCGAATATTCATAGTTCTAGGAGGACAGAAGGAGAGGGAAAGAGATGCATATTAACAAGTGGACTGGCTAAAACAAGCCAGATAAACAAACAGAGACAAAGGACTAGTAAAGCAACAACAGCTTGTTTGATTTGTGAGAATGTAAAATACAAACCCACAGCAAGGAATGCAATAAGTAACTAGTGATAGAGGCCCTCTGTTCGTGAACACATATCTATTCAGGACAACATTTCAGGATATGCCAAAAGCATGTGCCTGAGTGCTGCCCTGGGCAGGAGTGTTGTTGTCAATAAAACATCTTGTTTTGTTTATTTCAGAACTGTTTAGAATTTGTCACAAGTGACAAAGACTGGTGAGCATATGAAGATCATTAATTTCTCTTGTTTTTTCTTCTTTTCTGCTTGTCCTCCCCTGCCTTTAGATCTAACTTCCAGCAGAAGTACAACATAAAGCATGGAAGAGAAGAAGAAAGAGGAGAAAACAGAAGAGGGTCTTACAGAACCTAGATCAGCTTTCTTCGAAGCCTTATTAGAATTTCAGTAGGTTTGATATATTTAACTTTTCACTAATATAGAATATATTTCATGGATAAAGTAGACAGAAAAATGAACTTAGGCAGTTCAGAACCTGAACTGATTACCATATAGACTGTGGCAAATGTTTGCTCTTCTTTTCTGTACTTGCTTTGGGTTTTCAAGCCTATTCCAGAAATGTACACTTTTCAAACTATTTTACCTATGATAATGCATTTAAGTGGGTCAGAATTTTTTTTTTATGTTATTATAACTTAGGAACATAAGTTTTATTAAAAACAAAACTTTTTTGTCTGTTAGTAACAGCTATTTCATCAATGTCGTCTGAAGGGGCAAGTTCATGTTTGATCATACTTTCCAGGATACCTTACTTTTCATACAGGGAGGTAGTCACTAGCCAGCACTTTGAGACCGACAGTTCCTTTCGTGCAGTTGAGAGTGGAGCACAAAGGAAATTGTCATGTGCAGTAGACCCTCAGACTGCCATGTGTCATCCTGACATTAAGGAGTAGCAGAGCTCCTGGGGTGCCCCAGATTGTCCCCAAAACCTCTAAAAGGCTTATCATTGTAGGGAATCATCTTTTTTCAATCCCATATCATGTATGAAAAGTTCTCATCTGGCAACTTGTGGTGGAAAAAAAGCCCTGTTAAGATCAGTATCTGACACACTGTCTTTCTGCAGTGATTGCAAAGGCCTCTACTGCACCTGTACATATTTCCAAATTCTGTTCTCATTGTGCTCTGCCTGAAAGAAGAACTTTGAACAAAACTGAAAAGTGTGTTTAAAAGTATCTTGGAGAGAGCTTTTATCAGGAGCAGCCAGTCTCCGCTTTCTGTTCTTTACCTGTGTTGATCCAAAGGGAACATGATCAGCCATGACACAGGTATAACAATCTCCCAGTGACCTTGCTGCTTCTCAGAGGCTCATCCCCAAAATATACCATGTAGAAATGGTTTTCCAAATAGTAGTTGTCAGCATTTCTCCCATGTGCTCTCTCTAGATTTATATTCCAAAGGATATTCAAGCTACTGTTTGCCTCTGTCAATACTTCAGGTCAGTAATGAATTGTTAACAGAGTCTGGAAATAGAAACACAAAATCCTTAACAATCAGAATAATTTAGCGTCATCTGATGAGCTGGTTTCCTAGACAAGATTGTCATACATTCACCTTAATAATATATTTAACTCTGCATAATCAGAACATCACTGGTCTGCATATAATTGGATGTAAGCAGGTGATCATTTGAGAGAGAGTTGAACAAGTTGAAGGAGTTGTTATCAAGAGATTGTAGGTACATCTAGCTAGAATCATGTTATTTCTATCCACATGCAGATGGTAAGTTTCTAAAGAGCAACTCCTAACTGTGCAATTCCCCAGCTACATACACTGTTTAGTTGTTGTAAATGAATAGGATTACTTTCCTGGCTTTTCTGTCTCTGAACCAGGAAATGTGCCTACTCTCCTCCTCCTTCTAATTTCAGTCAGAGCTGCCATGTAATCATGTCAATATATATAGTCACTATATATTATTACAGATTGTAGGCTTTGTGAAATCGGAAGCATAGCTGAGCAAAGCTCTGTTCACAGCTTCTAACTGAGGATGTAGCCAGTCACTGCCAGGATTGTCTCCATATCATGCACCAGCTGATGAATGATAAAACTGTGGACCCAAAATGGGGACCTTATGTAATGGCAACTGTACCCATAAATTACTACCTTCCATTACTGTTAAAAATTACAATTTTAGAGATGGCCACAGAGAGAATCTCGTTGCAAACTGCTGACACTGGGAATAAAAATGGATTTTAACCAACTTCTTTGACTTTGAAAATAGTGGAGGGAAAACTTAACTCAAAAGCTATGTTAAAATCAAGCAGAGAAAAGAAGAGGGGAATAGTCTAAGAAGTTTTAAAGTAGTCTTATTTATTTTGATGTCCAATCTCTCAGGAGGATGATTGAAAGGAGAAAAATAACATTTTTTACTCTGAGACTTTTATCAAAGAGATGAAATTTGAAAGGGAGAAGGCTCAGCATACCCAATATTCAACAATTATCATCAGCATTTAAGGAACAATGAGTACTAGCTCAGTGCAGAAACAAAGAGCAAGGCAAGGGAGCAGAATAGTTACCACATACAGTTCTAGTGACATCTCTAGGAGTGTGCTGGGTTGATGTGGGATTTTTCTGTTTCATTTTACAAAGAACAGAGTACACATTTCCACAGTGAAACAGACCAGATTCAGCTGAATTATATCACAGGTAAATATTATCCAGAAAGCCAAGAAACAATGAGAAATATATCTCTTTGCTAAGAAATAACAGAATGTACTACTAGTATGAGGAAAAAATATAGTTTTCGGGTAAAATTATTGTTACGCATATTCCAATATCCAGTCAAATGACTCATGTCAGAAAAGTCTTCCACTGAAATGTGTGCTGTACTGACAGTGGATAAGTAATTTCTAGAGCAACAGTAGGTGGAAAAGGAAGAAAAAAAATACTGCTTTCTCTTTTTCTCTCTCTTTTTCAGTCTCTCTTCACCTCTGTAAATCTAAAACATCTCAGCTCCACTTTCCTTTTTGGACAAAAAAGCATAATAATACAAGTGTAATTGTCTTTCACATTTATCTTTAGGGTTTATCAAGTATATAGTATTTATTTAACTTCCATTCCTGCTTTTTCTTCTGTACATTGAAGAGAGGTTGCTGTTCATAGCAAGTTCACTATTTTGCATTTCTGATATAATTTTCTGTTTTGGGACTGGGTAGGAACAACACTTACCTTGCCCTAGTAACAAGCCCTGGATGACTGACGAAACTGTCTTGGTACTGGGGTGGAGTGTAGTTTCTGTGTGGTGAAATGTGGCATCTAGTATACACAGTTGAGAAAAACAGTATCAAAGAAATCATCAGTCTAGCTGTTTTGTAGCTTTTTGAATCTGACAAATACCACAGAAAAATCATCTAAGCAGGAAAGGTCCAACATACTGTAAACAAAATAGTGTATATTTATTCTACTCATGTATATTTTTGAAATTAACAAAATGATAGACATATTCTACAAGTTAATGTAAAATCTTATAATGGCAGTAATTAAAACCAGCATCAGTACTCAAAATAAAGATTGATTAAAATGGCAGGTAATTTAAGAGGTTACAGCATATGGCAAAGCTGTCACCTCTGTCTAATAAGTAATACATTTTTGCTGTAGCCATCAATTTCCTACTTCCAGTGTAGCCTTTCTAACTAATATCCTTAATAGAAGACCTGAAGAATACCTGGGACCACACTGGCAGCAGAGGATACAGCAGTAGTAACCTTAATTTACATGACTAAATCCCTTAAATATCCAAACTTAGCCAGGAAAAAAAAATTTTCAAAACAACTTAATATGAAAGGGAGGGTCAAAACCAAAAAAACAATCAAGAAACAATACCGGTTGAAGCAGTAAAAGATGTGATAATTGCAGTATTTGCCTCTATTGTTCATTACGGTGAATGAATTCCAGGAAGAGATATGAGAAAGATTTTATATGATTTTGGAAATAGACATTATTTGCAATCCAACGTATTGATTCTAGAAGTGAGATCTATGTTTACTGGAAAAAAAAATATCTTTTACAGCTGTTGCGCAGAGGATAGCAAGTAGTCTATGAGAACTGTGAAAGCTGTGAGCTAGTTCATTGGCTTAAGTTTATGAATATGTTTAGAGGAAACTACTCATCCTACAGTCCCTATTCTCTTAGAGTTTCTTGAAGGCTAACAAGTTCTTGGTGAACAGTTTGTGAGGCTCACCAAACCAAATTTTCAGAAGAACTGAATCCCATTAAGTATCTGGATTGGGATTTGTCTGACCTATGTCTGAGTGAATTGCCTAGGTTTCTTTTATAGTGAGTGATGAGAAATAAATATTTGTGAAACACAAATCATCTCCTAAAAGACACTGCTAAAAAGGTCGGCTAAACCACAGCCAGAAAGGAGAGAAATTGCTTGTTTCTTCCTGTTAGCTACAAAGGAATCATGGGGCAACTAGTTTAGATGCAAATGGATACATTGCAGATGCTTTAAAGTATGAGATGAATTGAAGTGAAGAAGACCTTCATAGTTCAGAGTGGAATGCCATTCAAAATGTGGCCATCCAACAGGAGGAGGTGGGTTCCTTGTGCTTGAAAATTTGTTCCTACATTCAAATGGTAAAATATGCTGCTAGTTACTGGGCATGTCACACTGTAATGCAGTAACATACAAAGTGCTGTGCTGTTACCTTTGTTAATGTGAATTTGTTAATAATTTTCCTTCCTCCTTTTCTTGTAAAAAGATAAAAAGTACTATCATAAAGGATGCAGTTCAGTATGCCAGTGCAGCAGAGAAACCCATGAAATTCAGATAATTTGGAAAGTTATGTAGCCATCCCTAGCTACAAACAGAGGAGGAATATGTTTGGGAGGGGAGAAACAGCAAGCCTGTGGATGCTTTATATCCTTTCCCACCTCCAAAAGCAGTAAAGAAGATTTGCCCAAGAGTAAGTAAGACTGGATGAAAGCACTGAGTATTGCCATTCTGTATCCTCGTGTGTAGTCTGGAGGAATGACTCCAAGAGTTACTTCAGGCAGAACTATTGAATGATTCCTTGAGTACCACATTTTCTGTAGAAAGCAAACAGTTTTGGGGTGCTTCTGTGCAGTCCTTCAGTAGAGAATGCATGGTTTGCAGGTGTCTCAGCTGGTTCTGCAAGGACCAAATGGTATACACCGGTGGGACATTTAAGAAAATTACAAATCAGACATTTATGGAGTTTCCCACCTCCCACTTTAAAGTCTGCTAGCTGGTTGCAGGTCTCATGCTTGCACAGTCATAATTATGAAACCTAGATTCCTTCCCTGCCTTTGCTGCTATCATAATCTGTATAGACTTTGGAAGCTTAGTTTCAGTTCAGTCTTGAGTTCTAGAAGAACTGAAATGGCTCAAGGCTGAAGGGGCAATGCTGGAGTTCCAGCTAACGGTCCCTTTCTTAGCACAATTTATCTGCCAGGGGAGCTGTTTATTTTGTTGCAGACTATAGCCATGCAGAAATAAGATAATCAAGGAGTCTTTTTCTCAGTGTGAGATGAGGTCCAAACTAACATGAAGGTCCAGCTGTATCTGGTAAATCATTTCTTATGTGCAGTAAGAAGACAGCAGCACCTACCCAATTAGTGAAGCAATATGAAATAGAAGACAGAAAAACATTAAGTATTTATGCCTAATCCATTTTAAATAATCAAGCTCTCCTGTTTTTGTAACAACTTTTCTTACTTTACTCTTTCTTCATAGAATTCAGATAAAAGAAGAAACAATTGATCAAGTTTTGCTTGATCTGAAACATGTGGAAGAAAAGAACAAAGAATACCATGAAAGAGTAAGTTACCATACATCTTTCTCTCACCACATTTTGTATGTGATGTTTTAATTCACAAAATTAATTTGATTCTTTCAGTCCAAATATCATAATTGTAGTCATTGCTGTGAATCCCTTGTAGTCAATGAAACTAGAATTAGTGAATCACTTCATGTGCTTAAAAGTCAGAATGGTACCTAAATTACATGTAGCACATACCTGAAGTAGGTGATTTATATATGTACTTAAATATAACTCTGTTAGCAGATAGAGCTAAGTACTGAGATCTGCTGACTAAAAAGGACTTTTTTGATTCACTTCCAAGGTGATGGGAGTAGCACAGGTATCTATGAGGTCTTAGTTATTCTTGCAAACTTAGTTATAATGAAAACTGAACAAAGAAGAAAGACCATTCCACTTCCTAGGCCTGTCTAGGCCCAATTTTTAGCAGTGTATGATGAAGGGTCACTTGCCTGTGGATTAACAGTTTTGTTATTAGGAGTAATTTTTAAAGCAAGATTATGTAATTACTGATCACACTAGAGCGACACTTTGAAGAGCCATTTAGTATGGCATCCGAGGACTGAAAGCAGTGGATTTTGACTGCGGATACATACGCAGTCACGTAACGAAATGCATTAAAATCTTTCAAAAATCCTTAGGCTGGATCATGTTGGTCACACAATTTTGCAGCTTGCACTTCCCATAGCACTGAAACAGCGAAACACCTTCTCTCTGCCCTTCCCATGCCTGATGTTTCCAGTGCTTTTATAAATGCCCATCTATTTAGTTTTCCCTGGTGTGCCTTGGAGGCTTGAAGTCTTGATTGTGTTTCATTTGTGGGCCTTAACCATCAGTGGAAGTGGCCTTTGGCTCTTCTTTCTGCAGATGTGCAGTCTCCTGTGGCTGTTCCCCCAATTTGCAGCTAGTTCATGGTCTCTGAAGGACTCGTTTAAATTTCAGACTTTGCACAGTACTTCAGAGCATGCTTCAAGTGCTTTTTGTTTAATTTAGCCATGTTCTGACAACCCCTTGGGCTTCCCTCTTTGTTTCCTGCTTCATAGTTCTGAGTGGTTTGGAGTTAATCGTTTTAGAAGTGGGGAATGTTTGAGACTCTCTCTATGGCATTGTTATTGTTAGGATTTGTCTGGTATGGTTATTTGCTCTTTCATCATGTCTTTGGGAGCAAACATACAGAATCAGTAATTTCAAATAATTTGAGTGTCATGAGCACATGATGGTGTGATGTACATGAGGATGTAAGCACAGTTGTGGAATCAGTGGGTCTGACTCAGCTGCAGCTCTGACAAGACTCTTTGCTGTGGTTTTAGGCAAGGGCCTTAATTGTCTAGTGTCCTGGGTTATCATTTCTGTGTCAAAGATGCTAAATTTTCATGAGGAATATTGAAGTTGATAACTCTTAGAAATAAATAGTGTTACTAAATCGACCCACAAGCAGTGTTCTTTCCAGGCAATAGAGGATTATTCATGTGATGCACCAAACAGAGTAAGGTCATCATTTGTCTCTCATTTCCTTGTTGTAATGGGCCTAAAGTTATTGAGAAGCTTTTGAGACTTGCAGACTGAGCCCTTCCCTCCAGCCTTTTCAAATAAGAAGAATAGCTCTTTTCAGCTGAATGTTTTGGCAGTGCATCCTGGCACTAACCCAAATCTGACTTTTCTTTATTACTTAAGTTTGTAACTTAGAAAACTAATTAGAAAACACTTTAATATGTGCTTTTCCTACTGTTGTTCTTTCACAGAATGACCGTTTGAAGGACGAACAGCAGGCACGCATCAGGCGTATCCTAAGACAGCTAGAAGAAGAGGAGAAAGAACAAGATCAAAAGGAGATTGTAACTAGGGATAACGTTGAAGAGTCACTGAAAGCAAAATGGCAGTATGTTAAGGACAAGGAACAACTTCTGAAAGGTGTGTTGTGAGTTGTGGAAGTGTGGTTTGCTGTTTACACAGTTGGGATTGAGTAGATTTTTTTGCATTTTAAATAGAGATTCAGCTGCCTTGTTACATAAAAACCATACAGCTTTTCCTCCCCAAAATTAAGCTCTTTAGGTGTAGAATGAGATTTCTGAGGGCTTATAAGTAAATCTGCTAACTAAATTGGATAAAAATTCAGTAGAATTGTGTATTTTATTGAAACAGATGCCATATATTAAGACTCCGTTTTGTTCCTTCCAAGTGATATGTATTACTGTGGAAGTACAGATGCTTCATATTTTCCATTAAGCTGAAAGTCATGAAAGCCCCATGCATTGGCTCTACTGGAAGATAAAAAAAGAAAAACATTGATGGCAGCAAAAATGACCATTTTTGATTGCTCAAAGTTCTGGCTGCCATCCCTGTGATTCTCAGTGGGAGTGAAGTCACATGTGTCTTTGGTTACAATGTTTCAGTGAGAACTGTTGTCTCTTGTTGGCAGAATAAGATCAAGCTGTTTTCATCAATGATGGTGGCCCTTGACACTATGTGGGGCCATTGTATTGCAATGTATTGTAGGATAGAAGAACCACCCCTCTATCTCCAATCCCTCAGTTTAAGAAATTTATAAAGAATCCCTCTTCTGATGTTCTTACTTTAATAGATCTGCGCTTCCAGATAGAAGAAACAGACCAAAAACTTTTAGTAAAGCGAGCTGAGAGGGATTATTTGTTGGAGTACAAAAATGTAGGAAGTAAAACACAGGCCAACAAGATTAAGAATCTGGAAAAAGACATCAAGGAAGTTAAAGATGACCTTCGCAGGGCTACAGGTCAGTTTACAGCTAGTGTAATACAAATCTGATAGGCTCTTTGTGTATAACCTGCATGAATTAATTAAATTATGAATTTAATTTGAGGCCAAGCTAATTACAGTAATTTCTATCAATATTTCCAAACCTCTGCACCTAAGTGCGCTGTGTAACCCTGTAAGATGGAAGAACCATCCCTCTTTCTCCTATCCCCCTGAAACTGCCTTTACTAAAGAAATTGATGAAGTTGCAGGCATTATGAATGCCCCAATAAAGAAACTGATAATCCTGTCTTCTGACAATTTTATTGTAAAATACAGAGAAACCATTTTTAAAAAATGTACTGTGAAGGACAGCAGATTTCTAAAAATCAGGCTACATGTATTTGGATACCTTCATGTAGGTCTTCCTGGAACCTATGCTTAGTAGTCCTGTTGGAGATGTTGACTGTTCTTATTGCTTTTCATCATGCTCAAGCACGTCACATGTTGAACACTTCTTTGACAGAGAAGTAGTATGAGCTCATTCTTGGAATAGTCTTCTGAACCGAACATACATACTGGTTTAAATTCAGTACTAAGGGGGAGCTTTGTAGCCAATGGTCTGAATTTTACCTCCTAGTTGCATAGTCCCATGTATGAGGTGCAGCAAAATTGCCGGCGCAGATATATACAAATCTTGGGAACTGTTTCAATTCTGATACAACAGTAGAACAGATTTAAGAGCTTGCATGTTCCGGTGCTGAGTGCTTTACAAAGCCACTAGATTCTCCCTATTACTACTGCATTACTTTAAAATCGTTTAAATATTTAGTTGTTATGTAACCTGAACTATTCAAAGGAAAAAGAAGTCCTGATTTTCTTCCTTTATGACCCTCTCAGTATTCATGACCACAGCCAAGCAGCTGGTTGTAACAGGCAGTGACACTACTCTAAGGGTCTCTGTATACTCTGTGCCAACCATTACCAGGCATCAACTACTGTGGATAAGATCCAGTTAGCTATCTTTTTGTCTCTAGAAACGTATTTTATCATGATTTAGATCTGCATTATGTATTCTGCATTGCCAGCTAGCTTGCCAGATATCTAAGCCTGTATTCCAGGAGGGGTTGATATTTTTCATTATGCACGTTCTCTGTTTTCAATCTGTTTAAATTTTGCTATATAGCTGCTGATACATGAAATGAAAAGGAAAACAGGCTTTTACATTGAATGCCAAAGTGAACCATTAGGAACACTCAGTCTGACCTCCTACATATCACAGGCTGCAGAGACAAAAACCTGTGGTTAAATTGAAGTGTATTTATACAAATGTTGTCACAGAGGTACATATAGCAGTTGCCTAATTACTATACTGCAAAACTATGTTACCTGTAGTGGATGTTAACAAACTATTTTTTTCAAGTTCCTAAAATCAAACTTAAAAATTGGCTGGGGAATAGAGTCTTCTAGTGGACAACCACTATCTCACAAAGTTCCAGCTGCAGCAAACTGGGCTTGTTCAGTCCTTGAATGTTTAACAGGTTTAGGGAGTAAAGTGTAGGGGAAGGAGTTTCTCTTTAGGTACCATTAAAGGCCTTGGTGCTGGGTTCATGTGGTCTGGAGATGGCATTGTAGACAAAGCTGTTGGACTGGAGAGGCATCATAAGAAAGACATATGTTTAGGCAAGGTCTGGAGAGGAGAGTGTTGCAGTCACAGACTGGTTAGGGAAAATAGCCACCATAGAAAAAGTGAATATGTGTGTCCCTTTTTCCCATTACATCTCAGGTTGTTTAGCTGTCTGCAAGAGGATGAAAAGTTGATTTAATTGTAGTGTGTAAGTACCTCCAGTTCATTCTGCTAAGTCTAGATGGAGGATTGATTAAGGTGGGCCAGCTTCCACAGTGTTAGATTAAGATCTGATGCAGCTACCTTTCACATATGACTGCTCGCGATTCCGCAGTGTATCCATGCCCAGATACTCATTTACAGCCAGGTCAGCAGTAGGCAGTGCTCAACACAAGTCCAGAGCTAGGCTGAGTTTCAAGTGTCTGGAACAAGTGTGAAGTGCCTTCCTTCAAAGAAAAGCACCAAAACCTTCATTGATTTCTTCACAGGGAAAAAATGCCAAACAGTAGTGGGCTATTTAGAATAGCACAAAAGTAGCTGAAGGGAAGGATGAAATAACTAAATAGCAAGTGACTGGAACTTGAAAGCAAATAAATTTAGTTAGACATAAGACACACTTTTTAAATAATGACTATGATTAATGATAAAAGCAATTGTCAAGGCCATTACTACTTTCTGCATTTTGTCCTCTTGTCAAGTTAGATCCTTCTGTAAGGCTCAGATGGCAGAGAAGTTTTTAGGCTCAATGTAATGATAAATATCTGAAAAAAAAACGCTAGCCCCTGTGCATAAGATGCTCTAATATCCATTTTTTCCTAAAAACTAAATTTTTTAAGCATATCACTTCCATTACTCCTGAGACTCTGCTATTGAAAGAATCAAGATTTAGTATTAAGATATACATATCTTAGCAGAGAGTAACACTGTTTATAAGGTGTTATAGTTGCCAGTGGATAAGCTAGTTCAGATTTCTAGTTTTGTAGTTAACATTACTGTCCTTTGGGTTTTGGACAATTTCTGTAGACAAGGATGCCTGACTTCGTGGGTTATATTCCTTCCTGTGGGGCATTAATACATATGCACATGATGCTGGCTGAGAAGTTCCAGTTTAGGATCAACGTGCCGATTACTTATTTGTTGGCAGGGTGACACTGATGTCATATAATGATTTCTGGTTTTCTTTTTTTTGGTTTGTTTTTGAAGAATATTATACAAATGCTTTGAAAACACTAAAAGAAAAAAATGACAGACTGGTTGAGACGCAAGTGAAGAAAAGTAAAGAACAGGCCCCTGAGGTATTCATTCTGCCTTTTTCAAAATGCTAATTGAATCTTATTGATTCATGTACTCTGTATTAATAATTATTTTAACTGGAATTAAGATTTTGAACTTTTCCAATAAATTGAGAGTAAAATATCCTGTAAATACTCTTACTAAATACTGCATTGCTTATTGTTATAAACAGACTGTACCTGTTTTTTTACGTAAGACTAACAATGAATAAATCTGAGGGAGTTTTACAGAGGAAGTAGAGGAAACCAGGGCACTGTGCAGTGACATGACTTGTTCAAGAACGTGTCACATTTGCCATGACCTTAATATTGATGTTTTCATAGACTTTGAAAACCAGTAAGTAACGTATTAAGAGATTGTCTGCCTGGAAATAGACATTGATTTAAAAAATACAGAAGTGTGCTTTTTGGAACTGCCAAAATAGTGTAGTCTAAAGTAAAATTTAGGTTTATTGATACACAGATCTTTCTGTCACCTCTGCCAGCTTTGACTGCAAACATGACTTTATAAAATGTTTATGGTGATGGGTTTTTTTCACTCCTCAAATGCAAAGCATACTTCAGTGTAACATTGAATGCACTAGCTGTTTACATTCCCTGACTTCAGTACTCTGATTTTCAGTCATGTGAGCAGATAATCCAAAGGACTGTGTGTTTGTGCTGATCTACTGTGGTTTCTTCCTTCCAATTCTTTCCTTCTTATTACTACCATCAATAATTAAATTGTAGCTTTGGCTCATTAGAAAAAACCTCTGCATGTTTAAGGCACGTGGGATGAATCAGTACTGCTTTATTTATGATACTGTTTGGGTTTTTTTAGTAGATAAAGGTTTGGTTTCTTCAAAACAGGAAGATTTCAGCAGTAGTGGGAACTGAGCAGAACTTGTTAAACAGAAGAAAATGTTCTGATTCAAGTATAGGAAATGATAAAATACTGGTAAGTTGCTTGTCCGATAAACTGCGCAGGGCCGGATGATGGAGACAAAACAGCTGGCCTTGTAGACTAAATCTCTTTCTAATCCCTCAAGGGATGTTACAGTCTGTTGTGTGGATGTTTCTTGATTATTTCCTGCTAAACAGCAGAAGGTGCTTCTTTTTAGTGTACAGCACTGTCAAAGTCTTCAAATGAGATGATCTTAAATTGTGTTTTCTTAGAATGCTGTAAAACACATAGACAAAAGCAGTTGCAAGGACATTGAAGAAAATGAATGGCTAAAAGAAGAGGTAAGAGGATCACCTGTTTTCAGTTTATAATGACAGTTAAGGTTTGAAATTAGCAATGGCCCACAGTCACAGCTGTGTTTCCAGTGATGGGCCTCTGAGGACATTCATAAGGAAAAGGAGAGTGCTTGTCCTGTAATTAATCTGTAACTACCAGTAGCAAGCAGTGTAAGTGGCAGATAAAGGTAGAAGGTGACCATCTTTTCCATACATTCAAACCCCCTTCCCTGTAACACCCATTTTCATATAGGAGTTATATGAAAGATTACAGTGTTTGATAAAATTCAGTATGAGGTGGTGTCAACAGGGGAGATCCACCTCAGAGTGCTCTTATGTCCTGACAGGCCCTCTTCTCGGAGCTGAAGGAAGTGGGTTTCTTTCCCCTCAGCTAGAGGAGGAATTTGAACCCATTCCAGTTCCCTACATTATGAATTAGTGCTCTGAATTATTGTGGAAAACAAAGCTATTATCACTAACTTCTCCAGTCTTTGGATTTCAGCCGTTTTCTTATAACAGTTTTCTTATAACAGGCTAAATGGAAATGTGTAGCCGACAGACTCTTCCAGTATTTTGGGGTGGGAAATAAAAATTTCAGTTTTATCCTGGTTCAAATTTCAGTTTGGCCACTGCACTGAAAAATGACTTACCAACACAGACAGCCCTCATGTAGTTAGTTCCAAATCTATATGGATTTGGAGCCTCTAGTTATGTTCTTCAGTGGTTACTCTGTCACACCAACATAATGCAAAGCTGCATCACCTCATAGTGGCAAGCCACATCCTGCTCCCAATTAATGTCCTGTCATTTTCGCCTTTTGTAATCCCCGGGGCAAATGTGAGCTAGCTTTTCACTACAAAATTGGATGATTAGAGATGGGTTAATTTGGCTCAGGTGTGAACAGATAGATACATTCAGATCACTAGGTACTGTTCTTATCCATGTGCCTGTGGCTAAGATTTCTGGAAAGGTATCCATCCCACAGTATATCACACTTCTTACCCCAGTGAGTGGGGTAGGAACTTGCTTGTATTTCAGGATGAGTGAATGGAATTGTGGGGACTGAGTAACTAGCATCCTTTGGGAAATATACTTCATAACAAGATAGCATTATGGGGTAATTACAAGGCCAAAAGAAAGCAGAATCTGAGGTTTAACCAGTAGCCTGGCTAACCTGGGCTGAAAGCATCACTAATTCTAGGTAAGAAGGTTTTGTGGCTAGGCAGGAACTAGGAAAGCAACAATTTCTGAGCAAGAGCCTGAACTTAACTCTGCAAAGAAGATTTTTTTTTTTCTCTCAAAGCTCTGGTGTGAAAGTGAAAAAGAAAAATCCAGTGCTCTTGTCCCCCAGAACTGATTGGTACGTTAGAAGGTTCCGCTAGCAGAGTTGCATTGTCCAGCGGTGTGTCTCTAACAGACAGAGCTGTGCCAGTAGATGGTTCTAGTAAAGATGTGAAAGAACCAGAGAGGCCTTCACTTTGCCTAAAAATGTATCACGACACTGCTCCACCAAATGCAAAGTGTTGCTGATACAGCTGCATTCTTCCTAGGAGTTTACTACTGAAATAGTTACAAGGAAGGCTTTCTAATATGGATGTAGTCTTTCTTGTCTTCCTAAGATTACCTTTTTCTTTTTTGTCAAAAGGTAAAAATATACCAAAAGGAGATAAGTGATCTGAAAGCCTCTATTTACCTCCTGGAAGAAGAAAATATAGGTCTAGTGATGAAACTGCTTGATCTCAGACTTCAGAATCTGAGAGTACCCAGGTAAAATGATGCCTTTATAGACTCAAAGACAATTATTATTTTTAAAGGTAACACCTGCTCCTGCCTCCTCTTCCCATTTGGGCTCTCCAGCAACAAAGCCAAGGTAGTTTCCTAGTTGTGGGGAGGCAGGATTTGGCTCAGTGTGTGTGGGGCTTGTATCTCTGAAGGATGACAGCAACATTGTAATGCCGTAAACACCAGCATTCAGGAAAGAAACTGGATTATCTATTAACCATACAGATCCTCCTAGCCACACTCATTTTCTTTTGCAGGAGATACAGTTGGAGTTTGGAAATAGTTTCTTTTTTGTTATAACTGTATCAGACACAGCCTCTCAGACCAAGTGCTGAGTAATAGATTTGTCCTTTATTGTTGGCAAAATGTTAGAGGGTGTGCAGATTAATATGCAAACGTGGGGTTTTGCTATCTCAAGTAAAACAGATGATGTGTGATATGGAGCAGAAGTAAGGAATAGGCCTTGGGATGGTTCTGTCTGTAGAGGTGTCTGTGGTACTAGTTTCTTTTGTATTGAAATGTTTTAGCTTGTGCCCTAGGGAAGGACTAATTTAGCTGCAAAATGTCATCACTAATCATATCAAAAGCACAGTGTAACAATGGAAATGATCCTTCTTTCTTTCCCAGTCCCAACTCAGTGATTTCAGCTGTATTGAACAAAAAAGCTCCATCTTCCAAGTAAGAAGTGACCATTTTTCTCTCCTCCCCAAACTTAGCCTGCTCTTAAGTGATGGCTATCAGCTGTGGTTTGTATTTTGGACTGACTGGAGACTATAACATTTGTTTTCTTTTAGTCTCATGAACATAGTTGAGCTAAGGCACTAAGAATAAGAAAAACAGTGTATTAGCCACTAAGCTACCTGGCTGCCTCCATTGCATTTTTAAATCATTGTGCTATTCTGCATTTGTGGTTAAGCAGCAAATGGCTTTCAGAAAGGGTCAAATTCGCCTCCTCCCTTGCCCCCTGAAAAGATTGCACAAGACAATTTAGAGAGAAAATTCAGAACTCTAATATGAGTTTCACTTTATTTTTTTTAATTTTATAGGCATTTGTTTCTTACCCAGGCAGCTGGCTTGCAAGATGAACTACCTAAGGATGGAATGAAAGGATTAGAGCATAGAGAACATGAAGGTAATTCACATGCCAGCAGTTTGTAAGAACTGATAAATTAGAGAACATTTAATTAGCCTCACAGGAATGATACACTGTAGTATGGGTTAGGAAGAGAAGAACACAATTCTTAATACAGTCTTAAAACTGAAATCAGTGTTTTGATTGTTGAATGTAATTACTCATTATAGAATCTGATTAACAGGATCGGCCATCTTTTACGAAGACATGATTCATAGGACCTTTACTGATCCACATCATCATAAGTTCCTTATTATATGTTATCCCAGAGAGCATACTCTTGAGCACTATACTAGCTTTTACTTGAAGTGTATGTGCATGTTACAGTCATTCAGCTCATATAGATATACCAAAGTTAATTTAAATGAGTCCCTAGCAGAGCAGATGAAGCTTCATGGAACTCAGCCTGAACTGAAAATCTTCATACGCAATACTGATCTTCGGGCTGTATATACACTGGTGGGTGTGCCCAGGAAAAGGACATACCATTAGGTGACAAGACCATGTCAGTGTGTTTATCCATTCAGAGTGGTTTCTATGGCTTCCTTAGTATCACAGGCTTTCTTTTACATCTTTGTGTGGGTAGAAGAAAGAGAAAGATAAAATAAAATTGAGGAGATAAGTTGCAAATGTTGAAACCATACAGTCAGGAATACGTGAACAGTCTGTTGAAGTTCTGATCAGTTCCAGCCATCTCTGGGCCTTTCTGGAGCCATCAGGCACCAGCAAGCATGTTGGCTAAATCTGTTGAATTAGGCATATTTTCTTTGAACAGTTCAGCTCTCCTGCTTATGCTAGACCTTTAAAATAGTTAATGGGAGGAAAAGCTCTTGTTCCAGTAAGCTAGGGTAAAGACACTGTCCCAGCAAACCATATAATTTGGCAGTTTACGTACAGAATTGTCTGTCATTCTGAGAATTAGTCAACTGCAAATGTGAGCTATTCAGGAGAGTTATGAGTAGGCTAGCTGTGTCTCAGGAACTTGTCTATATGTACATATATTGACACATAAACTGATGTAGGAAAAACGTATACTTTTTATTTGCTGTCTTTCCTATTTTTTAACTATATATGGCTAGGTAGAATTCAAGTTGAACAGATAAATATTCATTTTTTACCCTTTCTCTTCCCACAGACCCATCACTTCTAACTTCTGATCAACTTCAGTCTCTGGTGTTGATCAGAAATTGTAAACAGACGTGAACACAGAAAATCAGTGAGCAAAATCAACATTCGCGTTGGATTGTTGATTAAAAATCCTACCAAAGCTGTTCATTATACCTCACTGGTCAAGCCACATTAAAGATCACAGGCAATGCTCATACTGAGTACTAATCCTGATCTTCATAAGTTTAACAATTATATGAATATCATTGTTCTTTTGTTTTAAAAGCAAAGACAGATGGAGAAGAAAGTCTTAGAAAAGTCTCAGTCCCCCATCAAAAAGAAAAAGCTTCTTCAAAGTTTCCATCTGAAACAGAGGATGAGAAGTCTCAAGGCAGCTATGAGGAGTTGTGGGAAGATTCATTCGCTCCAACTCTTAGTAGCTTGTTGTATGAAGATGAAAAAGATTTCCAGGTATGAGTTAAAGTAATGGGTTCATTGAAATGAACTTATTTCGTTATGGAGAATGAGCTACAGCCAGGAATGGTCCTATTTTCAGTGGTGTTATGCCAGAAGAAAAACAATGTCTTTAAAATAATGTGTGATTCATTGCTTAATCGTGGGCATCTAGTGCTACTTAAGATGAAGGACGCTCCCTGTCCTTCAGGTGTGGGGCCGAAAGAGCATAGGTTCTGTGTCAGGTAGGCCAGCCTCACGTGGATGTCTTGGATGTCGTAGGGCATTTCTGATAGCATGGGGCACAAATATTTAGGCAACTGAACGGTGTCCTAGGAATCAGCATATGTAAGTGTCAGGATGAAACACCCCGTGGAAAGAGCTCTGAACGTCACCAAGTGACAGTTACGAAGGTACTGCACAGAGGCTCATCTGCTTGGATGCTGATCCTTTTAAAACTTACGTTGCGTAGTAGCAATAAAGGCTCAACAGGTCAGTGCAGAGGCTGAGAAAATAAAAAGGGATGGGTTGTATATACACAGAATCTGTGTTGCTCTCAAAAGAGGTGGAGGCACCTGCTCCAGGAGAGCCTTGGTCCTAGGTTACAATAAGATGTTTCCTGGGTGTCATTTGATACTGCACGCTTGAATTACCAGGACTTGAGTGCATTTGTAACAAACTTGGAAAATACATTACTCAACCTTATGGATTTGTGCTGTACGTTCAAGAAGATGATAAAGAAGTGGTGCAAACTGCAGTGCTTGCTATGTAAAGATACTTCTCCATAATACATGGGGTTTTTTTACTTTCAAATTTTCTATTGAAACACATTCAATAATGAAAGAGTTTAGAAAAACCTCTTTTTGTAGAAATTGGCATTAGTTTGAGTCATAGTCTGCAAATTGTATTTGGAGAAATCATCCTGTTGCCCTGCTCAGAAACTACTTTAAGGAGTGGCTCTGTCCTGAAGAGTCATTACACAGAGAAGCTGAACATTTAACAAAATCTGTCCAGGTGTTTGTTTCTGTGCATATGTTGCCTTGGGAGAGGAAAATTAGCTTTCTTTCTTTCTCCTACTGCCCTCTGCAGATCCCACCCCACTGAGGGGCATAGGTGCTCCAGAGATTCTTGTACTTCCTAACAGTTAAGGTATAACTGCAAACCCACACCATCTTATGCCAACAGTGGAGTTGCATTGGCAACTAATATGAAAGCATGTCCTAAATACAACTGAGGTGATTCAACCGCAGTTTTCCTTCTTCCCTCTCCTTGGCCATATGGTCTTGCTCCTGCCCTTATGGAACTCTAGTGCACATTTCTAGTGCAGTTTTCTGTTGGGTTAGTGAACTGAATTGGCTCAGAGGTCTGGAAAAGCAGCACAAATGTGCTGAAAGTACATAGCTGGACTTGGACCTCTCTCTCTTCTGACTGAGCTGTTGGATTAGCTTAATCCTTCCCACAGAACTAACCTTGAGAACAGAATTTGCTCTTCAGAGAAAGTGTTATTGGTGAAAACACACAGGAAAAGAAGAGCACAGCAGGGCTGCAGCTTCGTAAGCTGAGCTGGCTAGGCTGACAGTTTGAAAAGAAACCTCTCTTTACTTGCAAACTGAGCCCATTAATACAGAAATCATTGAACATGGCAATCCCAGGATAACATCTTTACAGTTGCTTTGAAGAGGAAAGCAGCTGTCTTTTGAAGCACTGCCTCTTTTCTGTATAATTGTAGAAGAATAATATTCTCTCTTCTTAAGGAATACTTAAAATTGGGTCCTCTGGAGACAAAGCTAATGTGTGTGGTTGGAAGAGCCATGCCTATTCATAAAGAATCACAAGAAATGCCAAGCAAGAACCACTTTGAAGACGGTTTTATCAGTAAATCACACAGGCACATCACAGCTCAGATGATAAAATCCTTATCTAAGGAAAAGGTTGGTTAAAAATAGACAACCTGTGCTGTTAATGTAGAAATGTAACATTCTCAGTTCATTAAATATTTGCTGTGTTCTTCAAGGATTGTGTGGCACTGTGCTTTGTGGAAACTCTTTTAAAGTGCCCAAAACATTATGATTTACACATGAGAAGTTTAATTAGAGGTATGTCTGTGTCCTGACAGCTAATTGAAAGGTTGCTTTCCCTACCACTGCAAGCCTCAGGCTTCTCAATCCAAGCAGATGCATATGTAACTAATAAAGAATCCAAGTTATTATTTGGCTGTGTGGTTCCCACTTGCAGTCTGTCAAATTTGGAATTATATCTTGATCAGACACTGAACAGATAAATGCAGACTGCCATAAAATGCAAAATTTGCAAAATACTTACTACCTTGCTAAAGCAGAATCCAGTTTATGCCAAGTACGGTTGAACTACTGATAGAAATTAAATATTTGAATGCATTTTATCTCTCTGCATCAAAATCCTTAAATAAATTTATTGAAATAACTCAAAATTAATTTGAAACATTTCAAAAACAAAGCATTAAAGTCACAGAAGTCTTTAATGAATTTTTTATTAGAATTGGCCAAATATGTTGTTTAACCCTATGTCATTGTTCCGTATCTGATCTCTGTGAACACAGCTTATGGCACTGATTGTGTGATTTTTTCCACTCATAGTGCATGTTCCAGAAACCCTATGTGGGGTACACAGTGCACTTTCCAACAGGCATGAGTAGGCTTCTGACCTATGCATTTCCCTCCTTAAGAACTTTTCGTAACGTTGAATATTCTGATTTAAATCCTAGATGAGTTAATCAAGTGCCTTTTTTATCTTTTTTTTTTTTTTTTAACAGCATATATCCATGCGGTATCTCAGTTTTATCTATCTCATACGTCAGTGAAAACTCCTTATGTTCCTCAAGAGAGCTCAGATATTCCTGCCCATCAGGTGTCTCCCAGAGAGTGAGTCAAACTGCTCTGTAGGCTCACTGACTCTCACTCCTTAGACACAAAGAAACATCTAAAGGTTGGAGCCTTAATCTCAGACTGAATCCCACGTGCCCTGCCCTGTGGTAACTAGATGAGTTTGGATGCAGCTGCCGTAGCCTGAGTACAGTGGCATTACCACAAGGACTGAGGTGACCCCAAGCAGCCACATGTCAAGAGAATGAAGATACTTACCTGTGAGGTGCTAATGGTTTAAGCATAGCAGAAATCTTCCCTTGGCTATGCTGGGTTTTTTCTGACTGATGTGCAGGCCAAATGAAATGGCTTACTGGAAAGAGAGATTAGTTCTGCTCAGTAATTAGTTTTGCCTTTTCCTTTAGTCACAGATTTAGAATACTGCTTGCGTTGAGCAGCTTTTCAGTTAAAGAAAGTACTCTCCTTCCTCCCACCGCTCCCCAGAGGGCATTTACCTTTTCTTAGTGATGTATCTGTATGCCCATTTACAGGCTTCCCTTAGCTTATACCCATAACCCACACCACCACATGCAGGATATGGGGCATGACAACAACATGCACTTGTATCTCAGGAAAAGGAAGTTTGTCTGCTTCTTGAAGTCAGTGGTTAGCCTGTGTGGGTGAGAGGGAGTTAAAAAGAAATCTGGAACATGCTAATTAGGGTGCAAGCCACAGGCAGCCTGTGCAGGCTAGAAGCAACAGCCTGTAGCAAAATTTATTTAGTGAAGTGTCCCAAATCCCTTTGACTTCCATAGGATTAGCATTAAGGCCAGCATGAGGCTTTTATATGGAGAGCAGCTAGGTCTTCTGCAAATGAGACATCTGGATCTGATAATTTTGTTACTGGCAAAAATCTCTCAGAAATGAGCAACATTTGTAAAACAGTGGGCTGGTCAGTACATTTTCCAGCAGCATGGCCAACACTTCCAACTCCTGCTTAAACAATGGGAGTCATGGTTCACTATGCCAGTTAGCGCAAAACTTACCTCACCAAAGTTGCCTGTAAACTCTCAGTGTTCTGAAATAGTTGCTGTCGCTATGTTTCTGTTGTGAGAGACAAGCACAGGCATCAGTTGGGCTACAAGACACAGAAAAACGTCCATCTGTCCACACAGCTACAATCCAAGCAAAAGCTCTGTTGAGCCAGTTACATTTTTAATTGGCACTTACACAACTCTAAGAAACTTGCAGTTTCTACAGGAAAACTTTACAAGTGTTGACTGGATTCAAAGTTAGATTGAAGAAATATGAATGTCACCTAAGTTACATGTTAAGCACGCTGTAATAAAAGCAACTTTAATAGAACTAAAGTGCACGTGCTGGAGCTGAGTAACATCAACCCATTAAATGCCTGAGAAAGTACAACCAAGTGTGATGTTGTGTACTGCTAGCCTGTATTGACTGAAGTGATTAAAGGAGATGCTTACCTCAGCACGTTACCCGTTTGAGTTGTTGCTCAGAGAGGTCTGAGCAATTTCCCTGTTAAATCAAGCAACTGGATTACATTGCTTGTTATCGTCTGGCTGTTTAAGTATGATTTCTCCCCAGCCTGAGCTGCAGGGAATGTACGTTACTTAACTTTTGGTCTGTTTTTTGAGAAGTTTGCAGTCTCTGATGCAGCTAGGTTATATAACCAGGCAATCCTTTCACAGGTCCAGACGTGCATGTTTTGGGAAATGAGGGTAGGAGAGTTGTTCTGCAGCATTTGTTCTTGTTTGGCTACTCTCCTGAAGCTATTAAAGTGTTTCTGCTGCCTAAAAGGAGTTTGCCAGAACAAGGTCAAGACAGAAGCTAATGGACTTAAAAGCGATACCGTAGTGATAAGTAAGGAACGGAGAGTCTAACAGTACTAGCATCAAAGCCGCTGATGTTTTGTAGATGGATAATCCTCTGAAATGACTTTCCCTTGGGTTTTGAGTCCACTGTAGAAGGAAGACCTTTTCTTTTTAATACTGGCACTCTAGAACCCATGCTCTGCAGACTACCGCAAACATGTGATGTTGCTTTAGGAAAGATTATTTCACAACATGGTAACAACATGCCGTGCTTTATAAAAGTCATCAGCAACTGTTTCCACTCTGTGAAGCATTTCCACTAGGCTACAGAAAGCTGGTATTTGACACGGTGCTGGCTCTCTCCCTCACTTCTAGTGGTTAAAATGCAGCAAGAGGCCAAAATTATAATCAAATACTGCCCTAGTAGAGCTTAGCTGGCATGGGGAAGTTCACTTTTAATTACAAGTGAGTCCAGGATCTATGCTATGAAAATAAGTCAGAGACTCCAGCTCTTCTGGTATACCACAGCTGCAGAATATCTAGAGCAACATGGCTGCATCCAGCATATTTTCAGCAGCAGCATCAGATCACACAACAGAACTGAGAAAGATTGCTGTTTGCTCCAAGGCTTTTCATCTTTGCGTTAGGAAATTTCATCAGCAGTGAAGCAAGGGAAGAAATAAATGTGTTTTATTCAACTCATACTGATATCTTGGGCAAACTATCTCCAAGTAAAACACAGGTAGTATTTACTCAGCTTTCAGATGCAAAAGGGTGCCAAGAGGGTGGCAGCTGTATTACATCTTGGTACTATTCAGGTTTGTGTTCTCATTCTCTGGATCTAGCCAGGATGTAGCATACTAATCAGCTAATTCTCTTCATTTTCCAGTTTTGACATGGAAGCAGAAACATCAAAAATTCACAGACTTTTCTTGTTGGGCAAATTCAGTCAGAGCTGCCAATAGTATTTCTGCTCTCCATCATGCAGTGCATGGTAACTGCTAAGGTCAAGTCAAAAGCTTGTCGAGAGGCCAAGGAGAAAGTTTATTTACATCTGCTCTCATTAACATTGGTTTTGCTTCTGTGTTCAGCAAGTTTCTTTACCCCTCACATGGATCTTGTCCGTCTTCTGCTGCCATCAACATTTACCGTCTCTCCTAGTATTCTGGTACCAGATACTCACTTTTCTGCCACAATCCCCTTTTATCCCAATTATGTTCGTTATGGCCTTCAAGTTGTAATTCTTTTACCTGATCCCAAAACCTATACCTACACTCTGAAAACAGGCACCCTTTGTTCAACAGAAGATGCAGGTTTTGCCACGTTCCTCCTCCTTGCTGAAGGCCTGTTTGGCAGCTAGGTGCTATGGCTTTTTTTCATATGACTTACTCCAATAGCTGGTTAGTTAAACAGACCATCGGATGTCATGTAAGCAGTTTTAAATATCTCCTGAGGTACCATCAGTGTCAACTTGCTGCAGGTAACAGTTTAATTTGTGACTCTGAAAAAAAGAACAGCTCAAGAGTTTTGATTTACCTCCAGCTGAACACTCTACATTTGGGCTTTTAGGAATTACATGTATTTACTAGCTGTTCAGGTTCTTGTTTTGGCAAAAGCAATTGTCTTAAATAAAAACAGAATGACCATGAGATTTATTTCTTAAGATAAAACTCACTCTACAATGAAAAAATCATTGTGGTTCTGATACACTAATAGTTTCCTTCACACAGTTCTGAACTGTAGCCCTCTAAAAGCACCATATCCTTCACTGCTTAAGAGTAGGCAGCTTTCCTAGACAGTTGGCTGTTCTAGATTCAATAACCTATGAAACCAATTTTGAAGAGAATCAAGTTTTCACATCCCCCCCATAACTGAAAATTGCCTGTATTTCAAAAGAAACATATCTGTGAGCTATATTTTTCAGTTAATACACAACTAAGTGTTATTCTAGCAGTATCAAAAGCAGAAATCTTTATTAGAAACAAGGTAATGGAGGAAAATAACCCTCAGGAAAATTCCTAACACAGTTTTTCTCTGAAGAATAAATTAAAAGCAAGGTTTATTAAGCAAGACCTCCAACAAGAGAGTTGAACTCGGTCAACAGTTGTGTTTAAAAAAATAAATAAATAAATAACCCCCCCACAGAACAACCACAATAGTAAGGGGTAACAGAAGAATTAGTCATCCCTACAGAAAAGCCATTCTTTGACACCAGAATGGTTTGCAACCTCAGGTCCATGGCCCTGCAAAATATTTTTGAAGCACCTCTGAAGGATCATAAAGGATCGTAGAAAGCAGACCTGTCATCAGTCAATAGGCTTAAATCTGATAGACTGAAACCACTGTGCAGAGCGTCATGACCCTAATTAGATAACAAGGTTGATATTTGTTTTATTATATCTCAGCACACTGGGATAAGGAGAAGGAACAACACGGTCGACCTTGATCTTTTACAGAAGCTATGAACTGTGTTTCAGTACAACACACTCTCTAGTGGTTAACCAATTTAGCTAACAGTACACAAGAAGGTACACCTTTTTCAAAATGACCCTAGATACAGTTCACATTCTTGATATTTGGGCTGCAAGCAAAAACTGAAAGGAAGTTGTTCTTTGCTCCCAAATTCAAAGCTTGAGTTGTAGGAAGTTAAAGCTTTAAGTAAACTGTATTACAAAACTTGCCAGATCTGTGCCTGTGCATTACATACTCTAAAAGAAATAGGTTCAATTTGTTATTCATGCTCTTAGAAATAAATGTGAAATCTGCTACTCTGTACTGTTTATTTTATGATGTATATATGATTTATATACTTTCAGGACAAGCCTCAGGTAGTTGAGAAGAGCGGAGCTCCACTTGTGTCACAATTCCATGCGGTGAAAACTAGGCTCTGAGGCAGGAGATGGTCTGAGCAAGCTGCTCAAAGCTTCTCCAGTACCACCTTGAGCTAGAAGCCTTGGCGGAGATGCCTACATTTTTTTTTTTTTTTTTTGGTGAATACTTCTGCTTCTTGCCCAGTTATGAACAGTGCAAGTTTACTACCATGAAGATTTTCAAGAACTAGAAGATAGTGAAATATCATTTTAAGTAAGAAAGCCAGCTCATAATGAGCCAATTCACTGCAGTGGAACTGAGGCAGTCCCCTACCGCACCGCAGGGAAGATGTTACACACAATGTGTCATTCGCAGAGCCACAGTGGTGCACCTCCTGTAATACAATATGCACATATGAAATACATTTGGTATTTTATTAAGTAAACAAAGCAATCAGTGCACATTTTAAGCAGCAAAAAGAAAAGAAGCACCTTAGACTTTCATACCGTAACAAAAGTTCTGTGGAAGCTGCATTTTATTTGAAAATCCACCCATTTTTGCTAACATACATTTTAATATTTTAAACAAAAATAGAATCTGCAGAGACAATGCAGCAAGTATGCTTAATTCATGTACAGAATTGCTTTCATATTACTGACTATCCTTCTGAAGACCCCTCTCCACCCAAAAGTTATGATGTATTTACACAAAGCACCGATCAACAGTGCTACTTTAATTCATTAACTAGATTCCCACTAGACATATGTAAGGAAGCTACTTCCCCTTTTTTACTTTTAAAAGGTACATGATCATAAACATGGCACTAGCCAAATGAAAAGGCTCCCCCCTCCCCCCCACATAATACCTCAATTTTTACAGTAAAGAAGGAAAGTCTTAAAGTGAAAGCAATCCCTCACATTCATTTTGGAAAGGCCTTATAATGTCAAATGTAAAAATAATGACATGCCAAGCACAAAGCAATAAAGTTCCTTCCCAATGCACTGATGCTGAATTAAAAATGTAGTGCTTCTTCTAGTCAGTTAACTGTTCCCTTGCAAAATCCTAGGCACAGAATTGACTATAAGGATTAATGCATTTTACAGCTCTTCCCTAATTCCCATATATACTGAGAATTCATTAGATTCAGACCTTTAAAATATTTAGTGCTCTGTATGTCAGCTGAAAAGCATTCTGAATCAGATTCATTCTTTGTGGATAAAAATCAGACATACTGTATACATCCATACTCATTTTCATAAGGAGGTTTTTTGATACAATATTAATGTTAAATTGATAATCATAAATAAATACAAACAATAATACATAAGGAATGTCTACTGCAAACTGAATATATAATTTTAAAAAAAAGTTAATTTCCGTTACTGCTGTGCCTACATTTGTGAGGACTGAAGAAAAGGTAACTGCAGAATTAAGAGTTAGGATTTGACCCTCCCCTCCCCAAAGTCTTATTTTAAGTTACGGTAAAGGACATCTCCATTCCAGAAAGCATTTCCAAATACCAATCTTAATTTCCAGAATAAAGGCTTCTCTTTATATGTTACTGATTATGGATATTATTAGAAGCTGAAAGTACTGATGTATTAGTCACCAGGCCAAAAAACAGATCTTAGTCTTAATTCATGGCAATTCTTGGCTTCATACTGTGTACTGATGCTTCCCTATGGAATTGTCCCAGGTTCCTTCATTGGTCTTCATCATTTTACTGCATCATTTAATGGAAGAGGAGAGTTTGAAAGACTGAAGTTCATTTTTTCCTGGAAGTAGGGTTTACTGGTGAGCACATCTTTTTGGAACTGTTCCTTTCTCTTCCATCTAACAGTTACATAAACTGAATCTGTAAAGATCAGAAAACCCTCGTGTTAACTTTAGAGTTCGACATAACCAGAGGGAGGATGTCATTACAAACCTATGTTTCCTTCAGAAATTTCCATTCTTCAAATGCACAAACTACCAGAAGTTCTGAAGTTTTGAAGAAGAATACAAAATTAGGGATATAGGGAATACAAAACCACAAGGACATTTTTTCCAACTATACCAGCTTTCAGAACATCTGCTTGCATTAAGTTGTTTTGTACAGCAATGGAAAACCCCTATGTATCCATACAATATTGTCACCAGCTGTAATAAAGCGCACAACTCAACATGATGACAAGAAGAACCCAAGGTCCTATTCCTCTCTGATCCAGAGGAAGTACATGAAGAAAAGCGGAGCGCTCTGTGCGATGAAAGGCTATGCACTACACTCTGTTCTTCAAGTATTTCATGGTTTCACTCATTTTAGTATTTAATCCTCCCCACCCCCAACTGATAAACGCAAAAGAGTTAACTCTTACACACATGAAACCAAATGTCTGCTTGGGCATAAAGTAAATTCTTTGATTAAGCAATCTGGTTAAGTGTGCGACTATCAGACTATCAGAAACAGCCAGGCATTCGCTGCTGAACATGAACCCTAAACATTTGCCTGATGAAATGGTAAATACCAGGTAACGGCAGTTCATTCTCCCCTGACTGCAGCAAGTACTAGGTGCTCCAGCTCCTGCAGCTCAGAAAGGAACTATCAGGTTTTATTTCCAAGGGACTGAAGCAAAATACTCGTTTACTTGATCAGGTCTTTAAATTGTTGCAGTTAAGTACACAAAGTTTCCAAGTCACTTCCACAATGCTTCCAACTCAACATGACTTTATTATTATTATTATTGATATGACTAGAGCTGTTTCTAAAAAAATAAAGCTTGAATTAGAACTTTTATCTGCGTTTCATATCACCAAAACCAGCATCTCCCCAGCATAACGGACAATACCTAAGTTGTTCTACAAGAAATCCTGGAGAGAGAGCTCTGCAAAGGGATCCTTTCCTGAGGCTCTGTGAGGACTCTGACTGGAAGGGCTGGATGCTGCAGACAGCTAGTAGGAAAGACGACAGAGAAAGGGAAAGAAAAAGAAAAAAGGTCTCAGAATGACAGAATATGAAAGCTGAGAGTGTAATGAAAGGACAAGGGGAGGTTAAGAGGCAAACTGGGCAGAAATCAACTATTAAAACAAGGTGTTTGGTCATATGGAAAACAGCCTCTTTAATGGTTGGTGTAATGTAGAAACAAGCTGAACATGTCCCTCTTGAAAGGAAACTGATTGGCTTTTGCCAAATAAGCCGATAACGTTGCACTTTCACAGCAGTTTTCTTCAAAGGATTATACAAAACATGAGGGCTGACACTCCTGTGAAATGGGTTAGCACTCTCCCTGCTCTACTCTTAGAGAGATGTCCTGGCACAGAGACAAGGTTGGGGGTCTGGCCAGAGCGTGGCAGCTTTCCCGGTGCCTGCTCCGTAAGAAATAGCCTCCTCTCAGCATCTTCCTTCCCCTTCAAAACATACTGTGTATAAAAAGAGGCTGAAGGGCAGCTAATAGCACTTGTTTTGCAGATTAGCAGGGGAACACAGCATGTATTCTGGGGGTAGAGAAAACAGATGAGAAAGTTTGACAGCCGCTGCTTTCTAGGTGAGAACAGAAGGCTCAGATCAATAATTTCTACATTTTAACAAAAATCATGTCCTACAGCCAGGTATTTAAAGCACCCAGACCACAGATTCAGCTGTTCAAAGCACATGACAATTTACGATGTAACAGCACACACTTGCTGCCAGCTGTCTTTCACCCATATTGAGTGGGGACAGTGGCATTTCAGCTGCTGCTGGGAGGGACCAATAATCTGCAAGCTGTAATAGAGGGAGCTAATCTTTGTTTTCTTGGTGGGTTTTTTTTAGCCCTTTTTCCTCTTTGTCAGTGCTCAGTTATAAATGGTGATTTATTAAATCAGCTTTGCCTTCTCCCCTCATAGAACTTGCATGTCTTTGCAGTTATAAATAAAACAGTCCAGTTCTTCCTTTTTTAGTTCCACTACCTTAACAGTTTATTCGTAAGAGTCACTAATAACCAGTGCACACTTACACATCGTACCCGCTGCAAAAACTGCTGTATGAAGACGTATTTCCATTAGAAACACTGAATGTCTGCCAGCCTATGACAGGGAACATGCTTATGGGGACTGCCTGCAGAAGTGCCCAGAATGTAAATATTGCCACCGCAGATTTAAAATTTTCACATTGATGTTTGCATCCCAGAAATCACAGGAGGAGATGGAGAGCTTATTTAGGATCCATACTCCCTATCTGGATTGAAATGTTCATGCTCCCCCTCAGAGAACCCCCTACCTATGGGACACTCGTATCCAGTCCCCATAAGCACATTATGAAGAGTCATGAGACAGAATGGGAAGTGCTTGAGAAGCAGTTTAGGGATGTCAGAAGGTCCCTCTTCAACTCGGTTCCTCCCTTTGGAAAGCCGTAGTTCACCCACGCCCCACCGCTCTCCAGGATTTGAAACAGACTACTGAGAAAGCCTAAGAGAGCCGTAGCTTTGGCAAGGCATGCCTGCTGCGACTCGATTTCATGATCCATTCCTCCTCTTCGTGGTCAAATCACTGAAAAAGTTACAAATTAAAAACCCTGTTAAATTGAGCTGGCAAATCTCCAATTGATATCAAGTCCAAAGTAATGTCCCAGTTTGAAAGCAGTGTGGAAGACTGGTAGGTTTAAAGCTCTGTCATTTATGTAGTGCTAGCAGGTAACCAGGAATAGAGGTGAAATTTCAGGGAGCCTCTTCACATTTAATACTGCAAAAAACTTGACAATGCTGCTTCCTAGGTACCCCAAATTCAGATGCAGGATCCTACAGTATATACATATTTTAACAAGATTCCTCTGCTTACTATAAAAAGTCCTGAAGAGTACAGTTAAACATGAATTCCCACATTGTATCTATTATCTATCAGGACTTGATCTAGAATACTTAATGTGACTAAGTTACTTTAGTTGAGTATATCTAAGACCACTTATAAATATTTTTGAAAACTACAACCTACCTTGGTGGTTTTCTCAGGAGAAGCATATTTAACATTACCGCACTGGCCACCAGTTTCTCCAGCGCTAGCAGGACCAGAGCTGTGGATGTGGCCCCCTTCCTGCTCAGCACAGGTGTCACTTGAAACATGACACAGTGCTGGACTAGACCACCAAAGCTTAGTCTCCTCTCCAACAGCAGTCACTTCTCACTGCTTCCAGCAAGGGCAAAAGACTCCCCAGAATCAGTTAAAGTAACACAAAATAACCAGTCCATAAGCGTATTCTTGACTCACATCATTAGCTGGGTACTGGTTTCTCATGAACAAGTCTGTCAGGCTCTTTTAGCATATGTTTTAGGATTAAGGGTGCTTCTTTTGGCACATTAAAGTCTGCTTTCTGGCATCAATCTGTCCTGAAGCTAACAGCATGTTCTTCCACAGTTTCAAAGCAGCTTACTCATTTGAGCATTTACAATGATGTTAATGATTACAGTGTTACAATTCATAGAAATGTTAGCAATAAGCAGGATAGTTTAAGTCTATTTTAAGATTTAAACTGTTCACTGCCCACCTGCTTCCACTCCTAAGGCTATGTCTATTCTACACAAATCACACCTGCATTTGTTACAGCCAAAGGCGTAACACAGATTTGTCGGTTTTGTATCATTTTATATTAGTTACCATATCAATACTGTTGGCGGAGCTGAACATGCCAGTACTGCTATTGTCCATTACAACAGCCAGGTCTTAAAATGCGTAATTCATATTCCAGTTAACTGCACATCATTCAAATTTGGCTTGTCTGAACTATTCTGCATTTGCTGCATTGTATTATACCTGCTACCATTCTGCCTATTTTTCAGTTTTGTTTGGACCACTGATTTCACCATAATCATCTCTAATTTCCCCCCTCCCCCCCTTCTTTTTTCCTTCTCCACTCAACTAAAATAATTTAGTCACACTGTGCAGACCATTCTCGTCATTCTGGGTAGCACCATATATTTCATGATGAAGAAAGCCTGCTATTTTGCCATGATGAAAACAATTATTATGGACTTTAATATGCAAGGTACCTGATTTCAAAGAAAAAAAATACAAATGACTAAGTTAAGCATTCAGTAAATTCAGTGTAATAACATGGTAATGCCTCTCAGTGGCCACAGATTAGTAAGTCCTATCTCTACTGTGTAAGGAAAACAGCCTTTGTTTTATTTAAGATGCTTTATTGACATTAGACCTCTGAAAACTTAACAGCTGCAAGAACATAGACTGGTTGTCTCAGGGGAAACCTTGCAGGTCACACAGTAAATGCTGAACCAAACAGTGTGCTTTCAATAAAATTATTTTTTGTAATAATCCAACCTGTTGTGACAGCTAGCTGAGATTCAACCTAGACCAAGCCCTGCAATGTCAAATGAAGTAGAAAGCCTCACCTAACTGTTCAGACCTACCTGTCTGTTCATAACTGAATTACTTGGTGAGCCAAGTAGGCAGAAGTTTTTTAAAGGGATGCTTCCAAACCGACGTTCTGGGCATTGTAGAAAATGCTTATTCTTGAGGCTCTCACTTGCTCCCTAGTTATTGTGGTAAGCACTAAGGTTTTTCCTTGAAACAGTGTAAAAGCCCCATGAAAATAGAAATACCAAGTCACTTACCTGAAGTGACAGTAAGTGCACAATACAGCTCTCAGAAGTCCAAGAGGAAGTAAATGGATAAGTGCATTTCTAGCTCAAGACACCTAACAGCCCCCTTTTTAGACAAAGCCTTTTTTTAGTCCATCCATAAAGCTCTATTTTAGGGAAGAAGCTGGACATACTGCCAACTGGCAGCATGCAACACAACATTAAGGATCAGATTACAGCACTGGAGAAAGGTGTGAGGCTCTTGATCCTCCCAAACTACTGGCTCAGTTCTCTCACCCCACAGAGAGCCCCAAAAAGATGAACCCAGGTCACCAGAAATCAATAGAATAGTGAAAGACAGTCACTGAGGAGATTTAATTTACCAAAAATTGTTATTGAGAATTCATAATGTTTGATTTGGATATTTAACTGAGGTTTAGTTCAGAAAGGATGAATCTACGCTTCTTAGGCAATCAGGGGGCAACACCATGTGTGAAGCGAAGTTCAAGTTTCATGTCTGAATTCAGTGGTATGGAAGTCCTGCATTGCACATACACATTTTTTTTCCCCCTTAAACACACACATTTGCACACCCCTCTCCCCACCCCAAATATACCTAAATAAAGTATCTAACTGAGGTAAAAAAATCAGAAGATAGAACTCTTCATAAGATCACAATACAGTCCCCATACATTACTTTAATAAAATCATGAAGTACACTATGAACTTTGACAAAACCTATTGAACTGGCAAGTAAAAATACACACAGTTAATACTGGAGTTCCGACCTGCCCTCTGAACTTGACTCTACCTCTAACTACACTTCACAAACATGACTACTTCAAACTCTTAATGATCTGATTATTTTCTGAAAATAGTACGGAAGTGTGCAAGTTTTTGTTGAGCTCTTCCCACAAACATCTATCTTCATGTTGTTAACAGGGGAAAAAATTAGTTTCAAGTTTGCAAGGTGAGAAGGTATGAATTTAAACTTCAATATTTGAAAAGGTTATCGGTTCTTCTCAAGTTTCAAAGCTAAACATCAGAGTACCCCTTCAGCACACTTTTATTCCAGTATGTAGGTTATGAATCTATAAACAATCTATCATGAGAAGCAGAAGAGCAGGCAGTTTACACAACACACTTAATATGAAAAGGCCAAATTGATTTGTATAACTACTGGATATCTTTACCAGGCCGTAAATTTGTATTTTCTGCAAAAATGAGGAATATAAAGTCCTCTGGAGAATACAATGCTTAAAACTAGATCAATGTGGTAGTAGCAATGCAGGTGCGGGGTTGAAGTTTCCCAGTTTGATATGATGTTCTTTCCATATCCACGTATAACATTTGCAGACTTATAGGCTGTATATCCTATTTGTCCCCTGCAATATGCTGTAATATAAACATACAGCTTACACAAAGATTTTACTTTACAGGAAATGCCAGACTTCATTGCTTTATAAACTAATACTTTTGCAAGCAGAACAGGTTAGGGGACTAGCGCCAGATACAATTCAGAAAAAGCTGTAACAACACAATCTCACACAAAGCCATTCTTAGAGAAAAAGCAACAGAAAACATGAACTTTGTGGAAGACTGTTTTCAGCAAAGAGCATGTTTGTGTGACTAGTATTATTCTTTCGCTAAAGCATAGAGGAAGGCAGTCATGTTCCCAGAGCCACACTTCGGGGAGGGGTGGGGGAGGCTTAAAGGCTATCCTTTTTATTTTTTATAAAACAAACTCTATGACACCAACCTGGAAATAAGAAGCAAAGAACCAATCCTTTCATAATCTATCAGGCTTGTGCAATGCATTTTTTCAACACAATATATATATCTTTTTTAAACACATCTGGACCAGTATGATCTGTTCCGAGTATCAATGATTAAATATACACACCTGTGCTCCTGGTACAGGGCCAAAAGGGTTTGGTGGTCTCATGACTGGCTGACTGTATATTAAAGTTGGCTGTGTCATTACTGGTATACCTCCCATCTGTGATGGCTAAAAAACCCAGAGAACATCAGATCACACATAGCATTAATATACCACAAGTATTTAAGGAGAGAAAGAGGAATAAGGAAAATGGGGGAAAAGTTTTGTTCATATTTGATATATGCAATCATAAAAGACATTCCTAAAGTATTCAGCAAGTAAGGTCACTAGAAAGGAAATTACAGCCTTTTTAAGAAATATTCACATTAATGACTGAGTCCATTTAATCTTCTGCAGCCTCCTCTTGCTCCAAGAACATTTGAAACACTAAAATGCCTCGATACAAGCATTTGTGCTGGTCCTTGCGTCCCCAAACTGAGGTCTGACAACACGCCTTTGAGCGCACAAAGCGACAGTTTTACAAGTATCAACACAGCTGACTGAGACCTCAAGAAAACTTGGAAACTATATGCATGTACTACATGTATAAGTGAACTATATGTAAAAATAATGTTAATTCATTATGCAATAAAGCTAACGTGTTACTAAGACTGTGGCTGAGCCAAATTAAAAGTTTAACACATATTAATGGTCTTAGAAGTAAGGTTTAATTTTACTTAGACTCGTCTCTGCTGCTGCTTTTGGCATTTCGCCCAGGCTTAGGTTGATACCCAGCAGCAGCGCTGAGAATTGGTCCCCATTCCAAGCAGCTTTTCCTTGACAAATCCTAGTAGTCCTTTTATTATGCCAAGCAGCTGTTCCAACAACCATATGGTGAACTCATTCACCAAACTGACCCTGATGAAAATACCCTACAAAAAAAGTAAGTTAAAATAACCGCTAGCACAATGTAGCAACAGCCAGGGAACACTCAAGTCAACAACGGTACTAATCAGACTGCCTGCCCAAGCAGGCCCTCACTGATAGAAAACTCTGCTACTAGGTCTGTGTTTGGAGGTGGTCATGTTTAGAGCCCTATGGTACATACTATTGCTTTTGGAAAACAAAAAATATGCACAGAGGCTGTAAGATGAGTCAAAATTTCAGGGAACCCTAGTGTTAAATGTCTTGAATCAAGTTTGCGCAAGCCAGGACAGTTTTCAGGATGAACTGTAAAGCCCACCGGCGTTCACAGGCCATTCCTCAACCGCCAATCTCATCCTGCTGCTCATGTCGTGTACTTTTGAACAAGTAACAGTAACTCAAGTCAGAGCAATAAAGCTATGGCTTCTCTCAATTCCAGTTCCCATTTTATATCAGCATTTAAATCTCATGGTGAGAGCTGCTGTAGGAAATACACAGGATTACTTTCTAAACGCAGAAGATGTTGGCTTCCTTGGTTCTTATTACAGAACTTCTGATGAAAGCAACACAACCTGCAGCTGAATCAAAATAACCAAGGAAATGCTCCTTGTGTCTTCGGTACAAAGTTGTGCAGGTTAAGTCTGAATCGGCACTGAAGGCAGTTTAAAGTAACCACAATGACTTTGCACAGAACATACTACAGGAGCTGATGGGTGAGTAGCAGGAAGAGAGAGACTCTCCAAACAGACCCTCGAGAGCCTGCGTTGTTCACTTACTGAACATAGGCAAGTTACAAATTATAAACCTAATCTGATTACATGAAACATTTTAGCTTATCTTTATTATATAGATCTGCAAACTGTTTAACAGAATAATTATTCTAAGAAAATTCTCTTCCCCTTTATTCACCCAGCACAGCTCTGCTACATCAATACCACTACATTAATAAAGAAGAGTTAAGGCACACAATTTCAGAAATATTAAAAAAAAAAATCAAGATTTTGAACAGCTATTTAGAGCAACAGACAGCAATGTTGGGTCCACATAAAAGGACTTCTGATATCAGTGGTTCAGAACGAGATGCAATTCTCCACTGACACCATTACACACGATGGTGTCAAAAACTTGCAGTTTCATGGCATTTATCACTATAGGTAAATTTTGCTGGGATTAGCAGCAAGTATTTAAGGATGGTTTCACTTCACCAGTAAAATATTCCTATTGTGAATGCAGCTGTATTTGTGTGGTACACTTATTTCTACACCAAAAAAAGCCCACCAAGAATAGACACTGTCTGAATAAGAAAAAAGTTAATAAAAGACTAGGTGAGGAAAGGAAGGGCAGACTTGAATTGCAGACAAAAACAGACTACACTACTGCAGAAAACTAGGATTTAATGATTTAGTGAAGTATAAACCAACAGGGCTGAAATTCAGACTTGAGCAAAATAGTTCAGAGAAAGGACTGCTAGCACACTTGATATTCTCCATACTATAAGCAATCAAATCATATACAAGAAGTTCTACTTACCATCCCATAGCCCATCATTCCTGTTGGGGTTGTAGCAGGGTATGCCATTACAGGTGGTGCCTAGCGCAAAAAGAAACCATGCTGAACTGAAAGAAGGGATCAGCTGCATACCGGTAACATATTGCTTTTAAGAGTCAGCTGCAGCACTTCATAAATTACGAATATAGCAAAGAGTGAATTTACGCTTAATAGAATTTGCAGTCTTGAGTTAAAGTGCATCCAAAATATCTCAGATCAAATATAATACCTAAACTGAAGCCTCTAGAAGATCTTGACAAATGTATAATTATGTATTTACTGTTAATGTGTTAGGATTCTGGCTGACTAATCTAAATTGGCAACTACAATTCTCTCAGTATTCTATTTAAAGAGCATATTACGATATATCTAGAGAAATACTTTAGAAAAGATTCAGGAAGTGGAAGTATGCCTTGAAGCACAGGACATATGCATTTAACTTTCAAAATCAGAAGTAATGGTGCACAAGGGATCTCAAGAGTTGGATGTTTAAAGACTTAAAAGGCCCAATTACCATTGCTTTTGCAGATATTACAGGAGTTCTCTTCTTTTTAGCCAGCAGGTACATGCTATGGGGATTTTCCTACCGTGCTTCAGCATAACTGCAACGCTAACATCTAACGGTTGGAATGGTAATATAAATGGCTTGGCTTGTCTCTTGTTCAACCTCAAAGTAAATCTAGATGATAGGATAAATAATTAGTTCCAAAGCTATGGTGGTTTCACTCACTAAAGCGAAAGGGGACACAGCTCCAGAAACAGTTTATATCTAGGCTGAACACGTGAATCTGCTGCTTTACATTCCTTCTCATCCACCCAGTACAGCAGTTACGACACTCACTCCATATAGGTTAAAAGTTCTCTTAGTATTTTGCAGATGAGTTTGTATTAACCTCAACCTAAGTTAAAACTTCATAGAAGTTGCAAAAAAATTTTTGTCAACAGAGAAAATCTAGGCTGAAGTTGCATTTTGTAAACAATTTAGCAATGTATATGTAAAAACAGCTGATAACTCTTAGAAAGAAGCTGTAGAAAAATACATTAAAGACAGTTCTTCACATCGTAGCCACATTCTTTGTTTTACAGTCTTAACATCCACTTTCTAAACTAGTATTCACTTTTACAAGGACAAAAAGGTTCTCTTGGACTATAATTTGGTGCTTATAAATATTCAGGTAACTTGCTGCTGTCTATCCACTCCACCTCTTGTTAGTCTCTTCTTTAAAAATAACGGTTTAACTTCCACGTTCTTTGCTGTAGAGATTACAATTCACGACAGGACAAACGAAGATAATATATATCTTTTGGAATGCACAGCTTTTTGATATGGGAAAAGAAACGAACAGGGAAGCAACAGAATACTCATAATATTAGACCAATGAAGCAGATAAACACCAAGAATAGGACATTAGCAAACCTGCTTCTGAATTCAATTCTAAGGTATCAGCTGCCTTTTCACAGAGAGTGGCCAATGTCGCCGGCATTAACTGCTATCAAAATAGATAATCCCTGATCAAAAATTATCTAGATTGTGAGTACACAAAAAAAAACCTTAAAAAATACTTGGATAGTAAACACCTGCACACATACAAACATGCTGCCTAGAAGTACTTTCTGAACACACTAATATGGACCTACCGTCCTTTATTTACAGAGTTACCCTGCAATGAAAACAGAATACAGGGAAAGACCAATATCACTGTTGCCATAACACAAAAAATCTCTTGATATGAAAGACTACATTCCTCGGACAGCAAGCCCAGGTTATTTATTGCTTGCCATTTGTCAACTGCCAGCATGTATTTACTTATTTTAGATGAGTACTAATGATATATTGGTCTCTCCCCACTAAAAGAAAAAATTCAAGATCTACCATAAACGTGGATCAAGTGCCAAGTATAACAGAAGCCTGTGAGATTTCATGCAGTTATTCAAACACAAACATCTTATCTTCATTCAAAATTCACCAAGTGCATTAAAGGCAGCACAGACACACACCCCAGCTATCTGCCAGCAAATGGTACAGTTTAAAGCAAGGAAAAATAATTTTGGTATTTCCCATGCCATCATTCGTGTCAAGAGCCTGCAGAACACCTATGAAGATCATATATGCTAGGAAAAGCTCAAATTTTCGGCACACCAAAGATTTTAAAAATGAGAAATGTGTAAATAGCAAGAAGGTTATGAGATTCTGCTACAGCAGTGGTTAATATCAGCATGCCAGTTGATTGCAAAAAGGCTGCGGGTTGTTTCACTTACGTATTGTGGAAAATGCATGCCATTCTGTATTTCCCAGGGAAAACAATTACATAATGCAATAACACTGGATTAGAAGCAAATACTTACACAACAGAATATACACAGATAGCATTTTAGTTCACAAATACATTAAATGTCTACCCCAACACATTCTTGTAATTCAAGTCATTTACTGAGGCAACACACATTTCATGATACTGTCATCGTTAATATGTCTGGAATTCTGTTTTGCATAGTCCATTTATTTGGTATATGCCTTTTTTCAAAAGACAAGAAAGCCTTGTTTTCAAAAGCATATTTACTTAGCAAGCAGCAGCAAGTCCACAATAAATAGACCAGCAGAGCAAAACAAAGGGTTTTTTTTCCTAGATTACTTTTATTTCAAGACTTTCGAATAAAAAGGTTTCGCAGAAAGAGAAACATCTCAACAGTATCTAAACAACAAAAGCTGTTAAAGGTAATGACTTATCACAAGAAGATGTATATACAAGACAAGTTATTCAACAGATCAAGCACACAAGTAAATTCAAACCACCAGTCACTAAGCAGGTGAGTAGATTATAATTTCTATGACATCTACCCACATTCCAGTGAAGTCCCCAACATTTCCCCCTCCGTAAGAGATTTGAGCTAGTAAGGGCCACCCTTTAGGGAAGCAGTAGCAGATCTAGAGAGATGAGCTTTCTCTTTCCAAATCTGCAATGTTGTATTAAATTGTCAATTTGGCTTCCCCCAGTCATTCAGAGTCAGATGCAATAGATCCCAAGGAACTTTTTGCTACATATGCCCTCAGCGTACAATTCTCCAGGTAACTGGTGAAAGCGTGAGTAGGATTCACATGTAGAAAGTGTTCCATTAGCACTGTGAAAACTACTCAAGTAAACTCTTACCCTTACTTTTAACAGAATATATTAAGAACAGATCATTTCAGGAAAAACACAACAAAACCTCTCACCAAAACGACATGTTACAAGTACTATAAAATAAGAGAAGTTCAGTTGATGACCAAATTCACATGCATTAAAAATAAGTCCACATATCAATGCAGGAAAGCAGTAGTTACATTAAGAAAGCTATCCCACATCACTACAAACACCCCTACAGGTATCAGAAGATAAATCTTTCACCCCACCCTCACCTCAGAGAAAGCTAACTCCTGTCATGTAATACGGGTTTGACATAGCCTAATGTACCTTAAGAACATGCTTTTCACACTTCCACTCATCTAGACTGTAAAGTAGCTCCACACACCACTAGAATACTGGTTTTATGTCAGTTTAGTGAAATACAGAGGGAGCTACCTTACCTTAAGAGAAGGTGTTCAAGTACTGCTCAAGTTTCCACCGAACTTACACATGTTGCATTGTAAACTATTTACTCTAACCACACATCTGAGAAAAACAAATCCAAGCAGGACTTCTCTCAAACTGACCATTTATTCAATTTTCCACTGCCCTTTCACTGCAACTATAGATCATCTCCAAATTTCTGTTACATAGCAGTCTGTATATTTATATTACAGAGAACTCACTATTTTAAAATGCGTATTTGCTTACCAATGTTGGCGCATTCCATGCAGTGGTAGGTGCAATTTTGGGTTGCCAGTTGGAACCACCTGTTAGTTTCTTTTCACCTGGCTGAGTCCAATTTACATCACTTCAAATAAAATTAAAAATCATTAGAAAACACTAGATTTGCTTAAAAATCTCCCTCACATAAACACTAAGCATTTCCTCTTGAAAATGTGACACTGTTCTTTTTTATTAGTGAAGAAGCTCATTTAATAAGGGAGTTTAAAAAAAAGTCTTATGAGGACTTGTTTTAGCTAAAGTAAGATATCCAACACAACCACTTCAGTTTCATCTAAGCTCAATCAAGTTCTCCAGAACTGACTTCCCCAGGTAAGTTAATCTAGCTCACTTTTCTTGGGTAAAGGTAGTTTAGTTAGGAGTAACTGCATACTAGATTTCTGGATGATTTCAAAGTTGGCACAGGCTGCCCTCACAGACCTGAAATACGCTGATCACATACTCATCTTTCCTGCTACAGCAGATATTCACTGCAGCAGTTCCCCAGGGACAGCTGTTGTTGAATAGACTCTGCTTTGAAGTTTATTTCTCTAAGGGTCAACCACAAGTCTGAGGCTGATTCCACAATCATTAATACAGCTCTAAACACATCCAGATCACACAGAAGTACTCGTATTTAAAAGATGTGCTACAATTACCTACAACTGCAATGAAGCATGCTGATGAACTGATTTACTAAATATATACAAAGCCTGAAGGGAATGGGAGACAGGAGTCAGGACATCTTGTCTGGACACTGTCGCTACCACTCAGCCTAGGGTCACTTTCAAACAACTGTCGACAATTCACTATACCTTATCTGAGAAAAAAAACACAATTCCAATCAGGTGCTTTAAAGGTTAACGTGAGGTTATTATTTATGGATCTGAACCTGTACTTTCATGAAATGTTAATACCAAGAAAGTCAAAATTTGCAAGCTTTGATTAAGAATACTCACTTTTTAGTAGTTCCATTTCCAATGCCCAAATCTGTGACAAAGTAGGAAAAGATATTATTGAAATTCTATTATTTTAAAATAATTGAGTATTTATCTGTTAGTGTTTCATACTTACTGCCTACAAGATTGGCTAAAGATGAATCCAGATCATCTGACACTAATTTGTTAGGTGGTACTTTGGCAACTGGAAGACTCTGGTTTTGGGAGGCCACTGTTGGTTTTAGGAGACCACCTAATTCATCAAAACCTTAGAATGACAAACAAAATAAGTGACTTAAACCATAAGCAGCCCATGAACGATGTCACATTCAGTTAAAGAGAAAGTAAGTTCAGCACAAAGGTTAAAATATGAAACTTAATCTAGTAATGCTACAATACACAAGAGCGTTAAAACAATTATTCCTCTGGATAAAGAAGATATTTACCACAGAAAGGAATAGCTATTTTGAGATTTCATTCTAACTAGTCTAATATACATTCAACTGATTTACATGGAATAGATTCACTATGACTACAAAGCAATCAAAATGCAAAACAAAAAAATAAAGACCTAAAGAATTTAAGTCTTATCAAAATGCATGTTTTTGCTTTTTGTAGATTTCTGGTTTGCCCAAAAAGAGTCCAATGTCAAAAAAACAATGTCAAAAGACCAGAAAACATCTACTTTCCAGATGTTTAAAAGGACAAAAAGGGTACTCAATCTGATTGCAATTTTAACTAACTGTGTATGTTTGACAATTTATCTTATATGATCATTTTCTGAAAATAATCTCCACATTCAAAAAATAAGACATAGCAAATGTTGCACAGCTGTAGAAAATGAAAAAGCAGCTTTAACTCTACTTCTTATGACCAAGATTTACAAATACAGACTTAATTTCAGTTGACAGCACATAAAAACAAAGAAGGCTATTCACTGTGTAAAGTTTTACATGCATAAAAGATTTAAGTGAAAGATATCAACATAAACATTTCAGCACAGTTCATATAGAAGTAATCAGTAAGGAAATGTTATTTGATTATCAAGTAAAAAGATATAGATGAAAAATGCTGCTATTGACCTTTTAAGTCAACTTTCCTTTCTTCAGCTGGAACACCGTCACAGCAGTATAAGTAAATACAAATTGAGAGCTTTATACCTCAAGAAGGACATATGTCATCTAAGTATCTTACCACCAGAATCTAGAACAACATTAGAAGACTTGTTTCCAAACACAGACTCAAAGTCAACATTAAGGCCAGCTGATGGCTGCGGTTGAGCAACAGGAGAAGGAGTGAACCCTGGCAAGGAGAAAAGAAAAAAGGTTAAATGTTTTTATACAGCATTTCCCATAAATCCACCTTCTTTATGCAAAATAAGCCAAAAAAAGTATAATTTTTTAAGTACTGCAGAAAGATTAGAAATACCTCAAAGGCTCAGACTACTCCCTGACATGGAAAGGTAGGTAGGGAAAGAGCTGGAAGCAGTTTATTCAAAGTCACTCTGCCAAATAAAGTTTTTGTTTCAAGAAACAGGACAGACTGACTATAAAAGACCCTCTTTCTCTCTCTCCCTTCCCCTTCCATCGCTAAAAGTCTCTAATCCAGTTATTCATATAATCCTCATTCTTTCTCCAGCTATTCACAATAAATCTATTAGAAAAATAATCACTGTGCTTCTGCAGGAAAAGCAGCATGCTGAGTTTACAATCTTTTTCAAAATTACCTGCCTGAAGATTATTCCTTCCATCTTTTATATTAGTTGAGTAGCTCTCTCTCTTAGATACATCTGGAGCAAAACAGACACTACGACAGGATGCCTCATTAATATGTAGCGACTAGTAATACCTTCCATTACATACTGCTAATTCCCATATAAATGTATGTATTAGTTTTAATTATTAATTAATCACAAATAATTAACCGTATGATTAGGCTTTTTTGGACCCATATTTTGCAGGAGACCATGTTTAGCAATGAAGTTTCTGGTAATTACGGCAAGACAGTGGAAGTTTTAACTCCCATTCTTGTCAAAGCTTACTCAATTTTTCTTTCTCTACACCTGTAAAACAGATGGAATCTGCTGGTCAAGTATTCTCCAAATATACGTCCCTCTTCTCCCAATACTTTGAAAATATCGTACGGCAAAGCACTAACTGCTTAACACTAATATCATACTAAAAGTTGGTGGTGTAGCAGTACAAGAATGAATACCGATTTGTTTCTAAAAACTCATTTTTCTTGATTTTTATATATACGCATGCACACAAGTCTATGCATGCACGCTTAGAACATACAGAACATCTTGATATTCAGGCAATTACAGTTGTGGTTTTTCCTTTATAGGAAAAGGATCAAAAAACGCAATGCAAACTGAAAAGTAGCTTTTCTGGTTTTAACAGAAACATTCATGGTACAGAGAAATAAAAGAAAAGGATCACAATTGCAGTAAAATATTTCAGTGGGCAGAAACAACCAAAAAATACTTTGGTGTTTATTTTAGCTTGCTGTGACAGCATCTCATTTCAGCCTTACTATCTTCCTGCAATAAATCACATTTCACCTAAAAATTAGTAACTATAGGATGCTTTCTTGAATATAAACTTCACAGAAGAACCAAATTTGGATCACCTGCTCCTTCCAATCCTCTTTGTCTCAAAGGAACATACAACTCAGCTTAAAGGCAGCCACCTCTAAGCACTTAAACAATCTACCCTTTATTAAAGACAAATCATACAACTTTGAACACTGTGTAGCAAGATAAAGGAAGCAGTAATGTGGGAAAAGATAGAGGATAAACAAAATGAGTATCTTTCTAGCAAGTATACTATCAAGATTTAGCAAACCATTTCAGAGCATCTGAACTGCAGATGAGAACTCCTTTGATGTGGATGTGCTCTTAAAATCACAACTGTGTAAACAGAAATCTTGACTTCTAAAAGCTCACACCTTTCTTTAGAAAACTGACAACTTAACTGCTACAGACCAATCCCCTGCTCTCATATTTTAGGATGTTTCGAGCTGTGTGAAGATAACTAGATAAGCCAGGCGACAAAGCAATACATGGGACTCATTTGAGTCAGTCTGTGTGACGAGAACGAATCTTACTCCTACTGACCTACCGGCAATCCAGCCCACGTTATCTAACATGGGTATTTCAAGAGGTGCAAAATAGAAGCACTATTTTTAGTCCTGAAGTCAGCAATTTTAAGCTGAGTTCTACTGAGAATAAAACAACTGGAATCAACAGGTAGTAATCATTCTATTTTTTGGACATGCAACAAACTACAGAATCACAGTATTTAATCATTTCATTAATTTGGTCTAGTTAATTTCTATTCAAAGACGCTAAAACAAAATGTGACTTTATAGTGCCTTTAAGCACCAACTGCTCCACAGACCACATTGGATATTCATAAACCTTGCACAGCAGCAAAGTTAATAAGCTATCCAAACCAGACTGAACAGGGAGTGCTACCTGCCACAGTCCACAGGCCTTTTAACAAGTGTCAGCGCAGTATCCTTGAAACAGCATCATACCAGACTACTGCACAGATATTACACAGCTGTACAAATGATTAAGCTGTAAGTTAATGCAGCCGATACCTTTAAACTGTGTACTAAACTAACACAAAGCTTTGCAACAGAACAGGAGAGAGATGTAATGTATCAACAAAAATGCCAGAAGCAGTGAGAACATCCAAACCCCTTTATCTTAAAGTAGTAAGGTAGAGTAAGATGAGAAGATACTTATAACATGGAAGTCTTTCATGTGGTATGTAGCAATATGTAAACTAGAAGAGACCCTGAAATGGAGATATTCATTTTATGTTTAGGCTAAATAAGCATGAGTTTAGCACAGACTGAAAAAAAAAAAGGTATACCCTTTGTAACACATCTTGCATAAGCAGCGTTACATGAATCAAAATTGGAGCCGATGTGATAACGTACTTCTGTAGCTAACGAGTATACCCACTAGCTCTAGGTACACAACACATTCAAATATCTGTGTTTGTGGTGGGACTGTATCCCATTACCTACCTCCAAATAGACCAGCTACAGAAGAAGGCTCATTGCAGAAATGAGAAGCATTAGGGTAAGCTTGAGGACCACAAAAAGAATCTGACAAGGCATATCACACAAGAGAAAGCCAGGAAAGGAGAAGAGGCAGAGTTACAGAAAGAGAACCAAGATATACTATTTATTTGCTATTCAAAAAAAAAATTTAATTTCAGCTCAGTCTATAAAACCACGTATACTCAAATAACATGGAAGCAAAAGAATCAAATTAATACATCAGACATACAATAAGAAACAAGTTTACATTATCTAACACAAAAGAGGAAAGCACAGTTTCAAAATTACAGCTATAATAGGATAACATAATTCTTTTTTTTTCTTCCAAAGCAAATGCCATGTTTTACACCATGGGAGACTAGAGTGTAAAAGCTTCAAGGCATTTTTCTTATACCTGAAGTATAACGATAGAGCCCAACAGTGGATTCATAATTGGTTGCCACAAAGGGATTTAGTTCAGTAAATGGATTGTAATGATCTAAAGAACCAGAAAGAATTATTTTAAATCCGCATTCGCATTATCATAGTACTTTGTCTGGGCTAGAAACTAAAGCTGCATTTACATTTCACAGAACAATTTGTCAGCAAAAATTATAATAAGTGGTTTTATATCTTAAGAAGGAGACTTTGGAAGGGAAGGCGATGTATTCAGGCCATCCACCTCCCATCACTTTGAGGCTGTAGTCTGAGGAATACTACACAGAGCAGCTGTGAGCTTCACAAAAACCCACCAGGCTGCTTGTTCGCAGCCCTTCGCTGCCACGGCTTTTTGTGCAACTGCAGAATAAGCTGACTGAATAACCCTACCAACCTTTTCCCCCACCCCACCAAAAAAACCAAAAACAAAACAAAAAACCTACACCCTAAACCCCCCAAAACCCACCCTCCCAAAAACAAACAAAACAAAAACAACTTGTATCTTAAATGATCATTCCATGTTTGCATGCAGCTATACAAATTTTACTGCAAGCATGGGAAAGACTGATTAGAAGCACAGGTGGGATTATTATGCAGTAGTACCAGCTTAACTTATTTCTTAAGTTACTACCTCAACCAGCCAATCTTCCCTGGGAATTCAGGAAAGAAGCTCACAACATGAGTTCTTGTGCTCTGAAGACTCATCTCTCTCTCTCTCCCTCCCCTAACCAAAAATGAGCGAGGAAACTAGTCAGCGAGGTGACAAAATTTAGACAGCATGAATCTCTAGTTTTGTTATAAGGGAGTCTCGAGTCTTCTGATAGCACTAACAGGGTCCAAACTGCAAAATGAAAACCGTTCTGGTGCAGCAAGACAACACTGTCTTCAAGTCTAACCTCATCTAAAAACAGAACCGACCTGTAATTAATCTGATCCTTATTCTAAGAAACCTAACAACGCCTCATACCGAAAAGTAATCCAATTACTACATACTTTCACCAACAGACATTTTAGAAGGATTTATGATGACAGCCATGCTGAAACACCTCAAAAGTAGATTTTTAACAGTTTTAAAGAGGCAAGTCATTAGGTGATCGCCAGTAGCTAAAGAGTTTGAGTAGACCATGTACCAAAAAACGTGTGGCTTTTGATCAGTTTTGTTGCCATCACGGGGAAAAAAACACCCTCTACCAAAAAAGTTGGACTAAGCTCCTACGTTTAAAGAGAATTTTATAGCCCAAGGAACACTGAAGGTGACATTTTCTTTCCCTTTTCCCCCTCAAACACAAGAGATTTTCACTGTGTAAAACACACTTAGACACAACTGCTTCTACTGTAACTTTACGTTTCTTTACATGTTCCAAGAATACCAGCTAGGTACTCAGCAAGGGTTTTAATACTACGTTCATGGTGTAATTACTAAATCAAGTTCTAAAACAGAACGAAACCAGCCCCAAATGACCAGGTTCTAGTTTCTGAGAAGCCCCACAAATATACTTTAGAAACTCAAATAGCTTTAAAATTTTAGCAAATAAGAAGTTAGTTTAAAAATAGTACTTTACCAACAAACATTTCATGTGTGGGTGTCCTACTGGTGAAAGTGGATACATCAGAAGACACAGACAGATGAGCAGCATCGTTAGTTTTTGTAAGGAAAGGATTTAGGTTTGGAATGGCATCATCAACACTATCAACAGTAGCAGAAAAAGGATCTGTTCAATTCCAGAGAGCAAGAGAAAGAAGAAAAGGGAGATGGATTTAGTTATACATTGCTTCTCAGGTCTAAAGGAGTAAGAAGAGTTTAGAAGAGTGAAGGAAGTATAGTTCTCTCTTGACATCTCTAAATTTGGGATGACCTAGCTGTTTAATTTAAAATTGTCCAGAATTATCCATTCTCCGCTCAAGAAAAGTACTATCAATATTAACTAAACAGTTATTTTAATTAACACCATCTTGGTCTTATAAGGCATACTTTTCCCACAGTATGTTTTATAAAGAAAATGAACGTGTTCTCTTGGTAGACACAATCAGTTTTTGCTTCACTCATTCATATCCTGGCACTCAAAGCAAATTCTCTAGCGCAGTAAGCATCTCCTAGCGTAACAGGACCCCAAATGCTAAGTGAGGCTTCTAGGCAACACCATCCTACAGATATCTTAAAAAATATTTTTATATATATATATATATATATATATATATATATATATACACACACACACACATATATACACATATATATATACACATACACACACACATATATATATAAAAAGTATATTTTTAAGATGACTTATTTTAATAAATACAAATAAAGTTAATAAAAGAACATTTAGTATATTAATATATACAGATATATAGAGAGTATACATATAAAAATTCAGCTGTTAAACTGGACATTTCCCTCTACTAACCTCAGAACTGTGTTTATAGATTTTTTTTATTGGATTTCATTAAACACAAAGTTTTCTAGAGCTAAGAATACACTGAGGTATCATGACAAAAGCACATTCCTCACTACTTGTAGCATCATCAGCAACAAAATGGTTATAGATACACCATTAGCTGCAAGTAAAGAGTCTCTCCTCTTCAAGGGACAACAGTCAGTGAGTAATCCAGTGCTCTTTACCAAAGACTGTCATCAGACAGTACAGGAAAGGAGGAAAACACAAGTTTATGTAAGTGACTTCCAGAGGTATACAGGAGAGGTCCAAGTTTTCTTGGGGATGGATACTATTGCCAAGCTACAATACTCTTATACTCCAAGATCCAGTAAATAAGATAGGGGAGGCAGCTAGAATCAAATCACTTACTGAGAAAAAGCAATGTGGTTTAGCGGCCTGGCTTCATTGCACATGAATCCTAGTGAAAACTCCCTAATGAGACTAGCAAGAGTTACACATAGCCCCTACATGGCTTTGCATTATCACAGTGCTAGAACTGCAATTTACTATCCTGGGCAATGCCACTATACAGGATCATCTGAACAACAGCTGTATGAGAGATTCCCTAAGTACTTCAGTTTCTAGCATTTTTTTCCCCTCAACTTTGCTGGACAGATTACTGAATCCATCCACAGCTCTTGCAAATATTACTGCAATGTAGTTAGCAGCTTCAAGCTGAAAGTTATATTCCCTGCCCAAATCCAACCTCTTGGTTCTTAGCTATAAATCCCATGCAACTTGATAAGAGGTAGCATTCAGTCAGCTGTAAGCACTAAAAAATGAATTCCTGAAGCCATAAATGCAGCTTCCTTTGCAGGCTTATATCTGCTCTGATTTTCTCTAAGCTCAAGGTATCTTACACAAAGAGCTGACTTTTCTCCCAGACTGTTTGGCTACGTCTCAAGAGTAAGTGAAGTAGCTTAAAAGTCATTCAATCGGCAGAATGAAAACTAATAACGCTGACTAAAGAATAAGCACCACATGCTAATATACAGCAGCACGATATCTCATATTGTCTTGTGTATATTTTAAAGGCTAATATTACTACCTACTGCACTTGTGGACATGCCAATCATCTGCCACTGGCTCCTTGCTTACAGGTACCACTTATAATTGTTCTACAGCTTCTAAAATAGCATTCATAGCAGAAAACAACCAGATCCAACAATAAGACAGGTCAGTTTATCCTTCAAACAGTTTGTCCTTGCTGTTTCAGTTGCTGCTTCACATTCTTCTGATTCTACTGATTTTCTTATAACTGACACAAAATCCCAAACTATACAGCTCAAGCGGTATCTTCCAAGTGATCTATTTGTTTTGCTTCTGAAGTTCAGGTACAAATTGGTATACAAACTCAAAAACAGCAGGCATGGTCTTCAAACAATCCAAATCAACAACTCTGATAAAACAATATGAAAAAAGTTAAAGAAGAACAAAGGAAGTTTCACTATACAGTATCTGTCTGAAACTGCTATCCACTGGAATTATTTTACATGTGCACTCCACAGGAAAATTACCAGATACTCTGTTCTCAAATTCCAAAGCTGGATATGGAATTTTGTACGTTTTGACTAGCAAGGCAATGCAATGCGACTCTAACTTTATAAGAGCATCATGATATTCTAATGCGTTTTCAGACTCTCCGCAAGTCTGTCTCTTGACATACTGGTTCTAGCTAGCGCATTCACAGTTTTCTCTCGGTCTCAAAAATTTCCAAAGCTTATGACAAAGGCAACTTAAAAATGAATTGGGTTTGGGTAATTTATATTCTTTCATACACAGATTAAGAAACTGCTGTCTCTCCTGACAGCAGTTCCTCAGACTTTCTAAAGCCAAAGCCCATCCTGGAACACGCACAGCATCTGTTTGTGTTAGAGGGAATCACGCTGCACTTTCAGGCTATAATTAGCCATTAATGATTCAGGTGTGTTTAAAAGTCATCTGAATTTTGCAGACTCCTACCTTTAAGTTATCCAGTTAGAAGCATTTTATCTGGGAGAACAATGACAAAGCATTCTTCCCTGTGACAACTCTTCTAATATGAAAAACAGTAAGTTGCAAATACACAATTACATAACACATTCTCTGGGAGTCTTTAACCTCCTGAGCATTAACGGTTTTCAAAGCAGAAGCCTAAAGGAAGCAAATATAATGCCCTTGTAACAGTTTATCCTGCTATTACACTCCAAAGACTTGCTGCATAAAATTATTTAATAACTAATGCTAGACTTACATTCCATTGCAAGTCACTTTGTACCCGCTTTGATACTCTTCTCAAAGTCACCATATACACCAAATACAAACATCATCATGTCAGAAAATTACCTAAGGGAGGGATGCTGCGCAGTGGTTAGAGCACAGGACTGGAAATAGTTCAGGTTCCATTCTTGGCTCTGCCACTGACTTGCCGTATGACTTCAGACAAGTCAGTTAATTGCTCAGATCTCCCCATCTGTAAAACGTGGAAAGCACTTCTTATGTACCTCACCTATGTGAAATGAGTGTTCACGTTTGTAAAACTGAATGGGGTTTTTTTTGAGCGGGGGGAGGGATGAAAGGTAACACAAAAATAGTGATCCCAGAATTTTAACCTAAAACTTCAATAGACAATCTCAAATCTTCATGATTAGATAAATCTTAGAAGTTTTTAGTAATGTGTCAATAGTAAGCAGATACGTCAATGGCTAAAGAATTTTTACCAGGAATAATTCATAACACTGAAAAAAAGACAGACTTTCTGGCTGAATTTCGGGTTGTTAATAAAGAAATACTAGATTGTGACATGTCCTTTGTGAAGAAGGTAACTTTCCCTTCTAATTATTCCCCATGAAATAATTAAGATGAGCTGAAACAGAAGATATATTCCAGAAAGCAAACAAGATGAGCTAAAACATCTTTCTCCATTTCTAAATGCTAAGCCTCTTAAAGATTGAAATTTGTATGCATAACCTGATACACTCTCCACTACATCCTTCTCAAAAAGATGCTCTGATCAGCAAAATTAAAGGACAAGGTAGACTACTTTTATTCATTTTTTGAAGCTATGACATATATTAATATTGCCCCATCACTCAAATTTTGTGCAACTTCCCTACAAACAAATGTGAAAAGGTACACAGAGTGCAAGGACACACAAAAAATAGGAAATTAGAATACATACACTGCTTATTATGAAGGTGTTAGCTAACTGGAAAGATGTTTGGAAAATCTATAGCTTATAAAATAAAATAGTGAAGAAAAATTTCAGAAGACAGTATTATTCCAATGTCTATGAGACCTTCTGATGCCAGCAACTCAATTTTTATATCACAAAGTATTTTAGCAAGCTTCTGATTTACAGAAATAAGAAACAGCCACACAGTTCCAAAGTTAACTATTTTACTAAGTGCCATTAATGTAGAAAAGTTAAAAAAAATCTTAAAGACATTATTAATCCTCCACTAGTATAACCAACAGTGCAAGCAACCAGTATCTGTTACCTATATCCATAGTATTCCAGAACACTGCAAAGTAGCAAACATGAAGTGGAAGCTTTGAGTAAATGACTAATGCTCTAATAGTGCTTGAATGACTAATCTTGCTAATGAGTTTCGAGAACACTCTTGCCTCGTCTTCCTGGTTTACAGACTCGCCTGTATCACTAAGATCATCTAACATTCATTCAGTTCATCCCTGCAACAAAGCAGAACGGTAATCTGGCTACTCTGGAAAAAATGTCAGAGGATAGAGTTCTTTTACTTCATCTCTTTACTTAGAGATCCAGCATAGCTATTTTCTAGTTTATTTCTATAGTTAAATATGACAGTTTACCCCAAATCCTCCGCTGTATTTCAAAGAAGTGCCTTTGTTTTCAGTATGTAATTCTTGATCTTTTTTAAAAAAAACTTTCTACATGTATTTGCCAAGCAATTGCCTCCTTTCCCAGTTCTTCTCTACTACTACCTGCGACATTGTTAACTTGTTTTAGAAAAAAGTCAAGTCTGTGAATTTAAAAATTCTGTACTCAAGTTCAGTATGCCACATGGGCTGACAGACATCACCACAGAACTATGACTTCACAGCTAAGTTTCTCTAGCTTGCTATATGACTCACTTCTGAAAAGAACAATTTGAGGTTGACTCAGTCAACAACTAATTACATTTTTACCAAAGACTTTCATATCAAAACTCTTTGTAATCACCTCAGGCATCTGCATTATTTTAATCTGTACCTGGATTTGATTTTTTCCATTCCCTTGATCCACTCATAGCTTGTCTTTGCTGAATTCAATATAAGGTTTCCAGTAAGTTTTCTGTTTTTAAGGAAGAAACAGCCCATATACTAGGAGAAACATTCAGGGCAGTATGGCCATAACAACTAGAACCCAAATCCAATTTACAATTCTTACCTCCCCAGGTACTTCCTACTTGTGGAGCAGCAGATATAGGATGCACAGATGGATGAAAAGTTGGCTGCAAATCAAGCAGATCATTTGGCAGCTTTGATGTGCTATAAAGACAAATTAGGATAACTGTTTGAACTTCATGAAATAATTTTCAACATAAGGCAAACGCTAACAACTGGCAACCACTATGAAAACTTTGTTACATATTTAATGGATAGGACTAAGCTAAATTAAGAAAGTGTGCTGAACTTTACATTTTTAGTTTTGTAGAAAAGGAATTAATTTAGCAAGCTAGGTCCTCTGTCATGCTAAGTGACTTCTGCCAAAGCTGTCTAAGACTCAAACATAACCAGCCATCTCATCTTCTTCACGCTAACCCCAGGGCTAGAGCATCTTAAGTTCAGCAATCTTCAACAGCTTGTAAAGTGATTTCATGAAACCACTAAAGTATGTTAAAGGTGATCTAGAGCAATGGAACTTTCTTTAATGGGTTCCACCACTAAAATGTTACATCTAAATTCCACAACTCATACGTCTTTCCACTTTCAACCACTGCAAAGAAACTGCCTCACATCTATCCCCTATTAAAGAATTTAGGGGTGGGGAGGGGGGGAGAATAAGAAGCCTTCAGACACTTTGAGTCATGTGGATGACAATTCATTTAAATACATCTTTTAGACTACTAAAAAGTAAATTGAAGTCCAAGAACATCACACAAAAAAAGAAATGTGAAATCTGAAAAGTACAACTGCTGCAATGACTTCAAGAGTCAAACAGAAACAATTAAACTGCTTTGCAAAGTGTTAACTTCATACTTCAACTTCCCCTTGAAGAAGGAAAAAAAAAAAAAAAAAAAAAAGGAGTATTGGCATCAGCCCAGCACTTCATTAGTGCGTTACATAAACCAGAACTTGCACATGCATCTGCCACACAACTCCAGCTACATGACATGGATATTTAGCTGATATTTGCAGCAATGACATGTGAGATTAAAATTAATCTACATAACTCAGTATGACACTGTCATGAATAATTATTTTTTGTATTTATTACGTGATCATCCTTATGGACAGAAGCTGAGTCACTGTAGCGTCCAAGCACCTTTCAAAATGACACTGCAACTGAGGAACAACTCTAGAAGGGACATTCTAGATCACTGCGCAATCTGTTGCGGGTCCTATCACTTGTATTATCCAGGTTTTAATATCCCATTTCAACAGGGACTGAAATCAGTTTGCAACCACTACTGAAAAGCATCATGGTCTGGGCACAGCCCTCTAACATGATGATTTTCAGGTAAAGCTTGTTCTAGCTATGATAGGCATTATAGGACACGTTCCATCAATAGCAAGAAACTGAATTCATGACTCAACAAATCCATTTCAGGTTCATAGGAGCTTCTGCTCTAATCCATTTGTTTGATCCTAATAGCCATACTGACATCAACTGTTTTTAAACATGAAGACAAACTAGCATTTGGTTTTTTGAAAGAGATACCAAATCCTAAAGGATTCTTGCAGGCTATCAGCACCCTGGAAATACCTCCTATGGAACAGTCTGGTACTTCAAAATAGAAGAAAAAGCAAGATTCCTGATCTGCAAGTATTTTTATCTTGTGAAAAAACGGAGTACATTGCAGAATTCTACTAAATCAGATAAAGTAATTTAAAAAGGTTTTCAGCTGCTGCTAATGTTTCCACAATGTAGCATTTCTGGCTGTTTAAAGAAGCTTTATCAGAATCCTATGTTTCAGACCTCTTAAAAAGCATGATCAGAGCAAAACCACATAACTCATGGTTACAAGTTCAATGCAATTATCTAACCATTGCAAATATCTGAGCCTCTAACAAGCAACATTAAAAAAAAAATTTTTTTAGAAAGTCTTTCAGTTACTAACACTGCCAGATTCTCTAGCTCCTAATAAAAACTTTGTTTTCTACAAATTATCTATTTTCTACATCCCTGGTGTCAAGTAATTTCCTACAATGATTTTCTAACAGAGAAAACAGGCTACTGAAGTGCAGACTACTTTAAGAACAGCAGAAAGTAAAGTAGATTCTTATGTACGCTCTAAGGGGACAAGTAAGCATTCCTTCACTAGATTTAGGATGAAATCCAAACCAAGATATTATTTTGGAAAGCCATTTCCTTCTTCTATACTGATAAAAGCACTGTACTCTATTATTATTTGACTGGTATTCTACAGAAGGAAGCTCACACACTCATGTCAACAGCTCCTGCTAGTCAAAGATCAGGATTAGTGTGGAGTAATCTTGCCCTATCCTTGCAAGTCCTTGCAGGCAGATGTTCCAGATGCAACTTAAACTGCAAAACATGCCTCTATTCTTTCAAACCTTGTTTCAAGCTTCCCTTTTTCTAAAAGAATCTACCAAGAAGATTTGTTACCACTCTGCTTTTAAACACCTAGAAATGCAACAAAGTTCAGCATTACCTTTAAGACCTCCCATACCAAACGTTTATTTGACTTTTCCCAAATTACCTTGAAAGGTTCTTTGGGGACAAGGCATGTGTGTTTTCCAGTTCCAACTGATGGCTCACATACTAAGAACAGCTGCAAGGGCTGTCAACAGTTGGTTCTTATCAGAAACTAAACTGTAAAGGGAGGATGAAAACACACTTTCTATGTTATTTATTGCAATGGGATATTTTCCCCCATCAACTTTATAAAAAAATATCATTTCTTATAAATGAACTCTACACAGAAACAACCTTCTCCAAAGTAAGCTCCGCAGCAGACATTTAGAGGAAGTGTCAGCTGCAGCCCATCTCAGAATGAAACACTATTGAAACGTACCTGTTTGAGGAGCTTGGAGTAGAAAAAATATCAATGGCTGGTGTAGTCATTATGCTTCCTGCTGCAGTTGACACAGGAGAAGCTGCAGTTGTTAACGAGGTATGAGGTTTCTTTGCAAGTTCTTTTAGACGTTGTTCCTGTTGGGAAAATGAGCTGGGCTAAGAAATCCAGCAACAACATTTGCGTATATGACGTTGGAGTTAGGTAAAACAAAACAGAAGAATTCATTTTACATATTCCACATAGTAAAGTGTCACTTGCATATAAAGGATAATTTGCAAGAGTCAGTAATGCCATATATCTTTCAGAAACTGTTTCAAAAGACCATTTATAAGTTGTATGATATATGTACACAGGATCCTATTTCCAGTCCTTTGTCAACAATACGTGTTCAATATGAATAATTCCAGCTCTTCCTCTGCTCCCCTAAAAATTTTCATAGGCTGTTACTAAGAGCATAGAAACAGTATTTTCAATTAAAAACCTGGTATACTTACCTTTAAAGCTTTTAAACGAGCCTGCTCTTCCTCTAACGCAGCTTGTTTTTCCCTTTCATCAACTTTTGTAAGGGACAGGCCGGTGCTTGCAAGGGAAGAGACTGCATTGGAAAGGGTGGTAGCCCTAAAGTAATTGGGTAAGAGAAAAGCTGGCTGTTAATAAGTGACATGTGATAGGAATGTATACAAAAATAATTTACCTATATCCACCCTCCTGCCCGGTTTCCTTCTGAACTCTTTAAAATACTGGTTATACAGTTTATCTTGCCCTGTGCAACAAAGTGGTAAACAATACACTGTATGAACTGCAAAATAAAAATTCTAAGAAATCATGCTATCTCCTCTCTTGTATTATTGGATTTCAGGTCCCCCTCCCCCTTAAATGTTTCCCCTCCAAGCTGCATCACAAAAATTCACATTTCAAGTTTTGTTCTTTCCCTGTTAACCTATGAAACTAATTAAAACAAGGTGGTTTATTTGTAGATGCACAGGAATCTGATAATCTAGGCTCTAATTCATGGTGCTGCTAATTTCATAGGTTTAAAAGACTATTAACACAACAAGTATACCCCAGAAGTTTGCAAGAGGGTGCAAAAAGATATATAAAACAAAAACAATTTCCAAAACAAGCTAAAATAACCTCACAAAAAAAAGAAAAGATCAGAAAAATAGCTAAGTGTTGCTAAATACTAAAATTGTCACTATCATAACAGCATAAAAATATTACTGCCTTATTGTTTAAGCATGTGATAAAGAAATGCTATTTAACTTTGCAAGTCTTCTGCCCCCCAGTATTAAGCATTTTTATTTAAACGTACATAAGGTCAGTTGCTTAGAGGATTTTTCTATATTTCACTTTGTGTTTTAGCAAATGCTCAAAATCAGCAAATGCCTATTGTCACATGCTTTTACCACTTTATTCCCCCATTACTTTAAACATCAGTTCTCAATTTAAGGAATTATGGAAGCATTTTCTTCCTTCTGAGAAAAAGGAATTAGAGTTGAGATATCAGAATCTAAGAACATTCATACATGTTATGTTCTTTATACAAGTCTAATCATTACCATAAAATGAGGATTCCCAGACAGTAAGTGAAAACACCTCTAGTTTCCCTTCAAAAGTTCAAGATTAGATCTTAAAAGTTTAACTACTGTTCTAAGCAAGTGTTTGCAACTCTGGATTCTAGTTCTGTTGAGCTGGAAAAAGCTGTCTTAAGTACTCAAGAAGAGATATGATAACTGGCTACTCCAGCATTGCTAATGCAGTACAATCTTCATTGCAACAGAACCTACACAAACCTTAGCTTATGACGAAATCCCAAAATAACAGATTTAACATATGATTCAACAATTGTTTAAAAGAACAACGGCATAGGCACCTGCTTGCAGCTGTGGAATCTTTGATTTTCTTTCCTTCAAGAGAAGCTAAATGTTGTTCCAGAGCATCCAGAAGGCTACTCGGTGCCTGAAAAAACATCAGGAAACAGATATGAAGAATCTAAGACAAAGTTAAGACTTTAAGAGACTGCAACTGAAATATAACTGGCACAGCAGCTCAGAATACTAACATGTTTTGGCATCCAGTATATATTTAATTATTTGAAATATTAGGTGATGTAATCTCATCACTACCTTACTGATAGTGAGCCATTATGACAGAGTAAGTACTGAAATATGTCAAGAGATGTTAAAAAGAAACAGCTAGGAAAAAGCAAACAGACAATCAGAAGCAGTCAATATTTCCAAGGTACTATGGAGGAAATTGTGCCTAAAGTCATTTCTACATGCACGCTCTACACATAGCAACCTTCATAAGTGATTTAAATAGGCATGCAGCCAAAAAAACAAATTTGCTAAAAATCATAGCTCCATAACATCATATCAAAGCTTCATTATGTGAACTCACAGATACAAATTGTGTCATCAAGCATGATGGAAATCAACTTGACTGAAAATCAATTAGAGTATGACAAAAATGATCCATAATACTTTAAAATAAGATCACTGCATATGAAAGCCAGACTATGACAGGGGTTGGATTTAATCAAACTTCGAAACAACTTGGTGACAACATACACAAGAGTGAAGTGTATGCCGTACTGCCAAGTTTTTCTGATTATGCAACCCCCAAACGGACATGTACTGACAAATGCATAATAGGTTTATCTACCTGGGAAAGATCTGGTATGTCTCCTCTGTCAATTCCGACTTGCTGTAATAAAACAAATGAACTTTAGAACCTGTTTGCATTTGTTAAAGGCAGAGATGCTCAAAAAGCAAACAACATTAAGATGAAATCATGCAAAAGCACAAGCCTTTGTGTACACATTTCAGATCTCCACAATTTGAACTCTAAAATGGTTGGTTATAATAAATTCTTCTGTTAAATGTATAAATGTTTGAAGTAGGCTTGGTAGAGAGATATTTTAACAGATACCAAACACTAGTTGCCTTAGAAACAAAAAGTGCTTCAGAATTGTGAATCTAGAGAACTTTGTCTATCACACAATTTACGGGATAAGTTATCAGAACTACTGATATACAGCATCTACTTGCTAATACAAAGCACCTTTAAAGCAGCTTTACTTAACAGCTACTGCTCTTTCCTAAAGAGCATATCAGATATAAAGCACTGTGCAGTGTGAACATACATTTTAACAATAGAAAGATAAACACTACCCAATCAAAGGACAGACAGAAAATGAATCAAACTTTACTAACTTAACATTTTGCATAAAATGAGTAACTTAAGAAAAGCAGAGTAAGCACAGAAACACATCTCACCTAAGAAATTATGTAACGCTAGGACATTATTTCAACAACGCTTCAGAAACAAATATGCAACAAGCAAAATATATTCAAAGATATTTTGCAAAGTAACAGATTTTTCTTCTATGCTAGCAAATTCTTGTACAAACATATCTATAGGAGCTACCTAGAGCACAGCTCCAAAACCAAATACTACAATATATTCAGTTATATTCAGTTGTCCCAATTTCTTATTTGTTAAGCTGTTATTTCATCTAAGACTTAACATGGCAGGATAAGGGGTTTCAAATTAGACTACAGCTAGAATAATAAAAAGAAGGTCACTACACAGTTACTTTTCTGTTTACAGTAAGGTTCTTTTTCAAAGACTGCCCACAATTATTATATAACAAGGGAAATAATAAAATACCTATTTATACATCCTTCTTGAGCATAAGATAAACTAGTAAATACTTTGTTTTCTACACAGTCCCCAAATGAACTAATCATCAGGGGAGAGATTGGTAAAAATGACCCTTGATGGAAACAAAATCAGATGGACCAAAAGGAAACAGTATCTGCTTTATCAGAAAATAAGCACTTTATATGCTGTTTCAGATGAAGGGCTGACTAAGGTTTACCTCTGCAACTTTGAGGAACTCTGAGATCCGTGTCATTCTAGTGAGGAACTTTTTATATATATCAAGGCCTTCTTTGCACTGGTTCTTTTTCATATCAAAGTATTTTTCTATAAACATTAAAAATATTCACATTAAATAAGAATTTATGCATCCTGCATTGTTACCTGTGTATATTTCCAAGTAAAAGTGTATACAAGACAACAAACAGAACACATTTTCAGATTTTTGTCATGTTAACTGTGAAAATCCCACTCTGTCAATCATGAGCTACTGATATACACGCAGTTACACCTTACCTGCCAGGTACAAGATGTCACATAAGCATAAGCACCCTAGCGGGGACAGATTACCCAAAGAGATGTAAATTTATTCTCTTGGAAAAAAAGTTTACGATGCAACAGTCACAAGCCTGCTCTACTCCAGCAACCACATACCAGGCTAGGTATCTGGACAACCTCTGCAAGACTGATGCTCTTGTTACAGTCTGATCTACAACGAAGAGCAACAGGTTACAAGACACTGAGTGCTGAAAGCTTATTTCTGTATAAAGCTTTGCTCAAAACAGGAGTCAAAGCAACTAAAGATGAGCTCTTATTACTGAGGCAAAACAACTTGAGATTAGAAGCATGACTGTCCTTCACTGACTAATCCGGGATTTTGCTTTCCACATTGAAAGCATTGGGTAATAACAGCAAGCAGAGAGCTGTACCCAATCATAGAATACAACTAAACCAAACAAATCCACAGGACATTTTCAACTTAGTTTTATTATCTGCAGGTGTAGATTTCCCTATGCCTCCAGTATGTGCAAGTGAAAGAGCCTGAAGCCTGAATTTGTAATTTCGCCCAATATACAAGATATGTTTTAGAAATATTAAGCTTTACAACATTAAACTTTTGATAGCCGAGCATTTGCAAATGCTGTAACTGCAAATCCATAAGTGATTGTACCTACTTCCAACTCGGAAAGAACAGACTTTTTTGTTTGTTTGTTTGTTTTAAAAAGACCACTGGTTTCAGCAAGATAAATAAAACAGTACAAGAAAAAAAAGTGAATAAAATCTTGAACTAGCTTTGTTTTTAGAATTTACTTTTTCCTGTATAAAATGCAATTGCACAAAAACCTTACAAACAAATTTGCCCTGGAAAATACAGTAATATTTTGATATTTTACAATATAATTACTTTGATTTCTGGAAAAAGAGCAGCTGTTCATGATGGTTTACTAAACCCCCTCCTCCCCAAACTTCGGCATCATAGAAAGCAGTTATATTTACCCAACAGGTTAATAATTCCTTCATTATAAGCTGCAAACAGTCTGATGGCATCTTTGAAGAGCAGCATGAAGGCAGCATTAATTACACCATTTGTAAGTTCATTGCTATTGACCTAGAAAGATTAGAAAAAAGTTAATTCGACTGAATTGATCCCTTATCAGAAAACTCTTAGCAGAACTTTGGTACTCTATCCCAAAGCATGCTTTCCATTCATCTCAGACTATTAATAGAAAGTAGCAGCATAGCAAACCAGCAGGGGATTTTTCAGCAGAGGATGAACCAACGTTAACCAATGTTATATTTAATATTAACGAAAAGACAGCAGGACAGAAATAATCAACACAAGCAATTAGAACAATTCTCACACACTGTACACAATTAACAACACTCAGAGGATTCTCTTTAGCGAGCATCATATTTTTGTCAGGTGTTTGGGTTATATCCATAAAAATGCATTCTGCTCTTTAAGCTAATGAGGTAATGTGGACACAAATGGATGAAGATGGAACAAAGTTTTGAAGATGTTTAAACATTTTATTTTCCAAGCTTGTTCAAATTTGTACAAAGCTGACAGTATGCTTGATGTGTGCACACTGCTAAACTTACATTGAAATCCAGAAGTGCATCCATTTGATTTTGTATAATTGGTACAGTTTTTAGGAGTTTTTCTGTGCTCATTGTTCTCATCACTCCATCAGCCCTATTGTGCAAAACAAAAGAAAATTCCTTAACTGGATTTTGAAGAAAATTATTAGTGAGAAGCAGAACAGAAAATAAAACAGTTCAGAAAAAACTCTTAAATCATGACCACAGGAAACAGGCCTTTTGAGGCTTTAAAAAAAGGCTGTCTGGCCAATACAACTGTAATAATTGCAGTGTGCAAGAGCAAATTTTATTTGACCAAAACATCATTCTAAAATGATTTTTTTTCCTGACAGAAAAAAAGTGATAGCACTCAGAAGTGTAACAGAGCTAAAGTGATACCTCAGAGCTTTGAGCTATGATGGTGAGGTGACAAAAAAAAAGAAAGGAGGGGGCTTGCTTTAAATAAATGCATAAAATCACTAACAAATCCCTTTCAGAGAGGCTCAAAATGATTTCTTAGGAAATTTTTACCTATGCTGTTCTCATCGCCTAATATATTATTTCATGACTGTCTGGACTATTCCCTTTTAAATCAAAAGCAATAAGAAGTAAACAAATGTGGCAATACTTTTTCAAGCTTTTTCAAAGAAGCTTACAGACACTATATAACACTTCCTTTTAACTGCAGACTCCCAGTATTTGCTTGTTTTTAATTGTTCAGATTGAATAGCCTAATAATATTATTTGGCTCTGTATTGGGGGGAAGGGAGGAGAGAAGTATTAAAATATCCAAAAAAATGCAACAATCCAGGAAGAGACTAAGTCACTTCAGTGATAAAAAACAACTGCTTTCTATAGGACACATGAGACTGCCTTACATGAGCATGAGCACAGCAAATCACGCGTTTCCTGGAAATGCAAAGCTCACAGTTGATCTGCACGGAAAAGGCTGTGGCTCTTCTCCAAAGTGGAAGGCAATAGGGAGCAGGCTGTGTGCAGCTTTCTGCTGGTGCAGCATACTCCCCCCTGACAGCACGCAGGGACTGCAGCAGACCTAATGTTACAAGGCAGAGGTGCAGCACCCCTGAGAAAACCTGTTATCAGGAACAAACAGACTGCTACCACCAGAAGAGTTAATCTTGCCTGCTCACAGAAGAGCCTCCAGGCACACACTGGGGGCTAAGACAGCTCACCTCAGTAGGCTCCAACATCTACCTTTAACAGCCGTGGCTTGAAAGTGTGCCCACCGCCACCTGACTACACACACACACCCCCTGTATGGGGAAAAGACTAAGATTTTTTGCATCGCTAGGACTCCACCCATCTCTAAAGGAAGAATGAGCGAAATGAGCCCCGTCATTCCTCTTTTACTCTACCACTGAAGTTTAAGATAAAAGGGACTCTAGAGTATCAGCGAGGAGTCAGAAGGGATTTGGAGGTTCTCTCAGGCCAACTTCAAATGCCTTTGCAACACTAATGCAAAATATTATTATGTATGCCACTACTGCGGTTAACTCATTAAACAGTTTTAAGTTGAGATTCCCTTGTGGGGGAGCTGAGAATTAAGTTTTAGCATCAACATGAATTATGCTGTGTATGGATGATAAAGGATGCTCAAACACAAAACTGAAACTATGTTTTAACTTTAAAAAGCACTGGATATGGGCAGAGGTAATGCACAAAGAACAAAAGATCTTTGACCATGACCAGTACGTCTTCCTGATGAATGAAGTGACCTGACTGATTCCATCATCCACTATAACATGTGAGCTATCCAGTTACTGGTGCTCTGCACTGCATTATTTTACACATAATACCTACCTCGTCTCAAATGAGCAACTCCTCTTATGGGGGCTCATTTCAGAGGAAAAAGACATAAGACAGACTTTAAGATAAGTAAACAAAATGCAGTTCTTACCCTCTTTTTACTTTTGTGAAGTCAAAAGCCACCTGTCTATAGGAAACTGCCTTTTCATTCAGATACCTGCTATACCGCCTGATAAATGTTGACATGTCATACCCTAAAAAAGAAAGTTTCAAAAGCTCATTATTTAGTCAATTAAAGAACAAAACCTTATTCTAAATAAAGTCCAAGTTGTTAAAGCAAGACAGTTTGAATGTATTTTTGCCTGATTTTTTAGTAACTCATCTGTGTTAAGAACTTTGTCATCGTATTCACTGTGTAAAACATACAATATGGCAAATATCTAGAAGATCTGAACGAACTATGTAGAAATTTACTTCACTTCCTAAGGGAAATTACTTCCAAAAGCAAAACAAAGCATTTATGCAAGTCTTCTTATGCCAAGATGGAAATTATTACAAAAAAAATTTTCATGCCTGAAGTAGTTTGAATCAACTCCAAAATATATACTCTCATTTACCACTAAGAAAGAAAAATAGCACTGAAGTAAGTAGGAAGACCTAATGGAAATTTGACTACATTAAGACAGTAACAACAGACTGATAGTTATCAAAAATATTTCCTAAGCATGCAGGCCAAAAATTACTATTCAGGTCTTTTATCTTACAAGGAAAATACTTAAATTAAGACAGTAAAGATCTGTTCATAATCTATACTCAGAACACGGAAGATTGGTACATTGTTGGTTATCACAGAGAAGGCTGTTGTCCCCAGGCAAACAATCAGTGTGCATGTTTTAGTACAGTTGTGGCAGAAATCAGGACCAGCTACATATGAAGCAAAGTCGAAAGCAAGAAATAACTTCAGAAAAAGACAGCTACATGTATGATCAGAATTACACTTAACTGCCATGTAACAATTTGGAAAGATATTTCAGTTGAAAAATCTGAACCTAAGAGAAATTTGATACCTGCAGAATTAGTCTCAAAGATGGGCAGAACGGTCTGTGGATAATTTTGAAAGAAGTTCTTGTCAACTACAGTTCTTGTCTCACTGACATAACTTAATTGATGTATGTATGATGCATTTTGAAATTTAACTTACTAATTAAAATATACCTCTCCATATGGACAAATCACTTCAGGAACAGCAGGAATAATAAGTCATATCTGTGTAACTAATAAGTTGGAAGCATTTCTAGTAGGCCTTTTCTAAAAGAGACGACAAATTCCTCCAGCAGACAACTTCTGTCATGCCATAAAAACATTGTAAATGAAGAAATACCACTGTGCGTAAAGTGCACACAGAAAAATTACTTCTTAAATGACAAGGTCCATCATAGCTAGTGAGTTGTATTTACTGTCCTCCAGTATATTGTATTTACTGTCCTCCAGTATATTACCGATTTTTAATGAAAAAAAAAGAAAAGATACCTTACCTTGCAATCCACTTTTGTCTAGGAAATTGCTCAAATTAAACAACGTGTTTCTGGACGCCAGATACTGGATAAAACGCTAGATAGAAGGAGAAATGAGAATCTTTTTTAACGTATTACTGGTGAACTGGAATTGACATAACAGTACTTGATACTCCCGTTATCCAGTTTGTGAAATGCAACTTTCACACATTAAGACTCATTTCAAATCTGGAAACTATTACAAAAACTCAGCTGAATTTGCATGCTAAGCTTATTATTATTTTTAGTGTAAAAATCTGAACAAGTCAATGTCACATAGATATTTGATGAATCTAAAATAAAAGCCTCTGATTAAGACTCTCTGTATTAAGTCAGAATATGGTACTAAAAGCTGGTTAAAAACAAAACAAAACAAAACCCCCAAACAGACATCCCCCCACACACACACTTGGTATCATTTGCCAATGGAATCTTTGTTTTTCAATTAACATATAATCATAAGCGTACTTAGCTCTAACATACTGCAGAAATTCTAAAAATACAAGGTGAAATAAAGGTTCCTTTCCTTATAAATTAAACATTAAGTATAAGAATCCATATAAAGCATTAACAGCACAATATCACGCTTAGTACGTCTCACATGAGTTGCAGTTTACTTCTCTTAAAATAATCAGTTGAAACCTATAAAATATTAAGCCCTATTTCAGTTTGACCTGAGTGGACAGGCCAAGAAACAACAATGCAGTCTCCAGTTTATCCCTTGGGGTTTTGAGTTATCTTTGCTCTGAAGACAAATCGTGAGTACATACATCTTTGTTAAACATGATGTATTCTCTCATTTTATTCTTCCATACTATGATATTTTGGAAAAGTCTTTTTTTAAAAAAAAGCAGATAAAGCTTGCATAAAACCTGTCTCAGAATACAAGTCTTCATTTATTTTGAACTCAAAATGATGTTGCACAGAATGACTGATGCTATTTTGATCTAGTAAAGAATCACTTCAGATCACTAGCAGCACATCTAAAGCTAACACGAAAAATGATTTTGTCTTATGAACTATTGTATAAGGGAGCGGCTACAAAAATAGACCATCCACTTGAGATAACATTTTGAAAGAGTTATGATGAGTATAGCATGTACTACTGAATTACCTTAACTAGCACAAATACATGGTCTAAGTAAATACAAGAAAGAGTGAAGAAAGTTAAAGGCACTCAGTGCTCAGCTATAAGTTAATTAAGCAAAAGTTGAAGGACCAAAAGCTTTTCATTTTTTCCAAGAGGAATTCACAGATTCTCTGTAAGCTTGTAAAGATTTTCATAAGCAAAGATTTTCATGTTCACTGTTCAAATGCTATTTCTAGCTGCAAAAAGTTTCATCTTGAGCAGCAGTTTTATCCTCTTTGCTTCTTCAAACAAATTTGGCAAGCAAAACTTGTTCGGCAGTTTGATTCTTCAAATGGAAAGTATTTCAGGCAGTGGGCCTGTGAAATACCTTCAATTACTACAAAGTGTAGTGATACCAGCTTAAAATGGGTACTACTCCAAACTACAACAAGCTCAAAGTATACAAACAGACCGTATTTTAGAAAACATTAACTATCCTAATGATCACGCTTAATGCCAAAACGAGAAGTCTGCCCTCTTGTGGCTTATTTAGCTTCCAAGAAGAGATCCATTATACTTCTGCAACTACCTGCAAAACAGACTTTTTTCTTAATAACTTGAAAAATAAAATCCAAAACCCTCTGGAGGCAGGCAGTTACACAAACAACTCTGTAACAACTCTGAACTGAACACAAACTGAAATAAAGGATTTTGGTCCTAGCTGTAATTTTCTACAACTATCCCTCCTTAACTATCCAAGAGCAAAATACCCTCTGGGCAGACAATAACTATTTTTAGGTATGTAAGTCAATATTTCTATTGTTTGTTTTATCATCAACATTGGAGATATCCAGACAATTTGATAACGTGTTTTCATCTTTTCTTTCTAAATAAGCATTCAGAGTTTAGCAGACTCTATATAGTTAAACAGCAGTTCAATCATAAGATTTCTAGACATATGGAAATTGCTTTTATTTCCAACAATGATAAATCCTTCATGAAAAACAGGCAGTGCAAGAAACACTAAATTTATGAAGGATGATTGAAAGAAAAGGAAGATCGCACTAATCTGGAAGTTAAATTGCAAGTTACTTCAAAACCTGTAAGCTCTCCAGAGCACATGGCAACCACACCTATGTAACCCCCAAATTTAGTCTTATTTATTGAAAAATACTTTCTTTTAATCCCAAGTTTTGCACAAAAACACCTTCGGTGCACACAGGTTAAGTCCCTTGGGAAGAAGTCTGCAGCGGTTGTGAAACACTTGTCTACTGAACTTTTCACACATTTGTTTAGGATTTGAAAGCTGCTCTTTACTATTACGCAGAAGTGTGGTCTGTATTTCCTTTAAAAGGGAGTTTGTTTTCCTATCTAGTAAGGATTACCTCTGTGAAACATTATTTTGAACACCAACCCAGCCTTGTTTTCAAAGTCAGCTTCTCACATGTGAACAAGCAAGTGTCCAAGAACACTAACTACATTTTGCAGAGTTCAGATTTCAAAATCTGGTTTCATTCTGAAAGCCAGAACTCCACATTAAGCACTCTGCAAAACTAAACTCTCACTTTGCCAAAGCCCACTGGAAATAAAAACAAAAACCTGCCTTTGGATAATATTTAAGTTTCAATCAGCTCGTAAAATCAGAAGCTTAGTCTATTAAGTGGCAGCTATTTTTCAAAAAAGTATAAAGAAAAAAGCCTATATAAAGTATCCTGTGTACGAGAGATTACAGCAGGACCAATTTTGTTTCACAGTGAGGAAAGAACTTGCTTTGCAAGTCTGCTAGGAGAAAGACTAACTATCCACTCCTAAAATAACCAACTATCCACTGAAGTGTGCGATCAGATCCTTTTACAGGTGAGAAACAACCCAGGGTTAGACTAATTGGAATTATCAAGACTAAAATTTAGTTTTAAAAACAGACATTTAAGGAAAAGGGCAGAAAGGAACGCATACAGTTTGAATCTTGGAAAAAAATACTCTTCTCTAAGAACTGCTCATCTGCAGAATCCCAATAGCTTCAGTTCATTTTTCATCTGATATTAAAAATACAGTCCTGTGGTATAGCCTACTTCATTACATCTTTCAGATGCACAAGGTTTGTATTGTCTGTCAAGTTTAAGATAGGAAAGATGGGTCCTTCTGTTTTTATTCCTCCCCCTAGGTGGGTAGGAGGTTTAAGTATTTCATTCTCTACAGACTGAACAGAGATCATTTTCGGGTGGAGGCAGATACTGCACATACTTCTCCCTCAACATCTAAATGGCATCATAAGAAAAGAAAGGCAACTCCTTGCAAATATCAGCACTTTTGCTTTTCCACATTCTCTATTAGAGAATTCTCTTGAAGAGTCTCATGCAAAATGCGATTTTTCTTAGTCTTCCTTTATACCAAGTATGTGCTATGGACAGTTACCAAGTTTACATCCATTCAAAAAAATGAAAAACAATGTTAAATAAACATAAAGGTAAATTTAAGTATTTCCATTTGAGATTAATTTCAAAATTCCTGTAACTTACATTAGATTGTTTTCAGTAAAAAGGAATGCTTATAAACACTTGCTAAGAGAGCCAGGAAAGTATAGGCTTTTTAAAATGCAGAAAATCCAAACAATCGCTATGCACGACTTACTATTTCAAAAAATAAGGTCCCATAGCAGTTTGAGTTGCAGACCAGAACATAAGCTTACTGCTTTTTTGAAAAAATCTTTTAAAACTGTTCTAGAGTACTTATTATTTAGAAGCTCACACTCAAACAGCTCAGAGACAGGCAGATTTTCCTTCACTGCAAAAGCCTTGGGGTGGGAGGAGTGGAGGGAAGAAGGTTGAGTTATCTGGGAGGAAAGACTCACTCTAGATTAGCCTGAGCACAAATTAAAACATATTTTTCATTTTCAGATTTCAGAATCCCATTCAAGTTAAGTTCTCACCATTTTTTTTTCCTTCATAATAAAAAAAAAATGCCACAGAAAAGGGTACCTCCAAGCATACAATTCTGCATTCAGGATAACATCTAGTTTTGATCTGACCATTATGGACTTTTGAGTGGGAACAAACTAAGCAGACAAATATATCATAAACCCTGTTCACATGCAGAGCTAGGCGAAAAGGCAAAAATACAGATTTTGTTACAGAGATATTTAGTAGGAGCACTTCTCTGACACATTTACAAGAATGAAGTGCTGTAACTGTTCTCAGGCATATAATTTTTATATTACCTCATTTCCATACACCATTAGATGATGGGTTGTGATGAGAGATTTGAAGACCACTACCCAGCTACTGTTGGTAGTTCTTTCAAACAAACTGTCTGCCAGTTGTGGGATGTTCACATTCATCTCATTTGTGCACTGGATTAAATCTGCAATAGAGAAAAAAATTTTTTTTATAATTGCAAGTTCTGTGGAGGAAGATCAATGACACACCAAAAAAAAATCAGTATGCTAACTTTATAAAGTAATATTTTCTACCAGAGCTGGGTGGCTTTCCAGTAAAAGAAATAACTTATTGAAAAGCATGGTGGTGATGGTCTACTAGAATCTCGTGATACAAATTCCATTCTCCTTGCTGCCAAAATTCCAATTCCTAATCGTTTTTGCAGTTGCCTTAGAAGGACTGGGAACAAGACTACCCTAATGATTTGCACTATTTTTGACTAACTCTGACCCCCAGCTTTCAGATATCACAAGCATTAAATGCTTAAAGAATTCTTACATGCTATTATCTAGTGAAGTCTTATTGGTAGATTGTGACTAGAACTACTTGTAACATATGAAGTTCCAGCCTTCTGGCCTTCTAATGAACCAGTAAAGCTTTTCTAGCCATTGGTTCCAAGTAATAAAAATATAAAAAAAATACAAGCTACAACAAAACCATCCAATTTTTGTTCAATCTGGACTTCTGGCAGACATGAGCTGGAGAATCTTCAGACAGTTGGTAAAAAAAGCCATGATCTCCATGCTCGTCTACCTTCCCACTAGATTCGCTACTGTCACAACAGTGCAACCACGAAGAAGCATGCCTGTAAGACATCCAGTCCAGTATCTTATTTTCAAATGTCAACAAAGAAAATACATGATGCTACAGTGACAAGTACAACAGAAGCAGATATTAACATCCAAAAAGTGATATAATACAAGTTGTTTGCATTTAATATGAAGCTTGAACTTTGTTAGATGCAAATACCAATGACATTTTACTGCTACACCCACCTCAAAAATAAAACAGTAATTTTAACTCAAGCTGATAACCCTACCAAGAGCCATAGCCAATAGCTCAATAAAGACCTGCATAAGCCCTATGCCTGCCTAGTCTATAGTAAGACTGTAAGTGGAAACATCTTATCTGTATAACCTGAAGGCAAATGTTTAACCTTTGAAGATAAAGTTTTATATCTGCTATGAATAACCATTCATCATGAAGGATTCCAAGACAGACAGGACTCTTCCTTCAGCCCCAGCAGCAGATAACACATGGCTTCCACAGACTCAAAACTAGTGTGGACAGAACTGAAAACGATGGTATTTACAAGTTCAATTACTAAAGGAAGTGAGCAGGAAATGATTTCCATATTTAAAATGTAACGAGATGGAAAGATTAGCCATTCCTTGATCTACAAGGAAAACAGTGATGACTACAGGCATTCATGATCTCATTTTTAAGTCATGATTATCTGTTACTGAATGATGATTTCTAGTTGTTAAGACAATGCTAGGATATTACTCAGCAAGAGACATGTGTTGAGCTGGATCATTAAAAAAAACTGTACAGCTTCTTGATCTTCAGGTCTTCCCACCTAAGTAATAACATAAATAGTTTTGTGCAAGGCTATCTGGCAGAAATACATATTAAATAAAAGTATACATCACAGGATGTTGTTTCATGCGTTTCAGCTTAAGTGTTGCAATGAGTATTAGAAACTGAGAACTTCCATTCTTAAATGCAACATTTGCCAGCTAGTCAAAAACAACAAAAAAGACATGCCGTGAGACAATTCACTAACTATAATTAAAAACTTGCATATATTCTAGTTGATACTTCACAATGGACAACTTATTTCTAAAGCACCGGACTTCAAAATCATGTTTTGCTACCTGTTGCAGTGTATAAAAGAAAACAGGCTCTGTAACACAGTAAAAAACCATCCCTTACAGAATTGATTACTGTTTAGGTGCCAAGCATAGGAATGCACTTGCGGGGTGAGGGAATTGGGGGAGGGGGGTGTAGGCACATAAGGAGGGAGACACAGGAGACAACTGGGAGAGAACCTAGAAAAGAACAGAGGTACACAGGCAAGTCTAGCCTTCAACGGAAGGAAATGAACTTGTAAATAAGAACGAGGCAAAGAGTCACCAATACCTTCATTACTGTGAAAGAAGTTTAGCAAAACAAGAAGTCTGTTGCTGTATAAAATATAGCAATAAAATATAAAATTCAGGTTGAACATATGCACTGTAGTTTTAAATGAATGATACTTTTTACCACCACAGATGCTTATTAATCTGATACACCCTGATACCCCACAGTGCCTAGACAACAGACTTCAGATACGTAACATCTGTCTAAAAGTTTCTTTGGAAATACTTGCATGAGTAATGCTAATTAGGCAAAGAAATATGTACAATTACATCCAAATAAAATCAGCAGTTTGGCACTAACAAAAGCATGAGAAGCATAATACAGGCACATCAGCAGAGCAGACAGGGTCCTGCATCCCATACTGCTGCACAGTCAGTTCGGGAAGGCTGTCACATACGGAATTGCTGCTTATTTGTCCTGCTCCATAGACACCCCTCATTAAGGATGGAACATTAAGAGGAACAAAGGTATAATTGTTTTCACAACCTGCACGTTACACAACGTGTCTCACACTCACCTGTCAAAACACTAGCTACATGTTTTAAAACGTAAGTGCCCAAAGCAACATATCTCAAGACTGCTAGGTACTGGGTACATATGAGCGATAACATGGGCAGGTGTATAACTAATAATATCTAAGGGCAAGGCACTAAAGGCAATGCCTTTAACTTTAGTAAAGAAAAGGTGGGGGGAGCCTTGGTGAAAGTGTGACCATTTTCAGGGCTGTGTTTCACCTATGATCTTCCTGTTGTAGGGAGAAGGAAGGAGGTTGATTACTGCCCCCCAGCAGTGCTACAAAAAGAAAAGTTACTCTTCTTCACACTTGACCTTCTGCATCAATCCCCAAAAAGCCTCACAGCTGAAAACTCATCTCCTAGGAAGTACAAACCATCTTCAGATCTAAAAACAAGCTCTGCAACTTCCATAGAACAAGATACACAGCAGAGAGATACCAAATCGACTACAGCTTCAGAGAAAGCAGCAGTTAGCAGCAAGAATTTTAGGCTCAACTTGCAGCTAGATGGGACAGCTGAACAAAAGCAGCTTAGCAATGAATGAATGGTCACATCCACAGGTGTAACTGGAGAGAGTCCAGAGGAAGGCCATCAGGATGATGAGGGCCTAGAGCATTTGATGTACAAGAAAAGGCTGAAGGAGCTGGGTTTGCTCTGCCTGCAGAAGAGAAAACTAAACATGGGGGGAGGGATTTAAATGCTATCTCCAACCACCTACCAGGCAGAAAGCCAGACATTTCTTGGAGGGCCACAGCAAAAGGATGAGAGGCAGCAGACATATTGCAGCATGGAAAATTCTGACCAAATTAAGAGGAGAGAAGGAAAAAAAAAAATCTTCACACTGAAAGTGGTCAGGCATTGGAAGCAGGGGCCAGAGAGTTCGTGTAATAGAGGTATTTAAAACTCAACTGGACAAGGCCATAAGCAACCTGATCTTTTAAGTTTATCCTGGTTTGAGCAGGAGGGTTGATTAAGATGACCTTCTGAGGTGCCTTCCAACCTAAATTAGTCTATGATTTTGTGTTGTAGATGGAAAGAGAATGAGAAAAACGAAGACAGGCAAAAAGTGAACTGAATTACAAAGTCAGCTGAAGTCCAGAAGAGTAGGCCAACGTAGAAGTGGGTTTTTTTTAAGGTTTCAAAGTCTTAGAACTGTTTAACTGGCTTAGAAGATTTAGATTTGGAAGAATTCCACTTTACCTACCTAAATGGTACACTAAATTTCAGCAGAGGTTTCAAAATTACATGATTTTCCTAGAAAACAGTTCTAGTTTGTTTTTTAAATAGAAGATACTGAATCATATTTTCATGCTGCAGTTAGAATTTAAATTGCTGAATGATTTTCATGTAACCACTCACAAAAAAGCCCTAAAAACAAAAGACAACTAAAAAGCAAGAACGACTTTATAGTTTATTTTGTAACACAATGTGTGCAACTGCACCGATACCAGAGTGATTCTTTAAATCCATTGAAGTAGCACAAATTAAGTATTGTACTGTAAAATATTCTAGGTGAAAAAATATATTCTGCACTTCCAAGATAGCTACAATCTTTACAACCGTTCAGACTTCATTACTAGAAAGAACTCTACAAGATTTATTACTTTTCTAAAATATTACACAATCAATAGTTATTAGGTCAGAGAAGTATGAAGAGGAAAAGCACAGTAAGACTGGAGATTCGTATCAAAGAAATGAGAAGATAAGATCTACACAGAGCAGTTATTACCAAGCTAAGACATTGAAGTACAGCATCTACTCCACACTAAGCATGTAACTGGATTAGCCAATCCATGGTAAGTGATCATGCAACCTCTTGAGCCATGGCAAACCCAAGGCCGTAGCCTAAATAATTACACAGAGGCATCTGCCACAAATCATAGAGAACATGTGTGCTCGACGTGTGCCTGCAACCTAACTCCTCAAGCAGACCCTCATTCTGCACTAAGCATCCTTGTAAAGCAAAGGTATGAAAAACTACTATTGTTTGCTTCCCAGCAAAGAAAAAGGAAGTAACCTGAAAAAGTTTTAATGAACATTTCCTTGCAGAATCTTACCTATATTAATTCACAGTAAGTTCATGAGCGAGTCTGGACTGAAAACAAATTTATCTAACTCAAACCTTTTAGCTTATACCATTTGCAGTATCCGGACAAGTAGACTGAACATAAGCCAGAGTTTTATACTTCATATATATACAGTGTCTGATCATTTCCAACGGTTTAGCTACACCTCTCATGTGGAACAATGCTTCTATTCATCAGTATCAACCTGGAAACATTTCCAAGGATCAGTTCTTACAGGCCAAAGTGTGCCCCACACCTTTAAGTACTTCAAAATAGGTCAAGCAACTGTGACAGATTCCCACCAGGAAAACTGTTGTTTTCTCATCTTTTATTATAGCAAAGATGGTATCTAAAATGAACAGTATGCATCCAGTAAGCAGGTAATTGAAATACTGATCATTCAACATGGATACACACAATCAGTGCCAGCACTGAAACACGTTCCATCCTTCAGTAAAAATCAAAGCAGGAGAGTAAGGTAAGTGACACCCCAATTAGTTAATTCTGTGTTTGTATATAACCTCAGATACAGAGAAAATTCTTTCAACTCTGCATGTATTAAGTTTTGGTCAAACGCCAAACAAAAAAGCAGCCTGAAAGCACTGAACTGCTTTGTTCAGTAAAGTGCCCATTTTTCACATCTACGGCTTACTGAATCCAAATTCACGTTTGCTGACAGAATTATATAGGACAAAAAAATATAAGAAAAAACTTTTTTACTGTGAGGGTGACCGAGCACTGAGAACAGGTTGCCCAGAGAGGCTGTGCAGTCTCCATCCTTGGAGATGTTCAAAAAGCCACCTGGACAGGGTCCTGGTCAACAAGCCCTAGATGACCCTGCTGGAGCAGGGGGGTTGGACTAGATGATCTCCAGAGGACTCTTTCAACCACAACCTTTGTGATTCTGTGAACTAAAAACCTAAGAAGATTCTGGTGTAGGATTCAGAAACAGAGCTTGCCCAGGTCAGCTGCTGCAAAATTAGCACTTTAACACTTGTTTTTTCCCAAGACAAGCAGTTCAGTTTACTGTCACTCTTGCTTAATAGGTCCAATTTTCACACTGAAGTTACCCAACATGTTAACAAGCAATTGATTTTGCTTGGCTGGCATATTTTCTATTCTTTTTTGTCCTGTTGGAGGTACTACTGTTATAAAATCTCAGTACCCACCACTCCCCCAGGAGCTTCTCATGGATCTCACAGGACTCAATCTGTGTTTGACAGCGACCCACAGCCACAGAAAGTCATGTCACAAATGCAGTCTTGCAGCTTACTGCAAGATTCACGTGGAAATGGACACTGAAATCATAACGGGGAAAAACTTGCTTTAATGCATATTTCAAATTCATAAACGAACAAATACCAGAAACACAAGGCACGATCAAGGACCCACAAGTGTACCTTCACCACATTATACAAACACTTGATCTCTCCCAAACCAACACAAAAATCAACATGTAAAATACAACTGTAAAAGACACTAGTGATGATCAAGTACACCACATTAAGAGTTTGACCTTACATAAATATTCAGAATATGCACATATTTAGCTTTAAATCCAATAGGAATCTCAAATTTGTTCCTATTTATTCTGCGATCTTCTACAAACACAGGACTTGTTATTTCGCATAGCTGTGTAAGTCTACATACAATAAGGGGTTTTTTGCTTTTTGGTTTTTTTTATATTTTACTATGAATGAAGTTGTGCGCTCTATTAAGCAAACAGCTAATTTCTTTTTACTGTGACCTCTGGACAGATGTGCATGTTAGATGTCTTTGCCCTACCACAAGGTATTGTCAAAGTTTAAGGTTCATTCTGAATAGACCACACTCTCCCCACATAGTGCATGTAGCTTTGTTTCAGATAATGTCAATGACCAGACAAGGCAAATGCTATGAAAGATGGAATAAATTAAAAAATTCAAATTATATGCAAAAAAAATCACAAAAATTTGTAAATTCACAAATTAAGACTTCCAATACAAATTCTTAATATCCTATTCTTCCAAAATAGTTAGAATATAAATATTTTGAAAACCAAACTGCCAGAAGTCCCAACATGCCAGGAGGATGAAAGGTGAAATTATCCAAACTCTGTGAAGTTATCAGGAAGTTCTCATTTGCCTCAACACTTCCTGTTAGCAGGATGAAAGCCAAGAAGTATTAGAATTTAAATATGTATTGATGGATCCAGATATGCATCAGATCAAGTTTATTTCATTTGTAAATTTACACCTGAAGCCAAAACACATAATAAAAAAAGCTTTAACTACACACACATAAAGGAAGTGTAAAAAATTTCTTGAATGAGCTTATCAACATAGAGGAGTTCAACCTCTTTCAAAGCAAACAGGTAACACACCAATGTCTTACATTCCAATTGCATGAGGAAAGGTTTGTGGCTAATCATTAACAGTACAACACATAATGTCTACACTTAAAATAATTCTGCTCGACAGCACCCATTTAATCAATCTTTTTGCCTTCCGCCTAAGGCTGTATGAATGGATTTTAGTTAAGCTCTTGAATCAATGACTTAAGAGTTATTCACACTGGATTTTTTTTTCTGTATGGGAAAAATTTCTCTACAAGACAGAGCATTCAAAGCTAAGGCATTTGCATTTCATTATCCTTTTGAAAATCACATACAGTGGGAAAAATTTTGGTGTCTCTACTTAACAGGTGAAATGGCAGAGCACACACCTATAGCATTATAAGACTTCAATTCAGTTCTCTTCTCTAGCTGTGTAGATTCAATTAATATCTTCTCACTTCAAGTTGCAACACCTTCCAGTATGACAGGGTCTCATTTTCCTATGTTGATACTTCTCACTCTATATGAATATTTGATCACTGGAACAAAGCAAGAAATGTGAACTGTTCCCTCATTTGGTTAATGCTCAACTGAGATGCAAATGTTTTATACAGAGCCCATTACACAGCTTTACAGGTAAGGCACTACCAAGGGGTGGAAAATATGGATTACAATTTCAAGAGTGGAGACATGAATCTTTGTTTCCCACATGATGACACAGTATAGCAACAACTAATGCTGCCAACTTTCTCTTTTTCAAAATTTGGTGAAATATTTCAGAAGATCAGAAGTCAGCAAATTTGCCCCAAATCAGTTAACAACCAGAAGTGAGTAGATTTATGCTGTTAGAAAGTTTGCCACTAGGAAATAAAAAGTTTTCCTATTTGTTTTTTGTGTGAAGAATACAGTCAAAGCATGCACTAGTGGTGTTGTAAAGTTTAATTTTACTAATTCTAAACAAATGTTGAGGGTTGAGGATTAAAAGCCCCTCAAAAAAAGAAAACAGCATACCTGACATAACTGATACTCTGTTATTGATTCTAAATATTCCTGTCGCAGGTTCTGGCAAGGCATGCATATCTGCCAGATCTTTCCTGTCCAGAAGGATATTTGAATAGTTACGCAAGAGTGAAAAAAAGATGTTGGGGGGGGGGGGGGAGGGCACACTTCAGTGTACCACTTCAAGATTCACATAACACTTCACAGCAAAGCTTGAATGAGGAAGAAACTGAATTTATGTACACATTCCAGTAGCAGCAAGGTTTTTCCATGGTCTGTTTTTATTTTGTCATTTCCTGATCTAAACATTTCTTTTTAACTTGAGTGGTTCATGTGAATTTTAACATAACATTCTTTTTAACTTAACCTAATTTTAACCTAACCTCCTTATACTAGATAACTTTTTTATAGTTACAATCTTTTATCAAAACTCTCTCAGAAAAAAAGCACTGATTTCTTCCAATGTCAGTAAAAGATCATCTTCCTATCTTGCATAGGAGGCAAGTCTAGATAGCCCTTTGATGTCATGTGTCTAATATACAGCATCAAGGAATAAGGGTTTTCAACTGGCTGTTGATGACAACAATTATTTGGATTACACAGGCTATTTGTTCACTCACCTTGGACAAGCCCTTTATGAAGGAAACATGCACTTAAATATTCTAGAGTTTATTTTAATTTTATCCAGTTAAAGTTTCTAAAAGACAAAAATGAACAACTTCCCAGGTATGTACCAGTTTTACTTAAACAAGTTATAAATTCTAGCAAAATTCCTTGAAAACATTTACGGAACATCTGACATGAACTATTTTTCAATATTCAAACACTGAAAGATTTAATTGTGCCATGACAGGATTCTGGACATTTAGAAAAGCACCACAAGAAACCAGAAATACTCAAATAGTAATGAATGCAGAATTATGCTAACCATTAAGATTTATTTTGACAGAACAACAGTTTTGCTGAGTATGAACCCTGCTACCTTTAAATCTTGTTCTATGCATTCCAATTTACATCTTAAAGACAGATATTTGCATGTGTGTGTGTGCGCGCGTGCATGCGTGGCAAATTTCTAAACAATTTCCCAAGTCTTCTGTAGAGGACATCCTTATTTAAATATGAGAAAAAGGATTAGAAAAGTTTCTGTATGTAAATGAGTAATTTTCATTAGGGAATCAAACAATTTGTCTAAAAACAATAATCAAAGTAGTTTTGAATCTGAATTAATGCAAGCATGCAACTCATTTTTGAGGCTGATTTCCTCCTCAAAGAAATACATTTGGTAACTGCATTTGCAAGCGAAGTCTGTGCCAAAACAAAGCAACTCTGGATGGCATACTTAAGTGATCAAGAGAGGAGAAGAGAATGATGATAAATATTTCAGTCTGAGCCAGTAAGTGACATTTTATCTTCCAGAAGGATGTTATATAACCAGTATGTATCCTAGAATTGAGTGAATATTTAATTAATTTTGCAGTTACCAGAAAATATCTACATTAGCAGTTTAAGACAAAACATACTGCAAACAGCATTTTTTTCCCGAATCTAGTTTTGTTTCTATTCTCAGCAAATCTACTTGTACCAAACTTATTTACAAGAGCGAGTTTTCTACAGTAGACTTCCCAGCAGCTTCATCCATGTCCTCTCAAGAAGAGAGGATGGGAACCTAGACTATATATTTATCATAATTAGCAATAAAAATTCCAATTAACAAGTCTTCCTCTGCATATGTTATTCTAAGAGCTAGATAAACTAACTCAGGAAATACTTAATTTGTGGAAGAGTTGAAATCTGAGAGGACCCTCTCTGTTCAGAGCTTTCAGTGTTTAACAAGGGATGTGATTTAATCTTATACTAGATAAGGAGGATAAAAAGGCATAAGGCATCTTTAACATAACATAGAGTAACTTGTTCTACCGCCAACAATTTATATTTTCATTTCGTCAAGTTGCATCTTGTCTTTTCTTCTGGTTGAAGGATGACTAACGTTTTCTCTTACCTATAACTGTACCATTTTCTAACTGCAATCCTTAGAAACCATTTTGAATGTCTATCAATAACCCTGTGAATTCAGCATTACTGCCTCAGGTATCTCCAATTGTTTAAATATACTCATATGGCAAATCTAACCTTTACTACTTATGTTTGAGCACTGTAAAGTTGAGAGTTTGTGCAAAGTTAATCCCAGACTAAACCTAGAGTAGAAATGGGTTCAGCCAAACAGCTACTCCAACAAGCTCTTCTCTGACAAACACTAGTTTTAAACATTTGTCAGCAAAAGCATCACTGAAACCAGATTAAAAAAAAGTTTTAAGATAAATGAAGGATAGCTCACAAAACCATACGTTTGACTTTTGACTTTTCTTGACTTTTCCTAATGGTTCCTCTTAATTCCCACAAAATTCCCAATCTGATCCAACATTTGTAATGATTATTCGATGTTCTCCACAATTTCAAATGCCAGCTAAGCTATTATGTTTATATTCAATTTCCTAAAAAGGAATTGAACAGTTTCCCATATCAATTCTTGCCTTTAAATTTACTGAGGACTGCCACTACACTATCAAGGCTAACATCAAAATATAGCTAAGTTTTGTCTCAACAGTTTCAACCACATATCATAAACATAGTTCTCCAATTTCAAGTATGTTTGTCTCGTTTCTCCAGAAACGGTTACAGACACAATTACACAAGAGCAAGCATACTAGCAAGGCAAAGAGACAAGTTACAACAGTTTAAAAACTGAATACACTAACACCACTATCCCTCTGTTGTTCCTCTTATCCGCTAGTCTAATCGGATGCATTTCTCCTTGAGAGGAAAGCAAAAAAATTTTAAGCTGTTCCATTCATCCTGAAAATATCACATTATGCTTTCAGACAAGAAAAGTTACTGGCATCCTTTCAAGCGTAACCAGCAAAATAACCTGAACTGGCAAAATACCATAGCAGAAAAAAAGTTGCACACACTCAGGATCACAGACTCTTAGAATATTTCAGAGTGGGCAGCACCTCTGAAGATCACCTACTCCACCTCCCTGCTTGAAACTGCCCCAGTGAGACCAATGAGGTTTTCTAAGCTCTGTTGAGGTACTGGTGAGCTTTGAGTAAACCAATGGGTTATTGAGGCCTGCATCCATCTGAGGAACAACTTTCTCATAATGCCATCCACTGGCGGTAGGACCAGTGACAACTAGTTTTGTTCAGATTTATGATTCTACCTCTCCTTTTTTAAACAAAACCAACAAGCTCCCAATTGAACAGACTTCCAGGCTTTTGCTACAAAACAATTCATCTCTCCATTCCCCCCAGATTTCTAATCTGCTCATTTAATACAAACCATAGCTTAAGCTTGAATCAAGATCCAGGTAAATTAATCGATTGTATAGTTTAGTATTTTTAGACCAACACCATTTCATAAAAGCAGGTTAGGACAGTTACATGAACAGCTGAACTAGGAGAACCACCAGTGGGGAAGTAAGAATGAGTCAGCTAGAGGCAGTAAGCACTTCAGCTGCATCTGCTGCCAGAATTATTCAGGTAACCACAGCTTGAATTATACCTTCTCTCTCACTCCTTCAACTAATTCCCCTTTTTATTGCTTCGAACACTAGCTACTTCATTTTCACAGCCCCTCATAATCTAGGGTCAGCCTGTCCATCACATCTCAACCACTATCCAATCACAAAAATCAATGAAGTTTGGAAAGGACCTCAGTTATGCAACTTCCCTGCCTGCTCTCAGACATAACTATACACAGGTAATGGTTTCATGAGACAGCTCAGCTTTCATGACACACAAAATAGGGCCATCTCATCCCTGTCCCTATCTGCTAACAACCACCCACTTTCATTGCTTACTTTATACCAGCACTGGCATATGGTCTGAACCATATTAATTTGTTAGAAAAGAGGAAAAAACAATCCAAGTACAAAAGAATTGAATACTTTTTCAATGGTCTTACAAGACAAAAACAGCTCACAGAAGGGTCTAACAATTGGCAAAAACCACTACAGGGTAGATGATCAAATGCAGAAGTGAGAAGGACCATACTTCCCACTTAAAATATCTGCTGATTTGATGGCAAACCCTGCATTGTTAATGCAGTTCTCCCCTGCACTCTTGTGCTTCTGAAGTCATGCACAAAAAAGTGCCAAAATACTGTATTTGTTACCTGTACCAGCCAGGATGGGTTGTAGCAGGAGAAAACTAACAATTTATGTAGAACTCTTAAAATTTTAATCAATAAAATAGATAAGTTATCTTTCTGAAGATTTAATTTTCCAGGTCCTCTCCTCTGCCTCCAATATCTTTTATGTCCGTCATTCTTCAGTATGCTCATTTTCTTGGAGAGAGAGCTGCCAAAGATTTAAAAGATTTGTTGAGCTAGCATCAGAAATTTCATTTCAGAAGATGTTTATCAGGTCCCGCCAATTTGAATTCATCTAAATTAAATACTCCTTAACATCATGCCCTACTAAAAAAATGCATTCCCTTCCCCTTGTAAAGAATAACTGTAATAAATCTCTGGTCACAATTAACTGTTGTGAAGCTTAAATCAAAAGGGCCTGTTAACGTTTGAGTCATTTCAGCTATAATTTTTCTCCTCTTTTTTAATGGGAAACTTTTCTAAGCTTATTCCTAAGGTAACTTCACAACTGCATCCAAAAATAAAGGGTATGGATCTCTACAGTGGATAAAACTTACTGGTAAAAATTTAAGTTCTTAAAGGAATAACCATTAGCGATTCCACATATTTCTGGAAAAGAACTTTTTTGACAGAATGAGCTATACCTCCCCTAAGGATTTTTGCTGGTATTGTTTTTTCAGTACAACTTTAGTAGCATGCCAATTTAGAAAATGACTAGTAAGCTCTTTTCAGTATGAAAATATACTGCTTTATTACAAATCTATCACACAGTTTTTATACAAATATACTGAGGTTTTTATATGTAGTGACATCACGCTGAATGAATACAAGCTACGAAATTCACAAGAAAAAAAAGGAGTTTATCACCACAGCTACAATGGGCACAAATATGAAACACTGATTCCCAACTAACATTCACACTAGTGGAGGTTTTTATCAGTTCAGTCTGAAAAAGATAATCTGGGGCTCACTAGAACCATTTCAGCTGAGGATGAGAAAGTCTGACTTTGAATCATTTTATACTTCAAAGTGATACTACAGTCCTCCCTCTACGCACCCAAATTATAGCGACCAAATGGTCGCAATTTTGAAGACCTCTCAAAAATTAGACTCTCAAGTGCAATATAATTAACTGAAACATTCATATGAAGTTTGACAAAGTTAAGCATCTGTCCATGTTATGGTGCAATTGGCAAACTGAATGCACACTCGTTATTCAGTTTTCCTCCTTTGCAAGTATTTGACAACAAGATAGACTACCTTGAGGAAATTCTAAAGAGAAAATACCATATTCCACCTTAGTTTTCAGTATGAAAAACTGACAATCATTTTTTGAGGTGTGTGTCTGTGTGGGAACCTACCAGCATGAGTGATCCAGATCACTAAGATGCACGATTTTCTACCAAACATTGTTGTCAACAAAAAACAAAAACAAAACAAACTTACCTGTTTAAGTAATCTCTAACATAGGCAATATTTCCAATGAAAGCTTTTCAGATATCCAAGCACTTTTCTTCTGCTAAAGCATTACCTTTGCAAAAGTTCAAAATCTTATCAATACTTCATTATTCTTACGAAGCAAGGACTTAAGTTCTTTCTCCAAACAAGGCAAAGTTTAACTACTGCCTCACCAGCCTAAAGCTGAGAAATATTTAAGGCCTGCTTCAACTACAGAACGCTTTTGCTCCACATTTAATTCCTACAGTACCTTTTAAGACCTTTTTACCATGAAATCTATTTCAAAATAAATACTAGTTTCTTTCCACACACGCTGACATATTATTCCTATTGAAAAGGATCTGCAAACTTAGACCCTTCATCCTATCCTTACAAACATGCTTAATAATGAGCCTATGAATCATACTGTAAAGGTTATTCTCAACTACAAGATGAAAAATGCCTGCATCTGACAACAGGCATGACAGTTCTTGCACATGCAGTGCATTCAAACCGAGTATTTAACCCAGTGGTGGATTTAAACAGCAGGGGGAAGATATTCCTTTTTAGTGATCACATGCTGGTTTCTAATACAATGCCTTGAAAAGTAAAATTATGAACATTAATGAAAATTATTTGTTCAAGATTAAGCCAACACTTCCAGAGCACATAAGTGCAAACATTTGGGGATGCATCCACTTCTTAAGCTCAGAAGTGCTAGAAAGCAAGTACATACTCTGTGGGTTCTGCACGAACAACGCTCTTTGAGAACAGATTAGGACAGGTGTCAGAAGAGCTATTTTGACTGGGCAGGCTTTGATTCTGAAGGACAGAGTCATCTAATTCAATACTAAAATAAATATTTAAGTATATATAATAAAGTGTGGATAGTTGTATACAGTTGTTGAAGGGAAGCACAGTGAATTACATCAGGTGGAAGCATTCCTGTTTTGATGAAAACTAATTACTTTGAAAATTATACAGCCTTAACACTACTTCCACCTCCTACTGAAAAACAGGGAGCTACCTCAAGCACACAGTCTGCATACGTGGAGTTCATCCTATGGCTTTACCCTTAGGTGCATAGAGAGACCACATTCCATGGCTTATAGGGTGCTGAGAGAGATGACATATTATGGATATTAACGCCCATGCCTCTTCATCACCAAATACACACTGAATATGTCATCATGCTGTTCTCTCTCTCTCTGAAAAGGATGGTGCCCAAACCATCTGTTTTTGCATACTCTAAGTTTTTGGTTATAGTACGCACTTACAGCCCTTCCTTTCTGTTGCAAAGGACCTTAACCTGTAAACACTCTGCAGCTATCCTGCCTTCATACAATAACGAGTTAGGCTGATGGAAACATGTTAGAAACAAAACTTATGAATCACATGGACAAGCTGCTGTTGCACTGCCAATAGTAAGCAAGCAAACCTTCCAGAGCACTCTTGAATGTCTCCTCGACTGCATGAAAAGTATGAAGTAACACTATGCCCTTACCCAAGAGCTTGCTCTCAGTGGTACAGTGACATGACCATGCCACAACCTACTGGAACAGAGAAACCATTTCATCAACAGCAGACGCACTGCAGAACACAACAAAATCCTCACCAAGCACAACTCTGTAGCGGTTCTGAAGCAAAGCAGCTTGTATCTCTTCAGAGAGAGAGATCTTTAATATAACTAAGTTTTACTTCAATATCCAATCCTCCTAAACCCTGCCGAGAACACCCAGCCTCAACTTGCAGCACTAAGTTCTGCAGATGTTGATGCTGCTATTTGGGATAATGTTAAATGCACTTTCTTCAAAGCATCCAGTCATAAGGTCCACCTGGTCCATGTGGGATTCAGATTAAATCTTTTGAAAACTATATCCAAAGGAGGCCAAAGTACCTCCTGTGCCACCTTGCAATATTAGTGGCTTCCTTAATTCTGCACTACAGAAGAGGAAACAGAAAACATGCCCAATTTAATGCATAGCATATTTTGTCAGCAAATACCCCTAGCACAGTTTCTAAATTCAAATATTTATATTTTCTGCATACATAGAGTCTTCACACAGTTATAACACAGGTGCTTTCTAGATGTTTAATGCCCACATCACTTCATTCTAAAAGATTCACCAAGAAAAAAAGACTTGTTGCAATGGTGCACCATCGTTCTATAACATGATAAAACTGAAAATACTGAATGTGAACGGCAGCCTGATTTCCTTCCACGATGCCTCACTGAACAGATTTTCAAGGTAGAAAGTTTTGTTCTTTTTTTTTTTAAAAAAAGAACTAATCATATACATAATTCATATTTCTCCTCTTGAACAGCATGGCTGCATCTTTTAGTTAGTTTAGTAGACAAAATGAAGATAAGAAATAACCAAAGCCATCAGACCTGATGTTCTCCTACTTCAGTACCTGTCCCACACCTCTAGCTCAAAAATCTTACTCATTCTGGTGAAGTTGTTTGGGATATCTGTTAGTTGTTCGGGACATCTGTTAGTCTTTTCCCATGTTAAAACCAGACTTTTAAGGTTCCATTTTCTTTTAAATAGTATCCAATTCAGAACAAGAACAGTACATTTCACCTGAACTCTTGCGAGTGGCAATGAAAGGTACATTTGAGCAAAAGGAGCCATGCCGCTGTATTAGCCTGCCTCCATCACTGCCGAAAGAAACTACAGATAAAGATGCATATACCCACCTCCCTGCAGCAAAGTGTTTTGGTCAGACTATGACTTTTTCTACATCAAAGGTTTTTCAGTTTCTGGAAAGCGCTCGTGCTGAAACACGTCTTCTGCTGTGCAGCCTCCCAGACTCTGTAATGCCTACAGCATACAAAGTGGTCCTATATTGATGGCCTCAGCAATGTGGAAATTACATAGTAAAATAAATTCAATGTAATTAAAGTCGTACATTGTAATTGTAAAAATATTTAAATGCATGGTAGGACACATTTCTTGGCAGATGCCATCCTCTACAGCTTCACCTATGATAAAGGGTTTTTCAGTTAATTACTGGTGTTAAAAAAACAAAAAACAAAGAAAAAAAACATTATTTTGTGGGAACATGTCTTTCTTTGTGAAGAGTTCATGCTAGTCTCTTGTACAAAGTAAGCTATACTGTCAAAAGAATTTTAACAGTGGAATAGCATTTATGCTAGTCCTTTTGCCCCTGCAGAATTTCCATACAAAGTTTTGTATTCACTGATACTACTGAAACAGCAAAAATTTGAAGAAAGGACCACGTCTTCTATATGGCAAATGAACTTATCATTCTGCAAATATTAAGTTCCTATATACGTGCTACCAACGGGTCTAGTGCCTCAGAAGCAGCTTGTCATATCTTTAAAGGACTTTATCAAAGACTGTATCAACCAAGACCACACACTTCTGAAGATCTTCTATTCAGAAAAGGCACTGCAAGAGTAGTAAGATGTTTCATGCCACAAATGCTACAAAATAAACAGAAGTGTTCTATAGACAAAAAGGCTTGCTTTTCATATACCTACACAGAGTAGCAAAATTGGAGTTTGATCTGATATTTAGAGAGAAAAAAAACAGTGACGTCTGTGCACCAAACACCAAAGAAATTAAGCCATATTGTAAATTGACATGATTAATAAGTCGTGCTCTCTGAATGTCACCAATGCCAAGCTGCTTTAAGCAATTTGGGTTCATTCTAATACAGTACCTAACAAAAGCCCAGTATATAAACCTACTAGAAGGCATGCGTTTTCTGACATATAATAAAAAGTAGTAAATCCCATTCAGAAATGATCTGATTTATTACTACTTGCAGTATTTATAATAAGAGAGTGCTACACGCTCTTTTTTTTATATAAATAGTAAGATTCCCACCCATTGGAGCGGAACTCCTCAGACTGTAGGCTTCACAGATTCAGACGTGAGTAAGCCTTACCCACATCACGCTATAATCTCAGACATGCAGTATTGCCTATTTTGTATGAAAAGTCTTATTATTTTGCTGCTCTCTTAGGAAGTACATGCAGCATGCTTCCACAGCTCCCAGTTAGATGATTCCTTGCCGTTGAGATGACTAAACAGAAGTTAACAGGTCTCAGTGAAGACTGTAGCACTTGAGTCAGGAGCTTGTAAGCTATGACAGAATTAGTCGAACAATGGAAAAAGGGGAAAAATAAGGTAAGGTTAAATAAAAAAAAAAGCCTTTCCTAATGAGTCACATTGCTAATAAGCAATAGGAAAAAAAAATCCTGTAGATTCTACAAAAGAAGCAGGTCAATCACAAACTAGTAACCCTCACGATTTTACCATAAGAATCTCTCTCCACTCACAATGCAAGTTTGTGCAGCGGGAATCAACACACTTCTTCAGAACTTGCTGCAAAGCTTTCATTACCAAATCTCAGCTGACAGACCAAGGAGGAAAGCAATTTAAATTATTTGCCTATCACATCACAATCTTTTTCTTAAAAGAAAAAAGCCACAGCAAATGACTTCATCTGCATATGCAAACAAGCAGATACACAAACTTCAAATATTTACCATTTAATGAAAATTGAACACCAACCTTCTCCTACAAAGTGACTGGCAGGAAATCACGCAAGACAGCACAGGTTTACACAGTCAGGTACTTTGGGTTAGCATCTCAGAGATCAAACAGGCTGTTTTGTACTCCCCAATGTTCTACAGAACAGTCCAAAAACACAGTTTTATAGACTATGTCTGAGACTTTTTTTCTCAGGGTTGAAAAACTGAAAGAGAAGTAGCCAACTTTGTAATGCAGTGTGAGGACTAAGAGGATAATATAAAGTCTAAAATGAATTCTAGACATCAGATTATGAAATAGGTAGCTTCCCCTCCATTCCTTGCTCTCTCCCCTAAATCCCACAAGGGATTTCTTCACATGAAAGGACACCTACACACCAGCCATCTGTGTTTGACTTCTGTCTGTTCCTAAGAGGGACTGATTTTCAACATTCCCAGCAGGGATAAGAGAAAGCAGCTCAACACCAAACTTCAAGCTGTTCCTTCTGTGCTAACATATTTGGTGACTTATGCTACATTCCAGTTTTGGTAATAAAGTGTCACTACTTTGTAAATTACCAATTTATTTTTTATCAGCTAAAATTCAAAGACACTCAGATCTCAAGTACTTCATGCAGCCATTTTAACACAAGCCCCACCAACTTCATAGCACCTGTTCTACATTTTGCACTTAGAAGAGGTGAACTACATTTGTCTGATGTTTCTCATTGACAGGACCGTTCATATCTTTACTTTTGGCAAAGACAGGATCAGTTTTTGACACGAATGGTTAACAAAGTAGATAAAATAGAGGAGATCAAAGAAAAGAAATAATCATTTCTCCCCCATCAAAACATAGGTATCTTCATAAAATGTTTAAACTGACACTCATGTACTGCAAGCACACAGCTCTCCCACGGAGAAAGGCAGTCAGTAAAGGAACAGCTAAAATCCTCCAAGCTATAAATAGAAATGTTGAAAATGCCTGCCTAATTTAGCCTTTACTTCCCTCTTCAATTTAGACTAACATCTCCCAAGAGATATCTGGAGCTCCCTGAGCAAACAAGACTCATCCTGGTTCATCCGAGTATAGCTTCATTGCACATTTAAATAGCACCCTTTAACAAGGGCACAACAGCTAAAAGGTTAAAACCATCCCTTCTAGCTCATGTCAAAGCTGTTTGGAATAAAAGTTTTAAAAAATATTGTGATTTAAGCAAGGGTGGAGCAGAAGTGGTCTTCACCAAGCATGGAGGGTGAAAATGAGGCTTCATTTTTTAGCATCGTACATTAAGCTTTACTGATCAAAAAAAAGTGAAGTGCCTTACAAAGGGAAACCTATCCTGTTATGATAATGTTGGTATACCACAGCTGCATAAATCCAAACCAGCTCTTCCCCTCATCTCTCAATTTTAAAAGAGGTCTTTCACAAGCATTTCTTTAGTGATGATGTGGTTATCAAGTTTCACAAAGTTTTACAGGAGCAAACATGGAGCTTTAAACCCTTTAAGACTGAAACTAGATGACTAACTGAAGCTGTAAACAGCAAGATCTCCTCCACGTCACATGGTCTCCAGACGGGAATTTCTGTATTTGCTGTGCACTAAGACATGTCCCTGTCACAAAGATCCTCTACAGTAAACAAAAGACAAGGGCAGAAGCAAGCATTATAGCATCTTGTGTCAGCCTTACTACATCCCAAGGAGCTGAACATATTCCTGTCTACAATTGCTCCTCATTAACAGTTGTAAAGAAAGGAAGAAAGCATCTCATCAGATCGGGCCTATTCGATTTAGGGGTAACCAACCCAGAAGAAAGTCTTCTCATAAAATAAATGCCTGTAAACCAAAGAGAAACCTGTAAATAAGAGTTTCAAATTCATAACGCTGCAATTCCAAACACAGGAAGTTCAAGGGACCACAGCGCTCCAAGGCATCTGAGAACTAACAGGAAAGCTTCTCTGGATTTCATCCACTTGCATTCCAAACTAGAGCATTAAAACAAACTTCACATATTCCATACTTTTAATGGGACGGGAATCTGCTAGGAAATTATGTTGAATTTCACTTTAATTATAAATGTTTGATAGACTTAAAGCTGCTACCACTGCGGCAAAGAAGTCTAACTGGATGAGGAAGAAAGTGTGAACTAGTTCCCTATGAACGATCAAAAAGTTTAAATAGAAGTCCACATTCAGACCATCATTTTTCCCTTCAAACACAGTATAATGTGCTTTTCCCTGTTTTTCTAATGCTTTGCAGCTAGGAGTTGTGCATCTTCAGCTTTTCTATCAGAGAGCTAGTCAAAAGCAACAGTTTACCATGCTTTTCATACTCGTTAGTAATAACTACATCCCACTAAGGCAAAAGTGTTCATATTTGGTTTCCAATGCCTTTTCTTTCATTCTCATGATTAGAATCCACTTGAAATAGGTTTTTGATACTCTGGATTTAATTCTGCAATGTTATACAGTGACAGCTATAACTAAAAGGCAAGGACTCTGGAGAGAAGTAACTGCTGCAGAATTCAAAACAGATTAGTAATATACTGAAGAAAATTTTATAAAAAATATAATAAATTTGAATTCACTAATTTGAACAGAAGATAGTTAATGAGACTAGAGTATGCCTTTACCAGTGAAAGCAGTGACATGGATTGTCACCCTGAGAGCTAATTTAAAATTAAAAGATATCTAAGGATTCCTGTATGTTTCTTTATAGTAAAGAAACTTTGTCTCAAGAGAATGAAAAAGAATGCAAGGATATTGTTCAGAAAGGTATTTTGTCTTGTTTCACTGCAATATTACGATTTAAGCAGTAGTAGTTGTAGTTCATGATGAGTAAAAAGTAATTGCAAGTAAAATACCTGGATTTTATCCCTAAAATTTACAAACTGAGATAATCACTATTATGTGAATATTAAATGTAAATACCCCTTGTAAGACAGAAAAAAGGACATTTCAATTTTATAACCTAGAGTCAATCAAGCTAGCTCTACATAAATACAAAAAAAATCAATGGAGAACTGCTTTGTTAACTACAGCTCTATACAGTTGCTAAACAAAGTAAAGTAAGTATTCCTAACAGACTAATCTTTAAATGAAAGATGTTTTTTAAGCTTGTCAACAGTATGTTTCCTAAATTATGAACACCAATGGTTTCTGGCAAATAGAAAAAGAAACAGACCATTAAACCCAATCAAATTACACTGCCACTCACAGTATGGTGGCTGCACCACAATAGTTGAAACAACTTTTAGCATTTCACATCAAAAATGAGGTCAGGCTAGAGATTCACAAAGAGCTGTGGATCAGGAGAGATCACAAAGTCTGAAGTAGGTTGCAACAAGGGCCACAACTGTTATGGCAGTATTATGTGGAGGGAGGGGCTAAATCAAATTCAGACTCAAGTGTGACCCAATTTCCAATTAAACATTGACCCATTTGTCAGCAAAAATGCAGATATCAATCAAATAAATTAAGTACAACTTCAAACAAATTTAGGTGAATTGCTGAAGTGATTCCTGAATATAAACTTTTCTTTTTTGGGGGGGGCGGGGCATAATACATAACAAAACTAAACCTAAAACAAAAAACACACACCTGAAATGCAAGGGACAGTTACAGAAGTATTGCTACATCACATTACAGATGCTCCTTATCCACCTCAAAAGCATCCAAACGTAACAGCAAAGCAAGTTACAAGCAGCCCTTAAGAATGTTAAAGAACATGAAGACATTTTTATTATTTGATAGCTACAATACTCAGCCTTCCAATTTGGCAGATATTACTATAATCAAAAAGTTATAAACAATTAGAGCTTCCATAAGCGGATTTACTGCCAGGTTAAAGGTGCAGTAAATCTAGTAAGTATTTAAAACATATATTTACTTATGTTTGAAGCCTGAGTTTAAGTTTCATTCATTCTGGATCTTGTTTACTATTGTAACTTTAAGAACTGGTGCTGCACACCAGAATACCATTCTTTTTCTGAGCTAAACTAATTGAGGAATGATATGAATTTTGTTACCACTTTTTTTCAACTGACTTGATAAAAACCTGGTTCTAGAGGCTAACATGGGGAGGGGAGGCATTTTTATACATTAACTGTTTCAAGAGGAAATAGTGTCATGAAAATTATAGTTGAGGGGGTTTTTTTGCATTAAAGTTATATTGAGTTATTTGAGTTATATTTTTGCATTAAATTGTATTAAATTAACTATTAAAACTGACAAAGTTACAAACAATAGACATATGTTGATGTCTCAGTGAACAGTTGGCAGCTGGAATAGTTAAGCTACATGCTACTGCAAGTACTTTATTTGGAGTAAATACATAGAATACCAGAGTGCTGTTTCAATCAGTGGAAACTTATCGCTTCCTACATAGGTTAAGGATTCACGGCTGCTAGAATGACGACATTTAAGAATGTATGAGCATCATAACTCAAGGACTCCGCTTGGGAGGAAGTAATAAAGAACATTAAGTAAAGATTTCAGAAGTGTCTTCAAGAGAATGAGTGGAAAAGTGAAAAGAAGGGGTTGCTGTGGAGAGATTTCCAAGAAATCCACACAGGTATGGAAGAAAATTATGCAGGAATGCTCAGAATTAGTACAAAAATATACCTTACTACTTTTTTTTTTATTTTATAGACCATTGATAGGTTATGACATGAATCCAAATAAAACCATGGGATTTTGAGATGGATGACAGCCAAAATTCCTAATCCTGCTTTTGTGTCACTTCAGGCTTGTTCCCTCTAGCTCCATGGTAAGAATTGAAACCTCAAGTTACTTTTGGTATAGATCTTGTCATCTTGCACCTTCTGTTTTCTAATTTACTCATTTTTTAATATTGCAAATGATGCAGATAAGCATTACATTAACAAAACTCCTTTAGCAAAAGGTCATAGAGAGGTTTAGTCACAACTGGATATTTCAATATATTTGTTATTAAGCTTTTCATAAAGCTTTAAGTCATTTTCACAGACAGTTAAATACTACAACAGTTTTACTTCAATTCCCTCATTCCTCAACTCTCAATAGCCGATTTGCCACATATTACTCATAACTTGGATTTGCCAATAGACTTAAGAGTACCACAAGTTAACACCAAATTTGCTAACATTATTTTGAGGTTTAAGAACTACCAGTTGATTGATATACCTCTAATAGGAAGCCAAAGGTGAAATGCAAGTGCAACAGCATTTCTACCTCCTTTGAGTTTAAGAGTACACCAGTTGTTAACAAGTTCACACCCTACAGACTTAGAATCACATTTTAAAATGGATATAACTGACAGAAGGGGAAGGGAAAAAAAAACCAAACCCAACAACTTTGTAATCAACAACAATCATTTCTTTCCACTTTCTTGTACCTTTCTGGCTAGTTATTTCTTGCTTACTTCTAATCCAGTGCAGATAAGAGTCTGTAATAAAGTTTCTCTCCTACCTCAACCTATGCAAGGTAACATTCAGATCCAAACTACAACTACTTTGAAAGGTTAAGACTTCAACTGTTAAGAAACCCGAAGGGTCAAGCTCTCATACTGATGGACATATAAAACAATTATTTGGCACAAAGCAAAGTTTTCACTGCTGCATCAAAAGAAGAGTTTGCCGACAGACTTGTAAGTAAGAAAGCATACTTGAGATTATTGGTTTAAATTTATATTAGAAACTATTTGGAAATGATTGGTACGCTACAGGACATCAAGACTTTAAACAAAGTCATTTATAGTATGCATTTGATTGCTTCTCAGACATTTAAGAAGCAGCTCCTGCAAGGTTTACACAAAATATGAGTACACATATCTGACTAGTAGTATCTCGGCCTTTTAATACTCAAGCATCAATTAGTCTTTTAAATGGTGAAAAGACTTTAAAGATATTGAGAAACTTAAATTTAAGAAGGCTTACCAGCCTCATAATAAAAATAGTAAAATTAAAAATATTAAGCTTCAGAATACAAATGGTGTCTCCGCTTCAGAAAACATGTACAGTACTTTCTAGGGAGAGCAAGACGTCAACAACATTTTATAAGTGAACTTCCCCAACATGCCACCAACATCACCTGCTAATATAGTCTACTTATATATTTTACACAAGGCAATGTACACAAAACAGAAAAGGGAAATCTTAAACTCCACGTTGGATAAGTCACATCTTCCTATTATTATGCAAACTAATGTTACTTTGTGAACCAAATGGCTAAAACAGTTTAAACCTCTCACATCTACAGACTGAAAACTGACCTTAAAATTAGAAACTAAAGATTGAAATAGATCATTAGGTCACAGTCTGGACTGCAAGAGAATGCCTTTACTAACTAAGCATCACTTTTAGAAGATGTGAGAGATGATTGCCTCATTTAAAATCGTAGTAAGAGTGATAGCTCAAAGTTATATGACAACTGAATAACCACAGCTGATGCAAAACAATGGCAGTATGAAGATTCACAGTAAGCTGATTGCAGGTGTCCTATAGCTTATCCTTCTTAGTTCCTGCCTCTTACTTCATCTGAAGTAGAATACTGCTGCAGGCTAAGGAAAATAAAACAACAGCTGCAGAACTAAATGGCTATTCTTTCTGCAAATGAGCAGCTGTGGTAGAAAATTGGCCCTCTGGCAGTCTACAGAGGAGTATGATCATTCTTGTACTCTACTAAAAGGCACAAGTGAATATTCCAAAAAGATTCTAATAAAAAGTTCAGAAAAGTTGACTAACAAAGAAATTCTACAGGAATCATGAAAAAACACAGGAAAAAAGATGAATACTTTGAAAGAAAATCATAATAATGCAATTACCCATATTTGAAATAATTACTGATACACAGGACAGTTCTAAGCAAATATAACCATGGGTTGCCTCCAGAAATCAACTATAAACTGGGAAGCAAAAAACAAAAGAAACTGCAGGTAAATCTGCCAAATAAAAAGAAAACATGAAGTTGGTAAAGTACTATAATAGGAACAAAGATAATCTGTATCTACTGGAGAACACAGCAGCATTTGGAGACACTAGGAGTTAACTTACTGAATCATTTGAAATAGCCCAGTTTTGCTTCAGCATTAAAAGTCAGACTAGCACTTAAAACACTGAATTCCTCAGCTTCACTACAAATCTCCTGTGGGATACTGGGAAAAGCACTAGAAGTCTTTGCCTCGGTTCTCCAAGAAATCCTCCATTTACCCTCGTACTTGAAAACAGAAGCTGTCCCCAGCGGGGCTATCATAAAGCAAGTTAACTGGGTTTTTATTTGCACTAGTAGTAGCCTATAAACAAAACTGAAAAAGCTGACATGAGGAACTGTGAAATAAATTCCCAATAACTGCAATTAAGTTTACTTTCACTAGTTTCTCACCAACGCCTACACAGCACAAGGCAGGTTTACCATCTTCTTTAAAAATACTGATTTTCTCCACAATAAGAAGTGAAGGAAGTTACACTCTGGCATAACTATAGAGAGATTTCCTGGTAAGTATGGATAATTACAGCATTGCAACTTCCTTCCAAGCCACCCATCCACACTCTCCTTTAAAGTGCACTACTCCATCAGGCACAAGCTGATAGGGTTACTATACCGAACTCCTTCAAGAAACCCAACCCTACAAATATTTTACATCAAAGCTTTTTTAACTACACTCCTCAACATGCACATGTACACAAACACTTTTATGCTACTTAGTTCCACTGAGTTGACTTACTGAAACTTCCTAGTTGCCATCATCTGTTTACCTTCTGTTTTTTCTGATATTAATTACACACACAAGCAGTGCTTTATTCACCTAGAATCCTGTGAAAAAGTGAAATCTGACAATAAGTTTTCCAGCATTACGTACACTCAATCTCCAGTGCTTGTTCTTCGCACTGCTATACAGTACTGAATTCATGTAACAAAAATTAAACACTAAAGAAAGTGTTGTTTAAATTTCAGTATACAAATAAACCCACAAACCAGTTCTGAGCTGTCGCTGCTCAGAGATGTGAAAACTGGGACAAAGTCCTAGTGAAACTAGGTTTTCCGTAAAAGAAATTTCATGAACCATGCTTTGCATAGTGTCAAGACCATTAAACCTGTCCCATTACTGTAGAACAAGTAATCCAAATCATCATGATGACAAAAGCAGCACCTAGATTACCAAACAGAATCCTTGTCCCAACTATAAGACTGGAACTCCAGAACAGGAGAAACAGTATACCCTAATGTAAAGATATGACCATACAGTGACTGCTGCCTATCACAGGCCACGTCCACTTGTAAAAGAGAATTCTTTCTCCCTCAAACCAAACAAGCAACTAAGCTTTGTAATTGGTGAGAAAGGATGTTATTTGGAGTAGATTATATTCTTATCATTCCAGGTCAGAAATGCTTTTTTATATTCTTTGATAATTAAGGCAATGGGCATCAAAAGGAATACAGAGGGAATATAGACATATAGGATTGCGATCCCTCCAATCCTAGAACTCCATAAACAGATAACAGTAAGATAAATTAGAACAGGAATGATCATGAGTACATGAGTACTTATTTTGGATGCCCCTCAATTGTATGAGTTGAGATAATGTGAGGCTGAGCCACTTATATGCTCATGATGCTTAAGCTTGATTTTTTATATATATACACATATATATATATATATATATCAATCAGCAACAGGACAGTCACAAATTTTGAGATCTATATAAGCAACACATATAGCACATGAACAAGAAATTAAGCCATTGTCACAGAAAAGACTATGAAACTAAGGCTTGATTCCAGGGCAGTCTCACAAAATTTGGCTCATCCAGTCATCCAGAACATAGCTTTTCAGAATAAAGTAATATTTAACTGTCATGATCTTCATAAACACACCACAAAAAATATTCAAGAAGCATGTTGCTTAAGAAAGACTGGTGTATTAATAGTCATTCACAGCGAGATGTCAATTTTTAGGGCTTATTTAGTAGTCAGAGGGTTTAAATTGTTTGCAAAAGGAAGATATGTGCAAGTAATTCAGAGGTGGGGCTTGAGTCACAGCTTCTGAAGAAAAAAAAAGAGCATTTATTTTTAAACATACAACCATAAACGGTATGAACAAAGAAAACTTTCAAAATACGAAAGCGTGTGTCATTTCCTGATGCCAGGACCAGACACTCCCAACAAACTTATGAGGGGCAGCATACAAAACTTGATCTACCCTAGATTTCTTTTTACTGATTTAAAAAAAGTGACCAGTAGTAAAACAAATGAATTCTGAGAGAAAAAGGCATGAACTGCAACTTTTTACAGTCCATAATAGTAGAAGGCTCCCACTTGCAGTTGAGAAGGGGCTTAAATGCAAAGGGAAATACAGAAATGTTTTTCTCATCTAGCAACTACCTGAAAGCTTTCTAAGCGAGTTCAAAGCATATCAAGCACCCTTCTATGACAGCATCCTATAAGTCTCAGTTACTATGTCCCCTAGCAACCACGTTCAGAACATCACCCTTATCTATACATTTGAGTCTGAAGAACAGTAGCCTGGTCAGTCTGATCTTCCTTTCCCCAAGGTTTATATGGTGAAATAATTCAGATGCTAAGAGCCCTATTACTCAAACTGTATTTTTTGTGCTATTCCACACAAAAGAGGAATGAGAGAGGGGAAGAGTCTGACAAAGGGTTCTCCAGAAAGTGTCCCTTCTGTTGTTTGAAATCCAGTAGCACCATAATTTCATAATACATAAGCTATATGACAAGGTTTTTTCTCTACATGGAACTAAGTTATTTACAATCCAAAAATTTCCTCAGCCTTCTGACACCCTGGGCTGACATTAAGGGGGAAAAAAAAAAAATCAAAGCTAATCATTTATTACTCACTGTTCAGATAAGAGATTAAATGAAAGAAGAAATATCAGGAAAAAAGTGAAGCAGCTGTTCTAGGGTTAGCCTAAAAAAATGGATCACATCACTTTCAGTTACTCACAGATTAAGAATTTCTTAAACCGTTAAGACAGACGTGTTTTGGTGAAAGAAGGAATAACTAGCATATATGCCATTCAAGTACTATCATCTGGTCTTGTTATCTTGACTTAGAGGGACTCAAAAGGAAAAAAAATTGAGACACACGAAGACCCCAGCCTTTTCGTCACAGATGTGGGTGGGAGGGAAAGAGAAAGCCTGCATACAAAAGGCGTATCTACAGCTCTCCCTCCATTATCTTCCTTTACAGGTGAGAAAAGGCTAGTGCAGAGTTCCTTGAGGTCTAGAACAAATAGATGTGAGCTAATCAGGTATTCAAGTCAGGTGCATCCTTACTCCTGTGACCTTATAGCTTAGTGGAAAGACACAGTATATGAACTTCAGCACTCATCATTCTCTTTATAGTCACCTGGATGGAACTGAGTTTTGAGAAGACCTTTAAAGCCTTCCCATCTTGGATCTGTTTTTGATAGATGCTGAAAAGTGGATGATCCCTATATAGGAGGTTAACCTTACATACTAAAGGTCTAAAGAAGTCCTCCTATGCCCATTTTCCCAATTGAAGGAAACAGACTAGAAAGGATAAGATTAAGAAGAATACTCTTATAGAAAGAGATTAGTCCCTAAGGCACTCATTTCACATGTTCTTCTACACAGAACAGTTACGAGAGCAATGAAAAAGCTTTTTTTTATTTTTCTTTTTTCTTCTAGTAAACTACCTTGGAGAGAATTAAGGTAACTGATCAGCTATTCTTTCCTGAAGCTTCAGCATCTCCTGTACAGAATAGGGGAGTGCTGTCCTAGCAGACAAGACAGATGAGCTCAGTTAATAAGGAAATCCCAGTGCATTCCCCTCCGCTTGGCCTCCGCGGCTTTTCCTCTCCAAGGAAGGGATACGGGGCAAGTGCCTTCCCTCAGCAGCTCACGCTGCTCACCACCCTATGAGCAGGGAAGAGTCGGACAAGGCCCCTTCTGGAGAGGAGCTCCGCTGAACAGCCTCTCCCCAGCCCTCCGTCCCCAACGCCCCCGATCCTGCCCCCAAACGCGAGGCGCCCGCCACTGAAACGCAGGGCTCCCCGCCTGCCGGCACTCCGCGTCCCCGGAGGCCGCGGGGCGGCCAGGCAGCTCCTCCCGGACCCCGGCACAGGCCGGCCGGCCCCGCTCCTCCGCGGGGGAAGCCCCCGGCCGCCTCCCCCCCTGCGTCCCCCAGGTACTCACAGTCCAGGTGCTTCTTCTTGGGCCCCATGACCTCGTGGGTCGTGGCCTTGCAGACGGTTTTCGAGACAGCCGAGCCGGTCACGCTGTGCTGCGCTGCCGTGATGCGGTCGGTGAGGCTTTGGCCGGACATGGCGGGCGCTGGCGGCGCTAGCAGCGAGTGCGGCTCCGCTGCCTCCTCAGGGGCCGGGACGGGACGGGAGGACTAGCCGGGGGATGGAGCTCGCACGGCTCCCTCACCCCGCCGTGCCGCAGGCGGCCCCCGCTCCGCCCTCAGGGACGGACCTGTCACCCGAGCAGGGACCCCTCCTCCTCCCACCCCCCTCCCCCAGCCGCCGTCCCCTCCCCCTCGCGCCTTCCGCTCGCCCGGGTACAGGGGGACACACGCTGGGCGCCGCAGGAAAATGGCGGCGGCGGAGCTCCTCCTCGGATCTTTCCGGGCCGCCCGGATCACGTGACCGCCGCCCCGCCCCACGTGACACGCGCCGCCCCTCCGCGCCGCGCCCTACGGGACGCTCCTCCTTCCTTGGCGCCGCAAGCCGGGGCGGCGGAGGGGCGGGGGTCACGTGGTGCGGGGCGCGCGAGCCCCTGCGCCGGCGTTGGGGGCCGTTGGGGGGCGGCGGTTGGTGCGCGCGCCGCGGGGCTCGGCGCTGACCGTTGGCCTCAGGGTGTGGCGGGCTGGAGCCGGCCTCGCCCTCGACGGGGAGAGGGTCTGAGGGGGAGGTCGGTGGGCAAAGGCAGCCACGCGTCCCGCAACTGGCTGATGTGTGTGGGCAACACTGTGCTTTCCCATTAGAAACATAAATTTGGTCAGTGGGAATATTGATGCGTTCATGCGGGTTTCCGCGTCGAGGAGTAAAGTGTTAAAGAGCTCTGTAAAAGTTCATGAAAGAAATGAGAGGTTTCCGTCCCAAAGGAAGTTTTTGTATTTCTCAATTTGGAAAGTTTTGTGGAAACTCCTTTAGTGCCACCTTACACAATGAAAATGTAAAGGAAAAAGTCCATTCAAAGACTATGAGGAGTTTTGGGCTGTGTAGTTGCTGTGGTCACGCTTCTCCTCAGTGTTTACTTTTTTATTTGAAAGCTTGCCAAAAATTTTTCAAACATACATCAAGGCAAGCAGAAATTTTTGATTTTTTTCCCAAGATCTTTCACAAATGACCTCCCACCATTTTCCTATTGAGCTACTCAGCTTCTCAGGGCTCTTGTATCTGGTCCATGGCTCTGTCCTTGACTTGTTGGGATTTTGAACGAGTTACTTAATGTTTTTGTTTGTAAAAGATAACTGCTACTTAACATGCCTTCTGTAGGCCTGGTACCTGTATGACCCAAATACAGCGGTTGACAGGTTGAGTAGTTACCTCCCGCTGCGCATTGCTAAAGTGCAACCACAGCCACCCAACTATCTACAACTTTCATTACTTGTTACAACAAGGCATTGCTAGCCTTTCTCCCAAAGAGCTGTGACTAGTAGAGCAAAGCCAAAGGATTCCAGCAGACAAATGTTCCTCTCCCACAAGTGCCCCCAGTGAGGTTCATTATGAAACCGTCCTTCATCCATGAAACCACTGAAATATTTATTAGGCAACTTAAACAGAAGCGGTATACAGATGATATGCAGCTCCATCTCTTTGACAGAGCATATAAGCAGGATTATCTCTTTATAATGCATAATGAAAATCAGTGTCAGACGACGGACGTCTGGGTAAAGCTGAACCCGAGCAATGCTATTGCTGTGTATGTAGAAGGAAGGCTGCACTTGTAGAACTTGTTGCCTCTGTAATGCCAGGCTCTTTGAAGATACTGTCATATTTGTATTTTTTGGCTCCTTCTGGACTGTGTCTGGACTCCCAAATATGCATACTGGGGGAGATAAATCACTATTGTATGCAAGATACACACTTGAGAAGGCTGTTGTATCAGACAGCTTTAGAGTAAAGCTTTGCACTGTGAAAACACCAAGAGACTGCTAAAGGCTATTGATATAGCAACACATTTAACTGTGAATACATCATTATCTCTTTGTATTGTTTCCAAATTATACAATAAATCAGAGGTTAAAATAATTTTAAAGCTGATAGTAGTTTTGGTGCTAACTTCAACTAGGATCAGGATTTCAACACCCCACTTCGAGGACTCTTGCTTGCTTTTTGGAAAAGTTCCATGGAATTGGCCAAAATAATTTAGGATCCACCTCTTCATCTCTGATTATGTCCATTGCTTTCTGTTGGAACAGTGAAACTACCCAAACAGAGGAAGCTTGTGACTGTAGGAGTTACTGAGGGCAGATTTAGACAATATATCTCAGATGTTAGGGGAAAGAAGTGACCTAGGTCTTACAGGTTTGAAACCAAATTGAATTTAGGCTGAGTTTCTCTCCCTAGCTCTTCATATGCACAGAAACCTCACAGTTTAACCCTACTCAGTTAAAAATTCTACCCATTTTGTTTGTTCATAAGCAGAAATGGGAGACAGAAGTCATGGGAGAACTTTTTGTAATTGTTTGTTGCTTTTTAATTGCTTGGGAGGCACTTGATACCATTATGATGAGGAGCTTGAAGCACTGTGATAGATAATATCTGAGTGCCTCCCAGAGATTTGGAAATTGAAATCAAAATATTAATCTCTTTTCCTTTCCCACCTGAAGAAAACAAGTTTGATTAGTTTATAACTCGTTTGTTTTTGTTTGTGTGTCTGGGTGTGCTTGAGAATGAAAGGAGAAAGGAGTACGTATTTGAAGAGAAACTAATGCTGATAGGAGTCCTATATTTAGCTAAGTGGCAAAGCTAAACAACATTCTTTTCTCTTGTGAAGATTTCTTTCAGAGTCTGGATCCACCTCCTGTGAAAATGCTGTATCGAGCATTCATGAGCACCCCAAAGTGTCAGTGTTTCTTTGGCATCTTAGCTGTCCGGGAGGGACAGGCAAGCTGACAGGGCTGTTTCTCTCTGTGTGTACTGTACAGTGCTGAAAGTCTTGCCTCAACTTGACCTCTGTATGTTATTATGTACATCACTTTCCTGCAACATTGTCATTTTTATGCTGTGTGGTGTCTGCCAGACTGTAATGCCCAGAATCCAGCTATGTGCTTTGGTTCCCACAGAGTTTCTGGCATTCATGCCTTCCTTCATGCAAACACTCAGCAAACTATTAGGAAAGCTATGGTTTCCGGGGCATTATTAATCAGGTCTAGCTTCAGATTTAAAACAGGTGTCTTGGCTGAATGTCAGATCTGTGAGAAATCAACCGTTCTGGGGCACACAACTGCTGAGGCATGGAGCGGAGTGCATGGTAATGAACTGTAGCAGACTTGTTACCAAGGCTTCTGAGGCATCCCTGGAAACAACAAAAAAGACAGTAGCCATGAACTGGGAAGTGTACAACGCTGAGGAAGAAAAATGTCAGAGGCAAAAAATTTGAAGAGATAAGGCTGGGCCGGTGGAACAGGGAAGGAATTGCTGAGAGAGATGGTAGGAGGTGCAGTGATGGGGGAAGAAAACCAGAGGCAGTGAAACCACCTGAATAAGGTCAGGAAACAATGCTGTAAAAATGGTTTGGAAACATGCTATAGTCAGGTCATTGCCTTTGACCCATTTCAATGACAACCATCAATTCATTTGCTGTTAATCGATATATATATAATATATATGGATAATATAATGGATAATATTTTGCCCACATTTTAAGGAAAGGTGAATTTGCTGTCAGCCCCAGGGGGTCTGCATCTGTTCGAGTCAGAGAGAAAAGATGCAGGAGAAAGGATACAAGAAAGGATAGACTGTTGGAAACAGATAGCAAAATACTTGCTCTTTGGCTTCCCAAACGTAGCCAGGTACGGGCATGACATACATGTGTATCCATGGCCTCTTAGGACTATAGGGTTCAGTTATAACTCACCTCAGAACAATGTAGAACTCCAAGACAGGGGCATGGCTAGAAGACAGACCACTCTGATTGTATAGGGCTTTCTGTAATGGAGGTGGGTTGTTAATGTTACAATCTAAGGCTATTGATGCACTTTTGAGTAGCCTAATTCTGCCTAATTCTGATTATAGTAGCGCCCATTTAATTACAGTGTAATAATTTCAAAGCCATTTTTAAAGAGCGTTTCTATGAAAGACAATACTCCAACTTGATTATAATAAGAATCTACTATAATTTGCATTGCCATAGCAACTTCATCAAAGTATTTTATGGCCAATAATTAACTTACCCTTGTAACACCTCTTGGAAGAAGATAAACATATTTCTAAGAAACTGGGACATAGAAAGATTACGGTCAAAGTGACACTTTCTAGTGACATAGTGGAGTGGAGTAGCCCAGGCATGTGGTTCTCATTACTTATTCATACTGCCAACGTAGTCAGGCAGCCAACAGAGGTATGGACAGTGACCAGATTACAGTTGGGGGGAGCAGGGGGAAGAGGCACAACTAGGAGTGTGGGAGTAGCGCAAAATAGCCACAATGCGCAACAGAGTTAGGCTATTTTTTTTTATTTGATACCCCTTTCCTCTTCTCTGAATATGCTTGTTTACACCTCTAACCTTCCTCTTGCCCACACATAACACAGTGGTGCACCAAGCTCTTCTTTCTGCTTCTCTTGTAGTCAATTTGTATGAAATTGTGTTTCTCATCCCTCAGACTTTAAGTACTCAGCTCCTTCCTTTCAGTCCTAATGATCATTATTCCATGCTCAATTCATTCCTGCTTCAAATACTTCACTTTTTTATCTAAGCGCTCCCTAAGCCTGTCCAAAATGCTACTGCTGAAATCACATACTGCTCTTACTCCTGCTTTTCTTCCTCTAGCTCCCCACTGTCTCCACATCTAGTTCAAAGCTCTTGTCCTTACAGACAAAGCCAACATGCTCAAGTTCATGCTGAGTCAGACATCCTTTTTACTTCTCTCCCTTTTCTGGAAATTGTGCCAGCTTTGATGTTTCCTTTGCTGCTGTCACCTTTCGCCTTCCGTGCTTCTATATAAGACCAATACCCAACATTCTCCATCATATATGCTGCTCTGAGCTCTGCAGCTTGTTGCACTTCTTCATGCAGCTACAGTTAACTAGTAGTCAAACTGCTCTACTGTTCCCCAAAAGGAAGACAACTTTGTCAAGGGAGAAAGCGATTGCACAAGAGGTAACAGAATTTTGACATGAGAAAAGTGGGTAGGGAGAGAGAAAAGTGAGTCAGTGCTATTTCAGAGGAGGGGAGTGATCTGAACTGATTTTACTGCATTCACTAGAAGTAGGGTATTTGGGTGGGAGCTCCCATGCCATATGAGAAGATCTAAGTAGAGGTAAAAACCAAACATGATGCTTCTGAATTCTGTTGTGTGTTATAACACCTTTCCCTCCTTGCCCTGACATGAAACTCACACATTGCAAAATGGATTGTATCATTAATGCTGTACGCAAATGCCTTCAAAACCAGGATTGCTACCTGTAAAACAAATGCACCTAACAAATGCCTTTTAGAGTGTGAGACAGAAAGGAAACAAGCTGACCTACATTTTGTTCCCACTTTCTAGTGGCTGTGTCAAACACTGACACCTTTGAAGAGCGAGAGGTGTGCTGTCTCCTGTTTCTGCAGTGCGTTGCCCATCAGCAAGCATCCCTAATGCACTATTGCTGCTCTTTCCTAAAGCCTTTTTTTTTTAACAGCATTTCTCAGAAGTGGGTACTCTCACATTAACTCACTCGGATGTTACAAGGAAAAAATAACCCTTGCAACACAGCCTTATCAAAGTGATAAGTGTACTTATACTTCCTCAAAATTTATGGGAGACCATCTTTGACACAGGAAAAACAAGTAGCCCAGTGCCAGCTAGTGACACTGTCTCCATCCCTTCCCCCTGGTCTCATCCAAAAAACCTAGGGCCTTGCTGCCAAATACTCTTCTCATCATCATACCAGGCTGGCAGTGTTCATGGGACTTGGCAGGAGATAGCGTTTGATAAGAATCATTCTCTGCGCACTTCTGAGTGGGCACTGTCATTCATTTCGCTCCCCTGCCAGCTCACAAGAACCAAGCCAGCAGAGTGAGTGCAGGAGGAACTGCATTCCTTTTAAGCGCATGTAACTCGGAAGCAACTCCTATCATTTTCTTCAGTCGCCTTTGAGCCAAGTGCAAACATAACACACTTCAGTCCCACAGGAATATTTTTAAGGAAAGTTATAAGCAAATGAAAATGCAGGGTATGAATGGAACAGCCACTTCAGCCTGCTGCCAAGCTATAATTAGTACTTATATTCACACACTTGCATGCACATACGTGCAGCAGAGCTTAATAGAATCCCCCATTAATGTAGAGACTCATGTGCTCAGGCTCTATGTCTGGGAAAGCTTTACACCCACATGAATTTTGATGCGGAGCTGAAACAAAAATGTTGATGCTGGCAATGCCAACTATACAGAGTAAATAGCTGGGTCCAGCCCTGCCAATGCTGACATGAATGGGGCTTCTCACCCAGAAGAAAACCTATGTGTGAAAGTATTCTCAGGGCTAGGCCTGTACAGCAAAAGTAAATCCTGCTTCCCTTCCTCAAATGAATAAATCCATTTATGCCAATGAGTTGGTTTCAAGCCTTGTATATGTAGGTTCCACTCCCTGGTCTTTATGTGAGCTTTGCATCTTGCCCACTGGAATGAGTCAGGCTATCAGTGTTTGGCTGTGTGCTTCTGGGGTCAGAGACTGCGTTACACATGGGCAGACTTCATGCTGATTAAATCAAACTGCTGCACTGAAAGGGACATTAACTAAATACCTCCCAACATTTTGCTGGTGGATAAGGTATTCCAAATCTTAATATCAATAGAGGATTTGTCCCAGTTCATTCAGTACACACAAGTACATAAATGAAGTGAAGGAAATGCATAAAAAAGAAACAAGCTAGATATTTAAAATTGCTTTGTTTTTAATGACTTGAGAAGCAAAGAATTACTAGTAATATAGGGGTGATTATTCTCACCTCTTTCATCCCGTTTCCTACTGTTATTTCTTAGAGCCCAAGAAGAAATATTTTCTGAGCAGCAGTGGTGCAGGCTTGTCTTGATAATGTGCTTCAGCCATGAGCCCTGTCTAGTAACTGGATTATTGGCCCTCCTTGTTCCCTGCACTGAGGCCTGGGACACATGTAGGCCAGATGTGAATGGCAGGAACATGGAGCCTTCTCCACAATCATATAATGGGCAACCACCTTTCTGTCAGCACTTGGGCCAGGTGCAATGCCACACTGGAGGGCCAAAGGCAGGAGAATACATACTTCTAGTTCTGCCTAGCCTAGTGATTTCTCTCTGGCTCCCCAGAGTTTGCAGATGGGGTTCAGGTTCTCTCAACATCAGAGAGAAGATGAGTTGATACACTGGGAACAAGTGAGTTCCCAGCACCACAGCAGAGGAGTGGGAGAAGGGCTACCGTAAGGCTGAAACACCCTTGGTAGTCTCCTGGTAAATCCATATCAGTTTAAGATTACAAGTGAATCTGGAAACAAACTTTTGTGACTTGTGAAAAGAAGATGCCTACTGTGTTGGAAGTTTTGTGATGTGAACCTTTCTGCTGACAGCTGGCCAGAGGCCAACAAATTCAGTTTCCATAGATCACAGCATCACCAGAAAATGGTCATTTTTATCTGAACTCAAGAGCAAAGAATAGTAGGGGGTCTGTATCTCGTTATTTATATGCCCACCTATCCAACTCTTCTCTTTTGGCCACTTTTTAATGTGCTTTTGGTAATCAGTTGAGCTCTCCCTTGTCTTTTTACACAGTGTCCCTTTTCATTGGAAAGCCAGACATGTTGGCAGTGCTCACTTCTGTAGGAATAAAGAAGGAATAATGATCCAAAAGAAAGGATTATAGTCTCTCAGATTGCACTGGGATATTCTCAAGTAAAACACTAATCCTGCATATGTTGATACTCACTTTTAACATTCTCCTAGGCCTCTTCATTGCTAAAGACTTTGTGCATCACAGCAGCAGTTGAAACCTAGGAATATGCACAACAGCAGGACACTGATGAACATTCTGTGCACCTGTATTTTTGAGCTCTCACAACCCAAAAAATAGGAGAAGAAAAAGGCAGAAATTAATATCAGATGCATTGAACTGATTTAGATTACACAACCTGGTTGCAGGAAATGAGGGAAGATAAGTAGTTTGTGCAACAGCTTGTTGACCTGAAAGATCAGATGCTTAAAAGCACATTTAACTAAAAGCAGCTGTAAAGAAATCAGAGTAGCACAGGCAGGTAAAACCACAAATCATATGCTTTGCAGGGCCATATTTCATCAGATACAGTATACTTTTAGATGTGATATTCTGTTCCTATTCAATCTGTGGCAAAATGCCCACTGACTACAAACAGAATAGGTTTTGTCTGTGTAAGCTGAGAATGCACTCAGCAACACCAGTGCAGTATAGAAAGAAATTCTGTAGGTGAGGAGTAGGCACTGCAAATTCAGTGCTTTGCTGATCTCAATGCTTTTATTTTCAAATTAACATAACTTTTTGCTCTTGCTACGTTATAACAATTAGTTTTTTAGGTCCACAGTTTTTTAAAGTCTGATGGCTGGAGTGCTAAATAAACTAATAAAGCTAATAAAATGTATTTTTTAAATATGTTTTAAAATGGTTAAAGTATTTGGAAACATTATAAACGCCCTTTTCAAAGCAGATTTTTTTGGTATCATGGTAAGTTCTATTCAGTAAAGTTCTTAAAAACTTGCTATTACTATTCTCTTTCTGCTCCCTCTCCTCTGTTTCATTTTGTTCTGTTTACTGAGATATATACAAATTTATATTTCTAAGCCTTAATTCTGAAATGGGATCTGACAGATTTTTGTAATTGTCTGGCATCTCAGCATTATGGTATGTATCTGAGTGTGGGTCTGCGTGGATGTGAAAATGAATATCATAAAAGAACTACTGAACTTTTTGCACAATTAACTAATTTTGCATCAAAACAAGTAAAGTTGCCAGCTGTGTATCTGTAGTATTTTTAAATCAGATAAAAATAGGACTGCTGTATTCTTTAATTAGCATAACTGAAATTTAGCCAAATCGGCTTCGGACACAGCAGGAGATGTACAGTTTGTCCTGATTTTGTGGGGAATGAAAAATGTAATACTTGGCACATGAACTAACTATGCTAACCAAAAATGTTATTAAAACATAGTCAACTAAATGAAATATGTTGGTTTACCAGAGATTATTTCACATATTTTAACAGAACAGAGGAGCACAGTTTTTAAGTTGTGGGCTACTGAAAAAAAAAAGCAGGGAATTTGATTATCGCTGACATTAGAATGAAAATTCTGAGAAAAACTGCTTATATTTTAAAATCAATAAACAACTTTTGCCAAATCCTGGCGTTCCTTCTGACACAGAGTAACACCATCCCCTACAAACAAGTCTGTTGACTTGGGAATCCAGTCTTCTCTTGCTAATTGAAATTGCAAAGCATGTCAACTCGAGCAAACATTTTCAAATGTTAGGATGTTAAAAGCCACCTTTTATTAATTTCTGTGTGCCCAGTTGTGTCAGTTCAGTCTAATGAGGTTAAAGGTATAACTTTGGGAAAAAATGTTCATTAAATAGCAACAAATACCAACTGAGTAAACATCATACGAATGCTGATTTCCTCTAGCCTAGATGTAGTCCCTGCCCACATATGATGGGACTGCAGATTGACTTGCTAAGCGGATACTTTCTTCTGCAAATTGAAGGACAGAATTCTGAGAGACGCTAAGCCTTTGCAACTGCTGTCATTCTCAAAACCACATCCTTAAGCAGAGATACTCTCAAGAGCCATGAAAATCTTATGAAAGACTCTTGAAAATCCCATAAGAAAGTCTCTGATGAAATCAGATACAGGCTTCAACCCAGTCCTGTTACAAAAAGTTAAAACTGATTCTTTGCGAAGCAGTAACGACTGAATCCAGGGAAATTCACCTTTAGGAAGGACATTGCTACTCTCCCTGCAAAGGCTTATTGCTTTAAGTTGCAATTTTAATTTCTGCCAGTAAGGTTATGAAGGACCTGCAAAAAATTAGTGCATGTGGCAGCTACTCTCAGTATTCACTTTTCCCTAGACAGCCCAACTCAGTTTAGGAGCAACTAAACTCCTTTAGGAGCACGTGAACTGCTTAGTGATGGAAGAGTGCAGAAAACCCTGCCCAGGCATGTTCTTTTTGGGCAGACATAACACTGAAGTTACCTTGCAGGCAATCTCTGCAAGAGTGAAATGGAAATGGAAACCAAACAGCTCACTCGCTTTCCTTCGGAAAGGTGTTTCCATTCTGAAGTGCACAGTTAAGTGGTGTGATGAAGCCTGCTCAGCAATTGCCCATGGAAGACTTCTCCTATGCGTCCTCAGTGGACTATATTATTTAGACTGTCACATCCATACTTTCAGCAACAGGAAAAAAAAGAAAATCTCATTTCCACAGGTGTGCATTGTACAAAAGTGTGATATGCTGACAGCCACCTAGGGAATTTGCTATTTACTGGCCTTTTCTATCTTTAGAAACGCTTGCCACTCTTTTCAAGAACTGCATTATGCAGATTGCCTCATTCAGAAACGTGACATTTTACAGCTGTAGAGGAAACAGTTACCTGAAGAACTTTTCCAAATTGCATCACAGAATATATCTTTCAGTGTTTCTGTAATACGGATCATTTCATTTCCTGGAAAAGACAGCTCACCATTTCATAGCACTGCCTTCCCCCTGCACAAATGGTTTGCCTGTTAAAAATATTCTCCTTTAGAAAGTGCAATAGAGCATGAGCACTCTTAGGCAGTGGTTTCTGACCCTCCATGGAATCATAGCAGTTTTGAGTGAGATTGTGATCATGGCAGAAATTGAATCATTGCAGTAGTTCCTGGGGCTGTAAGCCAGATTGAAGGCAAACTTGCAATCAGGAGGAGTTGCTTAAAAGCCAATTGGACCACATCATACTCTTGTACCAGCTTCCGTCTTTTAAGACTTTGATGATTGTACACATCACACTGTCTTTAAGATGTATCTGATAGTCTCAGTGTATGATGACTATGATAGACCATTTCACAGACAAAAAAAAAGCAAGATGAGAGACACAAAGACAAGAAAGGCCCTCAAAACTTCCCTTTTCTCAAGTCAGAGCCATTGATTCATTTTTCAGCTCAATCCACAGAGCTGTGACCTCCTTAGGTGGGAGACGATTGTTAGGCACCCTTCCTCAAATATCCCCAGATGTCTCTTCTACCACAACCCCATATCCTGTTAGTGCGAGGAGGTGGGATGTCTCAGTCACTAGACAGGCTTTCTACCACTTCTCCCTGATACATACTCAGCAAAAGTGGAATGCATCCAGGTTCTTTGGCAGGCAAAGGAGTGTGTGGGAGCGTTTCTCCCCTTAGGGACTTGCTGAAGGTCTCACGGGTAGATGGGAGCATAGCTGAAAACACAGACCTGATTCCAAGGCTCTGCAAAAACTTCTGGCCAGCGCTGTCTCTTAAAAAAACACAGTGGAGGCACGTAAATGTATGTTTGGCCAGTAAAAGAGTTGTTACAAAGATGTTAATTATTGAAGAGGATTTCGCATGAATACAGGGCATTTGATGCAGCTTTGATCCCATGCAGGGTAGAAGTCCCAGGAGTTACATGCTGTGCCTTAGAACTGCATTGACACTTCTCTGAGCCCTAAGAAGCTGCAAGGGCATTTGCTGCAGCACAGAAACAGAAGAAGCTTTGATGAGTGAAACTAAAGCTTGCGCAGCATCATGCTGGAGCAACCCTCTGTTTAATTAAAAAGTTTCATCAGTCAGAACATGTGAGTATCTAGCTATGATCCCTGGGTGCCCCACACATGAAAAAATGGAGGAAAAGGTATTTCTCTTGAGCCACCCAAACACTCTCCTGTTCCCCATAACCTAGCTTAAACCAGCCATAAAAATCAGTCTCATCTGCTCACTCAGCTGTTATCTTCTCACCACGTTTAAATGCCTTCTTGTGGCCTCCCCTCACCTCCTGCATCTTACCGTAGCTGTTCATTTTTCCTTGCAAGGCCTTACACAATTCAGGCTACACCTACACAGCACACTATATCAACCTACTAAGCAGGTGGGTATAGTAAGGAGATGGATTGCTGATTAGTGTTTACTGCAACATGATTAGTTTTCATTGCATGATGTAAATGAACCCTTAGGTCTTATCCATTTCCTTGCTGCCACTTCTTCCATCTTGTCCTGCTTGCTGTGCTATTTTTGTGCTTTCCCCCTTCCCCCTTTACCCTGCCTTCCAAAGCTGTTTGCACCCTGGTCTTCCTGAGCCCCTAACCCTGATCTACACTCTCCTCCTCTTCTTGTGAGACACACCTCTTTAATTAGGATGCTTTGAAAGTCGCTATTGCCTTAATGAACAGCAGGTGAAATAGCTAATAAAAAAGAACTAAACCAAAGCCATCCATGTGGCATAGCATGGGCTAAACAGCCCCTTTCTGTCACCTAACTGTCAAATCCTTTCCATCCTTCTTCCTCCGGTCCTGTCAGACCCATGATATGACACCCATATTCAGAAATCCAGTCATGCTGGGCTCTTTGCACTTTGATCAGCCTTCTGACTGGGTCTTTAATCGCGTACGTGATAGCATATCATCCACCCCAAACCTCTAGTAATAAATCAGATCTGGAAAAAAAAAATCACCCAACAGGCTAAGGAATCATTACATTTTTGCTGTTATGGGTGTGAGATTCTTCTGTTCGCCTTCAGCTTTTTGAGCTATTAGAATCTGACTTTCATGCTTTCCTCTACAACCAGGGGGGATACAAGCTAAACTACCCTTTCCAAATGAGTGCTGAGATTCTCACGTGGGTAACATGGCTCCAGGCTCCCACAGAAATCACAAGAGCCAGGGACAACCTTAGGCTTTATTTGCAGTGAATAGTCCCTTTTAGTGAACAGGGTGACTCACGATGTCTGAAGTGAAGCCTGCCCTCAGATCTTCAGGAGTGAAGGCACCAGAGGTCTAGTTTAATAATCAGCCCGTCAGCATTGCTGGTGGTTTAAGCAGCCACTGCGACATTCCTCTGTTCTTCGCACTGCAGCCACTCCTTCCTCATGCCACTGCCTTTGTGCACACAGCATTTGTGCTGCTGTGTGAGGAATCTAGCCAGAGAATTTACCTGGCTGAAAAATAACAGCATCTCTTTTTTCAGGGATTACTTTTTCAGTAGGATTAGAGTTCCCTGATGCAGTTTATCGTGTGGCTTCAAAGTGTGCCAGCACGGAGTCCAAGTGATGTGAGGGTGGGAATGTGCAGGCAGCAGTGGGAGTTTGGGGATGTGAGAACTGTGCAAGCAATCTTCAGAATTCCAGTAACTGAATATTGAATATTGTCCCTGCTTTGGGACTGAAACCTTCTGTCTTCCTTGCCTGTTAAACTCCTATTACACATCGTACTCTATAAATACTGTCTTTTGAAACTATTATGAGGCTAGTTTAAGAGAGACAAACACAGTTACTGAATTTCCACTGTGATTTATCTTCCAGCCCTTCTCCCCGCACGGTACCCTGCAGCTGATCATCTCATTTATGTATTTAGCAAATGGAAAACAGAACACTGCACTGTTTTTTTCCCCTTTCTTAAAAAAAAAAAGGTCACAATTCAGCCTTTCAAAATGACAAAGCAAGGCAACAGAACTTCTGCTCAGGAAGCAAGACACAGATTTTCATTTCAGGCTTTAAAGGGTTTCAAATACCGAAAAAGGGTTGAGTGTTTAGAAAAAGAAAAAACAAAATTCAAGCAATCTTTTAACTGAAATAATATATATGTCAGAATTTCTACTGGTATCTGAAGGGCTGAATGGGAGTTTTGTGCTTGTGTCAGGGCTAATTTGTAGTCACAAGGTAGATCCAGACTTTGATTTTGTTAAGATATCAGTGTTGAAAACAGTGTTTTAATGCCAAGTAATAAAATGTGAACTACAGTCCTGAAGAATTTGAAGCATATTTATTTGCAGTAAAAATCTGTCCCTGAAGAAGGAAAGAATGGTTTGTTGATAATATTGATCCTGAAATAAAGAAACTTACCTCTGGCAGAGGGCTGCAAATTATGCATCCTTAGGCCATGACTTCTAGCTGGGGTACCTTTTCTTCTAGTGATGTAATAACAGAGTCCAAAAGGGAGTCAAGGCTTCAGCTGTATTTAATATTGACCCGTGAGCTTTTGTCACAGGCGAGCATGATTTCCTGATTCCTCTGACATCCAGGAAAGAAGGGTGACTGAGAGACCTATAAATCTCGAAGTCCTGTTTCAGACTAACAGACATAATAGAGCAAAGGAGAGAGAATTATGGCAACGTAGTATTTGCATGGTCAAAGTGCTACAGTCATAGTAACTTCCACAATACCCTTGTAAAGTTAGGGAGTAAAGGTTATTATTTCATTACAGATACTTGTCAAAGGTAACATTTCCTGAAAATTTTTTTAAGTAATATTAAACTCTTCAATTCTTCTCTAGAAGCTAATAATAAGTGACAAACCAAACCTATGGTGGCAGTAAAGATAGAACCTGAGACTTCTTGAGTTTCAAGCTCACACCACCTCACAAGCATCAAAATCTCCTGTACAAAATCCACCTGGAAGCTATGTTAAAAGCTGGGGTTTGTTTTATGCGCAGAGAAACAGTTGCCTGGAATTTGTTTCCTGCAAATTGTCCTTCAGTTGGCTTCTCCCTGAGCAGAAGTAATTCTTGTTTCTACTTCTGATGATAAGCTACAAGTTAAAAGAAGCAGGTTTCTTTTGAATACCAACCAGCTATTATTATACAATTTTTTATCAGATCTAAGGAAATGTGACCTTAACCCTAGGACACTACATCATACAGCCATACCTTTCACATGGAAAGGAGGAAGAAGGGGGAGGAGAATCCATTTCCTGCTTTGCTATCCAGATGTGACTGCAGGTATTTAAAAACATAATTATGGAAGAGACTAAGCTTTTTCACTTTCAGACTGACTGTGTGTCTCACCTCCTCCGTCCATTTCTGGGTGCTATAAATATTACTAGTCATGTAGCAGGAAGGCAATTAAGCCACAGAATTCCTACCTAGTGACTCAAAAATGTGAGGACAGGTAGAAGCCATGCCTGCTTCTGAAGTCAGCTGTTCAGCAAGCCAATGCAAAGTTATGCAGCCTTTATACCTTAGCAGTAGGTGATTGCATAGAGGTGATTTCACAAGTGATGGGTCTGTGTTCTTGCAGGTGTTCTCCCCTTATTCTGCCCCTTTCTGTGTGTTGTGGGAAGCGGACAGACCGGAGCCCAAACTTGCCATGTTTAGGAAGCCTTTGCCAAAAACAGAGGATACTTCTCGAAGCTATTAGCTCTTGTGTGGAGATCTGGTAATTCTTTGCATTTTACATAAAGCCCCAGCTTCTGGAATTGAGTGATTTTGTAAGAAATTCAACCTCTGTCTCTTTTTTTGTAAGGTTTCTAGTGTTCAGGTTTGCAAAGAAAGGTCTTGTGAATTAAGGATTCAGAAGTTAGGCATGGCATGAGGAACCCTCATCCGCAATTACTACCTATAGAAAACAGAGAGATTTTAAAGCAAATTTCACGGTAATTGGGGTTTGAGTCATGATTTTTTAAGATCTGGGCTGCTGGTAGTGCTTCTTTTGATGTGCTTTGCATAGTCCCACAAGCTCATTCACAGCTGGTCGTAGACTAAGTGCACAGTTTGTACTGTGTAATGGCATAGTATAACAGGTTTCCTGATACCTGTTAGGTCTCAAAAGTCATGTCAGGCAGGCACTGCTTGCCTCTCCACAACTATTTGTTTTTGTTGAGAGCAAAGGAAGAGCTTTAGGCCAATGTGGATTGCACTTCCCACGGCTGATGGCTTTCCCCCACTCTCCTCAAAGCAATATTTTCAGCAGTGTTAAGAGTGATTTCAGAATACAGCACTGCTATTTTTAAAGTGGCTCTTACTGTAAGACTTCAGCTCAGCATCACTTTGGCTCTTAATGCGATCTGTGTTTCATATGCTGCTCACACTTTTCATTATAACTTTCTAAGCAATTACAAAACACTTTACAAACATTAACTAATTAATCTCTCACAACACCCCTGAGAGGTACGCAAATGCATATTATTATTTTTTCTTCACTGATGGGGAAATCAAGACATGGAGATTAAAGCAATATTCTCTCCTTTGTTTCCACTCTTGGAAAAGAGCCAAATTTATTTGATTCCGGCTGAAGGTGGAAGAGGAAAGTCAGAGTGCGGGGGCAGGTCTGGGACAAACTCTTACCATTCCTTGCAGGCTGTGAAAAGCAGCTGTGCTGCAATCTTTGGAGGTCAGGTCTCTGTGAGGTTCTGGAGATGGTAAAAGGAAGTAAGGGAGAGTTTTGTGACAGTATGAATTTTCCATCAGTCTGAGTGAATAACATTGCTACTTCAAGGTTACAGCTGTTCACTGCAGAGACAGGAGCTGACCAGTCATTGACACAGAGCTTATAACGAATCTATATTTACAGAGGCAGCGAGGTGGCCATAAGAAGGGCATCTTGCAGGGTTCACTGAATTTATGTGGACCTTGCTTATTACGGGAGAGGAGAAGCTTCTGGTAAAGGAGCAAGGAGCAGCAGGATTGTGGAAGGGCTGCTATGACACCAATGTGTCCTCCTTGCTCTTGCTACAACTGAAGTCTTCTGGCTTATGAGGGCATTTCTCGAGGGAAGGGCCAATCCACTAGGAAAGGGAAAATTACGGATTAAATCAAACAGAATTTGGAATGCATTTGCAAAGACTGTAACTCCCAGCAAACAAAATATGTAACCTAAATACAGGAAACAAAAACAGGTCCTCTAACTTAATAGAAGAATGTATCCCAGTGAGTGAATGTCATAGTGATAGATAGCTATCTCCCTCCCACCCCTAGGACAAAGCATTCCATGTGGGAGCTGAATGGGCTTCCACTAGAGAATTATGAATCCTATTTTGGATCAAGCAACTCCTATACTTAAAATTGGCTGATTAGGTCTCCAAAACAGCTGGCACCTTACAAAAAATACATGTTCTTGTAGTTAAATTTATGTCACAAACCACTCTTCCTCCACCCAGCTGTCTGTCTCAGCAATGACTCCAGTTTCCGGAAAAGGAAGGAGATGCCTCTATCCATCATTTGCTTAAGACTCAATTCACCTATCACTGTCATTCCAGAGGAGCAGAGAGAGAAATATGTGGTTACTGTGAACTCTTCTACATTCTATAATTTTGTTTGGGGTTTAGGAAACAAGGTGATAAATGTCTTCTAAATGTCATGGATAAGATGGATAGGTGTTCCGTCCTTAACCTACCATTTTCTGTTAAACTCTCCCTGTCTCTTTGTTGTCTGTTCTTGTTTCTCACATTCATTGTGAGCTTGCGGGCTAAGACCTGCTGGTGTATAAAGCACTGACAGCCCTGTGGCCAGGGTTCCTGACTGGCTTCTCAGCACTACCAATGCTGTAATGGTGACAGTGCTAAGCTCTGTTGAAAACACAAAGCAAAGATGATCCAGTTATCTTTCTTTTATCTCTCTGCCTCCACTTCCTATATCCAGGAGAATCATCTACCCCAAATGTTAAGTACTGAGAGTGAGATTTCTTCTCTTCCTGTTTGCTCATTCACTAAGGACCTCAGTTCTTGGCTTAGCACAAAGTACAGGTTTTCAAAGTCTCATGCACTCAGTGTGAGGGCTGTACTGTTGTACTCGTCTTTGCTCCCTGACAGCCAGGCATGTATTTGCATTTGCAGGATGGCATTGCTCTCCATCGCAGTGACCCCCTCAGCAAGGTGAGCTGGTGGGGGAATCTCTTAGCCTGTGTTTCCTAGATAGGGCCACACATCAGGGTGGGCTATGATGGAGTAGCTAGAAGGCAGGCTCTTCAGTGTGGTCAGAGGCACCCTTCTGCCAGCACTGCCAGCACAGTCAGATACACTGAAGAAGAGGACATCTGAGGACCTCTCAGGTTTTCAGCGTGGTCACAGAAGGTATGACCATGTGATCCCTCGTATGTAAGTAAAGACACAGAAAACAGCTTTGTCACTGCCTGTAGCCAGAGTATTTTGAGTGTTTGATTGGGAACCCATGGACAAAGTATTAACATTCAGTGTGATCAGAAGACCACTTCCCAGCATGAGCAGTTCTACTAGGGTAATCATCACTGCAGAGTAAGCCAGAGTGATCTCAGCTTTGGATTACTTGCATTAGCCCAATCCATGCACTTGCAAGCACATTGCAGAGGTCTGTGTACCTGATTATGTATTCAGTTGTGCGGCTCCTTCCCGTGTCCCTGCAGCTCCTGGAGAAATATCTGACAGTCCTTGCACTGCTGCAGGCTGATCTTAGCCTGGTATCCTGTTTCCTGTCTTATATTCTGAGCTAATTCCACCATGGACAGAAATTGTAAAATCTCCCCTTGAGTGACGTGAATATGCTTATGAAGCAGTTCAAGATGTTTCTTTACCCCTGCCATTTCTGCAAAAAGAGGCCTAGCACACATACATATCCAGTTTGCTGGACTGCATTCTCTCTTTCAGCTTCCCTCAAATGTTTTCCTGAGGCTGCACTTTTTTTCTTCACCTTTTTATTTACATTTTCCACATCTAAGACCATGCTAGATTGTGAGACCTCCTCATCTACCACCTTCTGGCTCTGGCCAAGCTAGCCCGTTCGATTAGCAGGACAAGGAAACTTGACTGGGGAGTTTCCAAAGACTATGAGGCCTCTTTCTACTCCCTCCTGCTGTCATTCTGCTGCTGCAAAGAATAGCACTGCTGCTTCAGCATCTTATGAGTGGTGGGTACTGTTGGGGGTCCTTTGCTCTTTGTCTCCCTCCAGTTTCTTACTTTTACATTTTTAACCCCTTGTCTCCATCTTTTTCCTTTTTTTCATTCATTGTTCCCTATAGTCTTTTGGTTTCTCCTTTTCTGATCCTTCTCTCTTTCTTTAGCCACCCTCCATTTCTCAGGGAAGGCTTTGAAGTTATCTCAGGGATGGACCTAAAGGTCCATCTCCCCTAAAGGGCAGAAACAAAAGGGCCAATGGCCAAACTGTTGCATGAAGAGCCATTTTCTTGTGTTTGTTCCACACTTGGCCTCTCCTAGCTTCATTTGATGGCCCCATGCTCTTTCTTTGGAAGAGGCAGTGAAGAGTGGCCTAAGGAGCTTGTCTGTTTTTCAATGTCTAATAGGAACTGTAGGAAGGCTATTGGGAACTCTGAACTCTTGGGTGATTTAGTCTGGATATTCACTGTAGAGCAACTCTCTTGCTGAGAGCACACTGACGTAAAGGTTTTGTGAGGTACAGGAAGGAGAATAAAGACAAGGCTCAAGTAAAAGCACCCATGCAGCTGAGAAAAAGACAACTTGCTTTCTGGTTAGTTTATAGTATTATGTGTGTATGCAGTGTTCTGTATGAGATAGCTACATATTTATGATGGGCCGGCCTCATGCCATTTAAATAGCTGTTTAAACAGAAGACTCCAACATAAAAGCACTTAATTCTATCTGATACTGCATTTTATATTCACCTTTGATTGCTGTTAGAGACTTATCATTTTTAGAGTGAACGTTAATGACTGCTGAGGTGCCCAAGATGAGCTATTCCCAGGGCCATATAACCCATACGCGGCTACTGATCTTGATAACGTAAGATATTGGCAAATGCAGTTGAATATGCTATCTCGAGATCTCTGAGATGCAGCTTTTAAGAGATGCTGATACTCAGCTACCAAAAAAAACATAGGTACAGGAAAGGCAGATCATGTTCTGCTAATGGTACACTGGGGTCTAGCCAAGTACAAAAGAAGCTAAACAAAAGCCACAGCCAGGCCTTTGAAAGTAAAACTGTGTGAAATATTTGCTTCTGTGAAAAATACTCCAACTGCTTTTTGTGTCAGTCTTCCTGCAAAATCATTTGCTTCTATGGCCTTTTTTTTTCAACTTTTGACACAAAATGTACAATCTGGATGGCTGCCAAAATGGTGAGGTAGTTTTTCTTAGGTCACTTAAAGAGGAGATCTAAGTGTTATTGGTGGGATTTTGTCACACAGTGAAAAGACTATAAGATTTTTCTGGTTCCTTAATGGTACAGCCTCTTGCAATACCATTAGTAAACTGTGTTTTCATTGCTTTTCTCAGAAGGGGAAGAGGCTGCATTATGAGCCAGCCAGAAAAATAAAGCCAAGCTGGTTATCTCACATAGCTTTCAACATCATTGAAGAGCCAGTTCCCTTGTGGCCAAGATTTTCCAAAGATACTGATGATTTCAATGCACTAATGTCTTTAATATCTGGATGTCCTCCTCGAAGTACTTCAGGAAGCCTGATTCTGGAAAAACTGTGCTCCTAGACTGTGAAACTGAGCCCTTTTCAGTTGTCACAATGTAAATTGGAAACACCAGAAATCACAGAGGCTTTTGAAAATGTTGGCAAAGTTAATCTGTACATTTATAGTTACTATAAGAGTTTTAAAAAGACTCTGCAAACTTGTTTGCATTATTAGAATCCACTTGCATTAATCCTGAGCTCCTCCTCATTGCTATCTTATTTAGATGTGAATTTAAATAAGCATATAAGATCCCATTTAACATGAACGTGAGAGTACTTTAGCAGAATTATCAGTAGTGACTTTAGCTTATCTTCTAGGGTAGACATCAGTAGTAACTTCCCTCTCCCATTAACTTCCTAACTCCTCAATAAAGCACGAGAGAATTTTAGATTATTCTTTGTTGCCAGTTTGAACAGGAAACATTTATTGCCGATGCATAATAAGTATTTCCCATACGCAAATTTGCTTATTTGCTGCCCCTTACTTCTTGCTAAGGGAAGAGGTCATTTATTTTGCTTAAAGTTTACCCCGAGAGCTGTTCAAATTAACAAGATGCTAAGTGCTTTATTGAGCAGGGTCTTTAATTTCCTCAGCTGGTACAACTGGAAATTCCACATGTATTTATTCTGTGCGCAGACTGTGCTGGGATAGATACATATCTGTGCTATGCATAATAAATATATTGTTAGTTTCTCAGCATGTATCATCATGTTGGGTCAGTTAAGAAGGCTAATGAAATATTTAAAGTGAATTTTCACATATCATTTTTGCACTGTAAGGGATGAACAACAAAGCCGAGAATGTTTATGTAGGGCATCCAGTCATTGTGTTCATCCTATATAATGCATAGAGGCTATTAATGACATCTTCTTACACCATTTGGACAAGAGTATGCTCTTTATTATAGTATTTAAAATGTAACTTTGATATTTGCTCATAAGGTTGTATTGCTGGAGTACCGAGCAGTAGAGTTGATGTCTCTCTGAGTCTGCTTTAATTTATGCTAGAGGCCAAATTGGTTCTAATTGCTCTTAGGATCAAAGGTTCTAGAGGTGGCATATATCTGCTACTTGTGTCACCCCGTTGCTCCAAAAATCAATGGAGCCCAATGGATCTGAGCATGTTTTGTGTAACATACACTCGTCACAGGAGACAGAGGTAGAAAAGATTTCTCCCTAGCTTTCCTGGTCCGAGACGTCTGGATCAATGCATTATGTGATGGTGGTTTTGCCTCCATGTATTTCTTTGCAAACCTCCACGAGCAGTGGAATTTCTAGAATTTCATTAAAAGAATTCAAACCCAGATGTGGGCTGTTCTTGCTTGAGATGTCAGAAGTGAAAACAGTTTTTCGTAGCTTCCCATGCTGCAGCAAGATAAGGAGTAAAAAAGGAGTTATTTGAATACCATGAAACTACCCCCAAATGGAACAGTGGATATGTTCACCAGGACTTTTGCAAATAAACAAATAAAAATGTCACCACTTTCACACAGCTAAACTTGAAAGCAACATGCCAAGATCAAATAGCAGCTGTACCCACTGGAGCTGGAACTGAAACAATCTGATCCACTTGATTTGCTACTTAACAAACAAGAAGCTTGTCTGATAAAAACGCTCTTAAGCCTTTCTAGCTCTCTGGTAGATACGAGATAGCTCCCCAGTAGCTTTACAGGAGCAGGCTTTACTAGGGGAGCATGCAGACCATTTGACTTTTTCTAAGCAGTGGGTTTGGCATCTGCTGAACAGATCAGAGAGTACAGACATGAGGAAAGGGCCCGGCACTGCATGCCAAACACACAGGCTGATGAAACCTTGTGAGGCTAGATTTCTGTTTTATTTCCGTCCTGCATTTGGAGACAGAAAGCTGCCATCTTCGCTGAACTTGTCATTAACATGGATGAGACTGAAATGGGGCTACTCTCTGTCCTCATTTCCGCTATCGTAAAGCTGAAGTAATTGTTATGACTTTAGGGATGCCTTTCAGTGCGGGAGCACTTTCCAGCATTTAACTGTTTAGTACCTTAAGTAGAGTTGTTGATATCAAAAGCAACCCATTGACCAGCTGTTAGATAAGGAGACAAGACTGAAGTTTCAGGGGAATTTGAAATACACAGCACACTGATCTTCTCCTCGCAGTGGTGCAGTGTGGCAGGCTGAACTGCCCTGGTTTTAATAATATGTATTCATTCCATTTTATATAAACCAGGCCTCTGAGACAGAGGTAATTTCATTTGTGTAGAGGCATCACAATCCATTTGTTTGAGGGTTTGTTTGATTGTTGTTTATCTTTAAAAAATCTGGAAATCAGTGTTCTCCCTTCTGTGCTTCACTGGAGAATTTTTCAGAGGTTTCAGCTAAATAAATACAAGGCATGGGATCTTGAACGGATACGGTATTTTTCAAAGTGTGTCATAAATTGGAGATAATGGATAGCAATCATAAAAACAAATTACATTTCTAAGCTTTAAACAGTGGATAAAATTACTTTGACTTGTTAAGACTCATTTGTTTGTTTCTTATATAAGGCCTTTGCAAGTTCTCCAGTCTCTTTTCCAGGATACTGTAAAACAGAAAAGCAAACAGACAAACAAAACCCCTTTTTAGGTCTTCTGTATTCATCGTAAACAAAGAGTGACAAAGCCTTAAAAACATTCAGGTGACCTAGGTGATCAACTGAGAAATGTGTTGCTTAAGGACCAAAACTTTGGAAGGCAAGTTTGAACTTTCTGGTCACTTGTAACCGCAAATAACCAACTCTCAGTCTTTTTTACCATTATAACTGCATATGCACAACAAGTCAGTGTGCGCCTTAGCAAAACTGGATGAGAGGAATCCACTAACAAAGGGAGATTTCATTACACACAAAGGGGAAAAACCTGTTCAAGTAAACGGTTTCATTTGTATGTCACAGCAAATTAGATTCCTTCAAAATCTCCTCAAGGGAGCGTGGCATTATGAAGCCTTTCATCAGAGGCCCCAGACTGGGCTCTGCTTCAAACTACTTCAGAAGAAAAGAACAAACATCCTCCTTCCACTGAACCGGATGTTTTCTGAAGGTGGAACAAGGTATCCACTGTAACTCAAAGGGAGGAAGGATCACATAACACCAGGCATAAATGCAGAGCTACCAGTTTTCACAGCCTCTATTATTATTACTTTTTTAAACCAGGAAGCTTTTCCACAGACCTGTTAGAGCTATGAAGATCCCTGATTTTCCTCTGGTTTGCATCTACTGACATTTGCATCCCAAGCTCTCAAACACAGTCATCATGTTCTTAACAGAGAGAGTGGCTGCTAGAACATTTGTCTCTCGTAATAGTCCTATGGCAAGTACAGAAGTGTACATGGAAACATATTTATTGGAAGTATTTAATGTATTTTTAGGTTCTCTTTTAAAGCAATTTAGTGGCTGGAAAGCAAGCGAGAGAGCAAGTTCCCTGTACACTGCCAATAACTTTTCCATAGACTTCAGTTTTGGAACTCTGATGCTGACCAGTTCCACCTAAACTTCTTGGGAGCTGTCAGAAATACAGACTGGGGTTGAAGCACCATTCTTATGGGACCATGCAGGCAATGGTTACTGCTGTTTTCTTCCCTTAACTCAAAGTTCAAATGTTAGGCAACAGAAAACAAAATCTTTCTGTGGACTTCTTCCCACTTTTGATCACTCTCCAAAATTAAATAGAGATTGATATTCTTGTTAGAGAGTTCTACAGAATGATGGAACAAACCATGGAAAGGGACTTTTTCTCTAACAGACTGCATAAGTTTCAAGAAGGAGTCTTTGTAATGTCCTATCACTTTAAAAAATAGCTCACATTCTTTTGGACTTTCCTATCATGGTTTTAATGGTTTTGCATGTTTTGCCTGCATATGCAAAAATACTTAGACGAAGATGTTGTTTTCTGCATTCTGGAAAATTAGTTTTTTTCCTCCATGCCCAAGAGAGGAAAGGGCCTGATCAGCTTGAGGGATTAGTGAGAAAGGATTTGAAGGTTTTCACCGCCTGGTGACTCACTGGTAGACTCCAAGCTGTAATGATTTCATGGCTGGTCAAAAGCACATTCAGAAATGTTTCTCAGTTGCAGTCCTGTTTTTCTAGACGGGAAGCCCCTGTCACAAACCTCATAATGCCTGGCATTAGCTGTGCATTTTGGCAGGCATTTCCAAGCTAATAGACTAATGAATGGCAGGGAGTTGACCTAGCTCTTTACCTGTAGAGGATATGACAAAAACCAAGAACTATATAATCAACAGCAATGCAAGCTTTAACATGTCTTCCATCCCACATGTTTTAGTCTTTATCCAGAGGGACAATCTTTCAGGCAGAGAAGATAATTTCATTAGCACACTGATTGAGTATTGGCTTCTCTGCTAAGATGATGGTGTGTCCTGGAACAATTATAATGATACCCATCTGCTGGAGATGAGACACAATTCATTTTGTAGAAGCTGAAAAAGATCATTGTATTATTAAAGAAAGGGCCTACTTAAACCTCTGGTATCTATTGTAGAGGGAATGCAAGTAACAACTCAGCACTGTGAATTACATTCCTGGAGCTAAGCACTTATCTCTTAACCTATGATGAATATCATAACATGCAAGTGTCTTTCTATGCCTGGACCATAACCCAGAGACACTGCAGTCCATATGTATCTTTCCATTGACTTTGGTGGATGTTAGGCTAGAACAAAACTGTGAACTTCACTTGGATGAGTCACCAGCTGGTGGAATGGGAAAGAGGGTGGAAGAATTATCCATAGTAACTGAGATTATTAGTAGTCAGTTACAAACTCAAATCATTTTTTTCAGATGATGATGAACAAGGTTCCTAAGCCTGCACAAGACCCAGGCTGCGGCAACAGAATGAAGCTGCAAACAAATTAGAAGTGATGGCTTGAACCAAATTAGTGCAGTTTCCCAAGCAGTTCAGATCATCAGCTGGAAGTGCTGTGGGGGACTGTGGTATCAAAAGGAGAGAATAGACCAAGAAGCACTGATAAAGAACAGACTTTTGGCTCAGCTGGTTTCAGAAGATAATCACAAACTTTCTGGAAGCCAATTTAAGTGCTATATCCCGTGCCAGAGCACAGTCTAATTTCTCTGTTAAGCCCTTTGCCAGGAAATAAACTCATACATTGAAGAGGTTATTGCATTAAGCAGAAATGACTAAGGCTAAGATTCTGAGATCCAGCTCAATGCTGAATGTCATCTCACTTGACAAGCAGACCTTAAATACCAAGAAAGACATTCAAAAAGTGAGCTTTTAATTCACACAGTTATATTTTAGCTGAGCTTCCTTCTTACCTCTGGATATCTTGTTTCTTATCAGAATGAGTTAAAGCTTCACTGAGCATAGGATGGAGGAAAGCTGAGCTGCTGCAGCGCACATGACTTTATTTACTGAGACGAATCAAATGGGTGAGAAACTGGTGACGCTGGGCATGAGGCAGCATTCCTTTCTCGGCACAGAGCAATGCCCAAGTGTGGTAGTAGGCAGAACCTATTGAAAAACACAAAATGCCCAATGTATTCACAGATATTTTAATGAGTTTGTTTTACTGTGGCTTCTGGAATCAGAGTTATTTGCAAATAGTTGGATGATGACCAGATTTTTTTTTTCAGAAGAGTGCCATTTCATTGTTCTCCTGTTTTAAAAATTTCCGTCATTCAATTAGGGAGCTGAAACAATGTCTTGGACAAAAATGACATATTCACTGCAAAACAAACAAAAACCAAACACAAGCCTGGTGGTTTTTTTCCATTAAAATAGCTATCTTTATCCAGCTGGTTATCCCAGAACAAATCCTAATGGACGCAAGGCACAGCAGTTTCTGTCTCTGTAAACTCAAGGTAAAATCTGGCTGGGGGAAGGCAAAGCTGATCTTGCGCAGGTACCTCCAAGTGAAATAAAGATCCCTTTTGCAGTTACGACAAAGCCCTAAGCAATCAACTGCACAACATAAGTAACGAATAGTGATGTGCGCAAACAAATGTTTCCCAGATAAGGCATAGGCTGAGAATTATTGATTTACTCACTAACTTCTGATGCATACCATGTTTTTTTAAAGACTGGCTAACCAAAAATTGTATCACATTTGTTGTGCATTTTACCCAGAACTTTTAGTGTGTCTAGAAAGAAGTGTGCTGCTCTAATTACCTTCTTTTGAATGAAACATGAGGCCTTGACCATTTTTAATCGTTACGACTACAGCACTTTTCACAGAAGTAGAGTGTTAACCTCTGAGATGTGGCTACATTCCAACTCAGATGTTTTTCTTTATTCCTGAATTTTCTCTGTAGTTTCGGTTGGATGACGTATTCCTCACTTCCCTTCCTTTGTGTAACCCTCGTGGCACAGAACGGGAAAGGCTGCTCTGTTTCCCACCACAGATATTGCCTGCTACTGAAGGGCAACTAAAAAGGGATGTCTGTACAGAGACCACATTCATAGCCTTTAATGCATTTACTTAGGAGAAGCTGCATACCTAACAGGAAGACTTTGTCCATGATTTATTAAGCACTCTGGTATTCATGTTGGTTAATAGTACTGGAGAAATGGGGAGTGTTATTATCCTCAGTATTGTTAGTTTACCATTCTTCAACTGAAAAACAGTTTTTACCTTGCTTAGAAAGTGAGACAGATGACTACGATTAGTTGATGAGCTGTTTAACTCCAAATTAAGAAAAATGAGAGGCAATTCTGTGGCATAGCAGAGGAGAAAAACTGTGGAGGAACAAAACAGATAGTCTTGTAGATGGTCTATCTTTATGATACATAAAAGAAGCCTCAAAGGGCTGAGAAGGAATTCACTCTGGAGTCCGCTCTTCTCTTTTACATTAAACCTTCTGCTTACGTCTTGATTATGAAATTCTCTAAAACCTCCTTCTCTAAACTGTGCCAGTAAGTGGTGCATTTTGCAAACAAAGCCTAGCATAAGCTCAAACCCAATTTTGCATCCTGCAGGAAAAAGCCTTACCTTTTTTCAGCCAAGTTAAAGTGCCTTCCCTGGAGTGGAACGTGCGCAGTTGAAGAACTGAGGGATCCAGGTGAAGAATGAGTTAGAACCGAAGTAAAGAGAACTTTTAAAGTATCAACAGTTCTTGCATGACCTCATAATCAGAATATATGAGAATATATATAATGTTAACCGTAGTCATTCTCACAATACTGTTCTAAGATAGAAGTAAGACTAGTTCCCTTTTAATAGGCAGGAAACTGAGATAGGCAAGCCTTTCCCAAGGTCTCTCAAAGGGCTGGGCGAGCATTCTTGCACCGTACCACACTGTTCCTGCCTAACACAGCTACAGATCTTGGCTTAGAATAAGCTTTGTCGGTATTTCAGCAGCCCTGGACTTATAAGTGAAGGATGAAGAAGCACTCAAAATACTTTTCAGAGCCTAAGAAGCCGTTCAGTAAAAACAGGGCAAAGTCAGTCTTCATACTGCTATTTCGTAGTAAATCCACTTCATCCCAAGATCTTATTCCTTCACTAAATTTTTATTACCTTTCAAGATTTCTTTATATACTATAAAGAGAGACACAGCCCTAATTCCCTGAGGATAATTTCTAAATCTGCTTCCAAGAAGTTCAGGGGCAATACCCCAAGATCTAAATGCTTCAAACTTTTGAACAACTCAGAACTGACATTTGTGGCTTAGGCCCATCTCTACTCTGAAGCTTAGAAAGTTATTCCCATTCCACTGAAGTGATTTTAATTTTAAAAGCAGTTCTCCTGGCAGGCTGCTCTCCCCTCAGTCCATTACGTAAAGTAAACCATTGACATATGCAGACCAGTTGAGGCCATTTTCTCCGTTAAATTCAAACCTTGTTTTAAAAGTGCAGTTTTAACATGTTGTTCTTTCTGAAATACTCCACAATATGTGCTTTCACGTTTGGTTATATAACATAACATTCTTTTATAATAATAAAGCACAGTGTATTTTGGAATTGTTCACAGACTGAAGCAGTTTAGCAAATGGGACAGATCCAGATGTGAAAACGTTCTGTGGCTTGGCTAGACATGTTACTAAACCTTTGAGTCAGACATCCAAATGACGCTCAGGATGAATTTAGATTTCCTTTCTGAAAGGGACCTAGTGTTTTTCTAGTATGCCCAGGGAGAATCAGGGGTTCCTATTTCTGATGCCAGGTTCTGCAGTTTAACACATCTTGTCATAAACACTGGACTGAGTGTTAATTCAGTAAGATCTTATGACTTTGTAAGCTTCATTTAGGTTCTTACATAGTCTGCTAATGGTCTTGATACAGGACAATACCTCATTAAATAATAATGTAGTATTGAACCCAATGACTTCAAGCTAGGGAGGCAGAGATGACTGATGAGAACCCAGGAAAAAAAATCCTCTTCGATAGTTTTTCATGTACGGGCTAATTCATGTGACTTTCCCAAATTGTTATGTGAGTACTAAAACATAAGTATATGAGAATCTGCTATTCTAACAGAATAACTAAAATAATTTATAAGTAAGGCTTTTCTATTTCAACAAGCTCATGAAGGGATGCAACTTAGGCAGGACTACCGCTACACAGCACCCTGTTGGGTAAAAATGGGTAGCTAGTGTGCTGGGAGTGACGGGAGATTTTGCCAGGGGACACCTCCTTCCTTATGAAGGTATTTTCATGACCCTGTGGAACAGAAGGCGGCTCAGGCCAAAGCTGTGGTCTGCATCTCTGAATAGACATTTGAGAATACTTCCACAGCATTGCCAAGAGTGTGACATCATTGACATAAGTCTTGGCACAGGGGATCTCTTCTCCAGATACCAACCATTTTCTCCTCCTTTGTTTATTGTATGTTGCCATGACAGACTGAATAGGTCTCAACTACCTGCACATTCAATTGCTGCAGGGTACTGCTTCACCTTGGCCTTGTACTGTTGTTTGCGTAAATTTACATATAGGGCCTTACAGGTTAGATCTCACAGGAGTTGTATATGTCAGTCCCATATTGTCTCTGCACCAGGAGAAATTCTGTGGATTCCTGGAATTTCACTACAGTGCCACTGAGATGCTCTCAGAGTCCGGCCCCCATTGCTCTGATTTGTCACTGAGTCAGCTACCTGGCATTTGATTTATCTACTGCCTGGGAAAGATGGAGGACTAAAAGGTCTCCACTAGGTTCAAATACTCCTCTTCAGTTGGCTTATTCCAGTCTTGGATTCTGGTCTGAATCAGTTAGGATCTGTCTCGCTAATTCAACAGTTTCCGCTGGTATAAAACAATGGGTCTATGTCAACAGTGTGCTGGTGTGGCTTTACATCACACTGAAATCAAAGCAGTCACAATGTCATCAGCCTGCAGGAACAGAGTGGTGAGTTCATCCACAGCAGTTAGTTTAAATCTGCATATTTCTTCTCAGTCGACTTTGATGGAAAACTCTGGGCTGACTGCCTTTGAGTTTGCTATTTTTTGTTGTTTGTTGTTCTGCTTCCTGGTTATTATTAATGATATCCCATCATTTTCCAAATACTTTCTAACCACAGGAATTGGTGCAGCTACAAGTTCCCTTTTTATTTCTCCCCTTCCCCCAGTAACTTATGAATCTCTATTTGTAGAGGCCAAATGTCACAAAATGCTTTCAACCTTTCTCTCCAGATAGGTGTGATACAGTCATTTACTCTGCTACCAAAGACTTCAGCTTTATTACCTCATACTATTTATTCTTTTAGTTGTTCACACAATTCTTATTTACTCATTCAAAGGATTGATCCTCATGCAATTCAATTTACTGTGCTGGTGAGATTCTAATTCAAATGTTGAACTTAAGCTTTCTTTATCAAAGTTACTATTTTAAAAACATGCTTATCTTCATGTACCCTCCATCCACAGAGAGATATCTGGATGGGAAAGGACAGACAATTTAAAATCACATTGCAGATATAATGGCCACGTGCACAGAATGACCACCTGTCCTTACCGGCAGTGAAAATACGTATATTAATGCCTGCACTCAACTTTGCAGTCCTGAAAGCTTTCTTTGTAGAGAAACAACCCTGGACATTTCATGCACTTATATGGTATTTTGTAGCCCTAGTATTTTAGAGCCAAAGGAAATGTACATGTCCAAGAGAATTTACTGGATACACAGACAGTATTCTTGGAACTGGGTTTAACTGAAATCATCAGGGAAATCACTTTGTTGCTTTCCTTATGCTAGTATATCCACTGTAAAATGCAATGTGAGCCTCCATCCAGAGCAGGAACTTTTCTGCTCTTTCTGAAAGCAACGATCTCATACATGATAGATTGATGAGCAGCACATGCACACACATACACACTTTTGTTTTCTTTGTACTTTATCTTTGGGAAATCTCACACTCAAACATATATTCATCTATCAGTTCAATGTGGGAGATGTCCTGTTCTACTCCAGATTTGCCTCAAGGGTTGGGAATAATAACCTAATGTTAGGCATCCGTAGCATCAGTGCGAACAGTTAAACTAGGCACCTGAAGTGCCTTTTGTTGCCAGCGAAGAGAAATAGGCATTTTTAGGGACCAAGGTTAGGGATCTTTTTTATCTGACCTGATATATGTTAGATAGCTCCCTTGGATGAAATGGATTGCACCCTAAACTCCACTAAATAGACCTCCCTTGTCTAGAAAGGGAGCTTGAGTGATTGGCTCAGATGTAGGTATATATGTTATAGTGACATCTGAATCCCATCCCTTTTCTGTACAGAAAAAAACAGAAGATCCTGTTAAATATCTATCAGCCCAGTTCTTTGTTCCCCTTCAGATTCCTCCTCCTAGCTTGCCTTGGCCCTGATGCCTAGAAAATACTTGGCAATATATACAGTGCTGCTGACTAATGCAGTTTCATTGTTTCCTCGCTCTCCATACAGGTCTGCTGTCTTTTGTCGTGCGTTTAGATTGTGAAGGTGTTTGCCCATGTGTATATCATGCTGACCGCAACTGTTCCTGAGCCATCAAAGTACAACTAACAAATAACAACCAGATAAACACATTTTGAAAAATTAGGTGTAAACAACTTTTCACAAAAGCTTTCCTGTGGAGATTTCCACTGTCCTCTTTCATAAATACTAATATTGTGCTCGTTTTGATACAAATTCTTTAGTCTTCTGGGTTTGATTCTTTTCATGCTTCAAGTTGAAAAATTTCAGCCGGGTTTTGAAGTTAACACACTGCTGCTGGCATGTGCTTTTTTTGTAAAATTATCTTACTGTGTGTGGGTAAATTACCACATTGTAGGCAAAAAAGTCAACACCTTTTTGAATGTGGCCAAGGGTGGTAGAAAACTCCCAGGCTGTAACAGGTTTCTACTGCCTGTTGCTCAGACAGGATAAATTACACTTCAGGCAGGTATTGGTGAGACAAGATTTACTGGTAAGGTCTTTTATTAGACTGGCTGGTATAGCTGGAAAAATTAGACAACTTTCCAAAATATAAGCCCTTCTTATATCTCATGCCATAAAAACAGCAAACAGATGAAACACACCAGAAAAGGTGTAATATACAGCCAAGCCAATATCACGGCATTTACCCTAGAAAGAGCACACACAATACTACATTAATAATCTAAGAATTATTTTTACTGAGGCATGCTATTCTATGTAAGTAGATAAGAGTTTTTGGAGGACCTACTATCCTATCCTCAAACAACCCTCTAATTCTCTACATTTGAAACTAGGGAGTCATTTATATAGATGCAGTTTCTTTGGGTCTTTTGTTTTGTGCCATGTCCCATTTTCTCTGTTTTATCACCAGAGAAATCCAAGTGGGGAAATAATAGGTAAAATAATTAAACCACTGTAAGATAATAATTAATTATAATGCAAATATCTTTGTTTGAGAGGCAAGAAATAGCTAATCACTGAACTTGTTTTTCCCAAATATCAGAAAACTGAGCACTGTGAGGAGGCAAAACCCAGCTGATCAGGGAACTAACTCAGTTACCTGTCACCACTAAACACCATTTATCCATGCCCGCTTAAGGTTAAAGCATCTGTCAGTGTACACTGTAGCTGAACAAGGCTGCTCAGAAATGGATACAGATGGCTATAGGGGATTATCAGGAATAGGAATCCTTACAAGGTCCATCTCCTGTAAAGTGAAACCAGTCAATGTTCCTTTTGAACTCTGCTGAACCTGTTCCAGGCCACCTCAACAGCTTTACCGTGTCTTGTGTGCTCTGTTCTTCTGGAGAACTGTTTTTCTGCTCCCTCACATGCCTTACATGTTGGGAAATGCTGTCGATCTGGAATGATGCCTGAAAGCTTTCGCAAGCAGGCAGGAAGGTTGTAGTCTGATAAAGAAGTGATTTCAAATCCAGTAATGTCAATTCTCAGAGTTAAAAAAAAAAGGGAGGGAGAATACCTGTTGGAATGGAAATAACCATCGTCTTTCCAAGGACAAGCAATATGTTTAATAGCTTTTCAAACTCTCTTTTGCACTCTGCAGCAGCAACTTGGCTATAGCCATTATTTTTTTCTGTGGAGGAGGACCTACTCTTCAGCTTGGTGTTTTATCAAGCAACTTTTAGGAGAGGCGGTGAACTTATCTGATGTTAGTCATTTCATTGTAGTGATTGCTGCTGCTTTAAATCTGTTGATCCTGACATGCTAGTAACACATGCTCATGACTTTATTACAGTTCCAGGCAACATCGCTTTCCTCCTCTCCACTAACGTTTTGATCGGATGCAATGTCTGTGCAGCACTTTAAGATTAGTCACCTTTATGTAACACAGCACTGTTCCAAAGAGCAAATCTTTTTGAGTTTATACGTAAAAATTGCCAGACCCTATTTAGGATCGTATTTAGTAGCATCCACTCAGCAGAGGCTGGTTCACATCAGGTATGAATTTGGTCTAAGAGTAGCTAAGGACTGCAATATTAAGCCCTGAGCTGACCTATTCTTTTTATTTATTTATTTATTTTTACTGTGAGATTAATAGAAATTCAATCTTACATTATACTGTATCCCTTTCCTACATGCTTAATAAGACACCTAGGACAGAAGTCATCCCATTCTAAAGTAAATGTCTAAAATAGGTAGATGAATTCTCCATCTCCAGTGCCTTCTGTACTGATTGCACATGGACCCCAAGGTGATCAGCTGAGATGGGAGTCACCTCCTCTATAGACACTGGACACTGGGGGAAATGAATCCCATCTATATTACCTCAAAATCCTGAGCTGTTAAAAATGTGCTATTTTTTTAATGATTGGGTGCAGCTCCATGTTCCAGCACACAGTATGCATGCTGATAGCTGCTGTGGGACAGTTACCTCTTCCTGCTGCCAACAAGTATTGTTTGTCCCCATAGCTCCGGTAGCAAAGTTCTGAGCTGTCAAGCAGATGGGTCAAGATTCATGAAGATTCTCCATGTCCAGTATTTCTTTCTTTCTTATTCTCTGAAAGACTAAGGAAAGACCTTAAGGGCTGTCACAGAAGAGCACTGTTATTCTAAAATAAGCACATGCCAGAATTAAGGATATTAATTGTTCACCTATAGTATATAAGTTAGGATGCTACCTTTACTTACATAATTACATACTATTTTGTCACACAGGAACCTTTCCTCAGTCAGGGCACAGAATGATTTCATAAGTGGAGAGAATTAGGACAACCTTCCATCTGGCATCTGCTTAGCTTTGCAACCTATATACATGATGTTTTGCATTGGATATATAGGAAATGAAGTGGAAAGCTGCCTGTGAATCCTGTCCATAGTGTAGTCAGAAAGTGAGGCGAACAGTAAAGGAGGAGAACATAGTGCAGAGAAATGAGGTTATTTCTTAGCATCAGTTTTCTTCACAAAGAATGCTGGGAAACTACAGAGTATGGGAGCAAAGAAAGATTATTGGCAAAGACTAAGGTATCTAGAAGGAAATTATAGGAGTGTTAAGATAAATGGCAGCATGACTCCGGAACCATGGATATTCACTGTAGAGCTTTGAAGGAGTTTGGGATCCAATGAAATACTAACAAAACTACACAGCATGCCTGTAAATGCGCATCCAGTGATTTAGCGCTGAGAGGACAGGGGAACGGATTCTGTGTCCGGGAATTCCAATATTGCTCCCTGAAAGAGGGCATCAGCAGTATGTGCTTCATTTAACCATCCACTGCTTTCTCCGGTGTAGAACAGAGAAACTGACAGTCCCGTGGTTGCTCTAGTAGGGCCTGCTGGCTGGGCTTAGGTCAAGGTGATCCAGCTCACAGCCTCCTCCTGAATATTTGTTGATATCATGCAGCCAAACACAATATAGGTCATCCCCTAGTAAGTGCTGAGCCATACTTGCAAATCTGTATAGCATGGATGCTCCTGATCTTATCCACTGTCATGTTTCTGACAATAGCCATGCTTAGGAGATTCAGAAGAAGATGCCTTACAGCAAGCAGATGTAGGAAAATGCATCCCATATGACAGACATATTGCAGACCCCAATTACAAAGCTGAAATCAGAAGTGTGACATTTTATATTCTTTCCTAAAACCTATTTTGGCTGTACCAATGGTAAGTCTGGATAACCTTGGAATGCAAGTACATGTCTATTTTTTTACTGAGTCATCTTTAAGTACTGGTGAGTGATATATAGTGGATATGAATCTTCTATCTAATAATGTACAAAATTTTCATTTTGCCTAGTTGTGAATGTTCTCCTGGGCTACATTCTCCAGCTACATCCTCCCAGCTGAACACTGAGAGTTCCTGTGCCTGCCCAGGAAGCCCCAAGTAATTCAAAATCAGTATGGTCTCTAGATCATTCCTGTTTAAAAACAAAAGGAAAAGCTTTTCAAAGAGCTCTAAAAGCCTTTGAAACCTTTCTCTGAAGTTTCTGAAGCTTTTCTCAAAAGAAAAAAAAAAAGACTCCAGCTGAATACAGTTTCCTTGATCCACAGCAGAGGTCTCCCAGTGATAACCATATATAACTACCTCCTCTACCTAGCAGTTAACTTCCTTTTCCTTGTCTATGCTCCAAGATAAGTATCTGGCATGTAAATGATGGCCACGGCCATTGGGTCCTGTAAGTCTACTTTTACCTCTCTAGCTTGGGTCACCTGGAGCTTCTTGGGTCCCCTGGAGCCTTTTCCCTCAGCCTCAGCCACATACCTTACTGTTGTAGGCTCCATAGGTCAACAGCCCATCTACCAGCCAGTCTGCTGACAGATGTTCTCCTCCAGAGCCAGCTGCTGGTGGAAGAAGTGACCGCTTCTGGCTGACGCCCTGCCATAAATTGCTGCCTCTGTTCTCTCTCTTTCTGCCCTTGTAAAATACCAACTCCACAGCTCTTTGCTTGATAAAGCTGTGGGAATGCTTCCTAACCCATTTGAGTGGAAAACAGCCAAATTAGCTTAGACAGTTTAAGTAATTCATTTTTGCAATCTAGATCACTTTGTCTGAGATGGGTTAAGAAGTGTTTACGTGAACAACTCAGCTTACAACTATGAGAGGTCAGGCACCCCCAGAAGAGAGGCAGTGAAGAACATTTGGGAGTGATAACTTCTTCCACTGTCACTGCTGAGTCTAGAGGAGGATATCAGGTCTAAAACTGCCTACTATTCAGAAAGAATTTGAGTAGCAGATATACACAGCAACTAGCTAAGGTCTGCTTTAGTACCTGGGATACTGGCTGAGCTGAGACACAATTAAAATGGAATTATAAACTAGGTAGATGATCAGAATATGACAGATCCCCACACATCTAACAAGGAAACTATGTCTCACTCTTACCTTATAGTACTTTGGATTCATCACTAAAACCGGGAGTGAAGAAAAAAACAGGTGACAAGAGCTGAATTTGCAAACAGCCTTTGAATGGGTTCTTCAGAAGGAGTAACAAGGGAGCTAAGCTGTCTCTGAGGAGTAAAATACTTCTCAGTGGTTGCTCCACCCATGTTCATCATGGCCAGGAGTTAACACTGCATAGCTGAAGGTTTCACCGTAGAAGCCACAGTATTTAATATGGCATTGGCACTCTGCTGAATGACTGAAAATGTCCTGGGTCTCACACGTTGGTGTCTTATTGCTGTACTTGAACTTTTGCTTTGAAGAATTTACACATAAAACAGACAAATGGTGGTGCAAACAGAAGGTACACAGACTGTCACCTGCTCTGACACAAATGCCAGAAGCAATGCTGTTCCCATATCTATTCTGGTAGGAAGGATTAAATAAGAGAATAAATCATTTTTTTACTTGCCATTAATTTGGCAAAGGAAGAACACCATAAAATGGACATCAATAAAGCATTTTCTTTCCAAACTAAAATCTTGCTTACATAATAAGAAAAAGAACCTGTATTATTTTGTGCAAAATTGCCATTTGGGAACTCTTCGTATAATATTTCTTGTTTGGAGCGGTGTCCATGAATTTATTTATGAATATTTATTACTGAGCTGGAAAAGAGGTGGCAAGTAGGAAGGAAAATGTGCAGACTAGTCAGTATTATTAAGGAAGGAGAAACCTCAATACACTACAAGGATTTTCTGAAGGGCTTATTCTGGAATAATGTGCTCAGCTTGGCCACTGTGTTTAAAAAAAGAATACAGCTGAAAGAAAGTTTGATAGATGAGCAGTGAAAATCACCAAAGAATAGAAAACACTGCTTGTTAAAAGAAAAATGCTGAAATTGTTAATTTTAGAAATGGGACAAACAAGGGAACACTACGATAAAATGCTTAAAATGAACGCTCAAAAGAGTCACGCTGAGATTCTGTCATCCATGTTCTTTTCACGAGAAACCATTCACTGAAACAGAATAGCAGTGAGCTTGAAAGTGAAAGAGGGGAATATTATTTCAAACAATGTACTACTGCCTTTTGACCTCCACTGAGTTAAAAGTCAAGAGGTACTAGGGTGAGAGCTTAACAGGGGCAAAGAAAGGACTGAGTATTTTCATGAAGAATGTAAACAACCATAGTTAAAGGAATAGGGATTAAACTATTGTGTGGGAGGAATATAAACCCTAACATTTCATGGCCTAAGCCAATCTATAACTGATATGGTTAGGGAGAAACCACTTACCCCAAGTATTCATGCAACTGGTTTTATAGGATCTTGCCATTACCAGGGACAGGATACTTAACTGAGTGAATCAGTGTTCAGATCCAATGTGGCAATTCCTATGCAAGTACCAACACTTCGGTGGCCATCCTGATTAAAGATGGTGCATAGCTGCCAGGAAGATCTAGACATCTATACTGAATCACCTTGTTTGACTTTGAGTGCCTATGGCATGAAGTAGTGGGATCCGCTTAATCTTGATACAGTGTCGGTAAATTCTTTGGAAAAGATCTTCTCCAGACCTCTCACTGCAGTGACACTTAAAATGTCTTGTGCTAGTGAGTAGGTATTACCAGGGAAAATGTTGTGTATAATAAAACCTTTGTCCCCAGATGTTTGTGAAATGGTACATTCCCGAAACAAAAAAACAGCTCCCACTTATGGTAGAGTTTGCTGGGATTATTTAGTTTCCTTCTAGCTTTTTTTTCTTGACAAACTTAAATAAATTAAAGTCCCAATTTAGCACAGTGTTAAACTCTTTATGATTACAGAATGTAATTACAGCTGAGAAGGTGCTGAAAGGGTGTGCTACATAACTGCATTTGCATATGCATTTAAAGTTAAGTTAGCTGTTGTGAACTGAAGGACTTAAAGCAAAGCACAATCTGTAGTTTTAGCGCTGGACACACTTTCATTATTTCCCAACTTAAAAATGAGGAAGATAATTCTGTCTGTTCTGATCATTTGTGGCAGCTGGCTATATTCCACTATCTATTTAAAGAATAAACCCATGCCAGTATAAACCATAGGAATTGCTGGGATTATATTAGAAAACAGAGATATGTGAATTACTTTATTTACTTAAGTACCTTTTGAGACCTCCCCTTCTGTAGATTGTGTCATGAGCTTTTGTAATGAATTTATTACTTTTTTCTTCAGTGCTTTGCAATTTTCTATGAATTGGTGCCATAGTGGGTAGGAAATGAACATGAAAAAGAAGAAGAAAGAAGATCCTGACTAGCAGCCTGACTGACAGTACTTGTTTAGGTACTGTAGGAATGTGTTATATGAATGTGAGTGTCATTAAGATATCACATCTTCATTTATGGTGAATTGCCATTCCCTGGATAAAACAAAACAAAAGCTAGATTAAGGGATCAACATTGTCACGTATCTTAAACCAAAAAAAGAAGTCTTCCTCTGCTATTCCAGTACTTAAACATCAGATTGTTGAACCAAGTATGAACCAGTGCTGCTCTGCTGAAGCCAGTCCATTACGCAGATATGCAGCAGCTGAAGCTAGTCCAGGTTGCTAACTGGGACCTTCTCATTAATCCTCTGGCCTCTAGTTCAGGTCCGTAACAAAGTTGCTGCATTCCACTGGGTGTCTTCAGGTACCTTTGAAACAGGCTGGTCTCCAGTTCTCTGTAGTTTATAGTCCAAGATGTAGGCAGGGCTTCTCCAAGAAAGATATGAAAATCCAGTCCTAGTATTACCTCTTCCATGCCTCTGTATTTCATTGAAATCTGAGTTTATCAAAGTGATCATCTTAGGAGTGGTTTTAGCTCTATGGAGCAATTGTGGGAAGAATATTAAATTGTGTTTCACTGTGAGGTCTGAGAAATTTAGGGTTCTAACTCACAGTCACAAGCAGATTAGAAATGGCAGTAGGGGTTGATGCCTACAATATTAACACAGATTTCAATGTCCTCCACGGCACTGGCATTGGAACTTGCCTAGTCCCTAGATGAACTGGTTCTGGGCACCAGCATGGCAGGAAACTACTTCAGAAAACAAACAAATGAAAAAAAGAAGTGAAAGTTTTCTACTGATTTAGTGCCTGGACTGGCTCACCAAGGGTCAGATGAGCACAAGAGTTGGCTCTAGGACCAGTGTGGGAACATATAGCTGGGGGAGGATGATCAGGGCTGTGGCAATTAGTCTGGCTGAAATTGTCACAGAGTTGTGACCAGAGAGAGTGAGACTTACGCTGTGAGTAGTAACTCTTTAGAGCAGTCCAGCTTTAACCTGACTGTATTCTTGGGTCAGAGCCCTACAGCTGTGGACAGACATCCTCTTCTGGACTCAGCTGCGCTAGTTGCTTGTCTCCAGCCTCCGCCTAACACCAAAAGGTACTGTTGCTTGAAATCTGCCAGTGGAGCTGCTTCTGTGAATACTCCTTAACCGCCTTCCGCCACAGTAAGCCAAGACCCTTAATATTAAATCAATTAAGCTAACCAAACTATTTGGGACTGAAATGGGTTGGGAAGTAGGACTGCTAGCAGACAGGGGACAGTAACCTCCAGACGAGGAAGAGCGCAAGAGGTACGGCTGGGTACGCAGGGTACACATAGCAAGCACTCCTGTGGTCACAGCTGTTTACAATATGCATGTTTGTTTATACCCTCAAAGAGCTTGGGTGTTTTAGCCTAAAAAAGGGGGGAAAAGAGAGAGAGAGAGACTACAAGGTGATTTGATAATAAAATTTACTTTTACAGGGAAAAAATACCATTTTTCTTTAGTTTAGTGGAGAAACACATAACACGAAGAGATGGCTAAAATCTGGAGCCAGGCAAATTTCACATGAGAAAAAAGGCACAATTGTTTAACTGCAAGTGATTAACCACTGGAACAGACTACCAAGGGAAGCAGTAGATTTTCCATTTCTTCAAGTTTTCAGCTCAGGACTGGATACCTTTGTGGAAAATACTGCCAATAAACACGAGATTTTGGGGCTCAACACTAAGTAACTTGATAAATTCTGTTGTGCTTACTAAACAGGAGGTCAAGCTGGATGATATAATATCCCTTCTGCTCTTAAAAATCCATGAAGTGCAAATGAAACAGCTATTGAGCTCCACTCTGGAAATGGATAGGATGCATATTTACACACTTTTCCTTGTCAGTGTCTTATGGCAATATTTCAGCTGGAATATTGCAGCTCCTGATGATGTGGTATCCAGGCCAGCATCCCACTCCTGCTGAACCCTCCTTTGAGATCAGTCTATCTCCACCTGAAGCCCCTTAGCTATGATTTGCTCCAATTCAACATTCTTTGTGTCTAAGTCAGATCGTGTTCTGCAGAAGCAGAACTACAAATTCTGGGAAAAAGAAGTATACTTTAGTACCCAGTGAAAGGTAAGTAGAAAGAAGCATATTTAGCTAGATACCACACAGGCTACATGTGAATGAAGTCTGAGTAATAAGCTTTTCATATAGTCTTAAATCTGCAATTTTCTCAGCCCATCATGTCAAAAGCTCTTTGAGTCCCTGAAAATCTTTTTTTTCTTTTTCTGAAAATAATACAGCAGCTCTTGTAATAGCACTTTCCATCAGTAGGGTCCAAAGTCCATTAGTGAGGAGGTGAGCATTATTATTCCCTTCAGTTTTAAACATGGGGTGAAAAGGAAGTGAGTTGTTCATAGCTAGTCAGAACCTAGTGACAGTGTTCCCCCTGTGTACTTCTCAGTAAGTATCTGACGAGATTACAAGTATACAGGTGTTTTTATTTTATTGCAAGAAACTCAATTTTCTTAAAAGGGATTTTATGGCTTCGCTTAGATAATAAACCCTTGAAAAAGCAGGCTGAGAGATTCTCCATTGCATTATTTTGCCAGCAGTTCAGTCTGGCTCCGGTGATTTCCCTCAAATACAATTGGACTGCAGACTGTACACATTTCTGGTACCTTACGTAGTGTCATTTCCATCATCTTAACAGGTCCTTTAAATATAATGAAGATGTTAAGAGTCAATCCTTAGCTAGTAATGTGAGTAATGTGCAGCCCAATGGCAAGTGAATGATACCAGGTGGGAATATAGTAGATGCCTGACCATCAGCCTGAAATTCAACATGCAGCTGTGCAGCTACTGTGCGGGCACAAAGCTAGATGTCCACATGCCATCCGAAAATGTACATGAAACCATGATTAAGAACAACTAGCATGTACGCGCTCAGGTTGCCTGTGCATTTGGCTACACCATTTTTAAAGCAGGCCTTATGTTTGGGGCTGAACTGAAAAAGAAGGAGGGCTATTCTCATCATTGCTTTTACAAAATGACAACACTGTTTTCATCTAAGTAAGAGCCACGGCAAACAGCTAAGCACAGCCACAGTGCACAGAAAGGATCTGAAGGCTGCACAGTTTTTCACTTTTTTTTTTCCACCAGCCAACTTTATAAACCACTTCCCAGCAACAAGCCAGAATACTCACTTTGGAAACTTTTAACTTTAAAGTTTCTCCAGGATTATCAGAAATATGTAGCTGACCTGAGCTCAAATCTTGGCTCCACCTTGGCTGTGGAGGTAAATGAAACAGGCCAATGAGACTTCCCCCTCCTTCTGTTGCAATTTAATCTATGAGACTATTCTAATTTATGCTCTACTAATCCTGGTTAATTCTGTGCTTACTTGTTGTTGTCTGCCCTGCACCTGGAACACGCCTGTATAGGTGGGAACTCAAGAGGCCATTGGCTTCATTGGCCCCATATAGCATCAGTTCTGCCTAAAATATTCCTAACTGACACTTCTCTAACCTTAAAGGTCTCCATATAAGGTATTCCACAGCCTCCCCAAGCAATCTATTCCTACTCACTGCCTATTCTTATTGCTGTCATAAGAGTTTTCCTAATACATAAACTGAATCTTCTTTGCTGTAATTAGAGCCCCTTGCTTGTCCTATGGAAAACAGATTATTTCTTCTTTTCAATGGCCTTTCATTTAGTTCATGTCTGTTATCACATCCTCTCTAAGTTTTATCTTGTTTAGGATAAGAAGTTCCAATTTGTTCCATTTTTTTTCCTCTGCAAGTCATGGTTTCATCCCTCTCATCATTCTTGCTGATTCTTCTCTGGATACTCTCCAGCTGAGCCATATTGTTCTTGAACTGTAGTGTCTGAAACTGGTTAGATAGGTGAGACCTTACCAATGGTAACTGGAGTACAAGCAACCTCATGTCTTAGTCTGTGCCCTTCTCTAGCGACCTTAGCATGGTATCTGACTCAGCTGTAGTAGCTGACATTAGTGACTCACATTCAACTTTTTATCTGCTGTAAACCCCTCAGTCTCTTTCCTGAGAACTGGTCCCTACCTTGTTTGTTCTCTGTCCCATGCTTGTGCTGGGACATTGCTGCTTGTGCTGGGACATTGCTGCCTATGCATTTTGAATTTATCACATTAAAAACTATTTTCAGACCCTTTCAGAAATATGGCAAGAGCACTAGGAATTCTAATCCAGGCATCCCCAGTGTACTTCCAGTTCCCTCCCTTGATAAGCCACTATTCTAATAAAGCCTGGCAGCAAGGAATGATACAAAGCAATCGTGACAGCACTGTGCTAGTCTGGTAGTACCCAGTGTAGGGATATACTGGGTTTGTCATCTCCAGACCTTTTAAAGCCTTCACATGGAAAAGTGGTGGAAAGCAATATTTGGCCATGGTTTAACACATTATCTTTGAAGGCAACATCAGCTCAGCTACCTTCCCTCTGACAATGGTTCATACCCCTGCACAGCCTCTTCAGTCAGGCCAACATAGCTATTGGCATGACCAAGTGCTAAACCAGGTTGGGAGAAGACTAAAACAACACAAAGAGAAGTACAGTTCAAGGCTAGATGCATGCTCTTACCCAGTTCACCAGGTGAACTTGTGCAAACGCAAGGAAGAGGACAGGAAAGTGTGGCTGGAAATGCAGGCTCACAACTGGTCTAAGATAATCCAAGCCCTCTCTGCTGCTCAGTAAATGTCCCCATGCACCTCTCTGCCCCTATCTTCTCTCTGGTCCTGGCTTTAGTACTTACAGAGTCAAAAATGACTCTATTCTTTTTGCCTTAGTTAGTTTGCAATCTGATCAGATCCCATATCTGGCTCACCATATATCTAAATGGTTACCAATGCTGGCCCAATGAGTGGGCACATGGGAGCAGCCCATAAAAATGTACTTTCATGGGTGGCTTTAATCTGGCTAAGATAATATTTTGGCTCAGGAAAGTGTTTCCTTTGTTGTGCCTTCCACCCGCTCAGTGTGGCTATGTGGCTGTGTGGCTGCTAGAAAGGACACAGCAAGTAATAGGAGTGTGTATTGGGTCTGGTGCACAGTGCCTTAGGTGCCTTCGCCTCTTTTATTGCTAAGGGCTTTCCATCTGCAACCCTGTAGTGCTTTCCACTCCCAGCTCTGCATCCTTTCACCCAGGCTGCCCTGACAGTGTTTCCCAGAGCCTCTAGGGCAGTATTTTTCCCTTGTTTTTCTCACGCTGTTGTTCTCTGGCTGTTATTCTCATGACCTTGCACCTGCAAACCCCGATAGTTTTGCTAGCAGGTTCTCGTGGGAAGTGATTGCCACCAGCGTGAGAATCATTTCTTCTTCCCCCTTTTTCCTACGCTTTGTTATAGCTTTTGGTTTACATTACAGGGGGCACAAAGCTAAACAACCACACAGCATGCAGCACCTGCAACATAAGTGATTCCAATCAGTAGGGAGTTTGAGCAGGTCCTAATGAAAACTATATAGCTACTATGGGAAAAATACTATGGGGGTGCCCTGGAGAGGAGTCCCAGAGAGGATGGCTGTCTGGGAACCCACCCCCCTTGCTTCTCTTCCCAGCTGCCCGCTGGGGAGTTCTCCCTTTCCTTTCGCTTTCTCTCTCTCTCCTATTTTGCTTGTTTTCACTCTTAGAGTAAACGTAGGCCCTCAGCTACAAACCCCGCTAATAAATCTTTGGGTATGTGAACTTTTCTCAACATCCTGTGCGCAACAGGGGAATGGTATGGAAGTCAGGCAGCCCTGGCAGCCCCCTTGCTGTAGCAACAACACAGTCTTGGCTTTGCAGCATCCCACAGATAAGTGTGTGGTTCTACAGTGGTTCAAACTAATCTAAACAGGGTTTGCCATCCCATGTAAGGGAAGAGAGGGAACACATGGCTGAGGTAGGGAGAGTGGCAGAGGAACAGGAACATGCTTTTTGGTGGCAGTTTGCCCTTACATTGGATTGGAATAGTGTGAAACCATACTCTGAAGTGGGAAGAAAAGCCATTAATTCCACAGGCTTTCCTCTTTGAGAAGAGTTAGGAGTTTACAGGGACTGATGTGAGCAGAGAAATGGTTCAGGAATAGAAAGATGCCAGTCACTACAGAGACAGGTAGATCCTCAACCTGGGGGTGGGGTTTGTGGGATGAAGAAAGAGCTACAGCAACAGCAAGAGGCAGAAGCACGTAAGTGCTGCTCATGTGGGCTGTTGCCTGCTTAGCACTGGTGGTAAATCTATGCCTGTACCATGTTACTTGGGAGTTTTTTCAGCGTAACTACTGAAAAATTAAACTGAGATATGATCTGAGAGAATAAGCCCGTTACATAAATATAGATTAACCTTAGGGTGTCAGACCATTTTTTTTCAAGCAAACCATTTCCACACCATGCAGCTAAAGAAATCCTCAGTTTGAGAGGAAAAACAAGGATGTCTCTGAGGCATTTCTAAATCATCGTATTTTGTTGCAACTAAGCATTGCACTGGCATCTAGCATTGCAAGTAACTTCTGGAGATGATGCTAACAGAGTCATCATAGCTTTGTACATGTTTCATTGGAAAATATTTTGGGCTAAACATTGAGCGTGGCTGTTTCAATAGAAAAATATTTAAGGGAAAGTGTATTGTCATGGTAAATCATGTAACAAAATAGAGTGGGGCATGGGAAAAAGGCAAAAGTTACAAATAGAAAAATGGCAAAAGTCGTATTTGGCAAAATTGTATTCAGCTATCCATATATTTTTCACATCAGCCACTTCTTTGCCAAGTGATGCTTATACAGAACAGATAATGCAGAATAAATGCTGAATCTATAGTTTCTTTAACTTGTCCACAGATTGTCTACGTAACAGGGACGTTTAAGGACAGAGACAGACCATGAGTAGTCTGCCCAAGGCACCAAAAGGTAATGGAAGCATAAAGCTTCTCTGGTTGGTCCTGAGCTGCAACATCTTTCCCAAGATGAGTGCAAATCTTGGTGGGGAACATCCTTGTAGTGTTTCTTGGAAAGATGTGGAGAAAATTGTAGGGAGAGGGTTGCCCATACTTTTGTTCACTGTACAGACAAGGAAAGTGAAATACACTTTATCTGAACATTAGAGAATCGTTTCAGATTCTTTTAAGCTTTGGTGATAGACTTAGTACTTGACCTTTCCGGGATGGCCAGTAGGATGGACATTAGGCCTTATAATAACAGGCGTATCATGCCAAGCCAACAGTTGGAATGCCTGTTGGCGATGCAGGTTGCACTGCTATTGGATCTTGTCCCAGAGCCAGTGTGAGGCTGCAGATCCCCCACATTTCTGCTGTAAACTGGGGTCTGAAATCCCTTTGCAAACATGTTTCATACAGTCTAAATGTGCCTTGCTGGCTCAGCAAGTTCCTTCACACACAGAACAACTTATTCTGGAAGAAAGGTCACTTTAAACTGGACTAAAGGCTCTGTTCACATGAGCTGTGGGTCCATGAGGATTTATTTGGTGACAACACTGGCTTAAGCAATCCTGAGTTTTTTTCTTCCACCTCCCTCTCTTCCCACCAGTTGTTCATGTGCCACCTCCTCCTGCACTGTGCCAACAGAACCGTTCATACATAATGAACAAATAAGGGAACTGGTCTAATACAACGGGGCAAAACAGAGAAATTTTGTTTGTTTTCTTCAACCAGATCGTTTGACCTCTATGATTCATTATGCAGCTATATAAATCGCCTCCTGGCACAGAACAGGAAGGCAGGTGGAAGTATTAAAAAATTAGCTGGATGGGCAGGGACGGGGCTGCCAAAGCAACACTATTGCTGACCAAGAAACCACAGTCTGAGTTTAGGCTTTACTTAACTCTAATTGCATGTTGTTGCCCCTCCATCAGAGCCTGTCACCATGGCAGCAGAGATGCTAGAGCAGCATATACAGTCCTGTATCTTGGATCAAACTCCTTCATCCTTGAAGATAAATTGAGAACTAGAGCACACAAGGAGGTTACAGGAGATGGCTGAGCTGATTTAATAGCTCATCGCTACGATGATAAGATCTTTTGTTCCTTGCCCATCTCTCACTCCCAGATTCTTGTTCCGTCCTTCCCTTGTGCCAGTTCTGGTGGTCACGTCTGATTTGGTTCATCAGTTAAAGAAAAAAGATCAAATTACTTTGCTTGATCAGTTTTCTGCTGGGTTACTGAGTCAGTGAACTTGCTCATTGATAGCCTGATGAAAAGCAGAGCCCCTAGAAGGTAAGCAGTGGAAAATCAGAAATAGCAACACAGAGAAGTTTTAAAAATAGGGGTAGGTAAGATATCCTTCTTTCAGTGGCATTGAGCTGTTAGATAAACTCAGCTGTCTCATCTTCTGATTCAAATACACCTTCCATTTTTATGCAGGTTTTTAGCTCTAGCAGAAGGATAAAATATATGGCTCTTCTTAAATGTGTGAGCTGTTCCCTGCTTTCAGTGCATGAATCAGCTGAAGATTTGACCCATTAATCTTTCAAAAGCAAGGGGGAGAAAAGACTGCAGCCTTTTCTGGCTGTTACACTCCCATTATGCAAAAGGAATACTATGGGTTTCTGTGTTAATGCTCTTTCAATGGTTTCTAAATTTGCTGAGCTCATAAGTCAAAAAATCTGTCTTTAGCTGTCAGACTTACAAACTCAACTGGTGTTCTGAAAATCCAGCTGTGTTTTCAGACTCTTAATAAAAATACCAGTAAAACAGCCCCTGTAATTGTAACTTAACTGACAGAGTTCTTGACAATGCATGAAGCAGAACAGAATCCACCTCAGTTGCCATGGCTATGTTTTCCCACCGAGCTAACGAAATTACAAATTTGCTTTTGCCAGTCAATTTAGCAACTCTGACTTATAAGCAATTAAAAAACAGTGAAGATGGATATGAAGGAACACTTTTTATACAATGGATACTGATATCAGCTAATTTAGGAGCAAGGCTATCTTGTATGTAGATAGAATAACTGTTGTCTAAGGCAGCAGACTATTGGGGCAGCAAAAAGGCCAGAGCCTCACTGTAAATGGTGGAGCTCTAAAGAGACCATTAGCTGCGCCACTGAGCAATGGGAGAGGTTGAGGGCAACATTTACTGCCTGGGAAGACACCTCTCCAGCCTTTTCCATGTCCCATGAAAACTACCACTGTTTGTTACATTCTTTCTTAAGTAGCCACTACTGCACACTCTTGCAGAAAAAATACAGGGCTACCTGAACACTGTGATTGCCAAAATCACCCACAGAAGAATGCAGGAGGGAGGAGGGCTTTCTGTTTTATATTGGGTACTTGAAGCATCCTAGAGAAGAAAGATGCCTGGGAAGATGCTCTGGTGGACCTGTTACAAACAAGAAAGAACTGGTCAAAGATGGGATGGTGCAGCCTTGGCTGCAGCAAACACAAGACTGTGGAGTAGAAAATCTTGAGAGAAGTGAGCAAGGCAAATAGTAGAACCACAACCCTGGACTTCAGGAGAACAAATTTTGTCTTACTTGGGAATCTTCTTGGCATAATCCAATGAGAGACTGCCCTAGAGGGCAAGGGGCCCAGGACAGCTGGTTGATCTTCAAGGACAACCTCCTCTAAAAAAAAGCGGTCCACTCCACTGTGCAGAAAGTCAAGCAAGTGTGGCAGGAGGCCAGCATGGATGAACAAAGATCTCCCAACTGAGCTCCAAAAGAAGAATGAAGTACATAGAAAGTGGAAGCACAGATGGGCTGACCAGCAGGAATATAGAGACATTGCTTGAGCCTACAAGGCTGGAGACAGGAAAGCCAAAGCTCAGCTGGAGCTGGAACTAGATAGGGAGGTGAAGGATAACACGGAAGGCTTCTCTAAGTACACTGGCAGCAAAAGGAAGGCTAAGGAAAGGCCCAAGTCTGCTGCTTAATGAGACAAGGGACATAGTGAGAAAGGATGTGGAAGAGACTGAGGCACTTGATGCTCTTTTTGCAATGGTTTTAACCAGTATGGTCTGCCCCCTACTTCCCAGTTGCCAAGGCCAGAATCTGTGGGAGCGAAGCAGTACCGAGAGTAGAGGAAGATAAAGTTAGGGAGCACTTAAGCCAATTGGACATACACAAGTCCACAAGACCAGACAGGATGCAACAAAAGCTGCTGAGGATCTGGCCAATGTCATTGCCAGGCTGCTCTCTATCATCTTTGAAAGGCTATGGTGACTGCGGGAGGTTCCTGATGACTGGAGAAGGGCAAACATCTCACCTAACTTCAAGAAGTGTAAGAAGGAACTATAGGCCAGTCTGTCTAACCTCTGTCTCTGGGAAAGTGATGGAGCAAATCATCCTGGAAGCCATACCCAAGCACATGAAGGACAAGAAAGTGATTGGGAGCAGCCAGCATGAATTTACCAAGGGTAAATCATGCCTGTCCAATCTGATTGCCTTCTACTATGAGATGACTGGCTGTGAGGACAAGAGGAGAACTGTGGATGCTATATGCCTTTGGCAAGTCTTGACATGGTCTCCCATGGTATCGTTACAGCCAAATTGATGAAATATGGCTGGCTAAGCAGACTATAGGGTGGTTGGAAATTGGCTAGGCCATTGGCTCAAAAACTGAACAGCCTTACAAAGTCCAACTGACAACAGGTTTTAGTGGCATCCTTCAGGGATTGATACTGGAGGCAATACTATTTAATGGCTTTTACTGATGACCTGGAGGATGGGATGGGTAGCAATCACAGCAAATTTGTGGACAAAACAAGACTGGGTAGGGGGTGGTGCTGGGGAAGACGATCAATAAGACAGAGTTCAGTCCACTATGTAGAGAGACCTAGACAGGCTTGGAGAAATGGGTTCACAGGAACTTCATGGAGTTCAGCATAGGCAAATGCAAAGTCCTGCACCAGAGAAGAAATAGCTTCATGCGACAGTACAATTTGGGGGCCAACAAAGCAGCTTTGCAGCAAAAGACCTGGATGGTCAGCAAGTGGAGCATGAGTCAGCAGTGTGTCCTTGTGGCAAAGAAGGTTAACCACATACTGGGCTGTTATTAGCAAGACTGTAGCCAGTAAGTTGAGGGAAGTGGTTCTTCCCCTCTATTTGGCACTTCCGAGACCACATCTGGGGTACAGTTGTGGCCTCCCCAGTACAAGAAAGACATTGACATACTGGAATAAGCCCAGCAGAAGGCCACCAAGCTGGTCAGAGGACTACAGCTCATGATGTGTGAAGAGAGCCTGAAAGGACTACATCTGTTCAGCCTTAGGAAGAGAAGGCTAAGGATCTTACTGCTGTCTACAGCTGCCTAAGGGGAAGATGTAGAGAAGACAGAACCAGACTCTTCTCAGAGATGCGTGAGAAGCAGCAGACACAAATTGGAACATGGGAATTTCCAACTTGACATAATGAAAAAAAAAATTACCATGAGGCTGGTCAAACACTGAAACAGGAACCAGAGTAGCTGCAAAATCTCCTGCCTTGGAGATAATCAGAACTGGATGCAGTGAGGCCCTGAGCAGCCTGCTCTAACTTGCCCTGCTCTGGGCAGTGGTTTAGACTAGATGACCTCTATAGGTCCCTTCAAATCTGCATGATCCCCATTCTACAAAGAAATGTGGCTTGAAGAGAATGAATCAAAAACTGAGTCTGATTTATTTTCTCCCACACATATAAGAAGTATTTTTATGTCCCTGTATGATCTAGAAATATTCTTACATGCTGAAAGAAATAGCCCATCTCTTTTTTATGCTCCATGTCTAGCGATGTTTTTATTTTGACTATTGCAAGAACCCACATTTGGCAAAATTCTCCCATATATGTCATAACTAGCCCTTTCCAAGCATACACTGTATGCTTTTAAAGAGCTGTTAAATCATCATTACTTGAAACTGGCTGCAGAATTTTTTCTCAATATTTTACTGTTCTCTCCGTTTTCTCTACACACTATTTCATGGCCCTACTACTACTTAGTCAATCTGTGTATGATATTTATATAGCACCATCATTCTAATTAAACAACTTGTAAGCTCTAATATATGTATTTTCACAATATCCCCTGGTATGTAAGGAATGCTACTGCCATAATGCAGATGAGAAACTGAGGTGCAGAAAAGCCCAGTGGCTTTCCAAAGAGAATCTTGGCCGAGCAGAAACTGAAGCAAATTCTCTGAACTTTCAAGCTAGTGTTTAACCACAAACTAATTCTTTAAATAGAAGCTTGAAGCATAGTGTGCTCTTGGGAAACTTGTCTCCTGGAATACCAGCCCTTCCTGTCTTCTGAGAAAGCAAAAAAGGCAAGTGGTTTAGAGCAAGAGCTGTCTAGAGAGGCCAGCAGGATCGTCACCTAGTGAAATAAGTCGTCTAGCATCTAGAATAGGTAGGAGAAGGCAGAGACCAGTCTGGGCCCCACAAGTTGGTGATGGAGACTGAATGCTTTTACTGATGATTCTGGCCTATGTTCAGGCCAAGAAGCCCCAGCCAGCCTGTGTTTTTGCTGTCCTGGTGTTTTGGATGAGCCGATAGCAATGTTGTGGAACTGAATGCGTAGCTGGCCATCTGGAGGTCACCAGCTGGGAGCTGCAAAAGTAAGCGGAGCTGTCTTCTCTCCGCTAGCTCAAGGGCATCCACGGTGAGAATTAAAAACCTTTATCACCGAAAATTGTGCTTACCCTTTCTTTAACGTATCTGCAGCATAGCCACGGTTTAGTCTGAATAAAGATGCCAATCTAAGAATATCCAGTAATATTTTAAAACCAAGCCTATTGGCTCTACGTATGCATCCCCACAAACGTGGGAAACATTTTATCACAGCCTTGATCTCAGAGCACAAATCTGGGCAGTTGTCACCTCCCACAGCTCTTATTAATTGCTGTGAGCGATGACCTTTCGCTATGTATTACCTAATGCCCCACTGGAACCGACGCTTCCACGGAGGAAAGGAGAGATGGTTTATTGCTGAAAACTCCGTAATCCGCACACCACCGTAAGCATATTTCTCCCTGTTTACCTCAGGAGCTTATGCCAGGTTACATTTTAAGCACAGGGCACGGCTCAGCTCCCTCGCTGCCCTCGGAGAAATCGCTGTGAGACGGGGACGTCTCCCCCGGGGAGGGAAAGATTTGTTTCTGCCTAACCAGAGAAGCAGAGGGGACGCTGTGCCTGCGGGCTGACGGCTTTTCCCCCTCGGTGGAGGATTTTTACCGTCGGCAGCTGCCGCGGCTCCGGGACCCTCAGCCAGGACGAGCCGCCGCGTAACGGGGGCTTTTTCAGCAGTGTGGCAGCCGCGGCACGGGCGCTGGGGCGCGGGGCTGCTTTACGGCGCGCGCGCCGGCCTCGGCGGCCGCGCTTTGCGGCTGCGTGGCGGGGGCGGGGGGCGGGGAAGATGTCTGAGCGGGGAGAAGCCCCGGCGGCCGCGGCATCGGCGGGCGCGGGCGGCGAGATGCCGGCCAAGAAGCAGAAGCTGAGCAGCGACGAGAACAGCAACCCCGGCGACCTGTCCGGCGACGAGAACGTGAGGCCGGGCGGTGGCCGAGGCGGGGGGGCGGCGGCCGCGCTGAGGCGGCGGCGGCCGCGGGGCCTCGCGCCGGGGGCGGGCGGGAGCGCTGAGACGGCGGCGGCGGGAGGCGGGGGGCGGCCCGGGCCGCTCGGCCGGCGGCGCCGCGCTGTGAGGGCCGCTCCCGCGGCTGTCCCAGGGCCCCGCCGCCCCCCGGGGGCCCCCCCGGCGGCCGAGAGCGTGTGTGGGCCGCCCCGCGAGGAAACCGGCCGCCGGAGGGAGGCCGCGGCGGGAGAGGCCGGCGCGGGGCTGCGGCGGAGGCGCTCGCTGCTCCTCCACGTGGGTGGGGGGTGACGGGGACGGCGAGGCCCCAGCTGCAGGCGTTTCGTGGCACCCGCTGTCGCCCCGGGGCTGCTTTAAAGCGTCGGGCTTTTTTCCCCTGCAAAGAAAAGCCGCGTTTTCCTTCTCTTTTGCAGTTTTGTGCGGTGTGTCTGCACCGTCACGTTGTAGAGTAACGTGTTCAGTGCAAATGCGTGCGTGCAGCCCTCTGGGGAGTGAGGAATAGGCGGTCGTGCTCTTAAGCTTCTGTCAGCAGAAGAAGGCTGCAGGGGGTGAGGGCTGTGATCTCCAAATTGCGCTAAAATCTAGTGTTCAGAGCAAAGGTAACGTGACTGATGTAGAATAGCTCCATACCTGAAAGATAATCTGAGGTATCTAGCAATCATTTAAAGTTTATGTAGTTGCTGGAGTGGAGGGTGTTGTTTGGATTTCAGCTTTATGCGATGTTTTTTTTTCAGTTTAGAGCACTTGTCCAGAAAGTGAGGGATCTGGACCCTGCTCCTCCATAGCCTGCAGAAGTGCTGCCTGTGAGGAGATAGACAGGTTTGAGGTGCTCTGCACCCCGCTACTGAATTTTTTACTACACAGCAGCGCTCGGCAGCCAGTCCTACAGACAGTGCGTTTGTGAATATGAGTGAAATTGTGGGTACAAGTGTAATTCAGTGACAGGGGCATTTGGGTTTGCTCTGATGTCTGCTGCAGGTTAGCAGTGACCTAGAGATGTAGGCTTTTTGATTACTGAAGATATGACCCACCCCAAAGGTGAAAGGACACTCTTTCCAAGAGCTTGTTACTGAGCTCTGCTATTCCTGTAAGGCCTAGATTCTACTAAATTGGACATAACAGTATTGATTTGGAGAACGAGCGTTTTTGTTCTGCAGGCATCCTGGATGCAAGTCTGTTGGTTATGTTGTAATTGTATTGTACTGTATACTGGTATACAGACTTTGATTTGTAGAGTCTGCTAACTATGTCTTTGCTCTGACAATTAAATAGTGTTTTTATATCAACAGTATGTTACTAGCCCACAGAAAACTTCAGTCTTCTGAACTGTTATGACTCTTGCCTATAAGTGTGTTTGGGAGAGTAGAATTTGGGATGCTCTGAAACTTCGTAGGAGAAGAAATTGGAAAACATAAAAACTGCAAAGCTCAGATAAGCTTATTTAGGTGAGGGTTGACTCTTTAGGGATGCAGTGTGAAGGGAATGACTCCAGCTTTGGCAGTTTGCTCATAGCCTTATGTGTGCTGTTTCCTCTTTTTTTTTTTTTTTTTTTTTCCTGTCAGATGTCCTGATTTTCAAAATTGTTGGGCAACTGAAGACCAATATATCTGTCCTTCTTCCTGCTTGCCATGCTAAGATATGCAATTGGGAGAGAGCATAAATGTTGGGTGGGAACTGATGTATTAATATTTATAGTTGACCTTCTATCATAATCCTAATGGAGTTCCTGATGCAACTTCACGTTACGGTTATTCTGTTGCAGTGACAGGTTGTTGTGTGCTTCTTTCTCCCTTAGTTCAGATCTAGTAATCATATGGCCTTGGAATGAGTGGTTTTACTCTACTGCTCTGATGGAAAATGAATAAACTAACCTGCTAGAAAAAAAATTGTTGTTGGTTCAGCAAGCTGAACTTACTCATATAGAACCACAGGATTGCCAGTTATGATGCAGTGAAGTTGAAGAAGTGGGCAGTGATGGGTGAGGCAGAGAAGGGGAAAGTCCTTTTCAGTGAGGTCCTGCAGTTGGACTGCGTATGAAATTGTAGTTTCTGTTAGCTGTCCGAAGTTGATCTAAAACTACTCAGTGACTGAATGGGTTATTCTGCTCCTCCCTTTCTTCAGTTCTCCCCTACCTTACCTTGGCTCTGGCTGTTGGAGGGCAAGTTGGATTCGCTAGCTGATCAGACAGGAAACTAATTTTATTTTTGTTGTTGGGTTGTTGGTTTTTTTTTTTTTTTAATTACCTCTTACTCAAATCAGGTATCAGTAGGAAAGAGCAGGAGGGGAGAATGGGACTTCCTCTTCTGGTGGCAGGGCTGACTTACTGCAGAACTGCGTTATTGCAGACCTGCACTGTGTGTGATGCTGCTGAAGGGATGCGGAAACCTCCCAGGACGGTTAGATTCTTGACATGACTAACCATAATGTTTTTACACAAACAATCTCTTCATTCCGTTTATGTCAGGAATACTCATTTCATCTATGTCAAAGATGTTTTCCAGAGAAAGGAACTGCTTTTATTTTTAGACATTTTCTTAAGAGCAGCTTCCTATATTCTGAAGAAACTTCACTAGTTCACAGTTCACATATGTCCCTTTTGGACTGACCCTTTGTGACTTGTGTTCTGTTTCTAGCGAGGAATGATATTTTGTTAATAATACATTTATTTACGCAAATCTAAATAAACCCAAGTCCTAGGAGATCTTCCCTTCTTACGGAGGAGAAGGAAAAGTGAAAAGGCCAAGTCTTGCAACATTAGTTGAATTTGTACATTGGTTAATGACATCTGTATTACATTCTGTATAATTTGAATATTTTCAGGATGATGCTGTTAGTATCGAAAGTGGTACTAACACCGAACGGCCTGACACCCCAACAAACACTCCTAATGCACCGGGAAGAAAAAGCTGGGGGAAAGGAAAATGGAAGTCAAAGAAGTGCAAATATTCCTTCAAATGTGTAAATAGCCTCAAGGTATGTATTTGTAAACTTTGACATGAGAAAGCTGGATATCATTTGCTGCCAGTGATGTTAATGTTGATTGTGAGACAGTGTCAAGACTGATATTTTAAAATATCTTTATATATTCTTTATACATATATTATATATTATTTATTATATATAATTATATTCCATGCTCATCTGAAGAAAGTACCTTTCTTATTTCAAATAAACAAATTTTTAAAGAAAAAGAATACCAAGAAACAGAAATCAGTAGAAAGTGATGTAATGGCCCAATTTTTATACAGTTTTGCAAAGCTATACATGATATTTTATAATTATGTATTTCATTGGTGCTGCAGTTACTTAAGATAGTGAAACAAATTCAAATAAAACAAAACCTGTGACAACTTGATGCAGAGCACTGACCTAATACAGACTTTTTCTACCAGGTGAAATGTATTTAAAAATAAAAATAAAAAAAAAAGACCCTTACAACCTTGGAGTAACTCTTTCCTTGCACTTACCAGAACGAGTACTTTCTGTCATCTAGCAATCAACATAAATTCTGTATAGTGTGATCTGGTTAATCTACTGGAAATGCGATCATATGTTTGCACCTGATCTAGGTCACACACATTGTCACGTAATACCTGGTGGTATTAAGGGATATTGACCCATTGCCTTTACTCCCTGTTCTTGTGTTCTAGGTATCTTTTTTTTTTTTCCTTCTGCACTGATCACAGACCGTGGAGAACTGAATGAGTTGGTTTCGGTTTGATCCTCTTGCATTAGCAAGATGTTGTTCTTTCATTCTCCGGTTTTGTGTGGGAGATATTTACATGTCAAAGATGTAACTATGCCATCTGATGTGATTTTTATAAGACTTCTAAATAGAGCAAACATTGGGTCTGGAACAAGATGGGAGCTTTGTTAAACTTTATATATAGCTAACGAGGGTGCGTGCAGTTCTGTCATGTGTATTTCCTGCAGAGTTGCTTTAAGAGGTTTTGTCATTTTCCCACACTGAACTATTGAGCTGTGCTGATGTAGCTATTGCTGAACTTATGCCTCACTGAAATGATGGGGTAGCTGAGCAGGAGGGGATGAGAGGTTTGGAGCATGGAAACTTCCTAATGTAGCTTTGCCGCTGGAGAAACTGTGATACGAAGTTACACTGACAAAAGTGTCTGGGAAGTAAGTTGATCTCTGTGCCTTTTTTGATGTTTAATAAAAAATTATCTTTGGTCTCTCAAGGCGGAGGAGGAAGGGAAGTTCTTTTGTTTCCACGTAGGTAGACAGCTGCTCCTGTTATTCACAAGAATCGCCCCCACAGACAGTGTGCTTTTTGTGGCGTCATGTCATGCTTCTAACACAGGCATAGGCCTCTGCACCCAAGCATTTAGCAGCTTTTGAGTTTCACTACGCATGTTCATTTTCTGTCTGCAGACCAAATATCCCTACGTGGTTAGTACTTTTCAAGTCTCTTCTGGAAAAACAACACACCCATGCCCCAACTTAAACCGCAGCCCCACTGTAGGGTGACCCAAAAGGCCACCTTATGGAGTTAAGCATTTCCTGACTTCCTGGATCAGGGCCTGGGAACAGATTCCTGCACAAGTGGAATCAATCTGCATGAAAATAAACGTATGGTTTCAGCTAAGTGGGATATTCTTATTATCTCCTTCTTCTCATTTCTCTTTGAACTGAAATTGAGCCGCATTAATAGGAAGACTAGAAAGCAGCCACATTTGGTAACTCCTCTTTGCCTCATGTTTGAGGAAGCCTCTCTAATTTTCTTTTTCCTGTTCTTCCATACTGATTTTGCACATACCGTGGAGATAAACTGTAACAACTGAATGTTTTATATGGGTTGGGAAAGACATTCATGACTCTCTGGATGTCGCATCTTGTATCACATAGTTTATACTGTCTTTGAGCTATGCTGTAAAGTGTATGTACTAAAATTAGTGAAAAAGTCAACACAACTTAAAGATATGGGAATTTATCCTTTAAGGATGTGCGGATTATACTATTTTCACTTTCCTGCTCTTTTTTCCACCTCCCCCCCCCTTTTTTTCTTTTTTTAATATTTTCTCCTTAAGGAAACAAAGAAGTATGTCCATTACTGACTGCTTTGAATGTTAAATGGTTATGATTCAGCCTGAAAAACTCAATGCTTGCTAATTGTGTTTTTTAAATGCTATTGTGGAAGTTACTTTAGCTGAAACAGAAGTACCAGGAAAATAAACAAACAAAACCTTTGCAAACAATAAAGCAGTTTTTGATCTGCTATTATTATTGCTGTTTATGGTACTAAGATACTGTCATGTGAACTGAAGAATCATCGTCTTTGCTCCCCATGGGCTGAATGTAAACCTACTTTATAAATGAGCATATACAGCTAACTGAAGCACACGCTCGCATACATCTCTGTATGTTCTGCTTATAGATCTTCCAGCAAAGAACTGTGTGTATTCTGCTTTGATGTGTTCTCTTTAAAACAATGCCATTATTTGCCCTACCCTTTGTCCCTGTTTAGGGTATGGTTCAGTAGCTGTTTGCAGTCTGATTTCTCAGCTTCTAACTGTCCCCTGAGCTGGGAATCAGTAACAGGCCACAAGCAAGGAAGGTTCTAGCTGTTGCTGTGTAAGAGAGATAACTAAAACCACTGTGGATGATGGCTTGCTTCCACTGCAAGGACTGGAAATCCGCATATGGTCAGTTAGTGCCTTGTTAGCAGAGAAGGTGACAAATTATTAAGATGTGTTCATGTAGTTGTGGGTAATTATCTTCTTGCTGCCATAGTATTTATGTAACTGCTTCCACTTTGAAAACAGGTCTACTCTTACTCTGTTCGCCGGGACCTGAGATGGAGGTTAGCAAGTAAGGGCAAAACTAACTTTAATATGATTATTTATTTGCTCTAAGAATCGTACTGTACTAATTGTAGGTCTAGCTGCTCCTCTGTCTCCTTCCTGGTGCTTGAGGCACCTGAGTACTTTGGGTCTTGTGCCCTTTATTTATGCTGGTATGCAGGTGGCATTTCACATTTCTCCTATTCTTGGCTAGCGTCTGGGTCATACTATTCTTGTGTGCAAATCAGTGGTCAGATTTGCATGACAGATTTGGTATTACAAGATAACCATAATGTGCAGCATGTAACAGCACAATGTTTTTAAAACTTGCTTCATTATTTAGCAATTGGAACAAAGATTAGACTGGACAAGTATTACCAGAAGTGCTTACGTGCTGCCTCTTACCAGTGAGGATGACAGTAGTTTAAACTAGGTAAGCAAAACTTCTGATACCCTAGTGGCATCCTGCAAGAGCCTCTGTGCCTCTCCTTCATCCAATACACACCAGAAAAACTGTAATATGTATGACCAGGCTCTTGGGATGTTGTAGCATATCGTATGAGGAGTGTGGTGTGGATGGTGTAAGTAATCTAAAGATGTTTGTCTCAGAGTAATTTTTCTAGGGAAATAGGTTATGTCTTTGAAAAAGACTTCTTCAATACTTTAAGAATCTATTCAAATATAAAAATAATATAGTCCTTTATTGTATATCTCTGCTTACCATGTATCACCCTGGACTGGGTTCTATATAGAAAATTAACTTGTCGCAGCTTATCCTAGAAAAATATCCCATATTGGGGGAGGAGGGGGAAATCTTGGATGCTAAGCTTTTTCTTCCTCTTATTCATGTTTCCCATGTCACAAAACTAATTGGGAACAGTGCACATGAGGGAGAACAAAATTATTTTTGAAAACCAAGTGCTCCCTGCTGCTGCTTCTCTAATAAAACTGCATGAATCCATGGATTTTACCTGTGTGTTGCCTTTGTGTAGTTTATCAAATGCTGTCTTTATTCACCAGGATGAACTCGCATACAAACATTCAGAAACAACTCATTATTAGTGGAATAACTTTTTTCATGCTAATCACCCATTTCACATTTGACCTCTCAGCCATACTCTCCAAGGAAGACTTAAATATACTCTGAAGACAAGCCTGCAAACTAAAATTTGAAACTTTATTGGACTCTCATACACAAGTCCATGATCTTGAGATTTCGTGGCATATAATTTTCTCATTGTTCATCTGTAACTAAACTGTAATTCCATGCAGGTGCTAAGTACCAGCTTTTTTCTTCCTGTCCTACAGTGACTAATGATCTTACTACTTTTTTCTTTGCTAATATCCCTTTTCTCCCTTCACACAAACCAGCCAGTTCATGTTTTGATGGGTAATACTTTATTGAGTTAAACTTGGAAAAATTCTTATTAATCTGTAGTCAGCTTTGACCTCTAAGTCAGAAATTCAGGAAGGCCTTTTCTCTGAAAGATTTTCTTCCTCTCCTTTCTATCTTTTTTAGCTCTGTTTCTGGAGGTAATAACAGACAATGTTTTTCTCAGTAAATACTGCCACTTTTAAATCCTTCAAGACTTCCTTGCTTTTTAGTAGGCTTCTTTTCAGTAGTGTTGGACTATTCTTTCCCTCCTCAGATTTATCCTATGGTTCTTGGATAGGCCAGAGCTATCAGGGCTAATGTTGCTGGTACTGTCTCTGAAGAACTACCATTTGAAGAGCGTTCAACAGCTGTCATGAGACTCTTCCTGCCTGCCTGTACCGTCCCAGACAGTATCCCATGGGAAGGCACTTTAATGAACGTTACTCTTACTGAAAACATGCTGCAAGGCAGGCCAAAATACTGTTATCAATTATTAACAAGCACCGCCATATTCATCACAATTTATAAACATATCTGTTTTTCTTTAAAACTGGTGTAAGCTGTATAAAAAAATAATGCTTGGCATTTCTCTGGTAACTGTTTGAAGGAGATCTGAAAACACTTTGTAGATGTGAATTTTGCAGTATGACATGCTGGAATTAATTCCTCATGTCTATGGTAGAGTTGCAAGACCAAACCATGCTGGAATAGTTGAATGTAACCCTTCTCCGCTCTTACACCGGTATAATTCTCTGTCCTAATAAGCCTCCTCAGTGAGGTTGTAAATCCTACCATAGTTGTAATTATACCAATATAAAAAGTACGTAGACCTGGCTTGTTAGGCTAGGTTGCTTTGTTGAAGGTTTCAAAACAGAGTAGGTATAGAGCTACAGATACAACTCAGGAGTTCTGCCAACTTCTGGCCATAACTGCGAGACAGCAATTCTTTTCCTTCACTTTTTAAAAGCTTGACAAATAAAATATTTCTTTAACTTCCCTTAAGAAAGCAAAGATAAAATGTGGTGTTGCAAAACTGCTCTTTTTAACTGTTCACTATCTGAAATTGTACTGGATGTGAACTTAGTAGTTGGAGGAGGAAAACATACCAATTAAGCTGTTTATCACCACAGTTCAATTTCACAGAAATAGATCTATGGGTTTTATTTTTTTTATCTCTAATCTTACTTTGCATCTACAGGAGGACCATGGTCAGCCTTTGTTTGGAGTCCAGTTTAACTGGCACAGTAAAGAAGGCGATCCTCTTGTTTTTGCCACTGTAGGCAGCAACAGAGTGAGTAATCTTTTTGTTTTTAACCATAAGGCCTTTAACCGTAAGGCCTTCCTGGCAGTTATGTTTGCATTCCTTTTTCCAGCCAATCCCTTTACCTGTGTTTAGTAATGACACAATATAGAAAGCTTTCATATGAAAAGCTTCATATGGAAAGCTTCATTTCTGAGGTGTGTAACATCTGTTATCTGGGAGAGGTGAAACCACTGGATTATTGTATGATGTCATGCTTTAGCTATTTGGGAATTAGCCTGTATGGTAAATAAAATTCCAGCCATAGGGTAAGGCTATAAGGTGCATAAATATGTCTTCTCACTAAAATTCCTCCTCTTAGGTGTTACTATTTCCAAAAGATTATATGCTCTAAAATTGGATGAGAAGTGGCAATGATGCCAGTGTGCTTGCCAGCTAAATTGATGGCCTGCTTTAGGTGAATTTATAGGTTCTTCCTGAACAAGGATCTACGTCATTTCAGTCTTAAAAATAACTCCTGAATTGCACTCTATGTATATGTTGTGAATAAACAAGAAGCCTTCAATTTCCAGGTTTGTTACACCAGGCAATTACCAAAAGTGCTAACCTAAGATTACACCAGATATCAACGGCTTGTTAAAAGACCAAAATCAGGTTAGAGATGGCTACAGTAATCAGTAGTTCTGGGAACTCGAACCAGAACTTTATAGAGGCAATTCAATTAGTAGCTTTAAATATCTGGGAAGCACACTGACAAGTCCTAGTGTGATGCCCTTCTGAAGTTACTGAGAGCATTCTTTTATCAAACTGCTTTCCTGTGTTGCAGATGAACAGGTAATGGATGAGACCTAAACCATAAAAGCACACTACCTCTCATCATCAGAAAGTTAATACTCAGTTGCATGTGATTTCTATTGGAAGTATCATAAGTAAGCAGTAATCTCTCTCACTTTTTTTTCCAGGTTACTTTGTATGAATGTCATTCCCAAGGAGAAATACGTCTCCTACAGTCCTATGTGGATGCTGATGTATCCTTTTAAATTAAAAAACCAAAAAACAAGAAAAAACACAAAGCAAAACACTTGTTTGCTTCCTCTTTATCAGAATTGAAAAGGCTTCATAAGAAACAGAATTTGAAGGTTTTGTCTGTGATTTAATATTTTGCTCATATGGCACATTCCTCATGGTAGGCCTAAGCCTTACTTCTTTTCCACATCCTAGAATTCCTCCCTTTGAAATAATACTAGAAATGCAGACTCATGGAACATGCTATATTAAGATATTTGAAAACTGATTCACCATCAGCTTAACCTTCCCAACCCTAATATTTGTGTAATGTTTCACATTCACTGTTTTACAATGTTCTCGGCTTCCCTCTGAATTGGAACGAGAATCAAAGCCTAAGAATTTCTCATACTCTGAAGTGGTAATAACTTGTGTTGCTCAGTCACAGTTCACGAGTATTGACTTGTGAACTTAGTCTTGATTTACACTCATTTTATTCCTGGTCTTTGAATGTTTTGGAGAAGGAGGTTGAAAAGTGATGCCAAAAAAAGGAGATGTTCCTTGTGTATTGTGGAACAGAAGAGAGGAAATTGGGATATGTAGAAAAGGGAATGGAGCTGATATTTACAGATGTATCATTAAATATTTATCTTTCTATTATTGGTCTCAATACAGAGTACTGGCTACTTTTACAAACAGCTTCAAGCTTGTTTTGTTAAAAAAACTATATTGTTAAAAGAGCGCTCCTTTTTCTTAAAAGCAAAATAAAACAAAACTCCTGTTACTTCTGTGTTCCTTAATGTGCAACCTCGTAGGCAGATGAAAATTTCTACACCTGTGCATGGACATACGATAGCAATACAAGCCATCCTCTTCTGGCTGTGGCAGGGTCCAGGGGTATTATTAGGATAATTAATCCTATTACAATGCAGTGCATAAAGGTGAGTGCTCAGAACTTCAAGATACAGCTTGCATTTCAATAAGGTTTTGTAACACCTGAATACATGTGAACTTGGGAAATGATAACTTGGTCTCTGAATTCTATCCCAGCACTATGTAGGCCATGGAAATGCAATCAATGAACTGAAATTCCATCCAAGAGATCCAAATCTCCTTTTATCTGTAAGCAAAGGTGAGGAAAAATACCTTTTGTTTTTGTAAAAATCGGAGTACTTTGGTTTGGATTTTTGGTCCTGAAAGTGGCTAAAACCGTTCAAATCCAAGTCGACGAATGCTACTGAACAAGTTTACCCTGAAAGTCTAGAGCAAATCTTGCTCTTAAAGGTTATAATGTCAATATTAAATTCGTGGCCTACAGTAAAAATAACTGTGTGGCACAAAGGGATTGTGGACAGTGCTGCTGAGTGTTGGGGTTGCTCTTTCCTTTCTAACAGTTATTTGGGTTAATTTTTTTTTCTCAATTGTTGAGTCATGTTGCCATCTAGAGGGGATGTGTTAATGTTGCAGACAGCATTCATCACTGTGATCATGGGGAAAACTTACCCTCTGTCAGGAGGAGCTTGGACTTTAAATGGAGTTTATGTAAAAAGAGTACTAGTGAAGGGAGAAGTAGGTTTTTTTGTATGGTGTCGTGCAGTCTTGTTTGGAATGTCTAAACAATCACAACTTCGTAATCTTGACTATTTTGTTAAGTAAAGGAACACTTGATCTGTCACAAGAATAAGCCTTCAGTAATCCCAAAATAGTTGGGTTGGAAGGGACTTCTGGAGGTCATCTAGCCCAACCCCCCTGCTACAGCAGGGGCACCCTACCGCAAGTTACCTAGGACCATGTCTGGTTGGATTTTGAATATCTCCAGGAGTGGAGACTCCACAACTTCTCGGGGCAACCTTTTCCAGTGCTCAGCCACCCTCACAGTGAAAAAGTATTTTCTTTTGTTCATTAAGAATTTCCCATGCTTCAGTTTGTGCCTCTTGCCTCTTGTCCTGTCACTGGGCACCACTGAGAAGAGTTTGGCCCCATCCTCTTGACACCCTCCCTCCACATATTTATACATGTTGACAAGATCTGCCCTCAGTCTTGTCTTCTCCAGGCTGGACAGGCGCACCTTGCTCAGCCTTTCCTCATAGGAGAGATGCTCTAGCCCCTTTGTCGGCCTAGTAGCCCTTTGCTGGACTTGCTCCTGTAGCTCCATGTCTCTCTTGTATTGGGGAGCCCAGAACTGGACACAGGACTCTGGATGCGGCCTCACCAGGGCTGAGTGTGGGGGGAGGATCACGCTGACTATGCTCCTCCTAATGCAACCCAGGATACCATTGGCCTTCTTGGCCACAAGGGCACCTTGCTGGCTCGTGGTCAACTTGTCCACCAGGACTCCCAGGTCCTTCTCCGCAGAGCTGCTCTCCAGCTGATCAGCCCCCAGCCTGTACTGGTGCATGGTGTTATTCCTCCCCAGGTGCAGGACTTGGCCCTTCCCTTTGCTGAGCTTCATGAGGTTCCTCTCTGCCCATTTCTCCAGTTTGTTGAGGTCGCTGTGAACGGCAGCGCAGCCCTCTGGTGTATCAGCTACTCCTCCCAGTTTTGTGTCATCCTCAAACTTGCTGAGGATGCGGTTGGTCCTGTGATCCAGGTCATTAATGAAGTTGTTAAACAGCCTTGGCCCTAGTATTGACCCCAGGGGGACACCAGTAGTGACTGGCCTCCAGGAGGAGTAGGTGCTGCTGATCACAACCCTCTGAGCTCAGCAGTTCAGCCAGTCTGCAGTCCACCTTACCACTTATCTAGCCCATATTTTATCAGCTTGTCCATGAAATGAGTATCTGTGAATGCTAGGACTGAAAATGTTAACATAAGGGGACTTTTGACTTTGGCATAGTTGTTCAGTGTTACTGGTAAAGCTACACAAGAATAGCAGTTGCGAACCTCTGTGATTCTTGCAACTGTCTAGTTTTTGCTGTGGTTCTGTGCTGTGTGTCTATACATTCTATATTCTATAACTTAGAATTTCCTGAGTTCTGCATATTTTCTAAGTTCTTTTTGTAATAACATTTTGACATCAGCCATAATACTAGGAGTTTTAACGTGCAATCTCTGGACCAGGTGCTATCTTCAAGAGGGCATGAGGCAGGAGAGTGCTGGGGTCTCAGAACTGCTTGGCTGAGAGATGAATAGAAAGGAAGGAAAACGTGGGACTGTGTGGCATCCCCATTGGTATAGCTGTAATTTAGTGCGGTGTGCTTGTAGAGTCCAAATGGGAAGTACAGCAGAGGTTCCCATTTCTAAGAGCAACGAGCAATATGCTAGAGGCTCTGCATTAGAAATTGTTAAAACTTTCTTTAAACAAGTGGACTAGTCACATTGACTTGGAAGTATATATTGTTCACACAAATCATTCCTTTCTGCCCCTATAGTTTATGATTCATAAAGAATAATATTTTAAAGATTAAAAAATGGAAAATCCAAACTTTCTGAACACTGATGTAAGAATGGCTGAAAGGAATTTAACATTTTTTTGAAATATAAAATTGTCTTTGAGCTAAGACTGAATAAAGACACGCTTGTCCAAGGTCAGACTCTGCTTTTCAGATGATCTAAGACCTAAAAGTATTTTTGATAGAAACTGTTCCCGGGGGCGGGGGGTAGGAATGGACACACTTTCTCAATTGCAGGTTTAACTCTAACAGTATTTAGCTGTAACGGCAAATCTAGTGAATGCAGTCCTGTTTTTCCTAACAACTGGATTCTAAGTGGCTTTTTTGATGTTTACATGGGTATGTATAATTGAAAGTGGTGAAGCTGAAGTATATTATTCATATGTGCTTATAAAAAGCAGCATGTAATTTTATTTGTTCTTTATAGATCATGCATTGAGACTGTGGAACATCCAGACAGACACGCTGGTTGCAATATTTGGAGGAGTAGAAGGGCACAGGGATGAGGTGTTAAGTGCAGTAAGTGGAAGACTGTGGGGCAGTGATTTAGATTTACAAAGGGTAGTAAGTCCACAATATGCAACTTTTTATCCTTCTGTGCACTGTTTTTGATATTATGCCTAATAAAACTGAAGTGCATAAGCAATGTTTTAAGTGGATAGACAAGTGTAATTCTGAAGTGGTTTGATTGATCTGGCCACCTCTCAATAAACAGGACAGGAGTTCACTTTTTGTATCTGTTCCAGTAGCTAGTTGTCTCACGGTGCAGCCTAGAAGAAAACAAAATAGAGCTCAGTGGGGCTAGAAAGAGTAATAAGTTTTCATTATGGTCCCACTTTTGAAGTTCTTGAGGTCTTACCAAGCAAAAGCAGCAAGAACAAATAAACCTTGAGAGATAGAGTAGTGAAGGAAAGAAGTTATTTCAGGTGAGTTATGCTGCTTTTCAGTAGCTATGAACATATACTGGTACCCAACAAATACCAGCGAGAATAGTTAACTTTTAATGTGCTGCTCTTGTTTCCATTGCTGCTGTATGACCTGAAAGATGAGGTGTATATCTGTATGAAACATGCTGCTGTGTTCTCCTGTAGTTGTAAATAGTCATCGGCCATGTATTAGCTTTGGAATTCTGCCAAGGTTGTTCCATAAAATGAAACGGAGGGAATTTAGTAAAGGGGAATACTAGCAGTAGATTCATTGTCTGTCAGTGCTGTTGAATATGCATTTTTTTTTCCTTTGGGCGAGAATAAATAGAATTATTGTGCTTCTTTACAGTGAGCAGGATTAAGTCATTCTTAGTATTTTTCCATTTGAAATACATAGTTTTATTGCTTTCTCTACACAGAAAATGCTGTTTTGACCATATTTTGCATATGATGGAAGTAAAATCTGAGTTACTGTAATACCTTTTAGGCTGGGAGTGCTCAAAATTATTTCATATATGTAGGATTATGATCTTCTTGGTGAAAAAATCATGTCCTGTGGGATGGATCACTCTCTGAAACTCTGGAGAATTAATTCCAAGAGAATGATAAATGCCATCAAAGAGTCTTATGAGTACAATCCAAATAAAACCAACAGGTAGGTAGTCTTCATCTTCTTGGCTGTCTTTGCAAAATTTGAATTTTGTCATCAATAGCCCAGATTAAATCCTGTTGAAATAGGATTGTTCTTGGGGATAATGAGTAACCTGGAGATTGTGCTGGATACTGAATCTCTCTGGAAGAAGACTTGCTTGTCGGTGTTATGCCTTAGCAGGATTTTATTGAATTCAAAGTCCTGACTAGAAAATGTCTGAGATTTTTATCTTTATCAATTTTAATTAAAAACTGGTATCTCATTGTGTCTCAATACATGTCAATGGCTTTTCTTCTTCCCACCTCAAAATTTCTATGAGGGAAGCAAATCTGTGTAATGAAATATAGTAAATAATTCAGCTTTATATTTTTAAATGCATGTAACTGTGGGTAGCTATTCCTAATTATTGTACCTTTATCCCACTTTGTAGCTGTGACAAAATGTTTACGTAGTAGTAACTTTCATTTTCATGATTCTCTGATCTGACCTCAGAGCCAAGTAAGTTTTCAAGTAAACATGGCAGTAAGATACATGACAGATAAATCTTCATTTATGAAATTCATCAACCTTTTAATTAACTTTCAGTTAAACCATTGAGAGAATTGAAGAATCTAAAACACACTTGAACGTGTTCAGTAATGAGACTAGCATTGAAAGTACTCTTGCTTTTTTTTGATAATGTTACCAAATATTAAATGATTTTCTTTAGAGTGTTTTTATGTTTAACAATTCAGATGTTGCAGGAGGAGCATCAGGGAAACTGAGTTGTCTTAGTTAGTTCTTGAGGTATTTGCTGAAGGGAGCTGTTTCCAGCATCTGAAGGAGTGGTTTTGCTTAGCACTGTCATGTAAACTTGAGCCTTTTGAGAAAACAGGTATTTCATTTAAGATTGAGGATGAAGACAGGGATTGTTCTTGTTCTAAATAAGCATACAAAATCTACTTTGTTATAAAACTGTTGCGAGGGAGTGGAAAAGACAGGCTTGTCATTTTAACATCAAGGTATGTTAAATGTCTCTATTAAAAATTAGACTTGAGCTTCTGGGTCTCTCTGGACCTCACTTGGCATTTTTCTCCATAGGCCTTTTATTTCTCAGAAAATTCACTTTCCTGACTTTTCTACCAGAGACATACATAGGAACTATGTTGATTGTGTACGATGGTTGGGAGATCTAATTCTTTCCAAGGTAAGGTGACAGCTTTTCCACCTATGTTACTCTTACTTGTTTGTTCCGAGGACCTTAAACAGTTTAAGTTCTATTAGAAATTGGGCGGTAGGTTAACTTACTATGCCATGTCAAATGGTTTTACTGAGTGTATTGTGAATTTTTTCAACTGTTGGGATGTGTGGGTAAGCAACTTGTACTTAGAGTCTTTACTAACTACAGCTGTAGTTCTGTTAAGAGTACAGGGATACCAACTAATCAGGATCTGCATGGAATGTACAATAAAAAAATATGTAATACTGATCAGGGGTCCTGCAACAAAGGGGAGAAATGAGGGTTCCCCTAATGGAGTAACATTGATCTGTATGATAACAATAGTAACATTTGCTTGCAGATACTGAACTGGGTAGGTGTCACTGCCTCTTTGCTAGAAATTGTTGTGTGCATGGTCCCATTGGCAGAGGGAATTGGATGAGAAATCCTCAAATCTAGGTTAATTTAAACTGCTCATGAAAGTGTGTTTGAGCACATCTGGTTGACTTCCTCTGAAATGGGTGAGGGAGGGCTCATGCAATCCTGTTATCTGGCAGAGCTGTGAGGGCAGCAATCTTCCAGTGATGGACAGTGACAAATTGTTGGTGATGTGGCTGTGATCTAAGGTCCAAGGTGAGATTTTCAGTTTTACTTTTTTAATGTTTTTGGGGAAGCTGTGAGATGGAGTACTTGGTTAAAATTATAGTTAGACTGAATATGCAGTATAAATTGTAAAAATAGACAATTTTCACTGTTTCCCCTCCCAGTCTTGTGAAAATGCCATTGTGTGCTGGAAACCTGGCAAAATGGAAGATGATATAGATAAAATCAAGCCCAGTGAGTCAAACGTGACCATACTTGGGAGATTTGATTATAGCCAATGTGATATATGGTACATGAGGTTTTCCATGGATTTCTGGCAAAAGGTATGTGTGAGCTTTCACTTAGCTATATTTGAAGGTGACAAGCTTTTCAGTGATTCCATGTATGTGTGCAAGGGAAGAGTCTTTATTGCTTCATGTGCTGCGGTGTCATGCTTGAGAAGCAGAGTTGTTTGATACAAGGAGCTTTATAGAAACTGGTGACACTCCAGATGTTTCATTTTGGGTTCTGTTTGCAGGGAAAAAGTTCAACCAAATATTTATTTTCCACCAAAGATAAATTTATTGATATCTACAGATGGGTAATAAAGTGGCAAAAAGGAGGCAAATTTAGTAGTATTTCACACCCCTTCAGCAACCTCATTAAGTCATCTTCAAACATACATTCACAACTTATCAGCTACAGAACATTTTTAAAATTCTAGCTTTCATTCTTGAAATAATACTTCAAAACTTACGTATCCTCTGCTTTCTTTCAAAGATGCTTGCTCTGGGCAATCAGGTTGGCAAACTTTATGTCTGGGATTTAGAAATAGAGGATCCTCATAAAGCCAAGTGAGTACTTAATTTTTGTTTTCCCTGAAACAAGGAGTTGGGGCACTTTTGTTTTTCCTTTATTGATAACTACAGAACTTCTTGCATAATAATAGCAACTGCCCATTCTAACTGCTAAGCAGAAAAACATTTTGAGCCCCTGAAGGTTAAACATTTATTATTTTTTACCATTTTATTGTTTGTTTTACAGTAGTGCCAAGAAGCCCCAGATGGATTGGGGCTGCATCGTGCTGGGCAGTCTATGTAGACAGCGTAAAAGAAAGTTTGTTCCTCAAAGAGCTTACAAACTAATTAGGTGGAGAGTTTAAAGGCAATTAGAGAGAAGTGCCAACTGAATGTAACACATGACAAAACAGGTGAAAGGACTAGAGTAATAAGAGTACATAGGTTAGCTATAAGCATAATGTGCAGGAAACAGTATGGCCTTCCAGTTCCTCACCTACTTGGCCACGCGATTTGCTGCATGTTTCTATATATTTTTAAATATATGATGTTCCTGGAAATGTTGCAGTCTTTAATCACCCAATTATGATATTTTATTCCTAGCCATTAGAAAAGAAAATTGATTACAAAGTCCTAAATAAGGTGATTCAATATGCTTTTAGTTAACACTTCAGTGAAAATTGGATGAATGAGAGAATTGGGTGGCAGTGAATGAGCAGGAAATTGCTGTTTTCCCAAATCCAGATTTGGAATACAAAATACACCATGAAGGGTGTAATCCTTCTAATCCTGCCCAAGTAAGAGGTTGGTGGAACAGCAGTCCACAATGTAGTTGCAAGTGCGGATTTAACGCTACAGCTGAATTAATTTTTTTTTTTTTTTTAATATAGGTGTACGACTCTTACTCATCCTAAATGTGTTGCTGCCATTCGACAAACCAGTTTTAGCAGGGATAGTAGTATCCTTATAGCTGTGTGTGATGATGCCAGTATCTGGCGCTGGGACAGACTACGATAAGTCACCTTTTCTTAATTCAAAGTAGAAAATATATTTTCAAATTATAATATAGTCTGTTAACTTGCTAGTACAGTAGATGCAGTTAGTGTAGACTTTTCTGAGGTTCAGCAGGCTGGAGCTGAACTTAGTGATGTTTACATTCTGTGTAATGTTCTGCTTGAACTCTGCTGCTTTTAATAAAAAGAAGTATTTTTGTAAAGGTTTTTTGAATTGTCAATTTTAATTATTTCCTTCAGTGAGTTTTCAGCTGTGGCCTGGGAAATTACATTGTGTACAGCTAGCACATAAATATATGGTAATGTGATAGATAGAAATTTGGTATGTATATGCTTGCAGCTGTCTTTATCCCTTTTTATGTTAAATAATAACCTAATCAAGCTATTGAATATTATCCAGGGACCACACAAAGGAAAAACTGCTCTTAGGAATATAGTATAAATAAATGTTAAATCACTGCTAAAAATATTTTGAATTTATTCCTCTCCTTAAATTAGTTACACATTGCAGTTGATTCAGTTTTAATAATCTCAAACTGGAATGTGCTTTTCACCATTTCTGTTGTTGATTAATGGAAAAACTTCACTGTTTTTCTGTTTTTTTGACTTTTTTTGTTTGGTTTTTTTTTTGCTCTACTGTTTAGATTCTGGCTGTTTAGTTACTGGGATTATTTTACATCAAAGTTAGTTATTGGAAATATTTTTAAATTGTTTCTGTTGGTATTGCTGAGTATCCTCACAAATGTTTTACTTGCTTTAGGCATAAGAAATTCTGAAACCAGCACTGCTTCATATAAGTTTAAAATATATACAATTAATAAAAATGAAAGCAGAAAAACTGAAATAAGATAGCAGACATCATTAACAGTGATAATCTGTTGCCAAAACACTTGTGCATATGTCTTCTCAGTGTATAGTTAAAATCTGTTAGTGTTTGTATTCTGTGTAAGTGGTCCAAGACATTGCACAAAAGCCATGAGTACTTCCAGTTGAGTGGGAGGGAAATGTTAATACGACTCACTGAAGCAGAACCGTTTATGTATTTTTTCTGCTGCCCTCCTCTTATCCTTCCCTGTAACACATGTTAATTGAAAAGAATGTATTAGGATATTGCATAAATACAAGCACACCGTCTCTAGCAATGTACTAGTGCTTTTTTTGGTCAGTAGAATGAGTTAAAAACTAGTCCTGTCTGCTACTGATTTTAAGCGCACGTCTGGCTTTCCTCTTTCAGGATACTGCTTTTTCCTGTTTGTTACAGTTCTGGGTTTGTAAATGCTCTGTTTAGATGAACTCTACCTGTTCATTTTGGAGTAATGACTAAGCCAGTCCTAATATTTTATCCTCAGGAGCCTGCAAAAAATGAGATCTAGAGCTGCCAAGTAGTTTACAAGTGTTAGTATATGACGTACGATGGAGAGCACTAGAGAGCTGAGACAGTACCTTTGCAGCACACAGTATCTTGGATTCTGTACCCTTTCCTGCTTGCACAAGCAAAAGTTTCTGGGGAACCAGATACAGGCCTGAAGGCTGGAGGCAGGAGACTGAAATATCTGCTGAGCTGAACATAAATGTTCAGCCAGGTGAGCCAGGTGAGATCTGGTTTTTTTCCTGAATCTACCAAACTGCTAGCACAGCACAAACTAGAATATATGCAACAGCGATGGGCATTATGGGTACCGTGTAGGGAATTCTATGGAAACTGCGTGGGGTTGGTAAAGTTGGAGAAGTTGTGGGGGTGGGAAGGCAGCTGGAAAGCAATGGAAAAGGCAGAGGGAGAGCCCAGGCTTCCTGCAGGCTTCAAGGAAACTGCTTTGCTCAGCTGAGCAAAACCTCACTCGCAACACTTGTGTTGGAGGCTGATATCATTTCACCTTTGCAGATGCTTTGCTGTAGCTGTTGTGGGAGTCTGTGAAAATACACAGACTGTGTAATGTATTTTGGGCGGAGTTATGGTACTCACTGATCATTGTTGAAGCTGTTTTGTTACTTTCTTCTCTCCTCGTTCCCTCCTTGCTGGAACTGGCTCAAACAATTTCAGGAAAAGTTCAGCAACGTGCGGCCTTAGGCTTCAGTAAATTTAGCTACTAGTGCTGAGCAAATGCTATTATATCCAACAGGAAGACAGTCCTTGTCAGGACAAGAACATATTGAGAAGAAGTTGGGTAAGGTAGCACAATATTGCTCAAGCACATAAGGCCAGTTGTGCAAAAAGACAAATGGCAGTTGTTAACACCAGGCTAGGTGGAAAAGATACGTAGTGTAGGAGACTGTTAACCCGACCGATGCAGCCAAGCTTTGTGAGCCATCTGCCTGTAGAGTTGTGAGGCACTTGGAATTAGAGGCCGTGTTTAAAATCTAAACTTTAATGATGGGAGAAAGCCAAGCAGCAAATGTGGCTTAAATACAGAGATTACTGAGAATCACTGTTTCAGGCTACAGAATACGATTCATGCAAGAGCACCTTCTACCCTCTCCACCCCGGAAAGTAGAATAGCAGTGGGATGCTCCCTGTGGAACAATACGGGGGCAAACAAGAAGGGAACAGGAAGCTTTATGCAATTTTTTGGCACTGATGGCAATACTGCAAGTCAATATTTCACTGTCAGTGATGCACAACTGGTGAAGATACCAAATCCACAGGGAAAGGTGATTAACAGCCTGAAGATGAACTCCACATTAATCCGGCAGAACACAGAATTACAATGACTGTACAGCTCCAAGACACTGGACATGTCTAATGTTAAATTTCATGTTAAATTAGATACACTAAATGCCTGTTTCCTTAAGCATCCTATAGTGGTCGTATTTGTAGCTCTCACACAGCCAGTGAAGTTCAGGAATAATTCACCATAAGGATATTCTTTGAGGATCACAGAAATCACAGAACGGTTGATGTTGGAAGGGACCTCTGGAGATCATCCAGTCCAACCCCCCTGCTACAGCAGGGGCACCTAGAGCATGTTGCCCAGGACTGTGTCCAGATGGCTTTTGAATATCTCCAACGATGGAGACTCCACAACTTCTCGGGGCAACCTTTTCCTTTTCCAGTGCTCAGCCACCCTCACAGTAGAGAAATTTTTCCTCATGTTCAGATGGAACTTCCTGTGTTTCTGTTTGTACCCACTGCCTCTCATCCTACTGGTGGGCACCACTGAGAAGAGTCTGGCCCCATCCTCTTGACACCCTCCCTTCACGTATTTATTTATACACGTTGACAAGATCCGCCCTCAGTCTTCTCTTCTCCAGGCTGGACAGGCGTAGCTTGCTCAGCCTTTCCTCATAGGAGAGATGCTCCAGCCCCTTCGTCAGCCTAGTAGCCCTTCGCTGGACTCACCCCCGTAGCTCCATGTCTCTCTTGTATTGGGAAGCCCAGAACTGGACACAGGACTCTGGATGCGGCCTCACCAGGGCTGAGTGCGGGAGGAGGATCACGCTGACTGTGCTCTTCCTATTGCAACCCAGGATACCATCGGTCTTCCTGGCCACAAGGGCACCTTACTGGCTCGTGGTCAACTTGTCCACCAGGACTCCCAGGTGCTTCTTTGCAGAGCTGCCCTGCAGCAGGTCAGCCCCCAGCCTGTACTGGTGCATGGTGCTATGCCTCCCCAGGCCCTTCCCTTTGCTGAGCTTCATGAGGTTCCTCTCTGCCCATCTCTCCAGCCCTCTGGCGTATCAGCCACTCCTCCCAGTTTTGTATCATCAGCAAGCTTGCTGAGGGTGCACTCTGTCCCTTCATCCAGGTCATTGAGGGATAAACTGAACACGACTGGAGCCAATATTGACCCCTGGGAGACAAGGCTAGCTGCAGGCCTGCAACTAGATCACTACCCTCTGAGCTCTGCCATTCAGCCAGTTCTCAAGCTGCCTCACTGTCTGCTTCTCTGAGCCATACTTTCTCAGCTTGCCTAAGACGCTGTTATGGGAGACAGTGTCAAAAGCCTGACTGAAGTCAAGGCAGACAGCTTCCACTGCTCTCCCCTCATGTACCCACCAGTCATTGCATCAGAGAAGGTGAGCAGGTTGGTTAAGCATGATTTCCTCCTTGTGAATCCATGCTGACTACTCCTGATCCCCTTCTTTTGCTTCGCATGCTTAGAGATGGTATGCTTAGATACGATGAGCTGCTGCCTGACCTTTCCAGGGATCGAGGTGAGGCTGATGGTCCTGTGGTTCCCTGGGTCCTCCTCCTTGACATGCTTGAAGACTGGAGTGACATTAGCTTTCTTCCAGTCGTCAGGCACCTCTCCTGAACACCAGGACCTTTCAAAGATGATTGAGAGGGGCCTTGCAATGACATCTGCCAGCTCCCTCAGCACTCGTGGGTGCATGTCATCAGGGCCCCTGGGCTTGTGGATGTCCAGTTTGCTTAAGCGATCCCTAACCGCATCCTCCTGCACCAAGGGAATGTCTTCCTTTCTCCAGACTGTCCTTGCTCTGCCTGGCCTGGGATTCCTGAGGGCTGGCTGCAGCAGTAAAGACTGAGGCATAAAGAAGGCATTCAGGATCTCTGCCTTTCCTGTATCCTTTGTCACCAGGGCTGCTGCCCCATTCAGCATTGGGCCCACATTTCCCCTAATCTTCCTTTTGTTACTGATGCATTTAAAGAAGCCCTTCTGGTTGCCCTTGACATCCCTTGCCAGATTCAACTCCAAATGGGCCTTGGCCTTCCTAGCTTCATCCCTGCCTCCTCGGACAACAGCCCTATATTCCTCCCAGGTTCTCTGTCCCTGCTTCCACCTTCTGTACACTGTACGCTTCTGTTAGGGTTTTGCCAGGAGGTCCTTGTTCATCCTTGCAGGTCTCCTGCCCGCTTGGCTCGACTTCTTGCTCACTGGGATGCACCGTTCTTGAGCTTGGAGAAGGTGATCTTTACATATGAACCAGTTGTCTTGGAGCCCTCTTCCTTTTAGGGCCCTATGCCATGGGATTCTTCTCAGCAGGTCCCTAAAGAGGCCAAAGTCTGCTGTCCTGAAATGCAGGGTTGTGATCCTGCTTTGTGCCCTGCTCCTTCCTCGCAGCATCCTGAACTCCACCATCTCATGGTCGCTGCAGCCAGGGTGTCCCCCCCACCTTCACATCTCTAAGCAGCCCTTGCCTGTTCATAAGGACGAGGTCCAGCAGAGCCCCCCTCCTTGTTGTCTCCTCTGTCACCTGCATGAGGACGTTATCATCGATGCTCTGTGGAAACCTCCTGGATCGCTTGTGCGGGTGCTGGCGAGTGCGTGATGGGACTACAACTCCCAAGGTGCACCGCGAGGCGCGGGCGGCCGATGTGGCCGCGGCTCCTCGGCACGGGGCAGCGCGGGGGCTGATGGGAGATGCAGTTCGCTGCCCCGCACCAGCAGCGGCACCGCCCACAGCGCCTGCCCCGCCCGCGCTCGTCTCCGCGGAGCCCAGCCCGCCCCGCGCCTGGCGCCGACGGGGCTCGGGAGCGCGCGCAGGAGGGGCGGCAGCCGCCCCAATGGCCCCAACGGCTGTTTTTCTCCTCAGCTCGAGGCGCCTCGTCCTCCCGCTGCTGCCACTACCGCTCTGCCGGCTTGGGGAGCCTGCCGCACTTTTGCTGTTAACAGTGTGTTTGTGATAGAGTGCTAAATGGAGGGCAGTACAGCCATTTAGCTTTTAATTAATTTAACTGCCTCTGAGTGATAGGAGGCCAGCAGAGATACGGCATCAAAGAAACTCTCAGGGCGTCCTGTTGGCAAGCTGGCAGACGGTCATAAAGGACTGTCAGGACTTCTGGCACCTGGAGGGAACAAGGCAAGGACAGGTTCAGCACGCAAGCTGAGCCCTCCTGACTGGAAGGTGTAGCGCAGCAGCCCAATGTCAATGTCCGAACGGCCAAGAGAAACCACGGGTGTTTCACCTCTGGGAGGAGTTCTCTCCCACGTTGCTCCAGAAAGATCATCATCCACTTTCTTGCTGCATTTGCACAAGTGGGGCTGAAGGACAGCATGCTGCCCGAGACAGCCTTCAGAAAGTCTCTCGCCTGCTCCAAGGGCAAGTAGTGGCATGCAACCTGGAGAGGAATAAGAACCAGGAGAAACAACATCACAACTCTGCTTCCACTCTTACCAAGAAAGGACAAGAAACCTTGAGCAGCTCCTTAGTTCAGCTGCTAGCTAACGGTGAAGGCTGGCAGTGCTTTGTAGTCCATGTGGTGCATACCACTGCTTCTCCGGAGTTACGTAGCTCACAGATTTGGAAGGCTCTGCCGTTAGGGCCTTTGCCTGCATACACAACTTATACTCTCAAAATAGCTCCAACAGAACACTGAAGGCAGAGGCTGTATGGAGGAGTTTGTGAAGATGTTAAGCGTACTGATTTCACTACAGCGTGCGTCACTTGAGACATAGGGCTTGCCTAACAAGACTTGCCAGGAAATGCATGTTACAACAAAGAGAAAGCCCTCAGGCCTTGCAGCTTCCCTGCTTCATTTACACACACACACACACACACACACAGTCCTTTCCAATCTCCAAGCTTCCCCAAGGAACAGCACTAAGGGCACAGTGGCCTCCATGGGAATTCCTCACCACTGTGAGGTAACCTACCACTGAGGACTTACTATATTATTGCATCTACTTGCAAATAGCGTTCATTCATCAGCAAAGACTGGGAGTGCCCTTGCATCTGTCTGACAGGGCCATCTTGCTCCCATTACACAACGGCTCACTTTGCAACACATCCTGACAACAAACAGCACAACTCCTGCAGCCACTGTGGTACCTAGTTCTCTTCACTCCAAGCAGGAATTGCACGTGTTGAGCCCTGTTCTGAAAAATCTCCTTTTCTCTAAGGATCCCCCTCAAGCAGGGAGGCCCTCCACCCTTGGCCGGCCTCCTGACAAGAGAGGAGAGTTTCCCTTTCTCCTCTTTACTACTCACATGGAAGGTTTCCTGGAGCCAGGAGGAGGTCAGGTCTTCCTCAAGAGTTGTCATGAGCCGACTGAGAGCTCCCAGGGATTGTCTATAGAGAGACTAAAAGCAGGAGAGAAGGGCTGACAGGTGAACTCCCATGGGGCCTCAAAACTCAGCCAGAGAGGCTTCCAGAATTCAGGGCAGCACTGAACACTGGGGGCAGCAGCAGGGGCTTGGCAGCTACCTGCCCATGCTGAGCATCCTTTGCTGCCTCCCCTTCCTCTCTGCTCGGCTCAAGGGGAGGCAGGGCAATTAGGCCTTGCGAGCACTGGCGAAGCAGATGGCAGTTTTCCTCCCGGGTCAGGGACGGCTTGATCTTGCTGGCAGAAAACAAAAGAGAGACAATTCAGACAGGACACTCAACAGTATTAGCCAGAGGGGGTCCAGTGGCAGCTAGAGTCCATCTAAGCTGGAGCCCCAAATCCCAGCACTGCGCTTCCTTGACAGGGAGCACTTCCACCTGCTTCCATGGATTCTTGCCTCACTCACAGGCCACAGCAGAACATCAGACTCCCAGGCTACAGAGAGCGGGCAGCTCCCTTCCCTCAGCCACACAGCCAGCCTGCCCGCCAGAAGCCTTTCCCCCACACCGCTGACACTCTCTTCCCCACACTCCTCCAGTCTACAGCCCCAAGCCGTCTCTCTCCAAACCTGGACTCCAGTCCCTCTGCCACATTCATGCCTTCCAGGAGCATATGAAGTGCTGACCGCCACCTCATCCCACACCAAAAGCAGCTCCTGACCCCATGGCTGGGTCAACCGTGAAGCTCTGGTCAGCTGCTCTGCAGCACGCAGGAGAATACTCAACACCCAGGAGGAAATGCCCCACCTCAAATGCTCAAGTGCAAGCACTGCCTTGCAAGGCACAGGAGAAGCTGGGCAACCCACGGGCTCCTGCTCCATGAAGTCCTGTAGTTCACAGAGAGACAAATACAGAGAGGTCAGCAGGGAGGGAAGAAGAGGGCCCTCCCTCAGCAAGACAATCGGCCTCTTCTTCCACTCTTGCGACAAACACATACAGCCTTCCTGCAGACTGCTCCCACACCTCTGCCCTAAGAGCGCTTCCCAGCTCCAGAGAGGACGGAGCCATTGCTCTTCCCAGGCCCTGCCCACAGGGTGGCAGCACACAGCGGTCCCGGCAGGCTGGGGACTGGGCTTGGAAGTTCCCAGCTTTGCCCAGGGTCTTTCACAACCAACAGAGAACACTGCACCTCGGAGGAAACGCGTGCATCTCACTGCACAAACACCAGCTCTTTGGCAGGACAGCCTCCCTCGTGCCGTGTCACTCACCAGCAGAATCGCAAGCAGCACCCTTTTGGAAGAGAAATTAAAGCTCTTCACGTTGCTGACACCTTGAATGGCACAGCTGACTTCGGCGACGCTCTGGATCAGGGCCAGCTTGAGCTCTACGTCCTGAGGACCAGGAGAGAAAAACAAGATGACACACATGCGGAGCCGCTCAAAGGACCAAAGGGCAAAAGGCTAACACGAGCACCAAGGGATAATTAACCCAGGGCCAAAGCTATCCCCAAAGTGCCATGCAGGGAAGAAACGGCATCCTCCACAAGCCTCAGCGACCTGAGCTCTGGCTCTATTTCAGAGGGAGGAGATGTCCCCTCAGGTCCTAGGAGGACGTGGCCTCGCCAGCTTCTTACCCAGAAGAGACCCCCCCGACTCTAGCCTAAAAGAGAGGGGAAGCAAATCTCTTTGGGCTTAGAATCTCTAGCATCTCAGACAAGCCACCCAGAACACAAAGAACCACAATGACAGAGGGATGTGAAAAGGGCATACAGTGACAGGTGGGAAAGCCGAGGTTCAGGACTCCTATGGAGCGGGGATCTTTCCAGGCAGATCCTCTGTCTCAGTAGGCTCCGGTTCAGAGGAGGGCTGGAGCTGGCTCTGAACTGGCAGCTCGAACAAAGAGCATTCTGAGCGCCCACCTGCGAGCTGCTCCTGTACTGGCACAGGATGTTTTCCACGATGACCATCTCGACTCGGGAACAAAGCAGCTCTCTGGGAGCGTGCAGAGCTATCCGGCTGTAGGCTAGCATGAGAGCAGCACACATCTTTGCTCTTTTCGCCTCTTCGTTCTCCTGCACAGTTGAAACAGCCGTCAGGAATCAGTCCAACCTCTTTGTTTTACCGCAGCCTTTCCATTTGCTTCTCATTGAGAAAGTGCCTCCAAACCCATATGAACTTGCCATTTCCACCCACACTTCCCAAAGCCTTTCCTCAAGGAATTCCTCAAAGCTTCTCTGAACTCGCTGGGGAAGAGAGCTGTTGTCCCTCACACTAGCTGGAGCTCTTAGGCAACGGAGGGCTGAAGTGCAGAACCTCCCCCATGGAGAGCCCTGGAGTCCCATCACTGCCCAGTGACCCTGCCTCTTTCCCAGTTGCCAGCTGAGCTGAAATCATGCTCAACACTCTTCCCGTGGCCATTTGCTCTTCTTGCCACCACTGGGCAGCTTTCACCCATGCCTGCGTAAACATGCTGCTTCCGGAAGGTGCCTGAAGGAGCACAACTCCAGGGGAGAGGCTTCAGGCAGGTCTTGCACAAGCAGACAGAACCAAGACACCAAGGAAAACCTACTTCCCTTACCTCCCAGACGGTGAGGACCCCCGAAAGTCTACTTTTCTGCGCAGCAGCATCAAACGCTCGGACAACAGTCAAGGCAAGATCAAGGTGGCTCTCAGCACAGCATGCTAGCACAGAGATTGGGCCCTGCAACACAGTGAAGAGGGAGTCGGTTTCCGTCCCACACACTCGTCCCTTGCCAGCTCCAGTGGCCAAGCAGGATATTGCCTGAGGGACTCAGCAACCGAAAGCCCCAAATCAAGCCCCACCAGAAGGTGGAGTCTGGCAAGGAGACTCAGGCTTCTCTGGGGAACACTGGAGAAAGCAGCACGAGGAAGAGAACGCCCACCTCTCTCTCAGAAGGTTCCAGAGAACGGATTCCTTCCAAATAGCTCTGCATCTGCTCCTGAACATAGCTGACGTTCTGAGAAGCTGCCAGTGCTGTCCCCACAGCCTTGTACAGGAAACCCTGAAAGAGAAGAGGCCAGCACCCCTGACAGTGCTGCAGAAGCAGAGCACTCGGGTACCACTCCATCTCGAGGGCCAAGAGACAGCTCCGCATGCAAGACTATGGAAACAGCCCATTCTTTAGCCCACTCCAGTGACTGGCTCTACGCAGAGAATTTAAAGAAGAAGATGATGAAGAAGAAGAAAGCCATTTTGGAGGGCAGGGAGTGGGAAGCAGTGAAAAGAGACTGTGTTGAGAAGAGCCTGTCTTAGCTCATACATCAGTCAGAGAAGCGTCCTGGGGCTTTGCCACCACACCTCCCAGAGACGAGCAGTAGAGGCAAAGTCCTAGCAGAGGACCAACCTTCTCCTTGGAAAGGTTCGGATACTTGGCCATCTGCTGAGTTAACTCAGCGTTCAAGTGCACCATCCAGGTGTGGTCCTCCATTGTCTCTAGGGATGTTCTCAGGAACTATGGAGAAAACACAAAGTGAAGCAAAGGCTGCCTCAGGTTTTGTCAAGGCCTTTTGCACCTTCCAACCTAACAAGAAGTTCTCTGGGGATAGCTAGCACTACGGATAAGCCATCTTCCCTTTAAGCTGCCCCGGGCTCTTCTTGCAACATGGCAGCTAAGGTTCCCCTGGCTCTCAGGAAACTCTAGACAAAGAGGCAGCAGCGCTTTTTGGACAACAGGCCCAAGTTTAGGGAGAGCACAGGGACACCCAAAACCTTACCACCAAGACCAGCCACCCGTCCCCCACACACCCTCATTTGTTTCCTGATCTCTACGAACCAAAGATGGGGTTGGAACTTGAGGGAAACCTCGGAAGATCGGGTGGGTGATCTCACGCCTTGCCTGACACCCTCAGGATGTCCCTTTTCTGGTTATCTTCTCTCATTCCTCATGACCCGATCAAGCGGGTCACAATGTCAAAAAGGTATTACACCAGAGAATCAGAAACAAGCCTGTAGCTTCCCAGACATGGTTTCCTATGGAAGTCTGCATTTGCAGTCCTGTTCCAGTCATTGCAATGCCAATGAACAGCAAAATGCATTTTGTTCGTCTTCGCACTCAAGTGGCCGCTGTCTAGTTAGTAGCATTCCTCATTGCCTACTGTCCCGTCCTCCCCACAGACTTGTTTTGCTCTCTCTTGTCTTCCCTCTCTCCTTCAGACAGCACAAAAGAACGCTGTACCTTCAGCAGGAGGCCCTCCCATTCTGCACAGTCCAGGGAGCTCTCATCTTTTCCTGGAAAGCAAGAAGGCACAGCAGCAGGTCATCTCATTTCAGGGAGCCCAAGAGAAGCATCCCAGTGTCTCCTTTGTAACCAAAAACCCCAGCTACCAGCTACCAGAACACACCGAGTATGTCAGAGCTAAAAGACACCTGTGCCACCCTCTTTGGGGGGCCAAAGGCAGAGAGCATGTCGGACTCCCATTTCTTCCAAGGCCACTGAATCACATCTGGGAAATACTGGCCCCTTGTCATGCCCACTGCTTCAAAGCAGCTGCCACAACCATCCAGAACACAGCGCACACTCCACGGAACACACGTTTTCTGCAAAATTATGGCCTTTTAGCCTACGCTAGCAAGCTACTGAGAGAGGCGTTTCAGGAACGTGTCATTTCACTTGACAAAGTGCCAGAGCAGCCGCACTCAGGTGGCCAAATGAACTTTCCCGGGGGCTCTGCATCCAGTCTGTAGCTCCTATTTCCTCCCAGGAGAAGGAGAAAAAGGAAAGAAAAAGAAAAGGAAGCAGAAGGGCCTTTCCAGACCATCTTGGGTTTCCTGTGAGAAAGAGCTGCTGCTGCTGCCAAGCTGGACTCCGCTGGTGACTCTGAACTTGCCAAGAGAGGGCAGTGTCACCAAACCTCCAGAAGGGGCAAGGCGATCCCTCCCCAGTGCTATCCAAGCAAGGATGGGGGGATGCTGCCAGAGCCGGCCCTTCTGACGCAACGTGTGAGGCTAAATCCCACCAGGGCCTCGGCGGGGCTCAGGGGCATTGCCTCTCTCAGCTGTCTGTGCCAGCTGCCTGCAACTGGAAGGCATGCAAAACAAGATGGCTTGAAGACTCTCAAGGCCCTGTTCCCCTTGCTCACATGGGGACCTGCCTTCTCCTGCCTCCCCTTGTGTGCTCTCCAGCTCTATCCCCTCCCAGCAGACCCCTTACCTTCAAGGTACTGCAGCAGGGACGGGATCTGCACCCTCCAAGGAATGCCCACCGCTCGGTGAATCCTCCTGTGAAGGGCCTGCAGCAATTGCAGGGCAGCAACTCCGTATCCACCTCCTTCATAGGGAAAGCGGGCAAGCAACTAGAAGAGGGAAGGAGAGAGAAGTGGAGCTGCAGGCCTGCCAGAGGAACAGCAGTTGGTCCCAGAAAGAAGGAGGGGTCTGCTCCTGCCATGGCAGCCAGCACCCAGCAGAGCTGCTTCTCCTTTTGCACTGCCTCCCTGAGGAAGGCAGCCTCCTTGCTGCTCCAGAGAGTCACAGGAGGAATCCCCAGGCAGTCCATGAAAGGAAAGATGTGCTCCAGCAGACTCCCTTTATATACTCAAAAGCTGATTCCCGCCCCTGCAAGTCCAAGCAGCATAGAAAAAAGTGAGGGCTCCTGTGTCTGTGTCTTAGCCCTATGCAACAGCCCAGATCTAAGCCCCTATTAAGCAAAAGCCTCCCAGGAGAACAAGCCTCAGTGACAGATGGGTAATTCCATCCGTCATACATCAGTCTCCCAGCCCTATCACCCAGCATTTCCTCTTGGAAACACTGGCTCCAACACCTAGATTAGGCTCAGATGGCCCAAATGCTGCTCTTCTTCAGTTAAGAACCTTTCTACCTTTGTTCCTTTCCCATTTTACCCACAACCTTAAGCTTAGCATGGGTTTCAGGCATGACCTTTGTTTTCACAGAGGCACTTAAGTACTTGTCTGAGTCTCAGCCATTTCCTCCTTCCCAAACAGTTCTGATGAGACAGACTCAACCACAGACACTGTCCCAAGCCTCAGCTCGACCAACACTGAACCAATGTGACGATTTTATCCTGGTTCGGACCTCACCATAATACTCTAGTGCCTGCCCCTTCTCCCAGCAGAGCTTACATAAAGGACAGTAGCTATTGAATTTTCCCTCGACATTAGCCAAGACTGAAGTCACTCCCTAAGGCGCACCTTCTCCCTAGGAAAGAAAGGCTGCCCGACTCCCCCCAAACATGGCCGCAGCCACCTCAGAAGCTTCGCGAAGCGTCACGGCTGGTAGTGGCGAGTGCGTGATGGGACTACAACTCCCAAGGTGCACCGCGAGGCGCGGGCGGCCTAAGGGTGGCAGCGCGGGGGCTGACGGGAGATGCAGTTCGCTGCCCCGCACCAGCAGCGGCACCGCCCACAGCGCCTGCCCCGCCCGCGCTCGTCTCCGCGGAGCCCAGCCCGCCCCGCGCCTGGCGCCGACGGGGCTCGGGAGCGCGCACGGGAGGGGCGGCAGCCGCCCCAACGGCCCCAACGGCTGTTTTTCTCCTCAGCTCGAGGCACCTCGTCCTCCCGCTGCTGCTGCTGCTGCCGCCATCGCCGCCGCTCTGCCGGCTCGGGGAACCTGCTGCGCTTTTCCTGTTAACAGTGTGTTTGTAATAGAGTGCTAAGTGGAGTGTAGTACAGCCGTTTAGCTTTTAATTCCTGTGAAGGCCTGTGTCAGACACAATCCTGAGCAAGAACAGAAGACGAAAAAAAGGATTGGTTGCCCTGGCTGTATCTTCTGTTTTACGTAAATACGACCTTACAGTGCTTGGATGCTCCTTATAAATGACTGGTTGCCATAAACTAGCCTGTGCCGTTTGGTATTTGGAGTTACACCTACTGGCTTCAGAGGCATCTGCTGTCCCTGTAGTGGGCCAGTGTACTTGTGAGAGAAACCTGTCTCCTCTTCCTCCCTGTACCGTCCTCGGCAGGCTTCCTTGCCGAGTTCGGTTTGCAGAGTTGGTTGGTTCCTTCTGCACAACTTGCAGGCAAGATGTTAGGAGAGGTTAACTGCCTTCCATTTTCAGGCAGCAGATTTCAACAGGTAAGATGGCCAGCTAGTCTCTGTCTATAGTCTTTGTCATCAGCAGAGAGAAAGCTGGGCTCCTGAGTTCAAAACAAGGGCTTTCCTCCTTCGTTGAGCGCAGGAAGTCCCTTAGAGAAACTAGTCCACCAAAGTGGTGCAACTGCTTGCATTGGTGTTTTCTTAAATGCAAGATAGTTGGTCTTCTTGGGCTTACTCTGAAATGGGACTGCCAGCTCACCACTACTGGGATCACCTTCTGAGTGCCTGAAGCCCTAATGGTGTCTGCAGAGCCTGGCCCAGGTTCAGCAAGATGCTCCAGAGTGCTCCAGCTGGTCTCTGCAGGCACTGGTGCAGGGCCCTCCGCTCTGACTCAGTGCCAGGGAAATACGAGACATGTTTAGATAGCTGTCCACTTCCCAATGTGCTTGTGCCAGTGAGAGAGAGGACTTCCGAAGGGGGATGCCCATTTCCCCTCCCCTCCAAAGCTGGTAGTGCCATGAGTGTGTAAATTTTTGATGTGAATGAGCCAGCTGGTTTTGCCTGGAGTAAAATGAATTAATTTCTCTTGGGAACTGCCCTATGGATAGGACAGCAGTGATAAACAGTTAAGAGAAGGATCTTGCCCATAGCATGGCCTGTACTCATGTGGAGGCCTTGCTTAGTGTCAAATAAAAGACATGTTTAAGGGGCCCCAAATTCTGAGAGGGGTCCCTCTCCCTGCTAGAGTCTCAGCTGCCAGCCTGGGACAATCTTGTTCTTTCTTGAGCAAAACGTATCGTGGTGGTAGTAGTGCTCGTGACTGCCCTTTTCCCTATCTATGCAGTGACGTTCTGGTAGACCCAGATGGAAGTGTCTTTCTCCGCTCAGATTTGGAGCAGTGATTGGAAACCATCACTGCACTCCCAAGATAGTGCTCCGAGCCAGGAGCTTTTCTGAAGCAGTGGGTATTCCTCCTTTCCATTTTGTGTAAAACAGCTAGATATTCACTGGAGCAACTGGAGAGATAATGAGTGGAGAGCGCTGGTTTTCAGCTTCTGCTGCAAGCAATGAATATTCTTCAGAGGTTAAATAGCTAATGGGCTCCTTTCAGCGCTGAGATTTGAAGGTACAAAGCACACACATGGAATCTAAAGTAGTGGACATCTTTTACATGTGGAACATACTGCCTTAGAGCAGTAGCATTCTTCTGAAAAGCTTGTCACAACTTTAAAAATCTACAGTGATGTTACTAATGTAATTGGTGCTTCTATGCTTTGATTAGTGAGTTTTTAAATGAGGAGAAAGAAGTAGGTGCCTCCTTTTTACGGAGATTAGTATCTGTGAAGAATACGTTTGAGGTAGCCCATGCACATGTTATTAACTTGTTGATTAGTGGACAAAGCTTTAAAGAATTACACTGAATAAATGGACTACTACTTTCCATTTTATTTCATTCCTGATCTTCTTGAGTCATTGCTGAGCATATTCATGTGTGAGCTCTGGTGTTTTGTGTCTGCTTTAGAGTCATTAATGAATCCTGTCCTGAAGAGATGTTGGTTAAAATGCATAAACCAGGCTGTCTTTTCCTTCAGAAGGAGTTCTTATCAGTGCCTCCCTGTTAATTGTCTCCTTGGCTCCTTAATCATGTTCTCTTTTGTACATTGTGGCTTAGCTACAGCAGGAACATATTCTAAAGTATAAAATCAAAATGAGCCTAATGCTTACGAAGATATGTATTTGCTTTTATTTTTCAAAGCTAAGTGAATAGAGGAGCATGGATACAAGGTATATACTTTTATCTTTTCAATGGAAGTTCATGTGAAAAAAATTGACAAAAAGTTACTTTCAGCATTTAAAGCATTAAAATATTTAAAGATGTCTTATCCTTCTGCAGTTAAACCAAACTTGGTTAGATCTAGCTTTAAAATTTTTGTGTTAGGTGGAGTCAGCAGCATTGTGCGCTGAAACTACCCTGTTGAAATTTCCTGTTTTTGGTTGATTGTTTCTTTAACCAGATATCAGCACATTGCAGGAAAAAAAAAAGGATGTATTTTGGTAATATGTTACAGCTAGTTGTGTGTCACATGTCTTAAAAATAGCTAAAATTGAAGAAGAAGAAAAAAAGAGGGAATCGTGTAAGGAATGGTGGCTGGCAGAGATGCAGATAAAACAGGAAGCTGAAAGTCAGTGGAAAAATGAGATAACCAAGACAGAGACTGAGATATAGAAAAAGGTAGTAGTGAATAACTGAGAAAGATTAGGTGCCTTGAAAGGCTCCTGGAGGCAGGTTCTGGATGTACAAAGAAACTGGAAATGGTTGTGGGCAGAGGGCTGAAGATCTTAAGGTAATGGGGGAGAACTGGTTAGACTGAAAGTGGGCCGAGACTTCTCAGGACTGCAGATAGGTCTGGAGAGGGAACCTGGGGCAGAGATAGAAGAGGGGACTGAGCCTGAGGGGAATGAGCAGATGTTTCCACCTGCTGGTAGGTTTTTCCTTTTATTCAGGCATGCAGCACAAGGTTCTGTCAGTTATCACATCTTACCTGTGTAAATGTCTGTGAAATGCAAGGGTAGATTTCCCATCTCATTTCAGTGCCGCATAGCATTGAAATTGCAAGTCTTTTATTGCCGTCAGAGCCTTTCCCTCTTTTTGCAAAGGGATGATAGCAAATCATCCATAGCAAAGACTGTCTCTGTTTTTTCTCTGGGGGAACTAGACTTTGCTCGTATTTGTGCCACTGAGTTCATATGTGATGCTAACCTGGCCGTTAAACCATCATGCAGGCATCTGTGAAAAGTTTGATGTAAGCCTGGAAATCTCTTTGGTGGAAGTTCATGCTGAAGTCAGTGAGGGTTGTTCTCTGATCGTCGCGTGCCATCTAATGGTAAGTACTCTGAAATGGCACCAGTCATCAGTTTACACAGTAAACATACATGATATGCACACTTCTTTAATGTAAACTTCCAGAATCTGAACTATATCTGTCAGGACAAAATCAGTTTTTTGGTAATGCAGCATCATATACTGTTACATCAGTTGTCTTTCAGTTTAGTTTTTTGTATATGTCAGCATATTTAATTAGATATCTTTTGTGATTAACTTTTTCCCTTAGTGTTTGTCTCTTTAATTTTCTAATGCAGATTTTATTTGCTCCATAACAGCAAGGTCTGCTAATTGCTCTGGTTAAGTTGATTGCCAGTTTTACCTGGATGTAAGCATTTTGGATCTAGCCTTTTACTTTCATAGCAATTTCAACTTTAATTTCTAGCTATATGAACCAAGGCATTAAATTTCCACTGCTCTTCAGTACTCGGAGAAGTCAGTCATGTTTGAATCCAGAAAACAGATTAAAGGATGGCTTGTGTTGGGCAAGACCAGAGCCCCCTTTCTCTGGCAGTGTCCAATAAGAGTAATGCAATAGCATAGAAGAACAGGGCAAACAGAGCATGGCTTTCAGGTGTTACGTCTTAAGTTCAGATTCACAACAAAAGGTTGTTATTTTGTACTTAAGCCTTGATGCATTTTCCCTTTAATTTTTATAATCTGTTTTTGAACACATGCAAAATTCCTGCAACTGTGGCAGATAACATCTGCAAGGTATGCAGAAATATCTCTTTTTTCTACCCAATAATTTGATCTGTGATATTTCTTGTATTGGAGAAATGAGAAAAGATTATTTTGTTTGTTTTATATGCCACTCCTGATATTACAGACCTTTTTCATAGCCATAGCACACTTTCTCTTCGAGGCTGAAGTGCTCATTTATTTAGTCACTGCGTGTATCAAAGACACTTTCATGCTGGAGTCAGATTTACAATTGCATGATCAATACAACATGATGCCTGTAAATGCAAACGTACAAGATGACAAAGCAAGCGAATGAAGACTGTAAATTTTTTTCCCCACAGTATCTTCTGCTAAAACTTCAATTTGAAGACACCGTCGACAGAAAGCCCCTAGTAGAGCCGGCGCTCTGCCAAGCGCTGCCTGCCCCGGGTTCCGCACGGATTGCGCGGGGATTGGGGAGGGGGAGCGGTGACGCGAACTACATCTCCCATCAGGCTCCACTCCGGCTGCGCGGCGCCGCAAACGGCGCGAGCGCGCGGTGCACCGCGGGAGCTGTGGTCCTGCGCTGACGCACCCGCGGCGCCGCTCCGGAAGTGATTCTATGGCCGCCCGGGGCTGGGGGCGCGGTGGTTTCCGGGAGTCGGCTCTCATGGAGGCTCCGGAGCAGCCAAGCGTCTGAGGGGCTCGGCGGCCGCCGCCGCCATGTTCGGCTGCCTGGTGGCGGGCAGGCTGGTGAGCACTGCCCGGGCCACGGGCGGGGATGGAGCTGCCAGGGGGCCGCAGAGCCGCCCTGTGGGTCTCGCTCTTCCCCTCGCCCAGGCTCCTCCCGGGGTCGGTCCTAGGCCGAGGGGACCTGCCCCGCTTCACGCCTGCCCCGCACTTCTGCTAGCTCCTGCCCTTCATCCCCTGAGGCAGCTGCATTATGGAGCTTCATTGCTGGCATCCTGCCTGGCTGCAGGCACCCTCCTCTCTGGTCACACAGAGCTTTGTGCTCCTGAGCTTGCTCCTGGCAAGCTTGGAGCCTAAAAGAAGCTTTTCAAGGCCAGGCTGTATGTTGCCTGCAAGGATGTGGCGCCTGGGGTAAAAAGGAAGGTTTCTTTGTGCTGTGGCATTTAGCTATCCTTGTACTACCTGTCTGAAAGCCTGTTGTATTTCCTATGTGAACAGGTTCCCATGATTGCTGGGGTTGTGCCAGCCAGGTGGTCAAGAGCCACAGCTGACAGACTTGGCAAGCTCTGCTGCAGCCTGTCTTCCTTCTAGGCAGATGGGGAGCGAAGGTATTCTGATGCTGTAGTCCTGGGTGGGATGTGCAATCAGCGTAGCTGGTGAGGGCTTGTAATTCCTTTTTAGCAGCCTTTTGCACGATTGCTGAGTTTGCCTTTCATCTGGGTGTTTGCCACTAAGGTTAGTTTATTCCTTACGTCTTTGTTACATTCCACCTTGGGTGTAGTTCTGAAAAGGGAAGCTCATGGTTACAATGTAAAGAAAGAGAACAAAATCTTTACTAATGTTGCTTTATTTTATTTTATTTTATTTATTTTATTTTATTTTATTTTTTGTCCTAGGTCCAAGCAGCTCCTCAACAAGTGGCTGAGGACAAATTTGTCTTTGACTTACCGGACTATGAAAACATCAACCATGTTGTGGTGTTCATGCTGGGAACTCTGCCATTTCCCGAAGGAATGGGAGGATCTGTCTATTTTTGTTATCCGGACCAGAGTGGGATGGCAGTGTGGCAGCTGCTTGGGTTTGTCACTAATGAGAAGCCAAGTGCCATCTTCAAAATTTCAGGTCTCAAATCTGGTAAGATTAGTAAAACGTAGCAGTCAGTGAAATGGGTGTGTTGCTGCGTGCCTGAGGGACTAAATGTTGGGAGGTGTTGATCAAAGGGGTGCTTGAAAAGCCAGACTGCTGTGTTTTTTCTGGTAGTGCCTAGGAGACATGAGGAGTGGTTGGTGGGCTTTGTGGAAGTCCAGCGGTGTATTAATGTTCCTGGGGGTGTTTCTCACTTGTTTTCCCTTGTCAGCAGTGTTGATCTGAAACTTCACTGTAACAGCGTTCGCATACAGGTTGCAGTGCTTCTGTATTGGGAAGCCGAGGAGGAATGACCGTGCAGCTTCGGTAGTGTGGTTTTAGGCATTTGGCTGGAAATGCCTGTGATATTTTCTTGTACCTGCTGTTGTCAAGGTGTCGTATTTGCTGTAGCAGAGAGCTGTCTTTTTTAATGAGTAAAGTTTGTCACAACGACTTTAGAAAGCTAGCTTTGTCTAGTCCAGGTGCTGTGCACTATATAATGGTACAGTTCAGGATATCATCATTGAAAAGCAGTTTTCAAATGCTTTTTTATTCTTGATGTACACCTGAGTAAAGATATGGGAGTCAGAAAAGGCTAGTGCTATGTGAAGTAGGTTTTTTTGATTATGTGGGTTTTTTTCCATGCATGCTGTCAAAATGAAGTATCCCAAAGGCACGCCTTTCTTCTAATAAAGGAATGGGTATGTCAGTCATGCAGTCTATAGAACTATGGTGATAAAGTAGTACGCATCTTTTATAGGTTTAAGTGTAGTTTACAACCTTAACTTTAATTTCTATTTAGATAACTATTGAAAGTGCTGTGAGGAAATGCATTAATTCAGTAGGTGGCATGCTTTCTTTTGAATGAGTCCTGGATAGTAATCTGACATAATGTAAGGGCCTTCCAGGTGCAAGGCAAAATAATCTCTGGTCATGTATGTTACTCAGAAGTTTTGGGCCTTCTTAGCACATGTAACAGCCACATGAAAATTTTATTTTTGTGTGGTTTTATATGTCCTGACATTGTGGAGTGAGCAAAACAGAATGAAGTGTAGAACCTGCTTTATTCCCCTGGTTATTGCAGTGTCTTTCTCATGCTAGACTTTGCTATGTCTGTCTTCGGAGAGCTTTGTAGCAAAAGGTATTTTTTTGCTGCTTTTGAAGAATAGCACCTTTAGGCATTACTTCCAAGTGAGTATTAGCTTGCTTTCTCTTGTATAATCCTGTGTCTTGTAAATGTGGCTCCAGTCCCTTGAGTTTTCTCTGAATTGTCTCTGGTTTGGCTGAAATGTTGAGACAGTTGCTAGAATTTCTGTTGGAAACAGAGAAGTTGCAAAAGGCTACATTTGAGAAACAATTCTATGACCTAGTTGGATGCATTGGCTGTGCCATGTAGCAGTGCTGTGTTTCACCTGGAGAAGAGAGAGCTCTGCCTTTCCTGTCGTCTACTGGTTGTCTGGCTTGAGAATCAGTATACGCTGCACAGCCTTAGTTTCTGTGCCCATAAACAGTTGTTTGATGGAGAAGACTGTGTAGAAAGGGGAGGCAGAGAGAGTGATCTTAGAAAGTGGGAACTGTCCTGTTGAAATCTGTGTTTTGCATTTGAATATCTCAGGTTAATTTCTTGAACATGACAAATGTCATTGGCATATTCTCATCAAGTGGATGGAGTGCCAGGATGTCTCCTGATTCAGAGCATCTATTTTCACTAGCAGGCAGAAGTGCTGTTCCATGAAGAGAATGAATAAGGAATTCTGTAAAAAGTGGCAAGGGATTATGTTTCTAGCATGGTTCCATTTAGTTAAAGCAGTAGTTTCAAGCTGAGTAGCTCAGTTGTCAAGGTGGTAATGTATTTTCAGCATACTTACTCTTTCTGAGGGGAAATGGCAAGCAAACCTTTAAGTGAGGCTTATCAGAAGCATGGAGGTTGGGCAGATGTTTCTAACGTGGGAAGCTCAGGCTAAAATAATAGTGCTAAGAGGTAATTTGGGCAATTAATAGCAGAATTAAGTTGATGTGGCCTTTGCTTTTGGAAACAAAAAGGAAGTAATAATAAAGAGTGTGTCTGTTCCTTTTACAAGCTAGAATTGTTGGCAAGAACTTATTCCATACACTTATACAAGTCAGCTTTTAGTTACTTATGTTAAGAATATGTGCATTAAAAATGATGGAAGAAGCTTTGCATAAATTTTTATAAAATGGCTCCAGGTATATATTGTGACATTAGCTTGCTTTGCTGGGTGTTATATAGTTGTATTAATTGTTGTGCTCCAGAGTCAAAATGCTCCAGAGTTAAAATACTGCAGAGTGATATGTTTGCTTAAATTTAATCCCATGTTGAGCAGAACCAATTCATACTTTCAGTAAACTGTGGCACTAATTGTAAGTTCCCTGTGAAGCAGCAGCTATAGGAGGATTTCTCTTTTCTTGCTGTGTGATGAACAGAAGAGGGCTACAGTGTTTCTGAAGTGGGCAGGTGTGGTCAGCTGAAAGGACCTAGCATTTTATTGTAGGTAAGGTTAAGTGTAGTTTCCTACTCACACCTGAAGTTTATGCTTTGCGTCTGGAGTTCCCTGGTACTGTACAGGTTTTGCCATCGGTGTGACTCGCCCACATTGCCAGTCATTATAATGACTAGTTGTATTGTAAGAATACCATAACTACATATATTTTATTTAAGACTTCTGGCCTGTGTGGATCGAGTGGAATGGCATTGCTGAAGCTTGCTTAGTTTTCTTCCCTCCTTCCCCCTCTCCCATGCTCCCTTAGGAAGGCCACTGCAGATGGACATTGCAGTGTTATCAAAGTGGCTTTGCTAAATGAGCTAAAGAGGAATGACTTTTGCAAAATATACTCTTCTTGTTCGGGGTGAGTAGGTCAACAACATGAAAATCTGGTTTGAGGAGTTCATGAGGTTCTGCTCTGCCCATTTCTCCAGCCTGTCAAGGTCCCTCTGAATGGCAGCACAGCAGTCATATGTATCAGCCACTCCTCTAGGCCCAAACTGCTTCCCTACAGTGTAAGGTCTGGTAGTGCTTCAATGATTATGATTATACATTCTTTTCTGACTGCTTTGTGTGCTATTTTGCTAATCAAATGTAGATACATTTCATTTGACTGTCTGTAGAGAAGGGTCTGGAAATGCCCTTTACCTCACAATTGCAAAGTTTATTTTCTCAGTTGTGACTGGAACTGTAGTAGAAATGGAAAACATAGCCTTTAGGGGGGACTGTGCAGTCTTACTGGGAGTATATTGACAAGTGGGATAAAGTTATAGGATAGCCTTTTGCATTCCAAACTTTCTCTGCCGCACAGCGTGTGGTTGTGTGTGTGTTTTTCTGTTTCCCACTCACAAATATACCCAGTAAAACAATGTATTTGAGGAATGCAAACGGGTAAGGTTTCTGACAAGGTTGTGCTGAAGGATATTGGGGTCAAGATTGCATGAAAGGAAAGAGGCGAGAAAACTAAAATATTTTTCTGATTGCTCTTTGTTCTGGTTATGACACGGTATCTTGGATAGTACAGGATCTGAATGGCAAAATCTCAGTCTGTGTTTCGGTACATTGACACACTGTTCTTTGCGTTCATAAGGTTTGAAATACTAATTGTAAAAGGTAACATTCAAAATGTGGAGTATACAGTTGGTATAAGGATGGCAGGGGACATTTTTCTCTGATCCTTTTAGATGAACTCCTCTCCAGGAGAGTTGCTTCGAGGGAGTGCAGTGCTAGGTATCTGTACTGATGGGGCAGTGCTTGCAGAGGCCGTTGGTCTCAGGAGGTATCATCCTTGCATGCAAAGTGACAGAATAGATGCACTTTCATTAATTAAGTCTTTCGAAAGTAGTGGTGTTTTCTGATGGTTCTTGTTGCTTGAAGATGTTAGGTTTTTATTGTTAATGTCAGTTTCTCAGGTGAATGTGTTAGAAGATATAAAACTTGCACCAACTGTATTGCTATCAGGATTTCTAATAATGAACTTAAGTGTGATATTTAGTCATCCTGGTTTCTAATAGCTTTTCGTTTGTTTGTTTTTAATACTTCTGTAAATTCTAACGTTATAAAGCAAGCATCTATGCGCTGTATGGACTGAGCTCAAACAATGGCACTTCTCAAAAGAGCTTCTAAATAGCATTTTGGGAGACTAACTCTTCTTACTGGTCTTGTGTTAAAAGTATGTTTTAATAGAACAGTGAGTGCTTTACTTCTAAAGTGCCACTAGATATCAATTCTAAGATGTGGAGTGTATTAAGGAAAATGAGATCAGAATTCAAAGACTTTCTAACCAGTGTGAGTTTTATATCGGAAGTGAAGGAGAAGAGGGCAATAGCCTTCTGGTGTAAGATACTAGAATATCGCCAATAATTTCTGCCATCTATTTTTTTTTTTTTTTTTTTGCTTGTGTGGGGTTTGTTTTTAATCTCTTGACTAGCTTTGCTTTCTCCAGCTAGTAAAAGGCCAGAGAGTGGTGCCAAAGCATTGCTACTGTGTTATGAGAGTACTTGCCTATTGTGTTAGCTCAGACTTACTTGGAGTGTTAGTATTTGCTTACTAATAACATTGCTAGATCTTTTTCTCATTTTTTCCCCCAGATCTCTTTGTTTTCTTATTCTTCTTATTTTTTCCTTGTCGGATACTGACAAAGAGGAGTGAGCAATTTCAGAAAGTATAGACGATTGCTATTGTTTGCATAGTCTGTAACTGAAGCTGGGACTGAAAGTTCTGCTTAAAGCTCTGTTGAGAAAGATCAGAAGTGATGGTGGGGGCTGGGATGATGCCTGCATAAGAGTTTTGCAATTTGTAGGTATGTTTTCTGCCTGATCTGCTGTTTTCTTTGTGACTTTTGCAAAGCTGGAGACGTTTCTGTTTCGTGGCTATTGAGATGTGACCTTTGCTGTGGTTGGTGGCGGTTTTGAGCTGTTCTGATCATAGATGGGGCTGCCCACTTTGCTGTAGGGATAGCTTAAAGTCAGAGTGATCTTCAAAGAACAGCCTTTAATTCTCGCACAAAGAGGTTCACCAGCACTCCGTTTGAATAAGTGAATCAAAAAACTGTGCAGCAGTACTAAATGTGTTTGGGGTTTTTCTGTAGGCATTATGATGGTAATTAAAGAATTGGTTTCTGTAAAGAAAGGTATTGCTGTGTTTTTCACTCACAGATATTTCCTATTGTACTTGGGATCAATTTCCAACATAGGAAGCTTTGAAAGTTGGGCTTTTTTTCTTTCTTTATATTCTTAGAAAATTCCCTAAGACCTGCTGTATTTTAAATTTACTTATTCCCCATTTCATCTATTGTGTGTGTATGTGCTTGTGTGTACTTGCACATGTGTTTAGACTGTGCTTTGCTTCTGGATTTCTGTGATCGGGAGATCTCTCTGGTGGTGTTGGGGAGTACCTTGTACAGAAGAAATATGATGATGTAAGTAAAACTGTCTTTGCGTGTGTACCAAGTCTAACATTTATGCTGTTTATGGTGTTTTCAGGGAAAGGAAGCCAACACCCTTTTGGTGCCATGAACCTCCCTCAGACGCCAACGGTAGCCCAGATTGGAATCTCAGTGGAACTGCTGGAGAGTTTGGCCCAACAGACTCCTGTTGCAAATGCTGCTGTATCATCAGTAGATTCATTCACTGAGGTAACTTGGGCATTCTGTTTCAAGAAATCCTCTGTAGTACTAAAGTTTAAGAACTCAGCCTCTGAAGAACTTTGTCTTTTTTTAAGCTGATATAGGTGGTTACAGAATCATAACTAACCTAATTTGTTGTCTAATTGTTTGGCTGGATGCTATGTTGTTTTGAGATGACGTTGTATTGCCCTGAAAGAATGTCTTCAGAAGATTTTATTTTAATTTTTTTTTTGCCTGTTCAGTGGAATCAGGTCATTAGGGTCTGTAGTATCCATGTTGCTCTACTGTAAAAACGTTTGTGAGGCTTCTTCATCGGAGCAGATACTTACTTCTCTCACACATATTTAATTAGTATCTGATGATTTGTAGATGTTGGAACTTCAGGGCATAGACCTACAGAGATGGTTGAAAATTACTCAAATAGTAATGCAGACTTGAGCGTAAATGCATGTAGAGGTTTAATGGTACTACTTACACTTGAGAAATTCTTTTACTGTAGTTCTGCAGAATTACAAAATGATGCACTCTTCCACAGAAGGACATATTTTTTTTCCTGCAGACCAGGCCTTGGGCTGCAACATTAGCCACTTCTACTCAGCAGGTCTGATAACTTGAACCTCTGGAAATCCTCAGCCAGCAATAGCAGTTAGTCAGCCATCTAACAGCAATACTTAAGGCAAGCCAGATCTGCATGGCAGCTCTTGATTTCCCTAACAGTGTTCTGGATGAAACTGGTGTCTACATGCAACATGTCAGATCACTGTATGGTTCTTCTGAATAGTTACTCATGTCTTGAAAAGGCAAGAAGGTGTCTTTGAAATCCTGTTATGTAGGTGTGTTTCAAGTCTAGGCTTCGATCTTCTGGTCAAAACTAAGGTCAAATTGATGTTCCCGGAACCATTGATGGCTCTGGCATCATCTTTTAACGCTTAAGAAGTCAAAGAGAGGCTTTGTTTGAGGCATTTTTTTTTCTTGCTTGCTTTTCATACAGACAGTTATTGAAGTAGACTGGTAATTGAACAGTAATCCTGATAATGAAACTGATATCCTCTGACAGGTTATATACATAATAGCTCCAAATAGGTAATGTCTCATTTGGAGAAAGTTATTTTGGCTATGAGTTGACCGACAGCTACTTGTGTATATTAGGGTAAATCAAGCCTTTTTGGCTTATTGGGGCAAACGACATCTAAATGTTATTTCTGATTCCACCAATTTTTATAATAGCAGTAGTTAGGTCACCAGTTAATAATGTGCAACTTGAAGTCATTTGCAAGCTGGCTGGTGGATTTTCCTGGTGATAATGTGTAAAGAAAAAAACACCTCATGATTATATGTCACCTTGCAAATGTTATTTCCAGTTAGGTGGATTTTTCCCTGTTAAAACAGCGTAAAATTTTAACTGAAATTTTACATTGTTTTTAAGGAATGTAGTTCAGCCAAGGGTTTGAAATAACAATTACTGTTGTAGAGAATATTTATGAAGGTGTTGTTGAAGGAAATATTTGAAGGATTAGATAGAGGAAGGTGATACAGGTGATATGTGTAGATGGGAACACAGTTTGTGAATAGCTAGTCGCTTTTTTCAGATCTTGATATCAGCCATTTGGAACTGCTACTTTATAGCAATAAAAATAGATTCTTTTAAAGCCAGAATCATTTGTCACTATTCTAAATTAAGTGATTGTTCTTCCACTACATTTTAAGAAGGCTTATAAATTTATGATGATATATTTTACATAGTTATAGTATAAAAAATAATGGAAAGAAGTGGGATGAAAAAGCAGAATTCTGCGTGAGTTGAGAGTGGGGCGAGACTGAGGATGCGCTCCTTGGGTTCTAGGATATCATCTCTTCTCCCACCCTCTTTCTGCATCAAAGTAGGTGATAGGAAGTTCAAGGGTGCTGATACGTTGCCCCAGGCTCTGTTTTTCTCCATTTTTTTTTTTTTACTCAGATAGTTTGTTCCCTCACCAAAACAGCCTATATATAGCTATAATCTGTTTTTTCAGTGGAGGAACAAACATTTATGTGTGTATGTGTGTGTGTAATAAAAACTGTATGAATAGGGGAAAGAAGGAAGGAGATACCATACACTTATTTATTTGTAAGCTAACTAACAATTTCCAGCTGTCCCATCCTCCCAACAAAAGTCTTGCTGATACTTGGCTGAAATCTCTCAATCCATTTTCATCACTTATGCTTCCTCATTGCCACATTTTTTGCTATGTATATTTCTCATGTTTTCCCAGCAAGAACATGTGGCAGAGGATGCCAGGGTACCAGCCCTTCTGTGATTAAAAGCTGAAGGAAGTTTCCCTGTTTCTGGAGATTGGCTCCTGTCTTGGCAGGCATCTGTGGAAATTGTAATGTAACAAGGCAGATCGCTGCAGGCTTTCCAGCTGGTTTAACAGCTAGTATTTTGCTATGACCTGAGCTTTGCCACTTTGTCCCGATATAGAATTCTCCCAATGGTTTAATTTGGAGGAGAAGACCAACTGTAGTCACTGCGTCACTGGTTAGTCACAGGATTTTACCAAGATGTGGTCTCCAGATGAAGCAGGGAGAATGGTCTTCTCAAAACTCTTTATCCAGTTGGACAAAATTGGGCAGGGAGGGCAGAAGTTGAAGATTCCAAGATGACTTCTTGACAGTAGAAGGATCTGAGGACAAGGCAGAGTTAGGATGTTTTGATCTTTTTAATACAGACCTCCCTCGTGACCTAATATATCCATGTCCCCCTGTGTGGGATAACAATGCTAATTTTACTTCATGTGCAAGTTGCATATCAGTTTAACTGCACAAAAATTTAAATTAAAAAAAGTCCTTAAAAATGAATGTCAAATGTCTCTTTTATTTCAGTTCACTCAGAAGATGTTGGATAACTTCTATAATTTTGCTTCCTCATTTGCTGTTACTCAGGCGCAGATGACTCCAAATCCTTCTGAAGCTTTCATTCCTGCAAGTGTAGTTCTGAAATGGTAAAGCAAATGATCTGAAGCACCTTTTGGTTTTGTTTTGTTTTTTTCTAGGCATCAAAACAGCTAGTTTCAAAGTATTAGATTACTGTCATGCTATATGGTGAAATTATGCAAAAATATTTAAGTGTTACTGACTTGCTACTGTTTATCTGAAATAGAGATGTTCTGTGCACTGTTTTTATATTTACTTGTCAGTGTCTTCATACAATGATTCTGATTAGAAAAATACTATGCCTGTATGTTTTGTGCCTTTTAGATATGTAATCCTTAGCATATGGCGATTTACACTATGTTGCTGATCCTGCAAATGCTTCTAGAGTCATGGGAAGACAGAACAGAGTGTCTGTCAGTTTGTGCTAATTTATTATGCTTGGTCTCTTCCTAGACATAGTTCCAGCATAGTTCTGTAGCTTAAGTATGTGGGAGAGGTGGAGAAATTATGTTCCTAGCTGACCTGATTGTATTACCAACAAACCTTGAGCACAGATGCAAAAGTCTCTAAGAATTGTTTTTCAGGGACTAATTTCAGAAATAACTCATTATAGGGATAGCACATGCAGTCTGGTGAACTGCAGACAGTCTTTAGAATGTCTGAAAAAATTCTTACCTACAGTTTATCTGTTTAGTTCTCTTTAAGCATCTCTGCAGTATTAACCTAACCCCTTATTTTAAAGCAGTATTTTGGGCTGTCTGAATACAGTTTGATCATTAGTATGGATCAGCGTCGACATGTGAGCACTTAGTGTAAGCAGTAGGTTTCCTTTGTGCAATTTGATGCAGAACTTAATAGAAGGTTATTCTTGATCTGTTTTTTGACATTGGGGATTTCTGTTGTTTCTGTTTTACGATATTACTGTGTGTGTAGGCACTCTACGAACATAGGTGGGTAAGATCTCTGATGACAAAAACCGAAAGCAGGACAGGCTAAACAAGCAGTTTCAACTGTTCATTCCCTGGATAATGCTGAATTTGCTTTTGTTTGCTTTAAACAATAAAACTGTGTGAGGCATAGAATCACAGAATAATTGAGGTTGGAAGGAGCCTCTGGAGATCACCTAGTCCAACCCTCCTGCTCAAGCATGGTCACCTAAATCATGTTTCCAAGGGTTATGTCCAGATGGCTTTTGAACATCTCCAAGAATGGAGACTCCACAACCTCTCTGGGCAACCTATTCCAGTGCCCTGTCACCCTCACAGTAAAGAAGTTTTCCCCCATATTCAGATGGAACTTCTTGTGTTTCAATTTGTGCCTGTTGCCTCTTGTTCTATTGCTGGGCACCACTGAAATGAGTCTGGCCCCTTCCTCACTACACCCTCCCTTCAGATATTTGTACACGTTGATAAGATCCCCCCTCAGCCTTCTCTTTTCCAGGCTGAACAGACACAGCTCTCTCAGCCTTTTCTCATATGAGAGATGCTCCAGCCCTTAATCATTTTTGTAGCCCACCACTAGACTCTCTCCAGTAGCTCTTTGGATCTCTTGTAGTGGGGAGCCCAGCACTGGACACAATAGTCCCGATGCGGCCTTTCCGGGGCTGAGTGGAGGGGCAGGATCACCTCTGTTGACCTGCTGGTACTGCTTTTCCTAATGCAACCTAGGATACCATTGGCCTTCTTGGCCAGAAAGGCACCTTGCTGGCTTGTGGTCAGCCTGCATAACTAATAAACCAAGCGGTTTTCTTAAATTTGAATATACAGATCTCTTAATGTGATTACAGCCACCAAAAACCGCACCATTTTTTAGCTCTGTTCATGTGTTTCAGACATTTTAATGTATTCAGTTATAGCTTATAATATGCAGAGTGTCTTAAGTCTCTGCAGTGGGTTGGTGGTAATGGAAATTCACTACTTTGTCTTAGAAATTGAGTCATAGATAAGTCTCCCTCCTTTGTTTTTAATTTGAGTGGATTTAAAACCCTTCAGAGTCTCTTCTCTCACTTGAGTTGGAAATTGCAGGATGCAGGAGATTTTGTTGTTGTTCTTGTCTTTGTTTCATTGGTAATACCTTTTGATACTTTACAGCTTGGGTTTGTAAGGATTGAAAAGGGTTTTTAGACTTTTGTAGCACAAAACCAGTAGATTATTTGTAGGGAAAGACATGGAAATTGTATGCTTTCCCTCCTTTTTCACCATGTGTAGGTCAATAATAAATTTTAATATTCAGTTTGCTTGTGTTTTGCTTGTTTCTGCTGGTAAGGAAAGTGAAATAAGGATAGGATGTGTGCATACTTAATTCTACGATGCATTAGAGGATAACTTTTCCGTATTAGATTTTACTGGAAAATTACCTTATGTAATGAATGTGGGAGTTGGAATTAGTTGGTGAAGGATGATAAAATAATGGGGACTACTTAGTCTTGATTTCTGTTGGAATTACAAGGCAAAACGATGCATAGCAATGACTGCAGAATTGTCTGCAGTCAGCTCTCCCTTAGCTAAAAGTGGGTTATGTATAGCCTGCTAATAAGCCATTTCTCAGTGGAGACTATGATCTCTTCAAGCCTGCTTGAGCCTGGTGAACTTGCTAGCTCATGTCCAATGCCCTGTGAACTAAACGGTGCTGCATCCAACTCTAAGCTAGACTGAGCAGCACTGGAGGGCATGGTATGGCGGTACTCGAACTGGACTTGGAAACAGTGATGTTACCTTGCTTTTTTTCCCTAGTAATTCACTGTATTCCTGAACAGAGTGAGGTTTTCATGTTCTGTTTTTGCTGAATGGGTTTCTGGGAGATGTGTGGCTTGATTACTGTGAGGATGGACAATCTCAGGCTAGCATTTTGTAACTGCCAGAACTTTGATTTCCTAGGTCAAATCATGTTATGTACAGAAGCAGCCACTTCTACTTGGCTTACAATTTTACTAAGGTGAAATAAACTACCTCACTGATGTTTGTTTGTTTGTTTGTTTTTTCAATGAAATACATATTGTTGTTGAAATACATAAAGGTCTCACTGTGAATGTTCTTGATGTAGGCTTGGAAGGGAGGATTTTGCATCAATGTATTGTAAATTTAAAAGCATTTCATGTTGTGGAATAGATGCAGTTTTTCTTGTTCTCTGCATGCTTTACATGACTTGTATCATTTTGAAGCCATTCTAATTATGACACCTTTTGTTTCTCCTAGGTATGAGAACTTCCAGAGGCGTCTGACTCAGAACCCTCTCTTTTGGAAAACATAAACTTAAATCACGGCATTCGAAGTGCTTTCTAAAGAGTGTTATCTGAAAGATACAGCGAATATCACCACTAAAAAAATTTTGGGAAAAAACGATTAGTCTGAATAGACAACCTTGTAGCTTTTATAATACTCTCAAATTATTTAAAATTAAAATCCATGAAAACTACTTGCTTACGCTTTTTTTTTTATTATTGAAGTTCTTGGCTTCAGCAAGAAGTCAGTGGGGCATATTCACATTTAGAAATACTCTTCTGCAACTGTATGTAAAATGGAAGGAATTAAAAGATGAAAGATGGCAGTATGGTTTCATACTTGTGGTATGAAGTTTTCTGGTGGTGTGGTGAACTGTAAACAAAAGAAAGTAGTATCTTTCTTTACCTCATTCTTAAGGATGATCAGGCTACTGACTGAGAATATATTATTTTATGGCTAGTACTTAAGCTGTAAGTTCTTATATTTTGCAAACAGCTGAGATTCCTGTCCCCATGAATGTGTACTGTACCATATAAATGGTACAACTGTATCTATTACTTTTTCTCATTAAGATACTTTTGGGCTCAGTCTCAGGGTTGCTGTTTTTAATTTTTCCTGTGTGAAAGTGTAGTGAGGAGAAATCTTTTGGGACCCTTTCCTCACTGCATGCCAGATAGCATTGAAATGGCTGTTATGGGCCAATTAAGAAATGTAGGTTTGTATTTTGCAATCCCAGAGTGTTCAGTGAGATGAGAGCTGGATTACTGGCAGTGGAGGTATTTGCTTAATTCTTTCTTCTGTTAAACTTTCTCTAATTATAGTATAAAGAATAATGTGGAGGAGAAAAATTAGCATAATGCATCTTACTCTCTGGAGGGCTTATAGTATCATGAAACCACAAATAGGCTTTTTTATTTTTTTTTTCACGCCGGGGCAAAATGAATGCAGTAAAAACCACTGGCTTTATTCAGTCAGTCATGTAAGAGTCAGCATACTTCACCACTACCAGAAGTTGCAGCCAAATTTCATTCTCTAGAGGCAATTGTAGGGTCCACACACTGCAGTGAATGGGCTGATGAGCCTCAGCCTGGGAACAGCAGGTTGTGGTTCTCCTTGATGCACAGCCCTCCTTGGGGAGGGGGCAGCTTCTGAAAATAGCCAGTTCAGGGCAGAGCCTGGCTGAGGCTCCTGGTGAGGGAGGCTGCAGCCCCTCTTGTAACACATGGGTGGGGGTAACAGGTTAGCTGTGTCCTAGTGACACGACCCACTGCCCAGCCTTGCTCCCTTTGCCTGCCTGCATGCTGCTGGGAGTGCCAGGTGCTGGCTGCTGCTCTCACAGCTGCTTTTCTCCTGTGGGGCTGTTTTGCAGTGTGAAGGAGAAGGGAGACAGGGGAATAGTGTTGGAGGGCCGTTCTGTCGACTGTAGAAAGGTGTATAACCTAGATGGAAGGCATGAACACTGATATCATGGGGCTCTTGTTTCCAATGCTCAAGAAACTCACTCCTGATTGTAAGGTTTTCCGGGGCTATTTTGCCAGTGGTCTCAATGCAGACTATTAGAAACTGCTATTGTAACCTTGGGGCCTGAGGTAGGTGGGTGTGCAGGGCTGGTTGTGGCAATGAGACACTTCACTAATTTTCCTATTCAGTGGGTTACACTGACCAAACTGAGTATGAGTGGAAAAAAATCATGTTTAAAGAAGGTGAGTGTCTTATAGCTCCTGCTGTGCTTGAGAGTGATGGCCTGAGTGAAATTCGAGGATTAGAGAAGAATTTCTTTCCATCAGTGAAATTCTGCTTTCTGTGGAGGAGTCAAGGCTCTGCGTGGTTTCATCCCGCCATATCTTCTTGTGCCTCCACACTGGTAGCCCTGGGTGTCAGAAAACCTGGACTGGGGACCTTCTGTCTTGTTAAATGACAGTTGGCTACTGGAATGCATGACCATGTACCACTTCAGAGGCTTGGGGCCTGCTGCCCAAGGATTTTGCACAGTTTCACAGGCTTATGTATGCTAACATAGATATTCCTAGTAAGAAGACAGGTTAAAACCTTTGGCTTTCTCTTGTACTCTTGCATGCGAGTTGTTGTGTATAAACAACTGACAGAAAATGCAGAATTCTGTTAAAAGGTCCTGAGAGCAACTTCAGCTCCTTCAAAACAAGCAGGCCATCAAATAGCAATTTCTGTATGACTACGTTAATAACACTGCGTTTAGTTAGATTCTCTGTCTTTGAATTCCTTTAAGAGTTGGCTACCTGCTACCTTTTTTCAGTGTTATGCTACCTACTGCCTGAAGGAAATTTACTGGAACTGTTCATTCTGATTAAACTAAGTTAAAGCTCATGATTTGCAGTTATGTTGCACCAGACCTTGTCGATATAAAAATCAGAATTCAGGGTGGCTCTTACTGCATCTTCCCAGTTCAAAGTGGGGCTGCATGTGCTGTAGACAGCCTAGAAAACGGATGGAAATGAGGTGTGTGTTGTTTGGTTAAAACAAAACAAGCCCAAAAATACATCAGTGGCTGTAGTATTGTCCGGTATGATACCTATCATGACTCTGAGGCATGAAAAGTTTGGGTCTGTGTTTTGAGGGATTCTTTCCTTTCCAAATAACCTCCTCCTCCCTTTGTTCTGGCCACCAGCTGGGCATACCCAGGGGACAAGTCTCCAGTCCCTGAAGGTGCTCTACTTGTTGATAGACTGGGGGAGGGGGGGGGGTCTTGAGGGTGGTCAAAGTAACCTTCAGATGTTCAGCTCTTCTGTATTACATCTTAATTAGAAATATTTGTTGGTCTATACCTTAGTCTCTAAACCACTGAGTGCAGGGAGTGTGGGCACAGTTACAATGGCCTTATAATGGGGCCTGGATTCAACTAGGCAACTCTGTAGCAAGGTTTTGGGCCTGGAAGCTGCTGAACTTGAATGTAGTTTGCACCTCTGCTTTAAAAGTTATTTGCTCCTCTTGCTGTTTTCTAAATGGTGAAAAACACTTTTGCTCTGCTATGCTGAGTTAGTCTTCTGTTGGTTCTTTTGTTGAGACATAGTGAAGAACTGTGTGCTACAGACTATTCTCTTCTCTTGCTCCATACAGAAAAGACCTTTACTTTGTTTTCAGAAATATTGGTGTTTTTTCTATTTAAGGAAGAAAAGTAACAATGAAATTCTCCAAACTATTTGTTGGATTTCCAAATTGTAGGGGAAACTTGGAAAGAGCTCTTATCAGCATACATTTCTCTCTTTTTCTGGTGCTACAATGGGTGCTTTGATAGTATTTCAAAATGGCTATTGAACTCATGTCCACTGGCCAGGCATGGCTTGTGTGGCCACCTGGCCTCAACATTATGGATGCTCAACCAGGTGCTCTGTAGATTTCTTCTTGTGTAGTCAGTTGTCTTGGCAACATGCAGAACATGAAAAACAGCTGTGTTGAGTCAAATGGAGCAGCCCAATATCCTGTCCCTGAATGCTCAGGGAAAAGGGTAGGAGAACCAGGCCAGGTGACAGTGGTACTTCCCATTACCCTTCCTTCCCCGCCTGTGGGGAATCCATGGCTTGGTGCCAGCTGGTGTCAGCAGCACCTGGGGATCCCACTGCTTTTTGAATGCAGTTGTACTCTGGCCATGGCTGCAGGTATGTGACAGGCAGCTCAGCAGTTGCACTCTCTGCTGGACCAAAGTCCTTCTGGTGCCTCCTTGAGAACTCGCGCGTGATAGTTTCCTGGGATGCCCCTGAGTTCCAGTGTTAGGAGGACTCGAGAGGGATCTGTCCCCTTGTTTCTTCCTGCCAGTCCTGAATTTCTACGCCTCTGTCACCTGCTGGATGGGTTCAGCCCCTGCTTTAAGGTAGAGGGCTGTCACTCGTTTCATCTTGGTATGGAAGGTGGTGCATAGGTTTGATCATGCTTGTCGCCTTGCTGTGTAGCTCTTTGATCAGGTTTCTACACAGCTGTCTCTGGGCTCTGCTACTTGCTACTGTTGAAGGAGGCAGCTGGACATTTCCTGCCTTCTGTTGCGGAACCAAGAGACCGCAGTTGCTCTCGAGCTGCCTGTATCCCTGGGACTTCATCCCCCACACTGTTGCTGTCATTATGCTCATGGTTATTGTATGGCCATGGAAAAATCCACAGAGTGGCACCCAGAGGTCTCAACCAAGTGGAGGCCCTAGTGGGCTCAGTGCTCTCCTTTGACTTCGTAACAGCAGGTGACTAGGCAAAGCGATGGAGGGGGATATCAGTAATCCCATTTTCTAGGCCACTCACAGAGGCACAGAAAGGCCAAGGGCCTGTGGAAAGCAGAAACCTTGTGTTGCTGTAGCTCTGCTGGTCTAGTTCTACTGCAAATTGTGCCTGTGTCGCTGGAACCCTGCTGGCAAGAAAGGTGGCTTTTCTGTCCTTAGGTGTACGTCTACGCTTTGCTTGTGATGGCACTGCTTGGAGATAGCCCAATAGCCTTCCCTGGGGATCCCACTGCTTTTGGAACACAGTTGTACTCTGGCTGTGCCTGCAGTTATGTGACAGGCAGCTCAGCCGTTTCCCTCTCTCCTGGACAGAAATTCTGCTGCCTGTGCTACTACAGTGGCTTCCTCAACCAGCACCCCCAGTTGCTCCACCTGCACCTATTGGATGTTTGGCACTCGGTTCTTCGACACTGTGCCGAGGAGGAAAGACCCTTGGCCTGGGTCTGTTCCTTCACACTACAGCCGCAGCCCTCTGAAGGTCAGGGAAGACTTTGGGAATAATCCAAACAAACCCAGACAGACAAAACCTGTGAGGTAGAAAAGCAGGCTACCAAAATGTCTTAGCCTGTGCTTCCCTCTGCTGTCCAGCTTCCTCCACCATAGTCAAGAGATTTTTCTCCTGGCTTTCTGCCTTTATTAGCAACACAATCATTTCTTTGGAACCATCTTACCAGTCTCTTTCCCTGCTGCAGAGGTCAGGTGTGATTGATTGAGTCATATCTGAGAAAGTTCCATTTGTCGGGTCCATTCTAACGATGTCGTCGTGTTTTCCAGTAAGTTTTCTTCTGCAGTCATTGGCTGACAAAATGAGCAGCTTCATAGCTCATGCTAGGTGGTATTATATTTCTAGGATTTGCAGCTTATGAAATTATTTCAGGAAAGACTGTTTGAAATGGAATGGTTCACAGTTCACTTGAAGATTGGATCCATATTTGTTTGTGAAACTTGCAAATTTTTTTTGTGAGAATTAAGTGACTAAAATGTATCCTAAATGCTCCCTTCTTTGGGTCAAGGTGTATAGGAAAACTGATTTCCTGGCAAAAGGAAAGCCTATTTGTAGTGGAGTCAGCAAAGGTAGATCTTGAGTCCAGCGTTGCAAAGTATCTCCATTCGTGACCCCGCTGATGGAGTTCCCTCTTTAGAGATGCTATGACTTTAGTCAGGGAGGGCGTGCAAGTGAGTGCAGGGTAAGGTCAAATTGAAAAGGTTTTTGGCCAATTGGAGAGCAAGAGAGCTGCACGTGCTCTAGGTGCACTCTGAATAAGAGGTGTGAGGTGGTCTCAAATTGGAGCAAGGAGGATTTGTGTCAGACTCCCCTTCCTAACAATGAGGGTAGCAAGACCTTGGAGGAGTGGCATGGAGCTCCTCCTGCCTCTCCACACACCAGGCTCCCTTCCTCTGTGGCTTGCTCTCCTGCTGCAGTCCTCCAGGGTGATGCACGTACTACTTTTGAAAACAAGGGACTGTAGAGTACTTCTAAGATATCTCTGTGGCAAGATGAGCTGGTTCATGAAAGCAGCAAAGGCACCACCATGCCCTTTATGCAAACTGGTGTTGTCTTTTCAGTGTTTTCCAGCTTGCAGTTTAAAGCAGCACCTACATGAGGTATGAAATCTACCCTTAGAAACCTATCAAGTCCTCCCAGGAGAAAAAGCAGAGAAGATTATTTTCAGAAGACTAACAGCAAAGGTAATGCCAGAACTGACTCCTGAAGAGCTTTGTGCCTTTTCTCTTTGTCCTTAGTGCTAGCTGCTCAAAGCCAAGGTTAAAAGGCCACGTGTGGCATAGAATAATGGAGCTGCTGTAGCTCTGTTTTGTCTTGCTGGTGAATCCCAGGTGAGACTTTTTGGAGCCTACTGACTACTGCAAGCTGTTCTTTTCTAAGTTGGTTTGTGCACCCGAGAGTAAACATTTAGGGAGATCCCTCAAGGTGCTGAATACCAAATTCAGCCTTGAACTGGAAGTAGTGGAGGTGTTTCTCTCTCTCATGGAGTCTATTTGTTTTCTTTTGGGAAGAAATATTGTCTGGAAATGATTTTAGAAATGGCCCCTAACCTGTGCCAGAACTGAACTCCATGTTTGAAGCTGGGAATCCTAGCCCTCTTAGTTATTAACAAACTTCCCCGGAAGAATGCCTGTGGGCTGAATGTGTCAAAAACATGTATTTGTTCGGGTGAGGCTGATACAGAGATCCTGTATTCTGCAAAACAAAATTACTTCTCCAAAAGAGACTCTGTTAGGTGTCCCAGCCAACTTTTCACAACCGCACAAAGCAGGGAAATTAAGTAATACCAACAGGAATAAATTGATTTGCAAAAATGAAGTGTTGGACAAGTTCTGGTATCAAAAAGGACCTAAAGACTAGCAGTGTTGGGGAATTAACTGTCTGAGTTGTTTTTTATGACTGGATTGATCATATCTGATGTCCTTTGCACTGGAACCCTCACCAAGAAGCTCTTTTAAGAGTGGTGGTCTTTCATGCTCACAGGGGTCCTTCTGGCTCTTGATTTGAAGGAAGGACAAGAAAAACAAGAGAAGAGAACCCTCAGTTAGGTGGCACTCCTTGAGAAATGGTAGACGGTAACACTGTTGTCTCCCAGCCAGTGACAAGGTCACAAGGGGCTTGTGTCATGTCACGGAGACCACTGAAACTTCATCAGAAGCAGAGCCAAGAACGTAGGGGCTGAAATCAGCATGTGGTATTTCTTTGCCTATCTCCTGATACCTAAAGCTTAATGGATTTCGTTTTAATTCCTCAGCAGTCTGGAGAAGATCCACCAATAGGGCAAGTACAAAGTGTATTGGCATTGCAAGTTATGCATATCAGGTATGAACAACATTGGGGTGAAGAGTATCATATGATACACTAGATGCACCTCTAGGTCCTGCACATCACTTCTTATGTTTCCCTCTGCAAAGGAGTTGGTTCATTTTTTGAATTCCATAATGTTGTAATAACAGGATCAGCAATATCTCTTATTATCTATTTATCACTACTGAATGACAATGAATTTTTGTATTCATGCATATATGCATTAGGATTTACATTACAATTATGTTCATTTAAAGCAAGTTTCAAGTTTTGGATTTTATTTAGCTTCTCTTGACAGGATATGAGATATTGAATGAGCAGCATGTAAGCCTTGGAGGACTGCAAAAGGAGAGCTCAGGACACAAGAACTGAGTTTCAAGCTCTGCTTACAGGGCTCTTCTCTGAAGTCACTGCCATAACTGTTCGACTGCAACTGTGTTCTTTTTGGCACAGGGAAACTCCTATGCTCTATTGCTCTGCCTCTCCTGGGTATCAGAGCACAAGCTGTCTGGATTAGATAGAAATAAATCATCCCTCAGTTTGCCTGGGAACAGTGTTCTGCATTTTCTACAAGAAGCCATTCTTTTAAATCTTGTTCTGCTGCTTCTTCTGGTGTTCACACACATTTTCATTCATGCTTCAGTCTTAATCATACCAATTTTAACATTTCTGTTACAAGTCTCAACAAAACTTCCCCCTCTTCACTCTGCCGACATGCTGCTCTGGGCTCTGAAATCTGTGATTAGACCTGTCCCTGTAGGGGAATGTTGGGGTCTCTTCTGTGGCTCTCGTGGACAGTTTCCACTGCTGAGCAGGGTCCTCAGCCATCCCACCACAGCTTGGCCAGGCCCAAGACACTGCGGCTCTTGGTCCCAGTGGGGGCCTGTCACTAGGGAAGTTCCTCTCAGTGTTGCCCTCTTTGCAGATGTACAGCTGTTAGCAATGGCTGGCATTGCTTTTCCAAATGCTAAAAATCTCCTTATAAAGGCAAAATAAAGACCCCTGGTGCCTCTTACCAGCTGGAGGAAACAACCTTTGCCTTGCAATGCATTTGTGGGAATTGTGAAAGGAAGATCTACTAAAAATCCCAGTGCTAGCCCACTGTTATTTGTATGGATGTAATGGAATAAGTATTTCTGTCTGATTCACTTCTTGTCTTCAGCAGGAAGCCCAGGTTTGAGAAGTATTGAGACACTAGTGCAGAAATACCCCAGTCCCAGGCCTCAATTTGGATGTGAACCTCAGCGAGTGAATTTACCACTTGCCAGTTCTTTTTTCCAGCTGGCCCTGAAGAAGTGGAATGAAAGAAAGTGTTTTAAAGCTTGAGGTGTTGCAAATTAGTGGGGGGTGGCCAAGCGCTAGAGTACCGCAGTACCGTCACTGAGGCAGGAGGAGAAATCTGCTAATTAGGCAAGAACTCATCTTACATTGCCAATTTGCTACAGACCTGTAAGGCTACACCACGTCCAAAAGGCAAAGGGCATCCCTGTCTGAGCAGGCCTGAGCTCAGCATGGTTGTCATGCACTCTTGAGACAAGAAATCTTGTTTTTGTTTTTTATCTAATTCTGTAGTATTTTCTTAAAACTTGTTGAGCTTTCTGTGCGGGGACAGCGGCAGAGCTATTGTTATAGCGTTGCACTCCCTGCCAATTCTACAGTATATGTAGAGGACATCTGAGAAGAAGGTAGCCATTTCTGGGTGAAGGAAAGGTATGAATAAGAGGAAGAAATCTCAGCCAAGATGAGTCCAGACTGATATGAAATCTCACTCATACAGTGGTGCCTGACATATCAAGACACATACTGGGACCGTGCTTGAACACACAGGTTGGCAGCATCTACGAGTATCAGAACATGGGTGCATTAAGGTCTGGACACTTGATAAGCAGGAGCTGTGGACAGTAATTTCATGTTTCCTAAGTAAAGGGTGATTCTTTTGTGTTATGAGCTTGGTCTATTCAAATTAGTTACACGTGCAACAGCAACAATAACCTTTATGTAGGAGACTAGTTTGGTAGGTATCTTTTTTTCCTTTCCTCCTTCCCTAACTACCTTTCTCTCTTGGTTTGCCAGTGTCTGTTCTTCCTCAAGTCAACTCAGTCTCTGTAAACTGGTGTTACTGTCAATTTTTTTATGTTGTCCTGATACTGTAGGAGTTCTTAAGGCTTTTTTTTAATGCTAGTTATTCAGAAAGTCACAGAATAATTTAGGTTTGAGGGGACTGTTGGAAGTTATCTGGTCCAAACTTCTGCTCAGAGCAGGACTATCTTCAGCTAGATCAGGTGTTCAGGCTCTTGCCCAGTCAAGGTCTGAATATTCCCACGGACAGAGATTCCTCACACTTCTTGAGCCCTTTTTCCAGTGAAACTTTTCCTGATATCAAAGTTTTTATTGATGTAACTTGTACTTCTTGCATCTTGTCTTCTCACTGTACACCTTTGTGATGAGTCTTGCTCCATTTTATCTTTAACTACCCTAGGAGTGGTGAAGACAAAAGTTAGTTTCCCCCCTTCTCCTTTTCCTCTCCAGCCCAAACAAGCTCAGCTCTCAGTCTTCCCTTATCCCTGGCCATTTTGCTGATCCTTCACAGGACTCACTCTAGTATGTGAATGTTTCCTTTTATGTGGGAGCCCAGCACTGGATATAGTAGTACAGATATGATCTCGCAAGTACTGAATAGTGAGGATAATCACTTCCCTTGACTTGCTGGCTGTGTTCCTAATAGTGCATTTCAGGATGCAGTTGGGCTTCCTTGCCAACAGGACACACTACTGATTCCTGTCCAGCTTGTTGTGCACCAGTAGCTCTAGGTCCTTTTCTGCAAAGCTGCTTTCTAGACAGTACTCAGTATCTCAGCATGTAGTGTTGCATTGGGTTATTCCATCCCAGGTGCAGGACTTTGTGTTTGCCTTTGTTGAAGGTCCCTGAGGTTGCTTTTGCAAGGTCCCTGAGGCCATTCCTCCAGCCTGTCTACGTCCCTCTGCATAGCGACCCTGATCTCTGCCATATCCTCCCACAAGTTTCATAGAGTGCAAACTTTGAGTGTGGTCTCAGTCTCATCATCTATGTTGTTAATAAAGATTTTGAACAGTATTGGCCTCAGTATTGACTCAAGAGAAACACTGCTAGTAACCAGTTGGAACTGGTAACTAGTAACTTTAGTAAGGAGAAATCTGTAAGCCAGTTGGACTTAGAATCACTGGCCATGAATCTTTGACCCTGACAGTACAGGCAGTTTTCCACCTACTTTGTAGTCTGCTTCATCCAGTTCATACCCCTCCAATTTGGCTACAAGGCGACTATGGGAAACTTGATAAAATCATAATAAATGCCATCCACGGCTCTCCCCTTGTCTGCACTACCAGTTAACTTGTTACAGAAGGCAGTCAGGTTGGTCGGGCATGACTTGCACTTGGTGAATCCATCCTGTCTCTTCCCAGTCACCACCTTGTCTGTCATGTGACCAGACAGGGTTTCCAGGAGGGTTTGCTCCAAAGCCTTCCCAGGGACTAAGGTCAGGCACACTAACCTAGCTCCCCTAGCTAATGTCATACTGATGCCATGGCCTTGTGTGTGTTCAGGCTGAAGTGCTTCCTAATTATATTTCCCTCTCTTGTGGGTTATGTTTACCTCTGCCACTAGCCTCAGGGACCTGAGGGGCATGAGAGATGACTTCATCAATAAAGGCTGATGCAAAAAAAGACAGTAAGGCCTTAAGCCTTTCCCATGTCTTTATTACAGGTTACAGACCCATTGAGCACATTTTCCTTAGCCTTTCTTTTGCAGCTGACATACTTAAAGAAGGCCTTCTCATTGCCTTTCACATCCCTTGGTAGTTCCAACTCCAGCTGAGCTTTGGCTTTCCTAATCCCATTGCTGCATGCTCAGGCAATGTCTCTGTCTCCCGCGTAGCCTGTCCATGTTTCTACCTTCTGTGTACTCTGGAAAGACTGCAAATAAGTAAGATGGGTTCCTCAAATCTGTTCTGCATGGGCATGGGATTAGGACTGTATTGGTTCAGGCAAAAGGTTCATCTCCACCAGGGTCCTATCTCTGACAGTTATGAAAACTGATGTTTATGCAGGATTAGAGCAGGCATACAGTGATGGTTCTTCCCTGGCCTCCAACCACTTGCATTTTACAGACTTCATATACTATGTTTTTGTATTTAACAGCCTTGCATGGATTATTTTTCCATAAATTTGTGCAGGTGCTTTCTGAACCCTTGTAAAGTTTTAATATCCAAAACACCCTTTGAGAAGGAGCGTCGCAGGAAAAAAACTCCTTTAAAAAGAAACAATAAATGATGGGCCTTTTATTTTCCCTCTCCAGGTCATTATTGAGTCCATGAGCCTACATCATATCCCTCTTCAAATGCTTTTTTTCCAGCCTGGGGAGTCCTAGTCTGTTTAGTCATTTCTTGTGCAGAAGTCATTGCATATATTTGACCATCCCTGTCATGTCTTGTTCACAAAGAAGTTGTGGTTTTCTATCTGCTTTTCCAGGGCCAGAGATCTTTTTTCCCCTCTCCTGTTTGACAGTAAGTGAGGAAGGACCTGAAAAAAATAATTGTCCTTGAGGTTCATAATGTTTCGGATAGCTACAGCTACCTGACTATGTATTTTACCAGATCAAGGCTGAGCCAGCTACCTGTGGTCCATTTCCCCAGGAGCCACTGCAGGGAAGCGGTCAGCCCTGTAGTTGTTGACTTCAGAAAATTCATCCAGTCTTGATCCCGGTTCTGGTGAAGCGGGAGTAGAACCACTGAGCTGGATCAGCAGTCGGACACTAGGCAGATCTGTCACAGGTGGGTGTTTCTCCCACTGCAGGAAGGTGGCAAAGCTCTCTGTCAGCCACATGAGATCAGGTGATACTGAAGAACGGACACTTGACCTGTTCCCCTGAGTTAACAAGTGCGGGACCAGAAATAGTGGACATTTCAGTGGATTATTCTATATGGCTGAGGTATCTCAAAGCTCTGCTTCTTGACAGCTTGAATGAGGGAGTGCAGAGACACCCATCATTTAATAGGGCAGAGGCCGTTTGGGGTAATGGAAATACGTGATAGGAAGGATATGGTTATGTAACAGTGAAGAAGCAGATGCCTCATGGGATAGAGGAGGAACAAGGCTAACTGGAGCACATAGGAACATGATGTTGAGTAGTTCAGGGTCAGTGATTCAAAGGTCATTTGAGAAAGAGATTTCAATTGTCTTTCTGCTGGGCAGTGGCCTATATTTGTTGTCTCGCTGCTTCCCTCTGTGCTGTTCACCAAGTGGTAAAAATCTTAAAACCTTTGGAGCCAGTGAACATTTTGTTTACAGAAAATGGTTTACAGAAATAGAGATCAGGAAAGAATTACCAAGTATATCTACAGAAGCTGAATGTTTGCTTGGAGACTGAAAATCAAAAAAAAAAAAAAAAAAAAAAAAAAAAAAAAGCCAAAGTGCCCAACTTAACTGCAAGCTGGTTGTGTTCTTTTGGGTCTGTTCGAAGAACAGTATGAAACATTCAAAATCCAGAAGCACTGAATACAATTAGAGGTGAAATTGTTTTATATTAAAAGACTTTAATTTACATTATAATTTTCTATTATTATAGCTTTTCTTTGGCTGCTTCTTAACTTTTCTAAACTTTGACTGCTAGGACTGAACTTCTCCTCGCTGAGTGCCTGCCTTAGGTTAATTTTTGATATGTGAAAGGTTCATCCAGAACAATTCAGCTCTTTCCAAGACACGGGTTAAAAAAATGCATTGTTTTGCTGAAGTTAGAGAATTGTGGTGACCTGTTGTTTCAAAAGCCTACCCTCCCATGCTGTAAAGGAGGGATCTGCAGTTTAGTGGGAGGGTAGCCTTTGAGTCAGAAATGATGAAAAAATGCTCATCAGTGTCTATATATGATGGCACCCCAGCTGCATTCCCCATCGACTCTATCTGTACCAACCGGTCTCACCAGGGGTTGCAGAATTTACTCGGTAGTTGTCACACCAAACCAAGAACAGAGTACTGAGGCCTTCCCACCTTAATCAAGAACCTGAAAGAAGTACTGTTAAAAACATAGTTGCCTTCTCTTTCTTCTAGAGCTATTGGCTCTCCTAAGATTGAAATTGTCCTCTGCAGGAGCATCACTCTTTGCTGCAGAAGGTGTCTAGGGAGTACAGCCCTTCCAGCAGAGGTGTCTCCATTATAAGTGCGATGAATCCAGTTATTCCTCCAGCTGAGGATGATCTGACAGCACCTGATTATTCATCAATGATAGATTTAGCTATGATGCAAGAGATTAATTGTGGAAGAATATGTCTAACTCTTAAAATTTCTTTCTATTCCTCACATTACTTTTTGGTACCCAGGTTCCATGGAGGTCTCACTAGTCCTTGCTGCCTTTAAGATCTTTGAGTCGTTATGGAGAGGTACTGAATATTTTATCCGTGAAGTCAAAAGTTTTAGGACTGAGACCAAATTTACACTTTTAAGCAAATGACACTTTCTGTCCAGCAGATGGTGATAAAATACCAGTATTTAGCGTATCAAGCACCAACTGTTTATGACAAAACTTAAGAGATTGGCTTTGATTGTGTCCCAGGGCAAAACTTCTCTGTTCAAATAGTTTAAACCACAGACAGGATAGAAGCAGTTTATGGATTTATTAATGACAAGCAATTAACCAGCAATCAGTGAACTATGCATTCAGGATGAAAATCGGTTATATGACAGATAAACCACGATGCTGGACACTTTCAGAATGTTACTAAACACCTACAAAGTTCTAGACACTCCTCTGCAAGTAATCGCAAGAAATTCTAGTCTCCTCCAACACCGGCACACACATCCCTCTAGGACACATGGGTCACAAGCACACCAACTTCTTCCTGAAGTGCTGTCCGAGTGGTTAGCTTTCCATTTGTACTCAGAATTTAAAATAAACTTCACATAAAATTATTTTTTGTAGATCAGTTCCACTGTATAAAGATTTTTCGAAGACATCTCTATTTAAAATCTTCTAAGTTACAGGACCCGATGTGGGACCTACACTGTCTAAGTGTTCCTCCAAGCACAACTCTTCTTGAACACTTCAAACAGCCAAGTCTGACTTCCCCAAAGTTATTAAGATCAGTTTAATTCTGTTTCATCTGATGATGCACTGCCTCCTGCCTGTATGCATGAATAAAAAGGTTAAAGCATACAACCACTTAAGGAAAAAGTTTGCATTAATTTATAGTGTAAGCAAGACACTCATTCTCTGCATTGCGCTGTTGATGGGTGACAGACGAAGGTGTTGTCCAGATATACTTTTCTGGATCCAGGTGTGGTGGCTCCAAAGGTTTCCGTTCTCTGCCCTTATCTGCTCATTGCTCCTCCTGCGGAAGCTTTTTGCCTTTTCAGGTTGTCTGTTGAGCGTTCCCAAATCTGTTTTGATCAAAATAAGCTGGGTTAGTTTAAACACACTAAATATTAGATCTTTGCTAACTGAGCAAATGGTAAATGAGACAAGTTAGGGAGCTGTCAGGGGGTTAGATGGACACCAGACAACATGACACTGCAGTTTCAGGTATTGTCCTGTTGCTTGTTGATCTGTAGCCTGCATGAAGGCTCCTCATGCTCAGTTCCTGTTTGCGTTGTCCTGTCAGCCACAGCTCATTATATGCAGCTACTCAACTCCCGATCAGGGAAGGTTGTGATGCGCCTGTGACAGGACTAGTCACAAGTGCCAGAAGACCTTAGATGCCTGAGATCCTCAGATACCTGAAAGACAGGCATGGCAGGGCTCTTTCTCAGTGAAGGAAAGCGCTTCCTAAGAGCAGGGCTTTTCTTCTTCATATGCAGTTGGTGTTGCTTTTTGGTGAGCAAAATTGCCTTGATTTTCTTGCTGATTTGTGAATAAAGGATTGAATAAGAAATTCTACACCAGGATGGCTGTTGCATTCACTGTCTGAGCTGGGAAAAGGTGGGAGGAAGGTGGGGTGTGCAACCTCTTGAAGGTGAGACATGAATAAATATTGAGGGTTTGTTCATGTGACTGCAGATGGTTGACTTTGCCTGTCTTGGTCCATTACAGCTTGACATCTGAGACATGGTAGCTGATCATATCTGAACTCAGTCTGTCTCACCTATGTTTCACTTTGCAGCTTGCATTTGGGGTAGACTGTGACAGCTACACGTCTCAGCTGACACATGCCAACTCGTTGGCTTGCGGCATACGGAATGGACTAAGGCTTGTGAATATGCAGTGGCTGCCCTCATGGTAGCCCTCATGGTAGCCCTCATGGTAGCCCTCCGTGGTAGTCCTCTGTGGTTAACTTTGTGGTACATGCTGTTAATTCCTAGTCTTGGAAAATGTAGTAACTCTTCACCATACCTGAATTTGTCTGCCCAGACAGATTGGAAAACCTCTCAGCATGGTCATTTGGATGTGCTTTGAGCCCCTAACTTTTCAGACATCCTTCTTGCCACTTGTGTCTGTCTTCACTCGTGACTGCAGACAACTTCTCTCTTCATGGAGCTGACCTGGATGCCCAGGAGTTCCCTTTGCATTTCAAAATAGGACAAGTGCTTTTCATGCAGTTTCACCTTGCTAGGTACAACGGGAATGAGAACAGTGGCAGCATAAGCCAAGGTGCACATGGATTCAGGATCTGAGTTTGCTGTTTTCCTATGCGAGAACAACTCCACAAAGGGCAGGTGTAACCAAATGAAGCACTCTCACTATCATGCACAACCTGAAGGGAAAAATGCTTCCTACTAATGGTGGAGAAAGGGCGGAGGGCTGAAGGAAGTGCGCTTCTTGGGCATGGGTAATGGGAAGCGTTATGTGTCTCTGGATATATCCTTCAGTGAAGTATGCCGGTATGCAGCCGGGGAGGTTACATGTGTATGTGTTTCCAAGTTTCCTTCAGAAAAGGAATGCTTGTTCTTTCAGAAAGACTTATAATTAGTAACCTGCGCTATGACGGTGCTCACAGGACACCATGGTTATGGTAGATGTTTACTGGACACAGAAAGAAGCAGTCAGAGTTCAGAACTGCTTTCATCATGGATCTCTCCCATTAAGACAGTTTCCTTTTTTTTTTCCCTTGTACTCCAGCCAATCCTGCTAAGCAATCCCTCAGGTAGCTCACTATAACTTAGCTCTGTTTTAAACTCCTTTTAAAATGTGGGTCTGTATTTCAAGCACAACTAATATTTAAACACTGGCATGCATCAGTCCACTGGCAAAGAAGGACAGGTCCAACCAACTAACATTTATAATCTCCCCTAGGAAGAAGTGATGATTTTTCCCCCTCATCTAACAAATCCCTGTCATGTCAAAGATGTTGTAATTGATCTTTGTCATTAAATTCAATAATGCCCAAATTTACAGATCTACCCTGTTTCAAGCTAATGTAGATAAATGAGGTTCATGGTAAAATATTGACTTTTACTTGGCACCTATGCACCTCAGCACTTTATGCGTTTGATTAACATACAAGCAAGGCTGTAAAATCAAATAAATGAATGCAAGGAGTAATGTTTTATTCTCCTTAAATGATATATGAGACTCATATAGTGAGGGGTTGGGAGAGAAATGTAAAGCTAAGCCAATTCTAGGAATGCTGATGTAGGAGATTAAGTGAAAAATTGATATCCGTATGAGGAAACTTCTGTAGGGAAAGTCAGAACACCATGTAGTGGTGTAAAGCTCATTTGTCTGTGCCTTGATCATGGTATCTACCTAGTGCAGTCAAACATTACATAAGAAACATTTTGGAGAAATAAGGCACGTTTTTAACACTTAGCTACTGGAATATCTTGCTAAGGGCTGTGTTTGCTCATCTGTATGGAAATCTTTAGAGCAAGATTTTATATTTCTCTGCAGGCAATACTATGGCTCAGTCGTGAATATTGGACTTATTAAATAAGCTTATTCAGGAGAGGTCATTATGCAGGAGCCCGAACTGGACAATCACACTGATTTTTTTCCACTTCTCAGAGTCTATTTATCCGTGCACTGAGCTGGCACATGTAAATCAGAGGAGGCTTATGCTAATGTTATGATGTTGCTAAGCTATTAAAATGGACAAAAATGATTTAAGAAAGGATCCCACCAGAGGCATGATTCACTTCAAAGAGCATTTATCCATATCTGGGGGAACTGCTCAGATCTCACTAGCCCAGAGCCAGGAGAGTTTTCACAGTACCTAACCTGAGCACAGGAAAAATACCAACTCTTTTCAGACTTGCTCTCTCACTATTTTGACCCATGCAAAACACAGATTCTCAAGTGGTGCAAATTGTCAAAGCTCCTTTGACATCAAGGGAAAATCTTCAACAAATGAAAAGGATGCTGTGTCTCTGCAAAGATTGTGTATGAACCATTTTCCTGCCCAGACAATGGGGGCAGGTACAAAAACATGAAAAATGTGACTAATGTAATCACAGACTATTCATCTATTTTCCTTAGTAGCAGATTTATTTTGAAGAGAGCTACATTTGGACAGCAGTCAAAGAATCCCGTTCCGCTTTCATTTGAAGAGGGGAAGGTTCTTCAGCCCACAGACACAATGGGAAATGGCTGAATGAACCTGACCAGAATAGTTTTCCAATTGCCGTAATCCTGGAACAGATCACTATGCGGATACTCCTTTTTCAGAACAAAAGTAATTATATTGCAGAAACTTAATTTGCTTCCAGAACAGAGTCAGTTTTCAGGAATCGAATCTCTTTAATTTTGGAATAAGGAGTCCATGAGGGAAGATTCTATAGAATAGCCATCATCCACCTGTGTATTTTGACTGGCCTGTATTTACATGGGTCAGAAAAAGCTGGAACAAAATGCAGTATTGGAACTGTTTCTTTCAGCCTCCTCAGTCATGTGGCTGCCCTGGCCCTGTGTTCCAGAGTAGCTTCCATGGCCAATTTTCTCGTACTGCCAAGCTCTGGAATGAGGGAGACCCTACTTAAAATTCCTCTCAGATAAAGATTAAAAAAAAAAGGAGGAAAGAAGGAAGTAGTTCACAAGGTCTCTTCCAGAGCCCATTTTGCAGATGGAAGTCCTTGTAATGTCTTCCTGAAAGAGGTTTCTGTCTGTCATGGTGTTTCTTCTGTGGACTTTTCTGCTTGATGGATCCCCAGCTGTTTCAAAAGGGAAGGGGACTTTGCTTTAGTAGGAAAGCACGATATATTGAAATGTCACAAGAGTCAGTAGTGTTTTCTCTTTTGAAGTTAGTAATGAAATAATATTACATAAGCAGATCTTGGATGACTTGAGTTTATTACCAGCTCTGTAACAAACATTTGGTGAATCTTGGGGCAGCTGCATGGGGTGGGATCCATTAGCTCTACATGAGCTACATAGCTACAAATGTAGACATCTACCAAGTCACTTGAGACTGTCTTTATAGTTAATGGAGGGAAATAGGTGCTTTCATCTGAGCTATTGTAGATATCTGCTGTAGGATGTGATACACCGCACAATTAAAGTGCCTGTTTCTTCCCACTTATTACAAAGACAACCCAGGATAACTAAGTCAGGTATACAGGTCCAAAGAGTAGATATCTAAAATTAGGTGAGTTAGGCTGAAACCCATTCTAATCCTAGACTCTACCTTTTAATTGTGAAGTGCAAAGGAGGGATGAAAGGGTGTGAAAATGGACCAAATACTCTCCTAGACAGATGGGCTTCAGATGAGATCTGGATGCTCTGGAAAGGATTATGTCCTTTTCTATCACCACTAAATGTTCAACAGATCCTGAAAACTTTTTAAAAATTGTCCTTGGATAAAAAGTGAAAGTCTGACGGTACTTCACACAGTTTCTTTGTCTCAAGGTCATCATGAATTAATTTTGGAGATCCATGGACTCAGTTGTCTATGTCCAATAAATTATGGCAGGTAATTAAGCTATTCATTTTAACTTCACTGCTGCACTCCAATGTCCTTGTAGTTCTGATATACTGGGTGCTCTTTTTTTCAGTAGAAAATTTGGCTAGGTAGTTGTCCATTATTTTGATAAGGGAATTTTTGGAATGGTGTCCTGTGAACATTTTGCATGAGAAGTTACTGTGATTTGTTCATTGAATGGAAACGTTCCCCTCCTCCCCTTTTCTTAGGAAAAATGTTCTCCTACCTAGCTTTTGATTCTTTGGAGCTATATAATATTATGAATATGCAGTTCTCTATAAGTAATTCATGTTATTTGTGCATTAGTAGCTCTGTGTTTCTTATCTCCTCATGCTCTTTGACAAGTTTACACTGAGAAAATTACTGAGATAATTAGAGCTATCATCCTTACTTTACAAATTAAGACACAAAAGTTTTCTGTTGGCTTCAGTGAGCTTTATATTAGGCTGTGTTTCAGTGAAAGTTTCACAGAATGTGTGGCACATTTGAGGAAAGAATCCAGAACACCTAAATCTCACTGACTGTATGGAAATAAAGACAGGTCATTAGGATTAATTAGGATGGTAGGTTGCACTCAACCTTGTGTAGTCCTTGCTTTTTGCTTTAGATCATCAATATCCACTACTGCTATTGGCATTTTAGACTGGACCAACACAGAACTCTGTAAGGTTCATCGCTGCTACACTACTGAGACATGCATTCACTTCAATGGGTGCATTAATGCTTGTGTCCCTAGTTACAGTAACACCCACAACGAGGGTATCAGTCCAGTTCCATGGGAAAACATGGCAGGGACATGAGAGAAAGCTCCCCAAGCCTAGCTTTGTAGGCACACGCACCAGCCGGTCTCCCCATCCTCTGGGCTCCTGCTGGCTGCTGGTTGCACATCCAGTGGACTCCCGGCTCCCTTGGAAGCCAATCTGCTGCAGCTGCAAAAGGTGCTTCACATCAAGGTGACTCTTCTGCAGAGCATCTGAAGAGTGCAAGAGAAGCAGCAGTGTGAGCTGAAGGAGTGTAGAAATGATGCCCTCAGACAGCACTGGATCCAGTGGATGTTGGGACCCAAGGGAGTTCTTTTGCTGGTCTGTTAAAGCCAGACTGCCATGGTTTGGGTCCTCAGGTCCAGCCAGTGATGAGGTTGAGCATGTTTTTCCCAACTGGTGCACGCACACGCGCGCGCGCACACACACACACACACACACACACACACACACACACACACACACACTCATTCACAGTATGCACATGGCCGGTTCTACAGATCAACATGGACAGAGAACAGTGCCTTCAATGGCAACCACATAAACTCCCACAGCAGTCACAAAAACATAAACACTACAGGCAGCCCAGCCCCGTTCCCCTTCTCCGTCTGATTGAGATTGCTGTCTGCTGGTGAGTATACCCATATGCACAATACCAGCAGTAGCTGGTCTTAGACACTAAGTCTATCTTGGTAGCTGTCCCTCAGAGCTGGGCCCCTCCAGCTGTTGTCACCTAGACCTAAGAGGCTGTCAGGCTTGTGGCTGACACTCAGACTTCTTACTGTCCTAGTCCTAGAACTTGAAGTTCGCTAGTGGATCCTGTACACACACACACACACACACACACACATGCACAGGGAACAGAGAGCACACTCACACAGTTCACTAGGAAGAGGATTTATTTAGAAGCTACGACACTGCTGTGACCGGGTGTGGGGATTGGTCAGGCAAGGGTACTGACCAGCAATAGGTTTACATGCAACCAGCCCCTTTTATCTCCTCTTTCCTCTATTTTCACACACTGTTCCTGATTGATACAGCTTGTTCCATTGCTTTCCCCACCTTTGATCCTTCCTCTAAACATCTCATAATGTTTTGTACCTTCCCACAGTCCCCTTAAAATGTCTCCTAATGAGTTTTACACAGTCACAAAATTCTCTTTGCTCCATCCCAAAATTCTTTCCCCATGCATCCCCTAAGAAGTCGTATACCCCTTTAGGTAATGACCCCTTTTAGTGCTCTCAGCATCCTAGGGAGAGTTTTCTATGGCTGACTCATCTTGGAGGGTTTTGCACCAGGGATGATGATTAATTCTTCTCTAAAATCTCAGGAGCAGCCGATTCAGAGAGCGCCATTAGGTTACTAGGGTTCCTCTGCCTGTCGTTATTCTGATTCTCGCTGGATCTCTGTTTAAAATGATTAGGGTTTAGTCAGATAACCTAATAGGTGCTTCAGCTACACTACTGGAAATCCTCTCTCTGTGTCCACATTTGATTTCAGCTTACACATTTTCTTTTATTTCTCACTATGAAGTTCAATCAACCATTTTTGTGAACGCTGCAAAGTGTCCTGCCCAACAGTGTACCAAGATATTTGGAGCCAGATGCCTCCTGATGCAAAGTGGCACAGGTCAGCTGAAGTCAATAGAGTTATGTAGTTTCAATCACACATGAATTTGTTCTCTCATGCCTGATGCTTTTAATGTTTGCTTTTTTATAGATGCAGGCAACAATTGCAATTTGCTTGAGGACTAGGAAACTGCCAGAAAGTACTGGCTTTGTAACTTGTCTATTTTCCAATGAAAACTATTAGGAAAATGGACACCTCTTATATTTATGTTCTATTAGGTTTCAAAAACTTGTATACAAATCTGTATACAAATACACAAATCTATCTAAGAGAGGAGCCTACTGAGAATGTTTTTACCAAGCCTGGCAGAATTGCTTCTCGAGTTAAGTTCCTTGTAGATCTTGAGAAGCAAGTCTAAATCTGAGCTTTTAAAGTGTGATAATAGGTAAGAGACATACAGAGCTGTGTGTGGAATATGTAGAAGATAACCAGAAATGAAGGACTCCAAATGAGAAATATTGTTAACCAAGAGAGATGCAATTCTTTTTTTTTTCATTACATTAAGTATTTAGCAAGCTTTCTCTCAGTCACACAAAGTTTAGCAATACAAGATGAGGAGTACGGTAGTTTCCAGAAATTGTTTGTGTAGGTATATATACTTCACTCAGAACCATGTATCTCAAGAAATTTGACATCCAAATTATGATGAATTACAAGAATTTCCTAAAACCATGTGAAGTAGTATTTCTGTGTCCATCTCTCTGCAGTGCCAAATATTCATTTTCTGTTAGATAAGTATGTCTCTTCTTCCTCATGCTGTACAGCTCAGCTCTAGATGTACATAATTTTTCTTTTCATGGTAGGACTACTGTTGGATTTAGCTCATAGATATCCCAAATATTGCACTAATCCACTAATAAATGGGTTAGTATAGTATGCTTAGAAATAATGACGCCTTGTGTTCTTTCAGGATGCCTCCTGGTCCTTCGGCACAGAGAATCATGCTTGGTAGACATCTAGAGACACCATTTGTCTGTAACAAAGGTTTGCTGGGTCCCTGTCCCTGCTCTGCCACACACGGAATCACAGTAGGTTGGAGGAGACCTCTGGAGGTCACGTAGTCCAAACCCCTGCTCAGAGCTGGTCCAACTACATCAGGCTGCTCAGGGCCTTCTCAATCTTGAGACTTGGATATCTCTAAGGGTGGAGATTCAGCAACCTCTATGGTCCCCTGTTTCAGTACTTGACCACTGCCTGGCGAAATGTTTTTCCTTGTACCTAATGAGAATTTTTCATGTTTCTTCTTGCATTCATTGACTCTTGTCCTGTCACTGTGCACCTATGAGAAAAGTCTGGCTCCATCTCTTCTACACTTCTCTCTTAGGTACCAGTAGGCAGCAATAGTATCTCCCTTTTGCCTTCTCTTCTAAGACTGAACAAACCCATTTCACTCAAAATCCCGTTTCTCATTCATTTCCTTTGAGACTTTGAGATTATTTAGCCTCCCTCTACCTTTCTCTTTATATAAAATAAGTGCAATATTATTCCTATACCTCAGCAAGGAGTGGAGTTGTGAGGATAAATTCATGGTAGGCTGCTCAGTTATTGTAATAATGGAGTCATATGGAAATATCATTACTAGACAGTGAATTAGCTTTGTAGAAGCCATTGTCCATAAAGTGAGAGTCTGGAAAGGGCATTTGCATTATGGGGTGAAGAGATATCTGCCCAGGCTCCAACTTGTCATTCTGCTATTTTTCTGTGGAGCTTCAGGGTAAAATATTTTGTACTGACTTTGTGTGTTTGTGTGTAGTCTTCAAGGCAAATTGGACTTTTTTTGATTTCCATGGGTATAACACAGCTATGTGTGTATTGTCATAGGACTGGGGATGGGAATGGTAGGAAAGAGGGCTTCTATTTGTCTAGGTTTGTAGCTTTTCAATAGACAGCAAACTCAATTGATAACACAGTCCACATTCCCTGAACAACAGCACTGGCTTTACGTGTCACCTAGACATGTAATAAAATCACTTCCCTGATGCCTGGCTCATCTCCACTCTAAATTTCATCTGTTATATGCAGCCCCAGTGACCTCAACACCGCTATTCCCAGAGCACAAACGCCAGCTCACAACAGATTGGGTCCTTAGGACACAGCAGTCTAAACAAAGTGATTCACTTGTGTGTTACACTGGGATTCATTCATATACTATTAATACTCATGGTCTTCCAAACATGTTGCTATCTGGAAAGAAATTTATTTCTGATATAGCAAAGATGGTACTTTCTCACCGTAAGACTAGAGCACACAAGAAAAAAAGCAAGATGGCAGTATTCAATTAAGTATCCTCCCCGCTCACTGGGTGTGCAGGTGAAGTATTGTGGTTGGAGAGAAGGGTGAAGGTGAGTAGCTGCTATTCTGTGTTGCTATTCTATCATGTCTACTACAATCTGATCCCACATCTGAGAAAGTTTCAGCATATTGTAGTTTCCCTTAATATACAAATGTTGAATTTGTATCACAACAGGTAAAAATTAGGCTGTATTAGGACACAGGGTTAAAGAAAATCCTTCACTTTGCTGCTGGAAAAAAATAATTATGGGACATTTGCACATGGATTGGACCTAAATAGTGGCATAAAACCAAAATAAATTGCCATGCAAACCTGTTTATAGCTAAAGTGAAAGCTAGTAGAAAGTATCTTTCTCGCAGACCTCTAGCAACATTCTGGTCCAGCCAGATTCTCCCATGTGCAGGTATTTTCTTTGTGGATATTTTTTTCTCCATTCCTTCCAGTACCTTTCTGCAAGTGATGGCTTAAGATCAGAAGGGATAAACAGCAATATTCACCGTCTCGATGTCATTTCTCATTTCACAAACCATTATTATAGCCACCACCTTTTGGCTTTTTTCCAAGCTGAAATCCTTGTCTATTCAATATCTCCTTATATAGAAACTATTCTACACCTCTCACCATCTCTGTGCATTTCTTAGCTTGTCTCTGATCTATCTGAGATGGAGTGAAGGCCCAGTACTGAAAACATATTTTTAGCATCCATTCAAATAAAGGAGAGCAAGAAGACCTCAGCATCTCCCAGGACTGGTCTTTAGCTGTCCTAGTTTGGACAGAAGAAGTTCACTTTAAACTAAAAAGAAGAATGGAAAGAAAAAAAAAGAAAAGATCCAAGTGAATAACATCATCTTCATCATGACCCCATTAAGGTTAATAAAATGCTAAAATGAGACAGTGCTCACCCACTGTTTTATCTTTAGTTCATTGCTTTTTTTCTACTAGCAGTGCATCAATAACCTGCAGTATATCCTAACTGATGGAATAAAAAGTTATATTTAATTGGGAAATCAATGAGCAGGAATAGGGCACGGGGGTCATATAGATTGTATCATCCTGACCAATCTAACTCACTTGCCCTTTGAGCTGGTCTTTCATCATTATATTTCACTTGCCAATTCCTCAACGGTCTTAATTATGGGCACAGCAATTTGTCTTCAAATATCACACTACAGTGAAATCTATGCATCGATAAATACAGCTCAAAAGCTGTTTTCCACACTGCTGGAGAGTTAATTGCTTCTATGGTTAAAGCAAATGTGGTAATTCTTTACATTTGTGGTGCTTTTCAATGTCTTCAAGTGACTGGAGGCCATTGAGAAACCTTAAATTAAAGAAAAACATTGCCTTTGAACATGAAGATTGGTTCCAAGCAGTTTTTGACACTTCATCTGTGCAGAGTATTCTTTCCTGTGCTGCTGTCCAAGAATGACTGAAAAATAACAGAGGACACTTTCGAAATCACAACTAGTTTAGTCAGAAAGATTTGCTGGTTGTTCATGTTAGACCTGCTTCTTTTGAAACACCAGCTGTATGTGGAGGAAGGGGTGAATACCACATTTGCAGATTTAGCCCATCCCAGGAAAAAAGCTTTTCCATCCAGGAAAGAGCAATTCTAGTGCTCTCCGTGCGTTTGTCCCCTTCCAAGCAGGGTTGTTCTCTAACGCCACTTGGAAAGCACAGGGTGCAAGCTTGAAAAATTAGTCTGTGAGCAAGAGTAGCAGAGAAGTGCAAGTCACTGGTTGGGCTAGGTGGCTTCCTTGCAGGCTTTTGTGGAGCGACCATAGCCAGCTTTCCAGGCCATATCAAGCATCTGTGTTTTTATTGTGCTGTGTTTGCACGCAGTGGCTGTGCTCCCTGAATCCCAAACTGCTTATGGGATACAGCATTGGTTTCTGTATTGGCAGCTTGCCTCAGTCTGATTTCTGAATGGCTGTCAGCATTTTCTGCACTTGTCATAGGCAACCTAAGGCCCTCCAAGGAAAGATGCTAGCATCTCTGAAAGGAAAGATTTTTGTCTCTGCCTTATCAAGGGTGGATGGGACAGCAGCAGGTCTGGGACCACCGGTCCTCTGCTCCAGGTAAGCTTCTCTCCCAAGAATATCTGCAGGATTGTTTGAAAAGCCAGCACAAGTGAAGCAATGTGCATGGGTGGTTATTTTGTCCTGCAGCCCATGAGAGGGTCCGGTCCATGCTTTAGTGTGGGTGCAAACAGTGAAACTAATTTTGGGGCAAAAGTGCCTAAGTGTGGTCCAGGTGTCCTTGTTACCTCAACTCCTTGTCTGCAGACAAAGATGATAATGGTCCCTTTTCTGAATGTTTGAGGTTCCAATTTGAGAAACAGATAAGAAATCATTATTTCTTTAATTCACAGGCGTCTCAGCTTCTGATCAACAATATATTCAGCAGGATTTGCTTGACCCTGCGTGACTGACTAAATATGCATTGGTCTCATTTACTGCTACATCCCAATATCTGTGAAACACGTATAGCATTTAAGCAAGCCAAAGTCAAACACCAAGCCTGAATCAAGACTTCATCTTCACCATACTCTAAAAAAATCTTATCAGGCAGAACACCTGTTATTTTGCTTTTTCTTCAACTAAAACCTCAGTCTTGCAGCTGAGGAACCTCTCCTGACAAAAGTTTAATGAAAACAGGTACAGGCCTGTGAAAAGTTTCAGTCTTGAAGCTCCAGCTTTTTCTGACAAAATACCTTCTTGTTGAGACATTTTCAACAAGCTGTAAACTGTAGCTCTGACATATCTGGGCAAATGCATTATCTTCTGGGGAGTATTTCTTCTGCTGGCTGTAACATGCTCTGAGCTAGTGTAAGCAGGGCACCAAGAGTGTCAGGTTCTGAAAAAGATACATAGAAATAATCTCTGTCTACTTGAAAAATACTTCTTCAAATAAAGGTGCTCTGTAATGTCCAAGGTCCAAGGCATTGGACATTTGACTGCAAGAAGCTTATTCTTTGAGCCAGTTAGAGTGCACCTATTGAACAACAGTGCCATTGAATGCATAAATATCCTGAAGACAAATCGATTATATCTACATTAGACATAATGGAAATAAAGCTACTATAATTGAACATTATCACAGGTTTTGATTTCCTTGGCTTGGAAATCAAGTATCTTCTGCTTGGAAGGTCATCTTGGAAAGCTATCGGCCCACACAGGGGTACCGACAAAAGGAATATACATTAAAAAAAGGCAATGTGCTCTTTTTACCTCAGACCCTACCAACTCCCCAAACCTGTCACAAAAAATAACAGCCTCACACGGATTAAGTCCCCAGAAAGACATACAGAGTACTGGAGTTCATTCAAGGGCTTGTCTGGGATAACAAAGTTGTGTTCATCCCTTTTCCTGACTGCCCCATGCAGAAGGACGTTTCTAGGCAGACTGAGGGAAGGATGGGCTACATCTAGGCAGCCCGTCTGGCGGGGGGGATAAGTGGCCAAGAGACCTCAGGAAAGGTTTCTGCTTCTGCCTTGACTGTGTTAGGGCTCAGCTCCTGATTTAGGTGTCTCAGGCACCTGCAGTTAGGCAGTACGACTGTCCTCCTATGTTTCTTAAACATTTCAATGCCCACCTTGCTATGAAGAAAAAGGCAGGCAAGGAAGACTGGTGTCCCTGCACATGACTGTACAGAAGGAGCAGCAGTCAAGAACTCAAACAGGATTGTAGCATAATAGTCTAACGTGTGTGTAAAAGCAGTGAAAGGAGAGGGTTGAATTACGATTGCTTCTATCTGTGTAGGCAGTTCCTAGCCTTTTAAGTGTCTGAGGCAAAAATATTAATACTTTTAATGCTAGATTTTGCTAATGCTAATTTTTGCTGTGGGTTTTATGGCAATGAGATTCACGTTTCTCAGGACCTCAGCCAGCTCTAAGGCTTTCCTTTGTTCTGTTTTCTCTGAACACCTACAATTCGGAGGGAATGGGATTGAGATATTAGATCCCTAGATGGTTTCAGCTTGTACCACAGAAAGATTTACTAGATTATTTCTTAGAGAGATGTTCCAGCACTGTCAGCTCCAAACACTGCAAAATTGGATGAGCACTGCTGTTTGCAAATACGAACAGTGGTTCTTAATATATGTATATATAAATCTTAACAGAGTCTTTTATTCTTTATCTTAGTTTTGAACATTAAGGAACATTTGGAACTTATTTTTAAACTATTTTTCTAAGCAGGAAAGCTGGAAATTTACTTGTTTTGGGTGGGGAAGGAGGGTGATGGCTGAGGTGCTGATGAAATAACATGACTCTGGGAACTGGAGCTTTAAGAAAGAAATGAAATATTGTGAGCCGCATGATAAAAATAGGTGAGCTGGTGATACTGGCATCATATGGCATTAATGGAACTGGAAATTAGGTCATTTATTGACTTCTGATATCTTTGCCTTTGCATTCAAGGAAGTAAGAGAAACCCAACTTTTTAACCCTGGAAAGCCCTTTCATGGAATTTTCATACATAATAACAACATGCTGGGCATACCTTTCAGTATGCACATGACCATATCTAGAAAGAATAGCAAAACTAAGTTCCTGTTATGGGGGCACGAATAATGCTGAGTTTCTTCCCTACTGCATTCACAGCGCTTTGCCAAGCAGGTTAACCCCTGCGCCTGCATCTTCAGGGAATTGTTTGAAATCTCTGAGGGCTAAGTATTGCCTGCAAAAAAATAAAACAAACATGAAACCCATCACAAAATAGGCATATGCAGATTTAATCACTCTACTTGCAGATAGACTTAATGGAGCTTACCATACAGAATGGCAGAGTCCACGGAAAATTAGGTAGCTGGTCTAAAAATGGAGGCATAATATTTACGAAGTATAAAATATGGATTTTTCATCTAGAATTTCAAATGTCTCCCAAAATTTTTATCATTTTTCTGAATATTTATGCCAATTGTTCCCAACTTTGCTGTCCAAAATGCAACAGCACTCAGCCAGCATACTGTTCACAATCTTCTATTTTGACCTCTGTGTTTGTGTAGACCTGAAGAAGTAGGGGATCCTACAGCTTTTGGAGGATCTTGTGGTCAGCATATTGTCCCCAATCCACAGGTTGAGGATCAGTTTCTACATGAAAAAAGTATTTGTTTGCAGGTAGTTTATGGAGGGGGAGTCTAGGCAGAAAGCTAAATGAAAGATGTATGGCTTCTAGGCAGCGAAAGAGCCCAGAAGAAAACACAGATTATTCAGTGTTGCCCCACGTCCTCATCTCAGGTCTTCTCCCAACTCGCGCAGCTCTGGCTGATACACAGCCTGCAAACAGGTGCATACTTGTGGTTGGCCCTCTGTCTCTGCACATAGATATTACTTATTGAAATGCTACCTCAGCACATACTTTTCCTGATCTTCTCTGGCAGAGAACACACAATCCCTGCTTTTCTTCTTTCTTTAGTCACAGGAGCCTGTTTTATCTGTTTTATGGAACTCTGAAAAACAGTCAGGTTTGAAGGCTTTGTGCAGATATTGGAGCTATTATCTACACTTGTTTTGTTTTGCCGATGGGGATTTGGCTAGATTATCTCCCCTCAGCACATAAACCCTAACTGTATGTTTTTTATGCACATCACTGATACGGTGTTGATATATCATCCTACAAAAGCTGGAAGAGATTGTCTTTTGACTTTGCCCTGAGCAACTGACCTTCCTCAAACTGAAGCTTCACCTTTCTGAATGTTGCTTTACTGTTTCCTTTATAAGATAATTCCCTTCATGAGTAACAAGCTGTATAGTTGTGCATTGCAACACTTTCTGTCTACAAAGAATCCCATCTTCTTCTGGAAATAACAATGGCTAAATGTTCATTTCTTTTAAAGAGGGTAGATCTGATTATTCTCCAGTCAATTCACTGCTTTTCTTGAGGTCTTCTCTGCTAGTCACAGGCAGTAAAATAGAACAAAGTTCTGAAGAATATCACCATAGCCAGTGAATAGAGAAATAATTTTAGGGAGAGGTCACCTTTATATCCAGCTATAGTAAGGATTATGCAGATTTCTATGGGATTCCACATTTAATTAAAGATGCTGCTAAAATGTAACAGCAGGTACATGCAGAAAAGAACTGAACACATGTTTTTTTCCCTCCTTTTCATGGCACAGATTAAGCAGGGCTCCTGCCTCAGTGGAGTATTTTTGAGACCACTTTGAAGTGCTGATGCAGTTTGCTCACTCATGGCCAGCTTGGTCACCTTTTATTCATGCCAAGATAGACATACTCATGCAATAGTTCCAGTGATGTCAATAATGTTGACAAGATTTGCTTGAAGTGTACAGTAAAGAAAAAATGAGAGCCAGAAAATAGCCAGAAAATAGCAGGGCAGAGAGAAAATAATCTTTAACTATGATTGAAGAAGTGACAGATCAATCCTGAGCTTCCTGAGCTGGTGCATATACAAAGACTACCTTCACTTTTAAGGAAATGCATCCCTTTCATGCAACTGAACGGAAGGGGAATTTTAGGTCAGCATCATTTAATTTTTCAAGCACCTGAATCCAAGACTAAGCAGAACCATTCTTCACCTTAAGAAAATGAGCTGAGCAAGAAATATGCAAAACCCACTCACAATAGGGAAAAGAGAAGCTTCTACATGTGGCAGGTTCATACTCCAAACAGGTTTATGTCTTTCTTCCAAGAATGGCTACGTAAAAGAAAAAAGGAGCAGACATGACTTTAAATCATCAGGAATCTTTAGAGAAAATAATCATCTAGGAAAGTGAGCAAAGCGGTGTTAGTGGGAAGTAGCATAAAATCTTTGAGTAGCTGTCTTCTGCGAAAGAATTAGTTTTATTAGGAGCAAAAACTGTTTATTCCTGCTTCTGCAGATTATGCTAAAATTGTGCTCCGGTTCCTCCACATGTAAAATGCGAATATTCCCTATTCACCTACAGTTGGAGCATTGTGAAGTTTAATTGCAGTAAATAACTCCTATAAGCTGATATTTGCAGATGTGAATGGAACTATTCTGGAATAAAGTTCAGGTGTTCAAGGAACCTGGTCCTAAGCGTTCAGTAGGAAAGGCTAGTCTAAGAAATGCTCTCCCTCTCATATGAAACAGTGCCATGTCCCTCATTTGTCTTAATTACATAGAAATTTTTCTCGATTAGCCAAATTCATGCAACATACCTACACCTCGTGCCCTTTGGAAAATTGGAGCTGCAGCAATTGCTATTACTAAATAGATGAAGGGAAAGTTCATGTTCACTGCCAGCCTCCTCCAAAAGGTCATGAAAGTTCTTGGCATTGCTGAGACATTTTCACTAGTGTTTTATTTTTCCTGTTTCCCAGCTGTCATAGTCCATGTCACTTGACTCAGGGATATTAAATATAAAAATCTTTGGGCAACAGCAGATGGAACGTCATTCCAAGCTTGAGTAATGAATTTTGGAGTTGCTCTGCTCCTTGACCTCTGAGGTCATTTATTTTTATTACCCACAAGTCCCATAAATTTTTCAGTTGGAATTAGGTCAGACCTTTTGTTGGGCCATTAAGGGAAACTGATTTTTGTAGGGAAGCAGAAGTTTTTTGTGAGGATGTGGGAATCCTCGTGGTGTACATAAGCAGACATACAGAGCAAAGAGAATAATGATAAACGCATTATTGCTCTAATGGCATGACATATCAAGGCGTGGGGCCAAGAGAAAGATAGGAAAGGAAGGGTGACTCAGGGTCTAGGTCCCATTCACTCCAATACTGGAGAAGAAGAAAGCTGCTGCAGCTCTTCTTAAAATATAACTTACTTTCTGCATGTATCAGCTGTGGCCAATGAAGATAAGGCAGGATCAAGGCTCTTTTGTCTCCTGTGTCTATTCTTCCTCTGCAGCAGCTTGTGTGGGTGGGTATACAGGGATATTTGGGGTGGTTTGAATGGGACTATCAAGGGTTTGTATGTGTGCGAGTACGTGTGCGCAAAAGAAAGGGATGAAGTCGAGGACAGAGGGTTATCTCAGTCCTCACCATTTCCTTTACTGGACAGAAAAAGCAAAGCCCAAGCTAACCCCCTTTTGTGTTGCAAAGCTGCTAGAGGACATGCAAGGAAGTGGTTCCAGTATCCGAGCCTGCACTAGCCTTCTGGGACATTTTCGTGGATTTTGACATTTATTCCTGTAAAGAATGGTTTGTGGTTCATCGTGGTAAGAGAGGAGCCTGCCCCTCTCATGCAGGAGGCCTGGGGTCCAGACAGACCTGGACAAGACTCAACATTACAGATTTCCCTTTTCCAGTGCTGTGACCTCTCTCCTGTTCCATGACAAAGCCATCCAGCGGCACATGGGATTGCAGAGTGGGAGACCAGTGGTCCCAATGATGGTGATAGTCCCTGGGGTCACCCTCCACTGCTGTCCCTCCTCTCCCATGGCCAGACACACCGGTGTTAACCATGACCAGCAAAGAAACTTGGGAGATCTTGATTATGACACCGAGCTACAAAGTGGCCAGGTTTTCCCTAAAATGGCTAAAAGAACAACAGGACAGAAATAGTGAAAAAAAAGGAAATTCTGGAGCTGTTTGACTTCAGGCTGCAACACAGAAAGAAACTGTCCTGGAAGAAACTCAGGTGTGGCTGGGATACTTCCCGAGCTTGGAAAACAGCTGGCTAGCAAGAAATTAGGAAGAAAAGACACAGAATACTGTATCAGGGAAGTAAACCTCTATTTAGTTCTATACGAAGGCTTTAAGAGGGATTGGCTTTGTATTAAATTTACATGCCCCCCCCTTTTTTTTCCCACAAAGGTGATCTCTCCCCTGTGAAACAATTAGCTATTAAGAATCAGTTTCATCACTGTCCTCATGATTCATTTGTGTTCACTGCAGAAGGCAAGTTAAGTCCCTTATGGAAAAAGGCCTATATAATTTTATAGTCATCTGCAGCAAGAACATAACTCCGTATAATTTGTGTGGCATAGCTCACCTCTTGTGTAGCACTGGGTACACTTACAGAGCTATCTATTAGGAGAGCTGTCGTGGTGGTTGTTCAGCAGTTTGAGCTGAGTACGGCTGCATTTGGGAGGTGATCTGATAAAGGTGTGTTGTATTCAGTGAATGGGGAGGCTCAGAAGATGTCTCCAGAGACAGACTGTTGCTCTGCACTGGAATACTCTTGCACTGCATTTTCAGAAAGCTGTGTGTAATGTTAAAAATATTAACCCACCACAGACAAGGTAAAGGAAACAATTATTAGGTTGTATCAAACCATTCTGTTTCCCTTCTCAGCAAACTATCCAACTTCTGCCACTGCTGTACCTCCAGACAAATAAAGGAAGATATCCAGGTTAAAGATACGGTTAAAGTCACGTGTGACTAAATGAAAGATAACGAGGATGCTGGTATGGCAGCCTCCCAAGTGAATTATTTTGCTCATTGTCTCTAAGTCCAGTATCAGCACTTCTGTCATCATTACTGTAAATAAGCAGAGATAAAAACTGCAAATAAAAAAGGCTGTATCTGGAAAAAAACACCTGTCTCTCACCTACCAAAGAATGTGCATAACCAGCTAAAGTGTCTGATCATCTGGCACACCAATCAGCCAGGCCTTGCCAGGTCTTGTGATCAAATTCCCAGATGTTATGATAATATGTAGAGTACTGAAGCCAGGGGAGATACCCTAAAGTACAGTATGACGCAGGATATTCTTCATCTACACCTTTAGAGCCATATTGTGCAAATTCCTTACACAGATCAACAATTACTAACCCTCTGCACCAGTGATCTTCATGTGTGATCACCCTGGTATCTATGGACTGCATCCAAAACATCCATGCAATGAAGTCCTTTGAGAGAAAGTTTAGATTTGCAGGCACCTGCATTTCCATTTGGACTGGAAATTAGAAAGATGAAAGCCCTAGAGCGAACAACAGAATCCCAAGCTGAGGTCTCCTGCATTAACTTAATTTAATATTGAATGAGGATTTTGATAGGCATCTTAGGTGGATGAACAGAGAAGAGAAAAAGTTTGAAAAAAATCATGTCAGTTCAAATGTTAGTGGTAGCACAAAGGCACATGGAAGATAAAGAATATGAGGTCAAAGAAAACAAAGAGAAGAAAGGCCCTCAGGCTATTGCAGAAACCCATGATGCTTGCATTTCTGGTCATTCCTTTCATTGATACAGTAGATCAAAAAAAGGTATCTAGAATAGTAGCAAGCATGGTCAAAAGTATTGAATGGATGTAGTTTTTGCATAGCAGAAGAATATAAGAGATTGTTGAAAGAGAGATCACTGAGTGGGGATGCAACAGAGGGCTAAAAAACAAAGGACAAGGAGAATAAGAGTAGAAAATAATGAGTTTCTGCCTTCTGTAGCAAAAGAGTTAAGGGGGCACCCAATTAAATTGCCAGGTAGCAGATTCAAAAACAACACCAGGCAGTGCTTTTTTTGCAAAGTGCATAGCTAAAATGTGGAGATCATTGTCCCAAGTCATTTTAGATGCCAACAAATATGAAGAATTTTAAAAAGTGATAAAATGAACTCATGGAAAATGGATCTTTCAATGTCTGTTAAACAACAGGTTACAAATGAAAAAAAAAATGATGGAAGAATTCCCTATATCGCTGAAGGTATAGGGAAGCCAGAAATGGAAAAGATATACTGGGGAAAGATCACTTTAGATTTGCCTTGTCTTTTTCTAAGCATCCTAACTACTTTTGGCGAAAGACCTTAGGTATGACCTACTGCTGCTAGTCGTAGGTTCATAATAGCACTGTGCATTCAAGAGAGATCCTAAATCAGGCACAATATGTGCCTGGCCCTTATTGCAGTTGTTGTATTCAATCCACTTTTTCAAACTTGTTCTTTCCCACCCTCAGTAATGGTAGGGAAAGTATGTGCTGTGGGTTATTCTTAACTAGAATACATGAGGTGACGTTTCCCATACATAGTGCTTAAGGGTAGGGCAAGTTTTCAGATGAAATGCTCTCATACAACCAGTTTTCAGGGTTTTTTTAGCTTCATAGCTTAATTTTGACACCTTCCAAAGCTGTATCTGATCATCTGTTAACAATACAGGAATTAGGCTAAATCGTGTTCTTCTCAGGCTAAAACCACCGTAATAATTAAGAAATGCTAAGTGACTCTCAATTCTGGAATGCTCTGATATATCAACTTTGAGTTTGGGGGTTTCGGCAAGTATCTGGCTGCACCGATCACTCTCAAAGAGGAGACATTAGAAGAAATAACAATTTGTACATTCCAGATAAGTAACTGGTTTCTGGAAGTTACATTTTTTCTAGAAGATTAACCTCTTTGCTATATTTCATATTTTTGAAAGCTAGTATGCTTCATTTTCTCTAACAGCAAGCCCAATATTTCTGTAACCTCTTCAGATTCTTTCTGACTTTTCTTGCATGTTCATTCTTATTTATTCCAGTTAGTAATGTGTTTCTCAAGTAAGAAACACTGCCATTTAACTCCCAGCAGACCAGACTTTTATGGTCGGAAGCACTGGAGCTTAATAATTTGGAAGATACTTAAACTAACATTAATTTCGGCACGTCCCATACTACTTCATTGAGACTTCCTAAATAGAAGATGAACTGCAAATTCCACCCTATTATTTTTCTTGAATCTCAGTAAGTCATCATTTCTTTCTGTTTATTAATTATATTTGACTAACTGATACTGGTATTAACTGTACTGTAAAGGGAAAGTGTATAGTGTGGTACCACAGATGAACATACACTTACCAGATAGTACCAGAGACAAATATAAGACCTAATTCTGTAAAATCTCCAGCTTTAAAGGGACTTTCTTCCTGTACTGTTGTCCTGAATAACTTAGAGTGTGATTCATCAGGTATCCACCATGCAACTCTCTACACCTGAGCTAGTCACCCTGAAATGTGGCTGCATTGTAGGCATCTGTGGTTGGTCAGGTAAATCTTACCTTAGTTTCTCACTAGCTTACTGAGAATTACTAAATGTTACAGAATTTATTGTGTGACTGTCTGATGGGACAGAATATCTGTAGCTCCTAAGAAGCTGACTCCAGAACAGGTGAGGATTAGAGACAGAGGGGTGAACTCATTGGTCTTTAGGCTAAATGTTCCTGAATCCTTTTCCTCTTTTCTTGGGGTTTTTGTTTTCTTGAATTTAGATTCCTTTTATTGCTGTTCTCTGTATTTTCTTCAGAGGTCCAGATCTTCCCTTAAGTGCAAAGTGAAAAACTGGAGAAAACCCTGAAGCTGAAGCCACCTCGACGGTGTGTGTTCTGTGAGAGTATGTTCCTGCCTTTACCTCTTATTTCTATTTGACTTGTTCATGCCATTGTTGACTTATTTTCAGGTCATAATCCACTATAATATATGGATTGTTCCCTGAAGAACTGTGTTGTGACCAGCTGTTCCCCTTTTGTGTGTGCGCTGTGCATTACTCTTGCCCGGGTGAAGCATCTACTCTCACAAGGCAGTGCAGCCTTTTCCTTTTCCTGACCATGTTCCCCAGTTTTTCAAGAGCTCTGAATCCTTGTTCCAGATCCAAATTTGGATAAATGGATGAATTGGTTATTCTCATTTTGAATTCTTCTCCACCATAATCTGGTAAAGACAGATTATAACTTGGTTCTGCATTTTCCTCTTCTGTTTTACATCCATCTCTAACAGACAATAGATATTAAGTAATGTTTCCAGTAGACAAGATTACGTCATATATAGGACAAAGAAGGACTCAGAAAGTGGGTTCTTCAGGAGTTCCAGAGCCACGGTTCCTGGCTCTGGAATATGCTAACTTGAACCAAAGTAGGTTTTCTTTTTGCACAGCACTTTTAAAAGAGAGAGGTCTAATTCTAAATAGTTTTAAAGTTCTAAATAATTCTAATTGTTTTGTTGTGAATTCAATATGGATTTTGAGTAAATGGTATTCTAATTCAATTTTCTGTAAATCTGTTAGAAAACTTTTATGACAATAAAGTCCTTCCTTGACTGAATTAATTTAATTCAAAATGATTTAAATTGCCAATTTTAATAAGAATTTAAATCAGTAAATGGTGAGCTTTGATTTAAATAATCTATTATAATCTTGTTTTGAATTTATAATTATTTTACCAAAGACAGGTGAGTCCTTGCTGATAACCATTAAAATGTTCTGATTTGAGAATGAATAGATCTTTAGAATAAATATGGTATTTTTCTGGTAATGAAGACAATATTTGTACATATGTACATATGTACTATATATGTGTGGATATATTTATACATATATGCACATATACATATATATGGGTTTTTGTATGAGTCTGTAAATAGCAATGTAGCTTAACATATACTGATTCTGATCCTTACTTGTCATATTTTCACTATCCTTTAAGATGATGAATGATACATTTTCTTTTTATTAGATGATTAATGTTTTATGTGCAATTTGTGTCAAATTGCATTTAAATGGAAATTAAAATTCAATTATATGCCCAAAAACATTTTAATGATTAATTTATTAAAACTACCTTCAGTGAGCTGGGTATCAGGAAAAAAAAGTTAATGAAAAATGTTTCATATTTAAAATGAATTGTTTAATAAACAAATGAAATATTGCCATTAATTAGGTAAAAAACCTTATTATTTCTGGTCATCATGCCCTTCAAGATTTTAAAACCATTGGATCTCATTGGCTCTCATCACATTTTTCATCCTAAACCAGATGAAGAACAGAAGCTATTCTACTTTTTCTATCTGTCATTCGAAGGAAATAGTTTAATAACTAAGTCAGTTCAATAACTAAGAAAATGTTCCATTTTCACTTGGAAAAGAGAATCCAAAAGGCAAAATATTTTAGGACTTCAGCAAACTCTGGTTTCAGGCAAGGACACAGTAACTTCAACCAGTTCAGCGGATTGGCTTTCTTTCAAAATTTCAGCAGTAAACATTTAGTTTAATTTAAATGAATTTAGTTATATTAGTTTAGACCTTAGTACAGATATTCATAATTTCAAATGGCTTATTTTTAGGCAAAACACATTTCACTGAAGTAAAAACTGATTTAAATAATAATCATTTTTTTATCTCCCCAGTTAACACATACGCTTAACATAATTGAAAATGAGAATTAAAAATGAAGGGCATTCATTTCACTGAAGGAGACGAGACCCTCAGACCCCCCCCCCCCAACTTTTCAAGGGAAAAAAAACACACGAACAAAACTTTGCTGAATGACACTAGACGTCAAATGTTCCAGGTTCGACTGCTTAATGCAAGCCAATTGCTAAAACCACCTGGCATTTATTTGATTCTGGAAATAACTATGATGGATGAGTCATTTGCTTCAATCTTGTTACAGCAGAGTGGGTTTATGGTCTCTCTTTGTTAACGTGAATGCAGCCCCCACTTCCCTGGGATATTTATCTCCAACCTGGGGAGAGGAAGGGCGCGGGAAGGGGCGATGCAGACCTGCTGGCAGCCCCTGCTCCCAGCAAGGTTCAGCTGGGTATTTGCACAGCCCTGGCCTTGCCCTGCCTGTATCTACCCGACTTGAACGCCGCGACAGACGGATGAGAACAAGCACTGACTCACCGGCTGGGTGATGAGCTTAATATGATGAGTGCTACAAAGACTGCAACGTCTTTGAATGGGAGCTAGCGCGTCCAGCTGGTTTGGAGTGCAACGGCAAGCATGGCAATATCTGCAAAATTCAGTGCAGACTGACTTCTTCAAAAAAACTACTTCACCGGCACTTCGGTCCAGCTGGACCCAGCCATGCCCTGCTCAAAGGCTCGCTGCTCGCTGTGGGGCTCTCAGGTCAGCTTGGTGGTGACTTGCTTGGGTCCTGCTGGCCTGGAGCTAAGGTTATAGCCAGTGTAAAGCAGAAGCTCAAGACAGTCCACTACTTTTCCTTCAGACTTTGACTTCCGAGGTAAATTCAAGTGAGGATTTCACTTGGGGTATTTTTAAATCCCCATGAGTGTGTGTGTGTGTGGGGGGCAACACAAAACAGATGTATCTGTTGTGCAAGTGTGCCTCTTATTTATGTAAATGAATAAGCAAGTATAAACAAGTGGCCAGCTTTTTGAAGACATTTGTAGGTCAAGTCTGAATTCTTCCAGGTGCTGAGGTAGAGCTCTTAGAGTACATCAACGACAAGACCTTTCACAATGTCCTTCCCACTTAAAACAATACTGAAGGTAGATAGCAACCTTTCTGTGAGTGTGTCCCTTGAGTAGGATGCAGGGAGGATGAAGTTTTGTTGACCATCACCTTAAAAAGACCCTCTTGCTCTTGAATGTATTGAGATTTCTGTAGCATAAAGAATTCTGCTGTGATAGGACTCTCGTTTCAGGCTGTCTGCAGACTCGGGAAGGCAGCACTGCTTCAGTCACATCTGGAAGTTTTATTTGTCATTAAGTAAAATAGAAATGATATTTAGGGGAAAAGCACCATGTACAGAAACAATTTTTGGATAAGACATGTCTCTGTGGCAATTTTCATAACTGCAGAGTAAAAATTCATGAAGTTGAAGATTTTGAATTAGTGCAAATTAATTCTTGCTATCCTGTCTCAGAGACTGTGTTCTCCGAGCCAGAAATAGGAAAGCTGGCCAGAAATATTCTTCAGGAGTAGAAGAAATTACTGGAGGGATATTTGTAAGATAAGTTAGGATAACTTTTTCTATGCACGAAACAGAGGAAAGCAACTTCAAAGTGGAATTTTACTAGTAGAGCCAAAGTTCAGTTTCATAATTTGAACCTTATTATACATTTATTTTTGGGCCCAAAAGATTGAACTGCTGACTGCCATTAAAGATATGGTAAAAAAACAGTTACCTCAAAAAGGATACAGAGAACTGATTTAACATGTAATAACCCAATAAATTCTTTTACTATGATGTCAGCAAAACTGAAAAAAACTTAAGTGCAAGGTAGAAACAAAGAACTGGATTTCTAGCTCTTGTTACCAGGTAGCCAGAGATGATGCAGTCTGACTGCTGCCTGTGCTTAATGGTATGTGTGAAAATGCAAACTCACATCATGCCTGCAAAAAGGAGAACCTGCTTTATCAGACTTTTCTGCAGCCCTCACCTTATGAGCGGAGTGGCTCTTTTGACAGCGATCACCAAGGAGGGCAGAACATCGCTTATGCTTTAGAATGGATTGAAATCTAAGGTCTGTCTGTTAGCTAGTTACCTCTGGTTCTAAGCAACACTGTGATTTTTTTATCCTCTCAAAGCCTAATTTTAAGCCCTGGATTTTTGCACAGAAAGGTTGCTGAGGATTTAGGGGATACTGATTGACCTCTGGAGAGCTGCTGTTTGATACCTGCCCCTTCCTCACCTTCCTTTCCCTCTGTTTACTTTTAAATTGGTGGCAAATATAGCTCCTTGCTGTAGCTCTGAACTTAGCAACTGCAATTTTCTTTGGTTTTCCCTTCTGCACCTTATTTTCTAATCTAATGTCTGGCTGAATGAAATATGGAACCTTCCAGTTTTTAATCCTGCCTAGTAGACAGGGGAAAAGTCTCTCCATTTCAGCAGTAATCTACTAAAGAAATCTATTGTAGATAAAACAATTATGTCTTTCATTTGTGCTTTTTTTCCCTTGAGCTGACATACAGTTCTTTCTAACTCTATAAAGGTGTTTTATTGCACTTACTAAAAATGTCAAGGATACTAAACAGCAATGCATAATTTACAATAGACTTCGTAGGCAATGGAGTCCTTACAGCCACAGCTTCCTGAAAATATATTTATTACTATTTTACTACCTGTTCTGGCATCCAGGCTGAACTTCCAGTGCATTTGTCTAGTGGAAAAAAAAAAAAAAAAAAAAAAAAACCAGAAGGAAAGGAGGGACAGGGACTGCTGGTAGAAACAACTGGGTGACTACTGGACACTTGCCAGCTTACCTAAGACAAAAGGATACTGTAAACTTCATTGACCACACTGCAAGTTTTAACATTGTAGAAATGCAAGCAGGAAAACATTAAGCCAGAGACTTGCTCAAGCTGAAATGTTGGGGTGCTGAAAAAAAGTTATCCCAATCCAGCAAGATCGAAGTGACCTTGGTTCTTGGTCAGAAAGCAAATTGAAGGTAGGATACTTTTGCTCAGTTTGAATATCTGGATTCTTTGCTAGAGCTGGTGTTGGTTAGTAATGAAGCACAAGGTTAAGCTGTGAAATAATCATGACATGATAATATGTTGATGTCAACTTGACAAAAGTGATTTGTGTAGGCACTGTGATGTTTTGATGTTTTAACCAAGGAGGTGAAGAAGCATCCAAGAAAAGACTATACAGGTAGGTAAAATAGTTTGCAAGCATGTTTGAAGGGCATGGCTCTCGGAGTAATGTTTTTAAGTACCATCTTGCATGTCCTCTGCCAGGCTTTTTAAAAATAAAGTTATCACTGTGATTTCAGTCAAAAATAACATTGTCTGTCTCTCTGTTGGTTTCTGCTTAAGCAGCATACCCAGCTTTATCATAATTTTAGTGCCTTTGTTCAGAAATGAACCTAGTAAAAGCACAAGTGTTAATTGGGCCCCATTTAATTTTAATTTACTCTGACGTTCGATACCTCATACTCTGTGCAATAGCCCTTTATTTCCCATAGGAAATGTCTTAAATACAGACAGGAGTCGGCCTGAACAGAGGAATATTGAGGAAATGTGTTCACATTAAAGTCTACCTTGGCTTGTGGTAGCCCTGAGCAAGCCAGTATGTGCCTGTTTTCACCTGGGTTCACAGCACAGGCACAACCATTTCAGTCTAGATGCCTTTTCTGAAACAGGCTGACAAGATCTGTCTTGTCTTACAGTCTTGTTAGTATGGTGATGAGAACGAAATGAAGAGCCTTGAACCTCTTTTCCACTTCAGAGGCAAATCCCGCTGAGAAGCAGATGATTTTGCTCACGTAAGGGCTCAGCTATGGTGCCTCGAACAGGAAACGGTGGCACGGCACCCAGCTGAGTGGATCACACTCCTGTCTGGCATCATCTTGCAATAGGAACTGAGGATTAGCCAGCCTTTGAGAACAAAGCCTTACCACTTTTGATAGCTTCGCTGAAGAACCTATTACTACACTTGGGACCACTTGAATGTATGATTCTAAGTACATTGGTAAGTGCTTGCAGGATTGAAGCTCTCGGATGGAAATGGCAAAGAAAGGAAGCTAGATGATATTTATATCCTGAAGCCATTAACTCTTGCATATCAGGTCTCTTCCTTCTTCCATAACAAATTTTGCATGATAAAAACATGCAAGGTAATTTATGTTAAGGTGTGTATCTCCTTTCATTTTTATATCACCTGAATCTTAGTTGTGCATTTATAGCTGTAGCTAGAGACAATAAGGTATGGCTATCAGCAACTAATGAGAGCTCCAAACCACTTGAAAAACAGTGGATCTTTTAAGTGTCTCCCTAGATGTGTCTCACCACTTCAGATGCTTCTGAAGACTTACTGTCTTAAATTGACATACTCAGGTTAGCTTTTCTGCTGCTTTTCTATATGGGGCTCTGACATATACTTTGTGGACTGAGAATAAAATCCCCTTGAAAACTGTAAGCTGGTAACATGATATTGCATTTGCTAGTAACTGGCCACAGGCTTTGCACTGAGTTTGCAAGGCCTCAGGACTGAGGCACGTCAGGCTTACTCTGTCTGAACTTTTCTTGACCTGTCTGAAGCTTTATTTTACTTGTTGTATCTGTAACAGCAATTTTTCTAATAGACCAGGTGTCTATGGCTAAACCTGTTTTACTTTTGTTTGTCTTTGTATGGTTCCACCATGGCTTTATGACTCTAGCATAATGATGTGGTATAGCGAAATACAAGCCTGGTATGGTAGCCGAAGCCTTGAGAAGTGGAGACACAGGATGTGGTGTGGAGGAGTAACTGCACGGGATGGTAAGAGATGCCACTGGCTTGGCTTGGGAGACCTCATGGCTATAAACAGCTCACCAATGGCCAGTGAAAGAAATGCAGACCTGAAGCTTGACAAAACTGGTTTTAGGGGAAGAAAAGAGAGCAAAGAAATAGTATCTAACATATGTAAAGGGCACCAGATGTAGTAAATTTGGACGTGACATGGAGCTGCAGACTAATGGAGGAAGAGCAAAAGCATGTTAGCAAACATGTAAAATTGACGTGGATCAACGAGTGGATCCTAGTGTAAGGAAGAAGAAACCATCGAAACAAACATCATGTTTTCCCCTTGGAAAGGAATCCAGATGCTGATGACTTTCTGTAACACTCCTTAGTCCCACCACCAGAATGAAGCTACCAATGTTAAAAGCCTATGGAGCAGGGGAAGGGTAGATAACACCAGGAAAAGGCATAGAAACTAAGAGCTGTGTGTATAACAATTTTAACTGCATTATTATTATTATTACTATAGAAACATTTTTGCATAGTATTCTTTTTCTGTAATAATTAGATCTGAACTAAAAATGCTTGGACTATTACAATTTCAGTTATTCTGACAGTAAGTTCTTGGTTTTACATATATAAGATGTGCTTCCTCTTTGCTCATGAACCAGATTTTGAATGTAACAAAACAAAATAAGTCTTAGGACCTTCAAAAAGATGAAAACAACCGGACTTTTGCCAAGTGTGGCTGAAACAGAAAGGACATACAAGGCTTATCAAAAGTCAGGCTGGAAAAAAGAGATGGGATACTGTGCCGATACGTGATTGATACTGTGATGGCTTAACAAGTGATGTATGTTAGTATGTCATTTGAGCTATGGTCATTCTCCCTGCTCTCCTACTTAGCTGGTATTAATTATACTTTGTTAACATAAAGTAGTGCATTTTTGCCTAACTCTGTTTCACTGTGGGATACGAAATTATCTACCTGGCATTTGCCGTGAGTTAGGGGCATGCACATGGTTGCCTGGGCTCACATGCAATACATGCTGATTGTGAGATCCAAGTTTTCCTGCCACATCATTGTAACCAAATAATCAGAAATGCCCTGTAGCAGGATGAAGTAAATGAATTCCTATATGAACAGAAATAATCTATATTCTAGCCTACCTACTTCTCTGGCTCCTGCTCTAGATCCAAATCTAGGCAGTACTGTAGAAATAATGGCAAGATCAGTCCTTTGTGAAGCTAGAACTATTTATTAACAGCTCCTAAAGCCCTATCAAAGGTCTAATGTTCTTTTCTTCCCGTGAAATAATTTTTTATTTTGCAAGGCGAGGCAATAGATTTCTTTCCCTGTAGCCTGCTGGATTCATGTGTGAAAATGCTCCTGTATTTTCAAGGAAGGCAGAGAAGTAAAGATCAGTACTGTAGTACTGAGTAGGAAAGATCACATCATCTTTCACTTGAAGTTTGTCAATTAATCCGTGAAGCTCCACAGTGGGTCACGGAATGGGAAAAACGGACTGGCGCAGGTTGTGCTGCAAGTGCTGGACAGATTCAGGATTAACATATTGGATGCCACTCTTTTTCTAAGCATGCTCTTGCCTCTAACAAGCAAAGGCTAGCTCAGATAGCAGACCGAGGACTGCAAGAAGGATGCAGGCAGAATTAAAGTGCCTAGTTTCAAAGTTCTGATCAAAGCATCTTGCCAAATCCCCTGTGTTATATTAACTCACTAATCCCAGCCCTATTGGAATGAAAAGTATTTTAATTGCAGAGAATAATTCTCCTTCCTCAGGCCAGAACTGCTTCTCTCTGAACAGATGAACCGCTAACTCCAGAATAACCTGACAGGGAACTAAATATTGCCCCGCAAAGGTCTTCTGGAAGTCCAATGTGACAGAGAAGTTACAAGAACTCCAAAATATACACAAAATACTGTTCTGTTTGCTTTCTTTTAAGGTATGATTGCTAAGGGTGGTGTACACATCACGCTTTATTGGGTAGCTGAAGGATTAGAGGCACTAACTAGCGACAAGTGGTCCATGCACTCTTCAGATTCACATCCACATAAATCCAGAAGCACATTTTTCTTGGTTAGCATCCCAGCTACTCTGTTGCAGTCATTTTCTCTCCCCATCTATCCTCCTCTCTCCTGTTGGTGCATATTCCTCTGCTCCCTGCTGCCTAATATAAACAGTATTTAATATGACTTGCTCCGTGTGATTATTAACAAGTAGTTGTAGCAAGAGTGTAACTAAAACCCAACAACCTATAGAGAGATTGTTCTTTAAAAGAACATTATTCCTTTCAGGAAAATCAGCTTCAACACTGTGATGGCATGATAAAAAATTCATATCTTCCTGCTGATGGGTTCCAAACGTGAACATATATATGTTAGCACTCTTGCCACCAGAGTCTGTGGCTGTCAATAAATTCTCAGTCTGAAGCCTTCCTGCTGAAGTGTATCACTCTGGATGTCAATTATCTGTGATGTCCTTATATATCATTTCACACTGTTTTTCCTTCTAAATCAAATGAGGCAGCTTTATTTCCAAAGGCTGTTAACTTTACTGGCAGTGGTCCCCCTCTGGAGATATGAGCTTCTTAAGTACTAATTCTCTTCAATTAAGCTGCCTAGATCATGCTGCATTGATCAGGCAATTAATTGATTGCTGAAGACTTTCCTGAAACAACGAGTCAGCTGTTTCTCTTCTGTATCAGTGACTAACACCCCTTTTTTTAAACTCAGCACGACTCAGAAATATGGCATTCATTTGAAGTTTGGTGTAAACAGGTATTGTATGGGGCATGTAGCATCCCGTTGCCTTTGTTTCTCAACTCAAAGGAAAGTGCAACCTTACTAACATCACAGAAAGCTGATGGATGTAGGACAGCAAATTGCGCCGTGTCTCTCCAAGCAATGCAAAAATCAGGAGGCGATTAGATGGGGGCTAGAACTGTAAGCCCAGTTCAATTTGCTGTATTGTGGTGCTGTGTATAGACATGCTTTATTTTCCCTACTGTCATGGGCTAACAATGTCTTGTTTCTTCGGATGTTGCGAGAAGTTATTTCCCATATAGCAACTATTTGTTTACAATAAAATGTTGAATGGTGCTAGGATAAAAAGCGCAATATATAAAAAGATGTCAGGCTGCAACTAGCTGGAATAATTGCAGATTCTATCTTTGCATTGTAAGTCACAAACAAATCAAAAGTTAGTAACTTTCAGACATGGGACTTGGAGAACTGCTATCTCTGGGCATGAGTTCCAGTGCCAGTCAGATTAACACATTGTACTTTCTGTTCTGCAAAGGTTCAAAGCAAATTTAAAGTAACTGGGACTAGAAGTTAATATTCTCGGTAATAAAAGACTGAAGGGAAAGCTGGTTAAAGAATATACTCCAGTAAGTGTTTGAATATCACAGACAGCTTGTTTGGACCTCGTTGCAGCCAGTTGGAGTCCTTTCATACTCTTTGAAGGGTTTTGGACTGCTCATGAGCTGGAGAAAGGGCAATGCAAATAGTAGTGTTCATATCCATGGTGAAGGCTGCTTATGCACGCATGCACACACGCACACACAGAATTAATGCCAGAGTGAAGTCAGATCGATGCTTTGTTTCTGTTAAAGTCATCAGGAGAAGTAGCTGAATGATCAAGCTCAGGAATACGTCTATGGCTCAGCACATGCACATGCTGATACTGGCAGAAGTCTTTAGCTGGAGCCAAAGACAGGATATAGTCCTTTTTGATAATAACTTCTAGATTTGGAATAAAGAAAACAGAAAATGGACACTACTTGCCTAGACAATATATTGACACAGTCGCATGACCTAGAGGGGGTTTAGGTCCAGCTGGCTCAGCACAGGGGAAGGACAGTTGTGAGTACAAACATGTCCTAAATGTCTATGGTGGGACACTGAAATTCATTGCCCGACTTTAAATGTTGCTTAGCTCCAATAGCTCCAGTCGTGTATTTGCTGACATTTAGTTGTCCATGTTGGAAAATATTTGTCCTGATCTTGTTTTGTATCAGAAAGCTAGCCTAGCAAAAAGAAGCCAATGTGTTGGTACTGCAACCTCCCTCTTTTTTCTTGAAAACAGGTAAAAGATACTTGAAGAAGCTGCTGCATTCATTGCTTTATTTTGGTCTTTGCTTTACATATCCTACCAAATGTGGTAGACATTTTAGAGGCTGAAGGTTAGCAATGGGGTAGGATCTTGCTTTTATGCTGATTGTTGTAAGAAGTAACTCAGCTGAAGCCTGAAGGTCTTAAGGTGATGACAGAAAAGAGTGAATCCTCAGGCTCAAGGGATTTCTGCTGAAGCAAAATTAATTTAAGGGAGATGTAAATGAGATAAATGTGCATCTCTATTCATCAGATTCTATTGTATAGCTAGAAAGAAACAGAGGAATGATGCACTATAACCAAGATTACTGACTGAAGAGCTATGCACAGCATATACTTTTTCAGGTAGGGATAGGCTTTGTTTCTGGTTAGCATCAGAAAAGAAAGAGAAGATACACTGAGAAATGTATGAACTTCCAGCAGTTTTGGATGGGGCAATGCTGGAAAGTACATCTTGACTTTTTTTTTTTTGTTTTCAGGAGGTTGTTTTCTATAAGCATCCTCACTTCTAGAGATATATTTCCAGTTGAATCCAAATTCCAGATCTTTTGTGCTCCATTTATCTTTGCCTCAAATATGAAGGAAGTAATGAGGGTTGTTATTGGTCTTGTCCTCCTGTTCTGCAAGAGTCAGGAAAATGAATATGAATGAGATTTTAAAGATGGAGACTGTGGTTGAGACCTGTCAGCCTGTACTTCTGTGAACGTGGTTTGTATCCATTTTGATTTAAAGCAAATGATTTGTTCCAAAAGCAAAAAGGCAGAGAATTACGTCCTCTGGGAGGAGAGGGTTACATTACCATCCTTTGTGTCACTACAGTTACGTCCTCAACTAATGACTGGTTTCCCCTAATTGTATATGCACAATACATGCTCCCTGGCTCTATGTCCTCGTGTTTACCCCTGCTTTCCTCAGGGGCTTCATTTGTGACCATACATAGTGAAACATCACCAGTGACAGCAACCTTGCCACTCTGCTTCTCCTGCCCTGCTAAGCTAGCTTAATGTATTATTGGCACGTGACAGTTTAATCAGTCCTACCTGTCTGTCCAGCTGTGTCCTTCACTTGTGACAACCTAATCTAAAAGGAGCAAAAGCAGTTTAAGAAATGACTTGAGTCTAACCAACATTTCAACCTACATTTGCTTTTTTCTTCTCTGGATATAGAAAAGATTATATATTAACTGAATATATATATATTAACTAATGACAAATGCTTAATATTAACTCGGGATCATTTGTTGAAAGATCAAGTCATTTTAATCTTGGATACTTCCAAAATTGTTTTTTGAGCGTCTTTTTGATGTTTCCTTCATGCTTTCAGAAAAATGATGTATGGAAACAGCTATGCAGTGACTATAACAGTATTTCTGGGCTAACTGAACGCTGACTACACAGTGCTTAGAAGATGCATATGTTTGGAAGATGTGTTCCTCTTCCTAAAGAGGTGAAGCTGAGCCCACTTGTTGACATTAGTGAGTTCTTGGATTGTACAAGTCTTCCAATACCCTGGATGCTACCCACACTTCAACTGTCCACACCAAATATATTCAGTGCAGTAGATATTGAGAAAGTCCATAGAGACAAATATAAGAGAAAAAACAGAAATCCAGATGCTAGAGGACAGAATCAGCAGACAGCAGTTGGTTCTCTGCATTACGTCTTCATTTTCTGATGGGTCACAGTGGCCTCTGAGCATAAACTGACTCATGTCCATGTGCTTAGTTTCCTCTAGAGTAGAGTTGCCATGTTTTTGATACATGGTGCTTGGCATGGGTATCCTGTGCTGTCTTGGTGGCTCTAAAATACAATGTATTACTTTTTTTTCATTAAAAATGTCAGAAGCAATATGAGAGCTGTGTTACAGGCCACCACTGTGGTATTTTAATAGCATGATACTGAGGCTATATGCTGCATGCTCTGAGATGTGTCGAGAGATCTGCGGGGAAGTTTGAGAGCACGGAGCCTGCTGAAGTAGTGTTGGAAGATTCCTCAGGGTGAAGGGAACCAAACCTGGTGCAATCTCACTCATGCTACTATCTGAAAAGTTCTTGAAGAAAAAGTTCTTGCAGGAAAAGTTCTCCCAGACTGATCCTGGCCTTTAGGGAGAGTTAATTAGGTTCCTCCAAATTTAAGCAGTTGGGGCCTAGTATCCAAGCTTCCTCCCTGGCTCTCTGTTATTTATTCAGCAGTATCTGCCCACTAATCTCAGATACTGGCAGATGAAAGTCAATGAAGAACAAACGCATAACAAGCAAGGAACAAAGAACAGCAATGGAATCACTTTCCATGGTCCATGCAGAAGATGGTGCATCAGGAGAATTCCCTGGTATATCACATGAGCAGCTTGCAGACAAGGATCATGGGTTGCCAGGAGGACTAGGAGTAGTTGAAATCATCGTCAATGATATTCCAGTCCAGAAAAAAACATAAGAAAAGAACCCAGCCAAACCATGATGGTGCTGCTCATATCATGCAGAAGGGCAACTGGAAAGTCATCCATATCCTGTCAACAAATTATTTTGGTCTCGTTCTAGGAAAAGGACTCATTGGACCTGATCCAATTATAGCAGAAGCAGTGAAGCAGGATAGACTGAGCTAAATCCTACTGCTATTCTTCAGCAGCAGCAATGGTAACGGGAACTCCAACGTTCTTCTCTTTGCGAGGTGAAGGGAGAAGGATGGCTGTAGCTGGGATGTGTGCATTTGCCTTTTGTCAGATGTGTAACAGATGTTTTCAGGTTTTCATTTTGCATCGCTTTGTGCATGGGGATGCGCAGGAAATCTCCTAAGAGCATGGTCTAACACAGAGTGCCAGCTGGTTTGTAGTTACTGTGTCCTTACCCATTAACAAATACACACTAACAGGGATAACACGGCCTGCTTTCAATGACAATAGCCCTTTTTCTGACGGCTAAGTTATCTTCATTTACCCTGGATTTAATGTAGCTATTGGAGAAGGCTTGCTAGTGAAAACCGGTTTAGCTTTTTTGTAGCCTGGGTATTTCTCTGAGCAGTTGAAAACAAGACAGAACAGATAACATCTGTAGATAAGGCTGGGAGAAGAAGTAGATTAACCTTAGAGTTTACATATGGCAGTTGTTACCTTCAAAAGCTCCTGAAAGGAAGACATTTACAGAGCTCAAGGCCTAAGTATTAGCATGTTGTTAGCATGTATTAACACAGAGACATCACTATTGCAATAGTCATACCTGAGGCTATGCTGAAAATATTGTAAAGGGAATACTTTTGCTTAGTGGGAAGAAAGATGTCCAGACTGGAATACCGTGAAGACTGTTCCTAGTGGTATCTTCCCTATCAGCCAGTGTCACTCTGGGAAGGAATATAACAGGTGAGATCAGGAAATGTAGGTCTGAAAAGGAAATGAGAATGAAATATATGGACTGATGCAATAGAAGGAAGTGATTAGTCCTGGGAGACTTTTCCCTTTGCAAGGTTAGCAGGTTAGAGAAGATGTTCAGGAGAAATAAGTGATCTCCTGGCATGCTGGAGGAAGAAGCATTTATTGTTACCAAAACTCTTTGAGTCTTAGTATAACAAAAATGCAGTCAACTTCTCCAGAGCTTCTTGTACAGCCTACCTCTCCAACCTCAAGTCAACTTGTGAACAATGGACTTTAGTTAACTGGCTTTGCTGAGATATTTTCAAATTCAGACTTCATAGGAATGTGAAAACCTCAGAGGCACAGAGAAGAGACAAAAGGTTAACTGTAGAGCTCGGAGGCACTTCAGATTCGCAAATGGCATTGTCATCCTTGCAGAAGTCCTGGAGAGACAGGGAAAGAGTAATTAGGGAGAAGTTCAGAGTAGGTGAGGAATAATAAGGAGTTGCTGAGAAATGGCTGATGAGGACAACTTGGACTGTGCTGAGGAAAAAGAGCGCTGCAGCTCATATACACATAAATGAGGTGCACTTGTGATCAGAGGTTAGAGTTTAGCTCTGGAGTCTGTTTTTGTACCAGTCAGCACTCCTCAGTTCATACACTTTTCCCTGTTCTTGAACCCCAGTAATTTCTGTCTGCTTGTTGTCCAAAAAGCGGATTCGTTGCCCAGTGTGCAATAAGCCAATAATTACACACTCAGGAGAGACATTTGCTTATTTATTTCAGAGTTGTGCAAGCCTGGGTGCTCGGTGGTTTTCTCACAAATCAAGCACACCCTCCAACTTTTCAAGTAGCATTTATACAAACAAACTGCCAGATTTGCAATTTTCCCTTTTACACTGATTGGTTAGTGATTTCTTCATTCCCTGGGTCCCACCCCTGTCTCTCAAGGTCAATTAACACTGCCCCAGCAGGGACAGTAGGTGTTATCTCCCAAGGTCCTGACGAGGGGGAGATAGTCCAGACCCCTTAATTAACACTGTTTCAGCAGCGAGAGGAGGCTTTGTTTCCCAAGGTCCTGGCACCCAAGCAGGCCTTATTTCAAAGCCTTGACATCCTCCCTTTTGGAGTGTGGGGCACAGGAATGCAAACTGCTTGTAACTCCCTTATCTTTCCAGCCTGCACCAGCTCTGGGGCCCTTTCTTACTGAACAAGGAGTGCAGCTTAGGCCTAGGCCTAGGAGGAGGCTTCAGCAAATTTAGCTACTCATGCTAAGCAAGTTTTATCTAAGTGACTACCTCTAGACAGCTTCAGTTCAATAATTTACAGTTCCAGTCTTCAGTTAAGGATTAGCAGTTCTAGGATGCCCTTGATTAAAGAATGCTTCTTTTTTAGAAAATAGAGATAGAAGTTATCCTAATCTACCTAGTTCAAACATTCTTTCTGAGCTTCCCAGGATTGTCTTGTGACATGCTGAAGCATTGCTACCCCAGTAGTTGAGCCCTTTCTTCCCAGATGGTACCACAGATGACAAGGCAGCTGGCCCCAGAGTACAACAGGCATTAATATTGCCTCAGTATAAAGATTCTCAAGTTTGACTATAAATGCTGTCCTCTGTGCTCTGCTGGCGATTGCTGACCGCTTTGGGGGCTAGTCACTAGAAGAGATCATGAACACCCTCACACACACTCTTGAGCTGATGTCAAACTGCAGGCAGACGAAAACTGCAGCCCCACTACTCTCCATATGGGATCATGCTAAGAAACAGGAGCGAATGAGGAAACTTCATCAACCAGTACCTGCAAGTCCTTGTGTTGGTGCATAGTTATTGATTTAACATGGTAAGAATACAGCACTGGCTACCACAGGCCCTCTTGTCCTACAGATTAGTAGTACTAAATGTGTTAACACTCTCTATTGTGAATAAAGGTGGCACAATCAACATTATACCCAACCATCATATATTTATTCCATTATACTGTCATACAGAAATAGAAGGCGATAAATCCTTTTTTTCCCTAATTCTCTATAATGAATTATGCCTAACATACAGCTGAAAGATCATAGACTTTCTCTCACGTCCCAAAAGAGGAAGATTCTGTAATCAGACCAGCACAAAAACTTGTGTTTTTCAATTGAAAGACAGCAATAGGAGTTATTTGATCTTTCTGCAGATGCAATAATTGATTTTCTATTTCTCAACCCAACTGGCTCCTGTAGGATGCCTGGATTTATATTACTACTACACTGGAAAAAAAAAAAAGAGAAAGAAATAATGTATTCAGTCAATAAAATATAAGGGCAATATGAACACAAGCGAAGTAGTAGTTCATTAGAACAGGATCTCTGAGCTGTATTTTTGGAGTGAAATTCTCGCTTAAGGCAAGTCCCCAAAGGTAGTAGGCTGGCACAAATGACTACTCAAAGCTAGTATTTCTACTCCAGAGTTACTACTACCAGTAGGAATGATCATGGCTGTATTAATGTCTGGAGCTATTTATAGATCCTCTAAGCAGGATACGAACCACAGTGTCAGTATAATTGAACTCATAAATCTATGGGTCAATTTACTGGAGGAATTTAGTAGTCTGTTTGGTGCTCATTAGCAGCATGGACTATAGCTGTGGGCTCCTAAGTAATGCCTGTGTCCTGTGCCACCCACTTGCAAAGCCTCCCTGTTTAGTCTGAGGATGTCTGTCTCTGCTCATGTCACTGCTGCTCTCCTGCTGCTCTACTTCCAGTGTGTCATCACCACGGTCTTGAACACCAGAGATCTTTGGGTTTGGGCTGGGAATCGGGAGAACTAAGCAATGCTGTCAGTTTTTCCACAGACTTGCATTCCTTTGGCAGTTTTTTCTCTGACATGAATCTTTTTTCTTTATTGTTTGTTTGGACTGAAAGCACCTTTGGGGAAGATACTCTCTTCTTATATGTGCCTATAATAATTGGGGGCAGAGAGGAATGAAGACTCATGGGCCTACTAAGGTGCTATGCCTAACAGTGACTTAGTAAAAATGGTTATAAACTCTTGTTCCAAACAAGCAGGTTGCCACCCACCATGAACTCAGGCATCATCTATCCTGTTCGCTGAACACTGGTACTTCATCTCAAGGCATTTAGGTTGTGTTCATGCGGTGTAGTGCTCTGCTGTGCAGTGACATCCAATCTAGGATGAGCTCTCTTCACTGTGTACATATATTGCTGTGGTGCTGAAGCTAGTCTAGTCAGCCCTGGTCCAGCTGGAAGAGCTCTGTGTCCTGTAGGCATGCTGTCCTAGGGACAGAGTAGAGGCTAGATTAGTAAGTAGGGCATTAGTGTGGGGCTGTGGACACCAGGATCCAAGTTTCTGCTGGATCCCAGAGGCCGAGTCTGCATTAGAAAGTAGTGCAGTGCAACGTGAGTGGATCCTCAAGCCTCAACTGAGGCTCGTAGGCTGCATGACCAAAACTTTCTTTTTTTTTTTTTTTTTGGCACTAGTTCTGGTCTGCTTCCAAGGAATGAATATCTGCTAGCGATTTGAACGCATTAGAGGTGCTCCTGGAGCACTCCTTTTCATTTGCTTTCAACATAAACAGTTCTTGTCTACGCTCTTGAAGACTGTGAACCAAAGCATGGTTGAGTGGGGGCAAACAGGAGGGTCACTTCAAAAAGCACACTCCTGATCCCAACTAAGCATGAACGTAGATGCCCCAGACTATCTCTGTGCCTTGGCTCCCCATCTCCAAAATGAAGAGAAGTTTCTTCTGCTTGCCGATAATGAAAAGAGTATAAGGCAGTCCTAAACGGGAAGGGAGCTTGGGGGAATGGTGGTAAATAAAGTGATGGCTAAACTCTGCTGTATGAACAAGGTAACTTCTTTTCACTTTAAGGTACGCCCGGGCAAGGAGCCCTGATGAGCCATCCCAGTGTCACTGGTGAGAACGCACTAAGATTCTCTGCGTATCATATTATCACCGGTATCCTGTCTCCTTTGCCTTAGGCAGACGGGAAATTGTTCTACCAGTAAGGGCCAAACTGACCTGCCAATATCTAAAAAGACAGAATTTCTACATCAGGAACAACATTTTCTTTTTCAAGGCACTGCATATTGTACTGACTTAACAATATTTAATATAGCAAATAGAAAATAATGTTATTTTCATCTTAGAATTATGCATCATGAAAATTCAGCTTCTTGATTAATCTAGCACTGACCTTTAAGCATCATGATGTCCCTTTAGGAATTTGTGATGTTTTAGGCAATTTCATAGTCTTTAATTTACATTTATTGTTAACAGTAGGAAGGAAACTGTTTTCTTCTAAACAAGGATCCAAATAAAAAAAATGCATATCCATCCATTCTTGTGATAGATGATCTTTCTATTTTCATTATACTTTTATGAGATGAGCTTATTAAAATAAGAAAATAAAGCCAAGCAAATCCACCGTATCAAATAAAATGCATCACTGCTTTTTTTACTATCAGCATGGAAAAGTTTTTTTCTCTGTCAGGCTACCTTGCTTTTCAAATTAAATGTCAAGTATCATGTCTCTTCCAGAGAACTGAGCTATAGAGCAAAGTTTAGATTCGTCAACTACAGAATTATATTTACCTTAATGCTTATTACATATCAAATTACTGTGCTGTTACATGAATAAATATTGGATTTTAATGTTGTTCCATTCAGAGCTTGACTAAAAGAAATTTCACTGTTCCGGTGCAGCTATAAGGCAAGCTAAAAAGGTCATGCATTTTAAGGGAACATTCAGCTAAAAATATAGCTGTCCTTAAAGGAAACAGTATTTTCTTGCCTAGTTGTTCAGAGTATTTGTTGTTGTGGGGTTGCACCTGGGCATCTGCAGTCCATAGTGTTATTCTACTCACAATATTCTTGCAAGATAAAGAGATGCTAGATTTCTTATTTTACCAAAGGAGGAACTGCAGCGCAAGGATAGGTATTCACAATGATAACCTGAAGTACCTAACCCAAACAGGAGGTTACTCTGCTGGTGCTCAGGATGAAGATGATCGGACTCTTGCGTTTGGCTCCTGCATTCAAACTGTGGGCTTCAGGGGAGAGAGTCGTTTGGCTCAGAGCAGGCTGTGAGCGGCCCACACACTGAGGATACGGCAACTGGAGCAGTGCCCAAACTAGCCTGTTTGGGGCAGAGATGCTCCTGCTATGAACGTGGAAGTGGGACGGTGTAGGAGCCAACAGATGAAGCCGCCAGAAAGCAAGATTCATGAGACAATGTCTGCTATAGCTCATGATCTTTGTCATCTCTTCTCTTGACGAGCCCAGCATTCTCTTATTGTTTTATGTTTGGAGGAAGTGTGGAAAAAAGTAGTTTTGGTACTTTCTCAGTTTTCTCCTAGTCCATGGCCTGGCTTGATTAAGGTCTCCTGCAAGTCAAAGTAGATGGGAGTACAGAATGGAACAGTGTTACTTGCTGGAGGTCACAGAGAACTGGGAATAGAAATGAGGAATCCTGATGTTTGCCAGCTGTTCTGATGAACAGACCCCGATCTGCTGTTTTAGGCTTACTGGACCAATTATGTTGGTACAGTCTCCTTCAGGGTGAGGGTCTCACAGGAATAAAATTGTCCTTGCTTGCTTGCTTCTAATTTATTTAAGATCATCTTTAAATTTTGCTTTATGTTTGCATCTGAAAAAAGATTGTTTTAATCCTGTTACCTAATATTAAATTTTAAGACTTCAAACAGGAGGTCATGATTATTTGGTAATACTGGCTTGGATAAAAATAGTGTGGCATTATTCCATCAATATCAGTCTTAATGAGATGTGCAATCTTACCATGTGTGCATCAAGGACACTGTATTTATATGCTAACTTTATAACGCTAGTTAATGCAATTAGTGTAGTATAGCTAATATAGTTAGAAGTTTTATCAGCAATCATATAATCTCCAATAGAATAAGAATAAAGTGTTATTAATGCAGTAATTTATTATTAGCAAATAGAAAAGCAGCAGACCAAAAACTTAGCCTTACTAGTGTAACGCCTTAGTATTCCAGCACATTTTGTTTCTTATAGCATGCTTGTGTCAACTTGTTATATTGAGAATACAGGCTGCTGTTGGATTCTGTCTAATGTTACATAAAGAAAGGACTTGGCACCCTTTTGAAGTTCTCAGTGTCCCTCAGTCAGTTATGTGGCTGATAATTTTCTTTCACTTTTTTCTCCTTCCTTTTGACAGCTTGCAGCAAGCCTGACTCTTATCTGATCAGGATTCCTGTCTGTGAGAATGATCTTTTAATACCTTCAGTTCAAGGACACTGTAGGCTGTCTCTTTCAACTAATATGAGATACCAAAATAGTGAAATTTAATGAGATAGAACATCCAAATTGATTGTCTCAGAAAGAGTCCCTGAGAGGGTACTTAAGATGATGTGTCAATCACTTTGTCTTAACAGCTTGTGCCATCGTCATGTGACAGTTCTACAGAATGACACGAACGCACTTGGTGTGACAAAGGACTTGTATTTGTACCTTTGATTTAACAAGCAGTTAAAAACCACTAAAGGCCACAGACTTGTTTGCTTGGTTGAGAGGACACACCTTATGTGTTTTTAAACAATTTAAAAAGTATTAATGCACCAATTTTAAGACAACTTTTGATTTATTTTTCCACCACAAGTAATAGAGTTTTGAGGATAGCCTGAACACGTTTTAATTCTGCCAGGTGCTTTGATGCCTGAAAGACAGTGAAACATCCACAATGTTACAGAATAGTTATCTAGAGGCATAAAGTTGACTCAGGTCTATTTGTGTTTCACAATCCAACATGACCCAACAGGAGGCACGATCCAGGTAGAAATCTTATTAGATGAGGTGTTTCTTCAAGTAGTTCATCAAACAAACTGAATTTTCTTCCAGACACATTTATATGGTTTGGATATAGGCTGGTCTGCTGTGTACTCTAGAGTGATATGACAGAGCTTGCTGCACAGCTGCCTTGTATCACAAGAGCAACATAAAATTGCTAGGTGACATTACTGAGTCTGGACTAGTAACTGTGAACCAGAATTTGGGAGCTTTGCCTGAGTAAGGACTGCAAAAATGAGATTACAACTGCTTCTACATGAAGGGATAGAACAACAATCATTTTCATGCTCTCCTCATTTTCCTGTGTGCATATCTGAACCCTAATTCAGTGCAGGAAGTGAAATGTGTATAGCAGATACATGGCACCATTTCTCATGCTCCTGCTACCACAGTCATTTCTGATTCAAACAGAAGGATGCTGGCTGCAAGTAAGTCTTAGGAAGGAGCTCTAAGTCTTGGACTTTTTCCTATCCTTAGCCCTGCAGAATCCACACTGGATTAATTTTTAAGATTGTTGAAAAACCAACACGTAGGCTCTGCTTGTGGAGATGAGAGTCCGAGAGAAGAGAGAATGGAATTAGGGAACAGCATTTTACTTTATATGCTGTTGCATTGGGTACTTTTATGTGGATTAAGAAGCACCCAACCTTAAGGGACAGCAGGCAAGCAGATGTAACTGTGGACACACCTATGGAAGGAGCTTGTCTGGAGGCAGTGGAAGGGAGGATGGAATTAGCAAGCCACATAAGCTTGGGCTGGGTTTTAGAAGAAGGCTGTTAACTATGAGGTTCTTAAATGGCATTTGAGTTAGGGCCAAACTCTCCCGGCCGAATTTAATAGGGACTTTGGGCTATTTTATAAAACAAGTTATATCATGTATTTGCTTGGATAGGGAGATTGGACTCAGTAAGCCAGTCAGTCTTCAGTCCTATGTTTCTAAACAGAGGAATAGCTTTGAATAAGATATTAGCAAGAATAGAGCCCAGGAGAGTCTTGGAGATTAGGACAAAGCAGTTGAATCTTATACAGAGCCCTATAAAATGCATTCTTAGACTGATATTAATTTTATAATGTTTTAACTATGCCACACTGTGATGTCTCTGCAAATCTGTCAAGCTTCAGTTTGGGAGCTTTCTATGGTTAATAATAATGACAGCAAAAAAGACTGATTTTTTGTAGAGCTGTCCATTCAGAAAGATACTAAAACATCTATATGCTGCTGTGCCTAATGAGAATCAGAGACTTGTCAGCCCTTCCAGTGAAATAGAGCTGTCAGATTATCAGATGTAACCAAAGAGGGAAGCAAGAGCTACCCAATGACATTTAAAATTCCTTTCAAGTAGGCATAGATAGTAAAATGCCAGCAACAGGGTTAGACAAGTTCATAACAAGCCTCATAAATGGGTTACTCTAAATGAGAATGTGAAGGGCTCAATAATAAAACCCACACACCTGCTTCCTCAAAATGAACCTTTTAATTGAATTTTCTGCTCTTGTCAGCTCCTTTTTGAATCTGTTTCCCCATCTCTGAGTTGTAGCTCTGCCCCCAATCTCAATCTGAGCCATCTGTTCCATTTCTAATATTAACATCCTCTATCATATAGTGTACCATGCCCAGAAAAAAAGAAGAGATAAGATCACTTCCTCCTGGGAGGAAACCTTGTATTTGAGCAAAAGGTTCAGCTGTCACTTTAAACCGACACCTTCCCCCACACAAATATGCACCTGCCACATTAGAATATTATTAATAAGCCAGGCTTCATGTGTTTGACAAGCCAAACAAAATTAACCAAAAAATGTGAAAAGGTCTAAGAAAGGTGAGAGCAAGTCAACATTTCTTTTCAGAATTACAGCACCCAAACTGATCCACAGTAGGAAGTAATTACATTTTAAATGAAGTGTTCTAATTTAACTCCTTGTACACACTGCAAATTGCTACTCATTTCCAACTATGCAGACATCTCTTTAAGCTTAGAGAAGTTTGCTGAGTATTGTTGACTCTTCTTAGTCCCAGTCTTCTTGACCTGCAAATCCCCATTCCCTCCCTTCTGTGATGTAGTGTTCCTACACTAGCTAATAGTCTCCACCTGACCTCCACCACTGTTGGTTGTAAATCCAGACCCACAGGAGACTTGGGGGAGGGTGGGGTGAAGGAGATGGTAGCAGTATTGTTCAACTTTGCCTGTAATTACAGGTCCAAGCTAAGCCAGAGAATTGGCATCCCAGTGAAAATGGAGCAGTAGTGGAAAATAAGGAATAGACTTGGGTTTGGTGAGATGGACTCTAGAAGTTTAAGGAAGAAAGTTGTAGTGGGGAGTCTTAAGTGGTGATGAAAACTTGAAAACTGGCCTGGGAGAATTAGGCTAGGATGAGGAGAAAGAAATTGGAAATAAAACAGGTAGGATCAGGGAGCAGGTCAGAAAGATGAGGTGAGATGTCAGAGATGGTTCTAAGAGTCAGGAAACCTATAATGAAACATATGATGTGATCCTGGCTGCAGCAATTTATTTGAAGAAATACCATGTGACCAAGGAACTGAATGGTGTATATTCATGTGTGCATATTTAAGTATATGAATGAATTAAGGTTAAAGAGGATATCTTAATTTTGACTGTTGTTAATTTCTAGGTTCCTAAGTTTATGAACAATAATGCATTTTAACAGATATTTCTTGTGTCAAAGGAATGTATTGAGTTAACCACAAATTACCTATATGTTGTATCCTTTATTCTTCTTTGTTCTATGTTTAATTTTTAGTATTAAATTTTTGGTGACTGGCTTCACCTTTTGTGAGTGCTGCTATTATCATTAACCAACATGGAGAATAATGGGATTAAAGAAAAATATTAATATTATCAGAGAAGAGGAAATGTCAAATCTTCACATTTGAGTTATTCCAAAGGGTGTTTGGACTGAAGCAGATAGATCTGGAAGTCACTTTTTCTCAGATACATTTTTTCCAGAATCTAGAGAGGCTTTTTATTTGGCTTGGAGAGATTTCAGCATGAGATGGCAAGACTTGTGATATGAAAGTCTGGCAGGTTTTGGTGCACTTATTCAAAATACCTCTCTTGGTTTTGTTTATATTCAATGATCTTTCTGCCTAACCTAGATATTTTCAGTATATGCCCCTCAGGGAAGCATGTGTTTATCTAATCCTGCAACCATCATCCAAAGCATCAGATGACTCAGGCAATGGATTCCTGTTTGCAAACAAAGATTTGGAAGTACACATCCCATGGATTTTCATGGAGATTTGAGCCAAAGAGGTACATGAAGGCTGTATCTTTGAACATAGCCTAGAACAGCTACTATGTACTAGTAGCTTCCTGCGGGTGATCATGTGTTGACCTAGGCTAAACTGCAGAAAAGCACACTTATGGCCAGTTAGTTATAGAAGCTATGAGCTGAGTTGCAGAGCTCCCTGCATACTCAGCGGTAAGAGACAGACAGAAGGCAGTTCAGCCCAGCTGAGATATGAATCTTCCTTCAAAGTTTTTCTCTATTGATTAAAGAACAAGTTTAAGCTTAATCCTAAATTGGGTGCCAATAGCTAGATAGAAAGAATCTTGGCCTTAGGCTAGATTGATGGCATTAGCATTGGGGAATATCACAGGGAAACTTGTTCATTTGGGTCTGCATTTGCTGTATGCTGTCTACCAGCTATCAGAAAAGTAAATAACTGCAGGATAGTTGTGCTTTAGATTCATACCCTGGTTCACTTCACAATGGCTTTGCATTTCAAGGTAGCCTAGATCACTTGTGAAATCAGGGCTTGAGTTTCAAGGACACTCACGTGGTTTGGAAAATTTTACCTAAAACTTAAACCTAAACCATTTTAACACCTTTCCACTGGTCCTTCCTCACTCTTTGAAAAATGCAGTGTGCTGACTTGCTGCCTCAATGAATGTGAGATTTATATTGTATAAGTTTATATACATAATTTTAAATGTTTACTACTGGCACACACAGTTTTCTCTGGAAGTCTGCCTTTTTGTGGAAAACTTATCACTTCCGTAGAGGATTGGATGCCTGTGGTCATTGAACTGGTCCCAAATTGAAACATTGAGTCCTGGCTTCATCTACCATTGAAACTCATTTAAAATTGAATAACTTTATCTTTTCTACCAGCAGAGTTTGAGACAAAAGAAACAGCTTTATTCCTTGGATTCTAGAGTAGCTTCAGTTGCTTGACAGTTAGTCAAGAAGAAAACAGAATGCAGACATCTGGCAAAGTTGAAAAGAGGCATAGGGTATATTTTCACACCTAATTTCTACCCAGGAGTGTTTTAGCATCTGTGAGGCTCTGGAGATGCAGTGCTGCAAGCAAATTGAAGTTACAAGTAATGTTAGGACCTCAGACCAAGAGGCTTTAATGGAAAAGTTTTGTTTATCAGAAGAAAGTCCTCATGGCCAGTAAAAGTAACTCACTGGAATTGTCAGAATGACAAGTTAAGTTATATTATCTGTGGTCTGCTATTGCACATAATAGCATATACTTGAATAAATCACTTACTTCATCACAAAATGTACTGATTTGAAAAATGTTATTTTAAAGAAAGAATATATCTTTTAAAAGTCCCATATCTTTGCAAGGGAGACTATTGTAGTCAGCTCAGTTTACAGCATTTCATCTTCAGGGCCTCCCATAGGATTGGCTCTGGCATAAAAATTTCACATCATGTGGATGGTCACGGACTGTGACCTTTGGTAGGAACAACAACAAAAAAAGCCAAAATGGAGAATGAGACTCGGGGATTTGGAACACATTTCCCACCAGCGGTCCTCAGTTCCATTACAGCATCCATCAATCTTGTTGCATCCAGACTGAAAAGGTTGTTCTTTTTTTTCCGATCTGAACTCTTTTTTCCAAAACATTGGTCCCAATGAGCCCCAAACTCCCATAATTCAATAACTGCTGTCTAAAAAATGTCTATAGAACAGATACAAGTTTCTTAAAATGTTAACAGTTCTTAAAAAACATGCCAGGTATTTGGAAATGTAATCAGTATCTTGCAAAGTTAGCAGAGCTAATGAGACATAAGAAGCAATACTTCTGGTTAATACTGAAAATGAGGGTTAGTCAGAAAAAGTGGAAAGTTTACTGGATATCGTGGTGTATTCCAGCAGGACATGTCTAATGACATCCTGTTCCAAATATGTTATTCTTCCCAGACATGTTTTTGTTGCCACCATGTTGCAAGATAAAAACATGTTCATGTTTTCTCTATGTGTTTGATTATTCGTTATATGTGTTATAGAATGTCTTGTAAAGAAAATGAGCTTCAGCTGTGCATAACTGGTTACAGATACCTGGTGTATCATAGATACAGACAGCAAGTAACAGTACATCATACTTAAAGCTATTCAATCTTTCTGGAAAAAGTATAATTGTTAGAAAAGAATTTTCTGCAAATTATTGCTTACAAAGAGAATCTATTGGATAACATAAAATGGCCACATTTCACACCACAAAGTATGCTGGAGCAAAATAAAATATAACATTAAATGGAACAGTATCCCTTTATATAAAGAACTGTCTAGTACTGGTGTACACATGATTTCTTTTTCTACAGGAATAACTAGGTTGATGAAGGATGTGAGTTAACTTCAGAACAAAAGAGCTACCCCACTGGATTTGACCAACAGACATCTAATCTTGTATTCTGTTTCTGAAAGGGTCCAGTACCAGATGTTTAGAGAAGAGTATAAGAAACAAGCAGTATACAAAGGGATACTTCCCACCTTCCAGACATACTGTTTATGGACTTCCTGAGCTGGTGACTATTTTCAGACCATCTGCTTACTGCAGCCATTCTCCACAAATTAGTCTAGGGCTTTTAAATGCATTAGTGCCTTTCTTCTGGGCCTCCGCAGCATCCTGTGGTAATGAGTTTCACAGTTTTATTATGCATGATGTGAAAAAGTACTGTTGATGGAAAAAGGTATTTCCAGAGGGTGATTCATCCTTCCTGTCTTAGCACAGGATTAATTACCCTTTGAAGAGTCTCATCTTTCTCCATTGACATTAGAGTTTTAGTTGAACGCTTTACAGTACACACCTATATTTTACATAACTGCAGATAGGGGAGAGTTATCCCAATGTTAGGGTCAGTTTAATTAAATGCAATAACCTCTTTTGGTTAAACATCTTCAACATAATATTTTTCTGTAGATTTTTATAATAGGAAATATCATCAAGTTTTCCACAAAAATGTACTTGAATGAAAAATCACTACCCAGCTTTGTTAGCCCGATGGCAAGAGTTTCCCTCTGCCAGTTTAAAATAATTAACTTCATATGTAGATGAGGCCTAAAGGCTCATTAGAAGAAGAGAAATGTTAGGTCCCATTATTTCTCCTTTTTATTGAAGAACTTTGGCTAGTACATGTGGATGGTTACATTATACAGACTTTGCTCTGAAATGGATGGCCAAATTCTTGTTTTCCTATCAATTAGTGGTTACTAAACAAATCATTTTTAGAGGGAAAGACAATCACTAGTTTTTAGGAAGTGAGCCATATATTCTGTATCAACTATATTAACAAAGAGGATATTTTCCTTATATAAAAGACACAGGTTTGTGCTTTGGGAGATGACAACGCATACAACACTAATAATGTACATGTAAGGTTTTTAAGCAAAGTAGCTGACAGAGCTTTAAAGGTTTCTATGCACCTATTACCTCAAAAGAGTAATTAAATCATGTAAAACTTATTTTTTAATAGTCCATGGCATCGACTGAAGAAATTATATTATAATGAATACATATTTTTAACTCTTGGGATGAAAAATCTAAATAAAATATGCATTTACACAATATGCTGGAGCCATTATAGCTCTGAAATAGTTTTTATTTGGCAAAAGCACAGACAACTGCTTGGCATTGACGAACTTAGCTTCTGTAATTGTAATCTAGGGAAATCATTGCACCAATACTCAATCTCTAACATTAAGCTTCATAAAGCTTGTTAATGAAACCCAACATTTAAATCTTTTTTGTTTTTTGGAGAATAGTTCTCTCCCCTGAAGGCAATAAAGAATAGAAAAAAACCAAAACCAAATCAAACCCTGTTTTCACTTAAACTTGATTCTCTCCCCTAGATTTCTGAAGTGGCAATACAAATACACTGGCAGTTTGCAGACAGAACTGCAGCAGGATGAAAGAAAATGGTTAGTTCATTAGTGCAAGTGCCATGAGACCTGCCTGCTCACTCACAGGTTTGCTTGTGTCCTCGTACAATTCACTGGTGAATGGCACAGTGCAGAGGAGCCTAAGCTGGCCCTAAAGACCTGGGATGGCCACTGGCAGCAGTAGATCACTGATGGAATAAATAGGTTCACCATCTATTAATAGATTCACCATTTTGTATTACTTTCAGAGGAGGGTGGAACTGCACCCAGAATTCAGCACCTGGATGAATGCTCTAACTGTTGACTTTTGTGTAAGAGAAGAGGCAGGACAAGAAGATCATGTCTGGAGTAGATCTTGAATTGGTAGGGAAGCGGTTAGGCTGTTTGAGGGTTTGTACCTAGAAGCCTGAGAAGGCTTAGATGGAAGATAGATATAGAGCTGCCTAGTCACACCAAGACTGGGCCATTTAAAGCAGAAACTTAAAGTGGGATAGTAGTTCTCTGCCTCAAAACCATGTTGTGAAAAAAGGGAAAGATTGATGGTTTTGCAGTCACTATGCAAACAGGCATTGCTGTAAGGCAAACAGGTAGACCTCACTCAGAAATGGCCTTGCTATTTGCTTATGTGCTATGTACCTATCGTGATTGCCTTTTCCCATTCCCTTTTGAAAAGATTAATTTTTTTGTAAAGCTAGACTTTCTGGCTGCAGATGCTCAGGAACCTGGCAGCCATTCTGCTGACCTACCTCATGGACGCCAAGTAACAGTTATTTAATGGTAATGAAAGTATTTTGAGAGTCTCTGATGAACAATATGCTATGTTTCCATAGTTGTATTCTTGAATGAATTCTGTCTGTACAGCTTTGTTTCCGAGGGCAGCAATATAAGTCAGAATTTCATTGTGTAAATAAAATGTATATCCATTAAAACAATGTGTTATTCAGGAATCTGTTATTATAAGCTATGATTTCTAGTACAGCTGAATGAACTATTCTGTAGCAAGTGATTTATTTGTTGAATTTCTAGCTCTTTTATTCTTTGTGTGAGTACAGTACATTTTGTACATTTGCAGATCGTTCAGTTTGTGCATTACAAGCTATTTATTCTGCATTGCTTAATTATTGATAGTTGCTGTTAGAACTTCCAGCTGTGTATTTGCAGTTTGTGACAGATAGGGGAATACATCTTTGACAAATTGTGGACTTTCACTTTTGTTGCCTCTTCCATTTTAATTTTTATTTTGGAATGAAGGCCAACAGCATCCTGGGCTGTATCAGCAGGTGCACAGCCAGTAGATCAAAGACAGTGATCATCACTGAGCATTTGTTAGAGCACGTATAGAATATTGTGTCCAGTTTTGGGTCTCCCAGTACAAGAACGATGTTGATGAATTTGCATGATAGCCACCCAGATGGCTGGGGGCTGGAGTACTTGCCCTGTGAGAAGAGCCTGAGGGATCTGGGCTTGTTCAGTCTAGAGAAGGGATGGCTTTGGAGGCACCTGACAGCACCATGCCTATACCTATGAGAAAGTTATTCACAAAACAGAGCCAGGCTGTTTACTGAGGGGCATGGTGGGAAAACAAGAGACAGTGGACATAAATTAAAGCAGGGGAGGTTCTGATCGGATATTAGGAAAGAAAAAAAAAATCACTCTGAAGACAATTAAGCATTGGAATGGGGGTCGAGAAAGGTGTGGGGACTCCATTCCCGGAGGTTTTCAGGACCCAACTAGATAAAACCCTGAGCAACCTGGTCTGATTTCAGTGCTGATGTCCCGATCCAGTATCGGGGGGGGGGGGGGGGGGGGTTCATTACGATCCCAAGGATGAGATTAAGACGCTAAAACCGGTCAAATATTGTACAACCTTTTAACTTTATTTTCCACGGAGTGGGGAATAAAGGTGGGGAAAGGCAAAGGGGAGGACAGAGAGAAAGAGAGAGAGAGAAAAGGGGGAGAGAGAAAGGGATATCACCACCTGTGGATCCAGCGGCGTCACGTTGGTCCTCTTCACCCTGGGTGTAAATTTTAGCGATGCACATGCAGTAATTACAACTCGAGCAGGGTCCGACCCTAGGTTCCCGCTGAAAAGTTCGGAGCCAAATCAAGGCAAATTAAATAATGACACGCGTGCAGTAGTTACAGCTCGAGTTGGGTGCCTCCGAAGAGGGACCCCGAACAAAGAAATCCCTGGGCAATTATAGCTTTTTCAAATTAAGTTTCCCACCCCTCACGCGGTAGTTCAGGCCAATAGTAATTTTTGGGTCTGGGGTCTCCTGCTCCCTATTGGGTCTCATCGTTGTTCCCAGGCAGGCTGCTTTTCTCCCTTATCTTTACTGTTGTGGTTTCTGCTGACAAATGTGTTTTGATTCCTCGGGTTCTGCCCTTCTTTCTCAGGGCCCTGACAAACAGGTGTTGTTCCAGCAATTAGCACTGCCCCAGCAGTGACAGTAGGTGTTATCTTCCAAGGTCCCGACGAGGAGGATATAATCCAGACCACCACCCCCCCCCCCCCCCAATTAACACTGTTTCAGCAGTGAGGGGAGGCCTTGTTTCCCAGGGTCCTGGCGCCCAAGCAAGCCTTATTTCAAAGCCTTGACATCCTCCCTCCTGGAGTGTGACGTATAGGAATGCAGACTGCTTGTAGCTCCCTTATCTTTCCAGTCTGCACCAGCTCTGGGGCCCTTTCTCACTGAACTAGGCAGTGTGGCCTAAGGCTTCAGCAAATTTAGCTACTCATGCTAAGCAAGTTTTATAAAAGTTGTGCTAAGCGGCAGTAATTTGCAGTCCAGGTCCCAAAGTCTCTGTCCGATCGTGGTCCGGTTCAGCGCAGGCTCAGTGTGTCCTGGGTGGTCACAGGGAGACCATTTCAGGGGTCGCAGCAGCTCAGTCCTGTTTCCGCTGGGAACAGATGGCTTGTTCGGGGTTTTGGTTTGCTTGCACCTTATGTACCAAGAAATGTTTAAGGCAAAAGTTCACTCATCTGTCCTCCACAGCTGACCTTGCTGGATAATAGCAGGAATTTAGGTTAGAGACAACCTGAGGTCCATTTTAGCCTGAACAACTCCGTGAACCTGTTTTCTGCAGCTTGCACTGTCAGAGCATCCCTTTTGTGGCAGAGGGCTTGACATGTGGTGCTCAGCAGTCCCTGCTTCCAGCTGCTTGCCCCTACCCATACATCACGGCATTTCTGTGCTGCAAAAATGGAGAAGACAATGCAAAGTGGAAACAAGTAGCCAGGTGGTGGGATGGCACTGGAAGATGTCAACCTCAGACACAGTCCTCAGAGGACTGGAGCAGGTGGCAGGCTGGGCCCGCTCGCAGCAGGTTGTGCATCTTTCAGGCTGAACCATGTCTAAGTGGTGTTGTGGTTGCTTCCTCAGTGAGTGACTGTTTCTCTGGGGTGAGCATTCAGACACGGCTTCAGAAAACTTCCGCGAGTATCCTGCGGTGCTGGTGTACGACAGCATGTGCCAAGCCTTCCCCAGCCAAATTCTCTACTGGAGCAATTCCACTAAAGTCAATGGAGTTAGACCAGCAGATGGTTTGGTATTTACAAGTGTATTCATTTACTAGAAAATTTGTGGAAAGCAAATACAAAAGAGCTGAAGCTGAGGTAAAACTCTTTGTTGGTGCTTGGACATGCAGTGTGGTGTCTTGTCAAGCTCTGGGAAGCATTAAGGGCCTTCTGCCAGGCCCGAAAACTGGGATCTCATTGACTTCTGATTACAATGTCTGAATTTAAAGTGATGTTTGCGCGTGCTAGGCATGCATAAACCATGCAGTTTATGCAGCTTAGTTTATCAGTATGCTGCTGATTATCCTCTGTCTCCATTAATGCCAATATATTCAGATATTTTCAAGGAGCTCTAAGCAGCATGGGGAACTAAGACCCACAGGGTGTATGTCATGGTTTGGGACTGAATAGACTGCGTGGAGCCAAAGGGACTGGGAGAACCAAAACATTTTTAGTCATAGGTTTGATGTTAATGGGTGATGAAACCTCTCTACTCAGGGGAGTGATAGCATGGCCTGGGAGGAGGCCAGATGGCCAGCGCAGAACTGGAGTTCCATATATGGATGCTTGTGGTGTCACACAAATAATAATAATTTCTGAAACCGTGAAATGAAACCTTTTCAGTGGAGTGAGAGCAGCCTTTTGGCTAAGTCTTTCAAGGGCAGCAAGAGTTTTTCTGTTTCATCTCTCTTTTCTTCAGATCCATCCATCATTTCTCTCAGAGTCTGTCCTTTTCTCTAAACGTATCCAATTTCCTCAATAGCAGGCTGCTTTGGATAATTTGTCTCAATTAATTAGATCCCAGAGTGGTTTCCAAAAGCTGGTGTCATTCAATCCCTGTGCTGTTGGCTACCTATTGGATGAAATAATCTAGGATCCTGTAAAGAAGTTCAAGCATTTAACTTACCTTTTGTCTATGTCCATAGAACACCAAAGAGCTGGTATTTACATGGAAGCCTCTCTGAAATGCTAATGCGAATCATTAACTCCAGCCTGCAGACTCCATTCAAACTGTTAACTGAACCCTACACTGTCACAACAAATGAAACCAGAAGGTTTTTTTAATGAATCTTTTCTTAGTACCGATTAAAACTGTGATTTAATCTTTGGTCTGTGTCTTGGTTAATCTAAATACAATTAAAGGATGTCTGTAATTGTCAGTCCTTTTCTACAACACCAAACTTTTTACTGTTTTGTTAAGTAATTCTTTCAGGAGACTGCATAACTTTTAACAAGGCTCCCCAACCTGCTCTTTATATCCAATAAAACCAGCTGCCTTCTTGTGTCTCTAATGAATGTATCTTCCACATCTTGTTCCACCACCTCATCACTTTCATTGTATTCACCCTTCTTTAACAGGTGGTCTTGCAGGTATAATGACATCATTAAGTAGCTCTAAAGCTGCTAGTAAGAAAATACTTATTGAGTGAATCAGAATAATTGTCATGTCAGATACCTTTCCTGCTCTACCTGAACGAACTATTGATAGTATTTGCTAAATTTAACTGTTTCTCCTCTGCTCTGTTCCATCAGTTTCATAGATTTTAGCATTCTGTTCATTTTTATGAATCATGATATGGTTTTGCTCTCTATATAGAGACATTTAGGGCCACCTGAGATATATGGGACATCAGTGTGGTGCTGGCAGATATGACAAAGGGTCTCTGGGTAACTTATACTCTGGAGAAGCACCTGGAGGGCATGTAAAATACCCTGGAGCACCTGTGATAGCACTGGAAGTCTATTTTTAGACAACTGAGTTCCCCCCCTTGACTCAGACATGACCTTGACTCACATAAGGCGATCTGGTTCATTTTCTGCACTCAGAAAAATGCCTTCATTTTCTTATGGAGCTGTAAAAAATAGGCAGGAAGAAAAAGACACTCCAAAATGAGTAATCAGACACAAATGATTCCTGTCAAATATTCCTAATATTTATTTTTACCACCAGGAAAACTGCCTATTTTCAAGCTGTGAAAATGCAAACCCAGGCCACACGGTTCAGTCATCCTTTAGGGGTAGATTAAGGAGCAGGAGGAGGAAAAATGAAATGTAGATCCAGAGAACATAGAAGTACACAGAGACTGGTCAACGTAGGTCTCTACCGGGCTTTGAAGCATACCCACACAAAGCAACCAGAGGATTCTCTTAGGCTGTTTTTCTCAGTGTGGCAATCTTGTTCTGGAGACAAAAAGTGAATCCCAAGATAGCTGAATGAAGAGAAGGTTAGGAGTATTTCAAAGTGTTTAACTAGAGAATGTTATTTAAACATGTTCAAATTAACTGAAAAAAACATTAATGGTAGTGAACAGTGTATGAAGAAGCCAGTGATTTTGGCGCCCTATTAGCAATAAGGGCCCTGACACAGTGAGTCTTTCTTAAGATGAGCCATAGCACTCAAGAAGAGGCAGGACAGACCTTATGCACCAGTATGAAAGCTTGATTAACTGCTCTTAACAATGGCTGTGATCTGAAAGGCCAAGTTCAAGCATACAGAGGGCACGATAACATCTTTTTCTTCCATTACATGATGGCAGAAGTGCTCCTCCCTCTCCAGGTAGGTTGGAAGAGGAACTGTTAGCAGTCACCATGGGAAACAAAGTTGCCATCGCGACTGATACCTGAGTGAAGATTGGCCTGTTTAGATTAGAATTTTGTTCACTCTGTCGTTAAGTAGCAGCAGACAGGCCATTGACATTCTGAGGTTTTGCTGTGGATATTATTGCTGGGCATAATCCGCTAGTGGCTATTGAATAATGTTTCAGATTTACATTTTGCAGTTCACAAAACTATGACATCTCATGTCAATGCAAATAAACCTGTCACAGTCTGATACTGTATTTGAGGCAGTAGATTGAAAATTGATTGTGTGACTTGCCTGAATATAAATCACGTATTTATTTATCCTGAACCATGGACTTACAATTAGTCAATACATATTCATAAAATATGGGTTAGGTAAATTAACATTTGCCTATTGTAAATTACAGCTGAGAATAATTTGCAATGTCTGGGAAGTCGAGAATGCAGTTCATTTTAAAATGGATTTGATACATTGCATTATTTAACTATTCCCTGAATAATTTCAAGCCATGAATTTAACTACAACACAAAGTGTTGCTGACATGCAGAAGAAATTTGCGTAAAAGAATAGCCTTTCTTTTCTATATATTGATACTCTTTTGCATATATGTTTTAATTGACCAACTCAGAAAAAGAATTTCTGAAGTTCATCCCATCTTATCAGCTTTGCAGTCCTGTTACAGAGAGATCTAAAACCTCCATAAATTTCCTTTTCCTTGCTGAATGTTGTCTTCCTTCATACGTGAAAGTATAATGTATCAAGTATAATCTGTTAGTATTGGCCTGTATTGCTCCCACTTGGATAAATTATATTACTTATCCTGGTGAAATGTAATTGTTTTGTAGTATGAAAATGGTGGCTACCAGGAGAAAGGCCTTCACACTTTGGCCAGAGATTTTACTAGGATCAGCACCTGGTCCAATCTCTTTAGCATACTCCTATCTTTAAAAGTTGGAGTCAAGTATTTTTTCCTTTATTCTCTGTGATTTGTTCTTTTCTCTTTCAGTGCAAGACTCATGAGTTATTTTGTGAAAAAATATGGAAAAAAAAAATTCAAGCAGACTAGGTGAGACCAGAGGCTGTCCAGATGCTGATTCAAGTCAGGCATCTGAACCTAATTATTTTACCTCTTGGCTTAATGCCTTGTCCCCTGGATTACTGAACATAAGCATGGCCAATATGCTGACTCCAACAGCAGTCAATAGCAGTTGCCAAAGGAAAAGTATAGGAACAGGGCACATATAGTGATATTGCTTCAGTATATTTCCCAGTTTTCAGTAATCTGCAGTGCAGAGACTTCCTCAGCCAGAGATGGTTTCTTTGTGTTTAATAGCTCTTAATGACTTTTCGGCCTGCCTTAAGATGTGTTTCCTGAGTTCTTTATCCCCGATATCTACCATAAACTAAATTTCAGCCCTGACTGGCCTTTCAGAAATTTTCAGAGTCCAGGGCTTTTCTGTGAAGTGCTTCTGTATTTATAAAGTGGAATTTCCTAGTGAAAAAAATACCAGAGCAGCTCTGATATAGAAAATATGGACTGAGTGCAAAAATATGGTGCACATAGATGGGAATTTCTCAGTGAAGACTATTTTGAAACAGTAGCTGCCATGCTTCAGAAGTAGCATTTCTTCTCCAAGAATTTACGATACAATGACCATATTCTGCAAGCTTTTCTTGTCCTGAGTAATTTATTACTCTTAAAGGAGGTACTTGGGTACTGAAGTCAACACAGATAAGGGAAATGGCATTTGGCTTAAATAAAGGTTTGATACAACTGCTACAAGCAAGAGGAGAGGACAAGGGTGACTGCAGTTTCAGCAACAAAACTGTGGGGTTGCAGTGTTTCTTGCGGTAAACATTAATGTCTGTGTGCTACTATATTGTCCTTTGGGGAATGCAAAAATATAGAATTTTACAGTAGGGTCATGCTGAACATGAATTTTCCACTTTCTGGCCATGCACTGAGCAAATGCTGGCCAACACAGAGTAATATATTTCCTAAAATTATGCTTTTTTTCTTCACAGCATCAAATTCTTGAAAAAAAAAAGAGAGAATAATGGTTGCATGATTTTATATCTCAACCCCCAAACAGTTTTTCTATGAAAAGCTTGAAGAATATAGAATTACTCTTGGGTCAGAGGGCACAATGTCTATCTCGCCTCTTAAGTTATATGGAAAGTTTTATACGGAATAATGTAAATTCTTCTGCACTACCAGTAAATAGAGGAATGAAGAGAAATTTACTTCTGGTATTCTTGAGGTGTTGGTGTTTCAACAGTACTTTCTCATCTAATTGAAGGTGCCTAGCAACCAAAGAAGCCTGTGCTCAGATCTTAATTCTAAATATCTACTCACTTTTGGAAAAAAAAAAGGAAAAACCTAAGGGGTGAATGACTTCTTTTCTGTAGCTGGGGACATAAATCTGTTTTTTCATCTTCACAGCATTTTAAAAAAAATGTTCCTAACATGCCGATACTCTGAAAGACAAATGCTGTTGGAAGTCGCTCCCATAATGTGCTGCTCAGGCAGTGTAGTGTAGAAATGGAACAGAGAGTGTTGCAGGTCTCCTAAAAGATGCTTTTTATACTCTGTATAAAAGCTTAGACTTGCTTTCACTGGCTCCTCTGGACGGTATGGGGCATTCTGTGCTTTGAGCAGATACTGGTCAGCCATAGCTGAACTAACGAAGCGGGATGCTTCTGTCACGTGCCTCATTGCCATTCTCTGTAAACCCTGTTGGTCCTTCCACTACAGCTGTGACTGCCAGTTTTCTCCCTGTTCCTCCCGACTTTGTTTTCCTAGAAAACTGTAGAGCAAGGAGAACCGCATTCCTGAAGACTGAAGGCACAGAGTATTGCACTCCCTTCGCATCTTTGGTGCAAGTCCAGCCTGTGTTTTCAAGGAGCAGGGGATGGTGTGAGAGAAAGATGGGCTGGAAACCTCCTGAAAGCAATGTGGACACCCGGGCGTGGAAGCATTACACTTCTCTGGGGTAGAACCCTTCCCACCAATCAATTCCTTTGACTCAAAATAAAATGTATCATACGCTGGTGGTTGAACTGCTGTACTTAATTTTATTCTTTTAACTGACATCAATTTCTGAAATAGAATCGGCTTGAAACAAAATTTCTCAAGGTTATATTTATCAAATAGGAAACCACATTCCAAACTAAGAAATTGTATTGTTTTAAAAAATGTTATGAAAATAGCATTTTTGTTTTCTGGGCTGTGGAGTCTTTTCTTTTCTTTTTACTTTTTGGGTCACTAGGAAACTCCTTTTTTTAAAATGAATTTATTACTGTCTGAAAAATACTGACCTTGGTAGACCGTCTCAGTGAAATGGGAACAATGCTGCTCCTGCACAAGGCAAGCAGTGTTCTGCACATTGACGATACTGATACTTTGTTCTGTTTCTAAATTACACCAGATAGAATAGGTAGAAATTTTCTAATTAGCACAGTAATGTAAGGCACATGCGTCTGTAGAGAGCAATCCAAAGAGTGGGGCACCGTTCTTGGTGCCAGACAACATGATTTTCACAGGCTCTCTGTGTCACACTGCAGTAGATAGCAGTGAGTGCAGTCTTCACCTGGGCCAGCTTAAAATGAGACATGAGATTTTGCCTCTGCACCCAGACAGCTGTGTGGACATGAATTCACAGCACAGGCTTTTAAGTTTTGCAACTATCTGGCAGAGGTTTCGGCTAAAACACGCATAAATCACAGGGTGAGCCACCAAGTAGATACAGCCGTAGCTATAACTCAAGAGTGCATGTTGTCTTCAAGAGTGCATCTACATTAGTGGTTTAGTCTGTGTCTGAAGAGAGCTTCTGAAGAAAATTGTGTTCACCCCCTTTTCCTGTCCTTTGATTCACACAGCAGAGTAGTCTTGAAGTGAACAAACTGCATTTCTTTGGGGTGAAAATAGACCACAAGATGTGCTCCAGGATTGCCCCAAATGCACTCCAACTGCTAACGGGCCTTCTGCTCACAGGGCCAGACTTGAGCTGCTCTAAAGCAAGTCTTAGCACCAATTGTTTCTCTTTGCGTACCCACTGTTGGGTCTCACATGCCGCCCAGTGGACAGATACATATGTCTGTGTGTGTGTGTGTCTGCTCTGTATCTGGAGGAATCCATCTCCTGAAGTTCCTAAGGCATCAGGCAGGTGTGCTCTCTGCTGAGACTTCAGATCTTAAATCTGTTTCTTTCACTGGCCCTGTGGATACAAAGCATCCTTTGGAGCATGTAGTAAAGCTCCACCTTTTCTGGATTTGTGTCCAGGGAGAGTGATAATGGGATTTTTATACAATAAAAGAGAAAGTGAGTCCTTCACTGATCTTTGCTCTGAAGCATAAACTTACGGACATTTTTATAAATAAGTAATTATTTGCAGAAGACAGACCTATGACCCTTTAAACCTGTGACACTTTAACTGATGTCCCATTGCTGACTTTTGAAGGCTTTCTGAACTTAAAGAATTAGATACTTTGAAGAGGCAGTTTTGAAGGTTTAAAGCACTAACTATAAATAAGGTTCTTCTCTGACCTCTAAAATAACTTATACAATTGGTAATTCCAAGAGAATTGCCTGCACAAAATGGCAAATGAGTATGTTGGAATTTTTATTAAGTAGTTAACTATGTTTTTCCGAGAACAGTAAATGGAAAAAAGAAGGAACTTCTGTTGGTATGGAATGAGATGATAGGCTCAGCATAAGGAGAGGAGAGAAAAGAGGTGATTTCAGGCAGAGAAACAGATCATCACATGTCTCAGATTAAGAACTTGGGAGAATTTATGGGATATTTGGGAGACTGACAGTTCACTTTATATCACAGCTTGAGGCTCTCAACAATGGTTTCAACACAGGAGGGGTTCTGGCCTTGGACATTACTGGAAGCTGAATGACAAAGGTAATCCAAAGAGGCATATTTTGTAGGTTAGTTGCTGAGGAAGATGGTGAAGTTGTATACTTGAAATACATAACTTAATTTATTTTATCTGCCTTGGAAAAAAACCTGCAGTTATTGTTTTTTTTCATTTTATTCAGTGACAAATATATTTGTTTATCTCTTTGTGTGGCCTGCACTTTACAAAATGCCTTCCTATTCCTTTCAAATTTATAAACTTGGGGCAGTAAAATGGATTGATCACTCTCACAATAAAAGTGTTTTTTTTTTCTATGTTTAAATGGAATTTTCTGTACTTCAACTTGTGCCCATTGCCTCTTGTTCTTTCACTGGGAACCACAGAGAAGAATCCTTCTCCCTCATAAGGTATTTATACACATTGATAACATCCCCCTGGAGCCTTCTCTTCTGCAGGCTAAACAATCCCAGCTCTCTCACATGACAGATGATCTGATCCCTTAGTCATCTTTGTGGACCTTCACTGCACTTGCTTATGTCCATGTTTCTCTTGTCCTGGGGAGCCTAGAACTGGACACGGCACTCCAGATGTGGCCTCACCAGTGCTGAGGGGAAAGATCACCTCCCCTGCACCTGCTGGCAACACTCTTCCTAATGCAGCTGTTGGCCTTCTTTGTTGCAAGGGCTTATTGCTTGTTCATGCATGTTCAACTTGTTGTCCACCAGGAACCCCAGATGCTTCTCTGCAAAGCTGCCTTCCATCCAGTCAGTCCCTAGCCTGTCCTGGTGCCTGGGGTTGTTTGTCCCCAGTGCAGGACGTGGCATTTCCCTTTGTTGAACTTAGGAGGTTCCTCTCCACCCACTTCTCCAATCTGTTGAGGTCCCTCTGAATGGTTGCACACCCATCCAGTCCATCAGCCACTCCTCCCAGTTTTGTATTGTCTGTGTGTTGTTATCATGGCCAAATCTGGCACATGTGACTATTCTTATTGATACCAGAGGCAAAGGGTTGATGACCTAGTTGGCAGTGCTGGGTCTCTTTGCGTTCTGAGGCCCTGTTCAGCTATGTTCAGCCTGTTAAGCTCTGCCCAGCAGCTGGGCAGCTCTCAGTGCAGGCAAAGTTGGCAGTTGCTTATGACAGCAGAATGATAAGGAGAACAAAACAGTCATAGCTCCACTGCACATGTCTAGCTGCAGATGGCTGCTGCTGTTGTTACTGGGCAAAGGTCAAAGCTCGTGGTGCAGGGTCTTTTGAGGGTAGGGGCAGAAAGTCTTTCTAATTAGAGTCATTGTGTCCACCTTCCCCTAGCTCTTCCCCTTGCCTACAATGTGTAGAAGGCACCTAAGCAAGGGTCTCTGTCACTGTTTCGACATGACTCCTTCTTCTCTTCTTTTGGTGAGAACATGTGGCTTTGCTCCCTGCTCTGTGGAGGTGGCAGAATTCAGTTTTGTCCCTTGGAAGAGAAGGCTTGAGAAAGTTCTCATGACTTGTTTTCATTTTACCTCTTCTGTATATGTAACATTTCCTCCTCCTTTTAATATTCCTCCTTCTCAAAATCCATAAAAGAGTGGCTTGGGATAAGATAAAAATAGTATCTGACATATTTCCTTTCATACTGTATCTTTTCTGTAGTCTATAATATATATCATGTTTTATTCTTATGGTTGCAATATTTGTTCAAGGAGAGTCTAAACCCAAATGTATCCTCATAATCATAGAATAATTCAGGTTGGAAGGGACCTTATCTTGAAATGTCTGCTGCTAATGTTGACTTCAGAGGAACTTTTGCACCAGCTCTTTAGAGGTGACGACTACACTGTTAAACATCTATTGCAAAGGGTAATTCCTAGTCTTCAAGCCGGGGGATGGATGCAGAGTAGCTTCAAACCACACTCCATGGTGCTAGTTTTCTGCAGAGAGAATTGGCTGTATCCACAGTGTGTAGTATTTGGTGCAAGTCTGTTCTGAGTCCCAAATGTCAGCTGTATGGCTCTGAGAAATAGTTATCAGAATGTCACGTTTTTCAGCTCGGAGAGCCTGAAAGTAAATGATTGCTCAGTCATAGCTTCAAAGCTCACCATTTTGCAGCGTAGCACTGTCAGTATGGGCTGTATGTGGAAAGGCTGTGCAGACGTCTGAGGGAACAAGGCTTTCTAGGAGAGCATTGAGGTACTGTGTGGTGTGGATGACCCTAAACCGCTTGAGTATTTTCTATACTGCTTGTAAGAGAGGTCTCTGGAGTCAGCAGTCCCAGAGCAAAAGTGAGGCTTTTGTCAGGAAAGGACCTAGCTGTTTACCTCTAAAAGAGTGCAGGAACAAATCAGGACATGTGAGGTGGGTGACTGGGAGACGGGACCTGAAAAGTCAGACCTCATCTGACAGTGTATCACTACCTAATCAATGTTGTTCCAGACCCTGTCACTTCCAGCAAAGTTGCAGCTGAGCCCACCGTTTCTTTTAGATCCTGTGATCCCTCCAATCTTAAACTGGTTCTCCACGGTACAGTACCCTCCTGACCCTCCTCCTCCTCCATTTATTTATCTGAGAGGTCCAAATCAGTCTGAAAACCCATTTCTCTTGGGAACTGATGGGGTGGTCAAAGTGAACTAAACCCAGCTTTTCCTAGCCAAAACTTTAAAGGTACAGCCTACACACGGCTGAAAGCTGCAGTTTCTACCCCATTTTCTGCTAGAGTATGTTTATTAGTATGTCTATTGGTATCTGCCCTTTGCATCTACTGAGAAACTGCCCCTTATCTCAGCATCTTTTAAGGCATTAAAATCCTTTTCCTTGTAAGTTCCTGCCTGAAAAGAGTTAACTGTGCCACCCAAGAACATTCCCAGCTAACAGACCCCCTGCTTATATCCCTAAAGAATTTTTATCTCTGTCATTGTGTTGTTTCCTATTTGCTTCTCACCTAACAGATCTCTCCGATTTAAATGCATGTAGATTTGTAGGGTACTACCTGAGAGCTGAATGGAGCTGAATGTTGCTGGTACACAGACACCTGTGCAGGCACCACTACTGATCCTGCAGAGAGATGTCATGTCACTGAAACTCCAGCAGAGATCAATGTGTGAGCAGAACTGCAAAAGAGCAGTGAGATGTGCCAGCAATGGCAGCTTAATTTGGTTCTTTACAGTATTATGAATGCAGCTGGATGGGTTACTGTGGACGAGAGATAAATCATATGAACTTCTTGAACCGGCTTTAAGTGTTGGGCTTTATTCTCCTCTGTTGTCATAAAAAGTCTCTTACATCTGACACAAAAGCAAGAACATGAGAGGTAATAATCTGAATAGTAGCTTTTATGTTTTCATTTTCAAAGCATTTCACAGTCAGGAGAAGAGGTGCATTTCAATGCATTTTAATTTTTGAATGTCCATGAGGAAAGTGGCTTAGGTTATGGAAACTATTGAGAGCTTTCCTAAAACCTTGCACCTCTACTTTCAAGCAGAAGATACATTTCAGGGAAAATGTCTTCCTTGTATGTCACTCCAATGCTTAGTGCCTACAACATGAAAAGAGACATCAGTTACAGCTTGCTAAGCAGATCTGTGGTTATCCCTCTTGCTCTTGATCCAATAAAACAGTGACGTGTCAGTTATCATCATGGAGCATCTGAGTTAATTCCTATGGACGAGTCTCCATGGTCCTTCCTTGATGCCTGAAGTCAGACAGGGTGCAAACTGTGACTCTAAGTTTGTTGATATAAGAAGGAAATTCTTGAGTTTTAAGTTGATTGTTATATACAAAGGAAACTAACTGAGCTGTAAGGTGATTGGTATAAAACAATGAAACTAATCGTTGACCTTTCGGGTGATAGGTAGAAGCTAACTGTAGAAAGTCATGGCCTGCCAGAGGCTGTTGCTGATAGATAAAATCATGGCAAGGTGGATGAAGAAATATCTGATTGGGTGACCCATGCGATACCTAGACCAGAGATCACCGATATAAGCACAAGCTGTGGCAGACCAAGTTTGGGAATATTCCTCCAAAGACCTGAGAGGAAACCCCTCAGCAGATCCACCTACCAGTTGGAGAGAAGAAGAGGAACCTGCTTTCCTTGTGTGCCTGAGGCAGAGAAACTATGCATGTGGACTCTGGGCTGGATCAGTAAGAGAGTACCCCCAAATCTGTGACGTTTGACTGTCACCATTGGAGTGGTTACCCTCTGCCAGTCATCACTTGTGCAGCCACACCGATGGCTGCACCGATGGCACTGATGGCTGCAACAGCGGTGGTTTTGCACTATTGTTAAAGTTCTGTGTATTATTAAAATGGCTGTAAAATTAACTATAATAGCTGTAATATTGTTTTATGCAATAAAGGGTTGTGTAATTCAATATTCCTTGTAATATTCCCTGTGTGGATTGTCATTGGCTTCAAATGTCAGTCTCTCTGTGCAAATCTATCTTTACCTTCCACAGCTTTAGCTGCCCTGCGACAATTTCACATTGAGATAAATGAAGCAGCTCACGCTTCTGAGATCTCTCTCTTCTAGGCTGCCTGCAGACCATGGCAGAGAGGGTTGAACAAACCCTCATGTTTTTATGTGTATTTTGGAACATAATAGCTGGAACCTCTTTAAAGAAAAAAGCTAAGAACAAAATATTAGCTATTAAAAAAAAATAATAATAAAAAAGGAAGTATGTCCTGTAGCCACTTGCAGCCCAGCCCAGTCCCTGGTTTTAAGGTCAGTAACCCAAAAGGAACTGTCCTCATCCCAGAATCTACAATTTAAAGCTATTTCAGATATGGTCTGTCAGATACCACATCTCTAGTTTGCAGTGGGGACATGAGTGTGGGGAACAATAATTGACTGGCCATACTCCTCCCCTGTATACCTTGTGTGCTTGTTGTGAGGGGAACTGTTAGAGATGAATACCTGGATTTTAATGCCAGCGTCTTGGCAGGAGGGGAGTAGTGTTGGATTTTTGATGCGGTCAGCTGCAGGCAGAATTTGTTTGCTCAAGCAGCAAAAACAGGATTACTAATGAGAGAGAATCTGGATTATAGTTTCAGAAAAATTAGAATGCAAATAAGAGGTTGTAAAAGAAAAACAAAAGAACAAATAGATACAGTTTTCCCATGCATTGAAAAGGGAGATAAGTCAAATATGATAAAAATTGTTTTCCTCAATGTGTTTCGTGCTGAATTTTAGTTTCTGATACAAGCCAGGAACACCTGCCCTGCCCCCCTCCGACGACTGGGCAGTCATGTATCTCCAGCTCTATGCAATTATCTTCCTTGTCTGGCAGCCAAAAAAATATAAAGGAGTGAGATACAATGGTACAGCCTATAGGACACATTCAGATCTGGGGAAAGTGAGTTGCACAATTATCTTAACTTTCATGAGAGGATACCAGTATTAAACACTGAATAGGGCCCTATATCTTGTAGAGATATTTTCAGAGATTACGACTTAGCTTAATAATGGGTAGATCAGCACATTTTTACTTTGGCAACTTTCAGCTTTACTTTTTGATTGAAGGCCAGAAACTTTTGAGCATGTGCTATTGAGGTTACTTTAGTGAAGTTTTCCTAATGATGGAGGTAAGGTGGGTGTTACATTTTGAATGCATTGTCCAAAACCAATGTAAAGGCAGCCATCGTGATCAGAAGGACTATTTTTGGTGACACCCTAGTTTCTGCTATCTTTAGATTAAAAAAAGTAGTACTTTTTCTCATTAAATGTAACCTACTTGTACAACTCACTCATACTGTGATATATAATATACATTCCTGAGGGAGAAAGTGCACACGAATCTTCCAGAAAATAATGGTGTTTTAGTCCCAACTCCTCTTTTGTAAAGAAGAGAAAGGCCGGACATTCATTTGGTCAACATAACCTCATTTTTCCTTGCATTTACACTCTTTCCATGATGTGGAAATGAAGTGAACTTCTTTGTTTGTGAGTTCTACTCAGACTGTTTGGGGGATGAGCCTGCAGTGAGGTGACATAGATGCCTGGGGGAAGGTTTGTGTAAGGACCAAACTGCAGTACTGGGTCATATGGCAGCTGCCTGCTTAAGCCTGAGAGTCACCTTGGCTGACTTTGGTGTAGGAAAAATGCTGCAGCAGCTCACTGGAGGGAAAAGATATTGTTCAAGCAAAGAAACTGTAACAAGTGACATTGAAACAACTTTTACTTTGGGCATTCAATTAGATTATGCAAAAGATAAGATGTTAATGAGATACATCCAGAAGTCATGCAGCCCAAGCATTTGTTTAAGGCCAGGTCTCAAGTTCATAAGTGATTAAAATGTTTCTTTTCCTTAATCACTGGGGAGAGGAAAAAATGAATATGAAAATAAAAATTTGGTAGAAACAAAGAGAGGACAGCCTTAAAGTGTTGTTAATCAAAACTGTCCCAGACAGACAGACACCGTATCAGTCTGGAGATAGCCTAGAAGCTCTTGAGGAACTGGCACCTAAAGATAGCTAAGTACATAATCGCCCAGGGATGGTTTGGGGCATAAAATGATGGTTGTCCATGTAAAAAAGAATGATGGCAGTAATGGGAGGCTGACAAGTGTTTAGGAGATGCACTCCTTCAAGTATTGAAGAAATGATGCTCTTCTGAGCCCAGAGTGCTTCATTTTTGGGAGTCAGTTTGGGTGATGAGGTTTGCAGACTTTTGGATGATAGTTAAAATGGCTTCTGGTCCTTTGCAGTCATTAAAGTTTCCATGGTGTGGTGCTTGGGAACATTTTTGTTTTGGGAGGGGAGATCAAGGCATTCAGGCATTTTCTTGGATAAATGACAGTCTGAATACTTCTTGATAAGTGCTAACTAGATATGACTTTTTTTCTCATAGGTTGCTGAAGAGAAGTGCTCTGTTAAATAGCTATGCTATTCTACTGAACAAGTGATGGCTGCCAAAACAATTTAAATGAGTTGTTTTAAGACAAGTACACAGCATATCAAATCAAGTTTGTAATATAGGTACCTGTAGAAATTCCACTTTAGAAGAGACCTTTGTTGAAAGTGTTCACATACCTCAGCAAGGAAAAGTGTGGTTGCATACAGAATAGATGTAAAAAAACTCAGGGTTGAAGTCTTGAGAACCTTGTTGTATTCTGGAACTTCCTTGAAATTAATGTGTCAAAGTATGGTCTCCAAACATCTCAATACATTTCCAAATGATGTGTAATTAAAGGCCATCTGAAGGCTACAATATATTTTTTTAGGTCCCATAAAATCAGATTTACTTCTTTGAATCTGACTACAATTACCATCTGAGCCTCCAACAACATTTTAAAAGAAAGTTATGAGTAACAATGTCACCCAGTTTATTCTATGCTTTCTGATGAAAAAGGGATTTGTAATACAGGCATGTATTTCTCTCTTCTTCACTATATTTCCTGCCTTGTAGAAAATGTTAGTTCCTAGGTTATCTTGAAACTTATGAATTTCATTGGCTTCTTGATCTTTGGAAAGGTTTCTAGGTGAATGATTGTTTACCAAACAGATAACAGACATTTTAGCTAAAATACAGCTGTGATGTCCACTCGATTGCAACAAATTGGTCTCCCGGCTGTAGAAGAATAATCAGAAGGATCCAAATTTAGAGTAAACTTGGACATAAGAATTTTCCAGAGAAGACTAGAAAACAGGCTGACCTCTACAGTGGATACTAAATTAAACCCTAACTTCAAAGTGCAGCAGGGGCTAGCATAAACAAGACTATGTGACCATATAATATTTTATATTTGCTATGTCAGTTATATGATGAATGAAATGCAACGAGGATTTTCTTTTTGTTCTGTTAGGGTGGAAAATGAACTTAAGGACCTCAGATTAGTATATACCCAGTAGAATATTAGCAGTAAGATGTAACCAGCTCCCTTGGCAGTCTGTGCTGAAGGGTTAGAATGACTCTTTCAGGATTAGGATAGCAGAGTTGTTTCAAAGACTTTACAAACTTCTGGACTGAAGCGAAAGGAAACTCAGAGCTTGTGCTTATGTTAGACAGATCAACAACAGAATCTGGGCAAATGGATTACTGTGTGGTTAGCTAGCACATGAGTTTATTGTGTGCCATCTACTGTGTAATGAAGTATTCAGCTGTTCAGTGTTTGTGTGCACACTCTGGTAATGAGAAGCAGCTTTTTCTGCTTTGATTGACTGCTAACCTACTTCATATTTGTCATGGGGTAAGACTGGCAGAAAATGTAGGGGAACCAATGCATAAGAACCTCATCTAATGATAACTTGGTTGTGTGCCCATGTTTTAAATCTATTGTACGGCCATGAATCCTCCTCCAGAAATGTGTTGGAATGCTGGTGTTACTCTGGATTCATTCGTCTTTTAGTTGTGATCTAACTTTGAAGTTAGTCTGCTTTGAGCAGTATGTTGGACTAAATGATCTCCAGTTCTCTCTTCTCTTACGCTCTGATTTTTAATGTATCTCTTGGTGCATGAAAACACAGAGGGTTTAAATAATCTCAGGTCCACGTGCCTGTTAGAAAACATGTCACAATTAGAAAACTAAGCACCTCATTGTAGGCATTAGTATTTGAAAAAGGGGCTCCAAACAACGGAGCTTTTTCTTCTCTGTGATTACTTTGGCTCTGCCTAAGTCAGTTCCCATTAGATCTTCACAAGTTCTGTGACTTTCTTCAAAGTTTTATGCCTTTGATTCTATATTTGTCTTTGGAAGATGTTTTTATTCTCAACATACTTCTTTAGCTGCTGGACGGGTTATGAAACTTTTATGCTAAAGTATCTGCCAAAGCATTAGTTTGTTTCAATAATTTCTTTAAAAATATTAAGTTTTTTTTCCTTACTGAAGAAGTTGACTAAATTCAAGTCTTCAGCAACAAGGAATCTGATAACTAACCTCCCAAGAACAGTAATAGTATTTGATAGGAGATCAGTCTAAACAGTGTATCATCTTTCTTTATCTTGAAAGTGAAAATCTCTTTTGTTCCTATTTACAGAGGTGATGCCTAATTTATACCAGACTTTCTGTGACTTCACTGGAGTTTTTTTTAGCTAATATTGATGTAAATTAGAGCAGGACCCTCTTCTTCCATCAAGGACTGAACAGAACCATCATTAATTGCTGTTTCATCAGGCAACTGATAACATACTCTTTGCTACATCTCTTTGATGAATAGCTACATCTCTTTGAACCACTTCTAATGCAATTATGAAAGGAAAAAGAGCTTTAAGACTGAGTTTAAATACATTCAGAAGTGCTGAGGTTCTTTGAGTAGTACACATGAACAAGACATGAATGATCACACTGCAGAACTAGAAATGTTAAGGCTTTTTACAGTCAATACAGGGTTGCCAAATGTACATGTTGTAGTTTTTTATCTGCTCTCCTGTCAGAGAAAGATTATACTTACAACAATGTTTCATGAGTCTGTATTAAAGAACACCAATCATCTATAAAATCACACTTCTGTTTGAAGTTTTTTGCCTTTTTAACAAGAAAGTTGTTGTATAAAGAAATTGGAGATAAGACAATTCTGTTTAATTTTTCAGTTTTTTCTTTGTTTTGTTTCTTTTTTTTATGTTCACAGCTGACAGTGCATTGTGGTTAGGTCAATGTTTCTTTATCTCCCGTTCAGTCCACTTCTAGTTCTACTCATGTGGGTCTTTTACACAACCATAAGGAAAGAAACAAAGGTAAGAAACAAAAAAAGACCAAAAAAGGAAACAATGACTCAACAAATGTAAAACTTTGTAGAGCAATTCATGGACAGTTTGACACAGGGCTACTTTGACATAATTTGTTAATTTGACAGAATTTGTAATTCTACAAACTGATTCAATTTCATGTTATTAGTGTCATTATAAAAATGAATGATTTGAGCCAGGAGTTCAGCTAAAATCAATACGGCAAGTCTATCACTTACTGTATCTTGAGACGAGAATTCAGTGTGGAAGAAGAGATCCATACTCCAGGTACTTTTATGATTCAGATTACTTGAAAAATGTGTTTTTACTTTGTTTATTTTGAGGGGCTTTGTTAAAAGGAGGTATTCCTATTGTTCAGTTCTTCACGATCTGTAATCAGGACGTTTCTCTGTGGAGTTTTATGGGCACAGAATCAATTCCTTATTTAACAGTCCTGTTCTACATGACTCCAGGCAGCACAAAAGAGCTTGTTCTCACACTACTTTTATTTCAGGCCATTTTGGTATGTATTTTTTTGAGTCCAGAGGTCTTGTGCATCACAAAACATGATACTAGTATGCTGCTTCTTTATTGCTTCCCTTCCTGTACACTCTCTTTTTGCATTTTAGTTCACTAAGAAACACTTTGCTGAGCCTTCTGCTCAAGTTCCCTTTCTTTCTGAACAGCAAACTCCCTCATTCCTGAGTTTTCCACAAGCTTTCTTTAAAAATCATCTAGCTGTCATGAGTGCCTTTCCGTTTTGTGGTAGCCTAGAAAATCCCCAACTAAGCCAAAGTTTGCTCTTCTGAAGTCCAGAGTTTACCTTCCCAGGTTTCTTCAAGATCTTGAACTCACTTCTTCTCGGAGTCACTGCAACCTAAGGTGGTACTTATGACCACATTTACCACCAGTCCTTCCCTGATTATGAGTAGATGTAAAGTGCAGAATTACCCTTGGCTGATTCCTCTAGTGTTGGCATTATGAAATTGTTACCAGTGCAGTCTAGGAACTTTATGGATTGTCTCCACAGTACCATGTGCTCCAGGATGTATTTACTGATGGTAGAAATCCCACATGAGTTTGAGCTTCTGTGGGTGGGGGAGATCTGCCAGTTTGTAGAAATCTTCATACACTACTTTTTTTGCTCAGGCAGTCTGTAATACATTCCCTCTCTCCCCAAACACTTTCTAATATTCTTTCTCCCTAGGATTGAATGAAATATTTTGTTCAGTCTGAAACAACTTTTTTGATATGTAGAAAATTCAAAGTCATCATTTGTATTTAACTAAAATAAATATGGAATTTGGATTTACTTATTTTTCTTTTTGCTCTAGCCACTGAATTGGAAAAATGAGTTATTCACTTATTTCACTTAAAAATCAGTTCTAGGTCTTCTAGATGGCTTAAACTTTTAATTAAGCTGGTCAATGGATATTAAATCATGTTACTGTCTTTACTGTGGCTTTTCCTATAAATAGAGTAGGATCTGCATCAGCTAATTTTGATCATCTAAGATTTAAATGAATAATTTAAAAATAGCCTAGACTAATAAAAATAGTCTAGACTTTCTGTGGTCAAAAGGGGGAAGCAGGCAGCTCCAGAGGGTACCTTATCCCTTAAGGTAAGAGGAATGAATCACCATCTGGAAGTACCTGTTCCTCTCTGATGACTATGGAGAGATGGAAAATCAGCTCAGACTAAATGGTTAACTTACATTGATGCTTCAGGCAGTGTGAACTCATCCTTAGCATCATTATTGCCTCAGGAGAATTTATACCGAGTGCCCTGTGGAATATGTCAATTATTTAGTAAGACTGAAACAAACTGTTTAAAGATTTTCACTTCTATTTAAGGTGTATCTGTTTTGAATTTGAATGCATGTACTTTAGTTTACCATTCAGCCCTGGTTGGAATTCTGACCTTTGTACTGCTAAAGGCCATGCTGGAATGATGTATTCCATCCAAATAAAGAGTTTAAAATGTTCCCTGTTTTAAAATGTAAATATTTTTTCTGTTTGAATCTTGTTTCATATTTTAATAATGTCCTGAATAATTTAGCAGCATTTGGGCTAAATAAAAACCTATATGACATGTTTTCTTCTTTGCCAATTGAAACACTACTATGCAAAATAATGTCTATGCAGATGAACAGAAGACAGCTCTCCCCTGACCTGTGGAGTGTTTAACTTTAATCACAACACATTTTCTTCTGCAGAGACCTTAGTGGCTGAAGACAGAAATTTGTGCGAAGGTCTGTCTTAGCATGATTGATATTCTGTACCATTATGTTAGTACCATCAATTTGTCCATATTATATTGCTACAGAAATCCTATTTCTTTGGGGGAGGGCGGGGGGAGAGGAAGTGGGTCAGCTGCATGTCTGGTTTGTAGATATGCTCTTGTAAAGCCTCCTGGGAGTGATATGTCTTACATATTTCTAATGCTGAGGTCTTTTAACAGGACTGACAAGATCTGATCAAACAGCCATGACTCAAGAGGGCTTTGAGAAACAGTTGTTCTAGACTCTTCCAGGTTATTTATTTTGCCAAAAAACAGCTCATAAGCATGCATTGAGGATCCTTTGGTTTGTTTAGTCTTAGACTGCAATAAATTTTTACCAGGAGATGCCAGTAAAATCTGTGCCCATTCGTGACCTCAGCATAAAAATAAGAAGTGTTGGGACCCAACCCTTGGCTGCTGTGAGCTGGTGGATGTCAGTGGATTGCTGTAGAGCTGTGTGTATTTGCCCACTGATACACTATCCCGAGATTGTTTCACACCGCAGAAGTAGACATTTTTATTTATCTCCATTGCATGTTTTCTGCTGAACTATTGAATTGAAACAAAGAAACAGCTATTCATCACTGTGTTTAGATAGGAAAATTTCCACTTTTGTGTTCTCCCTAAGGAATTGAAGCTGAAACATTAAATGTACAATGATATTTAGAAAATCTGGCCAAAACTGACTTTGAGATAATATCTTATGTAATTGCATTCTTGGAATATCAATGGAGTCAGCAGCCTAAGAGTAGTGTGGACCCATTTCCTCCCCGCTTACCATTCCTACAGTTACTTTTCTAGAGCCAAGCTGTGCCCATTTCTGGGCTCAAACCTGTGAAATGTCAACATCTACAAAGCAGTTCTGAGCTCTCTCTATCAACACTGGTAGAATAACAACTGTATTTGGAAGGACCACAGGCTCATCTTGCTATCTTTATCCCAGTTAGCATTTATGGGATTCTGAAAGGAGACAATCATGTAACAGGAGAAAACATATACAGTTTTATGCACTCCTAAGAATATTTGCATGTTCTTGTGGCACATACTTGGTTATGCACTGGCTATGTTCTTGCTTTCCAAATATTCTTCTTGATTTCCATGACCTGTCACATTTATTACTATTATATCATCATTGCTTCATCAGGCATCTTCTGACATGGATTTTTCAATTTGGACCTCTGTTGTGTTGCATGCTGAGGGCTTCAGTGGAGATATTTCAAAATGTTATTATGAAGGTAGAAATATCATGTTTTATTATATATAATGGATTCTCAAGTAGTCTGCTCCCCTTTCAGTGCTGTACAGAATCTTTATTAATGATCCTTAAGAAATATCAAGTCAATGCCAATAAAATATTCAGCTGAAGCAAAAATATTTACAATGTAAATAATAATGAGAATAGGTTAGTAAAAAAGCTTCTGCAAGTATTCAGACAGCTAATTACACATCAACTCTCTCATGCTGGGAAATGATTGTTTCTTCCCAGCTTCTGCTAGTCAGTGTGGGACTGCATGTTGGCTTAATTACCGACCAGCGTGGTCGTCCCTTTGTGGGACTTTGACAATGTGTTCAGAAGATTCAGATTCACAGAGGAGTGATGGTGCTTCAGACACTGCTAGATAGGCAGCTTTGGGTTTCTTTTATGCTTTCGTGCAAGTCAAATTCCAAGGATCAGAAATAACATCTTTGCTGTTTGAACAATGTGAGGCCCAATACATGAGTTTAACTGTGAGCTAGGAATGAGGTTTCAGGAGTTAGCTGAAAAGGATATTGTCACAGACTGTAGCTGTGTGAAGCTGACATTGAGACTGCTGGTTCAAAGGGTGGGTAAATATCTTCGTCTGTTCAGAATCTTAGACCTTCTGTAATGAGGCTAGAGTAAAAGATGCACACATTTGATTCTGATTTCCAGAGTTAACTCTTCTTGTTAGAAATAAGGAATCTTAATTTGTTAAAGAGGAATCTCTGAGTAAGTCTTCAACTGTCTAATCCTTGTACTGTGTCTTGGAAGTCATCAGATAGGGGTCCAGATTTTGATTTCATTTTGATTTCTTTTATATAAATTATCTTAATCAAATTCAGAAGATTTACTTCTAATTTGTATCAGAATATCCGAGATCAGAAGCTTGCCTGCCCTACTTGAATGCAGTATCTCATTTCCAAACACAGTAAACTCAGCCCTAAGTACTGATCTTCTCCTCATATATTCTTCATACGATTTTTAATGTTTTGCTTCCATGGAGAAGAAAAATCACTGCAAGCTTCTTCTATCCAAATAGTTAACAAAAAAAAGCCCAACAGAATGAGATGCTTTTAGTATGGTCTCTATAAACCTCTGCTCGCAAGGCTAAAGCAGCAAATGTAGGGCAAAGGGTGTTAATTCAAAAGAGCTAGTTACATTTGTGTCAGGGCTTATGACTGTAACTTTTTTAGGATGTTTGGCTCGGGAACTATTCTATACACACACACGCGCGCGCGTGCACACACACACACGCGCACACACACACACACACACACACACACACATTCTGGAAAATAGGCACAAGAAAGAGCAGAAGCAAAAAATAGCTATCATCCATCACATATTTCCTGTGGCATAGCAAGATTATAAAGCAAAACAGTGTCACTGCAATCGTTTCTTAGGAATATGGATACAAACTGCTGTTATCAGGTATCATCCTTGTGTAGTCAGGTTCAGATTCCCTTCCTCCCCCCTACTATCTGTCATGATTTAGGAGTGTCTTAACCACATTAGAGGATCCATGAATAAGCATATGTCCTTTATGACCAGCATTTGTAAATACGTGTAACCAAATTTAAACACAAGACTAGCTGGCCCTCAAAGCAGTCTTGTCTTAACCCACATTGACTTCCTTAACGGCTGTGAGATAAAGGCAAGCTAACTTTGCCAGTTAGCTTTTCAGGAGTAGTCAAGATCCTACAGAAAATGCTGGGTCAAAAGAAAGAATTTGGGAGGTAATTGGGACATTCCAGCAAAGAGTGAGTGCTGACTGAATACCAGCTCTTGAAGCCTATGAAGTAGCCACATGGCATGACATGGTCCTGATGGTGAATTATATATATTTGCACAGCATCTTCCCTGCATGAAGGGAATGGCTTATTCACACTGGGTAAACTCTGAAGCTGATATTTAGTCTATATGAAGTCCATACTCTTATGCTCAGGAAGGGTCTAAGGATTGATTTAGAGAAACTGGCAGGAAAGAAAAAAAAATGTTAATTTCTTGAAATGCTACTTTTTTGCAAATAAAGCCCATTGAAGTTGATAGGAACAGAAAGTAAGCCATACCCTTGAACAGGAGAATGTATGCTTACTTAAGGGCCTAGCATCAATTCAAGAGTTTAACTTCAGTTTCACAGTTTTAAAATGTTAGCCTATAGTTTCACTGTTGTACCATGAGTGATAGACATGATAGTGAAAAATCCTTCTTAAAAAGAATGTTGATAATTTTTACTTTAAAAGGGGAAATTTCTAAGTACTTCAAAATATTTAAATATTTATTCTCAGAGGGGTTGTAAAATCACCACCCTTGGAGGTTTTGGAGACCTGACTAGACAGAGGCCTGAGCAACCTTGTCTGAAATCAATGTTGACTCTGCTTTGAGCAGGTGGTTCGACTAGAGACCTCCCAAGGTCCCTTGCAATGTGAATGATTCTGTGATCCTATGATTTTTTTACTTGTTTTAGTTCAGTGGCTGCATCAGTTAAATTCCTCTTCTGTCTGCCCTTTTGTGGGCTCCAGGTATTGATGCCTAAGGTTACAAGCAACAGCTGAAATTAGTGGAAGAAACAGAAGCTGAACATGAGAAATAGATGTAAAAATTCCAAGTGTTAAAAAAGGCTGCTTGCATTGTTCTTTCGACTCATTTTTGGAGAAATGCGGATGAGCATTTACCTATAATCTTACATAAAGCCATAAATCCAAAGATACACAAAGAGGTGCACATGAGGGCATAAGTTTGGCATGAGGAGTTAGGATTCTCTCCGGCTTCCTAGTATCGGGGCTCCAAATGTCAAATGATTAATCTCTGTCATGGGGAAAGTAAAACTGTGGGATTTTTGTTGTAAGACTGTACCAATGCAGGTCATTGGCTGAGCTGGTCCCCACGTTTTGTCTATATATTAGTAAATATAACGGGTCAGGGCTCACACTCGGACCTACAAGCCAAATGGTACAACACAACCTTGTATCCATACACCCAAACTCTCTCTCTCTCTCTCTCTCTTTTTTTTTTAATAATAAGATGGCTGCAGCCAAAGTGCCTATTGGGAATGGCCCCTGGGCTTACGGTAACCTCCAAATTTTGCCTGAGCATTTTTGGAGAGATTGCTGTTTGCTATGGGCCAAAGTCCTGCCAAAGACTGCTAATGTTTAACACATATCATGTGCCAGTGCTGAACCTGTGGTATGGCCCTGTTTAGGTCATGATTATAGACACAGCTTGTGAGATCTCTAGCAACTGTCAGTTGTAGTGTGCAAGTTGTGTAACACTTACATGTGACATGAGGGACAGTGGGAAAAATGCCATGAGGTTACAGACAGATCTTTTATAATATTTCAGCCTCTCCTGATGTGTATTAATTGTAAGGATAACCTGTTTGTAAAGCCATCTGGTTAATGGCTATTCAGCATAAAAGACAAAGACAAGACACAGGGAAAGTGGTAAGTTAAACACACAAATACACGAACTGTAACATACAGAGATAATGGAGACAATAATAAAGACCAGGACTCTTCAGTCACTGAACACTGCCCAACCGAAGGAGCCACTCAAGCAGAACCTTGAAGAGATTCAACCAGAATTTTGTAACTGTTCAGAAGAAAGGAAACAAGATTGTCCTGATCATTGCAGTCTGTCTTATCTTCTTATTAAACTCTGTTTCTAGCTGTTTTCTGTGTGACATTGCTCTCTATTCTGTGTGTGCGTGTATGGGTCATTGAAAACTGACCTGTAGAAGGACTGGGGAAGTATCCCCTAAAGGAATATTCTGAGTTTCAGTATAAGCACTTACATCTTATTAGACCAAAATACACATCCCCTTTGCAAATGATTATCCTTCAAGAGACCTGAGGTCCGTAGTTCAGTTTTCTGTAGTACACTTCCACAGGAGTCTCATTTCAGAGGTGGCAGAACTGAGTAGCTTAGAAGCCCATCACACGCTGAAGCTTTAACGAGATCTGCAGTAAAAGCCATCTCTTGCGTGTCTCACTTAGGGAGATCAAGCCAAATAGTATGTTCAGAGCCTGCTTTACTGAGTCCACACAAAAGTTGCTAGTATTTTCTTTTAACACATCATGCTATCACAGACAGACAGTGGGACAGTCCTAGATTAGATTGTAGAATTACCATGAACCTTATTTAATAGTCTTTTACAGGAGTAGTGTCTCTAAAACAGAACAGGAGTCCTGCCATGGAGAAAGTGAGCTGTGTTACTTCTTTGGTGATGCATCTTTTGACCTCTGAACCAGCTCTCCGAAGATGGGTACGAGTGGAGCTGCCCTACAATGGCTACTTTTCCTTAGCTGCACACAGACCAATGAGAGTAGCCCTGGCGGAGTTATAAAGACAAGACTTTCCTCCGTCACTGATAATTGGACCCTAAGTAGCAAAAATATATCATACATGGCATCAGCCTTGAAGGAGATGAGTAGCTAAACCGTGAGGGATGGCTGCTTTTCTGGTCCTGCTGGATGAAGACAGTAAGGTACAAATCACAGCAACGTAATCTTGCTCAGCTGCCATGTACCCTGTTCCATGAGAGGAAATATTGAGCTGCATCCTCATGTTTAATTATATATCCCAAGCTAGCTGGGGAATGTTCAACAAAGATAACCCTTTCCACTCCTTTGTATCAAGTTCACTTTTTCAATTGCCAGAATATTTTGCTTCCTCCAAGTCTTCTGTAATTTCCAGATTTTATTTACTAGAAAGGTTTGAGATAAATCCATTAGGATAAAGGAGGCTGTGGCCCTCCCACCTTTAATTACTCACCCAGGACAGCAGGTTGCATCATGTGGTGACAGACATGTGGCTGCAAAGCCTCTCTTCCCTCTTCTTCAGTGTAGACAGTGGCTGGTTATGGTCTTAATGTGTTTAAGCAGAAGCACAAAGTGACTTAGACAGTTTTACCCACGTTATCTACTGTTGTTGAAGCCATCAGAAGGACTGTAGTGTGGTCATGGGAGAACAGGCAAGTGAAGAACCATATTGCATAGGATGCTAAGCTTAGGCTGTTAAAAAAAATTCTGTCAAAACTGACTCTCAAAGAAAACTTTGAGTTTTGATTAACCACACTTATTTTTTCATGACAAGAGGTGGATTTTGGTGACAACGCAACACATCATGTGGCCTGGCAAGGGGGACTGGCCCACAGAAGAGGAGGGAAGCTTGAGGCAACTTGGCCACACTTTGTGTGTGGCACTAAGACTTTATTTTAATAATGACATTTTTGGTTTTCAGTCAACTATTTTAAAATTTTTATCCATTTTCTTTCACTCAGAAATCAAAGTATGGGAAAAAGAGAATGAACTCTTTTCTGGCCTGTTCCACTTTTTTTCCCTTTTAGTTGTCGACATTCTTAAACTGTAGAACTGATGCAGGAAATGTCCGTGGAAACTGAGTCCAGGAGATAGCAGAAAGCATGTCTTAGAGCAGGATCCTTCCTTCCTATCATTAGAAAGTCTAGCTGCCTCCATCTGAGCTAGTCACTGTGGGCTCCAGCTCAGTGAAAGGAAATAGACTTATTTAAAGTGATTTTCCGTTATCTCCTTTAGGAAGAGACTCTTTCCTAAAAATGCCTGTTAACAATAAAAGAGGTTCCATAAGATATGTAGTCTAGCTCAGATGTAGGTGCCTACATTGGAGACATCTCAAATTACATAGGAAGAACTTAAATCTGTGCCCCTGATCTTCAAAACCCCTTTGCATTTTCTGAGAACATACATCACCTTTGAAACATTCTTCTTTACTTCTGATTTCCTTCCTTTGAATAAATGTTTTTTTTGCACAAGTATTAGTCTTAAAAATAGTCTCCGTCATGAAGCTTTGACATAAAGGTTTCATCGGTTCTCTAGCAATTACACAGTTTGATCTTCTGTAGTCTTACAACTGCCAGTGACCTACTAGCACATGGCTGCTGCTCAGCACTGTGAGCAAGAAAGATGGTAGTTTTCTCACTCACGGTTGTCATGAGCATGGTGGCACAGAAGCTTCTCTGCAAACTCTGGATGCCTCTGGGAGCAGCCAATAAATTCACAGTGTTTCTGTCAGAATAAAATGTCAGAAAATTTAAGCCTTGCGCAGAGAAAGGAAAATCAATTTGATCAATACTAAGTAAAAATATAATTGTTTTATTCCAACCAAAGTAAATAATACTACTGTAAGCATTACTATAGCGGTCCTGTATTTTTTCCCCACAGAATCTTGGGTATGTGAATGGGGTACAGAATGACATGCCATGAGAGCCATTAAAAGCTCCTTTGGTTAATTCACTGATATTGAAGTATTCCATCTGTGATATTAAAATAGAAAGCGAATGAAATAAATATTTCACAGACAAGACGGAAAACCAGAATTAAAATTGGAGTGGATAGAAATATCACAAACACAAACTGTAAATGGGATGCTACCTCAAGAGGTGGGGAGGAAACCAGCTGTCTTATCAAGAGCAGGAATTGCCTCACCAAAAAGTCTGAGACAAGAGTTTTAAGGATTGTTTGGAAAATGAATAGTTGGTTATTGGACTTTATCCTCAGTGTCTTTCTGTTTTCCATTTCTTTTCTCCTGTAAGTAAAACCCTGTTGTACTTAGCAAGCTGATTCATCACTTACAGATGAGGAAGTATGACTTAGTGAGCAATCAAAGAGCTTCATTTAATGTTCCCAGGTTTCTTGGTAGGGTTCAAACCACCATTTACTTGTGGCCCTAGAAGCTGAAGCTGGCCCTTGTGGCTGCCAATTGAGGCTTGGCAGAAGAGTTATACATCTATATCTATCAGATAGCTTTAGCCAATAGTGCAGTTTCCACCCCATGTGGTGGCTGGACTGACTGTACAACCTGTGAATTATTACTGCAGTTCAGCCTGAAGCAGGCTTCTCATTTAGAAGGCAGACTAATGGGAGTTTTTCCTGTACTGACCTAGGTCAAACTTATCTCAGCTGGAAGTTGTTTCTTTGCATGACTTAAACTCATTTGCAAGCTTTAGAGTACTGTTAGTGCTAATATTATTTTCTTCCTAGCAGGGAACAGTATCAAGCTAGAATTGGCTGACAACCGTGATTTCTAGTTACCTGGAAATTCAAGTTTAATTAAACTTTTAATGTTACTTGGCTTCAGTCTGAGTCAACTGATTTTTTTTCTTGTAAGACATTGCTGGTGAATTCGAAGCTCCCAGGGTCTTCTGGCTGCTTCCTGGAGTTACTATACTCTTTAGTCTATAGCATACACACAGTCCCAGAGCACACTCCACCAGGACTCCAGGCTTCCTTCTTTCAGGTCATGTCTATAAAAGTACACTAAAGAGAGCCAAGGCATGAACTCAAACTTTGCCCCATGATCATCTATACTGTTCAACTGTTAGCAGAGTTCCTGACATGGATTTGGCTCATGCCATCTAGCACTCTCCCAGACAACGCCTGGGCTATTTCCACTAGCCGGAGTGGATATACTGTGACACAGGCTCACTGTGTCAATGACTGTGCCGTGCCACTTGCCCTTGAAGCCAGAGTTTGGGCCCTGTATTTATTGCTGAAGACATAATCTCAAAGACTTTCTTTGAATTTGCTGAGAGCTACAAAATATTTAAAGACTCAACAAATTTTTTAAATGAAGCTTTGTTTCATTGGTCTCTATGCTTGGGCAATAGTGAAGCACAGGTACAACACTTCTTTAAAAACATTGCACTTCTGCAGTGACTTTCACACTGCAGGTTCTGCAGCATATCCTAATGGAGAGTATACATCACTACCAGTGAAATGAAGCACACTCTCAGCTGCTGTCCACCAGTTAATAATCTGAATGCAGCAATACTGTGTAATCCACAGGGAAGATAAGGTCATATAATTCCTGTATTTTTTTGGCTCTTTAGCTTGTGTTTGTCAGTTCAGTTTGAGGGTGACAGCTAGGGAACAAAGTGGACAAGAAAGTTGTATCCAGCTGAAATTATAAGCAAATATGGTTAGGGAAGCTGTGATTTTTCAAGCAGGAGGAGTTCACTCCAAGATATTCTTGTGAGAAGTGCTATGGCATGTTTAATGAGCTAATGGTCAGGACCTCAGTTTTACATCTTGTCCAACAGCTGGCTCCTTCAGAAACAGAGCACTCTTTCCCACCATGAGCGGGGCACCAGTTCACTTCACAGTCAGAAGGAGGAGTGCCATTCACCGAATCATTGCCTGCCAAGCACCGAGCCAGGCAAGCCTGCCTTAACTTCAGGTCAGAAGTCAGCAGAGATAGCAGTGGCATGGTAGTTAATGACTGCATACTGCTCCTAACCCTCTGACCGAAAGTTGCTGGTAGCTATGTTGGATAATGAGGATAGTATTTACCTAGATGAACTGAAGTACCTTCTTAATACATACACAACCGACCTGACAAACTGTTGTGTGTTTGCATTTTTACCTCAGAAAAATGAGAGTGATTTGCTGTGCACTGAGCCAAATGTATAGGCTGTGGATATTGCATTTTGATGTATCAGATGGACAACTTTATCTTAAAGATAATTTGAATGAATAATTTAGAATTTCAGGGAGCATTGTAAAAGGGGTTTTTGTTTCTTTCCATTTGTGCTTGTCAAAGCAACATCAGCCTCATGCAATTTGGCATGGATTCTTCAAAACACTGCTGGAGATGCCGCTGAAGCTAATAATTCAGCTATATCTTGCTGTATAATGAACCAAACATCACATTAGTTTTTTTGAGAGAGATATGCAGCATCAACCAGCCATTGCTGTTTTCTTGTCTGGATTTCAGCAGCAGCAAGACATTTAGAGGCACCCTTGCTGTGTATTGTTCTAATGGATTGCAGTAGAAAGACATGGTCTTTTAAGGAAAACTTCAATTGAGATCCCAGGTCATGAGGTACCTGGGACTTTTGTGATCATTATAAATCTCATGGTGTTCTCAGAAAAGCAAGGCTGTGAGTGCTTTATATCTTAACTATTTCTAAATCTGCACAGCCTCTGTGCAGAAAGGTGCCTGCATAGTCTGCTTTCAAATGTTCTATTGTCAGCAGTGACAGCACTCCCAAAAGGAATCAAAAGAGAATGGTTTTTTCACTCTAATCTACGCCCACCACAATTCTCCCTAAAATCCATCAAGCACCAGAGATTCACTGGAAAGTAGGGACTTCAGTTCTGTCTCCAGCAGTTCAATGTGATATCTTCTGGGAAGGTATAGTGATATCTATTTATGAAATCTCTAAATAAGTTGATTGTACCTGCTCACACTTATTCTCTTACAGATTTCATTTGGTGCTTTTATTTCACCCACTGACACTTCACGCCCACATCCTCACAAGTACCAAGACGTGTGCCCAAGTGGTCTGGCTAGGAGCACCTGTGTGTGAGGCAGACCAAAAAGGATGCCAGCTATTGAGTCTTTGTCATGACTCTGGGATTATTCTTGATTGGCAATGACAATTAAGACAGTTTTTGGATAAATCACACCTTTTAGGAGTCAACAGATGTTATGTGGTGGTCCTTTGCTTAAGAATATTGCTCGTTCAGTCTCCATAAATCTTAAGCAAAGTTAGTGCTCATGGTCTGCTTTCACTGGTTTGTCTGGAATATATATTCATCTATCTGTTGAACTAACAGGAAAAGAAATGGCATATGTGGTATACTGCAGCTGTGCTGCCATCTTCCTGGTATTGGGATGCACTGTTTTTCTCTGGCAGGTCATTTGTGCTGTGCTCTTATCAGAGTGCAGGCCTGGTGGGAGTGACACCCCCACCTTCCTCAACTTGACGTTGGGGAGCAGCGTCCTGGGAGCAGTGTCTGGGGAACGGCGTTCTTTGCTATCAACACAGGCCACTCTTTTAACACTTGTCCTGCTGCTTCTTCCAGTGCCTACCCACGCACACGCACACGCACACGCACATTTCCATTCATACTGCATGCATACCAAGCTTAATATTCCCATTACAAATGTCTACAAACCCATTTCTGGGCTCTCTGTTGACAGGTTTCAAATGGGAGTAGCTGAGAAAAGAAAGAGGTCACATCAATGCCTTCCAAGGATCTCACTGTGTGGGGCACTTGTTAGATTTACAACAAGGAAGACTATCTAAGCCCAAAACATTTTCAGCCCTTAGGCAATGAATAAAACATGTTATTGTCTGTGCTGATTGGCTGTTTTAAAATGTATGTGTCCAGCTTGGAAATACTGCAGAACACACCAAAATTAGCTATGACAAGCAGTTAAATTTCTTCTTATTTTATCCTATTCTTGCTTACTACAGCTATGGCTATCTAGATTATAGCTAGCTTTTAAAATCTTTTCTAGCAAATCAATCCTTCTTGCCCTTTAGTTATTTTAACTGCTGTTCACTGAACCCCCTTCGTTTTTGCCAATACCTTTTTGACAAATTGCCTACAGATGCCCTCAGCATTCCAGCTACAATTGCTGCACTGGCTTCTGGAAGGACATCTTCTGTATTTGCTCTCAAGTGCTGCAACACATGGAATCTAAGACTGCTATGTTTGTTTGCTTGTTTTGTCACCAGATTGTACCAAGCCTCTGTAAATCCCTTCTCTGATTGGGAATTTCCAAATTTCTCTGCCCCACTCAGTATCTGGGATGTGTATTATTTCTGAATCTCACAGCGAATCCCACATCATTAGTTTATCTTCCCCTTCCTTGTCACTCTACTCCCTTCTCATTTATTTTCTGCCCTTGGGAGTTCACAAGTCCTTTACTAAATGCTACTTCTATTATATGTTTTGTTTTAAAGTACCAGTGACATGAGATCAACCAAAACTGACAAAGGCAAAGACCTTGCCTGAAAGAATTTGCAATCCACATGGATATGATTAGCTGAAAATAGGAGAGGATATACTGTAATCCTGATTTCACAGAGGAGAGGGTACAGTCCTGGAGGGTACTAAGACCCAGGCAAAAGCTTTTACCAGGCCACTTCGAAGGGCAAGGGTAATCTGATAGAAATCAACAGATAATTTCAACAGATAAATCATGGTGATGTCTCATATATTTAAAGTTCAACTTTTGAGAAACATAGATTTCTGAAGGAAGAGCACAGATGCTAAAATGAAACTGCTTGGAAAAGCACCAGAAAAATAATAATCAGTCTATGTGTACCTGGCTGCAGTGTCTGGACCTGGAACAGCTCTTTAAATAGCAGCTTTAATAAAAAGCCTGTTTATTTTAATAAGAATAGAGCACTTTTAGAGTATTACCTTGCATGTACTATAAGAACTACTCCACTTAAATGTATGTAGGATGAGATTAGATGATTTTTCCAAAGGCACACTGGTGACAGAGAGCTGAGTCAAGAACTTCCTCAGGCCGAGCTTGGCACCTTCATCCTGCAACTTTTTCTCTGTTAGCACATTAATTTTGTTATGGTCACTTAATCTCTTGTAGGTTGGAAGCAAGTCTTGCAGCACAAGGCTTTACACCACCAAAGTCCCACCTGCTTTTTTGGAGTAGGGGTTGAATGCCACTTACATAGTGCAGAAACTCTGTGTTATCCCCACTATGATAGAGGGAATTACAACTTAGATTACTTATTCTAGAAAATGTTATTTTACAGCACAGGAGAGTGAGTGGAAGAGATAATAGGATTAAAACTAAGTGGCTAAACTGGCTTGCTGTTTGTTATATCTCCACATTTTTTCCCCACCCAAGTAAACACCACCACCTTTATCAGTAATGAAGCCATTTGTCTTCCTAAAGTGCCAAAGTCGCAGTTACAGCTTTGAAGAAAAATGTTGTTTGAAGAAAAATAGCATTTGCTTCTCTCTTGTTTGCAGTGGCATTAATGGCAGTAAATCCCCTGAAGTCTGTTGAGAAATGTTTATACAAGACCAGAGAAGAATGGCAATTAGAATACTGTAAATACACCCCGTCTTCCTCAGTTCTAATAAGAGATGTCCCAGGGTCAATTTGGATGTCCAGACTGGAACTGCACACATCACTTATTCTAATTTTTTTGAGCTTTTATTCTTAGTTATGACTTGATCCTGTGAAGATTTTTATTAGCAGTAGTAGTGTAAGCACAATGGAAGAGGTTTAGCTGCTTGACAGCTTCATTAACTGATGTATTAAAAATTATTGTCAGTGAAATCTAGTTCATTTCTGCATTACAAGGTATGGAGAAGATGTGTTGATGTTTAGTATCAAGGGTATCCTCAGAAAACTCCTGTGAAGTGAACCTTTTTGGCAGCAGTTTGAGATAGGATATTTGCATGAAAGTTAATGGGGATTGATAAAAATATCAGAATGATATAAATGTAAATGTTTCACCAATGAGGTGTTCCAAATGTGACATGGGATACACACATACCTGCATACACACACACACATGTGGTTTAAATAAATATGTAAATTGCATTGCCAAGATTGTAAAAAAATACTTTCTTTGAAGCTCTGCCCCAGGTGTCCTTTTCAACATTTGTTTGTTGCCTCGTTCTGCGGGGTTGAGGATACCATGAATATGAAAGACATACAAACTGCCAGCCAGCTTTTGCTTTCAAGACTGCTTCTTTGATGGTAGTAAAAAAATGCCAGCTTTGCTTTTTGTTTTGCTTTTCTATAATATTACTTGTGTGACAGATTGGAAAACAAGCCTAACAGAAGTACCAAGTATCAATTTTCTGTTATCTGTTCTTAATCTCTTCTGATGGCCTACAGAGCAGATAAACAGTAACAACTTCTACATCAGATTCTTCCCACAAGCACAATACTCAAAGAAAATTCTTTTCCCGCTTCGGAGCTTTTTCTTTCCTTTTTCTTAGAGTCTTTTACTCAGAGCCATGCAGGGACAGAGAACTATTGAGATAAAAATCAAAACCCTCCTGGAGTTAGGCTCATATGACACCATCTCTTATAATGTTGGAATATCTGGTCTTTAGCTGGTGCCTCACCAGCTAGCTATCCTCTCAGGTCCTGGATGACTGCTGAGATGTTTATAAAAAACCACATTTTTCTCTGCATATGATATAGATGCTTTGGAGGAGAGAGGAATATACTAAGCATGCAGAAGAGAAAGGCAGCCTTTTCAAGTTTAATGCATCTTGGTGCAAAATCAAGGCAAGTTAGTGGCAGGAAAAATAATTCAAGCTCTTTAAAGCTCTTTTGAAATGATTTCTTTAAAGCTCCCCTTTTGCATTTTACTATGCAATCCTAAGTTTCTAAACGCAAATCCAGGCATGATACTGTATCAGTCAGGAAACTGAGCACCTTAAATCTACTGTGAATGCATGAGCAGGCTGAGATTCATCTCACTAGCCTTGAAATTTAGATGTCTGTGACGGGAGATGAGTAGCTGAAGACGATGATTCTTCTTGTCCTGAGCTGTGTGTCAAGAGAGGTGACAGGAATTACACTTTGGAAGTGACCTTCTCTGCCCTCTGAATACAGATCACTAACTTAAACTAGAAAGATAATTTATAGAAGGCTGAAGTCAGGTTATATGGAGTCCACTGGTAGTGGCCTACTGCAAAGTGTCATGGCGCTAATACTTAGTCTGCACTGAATAGTCCAGCACAGGAGACATGAAACCAGACCTAAGTCTTATGCCCCATCCTTTCAAAGCTATCCAGAGAAATGAATAAGGAAAATACACTTTGTAAGCATGTCTACCCCAACGGTGTGGGAGATGGAGGATATTTCATTTCACTTGACACATTTTCAGCTCCCTAACTCTGTAAGATATCAGTAAGTCCTCAGTTATTCTGGACTCCCATTTTATAAACAGAATTATTCATTAGACTGGAAATATTATGGTATGAAAAGTTTTGAAGACAAGATTTAATTCAAAAGAGAATTTAAGATGTGAATTTTGAAAGTGTTCAGTGGTCACTGAATCTCAGCTAGTTTCTATGCCCTCTGCATGTAGATCTCTCTTTAATCTTCATTTCTGACTGAGAAAAAAGGAAAGCCCAAAGAATTAGGCATAACTCCAACCCTCTCAGGATTTCCCTTCTCAAGAAGTCAGTTAGCATGGTTTTACCAATAGGAATGGGCTTAGGCCAGGGCAATTCACCTTTGAAAAATCTTGGTTTAATACTTATAAGGCAACTTTTCCAAATACTGAAATAAAGGAATTAAAAATAAAATTAGCCATATTTTATCTTATGTTGAAATAGGAAGCCAAGAAAGACATTTTTCAAAATAAGTGCCCAGTTCTGTAATTGTTAATTGAATACAAAGTTGCCTGGGGTTATCACATCCAGCTGCGTGACAAAGGACCCCTTGAAAAATTAGAAACTGGTGGGATAAAGTTTTATTTTTCTTGCTACCACTTGAGCTATTTTGTCAGTTTTTGCTATGCAGAAAATCTAGACTAGTATGTTTGCAACAGGTTTTCTGGGGTTCACGTGGTGTCATGGCACAGCAGTGTTTGTATTGCAAGTGAGGTAATAACACTGGCTTTCTGAAATGTAGCATTTTCACAGGCGAGCTGGGTACTAATGAGGTCCCTGTGGACAGCTGGGTGATTAAATATTTTAATTCCCATCCATCTCTTTTGTAGAAGCAAGTTGCTTATGATTTTAGTGCTGGGATAGCAGTGAGGACTGCAATACTAGAGAACAGGAGAAAAGGAAAGGGCTCTTATGTAGGCAGTAGCTTTGGAAGGACCTTCCTAGACCCCCCTAAGCAAGTTCCCTGACTCTCTTCCTCAAGGGTTTGCTGCCAAACAGAAGAAAGAACCAGTCGGTCTATTTAAAATACATAGGGCAAACAGTCAACTCAGGGAAAAACAGTCAGCAAAATCTACCGGTCCCTGTTCATTTGTATCCACCAGCCAAAAAAAATACCTTGCAATAGGAAGGGACATCATTGCCTCTTGATATCCTGCTCTGTCCCAGCTACTGTCATGCCCTCTAGCACCGAAGAATAGCTATTGGCTGTTGTCTGTGTATATGCTAAAGTCCCTGGGGCTTAAGCAGTCTAGAAAGAATTAGTTTTTGCTAACAAAAAGAAATAGCAAAAATCTGCCCCAGACAATTGCACAACAGCTCTGCTTTTATATGCTCCAGCAACTCGAGATTTCTGCTAATGGTCAATGTCACAGCACTGTGCACATGCAATTTCAAAAAGGGAACACCACATGATGCTTGTTCCTTTTGATACACAAACATTTTAGTTGTTCTGCACAGTAAGATCTCCTAGAAAGCACAGTCATAGAATGACATTTTTATTCTATTTGGAGGGTGAAACCTGCCAATCAAAGTCTTCTGATTCCTCTTTCTATAGTTCTTACATGGTTGTATTGAAGTTGTTTTGATTTAGATACAGCGATATAAGAAAGGGCAAAATTATACTGATTCCTGAGGAATTTTTATATTGTGGCACATCTATGAATGTGCACAGATTGACAGTAAGGGCAGCAACATATAATGACAAAAAGCAGCAATAATGACCTCAAATTGTACAAAACTCTGTACACAACCTTTTCTTCAGGAAGGCATAACACCTGCCTCTTACACTTTATTGTACACAGAACTTGCCAGAAATGAGTAAAATTTCCCTTAAGAGTCTTAAAATAGAAAAATAAGTCTTCTCAATAGAGCAAAAAATTACAGTTCCAACAATGATTAAAGTTAGTCCAATTAGAAACACTCCCAGAAACGTATCAAGAAGGTGTCTAAGAGGTGTCAGTTCGGTCTGAACTTCTCTCCTGTCAGAAGACCATTGACCTAAAATCCTTAGCTACAATGAAGCTTAAGGGAAAGGGAAGGAACAGAATACAAAGATTTATAAAACAAAATACCAGTAAGTTCTCCTCTTTCTTAGGTTTGCCAGGGTTTGTAACCATAGTTTAAGAACTCCGTTTTCTACCTTTTACACTGCTATTTTCATCTTTTGCTGAAGACTGTTAAAACACACAGACTTTCCCCCCTTTGAAAAGCAGACCAGAAAAGGAAATTCTTTCCTCGATCCCTTCTGCCTGACTCAGAGATGTTCCTGTAGTGGACGAGGCACTGGGGCACGTAACATTACAGGGGTGGTAACTGTCCAGAATAAGCAGTTGGGCAGCTGCAGATCAGAGCTCTTTAGATCTGCAACACACTTCTGAATATCATATCCCTACCCTCAGCTAATTTGGTGTGGTCATTTCCATAATGGTTTTACTTTGCTTTACAGCAGTTAACATCATGAAAATTGTGTGAAGCTGCCATAAACTGGCACAGAGCACTCCAGGAGATTACAGAAGTGAGGGCTTTGCATGGGCTGGGATTTTCTTACTGCATGAAATGTAGCTGCAATTGATTTTCATGTGAAGATTGTTTGCCTGATCCTACTGTGAGGTGATTTATGTTGAAAATAAGTGGAAATATTCTGGAGCAAATTTTGATTTTTGAAAATAGAGTTGATAGATAAAGACACATGAAAGTATATAAGGCTAATAATAAAACAGTAACACAGTGGGAAAATATACATAGATATACATAGATCAAAGCAGCTCCTTGAAATTCAGCAGATCACAAGAAATAAATAAGTGAGTTTAGAAGAGAAAATGAAACAGAAAAATAAGAAAACGTCTCAAATTATTTTGTTATATGATCTGTGCTGAGCACCTTGTGTTGTATTCATATGCATGACGATATTGTCTGATAATAATAATTACCGAATCATCAACGCAGGGCTACTGAAAAACTATAATTAAGTTATATTTTATTGTACTCAAGGCTGTACAGATGTATCATAAATGACAGTCCTTTCACCAAAGAGCTTCCAGTGTAAAATACAAAACATAACAGATAGTTGAGATGAAAAGGCACCCTACCTCCCCTGAGTAAAAGAAATAAAGTAAAAAGTAAATATAAGCAGATTGTGCAAACCCATAGCAGCAGTCACATTCATTTTGAGTGTCATTGTATGAGCTACTGATATGGTTTGAATGTAAGCATCATCATGGCTTTACAGGTTCTGATGGGGAGATTTTTTTTTTTTTACTTGTGACTTGTAGCATCACAAAAAAAGATGAGGCTAAGTGGAAGATGTGTGACTGAGACCTTTGGAGATCAAAAGTAGGAGCTGACCTTCTGATAAAACAGAAAATTGAGTAAGTGAGTTAAGCAGAAATTATGGAGAGACTGAGATGAAAAAAATTATGTTCGATGTGATGGAACATGAAGAATGGGGGAGCTTTGAAGTAGCCAAGAAGAAAGAGGGATTGAAGGTTCATATAAAGCACCAAAGCCAAAAGAAAGGATGTTGCAATAATCAGGGTGGACAATTTTCAAAGCTTTGAGAAAACTTTTGGTAGAATTAGCAGCAGGCAGGAGACCATAACATCAAGGTATTATGCATGGGGAAGCTGCAAGCTCAGGTCATAAGTACACGTGGGCCATAAAAAAATCAAATGAGATACTGGTGTAGATGCATCCCTTTGCCCAAACAAATTGACTGTCTTATTGAGACAAGGGAGCGTAGATCCTCATACTGTTCCCACTGGAGGTAGCAGCATTTTTCCATTGTGCCAGGGGTGCTGTTTGAGAGCTGTGACATACATTGCCTTTGCAGAGTCCCAAGCAGGAGCAGTTAGGGGCCTCATGCCATGCTTGCTGGACACTGCGAATCTTGGCCATTCAAAGGGATGCAACAGAATCTCAGAACATGAATGCTTTGCTACAGGGAATTTGGCCGTGAATTTTCCTTCTGCAGCCGCTTGTATAGGAGCAAGTAATCTGGGCTATAAATATGACTGGACAACTTTTTATCTGCTTGATAACTACCAAACATCTAGCTACATGGTAAAACGCATGCAATAGCAAGATAGTTGCAATTAAAGAGTAAATTATGATGACATACGTTATTTCTCAATGTCTAAACCATGGTTGAAGGTTACATAGCAATTAGTTTTGATCTCATTAAGAATAATTAGTAATTACCAAGTACTCTAAGGGAAATGTGATTACTATGGAGCTACCTGGTATTTCCCCAAGGGAACTCTATCTAGTTACAGAATATGTATGCCCCATTACTTAAAGCCGCACATAAAATATTACTTTATTTATGTGGTACAAGCAAAGCAGGCCTGTTAAAAACTGTGTAATGAAACATTTTGGCAAAGACGAAAGGTTTGCAGTGCATGTGACTATACCGCAGGATGTCTACAAGCTCCTTTAAATCACCTGCTCTTATCTGCCATCTCATATGTCTTTTTTTTTTTTTTTAATAAAGCAAGAGATGCATTAAAACAAAATTAAAAACATGCCAATCCTCCTCACCTTTTACTGATGCACTACTCAGAGAATAAAGTAAGATCTGCCAGACACCTTTTTCTAACTAGGAAATGCTGGAGGCAGAGTAGAGCAAACTCACGCTAGCTGGCTGACCAAATCATTAATGCGGAGAAATACGGATGTGCCTGCCTGACTTTGCCAATAGCCTTTAGAAAGCCAGGCACACGTTTAAGTCCCTGACATTCTCAACACAAACAAGGAGAAAAACCTGTAAGCTGGTATCCCACACCAGCAGATTTGCTGACAGCTGCTGCTGCTGTGAAAAAGACATCTCCTACAGAAGTAGAATATACCTTTTTATATTTGAAAATGCACTGACCATGATCAGAAAGGGAATATTTGATATTGGCAGTTGAATAGCTTATATGAGGGACAGTACAAGTATTTGTACTGAGGCCCAAGGAATTATGGGTTGATTTTTGTGGTGATGGAGTTGACTGGCTTGTAAGATTTTTTTGCCCTATTTTATCTGAATGTTGAACAACTGCTCTGTTTGGTGAGCTTATAAATTTCAAAATTTCACTTAATTGTAGTAAATGGAACTATAGACTATGTCAGTAAAATTGCCACAATTTAGATTTATGCAAGAGCGCATTTTGGGGAAATCACATTTTGTCAGAATTGGTCCAACTAGCCCTAGAAGGAAATCTTCCTTCTGAAATATAGAAGAATCTGCTTTTCACTTTAAGCCACCATCTACCAACAAGTCATAGTTGCAAAACACTGAGAAAATCAGAAGAGGGATTTTCCCCTCCTTTTTCACATATTCTGTTTTCTAAATGGAAAAAGCCAGTGTTACTTTGAGTACTTTTACCAGTTAGAGTGAGAAAGCTAAAAGTGATAAAGTGAGTGTTACTTTTTGCCGCTTCACCTAAAAAAATTTCCTCAGAACTAATTAAAACACGTATCTAATTTCACAGATTTTTGAAAATGTTGGCCTTCACTTCTTTCTTCAAAATATGCATTCTGGAAAAACCAAGTGGTTGATAAATAGAATTTATGGGAATCACATACAAAACACTTGTTTTTACTCTAGTGTCAAACTAAAAATATTTTTTTTCCAAAAAACCTGAAGATAGTCCATATTTTTGAGTAAAAATGTGAATATAGATAGCCTCTGCTATTATGGAAGGGCCGAGAAACTGCTGCTAAGGCTCAGGACACCACTATACTAAGCACTGTGATACTACAATGATAGTTGAATGTGACTTCAGCTGACAGACCTTTACGAGGCCTAGCAATCCACATTTCTTTCAAAATCCAGAAAAATACAGTTTATCAGTGGTGCTTACATTGTGAAAGGTGTTCTGTCTCCTTCTCTGTGAACAAGACTTGATAACATTTCCTCTTATTTAATATTAATTCTTTAGTTTGACTCTAGAGTCTTATTATTATTTCAGCAGATGCTATTTAGTTGTCGTTCACGTCTGCCTTTAACGTTTTGGCAGTTCTGTGCATATCCTTTGTACAACTCACAAAACTAAATGACATTTTTTCTATTTTTTTACACTATAATGTATTCATTCAGCACTCCAAGAAACACATTTTTAGAAAATTTGGATCATTTCTGTTTTCACATTGATAGGACCTTCTAAGCCCCTGTGTAAATGTGTAGCAGTTCTATTTATTACGTTATCAGTTCTTGCGACTATCTCATGTTCAAGTGTGACTCCTGAGCACATACACCCTCAGAAAAAGTACAGCTCTCTCTTAGGACGACATGGGTTTATTCTCAAAAATGCTGAAACTCAGAATATATTCGTTTGTCTTTTCTAATATATTTGTGAATGCAGTCTTCTAAGTATTAACTGCTTCCCAGTCATACCTGTGGGCTTCTCTGCTATGTTAATTACATATACTTTTGTTCTCATTGCAATCAAGGACATTTTTCTGGCGATTTATCTGGAAGCAGGTTTAAGCCAACAGTTTCCCATCAGTGTGTTCCACTAATCGTTTTCTTCCTCCTTGGAAGGACCATAACCCAGTCTTAAAAGAGGCCCACTGTCCTCCAGACATTCAAGGACAAGGTGCTGGATTTTCCTTACTTATTACCCTACTGTAGTTCTGCATCAAAAGCCTCTCTCTAATCAAATTAGATTACCTCCAGCCTGTTATTCATGTCTTCTTTCTGTTATATCTTTGAAAAAGTCCAGGCGGGTTTCTCAGACAAAGGTTTTCCCTTTACAAAACTAGCCAGATTGTTTCTGCCCACCTAATGTTTTTCTCAGTGTTTTGTGATCTCAGGATTTCTCCTGTCTTTGAGGTCCGATGTTCTATCAACTGGATTTTCTTTGCCTTTTTTCTCTCAGCTTGGCTTGTTACTCACAAGGTTACGTTAGTCTCCCTTTAGATAATTACCCAGCTACACTCAGCCAGAAATTCTCGCTATTTCCTTTCAGTTCCAAAAGAAGAAACTTTTTGAATTTGGGGCCTTGTTTGGATTCAGTGATTGAGTGCCATGTACGTGATAGTTTTAATGTCCCATCCTTTCACTAAAGGTAAAGACTGAAGGTCTGAAGACCTTTTACCAAAGGTATTTAGTGCTTCGGAGATTTAGGTCTTTATTATGCTTGAGGACTGAATGTTTCAGGGCACCCTTCGAGGACGTACCGAGGGAACCAGGGCCCTGCTCACGTTAGGAGCTGTTATGATGCAGTAGCTCAGAAAAAGTGGTCCAGGGTAAATGTCCCTTCCTTTCTCTGAATCTGAACAGCCTTCCACTTTGTGCTGTCATAGGAGATACATTTTTGCCTTCAAAATCCATAAAGGAATATTAATTTTGTTAGGATAATCTAGAATAAACCATCCAGTGACTTCTGCTGAGTAAGTTTAGCATTAAAGTGAACAAATTTGTCATAGAAAATAAGACTCCAATACTCAGAGCATGTGTTTTAATTTAAGCAGGTGACTGGTCTGGTTCAAATCCATGGAATTATTGGGTCCTTAAAACTACCCGAATGTTTAAGAGCTTTGCTGACTCCCAGCCTATGTAAACACAGTATGAGTCTCAACAGGAAATCCAAATCAGGGCTTGGTTTTATGCCTTATAAATCACACCAACTACATTTATAAATACAGCTTACTGAGCTGCTCTTTGATATAATGGCCTCACAAATTAATCTTCTGAAGCATTCATGCTTCTGCTTCTTTTTGTGGTACAATTGTTATTCAGGTTTCTCTGCCTGCATTAGTTCACTGCTGAGAGGGATAGGTTGTGTTTCCTTAAGTACTGTACATTTAATAGCAGCAATACTTTTTAAAGACAAAGAAAAATAGCTTTGTACTCTGTGTCGCAGAAAAGGCAAAAAGAAAGGTACATTAGATGCAATGTAGTCAGAATTCGGAGATGTACACACAGTCATTTAGCTGGATTGCAGGGCTATTTGGCAGAGAGTGAAACCCTACAAGTTTCCAGAATTTAGTCCTACCCAGTAGATGGCATCAATACACCAGCACTTGAGCCTAGGCTCAAAGTACAGTGCAGTGAAGATTTTGCAATGTTTTATTTATGAAAGAAAATTAACTTTGAATCTTCGTGTTTTGCCTCAGGCAATATAAGCAGTAAACATGATTTTCACACCAATAGGTAACAAATAGTTTTCTTAACAAATTAGATGAACCCTGATATCTGGTTTCAGATTACTTTGGAGCTATGTGTATATAATACATTTCTCTTATATTCAGAATCTTTTTGTTTTACATAGGCTAAAATGAAAATGAGTGGAGATGTACTGTGGAGCATGAATGACCTTACAGACAGCAGACATTTCAGCTTTTAAGATGCGTTTTTAATACATGTATAAACCATACAATTTTTTGACTGCCTGGTGCTTCATAAAGGTACTTTGCTTTTGTGTATCAGCTTCCTTGATACTATCTCAATATATTTTACAGACATCACTTAATTACAGCTCACAAGAAATACTCCTGTGAGGCATTGCCAATCTGTAGTGATATATCTATACTCATTTTATACCGGGAAAACAAGGCATTGAGAGGGAAGTGACTTAGTATATCAGTGCCAGAGCTAGGAGTGTAGCCTGAGATAACTGACTTCTGCTTCCCTGCCCTGGCTGTTAGAGATATTCCTCCCACCTATCCATACCTGCCCCTATGCACTTGACAGCATTGCAATACAGCAAATGTGTCTACATTTGTCTTGATAGATCTGCGTTTTTTTTTTATACCTTTTGTGGCTTATGCAATTTTTTGTTTACTGTATCAAAGGTCTTAAGTTTGTTCCAAAGTATTAGGAAGTTTCCTGCGGTCTCTTCTGTATGGAAATGCAAAGGGAAGCAGGTTTGAGGGAATGCCCTGGGAATCCTTTGGGACTGGATGGCTTTTGCATGGTGTTGGGCAATTAGGCTGGCTGGACTCTGATCGCATACATCTGACTTAACTGGAGAGACATTACGGCTGTATTTACCAGGGTTTGAACTGAACTGAAAAGAAGCTATAGAAAACTTCTGACAACTTGAATTCCTTTCCAGTATTGATTAAATATCAATTTTCTGAATTTCCCATGGGACGTTTAAAAAAAAGCTTGTATTTGCTTAGAAAAGGCCCTGTTCACTCCCTGAATCTGTCTTTAGGGTTTTATGGAAACGTCTGATTCCTTTGTCCTATCCCGCTCGGATATGTAATCCCAATCACACCATGTTGGCAGTGAATTCCACTCTGGAAGAATTCTGATGACGACAAATGTAGGATGGGAAAAATTGCCTTCTGCAGCACTGACCTTTCCTCTCTGGCTATAGAAAAATCCTTTATTAGACTAGCTACCTAAATTTTAGACAGCTCAAATTAGGTGAAATTAAGCTATACTTAAGAGGTTAATCTTTATGTATTATTAAACAAATGTTCTCTTAGATTCTTATTCTATTTTATCACATCCAATCTTTTATTTTCTTCCTGAACAGAAACTTTATTGACTAATGCAAAGTTTTCTTTCAGACAAGGCAGCTGGCTTAAGTTTTCTGGCCGCTATACTGGGAGCTTGGGCATTACCTCCAGAGATATCAGGGAATTAATGTCATGTTGAGGTTGTTTTGTTTCCCTGGATACCGTTATTTCATGCTGATTCCTCCTTTAGTCTAAGAAAATTGGGAAGCTTGAAGCTTGGTATAACTGCCAGTCAGGCAAGGTACAAAATTATTGTATGTGTCTTTTAATAATTGGAAAAATAGTGAATTTTTTCACCTTCAAGTTAACTTTGCCTTTCTGTATGCTCTGTGCACTATCTTCAGAGTGAGATTCTCGATGCAAAATATTTTTAAGCATCAAGATTAGAACAGCTTCTTTTCCTGATAAGATTTAAAGGAACTTGGTAGTAATTCTATTATATGGCTGTTTCTTTGTGAAAAGTTGAAAAGTATTACACAAAAGATGACTATAGAGTTTGCAACAAATTCAGCCTTCCTATGAAATATTGTGCTTGAGACCCTGAGTTAATGAAATTCCTTAACATTTCAATTGGCAGCAGAGATGCCTTTATTACATTCAAACACACGTTTCCAAAAAATCTCCACCTTTTTGATTGAAATTTCTCCATGATTAAATGGTGCCTGAAGGTGAGTTTTCTTTTTAAAATTTGAACAAAATACATGAAATCATTTGTGACTTATTGCCAAAAAATGAGATTTTTTCATTATGGAAAAAAGATATTATTATTATTTCTAAGGAAAAAAAGTGGTTAAAGTTTCTGACCTCAAACTTAACTTAACTACCTACTTAAATAGTCCCTGATTGAAAATTAAATATTGACATAAGGAAAGGTAACCATGGCACATTAAAAACCACAGCATACTTAGAAAGTGTGGTGAATATTCAAATTGCAGTTTTGATCACTGTTAGCATCACTGTTGGTGGTTACCACATCTTGACCAACAAACCAGGGACCTCTTGGGTTAAAAGAGCTTGAACTATATTCCCATTATTAGCTGCTAATGGTTCAGGTTAGCCAGGGATGAGACCCAGGACCCTGACTGAGGAAGGGATTATAAACTTCCTCTTGGCTCATGAAGCTGTTTCAGATATCAGAAACCCTGAACAATTCAAATTTAGAACTGAGCGTTCATCATCTGAGGAGGTGTAGTTTGTCTCCTGAGCGCTGAATCATAGACTTCTAGGGCTAAATACTTGAGCATGAATTATTGGGCTGGGAGAATCTCCTTCTGAATCAGGCATAGAGGGAGATTTGTCAGATATCCAGAGACTGAGCCCACAATTTATTGCCAAAATGTTCCAAGAGAATTAAACGGGGTGAAATGATTCACAGCTGGACATATAGGTAAGACACCTACTTAAAGGAAAGTTAGGGCTTTCTGACTTAAGTATTGTTTGTTTGGAATATAATTGCTTCCAAAAATGTTGATCTTTGCATGTTACGAATATGGCACAGTCACGTCATCTGTGCTCTGAAATTAGGTTTTGCAAAAAGAAAAGTTGAAAGAATACTAGAACAATAGAAGAATAATAGATACATCTCCAACTTGAAACTTTGGAAGGGAATATTATTTTTAATATTATTACCTTTCTGTGTTAGAAGCAAATGATAAAACTCAACAGTGTTAATGCAGAAAAACTGAAGCATGATAGGGACTATGAATGGTCTTTCACCTGGTGCCATGCAGGCATCTGATTTTGAAATCTCCATATTTCCACAGGGATTTGTACAGATTTCTACATTTGAGGTGCAAGGGCAAGAGGAACGAATCTTCCAAAGATTCAGCGAAAGGAAGAATCAGAAAAAAGATTGGCATAAATGGTCTTGAAAACATTTCATTTGGAGTATTGCTCCAGTTTCGACAATCCAGCATCAAATTTAAGGTGGTGTTGACAGTCCCTTTCAAATGAGTGCAAACTAATGCTACCATTCCTGTACATCCTTTCCATCTTGGGAGAGTTCGTGCGACAGTTTTTCAGCTCTCCATACAAATGACTGAGAGTGAAAGATTGCAGAAGTCTCTGCTACATTTGAAGCACAGGAAATTTGACTGTACTTCCCTTCCAGTAAAGGTATCTTTCATGCCCTGTCTTCTAACTGGAGGGAAGTAGAAGATAAGAAAAAAAGAACAAAAAGAGCAAATTAAAACTCATCTTGTGGGTGAACATGGGAACATTCATTTCTGGTCTATACATTCCTGCAATGTGTTAAGATAAAGAAAAATATATTGAAGTGATGTAGACAGCTGGAGAGAAAAAGCACGTGGATGGTGCATTCTGCAGTGAAATATAAATTCCAAAGGATGCTGTTCCCAAACTGAAATTCAGTCTACAGCCCAGAGCTTGGTATCAAAGTCAGACTCTTCTTGGTTGCTTTTCTTATGGCTATCTGAAGCAACACATCTGGTCTGGGACAGACCACTCTTATTTACATAGGTAATGGACCGGTCTCTTCATGAGCTCCCTTGTCTTGGGTATCTTCAGTATTTTTTGCAGCAATGTTTACTGCATTGTCACACATGGGGAAAATCGTGTGTCAGTTCTCAACACTTTCTTAAAATGATCTCTTAAGTTGCTTCTGTTCAAATGCCCCAGGCGCTGCCCTTTGGGTCCTAAGTGCGTCTCATACGATGGGGGCAAGTCACAGGTAGCAAGTGTGCCTGCTAGTGTGGTCCTTTGGGGGCTTGAGTTTCAGCCCAGCTCTCTGGTCTCCTGCTCTGTATTACAATTCTCCAAACAGAGCTGGTTCAACAGTCAGCTGTGTCTGGCACACAGACTAACAGAATAAGTGACCTGTGTCATAGAAATGTGTACACACCTAGCTGTGGAGGAGACCTGGTGGTCTGATTATTAGTGAGCATTACTTTTTCATCTCTGCTTTTCTCTCCCCTTTGTTTCCAGTACCCTGGAAAACTACTTTAATGTACAAGTCTTCAGGTTAAAAATGATTGACAGCAGAATTTCAATGCTAGTTATTAAAATGCACCTGAAGCTGGCCATACTACTGTTGCTTTGAATCGCTCCCTGCAGTTCGCTGTGGACTGTTAGTCAAAGAGAAAACACCAAGAAGAAAGTCTAAATTAGTCCCTGGACAATACAGATGCAACTAGACTCGAGTTCATATGTACTGAATTCACACTGCTTTGCCTGAGGATATACAGAGTCCTAGCACGAGGCAACGTTCATCCTGACTCTAGTTAAAGTTGTATCTTATTCCCACAGTCATAAAATCTACTAAGTAGAAGGTCAGGCATTTTATAGGTAGGGGGGAAGTGATTTTCTCCAAAGGGAATTTGTACCCGTTTAGAAGTATTCCTTCCTAAGACACTGGGAACGTGATGAGAAATGGCATCACAGCCCTGTGGTGTTTCTGGCACTCGGAGAAGCAGGGCCTAATGCTAACTGCTGCTGAGATTTCAGCATGACTGTCACTGTGCATGATGCAATATTTATCCAAATCTGTTTGCTTTCTTCACTCTAGCCAGGAACATCTGTTGTTTAACCAAAGCGAAAGTCCACTTCACTGAATACTTTATTTTTGAAGAATGTGCTAGCAAGCTTATTACAGAATGGCAAATTCGCTGGGGACCGAGGCTATTTTGTTTAAAAAAGAAAAAAAAAGTATCTTTCTGCAATCTAAAGCACTGCCTGTGTATTTTTTGAAGCCTCACAGTGCGGGAAGGTACTTTTCCTCATGTGGGGTATCAAGAGAGCTTTCAGTTAACACAGAATTAATCTTATTACAAACCACTTTTCCTCACCCTTCTCTCTCCCCTTCCTGTCTTCCCTGCCCTGTGATATTTTAGTGCCTCGAAGACCAGCTGAACTGCAGTGCTATAGCTATTTGTACATAGTAGATATGACCTGGCTTTTCATCCAGCTGCCAGGAGAATTTGTACTGACTGCGGGAGGACTGGGGCACATAACTCACATCAGCTTCAATGGGAATTCATGCCTTTCATAACTTTGCAACAGCTAGCAGAGCCAGTTAGCCCCAAATGTTATTTTCCTGAAATGTTTGCAAATAAAGGAATGCATTTTGCAGGCGGGTAGGATTTATTCCTGCCTCTCTTTCATCAAGGAAAATAGGAGACACTTGTTACTATCTTAAGAAATTATTTTGGAACAGTTCTGTTAAAATTTTGGGGAGATTTGGTCAAAGCAGAGATAGTGTCTGGACAGAAAGGTTCATTTAATGATTTCTCTGAGAGCACTCTATGCTCTCTGGCTCCAGCCTATGCTGATTTGAGAGCTGACTCTGCCCCCACTACAACTGGCAAGGCTAATGCACTGTTTCTTTAAAAATCTTCCCATTTCTCTATGTGTGTACAGACGATTTTATGCACATATCTAACTGAAGTGCCAGGTTTGCAGCACTAACAGAATTGAATTTGAAATAATTCCTGGTACAATCACAATTCAAAATGAATGTTATTCAAAATGAATAACATCGCACAATGTTATTTGAATAGTAATGGCTCCCACAGAGGCAGTAGCTTTGGAACTATATTATTAGCAAGAAAGCTTGAATTACTACCAGCATCTATGTATTTGCAGTGTACTTAAAAATGTTGCTGCTTCACTATTTCTTGCTCTGTATAAAAGATGGTTGAGATGTCTATGAATTGTGAAGCAGCCTTCTGGGCAGACTTTTAAATTAGGATTCTGTGGAAAGGAATTTGATGCAAATAAAGCAACCACTTTTTTTTTTTTTTTTTTTGGTTTAATGTTTTATATGCATGTCGTATGGGGAAGTAAACAGAAAAAAGGTAAAACCATATAAATATAGCAATATAAGAAATAAAAATTAATTCAGTAAGGTCTACTTCCACTTTGCAATAGAAACCTTATTATTTGCAGCTATTATACTATTATTTGCTTGAATTTTCAGGTGGAGAATGTGCAATAGTTTTAACTAGGCAGCTATGTCTACCACCTACAGGATGTCTGGGCTTAGTCCTGGGTAAGAAAATGGGTATCATCCACTTTAAAAAAACCAGATAACATAGACACAGATTGCTCAGGTGAGTTGATCAAAGTCTCACAGAAAGTCTCTAGTGAGTCCAAGGAGACAACTTACACCCTGAGAATTGTCAATATATTAACACCAGAGTAACTTTCTTCTGTTGTTTAGTTTACTCATAATACAATGACAAAAAAAATGCCATCTAGCTATGAATCTTTTAAGCAATATTTACTATATTTCAATATGCTGTGCCAGCGTGTATTAAGCTTCGGGTTATCTTGTTACAGGATTACTGGTCCTGCTGGTGAAGGTATTCTTGAATTCTTATATTACTCTTCATATGTTCAGGTGCTGTTCTCTGAGAAATGGCTGCAATTGGTGATTATTCCTTATTCTAAAGTTTAGCCTTTTGAGGAATAATATTCTCTCAATTTAAAACTTTCATTAGATATGTCTGATTTTTAGCTCCTGTGTGATGTAGATTAAGTTTCTGACTTCAAAGGTGCATCTACACTGTGGGGTTGTCTCAGAACTTCTCCACAAAGTGGACAATTTCAGTGGCAGTGATAGACACTAAGGACTCTCCTCCTTAAGTGATTCCTAGCAGAGATTTTGAGTCAGTGCCATGCCCCAGTATCAGGCAGTCATGGCCTTGATCCCTTTCCTGGCCAGCCTGGGTTTGTGTCTGTTTCCACCCTTCTGGCTCAGGGTTGTGGAGCAAAACAAGTCTGCAAGTCCGTTGTCTTTCTTCCTACTGCTGGAGCAGCCTCTTGTCTGCACGGCTTCTGCAGCTGAGGCAGCAGCAGGGCAGAGCTGAGAGTGGAGCCAGACTCCTTGCTAAAGGACACGGGGAGTTTGCTCGCTTCCTAGTGACATAAGCAGCTCAGTGGAAATGGTCCCTGGGAGAAACATGCAGGACTGATTTTGCTGCTCCCGCCAATCTGCTGTTGGTGCTTTCTGGCTTTGCCTGTTCCCATAGAGGCTGCTTCACAGCAGTCAGGTGTGAGGCCAAGACTTCTCAAGTCTAGACTTTCCATAACCTTTGTTTGTCTATAAGTTTAGACACAGATATAGGCTCGTCTCCAAAGGTTTCTGAAAGGTGAAGAACCAGGCATGTTCAACCTTTTAGCCCTTACCTGCAGATCTATTCTTAATTTTTTTTTTTAATATAAATATATGCAAGTTGATTGAGTTTATCTGAGTGACTCTTTTTCCTCGGATGGTAGTATTATGTCTGTATTCCTATCCATGCTTTCCAAAAAAAGTCTGTTAGGTGCCTTCCAGATAAGGCACCCTGGCAAAAGAAGATGTTTGTTATCAGGGACCAGCCACCAAGACTGCAGGCTGCGGGCTTCAACTTCAAGTGCTTGTTTATTATCAGTCTATCTACGTATAGTGACAGCTGTTGTAGATGGGTATGGAATGCCTGAGCTCACGCTGGAAGAAGATCAAAGCTATATGTCTGCTTTGAAACAGGGGCTTGACCATTTTCTCACATAAGCCGGTTGCAGGAGTGAGAGAGGGCAGGCAGGAACGCGTGAAGGTGAGCACTGACAAACCTTGGCTCCCAAGGGAATAAAGAAGGGAAAGTTGTACCTGAAAACCCCAGCTATTTTTCCAAGGGCTTCTGTAATTGAACTGCCGTGGTTTGCTGTTATGTTTGAACTCTGATAGCACCCATGGGCTTAAAAACAGATCAGAAGTCAGTGTGCAAAACCAGGCATGTGCTGCTTATAAGAAGATACAGGGATAACATCAGGAGGAGGTGGAATCTCACATAACTGTTGACAGTAACAGAATCTGGGCTAAATTAATCAATTGGTTTGGCTCTGTCTGTCATCAGTGCAAATGAGTTGAGGGTGATTCATCCCATCCTGGGAGAAGTATCTATCTGGGGGAGGAGGGGGTGAGCTACCTGCTCTTCATTGACTATAGAGAAAAATAACATAGACTGGATGCTCAACTGTTAACAAGTGAATATAAACAAAATAAAGCCCAGCCATAATTATGGCTAGGGGGAAGTAGGGGTCTTCATTAAAAACAGTTTGTGAGCACTGTAAGAATCCATTAAGCTCACACACTAACCTCACATACGATATTTTTATTGCAGATGGCAAAATTGTTTGCATAAGATAGACTTTTATTTACATATCCACTAATATGCATCTTAAGCTTTATGCAGTTGTTTCCATTATGCAGATTGACTATTCAAACAGTATTGCCAGAAGTCTGATTTCCCTTGTCCAAAAACGAAAGAATGCTGTCTTTGGATACATGCAGAGACCACCAGGGAAGCTTTCAGAAGATTGCAATGATCAGGAAAACATAAAAATATAATAATAAAAAAAAGGTTTAAATATGATAGGATGTAGAGAAAGTGCCATGTTACTGTTTCCAAGCAAGGTATCTTTAAGTTGTGAAAAAGTTGTAGTGGAATGACTGATACAGATGAGTGTTGTATACCCGTCCTTTGATTTCAAAGTACTGCAAGGCAGAATTGATGGGGACTGCTCTGAAATAAAGAGGTGAACTGAGTTCAAAGCTGCTCTCTGTCAAGGTCTGGGAGCCTGAACTGGAGTGAGTTGCATGTGATTGCTTTGTAATTTAAGAAAGGTGGTGGAAAATTAAGCTGAATGCACATCCCTGAGTGATAAGAACTAAGGTGATTAAAGAGAAAAACTGCAGACAATCAGCCTTCTGAAAAAAGAAAGAAAAAGAAAAGGAAAAAAACCCTCAACAGGCTAGTGTGCTTTTGAGGAAAGAGACCACAGCTGTGTCTAGATGTGCAGCAGCTTAGCAATCAGCATTGACATGCACAAATCTGTGTCTGTGAGGGTGTAGAGAAGGCAGAACCAAACTCTTAGCAGAGATGCACACTGAAACAGCAAGAGACACACGCTGAAACATGACAACTATAATTATATATCTGAACATATTTTTTTTCACCATGAACGTGGTCAAATACTAGAATAGGGGCTCAAAGAGACTGTACAGTCTCCATCCTTGGAGATACTCAGAACGTCTCTGAGCAACCAGATGTAACTGGGTCTGCTTTGAGCAGAGGTCGGACTAGATGACCTCTGGAGGTCCCCTTCAATCTAAGTTATTTGGCAATTCTACAAAAAATGCATGAAAATTTACTTAGGGTTTTTGTGATCTGTCTATCAGATGGGCCAAAACATATTTGTTGGAAAAATGTCAGTTTCCTGAAACAAATACAGCATACAGAAGGTCCCTCTTCCCATCCATTTCACTCTTTTTTTTTTTTAAAAGATTCCCAATTGCCAAAATATTCCTGTTCTTCTTCTAAAATTCAAAACAGATTTTTCATTCAGGAAAGTTCAAAATTAAAATGTTTGGAAGCAATCACAAAAAAAAAGTTTGGGTTAGGGCCATGCAAAGAGTTTACCTGCCTGGCTTGTTCAGTGGCAAAAATGTGAGTCAACCCCTATTGAAAAACACTGTAAAATTTCCATTTTTGAGGAAAGCTGAATGTTTTCTGTATGATCATGATTCCAGATTTTGGCACAATATTTGGGTGTGTTTGTATTTTGGAAGAATATTCCAGTTTGTTAAGCTAGTTACTGAGATAGAGAAACTGTATTTGTAGCAAGACCAGTGTAGAAGGAAGGAACAGAGAAATCAGTGACAAGTCTAGAGTTTGGAGAGTCTTTCCTCCTAGCTTAGCTGTCTGAGAACGAACCCAGACTCAGCAGAATAGGTGTTGCTCAATTCTGGTTTTCTAATGCAGCAGGCCAGGAGTGTGAGGAGGTGCAAAATGCATCTTTGCCCTTAGTGCATCCTTTGTGCAAGGTAGTGGTACAGCTCTGACTCTGTAAGCTGGTGATCAAGGTCATCATGAGATGGAAAGACCTCTGATTTTGATCCCTGCTCTGGTTACCAGCAAAATTCATGTAGTGCTGTATGTTGCAAGCCAGTTAAATTTCTCCCTCAAACATGTCAGTCAGTCCCAGATTGCACCATATGTTGGTTAGGATGTTTTTTCAGAGGTATGGGTTTCTCTCTGGCAGAAGAGAAAACTGAACGTGGATCTGTAATATCTTGAATGAAGGCCTTTAGGAGAAATGGAGAGGCGAGGGAATTCCTTGTTCTTGTTGGAGGGTTTATAATTGTAAGATTATCTGTCTTCCTGATTAATACTGTGTGAGCTTCAATTCATCAAAAGTTTTTGTGTCAAAAAACACATTTTTTTTGTTTGATTGTTTTGTATGTAAAACTATGTAGTGAAGACACTTTTCACTGTGGCTTCAGATGGTCTCACAGGAAATATATTTATATTATAAAGAGACAGAAATATTTGTCATTTTAACTCATCTCGTTTTAAATCAAGAAAAGTTTCTGAATTTAGGTGTCCAGCACAACTGCCATCCTTGGGCCTAGAGAGGTTCAGGAGGTGCTCACTGGCCAGAAAAAAAAAAGAATGACACTCCATACTGCCATATAGAAGTGCACATTTAGCTACAATTTTGTTACGATTATCCCACAGTTAAATCGGTCATCAATAAGGAACTGCCAGAGTTAAAAAGGCAGGTTATTTTTATTCTGACTAATGAGCTAGTTATTGGAGGAGGTTATTGTACGATAACTCAGGGTAGAAGGGACCTCAGGAGGTCTCTAGTCCAACCTCCTGCTTGAAGACAGGTCAGTGATGAGATCAGACCAGGTTGTTGAGGCTGGTAGACAGATGTGCTGATGCTTGAGGAATGGTTCTAGACAGACATACATATTCTGTAGACTATGATATTCATTACTTTAGCATTTTTTGGCTTGGGATCATCCAGGTTTCTGAATTTGCAGATTTTTGTTTCAGAACTTGGCTTTTCTGGAAGGGTTTACTCTTGAAGCTTCACTGTACTGGTAACTGAAGACTATACGTGATTTAAGGCATTGTATGTTTTCTTTTCCCGCACCTTTATGGTATTTGATATATGGTTCATACTTCACGTATATGCCATGGTGTTTTAGAGGACGATGTTCTGATGAAGAGATGAAAGTGTGGTGCCATGTTGCAAGATAGAAAGAACTGATTCTGCATATTCTGCACAACAACTAAGGGGTCATATCATTGTTCAAAGGGTCAAAATAGTAGGAAATTGATCCCTTTTGTTTTGGGGCAGCCTGAAATTCAGAAAACAAGCAGGAATTGAGCAAGAGCAGAAAGATGAAGAACAAGAAACCTTCCTACTGTAGTAACTTGTTGCAACACTTCTGAAAGTGATAAGCAATTGCTGATTCATGTAGTACTTTTTGAGGCCCAGATGGTGTTGAGAGCTCTGTAGTTACATCACTGACTGCAACATGTCACTATTGCTCTCCTTGTATGATTAAATGCTTCTTCAGCCTATCTTTACTGAAAAGTATCTGTAGGTCTTCAAATGCACATGGAAGGACACAAGATGAGGCCTCTTTTCAGGCCATGTAGGAAAAAGAGGACCCTAAAGGAACACGTCCCACAGCAGATCTGCAGGCAGTGCCATCAGTGGGACTGGGGATGTCTGGTAACAGAAAGTGCTACTACCAGAGAGGAACCAGGAGACCAGCAGCACTGGAGCCTCAAGGAAGACAGGGAGTTCTGGGAACAGGGAAAAGATTATCTGAAAGAAAGGAAAGGAGATAAAAGCAATCTTGGCCTTGCTTGGGCCAGAACTAGGGAACTAAGAAATCTCATTTCTTCTGCGAGAAAAGAAGCTAACCAAGAAACTGGATCCCACAGTAGGGAAGAGGTGTCTAGTACAGAGGTGAAGAAAAAGGGAAGGGGATAACATGCAGGAGATAAAGGGGAGTGATACAGGAAAAACACCCAGACAGGCATGAAAGAAACATTTTTGAGGACAGTGAAGAAACAGACTTATAGGAAGCATGAGCAGGGGAAGAAGCAGCCTGGGAAAATGCAAAGCAGAGAATGACAGAGAAGTGCATGAATGGGATTAGAAAGAGTGGTAGCATGAAGCAAATTGAGACTATAACACTCTTTGTACTCCCTGCCAGTTGGACATCTGTCTGTTTTCCTGAGGGGGAGAAGAGAAGATGGTTGTGACGGGTGATAATTTTGTATATACACAGAGGGTTTTCATCTTGAGAAGAAAGAAGGTCTCTGTCCTTATGTTTTAGGCTTTTTGTTTAATTACACTTAATGGTGTCTTCCTCAGCACATTACACAATAGAGCAGCTGTCACCAGAGCAGGATCTTTCTACTTTGAGAGTTTAATGACCTATCATTTTTGCTTTGATGGTGGCAGTAGTGTTGTGCTGTTGTGAACTGCTTATGATTGTTCTTGGTGACTTCTTTCTGCCTTCTGTCCTCCCCATGAAAATGGAAAAGCTGCTCACAATTTATTTTAAGAAAGAGGTTTTTTAAACTTGGCTGAAACGTCCTTCTTGATATGAGACTGCTTTTCCAGAAAACTGACTTCTGAGATTAGGATGAAGAATTGATTACAAGTCTTTTCGATTACGAAATCCAGCTTCCCCTGTAGTCATCATGAATGAAAGAAAAGGTGAGTAACCTTGCTTGGCATTTTGGAAGTGTAATAAGTAACAAAAAGAAACATCTTTCTTTTACCTAAACTGAGGTCCACAGTCAATTTTGAAAGAAGTACTGCAGTCCTAGTTTCATGGCAAAAGCAGCTGCAGACTTATTACATGTACAGATGGCTCTAGTGGCAAGGCCACTATGTTATCTTCCACAGGGTTTTGCTAAACCTGTATAGGAATACTGTGATGAGTTCTGCTGTGCATACTTTGAAAACGATCTTGAAAAATTGAGAATAGCCAAAAAAAAAATGCAAACCAGAGGTTAAACGTTACGGGAACACTCTAGTTCTCTAACACTTTCTAAGCTTGTAGACCAAAGGCACATGAACTGTCAACTGAAATGAGAAATATTCAAACAGGAAGTAAAATGCAAAACTGCTTTGGCAATAAGTTTGAATAACCTTTGGATCCTTATTAGAGAGTGTAGTAAATCACTAATGTCTGCCTTAACTCAAGAATAGATGCCTTTCTAAAGTCTTTGCGCTAATTGAATTGCAAGCTCTTGCATATGAGAAAAGGATTATTGACAACACTCTAGGATCTGCATGCTTCAGAGAACATACCAGATGACAATATTAGTTTCTGGCCTTATAATTCTGGCTTTGCTAACATTTTCAGAAGAAGTTTGGGTGTGAACTCCTGAACAAAATGAGTCTTGCCCATTTTGGATCTTGTTTTCATGCCTGCAAGCAAGACTCAGACATGGTAGGTCCTCTGTACCAGCCCCGTGTGTCAAAACATGTTTACCGTGTTTGCAGACTTTCAGATCTCCTTGAACAGACTGCCTTTACATCCAGTGCAAGGTAGCTCTGGAGAAAAGAGCAAGTGGCTGCTCTCTCATTATAAGATAAGAAACATCTGATCAGTTGGTATAATCTCTGCAGCTAAAATAAAGCTAGCAGGATTTTCTTCCAAGGATCTTCTAGCTCTTAGCGAAAAGACACCTGATAAACTGCACAGTCTGCCACATGATAAAAGCACAGCTATGTGACATCAGAACTTTTCCTCATTGAATTCCTGGAGTTGTAACACAAGGCAGATTTGTCCCTGGATTCCTCTTCTGCATAATGCTCATTAAAATCTCTTGCCTAGGAAAGCGTAAGGTAGAAAATACAGTGATTTATGCAGCATGCCTGGAGGGTCACAATTGTGATGTCTACCTGAATGCAATTTCATTGATGCTGTCTTCTCTGCATAAGTATTATTTTGTCAAGGCTGTGTGGTACTTTGAAGATGTAAAGTGCTGTAGAAATGCTAAATAATAATGAAATATTTATGCATTATTATTATGCAACCCCTTTCCCCAGTCTTTAATCACCAAATGCATATGTTTCTACTGTAATTTAGGGAAGAATTTAAGCATAGCTTTAACTTGAAAAGTGGTTCCAGTTATTGTGTCTTATATTTCAAGTTGAGCAGATGTCTATAAGCTTTTTAATTGGTATATATATATTTAAGATCAATGTTCCCTTTTGGCTCTGTTGCTAAAATGCAGTAATTGAAAGGATCATGAGATAGATGGAGTTATCAGAGAACCTAAAGTGAAGTCCAAATCCAAACATTCTGATTTCAAGGCGTTAATTATTCATTTTAGGATATTTGACTTCTGTGAAATTTAATCCACATTTTTATCTTGGCAACTGACAAATAACATTAGAGCCCAGAAACTGACTGCATGGAAACAGGTCTGACTATCATTACAATTTCTATGAGGCCTTGTGTCCTTTCTTCAAAGGTGTTTAGTTGCTAATGACACAGAATTGATTCAAATCTGACCAAGAAAACCCTTAGAACTGAACATTCTGTTTTTTATGTCTCTGTATTGAACCCAAATCTCTCTGGAAGATCTTTGCCTGTGGTCTGAGGACCTCCCTAGGCATGCTGTTGTTAGACAGAGTGATGAGTGAGCTCCTGATTTAAGAACTCAGCATGGAAATGGCCTTATTAATGACCTCTATCCATTTACCACAGATCACTGTTACTGTAGGTTTTTTCTGCTGATGACTGTCTGTAGAATCTGAGGCAAGTAAAAATGGACTCAGTCATTTAACTCTTTACAGACTGCAAAACATCATGCAGACCCTAAGAGCAGAAAAGAAATATAACAAGGTTGCTACAGGAGCTGAAGTTTATGAATTTCTTTTTTTAGATTGTGTAAAATGTGTCATATTTAATCAGGAGATCATGCCTGAATGTCATCTTGAAGTTTAAACAAAATCACAAGAAGTTTAAGCAAAAAGATTACAAAATAACCCATTCTCCCTTCTAAATTCTGCTCCAGCTGTGGAATAAGTTTTCAAATTTATAGTGCAATGTGAAGATGGGCTTCAGTTACCCAAGTTTAAGAAATAACTTCTCAGAAGTCTTTGCTGAAGTTTTATGTGCCTGAAAGTTCAGGCGTTTTGTATGGTTAAGTTCTCTAGCTGGAAGGCTAGTGTTTATCTCTTCTCACTTTTGACATCAAGAGTCTCCATCTGAGCTTCTCCCTTGAGGTTTCCCATACAATCAATACACAGAAATAAGCAGTCTTAGGGTGCAAGGCAGAGGATTAATTTTAGGCATTTAAATGTACTCAAGAAGTGACTTTAAAGGGAGCCTAGGGTGTCTAGTTCCGATGTAGATGCCTACTTGGGAGGCATCTGCATTTGGCTAGGTGAATCTTGTTCCAGATAACGTAGTCCTCACTGGTGGCCCTATGGGCCTCACATAGCATGCCCACCACACGACAATTTAACAAATTTTTCTTCAAAAAGGAGAGAGAGCTACCATATCCTGCCTCTGAGATACATGAATTATGGTAATTCCTGTGCCTCCACAGTATTTTGAGCTCTTCACTGGGCTCAGCAAAGACCTGTTCCTTCATATATCCCCCCCCATATAAACCCTTTCCTTCATATATCCTCAGATATTTTCCTTTAAGTTTTCTGCCTCTCATTAAAAGTATCTTTGACTAGTGCCTTATCTCCTTACCTGATCTTCTCTGACCCTTCCTTCCTAGAAATCTTTTTACTCACTTACTTGCTCTTTTCCTGTAGCACTGTCTTCTCCTTGCAGAAACTCTTCCTCTGGAGATGATAAAGTGGTTCTGCTTACTTGACCTAGCCGTATGCACAAACTCAGGCAAATAGGCTTTGGTGGGACTGATCCAGATGGAGTTATTATCCATACTTTGTACTGATAATTCACTTACTAAAGATGAATTAGGAAAACAAGCACAGTACTGTGTAATTGTAACTGCACACTGCAAACAGTCCTTTAATTTTCAGAAACAGAGTCAAACATAGAAGGTTTGAAGACACTTTTTTGCTTCCCTCATTTTTTTGTACAGCCAAGGTCCTGTATGTAAATTAAAGCAGATTATTCAGCTATTACATGTGAGTTAGAATAAACTCACCTGACAGCATAGCACCTCTTCCTTGTCACACTTCCTAAGAGAGGCACTTTGAAGGGAAGGTGGCAGAGACCCCTTTTATTCTTGTGATACCAGGAGGTGCACCCTCTGTACAGTGGCATTCTCTGGGTCAGTCTTTGATGGCTCTCTACTGCTTCTATGTCACTTAAATCAGTTTGCAAGTGGAATTAGGCTCCAAACCTAGTTGTCAGTCATTGCTGAACTGCAAAAAAGGGTTAAATTGGGAAGGTAAATCCTTCACAACATATAATTCACTCTGGACTAGTCTCCTAACCTCTCTCCCTCAGTGCTTATTCATGCATGCATTGAGTAAGCATGAATTTACCTCCCTCAGTAGAACTGTGTGAGAATTAAACCATGCTTGTAAATTATGCTATAGGCTATTCTAGCAAAAGGCACTTGGTAAGTCCCAAGAGTTAGTGTTCATTTAATTTAGTCCCTACCCAAAATACTTCATCAATCATATATAAAATTCAGGGAAGGTTATTACTCTTGTTATGATCATTACTATGCTGTTATAATAATATTTTCTATGTGAAAATGAGACCTGGGCCCCATGATCCTAAACTCTCCCTGTAAAAGTTGATTCCCACAACTTGCTTAGATTGAAAAGGCACATAAAAATATGTGGGAGGATGGACAAACTGGGGGATGGATTGCAGTGATCTGACCAGAGCCACAGTAGCAAGAAAAGAAGATGGCTGTACAGATGCACAGTCCATGCCTCTTTTTACTGGCTGGGAAACTATGGCACATATGTTCTGCTTTTCAGAGACACTGTGCTGTATTCCAGTTGCCTGTTGTGATGGCCTAACTTGGACTTTGCAAAACTTGAGTAATAGGCATTTGGCATTGCAGGATGCTCCAGAGGACCTGAGGAAGGAATGTGGGCTCCCGCCATATGAAGGGATGAAGTCGTGAGCCCCACTGACTGTACTGAGGAAGGGCCTGATTCAGTCCCTTAACATCAGCATCTGGTGCCATTTTAGTGCCCTAGGGTATCCTGCCTTGTCTCTAGCTAATCCAAAAGGATATAGGTCTCCCGTAGGTCCTGAGTCATTTTGCCAGCCCTGTGTGGATGTCTCAGGTGCCCTAGGGCAACCCAAATTACAAGAGCTCTCTCCATTGACAAGGCAGGGAATATAGGTGCATTTCTTAGGTTGTTTGTATCATTCTGGTGCATCCACAACTTTGTTGGACACAGCACACAAATTAGGCATCTGTGCAAGATGCAGAGAACTCACAGAAATGGTTTTCTTTCAAGGCACCAGTGTTAGATAATTGGTGGGTGGCCAAAACTAGGAGAAGCTGATCTAAATATTAAGTATGTCTTTAATAGCTGACTTTCACAAGTCCTTTATCCCAGATTGTTTCTGCCATTAGCACCTACAAGAGTTGATTAAATATGAGACAGACGCACCAGATCCATCAGCTCTGACATTTTTTTTCAGATTGTAGGTACTTACAAAAGGGGATTGTTGCCATTTGTTATTAAAATGTTCCTAACTGCACCTCCTAGGAGCAAAAAATAAGTTTGTTTTTTATGCCCAATAGTTTTTCTTGCCCTTGATAGCAGAATCGACAAATTAACAGTGATCTTGTAATTTATTCCCACAATGTTCCTTTTATTTATAATCTAAAAGCAATTAAATTCTCTTTTATGCCACATTGTCCTGGTGACAGATGTGTGGTTACCACTCAGACATTTGATGGCTGACATAAATCATCCTGCGATCAAAGTGTCTGTTGACTTGAGAGTCTGTATTTGCAGCAGATGCCTCCACATACAGAGTGACAAGAAAATTCTTCATGGGAGTCTCATTTCAGTTAACCACCTTTCTTCACTCTGACTTTGCAATCTGACAGCTTGGTTATTTTATGACAGCCAGGATTCTTCAAATGTATATTTACAAAGCTATGAAATGTGTCACTTTATCACTTATACCAAATAATACCTTTGATATAAAAGAAGTGCATTAAAATTTATAGGGGCACAGTGCTTAAGGAGCAGGAATAGATAGTGAGTTTAACAACCTGACAAATTTCTCCCCAAATGTTGGAAGAACTGCAGGATTTTTTTTACAATTTTGCTAAGAGCAATATCAGCACATGTAGTAATTCCCTTTTTTCCCTGTCCCCTCACCACTGTCTTTCACACTAGCTATAAATCATATTAAAGTAGGAGCCAGGAGTCTTCAACTGAGATTAAAACAAAGCCAAGGCCTGGACCAGAGCAACTAAGCAACTTAATTGTCTGTTTTGCTAAACTGTGAGGAAGCCCCTGGTACAGTTTTAGCCATCCCAGCTAGTCTGAGAGGTTCAGACATGGCTCAGGAATTAGCAGAGCCCAGGAAATATTCCTGAAAAATGGTTTTGCTACAGCTTCTCTGTTTTGAAGAGAAGGGGATTTTAATACTATGCTTGTCGACAGATGGTGCCAGCTAGTCTCAGGTTCCGAGTGGCCAGAGAACGGACTCAGGCACTTTTTTGTTTACAAGTATAAAAGTAATGTAAGTGTAAAATAGTATAGGTATACAAATATAAGTATAAAAATATAAGTATAAAAATAACATATCAAATAAAGGTTAAATAAAATACAGTTAGGAAGTGAGCTGGCATGAGTGGTCCAAAGCAAGGATTTGGCTCTGGACAATTAGCATGGTGTGAGATGATGGCCATGTGCCAGGGACTGTTCTTAGATTACACTTTGGTTCAGCTCCCTCCACTGTCCAGAGTCTCTCAGCACTATCTTGGCAGCTCTTAAGCCCTCAAATATGCCTGCATTCCTTTCCTGACATGTCTCAGGACACATCGACAGCTTTCTGCTCCATCCTGTGGTAGGCCGTGACCTAGCCTCACTTTGGTTTTTGACACTCAAAACAGAAAAAGCAGAAAACAATAACCATGTCCTAGGGCCTTAGGGGCACCGCAGAGGTTTCAGAGGAGAGCTATGGCCATGTGCTATGAAGTGTAGATTAGTTGATCCATTTGGCCTCAGAGCCAGACAGTGATCCCTGACCCTGTTTTATCTGGTTCTATAGGCACAGCTACAGAGGGGATCCCTGCTTCAGTCAGGCTAAGTAGGCAATGGCATAGCTGGCAGGGGAAAGGTGGACATGATGTAATAATATTTTTCCTGTTTGTGATGGCTGAAGAGATGAGTCATCAGAGATGCCTGCTAGCAATTAGTTCTAACAAATACATCAGCATTAAACCAGTTTGTTATTTAACTTCCTATTTATGCCATGATAGGGTGTGCCTTCAGGGCTAGGCCATGTGGTAGAAGTAGGATAGGTGATGGATCACATCAGATATGGTGTCAGCCAGGCAATCAGCTGGATCTAATTTGTGGTTGAGAGAGCTGGAGAGATGCTGTGAGTAAAAGACAGGACCATTAATAGTAAGAGCCTGAAATGCAACTTAAATATCTGTCTCAACAGATGCAAGAAAAGTCTAGCTTTAAACAAAGAATCATTCTGTCCAGTGGACTGGTTTTAAATCATTTTTACTTTTACCTTTGGGAATTGACCAAAGGAAAAAACTAAACCTTTTAACTGGAGATTTTTGAAATAGCCATAAGCTAGTACTTCAGCTCTCAAGGGCTTTTTGTTTGTTTGTTGAGATTCTCTCTACTTCCTCTGAAAAAAACCTGTATCACCAGAAAAAGAACATTTTTCTCATTTTAAAAAACAGTTAACAAGTGACAGAGGAAGCACTAAAGAAAGTATTATGTATGTAAAATAATTTCTCACTACTGAATTACCACCACTTCTGGGGTTAAAAGCAGGGTGAAAAGTTTAGAGACTCCACACTACATTGTCCTAATGTATGAATTTATCTCACTTCAACACTCTTCATTAACACTTCCTACTTATTATACCTGTGATGAAAGTGCAGGAGCTCTGCAGCTATAGTGGTAAGAATGGTTTCCTTTAAAAGTGACTAAAGATGCATTGGAATCAAAGGTTATTGCATGAATTTTAGGAATGTTATTTTACACATAAAGTACAGGGTACAAATCTTTCTTCAGGCCAGAGCCTATTTCTTTAGGTAGTTGCTTTCAAGTAATATCCAGATACTCACATCCCAATCGCAGCTTGTACAAACTCAGGAAATGACACAGTCCTTTCCATGAAAAACTAACTTTCTAGGGGGTTTTCATGATTCCTATTTTCTTCTGTGGGAGCAGAATTAATATAACAGCAAACATTTGTCAATTCCCCTCAGCCATAATGTAGAACAAATACATGAAGAAAGGAAAACTCTTCATAAACAAAAGCCATAAGGCTGGGGTATGAAGGCAGCAGCATTGTGCCAAGACGTGATGTCAGGACATTACAGCATATTAGACATGTGGGTAACATGCACTGGGCATGGCACTTGCACTGATTTCCTCCCCATACCTCACAGTCAAGGCTGGTTCACAGACATTTAGGTACTGTTCTTACTTACTGTAATGAAGGAGAACAAACAGGAGAGAAAAATTAGATTTATCATCTCCTCTGTAAGCAAAATGTTGCAGACCCTCTAGGCCAAAAAAGATCTCAAGTAACAACTGATGAGAGCTGTCTTAAATAATGACATCACCTCTGGCTTGAGACCCTAAGACTACCACTTCTTACTTGCCCAGTCCTTATGCTTAATCTTAAGCGTCTGCTTTTCTCTAGGAGTCAGCACATGGTAGTCTTTCAGTCTGTCTCAAAGCAGATGTTCCTCTGGGACTTTCTCCTGTGCCTTTTCTTCCCCATTGGCTCTCCTGAGCAGTCAGTGGCTGGTCACCTACCCTGACAGTATGTAATGTTATCTCCTAGCCTCAGCAGATCACAGAATCACAGAACGGTTGATGTTGGAAGGGGCCTCTGGAGATCATCCAATCCAACCCCCTGTTACAGCAGGGGCACATAGGGCACGTTACCCAGGACCGTGTCCAGATGGCTTTTGAACGTCTCCAAGGAAGGATACTCCACAGACTCTTGGGGCAACCTTTTCCAGTGCTCAGTCACCTTCACAATAAAAAGGTTTGCCCTCATGTTCAGATGGAACTTCCTGTGTTTCATTTTGTGCTTGTTGCCTCTCGTCCTATTGTTGGGCACCACTGAGAAGAGTCTGGCCCCATCCTCCTTACACCCTACCTTCAGATACTCATACACATTGATAAGATCTCTCCTCAGTCTTCTCTTTTCCAGGCTGAAGAGTCCCAGCTCTCTCAGCCTTTCCTCATATGGGAGGTGCTCCAGTCCCTTAGTCATGCCTCCCTATGGAAAATCCTGTCTCATCATCTGGGTCCTTCTCTCCTCTCTCCATGACTCCTGCACAAGATGCAGGGACTCAACACCTCCTTTGATCTGCTGGCCAGCTGCATCTCAGAGGAGGAGCTGCAGAGTGGGGAATGTGCAGGGCTGCCCTAGGGGAAGGACAGGGAGGCATGTAATAGTATCTGGTGCTCCATAGGGTCTATGATAATTTGCTCCATCCCACACAACCAGCCTCATTACATGGGTTCTTTGGGGAATATGACCTGACCCGAGACTGCACTGTCTTGCACTTTGGTGAAGTAGAAAGGTATGATTTCAAGAGAAGTCCTCCACTGCTAGAGGAATGGACGGGATGATTATATACCTTATTAAGCAGGGTTTGATAAAAAGATCTCCATCAGAATTGCTCTGCAATGAATAATCTGGTATTCTATGAAGTAAATTTTGTTTCAAGACATAACTGTCAGTTTTTATTCAATTAACCTGAATTCTTGCCAACCTTTTGTCTCAGTGCATACATAATGGAGATTATCCTTTGAGCATCTAACATTTTTATTCCTCTCTTAGGTTCAAAGTCTCTGACTGAACCTCATCTTCTGTCTGCACTGTGATCACCAGTCTCTCATGAGGCACAGCTTCCCTTTTTATGTGAAGGAAACATGGTGGATTGTGGGATTTATCAAGGGAATGTAGCTTAGAAAAAGATCTAAAGCAAGAAGCACTATCTCCCGTGTAGTAGTTGGCAGTGTTTCTAGGTTTTGATTGTTTTAATTGAAAACAAGGCATTTTACCTCATTTTCTTTAATCATCTCTGTAAATGACCCGACTTGCAAAAGTGCTAAGTAATCCCAACTAATATTAAAGTAATGGGAGCAGTGGAAACGAAACAACTCCGAAACTCTGAAAAGTCCTAATCCATATCCCCCCCCCCCATTTCTGGTTTCTTTGGTTTTCTGGCTTTATTAGGCATTCATAAAGCTGAAAGGCCTGCACTAGAGAAGTGAGATAGCTTCAGTAGATGCAGAGCACAGTAGGTCCTCAGACTGTCCATGATCCCTAAGCCAAAGAGTCTATTTTCCACTTGACTGAGTTTTGCAGAGATTGGAAGGTGTATCAAATTAAATTCGTTCTGGTTTGCGATGGCATGTGGCATGATAGCAAATAAGGTACCACAAATCTGTTTAATTCTCTTTTTCTCTTGCAGAGGCAGAACCAGCATGAGAAGAAACTGTTCTGGTGGTCATGGTTCATTCAGTGCTGCTGGATATGGTATATTTGATATTCAGGAGCCAAGTTCATTGCATGTATTATTCCAACTGGAGCAAATTAATTCAAATAAAGCTGTTGGGGTTGATGGTTTGGAAGACAGATAAATATAGCTTCTGCATTGCTATATCAGTCTGTTAATACATTGTTTAATTCATCTTTGTCTTCAGCTGATTAATCTGGAGACAGGGCAGTGAAAATTAACTCCCCGTTACACTGTATTTGAACTCACTTACAGCAATCGTCTTTATTTACTGACCTCCAGATCAAGGACTTCATAAACTTTTGAAAGGAACAAATAAGCAGTCACAGTTGAACATTTGCAAAGCTAGTATCAGAAGTGATATAGGGTAGTATTAAGAATAGGGGACTGCAAATCAAGTTTCCTGCTCTGCCACTGATTTCCCATGAGCCCAAGCGTCATTGTCCTGTGCTTCCACATATTCATTATTCTACAGTGCTGACGATAGCTGCATATTCAGGAATAGTGAATAATTTTCTTCTAAAATTCTGTCGCTCTTCAATGATTTGGAAACTCTGATGTTGTTCTTTTAGCTTCAAAATATTTAGCTTACAGCTTTGATTCAGATGAGTATGTGAAAGATGGGAGCTTTATTCAACAAGTGTCTAAGGCTTTAGGTTCTTCAAAATGACAGCAGAAATCATCCTGTATTCTCCGTGGTTAGTTGTGAGGTGCAATACAAACAATGCTGGATGCTTCAGAATATGTCCTTGCAGTCCTGGTAGTGGCCCAAAAATCCAGAGACTTAGCTAAATGGAATATGATATCCATAAAAGCTAATCAAACCTCTTAGTGATGGGAACTTTCAGTTAAGATACTCAAATACTGCAGTAATGAGCTTGGTACTCGTGGAAATCCATGCAAGGACTCTCCTTGGTTTGACTGTACTCTGAATCAGGCCCTAACTTGTGACAGGGAAAAAAAGAGAGAAAATAGGTGAAATTCGGTTTAACTGAAAAGTAAAGGACACAATGCAATCTGTGGAAATGAGATCCTTAGCAAAAAGCATTTGGGTAACATATTTAGCAATTCTTTTCTCCTTCTGATTTAATTTTCTGAAAATAATTAAACTCTTAATTTTATTCTCTCATTAAGTGTGTACATACTTTCTCAGAAATCAAAATTTGCCTTATCTGAGACTATGCAGAGCTACAGAATTCAGTCACTGATTCCAGGCTCTTCCAGAGTGAAAAAAATTGGTCTAGACTGGGTGAATATGGCGTATCGCTTTGATCCCAGTCTGAAATCACTAGGAAAATGTTGCTTCCTGCATGCTCTGTAATTATAATAGCAGTGGGCCATATCTCTCCTTTCCAAGGAAGTGGGGGAAACTATTGTAGGATAGCTCTTAACGGGAGGCCTGTTGACATCATGCAGGGAAAAGAGCTGCTGAAGCTGCAGCATGAGCTACTTCCCCCCAGACTGGTCATTTGGCGGTCCGGTTTGGCCGTCAGACAAGGTTCATGAAAAACACTCAAAAATCAAAGCAGAGAGCTGTAAGCAAGGTAAGCTGTAAATGGAGATCCCCTCCACTCTGTTGCTAGAGATGGGAACCCAAGTAGGTTCTCGTATAGTTCAGTGCTGCACAAACATTACGCTGTTTTAGCTCACTATGAAGAAGCCTGCGAAGCCTATAGTCTTCTTGGTGAACAGTCAGTAACTCAAGTAGAAGACTAGATGCTTCGAAGTAAACTTATAAGTTTGGACAATTTATGTAAGCCATATTTAAAATTGTATGTATCTTCATTGATTATATATAACATATAATACATAGAAATATATATATATAGATATGTACATATCCATATTTTACAGATACCTCAGCCTTCACATATAACAGTTGTGTATATAAATAAGTAGAAATAACAATTTGGAAAGTGGTGCATTCTAATCTGTCTGACTCTGCACTGAAGCAGATTTAGTGCAGTCTCACATGCAGTTACAGTATTTCAGTAGTGAGTAAGAATAATGAACTGATCAGACCAAGGCTTCATCTAACCCAATATTGCATCACTGGATTGGCTGCTGGGATATGTTTAAGAGTCATGTATTAACATGACTTGCAGAAAATGCTGTGTCCTTACAAGCCATGCAGAAATTATATTTCTTCTGGTAATTGTTCCCTGCTTCTGTCCATTAGCAGTTTACCACCACCAGCTGAAGGGTATCAATCTCCTGCAAAGCAGTCCACACTTTACAGTCATAAATTCTTAAACCGTTCCACCTCCACCTCCACCAACACATCTGCTCATGTCCTCAGTATCCTTTATCCTTCAGCATCTTATAAGATGTTCTCCCAAACATCAAGGACTTCTTCTTGCTGCATTCTTGTCCAGTGCATTTGTACTGAAGAGATCCTAAAAAACCTATGGTCTCACTGATGAGCATTTTTTTACAATGTAACTGTTATCCAGAAAGTGCAGGGTTCACATTCTGGCTTGTAGTGTGCTGGGGTAGCATACATTGCTTGTTGTGAATACGAATCCACACTTAATACAAATAAATTCAGAATAAGTTCTCAAAATCACGGTGGAATACTTCTTGGAAGTAAAAATAGGCAATCTGGCAACTGGCAACAAAGAAACAATATGCTGGATCTCACAGTTTGGTGGTGACTGCAGAATAAATAAGAGTGAGTTAAGATCTTCCAGGCAGCCGCAGAGAGAAAAAAGCTGTGCTTTGGTAATTGCTCTTCTCTTCTCTTGAATGCCACTTATAATAAGACCCCTAACAGTTTTTCGAACAGTTTTGGATTTTTAACAAGGAAACTAACACAGTACCAAAATCAATAGATAGCAAGGGACTGAAAGGTATTTTAAGAAGGCTATTGTATATTAAAATTCTGTAAGTTTGCTATAAACATAATTCATAGCACAACCCAGGGGAAAGGATAGCATTAACTTGTACATTTTATATAAATACCTGTGTTTGGAACAAAGCCCACATTTCTTTTATCATCAGGTTTAATTTATATTGTAAGATAAAATAAAAAAAGTTATGTTCTGTATGGAAGAAGAAAAGGTCCTTAGTGAGTGATCTTAAATTATCTCCGATTTGAATGAGTTCATTTTACCGAGAGAGCTCCATCAAACCTTTAATTAAGTTTAAATTCTACATCTAAAAAGTCAGTAATTTGACAGTGACCTCCTCCAAACACATTGATCCAAGTTGATGGAACAGAGAATGAAATGTTAAAATTAAAAAGCTTTTTCATTTTAGTCAGGAGATCTTAGGTTTAATGTGAAAGGTTGGGGCAAGCAATGACTACTAAAAAGATGATGTTTTCATTATTTCCTCTCGAAGAAGTTTCTAATGCTAGAGGTCCAAGTAGTTAATGTTTGTACAGCACTTTGATAAATGTAAAGTGCTCTCTTGGAGTTGATCTAATTCCCAACAAATTCAGCAGCAGACTTTGCATTGACTTCTGAGACAAACTGAGCTGTGCTGTTAGTCAGGCTTTCTGAACTGCTAAAGAACAAATTTTCAAGAGCTCAAAACTATAAGCCAGATTTTCAAACACATTGGTGTCTTTGTTACTCACTTAGTCCACGGTGAAATCCCAGTCTTTCTCACAAACAGAGCTTTTCAGGTTAGAGCCAGTCGTTCCCATCGGTATGGCCGCTCATTTTTCTTTATATATATCTTTGTATGCAGCTGCGTTAAAACATTTGTAGAGAAGGCTCTGAAGCAATCTTCATTTCCACATCCTGTTTCACTATGACTTAATACACTGCTAATGTCTATGCCTCCTGCTCATTTTATAATCATTTTATAGCTTCTTTAAAAATATGATGAAAATATTGAATGGGTCTTGTCTGGGTTCCAGTGGAACCCCATTAAGGTTCCTTGCTGAAAGCTACTTTTTGAGGTCTGCTAGACAATTTCTAGTGAGTTTAGGTGGGATTTTTCCATACACTATGGTACTACTTTGTTGCTTTTGAGGTAAATGTCCTATATAATGTGATCAATATAGATACATTTGCTAGTTACACTTAGAATTTCAACAAAGACTAAAAACAGTTTGAAAAGTTCCCCCCCCCAAAAACTGTTGGCAAACATTACTTATATTTGTTTTTAAATTCTTTATCAGTCTGGATCACATTTTTCCCTTTAATTGCCTTCAATTCTAGTACAAAGTGTACAAACCAGACTCGCCATCTTATCACAGCCATCTTTCTTGCCCTATTTGAGTATTGCACAAGATCAGTACTCACCGTTCCATGGTACATGCTGTTTCTTGTGAAATATATTACAATAATTCTGAAAAAATGAGCACGGTGAAATTAATTTTGTGCTTGATCTGCACTTCAAGTTTTCATACTATTTATGCAAGAATGAAATATAAATTTATTTAAAACATGAGAGCAAAGCATGTATTTTAATACTAGATAGTAATAGAGAAAAAGTTCAAACCTAATTATTCTGGCTCCAAAAATACAAATAGGTAATTTGAATTTGGGGAGAAAAAAAATCAATATGATGGGAACATTATTGATGAAGAGGATTCAGATCAAACTGCTGATCAAAAATTCACTCCATTATAGATGACAGAATTACTTTATAGTACTTCCCATGTCAGTGCTCTGGTCTGTGAAAAATACTGTGTAGCAGGCTCCTTAATTCATCATTTACTTGTCCCTTGGGAATCACTGCTTGTTCCAAATCAAATCTATTTAATTTGAGGACAGACTGCATCTTCCTTGAATAGCTCAGATACATGTACCAAATAATTTACTGTGTAACACTTTAATGTGCATGTTTGATTTGTACCTTTTAAGGGGTTAGGGAGTTGATTACTCATTCCACTTACTAATGCAGCGTTTTGTCCTCTCCTTCTTAAAGGGCAGGTTCTGGGATTGCTTCTTTGTGAACCTGAAGAGCGATCACAGACCTTAACCTAGACAACAGGCTGTAGGTTTTCTGCTATTTTTGTGGCCTGCCGCAGAGATGTAATGGGAAGCAGGTGAAAATTGGCCCAGTGTTGATATGTCGAATTATACATTTCATAAGAAGCTATTTCTCTTACACATTAACTTTCTTGTCATCAAGACGTCTTAAAATGAGACTTCATTTTAAAAGTTCTATGTTTATCAGAGTGAGAAAGTGGCCAAAATGGTCATTTTTCAGTCAAAAATCCACTATTTTTGATTTTGAAAAAGAAATAGGAGGTGCTATGAAACTGTGCTATTTCCTCTGGACATTTAAATCTGTTTTGGTCCTTGTGAAAAAGAAATGTTGTTTTTACTTAGATTCATCTGCAGGTATTGCAGTTACTTTAGAATGAAGTAATGAAAGGCAAAATTGCAAATTAAATCACAAATATATTTACAATAAGTAAAATAAAAAATGACAAAATTTTATGTTTAAATTTTTCATAACTTCTCTCAAGATAAAAATGAGCTTGCATCTGATGAAGTTATAAGTTAGCAGGGTTAAAGAAAACTTAAGGAAGTGCATTATTGTACAATGTGTTTTTAAATGTTGCAGCTCATTGCAGCAGATATTGTTGTAGCCAAAAATGATGAGAGGTTCAAAAAGGAATTAGGACAATTGAGAGAGAAATGGATATTGCTGACTATTAAATATGATGAATGAGAAGCATTCTTTACCCGGACTGAAAGCTTGGATGGTATAGGAGTGAGGATTTCAAAATTATTGTGTATCCTTCTTCTTACACTTTTTCAGTCAACATCTGCCACTGGCATCAGAGACGTAACCCAGTCCTGCCATTCTTGTGGCTTCTTTTCTGATCTTCTTACATATTCGTCTGTATGCTTTGAGGTAAGTGACATTGTTTTCCTACCAGAACTGGAAGGCTTTTTCCTCCATTTGCATCTCAGCAGTGATGATAGGGTTGCCATCTTCCAATTTCTGTGAATGAGAGTTTGCTAAGGTGGGAGTCTTCATCTTTGTCTTGAGTGCCTGGTATTTACTACAAGAAGCTGGACTTTCCAGGAGTTCTTGCTCCTATAAGGTATGCTGTTATCTGCCCTTTTGCTTGAGTTTTTGTATCATATTTGTCAGAAGCAGTGGACGCAAGACATAGTGTTCTTGTACTTGTCAAGGAACTCACACAATGAGGATGTCATTAACAACAATTATGAGAGTTTTATTTGAAGATTTCCAATTCTGAAAAATAAATAATAATAAAAATCCTTCCAGCGCAGATAAACTCAGCTGAAGGCAATTTTCTAGATTGCTTTCCTTCCCTCCTCTACCAAACCTGTAATTAAATATCCAGCCTATCCCACTGATAGAACTGGTAACAGCAGCACATAAAAGGTTAATTTTGGACAAGTTAGAATGCGCATAAGAAATTGAAGTTAAGTGCTCAAACCTTTTTTCCTTGAAGAATCTAGTCCAGAATACTTGAGAGAGAATGTGACTGATCTTTTCTGACTAAATATATTTCCAGTTATTTTAAGAGACTACATAGAAGAGGTGTTAAAATTTTTGTTTCATTGCTTAGTTATTAATCTGCAGTGACATAATTGCAAATCCTTGAAATTGCAGTGGGGAATTACTGACATTTAAATTGTAATTTCAGGCCCTGATGGCTTGGCAGTAATGACTAGCTTTAACATTTTAGTCATTCTTAGAAGTTTACTTTAAACTTTTTAAGAAATAATTATTCTACTTTAAAGCTACCATTGAAAAGTTTGGATCTGCAGGACTTGGCTGGGGTGTTCAGACACTGGTCTCCAAGTGCCAGTGCACCCATGCATCATCCTACCGAAAGGGGGTTGTTGCTCAGCTGTGACCAGCCCCTGCAACTACCTGGTGCACAGTGGAGGAGCCTGAAGGTAGCTTAGTTCTCAGACTATCTCATTTCTGATTAATTAAAGAGACTGAATCTTCCAGAAGGTGAAATACAGACACCTTTCACAGCACAGAGCTGGAGAGGGGAACAAAGCTCCTAAAGGGGCAACCGAGATGAATGCATGCCCAGAAAAAACTGTAGAAGTTAAGTTTCTGTGCACACTGATTCACCATAGGTGTTTGTCACAGGCCAAATTCTTATCTTACTGGAACTAGTTTATCAATACCTAGTTAATAATGTGTTATCCTGAGAGCAGTAGCCTGCTGAGATAAGCAAGCACAACACAGAGTATTTACATTTACAGTCCTGGCTTTCCCATTAAAATATTTGTAGCACAGTACAGAAATGTGGATGTGCTTACTGTGCAGATCACCATAAAATTATTTCCTTGCTCAGCTGGAGTATTGTGGAAATCGACTGAAGACATCGGGTGAGACCGAGAAATACATTAACATTTTCTTCCTCCAAATGCAGCGAATAGGTTTCAATATCGCTTTTGCAGGTTATTTTCTCTCCGGAGCACGAAGCAACATGCAATGGTTTAAGTCCTTTTGTTTTCCAATGTCCTTCAACTTGTTAATTTCAAGGCCCTACTGTTCAGTGTGATTCATTGCAGCAGTGAATAACGGATGTCACTAAAATAGTGAGATCGCCTGAACTACTTTAGAAATTAATGGAGTGACTGTGATATACTGGAGCCTCTTTCATGCATCTATAATTGGAGTGCCAATTTATTTCCAATCATTTCGAGCACTGTAATTATAGTGCATCATTGTTGCCTGCTTAGCATTCATATGGGAAGCTGGCACAATAACGCTGGCAGGAGGCCACATATTTTAAAACTGAAATGAATGGTAAAAATGAGAGGTAATATACAAAGGCACAGAACTTTAAATTTTGTTTAGAGATTTTGTTCTGGCTAACATGCAATGGGGTCATGGTAGAATGAAATGGAACAAAATCATGTTCATAAAATGTCGATAAAAATGTTTCCCAAATACACTATAAATCAGTGTGGGAGGAAAAAAAAAGATAAATCTAATGTTTTAAATAAAACCCCACAGTCTATAATATCCAATCTTTTATCTACATTTCAGCCAGAGAAAGAGATGAATTAATTTGACAGTAATAGAAAATGCAGCAAGATTTTTTCTGTGTTTATATCTGTAAAATAAGGAATTGTCACAGAATCACAGAATAGTTGAGGTTGGAAGGTATCTCTGGAAGTCCATAGTCCATGCCCCTCCCCTGCCCAAAGTGGTGTCAGCTAAAGCACTTGCTCAGGTGCATGTCCAGTCAGGTTTTGAATACGTCAAAGATGGAGATTCCACAATCTCTCTGTGCAACCTGTTCCAATGTTTGACCACTCTCACTGTAAAAATGTTTTTTCTTGTTTAAGTAAGTGGAATACCCTGTATTTCAGTTTGTGACCATTGCCTCTCATCCAGCACTGGGCACAGCACTTCAGGTGTGGTCCCACCAGGCCCGTAGAGGGGCAGGATCATCTCCCTCAACCTCCTGACAATGCTCTTCCTAAAGCAACCCAGGATACCATTGGTCTTCTTGGCCACAGGGGCACATTCCTGGCTCATGGTCAACTTGTTGTCCACCAGGACTCCCAGGTGCTTCTCCCCAGAGCTGCTCTCCAGCAGATCAGCCCCCAGCCTGTCCTGGTGCATGGCGTTATGCCTCCTTTGGTGCAGGACTCTCCACTTCCCTTTGTTGAACTTCATGATGTTCCTCTCTGCCCATTTCTCCAGTCTGTCAAGATCCCTCTGAGTGACAGCAAAACCATCTGGTGTATCAGTCATTCTTCCCAGTTTTGTACCATCAGCCAGCTTCCTGACGGTTCACTCTGTCCCATTGTCCAAATCATTAATGAAGATGTTAAACAGCACTGGTCCCAGTATCAGCCCCTGAGGTACATCCCAGTCATTGGACTCCAGCTGGACTTTGTGCCACTTCTCACAACCCTGAACTAGCAGTTCAGCTAGTTTTCAATCCACCTTACTGTCCACTTTTCCAGCCTGTACTTTATCAGTTTTTCTGTGAGGATGTTGTGGGAGACTGTGTGGAAAGCCTTGCTAAAGTCAAGATAAACAGCATCCACATTGAGCTAGTCATCTCATTGCAGAAGGTTACCAGGTTGGTCCAGTGTGATTTCCCCTTCATAAATCCACGCTGATTGCTCCCAGTCACATTTTTTGTCCTAAATATGTTTGGAGATGGCTTCCAGGATTATTTGTGGCTCTATTTTTCTTTCTCTATTAGGAACAGTAATATCAGTTGAAGTAGTTTAACAGCAATTGAAAAAATCCCCTCTTAAATTCAGCTGAACTCTGAAGTGGCAGTTTATCATGAACCCAGACAACTATCAGCGTGTGGTTACAGATGGATATTCAGAGGAGTGCTGTTGCAACCATGACATGCAATTGTACAGTCTTCTGTTCAGGGTTGGACTTCAACCCACATCTGGGAAACTGAAGTTTCCAACAGTTGAGCAACACCTCAGCAACATTTTTCTCTGTAATGCTATTAAGAAGCCCTTTTGCCACGGTCGAATGGAATGACTGTCTGAATCAGATCCCAAACACAGTCTCTGTAGGCCCTTTCTGAAAATCTGTCCTGGAAGAAATTCTGACTCTTGTGTATGGCTGTTGTCCTGATCCAATATCGGGGGGGTTTTGTTACGATCCCAAGGACGAGATTAAGACGCTAAAACCAGCCAAATATCGTACAACCTTTTAACTTTATTTTCCACGGAGTGGGGAGAAAAGGTGGGGAAAGGCGAAGGGGAGGACAGAGAGAAAAAGAGAGAGAGAGAGAGAGAAAGGGATATCACCACCCGTGGATCCAGCGGCGTCCTGTTGGTCCTCTTCACCCTGGGTGTAAATTTTAGCAATGCGCGTGCAGTAGTTACAACTCGAGCAGGGTCCGACCCTAGGTTCCCGCTGAAAAGTTCGGAGCCAAATCAAGGCAAATTGAATAAATAAATTGTAATGACACGCGTGCAGTAGTTACAGCTCGAGTTGGGTGCCTCCAAAGAGGGACCCTGAACAAAGAAATCCCTGGGCAATTATACTTTCCAATCTAAGCTCTCCACCCTTCACGCAGTAGTTTGGACCAATAGTAATATTTAGGTCTGGGGTCTCCTGCTCCTTACTGGGTCCCTAGGTAGGTTGCTTACTGTTGTGGTTTCTGCTGACAGATGAGTTTCCATTCTTCGGGTCTTGCCCTTATCTCTCAAGGCCCTGACAAATTATTACTTCCCCAGCAGTGATGGTAGGTGCTATTTCCCAAGGTCCAGACAAAGGGAATATGATCTGGACCCTGAGACAGTCCAGACCCCCCAATCAACATTGTTTCCGCAGTGAGAGGAGGCCCTGCTCCCCAGGGTCCCGGTGCCCAAGCAGGCCTCACTTCAATGCCTTGACATCCTTCCTCCCGGAGCGTGAAGCATGGGAATGCAAACTGCTGGTAACCCCCTTGTCTTTCCTGCCTGCACCAGCTCTGGGGCCCTTTCTCACTGACCTAGGGAGTGCGGCCTAAGGCTTCAGCAAATTCAGCTACTCATGCTAAGCAAGTTTTATAGAAGTTGTGCTAAGCAGCAGTAATTTACAGTCCAGGTCCCAAAGTCTCTGCCCGATCGTGCCCTGGTTCAACGCAGGCTCAGTGTGTCCCGGGTGGTCACAGGGAGACCATTTCGGGGGTTGCAGCAGCTCAGTCCTGTTCCCGCCGGGAACAGATGGCTTGTTCGGGGTTATGGTTTGCTTGCACCTTATGTACCAAGAAATGTTTAAGGCAAAAGTTCACTCATCTGTCTGCCACAGCTGTATCCTGCTATGCTTGTCTTATTGGTGGATTTTGGCAGCAGGGTTTACTCTTCTATGGTTATGTTCCTGTCATCATTACTGTTTTACCACAGTTCTGCTCCCCCTATTTGATGGGAATAACTATGTCCAAATGCAGGCATTTCCTTTGCTGGCTTAGATAATTCATATGATGACTTTTTCTGCCTATCTGCCCATCTTTTATTTATTGCCCATCATTTTCCCACAGTTTTTTCTGTATTAGGTTCCTCCCACTGTCAGGAGAAATAAAGGACCATTGAGGGATCCTTTAGTCCTCTGTTTATTTTCCAGGAAATTCTCATTTGTTGTAAACCATTTAGGATTGAGGATTAAATGAATGTTAATTTACTCATACTTTCTTGTATCCGAGTTGGGACATTATGGTCTGGATGGCTGAGCAACTAGATGGATAAAAACTGGTTGGCTTATTAGGCTCGGAAGGTAGTGGTCAACAAGTTACAGTCTACCTGGAGGCCAGCGAGTATTGGAGGGCCACAAGGGTAAATCCTGGGAACTCTACTGTATAACATCTTTATCAATGACCTGGAGGAGAAATGGAGCATACACTCATCACGTTGAGGGAACATTTGAGGGCAGGGCTTCCATCCAAAGAGACCTAGACAGGGTGGAGGAAGGGGATAACAGGAATCTCATGAATGTTAACAAGGAAAAAACCCTTCACCAATACAGGCTGGGTACTGTCTGGCTAGGAAGCAGCTCTGCAGGAAAGGTCCTGAGGTCCTGGCAGACAGCAAGCTGAGCATGAGTCAGCCATGTGCCCTGGCAGAAAAGAGTGCCAGCAGCCTCCTGGGCTGAATAGACAGCAGCAGAGCCAGTAATGCCAGGGAAGTGATCATCCCCCATTAGTCCACACTTGTTAGACCACATCTAGATACTGCTTCCACTTCTGGGTCTCCCAGTACAAGAGGGATGTTGATAAACTTGAGTGAGTTTAGTGGAGCTCCACCAAGACGGGCAGGGGCTGGAGCACTTGTCCTGTAAGGAGAGGTTGAGGAAGCTGGGTTTGTTCAGCCTGGAGAAGGGACGGCTTTGGGAGGACCTAAGACCAGTCCTCCAGTACCTAGAGGGATGTCAGCAAGAAGACAGCGCCTGGTTCTTCTGCATGGTGCATGGTGGGGGGATGAGAGACAACAGGCATACATTGACACAAGTTCAAACTGGTTCTAAGAAACTTTTTCAGCATGAGGACAGTCAGCATTGGAACAGGGGCCCAGAGAGGGAGGCTGTGAGATCTCAGGCCTTGAGGATTTTCAAGACCCAACTGGTTGAAGCCTGAGCAGCCTGTTCTGACCTTGTCACTGATCTGTTTTTGAGCAAGAGGTAGGACCAGAGACCTCCTGAGGTCCCTTCCACCCTAAGTTATACCGTGCTTCTGTAACTTTTTCTCCTTACTTTGCGATTTTATCTGCTTCTCAGTCATGCTAGCATCATTCCTAGAAAGTTATGGAGCTAGTGTGAGCCCATCCTTTGAGAATACTCTTTCACTTAATTCATACCAATGGTCAAATATCCTAAAATCTTCTGTAAATTACCAGGCTTTTAGCTACCTGTTGAACATCATTATCTTTTCTTTGTGTAAAATTATATTCAGAATAACCTTGAATAAACCTCTCTAGTCTCTGCTATTAAATTTAGAGCCCTCTCACTGAAAAATTTTGGTCTACCTTGCTGTTGTGTGTTAGCATACATTAATGGAAAATAAATTCTCAAACTTTTTACTGATAAGGGATGGGACAAGTATTTTGCTTTAGGAGGTGGCAACAATGTTGAGAAGAATGAGATTCTTGAGGCTCGTAGATTAAGTGCAGAACTTATTTTTCACATACTGAGTTATAGAAATCCACTTTCCTTTTTCCTCCACCTTTGCTTTTGTGTATACAGTGATAAACCATAGCTAAGGAGATTTTACACAGAGTCAGATAATATTATTGGTGAAAACATAACCAAAAGGAGCCTTTTAGCCTTAATTTACACATGGGGCAGGCTTTAAAAATGATGTAAGAGCCAGCCCCAGAGGGTAATGAAGAACTTAATCTTTACTAACTAGAACTGTGTAAGTATGAACTTTCTGGATCTGCCCTAAGTACCTAAACAAATGGGCAACTTCCTAATGAATAATGAGAAGATTCACAAGAAGGTGCATGCAGATTTGAAGCTGGTTCACTCCAGAGATCCCATGTGATCACAGCTGCACATACAGGAGTTCACTCCCTAGCTCCAGTCTGGAGCAAATCAAAGAGTTCCCTGGTGAGCAAATCTTGGTGTGGAGCAGAACATATTTCATTTTGGGATCTGCACCCTGCAGACATTACACATGCAAGACAAAGTCCAGGCCTTGCTCCCTGGCATATAGAACAAGGATAATACAGGTGTAGCCAAAAGCATTTAGGTAGCTAGCCACCAGAGGTGCATCATCTGCTCAAGTGCTTTTGTAAATCTCAGTAGGCTTTCTTTGTGTCTTTAGGCACTTCTCAAAATCTGGTCTGATGCATAGTTCATTGTGAACTCTGTAATTCTTTCAGGATGTAGGAATAAAGAGATAAAGCAAATATGTGAAAAAATAAAAAAAAGATTGACAACAACAAAAATATCCTTGTGTAGGACTGTAGTATGAAATTTTTGAGAAAAGAGGAGGTGGGTACGGATTAGAATTCAGTTGCTGTGTTAGTGCAGTGAAAGAATTCCCTACCTGAGAGCATTGTAAGTCTGCGAAAAGCATCACCATTACCCAGAAAGGTCACCAAAAGAAACCAATTAGAATTCTGGAAGGAATAAATCTTTAATAATGCCCTCCTTGGAAAGGTCAGACAAGAACTCTGCACTGGTCTCTTATTCCCCAGAAGGCATTGGCAATATTTTTACTTGGTGTAAACTGGTAGAACTCTGCAAAAGTTACTGAAAATTTACCCTGTTCTTTGCTGGCTGAGGACCACCACAGGAATGCCAAACACAGGCAAGTCCTGGCTGTATCAAAATCGAATTAGCTGCCTTCTAAAGTAACTAGATTTTTTTTTGTGCATATGCCACACGAACAACTATGTGTTAATGGAAACATCCTGCAGTATGAAAATGTTCTGTCAAAGAGAACCAAATTTAGTTCATGAAATATTTTTGTGTGCCCTGATGTGCTGCATGACCTGTAAGGTGCAAATCGTTCCAGTCTTTCAGACAAAACAGTATTCCTCTTGCGGCATACCACACAGAGTTTTTGAAAAGTTCTTTTAAAACCACAGGACAGCTGTAATGCTTCCCTTAAAGCACCTGAGTGATGAATGCAGTGAACGCAGTCAGGGCATTCTGTTGCCCTCAAAGTCAGATTATTCTCTTTTGAGCCTAGGGAGGCCTGACTGGAGGAGGTCAGAGAAACAGGCATGGATGAGACTTTCAAGGATAGGAAACAGTCAGGCTAGCAGGCTCCTGGCTGCTGAAGGAGGAGAAAGAAAATGTCAGCAGATAATGTAGAGATGGAGAGTGCTAGAAGAGATGGTGATGAAGTTGATGAGATGATGGGCAATGAGAGATGAATAAGGCAAAGGACCTGGAAGCCACTTTAATCATTTAAATATAGGAAAGTAAGTACCAATCAAAAATCCATATTGATTTCTGAACTTAGTTCAGTAACATGTGCAGGACCAAAGGGGTAAGATCACTAGACTGGTATCTCAATGCATAACAGCAAAAATGCTACAGAGAAGAGAGGCTTTACTTTTTTAGGAACTGCACAGTTCCTAAAATTGCACTTTTAGGAACTGCACAGTTCCCATTTCAGCAGAGCACTTAAAAATAAGTCACCAGACCAAGACCAAATTGTGTACTCCTATACAAATTCCAGAAATCTAAAAATTAAACAGAAATGAGAATATTAATGTCCTTGAATCAGATGGAATATAGTTAGTGAGACCCTGAATTTACAAGACGCAAATAATATGGGAATGACAAAGTAAGTTGTGTTGATGGAAGAACATCATGTATATTAAAGAAAACCAGCTGTTTCAGGAACGATATTGTAAAACTAGAAGGACAGAGGGAATCTGCCCCTCATGGCCTTCACATGAAGGTGTGAACAAGAACTAAGCTGGGGTATAGCTGTATGCTTGGTATGCTCAACGTTTTCATCCTAGCCCACATCTGTGGAAATGGGGTGGTAGGTAGATGCAGCCCTGAGAACAGGCTGGGGGTTATGCGTAACTGATAGTGTAAAGATCCTTTACCAAAGCAGAAAGTGTTTAGCACAGACGTTGATGACTCCTTGCTAAAAGTGGGAAGCTTCTCAAGGCTGAGACAGTTCTGCATTTGTCTGAATAGCACCAGCCCTCCTGGGGCCTTTACAGTGGCAGTCAAGGGAATAGGCATGGCAGTCCAGGGTCATCCTACAAGTCAGTAGCAGAGAGGACAGAGCAGCCAGCAGTCTGGAGTCCCATTTACAAGCAATCACATATAAGAAAACTCAAGTATATTCTTATAAATGTCTTATGGAGGGATGCAACTGATGTATCCTGGACAGTAGATTGTTACTTTTTTTTTGGATGGCAATCCCAGGTTAGATATACATGTACACATGCACACACACAGAGAATCAATACCTAAACAAAGCTGTAACTTAGATATATCATAATATGAACTAAACGATTTTGTGGTGCAACTCAGGAAAAGATTCTTCACTAATCAAGCATATAATTACTTAACTTTCCATCTTGTTACATGGTCAGTCAGTTAATGGTAGCGCAACAGCAAAGGAAAAAGGTATTTTATCAAGAGTTGTCTCTGGAATGTGCAAAGGGACTTGTTTTAGGAACGATGCCACAGCAGATAAACCACTTACATAGTAGCAGTTTTGTCTATTTGTTTTGCCAGCTGTTTATCAACATTTTTATTCACATGTTAACCAAGGGGATTAAGGAATGGCTAGTGTGGCATGAAAGCAAAGCAAAAGTCTTCTTTGGAGACTTGCTGTAAAAATCACTCTCAAAAAATGTTTTTGAGTGTCTTCTCATGTGGTTATAAAAATGAAGAACATTCTTTAATCAAGAAAAAAGTGTCAGAGATCAGAAGAAGCCATTTTCCAGGGAGGTTAGCTGCACTACTCTGAGCTATGTTACAATGCCAGCATGTAAACTAATAGCAGCGTAGAAACCGATGCCAGCATATAGACTTGGCCACATCATATACGTAGGACGAGGTTGCACTGCTACTCAGATTGCGCATTCATAAATCACACCACAGTTCCTCTCCCACCTCCAGTCTTGAGTTTGACTAAAAATCATGTGTACATATATACAGACCCTTTCTGTTTCTTAATGACTTTGGAGACTGTGAGGCTCGCATTTTCATTCTTTTCCCTGAAATCACAAGAGTTAGAAAAATCCATTATCAACACTGAAACTGAAGATTTTGTTGTGATCAAGGGCTCCCAAAGGCTTGACTTTAAAGAAAAACTCCAAATACCCTAAGAACTGGCAACACTGAAATGTATTCACTGAAACTTAATGAGCAAAAATGTCCTACAAGCTCAACATACTCCAGGCAAAATTGGAGAAATCTTGCAATGTTTGATCTCAGGAACAGCGCTCTCTGTATAACTAACAAGTGTGTATCATGTCACAGTTAGTATATCTCCTGCTTAAGTGTGTACCCACAAAGACGATTTTCTCCTTAAACAAGGTTTCTTTGACAGTAGAAAGGAATCAGATAAGGACATTGTATTAATTAATTATTAAAGAGTAGAAACAAGGCCCTGGTTATGAGAACAACTGTGCTGGACTATAATTTACTGCAACAAGATAATTCATTTGTAGCTCAAATACTAGAATGCTGTGGTGACCTCTCTACTAGTCTATTTAATTTGCTTAGGATTGTTTTCTGGTGATAAGGACAACTGACATGAACTGACCTGAGTACATAATATTAAAACCTCTTAGTCTCCATCCAGACTACCTATTGAGAATGATTCCTGGCATGTACTAGCTCCTGAACAATTCCCAGAAATTGTTCAGGTGGGCACTGGTTGGCTGGGGCCAAAAGTGTGGCCATGGACTGCTATAGCAGCTTTCCAGTATTGATGACTGAATTCCAGTCCCTGAGAGCATTTTCTAGTGCTGTTTAATTTATTGGTATAGATGTAACATCCGTGTTTGGAACAAGAAGTCTGGATTTTATTGTGGATTCTTTTCCCATGAAGTTGTAGTTTGCTAGAATATATGGCATTGGAGGCGACTGGAGGAAACTAGAGGTGAAAACGAGTGAGCTCCTAAAAAGCCAATTTACCAAGAATTTTGGTGAAAAATAGAAAAAAAAATGCACATTGTGGTTCAAACTCCAATAACCGGTGTTCTTGCATAATGAAAATGTATGCCTTGAATTCTGCTCACTCATGCAGACCCTTGTTAGGGATAAAGGAGAACAGTCTTGGACACCTCCATCTTGTACAAAATTTGCAGATTGCAACATCATGCAGGTCATTTTGAAATAAATGCTGGAGTATCCAAAGAGATTAGGCCAAGCAATCTGAGCCTTCCTCATGGCCCTTGATTCAAGGCAATTTAGAATTCATTGCATCAACGTGTCAAGTTGGGAACTCTTCTTTGCATTTCTCAGGTGCGGTGTATTTATAGAGCAAAATTACTAGTTTCTTAAACCATCTCAGTGTTTTCAGTGTGGATGCACTCAAACAATATTTGAATATTTGGGTTAAATATATGGATTACCTCTGATTATTTTACTCTGTAAGAGATTGAAATTGAGATCTACAAAGACGTGTTGGTATATAACGCCTTTAGGATTTAGGCAACTAGCTACTAGATTCCTACTGGAAATGAAAAGCTAAGATAAAAGTTATGGACGTAAATCTGTTTCTTAACATCTTAGAACAAATAACTGACAATCAAACTGACAAACTCAACACAATGTACATAGCAGCAATGGGGCACAAAAAGAGCACTGTTATCTAGATGGTAGTAAATGGTTTTTCACTGCCCATATATCTGATGACATGATGTAAAAGCTTAGCCTTTGAAACCTCATTTATAACTGAACTTTGCATTATGCTGTTCCCTGCTGACATAATATTCAGCCTAAATAGCAACTTATGGACTTGTTCTCAAGCTGTATGCATTTTAAATATAAGGATTCATCAATGTAAAGAGATAGACCCCTCATTTTCTGAATACCCACATTTCTCCCTTTCATTACGTGAGTACAAAATCAGTGTTTTGAATGTTACACAGTCTCAGCTCCCATGGGATGGTGTAAACTTCAACTTTAGATGCTACAAGATTTTTCCTGGAAAACTGATCTGTCCCAGATGGGTTTCAGCCCAGCAGCACCTGAGGAGTGTACAAAGCCAGACAAAGTAACTTAATGTACTGTGACTTATTTAATCTGCTTTAATGTTAACATGATCATTTATTTTATGTTCCTTCAAAGCCTGCTACATTAAGTGTTCTCTTTCCCTTAATATAAGCCAGAGACGTGCTCGTTAATGCTTCAGCAATACTTTTGTTGCAGCTGCTTCAGGGGAAGTAAAAAGATATGCATTTTTCTTTCAGTATTTTTTAGAGTATTTTTCAGTTCCCCAGGTTGATCAACACTGATTTGTGTAGGAACGGAGATCAGCCAAAAATTGAAGTCAGATTTTCACAGATATTTAGATAATGAAAGAAGCAAGCAGGTACTCAGTAAAATTTACAGAAGTGTCAAAATAGATTAAAGTCCACGTTCACAAACAGATGAAGTCATTGACAGCTGATGAGAAGAGTGACGATCTCAGAACGAGATGCTATGTGGGGGGAATGCCTAAGACAGGCAATATGAAGTGCTTGAGAGAGGAAAATATCTGAAATCTAACTTATATCTGCTGAGTTTCATATACATAGTCACCTCTGTAGATCAGAGACATCCTGTAAGCTAGATTCTGTCTCATCTGTTTTTAAATTCTTCTCTGCACAGTGACTAGGTTACATTTGAGAACTGAGAAGCATATTTAGCCCCTTGTATTTTTATGCCCTTTTTACTGATTCTGCTTCTGTTCCATATCAGTGGAAGTCAATGGATATCTTGGGTATTTATAAGACACCTTTTGCAAAATGCAGTATGTATTTCTGAGCACTGTTAAAAAAAAAAAAAAAGAAATCCTGGCCAAGCCAGGAATATTAACACAAAGACTAAAGTGAGTGCAAATGTTATTGAACCTGCTAGTTTCCAGAAGGTGACTATGACATGCTGTTAATTTCATTTACTGTTCATTGTTTCTCAGAAATACGAGAGGATGTTGAGTAAAATTATGAACTATCTGGTTCAGAACATACAACACATAGTTAAACTGTGGAACTGATTGTCACAGGATATTGTGAATGTCAAAAGTTTACAGGCACTCAAAAAGCAATTAGACAAATTCATAGAAGAACAATCTATTCAAGGGCGATTAAACACAAAGTATGTCTGAGCCGCAGATTGCTGGAGGCTGGGAAAGTACACCAGGGAAATATTACTGTATGTACCCCCTGTTCTTGTTACGGCATCTTTTCAAGCCATCTGCTTTTGACCACCTTGAGAGAGAAAATAGTGGGCTGGATGGACTTTTGCCATGCCCCACTACGGCCATTCATACATTCTTGTGTTCATAAGCGAGAGTACAGCATCACAGCAGACTGAGCTAAAGGATGGAATAATAATTTACCCATTAATTTCAATAATCTCTGTAGATAGACTTTGTTCTTAAATTAGCTTTTAGCAAGCTCTGCTGTGGCTCACGCAAAGAAAAAGGCATTTTTAAAACACCTACTCTGTCTTGAAAGAACTGAGTTTATTCATATGTGACTCACTCTGAGCCTGGGACGGGGAGGGGGGGTTGTGTGTACTCTAGGTTGTATACTGCAGTCCCTCTTCAAAATATCTGTTCTGAAAGTGCAAACTTAGGGAAATGCTCCGGACACATTAGGAAGAGTTCAGCCAGGAGCAGGAGGAGTGGGAAGACTGTGGAGGATAAGTGGCTCTGAGGAAGAGCAGAGAGCTGGGGAACATCATGCTGTGTCCTCTGCTCAGGAGCCCTCTTAGGGAGCGGGACTGAACCGGCAGGACTGTACCACCACCCCAACCTCGCCTGTGCCCCCCTCTGAATCCAGGACCTTCCCTTCACTTTTCAGGCTCAAATACAGCATAGGGGACTATTCTGCCTATGGCGTGCTCACAGGAGCAAGCTGTTAACTGGCCCTTGTTGTAAGGGCTGGCATGGCTGTGACAAATATATGTGGGCATCAGTGGATTGATTCTTATCAGTGCTGAGTTAGGCCTTGTGCACTCATGTATAGAGCTAGGCACATGCCATCCACTCCTGACTGGGATTCCACCTCTCACTTGCTATTTTCTTTTATAGTTGCTAGATTTATTTGTTAATTATTATTTAAATTGTGAGAATTGTTTGGAAATAGCTTGTTTTCCTTTTTATAGCTCATTAAAGTTAAGCTTCTGGAAGCAGTATACAGCAGCAATGATAAACAGACTTTAACTGCAGTTTCCTAAGATGGTTCCTTTAATGGGCTCATAAATACAGTTGCTGGTTGTTTATTCTTTCATTACGGGGATCTATGGTTTAACAAAAACCTCCAGTGAATCTGCAAATATCTGCATTTGCATTTGTAATGGTAATAGAAAACTTCAGTGCAGATTGGTGCCAGGGCAGCGTTCCTCAAGCTTAAGTTCATAATGCCACATCGCGTCTTGAACCTGGAAGTGAAGATGGAGATAACATAACCCTCCCTCCATGCGTTACAGTGAGGCAATCAATCTGGAAGCGGAGAGCAGAAGAAATCGGGAACCACTGCTGTAGCAAAGGCTTTTAGGCTCTCTGAGATCCAGATGATGGGTGACATCTGATGCTCCATAGAGTGCAGGGTCATCATATATTGCTGTCTGTCTTCATCATTTCTGGCTGCTAAATCATATGAAAAGAAGATAAATAACTTACCATTAATTTTCATGAATATATTCCTTATATTAATATTAATGAGCACATTATCCTAATATGACACTTCCTTGTAAGCAGAATGACACCTGCTGTGTGTGATCAAATGCCATGCTAATGAGAGGTGTGGTTCATTTCACTTTGAAGGAGAGGCAAATTTGCCCATTTCCATGTGAATGAGAGGGGCACTCTTTCCGAGATAGATGTTAATACATTAGGCTGCGGCCCAGTCCTTATGACAAATGCTTAAGAAGTCCTTCTTTACTGTTGGCTCACACCCTTTAAAGCTGAGTTCAGGACTTGCTGTCCTTAAGGGTGAACAGCAAACCTAAGAAAAGGTGAGTATGCATAACGGCTGAGAAAAAGGGCTGACTTGTATGTTTGACTGCTTCTTTTTTAATTTGGACTTTTTGAGCGCAGGTGCTTTCTGTAATGGTTGTGTATATACGTGTCTGTAGTGCTCAATAGCACATGGCCTGTTCCCCTCCTGTAGCTCAAAATTCTCTGGCTATGAAAGGAATAATACATGACACTTCAGGAAAATCAATGAAATTTTCTGTTTCAAATTCCATAGTTTCCATTTTCCTTTGTGTCTCCAAGTCTTCATTTCCCTAAAGAAGGTCTTTAGTAAAAACTTGAATAACACATTAAAGCTTTTATGAACTACAGCCATACTTTCCAAGAGACCAATGTTTCATTTCTCTTCTCAGAATAAAAGGAAAGCTATAGGTTCTCATGTATCAATTCAGTATCTTCAAAGGTCTCACCAGTGAGATGTCCTCCTACATTTTCTTGTGTTATCTAGACAAGATCACAGCACTTACCTTTCATAGCAAGTGCAATATGTGAGACCTTACAGGAGTTTGCCAGGATACAAAGTAATATTCCCCTAGGTATAGTTGTTTTAGGGTTTAAATCCTTGCAACAGCTAAATGAACATGATTATACAGAAGTAAGAAAGACATTCTACATAATATAGATCTCATTGAGTAGCTTGTTTTTTACCATGAATATTTTTTTCTTCTGGACATTTTTCCTGTTTTCTTTTTTTTTGTTGTTGAGTTTTGCAAAATGGTTTACTCTCAGCATCTGTCTTATGAATGTATTTTGAGACATCTGTTTACATATCTGTTCATATTTGTGTGGTCTTGTGCAATTTATTGGTAATAAATACTCCTCAGTACATGTTGCATGCAATGAGAACTACCTTTGAAACACTTTCTTCCTAGAGGTTTTTATGTATTCTTGTTTTTTCTAGCATTGAAGTAAATATTGTGACCTACTGTAGATTCTGTGCTAATGGTAGCACATCATATAATAATGCCATAGAGACAAAAGTCTTTGACTTCAGGATGGCTTGTGCTGAAGGTTTCTAACTAAGGATTTAGAGCCTGGTCTACAGACACTGAAGTTAAAAACTGCTACAATTGACTCACACGATTCAGTGGCAGGTCTGAGAAATAGCTCTGAGCTACTGACTTCCCATCAAAACATGGTTCTTCACCTCAGCTGTAAGGTCCCTGGTTCTCTCCTTTTAATTGCTATATTGCCTGATTTTAAAAGTCAGCTAACAAGTTTGATTTAGCAAAGCTTATTCTTTCTACCGCAGAAGATGCCACAGATTCAGACAATGAAGAAAATATTGTTTCTGTGATTAACAACAAGATTCAACTCAGAAACAAGATTTAATGCCTTTTTGCTTGCTTCTTTCTTATATTGTAGGAGCTCAAGGCCTGGAAGGAATAGCTGTAGGCGAGAAAAACAATGGCAAGCAGTTGGGTTCTGTGTACAAAACACAATGCCAAAATCTCATGTCTTACTTTCTGAAAACTCTGTCAGCTGCTAGCACCAACTGCTTTGCTAGCAGAGCCACACAGGGTACAGAACAGCCAGCAGTACTATTTCAAGCTATTGAAAGTATTTAAATTCCCGGATTATCTCTGAAAGGCATCGATATTTTCTGCGAGCCATCCTACCCACTTGGATTATTTCTTTTTTAAAGGGAAGAAAGACCATTAATGTTTAGATGGATTTTCCTACATTTATTTTAGTAAGTTGTTTCCACAACATACCATAAAGCTGAAGAGCTCTGCCTGGTGGATAGGCATCAGTTTGGAGGACAAGAGATGCGTGGCTGTACTCAGATCTATTTTGACCTGCTGAACTACCTAGACAAGTCATTCACTTCTCCTCTGCTCTCCTCCCCCTATATCTTTTGGCATTGCAACATCTTTGTGCAAAGGCATTGACTCTTACTGTGTGTTTGAACAATGTCAGGTCCAGTAGACCCCTAACTGCGATTGGGGCTTGTAGAAGGTACTTTAATCTAAATAATAATTATTTCAAGCCAGCAGTTATTCCATTCCTATGGAAGAGAGTAAAAGTGGGGGAAGCACAAAGGGTGTTTTTTCCACTGGCTTTGCTCACCTCTGGAGAATGCAGATTCATGCTGTTAAAAGACCACTCAATACAAGTACTGTTACTACATTTTCACAGCATGAAGAAAGGACTGAGGAAAGAATAAGTCAGCTCTTTACCCTGGTTGCTTCAGTGCCAAAGTTCTAGCCTTTTCTTGCATATAAGGGCAACCCTTGCACTCTATAAAAGAAAAGAAAAAAAAAGGACCATATTCAGTGCTTCTTTTCTGGAAATGATGGACCTTCCTAGCAGTGCTCCCATGGGAGCCATTCCACTACCGATCATGTGTTTAGTGAGCTGTGAGCTTTAGGGTATGGATATTCTCCCATAATGGAGGAAATCTGGGCATCTCTAAACGTGTTTGAAGAGAGATTTATTCACCTATATGTCTCAATCACAGGACAGACCTTAATTTTCAAAACACTTCTTTGTTATGGCTGTAGGGTAATAAGCCATCAGATGATCCTTTGTGGCTGCAAGGATAATATTTTACAAGCTGCAGACAGCAGCCTGGACTGACACCCAGTGAATTCATGGTAAATCATTCCCTACCCCTTCCAAGGAGCTGCCCTGCCATGCTCTTGTCTGTGTGGCTTTGGCTCTCTGTCAGTTAACTCACAGCACCCCTTAGATGCCCTGGAAAGCAAGGGTTCCTTTATAGCACCTATTTGCTATATTCACTGCACTGTAACAGTGATGTGCACTTTCCAGCAGTGAGAGCAGTCAGCAATAATCAGAAGGATAAGCTCCGTAAAATAACAAAATCCTTGCACGGCGTTTGGATAGAGTCAGGCTAACAGATGTCATCATTACTGATGATCAAGAAAATTGAACCAGCATTCAAGCATCTGTGTGAGGGTGGCATTACCTGCCACAGAGAAAGAGAATTACCTATCCATCAGTGGGGAACCTTAATCCGAAGACTCTCTCTTTAGATGTAATTTGCATAAGCATCAACTTAGAAAGGGTAAAGGAGAAAGATCGTTTTATTAGCAATAGGCTGGGTGGTATTAATCTAAGAACTGCCAGGAATTCTTAAACACAGAGCCATGATGTGGTAGAAAGAAACAGTCAGCTGAAAGGTTATTTACTGAAGAGAGATATTTCTCTTTTAAGTGTCCTATAGCTGCAAATAATCTAAGTAGAGTTTCTTTCTAACAAATTACGATCTATTTTTTCACCAGGGTGTTCATTTTTAGATGTGCCTTTTGTAAAATGACAATAAGAGATGACAGGTTTATTCAAAACTGTCTCTCACTTTCTGGTTTCTGTTCAGTGCACCAGACTTAGAAAGCCTCTTGGTACCTGTAACTACATATATCCAAAACTACTTGGAAACTTTCTGGAAATATTGGACCAGATATCCAAATACTTTGCTTGCAGAAGAATTGCAATCCTTACATTACCTCAGGGTTTGCCTGAGGTGGTGTATTTCTCCTAAACTAAACAATTTTACGTACTTTCACTCTCTGTGTTGTGCCATGCAGATATGCCTCAACTAGTTTACATGAGCTGCCTCTGGTACCTGAAGTGCAACAGCCATTTTTGCAGAGTTCTTCATGAAAACTATTCACCTATTATCAGTGCTGTGGGCATCTCCAAGAACTTGAAAGATTAAAGAGATTACCTTCTTTAGTTTTAATTCCTGTGTACCAAAGTAGATTGCACCAACTTAACCCTATGTTGCACCCAGTAGCAGATGTTTAACTGAAGAGGTACTTGTGTTTGCCTAAAGCAAAGCCTAAAGGAAAGCATCTAGTATTTACTGGCAAGTACTAGAGGATGGAGAACCTACTACTCCTTGTGGCAATAAGTCTTGCTGTTAAAAAATTGTGCGGAAACCTTTTAGAAACATCTGCATTTGATGATGATTTCTCATTGACATCTTCCATGGAGATCAGCTAGCTTGTTCTTAAACCATTTAATATGCACAGCACTGATGTTACGTAGAGCTCATTTTTTCATCTGAATATCATGTGGTACCATGTCAAACACCTTAATATATCTAAGTATCTTACCAACCACACATATGTAATTAAATCAAATAAGAAAATCTATTTTGTTTGATGAGCTATTTTTATAAAACTACATTGACTGGTGTTAATTATATTTCTGCCTTTAATTTTCATTAATTGAATCCCATATCAACTTTGGGATTGCTCTGCTGGAGAGTGATATCAGATTAACTGGCCCATAGTTACCTAGATAATCCCTCTTTCCTCTTTGAATATTGGTGATAACTAAGCATTTCTCTATATTAATGCATCTTCAGATTTATTTGTAGCAACGGCCAGGATTCTGCAGATCTTGAAAACTTCTGTAAGTTGGTTCAGATCAATTTATTTGAATATTTGGATTTTCAAATATTTAGCCAGTTGATGCCCCAGATTACTTGGAGGCTATGTTCTCTGCCTGACAGGACTTCTGGCTCCCTTGGTGTGTGAGTGGCTTTTCTCACCTCCACCTGGGCTGCTCAGGTGAGCTTTCTACTTGGCTATCTGCCTAGAAATATTGGTGGGAAGCCAACCAGTGGGTGAGCCAAGCAGCTGTCTTGCAGGTGGGACTACTGTAAGCTCCTTGGATGGTTTCTGAAGGAACCAGCTGACTGGAAAAGAACTGTGTACATGAAATTAAATGCCAATCACCAGGAATTTCCTACCAAACACAAATTCCTTTTTATGATCAGGTCATGGTATTTTTTTTTTCATATACAGACAAAAAAAGCAAACTTTTCTTTCCTATGGAAAGCATAAAATGCAAAAGGAAAAAAAAAAAAAAGCTTGATCAAGAAGGGAAAGTGTCTACTACTGAATGTGACCCCTCAGTACAAACTGTAAGATATCAGATCTAGAAGGCTAGAACCCTATATTTTGACTTGGAGCATTGTTTCACAAATTCCTTGAAATTTTCTCTGCTTAATGGGCAATCTGGAGGAAAAAAAATAAAAAGACGAGAGAGAGATGACATTCAGCCTATCTCACTTTTGCCTCCTAAACTCACTAATACAGTGAATATAGTGGTAAAATAAAAGGAAACGCTGGATTTCTGTAGGTAGCACTTTCTGGACGCAACTGAAAGAGCCCATGGCAAATGGCAGTCAGCTGAAATGCCCAGTTTTTCAGTCCTCGGGGTTTAACCAGTACCAATCAACTGGGATTTCCTTTGAAAATCTTAAATAAATCCTGAATAGCATCAATCTGATTATAAGTTTGTTTAAAGTCTTCTGAAACTTGCTAAAAAAATGAAACTGCAGGGGGTTTTTTTTGTTTTTTTTTTCCTGAATATGCATTCATGTATTTTACAAAGGAAGGAAATATCATTAAATGTATTTTGGAGATAATGGAATGTCAAGAGATAAAGTGGTACTGTGCATGGACAACACAACAATAAACTCTGTGCTGGTAAACTGGAATTTATGATTGTAAAGTATGTAGAAGACCCATCCAGAAGAATCTGTGAGTAGTGTCCTGGAAGAGAACAGAGCTCTGAGGCTTACCTGAGGAAAGCTGCTGTGTTTTACTTTGTTCTGTTCGATAAGGAGAAAAATACCTAGACCCCTGAGAGTGAGCTCAACATTTCTGTTTACTGGCTGAACATTGAGATGAAAGATTTCCCTGCTGTGCAGTCATCTCTTATTGCAAGACCAGTCCAGAAGACAAGAATAAAACAAAGGGCAAAGCAAATGGCCCAGATGAGAGCTGGTAGGGGCAGACAAATACTGAAAAAGCAATAACAATAAGATGCCAAAACAGGAACTGAGAATGAAAGACCAGCTCAGAATAAATGAGGGAATAAAGAAAATAGGATAATGGAAAAAAGGTAATGATTGGAAGAAAGATAAATACTGGGATGCTTTGAAAATTCTACCCAAGTGGTGCTTACACTAGCACCATTGTTTTGAAGAACAGCTGTGTAATACTCATGGACCAGGTGCTGAGCAACTTGGTCATGGAACACCTACCACTGCTGGTTGATCTACAACAATTAATGGGGCAATACACTATTTAGCCTCAATGCACATTTACTGGAATTTCTGTCCTTTGAGAAAAGGTCGTAGTTTTACATTTGTCCCATGCCAAAGAGACAAATGCTCCTGGCTCTGCAACCAGCTTCCTGTATGGCACTGGGTGAATTACATGAGTCAGGTCTACACCTTGAGGACAAAAATATGCTTGAAAATTGGCTTAAGCTTGGTAAGCACTCTGATATGCTTGATTTATGTCCATATTTTATCTTACTGTGTCTGTACACCACACATTCATCTTCAGTTCACATAGCTCTGGCTTCCTGTGAACAGGCAGGTTCTCTACAGGTACTCTGTAGTACCAGGAATCCCATACGCTTCTCAGACTCATCCCCATCAGAGAAGTCCAGAGAACAGCTTATGCCCACTCCTGAGTTTGCATTTGCATTTTAGCAGTAGTGATGCAAAGTAAGACCAGACTTTGGTCCAAGTCCAGCTAAGGGTATGGTATACCTTGGGCCAGTGATTAAAATCCACAGGTTCTTAACCGCTTTGTGCCTGTCTTACTGCAAGAGTCAAGGATTGTCTTTTGCTGAGCTGTTGGAATCAACTCTGCCTTTAGGACCTAAGGCAGTTCCCCTAATATGAAATGCAATGGAGACTTTCAGGAACAACTGGCATGCCTCTCCCTCACTGTTGAAACAGAAGACAAAAAAGGAAAATATGTCCTTGCACACTGTGATGTGTTGGTTCGGCCATTAACGAGTTCCTCTAGTAAATGGCCGAACTGTTATTTTAGCCAGTGATGCAGTATCCATCTCAGGTTTGCTTCTTCCCCATTTGTTTGATTAACTGGAGCTTCCAGCCTCCTTTCCCTTTGGAAGTTTTCAGCCCCAGTGAATTTTATCACATTCACTCTTGCTGACCCTGTGCTGAATGCAGTCAATTTTTGTGTGGCTGTTTCTGTTACTGTGAAGCTTAGCTAAGCAGCTACATGTTTCTTTTCATTAGTCATCCCTATGGTAAGTGTCCATTATGCATCACTCATCTTTGGTTGGCTAACAAAGACATGAACTGTGTGTAATACTCCACAGATTCAGTCTCTCATTATCCTGATTTTGTCAGATGATAAGGCCCTTGGTTGCATTGCAGCTGTTTACATCATAATTTAAGGTGCTGATAACTGCTGGAGCATCTCATTTCATGAGTTTTATGTTTTATGTATTTCTTTTGTATGTGTGCATGTGTGATACAGTTCTTATCTTAGCATTATTGACCCTAGATATCTTTTCTTTTAATGTTTGGTTTATTCATTTTATTGTTTACTAGTAACATAGACTGATGAAGCAGGGCTGAGTGGCAGGGAAGAAGAAACCCTGGCAGTAATTATGACCCTGTTTTGGAGAATTTGTTTATGTGGCAGTAAGTCAAACTGTGCACTGAGCACTGTGCATGCTCACAGCGAGCGTATTCTCAGTTTTCAATGACATACCTAATTTCCTTAGTGAGATAGAGAATAAATGTTAGGTCCAAATACCAGATTAATTTGAATGCTAAGAGGATGTGTCTTGACACTCAGTTATTACAGTATATTCTTTGTAAATATAACTCAGGGCCCCTAGCTTTCTGCTGTCCAACTGTGAAACAGGTTCTGCAGTGCTTCAAGGGCAGATGATATCTAGTAGCAGAGTCACAGAATAATTGAGTTTGGAACGGACCTCTGGAGGTCTCTCGTCAAACCGCCTGCTCAAAGAAAGGCTCGATAGCTCACCTTACTCGGAGCTACTGAGCAAGTTTTCCGGTTGCATTTGTAATGTCTCCAAGGTTGGAGATCTCACAGTCTGGCTGGGCCCTTGCTGCAAAATTTGACCATCCTCATGGTGAAAAATTCTTCTTAATAGCTAATCAGAATTTCCAGTGTTCCCACTTGTGTTCATGGCCTTTTGTCCTATTGCTGTGCCCCTCTGAGAAGACTCTGGTTCCATCTGTTCTACACCGTCTTGTTAGATAGCTGTATTACTCTGAAATAAGATAGCCATAAGATCCACCCAGCTCTCTCCTTGTACGTTATGTGCTTGAGCCTCCTGACCGTCTTCATGGCGCTCTGCTGGACTTGCTGCTGTATGTAACCTCATACTGGAGTATGAGGTTATTCCATCCCTGGTGCAGGACTTTGCCTTTGCTTTGGCTGAACTTCAGGAGGTTCCTGTGATCTCATTTCTCCAGGCTGTCTAAGTGCCTCTGAATAGTAGTCCTGCCCTCCAGCTTATCAACACCCCTCCCCACCACCCCAGCGTGGTGTGATTTACAAACTTGCTGAGCATGCACCCATCCCATATAAAGCCTTGAGATGAAGAATAGGCCAGAACAATAGTCTGAAGATGGACAATGAGTTGTCCCCTCTTGGAAGGTAGCATTAATCTCTCTCTTTGAATTTTGACTTATGCACAGCTGCTCAGCAAGTCACTTACCTGGCTAACTAATATGCCTTCATGCCTGGCCTCTGTGATGTGAAGGAGGAGAGAGGCAGAGGTGCTCTTCTGAGGAAAGTAGCTATGGAGAGCATGATGCAGGCATCAGCTTTGTGTATCTCACATTTGAATACAGCAAACAAACCTTTTGTTAAAGTGATTTACAAAACTGGCTGCCTTTCTTCTTCCCTGTTCCTTTAGAGAATGAACTACATTAAAACTAATTCTCAATGACTATCTCTCTACTAGTAGATTAAACATTCAATTTACTAGTACGTTAATCCCAGGAAAATTCCTGGGCCCTGAAGTTCTGTCATTTACACTGGTAGTCTGTTAAACTAACCTCTAGCTTGATTTTGGCATTTGCCAGTTGGCACTCTCCCAAACAATTTCCAGCTGTGATTGGGGAGTTAGATTGTTCCAGAGACTACTTCCAGGCTGCAGTTTGCAGGAGGCCACCTTGTTTTAGAAGGTAAGAGAGTTTACTAGCGTAAATGTGGGTCATTCCCTGCCAATCATCTTCAGTGTCAGACAACTTTCCTGGGCACCTCCAGTTACCTAGTACAGACACAGGCAGTAATTTTCACTAGAATTATGTGGGACTAACGTCACCAAAATACTGAAGGTTACAGGGTGGTTCCAGAAGAACGTGCAGGTTGTAACTGGGAAGGTGTATGGCAAAATGATTCCAAGGAAATGAGAAGTGCTTGACTGGTGAGGAGGGAGGAACTATGTATAATCAGAATCAAGAGAGATTATCTCTCCTTCTCCTGAGACATGACCTAGGAAGGAGAGCATAGACAGCTGATCAAGTGTTTTATGATGGCTATGAATGAATTTATAGCTGTCAAAACCTGCTGGTTGCTTGAAAGCAGCCCTAGTAATCAGTTATATCCTAATGACCTTCAGTGATTTCTGAACATAATGCTTTTCACCTGCTTTTCATTCAAATAATTCTGGCACATGGCTCCTTTCTGCCTTTTATTTTCAGTAGGGCAACTCACATGAGATGGTCAATGCAAAACAAAAGTTCTCCCTGCCTTTCAGAAACTTTCCTCAAAGGAAGTCTATCAACCTTCTGTAGTGCATACTCCAGCTTATTACTTTCTGTTTTCTTGTTTGTATGTAAGCAGCTGTTTTCTCCCTGCTGTGGTTTAGTTGGGAAATAATTTAACAAATGTGATTCCAAACTGAACAGAAATTATGCTCCAGCTAAAAAACTCCCCAAAGAAATATTGGCAATATTTACATCAGAAACATACAGCATTATGGCAAGCACACATCTGCTTTTGAATAAAACCAAATCCTCCAAGCAATGTTCAAAGTTGTTGTCAAAGTAATTAGCATACTAACAATGAAGTCAGGTAACAAATTGATTTTTTTAAGGCAAATGGATAGACTAAGTGGCTTTTGCAAACTTAGACCTAATTCTTCCTTCTAAAATGTTCAAATATACATGGTACAAATATATGAGACTTTAAATTTATGACCAAAATAGCTACTGAAAGCAAAGATTTATTTCCACCTGACTAGGTTTTAAGCCCTACATTAGTTTCCTCTTGTAAAATCCCCCAGTTGGAGATTCAGCAGAGTTTGAAATGTTGCCCTTTGGATAGTTACCGCTAAAGCAGAAAGAATCATTCTGCTACCCAATGGCAGCTGTAGGCAGTTCTATTACTAAGTGAATGTATTACAGTAGCACTCAGCCCCACTGTGCTAGATACTGTGTTAAAGGAAATCTCCATCTCAAAAAAGCTGATAATCCAAATAACCAAGGCAGAGAAACACCATGGTGTCTATGGCTTGCAGAATCAGGGCATACAGAGAAACTCTAAGGCTTTTCCACAGAGGATATTCAAGTCAAGGTAGGAACAAATACGAGAGTTCTCATTACTCACTTCAGTGTAGCTAGAAGTTCAGTTTTGTTGCAGGGGTCATCCTCTTAACTGTGAATACGATATTCATTTTGTTGGTGTGTTACTATTTTGTCCATCCTTATGTCCTGCTGCACTGGATGTGGTTAGTTTGCTTTTTCAGTGCATGTGGAAACAAGTATAGCAGCCTACTTTTCCAAAGTCTTGGAGGATTTTAACATTTGGCCAGGAAAAATGTATGCTTTCATAGCATCCAGTTTCATATCTCATGCGCAGCACTGAGCCCAATCTTAATGTTGACATTTTCATCATCATTTTAAGAGTCCCCAGTGGATAGTGGATATTGTGAAAACAAGTCAAAAGACAGTAAGAACTGAACAATTGTTCTATTTGTACACATAATCAAAGGTGGTTGTTGTCGGGCTGAGCTCAGGGAAACAAGGTGTCATAGCTCCTCAGGCCATGCTTGGAGGTCATAAGGGTTAAGTCAAAGTCTACCTACATATTTCATCTAAGTTGCATCTGTTGCAATGCCATAGTGATGTACCAAAGAGGCCTCTGGGGTACCAATGCCAAGCTTATCCTGCTAATGATCATCTTGTGGAGTTCTGCTATATTTACTACATCATAAACAACTACAAAGGGGTATCAGCACTGGAGCAAAGAAGGGGTGCAGTTGTCACGTGCTCTCAGTTTTATCTGTTATCTGTAGCTTTTTGTCCGTTCTTAGTTTTTTTCACTGTAAAGCAGGAGAAATTTAAATTACACTGAACAGGTTTAAATAAACTGAGTAGCATGATTTCTACACTCTCTGTCTTGCTTGTGAGCTGTTTCTTGGCTGAGTAGATGTCCTACTACATTTAGGAAGAGCAAGTCTTGAGATATCTGATGGTGAGGTAGTGAATAGCATTTTCAGCTTGACACATCTATCCAGCATGACAAAAAGCTAAAAAGAAGTGTAATCAGGTTTTCTTCTCCAAGAGGTTTCTGACAGTCAATCCAAGGCTGTACCTGAGCACTTTGCTTATTTGTAAACAAAGTGGGTTGTGTGAGAGTGTGGACTGGACAGTAGTGAGGAGATCTATAGTTCCCTGGTAGGTAAAGTAACCCAGATTTCTGTTAAAGAGGGAAGAATAACTAAAGGGAATACACGGAAAATATTGGAGTCTTGTTGAATAGGGATAACACTTTGCTTAACTTTGCTTTACAAGAATAATCTGATAGATCTGGCCCAAGTTTCTAAAGGGGCTCTGCTGTTGCTCTTCTCAGAACTTCAAAGCCTAAAAGCTAAAATTGCAAAGGGGACTTGATGTTACAGAATATATCATCTGTGTTTGTAGTTGTTCAGTGATCTTGGATTATATATGTAGGGTCTCTATAACATGCTAGAGCACAGAGAGGCATTTAAGAAATGAGGGCTAAGCTTCCTTTTTGTCTTGAAAGGACACCAACCCATATACCACAGGAGTCTACCAACTATTCTATAGGATAGCTAAATTGATTTCTCTTGAGATTTCCTGCAGTAGATGTTCCAGTTTGCAAATAGCAGCTGGCAAATAACATACTCATCTGGGAGGCAGATACCTGAATTTGGTCCATACTGATATCTGCATGTTAGATACTGTGTGTGAAGTGTTTATTGAAAATAAGGTGTTGTCTATATGAATGCTATTACACTAGGATGTAGAGTGACTTAGTCCAGTAAGTATTTTAAGAAAATTTCCACTGAAAGGATTGAGAAAACCTTTCCCCCAAGTAGTCTGTAGCTGAACCTGACACACTGGGTGAAAATCCCTCAGGAAGAGGATTTAGTTGAACCTGGGACTGCCTCATTCTAGGTGAATGCACTGACTCATGATTTAAAAAAAAAAAGTTTCTGCTAATGTTTGTGCAACGGGTGATGCTGCACATTTATGCTGTGAGCAGGCATGATGAAGCAGGCTATGCAGATGAACAGTGCAGAGAAAGGCCTGATTAGGTATTTAGACAGAGTTTTGATCTGAGATAGCTTCTGATATGCCCAATATCATGAAGCCTTAAGGAATGGAAATTTTCAGATAACACTCAGAAAAAAACTGGATACAAATGGACTTTTTAGGCCCTTCAAGGGTTAGCTGGTAGCCAAATAGTGTTTTTGAGGATCTTCATTGTGCACTTCTTCTGTGGACTTGGTGGAGTCACTGGATGGCTAAGTCCCATTGGCCACTTAACTCAGGCACAGAGAAATCAAATTGACCCGGAAAGTCATTGTTCATGCTAGTCATCTTGGACTCCAAACAGCCTCTGCTGGGAACGATGACCCTGCTAAATACAAGAGGCCAGTGATCAATCAAAGACAAATAATACAGATTGGATCTTATCAAATCTGCCATTATATCTGTCTTGGAGGGCACAGTCAGAGAGATCCAAAACAAAGTTATGAAATGAACTAATAATCAGGCAGTGTGGAGAATCGGGGTCCTCAATCTCCTCTCCTGGTCCTCTTTTAGTTAAGGAGTGGGGTTGTACCCGTACGGAAACATGCTTGGGAGTGTGTGTGGTCAAGGAGGACAGCAGTCACAGAAACACCGGCGCTAATAACCTCTCTTGGTTTCAGAATCAGGATGGCTTCTTGCAAGATGCCTTTTGCACATGGTCTCTTCAGTGTCCAAACAGCCAAACTACACAAAGGAAATGTTTGGGAGACTCATTCCTTGAATGTTTCAATAGTTTTGTAATACAGATGATTGCAGTCCAGTGCCTAAACTGTTCCCTGGACAGATGCAGCCTGAGTCCGGCACAGCCTGAGTGACCAATGTGGATCCTACACAATGGCACAGCATCCCCAGTTCTGGTCCTTGACTGGGTCTCAGCTCCATAATGGGAGAGCTGGCCATTTACCACACTTTCATGCAGCCATGAGAGCATCCATATTCCCTCCCAAAGGTACCATGGAGAAATCACCATTTCTGCCACTGTGGATGGTCAGGTTGGGGAGCTCTGTGGAGCATCCCCTGGCAAAGTCACATAAGAGGGACATGGACAGAGGGACTTTGCCTCTAAGTTTCTTCAGCTTTGCAATGCATTGGGACACACCATGCAAAAAAATAGGGCATAAAAACTGTGTTTAAATGATGTGCTTGCATACCTTGCACAGAAAGTCTATTGCAAAACAGCAAAAAGCACCCAGACACCCCATTTTCTCACATTAGTACATACGCCCTGAACCATGTCCTTCAGACAGTGCTAATTCTTTCTGGATTTTCCCTCACAGTGCAGATTTGTTAGAGCTATAATAGAACCCCTTTCCAATACAAACACTCGGGGGGGGGGGGGGCAAGAACTGTTCTCCAAGGCCATCTGCAAACTGCTGAAATTAAATAAGCTTAATCCATTTATAGAAAAGTGAAATGGAAACATAATTTGAGTGTGCTCTGTGATATGAAGCAAGTGAGCTTAGAACTTGAGCATTACTGTTACCTAGAAGAAATAAATTCAGCAAAAACTCAAATCCCATTTCCATATATATTGCTGGTCTTATCAGTGTTTTGTCTAAAATGTTAAAGTAATCTTAATTATCTGAACTATAATCAAAAATAAAAGTCAGCACTGTGCTCCTTCTTATTAAAATTCAGGGTTGGGATAATGTTACTTTGGAAAAACCTCATGTGTATGCCATAAATTAAACTTGGAAGATTCAAATAAATTACTTTCCTAGCCAAATTATTTTTTCAGGTGCAAAGTAGGAGCATCTGAAAACTTTCCCTATAATGGGCACATTTGGAGCTTATTCCTGAAAAGCAGTAATTAATATAAATGAATATACATAGCTTTTTATAAAATACCATGTAGGAATTGGTGCATGTGATTCACATATGCAAAAATCATTCTCTGCTTCCACCGACTGATTTTAAAAACTTCATTCAGTCGTAAATATACATCAGTTTCTGTGTGATGAAAACACCTATTGCAGTAAAATGTGAACTTGCAAGGTTAATAAGTGTACTGAATCAAACTATTTCTATCATTCCCTATGGTGAGGTGGGAAATGTTATAAAACTTCTCCTAACATACTTTTTGCATTCCTAAGGATTTTGATTTTGCCTATGCCACTCTTTCAAGCTCTGAAGGTAGACATATGCCTGATGAAATTCTGCTGTCAATTTACACATTGTTTTTAATCTCTATTTCAATAGTATATGTTTATACTTATAAATTTGCATGCCAAGCAAGGGACCCATTTGCTGGATTGCATATGTGCAAAAGGTGAGAGGGTGTCCTTGTATTGAAGCTCTTCAACCCTAAATAGACAAAAGGTGAGAGAAAGTAAATACCTGTATTTTCTTTCTGTAGACAGAGACTTCTGCCTGCAGCGGGGATGGGAATTGAGCCCAGATCATGAATCTAGTCCTTCACCCCAGGACTACATTTCCACCCTCTCTCTATGCATGAGTCTTATTTCCATATTTCATCACATTAATGATTGTTTCGCACAGTTGCATGCTGATTATCCTGCCAGTTAAACAGAAAATCCAGGTTTATATCATCTGCAAAGAAATTAAAACGCCTACACCCTTGACAATAGATTGTTGTATTTACATTATCATTCTGATATCCAGCTGCACCTGGATCAAATAAAGCCCTATTTAAATTGAATGACAATATTTTCTTAAAGCCTGTGAGGCTATTACTAGGGACTTTAGATGATTCAATCCAGTTTCTTCTATAATTCTGTAAAGGCAAACTGCTTTCCAAAGGTTTCCTGTCATTTTTCACTCATTTAGAAGGGCAAAGCTGCAGGAAGAATAAGTTACAGATGAACATTAATTAGGGTGAAGCAGCAGGGCTATGTAAATTATGAAGGAGGTGCTTTTTGCTGAGTTATAGATTGATTCCTTTCGTAATCAAATTCCATTTTCAGTGCAGCTTCTTTTCAAAAAGAGAGAGGCAGAGAGGAGATAAGCGTCTGTTGAAATACAGTACCCACTGTTTCAGATTCTTCTTAGATGGCTGTCTAGAATGACATGACTCAGATTAAAAAAGAAAAAAAGAAACAGAAAAAAATAGGTCAGGGGTTCTCAGTACCAATTAATTCCGCATTCAGAAAGGAATAGAGATGGTTAAACTTCATGACAAATTGAAACAGTTCAGAAAAGTGAATAAAATACTGTCTTAGAAAGATAGTAAGAATAACAGTATTTTGCATTTTTCTTTGAACTTTTTTTGTGCCATAGTTTCAAATGGGACCTTACAGACATCAGATGTGTAAAACTCACAGTTTCTTATGGAAGTGGCAGGCTGTTTCAATTAGTACCTGTTGAAGAATGCCATTTTCTCTCATTTTTTGTTTTTCAACAGTTAAGAAACAACACTGTAAACCATTCTGCAGTTATTCTTATCCATTCCCATTCCCGAGGGCCCATGCATATCAATATTACTCCCCACAGTTGTAATGCACCCTCTACTGGGGCATTCCAGACACACCAATCCAGTCTTTGTTGAGACACATTAAAGGATGGACCAGCTTCCTGGCACGGTTTCAGAACAGGTCTGGTCTAGGCCAGAAAGCTTTCGGAATACTCTTTTGTCCCAGAATTTTCTTTGCAAATGAGATTTTCCATCTTCCTCTCTTATAAGCATGGGAATATAATACCACTACCTTATCAGGAGAGTAGGACACAAGGGACTGAGATAACATAAAAAAAACACTTCTTTACTGTGAAGGTGGTTGAACACTGGAACAGGTTACGCAGAGCTGTTGTGGAGTCTCCATCCTTGGAGATATTCAAAACCTGACTGGACATGGTTCTGGGCAATCTGCTCTAGCTGACCCTGCTTGAGCAGAAGGGTTGGACTAGATGGTCTGCAGGGGTCCCTTCCAAACCCAACTACTCCATCATTCTGTAAATACATCAGGTCACTTCACTGAACACAGGGACACATTCTCCACTCCATTACCTAATGCAAGAAGCAATTCTTCCTCCAAGTAACACAGTACAAAACATGCTCTCCTTGTCCTTTGTTTAGAGAGAAGGACACTATGTGACAGAGGAGAGCTTTGTTCTGACTAAGTCTCTACTGTCTGACTCGTAGCTAGGCACCTCCCATGAAGCCCAAGTTCAAGAGAAGAGCCATTGATTCAGCCTTTTCTCTATGGCTGCTAGTTCCCTGTAGTGTCAGTGGCGAAAAGCAGCCTTGAAGCTTGTTACATACCTCTTATGGATGGCACGACTGCTTTTCACCACTGACAACTCAGAGACCAGTGGCTCTGGGTAAAGAATACTGTGAATCTCATTGCTTTCTTGAGCTTAGGTGCTGTAGGGGAAGCTACATTTTACTGTTATTGTAGGTGGCCTACATAGAGTCTAACTGTGACGCCTGAATGGAGATGACTAGTACTAATATACTTCACTTGAGGTGTAGAAAGTTTACTGTGGTGGTGGGTCTTAAGGCAAAGGACAAAACAACTCAGATTTTCTCTCTAAGATTAAGTGCATTCATTTTTCTCTGCCTTTTTTACTATTCACTTGTCAGAATGCAGTGACTATGGCAACTAGTGCGTTAAGGGGCCTAACAGAAGTGTGCTGTATAAGACAGTTTTTCCAGATTTTTTGGAGCAAGCTTCATTAACACCTACTCCTTTTCATCCTTCCTCCTCCTGCCAGACTTTTCCACCCACCAGGCTGTCTTTCCCACCTGTTTTTCACCTCAGATTCCTGATTCTTCCTCTCCGTGTTTGCCATTACTTCCTCACAGCCTGGTCTGTTGGATAATACTGGGACTCAAAGAAGCTTGGAGTAGGGGTGTAGGCTGTCATTTGCTGATGATCAGTGGATGGGACACATCTGGATCCAATGCCTGGGTTGAAGGGTCTATAGGTAGAGGCATAATACAGGACAGTAAGAGCAGAACATGAGCTGGGTATTTTGGGGCAGGAGTAAGGAATGACTATAAGGAGGAATTCTGGATTGCTAGAGAGTACTAAGGAGGAAAGGCTGAGGTACTTTAGGGGAAAATGTTGCTTAAGTGATAAAACTGAGTGGTAAATGGTGGAACAAGCAGCAGTCGTAGGAAAATTACTTTGTTGTCTAACAGATAAATGTTACTGGGTACCTATATAAACATACAAAACTAAGCATTGACATGTAGTTCTCATTAACAATATCTCACCAATATGTAGGTTAGGTCACAGAAGCTGTAGGGACCTGGAGATGACGTTCTTCAGAGATTCATGTCGATTCAGCTCTTTTAAGCTCAAAGTGTTCAAGTTCAAAAGTTCACACAGTGACAGCCTCTTTTCTTATTCTTTGGGATTCATTCCTGAGTTCCATATGGTAAGTATTACACAGACTGGCCTTCAGTAGGTCTGGGATGATACTAGGAAGGAAGGTAGAGGGAGCAGTGACGTTGGTTGCTTACTGGCTGGGGCTGTATGGGATGACCTAGCCCAGCTGCTATTACTGTAGTTTCCCTGCCAGCTCCTGTGTCCTCATCTCTCACTAGTGAAAGAAGAGCATCAACAGCAATAATAGTGTTAAAGGAAGGATGTTGTGTAAGGAGACTGGGAGTTGCCACTGGATTACGCTGGAAGTGGAAACTCTGCAGGGGAGGGGCAGAAGGAGAGCCCTGTCTGATTTTGGTGTTCCTATTTTCCCTCTAAGCTGTAGGAGGTCAGGAGGAAGTGGGTACAGCTGCCATTTCTAGCCCAGCCCTGTAACTCACCTGAAATGTCAGAGAGCTTCAGGAGTGTGTGGGCACCAATGGCTTGTAATGTGAAATCAAGAGTTCAAAGGGAAGGCATGGGGGAAGGCAATGTAGGATAGGAGAAACAAAGAGGGACTGAGATGAAGTGAAGGCCACATCAGATTTTTCTTCTCTCAAATCACTTGGATGGACGGAGAAAGGCATTACAAAGAGTGAAGAAGAGGAGAAGAGAAGGGATTTTCTCTGATCAAAGTAGGTATCTCCACTTCAGCCAGTCACCCAAGGCTTCCATTATAACCCATGGAAAAAAAATGGGATGAACAAAATTTTCTCCTTACTCTTAAAGTTCTTATTTTTCTCCTTTGTGCCTAAGGGAGGCCTTGCCAGGTTAGACGCACTACTTCCATGGTGATATTTCCTCCATTGCTCTTCAGTCTGGAAATGAATCCTTTCATCTGTCATTCCAGAAACTTTTACCAGCACTGAATTTGCAATGAAACTGAGAAAGGAAGAAAAGACTATGAATATGGGATAGTGGTAGACTGCTCTGTTTGCAGTTCTCTTCCTTTTATATGGTGGAGTGCTTTCTCTTTGCTTAGTTAACCAACTTCTAAATAAATGAAAAGGACCTTTGAGAAACCTGAGACAGATTCTCTGCTGAGGTGAACTAGAGTAAATTCATTGGCTTTCTTGCCTTTTTGTCCCATATTGATGCACAGGCAGTTAAGAGCAAAGTTACAAACATGTAGTCCCACAAAAACATGCACTTAAGTAATTTGCATGCACTGGGAAGTTTTTGCTGTCCTCTTTTATCTGCTCCACTATTATATTAACAGCCTAGTAAATTAAATAATCCTGTGTCCTGGACCTCAATCATCTATACTGTTGAATTGTTAGAATTATCCTTGGCATGATTTTGTCCAGAGCCATCTGTCATTTTGTCATACTCCTCCCAAGCCCAGTTGAGAGTTAGCAACACTAGGCAGTTTGAATATGGACATCCTGAATTGGAGCCTGAAAGAGTTTACAAAGATGGACCAAGGCTGTCCTGTGCCATTTGGCTTCAGTGTTAGATAACAGTTCTGGAACAGTTAATTTACTAGTACAGACACAGCCTGTGAGTGCCACCAGCTAATGGAGCTGTTCCATCAACTTGTGTGGTAATGAACGAGGCTTTTGGTGTTGAAAGTCATCACGTCAGATCTTTCTTACTTGGAAGAGATCATTACAATGACACAGGGTTAACATATATCTGTCTAGCCAGGTAGAAATATGTCCAAAATATCTGTCTGAGGCACACACTGTGCTGTCCTCTGAAAGTATAAAACCTATCGTAAATTATCTCTGTAGATGGTGTATACAGGAGCACTGGACTTGGCACAGAGCGGGGATGTTAGACTTCTTGATCACAAAGTGATTGTGTGTAATAGGACTACTGCTTCTTGGACATGCAAGGTCTTACATGAGTGGCATGCGAGCTACAGCAATGACTTGCATGTGTGCAATAAACAGGTCTGGGATTTCCTAATGCCAAGAAGTCTGGTACAAATGGACCAAGTCATTAAACTTCACCTGGTGAATTTTCTAGTCTGTAAGAGTGGTATGCAGAGAATGTATTAATGCTATCCCTGAAATTACGCATCAGATTTGCTTGCTTGATCCTACATTTCTACCTAAAAATCTCACAGAATTGTTCAAAAAAAATGATGGTGACTTACCAATAACAGCGCTGAGGATTGCCAGCTGAAGGGGTGAATGGGCACTCTCCTGTAGGTTAACAAGGACCCAATTACATGCAGATTAGCTAGGAAAAAAATTGAGGATTGACACTGGTCTTTAATGCAAGTGTAAAAAAGTAATATTATTAGCTTGGTAATTTATTCTGACTGAAGGAAAGAGAAGACACTGAACTTCATCTCACAGATTTTAATGCCGCATCCTATTTCAGAACAGCATCAGACTTCAAAAGTGAAAGTGACACAGGGATGTCTAGAATACAGTAAAAACTGTCTAAGTGTTTTTCCACCAGCTAAGGCTCTCATCATCCATTAAAAAAATTCATCAGTATTTAAGGACTCTCTCTTTGCCCTTTGCCTCCCAAGATAGAGAGGCCAAATTAATTTACAAAAATGCTGAAGTCCTAAAAATTAATGATATCATTACTATTCAATGGCAGTACTCTGTTGGACAGAGAATCATGTCAGGAATAAAGTCCTTTTATTCAGGCCTGATCCAGCCTCATGCTTTATATACTTGACTAGTTCTTTTCATCTCAGTACAAACAAACATGGCCTGCATTCGAGAGGGGCACATACTTCTTGCGTGTGACTAATTCATTCTGAGATTAACTGCTTTTATGGTAAAAAAGTAAGTATGGGCCTACTTGCTTAAAATTTAGCATATATTTAAACGCTTCAATGAGATGAAATTGTCAGGGCCCTGCAGGCACCACCAAGACTTGCTGTCCCTCACGGTGCCCTGAAAGCAATCTCAACTGATTGGCTGCATCTGCAGACGGATGGATATCTCAGCTTCACAACAGCCACGGAGAGAAATATCTACTAAAGAAAGGAGACATGAAAATTTTCAGTAGAATTCCTTTCCAGCGACTCGCAAAACCACTGGCTTTATAATCCATTCATATGAGAGCTGCATACCTCTTCTCAATTTTTAATATTATGTATTTGAAGTAGGTTTTTTAAAGGCTAGAGCGAGTGATTTACACCTCTTTGTAATTAGATGTAGCAATAAGAATAATGTTTCATATTATGCTGGAATGTTCTTTTAAACTTTGTCATGTAATTTTAAAAAACTTAATGGATATGCTGATTGGTATCTTAATCCAATTGTTACTTGACTTGTGGGCTACTTTTTGATTTGCTGGAAAAAATGACTAAGTTGTCTGAGACATAATTGTCTTCTGTTAGGGCTTTCTGTAAATGTATTTTTAATTCCTAAGTGGTTCAGTTCCTGCTTTGTCTATTCAGGTGCTTTTTTCTTTTTCTAGTAGTGTTAGTGCCAATAATGCTAACTGGGTAATACTACTGAATAAATCATAAATTCAACATGTATATTGTAATCTTCAGAGCTCTTCCAATACCTTCAGCCTCATAATTCTCTGTTTCAAAAGGGAAATGAGTATTACTATGCATATTTTCCAGATAGAAAACTGGACACAGAAGTGAAAAGCTGTATATTTTCCTTCCATTTCTAGCTTTTTCCAGGCAGATGCCTGGTAATATTAAAGTGCTTGCTGTTTCTCTGCTGCTCTCCAATATAGCAAAAACATGGCTGGCCTGTTGAAGACCGTCATCATCCAGCTTTGGTGCTTTGACTATATCTATCCTAGTAAATTAAGTATGCCTGAGACCATTTTCTATCTGTAAGACCAACTGTCATAGAATGACCAGTGCCCATGTGAATAAGTTATTTTGGCCTCCAAAACAGGAAGATTGCATGCAACCTGCCTATTAGACCAAGAATGGACTTAGGTTCACACCATCACTCAGGCCAGGGAATCATCTTGGATAGTGCTAGTTGATCTTGCCCAAAATCTATGCCAAGGACTGTTTTAGCAGTATAGACAATCTCATTTCATTGTCTGTAAATTTTCACAAGCATTGTTTCATTTAGCAATACAGTCTCAGCTTTCATGTCTGCAATTCTGAGTGCACACCAAACCATCCACTGGTATACCACATCGTTCTTCAGATACGAGACGATTGCTTACAAAATACTTTTGCAGATAGTAGAGACCAACATGCATAGCTCTGTGCTAGATGTTGCTACCTATTGTACAGAAAGATAACATTCTTTTTTGGACCTTCAATCTAGTCAAGAAGTTGGTGATCATCAACACTGAAAGTCATCTCTAGCAAAGATCCTATAGATATGTGGCACACAGATTTGATATTGACATGTTCACCAATTTTGTCATAGAGGGCAGGAAAGATAGTCCACATTTCCTCCATGTCTGGATGGCCACCATTCAAAATGTCTTGGTCAGCGCTGCCATAATCTGGAGAAAGGAACCCCAGCTTTGTTAAGCTTACTGGTAGGATGCATACTGCTATCCCAGATGTCCCCGAGAGGAGTATGGCACACAGACAATAGGTAGATGTAATTTTACATGTGCTCTGACACCTGCACATTTTAAGTAAAAATCATGATGAAGTCTGTGCCATGTCATTTGTGGTCTGATGTGGCTGGTGCATGTGGTTTCAAGGAGCTGACTTCCCTTACGCTCTGTCAGATGTAGGACTGCTGTCAGATGTAGGATAACTCAGGCTATGACAGTTATGGGACTGCATGTAGGGACACGGTGGAGCAATGGCTAGGTACTCCTGAAGTTTTTCACTTGTTGTTCCTTATCAGGTGTTTTCAGGTTTTGCCTCAGAGAATAATCTGAGGGGTTGACAGTGTGGACAGTCTGTGAATTTAGTTTCAAAGGTGCAGCCCAACATATCCAGTAGGACACTGGAAATACAATGGAGTGTATAACAATCCCATTCTGTGTCTGAGGGGAAGAATGTAACCTTATTCTTGAGTTATAAAATATTGACAAAGGAAGACACAAAGAAACGGAGCTTGTTGTTTGCTGCATTTAAATTTGGAGATGATTATTTATATATGACTTTGTTCAGTTGATCAGGTAACTTTTTTGTTTTACTTCTTTCCAACTGGGCTGTCTATGAATAAGCACTTTTGTCACAGAGATCTGAAATGTTATCTCACTGTAATACATACAAAGATAATGAGACCCCTTGTGCTGGAGGGAATAAATCACAGTAGGTTTGGTTTTCCACACTGCAGCTCTCACTGTATTTGTGTGTGCTATAATGACTCACCTCTACCAAAGGCATCAGACCAAAAGGCTACTTAAAATGAAGTATTTTATTCAACAGTTAAACAAAGCATTTGAGAAAACAGAATTGCAAAACAGAATGTGCATTTATTCTTATCTAATCTTATACTTTGCTGTGAGCTCAATAAGATAAACCTTCTTGAGGTACAGGAATTAACTTGTATACTTCTCTGGGGACAGCAGTTATGTCTACATTGGTGGCTCTGAACAGTGCCCTGATACCATGTTGTTAGTAGTATAAACATAATTCACCCTTCATCCTGCTTGGCCTCGAGGCATCACAGTTTTCTGGTATCTTCACTCTCCCTGTTTGCTCAGGGTTGAATTTCCGTAATACTCATTTCTTTGTGTCAAGGCCTGATTATGAACTCCTCCTTCTGCCTCTGACTTCTTTTTTCCCCAGTTAGTTACTGGGCAGGTAATTCAAGAAACTGTCCCAGTGATAGTTACTCCGAATGTTGATAATTGGAAGACTTTGCAACATGTAAGCAGTGAGCTGTATGGCATAGCTTCTTGCGGAGTGAGAAAAATGAATTATTCTGCTCCCTTCTTGAGAGTCTGACACACCACCATAGAGGTCCACTGCTGAAATTGCACTGGGAGACCCAGAACAATGCCTACCTTATAGAAGCCTGCACACATGTATCAGAGAACATAGCAACCTTGATTCTAGCTTAAAAACAAGGGCATAACTCATTTCCTGGTCCTCATTACCAGAAAAGTACAAATCGGCATGTGACATCTCTTTACTCTTGTACCTAGATTTAGGATGTGAGTATTTGATATCATGGAATTATTTTCACCTAACCTTGGACATCTAAGTACCAGACAACTGATCTAACTTTAGATGCCTTAAGTTAGGTGAGATGAATCCCACTGTAGAGGAGAATTGCCATTCAGGTTCACTCCTTTGTTGTGGCATGAACACCATGACATATTCTAGCTGTACATGGATTTTATCTCCAGGTATATACAGCAGTATTGAAATTTCAGTCATTCGGATATGGAGCCTGTGCTTGTGATGTACAATCCATAGAGAGAATCAGTCAAGGCTTATATGCCTTCAGTCCTTGAATCATTGAATTTGTCTTCATATGACTCAAATGCCAATTTGTAAATTCCTTATTTAAGCACTTCAATAAAAGCAGCCCAATTTATCGATCCAATCTGTAAATGTTGCTTAAAATGCACTGCATTCTGTGTTCTGTTTTTTGTGATGGAATAACAGGTTTGTTAATTAAAATTAATAAGTAGTCTCTCTCCTGCAAATTGGGACTATTTGGGAGGTGCAGACTTTATGTGCCATGGCTGTCCTACATGTGCTTAAACACACGTGCACACACAAACATACACACACAGGTTTATTTTTACCTTTTATTATTTGCATTTAGAAGAAACCAAATCATGTTGTGACTCAGGCTGAACATATGACTCATTTCATTATTACAATAGGCTCAGTCATGTAGTCAAGCACTGTGAGGGAGTTCATTAATTTTCCAGGTTGCTTCAAGGGATGTTTAAAGATTTTTTTAAATCAGTCCCTGTTCTTTGATGATATGCCCCCTCCTGCAAAGTTTTTTGGAGTGCTGGCAGCCCCTTTTTCCCGGAAAAGGAATCTGTAAGGGTGCTTGTCAAAGGAAAGATCATTTTCAGAAAAACAGCATGTGGGTCCTCTAGTGGGAGATGGAAGACAGAAAATTATGAGAGAATTTCTTTGACAGCAACTTCTATACCCTTCAAGGTGATTAGGATCAGAAGCTGAACTGTCACTGTCATTACCCAGGGTTCATTACAGTAATGTAGGCTTTCCCCAAAGCTTTATTAAAAAAGAATCCTTTGCCATTTTTTAGCCTAAAATGACATTTGGCTTCACTTTGTTCAAAACTATATTAAGACCTTCAGTGACTGGAAGCTTTCATGGATATCTGGGTGAGCTACAAGTTGGAGTACTCAGGCCTGAATTCATGTTAGGTTAGGTTGGCAAATTATCAGCTGTTACTGAGCTACTATAACAGACCATGTAAAACACCTGGTCTACAGCAAGTGCTAGGCAATATAGCTTAGCTTGGTCCAAAGAGAATCACGTGAACTTGTTCCAGGCTGAAAATGTTCCTAGCTGGTGCATGATAACTAGTTCTGCTAACTTGACCTAGTGTCTGAGCACAAAGTTTCATCTTTTAGAGTAATGTGGATGTGTACTGCTGTGTTAAGAATTTGGTGGCTTGATGGCTATTATGGAGACACAATTTCCAGAGTACTGCTTTCACTTAATATATTGATGGTGTCATGAATTTTCAGAGGTGAACGCAGCTGTGATTTCAATGGAGAAGGGAGTCACAACAACACAATTGTTATCCATTGTATGGCATGGAAGAACATGCCAGGTTCACTGATACTAACCTGGGGAGAGGTTAAGTTCTGTTGGTTTTCCAATGCATTGTTGGGATACTCATGGTAGTAGTAGTAATAGTAGATACTAGTAGTTCTGTTCTCTCAGTTGTTTATGTTCCGGACAGAGTTTGATAGCAGATTCCAGCACTCTTTTTGGCATTCTCACTGGACATTTCACACAATTTCCCATCCAGTTTGGCAGCGTCAGTGTGCTGTATTTCAAGGTCCCTAATTCTTCCATTGCCTTCTGTGCTGAGCCTCGGTGTCCAAGCCAATGCAATGTATGATACCAGGCAGTAAAGCACTGCTGAGTGTGTCACTATAATTTCTGGCTTTCCTTCCTAGTTTCTACTTGAAGTGCCTGTTTGTTTCTCTGTGCAGCTTGCTTTTAATAATCTGTCCGCTAGGTAGGAAGTGCTAAGCACTTGAATACCCTTTTTCACCATAAACATCTAAGTTGTTTTGAAAATCAGAAACAAGTTCCATAAAGAGCAATATGACTTAGCTGAGAATGTTCTCAACTGAGATGTCATCCACTTCATTGATAGTGTGTTACAAAACAAACTTCTCTGTCCTCTTCTTTGCCTATTCATTTTGCCATTTCAGTTAGGTTTCTTGGTCTTTGCTACTTCATTCTCTTTGGCCTTTCAGTACACATTCAACCAGACAATTAATCTACTTCCATCTTCAAAGCTTTTTCCAACATAAGCAAAACAACTACAACCTTGGAAATCATTGAATCATTTTCTTGAATGCTGGGCCCAGTCCTCTCATACAAATCAGTGTTAAAACACCCTTCTGATGTAGACAAGGGAAAGCACTTAATCTTAAAAGTGCCTTAATGGATTAGATTCATCTGTACAAATTTAGTATTATCTGGGTTAACTGTCTAAGACTCCTTCATGGTCTATGGGAATTTCTAGAATGTAATTCATACAATATGTAGTCCTTGTAGTCCCATTTCTTATGATTTTATGTTGTCCTAACTCACATCCATCACTTGAGTGGCAGTTCATTCTATGCTCTGAAGAGGCAGGACCCTGTATAAAAAACATCATGTGTGAACAGGTTGTTAAGGAATGTCTCATGTTCTAGGGGCCAAATTAGTGCCACTAACTGTGCCAAAGATTTTCCAGGTTAGCTGTCATACTCCACTTTAAGTCTCTTCTCTATTTAAAACAATATTGTCCCTTTACGGACAATAATTGTTTCTATAGGGATAATTATATTTTGTAGTGTAAATTCACATCAGAAGTTCTTCGGTCTAAGGAATACTTTGTATTATACATATATGTACAAGTGTCTTTTCATGGACATAGAAAGGAATTTATACCCAAAGCATGGGATCTAACTGACCCTTTCGAGGTGCCTGTCTCAATTGCTAACTGAGAGAACCTAAATGACTGCCTTATATAAAATAACAGCTGTCGGAAGGTGGACTGAATCCATCTCACTGGTTAATCTTAAAGAAAATACTTCTTCTTTTGTGGAGAGGAAAGCACTCAAGTCTTCTGCACAAGACTTTGCAGCATTTCTAATTAGTTCTTCAGCTTACATACTTATATGCATAACATTTTGGGAACGATAGGTGCATGGAAGAACCAGAAAAAATGATGGAATTCTAAAGTCCAGAATACAGTTTGACAAAACTGTGAACAAAAGAAAGCAACAAGAAGAAGGTGTCTGTGAGCTGAGAATTGTAGTATGTCTGTGAGCCAAGAAGTTATATTGGTATTTAGGGCTGATGCAGCACAGATGATGTGAACAAAAAACTCCAGGTGATAAATACAGCCAGATTACTCCTGGACAGAGTCACATACATTATGTAGCGGTGAGACAAAATAGATCAAGAAATGTTGATAGAAAAAAAGCTTTCATGGACGTGAGAAGAATTTTGATCATGGAGAATTTTAATTAATCTGATACTGATCAGTATCACAACTATGAATTCCCTCTCCCCCCCCCCCCCCCCCCCCAAACTCTAGAGGCTGTGCTCTTAAGGGAATGAATCTGCTTATGCATGTTCCTGAACAGCCTGCAGAGAATGTGACTAGTTGCTGTTTTGGCCTTGTATGACGGATCCAAGGAAAAGAGCCAAACATAGAGCTTACATTGACAAGGCTGGTTCTTTTGTGGGGTGAGAAAATTAAGGAAAGGAATGATTCTTTTCTTCTGGAGTTGCTATCATTACTAATGTAGTTAAAAATCCCTTATACTATAGCAAATTGGTTGCATTACTTGATTGCCCGATGTTACTGATTGAATCTGGTGGGAAAATAAGTAACGAAGACAGTCATAATCAGAAGTTCTTACATTCATTTTCTCTCTTTCTTAAATTTGTTACATTGCAATATATTTTTGGCTACTGTCAGACTGTTTCAAGGAGCAATATGAAGTATATAAAGCTTTTTTTTGCAGGAAAAAAAAAAGAAGCTATATTGCTTTTGAAGATCTTGATGTATGAGTCTAAGCAACCATAATAAAATAAGATTTGTTGATGCTTACAGAATGAATTGGAAGTGTAACAGAACACCCCGCAGTATGTCATAGTTGCCACAGACCTCTTGCAACATAGTGGAAACCCACCTGCAAGAGCTGAATGCTTCTTTCATGTTCCTCTCATCCTTGGTTGTCAGTGATGTCACAGGGAGTAGAAAATAGACAGTATCATGCTGGATCAAACTTATCAAGGCAATGAATAAATACACAGAATTGCACATCAAAATCTATGATACTAGGCAAGAACTTTCAAACAAAAGCTTTAAAAACTGTGCTTTTCCATTTTTTTAAAATGTCACTCGGAAGTTATTCTGATACATGGAATGAACCACAGACATTCTCTATGTAGTTATCTGAAACTAGTACTAATGTAATAGCAGTAATAGTTTTAAAGTGGGAGCAACAGTAGTCTTGGGGAAGCCACCAGCACCATGGTTGCAGCCTTGAGTTTAAATATGATTTGAAATGTTCTGAAATTCAAAGTGATTAATTTTCCTTAGGTCTTAATAGGACTATGGCAGGTTCCTAAATTATCCTAGGTCATAACAACACTATAGCAGAGACCCTTAAAAGTATATACCACTCATTTATGAAGAAGGACCATCTAATAAGTACACTATTTAATATAGAATTAAGACTGTAGGTTCAACAAAGGCACAGATTTAGCAAAATGTTTAGGTTTTTAATTTCTATTGCTAGTCTTTTCTTGAAATAAATTGTTGCATTAGATCTGTAAGGTTTTGTCCCACCTAATTGTAGGCGCTTACAATGTAGACAGTTTGGAGACTAAATCTAGCCTGTTATTTTCGAAGCATTGCATGTACTGCTTTTTTCTCTGTAACAGGTTGCAGTGTGACAGTGCTTTATGAGTTACAATCAATATGGTCAACCTTTGGGGCTAAATTAAGAAAAACATGAAAAAAGGCTCATACAAATCTAGAAAAGAAAAACGGAAGGGCAGAGCATTTCAGTAGACTTACCTTCCCCCCCCCCCCCCCCAAAGCATATTTTGATGAATCAAGTTGAACAATCTGAAGCTAATGTGATGTCCAAAGAGTACCAAGACGCTCAGAAGGAAGAAGGCAATTGGAGGTGATCTAGCCACAGTAGAAGTGTGAAGACCTTTGATGCCATCATCTTTACAAAATTCATGGAGCAGTTAAATGTAAATGGGGTTAAGAGAGACCTCCTGAACTATGAAGCAGTTTTGTAGAATTTCCATTTCCTTTCTTCAAATTTCTACACAGGCATTGAGTCTAGTCACTTAGTAAATGGTTTTGTTGTTTATTGCCACAGCAGCAGCTTCAACTTTAGCCACTTTACTTTCAACTGTTTATCTTTCCTTTGACTGCTTTTCAGCAAACAGGGAAGATCTATGAATTTAAACTGTTTTCTTTTTCCATTAGGAAATTCAGTGTCAAAAACCTCCCTGAATCCGAGTTGTTCCATGAGCCATTGTTACAGATTTGTGCCTTGCATACAGCCCTACCTTTCTTTCACAATAATCTAAGTTTCCTTCTATGCCCTCACAACTTTTTTTTCCTCAAAATAATCTTTCCAATTTCCCATATATGCCTTAAGCCTCTCTAGACTATTCTTATCTCCCTCCCATGTCCCCTGACTACTGAATGGACAACAGGTGGCATAGATTGCCTCTGTGAGCTAGCACAGACAGCATACATATATGAATTCATTTTCATCAGAAATTATGCTCAAAACAGAACTGAAGCCATTTTGGGAACAAATCCTCATTTAGTATAAGCTGGCAGTACACTAGGATCTGGAGAGCAGGGCAAGTTTATAAATTTTTGGCCATATTCTCAGCTGCTGCAAAATAATTTAGTGCCATGGTGTAACTAAGCTGATTCACAGTAGCTGATGGTCTATATGACCTGGTGTATCCACGAAGACACACATAACTGAAGACTCTTTCTTCTGCAGAAAAAGTGCACATTACCTCACAACGTACGTTACACCTCACTCCAGTGAGTATTTCAGATGTACTCCAAAGGTTTTAAGGAGACTCTAGTGAATTGTAGAGCAGGGAAAGAGAACATATGGAAGGCCGAGTTAACATGAAATTTAAAAATTATACTCATTAAGTCAAACAACCTGATGAGATTGCCTTCATACCTCATCTATATTTCAGCAGGTCATACACTGGTTAGGCTGTTTTGTACTGCTGGAAGGCAGACTCTATCGAGAAAGGCTATGTAGCAAAGAAACACTGTCGGGAAGGTGAGAGGCTGGGTAAGCACAGGATTAGATAAACTGCAGCACTTGACAAACATTCTCCCTTATTAACACAGGGAACATCTTTGTTCTGTTCTTCTAGACCAATCTGAAGAGGAAATTTTAGATCAGTATTGATATTTGTTGGTACAAAAACACATTTCTTCAAGCTTTTGTAATGGTGTCTATAAACTACATTTGAATAGCTGTTTCTTAAGGTCCTATGAACTGACACTAATATGATCTCATAGAGCTATCAATATTTTCTATGCATGGCTAATCCATCATACTTTTTTAAATTATGGAATTCCATAGGATCAACTTTAATAATCAAATATTGTGCCTTCCTCATGACAGTATTGCAGAGATTTCCACAGACAAAGCAGAGATTTAGTTTTCATCCAAGTTTATCAAGTATATCAAATGCAGAAATTCACATTTTTTAAATGAGTCAGTTTTAGACAATTGGAAGATAATTGGAAGAGTGAAAACTTTTTTTTTAATAGTCTTGTTTACATCCAGAAAGATTATTACTGCTGAGTGGCAACAAAGAAAGTTGTATGTTTGAATTAGAGATTTAAAATGCTAGAAGGATTGTTACGTTCAGTAATCCAAAGGGTAGAGATACCATCTAGTGATTACTTCTTCTAGCTTTACTATGTGGGAAGTGCAGATTGCTGTAACTTAGGCTGTAACTTGGTCAGATGGAGTTAAGTCTGCTGAATAGCACCAATGAATCTCCAATCTGGACACAGCATCTAAGTGATCCTATGAATACCTACCACGAATATCAATGATTTTATCTAACAACTACACATCTTTTAACCTTGAAAATTCTGTGTTTTGTATTGTGGGAGAGAAATCTTGAGTAGAGAAGGGGACACAATTGTTTGCCACAATTTTTTTATCAAGCCTTATGAAGCAAAAGCACTCATTAAGTCAGATGACCACATTTGCCATTTCGGAGGAAAGGGAATTAGGAAGAGAGGACACCTCATCATTCAGTGAAAATAGAAGTGTCATAGGCATATAAATGCATAAAGCTTTTCACAGTCAGCAGCCAGGCTTATAATAAGGAGAAAAGTACAGTAAGAGATATAACGCTGCCCCTGATGATACAGATAGTCAAATGGGTTTGGAGAAAAAATTCTCTCAGAGTGAAGGTCGACAGGATGAGTGCATCTGTGGAGAGGAGAAGGGTGAGATACTGGATCAGGACACAAAACCAGGATCAGGTTAGGACACCACATTGAGAGGCAGTGAGAATAAAAGTTCAAGTACTCCTCTGTTTTACTTACCTCTTTTTGTTATAGAGTAAATGAGATGTGGTATTGGAATAGATTTTATTTTAGAGGGATGATTCTGGAACCAATAACTGGAAAACAAACCCAGGTCATTGAGTGAGAAAAGTCAGAAAAAGAGTTTGTTGTTGAGGATTCACCATTAACGGTAGAGGAGCTGCTCTCTGCGCTGTGCCAGCTCAGTGGAGTGTGCCAAGCTGGCGGCTGTGCCTCACGGTACCTCTCTGCAGAGGATGTTCAAGCAGCTTCACAAGGAAGCCAAGGCATTTTGGAAATTGCAAGAGTCCGTATAAACAGCCACATTACCCAAAGAAGAGCAAGAATTCATTTTACTTTCCATTTATCAACAGAAAACTCTGGAGAGGCTTTTTATCCTTTCTTATCTGACTTGACTGTGAGTCTCAGGGGGAGGCTGGGCTAAGTCTGTGCAGGACTTGAATCCATTTCCCAAGAATTACTTGTATGATCTTGGAAAACATATTTACTGTCTGTGCTCGGATTTCCTTGCTGTCAAGGGGAGATACGTGTCCTTCACTTTATGTGAGTTCTTTTTTTAGCTAGTGAACTTCTTGGTGCAGAAACAGCCTCATAGGTGATGTTTATAGTTTTGATATAGACAGGGCATCGACATATTCTCACTGTGCAAATGATAGTTTCTGAAGGAAATGACACGGCTGTCAGAACTGAAGAGCTCTGACATACAGCTGTAAATGGGAGAGAGTGAAACAAGAACGCCGTATCTCAGTATCCTTACCTCACACTGGGAGCACAAGGTGAGGGAGCAAGATCTGTTTTTTCTGCAGAGATCCCCACAATACAGTCATGGGGAAGGCAGGAATAGGCTGGTCCTGAGAATAGAAAGAGAGAAGCTACTAGCAGGAATACAAAAAGAGCATATCCCTAACCAGAGATGTATGAGAGATGTTGGTGAGACAAGAGCAGTCTTAGAAACAGGTTAAGCTAAAAGCCTTACAAATCAGACTGATGGTTTTCTTTCTCTCATAAGCAACAGAAATGTGTATGCATGTAGCACATCAACCAGAGGCTCACACATCCTTACTGCATTTAAGGGAACAAGCAGTTTTTGCTTAGCAAAACTTGTTTTTAGCAAGTGGAGAAGTTTCTGGGTAGCGGAAACCTCTGCACTGCTTGTGTGCAAGCTCAGGTTTGGATCAGCAAAGGTGGATGGGCAAGGAATCCCAGGAATGGTTAGAGGAAAGATGTTAAGAACTGAGGTAGATTTGGATGTTTAAGAAATTATGGTAGCAGTAGGAGAAGGTCATGGGAGAAAAGGACCACAGTGGGTTACTGACATTGCTGGAGGAGACCTCTGAAAGGGCAAGAAGCACTTTAAATCCTGGCTTGTCTTAAAAGTTATATAATTCAAAAAACCCAAACCAGTATGGATGGGCTGATTCAGTTTGTCCTACAGCTTTGAACTTTCAGCTTGTGGGTGGTTGACATTCTTCAAACTTTTCTGTTCAACTATATAGAATGTTCTCTTTCTCTGTTTAAAAGTTTTTAATGTCTTCCTCTTAATCCTAGAGCTGGAGATTAAAAGAAAATACTGAATATCGCTCAAACTGGCACACTGAGAGGAGACACAGAGAATCACCATGGAGGTAGAGCTTATACTCAAGCCTAGCAGTTTTGAGGATGTGAGAGAAGGTTCTTAAGTCTCACAAGATTTACATTCTTTGCTTCTCTCTGTTCTTTGACCTACCTCTGTAGATGGGATACAGAAGTAGAAACTCTGATTTGAAAATAATTTTCTGCAGGGCTTTTGCCACTTCCCAAGGGTTTCCTTTTTCTCCTGTAGGAGAATTGAATTTTTTAATGATCATATTAATGAAGGGACAGACCCAAAGTAATTTTGCATTCAAAAGTACATGTATCACTGCTTATTTACATTGGATTTCTGGCAATGGTCACGAATGACTGGCATCAGCTGTGATTCATTACTCGTTCCTTGAAGGACTTAACACATCAGCAAGAGGCAAAAAAATTATGTTCAATTTGATATTGTTTCTTCAGAGAAGCAGATACACCAAAGGCAGATTTCCTGGAGGAATCATATGGGGGGGGGCGGGGAAGAAGATGAAGCCTGGAAGTCCCCAAAAGTGGGCATATTTCTGTAGCAATCTAACTCATGCAAGGAAAATGACTATCATCCAAAGGAGTACAAATGACAACATTTATGCAACTCATTCCAATAAAAGTCAGACGACTAGTAACTGCACGGGACAGTAATTGCCACTGTAATGGAGCCACTTTTGGTGAGTCACAAAACAGCAGTATGACAAAGAAGAGGTAATGATTATACAGATTAGATCAAAAGTAAGTGACATGTGAGACAGGAAGTGAATGTGAGTATTATAGCCAGAGCCTTGTTGATATCAGCTTTTTTTTTTTTTTTTTTTTGGTCATTCTCTATTCTTATACTTCTTGCTTCCCATTCTGGGGCTCTCTTTAAGAAGAAGTTGTTTATGTCTATTGAATTAATTACAGTTGATTGCAACATTGCCCAATGTAGAGTCTTGACCGGCTGAAGAGCAGGACAGACAGCTGGAAGTGCCGTCTTCCTACAAATGGGTCTGTGGACTCAGATGCTGTGGAGGCAGGTCAAAGCCTACCTCAGCAGCAACAGAAGGCTTTAAGCAGATTTTTGTTAAAGAAATGAGTTTCCTTCCAGCCTGCTTAACTACTGTCATGAGCACTGGTTCTTTGTTTTCACAAGCCAGACATCTAATTACCATCAGCAACAAGAACTTCCTTGTTCCTCTCCTTTAAAACATCCCAAATACTTTGCAATTGTCTATGGGCTTCTTTACAGTCATGTTTTAATTGCCTTCCATCAACCTTCACTGACAAACGGTATTGACAAATGCCTCTGTGACACCATAACTAACTACATTAATAGGGGCAAGTGTGTCAATTCATTAAAAATTCAGAGAATACCCCCCCTTCCTTTTTAAATGATACCAACACAGACAAAGACAGGCAGAGCCATTTATCAGCCGTTTCTCCTTAATTTGAGACATCTTCAGTGATAAATGTGTGGCTGATTAAAAGGGACAGTCAGTCATATTAACTATGGGAGATAAGACTATCAAGGCTCAGCCGAACAGTTAAAGCTTTCCGAAGTAGCTCTATGAAAGGAATCTTCAAAGAAGTTTCTGTCGCACGCAGCTCTGTAGAGTGGGGATGGCTGTCCTTTCTCTCACTAGATAGCAAAAGCCTCCTTTAATCCAGGACCGGCTGGTTTAAAAGGCATGGGCTAGCCCTGCTGGCCCTACAGCAGGATCAGCAGAGAGCAGAGAAGCCTGCAGATTACCCCATCAGAAAGAGCTGCACAGGGCAGTGTTCAAGCAGAGGACTGCATGCCATTGAGATCTTTATTTCTGTGGAGTAGGATAAGAGCACCACGGGGGGCAAGTGCTCTCTATGCCCACATCTAAAGGGCATGTCTTACGCCAAGAAAAATGAAGAAATGAGAGATGAGCTGGTAGCTGTGTAGCATATTGTACATTCATACACACAGAACTATATTAAAAGAGCTCAAAATCACTCACCTAAAAGTCAGAAAGTGCCAGAATTAAGGTTGGAAGTACAACCTCAATTCTGTGCTGCCTGCATATGCTTTAAAATAATTTGCACCTCACAGAATCCCATACCTTGGACCCTTGCCTCACTTCCAGAAAAATGAAGCTCAGGTATAGTCACCCGGCATAGAACAATTCAGTGTCGGCAGCTGAGTTCAGCAAGGACAGAATCAGCTGGAAGCAGGACCACATTACGGGAAATATGAGGTAGTTGTAGCAAAAGGAATACCCACCTATAGCTGTTTAGAAAACACAGAATGTTTTCTCCCTCTAGAACATTGCCACTGATCTTTTTCAATTACACTGATGTGAGTTTTAATCAGATTGAAACATGTCTGCATAATTAGCTATAGGGACATTTGACTGATGTAGCAACATCAGCAGAAAAGAAGAAAAACCCCATAATATCTATAATGCTACGATAATGAACAATTAGAAACAGCAATGTGTTGTCTGCATTCTAATTGCTCTTGTAGAGCTCAGAGAGGTTTGATCTGGGATGTGGGTTTTTGCTTGGAATCTTATCCAAAGCCCACTGATAGCAACAGGAAATTTTATGTTGGCTTTTGAGGGCTTTGAGCGAAGTCCTTCTTGGACAAAGAGAAAGAAGAGCATAGAGACCAAGGTTGGAAGTGCAAAGTCTTCAGACAGGAAGCAAATGAAAGACTACTTTGCTGTGTCTGCGCTTAAAATTCTTTCCACTTTCTAGCTGATTTCTGTGGTTCTGAAGTGTGGCATGTATGGAAGGTGCTGCAAGTGCTGTGTCGTGCCTATATTTACTTGTGTATGAAGTGAAGCATTATCTTCACCTGATTGGCAAGAACATTTTATAAAATTAAACCAATTTTTCACTGAGAACACTATCGAGTTTGTAGGATCTTCCATTTGCTTATAAGGCAATTAGCTTCAGTGTAGTTCGACCCAAAAAAGGGGGTTACAAGCCCACTGAGCAGCTGTTGAAGAGGTAAAGGAGCCCATAAAGTAAATGCCCTAAACTGTCGTTGGCAGAGGTTATGGTAAACTTGTAGCAGAGGCAACCCCTATGAATACACCAGATGGTAAAATAAGAAGGAACAAATTGCTCACTGGAGAAGATGTCCCTATCATGTAGTTTATTGCCAGGCTTAGTCCCAGCATAGGTCCTGTGAAACATAATTTCCAGAAGTAGTAGATGAAGCTGTGGTTTTAACTCCTATTGGCATGGCAGGTGTGCAGGCAGTCTGGGAAAGAAAGGACTGTTCAGGTTGCTGGAACGAAAGCCTCCTGAATTCACTGGAAGGAAATATCTTGACTTTTTATGAGCTTTGAGACAGTCTTCAAAGCCAAATTGTGAGATGAATTAGAACCAGAGAACTTTGGTCACTTCCTTCAAGTGGTGCCTCAGGTTGCTTCTGAGAAGTACATTACAATCTGTTCGTTTTGTTTACAGTTACTCATTCATACCTGTTCATTCACGCTAGCTAGATTCTGGCTCTGCATACATACCTTCTGCATGTTTTTTCTCATTATGAGTAAATGAGTTTTGGCAGAAGTCACTAATGCCCTGCATGAGTTGTCAGAATGGGGTATAGATCTTTTTTTCTCTGGACGAGTTGTTGAACACGTTTCTCTGTTGGTGTATGCAATCTAATGTTGCAGTTAAACTTTGTAGAGTTGAAATCATCAGTGCTTTAAAAATACTACCCTACCCTCATAGTGAAGCGTTCTGAATGTACAAACTGCTCTGATCTTTTTTTTTGTTTAATTACATGCAGGTCAATTCATTAGCTGACAAAAATCCATCCAGATAAAATATCAGCACCTATTTGTATACTTCAGGCCTGTTCAACCAACTCACTCTGTTATCCCAATTTATAAGGATGGCCAGCTGAGTGCTTTATCCGTATTACAGTGACACATCCTATAATCACTAGGAAGTAAAACAAGTCTCCCATAATGTAGCAGTTCACTTATCCTGCTACAAGAAACAAAATGAGTATATGTACCATTTTTCCTTACTTGTTGGTGGTGGATAATTGTTTATTTGTAGTTTAATTTCTTCATTACTTGTGTTAGGATGTGTTAAGCAGTAAGAATAGCTGTATTGAATTGATTACCTCTTTTAATTAAGTGTTGTTTTTTGGGGACCTGTAAGATGAGTTTTTAATTTTGTCAAGTATGTGGGAGGAAGGAAGCATCAATAATTGTTGGAACAAGGAATTAGCTAAATGTCTTCAATCTCAGTAGAGTGCACACTGGCAAAAAGGCAAAGTCGACCTGGAATAATATTCCCAGAGAATGATGTGCATTGCAGTCGGAGGTCACAGAGGCCATTAGACTTTACTTTGCTAAGGTCATGCCTTTACTGCATAATTAACAATAGGATACATTGTTATATCTTAATACTCAGGCTTACCTTGTCCTTGGGCAAACATTCCCACAGGAGAGCTGCTCCTGCATTACCAAATCTGCATTATATCTGCCTTCTCTAGAGCATTTATATATTTCCATGTGTGTGAGCATAGATTTATGTCCCGTGGTTCTTTGTGATTAGATACATTAGAGTACTCCCTTGCTCAGATATCTCAGTATTTCTCACATTTAAAGAGGAACTGTGAAAAAGGGCTGGAGATCTATCAGTATCTGGTAATTTTTTCTTACCTCCTCAGTACAAAGTAGGCAATTTACAAGCCAAAATTACATCAGAATCCAGGTTTGTATTGGAACATGTTCAAACTTGTGACTCTCAGCAAAGGGTCAGGTTTTCCTGTAGAGATGGTAGGGGAGAATGGGCTGTGACTGAAGAACCTAAATTGACTGTGCAGTTGTAAAAGTCTCCCTGTGGCCTACCTACCATTAGAAGATACTTTCCACGAAGTACTTCCCCTACTTCCTGAGATCTCCACCTAGTCCGTGAGGCTTCTACAGAAGCACACTTTTGACCCTTTGGATGAGCCATTAACCATACATTTGTGCAGCTGTTCAAGCCTGATATAATTTTATTGACTGGACTAGTAAACATTTAATGCTTTATCATAATAAAACTGAATAATGCTTGGAAGCTGGGGACTACACGTATCATGGCAGCATAAATCTTGTGACTTTCCTGCAAGTGTTTTCATTTAACTCTAGCATGGGTGCAGTGAGGGAGTCCAAAAGATCTCTGTCTTTTTTCTCCTACAACTTCTGCAGGATCATAGTACATATGATAGTATGAACTGACTTTGTCTTGAGATCACTTCCTGGAAAGGAATATCAATTCCTTAAGCCCTCTGTGGTGGAAAACCCTCTGAGCAGAAGGAAATCTTTACAGGGATTTTTCTGCTGCTGATGTGAATATAAAGGCCTTTGTGGTTCACAAGGCTTTTGTAATGCCTCAGTGTTTTTATGACACAAACCTGCCAGAATGTGTCCCAAATTTAGTTGTGAGTATCATTCAGGAGAGACATTTTTAGCTTTATGTTTCCCTTTTGCTAGAGTGCTGCAAAGTGCTTCAGACAAAGGATTTTAGAATAATATTGTATCTAAATCTGAGTTAATGACCCCTTTCAGTACTAGGAAGAACATATATTTACTGGCTATTCCCCAAAATTTTTTCAAAAGAGCTGTCAGTGACATAATGTCCCTTGGCTCTGAATTTGTTCCTGGCTGCCCTGGAAAAGGGTCTTAGTTAATAGGGATAAAGTTCTGAGCTTCTCTTAGCTCCATCCTGATAACAGCAATGTACCTAGCTCTATTATAGATGTGGTGGCAGGTTAGCTTTATTAGCCAATAGTAGAAGGAAATAATATATAAATAGAATTAGAAACACTTGCTCACCATTAAGTATCAGCCATGATATTTCACAGAACCGTAATGACTAATATATTGCTAACTGCCCTGCAATTTTAAATACCATGTAAATAATTAATTCTATTGAAATTTCTATAGAAATTTTAGAATTACAAGTTACTTGAAAAAGAGAGTGTAATAGAATCATACATTTTCATTTGTGACTCTTAGTGGATGTGTGTGAACTCTCAAAAATCTTATTAATAATCCTTCATATGTTTTATTAATGATATTAAAATAGTCAAGATATTTTATTAATAATATTATTAATAATACTATTCCAGACATTCAAAATTATGAGATCCATTAGCGAGAAAATGACTATTAATTCTGGGAAAAATATCATGGTAATTTTTTATTGGAGGGATTTGCAGGATGCATGCATGCTCTCAAATAACTCATTATTACTATTCTTCCAGATCATTTTAATAAAAGACATGTGTGAATACTGGGTGGTGATATTTATTGTTAATTTGAATTCTGAACTGCTTCTATTTTTGGTGATGTTTACTTACTATTTTTCCTCCCACTGCTCACAAAAATGATTGCAAATGCTTTCTTGTTTGTCCATTGGGGAATAGATGCACTAGCTGTGTATACGCATATTTGTGTATGAATTGGGGCATTGACTGGTGAAATAGAATATAGAATATTCAGTACACTTTGTTATGCTGTACTGAAAATTGTAACCAAATAATGTGGAGCAAAAAAATAGATCTGTGTGATGTGAATGACCAGCTGTATACCACAAGACTCCTGGCTTCACTGGACTTTGACTGATCTTGTACTGGAGGACTATCAGTTTTGCCCACAGTAAATGGAGCGTAGAGCCAGAGAACTGTTTGTGAACAAAATTTAAAACTAATGAATGAATTCATAGAAATAAAAACATGTTCAGGAATAAGTGACCAACCAAAAAGAAGGGCAGCTTAATCAGATTAATTATTTGCAACTACTGATTTGATCAGCTTTGTTGAGCAGTATCTATTACGAAGGAGTGAAAAAGTATTTGCACAGATTCAGGCAATCAATGTATTGCTTACATAATGAACCATTAGTAAATTTCGGAGTATTTGCCAGTGTTTTGAGAATTTCAGGTACTCTAAATCTTCTAAGTCGTTGGCATTCCTTTGAGAGTCTCATCCAGCATTTGACCAAAGGTAATTTAATCCTTTTTTGGATCACAGATACAGAAAACTACTTCCACTACTGGATTTCGGCCTTGGTCTGTTTCTGGGGAAAAATCCGGGGAAATAGACACAATGTAACGTTCTTCTGTGGTTCCACCAACACTGTCCATATCAGACCTCTGATCCCTTAACTTTTCTTTCATTGGCACCAAAATAGTTTCAGAAGCATGCATGGTTGTTGGGCCAAGAAAAATGTAGTACACCCTTCTCAGTCATGATGGCTACAACCCTCCAAGAATACAGGGAAAAGTGATATACACAGGGCTGGGAGATTCTGACTGCAAACTTGCCAGTATTTCTAAATCTTCCAAAAAAAAAGAAGTAGCAGACCATGCAAAAGAATTACATGCGAGAACTGTTATGGCTGCTATCAAAACTATTGCAGCCTTGAAAAATTTAATAGTTCAAGACTGTATATTTACTTCACTGTGAAAAAGTAGCTAGTGCTAATTTCCTTTGGATTGTGCTGTTGAACACGGTGTTCACAGTGTTTGTCAAAAAAAGAAAAGAGCATCAGCAGTGCAAATCCAAAAGCTACAGGCTTTCTGAGGACTTACTACTTTGTTTAGCTGGACCATTCTGAGGCTTCGTTCACCCCGAGACAACCCTGGCTACACAATTAGTCTAATCCACTGCAAACTAGCAAATCAAGAGAGTCTACTCTCAGTACCTTAGTACATGGTGACACCTTCCAAACCAGGTACCCAGGATCAGGGAACTTAGGAGTTCATGCCTTAGAATGACACAAACTAAACTAACTGCTGCTTTTTATTGGTCTCGTTGCTCAGCTCATCATCTAGTCAAATTCCACATGAGCAGATTTACAATGGATGGAACAACCAGTTCCTATTTCCAGGCTTTCAGGGTGCTTTGGCTTCCTATTTCCATGCATGTCATTCTTGAAAGGCACTGTCTTGCAGGCCTAGCTGAAAAAACACGCTCATCCTCAGCTGTGCACTCTGACCCTCAACAGAAATTAAGCTTCTGCTTATCACTCAAATCAACAGATCCCAGGTAGGTTTCCAAAGCTATAAAAACTGATATAGAGCTTGAGCAGTTAGCCCATTGGAGATAACATAAGAAACCGCTGGGATGTGAAAAGCATATAAGAAAACTAACAGCCAAATAAAATTTGTCTTTTGGTGTTCTAAGTTTTAAGGTCCAGAATTGCTAGTATGTTCTGGTTAACTGCACTGTTCCAGGGATGTGCAACAGCTACAAACCAAGGTAAATAACATTTTTAAAGCAGATTTGCAACTGCTTCATTTCACTGGGGTGGCACAGATGGTCCATAGACGATCTCCAGACTGCTGGATCTTCTGGCTCCAGTGTTAGGAATCTGCAAGCAGCTATGGGAGAGGTTGTCATATGAGGCTGTTTTCTAGCCAATGGTTATCGAAATAAGCTTTAATTTGACCCTGTTAGCAGCCTTCTATGCTGGGCCAGGACCCTGTGTCTGTATGAACCCTGGTAATGTCAATAGCTCAGGACATACAGGCAAAGACAACTAGGTCTTGCAGTGATGGGTAGAATCTGGTTTAGTATTAGCCTTCTTGTGTTATTTGAGCAAGGAGTTGGTGTACACTTCCTTAGGTACAAAACTTGATTTAAATGGGATCAGGTGCCTAAATGCCTTTTAAGGCTTTAATCAGGTTTTACTGCCTCTTTTTCCCGGTTTGCTCTCTAAAAAAAACTGGAGAGAAAAACAGGCTCTTCTGTTAAAGCTATCTAGAATATATGTTAATTATGGAAAGCACTGCCTCTCTCTGTGTAATAGTAAGGTGTCTAGAAAATATGGGCTTGTGGGCTTGTAGGTATGTTGACAAGGTATGCAAATAATGCTGATGTATTCTAAAAGCCAACGGAGAAAAAAAAATGAAAAAGAGTTCACAGTGGAAGAGAAAGATAATATTTTCCTGAGCTGAAGTTAAGCCAATGCAGGCAAGTACAAGGAAAAAAAATTCAGTGTAGTCTGACAATCTGAAAGTTAGGAGATATATAAACCTTTCAAAATAAAGCTCTTTGCATGAAAATACTGCAAAATGAAGGATATGCAATGGCATTTAGTGCAATGCTATAAATAATAATATCACTTCATATTTTTTGCTATAAAGTTTTATTGCCACTTGGTTATTTTAATGACAAAAGATGCCTCTTTAGTAGAGCTAGCAGCTTTGTAATGAAAAGTATCGTAATGCTAAGAAACAGATGTAATGCATAGTAGCTCCATCCGAAGCCATAAGAAAGGAACCTTTAAATAATCACAATTCTAGCAGAGACATAGTGAACCTATAAACAGTGCAATTGTAGCATATAGCACTCTGAGGAACTTTTGCCATATGTGTCATAGTAACACAAATACTTTACAACAACAATTTTAAAGGGGCTAGAGAAAAGTATTTCAAAATGTGATTGCTAAAGGTATTACTGATTTTGTACTAAGCAACCTGACAGGGCAACAAAAGCTCTTGAAGGCCATACACTTAAACTTTCCCTCCACTACATGACCAGAAAAGTATTTTTCACTTTAGGAAGATGTGAAAAGCTCCTACCATGAGCTGGGCTCACGTTCATTCCTGTGAGGAGAACCTGTTAGTCTGGTGATGAGACCAAGTAGCAGTCGCTGCATGCTACTGGAGTTGTATCTATCCCACGACCGAAAGCCAGGCATCCCCGTGTGTGTGATGGGCAGATGACTGGTCTTATGACAGGCTATGCTAGCATGACCCATAATTTGACTCTGCCATGCACACATTTCCCTCATATGGGCAAAAATATACTTATTAGAGGATGGGGCTGCCTCCCTGTTGGTCTGGTTGTGGGCTAAAAGAAGGGTGATAAACTACAATAAGAGGCAGAAATTGGGGAAATGACAGGGTTTGGGAAAGCAGAAATTAAGAAATAAGCTGCTAGAAGAATTCATATGGCTTGCGACCCATATGGCTTTACCGATTTTTCTCAAAAAAAGAAGTGAAGTGACAGACAGCCTGTAGGTCAGATTTATCACTTTGGAAAGTCAAATAGAGACCATGACCTGGAGAATTTGCGTCTGTGGTCTGCTGCAGCCAGTCATACATCCCTGATAGAAGTAGAGCTAAAATAGTTCCTCAACAGAATAATTGGGTTTTGAATTGACAGGTGTAAAAGGAGACAAAAGAAGGTACTCATTCAGGTCTTCCAATTATAGCTCAAAAATTAGCAAAAAGGCTCTTCTATATATATTTATTTATATAATACAAAAATCAAAAAAAAAAAAAAATCTTTCATTCTCCAGCTTGTCAATCACTGCAAAATCACAATCACTTCCTCACTTAGTCAGGCTGCCTCCACATTTTGCACAGGAATAGCAATTGCATTAACCTTTGTGTGTTCTGGTGCTTTGTTGACTTAAAGAAATAAGGCTGGGTTCATTTGTACTGACAGTGGGAGAGTGGCAATGATGACAAGAAATTGTTTAAACCTTGAAGTCTTTAACACCTATCAAACTTGTGCAAACCAATTGTTCAGCTGCCTCATGATTTTGACTCATCTCATTTTCCAGCAAGAGACACATCTGCTTCTCACGTGTTTCAGCTCAAAATCTTTCTTCTCCTGCATTTCTTGTGCTGCGCTCTTGAGTTTGAATGTTTTTTTTCCATACATAGACTGTCTGTTACTCTTGGTCTCAGGCATATTGACCTGGAATTCTATATTCCCTGAAAAAAGATAAATACATTAAGGCTTTCCTCCTCATCTGATCCCAAAACACTGCTGTAGGAACTGTTCTCACAGACTGGTTTCTGAAATACTCAGGGCATTTCCTCTTACACAAAATTCAGAAGCTAGATACAAGTCTGATCAGTCCCCAGCATTATGGCAATCCTGGTGTGATATCCTAGAGCTAGTTTTCCCTTTGAGTACTTTGACTCAGGATCCAACTTTTTGTTCAAAGTTATGCTCAAAAGTCCATACTGAAATGGCTCACTGAACACCAACAACCACATTTCTGTAAAGCTTTTATACTAAACCAAGGAGCAAATTCCAGCTAGTTGACAATATAATCAGAAGACACGCCAGGAAGACTTTGAAATAGGAACAGAAAGTTCTAAAAAGGTGTTCTATGGTTTGAGAGAAGACAGTTGTTTTTTTCAGGATAGAATAAAGATCAGAAGGCAGCAATGCTGAATGTTGAAATGGTGACATAGTGCAGCATGTTATGCATGAGTTTGCTATTTGATCTAGACTTGGAAAAGTTCAGAAGGAGATATTTACATGCACATGAGAAAAAACTCTTTTCTGTACGGGTGGTAGAAGACTGGAACATGTTGCCCAGAGAGGGTGTGGAGTCTCCCTCCTTGGAGATGTTTAAAACCTGGCTGGACATGGTTATGGGCAACCTATTCTAGCTGACCCTGCTTTGGACTTGGTGGTCTGCAGAGGTCCCTACCATCTGCAACTATTCTGTGATTCTATAATTCTATATTAGGAACACCCACTGCAAACACTTTTCTTGGGTTTCATGACAATTTCTTTCTACTGGTTGTGTAGGGACCCAGAATCTGGTGGCACTGGATGATAGGGAGTCTGAACAACTCGCTGCTGCCATGACAGCAACCGTCGCACAGGCATAACATTTAAGTTAGGCAGATGTAGTGAACAGTATGAATATGGCCTTTATAACACTGCAGTTTAAACCAGGAACGTTATACATTCAGGTGGATGAGCTAATTCACTACTTCCAGAGCTCAGTGAGAGTCTTTCTATTGGATCAGTCTTCTTTAGGTTATACCTGGAACACTACAGTCAGTTCTGAACATCTCATTATCAAAAAGGCATAGATAAATTAGAAGGTGCCCGCAGAAGAACAATAGCAAAGATAAAGAGCTTGGAAGGTATGAATTAAAAGAGAAGATTAAAGCTTGTTATTAATATCTTTACTGTGAACAAAAAAGTTAACATTACCAACATATGAGTAGTTTTTAAGCAGATTAATAGGGTGAGGGGTGAACTTGTGAAGATTACAATAGTGACCAAAGGAGAACCTTCTGCTGAGCAGTGAGTAAAAATGGGCGTCACATTTATAAATATTTGCAAGTTTCATGATTTAGCATTTAACAGTTTAATAATGTTGCATGGGAGAGTGAGGTGTACATTGAGAAGCACTAAGAAAAATAAGAGAGGATATGTAGGCAAGAGATAACAGAAGATCTTACCTGACAGGTGATTTATGTGTTAGAATAGATATCTCCCAAGAGAAGGAATAGACAAAATGAAGGTTTCAGCACATTACAAACTGGACCAAATAAAGGAACAGAAGACATATGCCAGGGAACAATCCCTCCAGTAGCGGAAGATTTTAGATAGTCTGGTTGTCCTTCCCATATAGCTGTTATGAGCCTGTGGTTCTGCAATTATGAAAGCTATGGGGAGAGATTGACCATCTTCTGGCAAGTATGCAGACAGTTAGACTGTGCTCACTAGCATGTTGTTTGGTATCTGGAAGTGTCTAGTCCAAAATGGATGTTGCAAGTTTAAATTTGTAGTGATGATATTGATGTAAGTGAACAAGGAAGTTGGTAACAATCATTTTATATATTTGCCTTTTAAAGCAAATCCTGTAATCTAAATGCAGCAAGAAGTGTAAAAGACTGCTGGTGGATGGCTTCCAGGGTCTCCACAGCCCATTGGGTCAGGCTGTGAGTCGACACTGATGGAAGCACTTGAGTGCTCAACTACTTATCTCTGCAGAAATGTGGCATGCCAAATGGAAGAATCCCAGAGGACAAGTTCACCTAGTGCATAACATGCTGCTTTTGGCTAGGCCATGGGTTTGCTCTTTATGCAGATCTGATATTAGCACAAACCAGAAAAATATCAAAACTAAGATTAGCCTTCACTGGATTGACACTTCAGCATGTCTATTCCTGCATGGGGAAATTGTACAGCAAGGACTACCACACAGACAGCCTTTGCATCCACTCATTTTTGTGTCAGTGTGTTAATGCTGCCTCTTGTTTCCTCCCAACCTTCCTTTGCCTTGCCGGAAAAAAGAGTGGAAGTTGACCCTGTTAATGTATAGTATTTATCTACATGTTAAGACTGATCTTGTAGGTTGTGGAGAGAATTCCAAGGGTGTTGCTGTTGGCTTCTGCTAGAACTGATGACTGTAAAAATGGATCTTTTGCTATATATTCTCAATTATGGGGAATTCATTCTATTGCTCATTTGGAGAAACACACATTGCCTAAGTGTAAGAACAGATGATACATTTAGCACATGCTATATGTGCAGGCTATACAGTATGGAAAAGGACCCCTTTACTACCAGGATAGTTAGTTGGAATCTTTTTTAACAAACAATGTTTCTAGAGAATGTAGCCCAGCAGCCAAGTAATACACCATAGCCATTGCTAGTACAGACTTTGCACTGAGTTTGCAAGGCTGTGGGACTGAGGCTTGCCAAGCTTGCTCTCTCTGAACTTGTTTTGACCTGCCTGCAGCTTTTTTTTTTTTTTTTTTTTTTTTTGGACTTGGTTTGGTTGTAACAGCAATTTTTCTTCTGACCAGCTATCTATGGCTAATTTGTTTTACTTTTTCTTATCTCTGTATGATACAACCATAGTTTTTATATAGATAGTAGCAACAAGCAGTTATGTTGTTATGTTGACCCCCAGGGGTCAATACTGCGTCCAGTATTGTTCAGTTTATTCAACAGTGATCTGGATGAAGGGACTGAATGCACCCTCAGAAAGTCTGCTGATCGTACAAAACTGGGAGGAGTGGCTGATACAGCAGAGGACTGTGCTGCCATTCAGAGGGACCTCGACAAGCTGGAAAAATGGGCAGAGAGGAACCTCATGAAGTTCAACAAAGGAAAGTGCCAAGTCCTGCACCTGGAGAGGAATTACGCCATGCACCAGGACAGACTAGGGGCTGACCTGCTGGAGAGCAGCTCTGTGGAGAAGGACGTGGGAGTCCTGGTGGACAAGTTGACCATGAGGCAGCAAGATGCCCTTGTGGCCAAGAAGGCCAATGGTATCCTAGGTTGCATTAGGAAGAGCAGTACCAGCAGGTCGACAGAGGTGATCCTCCCCCTCTTCTCAGCCCTGGGGAGGCCGCTCTGGAGTAGTGTCCAGTTCTGGGCTCCCCAGTATAAGAGACATAAAGAGCTACTGGAGAGAGTCCAGCAAAGGGCTATGAAGATGATTAGGGGACTGGAGCATCTCGCCTATGAGGAAAGACTGAGAGAGCTGGGACTCTTGAGCCTGGCGAAGAGAAGACTGAGGGTGGATCTTGTCAACGTGCATAAATATCTGAAGGCAGAGTGTCAAGAGGATGGGGCCAGACTCTTTTCAGTGGTGCCCACCGATAGGATGAGAGGCAATAGGTGCAAACTGAAAGACAGGAAGTTCCATCTGAACATGAGGACGTGGAACAGGTTGTCTGGAGAGGTTGTGGAGTCTTCCTTGGCGATGTTCAAAAACTGTCTGCACATGGTCCTGTGCAACATGCTCTAGGTGCCTCTGCTGTAGCAGGAGGGTTGGACTAGATGATCTCCAGAGGTCCCTTCCAACATCAACCGTTCTGGATGCTGTGACTTCTGACTCTAACATAGTGGTATAGAGAAATACATGTTTGATATGACAGCAGAAGGCCTGTGAAGGTGGAGACACAGGATGTGGTGCAGAGGAGGCTTGAGGTGATTAGACATGGAGTAAAGACTGATGCTGGAAACCTCAGGCTTATAGACAGCTCATCCATGGCCAGTTAAAGAAATGCAGATCAGGAGATGGCCAAAACAGGTTTTAGGGGTAAAATGAGGAAGATAATTATTAATAATAATACATACATGCTGTGCTTTATGTATGTTGCATACTTGTCCTTTGTTCCCACTTATTAAAGAGAAAAAGGGACAAGCATGCAACATACACAAAACATACATTAAACATAGCATATAGGTATTAAATTCAGATTTAGCATGAACTTGCAGGCCAGTGAAGAAAGAGCAAGATGTAAAAGTAGATCCAAGAGTGAGGAAGAAGAAGCCACCACTATCAGCATCCTACTCCTCCTGATGAAGGACTTGGGGTGCTGGCAAGTTGTGTAATCCCCCCAACCAGATGCAAGCCATTAACATTACTGCACGATGGAAGTGGAAGGCTATGCATAACATGAAAAAAAAAAGCATAGAAACCAGGAACAGTGTGTATAACCAGGAACAGTGTGTATAACAATTTAAACTATTATTATTATTGAGACCTTCTCTGTATGATAGTATTCCTTAGTTTCTTTTTCTTTTTTTAATTTTCAGTAATAATTGGTTATGGACTATTAGTAATCCTTGGATTAGACTGTGAAGATTTCAATTATACTAATAGTAAATTCTTGTCTTTACATGTAGAATGTTTCCTTTTTGCCCATAATAGGAATCAGAGCATACTAAGAAATCATACTCTTTTTTCCTGTTAAGTAGCTTATAATCCACCACCTCCATCCTGCAACAAACTCAGCTACAGGAGCATTTCTTTGCCCTCCAGTCAGTATTAAAATGAAGAGTTCTGCAAGATACTTCCACCTGAGCTATGTACCTTACATCCTCTATCCACCTTATAGTCAATGAAGAGAAACAGGCTTCCCTCACCTAGGCTTCCATGAATGGCTTCGCAGAAGTTTTTGTCTCTCAGGCTAATATCAGTGTAGCTCTATTTGCTGTTTTGCAAAGAAATTACACGGCCACAGGTGGCTAAAAAGGCTCTAGTCTGAGACAGACAACACAAAGAGACAACAGGAGAATACAGGACATGGCAGTCTTTCACTGTATCTCATGTTCATTCATTCATTCATATGCTATATAACTTACCTGTAGCAGACTGCTCTGTTAAAAGAGTTACTAATATTATTTTTTCAATTATCCTAGGCTTTGTTTCTCTGCATTTCTTCCACTAGCCTACAGGGCTAGGTAAACTGAACACTTGAGCTTTCACACCTAGGACGGTGGTTTGAAGCGTGCAGGAATCCATTGACTGCCAAGATTGCATACAAAAAATGGCTGTGCTAAATCAGTCAGATTTTCACCCAACACTTTCAGCTGTGTAGTCCTTATGTGTATGGCAAGAAAATATCATTAATTCAGATTAAAAGAGTTAATGAAGGTGCAGCATTCCTTCTCAGTTTAAGCATATGCTCTAGCATGGGAAATGATCTGGCACTATCTCTGTTCTTGGCAAGGGCTCGCACTCAGCGGTCCTGCTTTAAGGGAGAAACAAGGGGAAAAAAATCGCAAAACAGAAATCCTACACAGTTATTGCAAAACAGAAACCCTATGCAGTTATCAATGGGAGATGTTTGCAGCCAGGAATATTTATTCTTAGACATACATCTGGGCTGCATGATACTCCCACACCAATCTTTGAGGAGGTTGGTAATAAAAATATCTCTGTGTGGCTGATTGGGGTTGGCTTTCCCCGGGAGCGGAGGGCACTCAGCCTCTCTGTGTAATCAGAGCAGTCCAAGACACCTCAGGAATGGAGGACTTTTAAATTTACAGTCTTCAGCTGTTGCAAATAAGCTCAGAAATTATGTAGAGAACTGAAAATAAATAGGCATCAAAAGAAGAGATATTGTGACAGACTAAATGAAAACACAATGACAACAAAACAGTAAGTTCCTTGTTTGAGGCATAGGGTCTCAAGTGGAAGCAAATAAATCACCCTCAGACCCCCAGACTTTAGATTTTTGAGAGAATTCAAATTCCACAGGTGTCAGTAGCCACTGCCTCTCAGCGCAGCAATATATAGGATGGCTGACAGCTGGGAGACACTTTGCATGGAAATCCTCCCCCAGGAGCCAAAGTGTCTTTTATGATCATAAGCAGGGTCATCACTGCGAAATGCAGTTGGGCAATTCTGAGGGAAGCTGCAGTGCTGCAAATAGAAATGCAACATTTCTAGTCCCAAAGAAAATGAACTTTCAAGGGTACACCGGTCCTCTTTAGGAAGCAAAATAAATGGCCAGATATCCGGAATCCATCCCAGTGGGTGCAGAACTGCTCTGGAAACTCCACGTTTATTCTTGTGTTCTGAATATCTGGAAACATTCTCCAAAGTGTTTCCTTTTGTAGCATTGGTGGTGATATCAGCAAGAAAATCTCAGCTTTAGCAGATGAGGAACTCAGGAGATTTTTGGCCTGAACTGGTTTCTCAAAATGTCCTGTCGAAGTTAGACACCTTTGAAAGCTGTATCTTCTTCATAAGTCCTTTCCCTTCTGTTGTAGATTCTCCGGTAAATGACCTAAAAAGTTATAATCACAGAAAAATAGCCTTGGAAAGAATCACAGAGAATGACTGGTCCTTTCCTCTGCCCCAAAGTGTGATCAGCTTTTCCTATATAATTTCCCAGCAGATGTTTGCATAATTTATTCTGAAAACATGTTGATGGCTTGGATTCCAAAAGCTGCCAGGAAATCTGCTCCAGTGCTCCACTGTCCTCACTGGTTTATCCTAGGGTCTAATCCATTTTTTTTTTGTGATTGCAGTTTAAGGCTTTAAATTATGTCATACCCATCATGGATAGGTGATTCCTTGTCCCTTTACAGCGAAAGACACTGAGGACTGTAATAATGTTATCTATCAGTCTTCCTTATTCTTTACTAAAAGTTCCAATTTCCTCATACATGATGATTTCTAGACCACTAATAATTCTATATTTTTCTCTGGTCAGTCTCTAATTTGCCCATACTTCTGCTGAAGTTTGACAGCCAGAATTGAACAAATGCTCCATTAGAGACCTTATCAGTGGGGAGTGCAGTGGAAGGATCACTTCATACACTACACATGAAAATCAAGCTATTTCACTGCATTAATAACACATATACAGCTGATGGGATCCACCAAAACCTCCAGATATTTTCCTGGATTACTGCTTGCCTAAGTCATCTTTCAGCCAATCTGCTTTCATTCTGTTGGTTATTTCCTCTAATTGTTCTTAACTTGCTTTTTTTTTTTTTTTTTTTTTTTTTCCCCCCCCCTTCTTTCTCCAAACAGTTTCTCTATTTGGAATTTTAATCCTGCCTCCCAATGTGTTTTCAGTGTAATATCATCTGTGTATTTAATAAATACAGTCTGTATTCCTTTAGGAGGGCATGTAGGAGTATTAGACGAAAGACAAACTCCTAGGGAACCCCACTTGATGCATCATTCTACTTTAATCGCAAACCACTTAAAGGTACTCTTTGAACACAATTTTCTAGCCACCTTTATACCCAAGCTATAAGCATTTCCTAAGCTTCCTTTGGAGAATGTTATGTCCAACAGCATAAAAGTCAGGCTGGAATCAAGATATAGTTTATCTGTTGCTTCTTCCCTGTCCATAAAGCCTGTTACCCTGCCAAGGAAGGAAATTCAATTTATTTGACATGAATAATTCTTGAGAAAGTCATGTTGGCTGTTATTTGTCTGCCTGTATTCATGTAGGTATTTACAAACAGTTTATTGATGATGGTACTTTCCTGGGACCTAAAGTTCCTCTACTCCTTCTTTTCTCCTCCTTTAAAGGCGGTTGCAAGATTTTTCTTTTTTCAGTCTTCCAGAATTTTACACATTTTCTATGAGATCTCAAAGTGGCTCTCTGAAGACACCAGCCAGTTGTCTAAGTACTAAAGGAAGGAGATCATTGGGTCCAGCAGACTTGAAAGCACCTATCTTTTCTAAGAACTTTCAGATTTGTTCTTTCCTCATTGAAGCTCAAGTTCTTAACTCTTTGTCCATGCTTGTGTAAAAGTTCTGGTCACATTCAAACTTTTAACAGAAGACTGATGCAAGAAAGGCATCAAACAGTTCTCCCTCTTAGTGATAGATTCTCTTTACACCAGTCATTGGATCAACTATTTCATGGTTTATTCCCTGCTGATAATGTACTTAACATTCTTACTTGTTTATTTTGTATATCTTTCTATATTTTCTTCTTTCTGATTTTGTTCCTAAAATACTACTGCCATTCTATTTTTATTTATTCATTCTTATTAAGTCTGACTTTCTTTTCCCCTTCTTTTTTGTTGTGGGGAAAGAGTCCTCGATGAAGCTAAATGCATCTCTTACCGCATTTCCTCTTCTTATTCCTCAGCGATAAAATAATTTTTATGTCTGAATTTAATGTTGTTTTTTAAGAACTACCAGCATTTCAAAGCCCCTGCTAGTCGTCTTTCTTTCTGACATTTATGGTCATTTCCAGCAGTAGTGTTCAGTGTTCATATGGATAAGCAGTATATGCTACTTGGTTAATGGGCTGCTCCAGTGTTCAGTTGCCATTTGGTCATAACCTTCCTCAGCGAAGGTGAGGTTTGGTTTGGAGGTGGCTTCCTCTGCTGCCTTGAGGGAGGATTCACAGACCACCATCACTAATGTTTTGCTTTGACTGCGAATCTCACAGCCCTTGGGCATCAGTGCCTTTTCCTCTTTCGCCACTTAAATCTTCCGGTCCCTAGTGCTGTCCTTTTCTAACACTTGCATGAGTGCAGACACATATTCTCTACTTGACACATACCTGGACACATACCTGCAATGCTGGGATTTTTTTCTTTTTCCTGGTTCTGTTTATAGACCAAGACAGTTTCCCTAGCAAGTCACTTTGCCTCAGTTTCCCAATCTGTAAAATGGGAATTTTGATTTTTGCTCTTTTGCAAAACACTTTCATGCCTACTGGTGAGACCCTCTGGGCATTATTAGTTGCCAGAAATCCCTAGTATCTTCTGGGAAAAATACTATGACATGCACAGTGTCGTTTGGTTTGTGTTAGCTCTGAATTACAAGGCTGCCACTTCAGCTGTTTTAAGTGTTTAGATGGTCTTTGTTAAGTTTAAGCAAGTGAATCATTTAGGGAAAAAAGGAAAGTTATGCAGTATAGCTTTTAAATTAAAAAGTGCTATTTTTCTCCTTTAGCCGTTTCAGCTGAAGCTAGCAATAGCATATCTAAAACACACACATTTATATTAATAATATTTTCTCAATCAACCAGTTCCTTAAGCTGGTAGCTATGTTTGTTGATGATTAACTGGAAATGGTAGAAACCTCAAAATTATAAGGCATTTGTCATTCCAAAATGAACTGGATTTTCTACCTTAGCTTGAAAGCAAAATTCTTCAGTCTGACAAATCTATTGGATACTGTCACCTATAATTTAGTGTTTTTGCAATTGTTAGCTACTGACAGAGGAATACAGTGGAGTGTAAGTGAAATGTATAGCAGACTGTTCCATGTTTGATGTATTGCTTTAGTCGGTTGATTGTGCCAGCCAGCATGTTAAATTCTTAATACTAGTCAAATTTATTTACTGCATAATCCTTTTCTCCCCTTGCTTTCCTTTTTATCAGTGGTTCGGAGCCTTGAGGGCTTACAGAAATAACTACTGATGACCACAGTGCTCTCTGTACATCTGATATTCATTGTTAACAGTGACATTTTCAAGTCTGTTTTGAGATCTGTTTAAGAAGAAAACACTGTGCTGATTCTCCAGGGACTGCAGAGGGGGGAAAAGAAGAAGGACATGAAAAAGAAGCTATAATGTGGCTTTTATGGAAGGAGATGAAAGGTTTGTTTTGTTCTCTCTCTTTTTGTCTACATCAAAAATGCTGTTTATTGTGCAAAAGAGGCTATGCCACAGACTTTAAGAACTGATTGCTTTTGCATTGGCTTAGTTTTCGGAATAATACTGGCAGGTGAAACAGGGACAAGCAACTTCAGAGAGCATCAGGGACCTGTATGCTTGTGTGAGGTGGAAAGGGAATGTGGCTGCCATATAAGACAAAATGTTTTACACAGGGCTACATCATTCTCATAAGCTTTCAGACTTCTTCTTTTGGCATTGACTCTATTGGGGAACTGCTAGACAAGCACTCACGGTGCTTGGTTGTGCCCTCTGCTGTTCCCTTGAGATGTATGAAGGTGACTCTGCAAAGCTTTATTTGAAGGCTTTATTTCTCAATTATAGTTTACTTTCAAAATCATCTCATTTTATTCATCCTAGCATGGAGCTCTTTGGAGGGAAGAGTCTGAAGATGAAGCTGGAAAGTGAGCTATAGCAGGGAAGGCTGAAACAGTGGGTTGAGATTAGGGGCAATGTAGCATGTAGAAACAGGGCTGTATATTTCCATTCAATGCTGTAGAATGGAAGAACAGCAGTCCAGGTTTTACCATTCTTTGATAGTTTTTCAAGATGTTTCCCTAGCATGTGCACTTTTTAAGAATCAAAAGCATACTCTGTATAACTGTCAATCCGTTTGCATTTAAAAAAGGACAGGCAGTTTACCATGAGAAAGATATAATGTGGTTGCAAAAAAAGGTAAAGCCATCTATTCCACACATCTGTAAAAGCACTATACCCTATGGGAAAAGGAGACAAATCCCGGGAGCTAAAGCCCCTAAGATAAACCACTGAACAAGCAGAACAATGTTAGCACAGTGCCACAGAAATTAAGTCTAGAAGGGGCCGCTTGTACTGCCTGTGTGTCACAAGCCATTATTTTCCTCCAGTTTCCCTAGTTCAAGGCTACAGCTAAAGCACATATTTTAGTTTCCAGTGTTGCTCAAATGTAAAGCAGGTGCCGATAGGAGAGACCAGCTGATGGTAATGCTAAAAGACCTGGTAAGAACAGAGAGTCAGGTTGGTTAAAAATGCCCAATTTCAGTAAACGAACTATATTCCATGGAGTAGATGAAAGCAAAAAAACCGTACCGACATCTTCACTACAATGACCCAGGGGAAAATTGTCTCTTACTCTATCAGGCGAGCAGTCTGAACAGATGAACAGGACACACCACCTGGATACATGAAATAGCTCTTACTCTAGTGACAAGAAAGGAGGATTATTCTGCATGGAGCTGTGGCGAAACTGATGCCTCAGAAGTCCCAGAGTGAGTAATTGCTAGCTGCAAGAGAGCATAGTCGTGAAACATCACTACTTTTTTGCCCTGTTCTTACATTCTTCCCCACAAAACTATTGTTGGCAAGGCTTGACAACAACCCTGGGCTAGATGAATTTCTACGCTGATGTGGTATGGTTGCGTATGGCTGTTTTCAGAAGAAAGTGAAAAATCTAAACAATGCACAGAACCCCTCCTGCCCCCCAAGGATGCGATTTTGGGAAATTGGGAAAAATATCCCTTCTTACCTCCGTAGGAAATGCTTAACCCTCAGATCATATTATAACTCTTGTCTTACTGTGGTCTCACAAGCATTAAGATAGTGAGGGAGCGCAGAGAGCAAACTCGTGCATTGTGATCTATAGCAATCAGGCCAGAACAATTACTATAGACAAGCAGACCTCCACTACAGACAAAGGCCAAAGATTGTCTCCCAGATTCTGACTTAAGGGTTGTCTTTTAGAAAGTTGTATAATTTCATCTTTGAGATCAGAGGGAGCCGGAGCTGAGATGTTTGAACTACGTAGGAGCAGGGTAGTTTGCCTTCTATTTCTTTAACCTTCCCAGCAAATCATTCCTATGTTTCGATGCCTTCAGTGGTAGCAAATTACCTCTTATTTCGATGTTGCATTTGTCTGACTTCAACTTCCAGCTCTTGGTGTGGTAATAAAGTATGGGAATGGTAATATAGTCTTGGTATAGTAATACAATAAAATTTTATGAAGCTATCATCATGCCTTATAAAGTAGCAGGAAAGGACACAACCTTTTTTTTTCTTCCTCTTTGCAGATCATCTACTACAATGACAAGAACAATTATGGAAACAATTATCACAGGGAGGAACAGTGATACTGAGGCCTAAGTTGTTCTGCCTGAGTCTGGTTTTACAGTGGTTTAACGTCAATAAAATCAACCACAGTAACAGGAAAGGGAAATTGGGTGAAGAGGATCCTAAAATCAGTCTTGATGACCTGAACAGAATCCCAACAGCTTATCAGGCTTGACTGGGTTTAATAATATTATCTTTATAATTATGTGTTAACTCAGTTTCTGCATGTCATGACTCTGTATATATTGCTTTTACTGTCTCATTTTTTAAGGGAGATGTTGTTCCTCTTACATACCATCAAATAGATGATGGTCCTGGGGAGCTGTGTTCTGCAAATATTTTTATTTTGTTTCTTCTTACTTCAGGAATCTACTTGTTTTTCAAGATTATTATTATTTTTCAACTTTTATCTTATGACAAAATTCTAACTAGAGTAACTGTAGAGCTCCTACACAAAGTTACTCTAGTAGTTTCAAGAGTTTATGTTTCATAGCATAAGTTTCTATATAGCATTGTTATATACTTCTGGCTTCTTTAAACTTATACTTTGCTCGGGAGACATGAAAGAGGAGAGCTATCTATCAAGCACTAGTCATGAGTATAAAATCTTCTTTCTAATAAAACTGCTTTGAAACTGAAGAAAATGAGGCAAAGGGTGGGAAGCAATTTCTATTGACTAAGAAAACAATTAGCCTTACCTAATAGGTTTTACATATTTTTGTGCCAATTGCTGACTTGATTTACTCTGCTGAAGCCTAGCTGCCTCTGAAATTGGAGTTGCAGAATAACAACGTATTTCAGCAAGCCTACAAAACCCACAGCCAAGGTAACCTGGCTGAGCACATGTGTCTCAGTGGACTTTAACATAACTTGTGCATACTCAGCATCTCAGCAAATCTGACTAGAAATCATCTCTGCTCAGAATTAAAATGGAGGAATTATGAGTCACTGAAGAGCTTCTGGGTCTATTTGTATAGGAAAAGGCACTCTGTGAGCTTATAAAGAGAGCAGAACTTGCTGCCTCCAACTCACTGTTTGCTTAATGTTCGCTGCCTGAATGCAAATGACATTCTTTCACGTTAGTTGCATGTCAATAGAAGATAAGATGTACAGTCTCAACAGTATGCTAACACTAGCATGTTCCCTGAGTTACCCTGAAGCTGCCAGAGATACAGCCTTTACAATTTGCTCCAAAAAACATTTTCTTTCTTGCAGAAATGATTAACCTTAACAGGAAGCAGGGTCTGTACTGGAGGATGACCAAAAATCCAACCTGGTGCTTAACTCATAATTTAAATTGCTATGCTCCTTTACCTTGTTTCCCTTGTTTTAGTTCTCAAAGTTATGGTCTTCCTCTGTTTCAGAAATTTAGATTTTAAAGTCTTGTCAAGATCATAATACTACAGCCACAAATATCCCGCCCTAGGTTATCATACCATCATTTTCATAGCTATATCCTACTTTTTATGCCCTCAGAATTAACCTGACTAGAATTTTTTTTTACAAATGACTAGGATTTGTGCATGTATGGCTGCTCTGGTAGAGCTACAACTTAGTAGCTCTAATCTGATCTGTGAGACACACACAAAGCCCAGACAGATCTGCTGCACAGTCTGTGCATGTAATGTCCAACATGTCTTGAATGCACGTGTCTATGCATGCAGCCACTGCAGGTGAAATTCATTAGACTAGTTCTAGACATCAACAAAGTTGTTCCCTCTCTCTGAACTCAATCCTTTGGTTTGTTCTATAGTCAATGGACAAAAGCAGGTATTGCAGGCACATGGTTTGCATCACTGCAAAGAATGGGGGGCGTTCAGCTGTGTAAACATAGATGGCCAATGTTATATTAGGTATTCTGAGGTGTCCTGCCTTGCCTCCAGGTGCCTCTCCAGAACAGGGCAAGTCTCTCAAGCGTCTTTTGTCCATTGTCATGTTGTCTTAAATACTTCAGAGCATCACAATTGGCATATAAATGCTTATGTCTATGCAATTGAATCTCACCCTGAATGTCTAAAATGGGTCAGATATTGTAACAGATCACCTCATTTGGCGACATAGGCATCCGGTACCATTTGAGGTGCTCTTGGTTTTCCAGCCTGGCTTCTGGCTGATAGAGATGATAAACACTGTATCTGCCAGCTCTATGCAGATGCCTTGGATACCATAGGTCATTTCAAAGGGCCCTAGGTGCCATTGTGTAGATAGTAGAATAAAGGAGTAACTTAGATGCAAATGGCTACTAAAAAGTAGATGTCTGCCTTCACTGATTTTCTGTGTTTCTGTGAAGTAGGTTTAGCACTTCTGAGAAGAGTCAGCTATGCAAGTCAACTAGATATCTCATGTTTGGCATTTGCTGAAGTTGATGTACATGAGTAGTAAAGTAGTTTTGGTATTTGTAATAGATCAGGTGTGTTCCAGAAGTTTCAGACCTACTGTGGTATCTGGCACATCAACAGTAAGATGAGTGGTTCAAGAGCATGTCATATTCCATATCTCCACCTAGAAAATGCTTAATAAAAATACCAGAACTCTAAGTCCTGCATTTCTCTGTCTTTCCAATATATTCTTCTCTCTTCCCCTAAATTCTCATGAGATTCTTACTGCCCAGCAGTCACTATGGTCTAAACAAAGCTCAACCTGTCTGCAGCTCTGGTCTCAGCTAGATCACTGAAACTGGCTGGACTAGCTTCTTTTCTTACCTATTGTTAATTACTCCATTTTTCCAAGCTAATGGATTATTTCTTTTGCACTCGGTAGATTTGTGTTTATTGGAACTCCTTTGTGTAAATCCTTTCCTTTGGAATATTAAAGTGCTTCTGCTTTTGATTTTTCAGGCAGTGCAGTTTAGTGGCAGTCTCCAGGGGTGTGGGGAGACAGAACTGAGCTCTATCTGCCAACACTCTGATATTTCTAGAGGCAAGCCAGATATAACTTTGATATATTACAGCTACTTTAGCATGGCATAGAGTTTGCTCTATAAGACCCAGACTTAAGAGTGAGGACTAAAATCAGTAAAATTTTAATTTGTAGTAGCCCCAGAAATTGAACCCAACATTTTTATCTGCCTGACAATGCTGACAAAAAAGGAAATGAAAAACTATATTAATAATATTTACTATTTGTTAAGCAAATGATGAATTATTTAGGATTTATCTTCTATGGAATTCAGTTATAAGGGGTCTGTACTCTTCTGCCTAATGGGACTAGAACTGACCAAATTGGAGGGAAAATCTCCACAAAATTTTAGAGTAGCTCCTTTTCTGAATTTTCCTATCCTTGGGTATTAATATGAACAAAGAAAAGCTGGCATGGCTTTTGACTTATATGCTTTGTTAAAAGATTGAAGATGAGAGAGAAATTGATAAACAATATAGTAATACATGGATGGGCACACAAAAGAAACAACACTCCTATAGAAGAAAGTCTTCTAGTGTCATTTATTTTGATACTAGCAGTGTTAAAGTTTTATGCAGATACTTTTAATTTGGAGGGTACAGTCAGGAATACTGAGTTGTGTAGGAAAAGAAGGGACCAAAATCAGTGGCACTACTGTTACACCTCCAGAATCTAGGAAACCATAATTCTGCTTATAGTTAGTTAAAAGGTTAAAAGGAGGATTTTTGAAAGCACTTTCTGCTGGCCTGATTATGTTCCCACTTAATTCAGAGGAAATCTCTCAATACTTTTGAAAGTTTTCCTCTCGCTACCTATCCTATTTCATTCAGTATCTGAATGATGACACCAGCCCTCAGTCTGCCAGTCTTCCTTATCTCCACCACTGACCTCCATCACTTAATGAACAAACACCAAAGTATTTTCTCCCATGGTGATCGTCATATTTCCAGAAACTGCTTCTCAGAAACATCCAACAAACTACTTCTCTGGTCTCCTTTGTCTCTTCTAAAATTCTGCTTTGCTGTGTGTAAGTAAAATACTTGAGTAGCAGCAGGCTGATGTGATAAGACCCAATTCTATTGAGCAATATTATCTCTATTTTCTTACATTACATTGTTTGGAGTTATTTGTTTTCTCTTATCTTGTAGATGGGCAGAGAGTGTCTTCTTTTTCTCTGTCTGTCAGCACCAAACACGATAGGGTTTCAGATCAGGAATGGAGCTGGTAAACACTAGGCTACAAAAATTAATTCTCTCACTTGATCAGCTTCAGAACTGTACAGTTACTACAATCCCCTCCTTTGAAGTTTCTCCCAAACAAAAGCCCTAATGAGCTGATATTCAGGTGACCAGATAAATCCTGGACAATTTAACAGAATGTGGAGATAACCTCAATTTCCTCTCTGCGTGTAGGCTGCAAAAAATGTGATCTTGGACATAAGCCATGAAACTTTCTCTTCCTATTGAAGTACTGCCAAATTCTGTCTTGTGTATTACAATGGGAGGACAACTGATTAGCGCTATTAATTTACATAGAGAATAGTCTTCTTACACATGCTTATTAATAGAAAGAGTACTGGTATAATTGACCAAATCCACTCAGCACAATTAAAATGGATTTTAAGGGCTTTGATGTACACCACTGTAAGCAAAGGAAGCAACAGTTAAATCCCCAATTAACACAAAGAAAATATGAGACAGGATTTTGTATCATTTCATTGCAAACAAACAGAAAGAGAACAAATCCCCCCTCTGTAATGTAGTTTACACCCTACAACAAGGGAAACTAATTTAAAGCTATTGTAAATCTTAAATTATTCATTTCATTCTCAATAGGTCGTTAAAAAACCTCTTCTAACTTCTTTGAGTACAGTACTTGGCTTGTGGCAAAGGAGGTGCAAGGGGGGGAGACAAGTGAAACTCCCAAAGGAATCTAAAAGTTGAAAACACAAAACAAGCAAAACAAAGCTGAAGGTCTTTTTATCCTTGGCATTTTCAGTGTACAAAGTGGTTTGAGCATGGATGGCAACAGGATTTACCGAGTGTGTTGGTCTCCCTTGCTTTTAGCTGGTTGAAAAACTGTTTAAGGATCAGCAATGTACTGGATACTGTCTTAGATGTAGTGACCCAAAGACTGAGTGTGTGAAGGTGACATGCATCCTGCTGTGACTGCCCCGGTAGGAGAAGCAGGACAGATTAACACTAGCAGAGCACTGTGTCAACATGATTATCTTGTTTCTGGTGCCCAAGCTAGCTTAAGTACTTCTACAAATCACTGTGCCTTGCTCTACAGATAGGTATTTTCATGCTCCATGAAATGAGACAACTTCTGGCGTGGGGGCTGGACCCAGGCACCCAGCCGGTCAGTCTAAGCTACAAACTATAGCTTTTGCCTACTGCCCTCTGTCCTGGCTGTGAGCCATGTGAATTGGTCTGGCAGGAGGCTCCTTACGGTCCTGCCTGAGGATTGTGCAGAACCTTCCTCGTACATGACTGGAAGTACGTCTTGTGCTTCACATATTGGTACTTCTGTGAGATTTTAATCATACACGACATGTATTTTCAGTTTTCTGAGAGCTATGAGCTCCAGCCTGACTACTAGCAACCTATAGGATGCTGGCAGCCTGCATACCTTTAGCTCAGCTTAGTGACTCTTGCAATAGTCCCTCTCTGTTAGAGCCGAACAATTCTTCCCTGTGGGTATAATATTGACTGTGGAAAAGCAAGTCATTTGTTTAAAATGATTACAGGTAGTGCATAAAACATTGGCTTTTTGGTAATAAAGTCTTAATTTGAAAGTGGTATATTTAGTCAGGTAGCAAACATATTCTAGAGCCGCTGTGTTATTGGGTACCTTGTCTCCCAAGCAGAGTAATCTCTGCAGCGGTGTAAAGAAAGGGTTCCACGGCCAATGTATCTTAGACCACAGGGCTCACAAGAAAGCTTATTATTTAAAAAGGGAACAAAATAAAGCAATTTCTTTGCAACAGGGGCTACAGACTGAAAAAAAAAATCCATCATTTCCTCATTTCCTTCTCTCAGACATGTTGTTCCTAAATATTCTGAGAGATCATATATCATGGAGGTAACCATTAACCCTTTTCTGATCATTTCACTTTGTTTTCCCTCAAGGGGCACCTCATGTAAAACCACGGAGATGCTGGCACCGATAAAGTCAGGGAATGCAAATAGGCTGTGTGTGAGTCAGCCAAATGTGCAGTCCTTGTCTTTTGAGCTGCATCCACTCTACCCGGGGTAGAAAAACTGAGCTTTTGCCTATAAAGGGCAAGCCAGGCCTGTGGAGAAGGCAGGTGGAGGCATGCTGAGATCTGAAAAGTCTGAATAGTGGAAGGTGAAGGGTAACTGACATGATACTGGATATTTTTGTCTTCAGATACCTCAAGCTTTGCAGGTGCTGTATCACTTGTTGTTCATTGTGCACAGCTACAAGGAACCTGTTATATACATGTATTAGGCTTGATAGAAAATCCTAGTCCACAACTCTTAACTGACAAGGCTAAGAAGAACTGGTAGCAGCAGTACTAATTTGTATTGCAACAGTATCAGTGTGAAGTCTGTTTGGATTTGAAAATGTGTGAGAAGCACCTTTGCAGGATCAATATTCTAATGTCTTGTCTTTAACAAAATAAAATCTGATTTAGATTGTGTTTACATGGAAAATATTTTTCTGGAAGAGTTTTGTTTTTTTTTTTTGTTTTTGTTTTTTTGTTTTTGTTTTTTTTTAAGCTGGAATATGTGTACCTGATTGTTAGAACTGATAGTGAGTCAATCACTAGGCCAGTCTTGTAGGTCTTTCCCTTACTTTAGCATATACTCACCATGTTCCCCTGGCCTTCAGTACTAAGGCAGGGAGCTTCCTGACCAGGTGCAGTTAACTACGTATGGACTATCTCTACCATATTCAGTGGAGAGAATTAAACACTTTTAGGGAACAATTCTTCTCTTCCTAATGTATATACCTAACACAGTTCAGATGAATTGCACCCAAAAAGTGGCTCTTTCTCTCCAGTTGTAATGCACGGAACCTGGCATGAATACCACAGATGTAGATATTTTCACTGTCTGGAATTAGGTGAAATTAAATCCACTCTGTGTGTCTCCTATTATGGAGACCTCGGGGGCAAAATCCAGCTCTAAGGACCTATGAAACCATCTACACTCTGCTCTGTATTCCTGTCTTACTGGCTTTTGTGTCTGCAGCTTCCAAACAAAAGAGCTAAGACAAATGTCCATTAGTGTTTCTGTTGGACAGACAGCTCTAGAAAAGTGATGATGAACCTGGTGAAACTTTTGCCTCTCTATACAGGAATTAAACTGATTTTAACTAAACCCTGATTATAAAATAAAAGCCTTCTCACCTTGAGTTAATGAGGAAGCACTATTCTATTTTTAATTCACAGTCTACTTGAATTCACATGAAATCACAAAGTAAGAATCAACGCTACATAAAAACACCTAGATTTAAGTGTCTACCTGTAGGTATCTACATGCATCCTAGATGACAAAGCTGTCATTGATGTCAGTGAAGCCTGGAAAGTAATTCAGCTGACCAGCCAATATGTGTATTCTTTAGAGTGATCTAAATTTCTCCTGAGACTCTTCATTATACTGACTAAAGAATAGGCCTCGAGTATAAGAAAGCTTAGAAACCCAGCTGACTATTAGACACCTACACATAGATAGCGTTAGTCTCTTAATCTTTGACTGAATTTCCTAGTACCTGGAAATCCTCAGCTAAAAGGAGCTAAAATACCAGTGAAGGCAAAATTTTCATGCACATTAACAGATCAAAATAAAGATGACAAAGGAGTTCAAGGATACCCCTCCCTTCAGGAAGGTGAACATAATGAGTTGATGCTGTTTCTGAGTATGTAACAAACCAACATATTTTAAAGTAGGTGGTTTATTAAAGAAAAGGGAATCATTTTGTTGCCTGTAAAAACAGCATTGAAAATAGAAGGACTGGTGTCTGGGAGGTTTAATTATGATTTAAGTGGATTATGCTGAGATGTTTGTTCAGCCAATTACTTACTGAAGGTGGATGCAATTTCCATCAGCTTTCTTACTCCCTGGTAGCATTTCTGATTGAATTGACTGCAAAATGAATTCCTCTGGATTGCCGACTAACTCTGCAATATAGATTGGATACTAGCACTCTGGGATTCTTCAGCAGTGAATTTTTGAGGTAGATGGTGTGGAACATAGCTTTGAATATTCTTATTCAGCGTAGGTTTTAACTTTTGTCTTTACCATGCTACTGGGCACCTAATCAGTGAATAACTGTGAGGTTTTGCAGAAAGTATTTACTGTGAATGCTCCTGGTTTCAAAGAGAAATGAGGACAAGCAAGAAATAAAAGAAAAAATATAAAGAAATTCTGTTCATAAACATATCTCAACTGATAAAAAGTGAGGAAAACACAGTTTCTTTCTACTAGATTTAAAGTGTTTGGAGAAGGACTATAATATTTCTTATTTTATATCATAGCATTCTCTTCTCTACCTTCTGGCTCATCGTGATTCACAGTTACACTGAGTTATAGTTATTACAACAACGTGAATTTTTAGTGACTTCTTGTTGCATTATAAATACTTAGAAGTCCTAAGTGAAACTCTGGAAATGGCTGAGCAATACAAGTTTTATTCAAGCTTAAGATTACCCGTCAATGACATTGCACTTGTCAGATGAGCTCTATTCTTCCTGCAACTGTTAAACAACCAAGCACGATTTGTTTGTATCACCGAATTAATCTTCAAATAATAATTTTCAATATCTGTGTATCACGTATGACTACTTCACTGTGATCTGTAGAATTTTATCCCATTTGTATACTTCCATGAGTGCTATTCCAATTTATCCCAAATAAGTATCTAGCTGTAAAAGTTTGGTGCTAAAAACAAAATTGCCCTGTATTATATGCTGGTATAATAAGAAAATGTGCTGGGAGGGCAGGAAAGCATTATGCTTCCATTTGAAATTGCTGTTCTTTGCTGTATTTTATGTAATATAATTCTCATTGATGTGTCCTGCTAGGTTGTTGGCATCAAGCAAAAGCTGAACACTGTCATATTGGAAAGCAGAGCTATTGACAAAGGGTCAGTGAGAAATTTAGAGGCTGAAGGATTTTTCTGAGAATAATTTCTCATCCATTTCATCAACATATATTTTTTTAAATTTTCTTCTATTGCTTTATCAGGTTCTATTTTCTCATCCTAACCCAAAAAGGACACCACGTCAAACTATAATACCAAAGTGTTACAGTCAAGCAAGTAATGGAATCATTGATCAAATTTTGCTATTCATAAAAGGTCTCTAAATGATTGTGAGCTCTTGGTTATCTAAAATCCTTTCCACAGTTCCTCAAAGAAAGCATCAGAGTGCTGGAGATCCCCTTCAGCTCCTTATTAGTGTCTGAATTTATTTCCAGATGTTGTCTAAAAAGACCTAAACGAGACAAGTAGCAATTCTTTTGAAAACCAGCTCTCTACATGCCACTAATTGTGGCAGGTGACATAGGTAGGCATGGTTTCTTTCTCACATCCCATTTTGAATGTGTGGGTGCCATTTTCATTGCTGGGTCCACCAGGCTTATTATGCTTTCCTACAATCTGCAAGAAAAAAATCAGAGAAATGGTAACTAGGGTGACCAAAACATGTCATGGTCACCCTTGAGAGAGCAAGCTTACCTCAAAAGCGGTAGTGCTTGTTTAATTCCATATTCCCAAGTGGCCCATTGTAAAGTCAACAAAAGTGGCCCTGCACAGTAGTAGGGGCTGCAAGGGTAAACTCTCCTTGGAAAAGCCTCTTTTCTGCTCTCCACACAACCTACTTTTATTCCTGTCTCTCTGGTACCTTGGAAAGCTGCTTTATAAAACTTGATTACTGCTCCTTCAGCCTTTTTTCCTTTTAATGGAGAAGAGACAGCAGAGTTCACACTCTGCTTGTGATGGCATACATAGTCTCTGCTCCTTATTACCTAAGTAAGTATATTTTAACAGCTTAACTGATTTCAAAGCAGACGGGTGAAATGAGAGAATGGAGAAGAGAAAAAAAAAACATGCACAAATGCATGACTGATAGAGATTTTGAATTGCACCATGTCCAATCATTCCCTCCAGTGTGCCTGAGATTTTGTGGCACATATGGCCCTCTGTCAGGGGATTCCACAACAGCAGGCAATTATTAATAAATAGCTTGCCATCCGGTAGTATAAATGATGCAAAACTCAGCAACATTATCACTGCATACCACCATGATCTAAATGCTTTCAGAGATAAAAGCAATATCTTTCTTCTGATTTTTAACAATAGCTTAAAGAGGAATTGGAGTGACTTGTTACCACAGTAGACAGGGTAGATTTTCTTGCATTCTGAATCTGAGATGTAGAGGGGGCTCATACCTTTTGGGGATTCCATAAATCTCTGTGTCCTGACTTCTATTATACACTCAAACCCTGGCCAGCCTACTGGAAGTGGAAAAGACATTCCTTATTGATCACTTTGGCCATACCCTTGTGAGCCACTACAGTGTTGTTTTGACCATTAATCTTCTCTTTTGTCCCATCTGGTTTGATTTCAAAGGTGGTCCATGACAGCTTGTATTTCTCTAGGGATTTTCAGCCATGAACTAACTGTGTTTTGCCGATTTTGGATTAGAAAAACCTATTTCAATCTTGTGAAGTAAGTAAGCATTATCATCCCTTTTTTAAAGTGATGAAATAAGGCCTAATTAGTGACTTAAGAAAGATCACAGTGGAGGTTCTATAGAAGAATTTAGAATGGAAATAAATTCTCCCAGGCTATAAGTTCTTTGTATTTACCACAGGATGAACTTTTATACATGCAAATAACTCCCTAATGAGCTGGGGATCATTCTAGCTTTGAAACAGAGAAACTGTCATGGTGAATCAGGCTAATATTCTATCTCATTCAGCAGTCTGTCTTTAAAAATTACCAAGGAGGAGTTGATTCAGAAGTAGACATTTTGCAGTAGGACTTCTACAATAACTTATCTCCCCACTGTAAAAACAAAAATCTACTTAATTCTGCATAGTTTTGTGATGATGAATAACATTCTAAAGCATGAACACTTATTTCCAAAATTTTTGTTAGCTTTTAACACTTTTTGCTAGAGAGCTTAATATTCATGCTACCAGGTCATATCCAACCAAAGCAATTCTGTAGCTATCATTAGTGGCAACTATGAACAGACGATCAGCTGCCTTAAAGATCTATCTACAGATTTGGGTCCCTAAATTCCACTTATTCATAAATTTCACTCAAAACTATGTGAGAACTTCATTGTGAGGACTCTAAGCATAGACTGAATCAAACAATCACACAATCATGGAGTCATTTAGTTTGGAAAAGGCCTCTGGAGGACATGTAGTCTAAAGTCTCACATGCATATTTCATCTCATCTAACCCCACGTGCAAAGCAGATCCAACTCTATCAGACCACTCAGAGCCTTGTCCAGATGAGTTTTGAATATCCCCAAGGGTGGAGATTGCACAACCTCTCTGGGCTCCCGTTCCTGGGCGGGGGGGATACATATATCTAATCTGAGTTTCCCATGTTCCAGCTTGTTCCACTGACTCTTGTCCCATCACTATGCACATCTGCTAAGGTGCTAGCTCTATCCTCTCTGCATCCTCTGTTCAGGTAATCATAGGTAGCAATAAGGTCTCCCCTTACCCCTCTCTTCTCCAAGCCGAACAGGCCCAGCTCTCACATTCTGCAGCTGCCTGACCGTCCTGGTGGACCTCTGCTGGACTTGTTCCAGCATATCCACCCTCATGATTTTTTTTCCCTTTAACCTAATCAGATTTTCCCATGTTACAGCCTGTATCCATTGCCTTTCCTCCTCTCACTGTGCAGCTCTGAAAAGAGTTTGGCTCTACCTTTTCTATACACCTCCACAAAGAAGAATGATGAGGGAAATAACACCACAGTAAAGCAGAAGCACAACCTATTCTTGATACGATCTGCTTATTCACAGAAAGATCTTGACTAAAGCTGAAGGCCATGGTAACTGGCGAGAGGAATGTACCTCAAAGTTTGCAGCTGTGGTGCAAATTTCTTCTGGCTATGGGGTCTTATCCATAATAGATCAATTCAGTCTACTGTTTAGGAGTGCTCCTGGAATGCTTCATCTCTCTGATCACTGAGCTGTACTTTCTACCATCTCTAATGAATAAGAAACTCCACTGCATTTTTCAGGGTTAAATTCAAGTCTCAGTTATTCAGGCCTCCCACCTGTCCTTGATAAAACATTATGACATGTCAAAACATTAAGATTTTGCCATTTGCAAGACTCCAGTATCTCAAACTCTCTGTCCTTTTACAGGCTTCCCATTGGAAGCGGAATCAAATTCAAAGGAAATCTGCATAGCTATGGTCTGCCCACACAATAGCTAAAATGTCACTGGTGACTCCCTTTCTCAGGCACAGTGCAACTTTATAACTTCCAGATAAAGTTCCCCTGTACAAGAAGCACTTTTCCTGGGGCAAGGCTAAAACTGTGCAGGGAGCTCTTATAGGACACACAGATTTTTTGTGCTCCCAATGCCAGGTGTGTTTCTTCACTTGCCAGGCTTTAATGTGAACCAAGAGAAATGTGCACCTGGAAACAGTAGCAAACCTGCCAACAATAACCTCTCCCCTGCATACAATTCTCTAACTAGATGGTAGCTGTGAGAATAAACTCTTAATCTTAATGCAGCACTGGCAGGTGCTCAGCTATTCTAATACTGTACAGAGCAAAAGGTTTTTTCCACCTTTGGTTTGTGCTGATGCCTTTCCATATCACTCAGCTCAGGAAGGACCACTCCAACAGTTGGATATAATCGATAACTATGCATACATTTTGTCTCAATTAAGAAAGATCGTGTTACAACCTGCTGAGGATTCTGGTTACTAATATATTAGAATGTATATATGATTTTTGAGCTTGTTAGTAACAAATGTTTTTTTGCCCCATCAATAATATATCATGGGCAAATTAGTGTCTGAATTAATGCTGTGTGGCTGCAGTGAAAAAAATAGCACTGATTTTATTACATAATAAAATGCCTTTAATTGTTGGAGTAGAAAAGCTTTATAACATACCATTACTTTTGGTAACAACCTCTGCCTTTTCATCGATCAGAGAATATTATCAGTCAGAGCCAGATTGAAAGTAAAACTAAAGAATAATATTACGGCGCTGATGCAACTGAGTGAAATAAATTGATGTTAGCCTGGCTTTGAATAAAAAAGAAATGTAATTAATGAGAAGATTTACAGAATAACGCATTTCCAACTTTTGAAGCCAAATGTTTGCATAGTAAGCAGTAAAGCATTACACAGAATTTGACTGTGTTTTTCAAACCATGAGTGGCATGTTGTCAAGACTCTTTTTGTTTGCTTGTTTGTTTGCTTTCTTGTGGCTTAATGATGGAGCATCTCAAAGTACAGTAAGGAGTAACTGTAATGTCAGTAAGCCATCAGCAAGTGTGGCAGGCTTGGGGGGGGGGGCTGTGATGGGGAGAGGCTATTAAAACATTTTCTTGTTACCATCTGTTTAAATGGCAATTAATGGGTTTAAGATCCCACTTTAAAGCAGTCATATTCATTTTTTTTGCTCCTGGGAAGAATTTCAAGGGCTAAGAGAACATAGGTGGGGAACGCTAACGGAGGGCTATGATTTGGATCCTAACCCAGACCCTCCATACTCAGCCACTACTCCAAAAAGCAGACATACTTAGGGAAGCACTTAACCAGGTGATTAGCACTACACATGTCCTTAACTTACTTCTTAAATTAGTGCATCAGACTGTAATCACTTTGGGCCAAGCTTGGGTCTTAGCACATCCTGAATTCTGCCAGAATAGGAACAGTAATAATGAATTAGTTTAGGCCATTAATATGGAAAACCTATAAAGTAACATCAAATTTCATGGTCTGAATATAGCTAATTTGGAGGCTGCCATGAAATACACAGTATGGATTATCTTCTACAGCTCTATACAGAATAATATTTATATTCTTGATAATCAATTTCTCTCTGTCTCTTCCTCACTCCCTCTTTCTATCTCTTTCTTTTTTTCCCCACGAGCAATACTGCATTTCTAACTTTCTAGTGGTTCAGAGATTGGATGCAGGTATAGGCAGGAATGCAAATATTTAGAATCAAGAGGGAAACCTGTAACAAAAAATTCCATTATTAATCTCAATGTGATCAAAATTTACAGGTGTTTTATTCCAAGGGCATAAGAACAACATGAGTTTACCATGGGGTAGGAAGTCTAAGCTAAGTTACTGATTTAAAAATGAGAACCAGCAGTGGAAAATTGCGGAAGGTCTGTAAGAGACTAAAAGACTCAGTGATTAAGTGGCAGATGAATTTCAGGACAGATAAACATAAAGTGACACACATGGGGAAAACCAATCCAAATTTCACATTTAAAATGATAGGCTCTGAGCTAACTATTACACAGAAATGAGATCTCAGGGTTATAATATATAGTTTTACTGAGCTCAGTGCTCAGTTGTGGTAAAAAAAAAATGCAAACTGAATGTTAATTGTTAGGAAAGAAACAGAATAAAACAGAAAGTGTCATTATATTGCTATGTAAAGTGCTGGTGTGTCTGCATCTTAACTACTGTGTGCAGTTCTAGTCCCTGTTTCAAGGAAGGCATAAAAGGCCCAGTGAAGGGTAGCAAAGGCAATCAGTTGTAGGGTGCAGAATAAACACCGTGCAGCTTTTCAGCCAAAATAAAGTGGGAACTGAGGGAGAGGTATCACATGGGTGCATCAAATTCTGAAGGATTCACAAAGGGTTCATAGAAAATCATTTTTCACTCTCTCTGCCAATACAGAAACTCGGACCTTCAAGTCAAAGTAGCTGATAGCAGATTCACAGCAAACAACAAAAAAAGGGAAGCTCAGTTACCGCTATCTCATGAACACACATGATCGTCTCTCTTGCAGCAGTGATGGCTGCAGAGCTTAAACCTTCTGCATCTCCCTGCTAAGGCTGGTGTTTCCACCTCAGAACACAGCATCTGCCTTCAAACAGAGATCTGAACCAAACCCCTACACTTTTTATCTAAATCTGGATTTAGTCTGGCCATTAGAGAGATAGAGTTTGGAGAATAAATTGAGATTAAAGACGGAAAGCTGCCAAGGTTCAGAAGAGCTCACTGCTTACGTTATCTCTCTCCAAAAGCCGTCTAGTCCTGCTTATCCACACAGAAAATGTAAATTCATCTTTCCAAAACACTGAAGAGATGAAATTAGCATCAGCAAAGCTCACTACTTTGTGTCGTCCTAAAGACTGAAGATTGGAGGGAAATGTCTTATTGTCATATGTAAAACACAGCTGACAATTACTGCTTTTGCTACATATTCTCAGTACTTTCCATTCATGCCTGGTAGTCCTCCCCCCCACATGCCTTTCTACAAGCACCTTATCTGTGTGCTCTTGAACTTATCGCCACAAAATTGAATTCTCCTTTACAATGCATGTGGTAGGAAACCAGCCTGCACCAAAGGAAAAAAAATTGCTTTTCAATTTGTTCAGAACTGCTGTGCAAATAAAAACAACAAGGAGAAAATGACTGATTAAAATGAAACTCCCAGCAGCAGAGTTTTGCATTAAGTTTAAATTTCTGTTTCTCCTGAAGCGTGTTATCTGAAAGTTTCTCTCTCTTTACAAGGTAAAATGCTCCTGTTCCTCTGGAATTTATCTGAATTCACAATTAACTGCTCTAAGACCACTGAGGGTACATCGTGTCCTTGTTTTATTCAGTCTAGCAGTCCAGTAACAAGTCAGGAGTTGTCTTCCCACTTACGGCTGACTTCGTAGGCTCTCCTGAAACTTGGGGCGGATTTACTGTATATTGCTGCTATGGCAGTGTCCTACTGCAAGCCAGGCTTAGAGATCAGTCACTCTAAATTGTCCCCAAATTTTCATGGCTGCCAGCTTGTCTTGTCTTTTTCACAAAATGGTTAGGAGATGCTTTCATTGCTGCTCTTTTGATGTTTGTATAAAGTATGGTCTCCAATATGTACGCTACAAAGTGCTATACAGTAAAGTTCAAACCCATCCTTCCTGGTTTCAGGGATGACTTCATCTCCAGTGATAAAACGAACAGTTTACAGTCAAATTAAACATCAGGTATATTTGTAGGCCTTGATTTCACCTTTAGAAAATGTCCAGCTACTCATAAGGCATGGAAAATGCCCAGCTAGTGAGTCAATTTTGCCTGGTACGCTGTGCCTAACAGTGGCAATGGGAGATGCAGTCCATTTCCCTCATATTCCTTGCAACGACAGTAGTCGCTGGATAGTGTGCTTAGGCACTTTTCACTTCCTGAAGTATCTGTTTATGGACTGCTGGCCATGAATTTGTCTAATCCCTTTATGAACCTGCTGATAGTCTCTGCCTCCACTGCCTCTTGCAGCAACAAATTCCAGAAGTATATAAAAAAGTACCTCCTTTTATTTGTTTTCAAATCACCTTCTAGCATTTTAAATGAATGTCCTATAGTTCAAGTGCAACAGGATTCGCAGGGGACATCAGCATTTCTTAAACATCTTTACCTGCTAAGAAAAGCTAGTCAACAGTTTTCTGGGAGAAGTGTTAAAGATGGGTATCTCGGGTAAGTACCACATTTACATGTCACAGGAGACACCGAAGGGCTGATGCATGAGTTCCAAATGAATCTCTGGCAATCAAGTTCCCACTTCAATGCATTTGGAGGAAGCAGCACTCAGCACTCAGCATCTTGACTGATACTTACAGATAACAATCCTGCTTGCAAAGCAGGAAATATTTGAAGAGTTTGAGTGAAATATTTGGAGAGTTTTCTAGGTGAATGAAAACTCTGAGGAGCGTACCCAGGAGGAGGGTACCCATCATGATTTATTTTTTTTCTGTTTTCAAATACAGCTTTTTTTTTTTAATATTTCACCTTAATACAATAAATCAATTTTGCTTTCACTTCAATAGCTACTCTAGTTATCAGATTTATTTTGAGATCTGGAAGAAATTGCAAGTGTCCCATTCTTTTGGGAGTGGACATATGTCAAAGTCCAGTCCAGTCTCACAGTGACTAGAGTCCCAACACAGCATCAGTGGCTTCACATCAAGTTGTGGGTTTTCCTCCAGTAAGTTGCAAAACCTCAACTGAGAATTGGTGATGTAGCTGTCAATTTAGTAAGAGAGTCTTTCGTTAGCAAGCCTTAACCAGATTCTCGTTGGCATTCAGCAGGACAACAGGGATAATTTCTCAAACATCTGAGGCAACTCAGCATTGCAAACACAGTATTTCTAACGTTTGAGTACCTTGGAAGGGACAGAATGAGAAATGGGCAGAGTTTTGACCTCTCCTGTCTGAGTCAGAGGTAAATACATTACGCTGTGATGTAAGCTGCATCAGTCTCCCATACAGAGCACGATGGGACCGTTGGGAAAATGAAAAGTCATGGTGCCTTTCCTGAGATGCTTTGCCATGCATTGCTCCTCAATGTTGAGATGACGGCTTTGTTTAACATCATGAATGCAAGCTGTCCATAATGTGATGTCACATCTAGGAGAAATCCAAACTATTACACATATCTATTCTTTCCAAGGGAAGTTTACTCTTCTGACAGTAAAATAGTACTGCCGCTGCTACAACTACTATGACTACTACAACTACGACTACTACTACTACTTGCAGAGAGGAGGAGGAGCTGTAGAAGCAGAGGCCAGTATCACGAGGATATTTCCTTTCATTTTGATTGTCAATTCTCTTTCCACCTGTGCGTGCTCCAAGTTTCTATCACCCAGCCTCTTCATTCAGTTTCGTTCCGTGGATCTGTGCTTTATTCTCAACCATTTGCTCCACTTCCTTACCTAGGCCTTCCATGTAGATGGTCCAGAAAAACAAAGCAGAACAAAACAAAACAACAACAACATAACTCCTGTTGCAACTCTCATGTTATTTGCTGGGCTTCATATTACTCTCTCTGCTTGGGTAATTATGTTTTCCTCTATTCATCATCTACCATGTCTGGTGAGATCATAAACATTTTGGCATGGTGACTGTGCACTGTCTTGTGTTTGCACAGTGCCTGACATGGCTGGATTGCTTGGATTCTCATCGTGATTGGTCAGGTGATATCTTGATAATAATAAGAATGAATACTATAATTCAAAAGTAACATGCTGAGACATGGAAGTATCTTGCACTCTAACAATAGCATGGAACAAAACTGAAGCGTGATATCTTTTTAAGAACTTGATGATATTTATATGTCTAAGCTAAATTTGCTATTTATTTTTTACATGATGATATCGTATTATGTATCTAAGGCTACACATACAGGCATCCATTACTTGCCCTTAATTACAAGACTGTTTATTTGATTTCTGATGTTATGAACCAACTTCTCTATGATTGTTTGATGTGTCAGTATACTCCATCTTTATGGGAAAGGCAACAGCTACTTCCCCTTCAGGTCTGCTGCAGTACACAGAGGTATGCATTCATAGAGACTCTTGTTGCAACTCTTGTTGATGCTTTTCACTGAAAATAATTTTTTCAGAGTAAATGTTTTACTTTGTATACAGAAAATGCTCTGACATTAAGTGCTAGCAAAGATTTTGACCCAGAAAATGCACTCTAGTGATAATCCAAGAGCATGGGAAAGGGGACCATTCTACAGGTCTGAGAAACATTCATTATGGGTTTTGAAAACCATTTCAATTTTTTTTTGCCCATTTTTTGACCTTTTAACCTTTTTGACCTTTCAAATGGAAGCAGGAAGACTTATGTTTTGTGTGTCTGCAACATTTTAAAGTATGTTTTAGGTTGAAACTCTTTGAAAAGGTTTTCTTCCAGCTTATCGAATGCTGAATTTGATAATTTAAATAATTCAAAATTATTAAATTTTGGAGTGGTAGTTAGGGGTATGGTGGGAATATGTCTGAACACATTTGTGCTATCACAGATAGCAACAAATGGAGATTTGCTCTTTCTCATATGAAATATTTTCCTCACAGTTACTTTCATGTGCAATCTGCAGTGCCTTCAGAGCTCACTCGAAAACCACTTACTGATTTCTAAAGTATTATCATGAGAAAGAAAAATTCAAACCAGCCTGCCCCAAAATAGAAGGACAGTTTTACCCACGTGTTTCTGGTGATGCTCAGCAGCTTCCTCACATCTGTTTCTTTTGCTCTCTCATTTTACTATTGAAATGTGTATTTAAATCAGTAAAAACTGAGAATCAGCTTAAACCACATGTATACATTCACCTGCTTACCAAAATAACAATATGCAAACAAAAAGTAGATGATTTAAAACATTCATAGTTACCTATTTTGGCATATAAATAAAAGATCGGCTAGTCAAAAATAACAAGTTCTTGACAGACCTTACTGAGGTTGACTGGCTACTCAAGCATTTTAACAAGGCTCAGTAAGGATTAAGAAGCCTAATGTTAGGTATCTGCTTCTTTCAGTCCTGGCCATAGTTTCTCTTGTTTACCGAGGAGCTGCACAGACTGAGAGTGACGAGCTGGACCCAGCAGGGGAAGGAGGTCTGGTAAGCAAGACATCACGGAGATCACGTCGAGGTCCAACACAGAAACTGTTACTGAAAACTCCTGCCAAATTACAAATGGTCTAGCTGGAAAGGCTAGATATAGTACTGAAACTAAGTACTTGCTCTTAGTACTAGACTGATACTAGAGTAGTGTAGTCTAGTACTTTGGTTAAGTATAAGTACCAAGACTAAGGTAAGGTTACCAAAAAGATGCACCCCTTTGCCATCTTGAACCAGGAGGAAAGACCCATCTCCAGGCCCTTGAGACTAACACCTCAGTGGCATTCAGAAGATGGGACTTTTGACCCCATGGATGTGAGAAGTTCTTCATGAAGCAAGTTCTTTACATCCCTGCAGGACTAATGTTTATATCTGCCCCACAACCCCTGACATTTTTTTAAATATTAAGAGCTTAGAACTCATTTCTATAAATATTGAGGGTATAAAATAATAATAATAATAATAATAAAAAACAGAAGGCCTCTAAAGGAAATCTCTAATAGTGAAGTTTAAATAGATTCTGTGAACTATAATTCCTTTAGGCTGTTGTTAAAGTTAGAAGTAAGAAGGCTCATTTCTTTTGAAATAATTCAAGGCCTTTGACCTCAGAGGCTATCCTCCAGGGGCCTGGATCTCAATGTACTCTCTAAAATAGAAAGGCTCCCTCTGTCACCTCCTGCATGTTACTTTAGTGCACTCTGCCCTGTCGCACGTCCACTCAAAAAGCTCAGGGTGGTTTCCTTAAAGGTCAGCCAAAATCTTCAAAAACACTTCAGTTGCTTATGCTTCTACATGTTCCGGATCACTTGAGAAGTGGGATTTAGGCTCTAAGGATTTGGGAGTGCAGTGATATGTAGATTGTTCTCCTATTGCTAAATAAGCCTACTCTGGAGCTGGAATTAGGTAGTTAGCTAATTTAGCTTCTCAGACCAAATGAACTTGGACATGGTACTACGCTAATATGCTTTGGGTCCCATGCCACTGCCTCTCCATAGCTCTGAACCTTGGTACTCTCGGCTTGCTCCACGCTACCTTGGAGATCTTTAACACTGTACTTTCTTGCACGATATAGATGTGTGGTAAATCACTGAAGCACTTCAAAATTTTTTCCCTCTCATCTTAAATGATGGACAGATTTATGCTACCTTATTATACACCACCCTCTTTGCGATCCCTGCTAGACAAAGCCTCTTTCTGAATACATGTTGTCTAGTTTCTTTACACTCAATAACAAGAGAAATGTTTGTACAGCAAACTCTTCCTTCAAGTATTCAGACAGTTTCTTTATATGTGTGCACACACATTCACAGTGCTTTCGATTGGTTTGTGGCGTATCTCAGAACAATTCTCTTCTGATGTTTATTATTGTTTGTCTGAGATTGTCTTTGTTCACATGATCTGCTAAAACTTAAATAAAAAGGCTTTTCTTGAAAAGCTTTGAAGATTGGGTGGCCTCTGGACCCTATGGGAAGGCTGTACTCACTCACATGGGGTGTTAATTTGAAATTATTGTTCTGTTCTCTGCTCTTATGTGCTGTTTTTAGTGAGGTGTAGGAAATGGTTCAAGTTATAACCTCTGTGCTGGACAGGTGACTGCATCTCAGACATGCTATTACAGGCAATCGTTAACGCAGGAGGGGGAATCAGCAGGGAGAGGGAAGACTGGGCAGGCAACCAGCACCGGTATCTCTTGTGCTGAGGCAGGGTAGGAGAGCTGATACTACAGCTGTCTCTGCTGTGTTTGTTCTGTGCACGACAGGAGGATTTCAGTTCCCCAAGCTTTCAGTAAAAAAGCACTTCACAAAGCTCTGCATTATCCTTTGTTTTAGCAGCAGATGTGGTTTGGAACTGTGCGTGTTGCAAATAAAATAGGTAGTGCAGAGCACAAAGCATCAGTCAAGTCATGTCTAAGACCTGGAATGCAGGACTCTGGTTTTGCTAATGAAAAATGCAGTAATAGTTTTCTTGAAAGACTTACATGGCTGACACCCAGATGGCATTTCTGCTATTTCTTTTCTGGGACAGGTAGAGGATTTTTTTTTTTTTTCTCCTATAGGTTTCCCCCATCTTGGCTACTGGTATAGGAAAAAAATTCTAGGATGCTTCTACATCTCTAGACAATCACTTCTTGAGGAAGCAAGAAGGTCTTCAAAGTTTTCACAAATCTGTATGGAGTCGTGTTAGAGTGACATATAAGAACATGAAAGGAATGTTGCAGATAACAAGGCTGGTATGGAAATATAAGTGTTTTTTTTCCCCACATTGATGAGAAATGCTGTGACTCTTGAATGTTTTGGTTGTACTTACACAATAAAGCAATGCATTCTCACATTGTTTAGGGAAAGAATATTTTTACACGAGAGCATTCTCACAGTACTACACAGTACTATAAAAGAGAAATCCATGGATGATGAGGTTGCTGCAAGGAGGCATAGTGACCTCCTACTCCAAAATTTATGTAGTCAGTTTTTACTTGGCCAGTATTTTATTATTTTAGAAAGAAATTTTCTCTTTTCCTGCTCAAGCTAGAAAAGATAAGGCACTGAGCTGAAACATAGCATAGTAAAATATAAGTTACACACAGGCAAGTGCTTTTATTGATAAGGGATGAACATGCTTATTATTCCAGCTTGAATCCTTATCCCACTTTATACCCAGCCTTCTGGTTTGGCCCCAAATTTCCCTTTTGGTCTGCATCCAGAATATCCTGAAGTCAATAGAAAGTCTGCTGCTGAATTCTGATGTGCTTTGGCTTAAGCTTTAAAGGAATTTATACACTTGCTTGACTGTGTGGTTTATATTTTGATGAATTGCTTGTCATATTCCTTCAGATAATTCATGGCTTCTCTGGAGAGATAAACCCAAATCTTGTTCAGTTGTCCCATCTTTTATAGGTATTGCAGTTTACAATATATCAATCATCATCTGGCTGTCATTAAGAAACGTAGAGAAATGTTGTAAAATTATATAAGACTAACATTACAGAGAACAAAACTGGAGAGCTTTTGTTAGCACTTAAAGTGCCCTATATGTATACAGTGACACATTTAATTTGCAATGGATTCCACTGCATACTTGTGGTTTCCAAAAAACTCCCATTGTTTATTACAATTGATTCACTGCTGTATGATGGACAACAAGTAAGCAGAAACAAAGCCGTAATCTGGAGCCCATCCCCAGGCACTGCGTAAAGGCCTGCAGGATCAAGATTGCCTGCATTAGCTGATATTAGCCAGTATATTACATTCAATATAAATCTTGCTCTCAAGCTAAGTGAAAGGCCATTGTTTCAGTTTCTTAGTCATCACCTTCAGAATATATTTTGGTTGTAAAAAATCTGTTGCCTTCCAGTCACTGCTACTTGAGAGGATCATACTCAAATACTTGCTGTTTCACTAAGTACATCCCACATCGGATTTTCCATCAGCGCTGGCAAAATCTTTTGTGTTGAAATCCACAGAAACCTTCTGTTTGCTCTGCTGTGGGCAGGCTCCATGTAGGGCTGGCTCTAGGATCGTTTGCCTAGGGTGGCAAACTGCTGAAGGCAGTTATTTCATACACATGCTTGGAAGACCAGCAACAGTGGCATCTAAGGATATGGCCATGCATCGACAGCATTTTTTTGCAAGACGCACCTGCTTTCTACTGGAAAAGGATTAGTGTTTCATTTCTGTTTCAGCCACATGATATTGATATGATAGCCTGCAGGCTATTATAATCCTGATCTTTATTTTCTGGCTTCATTCACATGAGGCTGGTCAGGTTTTATCAAAGGCTAATAATATACCTGCCAGATGACAAGGCCTACTAGTTGGAGTGTTTTTTACTACAGCTCATAATTTTGTTAGAAATATTTGGACAATTTGGAAAAGTTTTAGTTATCCAAATTCCAACAGGGAGAGGAATAAGTGCTTGAGAGAGGGCAGCAAGAATGTTTAAATTAGATTGTGTAACTCTTCCTATTGGAAGTGGTGCATTTTCTATCTTAGGATGCTTTCTGATACATCCTGTGCACTAAGATCTTCCAGAATTTCACCGGAACTCTTGTGTAGAGGTCATTCAGAAATCCAGTCAAGGCTTTGGCCACGCATCTTACACGCAAGATTAGCAGACACATGGCATGATTCATCTTTCCAGATTTTTGATGTTTGCAAAGGCTCAAAGGAATGAAAGAGGAACTTCTAGACATGATTATCCTAAAATATATATCTAAAGTAGATGAGATGATTCATATTATCTCTGTCTGGGTGAAATGGAGCCTAGGGTGACTAGCACAGATATATAGGGTAATACCTAAAATCAGGCAGGATGTATTTCATCCATAATTACGTCAGCAGTGGCTGTGGGCATTAAATTAGAGATGAGTAGAGGATATGAGCGTGACATATCATTTTGGACTGGACATTTCTTACCAGAGCAGAAAGGAAGGAAGTTCCAAATCTTTTTGGAACCATACGCCTGGCAAGCGAAAGATTAAATGCGCAGGAATTAGCAAAACTTTCTTTGGCTGTAAATTATAGTATCATCTGGTGTGCAGCCCTCTGTTGCACCAATGAAACTATGAAAACGGACACTGAAGGAAAATTTGGTTTAAAGGACCTCCCAGGCCCTTTGCCATAAAGTGAGATATTACACAAACAGCATTTATCAAGCCTTGTGAATATTTCAGTCAAATGCCAGCAAATGCTATTAGTTTCAATAAATGTGTCTAAATAAATACTACAGAGCGATCCTGTGACTCATTTCTGCCTGGAATTAAGAAATGTTTCTAGTTGATTTTATCTTCCTCCTTCGAGCAGAGGAATGAAATAACAATTGTACCCAGGATGCCAGCATTTGTATATTTAATTCAGTGGCTGGCTTCTAATCTGAAAAAAGGGGAGGGGGCTTAATGAAAATGGCATTCACCCGTAAATAGTGTTATGAATGCTTCAGACACCGACAGGAAAAATAATCTCTGCAAATAATCACCTTAATAATGATTTTCATTAATCTTTGTTAAGAGCTATTCTCTTTGATTCAGATGAAGAGGAACAGTAGGTAGTGAAAATTCAGAGCAATGCCAGGTACATTCAGCAGATACTCTGAGGCTTTGCATTATAAAAGCCCCCTCTGATCTGCCATGTGTACAGAGAAACTGGCATGGTCTCTCTTAATAAAGGAGCAACACAAAGAACTTTTATCAGAATAAAGCTTGAGTTCTCATTAGATGCTGCAGCATGGCTTCGCTTACCACGGAAATTTTCCTTTGTAATTTTCTTTCCAAGTTCGGTGCTCCTGCAAGGCATGGGAAGAAAATATTCACTAGCTGCATGACGGTTTTCCTGGGATTTGAACTTCTGACTACTTGAGTGTAAAGCATGATGGTTTCCGCTGCTTTGGAAAGACAGTGAGACTAAAGCTGCTGAAGAGAGAAGCCCAATAGCTTCAATCGTGAAAGGCAGGACTGGGGAGTTAAAGGCTAGGAGGGTTTGTTCCTTTGCCTTTATCTTCCCTGGCTTCTCTACTCTGATTCTGAATACAGAAACCTCTTATTAAGGATGCTTATGTGCTGAAGGTTCCTGCCTAACAGGAGAGGAGACCCAAACCACAGCTTTCAATCCGATTTGTTTATCTATCAATAAAATTAAAGGTTCTTTCTTTGTTAAGGGCACTCCCTGGGATGCGGGAAGAGATACTAAACAGTATTTCTGGTTTCTAGTCTGGGCAGGGCCAGTAAGTACCCTCAGAGCCCTGATACCATGTATTTATTCTCGTGCAATACCATAAATTCAGAGCAACTTGGGAATTACTTTAGAAGGCCATTGCTATCACAGGCTGTGTTTATACCAGTAAACTAAACTTTGCCAGAAAAAGTTCCTGGGCACTGGAACTTGAGTGTCCCAGATGCTAAAATGCCAGGATGGTCCTCAGCACAGTTTTGGCTTGTACTTACGCATGGTTAGGAACATTGTTTGGAAATAAGTGGTGGCCAGAGACCATTTCCAGTAGGGAGTCTGCATGTAGGCATGTGGTTCTGAAGGGTAAGCAGGTAGGGAAGGACCATCACATGCCAGCGGACTTATTGAGCGTATGCTTTTCCCTTTGTAAATTCTTTTCTTTTTTTTCAGCTAAACTTAATTTTCTCAAAGTTATTATTTTTTATGACCTTTATTAAAAAAAAAAAAGATTTTTCCATCAGAACCGATAATTACTTGATAGATTTATTAATTTCTAAAAATGATTTAATTTCTTGAATCAGGATTACATTTTTAGTACCTCCATCTACCTAATAATTACTATGAAATTATTTTTAATCAATTCTTAAGCCAAATTCATTCTTCTTGTGCATTTATTGCTGTTATTAATTTCTGTGTTGTTTAGTGAGTGTGTGTGTGTGTGTGTGTGTGGTTGTGTGAAGAAATGCAGTACTGTATAAAATCTTGTCAAATAGGCTAGAAGAGATCATAAGACCTTGAAGGCAGGCTTGGCAATACTTCTGACCTTCCTGAGGGATGTTGTCTAGCTTATTCTTTGAGACCTTCAGTGATGGGGATTTCGTAGCCTCCCCAGCCAGCTCTTTCTAAGGTTTCATGATCCTTACCTTTAAAAACCTTCTTGCATGTCTAGCCTGAATCTGTGGAATTCTGTCTTTTCAACACAACTCTAACACTTACTGTCCTTCCTCATAGGCTGTTCCAGACCTCTAATCAGTTACGTTACTCTTCTTGGTCTTTCTCCATTTGACGTATTTTTTTTTTATTTTGATTGATCCTTTTTTTGTCTTTTTTTTTTTTGCCCATTGCAGTGGCAGTCATTTCTGCTGAAAAATGTGTTTAACCTTCTTCATCGACCTTCGTGAAACTGTCCACAAAGAGAATATGACATGGGTCTCTACAACATGAATTATAGGGCTGGATGTTTCTATAACACTCTGCCTTCTTGCCTTTTTGGATGCCTGAGGTGAGATACGGAAACCAATGACAAAACTGATAAGGTTTTCAAGCAGCAAAAGACCTCTGTAAACTCTAAGATGCACAACAGTAGATGAGTGGAAAATCAAGCCATTAGAATTGTCCTCTTGAACCAGTCCTGAAATGCCTGTTCTAGTGAAAGACCACTACGGTAGCCACTGCCAAGAAAATGCATATTCCATTTCATGCATAGGTCATTGAGTGGTGAATATAAAGTAGTGAAAGATAGATAAGCACAGCTGAGTGTAAACACACTGCATATAACTGTGACAATGAACTTTTAAATGGTGAAGGTGTTTCTCTGCAGTCTCTTAGTTTTAGGCTGCTTCTGTGGGTGGCCTCATAGTCACCACTTTATGTCGATTTTGTAAGCATCCCTATCCAGTTCAAACACTTACACAAAGGTAGATCTTAATTAATAAACCATTTTCAAGCTAATGTATGTAGAAATGAACAGGAAAATCTTGTAACAGTTTCTATAATATTATTTTCTTCATTTATGTACCTCTAATCAGTATGTTTTTGTATTCATAATACATCTATCAGACAGACGTGCTGAAAGGACTGCTGCAGTACCAGCCCACTGCTATGTAAATTCTTTGCCTTAACTTCCAACCATTTAAACATTAATTACAATCACATTCTGAATGTGCCAGTCCTTGTGAGGATAGGTCTGTGCTTTTATTATACCAGTTAGCTATTTTGGTTTTATAACTTTAAGATAAAACATCAGTCATTTAATTTCTTTGCCATACAATCAAACACATAAAGGCTTATCTGAAACTCCTGCTAATTGGCCCCTGTTAATTCGTATAAAGGCACGTTTGATAACAGCTAGCATAAAGGGAAGGGAGTAAAATTTGAAGCTATGACTTGAACACTTCTGTACTAAATGGCTCCTCAGATTAGGTGGTGTGTGCATGGAAGTGGAACCAGCTATACAAGGAATGGGACCAAAGATTTTATCCCTTCAGAAAATGGTAGAGTGAATAAACACATAATTATATTTCCATGGGCACCTTTCTGCCCTGAGTGTTAAAATCCTCTGGTCTTCTGATGGGCATAGCCCTCCTATAAGCACAGACTGTGCATTTTGATAATAACGGATTTAGGACCAGAACATGAACATAAAACTTAGCTCTGTGTTTGAAAGGTACCTATACCAAGCAGCATTTATACAGATTTATTGCTATATCAAACCCCATAAAAATAGGATCAATTTCTGCAGTTATTTTTGAGGCCAGGATTTCCTGCATCACTTTGGTCACTTCTGTTTTTTAATTTTTTTTCCTCCCAATTTGAGGCACTTCACAAGCACTGGCTGAAAATCAGTCCTCTTTTAAGCTATAATTCGGCCCTTTGGTGGGCTCTCTTAAAAAATATTGCCCTTAATTGCTTGCCATTAGGATAAGAACATTAAAGGTACAGTCAGTGACAGCCACCCATTAGGGATGAAGCAACAGGATATGTGATCTCCAAGCTGTGAGGAGGACTTGGTCTAGATAGACTTTACTGTGTCTGGAAGGTTATATAAACTGCTGCCTACTCTGGTTTCTCTGCAATTAACAGAAAACATGAAAACCAGGGTATGAGGTGACTCATCTTGAAAAAAAATAATTGCGTAACCTTTGCCGAAACATTAGAAACATTAATAAGGGAAGCATTGTTTCCCTTGCTAAATAAATGATAAGTATTTGTAAAGTGCAGCCTGAGCTGAGAATCATATTGTCTCTTCAATTGGAACCGCATGCAGCAGCAATTTATTAATGTTCCAGTGCTTTGCAACCTGCACACCAGCTTTCAAATAGGTTAAATGTAGCACGGCGTGTATAACATTAAGTGTGACAATTAAAACATCTCTGCATCCTATTCCTGATCAAAATCGACTGTCACTATATATACACACTCCTGTCATTAATGTTTCCGCCCTTGAACTCGTAGTTGGCTGTGTGTGATGCCCTGTCAATTATGTGCAATTACACTTATGTTCCCTCATTTGGTGAGCTTGCCAATTTATGGTTCAGTTGCTGGGAATGGGGAGGAAATTGGACCACATTGCTCCTGCTGATGAGACTCAGAGAAGAATAATATCATGTGAAACACGTACAGTTAGGCAAGTTTATCTTCTTTAGTGGAAAAAAGGGAAGAATAAGAAAATCCCAATATTTTATAAAAATGCTAGTGGGGATTTTTCCCAGTCTAATAAAAAGCTTCAGTCAAGGATCTGCCAAAACTGAGGGTGTTTGTGGGGCAAGAATTTTGAAAACACACCCATAGCACACAAAAAGGGTAAAATGCTGGTAGCCTCATGTTTGTCTGCCCGTCTTCGATACCCCAATGTTAGGAGGGCAGGTATCCATTTGAAATGGAAGAGAAGTACATTTTTCCACATTTTTTTAGTACATGAAGTCCATTAAAATGGACTTCTTAGAGTCTTCATCAATAAACACTCTCTTAGCTATACAGAAAAGGCTGTGTGCTGTGGGTCATGCTAAGAGAGAAAGGAGGGTGGCTGTGAGATACCAGGAGGGGAGTGACAGCTCATGTAAGAGGAAGAGGAAGAGGAAGAGGAGGAGGAGGATGGTGCTTCTGTGGAGGAGGTGGAGAGCATGAAAAGTGTGCAGGTGGATAAAGTGCTCCTGCCTGGCTGGAAGGTGATAAATGTGCATGTGGAGCTCTTTGTGTGTGCACCTTCCATGAGCAGGAGTCTCAAGACCCAAATCTAGAGGTTGCAAGTGCCAAAATTGGATCATCTTGTCTGAATGGCTAGGCAAGTCTGTGCCAGAGAAGTTGTGACTTCTAATCCTGTTCAGGACACCAGATTACATATATTTCTCCAACCCAGTGATTTTGAGTGGGATTAATCTCACTGAACTTTAGAAAACTGAGTTTATATATACGTTCACTCCTGTCACGGTGATCCTCAGCTCCCCTCACAGCCATGAGAGAATGATACCTTCTGACCCTCCTGTGTGTGATCTGAGGTAGTCACCTAAAAGAGGTCAGATGAACTGTGACTTATGCATGCCTATATCCCTTCACTGAGCTGAAAGGAGGCTAAAGTGGAGGTGTCTCCTTGTTTGGACAGGCGTGACAAATCACCCTGTTGAGATCAACCCTGTTCCCCATCAGGCTGTATCAGGAATAGCTTTATTTCAAATACAAGAACACAATTCTGAATATGACGAGTGTCAGGGATGTTTGCCTTCAGGAGCTTCTTTCTCCAGATGTGCAATGATAAATACGATAACTTCCTTTACAAAGGTGTTTGGAAGGTGTAAATACCTAGGGAGTTTTGTCGCATCACTTTTGAAGCAGAATTCAAGGTTTATTTTAGTAACATCCCTGTTTTTCTGCTTTTGACCCTGTTTTCAGGATTACAGTCCTGCTTCTATTGATGCTTCTGGGCTTGCAATCTCAAGACTGAAAATCACTGACTTCTTATCTCCTGTCCCTGCAACTAATAACTCAGCTTTTGCTGTCCGTAGTAACACATGCAGGAAAGTGCCAAACAGGCTGTGCTGTTGAAAATAAAAAAACCCCTCAGTTAAGTTTGGGCCTTGATGCTACAAACATTAAAATGTTTGTCTGTTACAGGCTAAGGCTACAAATAAGTGTAGGCAGGATGGATATCTTAGTCATAATATTTTTTTATGATGAGAATTTCTGTCAGCTGTAGTTTTTGTGTTATCAACATCTGTCACTGAGGGCTGGGCTAAGATCCATAAATGCTTCAAGCAAAAGGAAACACATTTTCCTTTTAAAAATCAGAATTTGCCAAGCTGTTATTTGGAGCTTAACCCCACACTTCAAGCAATCTTCTCATAATAGCTCAAGAAAGATGTTTATTTTCTATGTGTTTTCTTAATTCCAAGTGTCACCTCAGGTGTATCGCTATGTCTGATAGCTGTGATTTCCTCCATGTATGTCACTAGGATGTCAACACTGTGCAATACAATCATATTAATTTGCTTTCCTAGAGTATAGTGTTACACATTGTCTAAGCACATGGTAAGTTTCCTTAATATGCTACAAGGAGTTTATTTGCTGCTTTCAACGACCGAGGACTTCAAGAAATAGCAGTACAGACTTGCACCTTCCTTGTTTCATGATGAACACAGCCCTCTGAGGAGCTGCTATGTTATGTGTGGTGCTATGATATCTGTTACTTTCGAGAAGAAAGCATCAGGAGATCCAATGCCCTAAGCATGGAACATATTTATTTTTATCTGTTGAGCTCTTTTGTTAATCTGCCATTATCCTTGACTGCTGGAAAAAAGGTACTGATTGTTCAGTAGACCATTTCGTTTCTGAAGAATCTAGTAGTGACCACGCAGTTGTAGGAGTTAACAACAACATCAGGAGGGCAGAGAGCCTCTTGAGGATTTCTGTTGATGCTTCTTTTTTGTTTGTTTGTTTGTTTCAAATGTTCTGTGTAACTTCTACAGGTCATGTCTATCCATCAGTCACAATTCTGGCTTGAATATGGCAGAATTGTTCCGATGCTGTTTCCATCTGCCAAAGACTTACACTCCAAAAAATCCCAGAATGCATCTAATTCCTCATTCAGTGATTGTCACGCTTCCAGATGTAAGCTCACCTGGAGTACAGACCAAGTGCACAGGGCCAAATTCCTCAGCTTAGCAGGCTCTATTTGAGAAAAATCAGAGTACTTGTTTATGAAGCCCATAGCTTCCATTTCAATAAATATCTAAAAATTAGGACTTGAGGACAGGTTGTCTTCACTGGCAATGAAACAGTAAGAAAACTGTATATAATAACAGCATAATGGCAAGGAAATAGGAAGAAACTATAGTTTTTGGTGTTTGCTTCAACTGAGAAACAGACAGGCTTGGACTGTTTAACTAACTGGAAGTGTTTGCAGACAGACGAGAGCACCTGCGCTCCATGGTACAAACTGACATGACATGAAGCAGCCGGTTTGTAGAAGTGATATAAAAATAAATTTTATTAATTCAGACTCACTGCCACGGTAATGCAAGATGACTTATGTTCAGCTTGTGCCTTTTTACTCCTGTACCTGTGTACCAAATCCACTGTGCATGATTGTACCTCACAAGTTGAGATTTCTCACAGTAGGAGGGAAGATGGTGCTACTGGTTAATTAGTATGCCTTATATGTAAATGTTATTTTCATTGTCTTAATTTGCTTGTTTCCATATCAGTTAGGAAATGTAAACCACAGGCTGGTAGAAACAGAGCAGTAGAGCACAAAGCATGTAAAAGTCAGTGATATTTATGTATGCAATTGTTTTAAAGGATGGAAGAACATATTTGCAAGTCTATAAAAAGTGCAACTTTCCTGGAAAATATGCCCCTGCTTGGAGAATACATTATAACAGGCAAGAAAGCCTTTAGAATAAAAACCAAGAGGTGGAGTCTGACCAGCGCTAAACCTGGGCGTAATACACACTTCTTGCCTGGAGATGTCTCCTGGAAACGTAGAACTTCAGTCCTTAAAACACCCATCTCCCAAGCTTGACAGGGATTATGGTCTTGTAACTTTAGGAGTCCAAAAGTCAGGCATCTGTTCTGAACTAGCTGTCTCATTTCCCTTTATGATCAATGGAGAGAGATCAGCAAGGTGGTGATTCATCCCTCTTATCTCGGCCTGGCATGAATCATTCTTTCCACATGTCTGTTTAAATTATTTTTTCTATTCTGTGAGAGCATTTTGTTCCTTACATTACAAAACACTTCCGGCTGCTTTTCTTCAAAATAGGGAAAAAGCCAGGGATTGCCACCACAAAGAAGTCATGAACCAGCACAAATTTAAGCAAAAAGCCCCACTATGTTGAGGGTACCAGCTTTAATGCTTCAGGGAGAAGGCATAATACCGCCGTCCCTGCAGAATGGTGTGTCTGACACGAGATGGTGCCACATAAAGGTGCAACTGAAGGTGACTCAAAATGGGTGTTCAGCAGTCAGGAGGAGATGCCAAGGCTGCTTCTAGTTCCAGAGGAAACTGCAAGGGTACCCGACCTTGTAATTTCTAAGCTAAGGGCAATTAGAGTGAAGAAAAAAAGAAGTTAAGCCTACAATCTGTTCCCTGCTTTTGGGTCTTCCTTCAGACTTTCTGGGTAAGTCAGTAAGAGGTTTCTATACAAACAACATATGCTGTTGTCTTAGCCTTTCTCACAGGACTCCCTTCTCTTGGATCTTCTCTCTTTTCTCTGGTGTCTTGCTCTCTCACAGCATAGGAATTCTACTCCCCAACATGTGCAAGAAATAAAAATCATGCCTACAGTAGTCATGCCATGCAAAATAAAGGACAAATTTCCCTTCTTCTTTCCAGTGACTTTTTGAGAGTTTTTTCTTCCCATGTCAGCAATCAGAAAGTGTCCTGTCTTCTCTCTAATTAATGATCACTCTTATCAGGCATTGCAGATGTCTTCACATATGGCTCATTACCCTTAAGACAGAAACGATGTAAGAGTTAAAGGTTTATTTCACAGGGTGCTTTGGGCAACCATGAAGGATGAAGTCATTAAAAATACTTTTAACTAAAGTGAGGGCTGCTGCACAGCCTCCTATTTTGCTGCTTTTATAATATTATGTGGTGGTTATAACTCTTGAATCAGGTTTATTAGCTTTTGTTTATGGTAGAATTTGCCTGGAGCAGAAGAAAATTGAAACAATAGTAATAAAGCATGTGTATATTGCCCAGGTTCTAAGGAATTTACTGTTCTTTTTTTGTAAACTCTTAATCAATAAAGTAAATTAATCAGAAATGTGTCTACATGTTTACTGGTGAGTTGGAAATTCTAACATGAAAATCCAGGATACTGGGTTAATGCAAGAGCTAGAGAAATCAAAGCAGGGATTAAAGAGTAAAGGTAAATTATTCCCTTCTACTAGACGTTGCAAAACTTATTTACAGTATTTTCTCTTTTTTTTTCCTTCTCTGCTTGTTCAGTTTGATGGTTAGTGGTTAATTTCCATTTCTTAATTATGTTTAACTGAAATAAGTACAAAAAAGAAGGAAACTTTCTAAAGCAGATGTACAAACCATAGTTAATATATGTACTTCTTGGCATACCTAAGGTGGATCTTATTACCTGTGTTGAATGCTCTCTTAATTAATGCCACTACGGTGACCTTACAATTAAAGTTTATTCTGAGAACTGTCTGTGTAAAAGTCTCGTCTTCCCATTCAACAAGTTTGTTAACTGTGTTTGCAGAGTTGTATCCATTAATAAAATGACTACTCTCTGTTTTTCCTTTTTGTCAATACCTCTGAGCTCTGCAGGCCTCATACAGCCACAAGAATGGTCACTTAGGATAGAATACATCTTGTATAGTTCTCTTACTCTAGCAATTTTGGAGTGTCTTCCAAGCAGGGTTCATTAAAAATATGACTAGGCCTTCCATTATAGTGTTTGTCTGTCAGCCCTTCTCCAGTGGCAGAAGCATGGGAAGTGGTGTGTTTTGTTGTGGTACTTTTCTTTTTGAAAACCTTTGTATTTCTGTGAATGAAATAGATTAAGTTGAGGACGTGTTTCTTTTTCCTGGAGCAGAAGGTTGCAACACTTCAGATGGTCTTTCTGGGGGCCTGAGTGCAGGTGGCAGAAAGTATTGCCTTCCTCTTTGGAGAGCTCAGTTTGGCCAGGACAGCATTATTGTGAACCTTGGTGTTCATCATGAAGCTTTCAGCTCCTCTAGGTCTCTGTCCTGGAAGATGTTAGAAAAAAAAAAAAGAGATTTTCAACTTGAATTACTTAAAAATAATAATAAACTAAAATACGTTTGATCTATTGATAGAGGCAGTGATCATCTATCCATGGTTCCATTTCCTTTTCTGAGTCTGAATCTGCATTATACTGTGTTTGAGATGAATGTGACCTATTTTAAAGTCAGTGACTCCGTATATGTGACCCAGCATATCCCAGATGCAGGTTATTATGTCTTAAAGAAGAAAGAAAAGTTTCTAATGTAGCTGATGCACTAGCTATTCTGATCAGACATTTACAAATGAGAAGATGAAGTACTCACTGGATTTCTAGAAATGCTGAAAGTTTCATGCCCAGTTATATTACACCAGTGTAGTACTGCTGAGAAAAAATAGGGCATTAATAATGACTGTCTCATCATGTTTTAGGATGAGTCAGAATCTCCTACGTAAAGGAATCTGATAAAATTCTGTAGACGTAGCTTCATAATATCTATAATATCAGTCAGGAATCCATGAGTCTTCCCAGGCGACCAAAAGATTTGATGATTTTCAGGCATATATTTGTAGTAGGACAGGCTGTATTACAGCTGTAGATGCTCTGCATTACCCCTCTTTTGTTGGGGCTCAGCTTTAGACAGATGTGCATTCCCATCACCTGCTCGCATCTAACCAGTGGCCCTTTCAGGAGTGGTGGTATAGCTTGCAGTATCAGAGAGAACTGGAGCTTATGTATCTCCACTGAAAGAGGACCAGATTCTTGTAGGTAAAGACCTGATTGGAAATGACAGGAAGAGTATGAAAATTTTTGTGAATTCTAATTCTGTCTATCACCTTTTTCAGGGAGGACTGAAATATTGAAGGTTGCAGAGGTGTCAAGGGAAATGCATTTATGTATCGACTTTATAGGATCTTCCATCTGCAGTTCTGGTCCTAGTGCAAATCCAAATTATATCAAGCCTGGAACTGAATGATAATTGGCTATGGCTATAAGTGTATCCAGTTTGGATGTCTTGAGTTTCTTGGATTATATTATGTTTTAAGGTGTTTTTTTCTTCAAATGCTGCCTTGATTGATTCAATTGAGGGTGACCTCAGTGGTTCACAGATCTTTTGTGAAGCACAAAATGCGTGGGTAGAGCTCATTTTACCAAGTCCTTCCGGGTGTTTGCGGTTCTTGGGTGTACTGGAGGCTGGGAATGGAGGTGGGTTGTTGGCTAATGGACATAAGCAAAGCGTGCTCGTGCTGTGTGACATGGCTTTTCAAATGTGCACGTTCTTTTAAGTGAAGGAGCATAATTCACTGCAGTAGCTTTACCCTGTTCTGCAGAGGGTTGTAGGCACTCAGGATTGATGAAGCAGTTTAGCACCCTAGATAGCTCCTTGGAGACTCATTTGGCAGCTGCAGCAGAGGCTGACAGAAAGGTTGTAGGCCAGCAACAGAGCCTTAACAATGCAGCTTTAAAGAATGTATTACACTTCATCTTACAGTTCCTTTAGCCAATGGCTTCAGGAAAATATTTGATGAGAAAAAAGATCTTGTTCAGGAATCAGCATTATATAAAAATAACAATTTATTTTCATGCAGTGAGAGCAGTTTTAGCTTTTCATATGATGTTGAATTTGTTGGAATCCAGCTCCACATAACTGGAATAATTTCTCTGCCAGAAACTGGAAGGTCTCTTGCTGGTGTTCAAGACATTGAGTATATTGTGATGTCCTCACACTTGGCATCTAAACTGGAAAGCAGGCTGGCCAGCTGTGAAAGCTGAACCAGAAGGAATAGATGACAGTCCCATGGAAGCAAAAGAGTTTGGGTAATCTGAGTATTTGTGGTTTTATTGAACTATACATTCAAGGTAGTTCAATTGTTCAGTCTCTCAGGACAACGAGACAGGAGTATGTCATCGCCATGATGAAAAAGACATCTGTGGGCTCCTGCATGAGTCATTAATCTTAAACAATCTGTAAACATGTAAAGTATCAGTGCTAGCTTTTCAGATAGTCCAGTGCTTTGGACTGACTAAAATTGAACTAAATGCTCTTATGTGAGACACTTTTCCAGTGTATGTCTGATGAGTTTTTTTACTCTGTGATGACCTGGCAACGTGCAGATGGATGGAAGAAAACAGTTCAGAACTCACTTCATTTGGTGGGTTTTTAGTGGTGAAGACTATACTGACTGCTTCATCACTGATGAGTTCCTTAGTATTTTTAGTAGCTCTTCTTACATCTATGGGCTGTGGTTTTACTTCACATGCTTCCGATTTAGTTGTGGTCTTGTGCAGCAGACGGAAGTTAGATGTCTGTAACCTAGTTTCTTGTATCCATTTACTTCAAACTGAACTGTGATAGCTGAGGAAATTAATTGGGCAGTTGGGGATTGCTGACTAGAGAACCCAAAGTCCAACCCAGACGTCATGAAAGAGCCTGGCTGTTTGTGTACACTTACTGAGCCTGAGGAACAGGCAGAACCAGAATAATGGATTTCTGGAGTACCAGTGAGTGTACTGCCGACATAATGGTATAAAAGCAATGAAATCAATTACACTGGTTACAACAGGTAGCGCTAAGCTCCACAACAAGTATCAGTCAGCACAGACACTAGTGCCTCTGAAATATGCTCTCTTGGTTGTCATGACATCCTCTTGTTTTGCAAGGGCAGTGGAGAGAAAAGACAACAATGCTTACTATTTAGCCATATCTGAGATCTCAAAAATGGCTTTTTAGCCAGTAGCTGATAACAAAGTTGGAAGAGCATGGATAGAATTTAGGTCTCTTTCCCCTGAAAACAGCTAAGTAATTTTTCTGTCTTGCTCCTGGTAGTGGTTCCTGCATGGAAGTATTTCACAGATGTTACCCACTGCACTGAGCTATAGCTATACAAACCCTCTTCCTGGCAACAATGAAGGTGGCAGGAAGGACGTCATTTGGCTTGTGAAATTTTTATTGTTCAATGTGATGCAGAGAAAGAAAAGGGATCAGAGTAGTTTTTGGCTTCTTAGTTTCTAGGAAAGCCTACTAGAAAAAAAGTGGAGTCTAGGAAGATCACTCTTGGGTACTTGTAAACTTAATACCCATTTTTTTCCAGGGAAGAACTGCAGGGAAGAATGTTTTATTTCATAATACATTAAGATTTATATTTGGTACTCTGTCTCTATAGGCTGACTGACAGGGCTTCTAATATGCCAAAAAACTGCCCACAAGCAATCAACACCGGTAAATTCAATCTGAATCTGACACATGCAGAGGTTTTGTGAGAATATTTTTCAAACTTGGATCCTCATTAACACTTGCAGCTAAACACTGAAAGGGGGCTATTTGATTCTAAGAGAGTCAGGGGGATTGTTCATTACAAAAGTAAGATCTCCAAGCAGCAAGATGATGCTGAGAGTTGGATAATGAAGACCCGAAACACAAGGTATAATCAGAAAATATCACACTATTCAGGTGAGACTGCAGTGGTGACCGGAGCTAATCTTGGTGCATGATCTAGCTCAAGTTTTTCTAGGAGAAGACAGCCTAAAGCATCACGTAGAGGCTCTGTTGACAGAAAGTCTATCCAGTGAAGGATGGATTATGAACAGGGTTTGGGGGCATGTTTGCTTGTTTCTTTGTCTTCTGCTGCTGTATTTTGGGGGGCTGGGAGAACAGGGTGCTGTTATAAGCTGAGTTTTCTCCTTGGAAACAGCAGTCAGCTGTGGGGAAACTATACACAGAAGTAAACTCACAATTGGTTTTCTTCTAATTGAGTGTTAATAAGAGATGCACCATTCTAATGAGAAGGTGAAGATAGAGTCCTCTCTAATAAATGTGCTGTAGTTGTGATAATGAGGAGCTATTAGTATTTTTCTTGATAACAATTAGTCTGTTGATTGGTTTGTATTCCTCCTGCACTATCAGCACTTTTATATATCAATACAATGTTGATTTAACTTTGAGTATTCCTACATATCCTTTTCAGCTGCTTGGCTGAGAAATAATTGTATTGACTTAGTAATGCTATGCTTAGCAAGCACGCTACATTAATATATTTTATACCTCTTACCACTTTATTCCTCCACAGTAATAGGGCATGAAGGCTGCAGAACTAAGTGTGCAAAAATCAAGAAGCACCCAGTCAAATTTAAGTTTAGAGAGTGAATTCGGCTCACCTGAACACATCGTTATATAGTGAAGTATAATAGAGAGCATACAGAAGAGCTGTACCTACAGGACAAAAGAACAGATTTCTACACAGCTGGAAACCAGACATTGTCTCTTTTGTTTACCAGGGATGCTGCCAGGATCGCCCCACAGCACAGGGTGGCATCTAGTGGCTGAAAATACAGTACAAAAAAATGTTTTAATACAGTCCAAATACTTTGTGCCATGAAATTTCTTTAATTACATTATCACAGCTCTGCACAGTCATTAATTAATCAATACTTGATCCTTATGTTACACTGCACCCAAAATGCAGAGGGGGAAACTGCCCTCTACCCGATCAACAGCATGCTGCCTGATTTTCCACCAGGGCTCATTCACTAACCATCTTCCTTCAAGTTTTCTAAAAATGCGCTCTTGTCCCGAAAAGATACTACCTCTTGAGCAACATGAGAATTTGCAAAACCTACAAAGAATATTTGAAAAGAAAAGAAATAGCAAGAGTACTATTAGACATTATTGTTGTTACTGAAAAATACAACCCAAAAGCAAAACTGAAGAAAACTCAAGCTCTGGCTTTCTCTTCATGTGTATCTTTGTGGTTTCACTGACTTTGACAGACCTGTGCCATTAAAATTGGCCCTGAATTTAGCCCTCCTGTCTCTTCCATGCATGAAAAAAAGCAAGTCTTACCTTATTCAACTGTCTTCACTGATATATCTGATATAATAATAGAAACATAAAAATATTTGGGAAAGACATATAACTGTCATTTGGGAGTGCGAATCACATTAAATTAATTTGAGGTTTGTAAATTTATTTCTTCTCCCACAGTCGATTTAGTTCCCCAAGTTTGAGTTACAAGCAGTTTGGGATCTTTAGTATTATAAATGATCAGCACCTTGAATTTTATAACATAGTATGCCAAGATACTTTCTGAGCTTTCATCACCGCAGGGTTTGAATGTGTCATGAAGAAATAAAGAATAATAGTTAGACCCCATCTCATTCTGTCCACTTTCTGCAAAATGCTAGAGAAAGCCACTAGCCACACGGCAAGCTCCCGGTTCAATTCTGCATCGGGGAGCAGCACCATTTGCAGGATGGTCAGCGCTGAGCTGGAGGCATTGTTTGTACTCACCTGCAGCACTCTTCGTTATTTTATTTCTTTCCCGTTTCTTGTTTGAGACACACTTATTTGTCATTCAATTGGATGTGCTGGACAGTTTAACCCTTCCTGGCTGCTCTGTTGCCCAGTGTGAGCTCAAGCCAGGTGACCAAAAGAAGCAGCACTGATTTCCAGTAGATCCCTTCCAGTTCAGAAGAGTAGCCTCTCAGGATGGACATTTTTTGTATCACTGGCACCTGCTCTGTACAGGTGCCCAAGCAGTAACAGCCTGCAACATTTCCAACCTTTACACAGTATTCATACTGCTTCGCTGCAGTTTCTACAACCTGGATTATGAAAAGGACATCATCTGCTGCCACAACTGCTTCCCTAGAAGGGCTTCGAACAGGTTGGGCAGAACCACTTTTTTTTGTTGTTGTTGTTTTAAAAAGACACTGCAGTTCATTGTGTTTGAATTTTGTGTGGCTTTAAGGGCATAAAATGAAGCAAGGCAGATGAGAGGGGCTACAGTACTTTGGGCCATCCTGCTCTGTGAAGTGCGGGATTCCCACCGGCACACAAGCAGCAGCAGCTTCCTGGTCCAGACTCCGGCGTGAAGTCATCACCGACATTATCCTGAGTTGCCTAAAACTGGAACAGGCTTGGACAACGCAGTCCCTAATGGGGCTGTGGGTGACTCCTCATCATCTGCACACAGTAGTCTGAGGCAGACAGAATGATAATTTCTTTTATTAGCAGTAGAAAAACACATATCATTCACAGGGGACTTCACAAAAAAATGGAAGTATAAAGTCAGTTGAAATGACTATACTCATCAGTTCTATTTAAAGTTCATATGCTGATTTCATCATTTTCTTTGGAACAATTAAGGGCATGCTGAAATTTGCATTTAATTTTACATCAAAGAGATGTGAGGGCTATGCGCTATATGGGTCTTAGTCAACAGGTGGATCTACTTTGTAATTTATACTGTACCATAGAGATATAGGTTACCTTATGCAGCCAAGAATTAGATACATGTGAAGTTATTTTTCTGCTTCATTGCTGAGCGCAAGATGGACAAAGTTTGTAGGAAAGTCTGACTGTTGGATTTTTTAGATCATAAATTAATTTGAGTAGAAGGAATTTTTGCTCTTTGGAAAATGTTTGGAGCTTAGGAGATAGGCCAAAAAATTCATAAATGAGTTAAGTAAAGAATATTCCATGTCCACCATAGAAATGATATACCCATTCAACATACTGCACATAAAAATTCACATCTCCTCAATGTAAAATATGTCTAGCTCTTCTCTAGCTTTTGTTTCCATTGTCTGTGTGATACCAGTGGAACAATTCTTGCTTTTATCCTTGTGAAAATGGCTTCTCCAGTCACGCTCAGCTGAGATATGCATGTCCCAGCTACACAGCTTAGGCATGCTGCCAGACATGCTCTCCTATCTGAATTTTTTAAAAGCTTTAATATTTCAGCAATTAAAATATGACTATACTCACTTGTATTGTTTTTCTATAAGAAGTCTCCAAGTTCACTGGTATTGTTTCTGTTCTGCTCTGCAAGTATTATTCTGATGTATGAGTACCTTGCTATGCCAAAACATTTAAATTAATTACTGTGTTCAGATTCAACTCTCCTTTCGCACAAAACCAAAAACTTCTGAGCAAGTTCCTTTTAAACTCTAGAGTTGATTACCTCTTTCTTAAACCAGCTTTATTCCACTGATTTACATGGGGTACTCCTGACCTGCCTCTGTGTAGTCAAATTGTCCCTCAATTACTATTCGTTAATTCATCCTAGGTATATGGACATCTTCGGTAACAATTCAGCCACTCCCTATCCATTGGCTGCAGTTTCAAGAGTGCTTTACACAAGTCTAGTACGCCTCCTGAGAGGCTAGTTCAAAATGGACAAACACGTCATTCTCAGGATGTTTTTATTTGATATTTTTTTATCACCCTAAATGTTCCCTCTGAAAATGTTCCATCTCACTTATAAGATACTTCAGCAAAATGCAATTGCATTGATATGAGTCATTTCATGGAAAGAGGAGGGAGGTTTTGTGGGTATTTTATTCTGAAGTTGCTCACTCCTACATAGTGACTTTCATAACCTCTTTTCTGTTCTTCAGAAAGACCAAAAACTAGGAAATGAGTGAAAAGCTTCCTGCAAAAATCTCATTCAGTATGTTCAGTAATGGTTATGGGCTGCTACTAAGTGGTGCTTCAAATACATTAGCCTGCCTGATGTTGTTAATCTTTCTCCATATCCGTGGAAGCTTTGAGGCTGACTTCCTGTGCCTGCTCCCAGTTGTGCCTGCTACTTTTCTAAGTCGATGTGTGAATTTCCCTTTGTTCATCCTTATGGGAGTCAGCAAAGGAGGGACATACTGTACCTCATTAAAAAGACTAAGGAAAATGTCATGTTGCAGTGCTGAACTAAAAACTCAGTACAGATACAAAACATTGAGAAGATCAAGCTGCAGGAAGATTAATTCAGCAGATAGCTACTGTGAAGTTATAGGCTGAGCTGTGCAGTTATGGGCTGGTCATTGAAATGGATCTTTCATTTGTAATTGTTCTTTCTGGACCTGTGGAGGCTCTGAAGCCAGACTATTGCTCAAAATACCTTTTTTTTAAAAACTTTCTGTTCTCATGTGCAGTGTTTCCATCTTGACTTCCTCTTCTTCTTGCATGTCCCATTCTTAATGGGAAGAAAGAAGGCCAATGAAAATGGAAAAATTGGAAGCTATCATTAGAAAATAATAACTTGGAATAATGAAGGAGCAGGGGAGGGGAGGGGGGCACACTTGCAAAATCAGAGTTGGGGAAACAATTTCTTTCACTTTTCCTTTAGCAAGATCAAGAAAATAATGAGGTGATATGCTGTGGTTCTTCCTCTAAATCATGCTATTTAGCCAGGGATCTACTCAAGCGGTATTAGTGAGGAGCTTTTTTCATTAAATTTGTCCCTCAATCACTCATTTTTGCAAGAAATTCCATTCCTTGGGGTCGTTCTCATCAACTCAGGGGAACACAGAAAAGCTCTATGTCTCCCTGAGAAGGCTGGAAAACCTGCTGTGAGAAACCTCTTTGTTTTCTCTTGCCCTCGATGGATGGGTAGTGTAGGCAGCTGGTAGGAAAGGACTTGCTCTCTATGCAGGAGTGCTTTGTCTGCTCCCACATCCCTTTTACTTTAACGCAAGGATGGTGGCAGTTTGAAGACATTAACATGGCAAGGGCCATGTCCTGACACCAATACTTGGGTTAAATATTCTGTCACCACAGAGCTGAGTCTCAGTGGAGGTATTGAGGACTATACTACTAGTGTCAGGGTATCTGAATGTGTCCTCTGCTCTTTAAGCAATGAATCACTTTAAAAAATCATTAGTATATAAGAGTCCTCTTACTCCCTCTGGTAAGCAAGTATTCACGTGGATCAACGAGATTATCAATGAAAAATTACTCATTGAAAACAACAAGGGATTTTCAATCGGGGCTAAATGTTCAGAATTTAGTTTTCGAAGAAAGGTATCAGGACACACCTATGGTATAAAATCTAGAACAAAATTTATGTGAACAGTGAAACCACACACTAGACCTAATCACAGTAATTACACAGGAGTAAAGAAGACAACGACTGATTCTGAACATTTATTTTATTCTAAATGCAAAGAGGTCTCCTTGCTATGTCTTGTTGAGGAGATTTTTATACTATGTCAGGAAAACGAGAACTCTTGTAAAACTTTATGCGCTTCCAAGATCATTAAAGAGAAGCAGCAGAAAATGAAACTCAAACATGAAGAACAGACTTCAGACAACTTGAGGCAAGTTCATCCACTCGTAAGTTAAAATCAAATGTCACCAAATATGCAGGTTGTAAAAATACCCCTGCTTTGTTAAGAAGTAAAGCTTTAAAAGCTCTGTTCAATTAAAATGACTTTGCTCAATAGAGTCTGGGTTTCTCTTCATTTTTTGTCCAGCATGAAAGCTGTAGTCAGAGCATTTTGAAAGGCCAAGCTAGGATACAGTACTGCACTGAGGAGGATGAGCATATGCAGATGGGCCACACTACCCTCACTCTTGTGCTGGCTCTTCTTCTGGGTCTTGCTGCAGCCAGGAGGGTTTTGCCACTGGCTTCAGTGGATGCGAGTTCAGACCAGTGGCATGTGGCTAAGCATAGAGCAAGCAGTCTTTAGCAGACATGTCAGTATTTCTGGAACAAAAACTCTCCTTTTCCAGTGTTGATGAAAGACAGCATATTCTAGTGGACTGAAGAAGTCTCTAAGCCAAAACTCCCAAATCCTAATTCTAAGTCTGCGCCTGATTCCCTAGTCCTGCACCCTTATAACAGGAGCTCCTGAATGCTACAAGGCTGAAATGAGGATAATCACTGCAGCTAATATGACCACAATACTAATTAAGTAATACTAAGAAAATATAAGTATAAGGTCCTTGCTAACTGCCAAGACTGAAACAGCATTCCTTTTGAGAAGGACGGTACAGCTGGTAATGCAAGAACCTCCCAGTTCAGCAGAAAAAAAGGGAAGCTGCAAGAAAGCTGCTGCCTCCTGACTAGATTATGGGTCCAGAAGTGAAGTGGGGCCTCCAGCTTAGATATCCCTGTAAAATTTCAGAAGTGTAAAGAATATACAAAGGTTTTGTCTTCATCTGGAAGCAATAGCTCAGGGTGGCAGGCCTGGAAGATAAGATGAAGAATGAAATGGAGCCCCTAAATCAGCATTTATCCTTCCCAACTTCAGAGCTCAGGGCTTGGAGTGTTCTGGCCCCAGGCTGTGCTGCATCTGTAAAGCTCAGGTACTCGAGAGCTATGCCACCCGTCCACAAGCACTCAGCCATTTCTTATCTCATCTCCCGTCATCTAAACAGGGATCTTCAGTACTTAACCTCAAACATCCAATTTCGAAAGCACTTGAGTCTGTTCTTTTTTCCTGCAGGCTGCTCCATTTGCCTCTTTGGTTATACTCTCTGACAGTATTTATTTTGTTCTGAGGACGTATTTAATATGTGGACAAATGTAGATAAATCTCTAACTTGAATATTTCTTCTTTGGCTATGACTCCCAGGTGAAACCTGACTGTGGCGTGTAATCGCAGATGTGAATAGCAGCTATTTTATTTTCCTCCTCTGAAAAATATAATGAAATTGAAGTGTGCATAGTGTATGCCTTTCAAATGGAAAGGTGGGAATGCTTGAATAAGTCTTAAGAGGAATCAAAAACTCATACCATTTGTAGAGACAAATTTTTGCAAGTATCATGATATAAGCAAAGCTACCAGGATAATTTTATATTTTAATCTTCTCCTAATTGTTTCTGCCTTTTTGGCATCTCTCTTTTAATGGACATGTGAAACAGTCACTAAGGATGACTGCCTAGAAGGTAGCTACAAAAAAGTAGGGTTTGATCTGAACCTTTTCAGAAATCCAACTTTTCCATAATTTTCCAGGTTTCTTTATAATGTTTATTTACAGTAAAAAAAACAAACAAAAAACAACTAGCTTATGCTGTAGTTGCAGAAACAGATAATAACTTTTCACTAGTAATTATTTAGTATGGTGTTCTGCATTTTTTTTAAACAGCAGGAAGCTTCTCTGAGAAACTTGTTTGGAAAATGAAACAGAGAAGCAAAACATTATTTATCAGCTTCTTTCCTCAGTGCTCATCAAAGAAAACATTTGTTGTGTAAAAAAAAAAAAAAAAAAAGAAAAGAAAAGAAGAAGTCATGACTTTCTAGTCACCCAAACAAGGATGATCTTTTTTTAATCTTGTTTCTCCTTTTTCCAATTAATTTTATAGCAATAGTCTTGGATAACAATTAGCTACTGAGATGGACAGAAAGTGGGTTTCTTGAAACACCAGCTACATAAGAATAATATTTGGCCACAATCCAATATTAAGATCTTTTAATAGGCCTGATATCTCATAATAGAGAGATAAATAAGTTGTAACTCAGCACTTGTATTGCCAAGGTACCTTACACATCTATGGAGAAAGGGAAGTGATCTTCCCTCTCTACTTCCAATATATTGGTATGCTTTGTGTCACTTAAGTAGAAATAATGTTTGCACTGTGGATGACCCTAGGAGCACAGTCACAGAATAGGACTCTGTAATAATAGATGCCAGATTAAAAAAAAAAAAAAAAAAAAGGTCTGAATTTTCGTTTTACTGAGAGACCATGAGAATCTGCCTACCACTCAGCTGTATGACATTCCTGTAGCTATTTATCGCTGAATGTGTTCTTTTACACAGGACATACACTATTTCCTAATGCCCATGCAGCCACCATTGAATCTAACAGGGTTTTAACAGTGGTAGCATTTAAGCCAGTCAAGAGTGACTTTCAAAATGCCTCTTGCCTTTTTTTTTTCTTGTTCCCCTTGGGGTTTTCATTCAATATTACATTGATGTTTTAAAAAAGTATTATATAGGAAAGAAAAAGAAATAGAAAAGGAATAAAAAGAAGATATCTTGTTATGACACATTCCTTCTTTTCTATATGCAGAATGACTAGCAGAGAGTTATATTTTAATTTGGCAAATAGCTGAAGTCTCAAATTTTGATTGCAAGGAAAATCCATTAGCTTTGTAAAGAATGATGAATCTTATAGAGTGAAACAGCAAAAATGAATCTACCAAAATGTGGAAATGCAATGATCCATTAAAAAAACAACATTTCAAACACTTAAAACATATGAGCTGCTAGAAATGAGAGCATCTAAGTGGTTTGTACTTACTGTTGTTTTGTGAGACGCCAGAAGCAACCCTATGTTGAACGTGTGAACTCGAGCTATTAATCCTGTCCTAACAAAAAATTTAACAGGCCTGTTTTAGACTCTGAAGTTGGGCAAAGGGCAAAAGGTGAAAATGAGAAAACATGGCCTGTGTGCATTCATTAGCATACTGCTAATTGAGAATTTCCACCCTGCAAGCAGTCATGCAACCTGCCAGACCCAATTCCCCAAATACTAATTAAATTAAAGCACAAGCAATATGATCTTCTAAATCTTCTGGTATGTATAATCAAGAGAAATATGGAAATAAATATACATAGTTAACCAAAGTAGCTACAGGAAGGGATTTTTAAACTATATTCAGAACAAAATTTCCCAAGTTCTGGGAAGAAAATCCATGCTGTACCTGAAAGAACCTCTCAGTATTTCCAGCCACCAGGCACCATTAAAATGGAAAAGTGGAAGATTTCTGCACAACTGCCCAGTTCCTTCAGTACCAGAAGCCTGATGGCTGGGTGCAGCATTTTGTGGCAGGGCCAGCCTTTCTGTGAAGTGTGTTATGGGACCCTTCCAGGGTGTCTTAGATCCATGTCCTGATGTGACCTCTAAATGTGCCATCCACCACCTTTATCGTTCCAGCCGTGGTAGCTGTTGGTGCACTTGAAGCATCCTGTGTGGGTGAGCTTGCTTTCCCATCCCCTCACACCCTGACTAGTTTCTAAAGGTGACAGTAAGTGAATGAGTAGAACTTAAGGATGACTGATGAATGTTAAAATAAGGGCTGGTTTCCTTCAGTAATTGTGGGGTATTTCATGGTTCTTTCTGTCATTTTCTAAAACAGAGAAACAGAACAATAGAAACAATTTGGATGTGTAGAACTCGCCCTTTCATATTTGTTTATCCTTAGCAGATGTGGTTATTAGGGGCCTAGATATATGCTTGTAACTTATTCATCTAGGCAAAGAGAAAGAAAAGAGTAGGAATAAGTGTGAGTTTCCTTCTCCATAGTCCTGATTTTATTTGATTTTCTCAGCTCCAGATAACTGAGCTATGAGTTATCCACTGAAGGTGACAAAGGTGAAATTTCCTTACAACCTGTCAAGGCAGCTTTCGCTCAGGGTACTTCTGCCTTCCCCTTTTAAAAAAATGTTTATGCTCTGTAACAGGTGGGGTCGAACCTGAGTGAAACTGGTGGTTTTAATGACTGCTTTTTGTTCCTGATAGTTGTGAAAAACGATTTTCAGAAAGATTTGTGCCAGGGCTGTCTTGTATCTATGATCACTGGAAGGCTATTTCTCTACTGAGATGAGTTAAATTGTTGTTTTTACTGGCTCAAAACAATGAAATAAAAATTTTAGATAAAGACTGCCTGATTGTTCTCGTAAATGTTCAATTTCTCTATGGTGTAATGTACCTAACACATTATAGATATGAAATATTGAATGTACCTTTAAAACGATAAAATGTCAATTTGAACATAATTAAACACAGAAGACAAACATCCATGGGTTGAAAACAATCCCCGTTGACTCTCAGACTATGCCTGACTCCATGAGATTGAAAGAAAGCTCTTAATCATGACATTTGAAAAAAACACTTGAAAGATTATTTTTCAGTCTCTTCATAACAATTCTATAGCTTTTAGTACAGTCTAGTTGGTCCAGTGAGTGCAGTCACCATGTATATGGTTAAAAGAGCTCAGAGACCAGGGGAGATACTCTGTCGTTTGTGTTTTTCCTTTTCTTTTCTAAATAGTACTGAGATGGAGATACACATTTGGCTAACATGGAACAGCATTTCTTGTCCCTATTTAGTCATTATGGTACTACTACAGCATTCAGAAGGTTATCTGGGAGTTGGCCTAGAAAAATGTTAAGATGTGGCCTGGCACACTAGTGACTGAGAATATGAGAGAAAAAAAGAAGGACAGAGGACCAAAATAGCTCATTGGGATAGCTATCAAAGGGGGGCTTTAAAGACAAGAACATTAGCAGAGCAGAAGGTTGCTAATTGCATACAGACAGTGGCGGACACAGAGCAAAGAGGAAGGAATATTTAAGCGAGAAATAAAGGTAAGGTTACATTCACTCAGATGTTGGTCCTCTGTAATCTTCACATAATATTTAAAATAAAAAAAACCCTCAAAACCCCCAAACAAACAAACAAAAAAACCCTCAAAGGTAAGTCTGCTAGAGGCTAGAGGGGATACTTAAGGAAGAACTCTGAAAAATGAAGGGAACTTGAAGAGGCATGCTGAGCTGAGTTCACTACTCATCAGAGCTTGAAAAGAGGAAGAGAGTAAGAGAAACCGAAACTGATTTTAGGTTCACCATGGCATTAACAATTTCCTGTCTTAAAAAGCTGTATTTTATACTAAAACAACCTACTTTTAGAAAAGGCAGGTGGAGAGATATAATGAAACTCTAGAAAATAGCTACATCTTACACATCTTACACGTCTTTTCTAAATAACTCTGCCATCACATTTTGAGCTCTAGGACTGAGAGAGATGGCCGCTCTGAGAAAACAGAGTCCTGAGAGTCTACAAGGCTTTTAATTTAAATTAGCAGTGAGAAGGAAAACATGCCTTACCCCATACAATACAGCAGGGGCATTTTATTTTCCAGAAACTGCACAGCTCTTCGAAAAAGGGACAGTATTTTGATAGACATTTTATGCTACAGCACAGCAAAATTTTCATTTGTACGAGTAAGAGCAGGGTAAAACAGCAAATGATTTCATAACCACCTTCTAAAACCTATCACACTGCTGTGGCTCTGGAGAGATGAGCAAGGACCCTAGAGGTGGTACCTCATTAGCTGATTGTCACTCAATCTTACATCAGATTTTAAAATGATACCAGCTTCAGACAGATAGCCAAGAATGCAGTCCTCCGCAGTTGGTGTACAAAGAGGCAGAACAGCTTTTCTTGGGAATAAGGAGGAATTCGCTGCAGAAGCCCCAGTCTCCCCGTATGAAGTCGTTTAGAGGTCAGCAAGTAAAAGCATGTTGTAGCAGACTCAATACTAAGATTCAATGTACAGGAGACGATCAGAAAGAACCAAGAGTTCATAATAAAGCCTATGAAATCAATATTAGTGTGTGGCCAAAGAGCACAAGCATCTCCAGAACTTCTACTGCATTGCACCCAGGCGACAGTGGGGAGGCAAGCAGTAGAAGGGGGCAAAACAAGTGGGAGCTCTGAAAAAAAGGAATGGAAAACTCTGTTTAGGGAAAACACCAGTGTTCTCTAAAAAAGCCTTTATTTATTCCATTTCCTGAAGGAAAGAGCGTTCCTTTCTTTGACCATGATTGGCTTCGACAGGGATCAGTGAGTGTATCATGGATGCACAGTACTAGCTTCTAGAAAAGAAATCCCCTGTACACATGCTTTTTAAAATATCCCCTCCATCCCCCGGTAATCATTCTTGGAGAAAAATGAATGTAAATTGTATTAAATAATTGAATTGCTGCTGAAACCCTTTTGCAGTTAGATGGATAATTTCCGACAACCGTCATTTCCCAAAGGGCCAAGCATTCCTTATTTAAATCTCTGTGAATAAAGTGTGTGTTATGCCTCTGCCCCCATTTTGGGTTTATTTCTCTGTCTGTCTGCATGCATCTATTTTTACAAGAAAGAATGTGGGTGGTTGAATAAGAGCAAATGTTTGTTTGTTACTCTTTGCTGTTTTCCACCTACAGCCCATCTTTCACGTCCTTCAGAATAGAAGGTTGCATATTTATGTGTAGCACTTAATGAGCAAATACATCCTTGCATATGATATGCTCTGCTTCCTGTCATGTACTCGTTATTCTCTTTGAGTTTACCAGTGTTCTCTGGTTTATAGATTCATGATTAATTTATCCTCAATCTTCAAGAAAGCCCTTTTAATTCCAAGATGTGGGGTAGATGAATTACTAGACACTACTTTATTTGGCCTGCTTATCTATTGGAACGATTTGCAATTATCATTTCATGCTTTTCCTGAGCACCACAGAAATCACTGCTTGATGGAGGAAGTCAGTAAGAGACAGGGGCAGTCTTGAAGCCTTTGCGATCTCAGGCTAGGAGGGAGTCCCAACCTGCAGCTGCACTGCATAGACACGGCTGCTGCTTTGCAGGGCAAACAAAAGACAACATACTCTGTCCTGTGCTCCCACCAAAACAGGCAGGGATGCAAGACCCAGGGGATTCGGTCTCCAGTTGCTCTGTGCTCCTCATAGCTACGTTCACCCCTGCTAGATATATATGTGCCTAGCAAACCTCAAGTGTTTTCAGGGACTTTTGCTAGTCTGCTAGCTTGTCAAGCTGAATGAAGCTTTCGTGCTGGATGAATTTTGACTGTCTTGGTGCTTACTGTCAGCATACCAGCCAACTATTACGTATGTTGTATGGAATTTCAGACACTGCGTGGTTGCAGATGCAGTCAGGAGACAATGTTGACAGCTGAATAAAGTGGATCTGCGACTCTGTTTCATGACATTAGGAAGATGAGTCTAAGAGGCAGTTTTTCCAAGCATGCTTCTGTGGCTTTAGGTATAAATGTTACAAGAATTGTGAATCAATCATTTATGAGCTGGGACAACGAAAAGGACACTGAGTGGCAATTGGGACACCTGTGGTCTCTTCCCAGATCTGCCCATTCTCAGCTCCAATCCTTCATCTGTTTAGCTTGCAATCCCTTGCTATATACTTTTATAATACCTAGAAAAGGGAGTTTCAGTTTTGGATGGGGCCTCTGGGTGCTGCCATAAGAAAGTTTACTAAATGGTAATGAGTGTTCAGTGCAGAGGAGTATGGACTTCAGAACATTTATGAGGAAAGGGAGGAAGGGAACAAGTGTGAAGACTTAACGTATCCAGTACCTGATTGCGTATGGGTGGGCAGACAATATACTCCATCTGCCCTTGTGCTTCCTAAAACAATGCTATAGTCTGAAGGGAAAAAAATGGCTTAATTGGCCACTAAATGTTCAGCAGAGTCTTATGTAAAGAGGAAAAATCTTGTGACATATGCTTAGGAGCACATGTTTCCTTTGGGAAATTTCAGCCCCAGTAAAAATTTTGAGGTCACATAATGTTACAGCTGCGTTAAGAATTCATAGACGAATGGGAGAAAATACCTGTCTTGACTGGGTTTGTAATACCTTAAAAAACAAGGAATATTTTATTCATTCAACTCTGTGAAAATAAAAACAAGCCTTGTCTTTTTTTGCCATGGAGATAAATTGACAGCATCTAAACTACAACCTGTGAGAACAAGGGAGGACTAAGAACAGGTATAAAACTTTAAATACTGAGAAAGGCATTTAACAATCACCCTCATATGCTTGAGGCAGGTGTAGCTAATAAGGAGGAAAGGAAGGAACAGCTGTATGTTGGATAAAGGCTCATCGGCCATACAAAGATAAATAGCTAACAGCTGGCTTTCCACAAGGGGTATCCTTGCTGTAATACCCCTGTTTCTGCTCCCTTGCTTAGATGAATCTTCTCTTAGGCCAAAGGGGAAGACATGTTTATACATCACTGAGACAGATGCTGTCATCCTTGAAGATGATAATTTGTTCTGGCTGTAGAAAATTAGCTCTCATTGGTCACTGTGGGAGTGGACCCAGATGTTTTGTATTATGGTGTTCAAAGTCATACCAGTTATTAGGGTAGTAATGCAGAGTGGCTTTTCTAGACACACAAACAACAGTAAATAGTGAATGTTCTGTTTTATGCAGTTGAATTCTGGCTTTTTATTGTAATTTATGAAGATTTTCAGGCTGATACATGTATATATTTAAGAGAGTATGAGAAAGGGAGAGTAAGAGCTTTGCTGGACACTTTACTATCCTTCTAATTTGCAGCTGATATCCTGACTGCACCAGGGAAGAACACAATGTTAATCACATTACAACTGTAATTACAATATGTCTGATATTTTGGCTAAATGGAAAGGATAGTTTCTCATGCCTAAGGCACTGAATGAGGTCTCAAAAACCTGTACAAATCTCATCTTTCCCTACCTGCAGGACAACAATAGCAATATTGTGAAGCACTTGGAGCCTATGATGGGGTATATACCTCAAAGTAATTGGCTTCTGCGTGGTTTTGCTGAATGTGTTGAAAATGAGTTCTGTCATCGTGCCTGGATGTGATGTCTAGTCTCTTTTTTCCAAGAGAACTATCTGAATATGGACAGGTAGCAGAGTTTGCAGGGCAAAGAATTGAAATAATCTATCTCCTCTACTTTGTGGAAATGTTTTGAGATCCAACCCAAATTTTGGCTTGTGCTGTTCTTTTTTTCTTTTTCCTCGCACTAGGGCTATGTATCCGTAGCAGAATGTTTTTTATCTCGGGGACTGACCAGCAAAAGCATGCGCTTGTTGCATTATTGGCAGGATCTATAGATTTCAAAGCTGTTTCCAGGACCAATGACCATATCCAAGGAATAAATGCCATTCCCCTGGAATGTTTATCTATTTTTTGAGACCCTGGTTTCTACTGCTATTTCACATTACTCTCTTCTTTCCTGTTGCTTTTCTGCCACAGCATGTACCATAGAACAGCAGATGTCTTATTATCTCACAGGACTGCTTGATGTGTATGGAGTCTTGAGACCTACTTAGATGCTGTATTTAATTTTGAAGTTATTTCTATAGTCATAACAATCTCTTTGCTTAGAAGAAAGAAGAAGAGATTTATAGATGAGCAATACAGTGTCACTTTAATGTTTGGCTTACAGCATCTATGCAAATACGCTTTCAGTGAGTAGAATGTTTATTTCTAGTCTTTACCTGAAAATGGAGAGCTTGAACGCACCTTGCAATTATTAAGTGGTAGACACAGGAAATTTAATATGATATAACTTTGGGTAAAAGTTTCACCATCAGAACTTTCCATGAGAGAAGGAAACTTGTGAAAGAGTCTGAGAGACTTTAAAGTAAATCCTTCATATGTCATTATTTTTCAGGCGCCCTGTTAAAGAAAAAAATATATGCTTCTTCCTAAAATATCATCTGAGGCCTGCCAGGAGGAATGGGTAATTTTTGTTTAAACAGTGTGGGATAAAGGAAGATTTCATTTTATTGCATCCATCAATCTGAAGTCTTTCAAACTCTTCCACTTTTATGAGCAATTCATATCTTTTTTGCTATTTCTCAGTTTTCATGGAAGTTTATTTAAGCTTCAATCCTACACTGAATTGTAATCGTGAATTCTGAAGTCTTAACTTGAAAGGTAATTTGTTTTTAATACCACCTTCTTTATCCATTAATTAGGCCTTAAGTGCACATTATGAGTAGAAGTTACTAGAAATGTAAGCTGGGAGTGCTGAGTCCCAAAAGTTAACATCCTATTGCCTACTCTGCTTTATTTTATATCCTGATGCTTCATGTTCCTGAATATACAAAGAAGTCAATGGGAGCAGAGAACATAATTTGATATTAACTTGACTTGACAGAAATTCTGTGCAGTGTGGCTACTGCTGTGTCAGGATATGACCTATTTAACAAAAGTAATTTAAAGTAAAATGAATTTGAAAATGAACATTTTATTTGAAAAGTTTATTTTCAGCTTTTCCACGATAAAAAGGATTTTTTTTTTTCCTGCGGGGTATTTTATACATATTGACTTGCTTTCCTCATAAAACATTTCTCTTGTTGAAAGGGCATTTTTTGATAGAAAACTTTTTCAATGAAGGTTTTCCAGCAAATTTTGAAATACAGACTTTATAGATTTTCAATTATATTGTGAGGGTTTTTTTTCTTCCTACTACTTTGAATGACTGTATCTGAAAGTCAAACTCCCTGTGGTAGCTGGGACAATAAGTAGGACTTTAACAAATCTAGACTGCAATTTTTTTTTTCAAGAAATCAAAAAAAAAAAAAAAAAGAGAGAGAGAGAGCAACTAAATCATTTTATTAAGGGTTTGAGTTGTATTTGTCTGAGTTAATTAGATCTTATCACATTTGTATGCACTTTCTAATTAACAATTAGCCAAGTTTTCTTTGTAATAAATGAGAAATCTTTCAGGAACATGAGAATGGATAAAACCGTGCCGCAGTTTAATGAATCTGTATTTAATCTCTCGAGAGCTGAAGTTAAATTTAGCAACAGTGACAAGCAAAACTATACACTTGTTTAGGGTCTGAGATGTGACAATTTATTAAATCAGCTATCTACGATAACAAAATGTTCCAAAAATAATAGTGTTCAGTAGCTAGTCTGAATGTTCCTTTCTCCAAACAAAAATCAAGAAAATGATTTTGATTTAAAGAATGGGCCAGTAATATGTAGACTAAGAATATTTAGAAGAAATACTGCATTCAAAAAGATAGTTTATTGTACAAGAAATTTAGGTAGTTGATAATACCCATGTTTGCCCTAATTTTTTTTTTAACAGGCTTAACTCTGTCCTTTCAAAATAATTTGATCTTTAGTAGTGAAAAACTTGTGTTATTGTCTCTGTTCTCCTAGGCCTAATGGAAACATTTACAGTTTAATAAGTTAGAAAATGAAGGTGAACTCCATTGCTCTACAAAGTCATTTAACACAAACCTGTTTGTGTTAAAACTAGAGCTGGCTTTCTCTACAGCAGATTTAGCTGTATGTGAGTTGGTACATTTTATCTAACTTCCATTAGAAACACTCTTTTTATTCTTGTACAGTCCTGAGACTTTGGTTAGAGCAATACTTCCATGGCATGGATTTTCATTACAAAGTGCTACTTTGCCTGTATCTGCAGTTAGGTCTCCTACCTGACAAATGAGGTGTGACAAAAACCCTGCTTGTCAGTCAAGCTCCCCTTCCAACCTTGCCTGTAGGGGTTATTTGTGCAAATCACATCACTGTTGGGTTAAAGAGAAACTAACCCTATAGCTCAGTGGTTAATATCGTCTCCTGGATTGTGGAGAATGAAGTGTTAAATTGTTGGGCTGTTTTAGGAGTGATGAGTCTGTCTCAACTTTTTAATGACATTTTAAAAGGTCTTGGATGGTTTCGCAGGATGTGAGGATCTTCTTTTAATCTTACAAATATTCTTTGGAAGGGAGAAAATGTCTTCCTCTATTATTGACCTCAGACTCTCATCATACCATTTTGTTTGTGCATGCACCCTTGATACCTACTTAGTAAGACATTTTTGGATCAAGCATATTTTCTCTGGGATGGCCCTGTCGTACAACTCAAATTTTGAATAGCAGATGGTGTGTGGATAAATGCACATTGCTGAGCATTTTTAAGAAAAGATCTTCAGCTTTGTGGCTTAATTCTGAACATATCCAGCCAGTGTCTGATGCCCCTTGGATCACTAGTTGGGTACGCTGATTTGTAGAACCAATTCCTGTAAAAGGAACTCAGCACCTGGGAAGATGGTCAAATCATCAAAATGTAGCTTTAGAGGTGCACAGGCCAATTGCTGGCTCCGTATGTCAGCATTAATGATACCCTTGGAGACAATACATTTGAATGTGCAGTGCCAGAGGCAGAGTTCACTGTTTGGCATTGAGTGCTTGGTGCCAAACACTGAGTTGTCCTTGAGTCCTATTGGCATCAATGGAAATTAAGAATCCTCTGCATCTGGCCGGGTTTAACTCAAAATAAAGCAAATTGTGGTGTGTTTCTACTATGAATTTAAATTATTTACAAACCCATGGGTCCCACAGTGCATTCATTTAAAACATTGGGAGTGAGGAGGACAGAAGCTATGGTGTAATGATTATTTTTATATTACCAGTGTAAAAACAAAATAAGAAGAGATTTTCCCCCTCAAAAGGCTCTTTGCCTATTGGGTGTTGGTTCACTTTCCCATGTGACCAATACTACATGTCTGATGCTGCAAATGCCTGTTTTCTTGGAAATGGAAAACTGTATTTCCCTCCATCTTGTTTATTCAAGATGGACAAAAGTTTCTATTTCCAAAAGTAGTGACTTCTTCAGGAGACTTAATCTCTGGACAACGTCAGTCTTATGAGTAAAATATTCTTGTTGATTGATATTGGTGTCATGCCCCAAGGCATCAGGTCTATTGAGTGAGGCAAGCTGCAGACTTATAATGGAGATTAAAGATGTGCTTTGATGGTAAAAATCAGAACACAGTTACAGACAAATGGGAATGTACAAGAGGTGAAAAGGAAAGAAATCTAATGATAAACAGTTTAAAATATTCTTAGAATTAAGTGTGCCTAGGGCAGCCCTTTTATCCACATAATTCTTCCTCTGTACTCACCTCTGCTCACACTTAGAGAAATGTCACCAAGTAAAGAGAGAACAGGTGGAGAGTTGTGATCACTGCTTTTAACTTGCTAAGGACTGTGAATAACTGCATATTTGGTCGGCTGGCTTGGTAGCTTCAGGCATTGTTCTTGTGGCAACTTTCCACGTCAGATCTGCAATACTAAAGAAGAAAGACACATGTTAGGTGGAAAACTATAAGAAAAAAGTAGTAGGTAAGATTTAGAGCCTTGCCATCTTTCCAGTGTTTTCTTTTACCAGTTTACTCTTTATATTTTGATGGATTAAATGTCCAAAGAGGCATAACTGAGTTTTGCTAACACCTTGCCAATTTGCAGGTTTGCTTTTGTCTTACCAAAAAAAAAAAAAAAAAAAAAAAAAAAAAAAAAAAGCTAACCTGCTACCTTGCATGCCATTCTGCTGAGAATTTTCATTTTTTACAATATAGAGAGTCACCATTGACAAAAGAGAAGTCATCAAGAAACTGAGACCGATATTTACTTTTGTTGAATAAGCTTATTGTCATGACCTTGGATATGATGATCTTCTACCCTTGTTATAGAGAAACACCCCTAGGCAAAAATGATCATGTTTTCAACATCAGCTGATGAAATCTCTCTCTCAAAAGTATATTTAGTTTGATCCACAGGAAAAATTTTCTTTCACTTACTACAAATAACTCTTTTCAAAGTCAAAGCTATCTTGTCTTTGCCCTAAGACCAATTCCTTAAGAATCTCTGTGACAAAAGGGAAAATTCATTCTAGTTGCTTGAAACCGATGTTATAGCAGACAAGCTTTCCATGACGAAAAGTGCTACTTAAATTTCAGATGGTCAAAAACGTCTCTTAAATCATTAAACTCAATGTTGGTCCAAATCACCTTCTTCTAAGTTATTCTTCCATAGATTTCATTCTTCCATGGACTGAACATGGAAATAGAACTCATAGTTATATTTCTGGCTTTTCTCCTTGTAGAAAGCCCTGGACAATCTGGTCAAAGCGAGATTAAAATGACAAAAAAGATGGGAAGAATATTTTTCTCTTCGCTCACTTCAGAGAAGTTATTTAGCATTACAGGATTTTCCTGAGGGCTAATTTCAGTAATTTAAATCCATCGGGTATGCCAAAAGCACTAAATTTCATATTAAGGTAAATACTGTCCCATAATACTGCTTCTGTTGAAAATGACTCCTTATCCTTATATGAGAATCCAAGTCATGTCCACATAAATTCCAGAAGTCAGTCTGCATTATAGATTCTCTGTGTCATATTCACACAGACTATGAACCTGTTCATACTCAGCTTGGAATCATTATCACCATCTGCAGCCGCTCTTTTTTCTTTTCTTCCTTCTTTTCCTTCTCCTTCTTTTTTTTTTTCCCCAACTCACAAGATTCCTGGGTTACTTACAAACTAGGAGGAATCAGTTGGGGATGTGAAGTGCTGGGGTGCAGCAGTGACCACGAGATGGTGGTGTTCAGGATCCTGAGAGGAAGAAACAAGGCTTACAAAACTGTTCTTTGGGAGAGCAGATTTTAGCCTGTTCAGAGAGCTGCTTGGAAGAATCCCATGTGATATGGTCCTGGAGAGAAAAGGGGTCCAGGAGAGCTGGTTGATTTTCAAGGATCACCTCCTCTAAACTCGGTGGTCCATCCTGATGAGCAGGAAGTCAAGCAAAGGTGACAGGTGGCCTGCGTGGATAAACAAGGAGCTCCTGACAAAACTCAAATATAAAAAAGAAGAATGCAAGAGGCAGAAGCAGGAACAAGTGTTTTGGGAAGAATATGGAGACATTGTCAGAGTGTGCAGGAATGGGGTTAGCAAAGCCAAGGCCCACCTGGAGATGAAACTGGTGAGGGACAAGAAGGGCTACAAGAAGGACTTCCACAGGTATATCAGCAGCAAAAGGCCAAAAGGAAAAAGGCGGGCCTGCTGCTGAATGAGGACCTGGTGACAAAGGACATGAAACATGCCTTCTTTGTCTTGATCTGTACTAGTAGGATTTGCCTTCAGGAATTCCAGCTCCCTAAGATCCATGGGAAGTCTGGAGCAATGAAGACTTGCCCTTGGTGGAGGAGGATCAGGTTAGGGAACATTTAAATGAACTGGATCTACACAAGTCCATGGGCCCTGATGGTATGCACCTGCAAGTGCTGAGGGAGCTGGCCAGTGTCATTGCAAAGCCACACTCGGTCATTTTAGAGAGCTCATAGAAATCAGGGAGGTTCCTGAGTACTGGAAGAAAACAAATGTCACTCCTATCTTCAGGAAAGGCAAGAAGGGTGATTCAGGGAGGCTTGTCAGGCTTGTCAGCCTTGATCGCTTGGAAGGTGATGGAGCAAATAATCCTGGAAACCATTTCCAAATATATTAAAGACAAAGGTGATTCGTTGTTATCAGCATGGATTTATGAAGGGGAAATCACACTTGACCAGCATGATAGCCTTCTCCAGTGAAAAGCCTGGCTTGGTGGATGAGGGGAAAGCAGCGGATGTTGTTTATCTCAACTTTAGCAAGGCTTCTCACACTGTCTCTCACAGCATCCCCATATGCAAACTGATGAAGTACATGTTAGATAAGTGTTGGATTAAAAAATGGCTGGACTGGCAGGCTCAGAGGGCTGTGATCAGTGACAGGAAGCGCAGCTGGAGGCCAGTCACTAGTGGTGTCCCCCATCTTGGGGTCAATATGGCCCCAGTACTGTTTAGCACCTTGCAGCAAAGGTGGCCAACAGCCTCCGGGGCTACATTAGGCAGAGTGTTGCCAGGAGGCTGAGGAAGAGAATCCTTCCCTTCTTGTCAGTGCTGATGAGGCCACATCTGGTGTGCTGTGTGCAGTGCTGGTCTCCCCAGTGCAATGCAGACAAGGGCATACCACTGCTAGTCCTGTGAAAGGGCAGGAACATGCTTAAGGGATTGGAGCATGTGGCATTCAAGGAGAGGCTGGGATTGTTTAGCCTGGAGAAAAAAAAGTCTTGGAGGATCTTTGCAATGTGTATAAATATCTAGTGTGTGTGGTGGTGGGAATGAAGGAACTGTAGGTGGACTCTTCTCGGTGGTGGTCTTCCAGTGGAAAGAGAAGAGGCCATGGAGACAAATTGAAGCATGGGGAAATGCATTTAAACATAAGAAACCCCCTTTTTCACAGTGTGAGTGGTCAAACACTGGAAGAGATTGCCCAGGGAGTTTGTAGAGTCTTCCTCCTTGGAGGTATTCAAAATCCTAGTGAACATGGTCCTGGGCAGCCTGCTTAAGCTGACCCTCCTTTGATGATCTCCAGAGTTCCCATCCAACCTCAACTATTCTATGATTCCATCATCTATCCTACAGCAGTGACATGCTGTTACATATGCTCCACCTAGTTAATGGATAAAGTTCAAGCCAGCCTCTTTCTCATTGTTAACAGTTATTTCTGTGACTTGTTACTTACAATACCCAGGAATTTAGTATCAGCTTGCAAGGTATTTCACAAAATGCATAGCTTCAGAATTTCCTGTCCCAAAGAAAATGCAGTCGAAGTATGGAGTTACAACAGGTGGAGCAAACCAGATAATGGCAACACAGTTTAATGGTGAGAACAACACTGTGATAGAAAGTCACAGCCAACTTCCTATTTAGTTACCATAGACATCAGAATAGAGCAGAATGTTAAGGAGACATTTGATGGAGAAGGCTTTGTAAATATTTGTCCCCTCCTTTAATCTACATAAACTATTGTTTGTTTTATACCTCATATTTAAATATATCTACCGGTTTCTTGCCCTCTTTCAACAGGATGTATATTTTTTTAGTTTTGAAAAATAGATCAAAATACAGTTTTTAAGCAGCTATTTATAACAGCTGGGGGAGAGGTGTAAATCTTTAATATTATATAGTTGTCCTCAAGATTTTTGTCATCATTCATAATCTAACGCAAATAAGTCCTGGATTTAGCAAGGTTCATTCTACACTCAGCATTCAGCTAGCTCCAAAAGCAACACACAACATACCTGTTCTATCCCTAGGGTGTTAAGAGTGGACCTTGATGCTTTGATGAGGTGATAAGATTCAAGGATGTTTACAGAAATATGGAAGGACCGCTGGATGTGTCAAGAGCAGCACTACAGCCTTAGGCTCTCCTCTTCTGCCAGAAACTGTGAACTTCAGCAGAGTGTTCAATGGAGAGTAAAATTTAATTAGAAGTGAATTGTGCCAGGATCTTCTGCCTTCATTCTAAAGATGATAAGACTTGACAGCACCTCTGTCCGCTCAGGGTGAAATTTATTGTGTACTAGTCTTCACTATCATATATCAACTCCGTGGAATTAAAAGCAGTCAAGTAAAATGCTGGCGAAGAGAGCATCTAACGATTTGGGTTTTAAAATGTCAGCCTTCAATTCTTGCGTCTTTACCGGTAGTACAATTTTGCAGAGCAGTCAAGAGTTATCTAAGCAATTGCAGCTTTGTACTGTGATAAAAAGGGGCTGCTGCCTTAAATCATCTGCTCTTAGTTAATAAAACCTTATTTTTTTAATTAGAACAGCAAACAACCATATTAGGAGACAAATTTCTTTAATTAGGGTTCTGTATCTTTTATTTGCTTTCCACCAAAAGTTTAAATCAAAGAGAGAAGAATAGAACAGAGGACAGCAATGTGTTACTTAAATCTACTTGGAAGTAAAATCTCCTGTCTCAGTAAGAATTAGGGGATTCTTCTAGGATTAAAATGCCCGAGTACATTTCTTGAGATTGAGGATCTGATTAACATTTAGCATATTTAAGTATACTGAGAAAATGGTTTTTTAGAAGGTACTCAGATGTGTCACAAAATGTGCTATTTAAGGGGCCCAGGTTTCTCAGGAGGAAAGATGATTAAAAAAAAATTGCCATCTAAAAAGTCATTTTAACGCTAAGCATAATTTTCTGACCAGAAGGGAACATCTTAGGTCCATATAAATCACATACGGAGTATAATTCAGCAGGGCTTCCTTAGAAATCATGATTATCATTAAGTATTTTCCTTTCAGCATGATACTTATTTTTTTTGCTCAGCCTGGGCAATGGATGGTGGTCCTGCCTACACTGCAGCCTTCGGGAGAGGGGCTTGCCTCTTGCCTGCTCCTAACGGGATGTGACACAATCAGATGTCCTCTGTATAATTTTGTCTGTGATGTGACTGCAGCAAACTGAAGCATGTCCACCCTGCTTTATTACAGTACTTGAAGTTTTCTTTGTTAATCACTGTATGGTAAGTTTAAGATAAAAGTGGACAGACAATTTGGGGTACATTTAATGTCTGGTGTGGTGTAAGTTAGAGGTGAATAAACTCTATATTGCTCAAAGTATAAGAGGTACATTACTGTTATTGTGCCTACATAAGTATCTTGGTTTAACGCAATGCTCTACAAGAAGTGGTGGATGCATCGTTTTCCACTATGCTTTGTATTCTGCTTTATTTTTACAGTGTATATTATATTTAAGATGCTTCCAACATCTAGAAGTAATACAGGTTGAAACATAGACCTTCTCAGAATTCCCTCTTGGTTATCCAGTCAGTCTGAAAGTAGCACTGATAACTGGCTGGAATATGTAGTGTGAGTGCAGGGGGCATCAGCCACTGTCATGAAGGAAGCAGTGCATGGCCTTCTGGCAGGGATAATTGTCCTTTATGCCTATTGTAATAAAGGAAAACTGTTTTGACTCTTTTTAGGAATTCAGTAACGTGAGGGAGGAAAGTCAGAGGGTATTATGCCATTTATAGGTTAAACTGTATAACGTGTGTATATATATATGCATATATATATGTATAAGTATATTTTCATCTGAAAGGATGAATGACAAGTACGTAAACAGAGTTTGCATTTTGCCAAATGTCTTTGGAGCAATGGAGCATTTCAAGGTTATATCTCTGTTAAAATCATCACATTACCAGGGTACAAGGTTGGTATGACACCCGTATGGACCATCAGCCTAGCGTGGTTTTGGTGAGCGCCAGCTGCCTCAAGCAATGCTTAGGCACAATTCAGAGGTTAGCATGACCATTTCCAACAGTCAAATTTGAATTTTACTACTCTGTCCCAGGAATGTAAGGAGGTTTATCTGTTTTAGTGCAATCTGTGCTGAGGCAGTTGGCCTAAGCAGCAGAGTATGGTACCAAGTCCTTTCTATTTATTAGTACATACATAGCCATAAACGGAAATGTGGATCAGTTCAGGTAGGAAGCAGGACAGTGTGGGATGTGAGCTGGAGGGCTGCCAGTGCTGCAGTAATTAAGCATGAATTCCCATAAATCCTAATGAAAGCAAGTGCCGCTGCAGAATGAATTTACTCCTGTCCAGAAACTACTACATTCTGCAATCTCAAGGCCCCAGATGAATTTTTCCCAGATTGGGCCAGTGTGAGCATTTTAGGTATGCTGAACACACCCAGCCCTGTAGAAAAAAGCTGATGATTTTGGTCCCAGATGGCCTGTTTGCAGCTGTTCAACCTCAAGGCCATTTCTTAACTGGTGCTGCTGCTTCTCCTCAGGTCTGGGTATGTCATTCCTTCCTAAGCTGCAACCTGTGTGCACAGAAGATGGCTCACAAACCTTTAATTGTACAATGATCTCCGATGAGTCTTCTGGTTACACTGACACAAGTAGAGTTAGGTTTGGTGGCATATGATCCTGAATACTCCTTATCTGTTCTGGCTTTCCAACACATCTGAGAGCAGCCAGGGAGGTGCAACACATGCAAGGCCTTCATTCTTCAGGTGACCTTGGCCAGTATCTGCCAGCAGTAACTTGAATGTAGGAAGTGCACATTTTCATGTTTCCTGTTCTCTGTAGAAGGAGGAAAAAGGGGTGGATGCAGTGTGGCAATCTTGGTTGATTAAGTGTGTGTGAATGGTCAGCCGGCCAAGAAATGTGCTCACGCAGTATCTTCTTTCATGCTTTCCCATCAGCTATGTTTTATATTAATAAATTATATGTGCCTGGGACTTGTTTTAGGAACCGAGGCCAACTGGCATGGTGTGGTTTATTTATAATATTAAACTCCCTTTCCCTCCAAAACACTCTCTAACTAAGCTGCCTATTGGGAACGGTCCCTGGCCCAGGCCAGCTCCCTGGCTGTGCGCGGGAATTGTTTGGCAGAGCAGTAGCTGGCCAGGCCAAACGCACGCTGGAGCCTTTCCCCTTTGATACAGCTGCTTCCAGGAGCACAAAGGAAGAGCAAGTTGGGTTCAGATCACAGTAAGGTCACTCCTTACACTGTTTAAAAAGTGCAGTGACAGATCTAGCTCAGAGTGGTAAACTACATTTGCTAGCAGAAAACGGACCCTTCACAGCTCACTACATCTCTGTCCCTGCTGTCACTCTCTTCTCTGTTTAGAAGCAGATAGACTTGTTTTTTCTTTTTTAATATATTTCACATATCCAAGTCTGTTTGTTTAACCAGAATTAAAAATCAACACTTGATTTCCTCCAACTCCAGCTCAACCACTTTCTATTGTGGAAATACAGGTCTGCTGTATTCTACTCCCCGTAATTCCATAGTAAAAGTAGTGGAGAAAATCAAGTGAGGGAGTGAAAGAAATAATTAACCTTCTTAGAGCAGTTCTTAGCCTTTGGATCCCTCATTTGCACTCTTTGCTCAGGGCTGTGCCTAAAGGCATAACCTAACTTACTTCATTTGGTGAGCTCTGTGAACTTGATCAGACTTGCTCCAGAAAAGTAAAGGTGGCAGGATTTGGTCCTGTGAGGTTTGTATGCAGAAAATAGCTCTTTTGCTCGAATTTCAACCCCGTCCTTCCCCCCCGAACCTCTCCCCCTCAAAAAAAACATAGATGTGTGAAGCAAAACTTGTGTTAAAGCCTGAATTTCAGTATGCAACACAACTGTTCCTTTATCTGCATTCTGGCTTTCAGCTTTCTGGGTATGGCAGTGCATTGCTTTGGCAAACAAAATAACTTGCTCAGGGCAAAAACAACAACAACAGCAAAAAGCACAAATCCCAAGTATGAGTAAGTACCTGGAGGCATGTGAGTGAAACAAACCTCGCTGACACAAATTGATTTGGCAGTAGCAGTGAAGTAGGTGCAAAAGCAATACGGTGGATTAACCTGTTGTCCATGTAACACGAATGAAATAACACAGGTGAGTGCCGGGAAGCCCCTCTAAAGTGAGGACTGCAGCTCTCAATACACTCAAAATGATGCTGCCTTGCTGCTTATTTTTGCTAACTCCAGAGCTTGTTTTTACCGCTTCCTTGAAATGTTTTGTTTTGCATGTCTGTTTGTAGAAATCACAGCACGTAGTTTCCCCACTGGCTTTATTCCAGTGTGGCAGCACCCTGTTATAAATACAGATGTCTCTGCTGTATTTTACACTCTGAGCAATGTGTGCACCAGGAGTAGCAGCGAGGGAATAGGGTGTGATACTTTACAGTCGCGTGTGTTTTTAGTGTGTGCTATCTGTAATACAAATGTTATCAGTCACTGATTCTTACAATTTAAATAAAAGAGGTCTTTTTCACTGGGGACAGGATCCAGCTCTCTCAAGATGCGGTGCACAAGAGAAATTAAGTTGATGACTAGCTGTAAGTGTCCTATCCACTGCCTAGTCAAGTTGAGGAATGGCCTCCCACTAGAAGTGAAATCCTGCTCCTACTGAGGACTAGGGATTTTTGCTCTTGACTTTGGTATACTTAGGATTTCATTCACCAGCTTCAATAAATGTTGGATCACTCTCTGTCTCTTCTCATATACTTACGTTATGAAATTTTGATGTGTTGAATTAGACCATTAGACCAGCCTGAAGCATCCTTGTCCTCTTCCTCTAATTGCCTGTCTTGAAAGGAAGACATGATAAACTGAGCTCCAACTGGCAGGGACCTATTCAGAGTTGCCCGGGTGCTCGGTGCTTCCCTTGCTGGCTCTGGGTGCCTACCCATCGAGTACGGGCAAACACCAACATATCTATATACAGTCATTGGGGAAAGATAAGCATCTAGCTTAGGTCCTTTTAATTTCTCAAGAGGCATACAGTTCTTTTAATAAGAGGAGTCCTAGTGGGATGCATAGGAGTAAAGGGAACAGATTGAATTAACTGAAGTGCACTTAGACATCAAAATATCTTTTTAATGAGTCCTGGTCTAAGCTTTGTTAATCATTCTGCCTGAATTAGACAACTGTTTTTCAGGTGTTGCAATAAGATTTAGGTGCCTCAAGGAGGAAGACTGAATGTGTCCTGTGTGATGAATGGCAGCCTGCATGCCCTTATCCAGCAGGAATTTCAACATGTTTCTTTAAATCACATCTTGAAAATCTGGCCTTTGCTATCCCAGGAATCTGACTGTGAAATATTGGAATTAATCTGATTTTTTTTTAAAAAAGCACTGGGTAATGCTTATGGAGAAGGACTTTCCTTACCCATTCTTCCCAGGTAAGGCTTTTTGCTGGGAAAGTAACATACAATTAATTATGTTAATGAACTACTAAGTAACTAAAAGTTAAAGAGTAGCATTTTAATAATCTGATGATGACTTTTGCATTCACTAGTATAAGTGTACAAGGAAACACTAATTACTGTCGAGTTAGCATTGTGCTCAGATCCAGGAGTCTTTCACCCTGGGTTGGATCCTTGTTGGCTCTCCATCCATGGGCCTTTCCCATGCTTCTTGTTTTTCCCCTGAACCGAGTGAGGGTTTGGTAGACCAGCAGTATCTGGATTTTAGGAGAGCTTTCTGAAAAGTGGCAGAGATATAGTTAGGTCTTTACTCATTAGCTTTAAAAGCAGCTTTCATGGGTTCATGGGGATAGAGAAATACTGCTGGATTGGGGGCAGGACAGACACTATGTCCCAAATGGAACCATCTAATGGAAATTCATCTGATGCCTTGAGAAGGATTTCCGTGTGTAGGGGCCAATACTGGGTAGATGGTTGGTGCCAAATGAGCATGAACTTCTCACTAAGTCATCTCTGTTCACTTTTTTTCTCAAAGTCTATTTATGAGTTCCATTTTGCAACATTATGTTCCTAAACAGATTGTGTGAATTTTCCTGACCTTGATGTTAAGTCCTATTGGTAGCTGCATATATCACTGCAAAAATTATCTCTGGGGCTGCTCATCTTGTTTCTTGAGTGTTATCACAGCTGAAAAAAGAGATTAATAAAGTATCCCCCAGAATTGACGGGGCTTCTCTGAGTATGTCAACCCCCCATTAGCGAAAATTCTGTGGGGATTTTAGTTGCTAAAAAAATTAAAAAAAAAAAAAAAAACAGAGATAAGTATGCAAAATGAGGGGTGTGGGAAGATTAACATGATGTGAAAGGACAAATACAGAAGGCAAATAATAAATAGGTCTCCATTTTAGATTTCATTACAGAATTATGAAGTGCTGACAAAAGCCTGAGATTAATTCAGTTTTGGTGCCCTCACTCTGAAAATCCCTGAGGTGAAAAGAAATAGGTCAAAATTCTGAACAGCCCTTCTGTGTAAGTGAACGAATCTGAGCAGGAGAAGAACCAAAGGTGGTGTCTACAGTGCTATCTGGAGTGTCACCAGGGCCATTTTTAGACCAAGATAACTAATCTCCCTTGATATCCATAAAAAAAGTCTTTCTAAATCCTGTGCTAATCTTCCTGGGAAGGTCACTTGATTGTGCTCAATATTTGGAGTGCCTCAATATTTGTCCTAAGCCTCCAGCAACCCCATAAGGCCTTGCATTGACAGTCCCAGGCAGGAAGGTGATTAGAAATCTTGTTTTGGAATAATCTGCCATGAAGACAGATGGAATTTGTAGGTAGTCTGAACTTTTAAGCTAGAGCAAGTCACTTGCACAAGAAAATAGGGATGCCAGATGGTTGGGCTGCCTTTGAAATCAAAACATAACCAGCTATCCCACCTGGTACAGTGTAGGTGCTGTGCACCAGTGCCACAGTCTGGAGGTCATGCTCATCGGAAGTATAGAGGATTTGTGGGCTAAAAGTCAGTTAAGTGTTTTTCCAAAGAAGAATTTAATACTGTTATTTCTCGAGGTTAAACCACTTTGATGAACATGGATATGGATGAATTAGACATGTTTAGTAGCTAGCTGCTACATAAGCTTCAAAATGACTCAGTGGAGCCTGCTGCTGGCCAGAACTCCAGGTTCAGTTTTCCATTCCTGCAGATGTCCAGAGACACTTCTGGTTTTGATGAGCTGTATGACAAGGCATCTACTACCTATCTTCAGATATTTAGTTTTCTCAGACAAGATGAACCTGACCACAAGTTGTCTGAAATCCTCTCCTGGTAGGACTATTCAGAGCACATGAAACACAGCCTAAACCCTTGGTTCAGGACAAAGCACAGCAGTCACAGCTGCACTCCTTTTTAAACACAGCCTGGCTTTTGTACTCTAGCTTAATGGTAAAAATACTCACACATGAAGTGGTAATTGTAGTATGTCCTTTCCAGACTGAACTGTTCATGCTCATGACTCACCCTCAGAGACTGCCAACCTGTAGTCGGGCTAAGACGGGTTAATTTGGCACATTTTCTGTTGAGAAGTTTTGCACTGATGGGGTTCGAAAGAGGGAGAGCAAGAGAGAGAGAGACAAGACTATGTAGCCCAGAGATACAGATACTTTTCTAGAAAGGGTCAGAGATAGGCCCCTATTCCAGCCCCTATTTTCAGTGCTGTGTAGGAGTTTTATTCAATGAAGCATGAATGCAAAAATGAACCAAAATCCAGGGGTAAAATGACATTGTTTCTAAGTGCAACTCTGAAGCTGTGTGTGTAAAAGGCATAAAATATGTAGGTTCCTTGAGGAGTAAGGTGTGTTTAACATAGATCCCTTCAATAACTCTCTGTTTGGCCAAAGGGTGCATGGCAGAAGGTTGCTTATAGGAAAGTTTAAAGTGTAGGGGTCATTTCCACACTTGTATAAGCAAACAAAGTGCACAATATGAGAAATGAATGCTCGAACATCCTTAGATTAGAATCAGAACAGTAGGCAAATTCTCATACTACAGCAAAAGCCTTTTAAATTATTTGGAGCTACTTTGCAATTTATGACTATTTTAAGCATTTGCCTGGGAAAAAAATGGCGAAAAGGAGAAGAATATCTTGAAATAAGCCGGTCCTCAGCAAGTGTTGAATTATTTAGAGACTTTATTAGGACTAGTAGCTTTAAGTCTTGCCTCCTTTTTCAGCTACTTAAAAAAAAAAAGAAAGAAAAAAAAAGAAATGGGGAGGCTTGGCAGGCAGAAATTTGCCTAATCACTGTATTCCTCCTCTGCCCTCAAGGGTTCCCAAATCTCTCTGGCCTGCCAGATAAACCGTTAATATGCAAGTACTGTGATCCATGTTATAATGTTAGAGTGAGAGTCCTGTGTAATTTAACTCGACAAGGTAAAAGCCCAAGGCCAGGCACTTCAGAAAATGGACCTGAACACTTCAAAGGAGACAGAGATCTCATAGCTATTTAGCCACGTTCTTGTCTTCCTGTCATACAGATTTCGGAAATGTTCTCAGGGGATGTGGCCCTGTATCTCCACATACAGTGGAAGGCTTTTGGAAGCCCAATAATACTGTCTTGATTCAGGGAAGATCATTGTTATATCTCATCTGTACTCGACATGACACCACAAGCAAAACATTGTTCTAAACATTTTTTGTTTTGACCCTTTTCTCCACTTTTTGTAAAATCTGTTCTATCATAATAGATATAAAAATAAGCTATGAAGTCTTAATGACCTACTGCTTGAAGATGATCTTTCAAACCACACTCTGACATTGTTCCGGAAGAGTTTTTTAAAGTGTTGCCAGTTCTTCCCTAGTGGAAATTTATTCAGAAAAAGTAAACATTTATCATTAGTGGGCTTCTGCTCCCAGTTCATCCTGCTAATGAATCCCTTCTACAAGGATTAGATGTTGATTAGATATAATGGCTGTTAATGATCTTATCTACTAAATTAAGGCAGATGTTAAGGGATTTATACTTAAAAATACCTCATGTGGTAAATCTCAGGAGTGTGTAGAGGAAGGCAATGCTGTCTGCATTCATCATGATAATAAATTAACTGTGACCTCAAGAGGTCAGGAAGTGTGCATATTATTTGATTTTAAAAGATACAAGCAAAATTCCTGGTCCCATTTGAGCATTTTTGGAAACAATCTAATGAAAAATATTTTCAGAAAAGATTCTGATCCTGACAAGAATTTTTTAAATTCTATTTTATCTGTAAGCTATGAAGATACTTCCTGATTTAGAGGAATTGTGAGGAGTGGCTGGGATACACTGTGATGAAATCTTTAATATTAGTCATAATCTATCTGGAACAAAACTTTGTGAAGAGATCTAGAAAAGTCTTCTTTCTGGAAGGAACATCTAGATGCAAGAAGAAAGTGATCTGCTGTTTTTTCAGAAAGTCATTAATCTTCCCTAAATACTTCAGCAGGGACAATGGCTCTATACACCATCTTTTGGTAAAGAGGGATAATTGCTATCATTATCTTCATAGACTATTTTTGTAATGGTAGCTGAGGACTGAACCTGACTACTGATAAACTTGGATTTCAGAGTAGTGGGCCCTCAGAAAAATAATGGAAAAGGGGGAAATTTCTCATGATAAAGAAAAAAATTACAAGTATCTCATCCTGTACTTGGGTAGTCTGCATGCTGTCGCTTTCCTTACTACAAGAAGCTGGCAAGAACTAAGGTTCCATGCTGCTGACAGTAGCAAATTCCAGGTAGATTATGCAAACACCTCCATCTGAAATGAGATCAGGACTGTAAAAGGAAAATTAGAGTGAAGCTCACTGGCTGAACACGTCAGCAGGGTAGGGACATGTGTGATATAGGCACACTTGGGGAATTATAACCTATGGTACAGTCCCCCAGGAAGAGAGGTTGTGCATGCACCTCTGCTGGATTTACTGGGGAGGCCCCAGTAAAAGCTACTTATCAGGGTCTCCATTTTTCCTTTTTCTTATCACAGTGCCCATATTTCTAGTATTAGAGATACCTCTGGGGAGAGATGTAGCTTTCTAAGGTCTTTGAATTAATGGAATGCTTATGCTTGGTTAGTTGGCAAGAGAATTCCTGGATTATTGCCCTTTTAGCTGAACTTAATCATCTTTCAGGAGTTTTATAATAGTTGGGTATCAGAATGTGCTGTTTGGGGGCCCTTTCATTATTGCCTTTTAATGACCAAGGTCCTCTGAGTCCTCTATAAAGACAGCACAATGTTGTATAATGCTCAGTATTGCAAACAAGCTGGCATTCACACTCTTATTTTTTTGGCTCATATGTTTAGTTCTGTAAAGTCCTGATGTGATTATTAAGAGTAGGAGTCATTGATGAAGTTGCATTGATGGGTGAAATTTATCTTGTGCAGAATGGCAGCATGAGGCCTAAGTAAGATGTATGTGCGATATTAGCTTGTGATGGGTTTCTGCTAAGGAAGAATTTAATTAACAGTAAATTTCATTATTTTATTTCCATATGAAGAGTTTTGCAGGCTTTCTTGAGTCTGCCAGCATAGCTAACAATCTAGCAGAGGAACTGAGGACTGGATTTTGGAAAGTAGCTAGGTATTTTGGGTGATTTGTTCCTTTTGGAGGGTTCTTGGAAGGAAAGAGTTATTCTGGTACCAGATTTGAGACACCTTCAAGGGAATTCTTTTTCACAAAGCACTAAGAATTTATTTATTGAAACTCAGCTCCCTTGAAAGAGGTCTCAAGGTGAGCTTGCAAAGCTACTAGCCTTTCTTGAAAACCTAGGTCTTGGGAGCTCTTGGGACTTATGTTCAAAGTTCAGGGATTTCCTAGTAGCATTGTATCGACAGTGAACGTATAGGGCAGTTCCAAGATGGTATGACCCAATTTTTCCCAGCAGAGCTAGAAAAAACATTTCTCCAAGCAGTCAAACAGCACCAACCCAAGAACTGCCACTGCTTCTGTTGAGAGGAACAGGTTGCACCAGCACCATGCCCACACATGACCTTGTGACTGGTCCAGCATAGAGCCAGAAGCTGCTACCTGGACACCTGGGCATCATTAATGTCACCAGATGATTAAGGAATTGAAGCATCTGTTGTATGGGGAGATGCTGAGAGATCTTGGAGCATTTAGCCTGGAGAAAAGACGTCTCAGTGAGATCTTATCAATGTGTATAAATATATGACGGGATGCTGTAAAGGAGATGAAGACAGGCTCTTCTCAGTGATGTCCCGTGAACGGGCAATGGGCACAAACTGAAACATAGGAAATTCCATTTACACAGAATCACAGAATGGTTGGGGTTGGAAGGGACCTCTGCAGATCATCTAGTCCAACCCCACTGCTCAGGAAGGTCACCTAAAGCACATTGCCCAGGACTGCGTCCAATTGGCTTTTGATTATCTCCAAGAATGGAGAGTCCACATTTAAACATAAGAAAAAACTTTTTTTGCTGTAAGAGTGATCAAACACAGGAACAGAGAAGTTGTGAAATCTCTATCCTTGGACATATTCAAAACCTGATTGGACAAGGCCCTGTGCAACCTGCTCTAGTTGACCCTGCTTTGAGCAGGCGGGTTAGACTAGATGATGTCCAGAGATCCCTTCCTTCTCAACTATTCTCTGATTCTGTGATCTGCCTGAATAACTTAACAGAGACCACACTGCAATCTTCCTTGCTCTCTTATGTTTGCACACATTTTTCTTTTTTCTTTTACGTCAGTGTTACCCTGGTCTTTTATTTGGTCTCTCCAAGAATCAGCTAAAAGTCAGATTTTCCTTGCCCTCAGAAGGAGTTTTCTGACTGATGTCTGGCTCGTGCTGTGCAGATTCTCTGGCTCTCACTTAAACTTTCTCAGTCAAACTTCTATTGTTTTACAGAGAGCATATCAAAATATAGGACAAGATTGGTTCCAGGTTTTCCTACTGCTTCAGGGAGGTAAATCTTATAGTTTCAACTCTATATTTTACAGGGAGGGAGATGATACCCTGAAAAGCAGGGATATAAGATTGGCAGAAAGGAAGTCAATTCCTGTTGTACAACCAGAAGCATCATTTAATAAGAAGCTAGTTTTACTTTTGTATGGGATATGTGTGAGACTAATACTGGAAGATGAAACACAGTTTTGATCGCAACATTTTATAAGGATATCAGAGAAAATGGAGCTGAACAGCAGACAAACAAAAACAATTTAAAACTGTATAATGCACCCCATCAGTGATAACAAGCTCCACTGATATTTATAAGAAGTTAGAGGTGACTTGAACAGTCTCTCAAGTCCAAGGAATGAAAGCTAGAGTTACAAACATTCATACCGGAAATCAAATTTTAAATTAACAAAGAGAGTAAATAACCTTGGGAACATGTTATCACAGGAAGTTGTCAACTAATCATCACTTTGAATCTTTAAAAGAGATTAGGTGTCTTTCACAAAAATGAGAGAAAAAATAGGTGAATACCCAATTAGGCAGAAATTTTATTGCTGCTGGTCTTAAATGCAATATTTCTAGGATGATTTCCAAGGACAGGGAATTCCATTAGTGATGTTGTATGTTGCATTTTTAATAAATGTGTTCTTTCAGAACAATCATGTCAGTATTTTATCACTTATCATTTTCATGACTGAAAATACACAGTTTTAATAGCAAACCTGTAAACAATAAATCACTGTTTGATTTACAGTCAGAAGAAAAAAAATGCAAACTTCAAAGAGGTGACACTTCAGCTAAAGCAATACAATCTCAGGTGCTTCTAATCTACATCCATTTAGACCAATTTCTCACCTCTGTTCAAACAGAAGTGTTAAAAACATATCAGACCATTAAATACGCTCATCTGACAGACCTTTGGGAGATTTATCTATTACCAAACCATTCAAGAAACTATACCTAAAAGTAATAGTACCGGAAGTAGTGAATTACAGAGCATGCCAAACTCCACTGAAACTGGCAGATAACAAAATTTATCCTTGGCAAGGCACCGTTTAATGTCAAGGAGTCATGTTCTTTAAGCACACGTGGTAAAGAACAATTAGCATTTATACCAAAATGAAACCACAAACATATCATCATGGCCTCTGCCTGTTTACAGTTCCCATATTTATCAACAAGTAATCAGTAGAAAATAAATCGCAGGATATTTGACAATTTCTCTGCATGCTAGCAAGATGAAAATTTTACTGTCAGTTCCCCACAGAACTGCCTGCTGCTGAACTTGGTCAATCCATCTCTTACTCTACTAGATGATGGGACTGTGAACAGCAGAATCTAAGTGTGGCAAAAGTAGATTCTGCAAATGGAGAGGAAAGGGTGTCATTTGGTTAGTGATTTGTAACATGACTAGATCTGTAGTTTTCATGATTTTCAGATGATTGTTCAACAAAAACAAAAAGACAAAGTGTATTAGAATGAAAAACTATAAGAACCCTGGGTCTTCCCATGAATCTTGATCAGTTTTTAAAAACCAGCCACTGGTTCTGCCACAGATACATTTCTGTGAAAAGGTACTATATGGAAAATACGAATCATGAATGGAAGAAAAGAATGAACTAGAAATCATTGCCAAATATATTAAACACAAAGGTGATTGGTAACAACCAGCATGGATTTATGAAGGGGAAATCACACTTCACCAACTTGATAGCTTTCTCCAGTGAAATGACCAGCTCAGTGAATGAGGGGAAAGTGGTGGATGTTGTTTATCTAGGCTTTAGCAACACTTCCCACACTGTCTCTTGCGGCATCCCCATACACAAACTGATGAACTACATGTTAGATTAGTAAGTGTTGGATTAAAAAATGGCTGGACTGGCAGGCTCAAAGGGTTGTGATCAGTGACAGGAAGCGCAGCTGGAGGCCAGTCACTAGTGGTGTCCCCCCTCTTGGGGTCAATATGGCCCCAGTACTGTAAAATACCTTGGTTAATGGCCCGGATGATGGGGCAGAGTGCAGCCTCAGCAGGTTTGCAGATGGTGCCAGGCTGGGACTGATGGTGGGTACACCAGATGGTTGTGCTGCCATTTGGAGGGACCTTGCCAGGCTGGAGAAATGGTCTGATGGGGACCTCACGAAGTTCAGCAAAGAGAAATGCCAGGCCCTGCACCCGGAGAGGAATAACCCCAGGCACCAGAACAGGCTGGGGACTGACTGGCTGGAAAACAGCTCTGCAGAGAAGGCTCTGGGGGTCCTGGTGGGCAGCAAGTTAACCATGAGCCCGCCATGCACCCTTTCAGCAAGAGTGGCCAACAGCCTCCGGGGCTACATTAGGCAGAGCGTTGCCAGGAGGTTGAGGGAGAGGATCCTTCCCTTCTTGTCAGTGCTGATGAGGCCACATCTGGTGTGCTGTGTGCAGTGCTGGTCTCCCCAGTGCAATGCAGACAAGGGCATACCACTGCTAGTCCTGTGAAAGGGCAGGAACATGCTTAAGGGATTGGAGCATGTGGCATTCAAGGAGAGGCTGGGATTGTTTAGCCTGGAGAAAAAGAAGTCTTGGAGGATCTTTGCAATGTGTATAAATATCTAGTGTGTGTGGTGGTGGGAATGAAGGAACTGTAGGTGGACTTTTCTCGGTGGTGGTCTTCCAGTGGAAAGAGAAGAGGCCATGGAGACAAATTGAAGCATGGGGAAATCCATTTAAACATAAGAAACCCCCTTTTTCACAGTGTGAGTGGTCAAACACTGGAAGAGATTGCCCAGGGAGTTTGTAGAGTCTTCCTCCTTGGAGATACTCAAAATCCTAGTGAACATGGTCCTGGGCAACCTTCTCTAGCTGACCCTCCTTTGAACAGTGAGGTTGGACTAGATGATCTCCCAAGACCCCTTCCAACCCCAACTGTTCTGTGATTCTGTGAACTGCCTTCCTGAGGTGATTATGTCTTGCCAGTGACCACAGGTGATTTAAATTAGCAGCTTAAATTAGATTCCTAATTTTTGAACCACAGAGTAAATTGCATCCTGTATGAACTGACATTTTTTCCCAAAATTGATTTAATGCTAATAAAGCTATCTGTCTGATGATCGTGCTTATGCCTGATAGCACACACACAACACACAGCAATAGTGAAGGCTTCCCATATGCGTTCAGCACCAAGGTATCTTCTCCTTGCCTTATGGAGAACTTCTTTTATTGGAGGACAGTTAGTTCAGGAAAAGTAATTGAGTTCTTGACTTCTCATCTAAAACTGTATTATAAGCATGGTTGTTCATTAGTTTCAAGGGCCTAGTCATTTTTTTAATGCATTTCATGGGGAATTGCTTAGAAATCACAGCTTTTTGAAATACACTTCTGAACAGCTATGAGGTGGGAATATTCCCTTTTTTTCAGTCAACCCTAAAGTATGATAAGTCCCTAAAATATTTTTTTTTCTGTAAATATAGTTAATTTTCTGGATTTTGTTCTGATCAGTATCAAACTGTACAGAATTGCAGTCAACCAAGAAACAAATACAGAAACATTCTGTAATAAAACAATAAAAACAATTCAGTATCCAATAGCAGTAATTGCAGTACTTCAAAGTAAACACTGTGTAATAATGTGTAAAGACATTTATTTTCCTTAGGCCTCAAAATATGATCTATTACTAGTTATCAAAATCATTAACAACTGTGCAGTGCTGGTCAATAAAAATCATGTTGAAAATCCCAAGGTATTACTGACAGCCTTATCCAATGTAATATTCTGCTGTTCTTGATGTGCAAGTGATTTCCAAGTATTTGTTTTCCCACCTGCCAAGATACATAAATATGAAACTGAAACTGGGAAGTAGGAATTGTGGTGGTTAAAGCAGCTGTTGATAGGAAGTAATGTATGGCATGTGAATTGTGGTGCACACTTCAGTGCAATTGTTTAAAATAAAACTGGCAGATTGAGAAGAAAATATGATTTATGGTGCGTGAGAGTTTTGAGAAATATTGCCTGCACTGAAAGGAAAAATTTATTGTCTGTGGAATAATGCAGTGAAGATGTTATAAAGAGAGCTTAACTGTAAGTGATTAGTTTACATAAAAGAGCCTGATTTTGCTTATTAAGGTTTTTCTGTTTCATTGAATTCCGAAACATGTACAACAACTTAACCTATTTAAATACATTGTGCTATTAATTAGCTACTGACCCCTGAAAAGGACCACATTTTTGCTATAAGCCCAAGTGGAAAGAAGATTATATTCTTTCTGCAGTACATGTTTACAACTCCATTTGAGTCCTGTCCAGGAGCCACGACCTTTTGAATAGTACAGGGCCAAAGGGAAAAGTGGGCCTGCGCGGATGCATTGATTATGAGATAGGTATAACCTGGCAGTGGAGAGATCTCATGAAGGAGAGGACTTTCTCATCTCTTGTGTCCTGCAGTTTGGAACAGTGATAACCAGTGGAATTCTTCATGGCTCTAGAGCTGGAAAAAACACACTGACTGGACACAAATTTTGTTGGAAATGGAAACAGAAATGTCAATGCTCCACAGGTATAAACAGGCGTGATTTCTGGAGATCTTGAGGATGTGCAGTGTGAACTGATGCAGGTGTACTAAAGAGTCTTAGGGGACTGTAATTATCTAATTAATGTGAGCAGGAGCAGCTTACATGCTTCAGGACATGTGATGGTGAAGCAACCATGGTATTGCACATTCACCTCCTGCTCAGCCTCATACCTCCATAGCAGCACTGAATTCGAAGAATCATTTGTCACCTTTCCTGCAGTCCTTTTGGTCTTTATGTGACCGATGAAGTGACCTGCTCCTTCCTCAAGGAGATAAAGACCAGTCCATGCCAACTTTTGCACTGACAGAGCACAGCAACACTGTGCAGTGGTTGGGAACAGGAAGAAAAGATTGCCATAGTCCCATTTCAGTCCTGTAAAGTTGGAAGTAAAACTCCAAATATGACTTACCACAAAATGGTTTTGAAAAGGTGATAGTAGAGTCTTTCTACCACAGCTCCTTATCTAACTTTTTCTTGGCCTTTGGTTGCAAAGAATATGTACCTGTATTCAGTTTTTCTAGAGGTATTTTTTCAGATTTTCTACAGATTAGCTGCTAGTGACGTGGTCTGAGGTGAAATTTTCCTGTTGATACCGTTACATTTAGCAACATCTTTACAGATGGCTGATGCTGTCTTTTGCAAGGAGGTGTGACTTTGCTCTGGCTTCACACCAAGCAGGCTGGACATAAACCTACTCTGAGCTGGCTCCAGAGCAGTAATTAATATGGCAGCAGTATTAAATGGGCTTGCTAGCTCAGGCTTAGCACTGTGCTGAGGTGGCTACCTGGCTTTCTGACAGCTCAGAGGCGAAGGAAGTTCAGCTTAAAATACATAACACCGAAGATATGTGTAAATGTCAATGGTCACAGGGATTTGCTGATTCATTTCTGGGATCTTCTTGGTAAAAGGTAAGGTGTGAGTGGGAACACAAAATGTTCATGCACAGATTTTGGCACCTTCTAGAACTGCACTACACAGACCTCACAGACCATAATCACTGCCTAACTTAGATGCTATCACTTTCCCTTTAGAAACATGCAGCTGGGTCCATTAACTGCAGAGAGCCTAGACTTCTCACTTAGACAGGGTGAATTCACCCAGACATGTGCAGACAAGGAAAGTTCATACTGTAACTGAAAACAAGCAAACCCTGCCTCCGAATCCATGAAGTCCAAGGCTCTATTCTGAGTGCACTAGCTGACTTTTCCAAATTGTTTTGTAGGCTAGCATCAAATTCAGGAAGCAGAGCTATAAGCTAGTGATAGGACTGCAAAGGGGTGGGGGACTGTGATGAGTGCCACACTGGAGAGGAAAGCTACAGAATCATGAGAAACAATAAAACCTTTGAAGTATTATACCTATGGATTGATTGCTCATCCGCCCTTCCAATAAAAGCAGAAAGTCAATAAATTTAATGGGATCCAAATTCAAAACAAAGAGAAGGAGGTGCTTCTTCATACAACAAGCAGTACATCTATAGGACAGCTTCCAAAGGCATGTTGTGAATGCTAAAAGTTTATGTTGGTTCCAGGGTAAACTGCACAAGTTCATGAAGGAGATGTCCCTTGACCGTTACTAAAGGTGTGGAAAAGGCATTCATTTAAGGAAGTCCCTGAGGGAAGTGGGGAGAATTTTAAGAAGTAAAGTACATGCTCACTCTATTCTTACTCTGCCATAGGCATCTGCTGTTGGCCAGAGTTGCAGACAGGACACATCACAGATGTTCTTATGTTATACTCTTATGAGTGGGCTGATAGGGAAAGCTAACATCAACAGAGCTCTCTGGACCCCAGATGTATACCCATTTAAACCTTATTCTGCAATACTATGGTGAGACCTTTGGAAAGATTTTTCTGTTTGTAAATGACATCCAGAATGTTTTTTCTCAGCTTCTCCAAAGCATCTTGTATGTGTTTTATGGCTCTGGCTATAGGACGAGTTTGGTATTTGGATTGGATGATCAGCAAGTTTGACCACCCTTGAAGTATTCAGAAGGGTAGGAGAAGTATTGCCAGTTCTATATTTTTTTCATCCTTCCAAGTTCTCCTTGATATTCATACAGCAATGCAATGAAAGTTTAAGGGGTTAATTATCTCTGAAGCTTAGCGATATACTATTTCTCATTAGTCTATATTTATTGGGGGGAAGAAGAGTTAAAGACCTTAAAAAGATCAATAGGATGGCTATTTGACAGGACAGTTCAGGACAGTTATGTCCTTTGGAAGCTGCCTAATTTACAGACCTTAATCTTTTGTAAATATTTATTTCATTGATTTCTCTCCTCCACTTTTTATGAGGTTCTTTATGTATGCTTATCAGAAACCTTCTTTAACAGCCATTTTTACTGGCAAAATGAAGCTATGACTGAAGAACTTGATAACTACAAGAATATTGCTAATTAAATGTAATGCGACTATCTACTACTGCATAATTAAAATCCAACATAAATAAACTGAAGCTTTTCTAGCCACACATAATGTAAAAATCTTTCTCAAGTCATATTCATTTTGCTTCAGGTGTTAGGAAGACAAATATGCTCCACACGTATGCATGATGTGAAAACATAATCACATCTTGTATTTAGCCTCCATTATTGAAAAAAAAAAAAAGTGATTTAATTCAGATGAAATAGAAGAGGTTGACTGACCTCAACCTCACTTTACTTTGTAGCTGGAGGTCCTATCAAATCAGGTTCATGTGTATAGAAATATAGGTTGCACACAAATTCTGCAAAAACATTATTAAGTTTGACAAATCAAGCTCACAGAAGTTAAGAAATTCCAGAAATAAGGTTGCCTGGGTAATTAATTCTGCCTTCTTTTCTCTGTTCATACCTGTACAACAATGATATTTTTCTCCCAAGGATTAGTCCCTTATTCAGCGCACAGGAATGGACAATGCTCATTTAAAATGTAATTTTTCATTGAGGGAACATCAGCTAGCCAGGCTGTGCAATGACAAGGGAGAGGACTAATGAGCAGTCATAAGAGAAGTCTTTCTGAGTTCAGTCATTCTGTGGGGACAGTAAAGATATATAGTCCAGTCATTGGTAGGTCATGTCGGATGCTTGAGCAATCTTCAGAGGTTTTAGCTGTAAGCATGAGCAAGTCCCAGAGGAAGCTGATGTGGCTGGATTTTCCTGAAGCCAGCAAATAGCACGTTCTTGATATCAAATGACCTCTGGCAAATTACAAGTTCCTACTTCGAAGGACAAAATTGTGAAAGGACATTTCAGAGAAAATGTCTCTGAAGATTTGTTAGAACGGGCAAAGGAATATTTGCCAGTAGTCTTTTTCTCTGAACCATTCTCTGAACCATTCTGGCTGCTTCAAAACAAAGAAACAAAGCTCGTCCACGAAATACTGTCTTATGCAGAAGAAAACAAACCAGAACAAATCCAACAAATTTGACTTTGTCAGATGCTTAAAATTTAAGATAGTTATAGACAATTAAAAACAAATCCTTATAACAAAAATGCTGAGCTGTCTTAATAACCAAGAGTGCTGTAAATCCTGCCAAAAATACCTCTGTATTTATTTATACTTTATTTTCATTGGTGTGGATAAAAGCTCTAGGATCAGATACTGAGGTCCCACCATTGTGGATACCATACAAACAGATAAAAATATATTACCTAACCTGGGAAAAACCTTAATGTATGCATAAGCATGAATGTATACAGTACATGTCTAGATGATGAAGGAAAATAGTAATGGCAACTATTGGATAAACTCTACTCCAAAACTCTTCCACTTACAACTTAGTTATGGCCCTTTTTGCCTGAAAGAAAGAAGAAATAAAGCCATTTTGTGGAAAGTGAGATGCAAATAATGAAGTGCCGTCTAAGGTGCACAGCAGGTCAGAACAAGAGCTCTTGGTCCAAGCAGCTTCCCTGATGGCAAACACAATAGCTAGAAATTAGATCTGCGGTATGTGTGGAGTGACAAGGGGAGCACCAGCAGGAAGCCTGGAGAGGCATTTCTGTTTCTGCGAGAACCAGTGGAGATCCAGAGCTTCTTGGCGTATTATTTACAGGAATTGCATAGTTGGATATTTCAGAGGAAGAAAAAAAACCTGTTCATCTGCTTTCTGTTTATTTCTTATCCTGACAGAAACATACCTTCATGTCCTTGAAAGCTATATCCTCATTTGAGGCAATGGAGCAGCAACATGATCCATTTGCCTACTTGTATACTAAGACATACACAAAGATGACTGCATAAATACAGAACTCACAGACGTATTTTAAAAAGTGACCCTAGATGTCTTGATTTGTGGTGTGACTTTTGCACCACCCTGAAAAGAATGAGGTTTTAGAAAATGCTGACTATTGTTTCTTCTCTACCGGCTCCCTTTAAGACGTCTCTAGATAAGCATGTACAGAATAATACAACTCAGATCATTAGTCACTCAAGAAGATGTTGGGCATCATTCTCTTCTTGATTAAAGGCTCAGAACTGCATGTTAGACCTTAAAGATTTCCCGGTGTCCTGTTGGCTGGTGAATTTACGTCAAAATAACATTTATCAAACATTTCTCTGACAAAACAGGGTTTTCATCAATACAATGAATGTCAGATCTGCAATACTTAGCTTAGGCAGATTGCTTTTTCACATAGTTCCTTCTTCCATAATATAAATGCATTTTTAATGAGGTTTTTTTTGGTAAACTTTTCGCTGTTATTTATGTTTAGTTTTCCCTCCTGAGTCAGTTTTTTTTTAGCACTGCCTATAAAGATTATTCCATTGTTGATTTATTCATGGCCACAGCAAAACCATCTTACTTATGGGAAATACACTTCTGAAGAAATAATTTACAGTATAGAAATTAATGAATTCTTCTACAGGGTTTAACTTCATAAATTGCTAACTCAGCAAATGGCTGATTAGTACCAGGCAGCTTAATTCACTCCTACCTGACTGGAGATGCTTTTTGCATTGGTTTCTGCACATGGGAAGGGTAACTTATGGTTAGTTCTCCTAGTTACTCTATATTAGGGTTCTTGCTCTGCTGGTTCATGTGACTTTTGGGAAAACTCACAATTAAGTGTGGGTATGGTAACTCTCATTGGTCCTTAGCTCAAATAAAAAATTGAATCCTGTCTCCTGAGAAGCCTGACTTGTGTACACAATGTGTGGAGAGGGTGGTGTCATGTCAGGAGATATTCGCAACGGCCAGCATGCTACTTGGATGCCCAAACTCATCAGTTTAAAAAGCCTCCGTTCTTCAGACCCAAGGCAGCTCTCTGCATCCTTGATTTTAATGTGTTTTATACTAAACAGTCTCTGGGTAAAATGCGTAAAGAATCTCAGAAAAGGAGATCAGAACATGGGATCCTTCCTCTCATCTGGGAAGTATCCTCATCCCACATATAGGAAAATTAAGCCTAAGTCTAAACAATGGGCTCTAAATTAATGCTGCTGATCAAAAATTGTGTTATAATGATAATAGCTAAGATTTTGACTCTGATATTGATTCTGTCATTACATCTATGTCTTTTTTTTTGGACCTATCTCCAAACAGAAAAAGTAGAACAAAAAAAATGCATTGAAGAACAGAGACATTATTAGAAGTATGGAATAGCTTCAGCTGAAAAAGAATAAGTAAACTAGAACTCTTCAGCCTAGAGGTTTATAAAATTAAGAATAATGCAGAGGAGATAAGTCTCACAGTACACAGGCCTAGAAGGTGTGCAATTAAACCATCAGGGAGCATTTTTTTAAAATTATTTTTCACAAAGATAGAACATGAATTATGGAACTTGTCATCTCAAGAAGTTCTGAAGGGCTCTAAAACTGGACAAAGTCTTGGATGAAGGGTACTACTGGTGGTGGGTGCACAGGGAGATGGAGTCTAAAATCACCTTCTTCACTCTTGGCTTCTAGTATTTTTCTCTAGCTGGATATTACAGGCCATTGTGCTGTCCTTTGGCTTAATTAAACATACCAGTTTACCTTTACAGCAGTTTACTGCCAAAGGTGTCTCTGGCAACAGTTTTAAGTTCAACCCAGGTTTGTTGAATAACGTAATTCCAGAATGTGGATGGTCTTTGACTTATAGCTGCAGTGATATGTGAGTGTGTGTATAAGCTAATCAATATCTGGAAAAGAGTGAAAAACCATTAAGAAGTATGTGATTGAGATCCTCGGTATGGCCATTGAAAAGTGCTGTGAAATCATTCAATTTAGTCCTAAGAAGTCCAAGCATATTCCTATTGTGTATTCTATTCATTTAATCATTTTGCTCATTTTTCTTGGTCAAATTGGTGCAATGTTGCAGGTTTGGCATATATTGACAATAGTTATGGGTGTACTAAATGTACTATACTGGAATAGTTTAGAAAATCAATGGTGATATTGTATTAGCGTGCTACTGCCTACTGACTCATGTCATGGCTTAGTGCAATACAGCATATTTTTGTGTGCATTAGACTGTTTTGTTTGGAACTGACTGCTATTAAAATAACAAGACTGAAAGATGCACAGGCATGTTTATTTATATGAGACTAAATGCAATAACATGAATTAGAAAAGTTTCTAAATGATGTCTTTTTCTAAATGGGAAACTCATCTCACCAGCAGTCTCTATTTCGGAAAGTCCTTCGGGATGGAAGAAAAGATCAACACTGGTTATAAAAGATCCACAGACAAGATTTGGCTCCATCTTCCAGTTTCACAGGGGTGTTTAACTGCAGCTGCTAGGCCCTTGGCTCCATGCTTCTGGCAGTGAAATGCTCCTTTCTGGCTTTCACTCTCAGTAAGTCTAAGGCTCCTCTCCAGCCATCTGAGCACCAGTTCTTCTAAAATGTGCTAGGGAGTCTAACTCTTCCATGCATAATGTATATTAAATATAGCCATAAAAATATAAATATTTAGCTATTAAATTTAGCTAACTATAGGATTTTACTTCCAGAATGCCCAACATCTCAGGCATTGCAGTGCTGACCATCGCCACACCTATAGCTCTTGGTTGGATAGTGGCCTGTGAGCCTCATTGAGATCTTAATGAAGTCAAGAGAAGGCCACTCAATGATATCCTTCAGTTCTGTTCTCATCTGAATCAGTGTATTATTGGGGACATTAAAAAATATAGTCTGATACAGCAAACTTCATATGTGCACAGAGACCTGAATTTTTTCAAGTTCTCTTCTGTACTTTCTCAAGTTCTCCTCTGCGCAGAGAGGAAAACTTATTTTAGAGATCAGGGAAACTAATACAAGTTTAAATTAAATGCCCTTTTAATTTAAATTAGTGAACCTGGGTTCTGATTCTCTATTGTTACTGTCAAGGCAAACTGCCTAGCAGACACAGTCTTTTTCTTTTTCTTAAAAAAAGTGGATTATTGGTGCCTGCAGTTTTACATTATGACAAATTTTCTGTTCCATTTTATTTAAAATGGAGTTGGGTGCAGTTCTATAATGGCAAACACCACTGACATATAGAATTGTACAGTTCAAGGATATAATCAAGTTGTACTCAGCTTGAGTAACATATTAGAGATTATTGCTTATTACAGTCACTACTGTTCAGAGAAATAGCAGATCGAAGTACATTCTGGCTTGTAATTTAGACATGCTTAGAATAGTTCAAATTAAGTCTATATTAGCATAAGAATTATGAGCTGGTAACATTCCCCCTTTGGAAAAGATGTTCTCTGTTAATTGGTAGTATTACATGTGTGCTTGTTCACTTTTATGTATGGCTGATTTTGTAAGATCAGGGCAAGATTAAGAAATATCCCTTAAAGACATTACAGTGACTTTTTTTTTTCATTAGATATTGTTTCTGAAGAGGTAATTTTAAAAGGGAATTAACTCATTCCTCCTTGTGTGGGGTACTCTGAATATTCCTAAACATTGTAAAACCATCAGCAAGTGAGGTTCTGTAGATAACTATGGGCACTCCTTTTTTTACAGGCAAGACACAAAGAAGAAAATATGGCCAGTCTTTTCAAAAGCATCTATATTTTGACACGTCAGTCCATGTTTATGGATACAAAGGAAAGGAGCTTTGCTTTTAGAGTCTTCATTCTCTTTTGTTATTAGTGTCAGTCAAGTGCTCCAGCTTCCCAGGGACTGGAGCAGAAAGTGTTCGTTAAAATTTAAAAAAACTCAGTTTTCCCCTGCTGATTCTTTGGCTCGGCTTTCGAAAGATCCACATCCACAGACCTCATTTTGACCTTCCAAAACCACTCCAGATTATACCTTCTGTGTTTCAGCTGTGCTACAAAAATCTGGCTATTTGCAAAAATTATTGTTTTTTACCCTCATTTTAGTGTCTAAATATGGATTTGGATTTAAGCATTAGAGTTGTCCTGACATGCAAGGTTGTGCATTCATCCTTTACACTCATGGTTAACATTTTAAATTTGTATTGATACAGAGCCTTTTATCTAAAGGATCTTACAACCCTCTTGTCTGAGGATCTTCAGGAATATGTTCATTTTATAGCTGTAATTGGCTAGAATAATGCAAATTTAGAGGGAATTCCTAAAAGAGTAAACATATGGGGTAGATCGTCTCAGAAGATGATATTTCCAGGAAGATTTATTTTGTCTTATTGAAAAATAAGGTGAAAAAAGAATTCAGACAGGCTTTTACCAGTTGCCTTTAGCAGGCAAAAGAAGCATTATGCTCAGCTAATCTGATGCCCTGCATGTCAAGGATAGCAAGGGCCAGCAGCTCCCCAGGGGAAGAGGAGTCAGGAGGTGAGGGTAACACCACCGGTGGCAGGGCAGGGTCTCATCAAACTAAGCGCTGTCCTCGGGTCTCCTTGCACCTTCTTCCTGGGGCTTCAGCTGCCTGGACGTGGGGTAAGTTTAGTAAGGGTGCTTTCCAGGCCCTGGCACATATATCAGACACTAAAGCATCTCAGACAACTCTTGCATGAAACTTTTGGATTATAACTTAATTTTTTTGAAAGCTTTTAAATGATGCAGAATCCTTTAGGTCTCATGATAAGCTTTTTTCCCCCGTGGTTAACTGTGCTGACTATTTAAAAACTGTGTTGACTTTGTAGTCTGAGTTTGTCTGGCTTTCAGACTTTGGGTTCTATTGCGCCTTTTTTTTTATTGGACTTTTATCTTCCAGATTAAAGAACTATTTGCAAACAGAGAGGACTTCCTTACATGACAGACACAGACCTTAAACAGGCCATCTTTTACACTTTTTTTGGAGACTTTTCTCCATCTTTCACTATGCAATGTGGCTCCTAAGCCATAAAACTTTCAATTCTCTCTTTTCTGAAGCCCTTCCAATTAGCAATATCTGGTCTGCCTGGGATTTTAACCCTGTGTTTGAACTGAAAAAGTCACCTATTTTTCAGGTTTTCTTTTATCTAAAAGTTCTTTCAACAGTATCATCTTTCCTCTTTGCTAGCTATACTCAGATTTTCCCAGGGTATTATCTACGGTAGCTTTCGGAAAGACAGTTTCCTTGCATCATTTTATTGTCCAATAGATAAACCATAGATTATTAAAATTTATTAGTAATAAAATGTAACTTGGGTTTTATAATTTAAATAAAATTTCAAAGATGGTTATTCTTTTGATTCTAAAAATTAATATATCCTTTTAGGCAGTTTATTGATTGGCTACTATTTTTACATTATAATCTAAGTTATTATGGATTCCAGTTATGTTCTATTTTAGAATTAATTACTTAGACACTGCTATGGTGAACACAGTAACCTAAGTGACTGATTTTTGAATAATTAGGTAATGCATTTATTGAAACTGTCATTTCAGGCAACTTAAAACTAAGCAAATAAGTCACCAAATGTGTTTATCTGTAATTCTGAGGGCATTTGTCTAGGACCGTACCTCTCAAAAATCAGTTTTCAGACATTTTGCATGATAAGAACTGACTGGGGTGCTTGCTCAGGGTTGAAGAGACTTAAATTTAATCCTGCCTTTATCGGAAGATACTTAAACAATTCATCTCTCAGAACACTGACCCAATCATCATGCTATTCTTCTTCTCTATTTCTTTCCCTTGAGACATTTTCAATTTCTGTAAAATATTTATCGGAGTCAATCCTGCAAAAACCTTACATTGACTGTCATATGCATAAAATGGAATTTTGCTTTGAGATTCCCCCCAAATTTTTATTATCCTTGTCAACACAATGTAAACCCAAGAGAAGACGTTATACATCTGGGTCATTTATGAGTTTTTAATAGCAATTGTAAAAACGTTGTGAATGTGTTTGAAGCATGAGGAAACTCGACTTGATGGAGATGGAGCTATATAATTTAGGCACATTTGCTGCCTTGATGAAAATAATAAGTGAATTTGGTTGAGGACTGTCACTCACTCTAACTCAACTTAAAAAAAATGGCTTCAGTTTTATTGACTTTTACTGCAAACCTTCCATTCAGTGCCAGCTCAGGGCTCCACCATATGTAGAGGTCTGTGGACTATGGGGACAGAAATTGAGCACCTGGTCTGCTCTTTTGTATAACACAAGTCATAGCATATAATCTCATTTAATCCTGTAATGAGACCAATAATTTTTGTCTGATTAGGTCTATAAAACCCCTGTACTGAGACCAGTAATTTGCATCTAGTTAAGTCGATAATACCATCCATAGTTTTGATCCGAAAACACAGGGTGATGGAGCATCCACATGTGCACTGAGAGTTTATTCTAATGACTGATCACTCCTAATGTTAAATTAGAAATAAACCACACATCTTTGCATTTATACAATTTCTTCTTCAAGATGTTTGTTCTTGTTAAGACTTGGGTAGCTTACAGTAGCTTTGATGTATGGTGTTTTTCTCCCCAGAGTACATCAACCTTCTAACTGAGCCACCTCTTAGCTTTTAAATAAACTAAATGCATGTCACTTGCACTATAAATTTTTTACTGAAACATGGAAAATTTGAAGTGTATTGTTTTAAATGAGAAGATAAATTTTTTTAACTTATGCAAGAGAATGTGACAAAATTAATAGGAGAAGACATTACATTGTTAAACAAAAGTCAGATACTATTAGCTAAGGATGGATAGAAGGAACATCTTCTCTATCAGGGCTTCATTGTTAGAAGTCTGATTCAGTCACCATAAAAGTCGAGAACTCCCTTTGGAAGGGTTGTGTCCGATTCTTATTTCTGTCCTAAAAATCATTGAGGCTTTTTATGTAGCTGCTGCTTAGTACGAGCTATCTAAACAGTACTAAGAATAGGACAACTGTCTTCCCCTTTCCCATCTATAGCCAAGTATTTGCAATCTACTACTGTAAATAGAATGCATGGATTTTAAAATGGGTTTTTCACTTTCTCCACGACTGCTTGTAAAAATAGGCTGCTATTTAATAAGAGAGGAAGGATGGTATGCTACCTTGTCCGTTTTTTAACAGAAAGCAGACTTACTGCTGGATTTTATGAAGAGCCTGATACTAGCAATGTGTTACGTATGCATTGATGATACCTTTTAGATGGATCCTTTCAAGGAGCTTGAATACAACCATTTTTTGTTTCTAAATCCTGAGCTTAGGTATGAAGAGACAAGCTGTTCAGCCAAACTGAGCAAGACTGAAGAACCTCAGCATGTGCACCTAAATAAATTTTGAATACTTTGAGAAATTTGAAGTCAAACAGGGAAATTCCTATTGAGTTTGGCTGCATCTACATTTACACAGCACCTTGGAAAGGGTTCCCAGCCTCAAAATTTCAGCCTTATTCCGAATTTAAATATTTATGTCCCATGCTAAGCAACTGAGTTCTTGCCTAGATCTGTTAACGTCTTATTAAGGTCAGAAAAGGCAGTCCTCAGAAAAGGACTAAGTTTTCTTCCCCTATAACTTTTGATTAGACAAAACTATGAAGTTATTGCGCTACTGAGGATAGTGGTAGTAGTATCTATTTATAGATAAAGAATAAAAACTGATACTTTCAAAATGGGAAACCTTAAATTATATGGAATTGCAAGAGGTTTATTTCATTGGTTCATTGAACTTAATTTGCCTTTTCTGGGGTTAATTGGGGGGAAATGAAGGCAAAATGTGTAATAAGAAGGACATTCTGAAGAGCAAATTAGCCACTAAGTGTGAGAAAAATTCAGAACATGGAGTTAATTTGCTTTTTCTGTTTGCCAGAACTTTGTATCCTGCAGAAAACATTTAGGCTTTGGAGTGTAACATGTTTTAGTCAATAAAGCAATGCATCACCATGCGAAAAACAAGATTTATTTTAAAAAGGGCTTTGTATTATGTTTCTTAGCCAAGGTATTTAATTTGTCAGCAAACCTAATTAATGGACAAAGCAGATGTTGGAAATCATGGCAGTGCATAAATTTAGCACATCTATATCTTTGATGTATAATGCATATCCTTGAGACAAAAGTAGGCACAATTCACTTAGGCATTTTATTTTGAAATACCAGAGTATTGAGCTTTTAAGCTCAAAGAAATTTATCAAATCACCTTGATGCTTATAATAAACACAGCTCTGAATAAGTCAAAGTAGACATGACCTGTGCATACCTAGAAAGTTTTGTGTCCTTGCCAGGGAAAGACTGATGAGAATATAGCTGTGTATAGGAGTGTGGGTTGCATAAGCACCCCAGAAAGGATGGATGCTTACTCAGTTGCATCTCTTGTGTTTGCAAAGCCTGGAAAGCTTGCTAGGTTATTTTGGGTGTGTTGGTGTAGTGGGAAGAAGGTGGTTATTACATCAAACCCATCTTTAGTCCTGAATGGAATCAGACCGTGCAAAAGACTGCAAACATGAAAACTGTATATCTGTCATCTAAGGACCAATCAGAAAACCAAAATTCAGTGATTGTGATATTTAGTGGCAGCCATTTGAAATATGTCACCTATTTATATCAAACCTCAAAGGATTCCATTTGGTGTTGCAAGTCTGTGTCTCTTTTTGTTTCTTATCTGTTCCTGACAAAGGTGCTATGATATCTGAAAACTGTTTATGGCTGCTAACCTGCTTTTTGCTTTGTCTATCATCTTATGCTCTTTTCTAGAATTGCATTTTCTCTTGCTTATTATTTTTTAGGCAGAGTTAGAATAAAAAAAATACACATTAACTAGACAGATAGAAAATACAATTCATATTTTAAAGTTCAAACCCATATAATGGACTTGCTATAAATTTTTGGAGAATCCAATTTGTTCAGTTGAAATATAATTTGTGCATATATCATTATACATGTGTAGAGAATGCATATTATTTATAATGACACAGGTGGAGCAGAAGGTGTTTCAGACAAAAAAGTGTTATTGAGTTTGGCCAACTTACACTATGAGTAATTTTAGTGATATAACATTTGTTTTCTCTTTGTTCTATGACATGTCCATTCGATAGCCCCTTGGGTAGATAACCTGTTGAACACAGGTGTCAGATACTTTACTCCAGATAAATTCATCCCAAAGAAAAATAACTCTGTCAGTTGTGTTCCCTTATACTGTATTAATATATTCATTTATGTTGCATGTTTAAGGTTTTAAAAGTGATTCAGCAGAATTATTGCTAAAACTGCTTCAAACAGACATTATACTGTGCACTTTTTTTCTTTTCTGTGGCATAACATTTTCAGTTCCTATCCCATAAGTTTTCTTCCATTCTTGTGTATACGACTGCATCCACAGTTTGAAGTCAGATTGGTACAGCCTTAAAATATGTAAACAACTCCTTACTTGAACTGATTGTGAGGTTTACGTAGGGTCTTTCTTGCCATTCTTTTAATATCTAAGTTGACAGCAAAAATGGAATCGTACTTCACTGTGATCCGTCCTTTCTTTAGCTGCTAGCTGTTCTTTAGAGTCACCTCTACTACTGGGTCAATATAAATATAGTGTCTGTGGTTTTAGAGGGGGCCACATGGGCCACATCCTGGCTGAGATAAGGGTGCATGAGGGAGAGCATCCATGGGTCCTGATCTCCTGACCATCTAGTCTGAGATCTCGCTGACTTGTACCACAGTTTCCTCTGACTTGCAATCCTGGCCGTCTGTGCAAGCCTCTCTGAGCAGGTTATGCTTAGATCTATACTTTAATCATGTCAGGCACAGGGTTGCGATGCACCAGGGGCCTACACTCATACACTCAAAAACATTACCAGCCTGACTATCGACATCACCATGATGCCAGGCTTCTCCGACAGACTTTGTGATGCTTGTAAGCAATTCAAAAGCTGGGATTATCATGAAAACTTTTGTAAGAGATTCACCTCTGTGCAAAAGCATGACTTTAAGGCTGTGCTTGAAGTTACTTTTAGTACTGTATAAGGTCTTCTTCAGCAGGAGCAGGGGAAAGGATCCGAAAAATACCTCCCTGGCCTTCTCTGATCATATATGCTCTTTGCTGAATGTCATCCACTATTTAGTTCAGATTGCCCACTTGCAGGTACATCAGAGTCCAATTCGCTTCAACCAGGTTCTTTTAGATATTCCACACACAGAAGCTTTAATGTTTAATATCAGATTTACTCATGTGAAGATATTTGATGTTATGCGGGATTTTGATTTAGTGGAGTGATACAGCAATATACTGAAATCACAATGCAAGTGTAAGTTATGCTTAGCACAATATAGCAATTACAATATACTGTTGAGTGACAATACAAATGTCATTCTCATTACCGGTCTTTATAATACGCTCACCGTTATGATGCTGGGCATCCCCAGTTGCTGGGAAGGAATAGTTGGGTTGAAACCAGCTCAAGCCTGTTGCTCTTTTAAAGTTCTTTTCGATAGTTGTTCAATTTTTATACTTTATTTTGGGCTGAGCCACGTGTATACTCCCCAGTGCTGGTCTGGCTAACTCAGGGAGACATTCACACTCTTTTGATGAACTCGGGAAAAACATTTATGCAACTAGTTGGTACACTCAGTTGTGATATAGTCAGTTGATCTACTCAACTGATATAGCTGTTTATCTAAAGCAAAGGCCACCTTCTGGTCCCCTTTGTGTTGAGATAAATTCAGCTTTCTTTGCAGCAGCTGTGGTCAGTCTCTCCCTACACTCTTCCCTTGCCCCTTCCCTTGCATGACCCTTGCCCATCTTCTCTGAGACTTCTCCCATTGTAGGGATTTACTGGCCAGTCATGGGGTGCCAGCTGAAAGGTGATATTGGTGCCTTGTTGTATTGCACTCAGGCAAACTGCAGAATCTGCCTTTGTGACCGGTACTCGGTGTCACCGAAGCTACAGGTCAATGTAGCTCAAAGGCTCGGGGAGTTAGAAAAGTCAGATACCTTTCCCGGGTCACAGCAACTGCAGCATGACCTTTTCTGATGGCTCTCTCTCTGGGAGAATAGTTTGGGCTGACACAAATCATTCTGAATGCACAAGGCCCTGAATATTTGAAAGATACTTAGCGTTTCACATGCTAACTAAGATATTATTTTTTTGAAGTGGAGTATAATGACATCCGGAAAGCTGATGGCAAAGTCTCCAGATTATTCAAGGGGAATGACCTTGAAATTGATCAAAGTCCAATGAGTTATTAAAAACTAAGCAAAAATTGGTAGAGCAGGAGCAAGTATGACTAGTACTCAAGGTATCTGAATTATAAATGCATCTTATTGACTCGGTCCAACTCCCAGAAGAACATGAGACTGCTAAGAATCTACTTCTTTAAACAATTTTTAGATGATGATTCTACTTTGAAATTTCACTGTATTTGAAAACCAACGGATGATGGACTCAATTCTCAGTTGTTCCTTTCTGCTCATCCAGCCTTCTGTTAGCTGAAGCTGTGAATGTATCAGATCACAGCTGCTCCTAACACATTTGCAACCCTAGTCTGCTATGGATTTATAGGTGGGATCACATGGTACACTTCAATCACTCTCATGTAATGCCTCCTAGGAGCTCCTATTGTAGCTTTCTGTCTACTTTTACATTTCCTCAGTCTAAAAATCAGCTGGTGCAGAGGCCAAAAGGCCTGAATGTCCTCTCTTGCCCATGTAAGTCAATAACCTTGACGTTGAAGGCAGTGCAGTTTTCCAGAATAAATAAAATTTGAGTGAAAATAAAATCAATCCTAATGAATTACACTGACATCAAAGTAACTGAGTAGCCCAATGTAGAGCGATAGCACTGCTGTACAGGGCAGAGATAATAAAGTAGCCATGGAGCTTATAATATGTCTTCACCATAGTCATGATCTTCAAGCTTCATAAAGCTGTATTGAGTCCGCCTGTACTCAAAACTGCATGACTGGAAGGGCTGGTGGCCTTTTGTCTTTCCCTTTGAGTAGGCATGTCATGTAAGACATGTTGATTTATTGTCAGGTTATATAAAAAAACAAATTAACCAGGCAGTATATGTTTTGCTGACCAGGATGTTAGCTGGGAGACAAAAGGATTCCCATAACTTGCAGGATGATTTTTCAATCTTGAGTTTCCACCCTGCCTGTGCTCAGCCTCTCTCCCTTTTTCTGGGGGGGAGAGGGGAGTTAAACTGCAAATTACAATATCATTAACATCCAGTTGATTATACTTAAGTGTTATTCTCATGGAAGAAACCATGGGGGAGCTTTGTGCCAAAGTTGGTGAGCCTCTGAGGGGGCTGCAGCCAGGGGTGACTCATGTGATCCCAACCTCTTGCACTGCCGGTTGCCTCACCAAAGGGATTGGAACAGTGACTGGACATGTTTGTTTAAGTTTTATTTTTCTCAGTATCTGAATCAGAAATTAGAAATTAGTCTTAACTGACAATAAATTTAATTAAGTAAAAATTCCCTGAGTTGGGTCTGTTTTGCCCCCAATACTTTTGAAAGTAAAATGGAATCTGCACACAAAACATAGTTCTATTTGACCTGTTCAGACCTAAAGACATTGCTGTTTCCTTACACCCCTGTGGTGTCTTGAAGAAAGGACTAATTACAGTTCTCAAGAGCTCCACTGGAAAATGGATGGCATTTCGCCATTCTGGGATGCCTAGGAAGGATGCCTCCGTAATGAGGACAGGAAGTTTTCATGGTGAGTGCCCTGCTAGGAGTTATGCACTGTACTACATGTGAATATGTAATGGGAGAGGCGCTACGGCCCATTAGTTACCTTCCCTCATGATAAATCTACCCTTAAAGCTAAATCTTAGTACTTTGCTACCAGTCATAGGAACAGTCACAAACTTCAGGTAATTTTATATTTTTGGACCACATGCTTTCTGAATTTTTTATCCCTCAGCCCTTCTGTGAGATAGGAAATTGCTACCTTTTCATTCTCTGGTGTGCACCGTTGCAACAGGCTAGCCCACTTTACTCCCAGACTATAAATGAGGCAGCTTCTGTTTGTCTGTGTTTGTCCAAGCATTTATCACTGGGGTATCTAGGCAAACAGATAGGTGTGTTTCTGTCTTTGAGTAGACTAAGTTAGTCAGAGATTTCCCTGGATGCATCCAGCTATGCTCTAGGGCTCTATATATTTCATTCAATTTCTTAGTCACTCTTTATCATAGTGATTTCTGTGTTTATGGCTCCTTTAAATGACATTTTGTGTAAGTAGCAAAAAAAAGGAAAAAGTATCCTCAGTCCTGGAGATTCTTTAGAAGTGCATCCGCTCTGCCTTCATCTGGAAATCTCCTGTGAACTGCGTTTTCACTTGAGATATCCTATACCCTCTGTTCTCTGTCTCGCTTGAAATGTTTTGAGAATGATTTGTCTTACCTCAGTTCAGTGTTGTGCTTTGTTTTAGTAGTTTTGCTTCACATCCCTTGCAGCGATGGTGAACTGTGCAATATAGGGTAAACCAACCACATTGGAGTGACTGTGTCAATCCCTAATGCCATTCTTAAGACAGTACGCTATTTAACTATATATGAATATAACACATTCCTCCCTGACAGAATGTAAAAAATCTCTAGATGACGTGAATGATGTAATCTTAATAACAGCAGTAGTACATGTTGCAATGCCTTCTGTTTTTCTGTGTCTGAATCATCTGGGGTGAGTTGTGTTTCTTATCACTGGGACAGTGGTGTCACATGGGCTTATTGGGGTTATATCTAAGTTATCTTTTTTCTTCCTTTTTGAAGGGTAGACAGTTCTAGCAGTATCTGCATTTTCCTTGCATATGCTGCCCTGTGATACATTTCTTGTGTCAGACAGAGCTAGAGCAGAGAGCAGTGTAACTACTTCCCTGTGGTTTCACCTAAATAGCTCTCCATTTGCTTTCTTTCTATCATATATAGTACAGTATGTTCTGCTGGTCCTGTTATTTCACCAACATACCACGGGTCACTACACTTGAAATTTTTGTGAAAAGTCCTCGTGCTCTGGCATTTTTACAAGAACTAAAATCTTAATCCTCATCTTCTAGCCAGTTATATTTTAATTTTATCTGGGAATTTAAAAACAGGCATTTCTAATTAGATTTTTTTTTGTATCAACATATTTGCCAGAAATTCCTAATTCCATCAGCATGCTGTTTAGTAATCCAAAGCTTATTATTTTTTTAGCTGTACAGATTTTGTTCTGCTGCTTTACTGGATAAGAAATAGTACAGATACCCAGGTGCGTGGGAGACGACAGTCCTTTGCAAAGAGTGTCGATCTGTTTGTGGTCCACTCCCTGAAATTAATTAATTGCAGATCCTATGTCTGATCAGCATCACTTTGTTGTGCTTCACTGTAGGCTTCTGAGCTCTTCAAAAATTGGTATGTAATAACCAACTGTCAGCAGGGGAATGGTTTCCCCTGTGTTCAGATAAATCGCCTGTTAATTGCTGCCAGTTGTCTTAGACTCTTTGTCATTGTGCTGCATCTTGTACTTTGTACAACACACTTTGTAATTCAGCAGTTCCTAGCCATGCCCCTATGACCATACCTCTTGGACCTCCATGCCAGGATTTTTCCCTTCTTTTGCACACAGAGAGAAAACCTGCACTTCAGCAGCACTCGTACCTGTGCTGTACAAGAGATGTGCTTGTTGGCTAGCTCTGTCTTCTCTAGGATTGAGTTTCTGTCCACTTTCCAAGCCAACCCACCGGAGTTAAAATCAACTCTGAGGTTAAGTGTATTTGTGTATTTGTATTGTCCCGCATGATTCATAACTTGAATTATTTTTTCAGCTCCCTGAGTTTATCAGTTCCACTGGACTGCTGCAAGGACATAAAAAGTATACTTAGAGTATGTCTACATTAATAGACCAACCTGGGTCAAGTTAATTTAAACACAATTACTGATACTGCTTAATGGTTAGCATACACCTTGACATAATTTGTACCAAAACATCTTTGTCTGAGGCAGTGACTGAGGCAGGTTTAGAAGCCAGCAGACAATCTCCAAAGCAGTTATGGTACTTGAAATCGAATGCTTAAAGCGTTTAACTACAGGGATGCAATCTATGCTACTTCCTTATTATTCACCTATATAGATGAAGACAAAGATGTGCAAGAAGTTGACCACCTAGGTAGCAAGAAGTGAAGCAGGTTTCTTCTACAAATCACAGAGCAGACTATACTATAGTCTATATAATATTTATGTATAATATAGATATATAATATCTAGCACTCTTTGGATTTATATCGGGCTTGCTTGGTTAATATGAATGACTATGAGTAGTGAGATTCAGAAACGTGCAATAACAAATGACATTTTAGCATTTTTCATAGCTTACATTCAGAAGAAAGTATGGTAAAGCTAAGTCTCCACTAAAATCTTGGCTGAGCCCTAAAACAGCTTGGCTATCATAATTACTTGATCTGAAGAAATAACCAGTTGTTACGAATCGTTGTTATGCTATGGGCATGCATGAAGCATTTCCTAGCCACACAATATGAAAAGTTTTGCATGTACAGCCTCACACCAAGCTGGAAACAGGGCCCTGCATTTTTAATAGTTTCTAAGAAACAGAGGCAATTAATTTTTAAAATTGTTAGAAACTAACCGATTGATAAGAAAGAAGTTTTGCTGACTTTTCTATAGCGTAGAAGGTCTTAAGGACTGTTGAGTGAAAGTCAGTTCTAGAAATCATTACTAATTATGAATTCTAAGGAAAGGGTTGTGTATTTGATTGTGGAAGCAGAAGAAGGGATTTTTCTTTTTTGCTGCTTCTTCCTGTTCAGTGATGTAAACAGTTTTAAAATATCATCTAGCAAACTGCACACTTCTAATTGAATGAACTACCTATCCATTCTATGTACTCTGGAAAGTACATTGTGGATATTATTAAAACAGAGGAAGAAACAATAAATTGGGAAATAATGATAGCTTGTTTGGTGTGGGAAGATGTGCTGAGGAAGTCTTTAGAAATTCATTATAATTTCTCAAGGGAAGCTTAGGTGCCAAGGTAAAAAGTATAAGGAATACATGGTAGAATATGTTTAAGTATTAAAATAGCATTAATATTTATTAATGAAGTTCTGGAGAATGTTAGGAGAGAAAATAGAAAAAGGCACTCCTTGAGACCTCATATTTTTATCGATTCCATTATCATAGTGTCCAAAGACCTCAGATCATTATGCATTTATTCCAATATATATTTAAGATACGACTTAGCACATCTTTAGAGATGGTAATTGAGCTCTAAAGAAATGAAGATCAAGAGATTTTAATGTATCCAGGTGCTGGTATCTAAATATGAGCAATGAACTCGCTGAACCCTTCGGCAAGACAAAGGATGAGTTTTGCTCTCTACTGTATCGGGTGGGTGACTCAGTTCATTGGCAAACACCTTCTCTGTTGGACATTAGCTATGTTTGGAGTCAAATGGGGAAGCAAAATGAGTGTGTGTAATTTTTTTGCCTCTCCCAGATGTTGGTAGGGATTAAAAGCCAAGCCAGCAATATCACAAACTAAGAGCAAGCAAGTGTGCCTCCCTCTCCACCTCTAGTGTGTCCCATGTAGATATACTACTAATTTCCCGAATTATAGAAAATACCTTTAGCTTACGGTGGGATTTCCACCTTCATGGAATTTAGGGCTTTGTTTACTGTGGGCAACTCAAACAGTTTGACTGTTTTCTGTGATTACTTTCACCCTGTGTTGAAACAAGCTGAAATCTTCCCAAAGCCTTTGCTTCCCAATGCCTTTGCCCCAGAAACTTTTAGAAGCGCATAAAGTTTTGCTTGACGAAATTTAGGAAATTATTTAAAAGCACACTGTTTTTACCTCAGTGCTTTTGGTTTAGAGCTGAGTTTCATACAGATGGAAATATAAGGAGAAAAACAATGAATTCAAAACCAAGGAATGTATCAAAAAGTTTAAAAAATCCCATTGTTTTAAGTTTAAAAAAAACTATAGTTTTAAGATTTTCCCCATAAATATCCCCTGATTATAGTTAAAGAGTTAAAAACTAAAAAATACAAAGATGTGTAGCAAGTTAGGCTTTAATTCAGTTTAACAGAGCTGTACAATACATTTCTATATCATTTCTTTAAACCTATTTTAAGTAGAGCCGATGAAATTTTCCATAAAATCTATACTTCCATAAAATCAGTAAGATATTTCTGGAATAACATTTGTTTGCTGTATTTCAGATTTTTTTTTTCTGTAAGAATAATAGATATATCAATTCTTTTTTTTTTCTTTTAATCTTCTGTCATTTGCCCTTTTTGCTTCCCTGATTGCAATAGCTTATTTCACGAGGTATTATGTATGGATATCAGAGCTGCTTACGCTAACTTTATAGCTCATGTTTGTACTGTAATGCCACTCCCATGTTCCAATGATTCCACCCTTATTTTGTCAGGCACAGAGTATAGCTAAACATATCCTTACCTGAAGACTTTACTGTCTCATACTTGCAGTGTAACTAGGATGCAGGATGTCATATTTCATCTCTCCTTGACGCGTATGTTGGAGCAGAAGAGTTTATTCTTATAAATATCTTCTCTTAACTCTTGTCCAGGAGTATGCGGTAGAGAATGAATCTTGCTCATCTTCAGGTATTGCTGAGCTGGGAAACAAGAAGGTTAAATGCTGTTTTCCTGGGTCAAACAGTTCCCTATTTGAGAAGGTTCTGCGGAAATGTAACAACTCGTTGTCTTTTCATTGAATTAAGAATTTTGTAAGACTCACAAAAGGGGTAATACATCAATGTTTATCAGACTAGTTTGGACATTTTCTAATTAATGTCAGAATGGGATCGCAAAGGCTGCAGCATGCTGTGCTGCAGGGCCAGTGTTAATTGCTGGAAAGCAAGATGAGGCTGAGTGCAGAGGATCTATTTTCTCTCGTCTATCTCTTATTAAGTTCTTTCACCTTCTTTAGCATCTGTTTATGGCTACAGCCAACATCTGGAGTCTGGACTACACTGATCCTGGGTGTGTTTCACTTGGTAATCTTATGTTATTACAGCTTCTTTGTGTTGCACTGTAGCCTAAACCAACAGAGAACACTGTCAAATAACTAACCAAGTTCTCCTTATTTGATTAAAAATGTGTTTTTTTCCCTCAGACTTGTGAATTGGAAGGATAACTATTCTGAAATTATCCGTGAATCCCTCAAGGACAGGGTTCTGTCACCTTGTTGTTTCATTAGAGTATATTTAATGCCAACAGTAAAATCTGGAATCCCAAACAGTTGCTCTGCAAAGTCAGACTAAACCCATTTAATCTCTTTCATCAGTGCTGGTGTCCTCAAGTTTCCTCTGAGGAAGAAAGTTAGAAGAGGAGAATTAGAAGAGAAAATTATCTTCAGGTTTAGTTCCTGGTAAGACAGAGGGTGGGGCTTTTTAGTCTTCTAAAGTGTCATTAATATGCCCTTAATATGTCCCTAACTGGTTGGGTGCTAAATTTTCTCATTAAGTTAGTACTCTTCTCTGCTTTGGTATACTATTGACCAGCAAAACCAGTTTTACTTAATGACATTGACACTCTTTTGCTGATACTGAGAACCTACAAGGGCAGAAAGTCTCAAGCTTGCAAAATGTTTTATCCATATGAGAAATTTTTCCCATAAGTTTTAAAAGTTTTGCTTTCATTTCCACTATGAATTGTTGATTTACCCATATTACCAATGCCTTTCAGGGCATAATGGAGTTACATTACAAAACTCCATTTTTAAACACGAATAAATCAGTTGTAAATGGAAGCTCATAAAGATTGCGGTGTCTTTGTTATATTCATTTGATGGCTTGTTTTGGTGGAAGCATTGCTGACCCTTTGACATAAATTTTACTGAAGAATTTTCTATTTTTTAACATGGTGGGTTATTGATTTAGTAGTTCTGCTCCAAAGGAATGTAATTTGATAAAGTACTTTTGTGTGAGTATTTGTAATGCTGCTAATGAAAAGTATGTACCATAGGTTATAACATACCTTTCTCAGATTTTTTTAAGTATTTTGAAACCTCTAATTTCAAAATATGTCTTCAAAATAATTACAACATTTTTTGCTTTGTTGTGTAGTTGAAGCTCAGTGCTATTGATACACTCCAGCTTAATGGAAGAGGGAAGAATTCAATCAATTCTTTTATGATCAGGAATAGTTTTTGTATTTCATGTATTTGCCCCTGACCACAAGCTCTGATAATTGCCATTAAAAATATTTATTCATCACTTCGGGCCAATTCAGATGCAGAAGTTAGATTAATCTCACCACAGGTGCCCACGGACTTTAACAGTCTCTTGGAAACTCAGAATTTCTCCATGGCCAGAACTGTCTCAGATTCGAAAGTGTGTGAGCAACCACACTTCCCTTATGTCCAAACGTGTCAAACTTCACAGAAAAGGCATTCCTCCTCTTATTTAACCTGAAAGGAAAAAAAAAAAGACAAAAAAGAAAAAAAACCCCCAAAACACACACTTGCATGGTATCTCCCTTTTAACATACTGAATACGTATGTCAGTGATCCAGTTTCATTTGTAAACCCACATCACTAATCTTCCAAACTGTTGTTATACTCATTAGCACAGACGAAGTGTAGATAGGCATGTGATTAAAAGCAGTTTCATTCTGCACAGCTTATAGGATTCACTGAGCCAGAGAGAACGAACATAATTCTGTAGGCTTGTAGTTACAGTGGGGTTGATACCTCAGTCTACTCCTTTCTGTAACAAAGGTTTCTATATTCTATGCTAAAAAATCACTGGATAAAGAAATGTTGATGAATTGTTGACCCCCTGCAAGGTGTGGAAATAGATGTTTGACTTCTTGTGAAACAGGTTATTTAGATTTGAATTCCTCAGTGAGAGAAAAGAATTAAACTTGGGTTTTCCACTTTTTCAGAGGTTGTTCTGAACAATGAGGTAGAACATAAGGGGAAAGGGGCTATGCCTACTCTAGCAACAATTTAAAATAAATGATGCGTTGCTCTACTTTCCTAAGGAAAAGAGCTTAGGTACTGTATTTTTGGAAAGGATCCAGGACTGTTAGTCCCAAACGATGTATGTCCCAGATTGGTTTTGGACTTGAGCTATATCCTTTCATGATGAATGGTTTAAGCTGTTCCCCCTTTCTATGGACTGGTGCCTGCATGTCCCATTCCAGGAAGAATAAGTCTTCTCATGATTTTTAGGGGATTCCTCTGCCCCATAATTCAGGGCTTTAGATTCTACTACAGAAGTTGGCATTGAAAATTTAGGCTCTGAGATGTATTGATCTCTTTTTGGTTTTAGCTGTTAGCCTCTTAAGAAAAAAATCTCCTTAGCATGCCCCAGGCTGCTAAAAATAAGAGCCTGTTATTAAAAAAAAAAACCAAAAAAAACAGCATCAGGTTTACAAACAATTTGCGATATGCTTAGACATGCAAAGTAGCTGTTACATTTCAATAGGATTGTTTGGCATAGTGATTTATTTATGTTTTCGCTGATATTTTATTAATGAAGTTCTATACAGACTCCATTGTATCTTTGGGCACAATCCTCACCAATTGTACCAGCTCAGAAGTTGCCTTCTACAGGCTTGTCCTAATTCTTCTGCTTCTGCGAGAGTAAAAGGCCAAAGTTCCACACACACCTCTGCGCATGCTCCCAATCCTGCCTTAAATACTTTCTCTTGGTGGAAGAAGAGGGGAAGTTGCTCCTCTTCCACCTGAGGGGCTGGAGTGACAAATCAAAGTGAGAAGCCCTTCTCCTTGCAGAACATTTGCTTGGGTGAGTGAAAGGACTGTTGTGCTCGAAGCCTAATGACTGCACTTACACTGCTAATTGCATTCACTTGGGTGTATCCACATCGCTCAAGGCTCTTCAAACCTTGCAGCATCCCAGCCATATATGCCTTACATAGCACATAACCTTGAACCTTCTTTGTGCCCTTTCTTAGCTCTTCTTGGCTCTAAAATATAAATACTATTTTTGCAATTTTTTCTTTTTCATTGAAACATGTCTGAAATAACATGACAGCTGGGCTGCAGCCCACCAAAACATTTTTATGGCATAGTACTGAGCGTATGGCTGGGGCATGACTTTAGGGCACGTTTGCAGCTGCAAAGCCTGTTTTCCTAGCACTGAAGAAATGTGCAGGGGGGTCAGACCTCATGCCATCATATGCATATTGACTGTCGTGCATCATTCCTGGAGTAAACTATCCCATAGCTACATCTGGGTTTTGATTAGGGGACAGTTAATTCACTCTACAAAAGATTTCAGGAGAAAATTAGTGTTTCTGTAGAGTCGATGACTTGGGCACTGGGACATGGGAGGTAACTGGGGAGTTAAGTTATTTGATAATGTGGATGTGCAGAATGCCTGTCATCAGGTAGCTCCCACACAGCAAAACTGAAGGCTTTTCCAACATAATTTCAAATGATGAATGAGTTTGAGAATTTTACCATCTGCTTGCTGACACAGGGAAAAATGTGTAATTCACTGAATTCATTATTCCTTCAGGTCTGATAACAGCAACAGATTGTTTGAAGGGTGTAAACATCAAGGAGGGAGAAATGTTATTCACAAGGAAAGTGACTCGCATGGTGGGATTAAATGAACAGAGGAGGAATGCTAGATTTCAGGGGTGGCAGGGAGTGTCCTTACAAGCAAGATCTGAAGTCCATTGAGATCAGTAAGAAATTAGACGAACTAAACTCATATGAAAGCAAAGATTGTAACATACAAGTGTGTGGGTAACTCTCTGCATTTCCCGTATTAACTGACTGGAAGGACAGCCTGGCTAAGGGGATATTAAAGCAGAGAAGAGAAAGAAGGATGATATGAAAGACTGAAGTCAAAATGATCTCTGTGTTGAACCCATGGAAGTCCCAAATGTAAGTAAACACAAACCTTGACTCCACAAAGCAGAAGAAAAAGTATCCACATCTTTGGTGGGTGACTGAATTTCTTTTGGGTAATAAAGCTTTACTGATATGACTGAGGATAAAACACCAGTGCTTTAGCTACGCATGATAAGGTGATGGTAATATTCTGATCCTAAGTTGACAGAGTACCTCAGTCAGTTCTGAAGCCCAAAATGCATGCTTTTGTAAATGCTGATGACACGAATTCTGCCAAAGTCAGATACAGAATTAAAAAAAATAATAATTAATTATATTTTGGATTTTTAAAGAAAGTATTAGAACCAATTGTTTGAAACCTCTGTCAGTTAACATTTAAAAAATGCCAACAGATGGCTCTTCCTGCATCCGCGCAGCTGACGATTCCAAAATAAGTAGTGCTGAGAGATTTCTTGGTGAAGCTAAGGGACAGGAAAGGCAGCTGTCACTGAATATCTTAATTACAGCATTTACAAAGTTCTAATTAATGTAATATTGTTTCTATAGCTATATTAATGTAACATCCATTAGTATGTCGTTGGTTATACTTTGTGAATTAAATTTGGAATTTGGCACATATTCGAATTTTCCGGAAGCAAGCGTTCTTTCGTCTAAATATTCAGCATTACAGGGGGAGAATGCATTCAGAAGGGAACCTGCAACCTGAAAATGTTTAGTGAAGCATTTATAGTCACATATATTGCTTCTTTATATTAAAAAGCATGGGTAGGCATTCACCTGATCGGCAATGGTGCCCAAGTAATTTTGAGCAGCATTTCATTGAGGTGCTGAGAAGACCTTTTACTGTACAACTCTGTGCATGTTTAAAATGCCAAAAATTCCTTAGAGATCAGGAATAATGCAACTCTGTATTCTCCTAGAATATCAAAATTCAGTGGCATTTCAGATAATAAACTTGATCAGTGAAGAAGTTAAAAAAATTACTCAAGAAAAAGCTAAAGCTAATAAATTCCTATTATAAGTTGAAAGAATATATGGATTGGCTCTGTGTAGTGTAAACAAACTTTAGATATAAATTTGAAGGTAAGGTTTGAGAATCATATTTTTGGAACTTTCATTTCAAGATTGTTTACTCAAAGTATTTTTTTTCTCCCTTTATTCTGGTGTCTGCTACAGCTTGAAATAATGCTTTCCTTTTCCCAGATTCTGAAGTCTCATAACAATATCAGAATAAGGCATAGGTGACTGCTGTTAATAAAACAATCCCCCGTTCAATGAACAATCCCTTTCAATTTATCTGACCGAATAAAGAATTAGTTTTCCCTTTCCCACTTTATTTCCCAAATGTCACCATGCTTGTTTTGACCAGATATTTAAATATCACCCTGTTCTGTTTCCAAAGAATGTCACGAAAATAAGGAAGGCCATGGACGTCTGCTTCTGCCCAGTAAATCTGTGTTTGATAAGATGGATGGATTTTCTTACTTTCTTCTAACTTTCTCCTAACTTTCTCAGGATGGTTATAAGAGTTTTCTGAAGCACTGGCTATCTGGGGTTGAAGAATAGTAAAGAGTCCGTGTGGATGCCATGTCTTGCCTGATCTAAAAAGTTGAAAAGAGTTGTTGTAAATAGAGAAAAAAAAATTCAATGTTACGATGCCTTCAAGCACTCTCCTTATCTTTGCTGCAGTCTTTCCTGCATTTAGGTTTATACAGCAACATATTTTTGCTAGACAAAGGAGGAAGTAGGGAGATGGTACTGTTATTTACAGGGCTGTAAACAAGTGAACGCTGAAACAAGTGTTTTTTCTTTGCCTCTTGAGATGTACAAACTTGAAGTACTGCATTACTCTACAGACATGTTGCTCTGGGGTATGATACTTGCTGCTGTGAATAATCATATAGAAAAACATTTCTAGATGAAGTACTAGGTGAAGAAAACATTTCAAAAATAGCTGCAGACCATGGTGGTTCAGGCAAGGCTTGGAAGTATGGGAAAATCAGCACAGTATAGGAGGAGATTACTTGCCCTTTTGGGTAGGGAGTATCACAGAGAGCAGATTGTTTGAATTGATTATTTTCTTTTGTTGCTAGTAGATTACCTAGGGAAAAACATTAAAAACTTTTATTCGCTAGTGCAGAAGGTAACATTAAAAAAACACCAACCAGCAAAACCTGGTAGGTTTCCCACCGCAAGACAATTGAAATGTAATGGAAATTCAATTGATTTTCAGTGGGGAAAGCTGCAGGGCACCAATTATCTGTGCTCTAGCATTGTTGCTTGAGGTGAAGTTACACATTGAGGAGCCAATCAAGTGTATTTCAATCCCTGCATGCAATATGCTCCTGACAACAGTGTAAGCATCAAATTTTTCAGCTTCTAATTAAATGGACATATTGAGAGGATCTTTGATTGGCTTTTAAAAGGACATTTGAAATGTTCCTGAAAAATTAATGCCACCTACTCAGCGGCACCTGCAGAAAACTTCTATCAATCTAAACTTTAGTGGTGACCAGTTGTATTACCTCTGCATATATACATTTCAGCTCATATCTGCATGCATATATCAGATTTGTGTGATGGGGAAGAGTTAATGGACTGGTTAAAAGATTTGAAACTGATTTTACCTTTTATTCCTTGATCAAAATCCAAATAAATCTAATAGTTATTATAAATATTAATTGCCTGAGGAGAGAAGAATTGTTTTTTGCACTTTATGGAGAAGTTTTGTGCTCCTATAGGCCAGGTGATGATGGATAGCTAGCAGATAGTGGCCATCTCATTCAGATAAGTAGCAACAGTAAACCAGGACCTACATACAGGAGCAATCTAAACTACCATCTCACATTGTAGATGCTGTTTCACATTATACTCTCAGCAGCAAGCAACAGAAACATAGTATAGATTAAACTACTAAACCGAACAGGTAAAAGTGGTTGGAAATGCAGACTGGGATAGAACTTTATGGTGGGGCTTCTGAGGGATTTTTTCTCTTAAACACTATTCAATAATTTTGTTACTGATGTGGATGATAGAAAAGAGAACACACTTATTAAATACAACTGCAGAAACAGCAGAATTAGAGAAGTGCAAATTTCTAAGTAGAAATTTTTAGTAGAACAGAATAGGGTAGAGGACAACTGGTTAGGCAGCAGCTTCAGAGGGAAGAGACTTTCTCATACAGTGTACCACAATTTGAATCAGTGATATCAACATGCCTTGCATTAAGAGTATTTCCTGTAAGACACATGAAATAACCTCGGGTACTCTAACTTCAGAAAAGATTTGGGTCGGTTAGGAAGAGTCCAGAGCATCACCAGAAGTCTAGAAAAATGAGGAAGGCCTGGAGTGTAGACTCCAGAAGGCCTGGTAACCATTTTCAGATAAGCTGCAAAGTGGAAGTTAATAATTTGTTCTCTGGGTTCCAAAACATTTAAAGTTTCTTCAAGCTGTGTATTGACATTTTCATGTTTAATAACCATATTCTCTATTCTATCATCCAAGACAAGAATAGGCTTAATATTCAACAAGAGAGATTTAGATTGGACATTAGGAAAACATTTCTGGCAGAGTAGCTAAGGAATGTCAATAGACGTAGCAAAATCTGCATCACTGGATATTTTAGAGAATTATTTAGGCAGACATCTGATGAGAATAACATTACATTTTTTCTTACAATGGGCGTGGGTGGAGGAGAACTAAATAACCTATTTCCCTCAAACAGCTTTAAATTAAATTTACAGATAAATTTGCCAAAATTTTAGTAGCTGTTGTTCATGCTTTTCTTATCCTTTGGATAAAAGAGGATATTTGTTTTGTTATATATCGCCAACTGTGAAAGTGAGTTTCGTGAAATAGGGACTTAAGATGTTCCACACTGGGGTAAGTATCACCCCTCTGAAGAATAATTTTTTCAGGGTGCTTAATGTTTAAAGAATTTGCAGAATACTGCACATGGCTATTATAGTTATAATTACGATGTGTATAGCAGTAATTCTGCCATATATTCTTTGTTTCACCAGACCATTGACAAAGTAAAATACTCTTCAAGGTGAGGAAAGAAGTCAAAGAATCCTGGAAAGATAAACTGCAAGTTGATTGGGAGACATAAGCAAAACATTTCACCTCTGAAGAAATAAAGAAAGGAAAGAATCTGGAATCTCCCTGCTTTGATGTTAAGGTCAATGAGCTATCAAGAAAGTATCACTTACTTTTGTGTGTAGCTCCATCAATTTACAATATTATGTGAACTGAATAATCCACAGATATTTTCTGATCTTTGTCCTCTTATTTTTGTCATTCTTAAACTGGACTTCTTTCTAGAGTGTATCAGACATGAGTGTTTTACCCAGTATAAACAAAATAATGTTGTGTCAATTTAATTTTTTTAGTTGTGAGGATAACAGTAACATTTACATAAATCTGGTTTTTGTCCTTTGCCTTTTATTAGGGCCACTATCAATAGATGGTGACATAACAATTTCTCTGCTTTAAGCTGACTTTACACTTTCACAAATGGCTGCACAGCATGTAATTGTACAGAAATAATTCTCCTGAATTGATTCCATAGCTTTGCTTTAAACCCTGGGAATTTGAATTTGTTAAATGGTCACCCTTGTCCTGCTGACGGTGGAAAGATACAACGGGAGAAGAAAATCAGGGCTTTGCAGCGGGTTCACTACCATCAGCCTGCTGCTTGACTTTGACAGCTTCTGCTTTAGTCCAAGCAAACACCTCAGATGTGTCATTCAGTTCACTTCTACCTCTTAATACAGTCAGCCGAGCCTAAAGAGCAGTGCGCCTCCAAAGTAGACACCTAGAATGGAATTCAATTGCCTAAATATAGGTGTTTAATTTCATTTCAGGTACCTCAGACTTCTCACTTGGTATTTGGCTGCCACATTAGAAAAAACATGGGTATCCCAGAAGTCCCGTGCCATATTTGCTGGTCTGTTCAAACATCCTAGATACTCTAAAATATCTTGATTATTTTGGATGCTTAGCAAAAGGAATGAGTCCTGTCCCTATTACTCGCCCTGCTTTCTAGGTTCCATGACTATATTAACAAAATCTCCATTGGCTATAGTGAGAATTTAGAGGCGTCACACATACATATCTAGCCAGCTTTGGATCATTTAAAAGTAAACCGAACTTCACCCTTTATCTCTTTCTGTGCAGCCTGACACTACTGATGGATCCAAACTTCTTTCTTTCTTCAAAATGATACTATGAGGTTTATATACTTAGTGTAGTAACATTGACAAAATCCTGAAGATATGTTTCACAGTAAGTGGTGGGTATGACCGGGGTTAGAGTCCCATATTCATTTTCTTCTAACAAGGTAGTCTTGGATTAAAATACCAGCTTGCTCTGCTATTTGAGCTGCTTGCAGGAAACTCAAGTTCCATTTCTGAGGGTAATTCAGAAACATCTTGTAGAGAAGGTCTGGGTCCCCTGTGCTTTCCACTCACCAAGAAGCTGGGATGCAGAGAAAAGACCCATTGCTAGGGCATTAGCTTGGAAGATTGAGACCCAATTTCAGTTTCCTGATTTTGTTCTTAATAAGATTCTTCTAATTTGAGACCTTAGCTAAGAACACCACCTCTTTCCTGACATAAATACAACTTTATTGAGTGTGACCATGAGATTGCAATAAAAGGACATGCTGTATCATTTAACAGGTTTGATGAAAAACAATATTATGTCATTTAGCTAGACACAGTTATATACAGCATAGTTTAAGTATCCACATGCTTTCAAGAAGGCCATGAGAAGCTGTGATTACATCTCTTGTGTAATCCTTTATCTAATCATAGGGAAGCTTATTACTTCCTAAGCCTAGACTATAGGCAATCACAATACAATACATGAAAACTGTGGGAAAAGCTGTGGTATAAAACGAGAAATGTTGCACTTGGAAGGTTAGAGGAATTTGCCACTAGTATTTAATCCTTCTCTCGTGGTTATTGTAAGTGTATCTTTTGAAACTACCCTGTCTGGGCTTGCTAACAGAGAATGATTTTCTTTGCAGCAAACCAGTGCTCCATAGCCTTTATTACAAAAAGTTTGAGTCCTTTAAACTACAGGCTTCATGCTAATTCTGGACTGCAACCTGTCTTTGCACTCAGACCCATTATAGGCAATACTTACCCCTGTTGATCTTCTCTGATGTGCTGTTCAGGTTTGAACCGACGTCTGTTTGTTCTATAATGCTACTTTTCATCTTTAATCTTTATCTCTTTTAAAAAGAGTATATATGGTTACTCCCATGCTTAGGGAGATTACATGGCAAAAATAAGTATTTGCTTCTATTGAATATTTTGTAATGGAATCTTCCTTGATATTATGCCTGCAAAAGCACTGACTACTTAGATTACCGGTAAGGTGGTATCACTGCCTGCCCTCCAGCCACTACTGTTGTCATTTCTACATGTCCTCCTGTCTGCAACCATCTGGCATTCTTTAGAATATTTTTATAATTTATTTACAGGTAGGAAATACATTTGCACAACCACTTACACAATATAATCTTGATATCTAATGTTAGTTCCTAAGTCCTGTAATATGAATAATTATGGAACCGAACATGAACTTTGTTTTGGGTTTATCTCTGTTTTATCCCATTTTTTCAGCTGTTTCTGCCAGTTTGGTTCCTAGGGAAACAGTAGATTTGTTAGCTGCAGCTCAGATAATAATAATAAAAAAAAGACCTTGAAGACTGCTGTGAACTTGCCAAGAACTGTACTAAATGGAAGAAGTGTTTATCATTGCACTCTTTCAAGCATGAGACAGAAGTTTCTTCTGAAATAAAGCTGGTCAAAGCTGTGATTCCTTTTGACCCAGAAAAGAACACCCTAGCATTTTCGGTCTTGGAATATTTCCTGGCAGAGATTTTGAGATATCCTTCATCATACAGAACACAGCTAATGAATTGTTTATGGGTTCATCTCATAGCAAAAGCTGTGCTGATCATCCTGTCCTTCCTCTTCAGAAAGGTAAATTTCTTCAGCCAGATGGCAGGGTTGGATTTCATCCCCCCATGATTACTCTCCTGCCTGCAGAGAAAGACATGTCTTTAACAGGAATCTGAACTATTGCAATGAAATTCATCCTGCTGGATAAGCAGAATTTTATTGACCTGTCATTGTCAATGCATAATCTTGACAGTATAAGAATGGGTCTTCAACCTATAGCTGGCGAAAGCATTTATGAAATGTAAAAAAAGAAAAAAATCATTAAAGCTTTTAGAGAGGCAATTAATTCCCTACAGAAATTGCTTTTAGTGTGTAAGAAAATAACTAAACAATTTTAATGGTTCAAAGTTGCCGTAACAGCTGTTCATCAAGGAAGAAACAGACACCAGAGAAACTTCCAAGTGTACCGTGGTTACTGTTGCATCTTCAATCCCTACATCAAAGGTTTGCACAAAAGTTGCTGCAGCAGCAAAGAAAGAGCTTCCATATAATACAAATATTATCACATCTTCATTGAATGTGGGTGAAAGTTAAAGAAGAAGATTTTTTTTTTTTTTTTTTTTTTTTCTTCCTGGCTTTCCCATCAGCTGGGGAATCCAGAAGGGCCTAATTAGCAGAAAGGGGTCAAGGCAGTGATTGTCAAACACATTTTTTGCTTTAGCTGCATATGTCACGATAACAATTTCAGAGCAGTTGAGCAGTTGAGGTATTCCTGGACATGCGGTTGAGCATTAGAAATACATTTTTATGTGGTAGCTCTTAGGTGAAGAGACTGAGACTGGTTGCGCCATTGCTGTTGCAGCTCCATGTTCCAGGTCCAACCAGTAGTGAGGCTGAGTGTGTACTTCCAGCAGGCACCCACACCAACATGCATGTGCGCCGTGTATATATGCTCATATTCCACCTCTCGTCAATCATGAGGAAGGTTCATTTATATGGACATATGTATACATACATCTGTGCAATGTTGCTCCTTCCAGCAGCTAGGCTGAGACACTCAGTCTACCCAGCAGCTGTCCCTGGACCCCGAGTCTCCACAGTTGGTGGCACCTGGGCATATGAGACCTTGAGGCCCACAGCTGCACTCCAGTTGCAGGTACACACTCACTCTTCTCACACTCACACTCACACACAAACACACACACACACACACACACACATACACACGCACACACAAATGGGTCTCCCAGTTGACCTCCCTGGACCCTGTGGTCCCTCTGGCAGGTCCCTGTGAGCTCACCTGTGGGGACAAATACACACGCACACACACAGAGGAGTGGGTGTCAGTTAATGTCCAGGCCCCATGGTCTCCCTGGCAGTTGGCTGGGACTGCCCTGGTCCCTCCGGTAGCCAACTGCCCCTGTGGTCTCACCCTTGGGGACCCACACACACAGCTGGCCCCAGGTCACTTCGCCTACTCGCTGGCCAGTCCGGCTTGATGTTTGCTAGTGGTCGCACAGTCACTCGCAGATCCTCCCTTGCTCCGGTTGCTGGTACCACAGACACACGGGCCCTCTGACCTGTGATCCCACTGCAGTCACTGGCACTTAATTTCTCTCACTCTGGTCTCTCTGGTTGCTGGTGCCAGGCATATGGGCTCCATGGCCCATGGTCTGACGCCGGTGGCAGACACTCAGACCTCTGCACACCCATGCACACAGAATAGAGAGTCCCTGTCTATTCTGAGGAAACAGGGAGAAAGGAATTTAATAGGAAAATAGGACACACTGCACTGATCAGACACAAGGCATGGCCAGACAAATGTACTGACTAGCCCCATTCACACATAGCTGGCCCCTTTTTGTCCCCATATCCCTCTATTTTCCCTTGTTTGTTCCTCCCCAGATTACCTAGATCCCCCCCCCACACACACCTTCTCCACTTTTGGCTCACTCCTGAACATCCCATAATAAGTCTTGTGCAGTCCCCAAATGCTCTTCCGCTGCATCCCTCCGTGTGTCCCACACCCCGAGGCAGTGCCTCCATCAGTCCAAAAGGTGCTGTGAAACTCACTGCTGTTGGCTCATTTTGCTGGGCCTGGGCCACGGGGCTGATGGTCTCCTGGAACAGCCCCTGGAGGAGCCAGGGCAGAGAGTCCCTTCCTCTGAGGAGGTAATTTGGGTTCCCCTGACTGCCATTGTTCCTCTGGGCTCCTTTGTGCTTGTGGAGATGAGCTTTTTACCACATAAACTAACAGTGGCTACGTGTGAAATCTGTAAGGAATGTGAAAATAAGAGATCAAGAGTAAAGGAGGAGTCATGAATTGCAGGATTGCTTCAGCTGGCAGAAATGTTCATCCAAGAAGAGGGTCATCTTCTTCTACAACCATAATCCTGAAATGTTATTCTCTGATTATTGCATGATTTCTGCTTTTTGATCAAGGTTAAGGGCTTTGTTTTCATTAGAGATTAATATTCAGATTATTTCTAGATGTTTTTATTGAAACGATGTTGAATTACTCACATACCTGAAACTGAGACTGTACAGCACCTGACACTTGTTCCTCTCTTGCAGCTGTCCAGTATCTATGCACGTGCTTCAGAGCTGCATCTTGCACAACATCCTGAGTAGCTATCCAGTGTAGAAGGGATACAGAAAAGGGATCAGATAAGCTGTGTCATCCTCTCAGAGACAGTTTATTTTTCCTTATACATCTGTGTGTCTATGGTGGCCAGTGCATTGAAGGACTGAAAGCTCTATCTACTGACTGCTTAGATGTGACTATTTTAATTTGCATGCATTGTCATTGCTACTAATTAACCTGCAGCCAGGGAATGCCTTCTACTTCTTTATTCCCCCAAGTAAGCTAACTACATCGTGTATTGTTGAAACTATAGGGAGTGGAACATCAGGCTTTGCCTTGTTAAATATGCTTAGTGGATGTCTGTGAGCATCCAGTCACAATCAAGTCAAAGTATATTGACTCAAATGCTTATGTCCTTTTGAAAATGAAAAAGTGCTTATATGGGATCATGGTAATAGCCTCCCTGAACACAGCCACCTTGGATCTGAGCAGGCACATGAATGTCACTTGCAGTGGAAATAAAGCCTGTCTAATAAGCTCAAATTTGTTTTATTTATCTTTTAGTAATTCAGTTTAACTGAAACTTAATTCTATCTTTTTTTCAGCTACACATTTAATATTATGCCTTTGCAACATAAATCAAAAGATTCTAAAACCAAGTTTCAGTGATAATGTTCTGTTTTACCTGTGTAATGGCTAGAATAGTAGATGACTGATCTTGCAGATTGGAAGGATTCATAGGCATGGACATTTTGTTTGAAGAATAATACAGCTGGAAGGGTGTCCCTTTTCTCTCACCCCTACCCCCTTTTATCACTGACTGTTATGCTGTGTCCCATGAAGGACACGTAGCTGCTTAGCTCCCTCCAGTCAGGCCAGGCCCTACCTGTTCTGGGAGAACCTTAATATCAAATATTTTATTTTTCAAAATGCTATAGGTACGCAAGGCTTTTGAGATCAGAAGCATTGTTAGGAATACAAAGAGATGTCGGTATCCAAAAGTTGGTTCTGCAGTGCTCTGAAGTTAATTCAGTACAGTACTGCAGGAAGAAAAGATTATTTCTTTATCCATGGAGAGATGCAAACATAGGCAGTAGAAAGTTCTTCATCCTTCTAGTCATTGTGTCACAACATAGATTGGGAAGGGACAACTAAAAGTGAGAAGTTAGTCTGCTCTTTGTTTTCAGTCCTTGACCTCTCCAGTGAAATGGAACTGACACCTTACTGGAAGCCTGGCTGTGTTGTCAGGCCAGAGACAGGGAGGGCAAATGAGGTCACAACAAAAAAATACGATTCTTTCCTCCCTCCTGACCTAGCCTGAACTTTAGCTGAAGTGTTTTTGAAGGTGAAATTAAGAAGATCCTTCATGTGTGTGACAGCACCTTAAACTGAAACCTTGCTTGGTTTCTCAGCTGAATTGGGTCCCTGAAGACTGATGACTTCTGGGATATCTTTGTGTAGTGTGAAAAAACAATCCAACTAGAAATAGCTTGGGCTGAAAGACTAAAGGTATACAGGACTAGTCTGAGACTGTTCTCCTTCTCTGGACTGTCAGATAGTCAGAGGATCACTGGAACACTATCCACAGGCGGATGACCAAAGGGTCTAATGATACGAATTGCATAAACTAATAGAGAAAAAATACATACATATTGAGCCATTAATACAGGCATAAATGTTGCAGGTATTGACAAAAATCTTAAATTTTAGTTTGATCACAGGTAGATAACTTTCCATTCCAGAAGTTATGTTGTTTGTCTTTCTGGTACCATTTTATTTACATTATAGGTCAGTGTCCTATCACTTAATTTGATAACAAACTTATTTCCTTTCTGTATTTGCCTTTCTGTAAATAATTATGCCTTCATTGTGCAAGAGAGTTGGATTATCCAGTAAATGATTAGGGCACCCAATACTCTGGATGTTCTGGAAGAAAAGCTTGACAATATATAGGCTGCATCCAAACTGAGGGCTCTAATCTCCAGATGACTGTCAACTCTTACAAAGGCATCTCTCCTGTGGTAGTAGTTGCACCTTTGGTGGAGCAGATAAAGTTCTTACAAATATAGCAAAAGCTAGAAGGATGAAATTATATTACTTCATTTTATTTTTAGATTGTAATTTTGGCATAGGGAAGACTACATCAGTTTCAGCCTAGTGTAAGTCAGAATCTAATGGTCCAGCCAAGGGCATTTTTACTTGAAAGAGGCATTGTTGGTATTCTATTGGAAGAAAGAATTGTAAATTGCATATAAATTAAGTAAGAATGAGACATAATTTCTTGTTAGGATTCCTCCTTAAACATGTAAATAAACTTCAAAAATTTATAACCAATAGGATCAGCTCATAAGCAGCTATGGCACAATCAGATATGTAATCCAAAAGAGAGAGGTTTTGCCTTTTTAGCAGCACAGAGTGACAGTTGTTTGAGTTCTTTTTGTCCAAGAACCTTAGGAAACAGCTTGCAGATTTATAGTCTTATTACCCTCCACAATAAACTCTTCCAAATGTAATTCACATGATCCGGGATTGCAAGATGAATGGGAATGAATGTTCAAATAAAAAGTCATGCCATCTAGCCGGTGAATAGCCTTTAACATCTCTAATTTGTAGAGTATATTTTCATAGCTATCAAATTCCTGTTTATGTACATGCTAAATAATGAGGAAAAGGAAAAAAAAATCTTGTATGACGTCCTCCATATCTTCAGGAGTGTTATATGTTGCATTAAGTAAGGAGGAATAGATTTGGTTGCAATGAGAAAGGAATTCACTTTTTGTGCATCAGAGTGAAATTTTTTTCACTTATCTTTCAGTCCTATTTAGTCTCCAAATGATTTGGACTATTTATCTTAGAAAAGATTCAAATAAGTGAAGATATGATACCTGCCTAAAATGTACAAAAATAATTGACTGTCTAGAGCAGGTTTGTACCCTGGGAAGCAGCTGAGACACAGAATGAAATGTGCAAAATGACAATTTGTGTGGTCAGGTAAGCTGCTGAGCGGGAGGTATGGGAAGAACTTTAATCTTTACTCCTGAAGTTTTATAACTGTTGATCCTACTATAATATTACTAATCATAGAGCATAAAGCTTACAATTCTATCACATCCAGATTATTGTATAATGATATCTAGGTGGTTCAGGAACAGGAGGAAGAGGTATTCCCAAAGATGCCCAAAATAGCTTTCAAGCCACAGTTTTAGCTATTCGTTTAGATGGACAGAAGTCCACATGTTTCATAGTGTTCAGGTTACAAATTCAGAGTCAAAAAACTTTTGATATGTTTTGGGCAACTTAAGGAAGGTTGCTGTAAGGCAGCCTGGGAAGAGAACATTGGATTAAGTTTTTAGTGGAGCTGGGCTACCATTCTTGTTCTGCTTCTGGCCTGCTGGTATACCTGAGTAAGCACCTGTGGCTCAGGTTAGCTATCTGAAAGCAAAAGATAATGATACTGATTTCTTCTGGGAGTAATCTGAGATTTAGGTGTGGCAAGCAGTATATGAAAACTGGTTTTACTAGATATAAGCTATTGCTTAGATTAAGCTTGTCAATTAGATGTGAACACATTGATTTTTCAGTCCAGTGAATAAGCTTAGCCCTAATGCAAGTGTATTTGTGGTGTGGAATTAACAGATAAAAAAAAAAAAAGTGAAAGGAAGGAAAGAATCATAGACCCACTAATTGTGGCGTTTAATGGCTTAGTGGGTTGTAGATGAGATGATGTTCTTGGACCTCAGAGGACAAGAAAGGACATGGCCATATGACTGGGGAAGATAAAGAGGTTTTTCTGTGGTTTATCTTATTCGCAAGTCTGCACCTTCTCTGTGATCTAGAAACAGGAATAAACAATTTTCCAGTCAAATTTGCAGATGAGTTGCACATTTCTGAAGCGTGGAGAGTAATCCAGTTTACAGAAATGTGGTCAGGTAATGGCAACCTTGAAGAAATGCTAACTAAATGCAACTGTAAGAAAGGAAATTGAAATTCGTTAATAGGATGGAATAGATACTGATCAGGAACAGCAAGGTGAAGCCTGAGATCTTACAGTAGTGTAAATTTATACATGAGGATCTACTGAGGAAAACATCAACGTGATATTAGTCTCTGTCCCAACTCAGGACTCCCAACTAAGCAGGTCAGTAGACCATGGCAGATGCATGGGAGGGTGCAGAGGAAGCTGACCAATGTCATTGTAAAGCCACTCTCTATCATCTTGGAATGGTCAAAGCAATCAGGGGAGGCACCTGACAGCTGGAAAGTGGGAAATGTGATGTCCGTCTTGGAAAAGGCCAAGGAGGAGGATCTGTGCAGCTTCATGTTATTCCTTGGGAAGGTTATGGAGGAAATCCTCCTGCATGGACTGACCAAGGGCAAGTCATTCCTTCTATGATGACATAACTGGCTGTGTGTATAAGGGGAGATCAGCAGATATCATCTACCTTGATTTTAGCAAAGCTTTTCAACATGACACTGATATACTGAAGTGAATCTAGAGAAACATCAGCCAGGATGGTTAGAGGACAAGGGCACATGACATATGAGGGGAGGCTAAGGGTGTTAGATCAGTTCAGTCCAGAGGGTAGAAGCTAAAAGGCCCTCACTTAATTGCCGTCTTCATAATGAGTGGTTTTGGAGAAGACAGAGCCAGACTCTTTCCTCAGTGAAAGAACCAGAAGCAAGAAACATAAGCTGCCAGAAGGGAAATTCCAATTAGATACAAGGAAAAAATCCTCCACAGTAATGGTAGTCAAACACTAAGAGGTTGCGCAGAGGGTCTGTGGGATGTTCTTCCCTGGAGATGTTCAAAACCTGACAGGAGAAGGTCTTGAACAACCTGATCTGACTGTGAAGCTGACTCTGCTTTGAGACAGATGCTGGAGTGGATGGCCTTCCAGGGTCCCTTCTGATCCGTGATGCTGTGATTCTGTGTGCAAACAAGCAGACCTAATTCACACATTTAAAGACAAAGAAAGTATAGCTGTCCTGCTTAACTGGAATCCAAATGTAGAGTCAGAAAATACAGGAGAAAACAGTCCATTTCCACGTCTGTCTTGGTCAGCTCTGGATTCCTCTGTGCTTGGAAGCTGTGGTCAACCTGAAATGTCTCAAAGAGGAGTGACCTGAATGAACAATGACCAGAAAACCATTGCATTTTAAGGGAAGAAAAAATAAAGAAGTAGTAGTAGGCCTTCTGGTACGATAACCATGACATTTGCTGGTGTGGTTGTCTCACACCACAGTTTAAGCTCCACATGCAGTGCAAGCAGCAAACATTCACAGTGTCGACCTTTAGTTGAGGACAGGCCCATCCGTATTCCTGGGTTTCTACTTGAATTGCACTCAAGTGCTGAATATTTTGCTCACCACCATCAGCAATACAACATTGTTCACTCTATTGAGTAAGCATATATCAAATCCTAAATGTGTAAAATCCTAAGAATCACTACGTTCACCTCATTTGATTCTTTTACTCTTCCAATTGTTTAAGTCTGGCTTTCATTTTCCTTTCCCCTTGCAGCCACATAAAGTTTGTCATCTGTGACAATTTCTATCCTTTCCTTTGCTTGCCTGTGGGTCTCATAATCCACTTACCATACTATTTTTCCAAAATCATATTTTAGTTTTCTGTTCTGATTTCCTGAAAATCTGAAAACCCTGGAATTAAAACTAAATCTCTTCTTCCATCTCTGGGGGAATTATGAGTATGCAAGCTTTCACTGGAAGTTTGTGTGTTGTTTTATTTTTTATTTTTTTGAAATCCTAACTGCATGAAGACTAGAAATAAAAAGCTTCTCTAAAACAAACAAACCAAACAAAAATGATACTGGGAATTGGAGCTGCAGCCATACAGCTAAGCCCTCCATATTTTCCAGTTCCTGGGAGTCTTGAGTCTGCAAACCTGAAATGAAAACTGTTCTTAAATCACCCTGCAACTTTCACTGCTGCAGAGGTCTAGTGGAAGTCTGCTATATTTTCTGAACCCCAAGGAGATAAAGAGCTGCTAGGCTAAAATGAAAATATGTTCTCAAATTGCCATGGGAACTCAGCATCATAGAGGACCAGCTAAAGATTGCAACAGTGTGGATTTCCTTCTCCTGGAATTTGAGAGTGGTAGGCTTGTACTGAAAGAAATCAAAGCTGCTCCTAAAAAAAATGCTACAAATAAAACTCAGAAAAGTCACAGGCAGGGGAAGCTCAGTAATATCCAGAATGTTGCAAGTTATTTGTCAATAAAGTATGAAAATGAGGACAAAATTAGGAGAGCAGATTTCCTCTTTCAGCTTCCCCAGTATAAACAGAGTGCAGCAAAATTGATGACCAGTGCAACTGAGAACAAATTTGGCCCATGGAGAACTAATTAGAAACTCATGCCAAAATGCTCTTTTTCAATCTGTCTGTGGATGCAAATCTCTCCTCTGCAGAGCAGAATTCAATTGCACATTCAGCACTGAGAACCAACCATATCCGACACCGTTTCTGTAGCCAGTATGGTCTAGCAATTTTTAAGACCTTTTTGTTCAGACCTTTACTTTTCTGTGGAATTGCTGTTGACTTCTACTTTTTACATGGAATGGAGTGTAGAATATTACTAAATGGAAATAAAATATTATCAGTGAACACAAGTTTGTCTTATATGTTCTAATTTAGTATTAAAATATGGGCTACTTTATAATGTCTGTAGCCTTTACAAAATCACCTTCTATCACAAAGTCACATCATAGGTAAGGATAAGGTAAGTTCCTACCTTATAAAGTTAAGTATTTCTAGACATCTTTTACTAATTTCATTCAGATTGGTTTAAATAGAGGGATGGAAAAAATATTTGGATGAAAACACTTCAGTCAGTACCTGAGGCAGTAATTTCTGGCAACAGCTAGAAAGGAAGTTTTTTTTTTTTTTTGGACAGGAATTTAACATTTTCAGCCCTGTGCTGTGGCACTTAGATACTTTCCTGGTAAGAAGAGCACCTAGTAAGTTATCCTGAATTAAAATACTCATTCAGCAGGGAAGCGCATAAAATGCACTTGGCAAAATGAAAAAATACTGCAGTGTCTATAAAAAGTGAGGGGAGCAAAATCATGATTAGTCTAGACCCTGACCTGCAAACCATTTCAATCAACAGAGGTCTTAATCCATTTTAGAGAAGTCTTGTGGTCCATTAAGTCTATATGAGTGTAGCAATGACTTATGCACGCATCTAAATCTCCCTGGCTTTTAACAGGACTTAGGCATATGCTTAAAATTAAGCAAAACCATAAATGGTCTGAGATGCTTTTTTTGAACAGGGATGTTGAAATGTGTTGTCAAAACTGGAACTCTAATGAAGTGAAAATCCCATAAATGACATAACATAGCATGAACATAACTTCTACATGGGGAATTAGTTGTCTGATGATATAGACAGCTAAGCTGTGATAGAAAACAAAGCTGACTTTGGAATGATGCTTTAATGTGCACTATTTCCCTCTGTTTTCAATAGATTAGAAGATGTCTTGGAGAGAAGGTCTCCTGATATTTGCTTCTGGTTCAGAATTACCACAGTTTGTTATTTTGTCCTGTATATAGACCATTCAGTTTACATCTTGGTAAACTGTTTCATTGATTGTATTGTAAATCCTTTTTGTTTCTGATACTGAAAAATGAACATTTTCAACGGAGTCATGCAGGTACATGAATTATCTATTTGATGCAATAGCTCCAGTTTACCTATTTTTTAAAAACAAACCAATTTTATGCCATTTTCTTCTTTGTTTATTTTTTATAGAGCTAATCAGTTTTAGATTTCACCATCCACAGTGTATTAGGAAGGAATACAATAGTTCATAACTCCTCTTCTTTATGCTGCTATGCTACTACTAAACACAAAGACGCCAATGTACTGTTCACATTTCCCTCACATTTTATTGCTTTCAGTCCCCTCTGTTGTAGTGAAGACTACATTTTTTGTGAGGAGGAGCAGGACCACCAAGACTCACCGATGAATGAATGTTAAAGGCAGGAAGGTGAAGAACTTACACAGTTCTGGGAGATTTTGGTAGTATAAAACAGGTTTGACATCTTGTGCAATGCAAAGAAAAAGATGTTATTCTATAATTTCAGCATAAGCATTATTCTATTCATTTTTGACTGCCTTTAGAAATACACCCAGTCCTGGTTTCAGGTCAGTATGATGGAGAATCCAGTATATCTGGAGCTGTAAAAAATGCAGCCTTGGTTAAAGTGGACCATTTTTCATATTTAAAAAATCAATCTCCATGATTTTACTTTCAAACACTGATTTGAAACTTCTCAGAGATTTTTTTTTTTATTTATAATTCAAATGTGATAGGTTCAAGCCTCTGATATTAACCAGAACACACTAATCACTATGAAAAGTCGCCAAACACATACTGAAAGTCCCAGGCTATGCTGAGGACTTGTAAGCATAGCTAGTGTAGTGTTCACTAACTTGCAGGTAGACAAGGCAGGGGGAAGTCATAAGCACCTCATAAATTACAGCTATTCCAATTACATTATGAAACATCTGAGCAATAGGAAAATTGCTAAAGAACAAATAGCAGCTGGCTGTATAAAAACATGAGGCTTTCTGATATGAAGCTTTCTGATATGTATCATGTAAGAACAGCAAAAATGGATTTATTTTTGGCCTTACACAGTTATATACCTCCGAAGTAGGGCTTAACTAGTTCCACCATGTCGTGGCAACACCAGACATGTAGAACACAAGCAGAGTTATACATAGAGCAGATTAAAATTAACTCACCATCTTACCTGAAAAATATTTTGGGGTCAAATTTGATGTATAATGGAAAGGTTTGTGTTGAGGTGTTTGTAATAAAAGACAAGGAAACATACTAACAGAACTGAAAGTCATTTGCTTTACCTGAGGACTTTGCGAGCATGACATTGTTGCATTGCAAGTATGAGTCTACACTCATACCTCCGGCCAAGGAGCGGTACCACCTTATGATACTCAGAGCAGTTTTTGAGGAATGGATAATAATTCATCAAATAATTTTTCTTCTTATAAAATTATATCTCATATTAAGAGCTTGGTGATTTTTTTTTTATAAAATATTTTATTTATGAAAAACTTTCACGATCAGCCATTAGCTCCATCTAAAAAACAGTTCTTTATGAAAAGCTGTGCTGCTTCATTTTAAGAAACGGATTGATTCTACATTTCAAGTTGCATATTGAATTTCAGTTATCTAAATCACAATGAAACCATCTAAAACATGTCTCCACATTTTATTTGGAGTGAAGCACAATGAGTGTCTGACGCAAAGTCATTCACTTATGTTTTATATCTTAGTGGGAGGTACAGCAGCAACTGCCACCCAACTAATTGCCCACAAAGCTCTAATATTGTCTTTTTGTTGCTGAGCTATGGCCATTTGAAGACGTTTGTATCAGACAGTCTGGCCAATGAAAATTGTTTATGAGAAAGAAAAATTAAGAGCAGGGAAGAAGAACAAAGTACATACAACATTGCATCCAGTGATCTAAAGGTTACCTTTGTCTATCTCTACTGTTTCACTCCAAAAAATACCAAGACAAATTAACTGTCAGTATTGTATGGGACTTCTCCACAACTTTGTGGAGTAAATGCTGAGAATGAAGGATATAAAAGATAGAAACCTCACCTAGAATAAATCTGCTTAGCTTCACTGATTTCAGATTGGCTGAGCTAATTTATAATAGATGCAGCTCTGCCCCGGAGATATAGCTGAAGGTAAACAAAGGTAAACACAGTTTTCTCACGTCTAGCTCAGGCAATTTAAAGTTTATCTAATTCACACATATTCCAAACAGGAGAGTTTTCTCACTTCTTTTTTGCTCTGTTGTTATTTATGCATATCTTTTTCTCCTGAATTCTAAACTTCATGGTAACAAACTCATAATACAGTTATATTAGAAAACAGCAGGTAGATTATGTGAAACCAGAATGAACCTAATCTATCATATTTTCTTTATCAAAAATTAAGCCATAGATAAACATTTTGAAATGTTTCCATATCTCTTTATCTACCTGGTGGTTTGTGGCATTTTATCGGTGGGGTAGTATGGTGAGATAGTGCACAAAGGTACACAAGAATGGCTTCACACTTCAGGCTCAAAGCGGTGGATGTGGGGATGTGGTTTGACTGTTGTATATGTATTTAAGAATATCTGAATTTCATCTAATTTAGATGTACTTTTGGCTGATGTATTACAGAGGGAAGTAGGACACTTATATTCCAGTTTTGTGTAACAGATCCAGCACCTAAGACCAAACAGCAGTCCCACACTGCACCATGTCATTTGGTGGTAAATCAGGGCATAAAGGTGCTACAGTCGCCAAGTTTTGCCACAAATTAGAGTGAGTAGGTCCCCGAAGAGACCTGATTCATTAGGTATGCTCAGGCCTTGCCTAATCCACTGAAGGACGGAGTTCAACACAAAACACATCAGTCATGGTCATTTTTCATTCAAAAATGCACAGTGAGAGAAAGTGGTGTTACCGGTGACCCCGATTTGCATAATAAATACTTGTTAGAGTGGACCTGTCAATATGGTCGAGTCCAAAAGCAGCAGGTTCCCCCTGTTCTGAGTTCAGCAGCCATTTGTTCGTAAATCTGGTAGTCTGCTGCCCAAATTATTACTGAGAGCACTTCTGGGTTATGGTCCCTGCTGAAGAAGTGAGACACGTGGGCTCAGGTGCTCTCTGTGAGATGGAGTGGGATTAAAGCAGTGTTTCCTCTGGGCAATGTCCTGCTCCCTGGACCTGTGGGCTGCAATGGCAAAGCAAGGTGAAAGGGTGTTCTTGGTGCTCCCTGGGGAAGCGTGCAGTCTGGTGGGCCACTGATGAGCAAGGAATGTAAAGATGAAACAAGGTGAGGCAGAAAATGAAGGAAATCTTGGATTTTGCTCTATGCTGACTTACTTATGTCCTTTACATTTCACTGAGATTGGATAAAATACTTGATATTAGGAATAGAAATCACACCCTCTACTCCTTTCTAAGAAAGGTCTTCATGATGGCTCAGGGAGCCAGGTACCACCATCACATCTTCTTCCTCCTCTAGTTACTTAAAAGAGGGAGCAGCCAATGCCCTCGTGGAGAGGCCAGAGTAGAGACACTGAATGTGCAGCTCTGAGCGAGGCTTGTGCTAAACAGGTCAAGATTTCAAACACATCCTTTCCCATTTCCTATTAGCTACTTCTAACTGCTCCTGATAAATGCGCAGAAGATTTAAATTGCTTTTTGGAAAGAGCTGGTAGTCTAACTCCCCCAGGTCGGGTTTTTATGTACTGGAATATCTGAACAGCAACACAGAGGGGGCAATCTGCGTTTCTCTATATCTCAGTCCTCTATCTGGGAAATAGAGATTAAAAAAACATGTCTTGTAGCACCTATGTACGTGACAAGCTTCTGGAGCAGAAGCTGTCCCCTCGCGCTGTTTAACCATACACTAGGGGACTGATCTCAATGTAGGGCGATTTGGTGTTTTTGCAATAGAAAAAACAGGTAACTTTTTATTAAAGATTTCATTTATGAGAGAATTGCAAAGGCTTCATAAATAATTGATAGCCATTGTAAGCAGACTTACTAACATGCATTATAAATAGTTACCATCCGTTCATTAGGAGATATATTACATTATTCTGAGCTGTGGATATTAGCAGTCTATTGACACCACCACTATTCTGTCTGCCCACAAACCCATAATTTAGGTAATATTGTTGACTCAAGTCAGCTCTGAGGACCCAGCATCTTGCAGACTGACTGTCACAGCTCCTTTGGACAAGGAACATGCTATATTTTGTGTTTGTACAGTAGCTGGTATACTTTGATCACGAGAAAGCAGTTTGTACACCATGGCTACCCAAATAATAAGTAATCTGAACTCCATAACAATCTCTATTGATTTACTATTTATTAAACTCCCTATTAATCATTTAAGTCTCTACACATAGAACATTAATATGAATTATGTCTTGAATAATTAGGGATGTCCCAATAAAAATTTAAAATGTTCTTGAAATTTCTTTTTTTGGTTAAGAATCTATGTAGAAATGACAGGAAATTTCAGAAATAGCAGCAAGTTCATCAGGAGAAAGGCAGAAAGTCCACTTGACCATCAGCAATAGCCAGTACAGTACAGAATGATAATGAACTGGCAAAGGTGTAGCAGAAAGAAAAGCTCCTGGTTATGGTGTTGCTGTGAGCTCTTCTACATAGGAAAATAGGGATAACTGTTCTGCAGTGACTGCTCTTCTGGCTTTCAGCTACGTGTCTTAGGCTAGTTCCTTCGTACTTATGTAAGTAGTTTTTTTTCATGAACTTCACTAATTATAACAAGAAGGATAAATGCAGCCAGGGTTGGTGACAGGGCTCCTCTGTAATGAAGAAGACTTGGAAAGAGATGCGTTTCCAGTATACTAACAGTGAAAGCCAGACTGTAGGTTCAAAGGGAAAATCTTTTGGGGAAAGAGGTCTTGGGGCTGTAAAAGAAGGCTAGTTCCATCTCACAAAAGGTTCTCTTATTTTGAAATTTGTCTGCAGTCTGATATGCAATGAGAAAAATTATGGGATTTGGGGCAGGGGGGAAAAAGGTATCCTATGAAGGTAGGTGGAAAATGGATTTCATGAGAAACAAGTAAGAAAGACAAAGAATATGACAAAGTAAATAAAATATTATTGAAAATGTGTCTATAAAATAAGGTAGAAGCCTCTGTTCTGCTTGTGCGCACATTACAAAACCAGAGGGCACAAAACAATTGGATGGTGGCAAAACTCCAATATGGGAGAAATGTTTCTTCTAACAGCATGCTTAATGGTGGAACTCATTATTACAAAGTGGTTTTTAGACCCAGTTAAGACTCTTGAGGGGTTATCTGTGATCCAAAAGAATATTTATAATTATAATAATTAAATTAATAGTTATAAATATGTTGGAACACAAATGAAATTTGTTCCCAAGATATTATCTTTTAGATATTCTCCAAAGGCGAAATAGCAGCTTGGCTGGGAATATAGGCTGAACTACAGTGCCATTTCCTACGCTCTTATTAATATAAACCCAAATTTCTTACTAAGATATCCAATCCTGTAAGTTGCATATCATCATTCTGCAGAGTTCTGTAGGTTTTGACCCCCCTGAAGGCAATACACAGAGAAAAGGAAATAGGTAAAACTGACCAGAGAAAACACAGCAATGCTAGGAAAACAAGGATTGAAATTTGCCTTGAGGGATCGCAGCAGAAAATCAATGGTTTTTAGAAAGTGTGCTTTCCACTTTTTTTCAGGCTAAAGGGGAATAGAAGAAAACTGGTTTCTGGATCCTTCTCCATAATCCTCCTGAGAAGATTGCAGTAAGACTTGTCCACAGCTACAGAAATCACACATGGCCTCTCAGAGCACATCTGTGTTAGCTCCACAGTTCTAGCAATGGGTTCAACTGCAGTTAAAAAGAAGTCTCCACTATGCCCTTTTTTGCTTCAACAGTGCCCCCGCTTGACCCTGCTTTTCTCTTATGAGGTAGCCGGCAGAGAGATCAAGTGTGGACACCCCAAGATCTCTTTACAGGGGGAATATTTCTCCTGTAATATCCTGTGTCAGGTTTGCTGTGAGTGACACAAAGCTGTACGAGACTCAATTCCTTGGATTAGGGCAGCAAACTCAACAGAAACAAGAATTTGCCTCCACTGACAATTGCAAACTGCAAAGGAGTTTCCTAAATGAGGCAAGTTTAGTCCATTGACTAAGCGGCTTTGGCAATACTAGTTATACCCAAAGTTTATCCAGCAAGATTTGCTGAGCTCCAGTCTTATATTTTTGAACACTTTCAAACAAAAAGCCCCCAGGAGTTACATTCCACGAGGCAACGTGAGTATATGCCTTGTGTTGAAAAATTGAAATTTGTTTCATTGTTAATGGTTTACAGGTGTTGTAAAGACAATGGCTGAAGATCACCACCTAAATTACACAGTGTGCTTTTCAAACAATACTGTAATAAGGCTCTATGACCATCCAGGGGCCGATAACCCAATGTACACTGCCTTGAGTGCTTGCCTTAGAAATCCTGTCCATCAGTTTGTAAACTCCACAACTGCAGATTCCTGTGCAGTTTTTACATTTGCTGAACCACTAATAGGATTTGGGTACAAGCTAACAGACTATCACGGCTTACTGCGAGCAATGATCTTGCAAATGGCATGGCATGTGGGTCGCTTTGCTCCTGTGGGTCGTATCAGTGGAGCTATTTCCCAGATTAAAGCAAACATCTGCGTTCTGCATCTGCAGAGTCAAAATCGAAACCATGCTGTTGCATGACACAACACAGTCACAAGATACTTCTTGCTTTCTCAAGAAAAAAAAAGCACTTTTTCATACAGTGTAATAATGCTGTGGTTTATAACCTATGAATCCTGTGAGTGTCTTCACTGTGGTACAGTTACCACCTGATATATAGGGAACTAATTTGTGTGGTAATAACACTTTGCTTTTCTGAAGTTCAGACCTGAATGGATTTAATTAGAAGCAAGCAAACAAAAAGATCAGGCAACATTTCAAGGCTTGAGTTCTGGACATGATAATGGCTTTTTGACATATATCTAAATTAAAATGAATGAATATATATTGAATTTTAAGGAGCTTCTTTTTATAAAAAACTATTGGACTGTTATTTGTAACTTAAGTAGCTGGTTTAAGATATTAGTGATCAGATTTGTCTTCTACCAATTGAACGTATGTGAAGCTTTGTGGCACTTTATTCTTTTGGAAACTACTTCACTGGATGTAATTTTTGGGTGTAGTTATATTGTGGAAAGCCATTATCTAGCTAAAATCTTTTCTTCACTCAGGGACACCAATATATACGGCTGTTAAAGAAACTTTTAATAGTAACTTTTCTTATAATCCCTGAGTCAATGTTGTCAAGACTTCTAAAATGACTTTATAAACTTCTTACTTTGCTGAATTGCTTTATCCCATTGGTCATTTCTGTGCTAGATTCTACACAAGAAAAAAAGGGTCTATTTGTTCTCCTGACACCTTTTATATCTTTTATCTCTTCTTTAAGAAAACATCTGTCTATTAGCATACTAATAGTATCTCTGCTGGCACTTAATGGGACTACTTTTATCTTTATGATCCCATCTGGTTTCAAGCTACTTTCAGAGACAGAAAAAAAGTAAAAAAATCCTACTCTCCTCTTTGCTGTTGTAATAACACGTGTTTGGACCAGTAGCTGGAAATGCTATTCTTTGATGACCCTTTCTCCCTCATGTAGGACTAAAGCATAAAGGACTCACTGAGAAAGGCAAGGGATTACATGATGCTGAGAACAGGTCTACAGGATCAGACCACAAATCTGTCCAGTCCATTAACATATCTCCAAAAGGGGCTAGATGCATAGCAAATACAATTAGGCACATTGTTATGCCTGTACAAAACCCCTCGCCCCCATATTTTATGCATATGTTTGGGCAGAAATAAGGTGTTGACACAGCTACCAGGGTGAAATTCACTGCTTCCTATCCAAATAATAATAGCAAAACAAACAAACAAAAAACCCAGAGATGACACTCCTTGCATAGGAGAAGACAGTCAGAAGTATCCCCAGTATTTGTCTCCTCTACTTGCTCACTTGCTGGAAGAACAGAGTCTGTGCTCCACAGCCCATACATGTCTGGGCGGGGTGACCAACGTGACACCGCCTTGCTCTCTGGGATTCCTCAGGACAGCCAAGGAAGCCATGGGCACATGACTTTTTATATGAAGCTACAAGCAAACAGAAGGCGAAACCTTCAACTTTCTATAGCTCTGCCTTTATCCTTCAAAGATTAATCTCAAGTTGTTACCGTACAGCCATTTTATTCAGGGAGTAAAGGATATCCTTTAGATGGATTCAATATTTTCCAGTAGCAGATGTTAATACAGAGAGATATTCATCTTCTCCATCTACATTTAGGTTCCTATCATATCTATTTAATTTACATGCTCTGAATCATCCTCCAGAGGGATGTATCTCTCACTGTTGATTGTACAGGGAGCTAGGGACCCCAGCAGGATAACTTTGGCATTTAAATTGGGATGTTTTCAATACTTACTTATGTGGCAAATAGATTTTCATCTCATTAATGGGCCATGTGGATTGCTGGAGACCAATCCATGGAAAGCGAAGGTGGCAACTGTAAACCACCTTTAGCAAAAAGAGTGGTAGTGGACAGCACAGCAGTAATTTAAGCTTTAACAGTAGTTTCAGAATGCAATATGCAACAATATCCTAATACTTACCTTATGTTCTTTTGCCTCCTTGTATCCATTTTTAAGAAAAAAGCCAACCAGGATACTACTATCTGGGGTCACTATTCTCATCTTACTTTTTAGGAACTCTTGAAGAAATAAATAGCAATAAGTCAAATCTGACATTTCATGTATGCTACATATGTTATGCAACTGAATCCAGGTGCTCAAACATTAAGTAGAACTTTGAGCATGACATAAAAAGAAGAAATGATTAATGGATATTTCTGTATAGGGGGATATAGCTGCTGCTGCTTTCTGATTTTTCCTAAGCATCAGTCATGTAATAGGCATCTTGTAGCACCTGGAAAGGTGCTTGTGATGTAAGACAGAGCTGTTAAGACTTTGTATACTAGGTACCAAATAGGTACACCAAACAAGCAGCCAGTGGATTTCAGCCAAGCATTCCATATATCATGTGAACTCCAGGCAGTCTGAGACAATGGAGATGTGGACACAAACAGAAGGCAAGACAATATACCATAAAGCCTTCCTTCTTTTCATGATTTCAGTGGAAGTTATGAGTTCAGGCTATGGCTCAGTCCTCAAGCTTTTAAGGATCAAAGTTGAAAAATGTTAGTTTTAAGGTATATGTAGCAGACGTAGCTGTAATCATCTGCAAAAGTAGATCAATGCCATACATACCCATTGCAACAATAGCAGAAAATCTAAGCCAAAATTTTCATATAAGAGCATGTTTTCTAGAAAGAACTTCAGAGAAATTAGCAATGATGAGTGAATGCCAAGAGCGTAGGTTAATACATTAGAGACATCTCCAAAAGGACGATATTACTGTTGTCTCCACCTTCTCCTTCACTAGCCATGTATTAGGAGAAATGGTGATCATCTGTGCCCGGTATCATGACCTACGTTGTGGTATGCATGAACTGGCTTTACTCTTGTTCCAAGCCAGCCAACATCTATGTGACCAATGTAGTCTTGCACGGACCGCAGTCTTAAGCTAGCGAGGATTTGGCATGATGTTAATTTCTTGCACCATTTTTGGTTTGGTGATGCCTTTTACATTGCCTGATTGCAACGTAAGAGAGCACAGGAATGGAGAAACTGTCTTACGTCCTCTGCTCAGGCTTGTGAATTCTACTTCTACTTTGAGACACCTTATTTTTAGGTGTGGCAATGATGAAGGCCATTTAAAGACTACCTCTTTACTTATTCTGGGGAAAACAGTGTGAAAACACTGAGCTAAAGAATGAAAACTCCTTTCTGTGCTCCTTGACTGGTTTAATACTGATGTGAAACACCTAATTGGGGTGGAGTTGCATTTAGACTCCATCCACAATGAAGTATCATCTGGAAGTGAGCCAAGCTCTGGGGTTGGCAGATAATCATCATTTTCTGAGAAACAGCTGCAAATAAGGTAGAAGAAGGGCCTAACATTTTAAGGCTGTTTCCTTTCCTGTCTCTACGCTATATGGCAGCTTGGGGCACTGCTGAGTTCTTTTTTAAAAAAAAAAAAAAACCAAAAAACTATTTTCCCTCCTGCTTTGCTGTAGTCTTGTTAAGTCTTGCATTTGGGCTGGCTGTTTCTTCAGCATGCTATCATTGCTCTGCATTTCTTCTGTTACAGCAGTGCTCTCCCACCTGCTACACTCTTTTATACCTGAAGAAAACTTGTTAAATTTAAATGCTTGTGTCTACAAGGCTAGCTAGTCTATACACTCAGAAAATTTTTGCTTGCAATGTTTGCTTTCATGTATCAGCTCTGATCTACATATGGTATCTCAACGGTTAGCATCATGCCTGTTGAGCCTTCTGAAATGTGGATTACCGTGCTTTTGTTTATTATGAGACAATGTTTTTAAATATTTCATGTATCTCTGGCCCTAGCATTAAATGGAGGCCAGCTATGCTTTTCATGTAATGTCACTGTTGGATGAAAAGAAATGAAGGTTTCACTGGATAATAACAGAGCTGCTTTGTTAACAGAGAAGTCAGGTCAATCAAAATAAAAGTCAAAAATTTCATTATTGATCAGTGTGAACGTTCAAGGTCCCCATAAACCTGAAACATCTTTCAATGTTATCATCAAGCTTTTACTAATTAACAACTCCTGAATAAAAGTTTCAACAACTTGCTTCCAGGCAAAGTCCTCTGAGATACACAGCCAACACTTTAAAATTATTGAGTTAGTACAATGCTATATCACTTCAAGCTGTGCTCTTGTCAATCACATAGGTTTCAGTATATTCAGATGTTTTGGTCTATATTTTGAGGAAAGATCTTCACTGAAAACATGCAATCTATAGTGTGTACAAATGAGATTATGACACAAAATTCAAAGACACCTGAAGAACATACAGAGGTGTTCGTGTACATACTGGTTCAGGTGTGTGTATAGTTAGAGAGCTTTCTTTTGGGTCCTGATATCAAGGAAGCAATTATTTGGCAGACATCACTAGATGGTGCTGGTATACATATCTTTCCTGCTGTTTTTCCTTCATGTGCAAATAGCTGCTCACTCTTGGGAAGAAACGCTATTACTGTTGGGTTTGGCTATGCAAAGCTGTGCAGGCAGATTTACCACTGGAGGTAAGAGCACTGCAGCCCTTCATCTCCCTGCCGTTTGTACTGCTCAGCTCAGTGGGATATGTGGGGGTTTTTCACATCATGAGATGACATCATGAAGCTCAGTAGCCCCCGACTGAGCTGGCAACTGCTTCTGCCTCTGTTCTGTGTTGAAGTGCATGCCCTTGGCTAAAGGGAGCAACCCAAGAAGGAGGAAGGCTTTGCTCTGCTACTTAAATTGACGCAGTACTTTTCAGCAACATCAGACTCAGTCCTAACCTTATGTCTGCTTTGGAAGTTATACGGCATATTTCTCAACCTGGTCTTGGTCAGAAGTTGTAGCTGTTGGAAAATAAATTCTTCACCTCCACTTCAGAGAAGAAAATTCCCTTGCACAGTGTAACTGCACCCAAATAGTTCCCCTCCAAACCTCATTATATTTCTATGCTGAGTATTTCAATACACTACAAGCACCTGGGGAAATATATTGTAAACATTTAACATTGATTGGAATCACTTTCCCAGAGACTTGAATATGCCTCTTTGAGGAAAAAAAATGTGATTATGCTGTTTCTCTGCCTTCAATCCTTCAGTCTTCAGGGGAGTTATTATCCAATTTCATTTCTACATCGTCTGCTAGGAAGCTATTTTTTGTTTCCCTCAAACAGTTGTGCCTAAAATACTAAAAATGCTGATGTAGATCTTTTCAGTCCTTTCTCACATGCTCTCATGAGCTGTAACAATGAAAATGTTATTGTCACTACCACTGACAAACACCTAGTGAATTAAGGAACAGTATATATTTTGAGGCCTGTTGTTTCAGGCTCTCTGAAAATTCAAGCAGGCTTCACCGTTGGCGTGAGGATATTTTTGGAAGATGCTATTTGCAAGTGTGTTTCATAGAATATTGTCTATTTCAAAAGGCACGTTAAGACTGAAGAAAAATTGAGAAGAATCTGTTCTTTTCAACTTCAGCTAGTCCTCTGTCAAATTTAAATAAATAAATAGATAGATAAACGCGAAAAGTGCATTTTAGTTTTCCTCAATGGTCTCAGGCACAGGAAGGGTAATAATATGGCAGATTAACTATCTTGTGCATGGCCAGACTAATGGGTTGGAAAGGTGGCAGAAAGTTACTGGATCTGCTAAAGCCGGTGGTGAGATTCCCTCTGGTATTAGAGGGAATAAGATCAGAGCTGCAGAGTGCCCCAGTGACACCCTATACCTAAAACTTCCTCATGAATGTGGATCTGAGACTCTTCGCCCACTTTCAAAAGTTGTCGCTTGGTTTTTGTTTTTTTTTGAAGAGAACATTTTTTTTCCATTGCTCATAACTTATATTAATTTATCTCCTAGGGTTTCCTTAGTATCATCCCTCTGTTTTCTTATTTGTTGGCCATGGTTTCGGACACCACTGGAATAGTCTTCCAAGAGACGTATAGCTAGTTACTCATCTGCTATTTTAAATATACATCCTCCTTCCAGAACTACTGAGACTTTACTGCATTTCTTATAATTGGTTGTTCAAAGACCTCCTGCAGATGTGTTCAGTCTTCCCTAGACTTCATCTCCCTTACTGTATCACAGTGGAAAAGATTTTATTTTTCTTTTGCTCTATAATGAGACCAAACGTAATTTTTTGTTTAATGTCAGCAAGCTTTAAAAAAGTTGATATTTAACTGGTGCTAATTAAAAGCAGTTTTTAAACATGTCTTCTATCTCTCCATTTATAGAACAAAGACTACAATTTTTAATGCCATCTCAGTTCTCCGGCCACTGTCTTGATTTTAGCATAGGTCACATTTATGAAATGTCAATGTATTCAGAGAAATTCGTTATTCTAGTCAGTCATTTTATTTAAATCTTTTCATGAAGATTTAACAGATAAAACTGGATAAAACTCTCAGTGGTAGCTGGAGAAGAATTTCAATGGGCTCTTCTTTTAATGCTGTAAAGGAGCATTGTATATATTGCTCTGAAAATGTTATTTTCACCAATCACAGGAAATCAATTTGATGTTTATAGAATTTATTGCTTTGTGTTGGTGTGGGGCAGATTCTGATATCCTATCACTTCTGTATATTCTACAAATAGCTCCACAAATTAACATGAATGCCTTCGTCTGTAAATCACCAAGCACTTTAAAATGCAGGTCAACGTCATTATCCTTTCTTTGCAGATGGAGAAGATAGATAAGTGTCACCCACTGATATAGAGGAGGCAGATGTGAATCTCAAACTTTTGCATCCCGGTTGGCCATCTTATATTTCAGGTCACTGTCTCTTCCAATTCATTATTTCAGCTCAAAATCATCTTGCCTATTTGAGCTGGATGCACCTTTTCTTATTACTGGGGACAAAAAGAGTCTATTTTTTCTAAAATGTTATGATAAAATGTGTTTTTTCATTTCATAAAATACTTTGGGGGTTGTAATTTAATGGTATTTTGAAGAAAATAAAAATGCTATCAAAATATTATCTAACTAGTTGTTGACACTTTTTTAATAAAGTGGAATTTATTTCAACCTTGGGAAACAGAAAATATTAATAATATGTTCTTGTTAAAATGTTCATAATCTTTGTAATAGAATATTTTGACTAAATTTGGGGTTAAATAAAGTAAGAAATCTATGTCTGTCTAAAATCCCACTAAATGGAAACAAGCTCAACAATTTTTTGTTGAAAAGAAAGTTCCCGAAAGTTTTCAGATTTGAATTTTGCTTCAATAAAATGATGAACAAAAATATCCACTTAAATGAAAAATAAATTGTATTTGGTACAATAAGAACATGAAAACAACGTTTGTTCTTGTACCACAAGCATTTATGAATACAAGCTATGTCTCATTGTCTCATTCTGTTCTTTATTTTCTTTTTTAGTGTCTAGGAAAACACATCTAAGTCTCTGGCTCAGTCTTCTAACTGCTAAGTCAGTACAAATCATTGCAAAATGCAGCAGCAAAAACAAAAATAAAAAACAAAGAAACAAAAACTAATTAGCTTTTCTTACTATGAAGTAAGACATTTCTCTGTCTGGCCATGAACCCTTGCAGGAATGTGCAATTTTGAACAACTGAAGAGTTTATATAGTTTACATCAACTGCTTTTATCCTGTATTTTAAAAAGGAAATCAAGCAATTAATGCATGTAATTGATTTTTTATTAAGAAAGTACACTGTCCAGATTATCACCAACTTTTAATAAACCAGAGGAGATGGAGAAGAGATCTCAATTTTAAAATATTCTATCTCATGGAACAGCAGGACAGTGTTTGGTACTGTCACTTAGGAAATGAATAATAAAATTCAGGCTTTACACACATATTTAATTCTGAGGAGGTCCCTTACCACATATCTATCATCAGAATGTTCTTCCTGAATTGATCACTCATAGGGAGTCTATATGTGTATAGCTAAATATGATCTCCATAAAAATCTGTATATACAGATTATATTCTGTTTACCCTCAGAGAGAAATAATTTTATATATATATATATAAAGTTTTAATTACGGCATTATCATCCAGTGTTCCACTTTTCAGTATTTAATTGTGATGACAAAGGAGCTCTCCTCCAAACAGCCTATAAGAAAAATTTTTGAGGAAAATTGATTTTTGTAGATATATATATGTATGTGTGTATGTGTATATATGTATATAATATAAGATGTTCCCCCTCTAGAGCTAAAAAAGAATAATCAGAAAATTATGCTTGCATATATTATATAATGAGTTCTTATTTAAACAGCTGATGCATTGCAAAGCTTTTGGAAGAGCATCTTTTTCAGCATTCTTAAGTCCTCAAAAGAGGAACTTAAGGTTCCAATACAACATTTTATTATTTTCACTTCTTTGTAAAAATCAGATTCTGTGAATGCTGAACTCTGCTGAACATTTTTTTTAACAAGAATGTGAAGCTGTATGTCACATTCTGAAAACTTCTTGCTGACCATTGGTGAAAGAAGCTCTCTTGTAAAACTCATCTTCAGTTAAAAAAAAAGTACAGTCTGATATGAGATGAATTTAAATGCCAGATTTTCAAATATATCCACATTTCTTTGCAAGGATCACAGAAACTGCCAGACTGGATCAGACCCATGGCCACTCTAGTAACCTTTCTCCAACACTAGCCAAGACTAGATGCTCCAGAGGAAAGTACAAGATATTTTGAAGAAGGTAGATACAGAATAATGTTGCTACTGAGAAAATTTCTTCCAAACCGAGGAAATGGAAGGTACTGAGATTCCTTGATCCCTGGTGAGTCATAGGACTTCCAATTGGACCTCTAGATGCTCAGTCCCCTGCAACCAGACTGAGGTATATCATCTAAAAATGAAGTTACACAGCAGGCAGCATTTGATGGCTTTCCAAATGTGGTATGGTGGTAACCAGGAGCTAGTTAGAAACTAGATTCTATGTAGCTGGATAATAGGAACTGTTAGGAACTAGATCATATCAATTTAGGCAAACATTAGAAATCTGTAAGTGCCCTAGGTAGTTCTCTTCTGTATTTAACAATCATATCAGGTGCATTTCTTTGTAGCTGCACTGTATTTCTGCTCCACTGCACCCCTTTGAGAAGCCCAGACATCTGATTAAAACAGGCTGTGTCTAAAATGTAAGGAGACATTTCTCAGACATGTCCTAGGTCACCAAGGGACCTTTGGGCATTTTTCTCATGTACTCTGATAAGATTGAACCTTTTTACTTTTAGTCCACTTCATCCTTCCCAGTCTCTAAGCCAGGGCATGCATGACCCTTCGGAGACACTGTAAATAAAGCTGGTTGCTCTCAAGCACTTCTGAAAATAAGTGCCTCCCAACTTCAAATTCTTGGCAGGCTGCCAGCGTTTTTTGCAATTTAGGTTCATCATGTTAACATTGCACAGATCACTTCTTAAAATAACTGGAATAAAATGGAGTGCAGTATTGAATCAAAGAATCCATGAAATGCATCATTTGGTAAAAACAGTGCATAAATCAGAAGTTATGAGCAGTAAGTGTTGGAATATCTCTCTCTCTCTCTCTTTTTTTTTTATTTAGCCCTTCATCTGGCAGACCTTCCCCTGACTTCCATGTGAATTTGCTTTGATGAGAGACATCATTACTTGACTTTACAGCTTCCTTCTAAATAGGAAACTGTTTCACTGGATGAATCAGATGATTATTTCTTCAGTATGGGGGATGGTAATTTGGTGCCAGCTTCCAAAACACAGAGAAAAAATGTAGGGCAGGCTCCAGTTACCCGAATCTTTTGAAAGGTGTCAACTTACTGTATATCTGAGTTTCAAATTAGAGGACAGTGAATATATAGGAACAAATACCACTGCATACATATTTCTGTGATGCTGTGTTTGGCCCCTGTGGTCTTGAAAGAATGCCTCAGGTCATACCTCCCTACTCTTAAGCTAACAGAAGCAATTAAAAAATCCTACATAAGGTAGGTGCAATTTCATAAAGATAGGTATTAAGAACTGCTGTGCTTGAAAACCTAGACGTGATGTTCTTTGGACAGCACTGAATTTCTGCTGTTAGAAACTTAGTTTCCTATCTGGTTTAATGAAGAACCCATCTCATGCTTTCTGCAGACTGGATAATGAGGTTGCATTTGTTGTAGTAGACATTTAACTGAGACACCTAAGAAAGGATGAGGTGGTGCAGGAACAGGGAGACAAGAGGGTTTTCCAGTCCAAGACAGCCATTTTAAAGATGTGGTGAAATGCCAGATTCCTGCAGTAATTATCCAAACTGCCATGAGCTCACTGCCAGGTGTCTGCTCAGCCCAGGGCACATGACCTTTTACCACCATCTGTTTTTCATCCTTCTGCAGCAAAAGCACAGTGAGATGCTCCAGGCAGCAAAAAAATCGTTCTTGTGGACCTAGCTGAGATCTAACTTACCCTGAGCTGTGAAGTGCAGTGAACTGAATCAGTCCCAGAGGTGACTACCTCTTCCCCTTGTCTCTGCAAGGTGCCCAGGACGTATCTGATACTAACTTAGGCACCTGATCTCAGGTCCTAAAGTCAGGGTGTGAATGAAGGGTTGTAATTTTTTGTTTTTTTAATGCAAACCTGCCTAAATCCGCATTTTCTTTCAAAGGACCATCCAGATCTTTTTATGCCAACTTTATTTATGTAACATCCCATCAGGAAAAGTTAACCTTCTGAATCACTCTCTGGGCAAGATCCTGATTTGGCATTTTGCAAGTGTGTCACATTAGTCTGCATGAGATATAGGACATTTGACTTATCATAGGACAGTCTGTCACTTGGCTTCATCCCTAACTGGGGTATGTCTGTCTATATGACAACATATCCTGAAAATCTACTGGATTGCTTTAATTGACAAAGAAGGAAATTAGGCTTGTGTAAGTTTAGCGTAAGGATATGACACCACATGACTCAAAGAAACCCACCTGAAAGCAATGTTTCATGTAGCAGGGAAATGAAAACTCATGTGTCTGAATAACCAGGCAGTTAGTTGTTCCAAAGTCATGGTGATAAACACTCCATAAATGTTTAGATAATTAGGGATGAAAGCTATTTTTAGTTCACAGAAATTAAGGCTGCTTGACCAACTCTTCAGCTCGTAAAGCTTGACATTCAAATTATCACTTTACATCAGCTGTGAATATGCCTTAATGCACTTTCCTATAGAAAAGCCATTGATCTGGATGAGCTTTGCATGATACCAAAACATTGCAAAAGTGAAATAGGTGTCTAATTTTCCCTAGCAAAACCAGCTTTCGTGCAGCTAGCTTTGCAATAGAAACTGACATTATGAGTCCAAGTTTCCTTAAAAGGTTTCCGTGCTATTTAGAGGAAATGAAGAAGGTTCTCCGAGGTAAAGTGAGGTCTAAGGCTAATGTGCCTGGTTGTAAATCTAGGCAAGCTGCTCCGAGGCAATATGATAAGAGGTGGTAAGAATTAGTTGGTATAAATGATACATTAGGTGACAAAGGAAGCAGTAGATCCATTTTGTGAAACACTGCCCTGATTTTAGTTTATTGCTTTTAAGGACTATTAACATGTGGGTGGATAGAGGATTTTTTGTTTGTGATGTCCAGAGGGGATATTTTTTTTCTCTATAATTTCCTTTGTTGGGGTTGAAATGAAAAATTGACTTTTCCTTAAATTAAAAGCAGAATGCTACAAAACTTGTCAACATTTTATGCTATTTTGACATGAGTGAGGATTGCACAAATAAATATTTTCTTACTTCAGATATATGCAGACCCAGGACTCTTAATATGGGGCTGAAAATGCCCAATATGTCATGCATTTCCATGGTAGGGCAGGACCTGCTTGGGACATCAGCTGGGTTGTTACAAAGTCATCAGAAGTCCCTATTGTTTTCAGGTGTATGTTGGAAATTAATAGGTTAAATAGAAATACTGCCATTAACTTACAGATGACCTGTAGGTCTAGGAAGAAGAGGAGATAGGAAGCTAGCCTGGGAAGTTGTGTCTCTTCATGAAGTAACAGGGATAAGGAAAAAAAAATGCTTGTTTACACACTTCTTTGTGAAAGTGCCTAGAATGAGCAGAATTTCCTTCTGAATCACTGGAGCTGTAAGAAGCTGTGACTGCTGCTGTCCTGCTCAAGTCTATTAGTTGTATTTGTTGTTATCTTGGTGTCTGCTGTATCTGGGCCAGCCTGGAGCTATCTGTGGCAGTAATGTCTGTTTTCACAGAAGCACAAAATGGCTGATGTTGAAAGGGACCTCTGCAGATCCTCTAGTCCAACCCCCCTGCTCAAGCAGGGTCACCTAGAACACGTTGCACAGGATTGTGCCCAGGCAAGTTTTGAATATCTCCAGAGAGAGAGATTGCACAGCCTCTCTCAGCAAGCTGTTCCAGGGCTCAGTCACCCTCACAGTAAAGAAATTTTTCCTCATATTCAGATGGAACTTCTTGTGTTTCAGTTTGTGCCTGTTGCCTCTTGTCCTGTTGAAAATAGTCTGGCCTCATCCTCTTGACACCCTCCCTTTAGATATTTGCATAGATTGATATGATCTGCCTTCAGTCTTCTCTTCTCCAGACTGAATAGTCCCAGCTCTCTCAGCCTTTCCTCATAAGAGAGATGCTCCAGTTCCCTAATCATCTTTGTAGCCCTCTGCTGGACTCTCTCCAGTAGTGCCATGTCTTTCTTGTACTGGGGAGCCCAGAATTGGACACAGTGCTCCAGTACAGTTTCGTTATTTTATCTGCATTACTCATGGCATCAGATAGTCACTGATTCTGTGAGGCTTTTGCCTGGTACCATAACACAGATGACCTTAATATTCAAATTAACACTATCATCCTAACTGGTCAGGTGGGAGACCATTTCTGCAGTCTACAGCCTCCATTTCCTTAGTCAGCAAAAAGTATGTCATAAAGAAGTAGAGTCACTATATATATTTATTATTATTATATCTATTATATTATTATTATATTATACTATATTTCCCTGCTTGACCAAGGGGGTGGGACTAGATGATCTGCAGAGGTCCCTTCCCACCTCAACCACCCTGTGATTTTGTGATAGCTGAGCTGACTTCAGTCATTACTTCTCTTTACTTGCCCCTCCTTACTTCTCTCCTTTCTATTAATTTCTTTACCAAGTTACTGACTCCTGTTTGTCTAAGTGCTCTCCATTTCTGATCATTTCACATGTCCCTTAATTCCTTTTTCTTCCTACTGTTGACCTTTAGTATTCTTGCTTGTATTTTTTTCCCCAAGTCTTTTCTTTCATTGTCTAATCTTTCCACTGTCAAATACCTTGTTACTCGCATCATTCCTATACATGTCTCTGGCTCTTTCCTCCCATTCCTGGCTCATGTCCTTAAAGAGTCATTCATGACTGTTGCATTTATTTTGCCTTGTATTTTCATTTCAGAAAACATAATTAGGTTGTCCTGATATAGCTTAATCTCACAGCAGAATCAAGAACATGGTAGATTGCACTTCCCGCCTCATGAGATGTATATCAGTAAGTAAAATGAGCTTCACAGAGGACAAAAAAACCTCTTCAGTTCTCAGTCCTAAGTAAAGGAATAAAAAGTTCATAGTGCCAGTTCTGCCAAACCTGGCCTTTATTTTACATCATGCTTCTGTTTTAGGGGAAAGAAGAGAAAAGGAAGATTTTGTATCTAACAACCCATCAACAAATCCTTTTTTACTTTTAATGTTAAATTACAATTCATCATATTGAACAGTTATCATGAGGAGTGCAGGGTTCCAAGCTGTAAAACGCTTGCAAATTGTGCTAACGCTCTGAACTCTTCCTGAAAGTATTAATCATAGCATGATCCACCGGTTCCCACCATGAGATTTCTCAGTGAGAAATAGCAGCCTTTTTCCTTAGATACGGCTTCTGAGTAGTTTTACTATGGTAACCCTGTGTTATATTCATACCATTGGCTTGGTCTAAACCTTGGTCTTTTTTCCCTTCCTCTTGCTCTCCACAGATATCTTAGCATGTATTTTAGAGCACGATCCTAGACATGCGTTTGACAAGTCATCTGAGAAGATGACATGAGAGCAGATGTTATTGCTGTGATTAGACATTTTGAAAGCTTGTTTCACAGGCTTTCTTGCAGTCAGGTCCTGAATGTAGAGTGTATGTTGCTGACTGAAATGAGGAATTTACTCGGCGTACCCACATGAACACCCACGTTTTATAAAAATGTGACAAATAGCTCTTCAAAAACCATGAACATTCTGGGGTTTGGGGATTCCTTCCACTCTGTTCCATAGGCCGTCCAGAGGAGAACAGTTGTGCACTGACATCCCAGAAACTGTGCTTCCTATAGCCTCTATATCACACACGGTGAATGGGGTCTTACCTGCAAAGACTGGTACATCCTGAGAGCCTTGAGAAAGCTGACAACATGACAAAGGAAGTGATTTAGCTGCTGGAAGCATAATAGTGTGTAGAATATGCATCTACATATGTCGAATCTTTCTTGGTAATGACAATAGTAACATTTCAACTTGAAAGAGTCTGAAAGGCCGACACGGGGTGAACTCACTCAGCCAATCTTTGTCAGCAGTTCTAGAGGGCATTGTAATAACGGTGGGGGGAAAAATGACATCTACAAATCACCAAATGGAGAACAGTCTCCAGGAAGCATTTGAACTGAAGGACAATTAAAATTTATGACTTAGGCATTTAGACTCAGGCTTTTCTGATCTTATGTATCAGAACAAAGTCAGCTGTAAAGCAATACCACAAAATCATTAGTAATGAGGGAGACGCAACTGTCAGACAACAAAGTTTCAGATGTAGTTCAAGATGAAGAGAAAATTAAATTTATGATTTAGGTGCTTGGAGTTTTCTGGTTTGTTTGGTGGGGAGAAAAGACATATCATCTTCAGAAGCGATTTACTGAACTGGTTGTAAATGAAAGGTTATCTGAAACTAAAGAGTATTCTTTTCTATGAAATACTTGGAAAAAATATTTTAAAACTTTCAAAGACTTTATGTATAGATTTCATATCCCAACATAAACTATTCAGCCTGATATTCATGTAACTGTTCTGCCATGCAGCACTCCAGAATGTTTTTAACGAGTTCAAAAAAACCCCAAAACACTCATATACTGCCTTATATACATTGACAATATTGCCATGTAGCCATGTCTAATGTCTGAAAAATGGAATATAAAATGAAAGTTTCATAGTGTGGCAAAGCTGAAGAAAAGGCACATTTAAAATGATGATACACTGATATCATTAAAGGTCAGATGAGATCTGATTTATATCAGCTTGGGATCCAACCCTTAGATTTTAGTGCTGTTTTGGAAAAGCTTGCAAATGTTGGATGATAAATTGTGTACTTATAGCTCTCAGTCTTGCAAAATACATATTGTTCAGTTAAGGGAGAAAAGGCTCATCTCCACACACACAGAGGGCCACAGAGGCACAGTGGTGGGCAGGGGACCCCGTTAACCCAACCAGAGCTGGGGACCCCGTGACCGGCCCCAGGGCTGTGGAACACCAAGCATCACGAAGCAATGGGAGCTGCTCTCCGGAGCACCCTGTGCACAGAGGAGTCACTGCCTGGGCAGTAGGACTCATGGGACACTGGGAGGAGGATCTGTGGACTATGCAGGACTTACTATGGGATGCTGAAGGGAGGAACTACAGGAGGGAAAAGAGAGGGATCAAGGTGGTTTGAGGAGGAGAAAGCATGGGAATATAGAGGGATAAGGGAGCAAAAGGGGCTGGTCACACATAAACAGGTTGCTGCTAAGTGTGCTTGTTTAGCCATGCCCTGTGCCTGACCACCACTGCCTGTCCTGTCTTCTCCTTAAACTCCATTTCTTACTATTTTCTTGAGTGTGGGGTCTCTACACTGTGTGCATGGGTGTTTATGGAGGTCTGAGTGCCGGACACCAGCGTGGAGACATGGGTCAGTGGGGCCTGTGAATCCGGGGTGCAGCAACTTGAGAGAACGGAGCGTGTGCATGTTGTGTGGGTATCAGTTGTGGGACTGCTAGCAAATGTCAAGCTGGACTAGCTGGTGAGGAGGTTAAGTGCCTTGAGAAGCAGGTACTGAAGTGGGCATACATCTGAGCTGGATACTGGAGACACTCGAGGGTCTGTGAGCTGGCTACTGGAGAGACCAGTGTCCCAAGCCAGCTACTGGGGAGACTGGAGGATCTGGGTGGATGACTGGGAGACCCATTTGCATGAGCATGTCTCTGTGCATGAGGCAACCAGAGACAAGAGGATCCAGAGGCAGGTCCTGGATCTCATGAGTGTGTAGCCCAGCTCCTGGGAGATCCGTATCATATATATGTATATATTTTCCAATAGTGGGCTTTCATCCTGCTCAGCCAGAGAGGAGAATGGGATGAGGCTGTTGGTGCTGTTTGTGTTTGCTTGAGAGCTGTGTTTTCTATCTGTTTTGAGCTATGAAGCTGGCCATGTGTATGTGTATGTTTATTGTATATACGTTTGTGTGTGAGCCTATTGGGAATATATGCTCAGCCTTGCTACTGGCAGGTCCTGGAAACATGCAGCCGTGACCTCTACTGGGCTGCTGGGTTTGGCAGCTCCAAATACGTGTCCTCTCTGTATTTAAGCTCAGAAACAATCTGATTAGAGTCAAGGAGAACACTTGTCCTCTCATACAGTTATACAAGATTGGACCTTTTACCGTTGTCGCGGCCCGAAAGGAGTTGTTTAGGATGACCTCCCTTCCCTTGGGACCAACGACCAAGTTCGTGATGCCCTTGGACTGAATTAAGGTGAAACGACACCAGCCAACCAGTTTTAAGATTTATTAACACAAAGATAAGGCATGTGGTCAAATAGGATAATTCAATGGTGGTTACTGCAACTAGCTAGACAAGTCCCGTGCCACACGTTTCGAACAGATCTTACCAACATTCAACAAAAGAGAGAGAAAAAAGAGAGAAAGAGAGAGAGAGAAAAAAGGATATCACCACCCGTGGATCCAGCGGCGTCCCGTTGGTCCTCTTCTCTTGGGAGTCTTGGTTGGGGTTGAGGGGGAGCTCCCTTCTGGTGGTGGGTGGGTCCTCTTCACCCTGGGTGTAAATTTTGGCGATGCACATGCAGTAATTACAACTCGAGCAGGGTCCGACCCTAGGTTCCTGCTGGAAAGCTCGGAGCCAAATCAAGGCAAATTAAATAAATAAATTGTAATGACATGAGTGCAGTAGCTACAGCTCGAGTTGGGTGCCTCCAAAGAGGGACCCCGAACAAAGAAATCCCAGGGCAATTATAGCTTTTTCAAATTAAGTTTTCCATCCCCCCACATGGTAGTTCAGACCAATAGTAATTTTTGGGTCTGGGGTCTCCTGCTCCTTATTAGGTCTCATCGTTGTTCCAGGACAGGCTGCTTTTTTTTCTCCCTTATCTTTACTGTTGCGGTTTCTGCCGACAGGTGTGTCTTCATTCCTCGGGTCCCGTCATCATCTCTCAAGGTCTTGACAAAGAAGTGGTAACTCCAGCAATTAGCACTGTACTAGGGAGTGCGGCCTAAGGCTTCAGCAAATTTAGCTACTCATGCTAAGCAAGTTTTATAGAAGTTGTGCTAAACGGCAATAATTTACAGTCCAGGTCCCAAAGTCTCTGCCCGATCGTGGTCTGGTTCAGTGCAGGCTCGGTGTGTCCTGGGTGGTTGCAGGGAGACCATTTCGGGGGTTGCAGCAGCTTAGTCCTGCTTCTGCCAGGGACAGATGGCTTGTTCGGGGTTACGGTTTGCTTGCACCTTTATGTACCAAGAAATGTTTAAGGCAAAAGTTCATGCATCTGTCCTCCACAACCATATCTCAACCAGCAATAATAATTTTCAATAGAGAAAATGAGTTATTCACGAGTCCAGATGGTCTTTTCAGTGTTAAGGTCACACAATTTCTTGTTATAGTAGCTGCATCAGTTATTAGTTTCATTAAAATTATTTTAATGATAAATTGACTTGCTTCTTATTAATATGAGGAAAAAGTGCTGTAAAGAGAGATTAGATGAGGGTAGAAACTCAGGGCCACTCTATAAAATCAGAACCCTACAGAATCTAGCAAATGAGATTTAGCTGAGACTGTTTTTCTACTGTATAAATATAGATATTGTCATATATTTACCTCTATAGAGTCACAGAATCATTCAAATTGGAAGGGACCTCAGGGTGTCTCGAATTCAACCTCTTGCTCAAAGCAGAGTCAGAGTTGAGGTCGGACCAGATTGCGCAGGGTTTTATCCAGTTGGGCCTTGAAAACCTCCAAGGATGGAGATCACACAACCTCTCTGGGCAGCCTGGTCCACTTCCTTGCTGTTACTCAGAGTGAAAAATTTTACCTTATATCCAATCTGGATGTTTGTTTTTTCAACTTATGTCCATTGTCTGTCTTTGCCTCCAGCCATGCATTGCTGTGAAGACTGGCTCTGTCTCCTTGATGCCCTCCCTGTAGGCACTGGGGGGCTGTTTTTAGGTGCCCCCAAAGTCACCCCTGCTCCAGGCTGCACAAGCCCAGCTCCTGCAGCCCCTCCTCACAGGACAAGTGCTCCAGCTCTGACCGTCTTGTTTTTTCAACATCTTTCTCGTACCACAGACCCAAAACTGGATGCAGCAGCTAGCTGTGGTCTAACAAGTACTGAATAAAGGGGAATGATTTCTTTCCTGATCTACTGGCTCTGATCTTGCCATTACAGCCCAGGACACTGTTGGCCTTCATCGCTGCCAGGGCATACTCCCGGCTCGTGTTCAGCCTCCTGTCCTCCAGGATTCCCAGGTCCTTCACAGCGGAGCTGCTATAATATATACAAGTAGATTGAGAGTAATAAAATGTAAAATTATATCAGAGCATGCTTTACTTAATATACAACTTTGTCCTACCTTAGTTTTTAGAACCTTGAACTTCCTGAAAGTTCACTGTCCTCCCTTTGCAGATACAGGCTGGTAAGATTTGCCAGTTAAAATGACCCCTTGCTCTGAGTTTGTACTGTACAATGAATTGTTCAGGATTAACTACTGCAGTAAAGGCAATCATATAAACAATCTCTATCTCCTGGCTAAAAAGTTCTGTTTAAAATGTGTTCTCAAGATCAGCATTTGCTTCGAGGCTTAAAAAAGATGAGCCAGCACATGTGTTGATTAAAATGGTTTGATAACAATACTATAGCTGAGCAGCCAGCAAAAAATTTTGATTGTGTTAATTTAATTCTCTGGTTTTGTAGAGTCTCTTTGGTCGTTATAGTATATTTTTAATCAATTGAAATGATTGAAAAAAAAGAATATTTTTTTCTTGAGTTTTACTAGCCATATCAAGGTATCAAGGATATTCAGAATGGTCTATTTTTTTTCTGGATAAAGCCTTTGATATTTTCAGTATAAACCCCACAAAGAAGCAACTGTAACTCAGGAGAAAAGATATGAAAAATAAATTAGGCTATAGTGTCCTGCCCGTCTGTTTCATTAGGGGACGAGAAGGGGGAAATCATATTTCAAAACTCTAAAGATCACGTCTGTTCACTCCAGAAGCTCAGTTAATTTGCTTTTTCCCAGATGCTTTCAGCTTTTAATCGCTTGCAGTGCTTCTTTCCATTTGCATTATCAGAGATCCTTCTTTGCAAAACTTTTGCATTCTTTTTTTTATAGCCTGGCTTTGTTGTGCAATTGTTTCAAAGCCAGTTCTTATTAAATGGTTGAAGAATAGCAAATTTTGTGTCCCAGAGAGACGCAAACGGCAGCATGCAAATCAAAAATCAGCAACAATGAATTCATTTAAAAGATGTAGTTTGATGGGGGATATTCTGCGTGAAATGAAAAGATCCCTTAATACAGGGAAACAGCATCTTTCTGTGTGACTACCTGGTCTCTGTGAGAAAACCCAGGGCCTATCTAATACTGACCTCTTTCTGTTTTCATGCCATCTTGAAACTGATTCCTTATTTTTGGCAAAGTCAAGCAATTGAAATTTAGACCTGCCTCTGCTTCCTGCATTTCCTCTGCTGAATCTATTTAACTAATATCCTTATTCACATGGAAAAGGGCTTAAATATCCACCTTAATTAATTAACTACATTAAGATATGCTGTGGTTTTGCATTTGGCTTCCTGCTCTTTCTTTTCCCCTTCCTGTCACATTACTGGAAACATAAAGTTCATGCTATGAGTGTCTGATGTAGCAATACTGTTCTTTGAATTTGAATGGGGATGTCCATCAAGTCTGCGCCTGGATTTGTCTGCTGAGAATTTCCTAACACATTTCTGTAAATTACAAGTCTGCAAGTGAGAATGTGAGATATGAAGTTATGCAAATGGTATTGCAAACCTGCCCTGCTGCCAGACAAATACTATATGAGAATGAAAAAAAGGGGTTGCTCTTCCTGTAAATCCTATGGGAAAATGTAGGCATCTGTTGTTAGATGTTTATTCAGTTTGAAAGAGCTGAAATTGGTAGAACTGCTTTACAGTCAATGGAGAAAAATGAGCACTTATAGAATGTGTTTTCACTTATCAAAACAGAAATGTGTAAAGTGATTCAAGTGAATCATGTTTTTTAAGCACGTTGATTGTCCTCCTCTCCTGAAGGAGGCCAGAGTGACTATCTCAGACGTAGACACTGGCATTATCAGTTTCTAAAGCTACTGAGATAAAACTCGCTGAAGAAACCTTATTTTGAGGGACAGGTGCTAGTTCAGTAGTAAAAATGCTGGTCTTGAGTGGGGAAATGGAGCTTATTTCCCTGCTGCCTGAGGAGGATCTTCCTGAATGATGCTGAGCAGATCATTTGGGGTGCGAGCATATAAAGCATTTTGCCATGCTGACTAGGTACTCTCCAAAATGATTATACATTTTATTTTAAGAAGGCATTGGATAAACATGGAATTTATTAGATAATAATTCTGAAACAGTCTCTCTTCTGGAGTTTGAAAAAAACACTTTTGTATAATCCTTATTAGAAGTTGTAGTTCTTTCTTCAGTACTGAACACTGCAGGTCAAATCCTAGCTTTACTGACATTTCATGCAAATTTCTACAAAGACCACATTTTGTTTACCATTTCCTATGCTTCCAGGGAGTAGATGCACCATTTCTATGTGTTGGTTTTATGCTGATGTAACTCCATTGCAACACTACTGAATCAATCCCCTAATGTTTACCTATGAACAGAATATTTCTTAGTTATAAAAAAGTAATTTTTTTCTACCAAGGAAAGTTTTGATCATTAAACATGGCCAGATCACATACAATTTTTATCATATCATCCGCAAGACTGTGCTTCCCCTGATAAAGGACACTCTAACCCTTTCTTAATGAAGGACATTCTTCACGTCAAAAGTTTGGAGAAACCATTTAATAAACCTAATGATACTCGTAATAGAAGATGGGATGCCCTCAAAAAGATAGTTAGCATTTGATTTCCCTGACCGCTAATAATTTTTTAAAAATATCATAGTCTAGTTAGTAATGCCACACTGATTGATGTATCTTCTTCAGATAAGATTCATAAAAGCACTGGATCCTCAAGGATTTATAAGAAATTAAATTGTGCTACGGGTAAATTAAACACTTTACTCTCTGGAAAATAAAATCTCTCAGATGGGATAGCTAAAATAATCCAATTACGAAAGGTAGGCATAATTACTTGCTTTTTCAAATTAAAAACAAGAAAAAATACGATTTCAGAGTAGATTACATAAAAGATAAATATGGAAATAAGAAATTGAAAACATATTGATGCTCAACTAGAAATCACCTGTAAAAGCTTTTGTGCTTTCAAGTGAAAACAAAGGACTAAGGAAGAAATTTTAAGAGAATACATAAATGAGACCCTTGTGCCACTAAGATAACTTTGTATATATTGAACAGCTTCTAAATGTACTTCCCTGACTACCTACTGACCTACCTATACACTTATGTATGCTTTTTTTTAAATGTAGAAAATTCCTGCATTAACACTGCTTTGGATTTCAAATTTGTTTGAAGACTTGGTTGAACTGAAAGTAAAAGTGCTGAGAGAGATGTCTAGCTAGCATAACTTGCCTATACTCTGTTACTTAGAGAGGAAAAAAGATGGATTTTGACTGTTCAAATTAAACTGTGACCCCGTCTGGGAGCTGCAACAAAGCAATAATGCTCTACACATTACGAAGGGCTTATGATTATCCCAAGAGTTTTTTGTTTGGGTTGCAATAATACCTTTATAGGTTCTATTAAAGATTAGATAAATAGAAAGATATTAGATGGCAAAGCTTGTTGTTTCAGTCTGTCACCTTAAATCTCCTGTACAAATATTGTCTAAGCTTCTTGTTTTCAGGCTAGGTGGTTTCTTTCTTGTACTGAGAGCATCATTTAAATAAACTAAACCAAGCTAGACAAAAAGCCACCCTGGTAACACTCGCAAAGCTCTTTGTCTTCTCCACTGTATTAAGCAACATGTGCCATAGCAGCAGTTAAGTGGGAAGACAAGATCTTGAGTAATGGGGCAGATGTATTTAGAGGTATTGAATGGTAGCAGTTGAAGTATATCCTTCTGGATGTCCTGGGTGCTGTTCTTGCACCTTCTCCTGCTATTCAGAACGACAACAAGGAAGTCACCATTCCTCGTTTTCTCTAACGCACTTGATTTGGCTCATCCGTTTAAAAGCTGAGCTGTCCATGGCACAGTGAATTTCTTGCTAGAAACCTGTGCAATACTTTGCACAACGGGACTTCTCGAGACAAAATTATCTGTGAATTTGGACCCTTAATATTTTATTTTTGGAGAGCTATTTAACTATATATATAGATAAAATAAGATAAAAATAAGATAAATCTGTCTAAAATAAAATTCATTATAGCAGTGAATTGTTTCAGACTCCATCTCAGCAACACCTGAACCCCACCTGAACTCTGTGAGTTACTGAAATTCATTTTATGCCAAATTAGGGGTCTACTGTAGTACCTGGATAAGAAGAAGGCTCCAGTGATTGTAAATGATACAAACCATACAGCTAACGATTGAAAGAGTATAAGTTTATATGTTATTTTTCATTAAACTTATTTTTTTATACTCCTAGACAGATTTTTTTCTCAAGTTTAGAGTTATACTTTATTTCAGCAGTTTCTTTCATTTTAAACAATTTTGGGTGTTTCTGCTTTTCTCCAGTTCAGAGATCTCATATGAAAAGTGATATTTCTGATTACCTGGAAGCTAGTGAAGCTACTGTAGTTTAATGAGTTCTTGTAATTATTAGGCAGTTTTTGCTACATCCCTGAAAGAATCTTTCTTTGAATTTATTCTTTAGAGTTGATCGTATGAAATGTACGTTGAAATAAATTGTGAGAACAAAACACACTGCATTTCCCAGCTTATGTATATTGGGAAAGGAATCTTTGCCCAGTTCCCTCTCTATCTAGCTGTCTCTAAAAAAAAGACAACCCTAGCCAGTTCCATACTTTCTTGTAAATCAGTTATTCTAATTTCTGCAACACTTTTTTTTTTCAGTCATCTGTTATTAACACTTAAATAGGATTGCTCACTTCTCATTTTAGCTGGAAAAAAAATTGTGACTGACTTCTACAACTTATTGAAATCTGTTAAGTACATAAAATAAGTCTGCAAACTTGAATTCAGGAATCTTAGAAAATTTCAAATGATCCTCTTGCAAAGAAGGAGAAGCCATACTGCGAAAGCCAATGTGAACCTCACCTCCTACTTACTACTACACTATTAAGAAATGCTTAATTTACAAGAACTCACAAACTTCAGCATAAAATTTGTACATGTTCTTCTGAGAGTGTAGAACCAGCATAATTCAGTTGACCAAACACATTTCTGAAAACTGTTGTTTCACATTTGTTCTTTCAAATCCAATTTTGGTTGTGAATGGATGTTGTTGCTTGGACAGGAATTCTTCAGACTGTTCTTCAGTCCCGAGGAAGATTTTTGCACTTCCTTGTTCAACCATCTCTCATTATAATGTGGAAAAAGATCACCATGGATGGCATCAACATCCTGAAGAAAGACTTGAAAGGCTCGGTGTGAAAGGCTCAGTGTGGAAAGATGCCCTTTCACAGATGAATTCAACCAGTGGCCTAAGGGTAGCCAACATGGGAGCCAGATCTGATAGCCTGGAGCAGAATGCTCCCTGGTGCCTAATGCAGTGACAAAGTGTGGAATGCTCATTATGATATTTTTTATAAAATATGAGACTATTTCTAGATAATGCATGAGCTCCTTTGGCTGCCTAAGTTTTTTTCCGTCATTACTAGAAAATAAAATACTGGCTAATGAACAATAACTACCCTGCCCAAGCATTTGTTCCGGTGGAATTAAGCCTTGCAAATTTTCAACAGCCTTGTCACTGCTGAAGTGCAGCACACAAATTGTAAGCCGTGCTTAGTATGTTACTTCAGTGACTGTTCTGAGTAAAAGAAAAGCTGTTATGCCAGGGATATGTATGTAAAAGTGCATCTCTAATATGTTCTTGGAAAGTATCCTGAGTTGTGACTGTTTGTTAAATCCAAAAGCAGGACACTTTTCAAATTTTCTATCATTTTATATCATATTTAAATGAGATTTTTGCTGTTTGGATAAGGCATTCTTCACTGCTTCAAAGATGACATGTTTTTCCTGGCTAAAATACAGCAAATGTGGTTTGAAACTTCTTCTTGGACAGCCCTCAGAAGTGGTACAAACATTCTTGTCCAGAAATGTAATAAGATTTCAACTGTTCTGTCTTTCTCCTTGCTGTTACACCACTTACGGTTTTATTTTAGCTACCATATTTATCCGTATACTTCTGCTTCAGATTTCCATAAGTGAATAAAGCTAGTACTCCTGAATAGACTAAGCATTTTTCTTTAACTTCAAGTGCTATTGAACACTCATGAATGAACCGTGTTTTTTTGTGTGTGTGTGTGTGTGTGTGTGTGTGTGTGTGTGTGTGTGAGGTCTATGCTTCCTATTATCACTCCAATTCACAAGCCATTTTTTCAGAGATATGTCTAAGAGAAGCCAGGTGCACTCACCCACATATACTATACAAATTTATTGTGCTCTTGCAAGCCACGAATCCTTCAGGATTACCCTTGAGTTCGATACCTTATCAATGGTGGATTGAAGGTTGTGGTTTGTGTCGTGTTGCCATAGTGGCAGGAATAACCAATTTCTATGCTGGAGAAGTGACTGCAACATTTGTTTGCGGTTCCGAGTCAGAGTAGTGTGCCACTTGTATCATCTAGGAGCAGAAAATAAAAAATAATTCCTTCAATAATAGAAATCCCTTAAAATAATCCTTTGAAATTATTAAAATCAGAGTTCATAAACATGGTCTAATCTCTGCTGACAAAGACTCATGACTGTAAGTTAGACTAGGTTGTAATAAATGTCAGTTAAAATACATGCTCATTTCTCAAAATATCTATCTAATATTTTCCTAGCTGTTTACTAATCTAAAACAGCACCCTTTTTGAGGTGCATATCACTGCAAACCCATTGCATTTTATTATTATTATTTATATTACAACAGCATGTGTTGTCAGAACTTAGATGAGAGCCTGACCGTACTACCTACTTTAGAAATGCACTGACTGAATTAATGCCTTGACACATAGATGGTTTGTTTTTTTACTGCATGAAAACACGTTTTGTCTGCATCTTGCGCATAGTTTCGTTTTGTATCTGCAAACACACTTGACAGAATGGGGGAAAGCCCAGAGGAACACAATGTGGATGTTGGGTGGACACATGCAACGCGTGGAATGCATGGAATGGCTTCCACTGGTGGAAAGATTAAGTACATTAGGCTGGGAAAAGAGATGGCTGAAGGAGTCTTGGGCCTTTATGCTGTAGAGAGCTATAAAGTCCTGAACATTATGGGATGGTGAACAGGAGTGGTTATTCGCTGGCCTTTCTAATAGAATAACTAAGTGGCATTTAAATAATGTGGCAGGCCTGAGTTTCAGAGGGCACAAATAGAAGCAATTCTGTACACAAGAAGTTGTTAAGCATGGGAACTCTGTGCCATGGGATATCTGGCATGCTGAAAATTTGCATAGGTGCAAGGATATACTGGACAAATTGCTGGAAGGAAAACTCATGTATGGCATAAATACAGACACATCAGTCACTGCACACAAAACATTGAAAACTTGGAGAATATTCTGGGGAAGCGTTCCCTCTGTTCATACCACCCTACTGAAAGAATTCGTTTTCAGCCACTGGTAAAGCCAACATATTAAGGTAGATGGACTTTTGGTATGACCTGGTATAGGGTCACATCTGTCTACTGGTGATAGAAGGATACTAGGAAACTGGGCGTTTAACTTGTAAATACCTATAATTAGGTGAAATGGTTCTGACTTTTAGCAGCCAGTCAGCACAAGATTTAGCAAGATGAAACGTATGCTTGTTCTCGAGCCTACGATTAGTAACTTAAAAGAGATGATTGGATTTTCACCAAAGTGACTTTATTGAAGCCAAAAGGAGTTGGCTAAAATGAAATCAGCAGAAAGGAGTAGAAAGGTTAGGTCTACTGTTTCTAGCTGGTAACTTAGCATGTAGTAACCCAAACAAGTTACTGTGGAGAAAGGCAGGGGATCTCCTTCAGGACAAGGACTCTGAGCAACCTCTCCCTTTCACCAAGGAACAGGCACGCAGGCTTTCCCCAGGATAAACGTGTGCATTTAGAGAGCTGCTGCTCACACAGCAGCTGGTGCACTTGTAAATCCACACCTTACTTCACCTCATGATAACTTGTGTATACAGCCTTTAGCTGAGAGAGAGCTTTCCCATTAGTAACGAAGAAAGTAATGCATTCATACTTTCAAATTATCCTGAAAACTTCTGAGGAAACTTTGTGTATTTGCTACCTGACCTGCAGGCTGACATATTACTAGTTCACTTCCCTACTGGAATCTATTACATATATTTCCCATCTTGAAGTGGAGAGGAAGCCATCTGAATTTATCTCCCAATCAGATGCACGGATCATGGAAAACATGATGAATAAATCATGAGAGTTTTCCAGATTACATTTTATGCTGGCCCAGCTACTGTATTTGTAGTGTTTGATTACTGTGATCACAGTTCAGTTAGTGTTCCTAATAATCTGAAAAATGAGTCATAAAAGTCCTTGGACCAGTATAATCTTTTTCTCATTCTGAGATAAAACTGTTAAAGCAGTAATTGAACCAGTTAATGTACAAACCTATCGTAATAGGATGATTGGTAAAAGTAACCAACAAAGTGGAATTTCTTGTTTTAAAGTAAAACATGCTACATCTATTGCATGTCGCATAAAGGATCTTAGCTGACAAATCTTAATTAATTTGACTGTGGGCAAACTAATTGTCTATTATTTTAGCTTAGGGCTGCTTTGCTTTAAAAAATCAAATAATGATTTGGAAGAAATACAGCAACTCATTTTCTCTGGGAACACAGAGTTCCCACTGACAGTGGCTATTAAAAAGATTTAATGAAATCACCAGGACTTGTTTGAAGCTGGTCTAGGTACATTTTTATACTCAATCTGCACATCAATATTAATTTTTTAACACAGATGGAGGTTTTATTGGTACCCAAGGAAGGAAGTAGAGAAGTAGATTACTGGAATTTCAAGTTAAAGGCAGAACACAAAGCAAGAGTCCTGATGGAGGAAAGTGTGAAATTAGAGCTATGAACAAACAGGAACATTAAAATTCAGGAAATAAATATATAAATGAAAGGGGCAGTTGGAAGCCAATTGTGACCACTTGCCTTTTACTGAATCATAAATTAGGTTGACAAACCTAATTAAAAATATATTTCAGCGACACTCATCAGCTTTGCTATACTTAAAGGTCTGTCGGTCATCAAGGTTTGATAATGTGTTGATTAAAACAGATTTTGCATTTAAATTAGCACTGCATAATTTCTGAGAATATGTGACTATATACATATATATATATATTTTACATAAAATCTAAAGTCTGATCCATCTTCAGCTTAGGTTTTCCCCTCTCCTCCCCCAGTGAGTCACCCTGGAGCAGGATCAGGCTTTTCATTTATCTGATTTCCTATTAGTATAAATTCTCCAAAAATCTCAGAATGAAAAAAAAAAGGCCTTTTTTAAAGTTACCAGTACTTGCTCTGTGATTCAGACAAAGGTCTTGTGATATGTAAAAGAAGTAACTTGAAAAATGTGAGCGTTGTGTAAAAATCAGGTGGTAGGTAACATGCATCACTTATTAGGTAATTGTGCACTAGGCAGTAAACAAGTTTAGGGCTCTTGTAGGGTGACGAACTCAAGGTCTCTTTACAGCAGACGAACACTGCTCACAGATGCGATCCTTACCAAAGTCAGTAGAAGGCCAACTAAACGATCTGAATGAGGTCCACTACTATCTATTTGTCCAATCCCAATTAATGTTATACCTTTGCACCTCATAAGCTTTTAGCAACTTAGCATACTATAATACAATATTATGCCTATTCTGTAGAGGGATAAGTGAGAAACAGAAATTTAACCTCCAGGTTTTGAGAAGTGGAAGGTGCTTGGATCCTATTTAGGCATCTCAGTTCCTCTGAAATCAGCACTGAAGTTTGAAGTTTCAAAAACTGGATAAGCTAAAAATTCAAATTATTTTAAGTAGAAATAAGGCATCTAAATGTCTTGGAAGATACCTAAAGATCTAGCTATGTATTTTTGCGGGGAGGAAGACCATGCCATTTACATTAAGATAACTTAAATTACCAATTTAAATTTGATTTAAATGAACACCTTTACTGAGTAAAGGAGGATCAAGAGCGATATCATCCTAGCTTGAGATACTGAGTGTTGAGTCATTTATGTAAAAAAAAATTACCTTCAAAAAATAAATGAAGGAAAGGAGGCATAGTCACCAGCAGATTTCACATCTGAATTTAATCTGCTGAAATTTATTTTAACTAATTATCACTGGTGGTCCCAAGCTAAGTGTGGACAGTGCTTTCTGCATTGGACTGAAGGTCAGTTGTGCAGGTGTCATCAAGAGATGAAATATCACCACAATAACTATATGTAGGATGGCAAGAAAGACTCAACTGATGGGGACCATCATTAATACAATATGCAGGAGGAGCAACACTAGTTCTTCAGGGCTCTTTGGCTCATCATCCTGGGTTTGGCTTATTCCTTTTCCTCTCTTTCTTGGAGCAGAAATGGCTTTTTCCCAGGTAGGGGTACAATATCCACATTTGCATATGTTTTTGAGAAAAGTTGACTTGGCTTCAGTGGTGAAACTGTGTTAAAACCCCTAGAACATGTTGAAGACTCAGCAAAAAATATGTTTGGGAATTAAAGTTCTAACTAGGCCTAAAACCGAAAGGTTTTAAGCAGGAAAATAAACTCTGTGCTAAACAGCATATATCTGAGCGGTATTTTGCAGAGCAGACTCAGAGCTCTGATTTTCCTCATGCTGCCAAACACATCTTTGGCAACTAGGCATTTGCCAAGTTCATATCCCTTGCTTTGCTTTTGTGCACCCATTTTTGAATAACTTCAATAAATATTGTATTATAACATAGAGTTTTGTATTTGAAGATATTGTGGCCCTGTTTTTAATCAGATCTGTGGAGCAGGCTGTTTTTGAGAATGTTTTGCCTTGGGATTCACTGTGTCAGTGAGATCTGAGCATCAGCTGTAAAATGAAAAACCTCTATCATTTGAGGTACAACTCTCAATGCCTTCTCTCATGAGGATTTGCTAATTAATATTGCCTTTAAAAGCAAATTACTTTTAAGGATTTAATTAACATGGAGTACTGACATTTTTGGGTTTAAGCTGAACCTGTTTCATCAGTAAATACTTTCATCGTTCTTTGCTCTTTGTCTCTTTTTATCCTTTCTGCTTGACAGTAGAAATGGTTTGCTTTCTCCTCTTAACAAGTACAAAATGTAGCAGGTAAAGGCTTGGGTGCCCCTCTAAATATTATTCTAAGGAAAGGACATCAAATGCTTGGATCAGATATTTTATACACTTTTTTTTCAATCTTCTGCAGCAAGGCAATAGAACCTCCTCCTAGATTCTCCTACTGTTTTGAACCCACTGTTCCATTTGCTTCCTAACTTTCTGGGGGGAAAAAAAAAAGAAAAGGAAAAGAAAAAAAAAAAAAAAAGGTTTGGGCCTGGTATTGTTAGTTCGAATTCAGCAGCCTTTAATGGTCATCAGGATTTCAGAGCAGATCAGATCAGCCTCTTCATGTCAAAAGAAACCAAACAGGCATATTTCAGCTGTTGCCCAGCTGACACTGTGAATCAGCTTTCATCACTCTTTTTTTCCTTTTTCAGTTTAACTAGCTTTTTCTGTTTTCATCTTTCTTCTAGTTGTTCTTTTACAGAAAGTTACATACGGAGAGCTCACATTCGCCTGTCTCCTCAGAAAGCTTTTTACTAGCTCATTAACGTCAAAGCAGATCTTTCCAAACAAATGTTGCATTTCATCTACAATGCTGCACTCATTTCTATTATCTAGTTGAGTCAAACTGGCCATCCATCTAACAGCAGAGTAACAAGCGCTCCACTGAATATCTAGAGGTTTTCTGCCATGCCATGACACCACCCTCCTCTGCCCAGGAGGTTTTTTGTTCTGAACCACGACATATTCTTGTGCTTCCTTCTTCCAGCCTGCCATGGTCCATCCCTTCCATGTGGCTGACCTCTGTCTGGGCATTTGGCTTTTGGCTTTTGCATTGCTTTCCATTAGGCATAAGCTGGGCACTGTCATCCGTCCTTTTGGTCAGTCTGCTTCTGCTCATTAGTTTGTCTCTGACCTTTAGTTTGACTGTATTTGTTCTGCACTAGTGATTGGCATTGTTCGGAGCTTACCCCAGACAGTTTTGCTGTCCTTACTACTTAAATGCATTTCTCTGGGGTGAAATCTTTCTCCCAACTGTCTCTCCAGTCATACAGGGTCAGGCGTCCCACAGTCCATCCTGTCAATTACTGGAGAATCTGTAATGCTTCCATATTTGCATCCAGATGCTGGAGTTTCAGATTCCTTCATTTTATTTTATTTCTGGAATAAAACAAGCTAATATATCTCTTTGAAATCTCATATAATCAGTCAAAGGACCCATCAGACACTCCTCATCACTGTTGCAGGAATTTTGACCTTTTTGCAGACAGTACTACCCAATTCACTCTCTTTTCCCTGTTTCCATGATTATTGATGATACTTGCCTTGAAAATAAAGCTTGGTAGAAATCCTTGGATTCTGTCTGACCAGTTTCTGGTTGTTGATGCTTTTCTTTACTTGTTCTTCCGTACTTTATGTGAGTATCCCTAGAGTGACTGCTGCCACAGTGTTTTATGAATTGTGTGGCAGAGTAATAAGAAGGCACCATATTTTTTAACACATACTGGTTCTTTATTAAAACAATTATTTAAGACATGCATTCTTCCCTCTGTGCATACCAGCCATGTGCACACTACCAAACTATTTCCTTCTGCAACCTCTGGTCCTTCCGCAGCTTCTGCTTAGGTGACTGCAAGCAGATAAATTACTCAAAAAGTGAAGCATTTCATATGGAGAGATTGCCCTGAATTCCAATAGCCTTTGCTGTTATTAGGAAATCATTCAATTCAGAATTTCATTTTGGTCAGTGTCATCTCATTATAGTTAATCGTATCCCACATTGTTACTAAATTATTCTGTCACTCTTAATTTCAAACACATCTCAGTATTGTTACTTAGGAGATGTGTGTAGCACAGTGGCAGTGTTGCACAAGCTTCATAAGCAAGCTCAAGAACTGGGGAGCAATCCAAATGTCTTAATACAATACGCGGATACAAGTATTCATCCCTAATATATTCATAATGCTCCCATGCAGGGTGAGTATTATGGAAATGGAACAGTCAAAATTTATTTTATAAGTCTACCTGGTTTCACAGACCCCCATCTCTGTGACTTATCTCCCTTCTGCATATTTATGTCATCGATGATACTGATGTGGACTGTGACACTGAGGATAATGTGTATGTATAAGGAGAGACTGATCTGGGGCATGTAAGTCCTTGGTTTCAGGCTGGATTCAGGGTGAGGGGAAGCTGTGAAACTATTACGGTATGAGCTATGCTGAGCAGTCCTAATGGTGGTTGAGAGAAGAGGGGGTTATAGGCTCTGCCATCCCATGGCTTTTTCCGAGCAGATCTGCACCTGAGTTCTATTTCTGGCTCAAGCACTGTGATGTGTAAGGTGTTACACATCACCTGGAACAGCATGTTTCACCTCTCTGTGATAGCTATTCTCCTATCCTCGATCTGTCCTGCCCAATTGCATTAACTATCCAGGGCATTATGAATTTATACCATAACTAATGAAATTCAGTCTTCAGCCTGACTTTCAGTTGCAGTCTTTTAATTTAAAGCTTGCAGAAGCTAAGTGTACTGTTCTCTTGCCACATAATACCTTAAAAACAACAATTACAGGTGCACATAATGTTAACTGAGAAAATTATAATTAGAGACTATACAGTCTGTCTATGCAAAAACTCAGGAATGCTGTGATAATGTAAGTTATCTTCATGCTAATGTTTTTGAACAGAAATACAGTATTTTCTAAATAACTATCAAATCTATGCACACTTTTGAGGCAGTTTTGATAATACTGAAGCCCAGCTCGCTATATCACACTCAAGCAGAAGGAGACACTGGCTCATGGCACTAAAAGATAACAGTCCACAATAACTATATGCAGCCAAGTAACGTATGGTGAGTCGAGATGGAGCCACAAAATGTCATTTCCACACCACAGAATGCAAAATACTTTCCATCACCCTGTGTAAAACTTTAGGCTGACAGTACAGAACAAAAAGGCACAGCCTAGTGCTGCAAGACAAGAGAAGGGTAGCCACCAACACCACTGCTCTCAATCCCTGGTGCTAAGAAGGGTGCAAATGGTGCTAAGAAGGGATTTGTGTCTACACCAGCTTTGCCCTCAAAAATCACTTTTATGCCTTTGCTATTATGAAATTTGAATCATAAGAAAAAGAAGAAATGAGAAATGGTGGATGATTAAAGAAAGGGAAGCATAGTATCTTTCATATTATTTTTGTAATAATGACAAAGACTACAATCCATCATGGGGAAGATCACTTTATAATGAAAAGAAGTACACAATTATTGACCAAACAGTCTTCCAAATTCAATGTTACAGGAATAATCACAGCAAGTGTACAGTGGAGTGTTTTAAAGCTAAAAGGGTATATGGGTTGAAAGAGTCTAAGTTAGCAGTTATTCCTACATCTGGAAATGCAGCTTTCTCCGTCACAGCCATCTCACTTTTATGACTCTGTCCTCTTCCCTGCCCACAATATTGCAAGTGATGGTGGTCACTGACCACACACAGACTCTCAGCAGTGGCACCCCTTGGCTGGTAAGTGGTGCATTCAGCCACCTTCTTGAGGACCTGAAATTTGCTTTTTCCTCCGACTGGCTCTGGGAGAGGGGGCGAAGGAGAAGAAGAGAGACCGGCAGCTCTGAATTCCTAAAGATGGTTCCCATTGTGGCTCCAGCATTGAAAGCTATGTGATCGAATGTACTGTCCCACACATTCTTGCTGTTGGGTGGTGGGTCTTTCTGGACAGATTGCCATGGTGCCTTTGCAACGGTGCAGAGGTGGCACCATCGCACCAGAGGTGCAACGGTGCAACCAGGTGCACCAGCGGTGGCAGCATGTTTGTGGCTGGCCTCAGCAGCCTACTTGGCTCGACTGTTGGATGCACCAGAAAGCAAGTCTTTCTGAGATTAGTTATTGGACATCCAGCTGGTGGGTATTGATTCCAAGTCAATGGTGTTCTCCTCCAAACCATGATTCAGAGCACGTAGATGAGGAGCTTAACCTTCCCTGATGTCTCTGGGAACCTTAAGTTAGACAATGAGAATATTCCCTGTTGTGTCCACTTTCTGCTTATCTTTGAGTTTTTGAGTCAGCTCTGCAAACTCAGAGGCATTTGTCTGAGCCGTTATTACATTGTGGCATAAATATGGCTTGCTTTCTCTCACAGTGTTTCTTATTATGTCCAGCCCAAGGGATGCTTGGAGGTTGTGTCCTTTGGGGCTGGTGACCTCTGTGAGGACAGAGCATATTCCATAACTGCTCCATGAACTCTTCTTTTGCTGGGCTGTCTACTTTTCTGTCTTGTGGCTTTGTTTCAATCTAGCCAGAGTCTGCAGCATGAAAAATACATGTGCGTGCCCCAGTGTAGTAGAGCCGTAAATGTATGATGTGCTCAGCAGTGTTAGGGCAAAATATTTGTTGCCTAATAGCAAATAATGCTGAGTGCTCCAATTCTCCTCCTAGATAAACCTGGCAATTTCTCTGACGCTAAATCTTTTGCTCTTACTCTGTCATTGACAGTGGCTGGCCTAATCAGCTCAGGGCACACTTCAACACTATCCCAGACAATTCAATCAGCCCAATGGCAGCTCTTTCAAGCCCACATTTCTTGCATAACAAAGACACTGAAAAATGCACTGCAGAGCTACCTTGTCAAGGAGTAAAAGCCCAGACTTGATTTCCATCAGAAAGACTCTGCCCAAGTGAATAAAGAAACATATAAAACACTCCAAAGTCATGAGATGCAATTGGTGAGGAAAGATTTCTTCATATGCTCCAGAGTTTCATTCCAATGAGGAAAACAGAAAACAGTGGCAGAAACAGTGAAAGGGAAAAGAGATAGAAAAGAAAACAGCTTTGTTAACAGTAATTGCATGTCTCTGCTACTTTCATATCTAAGGATATTAATGCTTTTTACCTGCTTTGGAAGTTTCACCATGTTTCTATAAAAAATGATTTAATGCTGTTTTTACAGAGGGAAACTAAGGTGAAATTGAGGAGAAACTGAGGGAGGTGAAATTGCTCAAGGTCACACAAGAAACTGGAAGAAGACTAGGAAATGTAGCAAGGAGTATTTTTTTTTAATTTTTTTTTTTCTGTTACTAGATTTTCTCTTTTGTGAAAAACGTACCTGAAATTGTACTCAAACTAGCACACATGGAAAGAAGCAGGAAGATCTTTTCTTTCTCCATTTTCACTGCTCTACTGAGATATGCTGGACATAATCCAGTCTTTTTAGTTCTATAGGAATAAGAATATGTGCTAAATTTGACAGAAGGCCACATGTGACAGTGATACAGATATCTGATAATCCATGTGTATCTGGTACCATACCAGTTTAGTTTAAGGTTCTTGGGTTAAGTCAAATCACCTTGCATTCACTACAGCCAAAGCATTTATATAGGACAGTTAGCAGAGTTCAGCTCACAGAAAAGGAGCGGGTAATTTCCTCCAGGCTCTGAGCTCAAGGCCACCCAAAGTTGGTGGGGATAGATCAGGAGTGAGCAGGGTCGTTGGTACCAAATGTACAGCAGCTCTGAAGAGCTGGCCTGGAAAAAGAAATAGGAAGATAAGCATTCAGCTAGAAGTGAAAAAGTGCATAGGTTAAGTGATATTAATCACTGGGCAATTGATTTAGGTTTGGATCCCTCCCAGTCCTGTGTCTCTGCTGTGTGTGAGCTGGCTGATCTGACACATGGTTTAAACATAATGTGCTCTCAAGATCTGGTTTACAATATCCAACTCACTTGTGAGCGGCTGGTATTATAGAGTAAAACTGCAGTCTCCTTGTGGGCTCTGCGGGGCTATTGTATATTATGATGGAGACAGTTTTCATGTTTGGTTCTATGATAGGATTTCTTTTCCCCCGAATGATTATTTACGTCAATGAGTTTCACATTTTATGCAAACTCCATTTGACAAATACAAATCTCAGGCACTGTAATCTAAAACTAGAAATCGGGCTTGATACATGTCCTGTATCCCTCTATCTCTGAAGAGATTTTTCGTGACAGTCCATTAAAGGTTTTGAAACTTTTCTTTTTTTTGGACTGGATATGGTTATCTTGCCTTGTAAAAGATTTAACTAAAAAATTATGAAAAATTATAGTAATGGTTTGGGGACTTAAACTTTCCCATAAATATTGTTCTGTAACTGGAATATAACTGACCATAAAAAATTTTCTTCTTTTGAATTTTCACCAGGGTATGAAATCTTGGTGCTTAAGAGGCATATGAATAAAATCTGGTTATTTTTATGATCCTTTGCTAAATTGCTGAATCTGCCAGATTAGATTGCATTTTACATGTGTGCACTATAAGAAGACATTTTTTTATTATCATGCTTCTGACAATGTCACCATTTCAGTCCAACTGGACAAGAAAATAAGCATTAATAACTCTCATGTTTTTCATTGAAGATAACTAGACCACAAAAGAATTATGGCAAAAACACTGTCACACATATTACCCTCATGATTTGGTTTCCTTTAGCACAATAGAGAATTTCTTATTCAGATGAATCCATGAGGTGTATCTCTACCCCTTCCTGGTAAGAAATCATCCTACAGTATGCTGCCAAGGAGCATTTGGCATTTCTTTTGCAGAAATTCTCAAATTTGTGGAAAAAGTTTTTGCCACTATGTTATGCCCAGTGACATGTAATTTTATTTTATTTTATTCCTGGCCTACAAGCCCTGTACAATTAAAGAGTTATCTCCAGTCTATTTAACACTGTTCCTCTCTGGAAGGAAGCAGTTTTCCTTAGAATAGAGATTGCTGCGATGCAACTATTTTTTTTTTTTCTTCTGATTGCACCTGCCAGTATTGCATGGGAGGTGGATATCCCGGAGAGCTGGTGAGAATGTCTCTCAAGATTTGAACTCAGCCTTTATCAAATCGTTGCTCTGCCAAGGTTTGCTCCAGAATGCTAACCAGATACTATACTTTCAGCAAACAGCCTTGTAGCCTCTGAGAACTCCTGAAAATGAAATGAGCTGGAATTACCAATATTAAATGTTCCCTTCTCTTGGAATACATACCAACTAATATAGAGCTGCTTCAGCAGGCTCCGTACTGTACAGATCTGGGCAAGCAGAAGTCATCAGTTGGCTCTTTTACAAGAAAGGCTTAATCCAGCTCCCATTTATGTCAGTGGTGAAGTCCCATTGACACCCTGGTAAAGACTCTGGCTCTAAAAGAGATTTTCTGCCCTGTATTTTCTAAACTTACCCTTTTATTTTCAGCTCTATATCAGTTTTCACTGGTGGCAGCATAGGGTTGAAGCTTTCTCCTTAGAAGAGGGTTTATATCTTTGCACTGTCATTTAAAAGCTTAGCCTATAATTTAGTGATAAACCTCAAGCTGGACCCTACTGGTTGCCTGCTGTAAAAACTGTGCACTGAGATTCCCATGGGTGATAGCAGAGTGTCACTTTGGGGCTTGAGGTCATGTGCACAAGACATGTTTCTCAACAAGTGAATATCCCATTGCATTTTTCTAAGGGTGAAGATATTTCTTTTGAATAGAATATGTAATTTCATCTGGTAAATTCTTCAGTAATGAGAGATATTCTTCTCCTTGCAGATATAAACCTAAATAGTCTTGGTGTCTTTTTTGACTTGCTGAGTTTAAGTTGCAGTGTTCTTGTTCATAGATATTAAATGCATATTACTGTATGAAACTTCCTAGTAAAGTGCATATAGAGGATAATGCAGCCATTTTGGTGTAAAATGAGTAAATCACAACCGATATTATTACTATGAATGCCAAAGCAGCCGTGGCTGGCATCCTCTATAACAATGACAATATCTCTGACACAAGCTTAATGGCAATTGACACTGGCTTTCTAATTTCTAGCTGAACGACAGGTAAAAATGTTATCTTGCATCGCAGATGACTCACGCATGTTATTCACTGTAAGATTTTAGGATAAAATAAAGAACCCTTTGTCCCGGAAGAGAAAGGTTTCAAAGCCATTTACTTGCCAACCAATGAGAGGTTTTGCAAGGCAATGAAGAGTAAAGAAACACTGACATTATGTTTGAAATATTCCCAAAGCAGGAAAAGAATCTGGCTCAAATGAAGCAAGCAGCTTTGTTAGACTATACACAAAGCTACTGGCTGGAATAGAAGCAGGATTTGACCCTTTGGCTTTGAAAATATAGCACAGCTCTCCAACAGCTCCAAATGTTATAACTGGCTCCTGGAATGCATTGGAGTTTATATGGTAGCTTTCAAGGGTCTTAGTCATTGATGAGGACCTCACTCCATTGGTGCTGTAAAAACAAAGATCAAGCAACTGCTCTTCATAACAAATGATTTGCAGTTTAAGGCAACAGAAAACACGTGAGTACACACAGATGGGGGAATATAACTGAAAACAGTGCAACTGTTTAGCATGGCATGTAGAGGTAAAGATCTTCTTCTGGGAGGATTTTGAAGCCATCAGGGTTAAGTGATTGGAAAGATATAGGTGAGCATAAGAGGGAAAAGGACAAAGACAAGCAAAGCAAATGACCTAGGCTGGCATCATCAGCTGGAGATGTGAGCTGACACTGCAAATGCCACCTGAGGAATGACAGCATGAGCGGGTTCAAACATGAGAGGCTTTGGAAGGGGTGAGAATAACTTCTGTTTGCTGTGATGGAAAATGGAAATCAAGAGAATCATGTAAAGGTGCTCTTTCATAAAGGAAAAAGACCAAGAAAGGAATCTTTTCTTCAGCCTTCTTAAAGAGCATGAGTAGTGCAAGACTACGTTTGTCGGGGCCAGACAAAAGCTGATCAAAACATGAGTTAATTAAAGCTTGGTGAACATTGCATGTGTGTGATTAGGACGGGAAAAAGTCAAGGCCTAGTGCTGTTGCAGGAGGGCACAATTGCAGCTGGGTAGAGGGGTTGCAGATAGAGGGGTAGCAAGACTACCTCCCAGCATGTGACTTGGTGTGTGCATGCTGTACTGCATATTGCTGGCTGAGGACCTGGCAGAGAAAGGATGCTCTGTGCACTCTTCAGCACTCTTAAGTCCCATGGCATGCAGAAAGAAACTGCAATAGTTACAGACTACATGGATACAAGGACCAAGATGTCAGAGTAGAAAAATATGCCCCAGCTTGTAAGCCAGGATAACCCGCACGGGAATGGCAATTCCGTTCCAGTATTATTTGTTGTTCACGATTGAAGTAATAGGTTTTTATCTTGAATAATATTTACTCAAATATTTATTCAAATTTATTTGAAGCCTGCTGGAAATTAATAATTTTTACTGACTATTCATTGTTTTTCTCTTTAAAACCTTTGACAGCTTACTGAGGAATAGGAACAATGCGTTGCTGTGTGACTGTATGCAACATAAATATAAGTGCTGAACATATTAAGTGAAGGACTGATGGACAACCAAAGAAAGAGAATTATTGCTTGAAACTATTTAGCCAGTGCTGAATATTAGTTAGTATATGTGAAGAACACAGGGCTTGCTCTCGAACTTTTTAATAACCTGAAATTGAAAATAAGTCTCTGATCTTGCATTTACACATTCTACAGTATTACTCATATGAGTAATCTGCACTGATTTCTGTGAAGCTACTCCTTTATGCATAATAATATGTAGTCATAAAAGTATTTAAGATCATACCCTGAAATAATAAATTCTAGATCAGGTTCTGCCAACATTATACTAGAAAGTTCTTTCCTCTGTAATGAGTACTCTTTGTATCAGTGGGTTTTTCTGTTTCGTGGGGTAATCTATGAACACAGCTCTGAGAATTTAGTCCACCACCCATAGTGGAACTTGTGGCTAGCTCTGCTAAGAATCTGGTACGTGTTTTCCTACTTGCAGGCCAGGATTTACTTTTGTCGCTATGCTGATGTTTAATACTCTTAAACCTCTTGCAGTTCACATAGAATGCATCTCATTAAGCTCTTCTGCAGACTTTCCGCCTTCAACTACTTGAACACAATATTTTCTTTTTTTTTTAAATTGACAATTAAAGATGATTTTAATTGTAACTCAGGTTTGTTCTTTGTGATAAAATTCAAAAGGTTAAATCACATCTTTGATGTCAGGGTTGAGCTATGTCTTTGATCTGTAAATAGGGGCAGTAAAACTGAAAGAGCCTCACCTGTGTTTGTGAGTAATTACTGTACATTAATCTGAATTCAAGTCTGAAATTTACATTGCTGCATTAGCATATCAAAGGCTTTCAGAACAGGCTATTATTTGACTAGGAGTTAACTATTTCAGATGAGCCTGTAGGACACCAGCAAAGTCATTTTGCAAATGTAAGCAAAAGGAAACCCGAACTAGCAATTCCCCCCTAAAATATACCATTAAAACAGGATGGTTTGGGTTGGAAAGAAAAGTGCTGGAATTATTGCGGATCTGGATTTTATGATACTGGAAATCCTGAATGCTAACAGCTGATATATTGACATAAAGACAGGGTAAAAAACACATTAATGGGTCATTGATGAAATTCAGGATATATCGATTCAAATTCTGGATGTATGGATATAGAAATAGGTCTAAAGATTCATCTGTAGCAGAGCATCTTCTTTAGCAGCATAGGTGAAATGAAAACAAGGCATGATGGACATACATCCCAGTGTCTGCTGTTTTACTGGAAGTTAAGATAGTGAATGTTTTGTTTCCTGTTTCTGATTTGGGTCTGTCTTGTCAAATTTCTTGCTTACTCCAGATGATTACTGTGTTTTCAGAATGTCAAGAAGGATAGAAATTTCACTATAGCAGCACTATCTATTGCCTAGGGATTAAAACACTCTTCTAGAAAGAGAGGTTTGGGTTTGACCCCCTCAGGCTGCAGAGGGAAATAAGCCTATGTTGCCATCTCCAGGGTGAGTGCTTCGGCTATGAGGTTATCTTATAAAGAGCTGGGGGGGGGGGGGTACCAACATGATGATGATGACACAAGTCAGTCATCTATGCAAAAAGAAATGTCACGTGTTCATGGAGATCTGGGGTGATGGTTCTAGACTGAGACATTACCATGGGAGAGGTGTTGGCTTCCAAGCAAAGCTTTCATTTCAGGGTTTATCTGTTGTCAGCTGGTGCCACTGTCAGCTGGTTCAGTGCATAGCTGGTTGTGAAACTAAGCACTGAACTTTACCTGACTCCTCTATATACAAGGAGCTGAAGTCTTCACTTTAACTTATGAATTCCATTTCCAGACCTGAATGTCTAAAATCTAGGTGGGGCCATGCTGAATGTCACGGTCCCTGAGTGAGTTCCTTGAAAAATCTGGGCTTAAGCTGGCACTGTGAGCTTTTGAAAACTAAACCTGTGGATTCATGAAAATAAATGCTTCTGCTGACTGAAAACACAACTGCGCTCTAAGTCAATGCTTTGAACAGGAGAAAAGAAACATAGAGAAACCATAAAGACTTGAAATGCCAAATAAAATCTCAGCATGGCATGGAAGAGACTTTCCTTCTGCAACAAGACTTGTCATCTTCTGAAGATAAATGGCCCCCAGTACTGAACATTATGGAGAAGCAGGAATGGACATATATCATCCTGCTGGAGATCATGACAATGTATTAGACTAAATCACAATTGCTTAAAAAAAAAAAAAAAAGAAAAGAAAAGAAAAGAAAAGAAGAAAGACCAGATCAATTTGTTCAATGTTTCAAAACTCTGTAAACCTGCCAAACTTGAATAAAAGTTCCAAAAAAGAAAGGACTGATTCCTTACTTGAAATGTAGACCAGTTTCTTTGTCCTTTGTGAATTATGACTTCTCTTGCAGGTTGTTTGCAGTTCTTTATAAATCTATAGATTAGACACTTCAAGTCATTTTTATCAGCTGTCCTGAGAGATTTTACTATGAAGACTCATAGGAAAAAAAAGTGAAATCTTTTTCTGGAAGAACTATCAATTTTTCACTTAGACAAACTTGAACTCTTCTATCTGTTTTCCAGATGCCTGAGGAATACAATTATGTGCCTAGGTTAGCTAAAGCTGTGGGTAGTAATATGCAGGACATGTATATGAAAATCCTATGCAAACATATTAATCAGTATTTGCTTTTCTACTGTGTTTAATAAAGTGTCATCAGGGAAATGGACTGATTTTGCATTTTTGATTAGCATAAGTTTCAGCCTAGTAAAAAAATGTATAGTTGGTCTTCAGCTGGTCTTCAGTCAACAGGTCTTGATTCTCTGTTCTGCTATCTTAGTTTTATGCTCATATTTCTCCACTGATGTCAGCGTATGAAGGAAGTAGTGAGGGGGAAGGAGGAATTCACTAGAAGAATTTAAAATTAGAGAAGCTGAGTTTGCAAAAGAAGCCCACAAATTATGTATGGAGCCTACAAGAGTTCAAGAACGGACAATCGGGCATTTAGGTAAATGGTTCTGCCACTGCAGAGATTCATTAGCTGAGATGCTAGGGGTAATTACACAAGATGTCAAACTGTAATTCTTCCCCTGGAAAAGAAGAATATGGATCTATGAAGGCTGGAGTAACGGGCTTTTTACCTGTTTATTTTTTGATTTTATTGCAGAGCTTCTCATTAAATCACATGGAAGCCAAAATTGACATAGTTATGGTGACATGCTATATTATCACCAGTAGGATGAACCATTGTAATTATCTTTATACATAGTCTTAATCAAGCTTTCTTGCAAGGTAAAATACACAAGCTTTAATATCTCTACCTAACCTCTGGAGTAGGCCATGAGAGCATATACAGTACTCAGGCACTCAGATGCTCAGATGATAACTTAATAAGCCATCATTTCTCCAGCATTTTGTCTATATCCATATTTCTGTACTTTAAAATATGCAAGGGATTTTTCCTTCTTTCCTTTGCCAACACTTCCAATCTCACACCAGAAAAATAACCCAACCTCATTAAATACAGAGAAGCCAATGTTTTGGTATCGGTTCATGGAACTGGCTCATAAAATATTTCCCAAGTCTTATAAATAAGTTTCTTTCTTGCATTTTATATCTAGTATTCACTGTCAATATTAGTATTTAAAGCAGATAATGTAACTGCAACATGTATGAAAGATGTGAAGGAGCACCTTGAGTCTTTTAAGGCATTTCACATATATTCACTTCCACAATGGACTACCAGAGTGAATGAATGACCTGGAGAGGGTAATTGCATACTCCTTGGTGAGACCAGTCTGTGTGACTGCATAATCTGGGCCAGGATTTTGACTGACTGAGCTGTGATACTCAGTTTCTTAGTTGCAAGGATGCTATTAGCTCACATACAGCTCCTCTTTGATCATAAGCAAAAGTGTTCTGTTTTTGAGACTGTTCTTTCACACCTTGAAGTACATTTCAGAGCGATGTTTCTGAAACTTTGTGTTAGCATTCTTCAGAGAGCCCCTAGATTTTGAGAAAGAAATAAAATCTCTTCATGTCTGTTTTTCACCTTTTACATATAAACCTTTCTTATCTGACTGCTGCTGCATAATGGTCTACTTTTGTACAAATGGATCATCTCTCTTGAGCTGTCCCTTTAACAACATAGGCTCCCTCAAGTCATTGCTATAGGGTCTGCTCTTGTCATAACTGGCATGCTCTTCTCTACCATGTCAAAAACAATTCTTTTGTCTTCACTTTTAAAGGCTTTAATCATTTACTTCATCCTTGCCTGTTATTTTTAATTATATCAGACCCAAATTTTACATCTACAGCTTCTCCTTTTATAGTCTAGTAGATTCCTGGTAGTATCTCTGCATTTCTTTTTAATTAAAGACATATGGAAAGATCCTTTAATTAACACCAGTAAAGCCATTTCCTTGCATTTCTTCTAATCCTTTCTTCACATTTGCTTCTCTGCAGCCCTTATTGAGTACTACGTTTGAAAGGCTACACTTAGATTGCCAAAGTTTCTTCAAATGAGCATTATTTTGTTCTATGGTTCCTTTTCTTCTCAAAGGAGAATTGCATAACGATCTAGATTTCCAGTTTGCCAAAAAATATACTTGTTTTTGTTTCAGTTTCAGTCTGAATAGGAATATTTTATAATTTCTGGTGAATTAGAAACTTCCTGGATCCTGTAGGTCTTCAATAAAACTCATTTTTTGATCATAAATTTCACAGCTTGTGCAATTGACAGCAATGTCAATGTTAGAGAGTTTCAAGGTCTTCAAGTGCTGGAACAGAAGCACAAGGAAGGCAGAAAGAGTCCCCTCCAAACCCTGATTTGGACCCAGTGAAAGTCTGTCGAAACCTAGACACATAAAACAAAATGAGTTTCAGGGTCAGCAAATGGACATTTTTTTTAGATTATTTAACTGAAAAATGCCCGGCAAGCTTTACTCCTCTCTATTTTTCTTTTTTGGTGCATTTTCTCATCATTTGACATGGCTCTTGATTCAGATATTCCAGAATGGTGAATTAGAAAATGAGTAACTATTGTTAATATTGAGGAAACAAAGGAGATGAGGGTTTAAATACATTGCTAGCAGTAGGAAAGACCAATAATGACATGTCATTGCTGTAACCTTATTAAAATGGCAGGTCACGTGTGATTGAATAAATATTTTGAGAGATTTATATATAGATGCTGTGATAATCCAGGCAAAAAAATGTTCATTCCTCATGACTAAGAAACTTATAGTGAGAAAAAAAAAATCCCAAATAGAAATGCTTATGGATAATACATATCAGATAAGAAATCTTGCTGGGGCCTGCCACTAACCCTGGGAAAATAAATTATCTATAAAATGCAGTGCTAGTAGAAACAGCTTATTTGTCTAATTTAACTTTCAGCAAAATGCTATGTGCAGTAAAGCAGTGTGAATTTGCTGCTCTTTACTTATTTAAGTACAGATTATCATATTTTTTCATTGATAAGAGCTCATATTTGCATATGTATATGCTACTCACATTATCTCCAAATTTGTTATGAAAAATGAGATGGTGCTTTTAGATTTAGTGTCATATATTCTCTGGGTTTGTATACAGAACACTTTTAAAATACATATGTAAGCAGCAAAACAATGTAAGCGCCTTCAGCTATTTTTATCACTTGCAACCTATAGATTTTTGTTGCTGCCAACATAATTAATATTGAGGGTCTAGCATCAAATTTAGTGCTTTTGCAGTTGTTATGCCAAAATTCTACTTAGTTACTTTTAGGTACAGTGATTTTGTATTAACCTTTGACAGGGATTTCAGAAGAATTTTCTTGGGGGGGAGGGGGTTGGGGGCACCTGCAATCATGAAGCCTGGTAGTCAATTCTATTGTATTTATGAAGATGTTTGTAACCTCAAACTTTTGGTTATGCTTAATGCTGAGTACTTACAAATATGAATAACTGAAGTAAATTCAATCAAACAAGCCCAAATCATGACTACTGAACATCAGCCATCTCTTCTAGCTGTGTATTTAAAAGGGGTGTATATTAAAAGGGATCATTATTTACTTAACACACATGTGCAGCAGGCTAATGCATTTGCAGACCTGCTGAAATGTAAATATTTCTGTGGCATTAGCTTTTGGTCAACGTTCTGGCTGATATCTGCTCAGGTGCTTTATGTGCTCTCAGTCCAAGTGTTTTTCTTTTTAAAAGGTGTGGAGGAATCAGGAGACAGAGGATTTCAAAGAGCCTGAGAGCATGTTGTCCATGCCTACAAAGCGACCTTCCAGAAGGAAGTGACTTTCTTCTACTTTTGAGAAGGTTTGGTGTCAGAGGCTAGCTAAAAGATGTCCAAGCCCTGTAAAAAAGGAGATCCAACTAGATCTCTTCCAATTAGATGCCTTGATAGTCTGAAGAATACACTGAGCCTGTCTAATTCTGCTGTGCCAGCTTCATTACAGCTTAGGAGATGAAGTTACTCACACACAGACTTTGCACTGGTTAGTGCTGAGACTGTGACCCAGCATTGCTCCTTATCAGATTTGAGGGGTGGACCCTGAGCTACGAGAGCCTGTATTTTGGGGATAGTCCCCGGCTGGGCTGCCTGTCGGTAGCTAAATGGCCATGGCTCTGGTGCTTTCTGCACCTTTACCAGGATGCTGGGGAGCCACTGGGAGGAGGGACTGCTGTTGTATCCCACCTTCCCCTCCACCAACTTCTCCATCACCCTGGCAGTGGAGAGGATCCCCAAGCTGGATTTTCCTGGACTGGCTCTTCCTCTGGTTTTCTCTCCTAATTTTGCCCTTTCTTACCCACTTCCACTGACAAGGGCAGCCTGACTTTAGCCCCCCACTCTTAGGGCAGCAAAAGTCTCTCTGTGTGCCTTTCTGGAAAGCCTTGAGCTAACGGTGGTCTTGGGAAACAGAGTTGTGAAAATTGACTGATGTTCACATAGGAAGCAGTTGCATTTGTAACACTGGGGAAGTTTTTGCTTGTAAGGAGAATTTCACCGCCAGGAAGTGCCTTCAGTTTTTACAGACTGCTGAAGAAGTTGAGGGATGATTCAGTGCTCAGCATCATTTGGGCTGATTTGCCAGTAATAAGAATTCTTTTCTTTGCAGCTCTTCTAATAAGGCTATTGTGGTACTGGCATAATATTACTTCTAAACAGGAGAGGCAGTATTTGAAGGAATTAACTAGAAAAGCAAGTTGCTATTACTTTGCGATGGCAAGGATATGCTTATCAAAATACCTGCAGACCCCAAACCTATATCTTTGGGCTTATCAGACTTTTTCACGTACAAATATATCTGCAACATCTTTAATTTCAGCCTGTAATCTATTTACTCAGAAAAACTAATGCTAAAACATGGCTCTGCTTTAAAAATGTTACTCTGTAAAAATGACAATGAGAAAATCCGTTGTCAATAATTTACATATCAAACACATTCAGTTTTCAAGCAGAAAAAGCGCTTGTTAGTTTTCCAAATAGCAGCTCTGCAGACACTGCCTGAAATTCTGAGAAACGTGTTTTTATGCCTCTAATCACCTCCAGCAATAGAAGTCTGCTGGTAGGATTTTTAAGCCTTTTAAGGGTAGGATTATTATACCTGACTTCAGCTATGGGTTTACTACCTAGCTAGGTCCATGGTCTAGTCCTTAGTCAATGAAAGAGCCACACACCTGTTTTAGCAAGAGGTGAAGAAGTGCCTTGCCCTTGCTACTGATTTTTGGAAGAGCTTAGCTCACTGCCTTAGGCTTAGTGCTAAAGTAGCTAAGGTTAGGTGGAGTTTCAGTCTTGGATGATATATATGTCCTGTGTCCTCGTGTGAATATAGAAAACACCCTCCTGATGAATCAGAGGGTGACAATTTTGGACAGACAGTTTTCAGAGAAGGATCTCCCGAAGGGAAAATGGTTGATTCATTATCCAGGTGTATTCAAACTAGGGCCTCACTACAGAGGTAGCCACTTGCTATTCTTTCTCATGTAGTTTCATCCATGAGACTAAGGCTAATCCTACTGGTAAAACAGCACCAAGCTTTTCTATAGATTGCCAAATGATGTAACGTAAGATACTGAGCAACAGCCATCATCAAAATAATTTATATCTGTGAGTGCTAGAGAGAAGCTTTTGAGGAAGAATACTTTGTTCCTGAGCAGTTATAGCTTTAATTGTTGTGCATGGATATCTGGCTAATTCTAATTATGCCAGTTATAGAAAAATAGATGTAATCTTAAACAAGGCATGCCTACTAATTTTGTTTGTCTAACAAATGTATTAATGCCTCATAGTTTTTATGGGGCAATATTTCTATTTTCCAAAACATTTTTTTCTTCCTTTCTTATGTTTTTCAATAATCAGACATATTATTATTCCAGAATAAAATCTCAATTTCTGACTGATAGTGTGTTCCTCAGGTGAATATGTTCTAATTAATTAATTTAATTTCAACATTTAATTAAACATTTTTCCTATCTTCAATGCTGAGGAATGCTGAGTGAACACTTTACAATTGTGATCACATCCTTTTGTTGTTGTTTAGGTCAGGGCAGACTAAATATGTGCATTAATTACTGTGCAATAACAGGATCCTTGTGAAGGAATTTGGATATTTATTGCCTCAGTGAAAGAGTGATTATTAATGCATGTAAGAATAAAAAAGTTGCAGAAAAGTGGTTATCTCTGCTTCCCCCTTGCTTGCTCACAGAGGTGGGTGCTGAGCAGGTCGGTTCCAGCTGCACAAACTTGGGCCAAGGTGTACCTGAAGGTCTTCTACAGTCAAGTGTCTCCAAAGGTAGAGTCATGCTTCACCCCCTTTGAGTTTTATGAGTTGGAGACCATCTTCCAGGTCGTTTGATCTTTACTGGTTGATGAACTGCTTCAGACTGTTTCTGTTGATTGGTGTAATGAATCTCAGGGCAAATATTTTTGGATGAGTTTAATACTGCTATTTCTGCCAGTTACATTGTTTTTTTCATAAAAGCTGCCTAATTGTGCTTTATCTAATAAAAGTTACATCCCTAACAACTACGTAGCAACGTACCAAAGATCAAACCAAGGGCCTCCAGCATCAGCCTAACTACTCAAATGATGCCAGCTCAGTAGTCCAAGACACCTTTAAAATTAGCCATTTTCACATAGACTAACCAGTGGCACAGAAGTTTCACCATACACAAGAGAGAGACGAACTTTAGGATGAACACATTTCCTAAGCTCAGCATCTGAATTCAGTTCCCAGCTCTGAGATTCAGTCCCCAGCTCTACCCTTGATTCCTTGGGTAAACTCGAACAAATCACTTAACTTTCCCTGATTCCTGAATAAGCTGAAAACAATTCTTTCTCCAAAATTTTCTTTTGTCTGTCTAAGCTCTTCAGGTGAATAATACTGTCCATCATATTTTCATACACTATCTAATACAATCACATTAGGGGGCAGAATGACCCTACTGTAATTTGCACAGGAATAATATTAGCAGTACTGTAATTCTGCATAAATTTTACTTGTATAGTTATGCACATTTTGGGAAGAAGAGGATAAACAAGACTACTCTTTTCATGGTCTATAGAACTGCAGTCTTTCTTAAATAGAAAGCTCGAGGAAAAAAGGAAAAAACAAAAACAACAAAGAACACAATGTCACCCTACAACTGTAGATATAAGCAAGTGCAGTTCCCTCTTTACAGAGATTTCTCTGCTTTTTTTTACTAGAACGGGAGACTATTGGGAAATCTCTGTATCAATGCATTCAGAGACGCTGAATGGCCAGAAAGCTTACTGTGAATGACCCTATCTTCACGTATTGCAAGGTTCCTAAAACTCAAATTATTTCAACAGTTTGAGAATTTCAACAGTTTCAACTCAAACTGCCTTTATTTCAGATTCTTTCCTCTTTTTCTCGTTGCTGTAGCTGATTCACATACTTTAACATTGAATTTTTTTTTCCTCCTAAAGACAGGGAATAGAAAAGTAGAGAGGGGGGGAGGTGAAGACTAGATTTTTTGAACCTCTGTCTATTCCTTATACCAGGCCCAAGACAAAAGAATAACTTAGTTGTACAAGCCCATAAAAATTAAGATATTTAGTTTTTCTTGGAAGTATTCAGAAAGCTGTCATTATGAGATGGTTTTGCATGGCTTATCTACACAGAAGTTGGCAGCTGAGCCCTACACAGTTTATACAGGAAGCATTGATAGATCTTGGAGGAGATAAGATAGATTCATTTAGAAAGCTGGGGCTTTACTTAATCATCTAACCATCTATTTACTTGCAGAGGGATATCTACTTCTAGTTTATGAGCAAGACAACTTTGGCTGGGTTCTTGGTAGTTAAGACCTCCAATTCAATCCTGCCCAGTTTATAAGCTTCTGAAAATCATTTTCTTAGGTGTTTAAAAATCTGGCCCAGCAACAAGTGTTTAAATCCCTTTAAACATTTTCACACAACTCAGGAGATCCTATTAGCAATCACGGAATCATAAAATGGTCTTCTGACTACTCTTTCTAGCCTTTGTCAAACTTTACCTGGTTAACTTTTTTGTTTAGCTCAGGCTATAGAAATTCACCTTTTCTCCAGTCCTTAAGCCTCCAACATGACAGATAAGATGGCAGCTATTGTATTTATGCTGGGTCAAATGATGAACATTCACTGGATTGGCAGAGCTGTGTGTCCTTATCAACTTCAAAATATCAGATTGGGCAATGACGACTCTTCACAAGTCAAATGAAATAAGATCTCACCCACAGAGGAAGAAACAGATTTGCCACAGGACACTACATGTCCGTCAGAATAGGGTCTTTATCTGCACTAACAATAGCATTTTAGATGTGGAACCTTGGTTCAGGATGAGAAAAAATAATGAGCTGAGTTCGAACTCTCCTGGATGAAGTTCTATAAAAAGTCATATCATAAAGCTTGCTATAAATAATCTACTGCTGTTATCAATCAGCTTTCAGCAGGACAGGTACACTGCCAATCTTTGTTCCCCTGGCTCACCCAATAGCATATTGAGAATACACCTCTTGTTTGTGGGATCCAAGCCTGCTTTCCATCATTTCAGCATACCACATTGTCCTTGTAATGATGTGCTGACGATTTAATGATTTAGGGTGCTAAAGAGAAAAGTTGACTTTTATCTGATAAAAATCTAAAGAGTGAGACTTTTTTTCCCCCTGGAAACCATGAAAACTGTTTGTAAATTTCCTTTTCTGTTAAATCAAGGAGTATCAAATATTTGTTGAATCAAATTTTGTGAGTAAAATCTTTATTGTTTTCCATTTTCCAAACTTTCTGTTAAAAAGGACAGGAAACTTCTGGTTACGGATGATACCATTTATTGCTGCCAATTACAAGGGAGGTCAAAATTCCTATGACAAAACTTACGTGACAGAGCTTTCTTCTCGCTTCAGTCTTCACTTTCTGTCTCCCTCCTTCATACTGATCTCATGTTTCTCCAGCTCCATATTTTTCCCATAAAACCCCACTTTATTTTCTTTGCATTGGATGAACTGTGTAACTGCTATGAAGAGCTTCTTATAAATTTTTGGAGACTCAGTAAGGTCAAATGAAAAGGTGATTGACTGTTTGCCCAGCTGACATTAGGTTCAAGAAGGGGTGACTCAGAGGATGCCTCCTGCTTCCATTCTCATGGAGGATGTTCTGTACAGACTCATCATTATGCCTTGGCCATTCTCTTATCCGTTTACTTCCAAGATTGTCTCTCATGCATATGAGAGGAATTATGATGATATAAAGATGGGAGTTGCTATATATAAGTATATATTCTTTTATCTTATTAGATTGAAGAGTTTTCATATTTGCATGGTGACTTGCACCATTATTGGTGGGGCTTCCAGGCACTACTGATAATGTCAAATTGCAGATCTCCAATATTGTTGTAAAAAAAACAACCAGAAAGGGTTACTTACCTCTCGATGTGACTTCAGAATTTGCTGCTTTGTTGCCTGTAATACAGTTTCCAGTGAAAGGGAGAAGGCATCAGAAGAACTTGATTGATTTAGAGATGGATCCTGAAAACCACTCCATGGATATAGATTCTTGCAGTACTCACCGTGACTGATGAAAACGTTCCAGATGGACTGCTGTTTCTTACAGTTTTCAGAAAGGGTCTGCAGATATGAGATCTGTATAGCTGAGTGTTATCATGGTATACACATACTTTATCTAGGTTATAAACTTTTTAATGGAAGAACTAACATGGTCTTGGCAATAGTCTTGTGTCCTCTGCTCTTATGTACTTTCTCTTTTTAGGTCCTTGTAAAGGAGGAGAAACAAGTGCTTTCCATCAGTGGCCTCCCAACCACAGCCGCATTTAAGCCAAAGCTGTTCTTTTGCGGCTTTTGCGACACACACACACAAACGCATGCAACCTCAGCAAACAAACTCCAGCACAAAGAATGACTGAGTCCCCTCCAGTGTGTGACTGAGAAAAAGCTTTATCAGTCTTATAACACCTGAAAAGCAATATCAGCTCTGGTCTGCATAGATATCTAAACGTGAAAAGCTTGTCTTCTCAAATTGTAGAATTTTCTTACTAAAGTTAAGGCCATGGGGAATTTTTTTTTTTCCTTTCACTTCAATATGTCTTAAACATTTCTTTTTAGATCTTCCACACAGACTGCCTAAGACCTTACAGAGCTGACAGGTGGGCTGTATCAGGTGTCACTCACTTCCAGCTGTGCATACCACCACTTTGAAGCTGGAATAAGACCCCAGATAAGGTGTCACTGGAGGTGTCAAGGCAGACGTCCAGGGCCAGGTCAGGTTAGACTTCTCCGATTGCATCAGTCTGGCAATATGCTGATTTACAGCTCCAGAGTATTTGATTCTTTCATTTCTGCCCTCCCCCCTAAACTCTCTTGCCACAGGTTAGTCTGCAGATGTTGTTGGAGACCGCAGGAAAAGCTTGGCTTCATAAAATTAATGGCAAGTGGGTAAGCAAGGGGGAAAAAAAGCTTCTTTTTTGTTATGTTCAAATTCATTATTCAAAGCCTAAAGCTAGCTTCACGATTGTTGTTATTATCCAAGTGAATTTCCAGAGGTTTGCAATGACAGATTTGCATTTTAATATCCAGGTCAATTAGTTGTGAAGATAGGGGCCTCTTTCCGTGTCGGTGTTCCTGTGATGAGATGACTGATTGTCCTTGCAGACCAGAGGGGGAGCAGGTGGAGGGGGGCGGGCGGGAGCATCGCAGACCCACGATCATGCTTAGAGAGCAGCTGGTGATAGGGAAGCCTTCACAGCCAGCTTCTGTCTTTGCTGATCTCTCCCTTATAAATTGTCACAGCCAACAAAGCTGTGATTATGTTCAATGGAAATATTAAACTTCAGACCTGAGAGAGGGCAAGGGGGAAGAAAATGAATGGGAAACAATTTTGTGAAGAGCAGGATGGGTAGGGTTTTCTGTCTCTTTCCACTTGTCATCTTTTCTTTCTGCCACCCGCCACCCCTCCTTGCACTCCCGGTCGGTGATACGGTACTGAGTTACCTCTGTTTAATCAACAGCCTGATGTGGTGACTCTCTCACCGCACTGATTTGTCACATCTCAGACTGTCTGGAGCCTCCTTCCATCAAGTGGTGTCTTTGTACTTAACACCTTAATGGTCCTGAGGCGAGAGAGAAACAGCGGTTCTTTGAAAGGAGAATAATTACACCCAGACGCACAAATGCATTTGGTGCCAGATTTTGTTACCTCAAATAAGCAAAATTAAAACAAATGTCTTCGCTTCTACAGTTACAGCGCTTGTCTCTCTTGAGGAGGTTTAGGACAAATGGATTAGGAGACACTAATGACCTAATCCTGTGCCCTTTAAATCCATGATAATTTTGCTATTGACTTCAACGGGAAAAAAAATCAGGTTCTGCGGAAAAACCTCCTGAAAAGGGTTATTTTATTTGCTTGGCATTGCTGAATTTTTACCAGTTGGCAGCTGTGGAATGAGATATTAAGAAGATGATGAGTCATCAGCTGGTTGCATCTAAATATTTAGTGTTAGCTCTATTTATTGCCTGAAATCTTCCAGAGTGATTGGTGATTTTGGGGACCCAGCCCAGCCACTTTTCAGAGGCACGATCAGAAAGTACTCAAACATTAATATATTTATTTGGGCATCCAGAAACTAATCCCAATCACTAGTCATAAATCTTTGCCATTTTTTATGAGTTAAACCAGAGAATTTTGTAAGCCGTGAGACCAGAGATGGGCCCACTCTAACAGCAGGTCTTTCAGAGCAGGAAGGTTTTCCCAGAATTGCCTTCTGGAGATTGAAAAATATAGAATGTGTATACACTCCAGTTCTCAGAAAACAAACATTTGAACTAAATAAACTCTTCCTTTCAGGAATATTTGTAACTTATCTCTTCCTGGAGAGATACGGTTTAATTAAACTTCCTTAGGAGAAAGCTTATTGCTTCCTTTTCTTGCTCCTGCAGGCAACCTCCTGCATCTCCTGCCCTGGGAAACCAGCTGCATTCAGGTTCAGCCTTGTGCTTTTCTGGGCAGTCCCGACCAGGGACTGCTGCTGTTGCTGCCCTTGCACATCAGCCAGGGTCCTAATCCAGAGCCTTTGACTAACTTCTCTACTAATTAACAAATCAGAAGCAAGCAGGAGGTTTGAGCACTGGCCTGCCGTTGTCCGTGCAGTTTGATGATCAGCCCGCTCTCTGCCTGGTTTTAGCTTGTGCCAGCTGGCAATCTCTCATCCACTGCTTCAAGCACAACTCAGGGGCAACAACTTTTCCCGCAAGCAAGGAAGGGGGCTGCCCTGTTTTTGGATAAGTGTACGCAGGCTCTGCCACACTAAGTGGCCTCAGGTCAAAGGCTCATCTGTAACTTGCTTTATTTGCTAGTCTATATGTTGCCTCTGTGCCTCAGGCATATACCATTCCAGGGGACTTTTTCATTGTGAGAATTGTAAATGAAGAAAGGGAGCTACAAATAAAGAATTTAGCAGTATCTTCTCCTTTCATGACCTGTAAGCAAACAGAAACTCACGCTTACGGGATCTATGTTAATGAACACCAGCTACCACACAGCAAAACCTCTCCTGAGTGTCAGGGTCATTCTATTTATTGTCTGTGCTGCAGGAGACCAGCATGGAAGAAATAAAACATGGCATTTAACAAGAGGTAGGATCTTCACCCAATTTGAATGAGAATTACTGCAGGGTATGCTCTTTTAAAACCTCCAGCAGATTTAAGTGGCAATAAACAACTTTATGTGCAATTTATTCAAACATATTTTTATTTGCAATAAAAGAGAAAATAAGCACAAAAGAAAAATGGAACCATCATGCATGAAAACAAGTATATAAAAATAATCTTAAAAAGATAAAAAAAAGATGGTGCTTATGAAATATTTTTGCATACAGGTCATTTAAAAGGAATAAATACTTCCAAATAACCTGTGCATTGGTGTGAGATGAAACACATTTTCTTAAGAAAAGTTTCATTACTTAGAATGAATAATTTGTGTCTCAGACACAGCTATTAATTATGGAGACATATAAATCATGCATAAGGATGGAGGTTATGCCCAGGCCATTCTTGTTAATTTATTTCCACAAAAATAGCACAGTTGTATTGGGAAGAAAGATGTGCTACAGCACTTAAGCACAATTCTAATACAGAGGAACAAAGCATACACTATAAGCCTTAAAACCATTGGTGAATAAAAAGTCATCTTGACATTGCATCAGGATGATTTTAATAATGTAATCAGGAAAATAGATGCCTAGCAAGTGGTGAATGGTATGAGGTCCTTCAGAAAGCCTTTTCTTCCTTATTCTAGAGTATAGTGATCCGAGGATAAGACAGCTGTTTCTTGCAACTGGATAAAGGCCTCACCAGACAAATGGTGATCTAAGGTTACTTACTTTTTCTTGATGTTATACAAAACCAAACTACATTTCTTGCATTTTCAGCATCAGCAAAATAAAGGGTTTTGCTGCCACCACTTTAAACTTTTCTTACTAAAGAATATAGGGAACAGCAGGCAGGTCAGTGACAACTTTATTTTTTTACTCTCTTTTTTCCTCAGTTTTACTTTTTGAAATGATTCATTGAATAATGGGTAACTTAATCCAAAGTTGCTGTCTCACCTGAGTGAGAGAGAATGATACAAATAGCGAATGTGATACCAATCATTTTTCTCCTAGCTGTCCATTTACAGTATGTTTAAATCAGATGTGTGCCTGAAACTTCTCCATTTCATTAAAATGGCTGAAATTCAGGTGGGACAAATGCCTCTGAAGTGATTTGCTTTGAAATTTTTACCACGGAGTTTGCAAAGAAGATTGGGGTGTTGTGCAGGTGGAATGGAGAATTCGTGTACAGTCAGTAAATACTAATGGAGAATATCTCTGCTCTATTAGTTGTCCTAAATACTGAGTTCTAGAAGAAGCCTAATAGCTCATCTAAGCTAGAGGGGCCTTCGGTTCCTAGCTGCTATGGCAAGTTTTACAGCCTTAGACATCATATTTCTGTGGGAGAGGGTGATACAGGTTTCATACTGCCATTACTCTGATTCTCTTCATGTTTAGGTGAATGTTAACTCCACTGAAGCATGAATCTAGTATGAGAAGAAAATGAGTCCTTACACATTACAAGAAAAAAGCAATGTCTTGGTACTTCAGGCACGCTAGATATCAAATACTGTCACAAAGTGACCAGTGTTACAGTTGGAGAAAGAAGGGTACATCTCATCTCAAAAAATGTCCAGATAGTTAAGTAATAATTTTCCCAGTGTGGAAATTGATTTTTCCCTTCCAACTCAAATGTGTAATAGGGGGCTTTATCATTGATGCCTATTTTTAATTAACTCAATGTCATACAGTTGCAGGTAGTCTTGCTGTTTGTTTTGTAGCTTAAGGCTTTTTCAATTTCAATGATTTTCATGGCATGAAGAGTATCTCGAAGAAGGGAGTTCCACAAGCAATGAATATGTTGCCAAATATAATACGAACATGCTTTTCAATTTAATTAGAAGTCTATTTGTTCCTGAGTTCAAGATCTCTTGGTTGGCTACTCTGTATTAGCTATCTGTATTGTAAGAGTTTAATAGATCCCAAACACTTTGACCTAAACATTTTCTTTTTTACACATTTTCTTGAAGTAAGCTTTTCCTCGTCTTACTAGTAAGACCACTGCATTCATAAAGCGGCCATACAAGACAACTGTTTTGTGTAATGGTCAAAGCATCCCATATGGTTCGTTGGTCATCATTGCTAATGGATGATAATGACAACTAATTCTCTCAGACTAAGAAAAAAACATGCTGTCGTTGGGTAGTTTTGAATGTGCTTTTTAGCTATGTTTACTCTTCCATCTCTCTTGCGTAACGGCACCGCAGTGTATCTTCTGAGTTCCAGCTTTTGCTCTTTCCATTCATAAAAGGCCCCTATTCCTTAAATACATGTTTAGTTTTTGCAAACTAGAATAAACCTAGTGGTGTAGGTTCTCAGCTGGTGCAACACGACTGTAGATAATTTAGAAACTGCTATGGTTTGGTATTGACTGGAATAACACAGACTCTGTAACACCGAACTCAAACTCGCATTTTTTGCAAAAGGTGGAACCCTGAATAAGTAGGTGAATTGACACAATAACTCTTCATGTATGAAAGCAGATTTGCTCTTTGTGATCTGTGCTTGACAATATTTTCCCTGCTAGGGGAATGTTATTCAGAGGAGCAGATTCAAGTCAAAATCCTGCATCTTCTCTATAAAACCTCTGGCTATGATTTAAAAACTTTGTTGCAGGTGTTATTTGATTTATCTGTAGCTCCATACTTGAAAACATTGGATGAAATCCTGGATCAGCAAAACCTACATGGAACCAAAATTTCCAGTCTAGAAATGTTCACATATTGGTACCATCCTTTAATTACAGCAGAATTCCACACAAACAAAAATCAGCTGGTAAACTCATTTTTATAATAATTTTTCGATAATTTTTGGATCAAAATAGCCAATAACTTTCCCTTTGGTCCAGTAGTTTGCTTTCTTCAGAAGGTGATTGATTAAAACAAATACATCTGCTAATTAATTCATTGTGTCATGTTGATAATGCAAAAATGGCATTGTGGGAGCTAGGACAATTAATAACAGCGAGCAGAGAGCCTGCTTGTTATTGGGACTAAAATGGGCTTGCAGTTTAACAGGACTGCAGATTCAGCTCTGTTCCAGCTCTGACTTGAGCCCATATTCAGACGTACTGCCAATGAGTGGAACGACAGTGGGTTGAATAAATACTCAGAAAGCGCCTTGTGACTCAGCCCTCGATGGATAAACAGAGATTTTGCTTGTCTTCGAAGAACCTTGAAGCAAGATTACACTGCATGTCGTGGTGGCTGTGTTTGAATCTATATAATTATTAAAAAGATCAGTTTGGCCAGTATTTGGACAGATGGTGTTCACATATCCAATCCGTGGTGTATTTGCAGGAGAGCTAAAGTTAAACTGCTTTTTTGCATTTGCAATCACATTCTGCACTTTACTGACAGCAGCTTTAATTGGAAAAGCTTCAGCTTTTATCCTAGCTGGTATTACTTTCCCTGTAAGATGGATACAATTTGCAATTAATTTTTCTCTGTGGACTATATTATAGTGTAAGTAATAATTAAACAAATCTTAACAGCTCCTGCCCAGATGCAAAGACAGAATTCGCCAGAAGTAGACTCTGAACTGAGCGCTTCCATTTGTGCAGCTCTGTACAGGATATTTGCAGTTCCGCTCTGAATTATTTAGTGATGAAAATATTATTTATTTTGGCACTAAAGTGACACAGTTGTGAATGTGATTTTTCACAGCAGGTTTGCACGAGAAAAAATATTTTGTACAGGTTTTAAGAGATCAGAGTCAAGAATGTGGCAAATATGTATAAAAAGATTCGAGTTTCTGTGTTCCAAATTCATGCTAAAATTAATTCTATTGAAGACAATGGATGAATATCGTTTGTCCATTTTTGTGGACCAGATGGGAAAGAAGATTTCTCTACTTACACCATGATTGAATTCTAAACTCATAGGCAAAGAGACCTTCAATTTATCTAAGGGCAGTAGTGAGATGGAGGAAATGAAATGAAGCAATTGCCTATAGAACTTTAATTATAGCCATCCCACATTAAGGGATGGGACCCTGCACACTGAAGATATCTTTAGCACCCATTATTCCAAATTTAACCCATTGAAGTAATTTTTCTACAAGCGCTCAGTCAAAAAGTGAGTAGGCTGATTTGTTAAAAGTTAAGTGCATGAATATACCCTGGTGAGATAGAAGTTAGTCTGGAACATAGCCCACTTCAGATTTTTTTTTTTCCTTCTTCTTCTGAATATATGGTGAAGAAATGAAGAATGTGGCAAAGATTCAGCATGTGTATGTTTTATATATATATATATTATATATCTAACTGAATTAGCAAATACTGTCAGTGGCTCTGCTATTGGAATTACATTTGTGTTGAAAAGTGTTGCTGGTAGGGGTCTAACGAGTAGCATTTTCACAAGAAGTCATTGAAGACCAATATTTTGGTTGTCTGAAATTGGGCATGGAAAAGTGAAAGCCTGTGATGTAATTTCTGGTTTCAAAAAAAGGTTACATATGCTTTCATGCGCTTGTGGGGGCTTTTTAATCGTTAATCCATGGCTGTAGTAATCTAGACTCACAATTTTGCAAAATTACTTTCCTGAAAGACCTTCATCATAAAATAAACAGAGTTAATCATGAAAATATATTGAACAGTTCATCTGTGCTTTAGAATATTGATACTCCATGCCTTGGCAATGAACCGCAGGGCCACAGGCACAGCTAGTATTCAACCTGGGAGGAAGCACAAAGACTGTTTTCTGAGTTCACTGCTTTTGTAGACTTGTAAGTGCAGCATTAGCATGAGATTTTGAATTTTAAGACTGCCTTGAGAATGGAATTGCAGTAGGTCAGCGTACATTATGTTTCTCCTTTCAATTGTGGAGGCCAAAAGAAGGAATCCCATTGTCTGTAAAGAGCTTTTAGGCAGGCTTCATACTGAGGCACATCATTTGGACATTGCTACTAGACCCGAATAATTCTTCAGACTTCTGCTTTATTTTCCTCTTGGCTTGGACATGCAACCATTATCAGCACCCTGTTTTTATGATGCATCCAGACAGTTGTGTGTATTTATTGATTTTGATCACTCTTAACTATACTACGATCCCCTTCGTACTATTATTATGTTGACACTTATAATTTCATAGTCCATAAAACATTTGACAGTGTAGCACTTTTACACACACTTATGATAAATCCTCTCTGTTATACCTGTTAATATACACAGAAGCATCAGTGTATAAGTATTCTCAGGGTGGAAATACCCGTGGCATGGCTCCTGGTCCTCAAATACTGAGTTTGAAAGGATTATTTTTAGGGATTATTTCAAGCAAACTAGAGCTATCAATTACATATAAAGGAATGCATTTGCTTTTTTTGGTTTGTGGTGGCCTCAACATGCTTCGCAAACAAATCTGAGTGAAAATTCAAGCTACCACTGTGGTATAAGCAGAGTGAGGAACTGAAGCATTACTTAAAATCATACAAGAGCTCCCTGATGGCTAGGAGACAAATTCATTAACAATATCCTCAGATCGAAGCTTCGTTCGGTTTCTTAAATTTAAGCACCCTCTCAAGTGCCTTGCAGACTTTGGCTAATTGATGGGAAAAAGAAACTGAAACCAAACACCTTCATCTCCTCACTTCCTTCATTAATCCCACACTTTAAGCAGTTTGCAAAGACACTTACTGCCTACCACTAGTATAAACACAACATCACAGGGAGCTAGAAAAAATACGCTATCCAGGCAGACTGTCACCTGAGATCATTAAACTGCATTCCTTTGATGAGGGTTGTTTTTTTCTCTCTCCCATAATTCAGGGCTCAAACTGTTCAATTCTCTGCTGGGGGGGAAAAAAAAAGAAAAAAAAAAGCAGAACAAACCCCCAAACTTTTCCAACAATGCAGGTCTGCAAATTCTGAGCAAACCAAATAATATGGTTTAAGCAAATATTTCCAAAGACAACAGCTTTTTATTTTTCAGTGGAACATTCAGAGCAATAATTGTCTGTTTTACTATCCATGAGCCTCAACAGCCAGCAGATTTATACTTTATTAACACCCCATTACCTTCAATTGTAAATTTCTTTTTTTTAAGAAAAATGATGTGCTCTGACTACTAAGTGAATTCAAATAACTCCCATAGAAAGAAATATAATTATGGAGCAGGATTTGCAGTAGTCAACAAATTGCACAGCTCGTTCCCACTCCTTTCCAACTTGTCTTGCTTTTTTCCTTGATTAAAGTGGAGACAGCCCAATTCCATTTTCAATAACTTTATCAGAACAGCAAGGTCTAAAAGGTTGCCTGAATCAGCACGTAAAGTATTTAGGCTTATTCCTATGTAGGTTTAGGATGCTGATGGCAATTTTAAAGGGGGCTGTGTGGTCCAGGAGTGACATTAGAATTTGGGATCAGGGTTCTGGTCCAACCTGCGACCTGAGCGAAAAGTAAAGTTCTGGGAAATATTTCTGGTCTTCAAGGCATATGCTTGGCTGAGACTAATTTCTGAACATAATTAAAGTTAAATGCACACTGACATGCTTAGCTGTACAAAGGCAAGATTATTAACACCTATGAACTATTGCTTCTGTGCTTTTTGATGAATTTAGGTTTTACCCACTTAGATTAATATTTTCAAAAGGAGTCACAGATTTTTGGATGCAGTCCTGGTATCTCTAAAGTACCCTGAGCATTTTTATTCTTGTTTATGCTATTTCAGACAAGGGACAAAGTGATTAGAGAAAAAAAACCTCATTTACTACAATTTCTTCGCTGCGTTAAATTCATTACTGCGCAAAAGATGTGCAAACTGAATTAAATTTACTTAGTTTGCACTACACACTGTTCAAGACTAAATATTAATACCAGTAGATAAACGTGAGATCAATGAGTCTCACCCAATCTAGTCAGAGAAAAACCAGAGAAAAGACAACAAGAACTGAAAATGGACATCTGGATTTGGACATTGTCATTTGGCACCAAAGTAACTTAAGTTCATTGCAGTATGAACCCTTTTCCAGTAGATTACAAAGGTATAATAAGGTCATGTTACTGCTGAATGACACCATCTACACACTGATGGAATTCGCTTTTGTTTGACACTTTGGGCTATTCTTCTTTGATTTTATGGAACGCCTCCAAGTTCTAAGTGTCTTTCTTTCTTCCTCAGTTTCCCTTCTATAAAATAGCAGTCAGAGTACTTTACTGCATGATATGTGTGAATATTTATTTCACAGACTACAGTACTCCAGAAGAATCTCAGGTTTTACCCTTTCTTAAATCTTTCAGTAAGGCAAGCAAATAACAAGCTACCTTTAGCAAACAACTACAGCAATTTGAAAATGGGATTGTTTTAATGGTAGCAAATTTAAGAGCTGTTAGTCAGTTCTGGGATCCTTGAAAGCAATTTCTGTCTCATTTACTACCTTCTTCTTCATCCCAGTCCTTTACTGAGTCTGGTTTTTGGAAGCCCATTATACGGCTTTGTTTCCAATGTGGTCGTTAATATAGCCTCTTTGCTATAGGCACGTATAGAGGCAGGTAGCCATCTCAGCAAGCAGCATAGAAATGTTGCCAAAAGTTTTATGTTTAGGGCTCAGCTCCTGAACAGGCTGCTTATTTTGATGTGCACATGGCAGCTGAAACCTCTTTAAATTCAGTTTCCAGCTGTTGCATCTGGAAATCTGACTTTTAGTTGTATCTAGGTCCAGCCTGAAGAGGAATGAGCTCTGCCTGCATAGCATGGGTTTCAGTCACCCACTGGAGACCCACAAGAGAAAATGTTTCTGCCAGTCCCTGTACTTTTATGCACAGAGGGTTTCTTTTTTTTTCCTTAACTTTGTACTGCATGGGAAAGAGCATGAGTTTTACACAAAGTTTAGACTTTTCTTTACTGATAACTCCATATATTTTGCATGAAATATAAGTAGTATCTAACAAAAGACTCTCTGTAATATTCCCATCTCTAGATATTTCACTTATTATTTCAAGGCTTCGTAACACTCTTTATATACTAAATAGCTATACCGGTACACTCCCGCTATGCACTTAGGAGTAACACACGATGTACACTTGAGTGCTTCCATTGGATTTTTATGTATTATTTTTTTATGGATTGCCAGCATAGCAAATTCAAGCCTCAAGCACATTTCTATTGTTTATTGCAAGCCTATTCTGTAAGCAGAAAAAAATAATTCAAAATAAAATGTCTTAGCTTTCTCATTACTGATAACCAAAACTTCCTTGGGTCAAAGACAATCTTGGACCCATTTTCACCACTAACAATTGCTCTTTAGCACCAGAAGCAGTTGAATATATTGAGTTTATAGTGCGACATTCACACTGTCTGTCTTCTCAACCCAGGCTCTTGTAATTTAAAGGAAAGTCATTTATTCTCCAGTGAGTCCTCTGTCAGAGCATTGTGAAAGCTTTCAAAGGCATCATTTAAACAGGGCATCCATCACACGCCATCAGGCTCCTTAGCCTGGTGAGGATTTTCACACTGTTGTGCCTAGGATGTAAACAAAGATAATGCATTTGATTTTTTTCTATTGATCCTCTTTGCTGTGAGAGCATGGCTAGACAAAGAGGGCTTTCCAAATCTGAACAGCCTGCCAGAGCACTTACTTCTGCTTCTGTCAGGCATTGGTGCCTCTTTCCTTCCAGACCTTTCTATCTGATTGCTAATATTATTTTTCTGCGGCTGGCTCTGCAGTGATTAATGATAGGTCAGGATTAGGCGGTAACCTGATATTGCTCAACTCAAATACAGGAGAAATGTTCTTTGGCTGGTGTGATTATCACGGAGTCACACCAATCTCCCTGAAAGGTCATTTATACCATTCATGGAAGGATCTAAAAATTTTAGCTTCATGAATCCTATTCTTTGACTTTGATACAGAATACTAGCAACAAAGGTGGCTTATCAGGATCACTTATAAGCTTCCACAGCCATTCTAGACAGTTCATATAAGCACAATTTAGTGAGTTGTAAAGGTATTTCTGTTTCCTTCTGAAATAAGTGGTGCTGATTTTTCTCTCCTTCCTCTTGCAATGGCATTAGCAGTAGAAAAGCTGAGCTGAATCATCAGCGACTTGTAACTGAAACATACTGCACAATGAGCTGTGCGTATACAGTTTCTAATGTGTGCAAATCATCAAATAATAAACTCTTCTGAAACATGGTGAGCTGGCATGACTGTTGTGCAACCAAACAGGAACTGCATATGTATACACGGGAGTACAAGTGCTGTGCTGGTGCAGGTTGGTATTTTGACCACATAAATACATAATTTGTATCCTGATTGCACTTAACTTACTGGTTTAGTTCCTTAGCTGATATAAATAAGTATGATGCCATTGATGTCACTGAAGCTAGACTGCCTTGCCTTACTTAAGAATTTTTTTTGTCAGCCCATTATCGCTTGGATTTCCTAATTGCTTAGTTTTGATATATATTCACAGCCCAAAAAAGTACTCTTAGCAACGTGAGTAAGAGACACAGATGCCCACTATGAAAAGAGCCTTCAAAACTTTGGGAAGAAATGGAACAAACAGATCTCAGGCAAACTTGTCAGGGGTCGTTTCTTCCTTCCACTTCATGCAGTTTCATTAGAATAATGGGACGGGGTTAAAACCAGGGAAGATTCATACAAATGGAAGAATACAGTAGGGAAAATGCAAAGCTCCTGAGCTCTAGACAGAGTTGCCAGCCACACTGAGAGATTTCGTTTGCTTGTGGATTAGTTTATCAGAGAGTGGCATAAGCCTGTTGTTTCAGACCTACCGGACATGGCTGCTTTAGACTTTAGAGACCTTTAGAAAGCAGAGTGCAAGCAGCCAGGAGAAACGACTGAGATGACCTCTGCAGCATTTCCTGATTCTGACTTCTGTGGTTTTATGAGTCTGTATCTAGCGAGGAAAGAAAATGAGACAGAAATTTTGCCAGCTTCACTCCACATTAGTGAGCATTTACTGATATTAATTTTGATGTGTGTTCTTGAATGAGTTACTGATTCTAAATTGCACAGCTGGGGCTTAAGTAAATAGCATATCCACATATTCTTATTCTGACAGCTTTGGTCTTGAATTTCCTATCGTTAACCAATGTGCAGCAACAAAACATCACGAATAGCCCAACAATTCTAGGTATGATTGAGGAAAAGAGCTAAAAATCAAGTTCACGAAACATACAGCTCTATGAAACTCTTCTTCTCCCTGTATTTTTCAGTCTTTCAGTATATAGCTTACCAGAATTTGCTTAGATTTTTGAGAGTTGGAATGGGATTTTAATGTAAAAATGGACAGATCAGAGACCTTACATCTACTTTGCACACCACAATACTCTGCTCCCAGCAGAGTTTAAAACATAAATATGTCTGCCCAGGACACAACTTGTTGTTGAGAATTGATGCAAGTTGCCAAGAATATATTAGGATATCAATATAGAAGCAGTTTGTAGCTGTTAGCAAGCCAGAAGCACTGTACTGTATATGTATTTTTATATGAAGAAGGGCACTGCTTATACATAGGGATCCATTATCCTGCTCTTGTTAATGCTGTGAGTGGGAGTAAGGAAAAACAGAAATGTTTCTTTTGCTGCAGAAATCCTTTTGACCAAATCGACAGCAAGGATTCTCTCAGCATAGACATACGGCTTCTGGCAAAAAAGAAAATAAAACCAAGAGAGTGACAGAATATTTCACATCTGAGAGAAACAACAAAGTATAAGACATAAAATTTATAAAAAAAATCAATGTTGAATGGTCCTACTGAGCTCCCTATGAATTGTAGCTGGCATGTCTTGCCCTGTTCTTCTTTACAGGCCTTATTCTCAGACTATATGGATGCTCTACTTTCTCTTTTCCTGCTGACAGGTCAGGAGTGGGAGTACCTCCTTGTGGTGGTCTCGGGGAGGTTGTTTAAGGATAGAAACATATTTAGTCAGAAGCTCAGCTTTCCAGGGTTCTGAAGGAAAATGTTGAATGTTGCTCTATTTTTGTATATTTTTTTCAGTCCAGTCCTATGTTGCTGCTCCCTCAGGACAGAAGAAGCCTGAATCCTGGCTAATGTCTGCTGATGACAGCCTAAAACTAGGGCCTGGACTGTCCCACAGAATTTTGGGCACCAGACTGAAGCGCTTGCATTAGAAGTGTCACCACTCTACTAACCTCACATAGTTAACACAAACAGATTGGCACCTCCAGTAAGCAATTAGGATCTTAAGAGGCCTTAGCTACTCTCTAGAGAGGCCTGTCCTTATCAATTGCTTGTATGTGGAACCTAGAGAAATTAGACTCCCTAGATACATGCCTAAAATTAAATGCGCTGAATGTGAGCCAGCAAAAACTTCAATTTAAAAACTTTCAGGTATTGACTTTGCACAAACTAGATCAAGATACAGCTGTTCCCCTCGGCCTTAAAACAGCCCATGCGACAGCCCTCAAAGTCAACTCTTTCACCTTTCCAGCTGAAAGAGGTCAATCAAAATCATTTAGACATGTTTCTAAGTAGGAACCAAACCGAGTTTGCAGCAGCAGAGATGAATCATACCTCTGTCTATGTCTGCATTTTCACAGGGCTGAATTCAGGATCTAAGGGAACTCAGGACAAGTAAAAGTAGTGAAATATCTAGAGCTTTGATTAAGACAGAAACAAAGCCAATGGATGCTGAAGTTGGACTTCAAAGGGATTTGGATCAGGATCTTATGGCTATACTGGAATCTTATAATTGCCTTGAGATAGAATTTGCTTTACTTCACTGCCTGAAGGCCAGGCCAGAAAATGTATTCTGATCATAGATGGCTACTCAGACAGATGCAAACAGATAAGATTTCCATTGCCCACCCTCAGAGTCATCTCCACTTCAAGACCTACATGTTAGTCCATTTCTGTGCCTGCATTAGTAAGTCCTGCTTTGCCAGAGAACACTCAGCAGCTTTAAGACCTCTCCCTTTTTACAGTATTACATCTGGATGTGAGGACTACAGAAATGGCAGTGATTTGGGATCTTCATCCTAGAAAACTGAAACCAACCTTTATCAAGAATATATTTAATCAGGGTAAGAGAGGAACCTGATTTATTTAAAATTTTATAGCGAGGACTCATATAAAATATTTTGTTTACAATTCCACACTGTGAGGAGCAAGGTGATGAGACATATGTTATCTTCAAACATGCATAAAAAAAGTTATTACTATCCAGCAATAAAATACTCAAACATGACTAGAATCAAAATCCAGCTATTTAGCAGTCATATATTGTTTTTACTGCGTTGCTCCTCCTTCGCCATGGGCATCAGCAAATAAATCTCAGAAATTAGAGATGGAAAAGATCTATTAGATGGCCAGGGAAGGCTTGAGCTGATGTGTGAAAGTAAGAGGCTGAAGAAATAGATTCTGTTCCTATAAAATAGTTTTATGAGAGGAGATATGAGAACACCTCCTTCCCAGCCCACCCCACCTTTAAATCACATATACAACATATGCGAACTTTTGCATAATCTACATCATTGCCATATTTAACTGTAAGCAATATCATTGAGTCAGCTTTACTGATCAATGAAGAGGTGCTTTACTCTAAGACTGAAGGCAAAGATGGGTATGGGTAAAAAGCCAGAGGGACCAGATTTTTAGCTGTTTCTGCTGGAAGGAAGTAAGCAACCCTTAATGGTGCAGGAATGACCCATACCATTTCATAGGACAGTACACAGCACGCTGCAAAAATCCAGAGCTCAGAAATAAGGCTGCTTGAGGAGGCAAATGACCCCAGGCATGACTTTGTACACAACCTAATCTTTAGTGAGACATTCTTCATGTGTATTGACACTCTTGGCCTTTTTGAGGACCCCTGGAACTACTTTGATAAAGGCTTGGGCAAGCAAAAGCATGTGCAGTATAGGCCAACTGAGATACAAGAAGCTGAGCAGGTGAATGGCACGATGTGTCACCACCAGCAGAAAAGGTCAGTTGATGTGAGGAGTCCAGGAAGGGGAGCAGTATAACAAGCACACTGACCATGAGAGATTACATGCTTTTTAATAGCTTGAAGATAAGTTAGCGGAAATGCTCAGCACTTCCTGGAGGGCAATGGAGCAAAGACGGGCAACCCCCAAATTGCTGAATCCTCAGGAAAAGCAGCATAATTCTCTGTTCTCATGTGTGGACATAGTAAGATTAGGAAAAGAAAAAAACCCTAAAATCTAGCAACAGCTGTATCGAAGTGACACAGCTGGAAACTTCCCGGAGAATGGGTCCTGCAGAAAAGAATAACACTTCTGCTGAACCTCTGTGCAGCCATTTTAAAGCATGAAGTATATGCATATTGCCACCGTAATGTTCATCAAGATCAGATTTTTCTTGAAGTAACTGCATCCTTGTCTCAAAGAGCTTAAATGCTGAAGAGATGGAAGAAGAAGAAGAACAAAGTGGAGGGAGTCTACCCTGGGAAAGGTTTACATATGCAGATCTAGATGTCTAGAATGTCTTTATAGTCAGTAGTGAGAATTAAGCACTTTGGAGACATGACTTAGCTTTTTCTAAGGTAAATGGCAAAAATAGGTCAAACGATCAGTGTTCCACAAATTCCTCTTTCTTTCCACTGCATATTAAGAGAGTCTAGATGAATAGACCCATGAAGACATATACTGTAGACATCTAAGGTCTGATTACAGACTGCACTTCCGCCTCTTGTTCAAGGTTTTATTACTCAAAGATAGAAATGACATTAGAATCCAGGTCTCCATCCACTGAATCTTCCAACTGGCATCATCCTCCTTATGTTTCTATAACGATTATTATTCTGTAAAAATATCAACTTATCCCAGGCAAAAAAACTAGTTTATCTGATAAACTTCAGGCAGATGGTTATATAGGGGAAGTTGAGTTCAGTGTTTTTAGTTGAGAATTTTTGATGGATATTTTCACCATTCTGTTTGATTATTGGAACATTTTGCTCTTTCAAACTTGGAAAATAGTTTTTTTCCTAATAAAAATGTAATCTTTGCTGTATTTTGTTGCAGAATGCATTGGCTTCTGAATAATCCTGCTTGTTTTCATGTAATTTTGACCAGTCTGGAAAGAAAAATCTAGAATAAAATTCATTTTTCTCTAAAGGTCCGCAGAAAGCTTGTCCACCACTTCAATCCATTTTAGTATCAATTTTATTTATACTAAATAAGGAGTTTATTTACTGCTTATGTAAATTAACCAAGGTTTCCTAGGTACTTCATTTCAATTTGCATCAACCCAGTGGGGCCAATCCATCTTCTATTAAACTAATTGGAAAGACTTTTTTTGAGTGAGAATTGGATCAGGCACAGAAGAGTAAGAATTACCAGCTGTGCCATTCTGTGCAATATTTTTCTGCCATATCTTATGCTGGTTCAATTAAATTCATATTAATCTTGTGAAAGGTACCGAACTATGTTTCATAGTCAAGATGTTCAACCTCTCTGAAAGACTTTGATACATTTAATCTTTTGAATTTTGGAGCTAGCACTGCAGTCCTTCAGCTCCCCAAAATGAGAAGTACATGAACCTGAACAGATGAAGCAACAATCTGATGACTGTGAAGAGTAGAATGAGGTAAATTCCAAAAACATTTTGTGTGCTCATTTTTTTTTTTTTTTTACCCTAAACTTATCTCTCAGTAAATTAATTGCCAGGAATCCAGCACAAGTTCCTGGAGGTACTTCAAGTTTCTGATTAGAAGCAGTAGCTCTACTATCATCAGTAGCTATCAATTATTTGCTGCCAATTCAGCACTGAAGTACCCGTAAGAGAGGGAGCCAAAATGTGTTCTTTAGGTTTGCTGACTTCTGTTGTGAGGAAATGGAGGTGACTAGTTAAGGATTTTTTTTTTTTCCGCCTTTAAGTTGATACCGGCCAAATTGAAAAAGAGGGGGGAACTGTCCAGTAGTTCAGGCTCAGAAGGTCCCTGGGGGACCTTCTCCAAATGGAGCTTTGGGAGAGAAGCTGCACATGGTCAGTCCTGACTGACCTTCCACTGCCAGGGAATTGCTGCAGGCTCAGCAGAAAAATAGTTTTTTCATGCCCTTGGGATCTGCCTTTGCTCTTGCTGCTGTAACCATATTCCATACTGCCAGCCTTCAGAAAAATGCACTTGAAGCCCATCCACAACTTTCATGCTGTGGTGGATCCCAGTCAGATGCAAACTTTCTCAGAAGTGGCTCAGATATACCAGTCAGCCCATACCTTATTTCTAGTTATATCTCCACAATTATTTGGAAAGACAGATTATACAGGTAGTTTCAAGGTCAAGGTCACTCAATCCTGTTCTGCTCTTTTTAGGAACCACTTTTATAAAAGCTGTCTTGCACAAATTCCCTGTATCTTCACGTAAGGCCTAGAAATTGAGATGGTTCATGGGGCGCTGCTAAAGTGTCAGTGGTTTCCATCACTTCCAGACTCTGAACAGACAGTAGGAGATGAGTGAGCGGCAAGTTAGGAATTCTGAGTGTTCTCCTGATGTACATGCACACATACATGCGGTCTACAGAAGTACCTTCTACTTCCCACTTTAACAGAAAAATTCTCAAGGTTTAACATTGATGGAGCAGTCAAATAGCCAATGTATTTCATGATGCCAAAGTGCTGGGGCTCTGAAAGACTTCAGAGAATGTTAAAAGTCATCATGTGGCAGGGAAAATCCTCTACACTTTGCATCGCCTAGAAACAATTTTGGAGAATTGATAAGCAGTAAAACACTTGCAAAAATTACCTTTAGTTCTTGAAGAAAGCTAACATATTTTCATTCTTTCAGTTAATACTGCCAGTAGGGCAATGAGGTTCTGATATATTTGTAGTCCTGTAGTGCTGTGACAATATCAATCAATAATAACAATAATGTTAATGTACTTTTCTGTTTGAGGTTTTTTTCCCAGTGGGTTCTGAATGCAGGTCAGGCTGAATGAGCAAATGTTAACTATATTTGTATTATAGATTTCAATGGCAATCACCACATTCTTTCAATTTTTATGGTAACTCTTATTATATAATTTAGTCACAAGCATCATGTAACCGTTAGCAATTTGCAGGGTTTTTTTCCCCCTAAACTAGGTTTACCTTTCTCTTGCATGTAAAGAAAAACTTTAAAATATGAACTGAGATGACTCAAAAAATAACAAGTAAATGTCCAGAACAAGTACATTTTAAATGCGTAGCTTTTTAAACCAATGTCATATTGGTTTAAATCATGCTGAGTCACAATTTTATAATGCACAGGCTTGGAAGGATGGTAGGACCGACAAGGGAGTTCTTCTGTGTGTCCCCTAATGTCTGAGCTCACTGCCGCAGTCCAGCTTGGCTGAACAAGCAGAAGCCATGTCACTTGTGAAAAAAAAACAAAAAAAACCAAAAAACAAAATAAAGAAAGTTTGTTTTAGGAATTAAGTCATTAAGAAAAAGAGGATAGGATGTCAAAAACAACATGTATTGTATCTGGTCATTTGTTCTATTGTTTCAGTTCCAGTTCCCAGAGGGTGAAGTCTACCTGCTCTTTGTAGGGTCAGGGGCTGTCTCTGCCCTTTGCCTCTCTACCCAGGTCTTCACTCACACAATAACAGGTCGCAGCTCCTCTCAGGGTCTTGTACCTCTGAGGACTCTTTAGTCACGCTTTTAAAAGCAGCGAGTCCTCTTTGTTTTCTGAAAAGACTCTGCGAACAACTTCTAAGACAAGATGTCCTGGCCTATTATTTAAAGGTGTTTGAAGCCCCAAGTGAGGGTCAAATACCCTGAGCATTTCTCATGAGGTATCTGCACACAGTTAAATCCTTAGCTGCTAATTTTGCAGTTCCCTATTCTTCTGTGTTGACTATTTTGCTCAGGAGACTTAAGGAATTTATGCATCTCTGTCAGACCACCTACACTGGGAAAGTAGGTAGACTGAAGTACTTATGTCTCGGAAAGTGGTTCAGATATCACTTATTCTTCAGCGATGAACATCTCAATTTGGAGCTCTGTTTCCTAAGCCCTAAACAAAACATCAGAAGTCCTCCTGACTGGAGAACACTTAAATGTCATCAAACTCATTGAAAATGACTGAAAAGTTTCCTGTGTTCAATCCCCGATTAACTCTTTCCAGGCATACTGATTTTATCAAAAAATGCTGTGGGTCATTTCTTTCTCACATAATGGCATTTACTTAGGTAGAAGAAGGTATAGGCTCTTCACAGTCAGAGATATTTCAGTCTGAAGCTCCATATCCCCAAAGAGCTTCCAACTTATGAGGCTTTATTTTAGACACTGTTTATGATTTATCATGTTGAAGAATTGCAGCAAGCAAAGAAAAACTCTGAGATAAAGAAGGAAAGGAGATAAAAGAGAGTCTGACTCTAGTCTTGTGGTCTGGATACTCCTTTACACAGAGGACAAACTGTCATTCTGTTCCTGGTTTTGTTTTCTTCTGTTTTTATCTTACGGCTAATGAATGTGTGTAAAGATTTGCTGATGAAAAATATGCAAAGGGTGCTGAGAGTATAGATATCCCCATATTCTTAGGACCTTCCAAGAGATGTTGGAGTAGTCAGGCCCAGAGCCCGTTTCTTGTACCAGGGAGGGAATGGCTGGGCTGCTACACAGACATCTAATTGCTGCACTTAGGTCAGCTATGAAATCATTGGAGGGAGAAGGACTCCTGACTTTGGCCTTTAGACTCTTCCCTGGATGCCTTCAGAGATGCCCATTATCATCTGGGAGAGGTACTTCAGGTCTAAATGTCCTCAGAAACACTTTGAAGACAAGATTTGGGTCCTGTGACTCACCAAGGACTAACACAGGGCCCTGGATCCCATTCTCCAAGCCAGGTTTCACACCAATCTTTCCAATTCTTCAGATCCTCTGCAAAAATTATGGGGGACTATACCTTGCTCGAGCCAGTTCCTCGAGTATAATTAAAAGCATCACAGCAGGAGCAATACTCAGCTGCTGTTGCGTGATGGGCCAGCTAAGATCAAGGAAATGTTGGTGCTGCATCTGTACTAACAAGAGGCAGCTGTCAGAGGGGCATTTTCAGGCTTGTAATTCACACCCCAGCTGGAACTGCATAACCCAGATTTATTGACATTCTAAGCGTCCTGCAAACACAATCTTTTCTCCTCTCTACTGCCATTGAGGAAGGAGGGAAGCAGAGATGGGTATATTTATGACAAGTCCTTTGCTCATGTTATGATTTTGATTTATGGAATAAGGTTTCAGTGTCCTGTTGCTGATAGCTGCATTCTAGAGATTCAAAGTATTAAATTATTATTCTGAGGGCTTTGGAAAGTAGCGGCTCAGCCAAAAGTGGGACATTTTGGTGACAAGTGTTGTTCAAATACATATTGAGAGATAATTTTTGCTCTCAGGAGCATACTCTGCTTAGAGAAAGGGGAAACTGAGGCAGAAAGAATAATGTGTGATTCTGGTGAGGACAGAGTCAGGAGCAGACCCCAGTGTTCTTCACTACCTGCCTAAAGGCCCTATTTAATGTAACACAATGCCTCCAAGCTGGGACAGAAATAATACTGTGCACAAAATGTAGGCAGGTGCAGATGCAATTTGTCAATAGAGTGCAGAGGGCACCCAATTTGTCAATTGGTTGTCTAAAATTAGCACAATTTAGAAATCAAGTGTTGTTTCAACATGAAAAATCAAAACGTTTCATCTAGGAAGTGTAAAAATGGCACTTTCCAGGAGCTAACCATTTCGGCCTATAATCAGTAGATGTGAGTGCACAGAGACAATAATTTGCATGCAAATGTAAGCCGACACTGATCAGAGACATGATGCTCATTTCTTATACATATATATGTATATACATACTTCTGCCTCCTTAAGACATTTTGAGCTTGTTCAGGTTTGGACTTTGTGATGTTTATCCCATTAGGTTTCTTCTGCAGCCAGGTTGGAAGTCCTACTTTGATAATGGAAAACTATCAAAAAAGTGACTGGCTTTCTTCTCCCTCCTTTTTTTTCCAGAATCTTCTGCTACTCCAGAAGAGCAGGTGAAAATGGAGTGAAAAAAGCTTCAATACAAATGCTAAGTGAGTTCCTTTGAGGGTAAGCAGTTAATTAGATTAAGTGTTTCAACTTGAAATATTAAAAAAAAAAAAAAGAAAAAGGAGCCACAGAATTTTATCGTCTCTAAAATGTAAAAGGCCAGGAGCTGAGCTTTATAGTATTATTATCACTGTCGTCCTCACTAGCTTTCATGTTTTCTCTTAATGGGAAGACCTGTCTCTTTCTGTCAGTCAGGATCTGTCAGCACAATGTTATTATGTCTGTGTTATTATTCAGAAAATTCTTTTCCGGCATTAACTACTTTCTACCAACCACAGCTACATAATGTAATTGTACTGCAGCAGCAATGCAGTGCTTAGAAAGGGATGGCATGGAGGGCTTGGGTTTCTTGACATCTAGCCTAGTTTGAACTGGGAGTTCAAAAAGTTGGACTGAGACTTGCTTAGTATCTGTTTGCCTAGGAAAGATTGCAGGAGTGTGTGTGGAGACAGAGAGGAGTAGAAAAGTAGAAAAAGGGACAAATTTAAAAGAAAGGTGGAGTAAAAGTGGGAGAGAGAGAGATGGAAAACACCAAAATATTCAAATTCATTTTTAGTTGGCCCCAAATGATTTTTTTTTCAGTTTATCGCATCAAAACACAAAGAAAACCATGTTCTGTTTTCATGCTTGTTTGCTTCATTTACAGTAAGTGAATTTAGTTTAAAATAGCCCTATTCAAAGAAAAAATTCCAAGTACATCGTTTGGAAAAATTCACATTGCCTTGCTAAAATCTGTGATTTATGACAAGTTCTATTCCCTATTAACTAGCGTTTTTTGAGTATAAAGTGGTGGAGTGTTTTTTTTTTTTTTTTTTTTTTTTTTTCCTTCCCTTGATTTACCTTCTTCTAATTGCTTATTTATAAAATGTTCCCTTCTTGGACATCAGAGATTGGGGGAAAATGGCTTTCAAAAGGCCACTGCTTCCTCAGCAGTGAAGTGAGCATCACAAAATGCCTGGAGCTTTGATGATATTCTCCGATGCAATGACTGCTAAAGCTGAGCTGGAGCTTAGGGTGGAAGATGAAATAATTTGTCACTACTGTAAGTTATTAAAAGAGTACGTATCCCTTTGTGTATATGCATTACGATACATTTCTCTTCCATGCATTGGCAGTGCTTGTTGGCTGAGAAGGGGAGCTACTGAGGTTGCTCTCAAAGGTTGGTCCAGTAGGTTGATTCTCTCTTCATTGCCTGGAGCTTCTGTTTTTGAAGACATTAGCTAAATGCTACTGGCTGCGCTTGTATATTTTAGATTACAAGCTGTCTTATACTGCCAGTTCTGTAGCTTAGGAACATTTTAGAAAGGAGATTTTAGTTCTTGAATGTGGTGTAAGAGAAGAAATAAATAAATAGAAATCATTAATAACCATATGAACAACGGAGAAGCTCTCTAGGTAGGCGTTGTTTCAAAACTTGCCTGGATGTTCTTGCACTAGTTAAGATACCTCAAAGCACTGCAAATTCACACCGTAAACAAAAATGAGTTTTACAGATGAGCAATCAACTTTTAACAAACTCATGTTAACATAAAAAAGAAACAAAACAAAAAAAGTATAACAAGGAGAAAAAGCAAAACCCATGCTATGTTATTTCAGGGCATGTTTTTTAAGAAGGCAACCACGAGGCAGTGCATCCCCACCTAGTGTGATGTCTACTCAGCACTGTGTTCCTGCATTCTGGATAAACACAGACAGCTCTTCCCTGCAGACCACGTGAACCAGCAACACATCAGGTGTCGTGGTTCAGGTGTCTCCATGCACACTCTGCGTTTGGCTTGTTTTGCTGCAGCTTCTCACAACAACTGCAGTTTCAGGGACGTCAGCGATAGCAACAGCAGGAGCTGTAGACAAGCCGGTGATGGCCATTAGCTTTTGAAGGCCTGCTGTGAATAAGATGAGAAAACACGGAAACCAAGCTGCTCATGGATGAGCACATCACGAACTCTTCACCAGACTTGAAGCATTATGGATTAACTGGAGAAAAGTGCTGTTCCATCTTGGTGATTGAAATGGCTATTGTCTTGCCTTTAAAAATCATAGAAGAAATGGCGTGTTTACAAAAAACTCTGATAAGCCTTTGATTATGATCCTGTTTGGTTCCCCTCTGATTTTATTTTAAAAGTTTGCAGGGCTTTGGCAAGCTTACACTCAGAAGCAGTGTTAGGTTTAATATCACATTAACCATATTATACCTAAGATACATTTTATTTTTAAAACAGCAAGAGCTGGAAGAGTGAGCTGTGCACTTTGCCTTTGAACATTTCATTGAACTTTTACGCTCAGTCTAACAGCATGATCCTCTTAATATATATTCTTTTCCTTATAGAGAGAGGAAAAAAAAAAAAAACTGATACTTTGGTTAACTGCTGTGAGAGAGATTGGAGATGACAGAGCCCTTTCTGTGAGGCGGAGATTGCCACTTTAACTTTGGTGAAATGCATCCTTCGTAGACGTTAGCTGAGTGGGACTGATCCGCAGTAGGCTGCCATATTAAACAGCAATCTCACCATCTCGCTGCCTGGCGAGGCAGCATCTCCTGTGTATCGCGGAAAAAATGCCGTGATAGCAGAGCAGAGTGTGCCTTCCTGCTGCTCCCGGGGAGGCGAGCAGAAGGCATATAATCATATCCCTAGTGTGAATGCAGTGGCATTAGGAGGTATTAAGATGAAGTGGAATTGTTCCTTAAGTGCCGCTGTCAGAGACACAGTGGTATCCAAGCTCCCTTAAAACTGTGTGCAAGGGTTTTGCTGGTGGGGAACGATGGGACTCCTTCCCTTAAGAAGGCAAAAAACTGTAGGAGCCTGGATGCAAGCTGCAAGAGACACCCCATAACCTCCTCCATCCACTGCAATTATGGTATTGGTGTGGACTGGAGAGGAACAAATACTCTTGGCTCTACCTCTCCGGCGCTGTGAAGAGGGAAGACCATGCTCCTGCCACGACCCACGACCTGATAGCACTGCTCTCTCTCTTTCCCATTTGTGGCTCATCTAGTCATCCATCCACTAACTACAGTAAGACTAAGTGTTTCAAAGTCTTAGTCTTAAGGAGCAAATTAAATATATACATATAAAACATTTATAATAAGCCTGGAAGTTTGGTGGAAGTCTACCCATCACAAACCATTTTCCTTAGCCCTGCCACATATGCAGCCATGGTAGAAAGGATGATTAGGTTCCTGGTTGAGGCTTTGGATTTAAGAAATCAAGTACATGCTGTACCACAGGTTTCTTGTATAATGTTGGAAGAACATTTAACTTCTCAGTAGTTGCTTCTATATAAACCAAAGGGAATGCTGTTCCTCAAGAGCACTGTAAAGACAGATATAAAGATATACCACAGATATGGTACTGTGGTTGTTACTCTGTTTTCATCTGTTTACAGTGGATGGAGTCTATGACAGATTTTTCCACTCAGGAATAATGGGTGTAAAAATCTACTGAAAACAGAACAAGAGCATTTTGCTGTCACTTTGCATAGAAGTAAATGAATGTTCTTGTTACAGGTAATGTATGTTCAAGCATTAGTTTGTGGAATTATCTGGAAGATAATTTTTGTATTAAAATTATATTAAAATTATAAAGCAGGGAAAAATTAAATGCGTTTCTGCTACAGCAGGAAAACAATTTTTTTCAAATCCTCTGAATTGTGATGACATTTTGATTGGAAGTTATATAATTTTCTCTGCAATGGTGAAAATGTTGAACTACGGGAAACTTGCATTGAAGCCTGGGTATTCCAGACTTGCCTGTGACTGGAAAAATAGACTGTCAAGAAAATCATATAAAGGAATAAGAACTCTTTGTAAAAATTATGCACGATTCTTGGGACCTTGTTTGATAAGCATATGAGCATCCTTACTGTTTATCGGAAAGGAGAAGGAGAAGAAGCAAAGTATGACCAAATCACTGGCTCTGGCTATCTTGATGCAACTAGATCATAATTTGCTGCTAATGATATTCAGCAATAAGTTACTCCCCTACTGGGGAAAAAAATAACTACTTTTTTTCCTACTAGGAAAAAAACATGAGACTTGTCATGACTGTAAGTTGGTGTCTGATTCACAAAATTCCTGAGATCTAGGCTGAGGTCTTTGCAGCACTGGACTAGCTTCTAGCTTCACTACAACCTGTGTGAAAGGCAGTATTAAGAGGACATTTTGGGTCATTCAGTCTTGGAACTGCTAAGCACCTGTAATTCCTGGTGGAACTTCTCAAAATTAAGGCCTTCATGTATTTTGACTGCAGCTTCTGAAATATTTTAATTTCATGGCCTGCATCCTGAGGATCAAATCTCCATGCAGATTTTCCCAGTAGGGTTATGATTCTTGGACTTCAATACACTGTGAAAAAAATTAATGGATCGCTACTAAGTAGAAGAAAAGAAGTGTCCCATTCAACGGTCAGACTTGAAGAACCAGGGCAATGGCAACTACAAGATTTAAATGAGAAAATCACACTACCTTTGCAAGGTTAAGAGCTCTAAAAAGATAAAGGTTCAATGATTGCATGGCATGAAGCTGGAAAGTTTTTGAAGAGAGTTATCGTAAGTTTGAAAATAACAATCTAGAGGAGACATTTTCAGTTTATTATCTGATTTCAAGCAGAAACCTGCACAAAACAGTAGGATTATCTACAAAATCTGTTTATTGGTGGGAAATAGGGACAGTAAATGTTACTTGGAGCAGCTTCACATTATCAGCCATGGCTTCTGCCACTCTTACTCCTACTGATACCAGCTTTAAAGCCATAATCAGTTTAGCTGAAAAAAAGAATTTGGAAACATAGATTTGGAAAAAGCTTTGGTCCAGCTGCTTCAAAATAAATAGAGGCAAACTCTTTATTTCCGCCTGATTTCTCAAGCCTCCTGTACCATCAAGGCCTCATATCCAACAACAGTTGTAAATGCTGCTGTAAATGAATGTACTGTTACCTTCTCTGGAAGAGGTATTACAAGAGGAGAAGAAACTAAAGCAAGAGTTGAGGTTTATCTATCATGGTGAATCAGAAACTAAATGTGTCCTTCAGAAAGAGTTCCTTGTTCTTTACTTAATGTTGATACATTTTGATTGCATAAAATGAAAGCAAAAGTTCAAAGAAAAGATATTTCTTTTTTGTTGTTTTGTCATAGCATTGGAATTGCTGAATTTTCATGAAAGCACAATATGCAAAGCCTTATCTCCTCTTTTTTTAGAAAAGAATATTCTTTCAGAAGTTATTCTTTTGGTCCTTACATTAATATTTTCATTTCTACCAGAATTATAACAGGGCAGAGCTGTTGTCAAAAGAGTATAATGTATTAAAATTGTATTCAGGATTCAATATTTTACTGTTCCTGCTTTCAAACTCAAACAACATCTATACCCAGCACCCTACTGGTAAATATATTTTCTTTGATCATTGCAACATTACTGATTTGAGTGATAAATATTACATCAACAGATACTTTTCTTTTTGTTTGCTCAGTATGCGGTTTTCACAAAAAGACAGTTCCTTTAAGGCCAAACAAAATTTTTGTACTCTGTATTTTGCTCTTTATTTTGGGCTGGTTGTCATCACTAAAATGGGCTTTTACACCCACAGTAACAGGAACAGATGGAATTGGAGCCTGTTAAATTCCTCCATAAGAGACCACATCTGGAACAGAAAAGATTTTGGCTTACCAAAAGTAGCAGCAATACTATTTAGCACCATCATTACATGGAAATAGAACTTTTAATAACATTTTTGGAGTCAGTGTTTTCCTTAGAGTAAAAAATTAACTTACACTATACGTAGGTCCTCTTCTCTGAAGAAAAGATAAAAGTGAAACTGTAAAACCCACAGAGGATAAACCACTTCCAGAGAAGGGGCTGTACCTCAGGTGACTCGAACCTCTGGCTGATTTTAGGAATATTTATCTTATTACAGTAGTACCTGCTAAATTTGGTTGTGACCTGGGACCTTGCAATGGAAATACAAAATGAAAAAAACCTGCAAGCACCCTCCCTCTCCCCCCCGCCCAAACCCTGATCCCAGATCCAAAGAGTTTATAATCTATGGATAAGACAGGCAGCAGATGGATATTACTCGATATCAATAGGTTGTGGATTCAGCAGGCTGTAAATTAGGTTGTTTCTCCGTGGGAAAGATGGTATTGAAAAAGAAAATCAGTGGCTTTTGTGGGGCAAGAGGGATCTCTCAGGGGCTCTTTTCAACAGGGCTGTCTTTCTCGCTTTCTTACATGCACTGCCCACACAGCGGTTTTATTTCCAGCCTTTATGTTTGAAGGCTAGTAGCTCCTGTTTCACTCATACTCTGCATCACACCACCTGGAGCTTTGTTCCTGCAGAAATCCTAGCAAGGGCTGCCAAACCTAAATTCACTGTTTCTTCTTTTTGTTTACCTTTTATTTTTTCAAATTAGTTATGTACTTAGTACTTCGTACCTAGGTACTTTGGCAAAGGTTAGGCCTCTGTTTGTGTCTTCAAGCACCTACTGCCTGTTATAATCATTCTGTGGTGTTGGGTTCAGGTGGTCAGTAAGAGTCACTTGAACCCCCGAGCAAAGCTTGGAAGATTATAGATGGCATTCTCACTATTCCTAAGGTAGCACAATAAGAAGAAAATTGTTCTGGCTTTTCATATACATTAGAAGTAAGCAAAACCAAAAGTATGATATGTGTAAATTGTATTCAGTGTGAGGTTGTTGCCAACAGCAGCAAGGGCAAGTGACCTAGAAAGGTTAGACAGATAACCAGGAAACCTCAGAATGAAATGTCACGGAGAAATGCAAGCTAATAAATGCAGAAGTGTGTGTGGGGGGGAATAATAACAGAGAACACACACATTCAATAGAAAGAAGTCCACAGCAGGAGTGCTAAAAAGTGACCTGCTGGAGACAGTAGGTAGCAAATAAGACCTGCAATTGCAGGGTGATATGAAAGCAAAAGGGCAATATAATTTTGGTTCTCTGATGCACAGCCATTCCATAGTGGGGCAAAGAAGTGACAATCCACATATGTACAATGCTGGAAAAACTGCATGGGCAGCCCTTCACTCAAAAAGTGGAAGTGAAGTGAGAGAGATTTTAAATGTTTTAACTGCTAAATTGGAAATAAGGGACTCAGATGGCCCAGTGCTGCCATTGAAAAGAAAAAAAAAAATGCCTCAGCAATTAAAAACCTTCCTGAGAGGTAAGCTGCATGTGCCTAAATGCCTCAAAAATGTTGACCTTAGCACTTGTGCAGGACATTTCACAGATATCGAAGCAGCGTACCTAGATTCTTTTAGTATTTTCAATCATGTGCCATTGTATCTTTAGGAAAGTAACCATTTTTTCATTAAAGTTAATTACATGATGAAGTTAAGTGTTAGGAATAGAAAAGAAAAAAATGTAAAGCGGTTTATACAGTCTGTCATTAAAAAAAAAAAAGATCTCTTTCTGCCTGAACTGTTCAGGCTCCATCCTCTTTTTTAAGACCTCAGCTTCATGTCTTAGCATAGAACTAAGATCCATCCCACATGGGACTTAAATATCAAGTGAAGAAAACAGCGCAAGACAGCAAAACAGCTACAAAGAGAAAGAAAGTCTAATGAATGCAGAAAAAAAGCACAAACTCATTTTTTTCAGGTCATTGACAGGCAGAATTATGCAAAAGATTAATTTTGCTTCCTATCGCTAGGGTCTCTTTCCTAGCACAAAAGATAAACTGCTTAACAGCCAACATGCCAGGCTCTATGGCAGTGACTCATGATTCAGCTTCTGGATGAGTAACGCGACATGCCATAGGCTGCCTGTGAATGCTGATTTTGAACGCCAAATGGCTGATCTCAGCTGGTGGCTGAATTCTGCACAAGAAAATGAGAATAAGTAAAATGGGAAGAAAAGATGGCTGTCCAAAGAAATCATGAGGAATATAGGAAGGATCAAAGGACCAGCAGGTATGAAACGCCGCAGGGCTTGGGCTCTGCACTGCACAGGTCTACTGACCGTTGAGCTGTCACTTGGGGTATGCCCATGCTACACTAAATCTGCTACGCTTCAGGGGCAGACTTCTATCCCCCTTCCATTCCCTTTCTCCCACGTGCACATGTCAGCCATTTCCCTTGCACTAAATTCAGAAATCAGGCAATAAGTTTCTTCAGCTCACTGATATGATGAAAAAAATAACCAACCAAAAAAATGTTTTGTGTTTGAGCATCAAAGTCAACTGACTCACCTTGGAGCTGAACAGCTGTTAAATCCCACACAACCTGCAGTAGAGGGCAGAAAAACAGAGCAGGAACATGCTTTCTGCTGAAGCCTGAAGTTGCAGAGTTACATGTAACATAAGCAGCACTGTCAGGCTGTAGTCTTTTCTTCTGGTTGGGGTGGTAAGCTCTTCCTGCGTGGATCTGAAAATACTCTTAGACAATGCTAGATGTAACACTGCTAAAGTACTTGTACATGGACCTTCGTTTAACTTTCTGTGTAAACAGGCTTGTGTATTCTCCCAAGTTTTCAGAAAATATTGCACAGCATTAAACCTCATAGCCATTGCACGTGAATCCCTGATGACTGGATGTTATTTACTGTCACACATCTTCAAAGAAAGGCTGCATTTTTTTTATTAACCAGGATAGAATTGGAAATAGTTAAAATTAAATTTTAACATATAAGTGAAGTATTTAATTACCCAAATTCCACATGCCTAGACTCTTACCCACCTCTTTACAATGGTGTGGGTTCCCTGTAAGTCGTCTATCACATCTGCTATCCCTGCCTGGGTGTCTTGTATATCCTAGTGTCTCAAATGGCCATGACTAAATGACTATACTTGGGCAACTGAGCCCCACCAATGATGTTGGGCTCCTATGCACACTTCCCACTTTGTTCTTATAGCATGTATCTACCATTTATTGCTATAGACACATGGACTTTTTCCAAACTGCATTGAGGTAAAGGAAATAGAAGTTACCTTTTATCATAAAAAGACTAAGCCCACCACAAAAGCAGTGAAAGAAAGATCCAGGAACACAGTCAGTAGACCCCTCTATTCAGCACTTGTTAGACAACATGTAAATACTGCATCCAATTAGGAGACTTGCTCCCTTAATTTGTTCTTACTGTGTTTTCAGAAATAGATCTCCATTTGCATTCACTCTAAGTAACAAGATTACATCAAAGAAATACTCTGCCATCAGGTTCCATCTTTAACAGAAACAGCCTTCAAAATCTCTAAGTTTAGTTAATCCTCGATTCCAAGAATAAGAATAAAAATATTTAAATATTCAATTCTGGAATAACCTTTATACTTGGGACAATCTTTATACCAGTGATCTAGCACTTGCTTGTAAATATGCTAATTTATGATTGGTGATTTTCTCTGTGTTCTGTGCTCTGTCCTGACCACACCATATAATGTGTATCTTCTAGGGTGGGATCATCTTGCCAGATGCAAATGTCTATCTCTGAGCTAATTGTCCTGGGCTGCATTTACGGTCATTGAAGAGAAACTAGCACCTTTAGATTACAAGTCTTCACATCCTATTTGGGTGTCTGAAATGAATCAACACATTCAGCCTCTAAAACTTCCTATTATTTTCTCTTTTGACTAGAGAAGGAATTTATTGAAAGTTAGGTGAGATTAATCTTCCTATTGGAGTCCTCAGAGATAAGCAGAACAGCAGCAGCGGTCTGCTTTAATTTGCAGCGTTGATGCATGCTATAACTCAGTTGTTCCTGTAAAGGAGAATCTTGTTCCAGCTCCAGAGTGCTTATGGGTGACAGCGTAATGGGTAACGCCATGCCTTGAATGGCCATATTTTATTTGTTTGGACTAAAGAAAAGGATGAGGGAGGAGCAAGGAAGCTCTTGCAACCCAAGTCTTTAGTCCCATTCTGGGGGAAAGAAAAGGAACTTCAGCTACAGGACCCAGAGACAACCAGAAATGGAAGATGGCATTTGCTGGACAAGCTCAGGGTGTTTCTGGATGTTTTTACTGTGGACGAGGAACACTGGCAGGTCCCCTTTTCAGTGGTGGTTATTGGCAGCACTGAGACAGGACCTTCAAACCTCAGTAAGACCATACTACAACATGTGAATTAGCAAAGTTTAAAGGAAAGATCTTGTGAGGATGGAAAAGGGACCTATTAACCCTTCAAATTTTCAGGAGTTCAAACATTCACTCTGACTCCAGCTGCTGGTTTCAACCATAATGGTGCAGGGATCAATACATTTCAGACCTTTATACATCCCAACTGGGGATGCTTGCATCAGAGTCCATATCACCAGAAGCAGTTATAAATGTGAGAGTTAATATGGAGCTTAAGGGGAAGGGCTGTGTGAATGGCTCCTTAACATCACAAATTTGGCACCCAAACTGTCACCTTAAAAAATCTGAGACTGCAGTACCTTTTTACTCTGTAATGCATCCTCTTTAACTTGTCCTGACCTTTGGATAGACCTTGCTTTTCAGTGAGAACTACTTTTGGTAGTGACTGAAGCTCAGTAAAAATATATCTTTTTATGAAGAGTCCTGTGCCTGTTTGTCCCATCATGCTTCTTTTAAAGCTATTAACACAACAATTTAATTCCTGTTCTGCTTGTCAGTGACTACCTGCAATATTTCTAAAGTTTAAAAATAGAAACATTACAAACAAGCTATCTCCTAGTACTGGTTCAGAACTAACAATACTAAGGCAGCTACTGTAAAAATTGTGTGTGCATGAAAAAGGAAATTTCAGAGCTTCTATTTTTTTTCTTTTTCTTTGTTGTATTTCAAAGAAAAGGAAATGGAGGATGTGAGAAACTCGTCTATGAGGGAGAGAAATAAAGGAGGAGGTTGCAACATCTTATTTACTATTATTTATTTAGCAATAGAGTTTCTAACTCAAAAGGAGAGAAATCAGGTTAATTCCTTTTAACCTTTTTGCTCAAGCAGGTTGTCTCACCTGAGTCTTAAGAGCATAAGCTTGCTAGACTCCACATTCATTAAAAGTCTGCCTCTTCCATATAATTAATCCCCAGGGGCTGCTACTTTGTGGGACCCGAATATTTAGCAATGATATAAATCTTTTGTAGCTGTGTGGAAGTCAGTGGACTTACACAGTGGTATAAGAATTATTTCAAGCCAGTATGATTTTCAAAGGAGAAGTGACATCAGCAACTGCTCCTTTCCTAATGTTAGTACAAGCTATCAGTGTAGTATAATGATATCTCACTTGTAGAAAAGATGGATATAATGAAATTTCTCAGACAAGTATGTTACATGGGGTAAAAAGCAATTTTGCCTCCTGAAGTGATAACAGCTGGGGTAGAAGCTGGGCTTGGGGAATGTGGATGAAGAAAATGACTTGTTAGGTAGTAGATCATTGTAAATAGAAGTAGAAAGTTGGGACTGGAGAGATGGTCAGTCTGTGGCTTTTATATACATTGTAGGGGTTCTGCTTAGGTTAATGCTCTTAGATAATACAGAATGGATGAACTGGCAAGTAATAATGAATCTCTGGTGGGATGAGATACACTTCTGGGGATTTGTGTTGCTGAATGTTGGTGTGGGACAATTTCTGGCCTGTACATGACATACACATGAATTAGACAACGCACTAAAATTCATATGCTGTGGCTTGTTCTGTTCAGCTTTCTTATTGTAGTTTGTAATGGAGAAGTTATTACATCAGTAAAACACCTGTAAAAACCTTGATAATACAATCATACCAATATTTTTTATTTCAAAGCACTGCACAAAACCCCACAGCCTCGATCTGAGAGAAGACACAAACAACAGAAAGACTGAACTACTTACATGATCTCTTTTGGGAACATAAGAGCAGGTGAAACATAGCAGGAATTGATATGATCTCAGGGGTTTCTTTTCCCAAATCCCCATATTGCTACATCTCACCTGTTCTCATAAAACTGCCTGTGATACCCTGTGTGTAACATACTTGAAGCATTTCCTTTCTCATACTTCATCAAACATCCAGCTCCATCTTATGTGCTCTGCCATTTTGTTTAGAACATTCATTTAAATTAACGAGCACTTCTGTGTAGCTACTGTGATTATCCCCTTTTCTGTGAAAACCCTGTATCCCTGATGCTTTTCAGTTTCTGTTTTTTTCCCTCCAGCCTCTTTATAAATACCCATTATTCAAAATTACAGTTGGAAGACATAGTCTTATGATAAAAGGTTATTTAGTCATTTATCCTTTGACACTATGGCCAACTGTTGCTCATTTGCATGACAGTATTCCAAGCTGAGGATTTCAGTGTCAGTTACCATAAAGCTTTCACAAATACAGGTCTACAGTCCTACAGGTTTACTAACGGGGATACTACAAATCATATTCCTGTAGCTAACAGTCATATAAAGCTAAATAATTTTGCTTAGGGAAGCAAAAATTCAGGAGAAAAATCAGAAAAGTTATACAAGGCTTGGATGGCTATCTTATACAATATTGTACAAAATGAGGACTTTTAGTAGTCCTATCATTAACTAAAAACTTCCAATATAAAATTTCTTCAGTACAATTTTCACAACAGCAGAAATTATTTCACCATATTCCATTCTGTAACTCAGTAACTGCAGCTTAACTGGCCAATGGAAGAATTTTCTGAATAGACAATATTGGTTAGTCAATACTCACAGATGATTTCACTAAAATTTCATTTAAAAGAAATTAGTTATGACAAAAAAAATTGAAAAGTGTTATCCTTCCACTTTCAAATTTTTTAGTTACTTGTGATATATTTTTATACTATTGAGGATAAGGAACCATCAGTTACTAAACTAGTGACAAATGGCCAGTTAGAACACCAATTTATCAGCTGGAATACCAATTTCAAAACTAATTACCACTTAGAATAGCAATTATTAACACAGTGGATATGACATTTCGTACCCAATTATGCAAACTATGTAGTGACATAATAGTAAAAACATGAAAATGTTCATCTCTCACAAATTACAAAATAGTATAAAATTGGGGATAACAGGATCAAAACAAATGATTTTTTTCTGATATTTTCCCATAAGCAGTTACAATTTTGGGCTTTTTGTTATAATTCAAAATAAAAATAATAATAAAAAAGGAAATGTCAGCAATTCCCATGAAAGAGAAATTATGAATTTTGACCCATCACACTAATTTTGGTACAATTTCACAGTTGTACCAGCTAATCAAACAGACAGATAATTTGTCTAATTATTTATAAGAAGGTGAACTATTTGCCCTTAGTAGTAGCCAGCATCAAAAGGAAGAAGCAAAGAAAGATGTAAGAATTCCACAGGAAGTAGATAATGAGACTGGTTTCATAGCATGCCCTGGTATCTGGAGGTATAATTAAGGCATAAATAGTTATCTCTTGTGTTTTTTTTTTTAGTGCTTTAAGATTCTTCCAAACTATATTGAAACATCCAGTCCCTTTTTGGACATGCTAAAGCCTTGGCTAAGTGATATGCTGTAGAAACAACTTCTGCAGTCTAGTACCATGTTGCACAGATATGTTCTCAAAATAATATAACTAGATATCCCCTTGTTCTTGTATTAATCATAGAGAACAGAAATTTATCTAAGCCATTCATTACTTTTTAAGTTCTTACTATGTTTCCTCTTGTCTCCTCCCAAGAAAGCAAAAATATAAGGAAAATCCATAAATGTATATTGCAAACATACATATGTATACATGCTCTGATAGAGTTTTAATTTTGTTGTCAAATATTGTCTTCTTCTGCAGGACCTCAGTTTTATTCTATGAACAAATGGGAAAGATTAAGGATTCCTGGGCCTAATTCCAAGTTTTTCTGGGAACATGCACCAACAGGTTTGTAGACCTTCTCTTCATCTCATACTGCCTTCTCCCAATAAAAAAACTGCCAGGTCACATTCACCGTCAAAGTATTCTCCTGCCCTGTTTCCTCCTCTTCAAATTCTACTCTTTTCCTATAAGTTTACCACCAAATCTCTCGGTTTATTGCCTACCTTCTCATATGAAAGTTAATTACTTTTTGCCTCATACAGTGGGCAAAGGCTCCACGAAATCCTAAGATTCTAGGGATTTCAGGGCTAATCCACATTCATGAGCCCTCAAAAAATCAAGCAAGCTCCACCCTTTATAAATCTCTATTGGCCAGGAGTGATTTCATAATGTGGTTACAGTGTACAGGTACCAGACGTGAATGAAAAATTACATCTCCAAAGTGATCACAACAATTTTTTTTGGTATTTTAAACCAAACTGAGAGAATAGCATATCATGTTACCTTAATCTAATTCATTTCTCTGAGGTTGGAATTCTGACCTAAACTGATCTGTACATTGATTTGAACATTGGGCAATTTCTCTTTAAAATAAATTAAAAAAGTAAAGAATATATTCTATTCCTGCATTACAGAAGAAGAAAAAGCTAAAAAGAGATTTCTGTTTTTTATCTTTACTGCTTCTTTTGACAGTGGGAGGATGTTGAAAGGGGTGAGAAGATTTGTCCTTATTTTGTAGTTAACACTAAGTGATCTATTTTCTCACAAAGAACTTTTTAATTTGGAAGAAAGAGAATATGTTTGACATATTGTGCCAGACCAGAACAGACCATTTGGATAATGCAGGGTGACCACAATGAAGAGTTCAACATAAGGGCCAGCAGAGAACTGGGTAAAATTGGGAGAGGAGGGATGAAGGCTGTTTGGATCCTGTATTCTAAATCTAGACCCAGGAAATATTGCACCTTTTTTTTTTCTGTTAGTGTAAAATCAATATACTTGCAGAGATTCCTGTGTTGTGAGGTTTTTCATTTTGTGTTTATTGCATTTAAGCTCATTGATTGCCATCTCATGTTCATGCTACATTTGTGAAACTCATGGATTTTTTACTGTGAGAATTGAAATAAAATTTGTTGATCACCATGTCAAAACATTCATTACAGGCTGTCAGAGGAATACAGAATGGAAAGCCTTGGCTTTTACACAGTTTTGAAACACACGTCTTCCAGTTTTAGCAGTCTGTAAGGGAGTTGGGTGGATCGTCAGAACTACGCACCATACTTTTCCTTGTCCTTCAACGCTGCCTTTCAGCTTTGTGATGAAAAGAAGTTGCTCGATGCCCAGGTGGGTGTCCTGGTGGATGTCCTGGGGCCAGGGATGTCTCCCTTGCCAGCACACGGTGGTGTGTAGCCAGCTGACCCAAAGATCTTGTCAACAGAGCCTGGTGGTGCGCTGAGGACATGTCCAAGGCAGGTGTGAGCTGGCCCTACACTGGACAAGTCCTTACTGGGGTCTGGTGTGAAGAAGATCAGGGCAGCAGCATGTAGAAACCCATGTCTTTTTCCTTCCATCTCTTCTCTGCTTTCAGTTTATAGTGTCAGGAGTCTCCTTTTTTTTATCCTTCAAAGCATACTGCTCTGCAGATTCTCTGGGGGATGCCCAAAGTAGGGACTGTTTTCATCTAAAGTAAGCTCTAGCCAAACTGCTGCACTGCTCTGCAAACCCCAGTAGAGGGTACTCACCATATTTATTATTCTTGGTCTTCCAAAGCATAAAACTGTGTTTTATTTGCCAGCAGTGAATAAATGTGTGACTAACTGCATACTTTGTGCATGTGTGTACTTCAATGTCTTGTGTGTATGTGCTTTTATAATTGCTGTGTTTTATGAATATTGTAGCTTAAGAATGCTGTAGGAAGTAATGAAATCTTTCTTGTCAGCATCTATGCAGGATCAGCACTTGTGTTAGGAACTACTTCACAGAAAGCACTGTTTTGTCTTCCTTGATACAAATACAATTGCAAGGTGCTATGGAAAAGTAAGTATTTTTAGAGCACAGTGTGATATGAATGTTTATCCTATATGCATAGTAGCTGTGAACTCAGCAGCCCCTAAGCATAGGAATCATTTCGAGTCTTACACAGCAATTAAATCCTACTAATGTAATGTATATGCCACAGTAGCTGTCTACAGCTTAAGTGGATTTCCAGAAGCCTGTCAAGGAGGTCCCTTGTCAGAGGTGTTTAGAGAAATCTGGGAGCCAGAGAAGGCCCTTGCATGAATAAAGGCTTGGTTGAAAGGACAGGGAAACTGGGAGTAGATGATGTGATCACATGACCAGAAGAAGCTGTGCTGGGGCTCTGCTCTGCAGTAAATTAGCAAGTGATTGGGAAAAGGGTGAAGAGTGAAGTCAGAAAGATTGCTGGCAATGCTAAGTTAGTCAGGGACAACCACTGAGAGTTGCAGGAACAATAAAACAGCAGATAAATTTTGATGTAGGCAGATGTAACACAAATCATTTGACAAAAGCAATCCTAACTTTACATACATGGTAATGGGCTGTGAGCTGGTGATTATCACTTAGGAATGTGATCTGGAGGGTATAATAGACAAATATTTCCATGTTGAAAAAGCAAATCGTACCCTAGGAATTAGAAGAATGTAGAAATCCATGATGGTGTAATATGAAACACCACATGAAGTTATTCTTCCTTCCCCCTTCCTGTCTGCTCAACTTCAAAAAGGCTAAGGTAAAACTGAAAAAGTCTTTTCTTCTCAGATTATCAAAGGCATAAAACAATTTCTGTATGAAGGATGACCAAGTACACTTTCGCTCTTCAGCTGAAAGAGATGATGGAAGGGGAATATGGCAGAGGTCTACAAAATCATCTACAGTTAAAAGGAAAATGATTGCTCATTTTCTATTGCACTGTGAGAGCTTGGGGCATCAAATTAAGCTAGCAAGTGACTTATTTAGAATGAATAAAAGAAGGTGGTTCTGCACCTGGTTTATAACCAAGCTGTGGAATCCCTTGCCACAGGATGATGGTGATACTGAGTTTGGAAAGGCTGAAAAACAAACAACTCTGTAAAATTCCAGAGGAAAAATCCACAGAGATAGATACAGGCAAAGTGGGTGCCAAAACCAAAGATAACGCCTGTGGTCAAGACACTGAGAAGCAAATTGTCAGAAGCTAAAGAAGTATACTGAGGAGGGCATTTTTTAGTTTTCTCATTCAATGCTGTAGACTTTTCCTGGTGGTTACTGTGGGAGATAGATGCCAATAACACCATTCAGTACAGTCAAATTACATTATTTGCTTCTTTGCTGACAAGGCAATGACTGAACAGGGGGACCTCCAGAGTGTTAAGTTTAGCACCAACTGTAGATTGGATTTGCAACAAGACATGCCTCACACTCACTCCTCAGAATAGTCTCTGTGATTTGTCAAGACTGTTTAAATTCCTCTTTCAGCATTACCAGTACTGGCCCATGTTTGGTATATGGCTACCTAACCTCCCAGAGGTTGACATCCTCTGGCAACCATTACCTACAACTCCAATCTCCACTCTAAACCATGGATCAGCCCAAATGACGTGTTAGATGGAGTGCAGTTTCCCCACATCCTTTGGTTCCTTATTAAACCTTTTAATTAAGCTGCAAAGAATGGGTTGAAGCCTGGCAGGTATAGGTCTCTTCTTCTAATCCACTTATTTGCTTATGCAAAGCTGAATAACTCCTCCTTTCTCTCTCCTCATTCCTTGTTAATGAGTCTCTACATGGAACTGCAATACAAAATATGCACTGAATAGAAATCTTTCTTTAGGTAGATTTCTCTGATAAACTACTACAGCAACAAATTACTATTTAGAGAAGAAGCTATGTTCTTGGGGGCAATAAAATCCTAATAAATGTGTAGTATGAAGGTGCCAATGAAATTATTGAATTAAATACCTCAGAGAGAAAAGACTTTATCAAATAAATGTCTGAGCCAATTCTCCTATACTGGACAGTGATGACAATGAAACTCAAGAAAGCACACACTAAAGAGAAAAATGTACATGTATGTATGGCAAATATGGCAGAAGCAATATGAAACTGTCCCTAATTTGAACTGAATGAAATGATGGTCCAGCAGAAGTCCATTGGAGCTGTCATTGCTGCCAGGGACTATCATCTCCAGAGTCCCTTCTCAAACAGTAGTCAACACCATATGGTTTTGAGGAAGATGGAAGCTATTTCCTCATGGATTTTCTGGCCCACAGGAGAAATCCCCTTCCACTCCCTATCACCACCGTAATGATTTAGTTATTCATTTTAATTCATCACTCTAGCTAATGTTACTGAAGTTGACATTTTCTATAACTTTTTCACACTTTTATAAAACCAACTAGCCTTTTTTGTCTCAATAGATGTGTGAGCATTGTAAAAAACATGTTCTGGGCCTTCTCTGCATCCCAAATGCTTCTTTCATGAGCATAGAGTATGAATATAAGCCCATATTCAGGTGCAAGCTTGAGATTAGCTGAGTAACATATTAGTGGAGAAAGTCCAGATCCACACCGCTTCTGAGCGAGGACCTGAGCATGTACCTAGCAGCAATGAGGATGGGTCAGGCAGGGCATGCTCAGCCCTGCAATTACTGTGTAACCCATGTACGCTTGTAGTACTGTCCTGTTGCCAGAACTGGGCAGAAATATCAGCTGTGGAGATGGCTTTGACCCAACCTACTGCAAGGGAAAATGGAATCTGCGGGCAGAATAAGGGCCCTTTGGAGGTGTGGACACCTGTAACCAGATGTCCTAGATCAATCAGTGCATCGGACCACAGCCTTCCTCAGATGGGATTGTGAGCCATGCTGAAAAACGTTTATTCCCTCCTACTCTGTTCACTGCTTGTTAACCAATTAGCCATCTGTGTAAGAGGACCCACAGCTACAGCAGCAGTAACCTGGTGCTGGATTTCTTACACATTTTGGCTGCTCATTCAGCCATAGGTTTGATTTTTCTCAGCTTCTTAGTGCTGACTACTGCAGATTTACCAGTACAAACTAGTTTATAATTGAGAAACAACTGAGTTGTCTGGAATTATGGTCAATGGAGGAAAGGAAACACTTCCCTAATATGCTTTTTATCCCACCCTAAAACCAACATCTAAAATGGGCTATTCCATTTGTGCACATTTCTCTTCTCTGACTGTAAAGGGAGGTGAGACTGACCTGGATGTGGTGTCTGCACTGCACAGATTTGATGTTTAGGTGATATGGGCTCCATTGCAAGTTTCCTTACCTCACTACCTTCTCTTCTTCAAACATTTAACAGCATGTATGTATTAAAGAAAGAGTAAGTGATATTTTATTACCTTCATTTTATGTCATCATGTCATCATACAATGAAAACAATGTGTTTTAGATCTTGGAGTCAATAGAGCACTATTCCTAAATTTTACATAGACCAACCTGCATTATGCATGGTCTTCTGTAGTCCAGTAGAGGACTTAGTTCATTGGTGTGAAAGAGGCCACTAAATTACATCATTGTTGGTAAACTGATGAGCCAGTAAACTCAGAATATTACTGCGTTACATGATTGTATAAACTATCAGGATTTTGCAGAAATATCAATAATCTGGAAATCACTGATCAAAAACACCAAGGGATTTTTTTATATATATATAATTCACAAACTACTTTTATCTTCAAAGCTCCTGTTTTCATTTATTCTCTCTATGATTTTACCATTCTGTTTAGTTTTTAATAGAATCTTTAGTGTGTGCTAATAGTTTCTTGGACTGTAAATTGTTTTAAAAGCTGCATTAATCCTGAAGCAACTGTACATTCATCTTACCTTCTCAGATGCGGCTTCAGTGTGCTATAATTTAACCTTCTTTCTAGATAAAGGATGTTTAAGGAGCTTCCAGAATAGCAGTGCTTTATTACTTGAAGATTCTAGTAAGATCAAGTACGTACTTGGCAAAGAATATTTACTCATTCTCCATTTAATCTATCAACACTTAGTCCCAAACTTTCCTTTTTTTACATAAATATGTATTTTCCTTTTATGCAGAGGACTGAGGACTAATTTCAATGTAGAATAAGTATGATGAATAAAAGATGATGTTTAAGCAGTATATATAACCATGAAACAATAATTCCGTTTTAAATTCCACAGCTGAGATGACACCGATTTAAAGGAGTCACTGCTTATATAAACAAGCAAGTCTCTGTGGACCCCTTTCTTTCCCCCCCTCTAAAATTTCACTTGCAGACGATTCGTATCCCTGGTTTTTTTATTTGATACTGGGCTGGATGTCATTCCTGTCACTGCATGATAGTAAATAAATAAATAAATAGTAAATAAGTCAGCAGTAACAAATACAAAGAACACTGCCTTTTTTTTAATAACACCACTTTCTCAAGCCAAGCGTCCTGAGTTTCGTACAGAGGGTCTGGTTCAGAAGGAGGCAAGCAGAAGGAGCTGCAGACAGTTAAGACAGGAGGCCATGGTTGGGCAGCCGAGTTTTAGTGGCTGAAAGACTTAATTTTTATATCTGAAAGGGGAGTTCTGGTGACTTTGTGTAGGAACAGGAAAAGCCTATGAAGCGCATATATTCTTCCAGAAAGATATGGGCCAGCTTTTTCAGTGGAGACATGTAGAGGCAGTGCAGGACCTTGATACACCAAACATCCTTGTGCTTCCCAGAGATGTGGTTCAATAAAAGTCTATATAGAGATTCTGAATCTAACCTTCCGTTCCAGTCCTTCATTTAGTTAAGTTCATGGGAGTTGGAAGACATGGTGAATCTTCTAAAGAAAACTTAAGGAAATAATCATAATGAAAGTCACATATATCAGTAGTTTGTCTCTTAGCTCCTATCCTGAGAGACACTGTGACTTGTCTAAATACCCTCAAATTTATTTCCAGGTGCTCAGTGTCTGTCAGGATCAGTCCCATTGAAGCATGGTTTATGACACTTGCATTTAGTGCTCTCATCTCTCACACTAGTTTGCCTTTGTAAGTCTCCTTGAAGTGCCTGCTGAAATGTTAAAAATATTGTATTCAACCAGGCTGGGGAGTATGGAGGCCTCCAGCTGCTGCAAGTGATCTACAGGGCTAAAGATAATGTTTAGCTAAACCCATGGTGATACAGTAACCAGAGCTCTTCAAAATAAAAGGACCCATAGTGAAACATTCTGCAGAGTGTGTGCAGAGAATAAAGGCTGCTGAGACAAAAAAGCCTGGAAGAGAGTTAATTTCTTGTAATGATTCAGTTTGGTTCGTACTTTTGGGCCAGATTCTGAAAACTGTAAATAACATCCGAGTCCGCAAACCTTATTCATGATATTCTGTATTTTCTTATGTGAAGAACCATAATGACAAGAACTTGTTCCTTCTCTTGATTTCATTGAAATGTTGCCCAGATTAAGCTGGACTTATATGGATAAGGTCATTGGAACATCACAGAAAGGCACAAGGCCAATACCAGTTCTGCAAAGGCTATGTGGTATAAATAAGAGCTGCTGATGCTGTCCCTACATTTATGTTCAGCCCTCACATGAAAGAGCTGGTTGAATACCAGAGAAAAAAATAATCCACAAATTCTGCTGTTATTCATCAAACAATTAGTCCAGTTGTGCAAAATGTAGCAACAATAGCTATCTTTTGTGTGTTTTATCCAGCAAATGGCATTAACATTTATCAAGTAAGTTCAACTTGTCATTTTACAAAAGTAAATCTCCCACTGTACTTTAGTGGATTCCTACAACAGAAATGAATTTGGAATGGAAACTCTTACTCTAAATGCATTCCACATTAGCAGGAAAGCATTTGATCTTTACATGATGCCACAACATATATTTATTATGGATAATTTTAGGAGTGATGCCTCCTTTGAGACCCTTGGCTGGAACTGGATACCTAAGAAATAGTTCAGGTGCATACACAACATAGGATTTAGAAATCTTAGACTGCAATGTGAGGTCACAATAATTCTGAGGAGAGGGAAAGGTCAGTAGACCTTGATCGCTGTAGACCAGCTAGCTTTATATTTCTGTATCATAATACCCATTAATGTAAAATTTGCTTCAGCTTTGAAGCTACAGGTCTGCACCCTAAATATCTGGGCCTAGTTTCCCAGTAAAATAGATTAAGCTCCTAAGAAAGAGCTTCATCATTAGCACTAAGCAGTAGATTTTGAGAAGGATGAGTAGAAAGTGAGGAATACAGGATCCATATCCAGTTTTTCACTGTTTTGTTCTACTTTGCTCAACTCTATGCAGCCCTCAACAGCATTGTTCCTAAGTGCTTCTGAGGGGGCACTGAAAGAGATGACTAATTTTAGTTTGATGACATCAAGCTGCAAGGGAAAGTACTGAATTCTTCATCTTTTATTATCTTTAAACCAGACTAGATAACTTTCTGAAAGATGTGTTTTAGACACAAATTACTGAGGTCTTTAACCGGGCAGTGTGTATAATATATACAAGATCCTACCAGAGAGTCTGATTTAATGACCCTTCTGGTCTTTAAATTTAGAAAACTATAGAAAATGTTTGGAAAATGATGATAAGAAGCCTACAATTATATCTCATTTTGTCCAGCTTTCATGTCTATTTTGTAAGAATCTGATTACATAAAGCCTTCTAAAAGTTTACAGGCAAACTGCTGCTATTTCCTTATCTTATATAGCAGAACAAGGACAAAAGGTCCCAGGTCCATATCTTTGGTCTACCTACCCAGACTTCTGATAGAGAGAAGGGATGAAGGGGAACAGAAGATGGGCAAAGCTATGGATGTTACTCTTTTTGGAGCCAAGGCTAAAAAAGAATGATCTCAAAAGGATACATTTGAGTTACAATGTGTTTGAGGGCTTCTGCTGCTGCCATTCAAAACCTCCATGTTCACAGTTGTAACCTCAAATCACACTGAAGATATTCTTTTTTTGGCATTAGGCTCTATTGCCTTGAGGAATGCTGGGCAACTTAAAGGCAATTAAGCTGCTTAAAACACATTGCCAAGCCACTGTTTCCATTCGTTGCCATGCAATTCCTATTTTGTTGATCACGTGAACACACAATGCTTTGGTTGGACTATTCAAATTTGAATGCTTCAATCAAAACCTGCTGGGTGTTTCCGAAGTACCTATTGCTTCATAAATATTTATGTATTCATGGGTGTTTCAGTTGTCACATTGGATGTTTTATGATTTTGTTTACCTCTGTATTTTGATGTATTTATTGCTTCATTGGTTCCAGTGCATCCAGCAGAGTCCAAAAAATATCTGATAAAATAGGATACTTTTCACTGGAGAATGGTCTCTAAATGATGCTGCAAGAGCCTGTTATTTATCACTTAGACAGTTACTTCTGCCTATTTAGCTAATGATGGAGCATTTAATTTTCAAAACTTTCATTATATTGTCTGTACAACACAATCAAGTGCTTAGAGGAGAAACAGGAGGCCATGAATCTACATTACTTTTTTGTTCCTCATTCGCCTTAGGGCAATCTAAACAAATTTTCATTTCTTTATAATTCATTAAAATAAAAACAACTTTATTTATTAGGAGGAAATGGGTTTGGTGATTAGAGTACAGGACAAGAAGTCAGTGATTGTGCTTTTTCTTTCCATTTGGACATCAGTTAAGTGATGCACTTAGTGATACAGTGAGTTCTCTACCTCAGTTTCCTATCTATAAAGACATATTATAATTTACAAAAAATTAATTAATTACTATTTATAAATGCCTTGTGAGTTTCTGGGATGAAGAGTTTTACATAGGCTCTCCAAGGCAGTGATTGTTTTGTTCCATCCTGAGAACAATGTTGGATCTTTTAATAAGAATAATGAATACAACAGACAGTGAATGCAAAGCAGTATTTATTAGCTTTCATCTCATATGACTAAACAAGCTTTATTCCCAGCTGTGTGACAATGCATATGTATTTTCGAGAAATTCTTCTTTTACTTAGTGGGATGACTCTCTTGAGTAATTATTGCTTTTATCAGCAAAGATTTGCAGAAGAGAAAACAAATATCCCAGTGGATGGGACTTATGAGTCAGGGTCAATTTTCTGCTCTGCCACAGAACTGAGTCAAATCACTGACGCTGATACCCAAAGTAGTAGCAGGACTAACTCCCACTGAGTTTGCAGGAGTTTAGAGCTTCAAATGACTTTGAGGACCTGGGTCTTCATCCCCTCTGTTGCAGCTGCTCTCGCCAGAGTGGCGACAGCAGCACCTCTTTACCGGGCAGAGTCAAACCATCACCAGGGCTAATCGTGCTAGTCTGGGCAAGGACAACAGTTTCTGTTGCTAACCTCCCACAGGGGAGCGATATGGCTAATATCCCATCCAGCTGCCTTTGATTTCCTCAGCCCCAGTGATGTGGTACTCATTTATAGCCGAGCTGACTGGGAGTAACGTTTGGAACGAGTCCAGGGAAAGGCATGAACTCACACCTCTGGATCTATATACCAAGACACCTTCCCTGCTCTATCATCACTCTGCTCAGAGGGATGTAATGTGGACACATTAATTAATGTTTATGAACTGCTTCAGTGCTGCCATATTTAGACTGTTAGGGCTGCATCTGTAGGAGTGAAACAGCAATCAGTAATTCTACCTGCAGCAGAAAACACAGATGAGAAGAGGAAGCAGAGGGCCACAAAGTGGGTTTCTCCAGCAGGTATTTTTCCACACTGCAGAAACATCACTGGAGGTGACACACAGTCAAAGGCAGTCCCTGCTCAAGAGAAATCCGGGCTAACAGAAACTTTGAAGTACATGATGGAAGGGCTGTATTTTCCTGACTTTAACCAAAGTGTTTAGTCATGTATTTTCACAAAAAAGAAATAAGCTTAGGTTGGAAGAGAGATTTATCAAGTATTCCAAAATATTTCAAGGTTACTGTGGTTGGTTGTGGGAGTTCTTTAAATGATTGGATGCTTTCTGGAGCGTGTATTTGTGAAGCTTCATCTGTCATACGGTGGATTTGCTCTGGAGAAAAATATGTTGCCTCCTTGCTTTGCTCATAAGGCAATTCAGAGACTCAGAATGTGATGAATTGATACCAGAGTGCGGCCAGACTGTGGCTTTGTGCCTGTGAAGAGAATGAGGGGATCAAGGAATGGCTCGGGGACACTTTGGCTTTGCAGGACATTTTCTGGGAGAATGTGTGAGTTCCCGGGCAGGGTCCACACTGCCATGCATCGCGAAGGGGAGATTTCTTTATGGAGAACCACTCATTTACCTGCTACGGTTAGTTGTTTCAGGGGTGCTATTACTATCCCCAGGCCATTATTTCAAGCACGTCTCTTTGCAATACCTATCACATGGTATCAAAAACAGTGATTGCAGCAATAATGTTCTGAAGACCCTCCGTGTCTCTTGAAAATCCACAGATAGAAATTATTTTTAGGCAGGTTTCAGTGAAAAAAAAGAAATCATTAACTTGAAAAGCCTTCTTCTCCCCACTCTAGACTCTCCAAACAGGGAGCCTAGAACAAGCTACTATGCTTGCCCTACTCTCTGCTCTGTCCTTCCTGTTGAATAGATTCAGCTGCCTGTAATATGCAAATCTGACCTTGTGGGTAAATGAGTTTTTGAGATTCAAAGTACTGAGTAGTCAGGACCTATAGGGTGAAGCAAGCAACTGATCAGGGAAGGAGTTTGATGCTGAATATGACCCTGAGTTAAACTCTAGAATGTACTTGTTGCCGTTAATAATGTTAGGAGCAGTATTAGATTTGTAGCACTGTATTATTTAGGACTGACGGACAAAGATCAAAGCCTCATTTGGTTAGGTAGGGCAGTCGGATGAAAAGGGGGCCCTGCTGCAGTCTAAGCATCAGACAGGACATGGTCAATGACCTTTCAGATGGGATGAGGGAGGTGCAGGAGGAAAGAGAATAAAGCGAATGTTTTCGTAAAACAAACATCACTTGTGCAGGAGACTTCATCATCCCAAGTGAAGGTGCTCCAGTCTGCCTGTAGCTTTCAAAAAGAGAATTATACCTTTTATTTTGTCAAAATTTCCATGAAAAGTTTTCTAATTTTTTAACCATTTCTATTTAAAAAGACTGTGGGTGAATAGCATATTCTTCTTTCTAAACAAATTAGTGATTTAGCAGGGTCTGTGAGTCAGCAGAGATTTTTAGTATTTTATTTTTTTTCTGAAGTCTAACATGACTTATGCTATTGCATGTGTTCTCTGAGTTCCCCTAGGAGGTCCATGTACATATGATATTCTTCAGTTTGTGTATTTTCCTCAGAATAGAGCTGGGCAGATTCTTTCAATATTTGTAAAACTCATTTTTCAAGGTTATGATAAAGCAGTCATTAGTTAAAAGATTATAACCAATTATAGCAACTGGGGGAACTAAAAAAATGATATTTATTTTTCTGAACTTGGGGGATGGCGAGAAGAGATCAGTCCAGACAGGGAAAGACTTAAAAGGACATGACAATAAAAGGGACTGCAAAATAGTAATTAAATAACAGTGTAGGACTTGGTAGATATAGCAAACTACCTTACTTAAATTTGGCATATAATATTTTGCAAAAGGCTTCTGGAATATTCTTAGACTTTCTAATGGAGCTTAATTTGCTTTCTTTTTTCATATACTCATCTTTAAGTAGCTGGTTTGGATCACTGTTGAGTACAGGAAACTGGGGTAGAGAGACTTTTGGTCAATTTTTTTTATAAACATTTAAATATTATTTTTAATAAGTTAGGCTTACATTAAACTGAAATAATCCACTTTAAAATTGAAATAAGAGTCTACACTGCTTGACTGAGCTCTTGTTCTTCTGTAGGCAACTTTGCTAAGATAAGTATTGTCACGCTTTGTGAAATGCAGAAGAGGATAACATCTTCCACTTTCTGCAAGCTATCAGGTATTAGTTAATATGATTGCGAATAGTTCATATTGAGTTCATATTGAGAATACAGATTCATGTTAAATATGATAGCAGTATCTAAAGCACTCAGTATTTCTCTTGCACAGTGGAGATGAGAAGGAAAGGTAGAGTTGAACCTGGTGTCAGCAAGGGAAGTGCTGATAGTTTATTGGGAAGAAGTTAGAGTCTATATTGATGCAGTAAGCAGGCAGTGTAAAACTTGTTTTTGATGGACTCAAGTTTCCAGAAGAGGAACATAATCTCAACACTAAAATTATGACAATAGTATTCTCAGTGGATTAATGGCTCCAGATTATGTACCTGTGACTTCAAGTTTGCCCTGCTGTTCTCTGACTCAATGAGCACGTGCCAGTGCCTGTCATTCAGTGGAAATTAGAAGAGGCATCAGTTCGAGCTAGGGCCCAAGTGGAGAGAAATGATATTATTGTAAAGTAATGCATTTCTTGGCAACAAATGTAATGATTTTTGGCACCATGCAATGTTTTAGTGCCATCTGGTGACTCCCCAAAATGTTACAAGAACATTTGCCAAAATGCCTGAATAAAATAAATACATTGGTTATAGGCAAATTTTGCATTAGTAATTATGCACTGTAAACCTAATTTGCAGAGCTACTTTCCTTCAGTGAGAGGATACAGACCTGTAACTCACACCACCAGAAAATGAATTTTAAGATACAGATATTTGCATGATAAAGCTGGCAAACAAAAATAATTCCCAGAATTTTCCATGAAAATTGAGACAATGAAGATTCATACAAAACCTGCAGAGAGAAGCAGAAAATGTGGTTGTGTAAATGATCCATCATGAAGATTTCATTAGCCTCTTCTTAAGACACTAATATCTATCCAAAGAACAGTATTACAGAAAAATGAAACCTGCTAGAGAAAGAGTTTTTTTCAAATTAGAACTCCATAAAGAATACATTCTTTCTGAAGTAAGATGCGTTAAATTATCTTTTTGTTCTTAAAATATGGATTAGATTTCTCCACTAATAAATACATCAAATAGCATAAATTAGTCATTGGTCTGTATTTTTTTTAATGAGAAACCTCTAAGCTGAGATTCACACTTACATGGGCATAACCTTTGCTTGAGCCCTTTAAATTTTGAGCCCTTTAAATTATGGTTCTACACTGAAAAGAGGCTGTAAAAATAGCTCCTCCTTACTCAGCAGTCCTATTGCCTTTTCTGAGTTCAGAGTCAAATCAGCTAACTTTGGACACATTTTTCCCTCCTTTTCATGTGCTTTAACTGTGGAGCCCTAGCATATCCGAGAAAGATTGATTTTTATCATCAGTTTTTTTGCTTTATCAATTGTGAAATTATTTACTAGGTTCCAGTCAGTATATTCAGTGCAAATGTATTCCTTTTCCAGGTTTCACAGCCGTCACTAGTGGCTTACTATGAATACAATAACCCTCATAGGAATGATCACCAGCATCTTATTTTCATTTTCACTGTAGATTAAAATTTTTACTCTCAGGATTTAAAGAAATGACTTCCATTATCCCTTGTGCCTTATCCTCTTCATGAGAGAAATGTTAGGCTGTTGCACCCTTGTTTTGACATTTTGCAGATGGAGACTGATACAGCTATGAAAGGGAATATATGGTGAGATACCTGAAATGACAAGTGACTGTACTTGATGACCTAAGAGATCCTTTTCAGCCTTGTCTTCCCTGCAGAGATACTAAATCTTCAAATACCTCCAACAGAAATTCTGCACTGAGGGCTTTATCCACAGCCCTTTCAAGTCACTACAGAGATCCACATAGACTTCAAATAGCTTTGGATCAGACTGGTACTTTCTTAATTTCATGAAATTTGCTTGGGCTGTTGTGTTCTTTGGACACCTTTTACTCTCTGCTGGACTCAGACAGCCCTGACTCAATGCTGCTCTACCACTCTTGGAGAGTTTCCTGCTTTTAGGAAGGATCAGAGGCAAGTTCAGCATCTGCTCTGAGATGGGTGTCCTCTTTGGCACCATGAGAGTGCGTTGTGCTTCTGAGAGGTGTTCATTTGTCCATATAGTACTCGTTATCCAATGCATAGGAACACCTGCAGTTTCTCATATGTCAAAAGTCAGCTTTGGTTGGCTTCTTGTTTTCACGCGCTGTTTCTCGCCACTCTTTCTGGACAATGGTATTGCTTCCTCTTTAATTCTTTTTTTTTTTTTTTTTTAATTATCAAGATCTGATTTGAAAGCATAAATTTTGTATCTATAAGGCTTTTTAGGATTTACTCTTAATTACACACTTGTCCTTTTCATGTGTTTTTTTTTCTTGATGGAGGGGGGAAAAAAAAAAAAAAGACCCTTCAGAGGGAGAAGAAGATGAGTGCTAAAGACACTGGTGGAACATAGGAGGAGCGGGATACAGAAATCCCTCTGTTACAGCATAAGCATGTGTCTCCTGGTGAGCCAGGCAAACAATTTTCATAATATGGCGTGTTTGCACCACTCTGGTTTGTCTGTCACTTGATACAGAGGCTGCTTTGCTCTAGATGACATTCAAACTCAGAGCATTCTCTCCTGCTTTAGCCAGTGCTGTCAGTATCAACTACTAAAACTTCTGATTCTTTCCTGTTTCCTCTGCTCCTAAATACCAAGGAGAAGTACCCTACGAGTTTCTGGGATAGGAGTTTCTACAATAGACTACCACTCCTTTAAATCCTATGTGGCATCTACCTCATGAACTCCTGTCAGCTAAGACAGTTTGTCCTGCTATATGGGAGAAGAAAACAATCTCGTATGCCGGGAGCCATTGGCTGTCATGTGGGAAGCATGCCTTCAATTTTTCACACTGGCACAGAGTTCCCGTGCAGCTACTTAATCTCTTTGCTTCCATCCCTCACTGTCATATGGCGTAATAGCACACATTTTGTTACCACTGATAGTCCTCTGTGGGGCAAGAGAACTCTTACTGATCCCAATGAACTCTGGTCCTGGAGGTCATGTTGCTTTAATCCTGTTTCTCAGGTACTTTCAGCTTTTTCTAGGATTTGGAAGACCATACTGTGATTTCCCCATGCTGGGAGGAGTATCTTTCCACTGGTTTGACCTTCTTAGGTGCAAGAATGAAGTTGTCAAAGTCAAGAGGCTAGTCTTTGCTGATTAAAAGAAGAGCCTGGCGTAAAAAAATGGTAGCAACAATATCATGAGGAAGAACAACAATGACCTTAATGCTAGGAGAAAAACATGTATCAGGTCCTGAAGACAAGTTTAGAAAAAAATCAAGCAGCAACATGACAAAATAACGACTCATGGAGTTCTCCATGTGTTAAGATGTACTAATGAACAGAGCAGGAGACACAAAGACATGAGTCTGATTTTAGTTACACAACATTTGGTGCATTGAAAACGTCAGATAAAATGTCTGATGGAACATGACAGGCACAAATAATACATGAACTCTTCGAGCGGGTTGCGCAGGATTCCTAGCTGACTGCTGCAGCTGTTGTAGCACACTGTTTTCAAGTAATAAAATGGAGAACTTCTCTCTGTCAACATGTTTTCTGTCCCCAGATTGTGCTAACCTGACAATACCCTTGTTGTGCATGGTACGGAAGTGTTAACTACCGTAAGTCTGTGAGTTATTTATAAAATTGGAAGCAAATGCATTTTTGCTATTAAAAAGCCTATATAACCTATTATAAAAGTATGAATGGCCTTCCATTTTACGATAAGAATAATCTGGACTTAACAAAAGAGCAAGGAAATACTGGAAATTATACCCAATTCAGCCAGATGTCTTAACAAGGAAAGTGTAGGACACCTCTGTATTATAATTACCAAACATACTGGAGCATTTAAAAAGACTTGATTCCCAAATAATTTAGTATTTGGACAAACATAGTGCAAAAACTTTCAAAGACACCACACATTCTCTTGAAAATGGAAAGACTATTGTATAGGGAATCACTTTGGTTCTGTATAGAAAGTGATAATAGTTTATTAAGTGGATGGTAAAAAGAGAGGTTTTTAAGGGTATGTTTTGGGGTTCTTTAGATGAAGGGAAGTCATGGTAGTTTTGACAAGTGGATTTGTATGAATTATTAGCTGGGGAGATAATGGGTAAGAAAAGAATATACTATTTAGAAGTTAACCATTTGTCTACAGTTGTTTTTGAGAAAAGTAGTATACCAAACAGTTCTAACAGAGCTTCTTTATTATTTGAAATAAAATATCTGTTCCTCAAGTACTAAGAGAGCTGGTGTTTATATAGTACGTTTTGTAATGGAAGTAGCTATTTTTCCCTGTTGATATGGGAACTGGGTGAATACCGGATAAATGTATTCAAGAACATGTTCACTACATTCAGCTTTCAGGTTTTCTTCCTTCCTTCCTTCCTTCCTTCTTTCTTTCTTTCTTTCTTTCTTTTTCTCACACAAGCAAAACATTTTAGTATTCCTCAACCTTTGGGGAGAAGCTTTTTAAGTCACAAGAATCGGGAATGTGATCCTAATCGATAACAGCATAAAAAACGTTGGGAGTCCAAAACATGTGAATAACCCTATTGGATTTCAGCAGGACTACTCAATCCTTAGAAGCCGGTGGGTCACTGTCAGTGTATTCGGGGGGCGGTACATGCTCCTGTGAGAAGTGCTAGAGCTACCATATGTCTACGCACTGGCTTTGTATCTCTGTGATTAGGATGGGAGGAGTCAAGGGGGCTGATGTACAGAGATGGTGAGAGCAGATGTGACGTATTACAGGTAAAGCAGTCAGGGCTGATCCCAGAAGAAGAAGGTGCAAGGTACTTAGAGACACTTTAGGGTACCCCACTGCACTGTGAATCCCCTATCAGAAACATGTGCGTGGGGAGGTGAAAAGAAGGCAGTGCCAAGGTACAACTTTCCTAAAGAACCTGAAGGCAGCATTGGGAAGGAGATTTTATTAAGGATATATGTGCCTTGTGGCTTCATGATGAAGGACCCTCTGGATAAAAGTGTGGCCAGCAGCCATAAGCTTTAGTCACCAAGTGGAAATATCAGATGGCAACAGCCTTAGCAGCAGTACATTGACCAATAATGGCGGATAAAGGAGAGAGAGGAACCATTTCTGTAACGGAAGATGATTCTCCACTGGGTGTTTGCTTTGCCGAGTTGAGTCTTACCACAGAACAGTCCCTGCAGTAACAGAGCGGGAAGATCCTGCAGAGGAACAGGATCTGATGGTTGGGACTGCTAAACAGGCATGTATGTAGCGAACGGCCACATTCGGACAGATGACTCCTACCTTAGGATAATGCAATCAATAAGTATTGACAACATGGAAGTAGAAGTTATCAATAGGCTGTCTGCAGTGGAGGGAAATATATCTAAAAATATCTTTATATAATTAATATTCATATATATATATAATTAATATTTATATATATATAATTTATTTCTGGTCTTTTCATATAATCCCCTTAAAATCTTGGACTATAAAATGTGGTCTTTTTCTCATGTGCATTACACAAAACAGTCTGGACAAATTTATAATGCATATATGAATACATATGTATGTGTGTGTGCATTTGTGTGTGTGTACGTATTCTTCCTCCAGAACTGTCTTTATCTGAGTTCTCAATTCAAGCATACCTTTAAAGATATTCGTTTTCTGACACCCATGGACCTTTTCACGAGTATTCTTCCTCCAGTGCTGAGGCACATTGAGTTTGTCAGACTAGTTATGACCCTTCCTCAGGGGATGAGAAAATGCCTGTCCTATCTGGATGCTCATTAGCACTCAGAACTGGCCCTGTTATACTTGCAGCATTTGAAGCCTTTGCTGATAATGATCTTGATGGTTTCGGCTGGCAGTTCTTGTTTTACTAGTGATTTTTTGTACTGCCATACTCCCTGGTGTTCCCTGAAAAGACTTGGTTTAACGAGATATTCCTGGGTTTAGACACTGGGGAAATAGGAGGAGGAGAACAATGACATCAATAAAGCCACCGGTATTCTTTGAGTATGCTACCAATGATCTATATCTTTATGATGTGCAGTTCAGTGTTAATTCTGCCGCTGACATGTGCAATAAACTCTATTACCAACATTTCACATGTTGTCCTGTCCATGGACAGCATGCGGGCAGATTTTTCTGACATCTGTATAATACCCAGTGTTTTTGCACTTGCTTTTTTTCCAGCTACTCCCTATTAAATATGTTGACACGAGGTTGTGTGTATGCACATATTTTACCCCACCACCGATGGCATTGTTGGGCATATAAGCATTCCTTAAACACCTTGCTTCACCCTGACAGCTCCAGGCTCCCCAGGAGGCAACTGTTAAAGTTTGTGCCCCACATAATAGGGGTCCTGACTTCCAGCTGCTAATCAATAATCATTAACCCTGAGGAATACACCAGAATGGAGGGAGGTGAAAGTGGGGATATCCCTGATGTAGCTGAAGTACAAGGCCACCGTGTGGCACCACGGCCTAGTCAGGTTGAATAGTTGGGACTGCAGTTTCACTTAGCTGTTTCATCTGGAGTTTAGCTTAGCTATTCCATCGAGTACTTTCTGGAGTAGTATTTGAGCACTTCGTGGTTAGGAATGGATTTGGTCTCACGCCTGCCTTGTGCAGATGGAGAGGTGAGGCACAGAGAAGCTGTGGGACTTGCCCAGTCTCATAAATGAAGCTTGGGGAGCAGCAAGAGATTGAATACAAGTCTCTGAAATCCTAAGAACATTCTCTCCCTTGTATCCTTGGGTCCGATTTACTCAGAAATTTATTACTCAAAGATTTTATACTACTGCTATGAGAGTTTCAAATGCGGGACATTTGGGACTGTAGGAGAGAAGCTGAACCTAGGCATTCAGATTGCTGCTATTTACGGTTTCTTTAATACCACATTGTGTGTAAGGTAGAGGGGGTTGGATTTCAAAGTTTTCCCACTGGCAGCTGGAATGAAAACAAGAATTAGCTGGAACATAATAGCCAATATCACTGGCATGAAGTAAAGGTCAGGTGGGAGGGAAATGTGCTCCTATCATCAGCTGGCATCACACAACACTCCTATTTTAAAGAGGAAGAGGGAAGGCTGTCCTTTCAGGACAGAATTTCTGAAACTTTGTTCAAGAGGAATGAAATGCGTTCCCGTCACCCATTAAAACAGGGACCAATTGGGGTATGATCTGTCTGTACACCTGCCCATGCAGTGCACTAGGAAGGGTTGGCAAAGGACTTTTAAATATATCAAGAATTCTGATAGGGACAAATGAGTTGCAAGGGTATAGATGGACAATGTTACCATACAGGATGGTGTTACTAGAACTTCATTTTCTTTGCAACCCTTTAAAATGCAGTTGTAGACAGAAATAAGAACATACAATAATTATGATTTACCATTCAGCAGTAACTAACAACCTGAATAATGAATTGTATCTCATTATGACAAAGCAAATGTGTAAACAGGCTAAAAGAAATTGCTCGCATCAAAGAGCTCACAGTCCAAAAGACGAGATGAAGACAGGGTAGAAGGGGGGAAAAGGTGGGGAATAGAATTGAAATGATTATTCAGCATCACACAGCTGAGAAGACAACCCAAGTGTGCAGGGTTTTCTCTGGATTCTGCTGCCTCTAAACCAGGAACATACCCAAAATACTATTCCTTTCATAATTATCACTTGTCTGTGACAATAAAACAGCTAAGATAAGGTTCCACCCTGATCATATGCTGCAAAATTATTTGCCAAGAGGCCTTCTTAATTCAGTATAAAGTTGCCCTCACTTTAGTGGATTAAACTCTAAATCCTTAAAGTAAGAAAGAGGTACTTGGGGAAAAATGCTTTTTCAGTTAACAATATGGCCAAAAAACTTTTATGACAAAATTTTCTGGTGCCACTTTTCAGGTTTTTGTTTTAAAATTTTCAGTTCCCGAAGATCAAGAGAAGATCGAGAGGCAATTCCGATGAATGACAGAACATTTTTTTCAAAAACATCTATGTTACTACAAAAGCTGGGACAAGCTTCCCCCCGCCCACATCTTTATTGAACAGGAGGCGTATTTATTTATTTATTTATTCATTTATTTATTTATTTTTTCTGCTGGCAATGGAAAGTGCAGATGAGAAGGATGCAGCTTGAATTCTGGATTCCCGATGAAATCTGCCCAAGTAGCAGTTAAAAAATTAATGACTTTTCTTGTAAATGGAGCAAATCTGATCAGGAATCACTGCAAAGGAATAAATATGGAGCGCCGCAATCTCATTTGTACGTCACTTTTCATTTGTACAGCCATCCGTTAGGAAGTCACTGGGGAAACGAGTACAGACACAACCACCTTGTAGCCTGAAAATTAAGGGTGATTAAGAATCTCCAATTAAAACCCACTTTAATTAGTGGACAGTGTGAAGTCACAGGCAGGCCAGTTCCAAGGTATTTCCTTGTGTGCAGATGGTGAAATGCCAAATGGAATCAAAAGAGATTTTAATTACAAGAAGGATGAGAAAAGTCAAGCAGCAAGGAAAGAATAGCATTTCAAAAGGAAGAGTACATAACAATACGAACAATGCTGAGTGTTAAGAGCTGCCAGGGGGTTAGATATAATATTTATAAATGACAGGGTAGGTGTACAACATATACAATTGTATTTTCAGTTCAAAGGACTTTAATAATTTGCTTATAACACACAAGATTCTGCACGAGCATCACGTAGCAGTGAGAACAGCTGAAGGCAGGTAACTGAACCAGAATTTCAGCCCCTGGATCTGCAAATTTGGGGAGGAGAAAAGTGACCCATGTTCTCAAAAAAATGCTATTGCGCTTTCTCCCGCACACTCCATTACGCTCAAGAAATCATCATCATTATGCTCCTTCAAACTTTTTTGTAATGATTTCTACATCAAATTTGAAATCTGATAGACAGCAAGTAAGCATAACCCACAAGCTGGTGTACTATCCTTGGTTTGCTTTACAGTTTCCTTGGGCTCTCCCTTCTTAGCTATTTAGAACCATTTCTGTCTGAGGTCGTCATCTTCTTTTTTTTTGGTATGTGTATGTGTGTGTTTGTGTGTGCTGTTTTGGTTTGGTTTGGTTTGGTTTTGGCTTGTATTGCTCCCAAAACTCCAGAATCCTGAGATGCTCCTGCAATACAAATGCATATATAATAAAAGTTTGCATTCTGAAGCTTAGCTTATCTCTTACACGCACGCATATGGTTCATTACCAAAGCTGAAATAAAGTTTAGGTGGCATAAACCAGCAGTATATTGGTTTTAACCTGGCACTCTGCAGGTGCAGTGCATATCTTTGAGCTCTAGGAAGATGTCCTCACAGCTGGTTACGTGGCTTTCTGAACCTGCAGGGTTAATAATATGCTACAATATCTGTGTCCACTGAGCTCCATTCATTAATTCACCGTGAGTATTCAATAAAACGTGTTTATTGCAACACCTAGATCAACATGTCCAAATAAATCTCCTAGTAAAGATTAATGAAGGAAAGAATATAAAAGAGTCTGAGACTTGACTGGGCTAGCTTGGCATTTGGCTGTGAACAAATGACGACGGTAGGATACCACCAAACATCACCAGAAATAAGGCAAAATCTGTAGAGAGCGTCTCTAAGAGAAAAAAAAAATCTTGTTCTTACAAGTCCTCATCATGATAAAGTGAATAGTAGAGGAGAAAGACATGGATATTTGATATCAGCTGTATTGGCTGATTACAGGTTGGAAAAATCATTTAAATATATCAGAGGAGTAAGAACAAGGGAAGGAGAATGATTTAAGATGGAGGTCTCAATACCAGTCTGAAACAAGAATAAATGGATACAGCCTGACATAAAACAGAGCAGTTAGAGCCTGAAACAGCTTTCCAATATGGGCAAAAACCTAGCTAGTTTTATGATAGATCTTAATAATTTTATGAAAGGGGTTATATAGCATGGTTGCTACAATAGCAGGAGGCTGAACTTAATGGCTCAAATATCCCTTCCAATGCCATAGGCCTTACTTCTAGATAGTATGTCAGAGATTATGAAAAATACCAATCTCATTACTGGGAATTTTAAGGGTTTGTGCTCTTTCTGAGTTATAGAAGGATAGAGTTAATCTAGTGATTTACATGCAATAGGTCATCCAGAGCTGAAGGACAATTTTAATTGAAGTTGTAATTAGGATATCTGCTTTATAAGGCTTTTCCTGTTCTTATTGAATGTGTTCCTTTATGCTTATTGATTTATATATTAATAAAGAAAAGTCTAATGTCAGTTTTACTTAGTGATTCTTTCAGGATTTGTTTAGTGCTTTAACCCAAAATCAATGTATGTGAAAAAACATTGCAGAAATAGGAGGTTTGAGGTGTCCTGAGATCTCTGGCATGAGGATTGTAAATCAGATTAGTATAACTATGACTCTGTGACTTTATAATTATTCTATACAGAGAACAGTTATACCAAAAGCTGAGCCAAAACTTGCCAAAAGCTGAGCCAAAACTTGCCATTCCAGCTCCTAAGATTCTTTTGCCTTCTATTGCTTCTTATCACATGCTGCAGCTTGGAAAATCATACCGAAAGACACAGTAATATGATGTCTGTAGCCTAAAGCAATGGAGATTCCTTATCTCTGAGAAGGGCCTGGAGGCCAGAAGTAATGTAAATAGGTGTAGATGTAAGACAAAACAGAAGCACACAGAATATAGGATTTTTCTCTAGAGTGGTAATGACCATCTCCCTGGATCTTGCTGCACTTGGATTTGAATAACTCTGAGGTCTAAGAAAATTTATAATAAGGATTATGGCATAGGATGAGCATTATGATATAGGAAACAGTTTTCTTATAAAATCTATGGGTCTGCCTTCAAATACCGCTATATTTATCCTTAACTTAGCCTTGGGACAGCTAGCGCTCTTTGACATAAACCCCAAAGAGTGTGAATGACTTATTCAAAATTACAGAGCCTATTAATGCCCTGTCAGATATTTGCTGCCCCAGAAATGAGGCACATTTTGAGGAAAACTGCATGCAGGTTGTTCTCTACATGAAAGAAAGGAGTCATTCCTCTACTGTCTTTTCCATGGGCTAGGAATGAACAGAAAAGTGAATTTCCAAAACATTGGCACTGAGTAGATAATTCTGTCCTTTGCTGAGAATGTTTAACTCATTTGGCAGTGTTAATAAAGATCATCTAGTGAAAATACAAAATATATAAACAATCAGCTCCTTTATTTCTTGCAATAATGCACAATCTGGAAAGAACACAGCATGACTGTCATATCCCAGTGTGTATTTGTGGGTTTGGCAATTAGGGGAAAACAAATCTTGTGTTTTCACTTGTAGATTAAAAAAAATGGTAAGGAGACTGGTACTGATTGCATAAAATCACTTTTCAAAATAAATTTTCACTTTAAATTTTGGGTGGAGCTGCAGAAAAATGATCAGAGTGTTTTTCTTTTTATTATTGTGATGAAAGTATAGGTATGGGACTAAGAAACAGGACTGGCTGGAAGTTTTCTATTAAAACTCTTTCTGATGGAAAAGTTGGTTTATGGCTAAATTAATTGCTTCTTGAGAAGGATCTTATTTCCACAGGGAGTTTCTCACTTTTCCTTTACTAAAATATGCCCAGATGGAAAAATTCTGGAGGAAAAAAAAAAAAATCAGAGTATGTTGCCACTATGAGTGAGAGTCACATCACCTCATTATTAGATGATCAGTTCAAATGTAGCCATTTGTACTGCAGATGTCTACATTTAGGTTAAATGAATCTCACCCTATATATCATAGGGACTGTAGTTCCTGTGACTTTTGGTCTACTATTCTACAGCCAGGAAGATCTCCAGAACTTCCTCTCTTAATGCATGACAGATGTTCAGCTCATATTTGATGTATTACATCTTTTTACCAAGACTGAGAACTATGATGCATTATATCAGGGAACTTGTCCTAAAAATGAGATTAGTGATGTGGAGTGCCTGAACCATGTCTCCTGCAAGACACTGCAGATAAGTATGTTGGGACTAAATAGGTTGGTATGGAGTCAAAATATTTAGGTTGTTGGGCTGAAACATCTTTTGGGTTGATTCTTCAATCAAAATTGCATGCTCTCTGAAGGATATATATATATATATGTTTTTAAGAAACCACTATCAATCCAGTTAAGACATCTGGGTTCAAACTCCCGCTCTGCACAGAGGGGCTCAGGTAAAGAGGCTTCTTGCCATGCTGATCCAGTTCTGCCAGCCCTCCCAGCCAGGTGGTGGTGTTTTGACCACTTCACCCTCTCTTCTAATAAGATTCCAAAATCTTCAGAAACTCCTTTGCTCTCAGGGAAGAATTCGGAGCATTCCAGCTGAGATCCTGACTAAGGGGTGATTTATTTACTCTAAATTGGCCTCTGAGGGCACCTATCTCTCTTCATCATCTATAAAGGGAATCTATGGAGCTTAGAGAGCTCCTAAGGACCTTAGCTAAGGAAAATAAATGAGATGAATATCCCATATGAGTCTTTACACCATGGCCAAAATCTTTAGGTGCTGATGTATTAGTAACAATGAACTAGGGTCCCAGGGGACGCCATAGAGATTTAGCCACTGACTGAACACAAACATATGACAGAAAGAGGTAGCACAATGATCAGCTATTTGTATGAACATTTCTTCGTCTTGGTAAAATCCTTTCAATAAGCCATATTTGCAAGGTCTTGTATTATAACTACCTCATCCACATATGCAGGCAGTATGCAGCATTATACTGCACACAATGTGCATGTTTCAGGTCATGGTGCAAAGCCTCCATTTCTGGTGACCTGGATGTACCACATCTCTTGGCAGATAAAAACAGGACAGCTAAGGGGCTGGGCGAGGTACTGGGGCTTGAGAGGTTTCAGTTCAGCTCCTTGATCTGCCACAGGCTTCCTGCTTAACCTTTGGTGAGTCACTTACCTTCTCACTGCCACACTTCCACATTTGCTGTAATGGGACAGTATATGTTTCCATTGTGAACTCATTAGGATTTACTGGGCAGTGCTATAAAACAAAACAAAAACAAACAAACAAACAAAAAACCCACCTAGTTATATCACTCCCAAGTCCTAGGAAGCCTTCTGTCTCTCCAAGACTTTACTCCACGCTTCTCCCCACACTGGTAGCCCAGGATAGAAGGCAAATACCACTGATCTGATTTATCCTTCTTCCTATTTTCCCTCCCCTCCAGTTCACCAGTGCTTTAGGCAAAGAGAGAAACATTAACAGTGACCAGCAGTGGCCTAGGAGTGGATGGCTGTCTAGTTTTCCCACTTCTGACTATTGTTCAACAGACTGGGTGATAAGCATATCCACTGGCTCAAGTAGAACTTTGAATTTTTAGCACTTGGGGGCTCTAACCCATTTTTCTCTTCTGGAAAAAAAGAAAATTTTTTATTTTCACATACATAGGACAGGTATGAACAGTTTTACTCTAAATGCCTGAGTCCCATGTTTGCACTATATGCAGATAGCTGGTACAAGATTTCTGGGTCTAACTGAGACCTTTTCATACATTTTTAAACATTGTTTCCTAGGAAAAGGACTATGGACTCCTGCCTCATATATATGATTCAGGGCTACACAATGGTTTGCTCTTATTTGGTGGAAATTGCTGTTAAAAACTGCTGTTTTTTACCATTCCCACACCTATTTCTGAAAGCAGTATCATCTCAACCCTGCATAACCTGATGGAGCCTCAGCCTCAGCCTCTTGCATGACCAGACATGGACCTAGAAGTTGCCATTCATGGGTGAGGGGGGCATGCAGTCTTCATCCTATCCTGTTCTTTTTCTAATGCTCCCTTAATTTTTTGTGCTCAGCACGTCACTGAGTGCATTTGTGTATATGTGCATCTATGTTTGTTGCTAGGTGTCAGTTCATTGGTTGTTTTTAGCCAGATTTGACAAAGGGCTGGAAGGGATCAAAGATAATGAAGTCATTACTAGTTCTGTAAAAGTAAGTGTCTGAGTAGGGGAGAAAAATCTTGCAAATGCTCCCTATAAATATCTGGATGAGGGAAAGCCTTCAATGTCAGCTCATATGTTATTGAACAGTGGGTACTGAAATGAGTGAGAGCCCTTGCAAATGAATGGCTGTGAAAAAACCCTCCAATCAGATCTAACAATTTTCCACAAGACACAAATCTATAGAAAACCAGATTTCATTAGTTCCCGTGCTTACGGGAAAAACAAACCAACAAACAAAAGATTCCTCCTCTTTTTTTCCCTTACCAGGTTTTGCTGATGCAAATGTCAGTATCTCTGAGTGCTTTCTGGGTGCTTTGGACCAGCTTGGCCAAATTTGGAAACTGACATGGTTGTATTCTTTCTTCTGCAAGCTCCGTTGTTTCTATATCTCTCTCTTCTCCTGTTCTCAGCCAAATACAGTGAGCTCTCGTTGGTGCTTCTTGTTGTGTAGAAAAAAGACCTTTAATAAGCTCTTAGAGGGCAGTTTGATGGAGAGCCATGAAGAGAACGAACCCTGGTCACAGGGAGGAGAATTTGGAGTGGGTCAGGAGTGTATACACATTGCGGAGTATTTGTGTTACTTTTAACATTTCTCAGAAAATGGTAGGCATAAAATTTAAACTGGAAGAACAGCATTTTGGAAGTGCTCCCAGAAACTGTGACAAAGCCCTGTCCATTTTCCTATCTAGTTATTGAGTGAGAATCTTCAAAAAAATTACCTTGAAGAAGCAAACCAGGTTAAAGCTTTGGTGGTAAGGAGAGGGAATCCAGTGATGGATTCAGTCTGGTGTAGTCAGCATTTCTCCTCCGCTTGCTGTTGAAACCAGCCAGGACCCTGGCTATTCCCTCCCTGTATGATCCATGGACAAGCCCCTACAATGGAAGATGACTCAGAGGAGACAGTCAAGGGTGGTGCGCCCATGAAGCTCAGGGAAGAAGGTAGGGAGTAACTGGCCACAGATGTTGCAAAGAAAGCTGAATTTATCTCAACACAAAGCGGACACCCACTGTTGTGACAGTGAGTATATTAGAAAGGCAATGAGAATCACGTTTGTATTATGACTCAACTGTATATCGCAATCGCTATATTGCGCTGTGTGACTTACACCTATATTGCAATTTCAGTATATTGTCCTACCGCTCTGCTAAACCAAAATCTTGTATAACATCAGATATCATTCAAATAAATAGAACTGGTATGAAACACTAAGCCCTCTACATGTGGAATATCTAAAAGAACCTGGTCAGTCTTGGACTCTGGAGCCCCAATAGAAAGAAATTTTCATCGCTGTCTTGCCTTAGCTCCTACTTCAGAGTGCATCAAACAGGAGGTTTCTTTCTACTTATGAAATAGCAAAATAGCCTTCAACAGCCTCTTTTAACAGTTCACACAGAAAATAGTCCATGGGACAGATACGGTGGCATCCTGCAGAATAAGAATCCTCCCCTGTTACCACTTCTCTAACTTGTTTTTTTCCTTCCTCTCAGCTCAGCTCAGCTGAGTTTCTACTTGCTAAGTAGACACAAATAGGAACAAATGTCTGTTAACACAGACATCCTTGTAACTTTGAGCACTGTAAAGTAATACCTGGGGCAGCCTGCAAAGCTAATTGATCTCCAGAGTTCCTGGATGACAAATAAGGCTTTGCTCTGGTCCTTCCTGGAGCAGAGGTAGACCACGAATATACAGATTTACTGCTTAGCAACAGGCCACAATGAATATATATACACTTTATACCATGAATATACAGATATATACTTCGTGTACACCTATACTTTCGAATAAACTTACAGAAACTGGAGATTGGCAATATCTACCAGTTCACCCAGTCCTTCCACTGGTGATGAAGAAACACTCACAGTTATGTCTTTCCAGCTCTGTTTAAAGTGTCTCAGCCTGGTGAATCCTTTGTGTTTCTCCTCTGGAAACAATCCACAGTCTTACAGAGCTCTTAGTAGAAAAGCATTTACATCACATTTTTCTTAATTTTTTTTTTTTTTTGAACCCTTTTGGCTGAGATCTGCATTTGTATTCCAAACTAAAAACAAAAGCAAAACAAAAAAAACCCCAAATCCAAATAAAAAAAAAAAAAAAACAAAAATCCTGCATAATGTGGGGTGCAAAAGCATGAACTACTTCTGAATATTTTACCCAAAGAAAAGTTGTTTTCCATGTCTGACTCTCACCTGCTGGGCGTGCGAGCCGCAGACACACTGGGAATGGCTTTACGCTCTGCTCTGTAAAGCAGTGATTTTTGGTGGAGGAGAGTCTAGAGTACAGCCAGGGAAGGCTGTGTTCAAGCAGCATGTTTGAACAGCAGGGACTAGATTGGCTCTGCTGTGTTTAAAACAGTGTTCATTGATATCATTGGTATCACAAAAGGACTTTAGGTTAGCAAGAAGCATCAAAAGGTTCAAATATGAATTTTATGTTTAGGCAATGAAATAATTTGGCTTGGTTTTCTTGGCTTGGTTTTTGGAAGGGTTGTATGGTTGTATCTCTCCGGGATAAAATGAAAGAGTCATCAGCTGAGCCCAGTCCAGGAGTCTGTGCACTAGCAGCACTCATCTTTTCTGCTGCCTTCGACTCTCTCAGTGTAATGATTTACTACATCAGACAAACTTTGAGTCCATTTTTCCCCCTTATATCTGTTACTAGAGCTCAGCACTCACATTTGTTCTAGTTATCCAAGGCTCCTGCCCTTCCTCTGTGCTTAGTTCTGTTTCTCCTCCTGGCATCCAATTAGCACCTCACTAACTACTCTGCAGCAGCCTCCTGCCTCTGACCCAGCAGTATTTACACCAGCTCAGTTGTGCTTCCTCTTGTCACTCCTGAAGGCAATGGGAATACTCCCTTGCTTAAAGATGCTCAAAGGCAGAAGAAGTAGATGAATCCAGATCTAAAAAGTCCAGCATTAAAAAAGAGCATTGAGGTTATTCACTGGCTTTAGACATATTTGCACCATTTGAGGATGTGAACAATAGGAATATGAAAATGGCTTTTTCTTCTTTATACTGCAATGAAATAGCCCAGTTTGCAAGAGCATGCCAAACTGACCCTTCTCAAAGCAGGAAATTCTCAATATATGCAATATTACACTATTGCTTTTCACATGTGGCAGCAGGATGGATAGGTTTCATACCATGAGTTTCAATGCCGGGATTCCTTTATATGTTTCAAGCACAGTTTCTGTGAGTTTGGTTGCTGCTTTTTAAGAGGCAGCTCTTGTTAAATGTTTTTTCTTTGGGAAGGAAATGCCCATTAGATTAAGAAGTACGGGGACATTACTGAGAAACAAAATTAGAGGATGAATACGGTGAACCTTTTGTTTATAGTTCACGGCAGATGCCAATCAAGTGTTTTTAGTTCCGTAGCATATTGAATTACGTAAAGCCTGGGGTTGTGATCTCATCCACCTCTTTGATGCTAAATTAGGTCAGGAGACTCCCCCTCACCACCTCCCCCCCACAGGCCCAGTGAAAAGTTAAGGCTGGTGGTAAAGGCTGTTGCTCACTAAAATTTGCTTGCTTTTATCTGAATTAGCGTGACTGGAGACAGCAGTGCTTTGTCACTGTTATGCATAAGGAGGTAAACTTTTACTTAGCTTTTTCTTCTTACAAAGGTACCTCAGAGAAAGGCTGTAAAACTTGCTGTTTGAATGACCTATATGGAAGAAACTCTTTTTGGAAGATCAAGCACTTTGGCCAGGGCCCAAATTAAATCATAGTTTAAGAATTCATTTAAGGATGAGTACCTTATATGTGTGTTTTATAAAGCCCAAATGACTTAGGAATATGTCTCCTTGTATGTCTGTGGGATTTTGCTCCTCAGTCTATCAAGCCTTCTGAAAGTTTATTTTAATAGTTTTGCACATACACCAACACGCCTCATACCATTCCCATCTATACATTTTTCATTAAACATACAGACAGATATGAGTTCTTTCGTAGTCGAATACAGTAATGTTTCAATAGCGAAACAATCCAGTTTCCTTCTCAAAAGTGCAATAACAGGTACACAGAGAGATTTAAAGGACAGATGGATGTGCACATCACTGCTGAGGAGAATGCATAACTTCATGTCTTCTTCTGGCCCAGCATTTTTGCCTTTAATTGCTGCCTTATTAAGGAAAGCACATTGATGCATGTTAGCTAGGGCAAACGGGGAAAACAAGACCTCTTGTGACTAGTATTTTAGAGCCATGCCTTTAAATCACGAATAAGACCATGCAAAAAGATATTCTTGAGTGAGCTGCTAATTCGGGACCATGACCCAACCTCATTACTAATCAATGGGATCTGATCTTTTCACCAGTTCTGCCTGACATTGTTATCGAATGGGAACACTGCAGAATTATACCTCTGTGAAACTGGGTGTGAATGAGATCAGAATCAGTCCTCCAAACTACAGCCTCTTTACACTTGTTATCTCAGTTTGAATTGACTTTCATCTTGACTTTAAAATGGAGACTGTAAAATAGATCATAAGCACAGAGAAAAAAAAATACAAAGTAATCAAGGAGTCACATCACATTCTCTCCACACCTTTTTTTTTTAATGTTTGACTTTTGGTGTGAATTCAAATTCACAGGTCTTTGTCAGCCACTAATTTTCATAAATTCAAATGTTACTGAAAACTCAAATATAGTATTAAAATCACTTACTATTCATAACTTAAGAAAGCACAGTTTCTTATGTGTAGGCCATAATCAAAGAACTTTGCTCACGAAAGGAACTTGAAAGACTAGCTGTCACATATAAATCTTGTAAAAATATGGGTGGAATTTGATGCTATTCTAATATCCAAGAGGGTAAATTATTAATGTTCAGTGTTAAAGAAAAAATGTGTCTTCTAGGTTAAATACACAGGCTCTCTCAAATGACATTCATATACCCTCACTCTGAAAGTATGAGGGGGAAAAAGTCAATATCTTTAGAATGTGAAATGCAGAATGCTCCCAGCACTGTAGTATCAAAATATGGGCTTTAGGTTCTGAAATATCCTCTATTCTCAGGCAATGATACATTCATATTGAGGTCAGGCAAGTTAACAGAAATCAAAACATGAGTACAGGAGTTTCTTTGAATGCATACATTCACACCTATGTGCATTCATACAGATAAATGCACAAATGCATATACACACACACATATATACAAACGTATATCTATATCTGTATACATACAGTTACACACACTCATCCCTGTCTTCTGCATCCAGCAATGTTTTTAATGGATCATTAATATTATGTACACACCCATATGCACACACAAAGGCACAAAGTGGGTTTACTGTATAGATGAATCAGCTGGTCTCTGACCCTTAAGGGAGATGTGATTTCCAGGAGCTTTACCACCAGTCCCAGCTACAGTGACTGCTGTTGCTCTGAGCTCTGTCCTGAGCTAACTTGCCCTGGGAATCATTGCATCCTTGGAGAAAATTACCTTCTATGACCTAGGGAAAGGTTTTGGGGCTTTCCTCTATGTTTTGTGTAGATTTGAGAAGTATTGTGAAATATGTTTGTATATACACAGGTAGTTTTGTTGTGGAAGGAGGAGAAATTCCGAGCTGGGGGGCTTTAAGGTTTTCCTTTCTTCATTTGTTGAACTTGACTGGTCCCACTGATAGATACTTGCTAAATATTATGTTTGGGATATTCGAGGGAGCTGAGGGGAAGGAGGGGTCTATTTTGAACTGAAGGGGCAAAGAGCTACAATAATGACAAAAAGACACCAGATGCTCTGGCATGATTAAAGTAAATACCACTCCAGGAGTAGAATAGTTTAAACTGCAGTGAAATTAGTTACTTGCCACATTATTTTCAATCAGATTTTTTTGTTTGTTTGTTTACACTAAGGGAGTATTAGTAGAGCCCAGAGATGAAAACCCCTAGAATAACCAGTCAGGAAATAACCATAAGAAGGGGCTATTTTTCAACTTTTTTCAGAAATTTCTTCCCCGAATGCTATTTTGTAGAGAGTCAGTCCCCTGGGAATACTGAGTTACCTTGATAGCTGCAAGGCTATCCATACAGATAGCACTCTGTTGACTTATGTGTATCTGTATATGGCCTCAGGGCTCTGTGCGCATAAAAGACATGGAAGTGTTGTGCAAACTTCATGATTTCCTTGGGAATAGAAGTGATCGCTGCCACCTTTCACCTACACTTCTTATATTAGATTCTGAATCTTGGGAAACAATAGACTCTGGATTTTTATGAAGCCAAAAAAGAGAAGAGTCCTGCTTCCAGTTTCCTACATCTTCAAGGGTTTGTCTTATTCTTTTTTCAGTCTTCCAAGTCTACCTTAGACCTGAATCTTCCAGTGACACAAAATACCACCATAATGGTTGTTAAACAAACTTCTTCTGTCTTTCCAGTTCCTTTCTTGGGTTCCTGCTGTAGACTTGTCAACATCTACGTTGGCATTAAACATTACTAATCACCTTGAATTCACTGTTTTTCCTTATTATTATTGTTTCAGGCTCAAGCATCTTTGAAAACTCTCATTAGAGGATTGATTTAGTCTAAAGTTAGTGAAAAATGAGGAGTGGAGATAGCAAGTTATCTTGCTTCCTTTGCAAATTCCAGATCTTTTTGATCTCTTTATTTAGCCTGTTGATTTAAGATGGAATGGTGTTTATATTTTTACATATTTTGAAATGTCCAACACAGTTATAAAAGTTAAGATTTTCAATGCCATTGTTGTGTTTGGTTGCCCTATTTGATCCACATGGAAAAAGTTTGACTCCCAGAGCAGGTGTTGTCTCTGGAAATCAACTTTTAACATTTTGTCTGCATTTTGTCTTTCAGGCACCTGAAAGAGATAGCTGTTAAAAAGAAAACCTTGACCAAACAATTCAGCTTTCTGATGTGTTTGTTTTTTTCTTTCAAAAACAATGAGAAGAAATGGATTTTCTTTTATTCATTTCAGCTAATCTATGCACAGGGAAAAACAGGATATCCTTTGAATGAAGACTGTAGTCATCAGCATGTAGTTGCTGTTGTCACCTGTTTGCTGAATAGCCTGTAGAAAGAGCTTCCTATATCATAGTGTAGTACATATGTAGTATGATTTAATCTTGAGCAGGATGATGTTTGTTGTTTTTTATAACAGGTGCCTATTTTACAGGAAAAAGGAATTTTTGTAAGAGGGTTAGTGTTTCAGTAAGGAGATATTGATTAAGTGAATCTTTAAATTTGGGTTTTCTTCAAATCACCATTAGAGTATTTACTACTTAATAGGACTTTTAAGTATCGTCAAAAAGGGATTACTGCCCTGAGCTGGTGCCATGCTAACAACATTCATGTAAATTCAAATTAGCTCTGCGTTCAGGTGGGACTGACTATGTTAATCGGGAACTAATTTTCCTGGAGTTGCTTGCCAGCTCAGAGGGAGGACACATCTTCCACCCTTCAGGCAACTTCTGGTCAGGTCAGAGGACAAAGAGGTCCACATCTGATCACGGCTCTTCATGTAGGAATACCTCTACCAATGCTGCACCTGCCAAAGGAGTTGTGAGAGTCTCTTATCCCACCCACAATATTCTTACTCCTTCTGATCCTAGCTCATTGCATTGCTCCCAGCTGTCTAAAATGCTACCACACAAATCTTTCCTCATCTCTGAAATTGTCTGTTTCACTCTTTCCAACATGTGTTTGCAACTCCAATCTTCACTACAGGCCAGTCTTAAGACAAAGACAACCCCTTTAATGGCAGCATTTCAGACATGTCCATAAAAGCTCATGCCTTATGTGCAATGACCTTGTTCATGAGATGTCCTATGGTTTTCAATGGAGCTTGTGTATTGCCTGTTTGATTAAATTTCTGGAGGTTTGGAGCTTTCTTACATGCTTCCTTCTCTGGAGTGGGAAAACCAATAAAACTGCCTACATCTGTCAATGCCCAGGTATGATACAGGATAAGAGCTGAAGTGTTTCCTTGCAGGTAAGTCTGATACATAGTCATATTAAATTAGGCATATTTTGCATCTCTGGAAAAAACAACATAGGACTCTTCCCTTTGCATTTCCAGCAGTGTTTTCAGGGACCAAATTCTTCTCCCAAAAGGAGAATTCTCATTAATTTCAATGGAAACCTGAATTAAGCTAATCCTGAGCAGTTTTATTGAGCTAATATACTAACAGTTAAGAATAGTACATTTATAATAAAGAGACATAGGGCTGATCCTGTAGTTTTTCAATATTACTACATTTTACCAGCTCTGCTATACTGTGTCTGTCTTGTATTATTTGTTCATTAAGACTGCCAACGGACTGGAGGCTGTTTGTTCTGTCCGGTAGTCAGTAAATAACAATAACCAAAAAAACTCTTCCCTTAACTCAGAAAATATTCCCTGCAGATAAGCTGCTACTCCAGAAAAGCCTCTGAAAATTTTTCATGTCTGCTGTTTATCTTTATGGCCTGCAGCCATACCACCTTGAGCTGTGATCTTAACACACCTCACAAATAAATCAGGATACGGTCATTCCTGGGATGGACAATCTCCAAAACCACACAGGGGCTGCCATACCTTGCTGCTAACAACTCATTTTCTGTTTTTCTTCCCTTTCAACCCATTCTGAAGCCGATGCCCCACAGTGGGATCTGGAGGAAGAGCTTTCAATATATAGAGCAAAGGGTGGACAGGTGAAGTCATTTTAATCCTGCAAATCCTAATTTGTTTAAAAAGGTGTGCAAGCTAATGTGACAGCTCACTATTCTAGAAGACTGGAATACTTTCCAGCAAAAGACTCACCTGTCAAGTCTGCACTGTCAAATTCATGTGAAAAGATTGCATATAAATATGTCGCCTTATTATGATATTGCTATTAAAAATGAATTGACCTGAGGACATGAAGACAGAAGTCAGTAAAACGGCCAGTTATGACTGTGGTTCATATAGTTGTTTGAAAGCTTGTTGACAGTGGCAGCCTGGGCTGCTTGATGAGCTGGTGATTCATGTCTGCAGAAGCAGTCTGGTTTTATTTATAAGACAGTGGAATAGGATGAAGGAGGTCTGGCTTCAAATTCTATGTGTGACCTTGGGTACATCATTTACAATCTCTGAAGCTCATTTTCTCCCCTGAAAAGTTAAGATTTTGCTATTTCCTGAGTTTGGCATGTCTGGTCTGACAGTAAATTCTATTTTTTAGAGTTTGTGAGTACAACACCTAGCTCCGTGGGTCCATCTTCACAGCTGGGATCTGCTGGTACTTCTATAACCTCTATAATAATAATAATTCTTATTAAGGACTCCTGTTAAAAATGTGCTTTATCATGCCTAAAGAAATCCTTTTTCAGATTATTAATTAAAATCAAATCCAATTGCTGTCACCTATGGACCATGACATTTGCAGCGGGAATGTTAAGGGCAGAGAAATGTAAAACATCTATCTAGAAAGTTTGCTGCTCTGAAGGGTTGAAGCTGCCTTTGTGCCCTCCTCTCCTTTCCCCTTATGCACTGTATCAGATCCGTGGCTTATTCCTGATGGACTTATTGATGAATTCTCCAGCAGTGTTCTAACCCAGTGAGGTCAGGAGGGTGCAATTACAAGCAGGAGAGGCTTGGGTGTGCTTCAGAAATACTCCTCCCTGCACAGCACTTTCAGTATGCATATCACATCTCCCTGCTTGTAGCAGGCTGATGAGTGTGTGCAGTTAGTGCAGGCACACACATACTTCTGCGCTTTCCCTGAAAGTGGAGCATTAGCAACTGCAGTCAAAAAGCACCCTTGCTTCTTCAGCTCTGATCCGAGCAGCATCTGTCTAATTCTGTCTGGAGGAACTAGGAGACAGCACTGGAGGCAAGTTTAAAAAGGACCTAGTGACACCCTGCTGTCACATCTGGTGTCATGAATCTACTTATTAGTAGTCCATTTACAATTACTTCCCCAGTCCCGTCAGTAGTGTACATGCTTGAAAACTGCCTGGCTCGGGAGGAAGGAGCACACTGCTGAAGGTATGTTGCAGTCTTCTTTACCTTACATCTTTTGCTGAATGTTTCTGTCTGTGCATTTCACTTGCAGACATTCCTGGTCTATGCAATTTTCCACCGTGGCTTGCTGGAGCGTGGCTCTAACAAATCATAGCCATAGAAAGAAACAGCCAGGGATCTTTCTCTCCCTCCGTTAACCACGCAGATTGTTTTGTTAAGAGGCAAAATTATATGAGTGGATTAAAGTTTCAGGGAAGATGATGACTTTGACTGCATTTCATGCCACAGGCAAATAGGATGCTATTATTTTTATCAATGCAAAATTCCCAGTCATCAGCTGTTTAACTGTGGACACGGAACGCTGCTTTCTAATTGATGTGTTTATTAAATATGGTCTCTGCATGCAGTGCCAGCTGAAATTTGCATACGTGTTTTAAAATTCGGAAAAAAAGACTCTTTCATTAACTTTCAAAAATGCTCTGGACTGCAGCACACTTCTTTAGAAAACAGGAGTGAGCCAGGCTTTTCTTTTCACTTAAGTTATTTTACTGGTATGCATTCATCTGGTAAAAAACTCTTTGCCAAATCTGAGAAGTTTGCTGTTATTGCGTTTCCATAAATGTTACAGCTGTGAAGAGAATGAATATTCATACTGTTTGGATTTTTACTCCAAAGATTTTTATGGTAATTCTGACTTTTCAAGCGGATGGAGTCTTAGATAAAAGCATTTTGGAGGCTGAGATACTGTAATAAGCATTGTATAAGTGTTTCCTCGTATAAACATAGTATAGATAAGCATGTACTGCAGCAAATAGCTGACTGTACCTTTTATTTACTTGCAACCAACTTGATCTGTTGATTGTACTTGTGGATTCTTTTGCTAACAGCTCATCAACTAGGAAATAAATAGTTTAGATGTTGTTCAGTCATGGGATGTTATTTCTCCAATGCTATATGGCTTCTTCTATAGTGTATCAAAGACGTTGCTAATGTTATCCTGATAGAGCCAGTTATTCCAATGTTAAGTTGGTACATTCTACATTTGTACTAAATGAAAACTTATTTTGCAATGTTGCTTAGGAAAGAGAAACCCACTGCAAATTCAGTGTGCTTTAAGGATGTAAAGTGACTTGATTAATCACCTCTAAGAAAATTCCTCTGTCTGTACTTTATCGAAATTATACAAGCAACAGAGATGGTCCTCCCCTGCAGATAGAAGTAGGATTGCCTTGAAAATACAGAGGATGCATGTGTGCATGTGCCTGCGTGTCTAGAGTTAAATCATTAAAAAAAAATTAAATAATCTTAGTTGCCTGTAGACCTAAATGACTTCTTTATTATTAAAAATAAAATTCTGTGGATGGGTCATACTCCAGCTGACGGTAACTACAGAACAGAGTAAAACATGCAGGCAGGAATCACGCTGTGTGAAAACACCTCAGAAACCCTCTTGAGGCTAGTTGTGGTTATTCCCTTTAAAATCTCACCGGTGCCTGTGAGGTGGCAGGAGCTGCGGAGTGCCTGCATCTCCGAAGTATGACATGTGGAGCCATCAAAGTGAAGTTAGGCTTCCTGATATCCAGGGGCGCCTCTTGGGGAACCCGTCCTCCCTCGTGCTGGGTGGTTGCTGCTCCCCAGGGGCAAGGTGAGCCCAGCCAGCGTGCTGTGCTTAGCAGGCTGTGGCTTGTGATACACAGGAACTGCAGGCGTAAAGTAAATTTAAATATGCCTGGGGAAAAAAAAAAAACAAAACAGTTTGGTAGGTTGGATTCTGTTTTCAGGCAGGGTCGTCTCCTGAAATCAGTAGGAAGTTCTTGCCTCATTTTCAAGGGGCAAAACAAGAACAGAAGTTGTTTAGGTGGGTGTAAAATGGTGCAAAACTTCACTTTCCAGTGATTTCCATGACCTGAAGACCTGGCTCTGTTCCTTTAAAGCTTGGCTTTATTCCAGCAAAAGTAGACAAAATGCAGAATTTGTCTTTTTCCACTCACTGGCAATAAAAATTTGCCAGTGTGTGGTGACAACTGCAGGTACCTGAGAGCAACCACCTTTGATCTTTCCCCTCACCAAAGACTAGGAGAAAAAAAAAGGGGGGAAAGAAACCTCCCAAACCTCTCTCTTTGATTCTCTTTAAGACATATAAGGTCTTCTCTTCTGCTTTAATGTGCTCTGCACCACGGTAGCCCCATGCTGCCCGGTTCCGGACCTCCACCACAGCTTCTGAGGACGCGACAGGTAATTCAGCTCAATGTCGTGGCCATCTCACCCGTGCACCGCTTTGGAGCAGGTTTGCCAATCACATAAAATGTGGGCGCTGGTGGATTTCTACTCCAGCATGCCGGCATCCAGAGGACCAGGAGCGTTTTGAGTCACAGGCTCAGCCACAGTGCTACATTTCCCAAGCCAACCGGCCCTCTAGTGTTTTGAGGTATTTTGTGCAAAGAGGTCCCTTTGGCTGCTAAGTCTCTGATGCTGGAGGTAAAGGGAAGGGTTTTGAAACGGTTCACAAAAGATTGGTGAAATAGTTCAAAACTGCCTGCGGGAGTGACTGGCAAAGGTGACACAGCCTTCCGCTTCCGCCGGTAAAAGCGAGGGTAGCGGATGAGTATTGTGTTTGCGTGCTTTCAGAGTGCGCCAGCACTCGCACGATTACTGCTACATGTCTGTAAATCTAAGGCTAGTGGCATAGAACTGTTTTATAAGATAGTTGCCTATTTACACACTTTAACAGGGATTTCTGAGAGTGTCTTTTTTCAAAAGCACGCTGCAACACTGGAGTGCTGCACACTTTCTTCAACTCTCTAATGAATGATCAATGAAAAGCAAGATAAGGGGAAGAAAATGCCATGAAGCTTCAATACTGTAGCAAACCAGGATCCAGATGGTACTCCTTCTTACAGCAATACGCTGGATTAACTTTAAGACTCCCCTGGCTACTACTCTCCTGTTTAATTTGTCTTTCTTTAATGCTATTTCAGTATGATGCTTTTTTGCTAGGTAATATAAAGATGTGTGGTTTCAGGCATGCTGTTTCCTTTCAGAAGAACTTTCCTCCATCTCAGTTATGTACTTTTGTACATAATTATATACAAATTATGTACTAATTAACTGATGCCGTGATCAGTAACATCAATGCAAACACTAAGGTGGATAAGGAATATTCCACTTGCATTTCCAGTGCCATGCACAATGTGAAATAGAAGAAGATGATTTACACAACAACAGAATTAACCTGTTTGAGAAAGAACAGGTTTCCACTGTGCTGTGCTATAACTCTAACCCCAAAACATTTTTGATAACATAGTTGTAGTAATGTCTGAAATTTCTGTGGGGAAGTTTCACTTCACAGTTTGGTGTTGTGCACGTTTGCTGAGGCTGGAGGGCCCGTGGTTGTATTTCTCTGTGACTTGCAGACCCTATTTTCTCTTCTAAGCTGCCATTTGCACTTGCATTTGTTCTTCCATCCTTGTGCAGCCACAGCAATGATCATCCCTGCTGCTTCACCTTCCTGAAAAAGTTGGTCGCTGAGCCACCCAGTGGTGACATCGAGCATTGGTCGAGACTATCGGTGGGACCCGCTGGGCACCTTTCTGCAAACAACCAGGACAAATAAGGGTGTCTGGGCCCTGAGTTTAATCCTTTACCATGCTCCTTCACCTCCTGCCTGCCCTAGATACCAAAAAGACTCTCATCAGTATGAAGTAAGACCCTCACAATCTGTTTTCAGCCTTGCTATGCCTCTGAGACATGAAGACATGGAGACGTGAATTCACAGAGAAACAAAACTCTTGCATAGTCTAAGGAAACACTCCAGTGGCTGCTAACAGTATTATGCTCTTCTCCTGTCCATAGACCAGCCACAGTAATACCCAATAGCAAGTAAAGGTCTGCTTCTTTCTCAGCAGATATCTTGTCAGAAAACCAGCCTCAGGGAACGCAATGTTTATGACTCCCTTCTCTATTAGTAGATTCAAATTCTGTCACTACCTGGTGCAGATTGAATAAAAATTATGAAAATATGTCATTTAAGCAAAGTGTTTCCAGAACATGTCTTGATCATTTTGGCCTAGACCGTGCCATTTTACTTGCTTGGCCGGTAGGCTTATAACCAATAGGTATATGAGAGTGAAGATATGCAAGCCCCACTCCTCTTCTCCTTTCTGTCACATGATAGGTGATAGACCTAAATCCTACTGAAATTGGAATCAAAAGTACATCCAAGACTCATACTCAGATACAGGTCTTCTGCCTCCTAGTATTGCCTAAATTGGTGAGAACTAGTCTTATACACCTCCCTGCTTAGCCTGAAAGTTCCTTTGCAATACCTTTAGGTCTATCTATAGACGCTGCTTTGAAGACATGCTTTTCAAGGCTCCATAGAGAGCCTATCTGGAGCTTAATTATCCAGACTAAATAGCCACTTGAATGCTGTTTACTCCTCAGTGAATCCTAAAACCCCAGTCCTGGTCAGGCCACACTTCACTATGTCACCGTGTCACTAAGGTGTAGTCATGCCTGTCTTTTTCATAATGACAAGTAATCAGAACACTTGTCCTGAGAGTGGAAGACTTGAGTTTTAATTCTGCTTTGGCATATGGGTTTAGATTCACATCTCCCTTAGATGTGTACTACCAGGCTAAGGAGTACTTTAGAGAAGAGGGGAGCTCAATCCTCCTTTTCAATTTTTCTGTGTCCTTGTGTATAAGAGTCATAGAACCAGAAGGAGAGCAGGGAAGAGGAAACTTGACTGTAGTCTCTAAGAGTTATTTGAAAGTGTTGAAAGATTGTCTGGAGTTCCAGTTCCCATGATTATCTCTAATTTTCACCCTGTGCTGCTCTGAGGTATGTCATATTCCAAAGAACAGGAACAGGAACTAGAGACCAGACCTGGCTCTGATCTCTCCTAGGTGAGACTCAGGCTCCCCTATGTCTGATTTTTTCTAGTCCCTCTCCATTCAGAGGTAGTTCGTGGCCTGAAGGAAGCCATAGGGGCATCTTCCAGAATATCTCACATCTGATGGATGCAAAACTTGATTCAGGTGCCTAATAACAATTATCCAGTAACATGTAAGATGCTGTAAGGAATCCCACCTGGCCTCCAGCTGCTATTTCAAAGGGCAGGAGTCTCTTGCAAGTCCGGTGTAGAATCTGCCAGCATTAAGAAAATGCCTTAGATATCCTTTGGGTGTCTTAATGGAGCCAGAAACATCTGTTTAGACAGCTAAATACTATTCAGAGTGTTCTCACATGGTGTGGTAAATGTGATTCTAGAGCACTTCCAACCAGAAACCAAATGCAGGATTCATCTCCAGATTAATCCTAAAAATAGATGGCTGCTGTGTGGGCAGCCAATAGCTTTCTGGGCTTCACCGACTGTATTGACTACATTACTATCGACTAGAATGGGAACTGCGCTGTCTAGTGAAAGGTAGACACCTATGGGAGACTTGAGTCTTTCTGGAGTGAGAGCTTGAGACCAAAGAGGTCATCCTGCAGCTTCTCAAATAGCACTAGACTTCTACATTAACCAACTGAAATGAACTCTAATAGTCTATCACAGAAAAATGGAGAGAGTTGCTGCTGCAATCAGCTTCTTCTAGCAAAGATCCTGCCTTTCTCCGTTATGCATCACAGTCAGTTTAGGCTGAATAGATTTTCTCTTTGCGACCTTTAGAAATGGCTGTCTTTTTCCATTGACTTTAAACTAAAGTTAGATCAGATAGATGCTTAAAGTTTAGGTACATCTGTGTCTAGAATAAGTGCTAGTGTTAGAAGCATCACAGACTACCTTGAAATGCTACATAAGCTACCCAGCTTTTGAATCCAAGTATTTCTGAATGAATGCCTGGAGTGGGAGGGGAAAGGAAAGAGCCCCTGCTTGGATACACTCCAAGGGCTTGTGCAGGTGACATATGGATTAGCGCATCACAAGTTGTTTTAATAAAGGTCTTCGTTAAATTATAACCTGGCAGAGAAGAAGAAACATAGAAAGAACTGTGTCCCAGAGATTTCCCGAGCAGCTATTAACTGATCAAAAGATTTTTTTCTTACCTGTTGGCACTACTCCCATATTTATCAATTCTCATCCCTAGGAAAGATGGCAGGATATTACCAGTTATTAAATATTTGTCATAAACAACCCAGCGTAAATATATTGCTTATAAAACAATAAGCAACCCCCATATGTCATAGTGATGTGAATGCAGAAAACTACTGCAAGAAATTCTGTTTCCCATTCACTGAGAGTTTGACATTGGGATGGTGAGCACTTTCCTCTTTGCTCTGTGCTCTGGACTATCAGCTGGGGCAAAGCAATAATTAACTGCAGTGAATGTTGCTGGGGGTGAGGACGAGTAATTCATTGCAGGGAAATACTGTTTTCTTGCAGGAAAGTTACTAAGCAGAGCTATGGCCATGTGAATAATACATGAGGTGATTTACTTTCAGGAAGGCTACTGGCAAATATTTCCACTGGTTGGAAATTTGGACTTGGTGAAAGTGTGGTATTTGCATTGTTTTGGCAATGGAGAAAGCAGTTAGGGAACAGTTATGTGATTCTCTCATATTCTAAGTCTCTGGAGAACTGTCAGTATCCAGCTGAATAAAAAGAATTAAATAAATGATGAGAGAATTTAACATTAATCTAGGTTCAGATGCATGGGTAAGTTATCACACAGACTTAAAAGACCAAATATGCATTTCAATTTTATTTTAGAGGATGAATGTTACTATGGCTTCTTTAATGCTGTGTGATAAAAAAATGAGCATTTATAAATGCTTCCAATTAACTGTTTAACTTACTATTTATAAATGAGATTACAATACTGACCAAATCTGGGAGTCTGCGAGAGGTGATGGAAGAAGTTCTTAGACATATCAAAGATGAATAAAGAAAGCTCTCTAACATTTTTTTCATTGTGCTACTTTTTTTTAAACAAAATCTCTTATCTTAGAAAACCATCAAGTTCTCACACACTGAGGAACATAAATCACAGCAGAATAGGCAGCCTCCTGTTTCATTCACTGAGCTCCATATGCTTATCTACCTCATGCTCCTGCCTTTCAGGCTCCTAAAAAGCCTCAGTCAACATTCCTTCTGAATTACGATACATCATGTTAATCATCCTCTACAATGTCCCAAAAATGTATGTAAATTAGAGTTTTGATGAACCAGAATATTTTTACAGAATTTCTGCATAAATCACACATGCATGCACGCACACACACACAAAACGTGTTCAGAGAGGAGGATATTTTTGGACCTCATTTGTTTTTGAAGTAGAGTGAGGCCAGCAGGCTGCCGCTGCTTGTGAACAAGGACACGTACGTGGCAGTATGCTGAGCCCCAGAGCAAGAAGTGACTTGAGTTTGAGTCCCTTCTTGGCAGGAAAAGCTATGGCAAGGAGAAAGAAACATAACAGTTTCTTCTTTCTTTGTCCTCCCTTTCCCCCCTTCACATCACTGGCAGAGAGTAGGTTGTTCTACAAGGTGTTCTGTGTCAGTAGTAATGTAAGTATTTGTAGGGTTATCATAAGACAACACTGTCCTGTTATGGTAGATTAATGTTTTTTCTTAATCTGTTCTTCCAGTATGAACAGTACTACCAATCTATGGACTTTCAAGTTGCCCACTTAGTCCTGCTGAGTATCTAGAAAGCTGCTGGCTGCTGAGGTTGGTTAGGAGGAGTCACCTAAGTGCTAGCACTGACTGACTGTGAATCCTGCTATTTTTGTGACCTTATCTTTTCACTTATTTTGTTATGTTTGTGTGTTCTTTTTGCTCTTTAAGGTCATATTCAGCCCTCACAAGGGATGTCTAGTTTATCAGTCTCACTTGTGTGAGTGTGTGAGGCTGAGAGCAACGCATGGGTCATGTAGCTTTCTGTCTCCTACAGAAGCCCAAGGAAAGCAGCTAGTACGAAAACTCTAGTGAGGTGTCTTAGGGTATAGCTGGCTAGGCAAGGACCATCAGTTACTATATATTTGTTCAACTGGTGCCCTGGTTGACATTCTTTGAGGTGCTTCCATTGACAATTATCCACCTGTTACATCTTAGGTCGTGTAGGAGGGAAGACTGTCTCTGTGACTGTTTTTCCTTACTCAAAGGCCTTTTTGACAGACCTAACCATGAGGTTGCCTGCTCTTGAAAGCACTTAAGACCTCACAGCAAAAGCATCAACCCATCTGTTTGCTTACCTATTCCAGCGATGTTTCAGCCTAAAGGTTTTTTTGCTCTAGCTTCTTCACAGATCACCACCACTCCCTTTTCTGGAAGCTACTCAGACTTGATGAAGTTGATGTAGGATTTAAGAAGCTGAAGCTGGGCTTTAATAAGCTACTCTGATGTTATACAGTATTGTGTCTACCATATCTACAAGGTGAATCAACTGTTTATAATAAATGATATGCACAAGATAAAATGATATTATACATTTATTTATATATAGGTACAAATTACTTACAAAAGAGTTGTGCATACATACATTATATATATAAAATATGTATATTATGCATGAGTATATGTGCACACACACATGCATACAGAAGCACACACAGAGTCATATATACAAGGGACACAAGATATTTATAACTTACCATGAAAAGTCAGAAAAAGGGAACAGTTTGTCATCTAGGGCAAATACCACAAAGCATTTTGAATTTCAGGTTAAAACGCTACATGAATACAGAGACAGACAGGTTGTCTGCTGCTTTTTTAGAGAGGTATCAAAGCTTTTAAGTGTATGCAGTTTTATGGCTAAATATAAACAGAAGAATCCTTCAATAATCATAAATACAGCTGTAGAGCCAAATTCTCCTTCTAATGATGCAATAGAAATATATATAGATACACATATATATTCTAATTCACAGTTTGAAGTTCTTAATTTTCAACACCCAAGTCTCAGTTTCCTGCCAATTTTATATTTTTTCCTGTTGTCAATTGCTTTCTAAAATAATTTTGAATGTGATGGAATTAAGTTTTAACTTTAAAAAATTAGAAACAGGTGCGGCATCTATATGCATTGCCATATCACCTTTGTGTCTTGTATCTCATTGCTTTCTGAAACAAGCTATGGATCCTGTTGTTTGTCCTTAATTTTGCACTGTCTGCTGGTGGAAGCAGGGGTGGAAAGTTGCTTAGTATTAGGACACTGACAGAGCTGAAGATGTTTAAAAAGAAAGATCTGCAAACAAGGTAGAATAGAATAATGTTAATAGTGAGAGTTTTGATAGCAGCCATCCCATCACTGGCTTAATGTGTGTTGGTTTGGGGTGTTTTTAATGGCAAGAATTAGCTAATCAATATTGTTTCAGAAAGGAAAAATATCTTGCTTAACAACAGAATGACATTGATTAGCTAAGCTAGTACCGTTTTAAGGAACATTAAGTAATCAAGACTGTTTCCATGATGATATTCTAAAGAGAGAAAATCAGGCAAATCTTTCACTGGATGAAGCTGGGGCTGCATTTGAGCTGTTGCTGAGGAAATAACAGCTGCAGAGTCACTATAGTGCAAATGTCTGGTGGAGGCAGTGGGCTCCCATCTACTCCTTTCAGTGGACTTGGATCTTATCCCAGACATAAACTACATGTTTTCTGAAGATCCAGATTCCACTTCACTATTTCCATTGTCCTTATTTCACACACTTGTCAGTTTAGAGTGAGATGTTCACATTTGGGTATCTAAAATAATTAATGAATATATAGACCTTCTGCATTGATACTGACTTAGAGGTCTGAGGGGACCTTGCAGAATGATGCCAATCTCAGTAGCTCCATTTTAGGCCAGAGTAAACTGAATGTCAGGGTGTGGGATTTTGGCAAGGAAATCCAGTGCGTTGTGGCACTAGGATGAAAAGGACCCACAAGTGCTGGCTGCTAATTTGCTGCTGTGTCTACTCATGCACCCTGACCTTTTTTAATTAAGTACCCAAATTGATCCAAAGTTATCTAAAGTTTCATATACATGAGCAGCTACAGTTACATTTACAGCTGCAGCTTTTCAAACACTGGAAAGAAAGTACATGTAGGCGAGATTGATTATTCTGATCAGGATTCTCAGCAAGAGCAACATTTCTTGGCGACAGGATGCTGAGTCCTTATCTGCCTGTTTTTCCGGGAGATGACACCGCAGCACTGATCTGGGGGTGGCACAGGGAGGGAAGATTCATTTGACCTATATGGATATGGATAGAAGAGAGTGAGCTCTCATTAAAGTCTTTGTATAAAATCCATGGGAACTGATCCTAGGCACTAACGAATAAAAATGACATTTAGGAATAGTGAAAATGTGTAAGCAAAGAACATGTGCTTTCTGAGCATTCTCCAAGCTGCTTGAAACCAAATGAGGATGCCATTAAGCTCATTTCTAGGCCTCAGAGCAGTCAACATCCCCTCTCCCAAGAGTTAACTGATCACACACTCCATGTTTCATGATATGTGAGCAGGTACTTAAAGCATTCACTCCTGGAGGCAAGTCGTTACATATGAATCACAAGTTTCATTGGGAAAAAATACTTGCAGCCTTCAGAGCATTGAAGGAGAGTTTGAAAATATGATCCTTGTATATGATGAAAACTCAAACCTGGAAATTAAAATAACAGTTGTATAGTCCTCTTCCTCAAAAGAGGCAACCAAACAGATAAAAAAAGGTATAAACATTTTAGAATTGATCTTGTGGTTTTGGGGCAAAATAATATATACATTTTTTAATGTTTAAGTTCAACTACACTGTAATTAGAGCAGAATTTTCTCTTGGTGAGAATTCCTATTATATTTGAGGGTATTGGGAAGCTTGCTACGCCAAAGCTGAATTGGAAAACCATTTTATATACAGAGGAAGAGACTTCACTGCCACAGCAGAAAAATTTAGTTAAGAAGTGCTACACAGCTTCTGCCCCAGTAGGATTCTGGATTTGATTTTAGCTGTATGAGGCCGTGAAATTAGAGATAACATTATTCCATTCTAAGTTGGGAGAGGAATGAAAGGGAAAAGCTCTATTTGCGTGTACAGAAAGATGGAGGAGCTCACGCATCTCTGTCTTAATTTACCATCTATTACACAGATTAAATGCATCATGGTTTAGTTTTATGCTATATATCATATATGCTGGAAAAAAAAGTAAGGATTCATCTTTCTAGATGGATATCTCCTTAGCAAACTGGTGTTTTATGTGGGCTGTTGGTGTGCATAGTTTCAGATTCATGATGGTAGTTAGAAATTATTAGAGGTGCACCAGATGATTGCTGGACATTGCTGGTTCAGATGGATGAATCTGACTGATAGGGTAATAAAATACAATCAAGATGTTTTAGCATAGAGTTCTTGCCCTTTCCTTTGTAATATTCAATCCAAAAGCATTTTTCTGGATTCAGTACTCCAAGGGATTTGACTCTATGTTGCCCAACAAAATCCTTCCTCTGACAGGTGATCTTCCTTTTCTTGTAGATTAGGAAATTGGAATTAACTGGGAAAAACTTTCTAATCTGCAGTTCTGCACTGCTGGATCCATTTGCCTGAAGACTAAAAGGATAATAATGGCCAGAATAGGCTTTACCCTTTACACAACTTGAATGCCCTGGAAATCTAGTGTATCTTGAGCAATCACCAGAAAACAGGCATTATCAACCAGTTAGAAATGACTGACTCTCACTTTCTAACATGGTTTGTCTGGTAGACTTGATAGTGGTAAATATTTTGGTAAGTATGAGGTTGTACAAACTTGCAAAGAGAAGATTTTTAAAATTATTTTTAATAGTTTTTTGCATGGATGAGTATACCAAATTGTCTTACATTGTATATTATGGCACCTTGCAAAACCCTCAGAGACAGGGAGTTGTGGGAGTGACATTTTTCCTCAGAATTTCATTCTTTTGATCATACAGATGAGTCCTGCAACAGTCATGATAGAAGAAGATAGGAAGCGGTGTCACAGTTCAGGGCAGGTAAATGTGGCTAGGGAGCATTCTGTATGCAGGCGAGACAGACTGTTTAGATGCAGAAAAGCATAAAAAAGGATAAAATGATGATCTGTTAAAAAATTGCTTTGGGAAAGAATGGGAAGGGTCAGTTCCAGGAGTCTCTGCCAGCCGAGACACCTACAAATTGGCTAGAAATGACAAACCCTGTAAATGCTAGATAACTAAATACCACTGGGAGTTATACTGTTAGGAGACCTTCATTTTCCAGGTATAGCGTGCTATTGACAGTGATAGTCCCCATCTTTCTAGATGCAATGCCAACAATGTTTTTTTTTATATATAAAATAATAAAATAATAAAGACTGCACTTGTAATTGGTTTTAGTGACATCCTTTATGGCAATATTTGCATTGTTAAAAAAATTGCACTTTATTTCTGAATCTATCTAGTTTCGCAGTGACCTTTTTAGTATGTTTGTCTTCTAAACTGAAGCTCTATCAATTGTCAAAGTTCTGTTTCTCTTATAGGTACTTATGACATGTGATTGCATCTCTCCCTTGTGGTCTCTACGATAAGCTAAATGGATTGATCCCATCCATTTTTTCACTATTACACATATTTTCCAGTCCATCAGTCATTCGGTGGCTTAGTTCTGAATCCTTTCCAATGTTTTCAGCATCCTTTTTAACATACAGAGACAGCGACTGTGCACAGAATTACAACAGTAGTTGTAACTTTGACAAACATAGTGTCTGGTTTTATATTCTGTGGAATACTTGCAAGTTTATAATCCTAGGATAATATTAACCCTTTTGATTACAGTATTGTACTGTGAAGTTGCTCTCAGTTGTATACTCTTAGTCATCCTAAGACCTTCTCAGAGTCACAGCTCTCAAGATAAGTCTCCCATTGTATTACCATGACCTGCATTCTTTGTCTTTGATGTATATTTTTATATTGAAACACATATAGTTTGCTTATAGACTACAAGTGCGGCATGTCATCTTTGTTTATTTACTACTCCCTAACCATGTTGTCATCTACAAAAACTGCAATTTTCTGTGCATGTGCATTTTATTGTGCAATAATATATCCCCAAACCATTGATAAAAGGATTTAAAAGTACAGAGCCAAAAAGATCTGAGAAAACCTCAGTGGGTCCCACTTGAAATGCAGCTGCTTGACGATGATTCGGCATTTAGAATCATGTTCTGGAACTTATTATTTAAGAAGTTTAATCCATTTAGTATGCAAATGTAGAATTGTTGAAGTTTTATCACTCAAGATGTCATGTGGTCTCAAGTCAAGTGTATTACAGAAATCTATTGCAGCAACATCATTATTTTCATCACACAAAGCTGTAAACATATCAAAATGTTGCCAATATAGTTTAATTTTCTACAATGTAGAATAGAATTAATTAAAGTGCATTCTTGCAATTATAATAGCCATTCTATGATTTTGTGTAGGTCCATGCTGTATCAATCATTCTGAGATTTCCCATATGAACAATTTTATCCTTTTTCACGTGTTGGCAAAACATGGATTTATGTTGGATTATGTCTCTGGAACATCTGCAGTTTTTCAAAATATATTGGAAAATCAGCATTTTTGATCCATAGAGCTCTTTGGCCATATCTTTTAAGTCATTAGATGAGAATTATCTGAACATGTCAATCTTAAATGCTCAGTTTTAGTAACTGATCCTAGCTATTACTGTTAGTTATGGTAGGAGTCAATAGTGTTTCACCCACTTTACATACTATGATGACTTTATTTGCTTTCCAGTTTCCCCTCCTACCCAGTACAGAAATATTTATGGAAAATGCCTTTCTTTGTTTATCATTACTAATTGCTCTATCTATCTAGTAATTTACCAATAAATATTTTAAACCTTGAATGACATTTAATTCAATCTTCTTCATGACAGTCAAGATTGTAACTATTGTGGTATCATTAACTACAACAGAAGAAGTCATCTGTTTCTGACAGCATCATTTTTATCTTTCAAGACAAGCAATATGATTCTTTGTCTTTAATAGCGTATGATGCTGATTCTCTCATAGTCCAATCATAACTCCCAGAATAACAGGGAATTGACACTATCCTGTCATTAACTGGATTGCAAAAACAGTAAAAAACCATTTTGTTAATGAGTAAATGTTGTCAGTTGTTAAGCTGTTATAACTATTATCCTTTTAAAAGAAAGGAATTGTTGTCTTCTGACTAGAGGCAGAACTGGAAATCACAGTCTTCATTTTTGCAGTGGTTCTCTCAGTTATTTGATGCTGATGTCGAGTTTTCCCCATGCAGGACAAAGCAGAATTGTTATAATAGTTAATTGTCAGAAAATGTTTTAAGATTCAGCGTGAATATTTCAAGGTAAGGAAATGTTAGAGAAATCAGTGCTTGTTCATATTCTAATAAGCATGAGAAAGCAAAAAAAGAAAAAGAGTGAAATAAGAAGCAGACTCTCTAATCCATAGGCTCTTTTCTTGGAAATCAACTGAATCTCAGAATATATAGGATAGATTGTTTTACAACCATTTATGCTATTGTTCTCCTGTTTGAAATGAAAATTGACTCTGTATTTCAGCAAGAATTTTATCTCAATGAGTGCTGTCAAAAAACATTGGCTGACTTTTTATTTTCCATTGCCTGCTGTTAGATATCCTATGTCTATCCAACTTGATTACTTCCCACTGTGATTTACGTGGGGAGCAGGAACTGATGTAATATGGTCCTGTGTTGTCTTTCTCTCTTCATACCTATATAAAATCCCAGTATATTTTAAAATGGCTTAATCAGTAGGTGAATGCCCATCTGACTTTTTTAAAGTTAAATGGCCAGTACATGTGCAAGAGATGGCAGATACCCAGTGATGCATGCAGAATTTAGGGCACTAAATGAACATCATCTTTAGAATTAAAAACTGGGTATTTATTTCAAGAGCAGATACTGTATGTGTCTTCCATTTCATTTGATTAATAGTTTCCCTGGTCTAGTATACTGTTATGCCATGTTATACTGGCAGGATACAAGGATTTGCTACAAAACAGAACAGAAGGCACAAATATTGTTGGAGAGTGACCTGTAATTTCTATTATGCAAGATTTATCTCCCCCCCCCCCCAATGGTTCATTAAAAGGGTTAAAGCATTGATTATGAATGCTCTTTTGCAATGTTTGATGCTTGTTTAAAACTTGAACAACACTGGTAAATGGCAACTAGTCATGTGAATCTTTTCATTTCCCTTCCTTGGCTAGAGAAGAATGATTTTGTACTCATAAACAGAACTGAAGAAGTCACTAAGGGTTTGATTCTCAAAGATGAGAAAAAAAGTATTTCTACTCAAGAGAGACCTTCACTAAATACAAGTCTGTTGAACCTTAAGTTATTATAAAATAGATCAGCCAGCATGTAGACAAAGCAATTACGAGTATACGCCTGGCCCTTAATTGCTTACATGTAAAAGAGGGTTTGGAGAACATTCTGCCTTTCCTGTGGCAAACAGTTTCCCCCCTTATATCAAATGTGATTAATCTCTCTGATGATAATTTAGGAGGTTCAGGCATGTGTGTTTCAGATTTTGCAAGCCTTCAGCAGTATGTATTTCAATCAACTGCATGCCTATTGGAGGAAATCACAAAAAGAAGATGAGCTTTGCTGAACTGAATTCATTTAGTTCAGATTTTATTTATGGTGTTCACATTCAACTAATAATGTCAAATGCCAATGAATAGATTTGAATTCCCATTTGGAAATGTTTCAAATAAGTCTTTTTGAGGAGGCCATTATAGACCTGGATATTATGGGAAAAATTCCTTCCAAATAAATAGCACAATTAACTATCCATACACTGGCGCAACTATCCAGCTATATGTGAAAAAAAGCCCATAGATGATGTATAAAGTTTGAGTGAACTTACAAGGTTGAAAATGTGTGAGTTCTTGAAAAAAAAAGAATATATAACTAAATAGGAGTTAATCTACCATGAGCACATAGAAAAATTATTGCGATCACAAGTGAGACATGTATTTGAACAGTTTAGAGTAAAAATGAAGTGTGTAGCTTTTTTATTGTAATAACATTTCATTTTTCTATGGTATCTTATGTGACAGTGTTGTATCACTGAAAGAGTTGCATTCCAGCTTTTTTCAATGCTAAACAAAGATGTTTATTCAGAATAAATACAGCTATTCCTAAAAGCTGCTGCCTCTCTTCCTCTCTTCTTCTCTTTAGAACATTTGCCTTGAGCCTTCTTTAACATACTGTTCCAGTTGCCACAAAAAAATGGAAACACTGCAATTTGAAAATGCATAATACAAAACAGTTCACAAGACAATTAAACATCTACTCTGCAGAATGATTATTTTAATTGTAGTCCTTCCATAAGCTCAAGGAAACATCTTAACATTTGAATATTGAATGTTTAAAACATTTAAACATTGAACATTTGAACATTTAGAAGTCTCTATAGGAGAAATATACAAAGGTTTATACAGATTGATGTCTGATATGTGCTTAGGTAGGTTATATATTAATTTTCATCCCATAAACTTATCCTATTGAACATATTATAAGTGAGAAGAAAAAAATTACCGGGTTTTACATGTGCATTTTATTGCCGTTTTGAACTTTCAAAACCAATTTATTTATGGAAATAAAATAAAAACCTTGTGGCACAGATAATAACTAGTTCCAGCAAATAGATGAGGTTGAATAACAGTGGGTCAAAGAGCAGAGAAAGTTTTCTGATTAAAGACATGAACCACTGAAAGCCAAGGAAGCACCTGGAGAAGGTGTCCTGTCCCAGTGTCTTAATTCTCTATTTAATATTGGGGAGAATTAGGTGCACTGAAATGCTTTCTGGATGAGAGCCTAGTCACCCAACCTTGGGCACCTACGGTAGGCAGACAGGATCTCCTGCTGGAGATTTTCAAAGTCACTGTACTACCTCTGCTGGCTATTTAGACAACATAAACATAATTTTCTTTAGAACTATGTACTAAATATCTCAAATTTAGGACAAGGATTTGTGTCTAAACCTGTTGTTCTGAATCCTCTTCAAAGATTTCCGTGGCTTCAATGGGCATTGTATCAACAGCACAGAACAGCACTGAAGTTGTGTTAAATGGTAGAGAAGGACGATACATTACTATACAGAAATGTGATATACTGAGAGGTCTGACACTGTATTTGGAAACATACAGTGCCTTAATATTGTCCTTTTGCCTTCCCTCCCTCAAACACATATACGCTATTTTATATGTATATATTTTTCTTCCCAAGAATGATATTCTATGCCTCAGACTATTGGAAAAAGAAAACTTAGATATCAGTAAGAGACATTCATTACTAGGAGATATTTATTTTTACTTCATACTTTGTCCAAAACAAGATGGTTCTCTAAAGAATTACAGAAAATAATAACTGTACTATGTCACTGCCTGCCAAATTCAAACAGATACAAGGGCGAAGGCACAGAGAAAAAAAAAAACATTTTCCATGCTCGTGCAGCTTAATCTGTGATTTCGAATAAATACAATGGCATCCTTCTTCAGATCATATAGATGTGGCTTTGGATCTGAATGATCGTCTCCCCATCAGTTTTTCAAGAGAAAGTCAGTCAGGGAGGGAAGTAGGAGGAAAAACATGAGAGTTGCCTTCTGCATCCTCTTACGTGAACCAAGCCCAAATGGGGGTGGGAAGTCCCACTGAGAATGGCAGTCTGAGAACATGCCCAGGCACACAGACTGGAAGGTGTCCTAAAAGGTTTTAGAGCCATCCACAGGGCATTCTCCAAGGATACCTGTATGTCAGCTATTATCTATGGAAAACTTTGCCAAAATTTTAGCAATTTCCTTTCCTTCTCCATTTTCCCTCTCTTCTCCTCTCCTGCTCTCCTCACCTCTCTGTGCAAATTTACAAACCTGAAACAAGATCAAGATTTTTTTTTTTAAGATCTGCCATTAGTCTTTGTATGCAATGTCTTGTGCTCTTACCAAAGTTATTTGACCATTGCCTCATTATATGCTGTCCTACTCAGTTCACCTCTACCCAGCTTCTTATGGCACTCCATCTCTGTAGTATCCAAAGATCTTCTGATAGAGCAGTGTTTCTGTAACTAGAAGATATGATTTCAACTGAGGCAAAATCAGTTACAAGTGAGGGTCTTCAGGCCACCAGGAATTTGTCTTCATATGGCACTAGAGGTGTGTGACGGGGATCATCACTGCAAAAAGTTTTGAGATAACTACAATAATCTAAAGACAGATTCACCTGTTTCATCCCATTGCTGGTTGAAAAATGTATTTAGTGTAGGATTTTGCTTTTGCACTGAGCTCACTGGAGAACTTACTAGATCTCCTTGAATTGCTGCAATTTATTTTGCTCATTTAAAACATGCACACAAAAGACATGCTTATTTCACCAACTCTTTGTTCAAGAATGCTTTTGTCACCTGGTTTCCTGTTGCTTTTGGGTGAGGTGGAGAGCTCTTGGTCTCTCCACATCTCTCATGTATACAAGCACACAGACTGCCAGTACATCTTACTCCAACCTGTAACTCTGACCAGAACCACAACGTTGTCGTTCAATTTTCCTTAGGATGTCTCCTTAGAAATCAGGAGACACATTCATGACCTTCCACTAGCTTTCCTGAGATAGAAGGAAAGGAGAACATAAGAACTGGCCTATTTATCAGACTCATCTTTATCAGGTACATCTAGCCTCTCTTTGACAGAGGCAATAGGAGACAGTTTAGGAAAAGCAAGCAGATCTGGCCACTATCTGCAGTCCATTATTCTCATTCTCCAGTGCATCCAGTCATTGGATTAGCAATGTTAGAAGAGAAACCTCTGCCTTTTCCCCTTAATAACTCTTTGTGGACCTGAGGTTCATTAATAGCTCTAGCTCTTTTTGAACCTGCTGATGCTGCCAGACTCACAATTTCCCATGTCAATGTATTCCAGAAGTTCCCTGAGTGTTGTGTAAAAAACTACTGCTTTTCTCTGTTTTAAGCCAGTTTCACGAAGTGCCCATTGAGTGTATGCAGCACCGTGTGACTAGTCATTAACGGTTCTGCATTCATCTTATGCACCGCCTTCATGAGGTAAACCTTGAACACATATTTCTCGTCTGCTTTTTAAACTGAGGTGTTTCCTCATAGAGCAGTGGCTCTGTCCTCTTTGTCATTTTAGTAGCTCCTATCTGTACCTTCTTTAACTCCAGTATATCATTCTTGAGCTGCAGAGATGAACTATACCCACTAGTCAAGGTTTTATACAGATACAAATGGTGTTTTCTTTTCAGTTCTGAATAACCTTCATGAAGATGCCCAACTTTTATTGCCTTTTTTGGCTTTTGCTTCACGCTGAGCCATATAGTTTCCAAAGCAGCAATATTTTCCTTAGGAATATTCCTTTCACACCTGGAGCAATATTATGGTATGAAAGCTGAGGTTGTCAGCTTTCACTCTTTTAGCGTTAGGCAGCTATGAGAGGACTCAAGAACTTGATGGAAAATCATCACATATAACTAAGAGTTGAAGATTTTCCATGTTTTATATGCTTTATTATATAAGAAAAAATGTTGATTGTAATTATAATTTTAATGCACACAAAAAAATTGCCCCTTACTTTTTTCAGAAGTTCTGAAGTACTAACACTTTTACTTCTTACTAGTTTTTAAAGACCATTTACATAACTGTTTCACCTCATAACCCCTTTTTTATTATTTTGCAAGATACTTTTTTCTTGTAGTTTAGGTACTCTGTAATCCAAAACCACTGCTGTGCTCTCAAATTTCTTTCAAACGCTGTAACTCCCAGAACTTGCTGCCAGAGGCTAAAGCCATATATTATGTAGTACTGAAGTTGATCTTTGTCTCACTGAGAAAGCTTTATTTTATTTTATTTGACACAGTAATATTTATTAACCTCAAAGTTCCTCACGGCATATATAATACTTGAAAAACTGCATCTACAGCATGGGGGAGGGGGCTTTATTTTGAAGGAGGCTGAGCCAAATACTAGCCTGATCTTTAGAAATCCAGACTTTGTGCTTTGATATCTCCAGTAAAGCTATCTGCCATCTGAATATCAATCAGGACACACAAGAAAAATAGGTATCGAGTCACGCAGAGGGATAAAACTGGTTGCAATAGACATTTACAGGATATGTTTTTGCCAGTTGCTTCACATGCACATCAGAATTTGTTCTCAAAAGCGCAATGATTTAACCAGCGTTTCCCTTAATTATAGCCTGAATTACATTCAGTTTTGAGATCTAACAGCTTTGCGGATGTCAGTAATGAGAAAGGGTAATGATAAAAAAAGTAATGATAAAATCATTTGTGGGCAGTGCCTTACAATAGATGTGGAATTAAGAGCCACCCTCCTCCTCTGCTGCTGAAGTTGATTCATGTAATGGACAAGCATTAGGAAAAAAAACAGTATGTTAGAAACAACTAAACTCAAGTAGGATCCTGATGCTATACAGGAGATACTCCCCTAAGTGTTAGAGAAAGTGTATTTACTATTATTTTTTCTTATTCAATATCTGCTCCAAGAATTTCTGGAGTAATTATTCCCATGTCATTCATTTTACTGTGGATGATTACTGAACTATAATAATAACTATAATCCAGAGATGTTTTGAATGTCCCAAATCTGACTACAAAGTGACATCCAAGGCACACTCTTGAAAAATGCTGGGGTACTTCTCTTGGGCTGAGAAGTATCCAAACGTCCATATTTCCCACTTCCTTCTCATGTGCTGATGGGCCTGGCTAGTTTGTGGTTCCTGAATCATTTGTGGACTTCATAAGAAGTCCAGATGTGTCTCTAAGAGTGGTGGAACTGTGCTAGGAGGAAGACGCAGGTTAGTCCAAAACTACTTCCAAAAGATGAAACAGGTCAGCAAGGCATGAGGAGGCTGGAGTGTCCAGCTCATCCTGGCACACTCCTGCGCACACAGTCCAGCCCTGTCTAGCCATGGAGGACCAGGACCCTGTGTGGAGATGCTCCATTCTCTCCCTTTGAATCGCTTATAAAGCTGCCTCTTCCTTTGCAATTGCAAGGTGCGTATCTCAAGGTTGTTTTTCAGCTCATGGGGTCAGGTATACTTTGTACTAACCTAATTTGCAAAAAGTGCGTGGCATCACCTGTGCTGCAACTGGCAACTAGCTATGGAGGAAACCTCAAAGCTGTCCAAGCAAGTCGTGCATACTCAGAGCACAGAGGTGGAGTTTTGATGCTTCTCTGCCCATTTCAAAATGGCAATGGTGTTCAGGTGCCTAAATTCTGCCCACATCTTCAGGTCTGGATGCTCCTTAAACACACCAAGAAAGCTATGCTTAGGCATCTATCAAACATCATAGCCTGAAGCAGAGGCATCTGATTGATTTTAGGCTTCTCCAGAAATTAGGTGATGCGTGAAAATTTCACTCTCTGAAACTGAACCAAAAGTCAACTAGTGACCATCTGAATATGATCCTTAACTTATTCGTGCTGGATAATAATGCAGTTCTTAATGAGGAATATGCTAAGGATTATTACTTAGTGTGCCTACGATATTATATACAGACAAATCTCGATAATTTTTTTAAAGATTATTTTCTTTATAAAGAGTTCCTAGACATTATTTTATTGGCATGAAGAAAACATAATGGTTGAGAGAATGAGGTAATTACTTTAGAATTTGGGAGATATATATTAAATACGCTATTGGCCAGAGATTTCCTATATGACCTTCACTGGATTTTCACTATCTGGATTTTCATTCTCTCTCTATAAAATAGACATGACTGCTTTTCCGTTCCTTGCAAACTTACTACAAAATGTTATGGTGAATGTGGCAAGGTATTAAAACAAGCAGAACACAAAGAGGCTACAGCTGGAAAAGACAAGTGTTTTAAAAGGTCTGTGGAAATGAAATTTGGTAAAATGCTTTTGCACCCTCTGTGCTTTCCCAGCTCCATCCTTGTCAGCAATGTTTGTAAAGCAGAATGGACTTTCTCTTGGAAGTTACAGTACCCTGCTGGAGTCAGCAAGCATTTCATTTTTCCAAAATTTGCTGGAGCATGTCCCATAACATGTTCTGTTTTAAAATGCACCATTATCTTCTCAAAGCATAATGTAGAACAGCTTCATTGTGTTTTGTGTTTTTGCCAGCCTGTTAAAAAAAAAAAACCTTTAAATTTTTCCATTATGCTCTTTGTGAAACATTCTTATGTCTTTTCATCTCTCATAATTAGTATTTATTGAAGTGACTGGGCTAAAAAGGCATTTAATAAGACTTTAGCTAATTAAATTCCCATAGGATTTTCTGCTAAGAAACTGTTTTCTTTAGAGAGAGAAAAAGAAAACAAAAACTTTTAAATCAAATCCATATTAACTTTTTTTCATCATTTTACAAACATCTGCTGCCATGTCTGGGACGATCTAATACGCCGCTATTTAAACATAGAGTATGGAGATTTCTGTTTGGAATTCATCTGATTAAACACCCACCACTTTAGAAAAAAATAAATCAAACCTTTCCTTTTTTTGTAAAGTGAATACTCCAAGAATCATAGGAGGGAAATACAGTAATGAACTAGCTCTCTTAGACGGGTGAAGATAAGAAGTAGAGTTCCTTGAAATAAAAATAAATTTTTTTAGGTAAGTTTTCTCAATAGCTGTTGTGCAATGCCAGGCGATCCTGAAATGAAGGATGGGATCTCAAAAACGCCTGCTGTAGCTTAGTGGTTCTCAGCAAAGCAACTCAAGAGATTATAACTCAATTACAGGTGAGTGATACCTTGTTCCTTTGACTTGTATCCAAACAGAGCTGGGGCAAAAGAGTCTTCATTTCTCCAAAAACCTTCCTTGGGGAACGAATCCTAGCTGTTATTTTGAGCACAGAGGAGAGGGTGGTGTACAAGCTGCCTGGTTCACCCTAGCGCCTGCGCTAGCTAAAAACAATTGTGACCGCGGTATCAATTCTCTTGTTCAGAGTTTCACCACTGATTACGTGGGGATCAGGATTAAGTGGTGTGGTCTGCATTCTACTACTTTTAACAGAATCAGCAAAAAATACTCTTTTTTCTTAACCTAAACTCTTTAAGAGGGACATCTAATACTCAAGGGCGTTCACTGTGGTGATCAGTAATTATCAGCTCTTTTAAGGGAGCAAGAATAACACCTCAAGTCCACATATGCGAAGATTTTATTCCTGTGTGCACTTCACATATTACAGTACTTACTAGTAATTCCAAGAGTGTGTAGAAGGCCATAATGCTAGTCAAGTAAGAAACTCCACTCTGAAAAAATTATTGTCCTATTCCTGAAAATACCACGAAATGTATTTAACTGTATGTGTACACATACGCAAGCATTTGTATATCCAGGACCTACAGGAAAAGATGAAACTGTAGCAATAACAGAGTAACAGAAGTGGTAGTGGTGTCAAGCAGAGAATGAAATTCTTGGGAGAGGGTGATGTATCAGCCAGTTGTAAGTATAATTTACAAATGTTACATCAAGTGCTGCTCAGATATGGGTTTGGAGAGTATAAAAAGTGTGTGAGTTGTAAATGAGGAACTTCGTATTTATGTGCCAAGAATAAAATATTTCTCAGAAATATCTATCTCAAGTATATATATACACATATATACACATAAATATATACATACACTAAAACATATACGAGAGATAGTAAGATACACTTTATGTATGAAAACATGATTGTGTCAAGGAAAAATACGACAACAGCATTTCTCTCTGTGTAACTAATGAATAGAGGTAGTGCCTCTTTCATGTTTTTTAACAATGTAATTAGCATGAGCCCAAATGCCAGTTGGTGCTCAGCACTTTGCAAGTCGTGGGTCATTGACATCTCTCAGGATCTGTCCTGTGAACAAAACCAAACTTGTATTTTAAGTGTATTACAGCGAATAATAACTACCTGCCATCTGGAAACACCATCTTTAGGAATGAACTGTGAGTCATAAAAAATGCTGGATGAGGCTCTAAGCATTCAGTAGTCACCTGGATAATATTTTACAGCACTATTGCACTGTACAAGAAGCCATTTTTAAATCAAAATTAAGCTTAGAATCATTCAGCATAAGAGTTAAATTAAGGCTTGATTGTATTGAATCGGGAATATTTATGTAGCATTATCTTCCTTGCTGTTTTTTACTCCCAGACGCATGATCATGTGACAGAAGAAGGCAGGCTAAGATTGAGCTTGACTCCATTCAGTAGGAGACACTTTCAGGATTCGTTCCTTGGTACCAATATGAGGTTTAGGTTTTCTAAACCTAGATCGCACCTCCTGGCACTTCTGAGAAAGGAGGAAGAGAAATCCACTAGTGTGTTATTTTGTCTTCCCAGTAGGCCACATTACATTTTTGCCTATTTGGAGTTCAAGTACAACTTGGAGAGCAGATCCTGTTCTCAGCCTACTCCTACGACAAGAAGGTGGCAAGCCAAACAACGATGAAGGTGGGAAGAAACTTGTCTGAAGCTGCTTCCCACATGCTAAAAGGAGATACTACATTCCTTTTGAGCAAAGCAGAAACTTAAGCTATTATCCAGCACCAGGAAGATCAGGCAGGGATTTTAACCTCAGCAGGTATTTCTTGCAGTTGTGATGCCTTTCAGGACTACTCTTAGGTTGGAGTGACTTTTGCAGCCTGTATTTCTAAGACCGGGTCTGGTTCTCAGTCACACAAGACACAATCGTGTCATGTACTCCTACAGCATGTTCTGTTCAGCTTAAACTTTCCTTAAATGCCACATCAAGCCTATAAATATACTGACATAGCAAACTTAGCAAATACTCCTACTATTCATGCTGCTTGACTATTCTGAGTAGTGCTTTTAGCAGTTCAGCTTGTCAAAACATGTGCTATCTGTGCAATTTCACTATTGTTATCTACATCTTTAGTCCTACCTGTTATTCGTTACTACCTGCATGCTGTCTCAAACTAAGCTGAGAAGCCCTTGGTGCAGAACCTACTGTGAATATGACAGTACTTGCATTCTCAGTCCTATTGCAGTAGAGGTAAGAATAACAGGACCTATATTCTTTGCTTAATTACGGTAACCCTGTAAAATCAAACAGAAGTTACTGATGGAGGCTGGAAATGTTCTTCATTCTGCTTAGGTGTTTCTAAAATCTCTGGAGAAGATGGCATGATTAAGTGGAAATTGCTTATAAAAATTTGCCTGGGAACAACAGAATCTTTATCCCATGTGGCTTGCCAGAGAAATGAAAAAGCTGTCTTTGCAAAGTGAAAACTGCACCATAGCGGCTGGTCCAGAGGGACCCTGAAACAGGAATGGCAGCATGTGACAGGTCTTTAGTGACACCGAATGACATGTCACGTTACAGTTCTTACTGCCAAGTGATAGAATACATTTTTGATACTGCTCAATATGGTTGATCTGACTTTGCCAAATGTACAGTCTGTGATTGTGGCATCAGTCACAAGTGGCATTAAAGAACTGGTAGCATTTAAAATGAATTAGATTTCCCACTCTTAAAAACATGCTGTTTCAGAGCAGAAATACTCTAGATGTGTGTGGGTAGCACCTGCCATCAAAGAAGGAAAAAGCTAGGCTTATGTCTTATGGAAATCTTGAGTAACCCAACCAAAGTGCATAGATTGTAGATCATAAGATGAGGTGGAGATAAGAAGATAAGACTCCAATAAGGATATCAGATGTCAGATAAGGATATCAGATTATCTCAGACAGAGATAAGAATCAGAAATCCTGTCTGAGAAAACATTTTTACCTCATTGCAGGCCATGAGACTGGGACCACCTTCCTTAAATCTAAAGGCAAAATTTGGCTCCATTTATGACTCCTTATGCTCAGTTTCTGCACAATGGTAGCATATGCTTGTTTATAGATGCAGGAATGTTACAGTAGTGGTTCAGCATTTTAAGAAACTGTGTAAGCTCCTAGTCAGAGTCACAGCAGCAGACTGAAATTTCTTTGTGTTGATTACACAGATCTGAATACTTTGTGGAATTCACCTGGAGACACAACTTTGCTTGGAGTTTGCTTGAGATTGGCTCATAGCAGGTACGCTGTAAGGACACGTGGCAAATGGGAGCATTGCGTTCCTGCTGCGAACACCGGTCTGAAAGTCCTGGATCCAGCCACAGATCGTGCCTCCACCCATTGATTAGAATTACAGCATTTGGTAGCCTGTTGTTAGCATGAAGGGCCAATCCTCATAAATTTTTAGGAAAACAGACAAAATCCATTGCAGTGCAGGAAGATTTTATACCAACCCTGAAGCATTAATGAAACACAGCTGTTTAAGACTGAAAAGACAGTAGGACCATTGTTTATATGTAGGACTGTTTTCCTGTAGGTATATGTTCTCGTATGCTTTGTTGTCCTTGCTGGGAAACGACAGAGGACAATAGTGTAAGAAGCAGCTTTCCAGTCTGGATTCCAGTGCCACTGAGTATACACACACACACACACACACATATATATACATATACATATATATATATATCCAGTGCCACCTTGAGAAAGGTCATTTGTTATGTTAGGGTAAAATTCTGTTTTTGGTTTTAGTGAATTAAATTAGATTGTGACTGCTGAACTACCTACTACCTATGCTCATATTAATATGTACAGTGAAGTTCAGCTTCTTTTTTGTGTCTCCGCACAAACTGTCAGCACTGGTCAGCTTCGGTTATGTGCTCCAAGCACATCCTTTGAGCTTGCTCTGATTTGCAGCCCTCCAAGTCACCTCTAGATCAGCTTCAGGGTACAGCAATGTGCTCCTAGCAGGGTCACAGCCCTTTCATCAGAACAGCTGAGAGCTTCAGCTCATCCTAGACACCTGTATTTGGTCTATCGAACCCTTCTTTAGGTCACAGTATTGCCCAGGGCCACTTAAGAGGCTTCAGAGATGCTGTAGCATGAGAGCTACTCAGCACCTAGCAGATATGGCACAGATATGGCCTATTGGAGAGAGAGGTGGGAACATTTTCCCTGGACCTGGAGGCCAGGGAAGGTAATGGGTGCATCTCAGGTGTCTCTAGATACCTGCGTGTAGGCAACTGAATATAGTCCTTCATCTCCGTTGATGTAGTTCTCCTCTGACACACGCTGATCTCAGCTGCAGGAATCTGTACTGCAGATACCGAAACACAGGTGTCAGAACCTGGATCCAAAAAGAGTACTTTTATATACTTGATATTTCTTTAAAAATGCTCTCTGCTGTCTCCATTTTTTTTTTAAATAGTTTAGTTTGGGGATTTATAGTATCATTTTTTTATAAAGGGTACAAGCTGTGATTTATTGCCAGGTGCTCTTTCCTTTACTTCTTGATTGCACAAGTGTGCACATAAATACTCAATTCATTCATTTCACTGTGTCTCCCACTGAGATATCTTCATGATTGGGGGGGGGGGCAAAAAATCATAAACACCACTGATTATAAAAACAAACTATTTCCACTTAGAAACTTCTAAACAGAAGTATTTCTTATATTTTAGGAAATGGAAGGAAAAAAAATAGCAAGGATGAATTAAGAAATATTAACCAGCTCTAGATCTAGATCAATAATACAGGCTCACAACAATGGTTCCCATTGTCCTAGGTTGCCTAGTTTTCCTGTCTTAAATCACTTTCCTTAGGCAAAGTGATTACTAGGGATGGAAATATCTGCAGGTTTCTGCATCCAAGATGTTTAAGAATGTAATGTGGAAGATTCTTAGATACCCAGAGGATTAATCTCATGCTGTCATTGGGAACTGTGCTGAGCCTTATTTGGTGAAATATATGTGAAAAATATTATTTTAATAAGAGCATGTAGTCATGTGGTAACATTAAATATATTTCTTTCCAGCATGTCATCCCCCCTCAAAAAAATGCAATATCCTCTTTTCCTCAAAGCACCCTTCTCTGGTTTCTAGTATAGATTTTAGTTTACTATATCAACGCTAAAACAAAATAGTTAGTATGTGGCTTATGACACCAGCAAAAAATATTATCATTGTGCCTGAGCATGAATATATACTATTAAGTTGGTTCCTTCATCAAAGACTTTACAGTATAAGTATAAAATAATGATAACAGGTGGATTCAAACAGATGGGAAGAGCACAAGTTATTAGCATTGGTACAGTACACTAGAGAAAATGTGTTGTTGTTTAAGCACTGACTAATTGGTTCTGCAAAATTAACAACTCATTTAAATAGTCTTGCTGCATATGTTTCAAACTTAATATCAATAATATCCTGCAATAGCCAGAGTATCTATGGGTAAGGCTTACAGGTAGTGGAAAGACCCTTCTCTGAATGTAGGATTTGGAACAGCCTTTGGAAAGCTGTTTGAAGATGTTTTTCTCTTGAGAAAGTGGGAATATAAGCCCCTGTAAATAAACAAAATGCTAGTCAGTGCAGACAGGTTTCTGGGTGACATGCGACGTGTAATGACACTTCTGTCTTCTATACCCTTGACAATTCCCATCAGTGTACACCCGGATTAGGTGCTATTCATTTTTAATTCCAGCCTAGTAGTACTTCAGAGCACTTAGGTCCCTCTCACATACTTAAGCATTTTAAAATCTTAAATTAGGAACCTGGTCACTGAAGACACCAATACTGAACATATGTCTTCATAGATCTCTCTCTTTCTTAAATTCATGAGAATACTTAGGAACTTTTTAAGGTAACTTTTTATTCAGAAGTAAATTTAAACAACATTATGCTCTAAAAGACCTATTCATAAATAAAACATGGGTCATGATGACTAAAACAAGCAGAAGAGGAGCAAGTTACGTCTGCAACAAAGTGCAGTTTTCCCAAGTGCAATGACTAGCTTCTCATCATTGCGCAGATTAGGTGCAGAGCTGAATATCACCCATGAATGGAATCAACTGATGTCTTGAAAAACAAGACTATGTTGCACAGGTTAGTCTGAATAATATTACTGAATAATAATATTGTCAGTTTTATTTTAATACTGATTTTTGTGAGCTGCTACTCTTTACTCGATGAAAATAAGAGCACCCTAACATATACATACTTTAAGATCACACAGGCATACTTTTTCTCAGCTTCATACATCACCCCTAGGGACAGGCATACAATGAAACACTTCTTCCTTGGATACCCCTGACAATTCGCACAGATCTGAACTTAAATGAGATCCTATTTGTTCTTAATTCCCATTTCATTAAGTGTAATACCTAAATGCCCTTAGACATTGGTTCATCTACGTTAGGATCTGAAATTATGGTCACTCTGGATATGTCTGATTCATCCCAGGTAGTGTTTAACTCCTTCAGTAAATTTTAGAGGGGCCGTAAGGGGAATCCAGGAACAGGAGAGTTCTTCTGCAGACATCTCAACTTTAGTTTTGGACGGATTAGACCTTAACACAATTAAGGGATCCTAGTTTATGTAGAAAATCATACACAAACTGAGACATAAAATGCAACGAGCTGTCATTTTAGGAGTGTCGGATTCTCCTTAGGCAATTTTGTATTTGCATATCTGTGCACAGGTACACTCTCCTCTTACTGATCGCTGTTGGCGAATGGGAGTTCTGACTCTGTTCTAGGAAATAGGTTTTGTCGGCAGGCTGAAGGGTAGAGATTTCACTAAGAGACAAAACATGGGCTAATGCGCTCCCAAAGAACTACAAGGCTACTATGGCAAAGCTAGTTGTATTGATGGTATAAAGTGGTAGTATACAAGAGACTCAATAAATGTTCCTGAATGATCAGACAATGCTTCTAGCCCCACAGGATGCTAAAACTCCTGTGAAATGTAACTCCAGTAACTCTAGCACAACCCTCGTTAGTGTGATTTCTTAAAGAGAAAATAAATTGTTGCTGTAGAAAAACCTGATTAAGCCGCTTGTAGTTAAGTTGGTCTATCATATCTCAATTTAAATGCATGCTTTTAGTTGTTAATATCTTCGTCAGGCACAACTTTAGCTAAGTTAATAACTTGAGGCTGAAATTATGAATGAGTGATTGATTCAGATCTTTTCATAGTGCTCTCTCAGAAATTGTACAGCCATTTCTAAGAACATGAGTAGGGAAAAACATGTATAGTTATGCAGGTTAAAAGTGCATTTCTATTCTACTTTGTCTGAGACAGAAGAATATAAACAATAATCAGTAACACTAATTTCTTAAAATTTTGTCATATTACTCCATTTTACTGCACACAGTTCGTCATGTCTGCTTCTCATCACTTGCTGACTTAATCTGTAGAATGGAAGAATTGTGTTTACTCCCAGGGTCCTTGATATCTGAAGATAGAAAGTTGTATGGAAGACTTATTCTGTAGTATTATCTAAGTTAATGAATAATGAAAGAAGAGATTTGCCACAGGACAGCCCTGAGCAATACATTTAGCTTACTCAAACATCGTGCTTCTTTTTCAGATGTGTGATAAAAGCTTCATTTTTCCTTTCATAGATAAGGAAAGTTCACAGTGGCAGTGTATCTTACACATCAACACAAAGCAAGAATCAAAGCAGCACAAAAATAAACAGCACATTTTCCTGTCCACTTCACCTACAGCGCTGAGAAGTTCTCTTCCATAATTAAAGACTGTTGAAAGCCAAGGGAAGTTTCTATCTTAGTCCTACTGATTGGCCTTAGACTGGACATTGCTCCGTATTTGCTATCTCCAGTAGACATTGGATCAGTTAGGCTCTCTGGGCTGCTTGCTAGTATAGTCCCAAAAAGAAAAGAAAGGGAAAACCTGATAGAATCATTCCATTTAGAGGCTTATAGGTTTCCTAAAAACCAGAGAAAAGAAATGCCTTGCAATTATCCACATTGTTCTGTGGGCTGAGCCCTACCAGGATGAACTCTGGGAGATGATTTGATGATGGAAGGTGCATGCCCGATACACTTGCAATACTGGCAAATTCCTTGTGTCTCAGGGAGAAAACCTTGGCTAATTTGCAGAAGTATAAATGGAGAAAAAAGTTTCCTCCTAACTACATTTCCCTCTGCTCCCGCTATATAAGCTATTCCAAATATACAAAATAGGATCAGTGCCTACCAGCCCTAAGGTAGAGCTTTGGCCATAAAAGCTGGTTATAAAAACGCTGTCATATTCTGCTCATCACAAAGATCTTATCTTTCACAAAGCTCTGTGGGAATAACATTACCTGAGGGGCTTACACATCCTACAGCTCTGAGACTGATTTCTCACTATACTTCAGGGTCTTAAATTCAGAGAGGAGGATGTAAGGAAGGAAGGGTCTCAGTGGCTGGAAGGGAACTGCAAGTAAAAGAGAAGCCCTGGAAAACTACTCTCAAAGTATAGAGCAAAAGTTGGGGAAATAGATCCAACTAAGATGCAAGTATTGAACACGCTACGCACACACATTTTTATTGATGGTTTCTGTCTGGTTCCTTGGGAATATCGACCATTCCCTGGGCTGAGCAGGGAAAAAGCAGCATTCCTCTGCAGGATGAGGCTGTCCAGGGGCATGGAGGCTCAGGGAGTTACAGACCGCTGAACACCCGAGGGAACCTGCAGGAGGGCCCTAGTGATGTGGTTAAAACAGAGCTGCTGATGAACTGCGGGTTGGAGAGAAGGCAAAATGGACTGTCTGCAGTTTCATACCAGTAAATTCAAGGTGGTGGAAGGGGATTTTTCAACTTGTACTAATGTTAGAAAAAGTGAAGGTAGCTCTCAGGAACACAGAGCTCAGCTAAGAAGGCAGTAAAGGATGGAGAAGGGATGAGGAGGCAGTTGTTATTTCTGTGGATATATAAACTAAGCAGCGTTGGTCCCGAGCACTGGAATTCCACTGTCTTTTCTGTCCAGTTACTACAGTGGTCTTTGGTATGACACTGGGCTATGCCAAATAGAGCTCTGCCAAATAGTCCTCAGGACAGGTTTGGGGGTTAGCAATAGCAGGGGAAACTTTCCAAATGGGCACCTTTCCTACAGCCACTCTGGTGGCAGGGTAAGAGGGTTAAATGCTATGCCCGCGGGATGATCCATCCAAGCTGGTGTCTGTGCAGAGGCTGGACATGGGCACGTTGGATGTACTGAGGTTTGTTTGATATTTCCATGCTTAGGAGAATTGGAGCAGCCTGACAGTGGTTATAAGCTCAAGCAGGTTGTCTTCTGTAAGCTCTGGTCATTCTCCCACCTCAGATGTTTCACACAGCCTTTAAAGACAGCATGACTACTTATACTATTTCTGTATGCACTTGCTGAGAGAATTCCAGATGGGAAGGTTGGGTAGTCCTGAATTCATGATTTCTAAGGAAAACATGCCTTTCGGTTTGCACACATCATCTAAGACATTTAAATGCTTTCCTTGCATTGCAAATGCATATCACAGGGCAACTTCGGGATGTTGGTCGTATGGATGAATCTGCATTAAATATGCTCCAGCAAAGCTTTCCAAAATTATTTTCCCTCCATTTCATCTGCTTCCCCCCTCTCTTCTTGACATTTGCCTGCACAGACTTGGTGGAGATATTAGAGGTAACTGTGAAAGGAGCACAGAACAAAATGTCATCATACGTCTTCTCCCACATAGAGAACAGGCTCCTCTGTACTGTAGAATTTGCTTTGTGCTGCTCAGAAGCCTAATATCCAAAAAAAGAGACACCATGAAAGACTAGAAGTAAGAAATGCTGTGGAAAGATTGTGTTTTTATACAAGAGGTTTTAAAGCATTTCTTTTTCAACATTTTTATTATTGTACAGCTTATCTTCCCCTCTCACAGTAATTTTTCTGGAGTCCTTTGGAAAAGAAATGAGTCATTCTCTGACATGCATCAACTTTCAGGTACTTTTAAAAGAACAAAATTGTGCTTGTTTATTTATTTGTTTATTTGCTTTTTCTTATCTGCAAACTTAAAATAGATGTTTTCTCCTTGAAGGGTTTTAAATAGTCAATAATCCCAAGACGTTTTTAAATACCAAGGCAGCCTATTTATTTATTTATTTATTTATTTTGATGCCTCCACATTTCTGAGGGATTGCCAAGAATATGCATTAATGATGCTCTGAAGGTAGAATAGCCATCATGGCTTGATAGGGACAGTTCAGTGGAAAGATAAAGTTTTAAAGATTCTCCCACCAGGTCATTTCCTATAGAAAACCTAAGTATTACGTGAAGTGTAAGGGCATGCAGAGCAGCTCTGAGCAGGCGGTTATGGATCCCTCTGGTGTGGCTGCATTTTTGCCAGTGCCAGAGGATTTATTTTCCCTGTGCTCACCATTAAATATGCAGATGTTTATTGTTTGGTTGTCTGCCTCACACTATTTAACTCCTAAAATGCTGATCCTTACCTCTGCTGGCCCCAGTTTGGCTTTAATTTCTGCTACACGTTTGGCTGATTGCTTTGGGATGCTTCAGGGAGTACAGAAGACAGGTCTGATAACTAACAGCGATATATCGTGTCACTGCCGCGTGGCAGCTGGGGTAATGAGAAAAGGGATATTGAACAACAGAGCACAGTTGGAGAGGTCCGTGGGGTAAATTAGCCTGCCTTGTGGACCTCTCCAGAGGATGCTGGTGTCATGTCTGAAAGCCTCTCTTCATTCCTTTGCTTCTCCTTCTTTTCAAGCTAAACGATCCTTCAAAATGAGTGCTTTCAGTGTGCTTCTAGCATAAAGCACTTCATTTTTGTGGGCACTGGAAGGTTCCAGAGAGCCTAAAAATATAAAGACTTTTACTTATTCCATCTTTTCTACTTGCATAACACCCAGCATTCCTCCAACCACCTTCCTCCCATGTGTAATTTTAATTGTTCCTGAGGAAGGGGGAAAAAAAAAAAAAAAGTAAAGAAAGGAAAAAAGCTCACCCTTATGGCTTGGTTCCCAAAACCTGTGTTTGGCTTTCAGGACACATCTCCTGTAGTATTAGCAAAAATATATACTGAACAGCATCTATTACAAGACAGCCTACAAATCTCGTGAGACCTTTGCCCCTAGCAGATAAGTCCCTAGAAGGTTCTCATCATCTTCACATGATCAGTACACTGTTTTTAACGATCTGCCACAAAGCCTATCTATCCCACTGTGTCCTACTGGATCCATTCCAGCTACAGTCATTTTTGGGAAAAAATAACCTGTCTGTGTCTTGTCAGAGAATGGCCAGTAGGTTTTCATATGGTTTCTGGGGAACATATTTTGGGATTTATAAGACAGTTTTACATACCTGAGAGATGTGGTTAACTAAGCTGCAATATGTCTAGACTTTACATTTGAGCCTGGGAAACATTACCAGAACTGCAGGATTATTTTTGAACATTGAATTATCTGGGTCAGAACTACTCAAGCTTTTGAAAATATAAAATTATTCCTGATATTTTGAAACTACAGGCTCTCACATCAGGTCTCTGCTGCTTCATTCTTAAGGATGGGCAATGGTACAAGAACACTCTTTCTTTCAGGATGCTGAATTGCATATCTGGTACCTTACAGAGTCCAGATAAGTAGACAGATGCCGGAGTGGAATATTTATATCCATGTATTAAATTCAGATTTTTTTTTCTGCTTATATGTTGTGCAATGCTTGGAATGGTTCTTATTTTTGTCTGGATTTGGTCATTTGCTGAAGTAAATAAAAAGATTAAATAGATGATAGAATGAACAGAATTTACAATTAAATGACCATAAAACAGACACTTATTAAATTAATCCATCAGAAAGTAGAATGAGTCATAGAAGTACAATAGAGAAATAATAAATATACTCCACATCAGAAAGGTAATTAAATGTGTGCTTAATTTATGCTTCAGTACATTGCTGAATTGGGCCTTTCATAAAGGAAAATGTAACTCAGTGTAGTCAGTCTCATATTATGTAAAGATTAGTGGAAGACAAGTTTGGTTCAACATAGGTAGTAAAAGAAAAAAAGGACACTGATGAATCTGTATCACACAAATCATCTCCATAATTTGAGAGAAGACAAAAGGAAAGAAAAGTTGGAGACAAAAGGCATGTCTACATGCTGAATGATGAAAGGGAGGAAAAATGCCACATTCCACGCATTGAAGAATGACGAGTTAGTCCTTATCATGTCAATCAGCACTAGCAATCGAATAGGGACAAAAGGAAAAAAGAAGCTAAAAAGGCAATTGATGATTCCTTAGGAATTGCAAAATAAGGAAACAATGATGACTTTTTTCTGGGTGATTCTGAGGAAACTATCTGAAACACAGAGATCATGCTGATTGATTTGCCCAGTAGGAAAATAGCAACCAAAACAGAAATAGCAATAGTAACAATCAGTGGTAAATTTATTGCTTCACAACTGCACTGCAGAGGTAAATATTTCCTGCTTTTACATGTAAAGAAATTGAAGTAGACAATGTCTACTGATTGAACTACCAGCATATTCCCATTGTCCTACATAAGAACTGGATTAGTCCTAAATGACAAAATTGTCCAGTTCTGAGATCTTTGCCTGAAGGCGCAAAATAGCAATTAATTTCTTGATCCTCACTGAATGTTAATGAGCAGAACTATCATTTTATACCTTTCAAATTATTTCCCCACTAATAAGCTGCCCAATCCTGTTCATGTTTAGTACTCCAATGACAGTAGTAGCTCTTATGTGTTTTTGCAAATAGGGATACATTTCTAAACAGCTAAAAAGGTGATGACATAGAGACTCAAACACACCGATTCTGTTGATTTCTGTTCAATGCTGTTGAAGTCCTTTCATGAAATTCAGCTATTACTCAAAGCTACAGAGTTTTTTAGGGGAGGATGAGAGACTATGCCTGCGCCTGCTTTTAGGTATGTGTGTTCAAAGGCTGAATTTTTGACGTGGCTATATTTAATGTTCAGGGCATATATTTAGCAGTCACCTCTACATGCAATGACTTGCCAACATATTTTCTGTTGAACTGAGTCAGAAATTTCTCACCAGACTTTCTTCTAATGAGTTGGTAAAGCCTCAGCTATAAATTGAAACCCGCTTCCAAGTTAGCTTAAAAAAAATTCTTTTTGAGCCAAAATTGGCATTATTTATGTGCTTCACTTAACATGAATAATGTAACAGTTTAGCTTAAGCTGAATAATTCAAATCAAATGTTGGTAAACTTTAAAAGCCTTTTTATATGGAGATTCAGAAAGAATCATATCTCCTTTGAGACTTATACTGAATGTGTTTACTGTAGATCTTTTAACATTTTTAAAAGATCCTTGTTGATATTACGCACATTTTTTTTCTTTCTATTGGGGGAAAAATCACTTTTGTTGCTGCATGACAGATGGCAACCACAAAAGACACCATATTAGATGTTTTTGAAACAGATCATATGAATGTAAATTTTATACACAGATGCTTCACAACAAGCAGAGGTTTGTGGAGAAATGTGGGGAACAGACAGAATAAAGTATCTGAGTTTGCACGTGCACACACATACATATATATCTATATATACATAAATATGTATGTTATGATGCATTAGACTTTCCACTACAGTGGCAAGAGGAGATTATAATACACTATAGTCCGAAAACAAAAATTCTTCAGTTCATGTTTTGAAGTCTTTTTTATGCATACAACAGAGCAAGAGGACAGGAAGCATACATTGAATAGAAAACACTATTGATTTAGAGCTTGAGTGTGACTTTGTTTTCATCAGCATGCATGTGGATCACACCAGTGTGTCTGAAAGTAAAATGAAGCCTGAAATATAGCTGGTGTTTTTTCTGTTTTTTTTTTTTTTTCCTTCTGTGGAGACCTTTCTAAAGAGAAAAAAGTAGAAATTTAGTTAGTAGAAATGGAAATACATCAGACAAAACCCCAAATGTTTTGGCTTAGAAATATTGCCCCAGGGCTAAGGAGTTTTCGTGGTCCAGCTTTCCCTATAGTCCAAGCTTGTATAATATATGGTTATCTGCCCTTTTGGAACGGGAGGTAATGCCTTCTACAGCCATAATTCAATGGCCAATTTCAGTTATGAACGAAACTGAGTCATTGATTCAAGTTAAAATTACTTTTTTTTTTCCTGGTTGTTTTTTACCAGAATCAGTTCTCCCATAGTCACCTTTCTTGAGGCTACACAAACTCTTCTCAGAAACAGAGGAGAAAGTAGTGCATGGAGGGGAATGGACAGCCAGGGGTAGGGACAGAGGGGTCTGCTTCCTTCAGCAGCCATGGCAATAACATGTTCAGGGAGGTCAGCTGCAGTAAGCCCAGTCACTAGCTGAATTAGGGAGGTTGAACACCAAGGAAGAAAAGGAACATGAAGGAACAAAGTGGTAATTTGCAGAAGGCACAGCAACTTTTTCAAGCTGGAGCATGACCATGTTCAAGAACTGGATTGTTTTCAGTAGAACAGGACACTTTGGCATACTTACAGTCAGAACCAAAACTTTCTAAAGGAAAACAATTTCATGGACGAAATAATGAAGACGGAAAACTTTGACCAGTAACTGTATTTCAACTACTGTTGCAAATACAACAATAAGTTACGTAAATCATACACACATAAAAGTCTGCTTTAAACTTCTATTTGGCCTGAAAGTGCCACTGGGAATGGCTTGGAATAAATCTTTTCTGTAAGGCTCTACCTCTTGATTTACTTAGATTATGCACAGAATCAGGAAAGAACCAGAAGCTTGCAATTTCAGGTGTTCCTATGAGACAAAACTTCTTTCAGGCAAAGTTTGCTCATGTTTTGAGGGTTTAAATGTTGACTTCAGAAAAAAATTGCACAAAAATGACATGTCTTGAGCAGCAAAAAAACAGTTCTGATGACAAAATATTCTGGGTAGGCCATAATAACAGAAGAAAATATAAAAAGAAACTATTTTCCCCCAAATTACCCCCTTCCAAGAGACATAAAAATATAATGCTGTCTGTGGTAAGTCTAAAGATATTCTCTGGATTGCTTCACTAGTTTTTAATATCAACAGATACAAAAGGACATGTAATTAACATCTTTCCTCTTGTTTTTGAATGAAACCAGAAACATCCTGACATGCTTCAGGAATACAAAACCAAATGATCTGTTTAGACTTGTTTGGGTTCAGCAAGGGATATTTTGAAGCTCAATTTCTAATTAATGTGACAATTGCATATCACACTTCAAGGCACTGTCCCAGTGGGTTTCAATTCTCTGTGGATCATGGATAAAGAAAGGAAAAAGATTGATATTCAGATGCTGTGTAGTGTTATATATTCTTTCACTGCAACTGCCATGTATCTAGCTACACCAGCTGAGGTTTTCATATAATTTAAAACAGATTTCATTGAACTATCAAGAAAATAGACAAAGAAGGCTACAGGGCCTTAACAACATAATTAGATAAAAATATAGGGTTGGTTACATTGTGGCAAAACAAATTGCTACATCAACAGCTACCTTGCTGTTATTGTCCATCAACAAACAAAGGTGGACAGAGCCCCAGAACATTCCTGTCATTCAGGGCACATTGATTTATAGTCAAACTTAACACAAAATAAAAGAGCATATGTCACAGAGAGTATTGCTGGCCAAACTTCCAAATGTAACATAAGGATTACTGTTTTTTTCATCATGGTCCTCCAGTCTTCATTTCCTGTCTTGAGCCAGCTGCTGTACCTGGCTCTGTTTTGAGCAGAGGGGCTGGACAAGATGATCTCTAGAGATCCTTTCCAACCTCAACTATTCTGTGATTCTGTGTTTCTTCTTCTTAACCCTTATTTTTATTGGGTTTTTGCTTCCAAATTACAATATCATTAACATCCATTTGAATCAGTATAGATGTATTTATTGTGGAGTAATCCAATCCAACATTCCTGCAACTTTATCACTTCTCGTGCTTTTAAGCAAAGTGCTGAATTGCCACCTTGGAGATACCCAGAAGCTTGAATGGTCACAGAAGTCCCTAAAGGGTGCATCAGTCCATCAGCCTGAGAGACCAAGCCATTCATTCATTTTGTTACTCACCATTCACAATTAAGTGAGATGGATACTTCTCTTTTTCTGTCCGCTTTGCAAATCCCAGCTTCGTGTGGGTTTAGGTACCTCACTTTAACTATTCAAGCCCATTGGTAATAATATGCTGGATTACTGAGTTTCGTAGCCCATCGGTTTTATACTACATATGAAAAATATTTGTCAGACATTAAAAATATAGACAGATGAACTGGCAACATTATAAAGTGAAGCTGATACTTATGAGTCATGGCCTAGGGGAGTCACACCTTCCATTTCAGACAAGTATACCGATAGAAGTACTCTAACACTATTATGCTGTGGATATCTAATTTCTTAGATGGGATGTGAGACCAGTCTCTTCTTTGTACTAAACCTGGTAAACAACTTGTCATTAAAACAAAATTCCAGTTCTATTTTTTCTTTTGTGTGTGCGAACCAATCCCAATAATTCTCAGCCTCATTAGCTTGAAATTGAACCAGGAACTGAAAGCTCTGCATGTCGTTAACCAAGTCATCATTATTGCCTTTCAGAACTAATATATAGCTTTTTCATTTATGTCCAATGTCTGCTGAAAGATGACATAAAGTTATAGCTCATTGCTAAAAGCCTTTTTTTTAATCCGAAAGGAAATAGAGTCTCCTCAGACCTTAGTTACTGTGATTTGGCATTCAGCCTATACTCTCCATTTTTCTTTCTTCTATAGCCAGCAGAGAGAGTCAGGCACCTCTAGAGGGTGCTTTATCATCAGATAAGTGATGTCAGATAAATAAAATGAATCACTTTTTAAAGACACTTTTCCCCCTCTCCACTGACAATTAAAGCCTAGACAACAATCTAGCCTGGACAGCCAACCTGAGCTGAAACAGGTGAAGTTTACCTATCTAGGTTGGGATTCAATTAATCTATCTTTGTATATCTATAGTACACACACCTTGGCCATTCACCCAGACCTCTCTTTAGAGTCAGTGGAGGAAAGACTGGGAACTTTAAGGGTACTAATCATCTTATCTTAAAATAAACAACTAAGATAATTCAAATGAGTCACGACCTAAAAAATACCTATTTCACTCAACTGGTTCGAGTTAAAGTAAGTACTTCAGATGCAGATATCTACAGCGTAGGTTTCTAAAGATAAAGGAGGTGGATCCCATCATAAGGTTTGATCAGATGAATCTCACTCTGATTTTGTAGAACAAGAAATCTTTCTAATATTTGTAGAGAGTCCTACCACAACCTATGCAGTAATTTTACTGGCTTTTTGAAGTACTTTTGATTGATAAACTGTTCTTTTCTTTTCTTTTTTTTTTAAAAAAAGTCTCAGTATCATCACTGTTTTTGACTATTCTGTTTGGAGTTTGTGGTTCTTTCACATCCATGGTGGCGGGGTGGTTTGTTTTCTTGAACCTAAATAAAACCTTTTAGACTTTCCTAGGTTTTCCTTGTTTCCCCCTATACTTCCAGCTGAATAAAATTCTTACAACTCAGCAGCAACTTTGTACTGCAAGAACACAAGATGTGGATGCAGTAGGAGCTATATATGATATCAGAATGGATCCCATGGTGATAGGACTAACATCATAAATCCTCAACTGTGGTTGTTGTGAATGAATTTTGTGCAGACAGCACATTAAGAAAGAAAGAAAGCTTTTATTTAAGCATTTATCTTGTTAATCAGGTTTGGTGGGAAAAGAAAATTAGGGGGAAGGAAAATATGACAATGTAATGGGACCAGTGACGAAATATTATGTTTTTATTTATTTATTTATTTAAAACTGGCACAACGTAGCAGTGCTTCTCCCACGAACAGAGCTGTTCTACTACAAAATGTTTCTGAGTGGGGTCTGTCTTGTACAGAGCACTGGGTAGACCAGAGCAGAGAACACAGTATTACTTCAATGAACCAAACTGAAAATTCTTGGTAGAAATTTTCTTTCATATTGTCAGAAGTATTTAGGGCCTGTAATCTACACGGCAGATGCATTATCGTAGGTACAATACAGAGCGTATTGTAGAAATGACCTGTTTTGCTGAACAGCACATTTATTATTATACAACAGTTACTCCAATGGGATCAAATAGCATTTGAATCAAGACAGAACTGGAAGGAACAAAGGTGACTCTTCTGTACTCATCTCCCCAGTTCCATCAATTATGATGTGTGCTTATTTTTATCTTTATGTGTATTTACAGATGTTGAACCAATCCACTTTGGGTGCAGTTTCACCAAATCCAGGGAAATTGAGCCCACAAACACAGAATTTGCCTCAGAAGTGACATAAACGTGCAGTTGTCGATTTAAATTTTCTGGAAATATGGGAGAGATTAACAAATAGCTCAGCTTCTCAGAGAAGATAAGTGTTGTAAGGGGGATTAAAATTCAGAAGTGTATAGAGTATAACACTAAAAACAATCCATTATAGTGTACATTTTTCTTTCTGAAATTTTAAACGTATTAATAGCTGTTTACCATGCAGTTACACTTGCTTATCTTTTAGAAGTCTCTAATTGACTAGCATATATTTTTACAATGCAGAAATTGCCACAGATGATGTTTGTGACCCTCCCACCTTTTCTCAGCATACTCTTTTCTGTTCTTTTTTTTTTGTTTGTTTTTCAGTTGTGAAGGAACCTGAAACAGATGTTTGTAGCTAACTCCATAATCATGATGCAGAATCTGTGTGTGCAGTTAGTGAATCTCTGTGGAATGTTACTATAGACACTAATATTTCCTTGCCTATAACCTGCAGGTCATATGGAAAAACAAAACAAAAATGAGATGTAGCAGCAACATGAGCTACGCCCAAAGGAAAATTGTATCCCCTAGTCCCAATTCCCCTAGTATCTTTTCTACTGCCAGCTCCCTGTAGACTGCTCTGCTTCCCTAAATAACCCCCTTCTGCTGTTTCCTCCCTCCTCCTCATTGTCTCTCTGATTTTGTGCAGGTTTTCCAAGAACTTGTTTTCAAGGAAGAGTGGCCTTGCAGGAATGTGAGTTATCAAAGTGCAATTTATAGAGATGAAAACACAGCTAACGCCATAGGAAAGTATTCAAGGACATTATGCAATTGCGGAATGTTGCTTTTGTTACCCCCCCCCCCCCCCCATGCTTGTCTTTTATATCCGCTTGAAAATATTATCATGATAAAAAGCATTATTCTACACTTGGAAAAATGGATACTTAGTCTTTTAAATTCACATTGAGGTGCACAAAATAGGAAGAAAATGAAGCTATTACAGTGTCTAAGTGTTGGTTATGAACTATTTTGAAGAAAAACCTTACTCTTGGATTTTTTGCCCCTCCTTTTTTACATCCTGATAGTGGTACATTTTTGCAAACAAGATCAACATCCTGTGATAATTAAAATACACCTCATTCACCCACAATCTTAAAAGCATGGAAATAAAAAGGTAAGGCGAAAATTGTGCTCCTTTTCTGCCTTCAAATCATCTACAACAGTGCTTATAAAATATGTCAATATGTGTCTTTCCCTTCTGCCTTCAACAGATCTAAAGAAATAATTCATATCCTTACTTTCAACTTGCTCACCATTACCAAACCTCAACAATGACATAATATTCTTTATTGGTTCTACATCTACATCAAAAGCCTGGAAATATGAATACCCAATACTCAAATGTATTAGGATGTTTTCTAATCAGTATAGTTGAAATCATTATAAAATTTATGTTTGAGGTCTTTCATGAAACCATTATGAAAAGATTAAAAAAAACTTCTCTATAAATGCTTTCTATAGTGTGGATTTTGCCATTTCAGACAGAAATTTTTAAAAATCAGAAGTTTAAAGTTCCACTTAGAAGTAAGTTCTATAAAGGTGGATAACACTGCTTCCTTAGAAAAGTTAACATTTACAAGATGCAAGATGAAGCTGTAGTAAAATCTCAGAATTAAACTTCTCAATCAATAATACGGATGCTATAGTTTTACATCACATTTGAAAAGCTTCCTGTGGTCTCAAACGGCTCATTTTCCAAGTTCAGCTTTGATATGTGAAAATTTAATTATGCTCCTTCTATTTTCGGGTCTGGTCTCATATTGGCCACTTGCAGGAACTCTCCAATGTGCTGATGACAGCGCAAGCAGGACACAGCCTGGCTTGCTCCTCCCTTCCTGCGTTACTTATTGTGTGGATGGTGTACCTGTAAAAGCTTATTTTGGTCGGGTACGGTGGACGAAAACACACTCAAACTGAGAAATGTTGGGTTTTGTAGCTTCCTTTTATGGAAGCCACAGGTTCTGAGGTTCTTGCTGATGTTTTAAAGATCAATGCTTGACTGCAAAACACCATTCTACAAATTAGCTTTTCGTAATGAAAATTGAGATCAGTTTGTGTATGCTAAATATGCTTGAGCTACTTGCTCTCTTCATTGCATTTCCTTTTAACTCCCTGCCACAGAATTATTGATGAAGAAGCTGAAACATGATGCTTATGAGACGTGAAACTTCTGCAAATAAAAAAAATAAAATTCTATTCTCTGTATTGAAAAGCAGTAGATGTTCCATGCTAGTACTGTTAATTCCCTTGTAAAAACCTGCTGTTACTCTCTCTATATAGGATGCACCACATACATGTATTCCTATCTTTAACAAACCAGCCAATACTGTTTCAATAACCTCATAAGTTCTTATACTTCATTAAATATATTGTGCATAATCTTTCTCCATAAAGAATCTGTATTTCATCTCCACAACCAGGAACTAGAAACACTCTAGATCTATCTTGAGACTTTGATATCAGCATATTTGCCTCTAACAATGGCTTTAATGACATTTTGCTAGGGGACCATCAAAATGGGGAATTATTTAAAGTCAGATTTCCAAAAATGTGTCTCTGCTTCTTAGCTAGAAAGGAGATCAGTTAGAGCTGGTGTCCGTCTCTCACATAACTTAGCAGAATCACAGAATCACAGGATGGTTGAGGTTGGAAGGGACCTCTGCAGATCATATGGCCCAACCATCCTGCTAAAGCAGGGGCAGCTACAGAACATTTTCCAGGACCACATCCTTTTGAATATCTCCAAGAAAACTCCACAGCCTCTCTGGGCAACCTATTCCAGTGCTGTCACCCTCACAAGAAAGAAATTTTTCCTCAGGTTCAGATGGAACTTCCTGTGTTTCAGTTTGTGCCCATTGCCTCTTGTCCTGTCACTGGGCACTGCTGAAAATAGTCTGGCCCCATCCTCTTGACACTCTGCCTTTAGATATTTGTATACATTGATAAGATCCCCTCTCAGTCTTCTCTTCTCCAGGCGCAACAGGCCCAGCTCTCTCAGCTTTTCCTCATAGAGGAGATGCTCCAGTCCCCTAATCATCTTCGTAGCCCTTCACTGGACTCTCTCCAGTAGCTCCACATCTCTCTTGCACTGGGAAGTCCAGCACTGGATACAGTACTCCAGATGTGGCCTTACCAGGGCTGAGTAGAGAGGGAGGATCACCTCTCTCAACCTGCTGGCAAAGCTCTTCCTAATGCAACCCACGATACCATTGGCCTTCTTGGCCACAAGGGCACATTGCTGGCTCATGGTGAACTTGTTGTCCACCAGCACTCCCAGGCCCTTCTCCACAGAGCTGCTTTCTAGCAGGTCGACCCCCAGCCTGTTCTGGTGCATGGGGTTATTCTTCTCTAGGTGGAGGATCCTGCACTTGCCTTTGTTGAACTTTGTGAGGTTCCTCTCCACCCAGATCTCCCGCCTGTCCAGGTCTCTCTGAATGGCAGCACAGCCTCTGGTGTATCAACCACTCCTCCCAATTTTGTATCATCAGCAAACTTGCTGAGGGTGCATTCAGTCCCTTCATCCAGGTCATTGATGACTAAGTCAAACAAGACTGGACCCTGTACTGATCCCTGGGGGGCACTGCTAGCTACAGGCCTCCAGCTAGACTGCACCACTGATCACAACCCACTGAGCTCTGCCATTCAGCCAGTTCTCAATCCATCTAATTCTCTGCTCACCTAACCCACACTTCCTGAGCTTGCCTATGAGGATATTATGGGAGATAGTGTTGAAAGCCTTGCTGAAGTCAAGGTAGACAACATTCACTGGTTTCCCCTCATCTACCCAGCCAATCATTCCATCAAAGAAGGCTATTAGATTGGTTAAGCATGATTTTCCCCTTCTGAATCCGTGCTGACTACTCCTGAGCACCTTCTTTTCCTCCACATGCTTAGAGATGACAGCCAGGATGAGCTGTTCCATCACCTTTGCAGGGATGGAGGTGAGAAGCCTCCTCCAAACTTAGCAGAAGTGTAAAATTATGTAAAATTGTGTAAAATTATTACAGCTTATGATTTAATTTAGAACAACCTATACACAAATACACAAAAGCCAGGGATTCCCCTATCAAGAACTGCTGGAGCACAGAAAACTTTGTTATGATTCCTACTCTCCTGTAATTTCCTTCTTTGTGATGCTTCTAGAGGGTGGCACAAATCAGTCTATATATACTTCTATGTGGAAAATACCTTTTCACAGGAGAACCTCAAGATGGCTTTCACAAAGGCTTTGCAGATATTTAGAGCCTGTATACGTATTTGTCTAAACAAATAGACAGATTTCACGAAAATATCTAAGTTATCCAGTGTGAAAATATGGAAACCTCTTTGCACAACCAGCAGGAAGCTATCAAATACCAGTCCATAAGAAAAACTGAGCACAGGAGATTAAGAGGGATTTTAGACCATCTATATGTGGCCCTTTTTAGTCTTAGAGGATAGCAGGGTCTGAACAGTCCAACTGAAGCATTGCCTAAAATATAGTGCTATGTTTCACTGAAGCATGTATCCAGATAGTATGGATAACTTTTGTTATGTATGCTATACTTGGTCTGTGAAAGAAATAAGATTATTTTACACTAGACTTTTGGGGTTCCAAGAGTTAAATGCTTAATTAAGAGAGGAATAAATCAAGAAAATAACCAACTGTATTGGGCATTGCTGAACATCAGTTGTTAAAATAAATTGAACTCAATTTCTGCTGATGTGTAAGTATACTAAAACAAAGAAAACCAAAAGGATAAAATCTGTTTGTTGATTTTTCTTTTCAAATCCTTACTTAGACAGATAAACAGTAAAATGATTACAGCACATTAGATAGTTTTAATTGAACTACCTGGACAAATTCTATAAGTCCCAATAAGGTCATGCCATGTTGACTTGCAAAATTAAAAAAAAACCAAACAAAACAACAACAACAACAAAAAACACTTGACACACTCAGAATTAAAAGAGGGACATGCAGCAATGGCTGACTCACCAAGTGCAATCTCATGAAGCACAGGAAAATGCTATTTTTCTGTTTCAAGTGACACTGAATAAGATATGAGGGAAACAGGGACATGCAACAACAATATATCACAAATCTGGATAGCAAACAGTTTGAGGGAATTTTAAAAAGTGTTTTAAAGAAGAAAACAATTCGCTTTTGTGGGGTGCTGTGTGTGGTTGCATTTCTTTAGCCAAAACAGTCTAGACTGATCTTAGGAGTTAAGCTGGGTCCCATTCTGTTAGTGATTCAGTATGACTACGTGAAATTCCCAGGTTTGGTGGGTGTAGCATAGAATATCTCAGCAAAACTCTTGACAAACTTAGAGAGTGAACTGGAAGACTTCATGAATTCCTGTTTTTGTTGCTGAGCTGATGGATTAGAAATAAAGCATAAAATTATTCTTAAATATGTAAACTGCCTGATTTTTGGAGATAGAATTTGATGGTCAAATGAGAAAATTGCCACGAATGCTGGCAATTAAACATGTCTTAAGTATAGGATGTTAATCTGTAAACTTAAAGCAATGTATGAGTGAGTCAAAATAGTGAAGCATATTGGTAGAGGAAAAAAGTTAAAGTTAAAAGGAAAGTTAGGGGACTTTATGCTATGATCATACAAAACTGAGATCTGCTTGTTGCTTGTACTTTGCAAAACACAAGGTCCTATTCTTTTATCTAAAGGGCAGTCTTTGCTTGGTGGACCAATCATGGTGTGTAAGAAAATCTTATTTTATATGCTGTAAAGTAATGTTGCATAATCATACACAGCTTCCTTGGTGACTACCTCACTCTTAAAACTGTGGTTTATCAGCCCTTGCAGATGTTGAAGCACAGTTCTGAGGTAATAGCTCAATGGACACGGAGTTCTTACATATGCTGCTCTACCACTTCTTCACCTTGTGAAATTGTACAGTGACCTGTACAAATGGTCACCCATAAAATACCTTTGTAAGATGTGCTGTATGCTCATAATCAGTTCTTCATGCAAGAATACACATTACTATCTTTTTATGTTATTATATTTCCCTTTAATCTTGAAGAATGAGTAGAGTAACTGGCTGGATTCATCTGCTTAACATAACACAAATGGGAAACAGTCCCTGTTTCAGGTCTCTTGTCATAATGAGTACTATCTTACCACAGAGAAAAGAAATCTTGCTGTGCCATCCACTCTTCACAAACCTCCTGCCTGCTCATGAATCACTCATAAGAACACTGTCAAGCCCTCCAGGCAAGGATTGCTCATTCTCCTTGCTGTTTTTTTCTCTCTGATTTGCAATGTAAATAAATCAGAACCGATTAATAGATTGTGAGGGACAGAGAGAAGTGAGAGGAGGGAAGAAAGAGGTTCAGATTTGGTATGTGATTTTGCCTTTATAGCAAAGATTTTACAGCCTAGATTATAGAAGAATAACTGGAAAAGAATTTGGGTGGCAAAGACAAGACTCCCTACCTGCATTAACGGCATCTCCCATCCACCTTAGCTCTCTATTCACAGATCAGAATATTCAACTGTATGATGATTTGCATCAACTACTTCTGTTAGCCATGGTGGAATTGCATCATAATTAATAATTATGTTGTGCAATTGACATTGAGAATATATAGTAGATAGGATCATTTTGTTCTTGCTCGCACTTGTCTTTCTCTAGATATCACCAAAATGGACAACTTTGGACTTTTTTGAGACAATGTTGTGAACACTTCATGTATTGGACTTCACAGATAACAGGTCTTCATGTGCACTGAAATGAAAATATTTCAAAACATTTGACTATGTAACAATGAGACTTAACATTCAATCCTGATTAAGCTCTATTCAACAAAAGCATAACCTCATTAGAAGCAGAGCCTTACTGTTGAGTAAGGCTCTGCTTCTAAGGCATGAACAAAGGCATCAGAAGCCACTTCAAAGTGAGGAATTTGCTGTCAAGCTGTTGGTTTCCTCATAAGCCTTCACTTTCTTTCCTTGTTCTCTAGGGGATAAAAAGGATATTAAGTGTGGTTCTCCTCCTCCAAGTAGTTCTCACTTTGTTCTGAATCCCTGTAAGCATTTCCTTGTTTCTCTAAAATTTTCTAACTTTAGTATGGAATAGACATGGTATCTGAGAGCATAGGATTACGGGCAAGGGCATGTGGGTGAAGACGTTTGAAGTTCAAACTATCTCAGAGTGGTGAAACTTATGCAGACAGAAAAGAGCAAACAGCAGCATTTATCTGTGTGAATGGTATAGAATTATGAATTACTGAGGTTCAAAGAGACTTTGGGAGGTCTCTAGTCCAGTCTCCTCCTCAAAACAGGATCAAAACAGACTCCTCAAAGCAGGGTCAAAACAGACTCCTCAAATCCGGTTAAGACTTGAAAATGTCCAAGGCCAGACATTCCACACCTTCTCTGGGCAACTGTTCCAGTGCTTAATTACCCTTATCATGGAAACTCTTTTATCTAGTCAGAACCTCCCTGTTTTAATTTATGACTTGCTTTTCTTCTCCTTGCTTGCAATGAATTTTCCTTTACTTAGTGGCCAACAGAAAGCTCCCCAGTCTCCCTACAGAAATCCAAGGTTTTGCTGTGATGACAGCTGTGACAGTCTATATCTATGCTTTACGGTGCCTTGTGGGAGAGCACTTGCACTGACTCAACATGCATTCATGTTCAAGCTTTACTTCTGACTTCTGCAGATCAACCAGCCAACATGACAAAATCAGCAACCAGTCATCAGGGTAACAATTGCAAGCTGGAGAAATGAGATGTTAGCTAAGTAACACTGCACAGTTTATTGTGTATAGAGACTTGCTTGGCCTAACTCTGCAAGCCTTAGAGGCCAAGGAGATTCATGCAGACTGCTGATTCTGACAATGAAGCTTCAGAAGATCGATCGGTGTGGTTCAGGGGACTATCCCAATGGAACATGGCATGGAAAAGTTTGCATGTTAGGGGAAAGGGACCAGATAGCAGGCAGAACCCCTATTTAAAGCCTAATTATGACATTAATGAGCTATCATCACATGGATTGTGTCAGAATCTGCATAGAGATTTGGAAGCAGATCTAAGCTGTGGAGAGGAAGGCAACCACTATTGAGGGAGAGACATGAATAGAAAAACATAGGTGAAACAGTTAAATTATCTGCTATTTTGATATAAATACCTGCATCTATTTTGTGAGAAAAGAATCCATTAGCTGTGTTTTTCCAAGGAATACGACTTTCCACTGCTTCAATAGCATTAACATATTTGGTGACTAGTAAAAAGCTCACACAGGGCCTACTTTGAATTGAGTATTATTATTTATACGAACAACAAGCGTAAGTGTGATTTAACGCTTTGGTCTGGGACAAACAGCAGCTATGATCCGTTATTCTGACTGGGAACATGAACAGAAGCTGTTTCTAGCAAAGATATCTTTTATTTTCAAATGCAACCATTAGGAATGAAATCAGCTTGCCTCGGAGAACATGGTGACTGCAGATTTTAAGCAGCAGAGAAAAATGCAGAAGTAGCTTAAATCGAGAAAGACGCCACCTTTATTGCCAATGAATTCAGGACATTAGGAACAATGGGAGATGGTAGACATTTTCAGAGAAAGCAATTCTCCCTGAATTTTATTGAAAAGGGACACATTTTTAACATCCACTGAATGAGAAATTTAATAGCAAAAAATGATAGTGAAAAAAGCCCCTTCACCTAACCAATATTTTAGAGGTCTATTCTCTTCAAAGAACATATTCATTGCGCCACCAGTTTTTAAGGTCATAAGCAATGTCTGCTCTAAAGTGATTTGGGACAAAGTTGTCTGTCTTTAAAGACCCGGCTAAAAATAATTTCAATTTATAAGCTAATTAAGATTGGTATTTTTAAATTCGCATAAGGCCCATTCAGTGTTCAGAGAACACACATGGTGACTTTAGTGTGGCTAGTTTATATTCGTGTGTAATGAAATAGGTGAAGCTTTGTGTGAAAAAATAACTGTGCTATCATGATCAAAGTCTACGCTGTGTTCTGCCAGGTCATTCATAGAAATACTCAACCAATCCAAAGGCCTCCTTATTAATCATTAATTGTCTGTTAAATATTGGGTTTTTTAATCTGTTTAATGTTACTGCAATCATACAGAAGCATGTTATTTAAATCCAGCGGAGAAATCTAAGTATATTACACCACTCTGTCTTCAACAAGCATGTTTCTCAGAGCCCTATGAAGTTTTTTTGATGACTTATATTCTATCATATTATGCAAGCCGGCATGACTAAAAAAGATTTCTGTACCTGTGACATTTTTTTGAAAAAATTTTAGTCTAGTCAGCCTATAATTGCTCAAATCATCCCACTTGATCTTTTAAAAATACATACAGAAAGCTCCCTCTCTTTCCATTCATTTAAATGAATTAGCATGAGTTCCAAATTCTTTAAAAAAAAATGGTTTCTAGTTACCTGTAAAGCCAGTTTTATAGTGTATAACATTAATAGATATCTTTTAACATTTTCTTTAGTTAACACTGGAATAGAAAGGAATTATTAGACTTGCACAAAATCCTTATTCACCTTAATTCACCAAATGTCAAGTTTCAGTCTTCACTAATACTTCAAACTTCACTTATACTTCAAACTCACAGAATGAGAAGAATGTTTTTACCTTCTCTTTGTCTTACCATCCTCAGCTAGTAATGAATGTATATCATTGATAGGATTCATTTTGTTCCCGTTATAATGAAAAGATAGGTATTTTATTCATTATCATATGATTCATCATGGATTTTTTAAGAGAAATTATTCATGTTCTATATCACTTCCCTGCACCGCTTGAGTTTTAATGTATATTCATTGTGGTCAACTTCCATCTTTTCCCTCTATTTCAGCACGATTTCAATGATTTCTTTTGAAGGATAGGTAACACATCAAACAGCATAGCCTTTCCTTTAACTGTTGCATTAGAGTATTTATTAAAGCATTTTTAATTTGTGTAATGCTTCATTAATGCATTTTAATTCATATAAACTACTCTATAAAAAGTGAACCATTCTTAGAGCAGGGCAGTCGCATACAACTACATCTTTATTTCATTTCTTCCCAAGGGGCTGGGTAGCAAGGAGATCCTACACCTCTTGCTTTTAAACGCTTCTTGGATGGAAGCTACATTTAGAGCAAGAAGAAAACTAACATTTCCACATCCACATGCTGCAGTTTAAAAGTTTATGGAAGGCATTCATTTTGCCAAACGCAGACATCAACACCAGACCGAGTGATTCTGGGCTCTTCTCACAATTAATTGAGAAAATCAGGCACTTCCATCAGGCTATGATTCATCTCATCCTGATGCTGACATCTATATTCTGGCAGATAAATTATGTCTTAATTTGTTTATTTCTGTTGCATTGATTGTTAAGGGAGCTCAAGATGGCTGATGAGATGTTTTGTCAAACAAAGCTTATCCTTTTTGTACTCTCATTTACCACAAACCAACACAAAAAAACAGTTTGGCCCATTTCTAAATCTAAAAATTTAGGTTGGACACTCTAATCTGTGGCACACTATAACTGAGCATGGTAAGACTCACTTTAAACAGGAAGAGATTGAGTATATGTATACAAAAAATATTTATTTTCATTGCAGTCTTCAAAGTTAGTATTTAAACATGAAGGATTCAAAGGCTAATTTGTGCAAAGTTGAATATAAGTCAGAAAAACAATATGTTTACTCTGAGAAGAACAGATTGGTGCAAGGAAGTACAGTTTTGTTTGAGTAAGTGAAGAGAAGTGTTCTAAAAAAAGAAAATCTTTGGAAAGCTCTAATAATTTTTGTCCTGCGGTTCTCAAGGAAGGATTAAGCCATAAATTTAATTTAATTTTAATTGCTTTAGGTCTCTAAGGATCCAACACATAACAAATGGAGTCCCAGAGGTGAAGGTACTGAATTGGTCCTAGCATTATGTTTAAATGAAATACACAAAAAACTCTCTAATTAGCAGGGGCAGAAACTGAAATTATTTAGGATTTTACTTAATCTGAGACAAATAGCTTTGACTATAACAATTATCTAATTATACTGTTTTAATACTGTGGAGATTTTTACACTTGTATATGAAGAGGAGATGAATACTTAGAACATGGAGTAAATTCTTTATTTCCGCTAGAGCAAATACGTTATCATCTGCTTGACCTATGGCACAGCAATTAAGGATGCAGAGCTCAATTGTCTAGAGAGATTATACAGAATTCATTCATTCAGTGGGAAACCTTTAATTAACACACGAATGTTAAAGCAAACATGCATTGTATGGTTTGTGGCATTCTATAAAACCTCAACAGAATATTTGAATTCTAAGGAATAAAAGAATAACCCACACTTGAAGGTGTAGGCTTGGCATGTCCATCTGCTGTCTCGGCAATCTTCAAAGCCCTCCTCTATTTGAGTTTGGGTGAAGTTTACAAGTGAGGACAAATTTAGGAAACAGTCTTTTCCCTGAGATTCTGATTTTTAGAAATATTTGATTTATGGGAGTTGAGTATTGCTAAGCATCCGAGCCTGGAACCAGGGCCATGCTACAGGGAAGGCACGAGTCTGCAGCAGCATCCAAGTAGATGGAATAGGGAGTGGATTATGTATGTGTATGTTAGCGGAGCACTCCAGCATCACCTTGCCAATAGCTTTCCTGCCAAGCAGAAGCAATCTGACAACTGTTCATCAACACTCACATTCTTGCTGGATCGTGCTACCTTTCCTCCCAATCCTTTGGTGCTTCGCACTGACTTTATATTCACGTGTGGAGGCTTTTTACATGTTTACAGTGTAAACACTTAACTTTGACAATTGCAAGCCAAAATATTTTTAGTAGTAAATACTGAAAGATGACACGGTCAATGACAGAAGAATCTGTGGCTGAAAACAAAGACATACTGAACCAGGTCAGGTTTTAGCATAAACCCATCGGCACAGGACGTTGCCAGATCTCACAGTTTTATCACAGATTTCATGGCTGAAAATGCTCAAAGATTAACAGTTGGAACATATGCATTTTAGAGACGAGCTAAACGTGGGAGAGGGGAAGGGGAAGAGAAACCCAAGGAGGTAAATAACAGCGTCAGTGTAGGGAGGGGAGTGAGGTATCGCACATCACACCAAAACTGTGTGTCTGTTGGAACAGAGATGGTGGTGGCATTACAGGAATAGTGGAAACAGAAAACGAGGTACTCGTTTTGAAATAGTGTCAAGAGGAGAGCCAGGAGATGTTGATCAGATTTAGCCAAAACAGTGCTTGAAACTATCTTATTGGAAAAGGATGCTGTGGACAATATCTCTGAAAACAAAGTCTTTGAGCAAGGGGTGAATGCATAGGACCAGAGATAAGTCAAAGGGTAATATGAGCAGTAGGAAGGGATAAAAAGCCAGCCATGCTAGTGAAGAAAGACAGTTTTAAGCTAATATGTGCACTGGAGAAAGGACACCTAATTTCACTGCTTTGTCTTACCTCTCTTTTTCCCTGTGACCTCACCTAGGATTATTTATGCTCTTAGGTATATAGGCATCTAACGTGATTTTCAAAGCCTTGTAGCCTCAGTTTTTATTGAATATTTAGCCATCCCATCTTCACAATACTAAACAACATATAACAGTGGTACTAGAATTACAGAATGTGTTCTGCAAGGAGGTCACTGGGCTGACTGTAGGAGATCTCAGCAGTTTGTTTTGGGAGAAAAAATGACCCAGGGTAATGAGGACAGTCATGCAACTGGGGAAAAACAGACAATCCAACATGTGTTTTAGTCCAGATCTTCTTTGTATAAGAGAACCCACTGATCTTTAAGGCCAGCAATTACTTGACTCCCTTTTCTTTCAGTAGGGCTTGGGTCTAGAAGTGTTTGTGAAAATAGTATTAAACTCCTTTTAATTAATGGGAATTTATTATGTAGGTATCTCAAGGGGTGGAGAAGGCAGAACAACCAGGAGAGCTGGCCAGCAAAAGTCAGACTGTTGAATAACAGGGAGACAGAAGAAAACAGAGTCCAGAAGGCAGCATCTGAGAATACTTCCTTTTAGAAGATAAAAATGTTTGGGGAAAAGGTAGCATGACTAAGCAGTACTGAAGACTGAGACAAGAGGTACAGGTTGAGAACATTAAAAATTTGCTGCTGGCTACCCTCCAGTGGAGTTTCATGGCTGTCACTAAGGGTAGAATTTGGCTGACTGTCTGTACAATGAGAACTTTTCCTAATTAGACTGCATATGCTGCTTGCTATTTTTTCTTGGAACTTTTTTATGCTGCATAGTTATTTGTCACTGTGTAAAGGACACTTTTTTTTTCTTCTTCCTGTTAAAAGCATAAGCAAAGATGGCATGTCTGCTACACCTGCTTAGTCACACGAGTGACTGACTTGCTTCAGTAGCACGGATTTGTTTTCATCTCTCTTAAGTAATTACTTGCCAATAAAGCTGTTCCTTCATTACTTTAGAAGCCTTGCTGGTGTCTTCTGAGCATTGGCTGCATCTCAGGCATATGGCCTTTTCTCCATAAATGCCCCAGCTTCATCCATTACTCTTACTTTAGGAGACATTGGTTCTTAATTAAGAGAATGCTGTGTAAGGCCATGTGGGTTTGTACTTTTTTTCAGTCAATCCCAACAGCTGCATGCACAAATATGAATTAAACTATTATAAATCTAAGGAGAGGATAATGACTGCAGTTAGCTTCCAACTTATTTAATAAAATGAATGTTTTCAAAGAAGGGTCATATAAAAGGGACAGATTACATGCCGTAAAAAAAATGTACTCTGATGCTCATACCCCCAAAAAATTTGCTTTGATGTGATTCCAAGGAGACCACAGGAAAAGTGGAGAACAGTTCATTTTTTCTTGGCCTATGTCTTCACTTTGTGTAGAGACTGTGTTAAATAATCTGGTGAGTTGATACAAAGGTGTCCTTGAAAGTCTATTTCCTGCATGGAAGCAATCTTAATCAGGGGAAATATCCTTTGATATCATTAACATATTCTAGTTTTCTTAAAGCTTTTCAGAATGCATAATCTCATCCCAGTTGTTTCTCATTCTCACAAATATTTCCGGTCTTAATTTTATAAAGAAAGACTTTTATGTTTATAGTTCTTTAATGGCTTCAATCATCTGATATGAATATAAGTAATTCAGCATTTATACACCATGCTCCAGCATGAATGTAAATCCACACCTTTATTGGTCAATTGACTAGTGAAGTCTGTTTAAAGGCTGATTATTTAATCTCACACCATTGATTCCATAACATTTGTACAGATGCTAAGCATAAAATACCATACCCATCAGAGTCCAGAGTCAGATAATTAAGGCTTTGAGAAAGCAGCAGGGGTTTCAAGAGAGAGAGGCAGGAATGGTCACCCATGCTAATGTCACAACCCTAGATAAAATGAGCTGGAGTCAATAAAAATGTTAAATTAGCAATCAGATTCCTTGATGACAGCATTTGATGCAAGTCCAATAAACTCAGTGAAAACATATGTATGTGAGGAGGCTGTTTGGCCCAAAAGAGATCACCAAAGAACAAAATTGGGAAGGGCGACAAAAATCAGAATTATTTTATGAATAAGTCTGTAGCAGAAAAAGACCTAGTGGTGTTTATGGTTGCAGATTCATGCAATTAGGAGGATTAGAGACATTATTAATACTTAACAGTAAAAGAATGCTGTGACAGTTGAGTAGAGCATCAGCTGTCATGTTCTTTAGCTAGCGGGGACTGCAAGAGAACACAACAATTTAGGTTATCTATTATGCAGATAAGAAGAACTAAATATTTTCACCTTGCTAGGATGGGTTAGAGAAAAGAAAAAAAAAAGTCATAACCTTGTAAAAGACTTTCTAACTTTCTCATACACTTCCCTTTTTGAGTTCAGCCTGAGTTGCCACACAACCACCTCTGCAAGCTTGAAGATAAGCAGAGAAATCCTTGCTGGCCACTACTGCACAGGTGCTTTAATGTGCAAGACTTCTGTAACACATTTACTGAACATGTTTTTTCCAACACAAAAAATAATAGAAAAAAACACAAAAAAATCATATAATTCCAATGCAAAAAGAGGAAGTGAAGCATATATATGCACAATAATTTCTCACCACTAGTGTCATGAATGAGTTCACAGAGAAGCTGGGATGTGGGGACAGGCTGGCTGTCCTGCACATTGCTTGCATGGCCACATGCCTGTTCCTGCAATGCTCAGGCTAAGCAGGGAAATCCCCACTGAGGGCGACCACGCAGCTGCCGCGTTCCTGCTCTAGTGCACTGGTATGTGGTGGTGCTGGGCTTGGTGCTGGTAGTTGTGCAGTCTACACTTAGTGCAGGAGGGAAATAAGACTCAGAGAGATTTTACTGAGGGTTGCAAAGTTCTGGTGGGAACGAACAAGACACTGAGTAGTTAATGCTACACTTTTCAGAGGTATTGAGTAGACTGATGCTTGAGTTTTCTGAAGTTCAGTAAGTCATCAGCCTGCTCTTGGACTGCTAAGACCTTAGCCCATCAGCAAATCATCAGCTCCCAATAATGAGTGTAAAATCCAAACTAAAGTTTCCTGTATTTTATTTGCTGATAACTGAGACTTGATTTAATTACTTGTTGGCCTCTCCTTTTGCTTCAGCTTTCTTTTAGTTGGGATAGGTTTCTGCGTAGAACTGCATTTCTACTTCTGTAGCCTCGTCTTGAGAGAGGAAAAGGAGTACAGGTCTTTCTGTGTCCTGAGTCCTGCTGGTATCCATAAACACATTGCTTTCCAACTTGATAACAATTTACGTTTATTCTCCTGTATGAATTCTATTGTATCATTTTACTGAGAACTATTACCATGACAGAGAATTCTCCAGGATGGACCCTTTCTCTCCATTTTCCCAGTGCAGTATATCAGCACTGAATTTTGCATGCTTTACTGAAAAGTCCTCTGAAGTTTGGCTGAGGGATGTGCCCCATACGAATCGGTGTGTGGAATAGCTCTTTAACTTTCATTATTCACCTGCTAGCTGTGCAATAATGTATTTTGACTTCAGTCTACAAAGGGAAAAAGGATTCTTTTATCAAATTAGAATGCCTCCTTGAAGAGCTTGGTTGAAAAAATTTCCTTTAGTATTACTCTTTCCTACAAGAAAATGTCTTTGTGTCAAATCCTGTTCATGTTTCCAAGAAATGCATTAGCCCTGATTATTACAGCAGTATAGGAGACCGTATTAGCATCTTAGATACCATCACAAATACATCCTTTCCAGAGTCATTGCCTTCCACAGCACAATTATTTGGTTGGCAAAGACAGCTTGTGTACCTTCCCCTTAAGTCCTAACTTTCTTCAATTCAAATAGATTAAAGTACTGCTGTTTGATTTATCAAGTAGTCCTGATTTCTCTGGATAACCGACTGGCCCTTGCTGCTTTTAGTATTTGAAATTTTTAATTGTAATGACTTTCTAATTTTTTTCCAGATTACCAGTAAAAATATTATTCATTACTCTGAACATTCTGACCACCTTAATAAAAGGTCTGTCCTTAAATAAAAATGGACCAGGGACTATGTTCTCATCTTGAGACACGTTCGCATGGAATGAATTGCCTCCCTCCGTACGGCTGAGCTGTTTTATCCGCTAAACTGGTGTGGTGCATCCAGACTGCCTCTTGGGAAATGCCAATGATCTGTGCTAATTCCCAAACCCTGTCTGGGCCTTATTTGGGAAATTACAACCCAGCTTGCACTAAAACTGTGGTAGGGGCCACGCTAACAGCAACAGTACATGCAATAACATATCTGTGCCCTGACCCTGTTTAATTTACCCATGTACGCACAGCCTATGAGAGTCCTACAAAAATGTTCTACCTCTAAGATTTCTCTTTAGCTATTTACATGTTAAGCCTCAGTTATCTCTGGTCCCTTGAGCTGCCTGTTTTCATTCTGATTTACACCTTTCCTAATCTCCGACAGCACTATATTTTCTCTACTGCAATAACTCAGCCACAAATGCTGTCTGCTTGGGTCTAAAAGACTTGTCTCTGCTTCAGACAACTTCTCTTGATCCTGATACTCTTCAGCAGCCTCTTCTCTCCCCCCTGCCCAACTTTATTTAATTATATTAAAAGTGAAGACATCTGTACTACTTAAAATCACCCAGCTTAGGGGTGATTCTGCTCAATTTCCTTGAAACATTTTGTTGAGCCTCATCCTAGTGACTGCAGGAGGGCTACGGGTAGGATTATCAGTTCCAGGCTGCCAATGCACTCTCCCATGGTTTCTTTCCTCCTACGTACAGTTACAGCCAAACAGCAGTGATGAGTAAGACTAAACCTGCTGACACTGGGTTACAGACTTAGTTTTTCCAAAGCTTCCAGCTCCCTAAACATTTCAGGCTAATATCTCCAGGATCAAAGTGTGAAATATGAAATACACAAATAGCTTTAAATTATATATATATATATATGTATATATATAATGCTTGTGAGACATTCACAATGCTGATTAAATGTCATGTTAGTTTTTCTATAATAACACATGAGTATGACAGTTATAAATCTGAACACTCTCTAAAGAACAAATAAAAACAAAAATTAACCATCTCTTGAGGCTTTTGAGATTCTGAAGAGAAAATAAAAAGGAAATATACATGCCCTTTTCAACTGTCATTTGAATTATTTTGTTGCCTGTAGGCTCTCAGGTGTGTCACCCAAACGTGCACAATGCAAAGTCTATAAAGGAATGCTGGCTGCTTAAAAGGATTTGCAGTTTAAACAGAGTGGAAACAGAGGCAATGAGAACGGAGGTGCCTTCCCCGAGGTTACTCTACCTGCCAGTGGCACGAAGGGAACTCCGGTTTGTGAAACTTAGTCCTACTCTGCTTCGCTGAGACGAAGCAGCCTCCTGAGGATCTGGGTATGGAGAACTCTACTGCCCATGGGCCACCACTCACAGCATCACTCAGGAGGCCACGTCAAGCAGCTTGACTTCTGCATTTAAAGGAATCAGCCTTCAGTCGGATTTCTTGGCTCTGAGTGATGACAGAATGATATCTTACTAAAAGCTTTTCCTTCTCTGCATTTCTATTAGGGGAAAGAGATGGGGCATGAAAGAGAGCGAGGGAATTCTTCAAGCTATCACCTGCACTGTTAACTCATGGCATATGTCATTACACATGGCTTCCTAAAGAACTGGAAATGCACACGACATACTGAACGAGCATACGTATTTACATAAGATGTTAATGCACTCCTGCAGTCCAGCTCTTTCTAAAGGTCAGCAGAGCAATCATGAATAAACTTAGAAATGTGGAAGCATCTGAAAAATGCGGGGGGAGCAGTTGTCATGTCACTGAAAAAAAAAGACAAAATCATTAAAGGTTAAAAGTCAGTAATAAAAGGAGGCTCATTTAGAACCCTCCAAACTATTCATTCACAATTACAGTGTTCTTTGCAAATCTTATTTTAATTATTGGCCTACAGAACAGTCCGGAGATCTACGGTTCTTCAGCTTCAAAGGGTGTAGTCCTGTTCTTCACTGCAACATGCACACTTTTAAGAATTTTTGATTTTTAATAACCAGTTGTTATGCCTGTGTTCTCCTGGTATGTGTATAAAGTGTGTGGACAGCTACATTTTACAAGCTGTGTACCGCGCCATCAGCACTATACAGCCTTTTTTATAGAAGCTCATCCTTAAATGCTCACTCAGTAGAACAAAACAGAAGGCAGCAGGAAACAAAACAATGGGTAAACACAATGTACCCAGATTTGATTAAGTATTTAGTCATAAGATAAATAATAGAGAAAAATTAAGAGGGATACTCAAGAGGAAAACATATGATTTTGGATGACATTTTAAAAGAGACGAGGAAAATGACGTAAGACACTATTATATTATTATTTTGACATTTGTCTTAGAGTAAGGTTTGGGGAACCAACCATGCCTGCAGCTGCTCCCTGTTAATGCTGCAGGAAAAAAATAATCAAAGAAGACATCCCAGGTCATGCAAACCCTTGTAACTGAATCTGACTAAAGGATAGACTTTTGATCCAGAAGGATCCACAGAACTTCATCCACTACCAGCGCAAAATCTCCTATAACAAGAAAAACAACCAAGGGAACATAGGATCTTTGTTAAAGCAAAAGAATGGAATAGTAATGATAAAAAAAATATTATTCCACAAGGCATGGCCAGATTAAGAGCACTGATAATAGTTATTATGGTAGCAGCATGTGGAGCTATTATGTGAAAATTCAGGAGAAAAGAGACATGTGGTAAGCAAAAATGGTGCCACAAGCTGCATGATGAAAAGGCTGGAGGGGAATTATAGGAGCAAAGCAACCTGCTAAAGGCAAAGCTAAGAAAATATAGTAATAGGGTTGGGATTTATCTTTATGTCTACATTTGAGTTATTGTCTCTAGTCTGCCTTGTAGGTCTCCAAACTCAATGGACAGATTTTTAAATATCCACTTTAGGGAGATAGATAATTTTACTACAGAATTGCTCATTTTTTCTCTGTAGATTGTAAAGAGGTGATAACTCAGATGTACAAATCTGTACCTGATTAGCTAAATCCTATTAGATATCTCCTGAATCTTGGGCTGATGTTACCCCAGAGGGCCAAACTCAAAAGTATCTGGAGCAAAGAGAAAATCACTTCAGCACCAGAATTTTCCTGGAAGACCACAAGAAAGAGTAAGAGTTCTTTACATATATCCTTTACAGCCAGAATAATGCATGTCTGTTTACTTTTCATTTGGAAAAAGATGAGTGTTGGGCATGGTGAATAGGTGGATCCTTGACTTCTAGTTGTGACAGCTACAATTCAGAAAACAAAGACTCATCATTTGGTCAGAAAAAAAAAAAATATATATATATATATATATCCCACTGAGGAGGGAGGTGTGAAACAGAAAGAAAAAGAAATGATCGATAACTCTTTGAGCTGCAGTTCCTTTCTGGAAACCAGTGGGAGAAAGTAAAAGGTAGATCAGCAACATAATCCTGCTCCTAAAAGAACTGTGGAAAGCAAAATGCATTACCTACAATACTTCAGCAACAGGAGCTTTGGTTATTCAGTACATGTCTTTAGGGAAGGCATGTTCTGTATAACTGTATCTGTTTTTTCAGCTGAGTGCAATAGAAATAAAATATTCAGAAGGAAGCATGTTCATAAACAAAACATGGTTTTGCTGTTCAACAGACAGTTGCCACTCAAACAAACATTGGTCCTGACTGCAAGTGAAAGGATTTCTTGCTGAGCAGGTCCTGAGAATCAGAAATAGCTTATCTTAGCATGTTGCAAAATGACTTTAAAACAGCACTGAGCTTTTCAAAGGCTAAGTTCATTTTAAATGCATTTGCACCCTGTGTGTGTGACATGAGTTAATTTATGTCAGGGAGCAGAGTTGTGGAAGAGCTGAGAGGGAATGGTATATTAAAGTTTTGACTCATGTGTAGCAGGCTGTCTATTAATATGGTGCGTATGTGCACTTTAGTTGAAAGCATTATGATTGTTTTGAGATAAATGAACAAATGAAGCCAACGTGCATCAGTACCTATTTGGATTACTTATGCTCTCAGCTGACTGTTCTGCAAGGCTGACACTCTCAAACTCATTCATAAGTGTGCATGTTGACAGGAATAAAATAGGAGCATAAAACAAAGACAAAAAAATAATGCCATCTGTTGCACCCGTTTTGGAAGGAAATGAACAGAAGAGAAAATGGGTGACTAATGATTTAGTGACAGGGTGGGTAGTAAATGCAGGGGCTACCATTGTAAGCATCTCTACCTGAGCTAGAGTCCTTGGTGCTCTTCATTCTCTGTAGAAAAAATATCTACACATATGAACTGATGTCTTAATTATCTAGTTAAGAGCAAAACATGTACATAACTACCCATGTTTAGTCAGATGAATGTCATCCCTTTATGCGTATTCTATTAGGAGCAACATATTGAATGCTGTTGTCTAACTGGTAAAGTATATGAAGACCTCCCTTCTCCACCGTGCAGGAATGGGCAAGTCCTTCCTTTGGGCACAGGTGAGTCCTGTCTCTAGGGGCTTTAACTCAAGGAAGAGCTGGTACTGTGAAATGCTAGAGAAAATATTGAAAGGAGACAGACGATGCAAGTTGACAAATCAATTTAACAGCAGAGGTGAGCACAGAAATCCTGGATGGACAAACAGTTTTGGTTATTGAGGATGCTATCTTCAATGGACAAAAGGACCCTTCCACCTGAAGTGGATCCTGTCTTAAATCACAGGACTGTGACCATAGGCCTGTCCTATTTGCATTGGTTAATATATCAGATATTCTTTAAAATCAAATAGAAAAAAAAATGACATCCCTCGTGCTCCCCCCCCCCCAACCTTCTGAGGAGCATCTGAGCACAGCCTAGTTGCTGAAATAAATCTGCAGCACAGCAGTCAAGATGCTTTTCCTGTAAGTTTACAAAAAAAAAAAAAAAAAAAAAAAAAAAAGAAGAAGAAGAATCAGTGTTCTGTTTATACAGGCATACCTTGATGTCCTTCCTTCCTTATTTACTGGGCTGCACATCCCCAACACAACATCCAGTAATTGCTTTCCCTGGTGATCGCTCCAAAGGGGGTGAATGTAGAGCGGCCATGGGATTAAGTCAGCAGGGCTATGGGGTCCATGCTGTGAACAGCCTAATGGTCACAACCCTTTGCCCCTGCCAAAGCAACCTGGGATGCTGTGAAAGAGAGGAGCTGATCGCGCTTCTGTGCATCCTGCACGGTGTGTGGTCGGGAGTAATTCATGGGGAGGTGATGAGAAGCAGGGAAGACAAAAGAAACTGCAGGTTCAGTGCATGTTTCAAAGTCATGGGTTCGGTGGGAGGTCTCACAGGGAAGCAAAACCAAGCAGAACCACAGCAAGTTCAGCAAAGTGCAGGTAACGACTCTCATTTGAAGCAATCATTTCTATTCCTGTTGAGTCATAAAACAAAACAAAACAAAACAATCTCTGAAGCAAGATCTCACTAACTATTCTTGACTATTCCATAAATAGATTTATGTTGATTTGTCTCTTCCTGCTTTTAATCAGACTCCTCCAGGCTCTTACTCCATCCTCTCCCACACTGTGTGCATACTTATCCCTTTCTCCCTGAAATCGTTTTTCTTGCAGCAGACAGGAACAAGTTGTCACCATCAGTACCCCACAAACAAAGGAAAGGGTTTAAAGAGGAAACCTCACAAGTCAGAAAACCGTTTAAGAAGATGAAAAAGAGATGCCTTCCTCTGCAATATTAGTTTTTTAGCACCAGGTGGTACTCTTTGAAGATATAAACTGTAGCACCACATGACTTAGATTTTTGTTTCAGAATAATTGATACGTGTTTGTTTTGTAGAAACTATAATAGAACAATTGCCTAAGGTTCAGCCTCTTTTCTTAGGATGAGAGAGTATTTGTAAGAAAGAAAAGTGTTCTTATTTTTAATGTTTTGTAAGTATTTGGGATTACTGATACTTAAGAAATTTGCTTGATTAAATGTTTTTTATCATTTGAGCATTCAGAGGTGAAGAGAGCAGTTTAGTGTGTTTTTTACCTTCGGGTTTAGTTATCTATGGATAAATGTGAACCAGTGGACGTCAGGTGGTGATTCTGTAGCATTGGTTTGATTCATCAGACTCTCCACTGAAGCAAACGAGAATTTAATAGTAAACATATAAGGCCAAAATTATGTTTGGTCTGTCATTACATTCCTTATAGATACTTTAAAAAAGATGTGTATGCTAAAATTATTCAGTCTAAGATTCGGCAATGAACACTGTGCTGAGATTTTTAAGTTCATCTAACACAAAAGGAAGGAGTGAGTTTCCAAATAGTGAGAACAAAATTACAAAAACCAGTTATAAGTAGTAGCATTCACAGTTCTGTGGAACTGTTATGCTAATTACCATTAAGGTTGTTCATGAGTAAATAACTGAAAATTATTAGATGAAATAAACTAACTAAATTATTGTTTCTATTGTGCTAGGAAGAGAAGGGGGAAAAAAGATAAAGTAGTGAAAAATGAAAGCATTTGAAAGGATCTGGTAAACAAGGAAACCACTCATTAGAGTTATTTAGTGCTCAACCGAAACTTTGATGAGTTGTGCATATTGTTTTCATTTTCTGAATTGTAAAGGAAAGATGATACTTATCCTGTCAGAATAAAACAACAAATATATGTGGAATAGGATTTAGAGAAATTTGCTGCAATAACACTTACAGGTTCTTTTCCTTTTCCTCCAACTAATTTGCTGGGTGAGCAAAATAAAGATTGATGTTGAACAATTCACTGCTAAACCTAAAATGTAGTGAAAAATTAATTATGCCAAATTCCACAGCACCAAGCATTAAGCAAGAATCTTTCCAGTGTCCTAACCAGTTTTGGGTTATACTCTGAATTCTAGTATTGCTGAAGAGTATTTGTTAACATTGCTGCTGACGACCCTAGCGCAACTGTTAAGGAGTCTGACCTACACATAAGGTCTTCATTGACACCATATAATTAAATTCTCAACTTTTTTAAGCTCATGCTTTTCATCTCTTTATATATTTCTACATTTTCAGCCTAAAACTGATAAATCTACACATGTAGTTGTCTAAGAGTACATTTTTTGAGGCGAAGGGTGATACATCAGCATTGAGGGACAAGTTGATGTACTTAACCTCTTTAGAACAATCAGTCATTCCATACCTTGCAATAACACAGTGATGGCATGATACCGCCGAAAAATTTGAGCTGCGTAGAACAATAGACATTTTTCATGCCTTTGGTTGATTATCTTGATCAAAGTCATACTCCAGGGCACTCGTGGGCACTCTGTCATTATCTCTAATCTGCTCTTTATTCTGTGTTTCTAACATATTGATGGTAATACTCTGAACAGCATATAACATCCAACTTTTCCATCTGCATTTGCCAGCTGATACATTTATTAGTAAAATGCAGAAATAGAGGAGAAAGAAATGGAGCCTGGGGCCTATTGACTTGTAGCAGAAATTCCTAATTGCAGTATTGGCTTAGCTTGAAAAAAATTCTCATCTGCTCCAAAATTAGGGTTGATAGTGTAAAACGTCATTCCATCAAATACTAGAAAGTAACAGAAGGGAAAACTTCACATTTCCTCACTCTTTTTCTCTTGGTAGTACTTATTAAGCATTTGGTTTATGTTACTATCAGTTACCTTAAGAAGGTTCTTCAGAGCTGTAAGCATATAGAAGCATGTACTTTTTAGTAGTTTAGTAATTAAGTAGGCATTATAATACATGTCAACAATCACAGTAGGCTTCAGAGGAGAGACTTATTACAGCAGATACTATAAGAACACTAGGGTGGCCATCACAGATTAGCAGTACTGGTGTTAGCAAATGGACATTGTGGGCTTAGGTAAGAAAACCTAGTTTGTTAATTAGAGTAATGATAATGCTCCCAGCTCCCTGTGGTAGCTAATTATAGGTGCCAGATAATGCTGATACATTTAAGGATCTGTTGCTGTTTTCTATTACAAACCCACATTTCACGGAGTTTACAGCCGCACTGTATAAAAAAAAATGTTTGAAAAGAGAGAGCAGGTCTTTAAAATAACCAGATCTGCACAACCCAGATGCAGAATTTAATTAAAAAAATATAAACAGTAGTAAAAGTGTTCATAACAGTTCCCAAAAGGGCTGTGAATCTCTAAAACTAAGTCTTATTGGAACAGAGACTAACCACAGATCTTTGAAATAGAGGAAATCAGGCAGGGAGAGATTAATATTCAAGAGAAAATGTTTTCCCTCTGCTCACTGCACTGATGACAGAATAGTTGTGGTTAGAAGGGATCTCTGGAGACCATTTGTTCCAACACCTCTTCACAATTCCCTCTAGGACCCTAAGAAAAACCTGCTGCTTCTTAGCCCTTCTGAAGCCTGCTCCTCTCAAAAGTCCCCCTTCTCTGCTCATAGTCTCCTTACTTTATTTTTCCAAATTCTACCTCCCAGAGATTACCCCACATCCTCTGTTGCCTCTATGAAGAAGAACAAGCTCCTCTCTGTTCTCTTCTTCCACTTGACCCATATTGAAGCAGTTCAGAGAAAGCAGATGGGCTACTTCACTACACAACCACAGTCTGGTGACAAGAGCTTCTTAACAGAACACGCCAGACTTTTTACAGTAAAAATCAAATGAACAAAAACCTTTCAGGATGCTGTATGAGACACCCTGGACACTTCTGACTTCTCATGATAAACACTTGGATAATTTGTGATATTGAAGTATAATACTTATCATCTAATCACCTCCGGGCCTCTTAGAGTACATACTTCGAAACTTGCCCTTGATGTTGCTGTGAAAAAAGTGAATTGTCATTATTAATAAGAGTGTTTTTGTTTAAATGGAGTCGTATCAAGCCATTCCTCTGTTGATAGTTCGCAAGGAGCGAATGAGAGTGGATTGAGTTTATCGAGATTATTGAAAAGAATAATAATTTTCTAAGAAAAGATACCATGTGAATGTATGAGCAAATGAAAAAAATAACTTATGCATGTATGAGCACCAAGATCCCTTGGCACAGTAGACAATAGTATTCCAAAGAAGCTTTTATTGTCTGCTTAGTCAGTCATGTGCGTGGTAAAGAGTTTCTAAGTCCTCATTGACATGATAGATTTCAGCAGCTTCAAAAGAGTCTATTTGGTCAACAATTCATGTTCCTGTAAATTTGCATAATAAAGCATTAAAGCTTCCTCGGAAACACTAGAATCTATTAGGTCAACCATCATATAATCCGGTCACATGGGATTCATCTCACTTTAAACTTTCCTGAATTCCTTCCTTGCAAATATGTGAATAGGCTTATGCATTCATTTATTTTTAATTTTTCCTGAACCAATATGCAAAAGAAAGAAGATAGGAAACTAACTCAGCAGAAAAAGTGAACTTGTTTCCCTCTTTCATTATAACAGTTCTCAGAAAGAACTTGTTTTCAGATGTGTGAGTTCTAGGACTGATGTTTGTGTGGAAGAGGGTAACAATAAAGTAACACTTCAGAAGTTGACTGAAAAGGATTATATTAATTGTGGATGAATGGGAGTAAAAGAGGGATTATATTCAGGACTTACTCTGTATAATAGTATATTAGGTGTCCAAGAAGCAGGAGAAGAGGAGATAATTTTAACTCTTAGGAGTGGGCAGTGAAAAATGGCTAGAGAAACACAACTAGAACAGGATAGTTGGTAGTTGGGGGTTTGCATGGAGAAATTCTGAGAACAAACAACCACTGCAGCAGAAAGCAGAGATATTGTGTGTTCAGTAGATATATGTGAACATGCATAAATCTTATGAACTGCAGAATTCATAGACAAGAGGCCTTAGACTGGTCAGTGTTGCAAGAATAATTCCCCTTCTGGCCAGCACCAGCTTTTATAGATGGTACCCCAGAGGCCACAGAACAATCTTTGTGGTTCTGAGAAGATCTAATATTGGTTGGTAGCAGTCCCTTTATCAAGATGCATGCTAGGGATGAGGCACAAAATCCTGTGCAGGCCCCAGTCCTGCCCTTATATGACTGACATCTCTCTCTCAAGGAGAATCAGTCTCTACTGATTTATACTTTACATTATATTGTTAAATTAATCCCACTGAAAATTAGTCATTACTTACGTGTAAAGCCATACTCATTAAATAAGCTAAGAAAAGGAAAATTAGAATTTTGTGAGGCTTGACCAAATACCTAATTCCTGAAAATTTTTATTGGACTCCAATTTGAACAAAAATTAAAATGCTATTAAGGTTCTCCGGAGACTACTAAATACCTCCTGGTGTATCCAGCGTTTTTTCCCTCAGTAATTTTTAGACAGAGACGGCTCACCTGCAGCATCTCATGGGTATATGGTGCATAGAAGAGCTGCTCTATCGAGTTCACTGGAGACTTGGGTGGGAAGGAGGGAGCATTCTGAAGTGCTCTTTGCCAGAAAAACATAAGACCTATACTTACAAGAAGGACCTAGAAGAATAAGTAAAAGAACAAGGCCAACTTTAATAAGTCAGTCGAGGATCTGCAAAATTATTAAGATGAGAAGGCTATTTAAAAGTAACTGTTATGTAACAAAAAACTACTGAAAAAAGGTTTAGTTGCATGAGGTAACTGCTTAAAGTGATTGAAGATATAATTAGCAAATATGAAGCAGATCATCTTGTTGGATGAGACCATCATGGGTCCTAGGTAAAGACCATGTTTTCAGTCCTCCTTGAAGGAAAGTGAATAGAAATATTGCCATTTGAGTGTAATTTTGATGAAAGCTACTTTCTATCTCTTTTTTTTTTTTTTTTACATGAAGATATTAGGTGATTTTATCAAATAACCATAGCCTAAATCACAGTAACCTGTGATTTTTTGGTGTGTGTGTTGTTTAATTATTGTTTTTATAGTCATATCCTCTATGGTCAGTAACTACTCTTAAGAGAATTTTCCTCAAGAATATTTTATATAGGAAAATATCTTACTAAAGTATTAAAGTGAGAAATAAAACTATTTTCCTTACAATGTTTTCCTTTGAAAATTGTCATCCAACCTTAGGAGATACAAAAATTGAACATGCCTATCTTTAAATCTGAAAAGTTTGTCAAAGTAAGTCTTTCATGCAACAGAAACTCAGCTTCTTTTTATTTAGCCACTTGATTAGCAAGACTGAGAAGTTTAGATCTACATGTTATATGCTTTCTCATGACACAGTTTGGATCTATGTAGCAGTGTGTGGACAATGTGCCAACATGCTGCCAACTAAGAAGTCTTGTCCCAGAAAGTGCTGGTTATGGAATCAAGTGTGAGTATTTATACAGATAGATTAAAAAGTGTTTAGAAACAAGAGAAGAGATGGTGGGACACCTCTTGCGTCTTACAGATCGCCAAGAAATAAGAATGCTAAAGTGACAAAAGGAGACACAATGACAGGTAAGGCAACAGAGCAAAGAAGACAAATTGGTGGAAGGGAGAAGGGGAAAATCTTATTTTTCATTGATGAAATGTAATAGAATGGGGAAAGCGCTGTTGATTTAAACAGTTCAGACTAGGAAAAACAGAGCCTTAGGATCACAGAGTGGAGAGAACAATCCAGTGTTTTCTGGGGAATATAGTACATGTACTTTTTTTTTTTTCCAGTGCTGTGATCCTAGGTCATTCATAACTTCATAAATGTACCCTTTTTTATAACTGTTGACTGCACTGGAAATCCAAGGATCATCCCAACTTGCTTAAGGGAATTCCAACAAAAGGTTTATAACAGGCAATCCTGAGGCAATCAGGCCTGGAAGGGTCATACAGCAATGGTATTACCCTGGACACCCAGCCTTGATGCTGTTTGAATAAATAACTGTTTCTCTGGACATGAGCAATAGCAGCTGTTTTGACATGACTGAGGTTTTATGGGCAAGAAGTTAGGTGCACCAGGATGCGAAAACCTCAGACATAAGAAGAACTTTCACACTGGTCATTGAAGGTAGGAGCAGAGTGGGATTTTGTGTAGACAGCTGAATGGTGGCTTTCAGATATGTTATATGTGAGGCTCCAGTGAGAACTTCTTGAAGACTTCCAGGTTTGGGAATCATATTTAGGTTAAAAAAAAAAAAAAAAAAAAAAAAAAAGCCCTTAGAAAAAGCCCAGGACACTTCTTAAAAAAATGCAAAATACATTATGTTGGTTGCATACCTAATCAGGCATCAATTCTGTGTACTGCTGAGAGAATAACACATCCCAGATCAGGTCCAGAGTTAGTAAACTTCTCTTGAATTTTGTCCAATAACCTGAAGTCCAATCCCCAGTTATTAAGGCAGATGAAACGCTCTGGCATTTTCTTGATAATGAGATCTGATTTTGCACTTTCATGTCTGCAGGTTTCCTCCTCTGCAATGCTAACAAAGAGTAAGTGGCAGAGAAGGAGATATGTGCAGAAGACATGAGATTTGCATGGAAAATACTGCAATGAAAGGGAAGCAGAGATGGCTTGTATTTTATGCAGCTGCTGAGTTATTCAAGGACATAGCCTTCTGGCTGCACTGTCATCAGATACCTTTAAGAGATCCCCAGGGTGAATGACAGCGTGGGTCAAGAATGACCCAGCTCAATTACCTTTTTATTGTTTTTCACTGTAATCTTATTATCTGGTGCTGCCATGTGTCAAAGTGACATTGTTTGACAACTACATCAAATTCGCAGGAGCACAGGAGTGTGTAAGGAAAAATATGTGCTTCATTCAACTCTTTCAACCTGCCTTTGGGATTGCTTGGATTCTGTTTTTTTTTTTTTTTTTTTTTTTTTTTTTTTTTTTTTTAAGCTTTTCTCTACCAGTGCAAATAGTTAATAGCTTGAATAGTTCCAATTAAACACCACACTGTCTCACATGTGACTTGTCATATAACCGGGTAAATGGCAGAGTCATAACCTAACCTAAAATCAAGACTTAAATCAAGAATTCACAGAGCTGAAATTACTGAAAAAATCTTGCCTTAATTTTTATATTTCATCGATTCAGTGTCAATGGATGTGAATCTACCAGAAGACTTGGAATATGTATTGTTGACTGATTAAAGGCAGCTTTGAAAGGAATGATTGCTTTCTAGCAAGGCATTTTTCCATATTTGCATGACTTCAGAGTAATTTACAAAATCTCTTTACATGACAGGACTTCATTTGAGGTTCATTGTACCTAATGATCAGATATATATTTTCCTCCAGTGCAAGACTGAGAACTCATACATTGGAAAGAATGAGCTTAAATGAGAGGTGCTGTTTTTCAGAGAACTGTCAGAAGCTGATGTAGGCACAGGCCCGGAGATCCAATACAGAATGTAAATTATTTACTTGCGGCCACGTAATCAGGATCATTCTGGAAGAGGCACCCAACAAACAGCAAGGTGCTGGGAGAGGTACTGTCAACATCTCCGTTAACAGACTGTCTCTGAATTTATGCCCCAGCGTGGTGCGATGGCTATTGTACTGCTGGAGGTGATGTTGCCTTTCGGATGAGATGGGAAATGAGGTCCTGACTACATGTGGTCACTAATGATCCCACATCAGCCTCTGCAAGAGCAGGAGATAACACAGGTGTCCTGGAAGAGCTCCAACTCAGATAATTACATTTTGCTGTTATGAATTTCCCCTGCAGTTTCAATTAGTTGTGATATTCTTAACTTACTGTGCTAACCTGTTGTGTAGGTTTACTGTTTGCGGTTAAGTTATTGCCATTTCAGGGAGAATCTTTACATTTGGGATAAAAAGTCTTAGCATCGAGGTTTCACTGTTATAAATATCATATTTTCATTTAAATTTTGAAGAACAGAACAGGAGGGATAGTGGGCCACTCATGCAGAATGAAAAGGGGAAAATTCCAGTAAATGAGGTAGATTAAGATTTCTTTTCCAACAAGATAATAACATTAAATACGAAAGGAATCAACAAATGCTGCTAGACCATGAAAAGCAGAATGTGAACCAGTGTGGAAAAAAGGGCTTATACAGCCCCCCCTAAGTCCTCACATGTAACTATGGATTGCATTTCTAAGTCAAATCATTTGAGTCCTGGGCAGACAACTTGGTAATGCCGTGGCAAAAATAAATACATAAATAAATAAATAATAAATCTTACAGTTGCCTTCCTTGCAAAAACATGACAGAACTCTAAAAGCTATTGAGCCCAGCCCAGACAGTGGCAAGAAAGGCTGAACTGTGCCCAATTTTATCAAATTTTAATCAACATGTTTGAATAGTGTTGTGGCATTTGCTTCAAGTTCATGGCAAGAGGTGAGATCTGTGTTTGTGCGTGCAACTCCTTATCTGTCTCTGAAATTGGTATCTTCAGTTTAGAAAACCAGGAAAGAATAGATATGTCAAAGAAAAAGCTAAGCTAGGAAAAAAAAAAAAATCTTGATGCCACAGCAGTGCCAAGGGACAGCAAAAGGCATCAGCAGTAAATTAGATTGAGAAGTAGCTTGTAGTGTGACACAACAGAAAACATGATTGAGAGCTGCGTATATAGAGGTGTCATGTCCTTGATCAGGTTGGGGATAGTTTCTCTGGGTAGTACTTTACCTCTGAAATACTGTGTATACACTGCTTCTGACAATAACACACAAAGAAGAAGAAGAAAAAAAACCCTTAAGTTAGCAGCTGTTCATAGAAGGGGCTGGAAGGAGTTCATGATTAAGGGGCTGAAATGACTGAATAATGAGGAATAATTAAAAGACTAATTTATGGCTAAACATTTAATTTTGATGATGGAGGTCAATGGGAGTTTCATCATTAACTGTGAAGGAAGATGGATCAACCCTCAGAGGAAGGGTATTTACCATTATTTTTACCATGGCATTACCAAACAATATTTTGGTATTTATGAGCTGTAAGCAAAGAAATAGATTTCTGTATGAGGGCTGCAATTGTGAGAAAAGAGAGAACATCATTGTTCAGAGGAAAACCTTCCCAGTGTTATTTTCTAAGAGAAGTGGTGGAAACCCAGTCGGTCTAAGTGTGGGAAAACTACAGTAACCATAGCACTGAGAATTGGATAATGAGAAAACCTGCAGTGACTAGATGGTCAAATATGCGTAGATCTCCTCTATGATTATTTTATATGATTTTCTGTGTTTAATTAAGTTTCAAAGCTGATTGTTGCCCTAGAGACAACACAGTATTATTGTCAGGTTTATGTTTTCTAAAGCAGCTGAAAGAAGATTGGGAATTGTCTTGCCCCTCTTATTACTGAATCAATGAAAATGTTTCTTCCAGATTTAACAATTTGCAGTAATTTTAGCAAGATGATTTTACTTAAAAATTTACTTTTGCATTCCTAGAAAAAATGTAGGATTACTAGCTTTTATTTACTTCCATTTGCATAAGACTCATCTCACCTGACTTTAGATGTTTATAGTCTAGACACTCTAGCTGAACCAGTAACCTGGGATTTTCTTGTGGTCAGTGAAGAGGAGGCACATCCAGAGCATAATTCATCTGACATGCTGCAGAAATTCATCTTAGAATGAGATGCTCAAGTTACTTAGTTCTCTGTACTAATTATAGATTGCTGTTAACTAGCTTACGCATATGCCTGTACGTTTCAGGTGAAATGAGATGAATCCCACCCTTCATAGCTGAAAACATTAGCTCATGGGGCTAAGGCTGTGACATCTCCTTCTTTGGAGATATTCACAAGTAGAATGGACAAGGTCATGGCCAGCTTGTCCTAACTGGACCTGCTTTGTGCAGGAGCTTGGACTAGATGACCTCTGGGGGTTCCTTCTAACATCCATACTTCTGTGAAATAAATAAGACTGAAAGCAAAGGTCCTGAGAACAGGCATAACATGTACATCTGTAAGCCCATACTTCAGCAAAACCGACAAAAAGGACATATTCTCTTGTTGTTAGTGCCTCTAGCTTCATCAAAAGCAAAACATGAGTCTGGCTCTGCTTGTATAGTAGGCAAATACTATTTCCTCTGAGAAATAGTATTTGACCTTCTTTGCTTTCATATAGCTTTATTCATTTTATACTTTATTACCTAAGCAACTTATTTTCTCATAAAGCAATCTTTAAGATCCTTATTATTCACATATTCAGGGCTGAGCACCATTTAAGACACATGTTGAACCACTTCCTTAGTTTGGCAAACAGCTGAGCATATTATCAAGTTGATTGGTTGACAAAATTGGAAAGGGGTAACTCACTCATCAGAAGGAGAAAGATGGGCTTCAGATTGCACCAAGATCAAAAGGTACGTTTCAGAGAAATAAATCCAAGTTCCTATTCAAAACATTGTTAAACAAATATGCTTGGTTCAACAGACCCTGAACTAATCTCAGGTAGTTCATAGAGTTTGTCTCTTTATGTGCACAACAAATCATACATTGCTGAAAAGCAGACATTTACTTTTGGAAAAGATAGAAAACAAAACACTTGAGCGATTCTCAGCTTTATCAAGAAGACAAACCAATAGGGCTACATTTTTTGCAATATTGGTTATATTGATATCTCCACCAACATTCATTTCAGTTTCTTTCTCCCACATATTTTACTACCAAAATTTGGTTTACTGGATATGACATACAAACAATTTGGTTTTAGCTTCTTAAAAGGCTTTGATGTTTCTTCAGCTTAAAAAAAAAGTTAATCACACAAGCACTGAAATAAAGGAACTGAAATAAAGAAGGTTAATTGATAAAAAAGATTTTGTCATTTATTACCACTTACAAAGCAACCCATTTTTTCTATGGTAACAAATGGGGAAAAAACATTTATATGTATGTATTACACAGTAATTTTATCAGAACAGCACAGCATACGGTGTAATTTCATGTTCTTAGCTCATTGTACTGACTATCTTGGCCATCTTTTTAAAATTTCTTTCTAGCTTCACTGGCTGTGTCAAACATGCTATTTAGTTCTCAAGATTCAGTACAGATTTTATGCCACATCTGTCATCTTTCATTCATAAGACACTGTAGTTCATGGACCAAATATAGGCAGGAGATGACACCTCTCCTGTTTTTAAGGCATTTAATATTTCTTCTCTCATGCTTGGGAAGAGACCTCTATAAAAATTCACAGAATTAATGCATTTTCCTTTCTCTAATCTTTTCTTAAAGCTCTCGTTCATCAGGAAGCCTACAGGAAGCTCAGTAACTTTTTGTTTTTTCTTTTATGTATCTGCACCGTTGTTTCTCATAATGATTATACTGCCTCCTGTATTTCTGCTTTCTCTCCTCTGTTATTTCATTTTAAACTTAACTGCCTAAAAATATGGTGTAAAAATTACAGGACAGTACCAATGGGACAGTACTGTAGTATAAAAAAAAACATATAAAAATTGTTTGAAACGACTTCAGTGACTTCACAGGGCTCTGGATAGTGGCTGATGATTTTCATTGAATTATAATAACTTTCATTAACTGAGGACCTGACCCACTCTGTTACATTGTTTGGATTCAACTCTGTTTACTTAGGTATTGAATATTTATAAACCAAAACAAAGCTAGCCAGCTGAGATTTCATATGTAGATACCAGGAAAAATAAATAAATAAATAAATAAATAAAAGACATTTCCAGAACACAATTTATGTGAATGTACATCATTCTTTTTTTCCCCTTCTTCTTCTTTTTTTTTCTTTTTTTTCCTTTTTTTTTCTTTTTTTTTCTTTTTTCCTCAGCTGACATACAGTTTCTAGTCCAGGCTCAAATACCTAACTACTAGATGTTTAAAGTCAGGTGAGATTAATCAATGGGGAGAAAGACAGCAGCACTCTATTTTTTCTCAGATATGATGGTGTGATGTTTTCCAGGAAGGTTGTGATCCATGTCATTGTTCTCAGTCACCTGGCATACCTTTTAGCACAAGTTTACAGTTGTCCTCAAAGATCTCAGATCACATACACTTCATCATTTTCTGCCTATTCATAGAAGACACGTTTTTCCCCTCCTTTTTCCAAGAATAGGCTTCAAAAGAGCCTTCAAAGGTAGCTTCAGTAACATGCATAATTCTGTTAAGAATATATTTAAATGATTTTTTTTAGTTGGAGTTGGATGGAGTTGAAACGCACCTATGTATGTTTGTACTGAATCTGTTAGAACAGAGCCCTGATTTCAACTGGTTTTAAGTTCTTCATACAAAACAAACCTTCTCTGACCTCTATTATAGCAATACTTGCAGCTTCCAACAGGGGTCAGTGCCCGGTTACACTAGGTGTTGTCCAATCCACGTAACAAAGAGATCATCGCATCCGCTAAGATCCTCCATTCAAAAGACTCTGCAGACTTAAAAGCTATGAAATTCATTTTCTGCTTTGCAGAAGGATTTTCTGAGTGAAAATTTTTGCATGGTACAAAACGATAAGACTATTGCAGACAAAGTAGCTAAGGTCATGTGAGTTTTATAATCTATGCTTTTAGCAAATAAACCTGACTACTGCAGCTGCTGACTATTTTTTTTTTCATTATTATGCAGGACTGTGGGCTTTTCTTTTGACCAGGCATTTATGCTTATTTTATTTTTCAACTTTTGTGTGAACTAATGGTATGCTAATGATTTCAAAACAGCACTTACTAATCCTTTAAATGCTTGTTCATATTAATTGAGCTAAGAAGAAGCATATCATTATTTGTCATTAGAGTTAGAAGGCACACTTACTGCTGTCCCTCCTTTAATTTAAACTATTAAGGAATTTGTGATTTAATAAGCCCAACATCAAAGTTGTGATAATTAAGGATAGTAATTACTTTTTTTTTCTTTTAAGAAAAACAAACTTTTCCCTTTTCGAGTGAATGGAGCATTTCACTGGTAGGGAAGTGTAAATGTCTCTTACTGTTTGATTCAAATCGATGATAATATCAAAAAGATAATATAACTCCAAAAAGGTTTGTTTTGTAGTTCATGCAGCCTTTTGTGTTTCCCTCCACAAAAATTGATAATCATGATTAAATCTCTTCTGAAATTACTGTTGTGAATATATTAGAGTTGGAACTGTTCAAAGAAGCTTGAAGTTCCAACTGAAATCAATAGGAATCTTGCTATTCAATTTGATGGCTCTGATCCATATTTCAGGGTGACCAAGTATCCAGTCTTCTGTAATTTTAGTTACTTTGGGGTAGATAGAGGATGCAAAACACAGTGGAGGGCTTTCATTCTTACTCCTGAGAGCAACTACATGAAAATTCCTGGAACTTCTCATGCAGCCAAGGAGCCATATAGTTTTATAGATAGTTAAGCCAGAAAAGGTCAGTGGATCATCACTACTTCAATGTTACAGAACTTTACTCCACGGTCTCCATGATGAATCCAGCATCTCATCTAGCTAAGGCATATCCAGCTGAGGCATATCCTGCTGCCTTGGTGCTCAGAAAATGACTCTGCTATTAGCTACTTAGGCTTCTTGGATCCACAAAGTGACGGACAACAGCCTCCTGCACCCATAGGTGCCAAAGCCAAGCTTTCAGTTCTCATATCTCCCACTCCCATGTCCTTTAAAAGTGGAAGCAGGCAACATCTCCTTACAGCTATTGCTATACCAGTCAATCTCATTGGCTTCCTATGGATCTGTTTTGAGTCATGCCCAGAGATGTCTCACTCTCACACCAACATTGAGAAGCATAGTCAGTGTTCCTTGGGGATTCATACAGTGTATTTTTCTTTAGCAGTGTTACCTGGAGGATGCAAACCACCTGGCATCATGGCACATATTCTGCATGAAGCCCTGGTAAACCACCTTGAGAGCTTTTCTTGTACCCATTAGGCAGCATTGTAGGGATGGGTAATTCACCTGAGACACTAGAGGATCAGTTCTCGGCTCCACCTCAGGGATTCGTGTTTGCATCTGCTTTCAGTCAGGTAAATGTTTTAACACCCAGTCTACCAAGAACTATAAAAGGGCTTTCCATTTCTTTTCCTTTTATTATTATTTTTTTAATTTTTAAACCTGCACAGCAATTTTACCTATGTCTTGAAAATTTGGCATAAAATTCCTATGATGATCAAAAACCACTGTAAGCATATTTACTGCAGAGGGGATGGGCTTGACAGCATGATCTCTGTTATGTTCAGATTTTTTTCTGTTTGAATGGGAATTTACATTTTATCTCTACATAACTAATGAGACATCAAAATCTCCTTTTCATTTTCTCTGGCTTCTGTAGCTATTTTTTCCCTGTTTCTGTACTTTAAAAATCAAATAATTACTACCTAGAACATACTGAGCATTCATATGATTGTTGGCCCCATTATAAAGCATTTCACTCAAATTCATTGGACTGAATTTTTATGATACTTTATAACTAGCTATTAAGGAACACGACAATGAAATTGTATGGCTACAGAAAATGCAGTCCTATCATTCCAGACTGGTAGATTGATAGATTAGTGGACTTGTGTGCCAAGGCAGCGACTAGCTTTTTTGATGTACTTGTACAACAGCTTTTCTCATTGTAGTCAGCCTGTTTACATCTAGAGGCCTTAAGAAGAGTGATAAAACCAGAGAAGATGGTGGTGGTGGTGCAAGCAGGACATAAATACAGAGGAGAAAGGCTTGTAATGTGGAGCACATTGCATGTTTTTGGCCAAAAATGACCACCATTAGGTCTGCAGATGGTGTGGAGTTGCAGATACCATGGAGCTAGAATAATTTTCAATGTCAATAGCAGAACGGAGAACAGTTCTCAAAACATTACAAAGCTGTGACTGTATGTGAGGTGTTATGGGATCCTGTAACAGCATCTTCAGTGGAAACTGTTTTAGACTTCAGATGGGAGCTTTATGTATATTTAACTGAACTCTTGAGGGTAGTGCTATTTCTGTGACCATGTGAAAAAAGAGGAGTGTTTGGATTAGTGACTGGAAGGGCCAGGGCTTGTTGTAAAAGTTGCAATGATCTGAATGATCCAAAATACTGTTTCATGCATGGGGTTTGGCTGGGATGACTGTAATACAGCTCCAGCCAGCTGATTTCCTCGCTTAGGGTTTTATATGAATCCTATGACTGTTGGATCTGAAGAGCTGCTATAGAGATCAACAGCAAAAATCCTATAGGGTCTTTTCTCTCTTTTAGGATACAAACGCTGTTTGAATTAGGGGCCTTGGTTTATATTTATATTTGATTTTCAGACTTTTATTAATGAATTCTTCAAACAACCATCATATCTTGCTTTGTCTTCGATGAAGAATACTGTACCATGTCACGGTTTGTTTTTTAATTTTCTCATTTATGTATTTGGTAAGTTCTGGTTTGCCCTGTGTGATCCTGGAAAGGGGGGGGGGTCTTTCCTGACCTCAGAGCCTCTCATCTCCTGACCCAAAGCAGGCAGCTGTTGCCATGTGGTGTTCTTTAAATGGCCAGAAATTTATTGTGTAACAACCTGCGTAGATCAGAACAGATGGATCTGTAAAATACAATGTGAACATGTGAAAAATGTGTGGGTTTTTTTTTTCTTCATATTCCAATATGCTGTTATATTGCTATTCCAATATGCTATTATATTGCTATTATTGCCCGCATAAATTCAAGAGGGGTTTTTGTTTTTTTTCTTTTTTTAGTATGCAACAGAGTTTCTTCATTTTGATATTTTCATAGTGTCCGCTAAAAAGTTAGTTTGCAAGTGTTGCTACTGAAGGGACATAAATTCCCCATACCATAAGGAGCTAGTTTCTTCCAAGCTTCTTTCAGTGTTGTAAGAGTTGTAATGAAATGTAATATCTTGAACCCCAGTGCAAAAAATAAATAATTTTAAACTTACAGCTTATCCTGGCATCTCCAAATCTTGGCCTGCTAGAACAAAATAATTCACATCCAATGGGGAATGTATCATTTACTTAATGTTTGCAAATAAAGTCTGTAGGTACTTTCACATTTTAAAATAGTGGGATCAGATTTTCAACAAAGAACAAACATTTCGGCACTTACATGTGAAATGGCTGAACTTTTGAAAGTGGTCAAAACCTGAAGTCTCTGCAATCCTTTCCTTCTCAGTAGGTATTAGTCTGAAAAAAGAGCATCACTGGCCCTAACAGCATATGAACTTATTCCCAAATCTCATTTAATTTGACAGGAGGTGTGAACATGTTTAAAGTTAAGGAAGGAAATTTTATCTGCCTTTTTTTTACAGGTAGATTTAAACATACACTTTTAATTTCTAAGTATGGTGTATGCATATGCTGAAGACTTGAGAAATGGAACTTAAATTCAGTCTTGTAATTAAGCTCAAGCTTAAAACCTTTGCTAACTTGGAACTAATCTGACAGTAGTCGTCTGGTAGTCTGACAAGTGCCTTCAGTATGAAAAATACGAGCCCTAGTAAACATTCATGTTAACGCCTCACTTATACCCTGTGCTTCAATCATAATTACAGAACAGAAGCAGTGAAGAACAACACATGGGCTTCAGAGTGCAAAATCGGATTCCCTTGGCTCTAATAGAAATATATTTCACTACAAGCATCTCTTTCCATATTCTCACAGTTTCTTGAAAAAATGTACCCTTGCATGATCTCACTGTACAGCTGAGTCCTGTTTGGAGAAATTTGAAAAAGAAAATCCTTTTTTTTTCTTAAAAAAAATCTTTTGACTGATGTAAAGATATGTTTGGGAGTAAGAAGACTTTTGTGTGATGAATTAGCTTTTTCAAAAAGAGTTGAGAGGATAAGCCATCCAGATTCTTGCAGATCCTAACACCAGAAGCTCTCAAAGAAAAAAACAAAAGCAAACATATTGCTGGCGAGAATCTTGTGACCTACACAATTAATGGATATGCCACGGCTATATGTATTGCACTGGAAGCTCGTTTGGAGCTGGATCCACCTTTCGTACAGCGCTACGAGCTTTACAGTGAATACAGATGCTATTGCAACATCAGTCATTCTCCTTCACAGAGAGATAATCTGTACTAACAAACAGTCATAGCTAATAATACCGACAAAAGGACAATGTGGGTGGATAGTTTACAATTCATTTGCTCTCACAGATTCAGTAAAGTATTTTTGACTAAACAATTCACATTAAAATATCAAGAGGGGGAAAAAAAGAAGAGGGGGAGAAACAAATAGCGCATTAAAGTCTCATAACGAAACAAATATAACAATCACAATGCTAATTATCCATACGATCACTGCAATTCTCAACAGGCTGATTGAGTTTGAGTGCAACAGAAATAGATGAGTTCTCAAATTGCACTTGATTTGCTCCTTGCAAGGGTTGCCAGTTGATGTGCAGTAATAAAATAACTATGTGTGTGTACATCTATGTTACTTTTTTTTTTAAAAAAACTATTCAAATAAATGCCAAGCTCTCAAAAGCTAAGATGTGCAGTACTTCAGATTTCTGTGCAACCAGCTTAGCTACATGCTCGAGTCAGGGCATCCTAATCATCCTACTGGGTTACCATACGTCTGCTTAACTTCTGACACAGTCTGCAAAGGGTGTTAACCCTGGACAAATACGAAGAAATTCAGATTGCCCAAGGTTATGAGGAGAAAAGTTCGAGCTCGGTCACATTAAATTTCACTTGGGAAGATTTCACAGGCACAGAGCTGATAGGTGAGAATTTGTTAAGTCATTTTAACTTGATCGTGTAGCTGAGTCCTCTTTTCAGACCCAGTGAGTGTTTGCATTATAAAATAGTAACTCTTCCTCCTCCCTTTGCCCTGTCCTAACACTATCTGATTCAGAGGCTACATCTACTCTGAAGATGAACTAGAGAAATCCAGAGGTTATAAGACATATAACAAAAAAGGCAAAGAATGGTAGAAAGTGAGAGTCCTTTCTAAAGCGCTGGTTTCTGTGCACAAGTGAAACAAATTTTCTATTGGTTACCGAGAAAATCATTTAAACCAAGCAAAGTTTGCTATAACAAGGGTGTTCTTCCTTTTCCAGGCACCCAGTTTGATATTTTGGGTCCAAGTTGGTGGTGTACTCACAGCTGCCTCTACAGGTGGCAGGAATAGTGCTCTGAGCAGCAGCCATGCTGCAAAAAAGACTACATTTGCTGAAAAATAAATATGCAAACGTAAGTTGGAAATCCAAGAAGATTGATACCTTTGGTCATTTTTCTTTAAAATCTCTATACTCTAATGATCATTTTTAAAAAGAGAGGGATAATACCATCTCACTGATGTACTGTAAACATAGTTGCATCTTTTTTGGTAAAGGTCTAATATACTGAGGTGAAGGCATCAAAGAAATGTGCCAAGGGAACTGCGATTGTGAATAGCTTGCAGCACAATGAGGTCTAGGGCTATGACTGAGAAGAACATAAGTACAGCAGATGTTGCCCAAACAATATGCATTTTCTGTGAGTATACTGGGGGAGGCATTCCCCCAATTCACCCCCACAGTAGAAAAAAACTAAGGTCCTATGTGTCCCTGTGTTCTTCTATGTCGGATCTAGAAGCCAGGCATAGATTCCTAATGGCTAAGCAAGCCAAAGTGGATAGTATCTGAGCTTTTTTCCCTTAGAGCAAAGGGCCACAGTGTGACAGACGCAATACAAATTATCTGTGTATTGTCTGATAACTACTTGCTAAAATATTAAGATAATATCTTGCAGTGCTTGCAATGGAACAGCTGCTTCCAGTCTTATGACTAACAAAAGTTGACCTGATTTCATTTTGTGCTGACTACTCTGGTCCTAGCTGGAAAAAAAAGAAAATACATGGTTGTCATTGTGTATTCAAACTAAAGATTTTAAGGCTGGCCATGCAGGAATGCCACGCTGTTACCCGCCTTTGCACTCACCACCCTGGAGATGAATATTAGGCAAAGCCGAATATCAATGCCTAAGTTTTAACTGGAGAGATACAGCTCAGATAATAAGATGATACATATTTGAAAAGTAAATAAACCAACTCACCGTTTCCCCAGTGTGAAAACAAGCAAACACCCCCCAATCAAATTATATGGTGTAAAAGAGCTGAATATGGAACTTTATTGACCATTGTCCTTCTTCTGGAATAATAATAATAAAAGAAGAGCTAGTCAAACTTTTTGGCAATACATAGTTACCCATGCCCCTGGAAACAGTTTTTGTTTTAATTGAAGGGTCTTCATAATTTAGTTCAGGGTCTTGTTTTTCCTCAAAGATACACTGAAGTCTTGCTGCATCCTGGGAAGGCACTTACCTCCAAGATGGCCTAAATTCTCTGTGGTGTGAATGGGGAAGATGGAGTACCTAAGGAGAGGATCCAAAAAAGCAAACATGCTGCTTCAGGGATGTCTTCTGCATTTTGCTTTAGAGCTAGTACATAATACAAAAATGGCATTTTGGACACTAAGTTTCTTTAGCGTTCTTTCTGGGACAAGGTGTGACTCCATGCAGCATTTGGGGTCTCAACTCCCCCCCTTCAAAATCTAGAGGAACTGCATGCTCTACTAAGAATGACAATTTCTGCCCTGTTTTGCTTAAGCAGGGTACATCAATGCCACACAGACAAAGTGAAAACTTCAGGATTTTCTAGTGTCAAAAAAAATGGCATTGAACTACCATCCAAAGATAGGAGAAAATTTTGCAGACACTCTATAATCCCATATGTTATGTGTAAACCTCTGATTTTAAATTTCATCAGCATTATCATGTGATTTTTTTGTGCAAACTGTTAACAAATTTAGTTCTCATGTGTATCACTTGCCTCTTACAATATATTTTTATTGATTTGTGATTCTTCTATTGTTAGATGTGAGTTAATTTTGTTCAGATTCTGCATAACAGTAAGAAAGCACAATGAAATGTGTTTAATCCTGATATAAGCCTTCTTGCCACTTTTTCCCAACTGAAAGACTGCTAATGTCTTCTGAGTCAGTACAGTTTTAACAGAGGTAAAATTGGGGATTAAAACAGTAATCTAGTCTGGAGAAAAATGTTAACTGGCTTCAGGAGAAACACATTTCTGAAACTTGGCCCTTTAGTTTGGGGAGGCAAAGATACATATAGGATTGGGCTTGGAAGGTTTGCTTTCCGTTTCAGGCACTGTTGTAAGTCTGCAGGATGAGCAAGGACAAGCAACTTTGCTTTGATTTGCTTGCTTTTCCAGGAAGCAAAATGTGATAACTGCTGCGTCTCCTTAAAATGCGTTGAATTACTGGTAAAATGTGCTGAAAGCACATAGATACATTTGTTCTAAAATATTGGCTTATTAAAGCCCTGCTCTCACCAACACATGTATGAAAAATATACAATATTTGGGCAGAGTGATGGGCTAGCCTGTAGGTGGAAACCAGGGCCCCATTTGCAAGTTGGTGGTCTAACTGCGAGGCAGTAAGACCCCAGTAGTGAGAAGGGGTGTGTGTGTCTGTGTCCTGTGTGTGAGAGAGGAAAAGAGAAGGGGAATTAGAGAGAGAAACAGGGAGAGTGATGCCAAGCCTTAAATCTGTGCTCATTCTGTCAGGCTTAAGGTGTTCACTTTGTTTCTCCTTCCTTGAGGTTTTCTGTTGGGCAAACAATTATATCATACGTCTATACATTAAGATTGGTTTTCTCACAGATTAAATCTTGCCCTGAGTGAAAACTTTATTGAGAGTCAATATCATTGCCTGCTCAGTTACTCCTAAATTCAATAAGTCCTGCTCTGTCGATATCTTCCTATCCTGCTTTTCACTCCGGATAATTGCAAACCCTCCCTTAGGAATCCCCCCGCCAGCACCTCTGCGCGACCGTGTCTTTGTGTTTGGATGCTCAGAATATCTAAGGTGCACTTTTACGCATTTTAGAACTGACTTTGAAAGAACATCCTGGGGGATGAGGTAATATCGAATAATAGACATAAAACTAGGTGTAGAAGTAGGCAGGTCTATAATGTTACTCTCTCTACTGCAGAGGATTCACGCAGCAGCCCCGTCTCTGGATTCGTCCTGGAAAGTCTTAATTTAAGGGCTGCTTCTAACTGGATGTGGATGTGTTTGTACCATTTTCTAAATAAAATGTGGAATGTCAGTCTGAATAACTTGTTCTGGGCTCGAGAAACACAGCACTTGTCATGGTTCATAATAAATAAGCTTTTTTGTACTGCAGCAAAAATATATGATACACAACAGGTATGTTCCAGAAAGAATAACAGAGCTGTGATTGTGAGGGAAGAAACCTTCTGAGTCAACAAGTTCAGCTCCCTGCTATCACAGACCACCACATCCTATATTGCTATTCATAAATGAAACTAATTTCATGTTACAAGTAAAGGATTTCTTTCCTATCTTCGCTGCTGCCAGAACGGATCCTCGCTTCTCTGATGGCTAAGCCTTCAATTTTTTGAATCGTATATTGAAGCTGCTGCTTGCTCCAGGGGAGGCAAACATTTCATATGCCTTAAAATGTATGATATATATAATCCACCCACCGATTAATTAGGACGTTTATAGTGTCTGGCAATCACAGGTTTTCTTCCTCCTACTCTGAATATGAAAGAGACTGCCACAAAAAACAAGTAACAATAGCGCTGCAAAGACATTCGTTCCTGGTCTGAATTTGGGAACACATCTGCAAATTCAAAGGGTTTCTTCTTTGCAGAGAGGAATAACTACACTGAGAAATTCTGTGTTTTTTTTTTTCTTCCAGTTTTGTCACTATAGATGTAGAAAGTCATCACTTTCTCCTGACAGTCCCCACCAGGAGAAAGTGAAGCTGGAGAGTGCCATGGGATCCATTGCAGCATATTTTATTTCAGTGCAAGGTGGCATTTACACAGGGAAAGCTCTAAGGTGTTTAGGAAAATGAGTTGTATGCAGGCAGGCCATTTGTTTTGGTCATCTAGTGTCGGCCTCCAGCTAAAAGGTGAACATGCTATCCTGAATTAGAGCTGTCCCTATCTTTTGTGGCCACTGTTGTGGTTTTGAGGTGTCTGTTTAAAGTCAAGATCAATTTCTGGACAGACCTAAAGGTCAGTAAAAGTTGCATTGGGAGCACACGCTCAGATTTTAAAGCACAGTGCATGTGAAATGAAAGCTATATGCTCTGCGACTGCAAATGGTGCTTCACATATTCAGTACCTATTTTTCTAAATGAAGCTATTACATTTAGCGCCCATCACAGTGGATTGCAAAACACTGATATAACTTGCTTTTAGGAGGGAATTGTTCTGCATGTCATGCTGATTTTAATATTGAAAGGGTGTTGAGATAGTTTTAAATGGAGGAATTTAAAACTGCACGCATTGTTGCTTTAAGCTGAATTTGAATTTATTTTAGATCAGACCTGAAGGAGTAGGTCCTGAGTCCTTCAAACAATGAAAATCTGAATTCTGTTTGTGGACTTGTTTGATGCCTTAAGTGTGTACAATCTGATCAAAATAGCAAAAAATAACTCCAAAACCAATAATCTTTTCTTATAATCATTTCTATAAATATCATCTCCTCTGGTTAATCTATCAAACATTGCAGCTAATTTTCCCATAAAGCTAGGGAACTTGTTTTAAAGAAAATTATTTTCAGCTAAATAATCTCATTACCAGGTTATGTCAATCTAGGCATGCGTGCTTTTAAAACATTGTCTTTGATTGAAAACTAGATGAATTATAATCACAAGAGGAAAATGGTTGCTTATATGACTCTTTTGACCTTTCTGGAATGTTAATGTGAGATGTTTATAGTTTCAATCATTAATCTGACTTCAATTGACTGTTGCCTATCTCCACTCCTATCTACGTTGAGTGTCATCTTGATAGACAAGTGTTTTCCTAACAATTCAGATACATAATTATATACTATAGCTGCAGTATAAAGGTTAACTTGAGAGGGTTATATGAAATATTTCTTTTTAACACGTCATCACTATATAGAAATGCTATCTATTTTATGCTCATCTCCTTGCTATTTCATCTTAAATTTTTATTCAGTGTGTACAAGAAGGTCCGTACTGTATGGTAATGATAAGACTGAAGATAAATTCTGCCTTGCTCCTTTCAAAAGGAGGCAATATTCAGATGTATAGTATATATAAGTATATAGATGTATAGTATATATAAGTATATTAAATATGAAGGATTGCCTTTAGAGGCTTGTATTTCATTGTTTCTGAACATACTTTATACATTAATCTTATCAGGTGCTTTAAATGAAACATTAACACCACAATTTTAACAGATTAAAATGAAGGGACAGAACTGTAAGCTAAGGAAGAAACTACATCTTTTCCCAGCTTTATTTCTGCAGCAAATCTTTCATCATGCCTCATTCTGGAAATCTCTGCTTCAGGGCTGGGGCCCTAAATTTTGAATTTTGGTTTCAATATGCCAGGATGAACCCTAGGCAAAAAATGCCTTGAGAAGGAAAGATTTGCGAGATTTGGGGTGAGGTGAAGGCACTTCATAGATGGCTATGAGCCTGCAGCGTAACCGCAAGGGGTGCATGAGAGGAGAGAGAGTTAAAGTTATGGAGACAATTCCCGCTGTTCCATTGCAAGAGCAAAAGGGGGGCTGAGTAGCGAAAACTGTGCCCTTGAATTTCCCTAGAAAATGTAAAGAGCTGAGAAACTCTCTTCCCTTACTTTCTTGTGCTTGGGTTGTTTTCTTTCCCCACTCACTGGTCAGCTGGGCTTTGGGCCAAAGTATTTCTCGCCTGCAAGATGCTGTTATTTAGTGTGTGTTTAACATTGTCATGGCTCACTCCATGAAGAAGATAGTATTTTCAGCATTTTATGATCAAACTTCTCTGTTTCTGGAGTGCATCCAGTTGGAATGTGGAAGGGAGAAAGAGAGCTGAATAATTTATTAAGGCAATAGTGCTTGGTTAGATTTTAATCATTATTATTGAAGGAGAGATCAATAAATCTGTGCTTTTATGCAGGATTTTGTTCTTTCCCTTAGGGAACCTGTCCTTCATTCAAAAACTATTGTGTCATATGCTTTATGAGTTAAAATAGAGACATAATAAGAAATGACTTTTATTGCAATCTACCTATGAAATAATGCTGAAAGAGATCAATAGAACAATGAATAAAAAGTAAAGATCCATAAGGATGATTGATGTCAGCTCACTCCTGTCTTTTCTTCTGCTATATGGCTTAGGCTGGGAGAAGTGGTTCAGTGTGAAGGAGAATATTATCCCCAATCTTTCTGCTTCCCATTCCTCTCTCAGTCCAACCTCCCCTCTCCATTTCTATATACATAAAACAAAAGTCTAACTGCAGTCCATTTTTGAGCTCTACTGGTTGAAAGAAGGAGGTTTTAGGGTAGAAATTCTGATGTGAGTTGGGGATTTTGGATTCAATATTCAGTTTCATTGGTGTCTTCCACTGCAACTGCAAAGAAACTACTTAGATGTGAAGTATAAATACAAATCTGAATGTTGATGGCATGGAAGAGTTATTTGTGTAACTCTCTGCAACCATGTACAAGCAGACCAATGGCTCTTCCTTCTTCTGTACCCCAGTTTTCCCTTTCTAAATAGTCAGTGATAGTAGCTGTGCTTTTCTACAAGCTCCTATTTGTCTGGCCCATGTAGGGTTTCAAAAATTGGCTTTCTTTATTCATTGTTCATCTTTCCATGCAACATACTTGTCAATGAAGGTTCTCCCCTTAGAGGAAGGCCTCTAGATCCTATCAGAAAAAAAGATATTAATGGTGTTTTTCAGCCTTTTGGCAAATGACCATGTCTGGGGTCAATGGACTTACAATTTTAAGGCCCTTGATGAAGCCCACAGCCATCTTTCTTTGACCTATTTTGTACTGATATTTTTTTTTTCCTCTGTTCCTGCTTCTCATTATAGGAGAACATCTGTTATCATAGAAATGTCAAAATTCACATCAGCAAATGATAAGGTTGGCTTCTTCCAATGCCATCTTCAATGTTGCAGAGTAGTGAAGACTGAAGGTTGGAAAGATAAGAAGTTTTAGGGAACTTACCTGGAATCTCTGTATTCCTTTCAGGTGATGATTCTTTTAATTCTCCATCTCACTGTGGGTGGGCCCCTATCGTTGCTCTTGAGTGATGAGGTCTTCACCAAATTATTAAACGGCATGTTAAGATCCATTAAAAAGCAGCAAGAGTGTAGAACTGCAGTAAGACGGATATGCTTGTTGATGCATTACTGTCATAGTTCTTCAATAATTGCCCATATGTTCAGAAAGGTTTAGAATGTGCTTGTCATTCCCATGCTAATTACAGGCTGTTGCAAAGCTCATTTTTCATTACTGGGATCATGCCATGTTTATGGGGTTTGATGAGTTGTTTGTTCTGGGTTGATGCACTGCAGTTTTGCTGGAAGTTTCATATTTGAATTGCAAATGGACTAGGGGGATGTAATTTTTTTTAACCTAGTATGCATTCAGGTAGCATAACAAAAATCTTGACTGAAATAAACTTAGCTCTAGAGGTACAAGCATAACCCTTTATCTGAAAACATTGGTTGTTTATTCTCTCTGAAAGAAAGAAACAAAATTTGCAGGCTTTTTACAGGTTTCTATTATAGCTAAATTGAGAGAGAAGTCCTTTACTCCTCCAACTCCCATGCCTGCCCTTTATCTTCCTCCAGTCTGGGAGATTCTCATTACCATCAGACTCAACACTTTTCCATTGATTTTCCTAAATGTTTAAAGGAATTTGGATACTATGATACCACTAAAATTAATTTGACTGGAGGGTCATATCTTAGAAATAATTCATAGAATTGTACTTCTGATATTTTCTAGCTCCTTTCAAGTGCATGTGGCTATCTATATGTCCTAGACTTTATATGACACCTTATAATTATGTTATCCAGTGATCCTCTGAGTTATTGAGACTTATGTTAAAACCACAAAATTTATCCTAAGTATATGTGCATACATAGAATATACATGATATAGACAAGTGCATATGCATATACATATATATACAGACATGTATATACATACACAAACATACATATACAAGGCCACCACTGAAGAATGATTTTGGTAAACAAGGCATCTGATAAGTTGATCAGACTTCAGATTCTACATTTACATGGAGCTTCCTAATCTTCATACTTTGAAAGAAAAACATGCCCTTGCTTTGAGGGCACTGATATGATAAATTTTTTTTTGGAGATGCAATCAGTTTTAGTTTTCCCCAGGACTGTTGTATACTCCAGGGCCTCAAATCTGTAGCACTTTATTTGTCACATAGGAAAGGCACTAATTTGCTCTTTTCCTGATACTTCCACACTATAGCAGTTCTGTTTAAGATACATTTGAAGTGGTGCTGCAGTGGTCCTGCTGCATGCTGCAACAAACCCTTTGCAGACCATAACAACATAGAAGGTGTTGAAGGCATTGGAGGCTGTGTCCTGCAGTGAGGAACACATGCCGAAGGGCTTTCTGGAAGGCAACTTCTCCTGGTTGCAACTTCTCCTGCTTGCGTACCCCAGACTCTTTCATATGTTGAGAGTTGTCCCATCACGGTTGTCTGAGGGAGTCCACCACTGCTTGAGCAGCCATGTGGCATCTCATGTATTAGGCTGGCAAAATGTTTAGTTCTAAACTTCCATGTAAAATTTCGGTGGATATTTTGCCCTGTGGAACATCTACTCACTGCCATGGTGCTGGGATTTTGTTTCTATTAACCCATTTAAGCTGAAGGCACAACTTTTTTTTTTTTTTTCTCTGAAAAAATAGGGTAAAAGTCAAGCACTTCATATCTTTGTGCCTAACTTCACAAATTTATAAAATGAGTGTAAATGGCTCCTTCCACTAATCCTTTCTTGCCCGCTGGCAGTGATCTTTGCAGGGTAAGGTTTGTCTCTTCCTACAGCTGGTATTTTTCTAATGGTTATAAGATAATTAGATACCTACATCTCACTGAATGCCAATAGTAGTCATGCATTTAACTACCATTGCCTGGCTTTGAAAAATTTTCTGCTTAATGGAGGTAATATACTTATAAATAAGTATATATAATGGAGGAACAGACTTACCAAGATCTTTCCAGTACTGTTAATCCAAACAATAACAAACAAAACAAATCTTTTGCATATTAAAGACATTCTGATATAGATTAAAAATAAATTAAAAAAAAATGCACAGTAAAAGTTTGTCCAGCTTTAAGACTGACTTTAAAATAAAGTTTTTGAGGTCCTGAACTGTGGTATCTTTTTTTATTTCAGGAGCTCGGCATAGCAACAAATGAAAATAACTTAGTAAGAGATGCTGTTCTTGCTAAGCTTCCAGCTGTGACTAAAAAGAGAAATTCAAGAAATGTTATCAGTGATTCATTTCTTGCAAGATTGCCAGGTTGAGGATTGCAGATTCAAAAGACTGGATAGTTCATATGAGAATCTTTTAAAGGTTAATTCGAAACATAAACTTCTGCTGTAAGTCTTGCAGTTAACTCTTGCTCTAAGTCCATTGTGCTCTAAATGTCCTTAGGGAATCACATATTATGGAGCTGTGAAGAGATCTGTTAGTGCTTTGTCCTGTAGACGTGATATTCAAGTGTTTGGTATTTTTATTTATCCTTCACATGGCTGAGCAACGTGAACAGGTGTAAAGATCATGAGAAATTGAGTAATCTGAGGAAAAAAAAAAAGGAGGAAATATCTCTGAAGGTTGATTGCCCTTTTGCCTTTGATATTATTTCACTGAGATCCATAAGAAGAAAAGGAGAGGAGCAGCATGAGCAATATGAAGTCAGAGCACAGTGCAATGCAGTAACTGAAGAGCTGATAAATATTAACTCTTTTCCAAGGACCTGAAGTTCTTAGAACAATCCAGACAGTAGTGATAACATTGATTTCCTTTTTTTCCCTTTCCTTCTGTCTTTCTTTCCCTGTAAATTAGCTGCCAATGAAAAAGAAGATTATTTTAGGTTTTGCTTGTTTGTCTGTTTAATTCCATAAAGACCTGTCCCACACCTCATTATTTTATCTCTGGTCAGTAAACTTGTTTAGTAGAATGACAGATTGCCTGGCATTTTATACTTCAAGATCTATTCTCCATTGGTGAGTTTTAACCATTTTTATTTTTTTAATGAAAAAAACTATTTAGAGGAATACTATTAGGGGAGAATGGATTATAATTAAACCAAAAAAACCCCTCTTTTTTAATTTGAAGTGCTTTAGTGCAAGTTTTTAAAATCTGAGAGGAAAAAGAGAAATTGGTTGCATCCAGGAAAATCTGCCCAAATCTGGCTAAATGTTAAATCAAATTAAAACCAGTTTGAATGCTTTCAGGGAGACTTGGTAAAACGTTACAGCTAATTCCCTGAAAAGTCATCTGACTGTAATGTTTAGGCACTCTGGTCTCTGCCTGGTCAGAATTCAAAGATCATAACATGGAGCATGGAAAATATACGGACAAAGTCATCATTTTTTCCTGGAGGGATCATTTGAATGAAGAAGGAATAAGACCTGGGTGGAGATGTTTCACAACTGACTACATCTAGCCAGACACTAAAATGAGGAATTCTCAGAGCTGGAGATATAATATTAGAAATTTGAAATAAATTTAAAATTGAAAGGGCAGTGGAAAGGAAGAAGTGGAAACTGAAACTGGGAACTAGGAAGGAAAAATGTGGACTGAGAGCCAGAGGAGAAATCAAGCTGGAGACAAGACTGGCAAAGCAAAGACACTAGAATCTGGGGGGGAGGGGACAAAACAACATAAAAGAATGCATGTAGAGCATTTCAGTGTTATTAAGGGTACAATATGTAGAACTGAAAGCTTTGTAAATGCCAGAGTAAATGTTTCCTGTACAACTTATATCCTGACATATGCATTTGGAGAGATATTTCATTCTGTCTAGGGCTATATTCCAGGAACCATGGTGGAGCTCAGGGAGAATAACAGCCATTAGGGGATGGAGGCAGTTGCCCAGACAGAGGTATCTTGTGCTATTTGAGATGCCTTGGGCTATCCTGTCTCACCATCAGCTGCCACTCCTGAAGGCAAAGGTCTTCTACAGGTCCTAAGTCATATATCTGTCTTGTATGGATGTTCCAGATATCGTAGAGCTCCTCAGTGACAGAGGATTAATATATTTAAGTAATTAATTAAATTTAGCTTATAATGTTCTTGCTGAATTAGGGGTAGGTGTTGAATTGATGTTTATTTTTATGTGCTAATGCAGGGTGGTGGATTAGGCCTTTGAATCTGATGATATTGCCTACACCTCTCATCTTCCCTTCTTCACCTTGAGAGACCTTTACATTACTGTGAAGCTCTTTTTAGATTTCTCTAAATAGTTTCTTCCTCTTCTCTGAGCTGTGTTTACACCAAAGTGAAAACTAAAAAAAAAAAAAAAAAAAAAAAAAAAAGATAAAACAATGCAAAGTAGCTTTTTTTTAACCATGGTATAATTTGTCACAATTGTGCTGGTTCAAAATTAAGTTGATGCAAGCACAGGTGCTTCCTAATCACAACCCACTGAGGATAAAAACCTCTTACATACTGCAGGTTATCAATGGCCTGGGTGGTTTAATCACTGGCTGGCAGTTTCAGAGTCTGAGTCTGTGAGCTAATGACACATTATTGCTGGAGCCAAAGTTTTGAAAACTTAAACTCACGCTGCTACTTTTTTTCCCTCTTCTCCTGATTTTGCTGTGTGATGGGCTTGGCCTGTTCTGTACTCTGTAGAAGAAGGTGGTCTGCTTCACTTGCATGCTCCACTGGATATAAATATCTTTTCCCATTTCCAGCTTAAACTTATTTAAATGAGTTCTCATGCCAAAATTGTTCTTAAGTTCCAGTATTTTCTCTCGTGTTTGCCATTTCTTCACTTATACAGAAATATCAGTACCCAAACTTGTGTCACCTGCTAATTTTATTTGTAATTCTGGCACTTTGTACCCATCACTGAAATTTCAAACACAGCCTTGAAGAGCTTCTCCAATAATCTCCGTTTTACCAAGGTTCCCATTTCAGCACCACTTGTTCTAGTCTTTTTTACAATAAGCTGCTTGTCCTGGCTAAAAGTTTCATTTTGTCCTGTTTTACTAAATGGTTTTCTATTTTAAGTGCTTTCAAAGAGTCTAGATTACTGCATTTCCTGTGCCAAACTATTATACAGAATACATTTGAAAAAATCAGACATTTTTGCATGATATTGATTAAGTCTGTATGATCTGTTTTTGGCAAGCCTATTTCTCGATCACTACCTTGTCTGCAATTATTATTTCTTCAAAAAGTATTCTGACATCCTGCATGCTATTGAGGTCAAATTCATAGTTTTGTTGCAGTTGAGATCATTGTCTTTCTTTTCTTGAGGCACAGAGATAAGAGCTATCCACCCTGTTGTTATGCAGCTTTCTAATCTGTTTATTCCCCCCGCCGCCCCCCCTCCCCAAAAAAAAAAATTAGTCATGACAGGAGAATCAGTACAGATTAAAGTAAAAGAGAGAAACTGTTCTGGAAAGATTCTCTAAGTGGCCTTTTTATTCCAGAGCAAAAGTTCATTTTCTTGATGGAGCTTAATCCACTTCACTGCTTTTTATTCTCCCGCCCTTCAGGCCTCTTTTCAGATGATATTTCTACCAATTTGACAATGAACTCTAGAAAAACTTGCAAACTGTGATGAGCCTAGTGCAGCTGGTTCAAGTTCAGGCTGTCTTTTCCTTGACTTTCTTAGCTGAATTGCTGCCCAAGAAGGGCCATCTTCTATGTTGCACCTTGCAGAAGGTATATTAGAAAGCATAGCTAGATGCAGGTAAGAAAGATGATTTAATCCACTTTTGCACCCTCAGAATTCTGGTCTGTTCAGTGACAAATTCATGCTGGTCCTGACTGATCACCATTAAGCCACTCTGGCCAGGGCACAGGGACCCACGTGCTTGGGGCACACATAGAGCAGGACAGGACTTCTTTCCTGTGTTAGTAACGCCAGGATCTGTGCCAGTCAAGGGATATTCCCTGTACTTCAGATCTAGCACCTTTTGTCTTCTTCCACCATCATTTTTTACACTCAAAAATTTTATTATGGACAAAAGGGAACATACCATATATATGTAGACTCAAGCATTTTTTGTTGGTCTAATTTCACAGTCTAAACAAAGTACAACAAAAAATTGTTGTTAGTCCAGTTACAATAATATTACCATTCTTCTTTCAAATAAACATAAAAAAGCCTAAATAATACTACTAAAATAGTTAAACGGGAGGAACTTCCTAGTACCCACTCCTTTTCTCTGGTGTTATGCTCATCCTTCCAGTGTCCTTCTGTGTGCTAAGGCTGATGGAGCCAGTCTTTCTCAAGCAGAGAGGTTTGTCAGTTTCCCAAGTTCTTCACTGGGAGGATTTTCATGTTATCATCAGGGGATGCTATCCCTATCAGGGGTATCAGCTATCCCTCCATCCCCCACCTTGGGGTCCACCTGTTTATGCATTTTCCTAACACAGTTATTTTCCTATGTATCTTCATCCAGCCTTAGTTATTCAGTTTTCTCTTCTCTTTGTTGTATCTAACAGGCTACACAAGATTGTGCTCCTGTGGTGACCACTGACTGACCATTGTGATTTGCTTTCACAGTCCGGGACCTCTGGTACAGTCCCATGTTTACACTCTCACAAACCACATTTTATTTTTGGATCACAGATATTTCAGCCTACACAGAATAAACTACCTGTTATCACTGTAAACTAAAGCTAACCTAAACTAAACCTCACAACTAGGTAATTGCTATCACTGCTAAAACAAGTTAAAATCAGTCAGGGCCAAGACAAGCCCAAACAAGTCCTGAGAACATGCAGTATTAGGTCAATGCAAAGCATGTGACCTTTTAGTAGTAATTACAAAAAATCTCATTTACTAGGCTACATAGTGGGCCACCACAGCAGCTAAAAACTGCAGAGCTGCGTGACAGAAGGGGAACGCAGGCAGCTATATCTCTTTCTTTCAGACTCAGAGCTGTGACTACCAATTTATTCTGTCATCGAACATTATGTGGAAAAACACAATGAGTGCCAAGGAACAGCAGGTTGTATAATTACAGGGGAACCTGAACCAAGACCACCCTCACCGCAGAGTAAGTCCAGATCTGAGGTGAGAAAAGGCCATCTGTGAAAGGAGAGGCTGGATGCCTCTCCAGACCACGGAGTGCTCCAGAGTGGACTTAACTATTGCCTGGGATGCATAATACGTTTATTTTTAATAATTTGCAGTTGAAGCTGCTCCAGAGAGTATGGCATGACATTAATACACAAAGGTTAATTTTTCAAAGCAGCTTGTAGTTTGTATAAAGGTCCATCATGATTCTTCAAATCCTAACATTTGCATGATGTGTCAAAAACTTAATTACAAACATGGAAACAGAGCATGCTGCTAGACTGCACATTAATCTCTTTTCTCTGAGCTAATATATTTCTCAGGTGGATCACTAATAAAATAGAACACCCATGGAATGACTCTTTTTTTAAATTTTATTGGAGAATTACAGTAATGTAAGGATAATAAAAAAGATATAAATTAGAAATATGAACATGAACTGCTACTTCTTTGATAAACTTTAGATGTGTGGAAACTGCAGGCAATAGAAAACTGTCAACCCTCATTCTGCAGTACTTTACCTTCCAGGTTTCCAAAGGAGACGGGCAGGTGCTTAATTGTATTCTGTAACGTAGCCTTGCTGAATATGAAATACGCTGTACGGTACCAGTTTGAAAAGAAGCTAATATTCCAGCTGTGGACACTAGCATCTTCTCCCTTGCTTGACAAAAGTTAAACAATAATTGAAGTCTGTGATGCCTCAACATTTCAGTTCAAGGCTCAGTTCAGGTCACAACATTTTTGCTGCTTTAATAACCCAAGTCTATCAGATCAGGGGTAAAAAATAAACAAAAACCCCCACAGAGACTGGAAAGGGTAGGTTCCAATCCCAAAGATTCCTCTGTGCAAGAACATATTCATTTCATATTTTGATTCTAATTCTGGCAGCCCAAGCACATAGTTATTAGCTCAGAGATTTGATACTAGACCAATGATGATGTGCAATGAAGCAAATGAACCAAAAAAGTAAGATACCACTAAAAGTCATTTTGCTATTAGAGCATTATATTCCTTGAAGAGTATTAAGGTTTTATTAATTCAAAGACTTTACCAAATAGTATCAGTTCCTGTGCATCAACCCGTTGACCACCTGCTGTTTCCCGTGAGAAGTGCTGAATGCAGTAGCTCAGTTGAAGAGGATGAAAACTGCTGTCAGAAAGCTGACATTTCTTTATGCACAGGTCTACATCTTCTTCTTTACATTTTTGCCAACAGAAAAATGATATTGTGCCAGAAATACAGACTATCATTTGAGCCCAAGCCAACAGAATTAAACAGACCCATGGACTCCAGTAGCAAATCTTTTGAAAAGAGCTTCCCATTTGATCTTTTGCACATTAAAAATTTTGGCCAATATTTTTAACAAATGTAGTTAGCTTAAATTAAAACCCTGAAGAGAAGTCTTGTCTTGCTGCAACACTGAGCTCCCACAGATCCTTTGAAAGGAGATACAGGTGCTCAGCAGCTCTGCAGATGAGAACTTTTACTCTTGACTTGTGCTGATGTTGCTGAAAGCAGAACCTGATGCAAGTTTTGAAAGAGAAGATAGTGGAAAGTGTGCAAAGAACGATTTCCAGATGAGAAATGTGTGTGTGGTACACTCCCTACTGAAGTGGGCCTGCTCCTGCTTTAAGGTTTTGGCACACTGCATGCTGCTTGTTCAGTGGTTTGAATTTCACGGAGTATCTTATTTTGAGACCCTCAATTGGAAGGGAAGAGAAAGGTTAAAAAGAGGTGCTTTAGAAAACTGTAACTTTCCAGAAGGATTGAGCGGCCTTTTGCTGAAATAAAGGTGCTTTTCATAGGGCTTCGAATAGGCAAGTAAGCAGCAGTCATTTTTTACAACAGAAATAAATACTTTTAACCTCTTGGAGGAAATCAAAACTGCAGGTGTGGGGAAAACAGATTGTTAAGACTGTTATAGCACTGAGTGCTCTGTGCACTTTGAAGACCAGTGTTGCAGGCAAAACTGCTCAACTCATACGGTTTAAATCAAATCAAATTCACAGTGGTTTATTGATATGTTAGCAACACATAAATAACTGTCAATCAGTAAACTATACATTCACTGTGTGTATATATATATATTTGCAACATCATCAACACAACAGAAAAATACTAGATGCTTGCAAAAAGTTAATAAATGCCTACAAATTTCAACACATCCATCTATAAATGTTCTAATCTCCCCCCTTCCCCCCCGCCCCGAGTTAGGTGTCCTCCCATCCCAGGACATGTGGGTTACAAAAATGCCATCGTCTGCCCAGAGCACAGGTTGTCCTGCTGTTGGCGCCATGGATGCTCCAGTTTTGTGCATACCCATGCTGCCCCTGCAACCTGCCATTCTTAATTTCCTCATAGCATTATCAGTTTTGGGGTAAACGCCTTCTCAGACAGTTTCAGATATTCTATTCACGCACACTGCTTGCACTCACGGTCTTATTATATCTGTTGGTATCCAGGCCATTTTGCCAAGAGGGAGCTGCACAGACTCTCCCACAGATAGGAAAAGAGTTTTGCTGGATCGGGACCTTTCTAAACATGTACTCGTTTGGATAACTTCTGCCATTTTGAAACCAAGACTGGCATTTCTGCCTAGTGGAAGGAGAAGAAGAGATGCACAGACAGACCTATCACCAAAATGAACTCTGAATGATAGCATTCATGTGGGATACAACACGTTTCCAGGGCCAAGTCTTGCTCCGCAACAAGCGGTACAGAAACCACACCTTGGGTCTCTTCCACTCCGTACGATCCATTGTGGAGAGCGTCGTGTAGAGATCTCTTGAATGACAACCCCCTGGTGCACCACCACTGTGACTGTCTGGTGCAGGACCTTCAGACCTGCTGGCTTCTGTCCCCAGGAAGTGTCGCTGAATTAGCACAGTGGTTTGCTAGAGGTAGTTAGTCAGCTGGATTGCACCTACACTTTTTTTAGTTCTGTTGTTTTTCAGCTCCAGAGCTAACTCTGTCCCTGTCATTTCAAAGATTTCTGGACTACATGCGCTCATCTGGCATGGACAAGGTCTGTGTCTCCCACCTCCTGGATGAATGTCTTAATTGCAGGATCATTAGCTATTCTGGGGCCTCCCTGCCTCTCTCCTTCTCGTTGTCTAAAGGTATGTTTTCTTGACAGTATGAACAAAGCCCCCTCAAATTTCAAACCTCGATACTTTTCATGAAATAGAAGTCTTGTTTTCGTATCAGTCAACAGAATGGCCACCTTTTTTCTCTGTGACCTGTTTTCAGTCAGTAAATCAGCATTTCTGAGCTTGATGCTTAGCTGACAATCCAATGCTGCAGACATTTGGATTTTTCAGTCACATTTGATATTTGAAGACGCATCTTCTTCACAGATACATCGTTCCCTACATCAAAGCATTTCAAATTCATTATGATGATACTTCTATAGCTCTTCAATAGCAAATTCCTCCAGTTTTCTTTAAGATTCATGTCTGTCAGTTTCTTCTTATATAATGTACTCTCTTAAAGATGAAATGCTGTCTCTTTTTTTAATCCTCTAAATTTTACTGAAAGCACAGAACCGTATAACTTTGAAAAGAAAGCATAGCTGTTTGTTGTCCCCTATACGCAGCACTTTGAGCTTTACACTCAGAGGCTAAATCCTGATTCACATTTCCTGACTCAAACATAAACATTTCTTTAGCCTTAAACCTGGTCATCACCTAAGTCAAAATCCATCCATCTTTCATTTCTCTCATGAAAAGTTCTGGTCCAAAGTTTCTGAGCTAATAGAAGGACTACTGTATTTTATCAGGCAATGTGAGCTAAAACATTTTTGTTCACGTACAGCAGATTTATGGACTATAAAAGCCAGAAGCACCCATTAAGGTGATCTAGTTTTGAGTTCCTCAGTAAAAAAGACTGTAGTACTTCATCCAGTACTTATTGCATGAAGCTTAACAACCTGACCAGACTAAAGTTCCAGAAAAAATAAGATTTAGGACTTGTTTATGTTCTTCAACTTTTTTCTATTGAATAGCTGTGGATTTTAGGTGAACCCTGAGTAAGCTGATGTTTAGACTACCTTGAATGTGCTGGTGTCCGTGAACTTTGTTATGGGGGACTTAGTATCCCTAGTGCATTGTACAGGCTAGGTGACTGACACTCCAGAGATTCTACTCCAGGAACAAAGGGGCTTGAAAGGAAATTTTGCATTTGTTGACTGCTTTGCTAGATCTAATCTTTTCTCCCTTTGAAACTTCAAATATCTACCTGAAAAACAGATATAAAAGGTTTTCCCTACCTTATTAGTGGGTTTTGATGTAAAGCCATTAGAAATTGCATGTCAGGGCAGTAATGCTACCTGAAACGTAAGGACCTATATATATCCAAATCATACTTGAACTTGCTATTACAATCTGACACTGTGTTCAGAAAATTGATCTTCCATTCAAAGAAATGTTGAGAAAATGTGTAAATACGAGAGTGATGATTTGCATATCAGTAATTTCAAAATCATATCTTTTGTTGAAAAAAGTGGGCCTATCCCTTTCCAAGATATGGGGTGTGTTTTGAAGCTTCAAATCCATCCTGCTCCGTATAAAACATTTCCACAAATTTCAATGTGGTGTTAGATTTCCAATTTTGGGGGGGATTCAGCACAACTGTGTGAGTCGTGATGGTCCTCACACTAAGTGGTATCTCCTGGCTAGCATACAGAGATTCTCTCTACCATGTATGCTGGTGGTAGCATATAGCTCTGGTTTGATTAAAAGAATTTGCAGGCATGACTTGACCATATATTACCCTTCAACATTCTTTGTTCTGCTGCAAATATAATCAACACATCTACTGTATTTTGAACAGAATGATATTTCTGCAGCTTTTCTGTTATCTGATTGATTGATATAATTTTCTCTTTAGGGTGTCAATCAAGCAATTGAATGGGGGACGGAAATAATGTTATTATTACTCCATTTGGTAGGATATTCATTTTTGGTTTCATAACAAAAATGGTAAAAATATTTTTATACCAAAATAAAGAACAGTGTTTCTTAAGGCATTCTGAGATTAGCTGATATATGTAAGAAAGAAGCTGATATGTAGAGGTCTCTCCCTTCTGCCAAACAGAACTGAAGAACTGCTAGATAAACACATAATTTACCTCTCTTTTACAAAGCTCAAAGCAAAAAAGATAAATAATAGAAGATATTGTTTTTCCAAAATCATGGGTAGAAATAGGACTGCACTCCAGATCTTATTCATAGACAGGTTAGCTGTTTTATATATAGCCAGATATATTTCCCTTAGGGCATAAGCCTAGGAAGGCAACTGGAGCTTGCTAATGAATTTGCATAGCCGGGCCTAAGTCATTCATGGGCCTATTCCTTGGCTTCCACTCAAGTCCACACCTATGGGAAGTTAGATTTGTCTTTTTTTCTGCAAGTATTTTATGTTACTTAAAGGTAAGCTGTGATGTTTATTTTTTCTATGGCTATTCCTGTTTTCTCCCATTTCAGAAACTAGGAATCATGCTTACCTTTTTCTTATCCCACCTTTCCAAAATCCTCAAAAGCTCTGAAACTGTATCAGCCAAGATCTTTAAATTTACTAGGAATAGCTGTTTTGAAATCATCCAACCTATTTAACCACAGCCAAACCTGATCTTTTCATATTCAAGGTCCTGGCTCTTTGTCATTACTATTAATTGTGATAGCCACTGGTTTGTAGCTGATGATGCACGAAATGTATGAAAAATTGTATACTCATTAGTTCAGATAATTGTATCCATTGATCTGATAAAAGAGGTGATTTCTCCCCAGAAATCTTGACTTGGTCGAAAATTTTAACCTTTCAAGCATCTTCTTTCAATAGCTTTGCCTCTCTTTGAATTGAAGGCCCACCTGTTTCTTAGCCTTTCTCTTTGTTAAATGCTTGTAGACTGATTTCTTGTTACTCCCGATGCATATAGAAGAAAGACAGATGGAAGAGCCCAATGTCAGGGCTGGAGAGTGAATTTTATAAAGCCTTTGAGCAAAGAAAAGTGCCTTATGCGTGGATTATAGAAGTGGAATAGCAGACTGGCCACCTGTTTTTTTCAACAGGGAGGATATCTAAGATATGCTGCAGTTGCTGAGGATTATAGCTCAGAGGTAACTGCTCATGTTTTGAACAATGTGTATGCCACTTCTAAGCAATACATGTGGGTTCAATCACTATTTTTACGCACATGCTAATGTGTATGCACAGTGGTATGAATCATTTTACAATGTCTTCTGTGGTGATTTCAGCATAATGTACATCTCATTGATCAAAAACCTCTAATAAATACACAGTTAAAGGAAAAAATTCACTGACTTTTTCAAGTCATAGAACCATGAACATAAACAAAGGGTTTTTTTAATAAATACCAATAATAAATATATTCTTCAGTGTTATAAGCGGTCAACATTTTGGTTTGAAAACTTAAAGTGCTTTGAAATCTTGAAGCCCCAAATTATGTATACTGTGCAGCCGTGTTCATACTTAAAAGCCACAGCGTGTATCCACCAGGGTTCCTGCAGTATTGGTTATCTGTAGAAGAGTTACCTCTTCGCTGTTTGAAAGAGATACAGGCATATCCCATTATGCCCTGTTCTCTTTTTTGTTCTGTGACGGAGACAGTGGGATTTTTCTAACAATGCTGATTTCTCCATCTGAGCCACTCACCCTATAGCTAATGCAGTGAAGGAAGCAATTGTAGAGCATGATTCATCTTACCTTGAAGGAATAGTCAAAAACAGACCATATGAATCATGTCCTAAAAGTGCCAATTTAACTCTGTTGGCTACAAAGGAACCAAGGGTGACAACCTTACAGGTCGATATTTGCATTGTAGGTATCAAAATTTAAGCAAGATGAATCCCATGCATAAAGTCTGGAAAAGTAGTTGAACATATTGCGACGAAAGATATGAGCCAGAAAGTGAAGGGATGCAGAGCTACAGCACGTACGCAGACTAAAGCACGATCCTCACCTTCCAAAGCTTTCTGTTTTCCAGATTTTTTTCCTCTTCCTTTCTTTCTGCATAGCTGTCCCTTATGCATACTTCAAGGGTGGGATAATCAGTTCCACATCAAGCCGTAAGTCATGTTCTTTTTCTTCCTTCAGAGACTGGACATGCAATTAATATGTAAGCACTGAGGTTCTACCTAAAAACAGTGTGTGTACATTTCTGGAGGCTGTCACTGCTTTAAGGAAGTGGTACCTTAAGGTTTGTCCCCAGAGAGAGAGAGGGATTCTATTTAAAAGCAAAAATGAGAAAAACGTACCCCAGATGGCAGAGAAAAGCAGGGAACCACAGGTATTTGGGAACTGATGAAGGAGATTCATTGCCATGAAAACTCTGTGCCAATTATAGCAAATCTATTTGGAGATTAAGTTCTCTTTTATAACACCTTAGGAGGAACATAATGTGAACTGAAAAATAAATATAATTTTGTAGTAACTCGGGGGGGGGGTGGATTATTTTAAGTGCCTTAGGAATCTTTCTCTTTGGGAGTATGCGTGACTTGGCAGGTGAACTCAGTATCTTGTGTTGGCTCAGAGCTAATGGTGTTAACGAAGCTGAGAGCTAGATAAACTATTCTAATGCTGCATCTTTTCTGCCCCACTGCTATGCTGAAAATGCTGTTCCTTCCTCTACTCTCCATCTGTGATGCTGCCATCAATACTGCTTAACTAGAAGGCAGCTCACTGGAGAAATGGCCAGGAGGCCAAGAAGATGATAAACACTGTAGTAGGGAAGCATGTGAAGGAATGCAAAAGCCTTAGTTATGGTTGCATGTTTATGTAAAGAGAAAACAGAGCAGCCCTTCTCTATGCTCCAACATGAATGTCTTTTCCAGCAGCAAGTAGGGGAAGAAGGAGACATAGAGAAACTAGGGTAATAATGCATAGGGCAAAAGTCCAGAAGATACAAGGACTGACACTTTGACGATGTCCATATCTTGCTGGATTTGGGAAAGAGTGAAAACAGGAGAAAATTGGGGATGTGGATTTTTCTTCTTCTCAAGGGTGATTCCACAGAGTGCCCTCCGGATCAGCCCCTGCTAGGTTTGTTTTGGCAGTGGCAGGTTATTAGAGGTGCAGGTCACAAAATGCAACAGTTGAGCAGAATGATCTGCTGCCAATATATGATCCAGCTCCTCAAAGCAGCTGCAGACTCCACAAGCATTCACATACTATTGGCCACAGGACTCCACAGCTTCTACTCTTTGTTCCTGCAGCCATGGTCTGAAACTTTGGCTAAGCTGCTTCCACTTCCCTGGTTCGGGGAGTCCCAGGGCCATGCGGACACTGCAGCGGCTGGAGTTCATACGGACTGAGCCATGCTCCTCTTCCCAGAGGGCAGAGTCCAGGCTGCCAGCACAGGCTCATGCTGAACATGAAGCACGACTGCCCAGTAATCAGAAGCATATGGCACAAGTATGCAACATCCCTCGAGCTGAAATAGCAAAGGACAGCTCTTGGCTGACTGCCAGGGTTTAAATAGGTAGGTGACGGCCAGTCGAGATAACCCTACATAGCAGAGGACACACAAGAAAGAAGCAAGGAGGAGCAAGGTAGGTAGCAAAACAGTGGGGTAAGCGTGGAGGAAGTTTGGAGAGGTTATGGCCATAAGCTGCGTTGTTGGTAAACAGAGCCAGCACTTCAGTAAACAGTCCCAAGACGGGCATTATTCCATGTACTACAGCAATAGTGATTCACAGCAGGAAAAGTCTGTGGCTGCAAGCCATTTTCATATAAAAGCTCATACTCTCTGACAGATTTTAAGCTGAGACAGAGATCACAAGGGTTTCAGCGGTAGAGTAGACCAAAGTTCTCTCTTGCAGTCAGCATTAGCCACTCAGCTGCTGTAAACAAGCCAAATTCCACTGACCTTAAAGAAACTTTTATTAATTTTCACTGGTTGAAAGCTGCTCCAGATCTTCCGAAGCAAACTGCATTGCTTCTTATTTTTCTTCAGATGACTATACTTTAAAAAGTGACTCTGTGACCAGTAGGTGACAGCATAGTGACACCGGGAAAATGAGAATTATTAAAGTTAACAAGGTAAAAATATAATAGGTTTTTTATTTGGATTATGTAGTGAGGCTGTACTATCATTAATTAGTCACTTTTTTTCTTGTTACCAGGCAATTCTCTTCTCTTCTCTTCTCTTCTCTTCTCTTCTCTTCTCTTCTCTTCTCTTCTCTTCTCTTCTCTTCTCTTCTCTTCTCTTCCCTTCCCTTCCCTTCCCTTCCCTTCCCTTCCCTTCCCTTCCCTTCCCTTCCCTTCCCTTCCCTTCCCTTCCCTTCCCTTCCCTTCCCTTCCCTTCCCTTCCCTTCCCTTCCCTTCCCTTCCCTTCCCTTCCCTTCCCTTCCCTTCTCTTTTCCTCTTCCTAAGAAAAGATTACCCATGGGCTTTTTGCATTGATAATTATTCTCAAGGGATATTTTTCTGCCAAGAAAGAAAGAGTTGATGGTACTTTCCCATAAAGGGGAACCAGATTACATTAGAATATATGTCAGTAAAACTTTAAACTTTATTGACAAGAGGTCTATATTGCTGTATAAAATTCTTGATAAATGTCTCAGGAGATAACCTAAAAAAACAGTGTGTGCGTGTGTGTGTGTGTGTGTGTGTGTATACATATATGTATATATTATGTTATAGCGCTACTCCTTATTAGTGCTCCTCAGAATGAAAAGTCAATTTTTGGAAAGTTGCATGGTATTTATGCATTTTCCAAAGTGAATATTTGATTTTGTTTTATTTGGGGGACTTCTGAGACATCATGAAAGGCTATTTAACACAACTCATTTGACAGGATTCACAATAGGTAAGACACAGAAAAGCATTAGACAAAACACTAGGCTCTCTGAACAATAACAGACATTCTGCAAAACTGACAAATTTCATTCCCTGGTACAAATTCCCCCTTTACTTTCTTTCTTCTTTACACTATCTGGAATAATAATTCCTCTGAATACCTATTTAGCACCCGCTATGGTATGTGATTTTCCATGACAAGTGAATTGTTTCAGGCTTGGTGGAGGCAATATCTAGGGACTTGGAAATTCTGAAGCTGCCCGACTTTGTTATGTACAAAGCAACCTTAAGCTGTAGCATGGTTAATTAAATTGCATTTAAAGTCATTTCACACTTGAATTATGTATGCATTGGCATAGCAATAGAGCACTAATACAATTTCTCTACCTAAGGACCAAATTGTGTGGTTGTGTTTAGGTTTACTTGCTAGTATATGGGTTTTTTTCTTTTTTTTTTTTTTTTTTCAAATGGTAAATGGGCTTCATTACAGTCTGCATGTTGGAGACAGGGGTGATTAGACACTTTCTGCAGCTGTATTTCCATTAACCTTTTAACTGGAGCATTTTATGCCCTGCACCCCTGCATCTTCTACATGGGTGCATTTTCAAGGAAACACCTCCATTAAAAAATGTATGTCTATATGTGTGGGTAAAAAATGAACTTTTCTGTTACAATGCAATTGAAGACCTCGAAGGTCACCTCATTTCTCCTGGCAGGTTTCTTTGCATACTGGATAGCTGCAGTATGGACAAAGGATAAGGGATCGTGATTTTATTGTAGCTGTGTACACCAAAATACTTTTCACATTGTTATTACTGTTTCCTAGAATAAGCACTAAAATGATTGTTCCTCTCTTCCCTGCTAACTGAAAAGCAAGCGTAAGACAGAGCACAATGATGAGGTCAGATTCAAAGGAGATGAAATGGATTCAACAGTAAATGGTTTAGGAAGCGTCAAAAAGGGCTTAACGTAATTTTAAGAGCAGCCTCAAGTTAGAGGAAGCAGGTAAGTGCACCGATCCAGAGATTGACTTATGACTCACATAAAGAAAAATGTTCTCTGAGATGTCCTCCTTGTTAGGAGGCTTTATTTTTCCCCGTAGGTCAGAGAGAGATGAATGAGCTGGCTCCGCATAATCCAAGCTATGTAGTGTCAAAGATGAGAGAGGAAACTTTAGTCTGATCAGCCTCAACTTGGTCCACTGAAAGATCATGGAGAAACTCAGCTTGTAATCTGTTTCCAAGCGTGTGAAGGACAATAAGGTAATTAGGAATGGATTTAACAAGGGCAAATCATGCTTGACCAGCCTGTTTGCCTTCTCTAGTAACATGATTGCTTATGTGGATGAGAGGAGAACAGTGTCTTTAGAAAGGCTCTTAGTGCTGTAACCCACAGTACTCTCACTTGGAAGCTGATGGTGTATGGGATGGAAAAACAGATTGTTCAGTGGTGGAAAAATCACCGAATCATGGAATGGTTGAGGCTGGAAGAGATTTCTGGAGATTGTCTAGTCCAACATCCCTTCTCAAAGCAAGGTCAGTTGGAACAAGTTGTTCAATTGGGTTTTGAATATACTCAGCTGGACACTGCACTCCAGATGTGGCTTCACCAGTGCTGAGTAGAGAGGAAGGAACAGCTCCCTCAACCTCCCGGCAATGCTCTTCCTAATGAAGCCCAGGATGCTGTTGGCCTTCTTTGCCACAAGAGCACATTGTTCGTTCATGTTCAATTTGGCGTCCACCAGGATTCTCCAGTCTTCTGCAAAGCTTCCTTCCAGTCAGTTGGACCCCTGCCTCTCTCTCGGCACACAGAGTTATTTTTCCCCAGATTCAGGACTTTTAACTTCCATGAAGTTGTTGAATTTCATAAGATTCCTGTCAGTCCATTTCTCCATCCTGTTGAGGTTCCTCTGAATGGCAGTACAACCATCTGGTCTGTCAACCATTCATCTCAGTTTTGTATTGTCTTCAAACTTGCCAAGTGTGCACTCTGTCCCACCTTCCAGGTTATGACTGAAGATGTTAAGCGGTATTGACCCCCATATCAATGCCTGGAGGACACCACCAGTAGCTGGCCTCTAGCTGTACACTGCATTGCTGATCACAACCATTTGAATCTGGCGGTTCAGCCAGTTTTCAATACACCTCACTGACCACTTGTCTAGCCTGTACTTCATCAGCTTGTCTATGAGAATGTTATGAAAAATGGTGTCAAAAGCCATATTGAAATCAAGATAAACAACATCCACTGCTCTCCTGTCATCCACCAAGCCAGTCATCTCATAGAAGGCTATCAGCTTGGTTAAGCATCATTTCCCCTTCACAAATCCATGTTGGCTACTCCCAATCACCTTCCTGTCCTTCACATGGCTGTAAATGTCCCTTCATGGCTCCAAAGTCATGTCCTTTGCCAGATTAAGCTCCAGGTGAGCTTCAGCAGCTTTCCCAGCCCCATCCCTGCAGGCTCAGACAGTCTATATTCCTCTTGGGTCGTCTGATCCGTCCTTCACCTCTTATATTCTTCCTTTCTATATTTGTTTTCTGTCAGGTGCTCCTTGTTCACATATGCAGGCCTCCTGCTGCCTTTACTTGATTTTCTGCATGTTTGTACAGACCATTCATAAGCTTTGAGAAAGTGATCCTTGAAAATCAGCCAGCTCTCCTAGAACCCTCTTCTATCCAGAGCACTATTGCATGGGATTCTTCCTGGCAGACACTTTAACAGGCCAAAGCTTGCTTTCCTGAAGCCTAGGGTTGTGGTCCTGCTTTTTGCCTTGCTTCTCCTCTCAGCATCCTGAACTCCACCATCTCATGCTTGTTGCAGACAAGGCTGCCCCCCACCTTCACTTCCCTGACCAGTTCTTCCTGATTTGTAGGTACAAGGTCCAGCAGAGCATCTCCTCATGTCAGGTCCTCTGTCATCTGTGTCAGGAAGTTGTTGTCGATGCACTCAAGAAACCTCCTGGATTGCATGTGCCTGTTGTGTTGCCCTTCTGGCAGATACTGCGGTTGTTAAGTCCCCCATGAGGATGAGGGCCTGCGAACAAGACACTTCTTCCAGTTGTCTGAAGAAGTCCTCATCTATTTCTTCTTCCTGATCAGGCAGACACCCCCTAAAACAACATCCATGTTGGCCTTCCCTCTAATCTTGACCCACGAGCTCTCATCTGGCTCATCATCCATTCCCAGGCAAAGCTCCTTGCATTCCTCCTGTCCTTTCACATAAAAGGAAGCTTTTCCTCCTCACCTTCCCTGCTGGCCTCTACTAAAGAGGCTGTATCCATTCATTGCAGCACTCCGGTCATGAACTATCTCACCACATCCCTGTGATCCCTACATAATTGCAACCCTGCAACTGCACACACATCTCTAATTCCTCCTGTTTATGTCCCATGCATGCATTACACTACAGGCACTTCAGAGAGGCACCCAACTATGCTCTTTCTCAGAAAGAGTATGAGAGTTTTACCCATGATGCTGTCTTGTAAGCCTTTCATTGTTTATGTGCCTATGTTTGAGGTGGGCCCCCTTCAGTCCTGTTTTCTTGTTTACACGTTTCTTCTTGTCGACCCCACTGTGCACCCTTTGCTTGCCAACCAGGTCCACCACTTTCTCACTTGATTGCTGGTTGTCATCTACATTGCTCCTGATTTAAAGCTCTCTCTACCAGTCCGGTCAGCATGTTGGCAAAGATGCTTTTGCTCCACTTAATCAGGTGGATTCTATCTTTTCCAAGCAGTCCTTGATGGCTGGATTGGGGTGGGGGAGGGATTCAAATAGCAATAGTTCCATGTCTGACTGGTGGTTGGTAAAAAAAAAGGGGTTGCTACTGAAACCCAAATCATTCCATGTCTTCACTAGTGACCTGGATGATGGACACAGACCACACCCTCAAGAAATTTGGTGATGATGCAAAGCTGATGGGGAGCAGCTGGAAGACAAATGGCAGAGTCCCTCAACACAGAGGGAGTTTGATAAGCTTGAGGACTGGTCCAACAGAAACATCTTGAGATTCAATAATGAAAAATTGCTGCACTTAAGGCAGAATAACACTATGCATTAGCACAGACAGGGAAGCGACTTGCTGAGTAGTAGCCCTGCCGAAAAATGGCCCCAGTTTGTGGTGGATGCCAGAATGAATATGAGCAACAATGCACTCTCATTAAGGCAAATTTTGTGTACTGGCCTATGTTATAAGGACCATAGCCAGAAGATCAAGGGAAGTCTTTTTTCCCTCTACTTGTCAGAGTAAGGCTGTACTTGGAACACTGTGACCATTTTGGAGCCACCCAGTTCAAGAGGAATGGGGAAACATTGAACAAAGTCCAGCATGGGGCCACCAGGATGGTCAAGGAACCCAGACCATGTGGTCTGAGAATTGACACTGTTGGAGCTGGACTTCTTTAGTCTGTTCAAAAGGGAGCTAATTGTCTACAAAGGGCAATTTCAAAGGTGTTGGGGCCAAATTCTTGGCAGGACTAGATAGTATAAGAAGGGACAATTGCCAAAAATTGTAACCTGAAGGGTTCAAGTTGGACAGTAGGAAAAACTTTGCCACTAGAAGGGCAGTTCAGCACTGGAATAGGTTACAGCTAGATGTTGTGGAATTCCCATTCTTGGAGATTGTCAAGATTCAGCTAGACAACATCACACTGACCTGATCTAATGTTGACAAAAAAACTGCACTGAGCAGGGGGGTTGGACTCGTTGGCTTCCGTAGGTCCCTTCCAATGAACATTTTTCTATGAGGCCATGACTCTCCAAAGCTCACTGCACTGTTCCTAAGTACTATGGAATTTTCTTCAGACAGTGGGGTTACTTTTCTGCCAAATGGTGACAGAAATATGGATTCTTATGGGCCAACTTCCTTGTGAAGGCCAAATTTAGTTAAGTTTGAAATGTAACTTCCTTTACTATTTGCACGCTTGCCTGGGAACTGAGTCATGCCTCTTCCAAAACATTCAATATTTAATCATAAAGGATTGTTTCAGTATTGTTTTCTAACAGAGCACTGCTACTACTGTCGTCCATAGCCTCTTCCCAAACTTTTCTGAATGTATGCATTAACAATAAAAGGCATCTGTTTTTTTGTATGAAGAAGGTGAACATTTATTCGTCTGCTTAAAATACAAATTAAAAGGTAAATACTACAAGGTCACCTCCTAATGTATCAATACATTTGAGGAAGAAGTCCAAACTCTTTAACTTTTGACAATATCTGTTCTACTAGCAAAAATGGAATGGCTGTCTGCGAGTAAAAGCAGATCAGCATTTTCGTTGCAAAGACTTTACGGCATCACTAATTCACTGTGTGAGCTTGCCTCATAGTGTTTCTGAATTAACAGCACAGTGTGCACATCTGTGGCATAAGATGTATTCTGCCTTGTGGCTTCCCATGAGGCAGTAACTTTCAGTGCTGCTTGGGACAATATATCTTGGAAAATGCTGCGTTCCCTCCCTCTGCTCAGAAATTTCATTCATCCTGCATCTCAAAGGTTAATGTTTACTGGGGCACCACAGCAGAAGAACAGGGAAGACTGGATGAATTACTGAATTCTGCGGAGACAAGCAAGTAGTGTCCTGGTATACAAATGAGTCATGAAAACTTCCATATTACCATCCTTCAGTTAAGACAGGTCTAGGTGAATTCGCAGTTATGAAGAAACTTGGTTATAAAATTGTACATATGCAAAAATTTGAATAGGGCATATCTGAGCCTAAACTTTTTTGGGAGGGTTGAGACCTGAAAGGAGTCTTGAGAATAATAGCAAAACTAACTTGTTTACAGAACAAGAACTTTCTGGAAAGTTTTAATCTGTAAATAGGATTGCATCAAAGAACTACCTGACTCTATTAGCACTGGAGGTTTTTTGCCTATTTTTGAAGTGAAAAGGACATGCAATTTTTCTCTGTGTCTGCCTGTCTGTGTCTCCTTCACACTCCAGTAATTTCTGAGCTCTTTCACCATTTTCAAATACATTTGATAGAAGGGTAGAATTCATTAAGATATTTATTCCTACCAGTTTCATGAATCTCAGCTGTTGAGTAGGACGCTCTTTCACTGCCCCATTGAATAAAAAGTACTGAGACCTCAACCATACGCTCATATATATATACACACACACATATATATATATATATAATTAATATATCAGCATTAATGTAGTTCTGTATTGGCCCAGGGTCCAGGTGAGGACTGAAGCTATTAGACATGCAGGATTTCAGAAGAAACCTGTAGGTATTGGTGTACATGGGACATTTAAGAAAACGGGGGAAGTTTGAAATTTCTTGGAAGTGTAGGAAGATAGGATACAAATCTTGAAGAAGGCAAGCTTCATTAGTTTCAATGCTCGCTGGATAGGGTTTCTTGCTAACAGAAGCAAACTGTAAGACCTTGAATATTGACTCTGGCTGAAAGTGGTGTCATTCAGATGTCTTGTTAGCAGGAAAAAGGCAAGTAGAGGTTACCACAGTAGAACACACTGCAAAAATGTCAGGTCTCATCAGAGATGTAGGTGAGGCTGCAGTAATATACCCACCACAGATGCTCCTTCCTTTTAAAAAATTCAAACTTTTCTCTTAGAGGTTTGGATCAGTTCAAACCAGGGCTTCTTACTATCCCTCAATGCTGCTCTTAAGGGAAGAAAATCTGAGGACTTTAAAGACCCAGGTGTTTTCTTGCAGAATGACATCCACCAGCTCCTTCAGCACTCATGGGTGCATCCCATCAGTGCCTATGGACTTGTTTACGTCCAGTTAAATGATCTTGTAGAAGTCCTTCTTGTTGTCCTTGACATCATGCATCAGATTCAACTCCAGTTCTTGACGGTTCAGCAAAGCATCTCTTGAATCTTCTTCTGAATTCCCAGAAAGAACATGAAAGCTTTCTCATAATGCAGTCCTCTTGAGACTTCATCTTTGACTGTTTAGTCAAGTAGGGGTCAGATATGTTATCTCCCCTATGTCTAGATTTTTACAGTTTAGCTTTCTTCATTTTCAGCTAATCCCCTTAAGTTCACTTTACGTTCAGTGAACATTCAGTTTACATTCAGAACTGGACTGTCCATGGTCCAGTGGTCCACAGTCTTCTGACTCTGTGAATTTTGGATGGGATGTACTGTGCTGTAGAGCACTGTTTTTCCTCCACAAATTTTAAAGGAAGTGTAGCATGAGCAGATCAGGTGCAACGGTCTACATTTACTCAGCTGAATTTCTAGGGCACCATTTTTTTTAAAAGTAACTTAATTGTCTTCTGTAAAAATTAAGTAAGTATATATTTTTAAAGAGATAACATTATTGCTCTACCTCACTGGGAGATACAAAGGGTAGGATAACATGAACAACAAATTTGTTTTAACTGGATCTTCAGTCCGTTCAGTTTTCCTGTATCCTTACTAAGATATTGATCAAAGCTTTCAGAGTCTAGGGTTTGTATGTAATACATATATATTCAGTAATCAGAAGTTATGGATTGTATTACTATATATAGTAGACAAAGCATGGTTACATCTGGTGCATCTTCTTGCCCTTAGCTGAAATATTCTTCTAACAATGTTGTAATTCACAAAATGAAATTTTACGATGAAATTAGAGACATGCAAAGCACTGCTTTCACTATAATTTTGTTGAGCATTTAACGACCTGCTGAATGGAGATCTGATCTGGACCTTATGCATTGATCTGACATTCTTCCACAATTCTGCCAATGATCTACAAGTGACTTTGGCCAAATCATTTTTCCTCTGTGTGACTTTTCTCATCTGTAACACAGTTATAATAGCATCTTTCTCCTTTGCAAAGTGACTGGAGATTACCAATAAAAAGTGTTCTATGTGGGTTATGTAGCTGGTATTATCCATTCCAGGACAGGTTCTAGTTAATATTTAAATTTCAATAATTTGCCCCTTGCTATATATTCAGTGGGGTTACTCTTGCTTAACTGTATGTTTAAGTACTTCACTGAATTTAGATTTAAATTCTATTTTATGGGAAAAGGCAGCATTTAATAACTCATAGGGGTGTACTTCCATATTGATTCTGCAAAGATTCATAATAAAGCTGCTGTAATTAGAGAGAACTTAGACCCTAGGGCACTGGTAAATGATATCAGTCCAATTCTTCTATCCTGTCAAATAGTGTTTAACTATTCATCAAGTTGTGACTTACATAAAGGCCACAAACAAATTCAGTACTAGAATAAGTATCAGACATTTTTGACTTTCAGTTTTGTGTCTCATATTGTCTTTTTTTCGTGGTATTCAGATGTGTTGACAAACTATGAAAAGTATCACTATTTTGTGAAATCTCCATAATAATTGGAAAGTATTCATAAGAAAACAATGTCTGTATCTTTTAACTTTTTGTTTTTTCACTGATTTATCTTAATTCTTGTTTAAAAGCTCAGATTCATTTTTCATGGTGACTTTCAGTGAGTGTAATGCTTCCTAAATTACAGTCTCTTACAGCAATAATTGGAAGGTATGTGGCTGTCTATGAATTCATTTTGGGCTCTCAGGAGATGGAGGTCATGCCATATCTCATTAGAAAGGTAATTTACGCTAGATTTGTAATAAAGTTTCAGATTAATCATGTGATAGTTTGATAGCTTGAGCACGTGTTGCACACCTGTTCCTTTAAAGAGTAGCTCACTTGCATGCTGATAGCTACCATAGCTAGGAAATGTTTTCTCCATATTAAGCTCTATTTTACAACTCTACTTAGTGGAAGGCTATTCTTTATTCATATTATGGTTGTCCTAGGATATGCAAATGTATTCTCACATTCCCAAGGAAAATATCAAACAGAGACACGAGCAAAGCTTTTCCATTGTCAATATATTCCTCCCCTGAATGGATGTGGATTAGTGAGGCCTTATTGCCAACATCACAAACTGTAGTGGAGTAAGCTGATGTTACTCTGAAATTTACCATGTCCTTTAATTTGTTACTTTTCCCAATTTTTCCAGTAACTAGGGAAGAATAAAACACAAGAATAAAGTCTGCAGCTGATATTCTGCTCGAGTCCAGCAGAGAATCACGGTGATGATTAAGGGACTGTTAAGATGATTAAGGACTCATAAGAGGAAAGGCTGAGAGAGCTGGGACTGTTTAGCCTGGTGGAGAGAAAGCTCAGGAAGGATCTTATCAGTGTGTATAAGTATCTGAAGGGAGGGTGTAAAGAGAATAGGGCCAGACTATTTTCAGTGGTGCCCAGTGATAGGACAAGAGGCAATGGGTGCAAACTGAATCACAGGAAATGCCACAGAAGAAAACACTTTTTCACTGTGAGGGTGGGTGAACACTGGAATGGCTTACCTGGAGAGGTTGTGGAGTGTCCATTTGTGTAGATATTCAAAAGCCATCTGGACATGATTTGGGCAACCTGCTCTAGGTGATCCTGCTTGAGCAGGGAGGATGGACTAGATGATCTCCAGAGGTCCCTTCCCACCTCAACTCTTCTGTGATTCTATGATAGTGGGTTAGTCTGAGATTTGGTTCAAAAGCCTCTGGTCCTCCTAATACCCAAAGAATGTCACTTGGGTTAGGACAGTATATATTATGGAATTTATAATATAAAGTTTATAATGACAGCTCAGACTATATAGTCCTTTTCATTAGTAACTTTCAAACCACTCGTGCGACAGTAAGTACCATCATCACCAGATTACCAAAGTAGGTTTTGGAACAGATCAGGTAAACATCTTTTGGAGCCTTTGTAGGTATAATTAAAGTTTTTTTTCAGAATGGAATGATGAGCTAAGAGATCTCTTGAGGTCCTTTCTATGCTTAGCCATAATCTCATTTTACTGAAAAGAAAATTATAATCTGGAAACGAAGTGACTGAATTAAGATCATCAGCAGGCTAAGAGCTGAGCTGGGAACAACATCCAAATCTGCCCCTACTCCATCCATTTTTTCTGAGTGTCTATTTAAACTATGACTTCATTTGAGTTTAAATTTAAAGAAAACAGAAATCTTACTTCTGTGAATCAGTCAGATGGAATAAACATTAAACCCATCAATCAGTTTCATTTCTGTCAATTCTTAGTATACAATGACTATAAAATACTGGCTAAAACTTAGTGTTCAGTTTGAGAAGAACAAGGACAATAGCAATCATTGAGTTAAGTATATAATAAAATTAAGAAATAAGTTATGTCTGTGATTCACCATATTCTTTTACTGTGCCTGCATGATTATTCAGTCTAACAAGTACCAGGAAATCAGTAAACAAAATCTTTATTGTAGATAGAGGAAATTCCCAGAAGAAGAGCTGTGTTAGAAGTAGATTGTTTTCTATTGACATCTGGGGTATCTTTCTACCCTCATTAGCCCTTTCAGTCGATTTCATGTTTGCATAATGAAAGTTTGTGCTAGCTTTGAGTCTGACATTAGATTTTAATGAGTGGTTCTTACACCTATAGTCAAATTAAGGCAGTCACCAGGGTTTTTCTGGCACAGCAAAATAACACTAATGTGCCTCGAGTTTTAGTTTGCTAAGTATTGTACATAACTGCAAATAATATGAATAATACAATTCTTAAGCCCCATTGCAACATATTTTTGAATATTGGAAGTTTATTGAGCTATGAAAAAAAAAAATCTCTTGGTATAATCTGAATACATAAACATGAGCAGGGAGTCCAGAAGTAAAATGGGGAAATTTTAAGAGGATTTGCCTTTAAAATCAATAAATGTTTAAGCCAAAGTATAGAGACCCTGGAGAGCTTTTATCTCCAGAGACAATGACATCAATATACTGACATTAATGAAACTTGAATCCATATACTGAGTGTGAATTTGGGCCCGTCTCCTATCCAAAGATATCAAAACGGCATTGACATTAATTAAGAGAGAGGCTAAGGAATTTAAACTTCAGAATTTGCTATAAAAAATTAAGCCTAACAAATCTATGTAGTAATTTGAAAACTATAGTTTCTGGTTCTGTTTTTGCTTTTACCAGGTTTACACTGAAATAATTCTGCTCATTTTTATGATGCTATTCCTGGTTTTCTTCAGTATGGCAGAAGACTTGAGTTGTATGTTCCACTTGAATTATATTGTCTTACGTCTTTGTAAGATATAAGGATTGTCAATGCTCTTTTAGAATCTGAATGTACTAAACTGATTTAACTTGTAAATGGATGCAGGACTTCTCGAAATCTAGGTAACTGCGAAAATCTGCAGATGTTTAATTTAAAATTATGGCACATTCTTTTCACATCCTGTGTCATAAAAATGGTCCCAGGGTACGTGGCTTTTCAGGGACATCTGTGAGTAATACAAATTAGGATGCACACTGACAGCACTGAAAATTATCCATGGAGCAGCAGGGAGGTGGCAGCAGGCAGTTTCTGCAAAGCTGCTAGCAGCGAGCCTGCCACCGAGCCCTGTCAAATATCTCATCTTTGGATCCATCCCGTGCTCGCCCTTGTCACGCAGGCTGAAACTTTGTATGGGAACATTAAATCTGAGCACTATGTGCTACGCCACCAGGAAACTGCAGAGGTTTATGCTTTCCAACTTGCCTTCAGTTCAAACAGGGAGACATTTTAGACTTTGAGGTTGCTATTCAAATAATCTCCAGGATAATGAGACCTGCCTGTAACTGTTATGCTGTAGTAATGCACTCTGAAAAGACACAGGCAAAACAAAAAACCAGATATTAAAAATCATAGTTGGAGGACGGCTTCCTTCATTAGCATTTGAAAAGCCAAGTAAAAAAGGAATTTTTTTAAAAAAGAAAACTATAATGCCTGTGTTGCAAAATTAATAAGAGGGTATTAATCTTCAGCAGTTAGTCTTATCTATCACAGAAATAAAGTAATAAGTCCTATTTACTATTTCCTTATCATTCGTATACTATTATGTATCAAAGCCTTTTGCCTGCTCTATGTCATAAGTATGAAAGAGCAGGCAAAAAAGGTGCTTATAACTTTAATGATGGGGTTTTGTGTAGTCATAACTTGTAAAACCACGGCCTACAATCCTACATTTCTCGTGCCCCACGGTTTCCTGGTCTTGATTTGAAGCTCCATTTCTGTCAGCATTATAGACCTGTTTAAATTCTCTGTTTAAAGCTAGCTCAGTTTGGGCAAAACTTCTCGTGTTTTGTATTGACAGGTAGCCTTGTTGCATGAGTGAATGAAGGTCTTTTTGATTTTCGATACCAAACCGTCCCTTTCCAATTTCGATGCCTAAAGATCTTGCAATGGCAAAGTCATTGTCTTTAGAGGACTACCAAGGTAATTAGGATAGCATATTAAAGAGAAGGAAAATACTCTTTTTACAAAGATTTAACCACCTATGCTGGAGATCTAGTGCAAAGTCAGACAAATGGTTACATGAGAAAGTACAAGGTCATGTGTGACAATGGAGAAGATAAGATGTATGTGGCTATTTTAATCTCATTATGAGGCTCTCATTGTAAATGTTTCATGGATTAAGAGTGTCATCGAGAGCGAGTTGACTAGAATGAAATGATTACAGGGGTTATTTGGTGTACAGGAGGAAAGACTGTTTCAGACATGGAAGACACCATGCAGGAGACACGCTCTGTGGGATGCTCTTCAGTTTTGCCCTTTGGTTTCACTGGAGGTGGCCAGCTACATGCCCAGTCCCAGGGGTGGGATGCACTTCTGAGCCTCACAGGTCAGGCAAAGTCTTTCTGAATCCAAGCTTTCCCTCTCAGATTACCAATCAAGTTTTCTGTCTCAGGAGAACAAAAACAATTGCATTAAGATTTCTTTTGTGATACTTTAGCCCTGTTGTACAGGAAAACCGGCTGTGGTATTTTATTGCCTGCATTGATATAAACCAGTGCAGCTCGGTAAGAATATAACACACCTGGATATACTCAGCTCTCCTGTTGAACACTAATGTTGTTGAGACCTTCCAACATCCATCAGCCAACTGCTTTTGGTCATATTTCTTCCTATATATTTCACAATTTAATTCCATAACTACATTTTAAAAGGAAGGAAGGGAGGGGAAAGTCTGGAGATTAGTATTCCAAACATTAATCTGGGCAAAATTGCAATTATCATTGTTTCGAGACTCAGAGATAGGATAGATGATGCAGTACATCATCGGTATGTTTTCTTTTTGTTTTGTTTCTAATGCCCATTACTTTTTTTTACATTTCAGTTTCTTGTAAGGCAGCACAACAATTGTTAGATTTTACTTTAAAAGGGCTACTGTCTAAAAAGATGTAACCAATTCTCTTTCTCTTAAAGTCTGATTTCAGACAAATAGTAAAAAATCTATAGGAATCACCTAAATTCTTTTTTTTTTCGGTTTACATAAAAATGTTACTTAACTTAAATTGAGAAGTATGATGGGGGAAAAGTGATGGGGCCTGTGGGAGTACTAGAGAGCATGCAGTTCCTTCAGAAATTATTGCAGTATCATTGCACATAAATTTGCATGAAGTTTTTGTGCTAAATAGATATAAAAAAATATTTGTTTCTGATGCTGTTGCTGAGGTTTTGACCAACTGTGGCAATTGCGCTGAAATCCCTTTATGTACAGAGGTTGGCAGATAATATAAATATTTCTGCTTTGTAGTTCTGCAGCTTTGTAACTCCCCCTTTTCCCACCTTTGGTCTACCCGCCAACGTGTTAACCCTCAAGAGGTGCTATAAAAAGTGTTTTTCTTTTCTTTATTCTCTGTGATCATCATGAGTGTGATGGGCGAATTTGAGAAGACAGTGGTTTTTATATTGGTGTGACCTTTTTAGGTCTTTGACATGTGTATGTTACTAAAAGAATATGTTATTTTGGAGATGCTGTTAAAATCTATCCTGCTAGTGTACTGTAAGACTGAGGTCTCTGTTGAAATGAAAATTTGTATAAAGACATTATGCAAACTGGGTTGTGTGCCCTGCTATGCAGATAGCTGTAATATACAGTCATCTTTTTTTATTTTTTTCCCTAATCAAACTGAATAAGAAACATTAAGCCAATGCTGGTTACTTGACCTCAGCAAAGCCTCTATTGTGGAAAATACTGGCAAGGGCTCTTCCTTTCCGTCATCAAACATCCATCCTCTAACTTCCTCCCTCTGCATGACAGCAACATCCTGATGACGGAAGATTGATTCACCACATAGGATGAAAGATACTCTGGCTCTACCTGTGGCAGTAAATTAAACAGCACTGGAGAGCATCCCTAGCACACTCACTGCCCTTGCCAGGTCCTGCTCTGTCCGACAGCTCTGGAGCTCAGTTTGGGAGCGAGATCCTTGCTGGGACCTTCCCCAAGAGGTGCTTTATGCACTTGGCCTCCTCTCTCTGGAGGCGGAGACCTTACTGGGACAGGAGTTGGCTGTTTTGCATCAGCCACCCGGAGTGCTAGGCATATTCCCAGGTATTTTTGTCATACCCCAAGAAAGCCCTGAAGAGTGCCCGGGGGCTTCTTTGAAGGTAGGATTAAATAATCTTCATTACCCCCAACACATGCGTGACCATCCATTTCTTGTGATCCATCTGGCTAAAGTAGAGTATTTATATAATGCAAGTGGCTAATTTTTGGCAGAAACCTGAATGTATCTGATGTAGCCAGATACCTGAGTGATGCACAGCTAAAGAAGATGTTTAAAGATCGACTGAATGTTTTTCTTCCATTCAGTATGTGTTTATAAGGACTTTTTTTTTTCCTGAAGATTTTAGCTTCTTCACCCAGGTAGGATTGTTGATCACTAAAATCTATGTACACAGGACCTACTCTTGAAGCAGTACATGTGGGAGGAGGTATTTGCCTCCATGCCTTGGCTGAGTCCAGGGAGTTTTTCAAGAGGTTTCAAGCTAGGCAGTGTAGAATCAAGGCATCATGATCAAGGCTATGAATGAGAAGTCTCTCTCTCTTTGCTCTATCCTGTGTTTCATCCAACAGTTGTGGCACTTTGCAAGATGAATGAGTGGTGTCTTCAGTAAATACCCTGGAGGTGGTCTTTGCTGACATGGCTTACACAAAATCAGAAAACTCTCCAGAGGAGCACCTTCTCTGAGAGCCAAGCGGTGCTCTTTCGAGAGAACCACAATGCCAGGCAACTCCTTTGGCAGCTGATGTAAATCAGTAGCTCCACAAAACTGGGGTGAAAAAAAAAAAAAAAACAAAAAACCCAGCTGTCTCTAAATTTGCATGAGGTCTTACCAGAATGAATGGAACACTAGTACAAGGTTCACACCTGTTATCAATATTAAAGCCAGAGGTTTTAAGAGAAGGTCTAATGGTTAGCATAGCTGCCTGTGGATCCAGACACCTAGTACTGCCTTTTAAATATCGATGGAGAATAGACTGGCTGATCTATCAATCAATCTAAATTGCCCCTGTGCACCCTGACAAGAGAGTCAGTTGTAATTCATAGCACGAATTGCACCTGAAAATCAGAAGTTACATGGGAAAATGCTCTAAGTACCTATAATTAGGAAACTCAGTGCATTTTTCAAATTATTTTCAGGTTTACATTTTTAAGAGTGAGCCTTGCTGTTTGGAGACAGGAAATCTTGAAGATCTGAAAACACTCTAGGGGCGCCGAGTGGAATTTATGTTATCTAATTGAAATGTAGGTGTCTATATCTGAGCCGTTCACACAGGACTCTCAGTCTGTGGAGAGAAACAAGCTGTCTGAGATGTGCTTCAGCTCATCCTAACATAGCTGTCTGCAGTAGACAGTAGCAACATACTCTGCAAGTGCTTGTTTCATAGCCCCGATGGTAAAGAAAGGCTATGATAAGAAGTCTGTTTTAGGTATCCAAAACTGAGATGAATCCCACCTGCTGAGCTGATGGATTGTTTAGCCAGACCCAGCATCAGCTCCAAATCAGCAGAGATTAATGTACGAGGCTGTAGTATTCCAGATCTCATGCTCCCCCCTTAAATTATATTTTGTTGATTTTTTTTGAAAATATCACAGTTGTGAGTGACACACATCTATTTCAGTAGAAACGCCATATAACTATACATTTGTATGTACATATATATACACATATAAACTAAGATCTCTAAATAATTGCAAATCTTTATGAAAGGGTTCAGCAACAGAAAAGAAGAAAACCACTTTAACCTAGTTTTGGAATATCAGATTTAGGAAAAGAAAAGATAATTTAATTCCTCATGCAATAAGTAATAAAATATTAAAATGTTACTGGCCTCTAAAACATATTTTATTTGAGAATATAATTTATCAATATAAGCTCACATTTTACTCAATTCAAATATGTCCAGCTATGTTTGGCCTAACTATTTTAGTTTGTATTAATGTGTCTTAAATATTTGAAAACAGTGATGTTTAAATGAACAAGTTATTTTTATGCTGGACGCTCTGGTCCTGGGCAATTCAGCTGCTACAGAAGCTGTTGATGTCGATCCATCATCTGAAGAGATCTGAGCAGAAAGCACATACTTCACAGCAAGAAAGTTCAGAATTACCAGTTCCCTGTATTCAAAAATCAGGAGTCAGGGCTAACAAAACCACAAGTTTTGAAGTCATACCCTGAAATAAATATATGGAATATATTTCCCAGCTCTGTGTGAGTATGCATTTATGTGGATTCGTATGTGTGTTTAAAACTTCTTAATGGAAAATAGTCTTCACCAAAGTGTATATGAACTTTCTAGGCCAAAACCCATCCTTGAATACGTATGTTATGATAAATCCTTCCACTGGGCTGTTTTTGGGGAACTCCTATTGCTCTCTGCTTCAGCCCGGATCTGCTCCACATGCAGCCCCTAATGCATCGCCCTGCCTACACCATTCCTCTCTCCTGCTGTCTTTCATCCATCCCTGCACCCATTAAGAAACTAATGATGCTGAACTGTTGCAAGATTCAAATTGTTTGTGCTAAATAATGTCCGGCACATATACAAAGTGAGATACACAGAGAAACTGGGAATACCTAGCTATTATTCAAATGAGGTAGAGTCCTATGGGTAATACATCTCCAAATATGTAACTTGAGATCATGCAAATGCAGATACAGATGGAGCCTGAGCTGAAGTTTACTACATTATCGCTTATTTCTCTGATTTGACTTTGCAACTTAAACATTTTAATACATTTGTTATATATAAAGAGGAAAAATGATGCAGTGCAAAAATGAACATCTGCCATTTGAATGATACAGCCTGTTAAAGATCTAGCACCTGGGGATGCCCTCAGAAAAGGTTCATCCTATTAGATTTTTTGACACATATGCACTCACACGAGAATGCATGTTTATATAAGTAATGTGTAAACGAAACACCATTGTTCAGTTTTAGGGTTCTGGATTGCTCTCTTTAAGGACAAGGCGGTACAGAAAGAGAATGGAAGACAAATAGATTACCACTGCAGAAGATAAGCAACATAAAAAGGATGCAGTGATGTAGCTATGTAGATGCATGTACATGAATATATAAATATCATAATAATTACCTAAATATCAGCCTCACCAGACTGCATCTCAGCTTAATTGCAGACCCTTGAAGGGTCTTTAGGAGGTACTTGAAAGCTGTGAAATGGCACACTTTGGACCTGCTCTTTTTCAGAATCAGGGTTTGATTACACTATAACTTTCAGTAAAGTCGCAGCGTGTCAAAAGCATTTTAAATTCCAGCAAAGACAGAGCACAAGTGTTTGCTCCAGGCTGGCTGCAACCTCGATGAAGCTTGTCATGTTTTTTTATGTTTTTTTAATGGTGCCTGTTGTGCAGTGAATGATCTAAGCTGGAGTTAAATGTATCTAGGAGCAAACAATTATTCCATTTAAGAATTTAACTACCTTAGCCGAAACATGATTACAAGATTCAATACAGGCAAGTTCTTGCAAATGGCATTAGCTCGCTGGTACTGGTGGATAAATCAGGACCATTCCTTCACATTGCCAAACATCATGGTAAATGACAGAGCCAGGAAAATATTTTTTCCTGCTTTTTCATCAGTGTGTGAAGAGGTATACCCTTTGACACAGTATCATAAAGAAGTGAGAAGAGATTTACTACTAGTGAGTAAACTGCTCTTTCCATGCTTTCTCTTGTAAAAAAAATAGAAGGATTTATGTGAAAATGGCCCAGGAATTTTTAGTGAGTAGGGTTTTTACTCTCATAGGATTCTTTAAAGTCAAAGAGCTTTCATATTTCTTTCTTCTTTTTCTCCAGTGGCAAATCTCAGCTTTTCCCTACGTTCCTCTGATACAGCTGTTGCATTATTTCACAGCAGTCTGTACTACTTTAGAACTAGAAATTCTGGCATAAATAATGAGTGCTTTGTGTTTCTTTCTTTTTTTTTTAATTATTTATTTTATTTTATTTCCTCATTTCTCACTAAGGTACTGCATATTCAATCTGTCTACATCAAGCTCAAGCCTGGATTATCTCCCAGTCTGTTAGTGACTGCTGCTTTTTTTCTTTTTCTTTTTGGTGTTAGAAAAAAATAGGCAGCTTCATACCTACAAACACAACAGTATTATGCTTTTAGTACAGAATCTGTTTTACTTCCTTCCCCACTGTTTTCTGTCACTGTTCAAAACTGAGTTAAAACCTCGTGGACAAATACAGAAGAAAATAAAATAAAATAACAGACTGAAAGGACTGTGGCAAGCGGGACAATCAAAGGGTCTCCCTCTGAATTTTTATGTGAAAAAAGTTTTTACTGGTTATTTGAGTGACATTAAGGTATGTATTGGAGTCACTATGGGATTAGAGGATATTGCAAAAGTTAATAATATCGTCTAAAGATGCCTGCACAGGTCTGTTATATTTGCATTTGGTTTTGGAGGTGTTTTGTATTTGTGTGTGTGTGTGTGTGTGTGTGTGTGTGTGTTTATGTCTTTTTTCTTCTTTTAAGGAATGAGTTATTTCTCATCATTCAGCCTGCATAGTCAGGACAACTGAGTTGCAGCAACAATTCCATAGACTTGAAGGTTAAAATATGTCACTATGATAGCAAGTCTGACCTTACGTAGCACAGGCTTAAGATCCTTATGAGCCATAGAATTGGCCTTTCCTCATATGGAAGTCCAAAATGATCAGCTCTGAAAGCGAGTGGCTGAATTAGAGCATTCGGTACATGTTCAGAAGTTAGGCTTGAATGTGAGTATTTAGCACAATTTTGCCCTTCTAGCGTTCTTTACATGGTACAATGTCTACATGGACCAACACAGACAGCAACCAGTGCCTTCACTGGCCCCACTGGACGCCAGCAGCCCTCACGTGGACATGAACACCATATTCGCTAGTGGTTGCACAGATGTGCAGATGTCTCCTCTTGCTGGCCACCAGCCCAAGGAGGACAGTCTGTAGTCACCAGGTGCAGGGCTTGGCTGGACAAGTGTATGGACTTGCAGACTCCTCGCCCCCACCAGCCCTTTTCTTCCTCCCCTTCCCTCCATTTCCCACGTGTCTGCAACTTTTGCCTGGTTCTCATGCGGTTTCCTGTCCCATCCAACCGTTCTTCATGTCGCGTCCAGCATTTTCTCCTGTTCTGTCCCATTAGCTAAACCTCAGGCCAGGGCATCACCATCTGCCTTCGTACCTTGGCTTTCTCATTTACTTTAGTTTTTTAAAACAGAATATTTATTATTAAACAGATCAAGACTTTCCCAAGCAAACAGCCAAATGATACTATTTCAGCAGTACTGCTGGAAACAAACAAACAAAAATCCCTATTGTAATCAATTAAACTAAGAGTTAAAGTGAATACGCCCGCTCAAATGACTAGTGAAAGCCAACATCTCTCAATAATTGTCTATTTTACCTTATAGGCTCAGACATGATTGGTACAATAATTCTGTTTAAAACATCTGGAGCTGCATTAGATTTTCTCTTGCTTAGGAAAGGCCAGATGCATTCATTTTATAGTACATCAAACTCCGCAGTGTCACTTGGAAAAGCATTTTGGCTCATAGCAGATATAAATCAGAAGAAAATCTGATGCAATGGAATTTTACAAATGCATTTTGGCTGTTCAAGACACAAATACCTTAAAAACTTTGCAACTTCATAATTTCACAGGCTATAGTAAACTGTGTTTTACCACAGCCATTTGTTAATTCTAATGTCACTTCATTTTAAGACCCCATGAAAGCTAAATAAAATATTTTACAGTCCATAATCATTAGGGTTATATGGAGAATCTGAGTGTTCTTTCCTGACTTTAATCCCTTCCTATTTTAAAGTAGATAAATCAAACACTTGCTTTAACAAAATGATGATCATGTTATCTATAAAAAGGATATCAAAAAATACAGCCCAACCGTTAAAGTTAATGCTTGCAAAATGATTTATATTTCCACCAATAAAAGTCTATGCAAGGCAGCAGAGAGTTAAAATAAATTCCTTTATGACCAGCCACCAAATCCTCTGATATACACATCACGGAAAGAAAGGATGGGAGGATATATGCGACTCCGTCAGAAATTGAGGTCAATTAGTGGCTCGTTATGAAAGAGCAGTGGAATTGATTTGTAACTGTATCTCTTCAGGCTGCTGCCATTCCGCAGAGTTAATAATAAAATCTGAATTCTGACAAGGAGAGTCATTAAAGCACTTCATAGGCAAGAGATATTCATTACTTTAAAACTTATTATCTTGAATGTGTTCCCTCCTGCTAGAAAGATTTGTCACGTCCAAGAGATGAATGATTCTGGACGTGGAGGAGACGGCTGACATCAGGTGTAATGCTCTGTTTTCGGGTGATTTACACGCAATATGGGTCCTTCGTACAGTTTTAAAAATCACTACTCTTGAATCTCACGCCTGTATTCATGAATTTTCCTTCAAGAATGTTGCATCGTGGGGCCTATTTTACATATTGCAAATGTCTTGTTTGTGCTTTAGGGGGAACCTGGAATCATCCCTGTTTCAATCAATATTTCACCTGCATTTATATTTAAAAATCATTCAATCTGTTTTGCTTATTATCAGCTTAATTGCCTTGGGAAAGCTGCCTTGTTATCAGTCTGTCTCTCTGTCTGCCTAGAAAGTATTTGCTAAGTAGGAATAGTAAGAATTTCCTGAGTTGAAAAGGCACTTTTTCTTTATTTAGTTATGGAAAACTGTTTTACGAGCGTGAAGAAATTTGCCTGTTTGTAGTTTTATAGATCAGGCAGTAAAAGGTGGGTATGTTTTATATCCCTGACTTGGAAAAGCATAAACTCTGTTTAGTGTGAGTTTATGATTGACTATCCCACTAATATCTATCCAGAATGAAACTGGTGAGAAAGCAAAAAAAAAAAAAAAAAAAAAAAAAAAAAAAAAAAGTGTTTAAGCAGAAATTATTGAAAGAAAGCTGTCCAAACTCAGTGAAAATCAGGAATAAAATCCTTACAAAGATTTAGAAAATTACTGGAGGCAGGTGCTCAAAGTTGTTCATATTTTGCAATATCATGGTGTACCACACTGTAAGGCTTATTTTCCCTAGTAAAATCATAACTTGCACTGAAAGTGCAGCTTTTTGTTTCCATTGAATAGCTGGTCCATGCAGGATGTTTACGAACCTCTTACCACTGCCAACTAATGAGCTGTAGCTGTTCAGGAAAGACGAGTGGCTTTAGCACCGAAAGTCTGCATTTAAATTCTGCGGTGAACTGGAGCAGATCGGTTACAACCAAGGCTCGCTTCTGGTGTGACCATGCATGTAACAGAGCAGGGGGCCATGGGAAAGATTTTCTTCTTTCTTGAAACACCCCAAAACACAGCATGCTTAATTGGTAGGACTGCATTTGCTGTTGTTACCAGTCACACTGCGTAGTGCGTTGTCTTTTGAGGATTGTTGTGTGGTTGCCCTCAAGGTCCTGTTGGCTCTACTAGCGGGCAACGAACCTGGAACAGCAATATCCAAGTGGTCAGTGCGATAGTTATAAGATTGGGAAGGAACGGGGAATAACTGCTGTTTAGAAATCAACACCAGGGCTGCCAGCATGTTCAAAAATCTCATGCTGGAGAGCACCGGAATAGCAGCATAACACCAAAAAGCAGAAAAGGAGGCCAGAAGAAACAGCCAGCCGAGGGCCAGAGTGCAGAATACACCCAAGTGACATAGCTTTCATGGGGGAGGAAAAAATAGCAGTTTCTAAAGCACGGCACAGTTGTGCAGCAATATGGGAGGATTCCAGGCTTGCTTAGATTCAGCTTTGTCGTCTTGAAAAACTATCCTGCAATCGACTGTATGCCTTCATCCTTCTTCATCTTCTTCACTCTGTGTGTGTGTGTTTGCACATACGTATGGGTATGCATCTGCATCTGTACACATGCACGGATTTTTCTTTTATCCAGTCTGGTTATCTCTATACCAGGGATGCAGGCAGAGCTCTTGGCTTCCTTGGAAGCAGGGAATCATGTATGCTTGACCACTGCCATTAAAGTGTAAACATTCTCTATCCCCTTTGCCAAAGCTGTCACTGAGGATAAACAGGGTTTTGAGAGAAATGGTCCCCTCCTGCTATTATGCTGAGTACAGCTTCCCATTGCATCTTTCATGAAGACTGATCACATTTACTGACTTCCCAGGTTTTCTTTTTTACTGACTGCTTGAGTTCAGCAAGATTTTAATAACTTTTTACATAGTGGCCCATGTATGTATTTAGGTATGCCCATCCCATGTCCTACCTAGAAAGGGCAAAACTGGTTACCTGTAGTGAATAAAAGTGAATTATGAAAGCCCATTCAAGACAAAGCTTAATTTTAGCACAACAAACCCTGCTTATAACTGACAGCTATTTTACAATTTACTAATTTACAAACAGCCTCAGCATCAAAATTCAGCTTTTTTCTTTTTTTCTTAGATGATTAGTTCTGTTTGAGTGAACACTTGTACAAGTTAATCAGAAAGCAGCAATACATTTTTCTCCCTTTTTTCCCTGTGTCCTGTCTTTAGGATGTACACATGTGAATTTTCTCTTTTGTGTGTGTGTTTTCTGTCTAAAGTCCATCCAAGTCTTGGTCTGAATGTGATGCAATCTTCATGAAAGTACAGTAAATCTGTTCACATCAGATAAGATTGCTGTTTCATTATTTTGATACTGCAACTTAGCCCCTTTCCCTGGTCACCTAGACAAAATGACACTTCATGACTGTGAAGATGCACTACGCAATGCTGTATATAAGAGACAAGTGGCATATTTAAATAGCCCATCAGATTTTGGCTTTCAGTCAGAGAATGGATTTGGTGCACCTCTACGTGGGCAGTCCTGACACGGAAGATTCCTCTTCTATTTTTTATGTCCAGGGTGCCTCCTTGCTTTGAAGAAGAGAAACTTCACTCTTAAAATATTAGCCCCTGACCTGGCCTGAGCCTTACTTCTTCAGAAGTGAGATAATAGTCAAATGTAGTAACTTTTGTATGCCAGTAAACCCTTTTATGATTGCATATGGAAAATAAATACACACTACAGAGAAAATATTTCTTACTTTTTCAGATTTTTACATAGGATTTACATGCCTGGTGTTTGAAAACAGGACTTGTTTTTCAGGTCAGAACACTGTAAGGAAGAGGACAAAGAATGTGTTTATGATATGTTTATGAAGTTAACCTGAAAAAAGTCTAAATAACAGAAGCTAATTACTTGCTTCATGGTTTAGTTTTGTAATAAATATGGCACTTTACAAATGGGGGTTTCTCTGTTCATTTATACCATTTTATTAGTAGCTGTCAAATCCAACTCCTCACCTTGTGGTGTTGTGTCAGTTGAATAATTTTCTTATAATTAATTAGAATTTTTGAGATTATCCACCATAACATTTTATTTAATCGATTTCCAAATGTCTGGGAAAGCAACATGAAGGGAGAAAAACCCCATAATTAATTTTGTTTAGCATCAGTATCCTCCAGAAATATCAAATGCAGAAAGTGTCCTTCAGTCGTCCACTCACCTTCAGGAAAGGGCTATCATATCTATATTCTGATATGGTGCTGATTCTAATCAGTGGATTCTATTATAGGCCTTTAAGCAAAAAAGAAACTGCTGATAAAGGCCATAAAAATAAATGAAGCTTATTGCTTCTTGACATCTTTAGCACTTTCTGAGGTTTCCTGAGTGAGCAGGGGTAGCAGACAATGGCTGGGAGATTGTGTGTAAGATAATGAGAAAAATAAATGCATCCTCGGAAGCAGCCAGCAGGAACTACTGCTCACATTCATTACTTGGGGTCTAGGCTGCTCCCAGTATGATGTTATTAATTTGTGGAATGAGCTAAGAGGTGTGAAAGAAAGCTGATGTTTGCTCCTAACCTTCCTGACCGGCATTCTGAATATTCACAGAGAGGTCAAATGCATTATCTCCTTGAAATTGTCTCTCTCTCTCCCGCTTTACTTCTGTGAGAAGTAAAGCGGAACATCCTACTTTAGAAGAATGGGATGCGGGAAGCATCCACTGCCCTCACTGTGGTTGAAGGAAAAAAAAATAATAATTAGAAGGGAGTGGAAAATGGGTGATGGAGTAGTGAGTAGGTTTTAGAGATAATATGGAGAGGGAAAGTTCTTCACATTCAAGAGACAATCTCGCTTTTACAGTCACTCACTTTCCGGGACTGTTCTGGGCGTGAGAGTTTAATAGCGTGAAAGTGAATTTAGTATTTTGGATGCTGAAACACACAACCTCTTAAGCATAATCTGTACGATGACACTTCAGCCAGTGAGTCACTTAGTCACTTGAAATTCATCTGTTTTTGGGCTGGAGTTCAGCCTTACGAGTTACTGTGATTTTTTTGCACTCTGCGTACTTTCAGTGCATTGAAGGCCAGATTCCCCGCTGGGTGCAACGCTATACATATGCATGCCAACTTCTGCCTACTAGGGGGCTTATGTAGTTATCTGGTTAGTTGTGTGCATTAAATAATCAGAAGTAGATTCAGGCCATGATTACTTACATCACTAATGAGTGTGATATGAATCATAAACTGGGGTGTTTCAGAGCCGCATATATGATTGGCAATTAAAGCTGCGCTGGTTGCATGTGTGGGTAATTTGGTGCAACAAAAGCATGAGCTACATTGTTGAAATTTTAAGCAATTTATTGAGCGGGATTTCTACATCAAAGATATTGTAAGCACCCCCAAATAGAAAATCTCTAAGAGAAAAATGCACATATATTTTTTTCCAAAGTATTTTGAGTACTGCTGGCTTCACTGGGACTCTTGAACTGCTTAAAGTTAAGCATGCACATACACGTTTGCAAGACTGAAGCCTCATTTTAATAAACTTACTAACTAGTCATGCAAATTTCATGATCAGAATGAAAAGAAAAGTAATTAGATCATTAAATTTCTGTTGCTTATCCACTTAGCTATATTTTAACATATAAAACAGAGACTTAGATGTGGCAAGAGAAAATGCTTGCTTTCCTTTCACATTTGTACCTCTGGATCTTGAAGATTCACCAGGGAACGTTAACAGCATGTACAATAAACTGGGGCAAAGTGTTAAAATGTCAAACATATAAATTAATGCTCTTGAGAATATAAAAGAAAGGCAGTCCTTTTGCTCACACATCTAACTCTTTCAACTGACATTAATCTGTGATTCTTTTCAATTGACATTAATCTGTTTTCTTGACTAGACAAAGTGCAGCACAAAGACATTTTGTCTTTGTCCAAGTATTTTTGAGACTGTCTTTTGGCAGGTTTATTCTGTGGAGCTGTGGAGGGTGTGCTGATATTCAGTGAAGCTGAAATGCAGAGAGATTAGGAAGCAGCAAAAGCTAAGACCAGTCAGAATATTTGAGAAAGAAACCTCATCCTTTCTGGGAGGTTTCTTTAATTTGTTTCTTTAAAATATGCCAATATACCATTACACTTGCTGCTTAGCAAATAAAGTTTGCAGGATGTCCCCAAACCCCTTCTCCTGTTGCGCTTTACATAGCAAAGCTTAATTGTGTCCTCAGTGTTTTTCCAAATTCTTTCTGTGCTTTGTGTCACACTTTCACACAACTTAGGCCAGAAGCCACCATGGAATCCCTAGTTTTAGCTCTAATATGCCAAATATTTGAATATTGAATCCATGGATTTTTGTTGTACTACGTTTCCATTTCCAAAATATTAAACCAAGATGAGAAAATAAAAGGCCAGCGAGCCACTGATTCAGTCGTTTTGACAGAAAAATGACTGCCTTTGGGTAAAAAGAAAATGAGAGGCAATGCAAAATGAGTTTGTTGGAGGTAGATCAGGCAGCACTAAACTTGATAGCTTTCACTGATAATTGATTAATAAACAAAAGGTATATATTGCTATTTAGACTAAAGAATTTGGTATGACCAAAATGTGGAAGTATTATTTAAGATGAAAGTGGTATTGTTTAGCAGAGAAACTGTAAAAGGGGGGAAGTGACAGCATGCTCAATGAAAACAGAAGTATTAGCCTAGAAGGAGGCTACTACTGAAATTTCTCAAAAATCAGTTTTTGGCACAGTTACATTTAATGTTTTTATTTATGTTCTTGGCATAGAAGCAAAAATTGTGGCACATCATTGAGACAGAAAAGTATTGCTATATCATAGTGAAAGAACTAAATGACCTTGAGGCCAGAAGTAATAGGAATGGGATGAAATTCATAAAATACAAGGGGATAGTACAAAATAAACTTGGAAGACTAGTTTCAAACCTGTCCACTATCATTTAGGAGTTCATTAGTTAGAAGAAGCTAGAGGAGAGGGGCCTTCTTCACAGGAGTTCATCACTGAAAGACCATTAAATTTCAATATGATACAGCTGTGAAAAAGCCAAATGTGTTCCTAGGATATACAGGTCATTTCCAATACAGATTGATCAAGACTAATTGTACAAGGCTCTGAGAAGATTTCATCTTAAGTACAAAGGCCAATTCTAGTGATATCTGTGCTCAAAGAAGATGCATTCAACCCTATAAAGTATGAAGGCTTTTTTTTTTTTTTTCATTACAATTGTCAAATATTTGAACAGTGGCTCAGAGAGGCTGTGGGATCTCCATCCTAGGGACTGTTCAAAGCTTGACTGAACAGACACCTGAGCAACATGATCTAGCGACTCTGCTTTGATCAGGAGTTGGATTAGGTGACCTCCAGATATCCTCTCTGACATAAATTATTCTATGATTCTAATTATGGCTTGTGCAGAAAGGATTTTTAGGAAAACCAGGGGACACTAAAAGGAGCACAAAGCCTAACTGCTTTTAAGATGTATGAAAGACATTGTATGGTTTCTGACTTTAAAAGCAGGAGACTTGTTTGATACATGTTCCTGTCAATTCTTGCTTTCAAGTCTCTGTAACGGTTGGGGAATTGATAATGTCAAAGGCATCAACAGATCCTAGCAGCAAAACTGCACTGCCACAAAAATGTTTAGGGTTTCAGCCATTCTGATCAGGAAGAAGGTCCTCCCTGTTCCCGAATCAGCTGTTATGATGACCCAAGACATCTGCACATGACACAACTATCAAAGAAAGAAGACTTTTTAAAACAAACAAAAACTAAACCAGAACAAATTCCTCTTCTGTTCCTTCAGTTGTGACCAATACTGGATCCCTCAAAAGTGAATCATGTCCTCTCTCTGTTCCACTCAAACACCCTTTAAGACAAAGCCCTGAAAGTATAGAGTATACTAAGTAACTGCAACACGATCTGGGAAAGAATCTGGACTTTGTGTGTGACGTGGAGCAGGCATAAAAATAATCAATATTTTAGTGAAAGCAGAGCAAGAGTTAAGAGATGAGGAAGGCAATTTAGCAAGTCTCTGTAGAAGTAAACAGATTTCTGAAAGGACCACGGAAAAGCAGCTGAGTTAAAGCTTGCGTGGCCCAAAGATACTTTGTATCAATGTATGGACGCTGAAGGAGGATAGGACCAACACAGTAACAGTTTTCCCACACTGGTAAGAAATTGTGCTTAATCTCAAAACTGAATTTGTTTAGCTTAAGCTTCCCATCATTGTGCATTTTATATCATCTAAAGGACTTCTATGAATACTTTTCTTCCAGAGCTCCCCAGCTTTTGTTTTCAGTTCCTGTTTGCTTATATGAACTACACCACATTTCATTGGATTAGGACTATATCAATTAATTCCCTGAAACAGCCATCTGCCATTGTCTCATTTGATACCCCAAAGATTTAAAACACCTACACTTGCCACTAGAGAAAGATTTTCTATCTTTTCTGTTGATGGGCGGTTGACAAAAAAAGTTCCATAATGTTGGACTAAAAATTGACCCTTTAGGAGACCTTCTAAAACAGTTTTGCTTCACCTTACAACTGTTCACTGAGGTCTGTTCTACCAAAAGTTGTACTTGACAAGCTGAAGCAGGGGTCAATATAGCAGCTGGGTAAACAGTGTGCTGTAGTAATTCTTTAAAGTGTACAACATTCTGAATTTTTTTAATATAAACATCATGTGACATTATCTGAATGCTGCAGAGAAACCAAAGTACAGAATATGAAAAAGGTTTTCTCAACCAAGCTCTCTAATTTTAGCAAAGAAGACTTTTGATTGACTTTGACTGATGCAACACAACCTCTCTTCCATGAAAGATAATGTTCATCATGCTCACTAGCATTAAGAATGTTTTTAACCTCTAGTTCTTTATTGGTAGAATCATGAATTAAGCACAGCATTGTTCCATTACCTTGATACCGGTAAAACAAGTTCACAGTTCTCTGTCTTACTTCTCTTCAGATAAGGTAGTTGTATTGATAATCGTGGACCTCTTGAGGTATTTCCAATCTACCATTTTACCACTCACAATTTACATACAAATGAACAACTTTCTTTCAGACTATTCCTTCAGCTAGTTAAGATTCTTGCTTGTAAGTTATCCGATTGTGTTGACAACGTTTATGCTCTTTTTCAGAGTTGAGAAACTTTCCTTTTTATCCTTCAGACAAATAGCTTTGTCTCCACTCTTCGTTACATATAATGGGCAAAAATGTTCGTTGAACATTTCTGCCTTCCTTGGATTGTTCAGGACAAGTTTTTCAACAGCATCTTCACTTATACCTCGTCTTCCTTCCAGACAAAGGTGTCATCTTTTGATAGACACTGTTGGAAAAAAATAAGTTATTTTAAACCAAAAAACAAATTAAGAGTGGATAAGTGAAAATAGTAGTGGGATGGAAAATGATGGTAAAAATGAGATGTTTTTCTTTGAAGTATCTAAAATTTGCAGTCATCAAAGAACAGGCAATATAGCATATTCAGTGTCTTATGAGAACAAAGTAATATATTAGCATAATTTTAGCTACTTTGCACATTCTGTATATTACGTTTTCCATTAATAGACATAGTGTTATGGTCGAGAAGGAACTATTAAATTATCTTGCCTCTGTTGATGCTGTAAAATGTATATTTCACCAAGAAAATTACACTGAGAACAGTATTTTTGCTTTATTCTTTTTTTTTTTTTTTTAACTAAATAAGAAAGTAATCTCCATGGCTGAAACTGCCATGGTATGTTAGGGGTCAAGATGCAAGCTCAAGCACGGAACCCCTGGTCAGCCCTACTACTTAATTGTTAGCTCTCTGTCTGGCATGGAGATGCCCACCAGCACTGTCCAAGACAGCACAAAGGCAATATTCATGGAATCAGATGCACCAAGGGCCATTTCCGAAAGAAACTTGGAAAAAAGACTACATGGAGTTTGGTTCCTTTCCTACTACAGAGGAAACTTTTGCACTCTCAAACGTCCTTCATAGCATAATAATATCAGAGGATAATTCAGGCTGGAATTACGCTCAGGTCATCTAGTCCAGCCTCCTCCTCTGAGCATTCAATGCATGGCCCGAGAGTCACATGGGCTGCACGCGTTGCTACGGGCTGCAGCAGCACTCTTAGATTATTTCAGACACTTTGAATGAATCCTACAAAAGGAGCTCAGAGGAGATCCAAGGCCAAATGATACATACTGTGGATGTGCCTAGTCTATGCAATAGGTTGTATGTAGGGCTAGAAATGTCCCTGCCCTGATTAACTGAACAGTTAAAACATACCCTATACTTTTACATACCTATTTGTAGGAAAAGACATCAGTTTCAAAATTTTTTGTCAGTGCTTTTAACAAAAAAAAAAGTTTTCTAAGGAAATAAACTATATTTTTAAGGGGGAAAGTTAAACTTCCCATATTTGGTAAAATCTGTCTGTATAACTTTTGTATGCAGTGTTTTCTTGGTCACCTTCAAATATGCACTTCTGTCTCCAACACAGCAAGATTTCCTGATGCTAACTAGTTCTCATCTACTAGACTCTTACTAGATAATGCATGTCTCACCTTTAATACCTATTCTCTCCCAACATTTTGCACACACAGGACCAATCAATCCCAGAAAAACATCCAGAGAGGCCATACCAATATATAGGCAGGCCAGACAGAAGCTAGCCATATTTCTATTTTTCTAACATACCCCTATAACTTATTTTGAAAGCCAGTTCTTTTTTATAAATTTCACACTGCATGGAAAGTTCAGCTGAAGCTAAATCCTGTCCTCAGAGAACAATTTGAGCAGCCAGTCTGTGTAATTGAGAATGTTTCATGAATTCATACCCAGAGGCTATAGGGGGAAACAGTCAAGGCAACGTCCATAACTTCAGTCTCATGAGGGACTAGCTAGTGGATTGAGCAGAGCTGGATGGAGAGAACCTCTACCATTACCTCTCCCTGGAAGCATACTTTTCCCATCACTTACAATGATCTGGACTGTGAAATACAGGAAACCCTCTGTAGCAGTTTCCACATGTAGGTTGTAATGCAAATATATATATATATGTATATATATGTATGTATGTATGTATGCATGTATAGTTGCATGTCCATAGCAAGTTTCTTTTTCTTCCTTAAAGGTGTAGCTAAATGAATACACATAGCGGACTGGCCTGTCTCATCCGAAATTATGTAAAAATGAATACATGTAAAGTGAGGCGATTTCTAGATTGACTGAATGGTAAATAAGCACTAAAATTCTGAACAGAGTGTGAATGTGTGGATGTGTGTGTGTGTATCCATATACCTCTTTTAAAAGATATATATATAAAAAAACTGTATACAAATGTATACATTTATATATAACGTTATATTTCTATGTATATTAGTGTATGCACATAGCAATTGTTTTAAAGATATGCTTCAGGTAGTTGGAATTCAGAAGTAATGTACCACAGGTTCCACACAATTAATGGGTATTTTCCCAGTGGTCTTTATATTAACTTTTTATACAAAGTAGTTTAAGTGCACATCTAGACATTAGATTGAAACATGGGCTTGGGGGGTTTTGCTGGACAGCTTGCTGTAGGACCAGCCACGGGGTAGCCACGTTAGCATGGTGCTCTGTGTGAGACAACAAGCACTGCTGTTGGAGTTATACTTAACATCTTAGGTGAAGTAACCCATGGGCATGGCTGTGCTGCAGCTGGTCTGGGAGCTGAATTACACTGTGCAGTGCATAAGGGCTTCAAAAGTCCTAAATCACGAAGGTTGTGCCTTATTTACTGAGGACTACCTTATGCCTTGAGTCACAGTTCTGGGAAAAGGATGAAGTTAAGCTGCTTTATCCCAAGAGTAACAACAAATGCTACTGCAACCTGGAGGGACTGATCCTCCCTATACTGGCATTTCAGGGGACAGAAATTGTGGAAGAATTATAACATGAAAGTACAACTCTCCTGTTCAACCAGGCATCTGTCCTGGACAGCCCAGGGCAGATGCACCCATAGATTTTTTCTTTCACTTATCTGCTGAGGAGGGCTCAGAGTTTGCTTTCCTCCAGAGCTATGATCAAGGAAGCTCTACCATGCAGAAGGGTTGGAAAAGTCATAGGTAAGCCTGTGGCACATTTATATTTCTGATATGTGTGTTTTGTGCCATATTCTTCCTTCCAAGAGATTTGAAAAGGCAGATTTATTTATTGAACTAGAAGTTGGTGTTCCATGCTTCAGAATGTAACAAGCCCGTATCTGTTTTCAGAAGTTGTTAATAGTCCCAATATTGGCTCATTTTCTGTATTTATAAAAAACCTGGTCACTTGGCCATTATCTAATTGTCCTATTGTGTACCTCTGCATTGATTTGTCCCAGTTATAATGTCAAGACAGTGGGTGCCACAACATTTTCTAAATGGGCTTTTTATTCTTAGAATTCATTGCTTGCCTCTTATCAGCATCTGATAGAAAGCTGAGGAAAAAAAGACCACTGCTTTCCCTTGTTGTTAATTATTCAACATTTATGGCATTTAATTATGAGGCAATTTGTACATCCTCTGTGAAAGAAGTTCTGCGGATATCTGCTGTAGTGGAGATGTCCATTTGCCTCATAGAAAAACTTTGTCATGATTTATATGATTCTATAAATTACACAATGCTGAACAGTAAATGAGCTCCATAGAGGAAGATTCTTTAATGAATCCCTGTCTTATTAGTTAAAAATCAAGTACAAAACAATTTAAATGCAATACAGCAAAAACCTTGGGCCCAATCTTGCAAGGGTTAGAAGCTCGTGCTCACCACAGGCTTTGCACACAATCCCTAATGCTTTGTAGTTCTTTGCATTGTGTCTATGCTGTATAGTTGTTATGGGTCTAAAACAGCTTCTGTTAAAACTCATTGAAATGTTGCTAGTGAGTCAAACTGCTAAAGAAATCAGTTAATACACAATACCACAATTCACATTAAATTAGCTAGCTGAATCTAATATAAAATTAAACCAAACAGAACTGATAATAACAAACTCCCAACTTTTCCAGTGTTTTAGAAACACCTCATTCTTGTTTTAAAAACTTTTGTAACTGACTCTGAACTGTGCACCTAACCAGTCTTGTTCTGAGTTACAGCTCTAACCCTGCATCATGCTATTGGATTTGCAGGTCTGCATGCCTATTAATGCTGTTCTCTATTTCTAAGGCAAATTCTTTCTCTGAGACTGTTCCACTGTGCCTTACTGTGTCAGTCCTTGAAACTCTAAGAGAACACTAGATAAAGCTGCAGTTTATACTAGTGCTCTGTAGAAACATTGGAGTTAATTCTTAAAACTTATTCTTAAATTCTTAAAATCCTTAAAAAAGAAAAAGAGTAATAAGATATTTAATCAGTGATTAAAGAATTAAAAGAAGCCTCATGTTTTGAAAGCTGAGTGAATGAAATTTGTTCACAAGCACTTCTATGCCTCCTTGCACTGATGTCTGCAGCAGGGTTGGGCCAGGCTCTCCAAAACGTTGTTCTGCTGAGTTCCCATACCCAGCTGGCATGTGGCCCTATGTGACGGCTCCAGCACAACTGATCCATTGCTTTTGATTATCTTGTTACTTACAGAACATCTCCTAATTATCTTAACTATGAACAGTAGACTGTCCTAAGTGACCGTTTCTGCATCTGCAGGAACAGTTTCTATTTAGTATTTTTTGAGTAGGAACCTCCTGGTGAGTCTCTGGGACAGTCAGATTCTTCACCCAGGATGTCAATCAACATATTGAAGCAAACAAATTGGTCTAGGCGGGAGCTGTTGGAGCGAGTCTTTATGACTGTCCAAAATTCCCTCCTCAAAGCTCCTTCAACAATTAGTCACAAGCTTTGTCGGGAAGATGACGAGGAGTTCTTGTCTCAAACTGTCCCATTGTTTAAATCGCCCATTGTCTCCTCTTTGCAGGTGACCAACTAGAGGGTTCTTGGACTACTCAGGGAATTAATGCATTGGGTGTGCAAAGAGGCATTGCACCAATACCCAGCTACACCACAGATATCACTATATATAGAACAGGCTTGAATTTCATCCATACGCCTCATTTACAACTTCTATTCCATAGTTCTTGCCACAGTCGTGGGGATGGTCAGGAGTGCTTTTTAATGAAACGGTTTTCACTGAAAAGTGACAACTTGCCAAAATATTTACAAACACTAGAAAGATAAAGAACTCTTTCTCCTGTTCTTACCATGTTTATCCTACATACTAATTTAGGACCTGATCCAACACGAGTAAAAATCAGCCAAAGAGACAGTCACTGACTTCAGTAGAAGCTGGAATGGATCCTTAATGAATTATTTTAAGACTTGTGTTCACACTTTATTTTGGCCACAATAATTGGATTAGCAAATCCTGGAGCTGATCCAGGCTAAGTACACAGTCAGTAATAGGCCATTAAGATATGGTTTATTTGTGCTTTAGATAAAGTGACTGGACCTTCAAACTAAATCAGAGTGCTTTGGCCTCTGTTCCGTGTACATCAGCAGCTGTTTAAAGCTAGAGTCAAGGTAGGAGTCTTCATTCCTAACTCAGTGCACATTTTTTGTTCTGCTCATAGGTGCACTGTCCAGAACTCACTTTTGCACCCACAAAACAAGAATGATACTTACTGTCTGGCACATTAGAGGTAAATATGTTGAAGGCTGGTAGGGTTTAGAGTCTTCAGATCCACTTATGCAATCCGGACTGACCACAGTGATCTTCTGAATCCACATAATTGAGTAGACTCTTCTCCTATGGTCTGACAGTTTTTCAGTAGAGGGATGCTTTGTGGTCAATCCTTTCTGAACACCCCAAATCAAGACCCGTTTGTTGAAAAAAGGTTACCGTGGATTTTCTACATAAACTATACATTTTACTGAGACCACCAAAATTAGTGCTGTAAAACCAGGATACAGGGACTTTGGGACTATGTAGAACCTTTTCTTTTCTTTTCTTTTCTTTTTTTCCCATCTCTATGTTCTTTGTTTTCATTTGTCTATTTACTGAGATTTCTAAAATAATCCATGTTCTTCTGGCTATTTAGAAGTGGAAACAGCACACAGAGATTTGAACAGTTTATTCCAAGTATAGACATTAAGATGAGTTTAGCTTTTTGGTAATTTTTTTTGTTTATGTTCACACATGTATGACCTGAAAACAGTCTAGTATCCTAGTAAACTCTGCTGCAATAAAAAAGCTTATGCTGAGACTAGAGGTTCACTGATTTTGTTTGATTCTTAGTGTCCAAACCATTTTTCTGTTCCTTTTGCTGGCTAGTTCACCTCTCTATTCTGTTTAAGGAGCTGGTGTCATCTACATTTTAGAATTATTTTTTTCTGTATTAAACAGAAAAAAAATGATTTCTATGCTCTGCTTTTCCAAACAGTTGCTCCCACAGGCAATATCACTGGTAGACAGTAGTAGGATGGTTGAAATGCCCTGGATAATTCATGCATGGCCTGAGACAGGCTTTGGTCATCACAGTGTGAATTCAATCCCCAGCACCTCGCCCTGCATGTGCAAATGTGTCATGCTCCGGAGCAGAGCGGAGGCCTGTCTGAGGATCCTAAACATGGTGCTTTTGCTCAGATCCAGATTGCATTTTATCTTGTGTCACCGGATTCAAGTCAAGTGAGGAAGGCAGAGTGCATGTGAGCATGATGCATCCATTAAGGATTTATTTCACCTGTTAGCCATCACGACTGACATGAGATACTTGGATGTGTGATTGCTCCGCAATATTATGGCTCTCTGGATGTGCCTACGCCCAACAGGGCGAAGTGAGACGTGCCAAACCCTGGTGAGAACCAGCTCCTGGGCGCACTGGTGGGTCCAGCAGCCACCCCCGTGATGTGAACACCTCTACACCTCTTAATTGCTGTGGCCAAGGTCAATGAGAAATATATCCTGTCAAAACTAAACCTTAGTTATTCAGTTATAGAAATACAGACTTCCCATTCCTACCTCAGCATCTAAAACAGCTAGCTCCCTCAAACTTGAAAGAATGTTTTTTAAATCTTATTTGCAAGTGATTTTTCCCCATTTTAAAGCATCCTAGCACAGAGCGCAAGATGACAATTCAAATGCTGTGGTTTACGTTATAAACAACTTTGCCCTACATACAGCGAGTCACTTCCGCTCGCCAAAGAACAAAACCTTATATTCACCACATTAAAACACACGTTGATTTACAGAGCTCTTTGATCAGTTGATCAAACCCCATTTTAGTGTTGCTCACAAAGCAGCCTGGCTCCTAGCACATGTATCATTCACAGCTGGCACAGGTACCGAGCATCTCGGTGCTCGCTGAAGCTGTCAGCCTTTGGCGCTGAGGACATAATCCTGGTTCAAGTGCTTGCTGTCTGAAGTAAACAGCAATAAAGACAAAACAAGTTTTCTTGCTATTGATTGTGCCAGCTTGGCCTGGGCAGGAAGAGTGTGTTTTTACCCTTGGTGCTAAGTAAAAGAGGAACTAATCTGAGCCCTTGGAGATGGGTGTGTAGGGCTCACTGGAGTTACAGGCTGGCTGCTGAAGAAGCAGAGGGAGATGAAGGAGATCAACTGTCTCATCTTTTATTGCATGGGAGAGCAGAAATTAACATGGAAGAGAAAACACGACTGTATAGAACAGAGAAGATTAGAATATTGTAAAGTGATTTAAATTGGTGTAGATCTTTACGCAGATCTAATGTATTGAAATCCAGACATTGAACAGATGATGCTGTTTGTAGGGAATTGAGGAAGACCTTTTGAGTCTTAAAATACAGTTTTCTTACTTTTTTTTTTTTAATTTCACTTAAAAAAAAAAATCACTTACCAAACGTGCTTTGTGGAAGTCTAGTTGTTCGATGCAAACTGCTTCAGGTGGAACTATTTATGTGAGAGCCATCAGGTCAGCTTTATGGGATATCTTCAAGGCTATTGGCCATTCCAGATGGGCACCAGCCTTTTGCAGCATGAAAACTTGTGTCACCTTTAGATTCTGAACAAATTCTGGATCTGAGACCTGCTTACCCAACAAAACCAAACTCGCTAAATTTGAAAAATCTGCAGAGTTAAATCCATTAGTCTGGAAAAGAAATGAAGCCAGAGCAGTGACCTTTGTGGGTCGTGGGAAGCAAGGGAGGATGCGCTGCATCTGAGCCCTATGACGGCGGTCACATGTGCACATGTAGCAAATGACATGCACCGCCGACAAGTGCACAAAACTGCCTGCTGGCAATGGAAATCTGGTCTCTGTGGTGGTGACATGAGGAAGATGCACCGGTCACTGTCTTCTCTTGGAGGACTCCAATTTCTCCAGCCGTAAAAGAAGATGGCAGTCTGAATTCAGGTTTAGGAAGGTAGGGACTTTGGGTGCTGGGCCCCAGGGTGACCCGGACTATTGAACTAATTGAAAATTGCTATTGCTATGATTCTGTTGTATCAGAATATTATAAATGTAATACTTCTGTTATAACAAATCGGAATTATATTGAGAAAAAAATAAGAATAAAATATATACAATAGGCATCATGAAGCAACCAATGGCAGACACGGCAGTTAGTATAAAAGAATGAACAAAGATTTTCCAAATTCTTGTACCTGCTATTAAATATCAATTATAAGTTGTTGCCTTCTTTGTCCTCCAGCTTCCTAGTCACTGCTGTGTGTTTTTTTAAATGCTGTGATTAAATCCTCACTCACCTTAAAACTTAGTTATTATGATCTTATCAATGTTATAAGACACACAGATGAAAAAAAATGTGTTCTTTAGACTGCCATGGAGGGCTGATCTGATGAATTTTAACAGAGGAACCTAACTGTGTAGCTGTTTAATGTGCCCCCCTGTATCTTCAATGGAGCAACACAGCTAGCTCCAGACTGCCCTGTAGTTAAGTGCTAAAGGTGAAGTGAGAAAAATCCAGGCGCATTGGCCCTTGTCTGTCCTTTCATTAAGTTGACACCGTAAGTGCTGAATGACAGGGGGTGGCCCCAAGGGTCCATCTGAACATACTCAGTTTGCTCTGTCACAGTTCCTGCTCTTTTGGGAGCACCAAGGGTGGCTTCCTTTGTGATCGGTCATCTGTGCATGACATCCCTGAGGGCCGTGGCCAAGAGTTCAGGGGTCCTTCAGGTATCTTAGCTGATTCTCCAGAAAACTTGGCTTGGAGGCATGCAAATGGCAACTCACATCCACAGTGATGATCTCTCCTGCTCTTGACTGTGACTGTTCTTTGTGTGCCAGATCCTGTTATTGGGAGAGGGAATCTTAATGGAAATGCCTGTATTGCAAAGTTGCTGCTGGAGTGCACGATAGAGCAGAATGGAAATGGATTGCAAAGTGCAGATGGAAAATAAGCATTTTAATTAATGCTAACTTTTATAGTACTTGGAGGACCCGCATGCTCATAGATGTGATTCTATCCCATTCAGTCATGCAGAAGCTAATTCTGATGAATTTGCTAATTTTGCCAAGGAGAATTCATAGTTGCCTCTCTTCACCCTGGTACTTTCTTGCAATTACTGTTGTCTGACAGCTGTTGTTTTCATGCAGATTTCACATTGTGGCGCTTTTGTCTCTGGGAGGTGATAATAACTGTGCTGATCGCCTTTAAAAATATAAAGAAGTGTAGACAATCCCATCACATTTCTAAGAAGCAATTTACTTCATCATATTTCCCTATTGTGACCGTATAAACTTCATGGGCAATACTGTCCGTTTCCCGTTGAGATTAATGATATTCAATGGATACAGATAAAAGCAAAACTGCCCTATATGTATTAACTACAATCAGTTGGGACACTGAATAGACTGCATTCTTGCACCTTATTTAGTCATTTCACCTAGACAAAATGATTTTGTAGTGTCTTACACCCACTTTACAGATGTGTAATTCACAGTATACAAATGCAAAGGAATGGATAAGTTGGCTGTGTGCCATGGTATCAGTGATTTTATAGCTGGAATCGCTCTCACAGCCCTCTTTCTCCACAGAATTGCTCCCAGAAGCCCCTTGTGCAGTAGAGTGGAAATATTTAACATAACTGATGTGTGTATTAATTCACTGGACAAAATTAATATGCCCTGTTTTTGGAACTGGATTTAACACAAGGATATCCAAAGCAAAACTGTGCAAATGCTGTAACAGTGAAAGACGGAGATACCTGTTACTATTCTAGAGCTTTTCCATCAAGTTAGATGGACTGTGAAGCCACATGTTGTGATTATTAACCACATATAAGTACTGGAAAGATGCTGGTAAAAAGATGTAAAATGACTTAATGAATAAAAGGATATCAGATTTTGTGTAAGGATTTAGTGCTTATCCAGTTCAGCCTTAATAAAATAATAATGTATAGACAGCACTGATAAAAACACAGAATTAGAGAAGCTCCCCGTAGCTCACATAGAGAGGTATGTGCAGAATAAATTAACCAGTGCTATTTTCTCTCTCTCTGACAGCTGAGTTTTGGGAGAGAATAAGCAATTTCAATAACAGACAGTAGTGCACCTTGAGATCCTTCGAGATGAAAGATAATGTATCTTAGTGCTGTGCATAATGTTAGGCAAAGAGCAGACATCAGTTGTACCTCATCTATGGATTAGTTTTATTTTAATATACAGGAAGGACTCACAGAAGGATAGATGTGAAGTCGCTGTAAGAGGGCTTGTGCATTTATCAGCTGCAGCTGGCCATCTTGAAATAACTTAGCCCATTACAAAGAGTAGATCTGACTTCTTGTACTGTTGAAAAGAGCTAATATTTCAGTTTCATGATTACAGACACCTCGGTTGTCACGCAATTTAATTTTAACATCATAAACTACTTTCTTACTCTAATATATCACAGCTTCCCAACTACAGGTATAAAATTCAATCAAGCCTGATGAGAGCAAATCAGTAAAATTTATTGTTGCAGGAAACTGAAATATTAGGGTATTGATGCTAAAAGTAATTTGCAGTAAATAAGCAGCATTACAGCCAGCATTCATTATTCAGCTGGTTGGTGATTATGTTACATAATCCCACATATCCATAGCTACTGCTGTCTGGTGTGCATGTAAAAACACACACACACTCACACAAAAGCTGTCTTTCTTCTACATAGCTCTTCTCTAATGTGTAGGTGGTGTCTGGGATCCATGTTTGTGAATCATCAGCCATCCATTCTCACACAGCCGCCAAGCAGCCTGTCCGTCTTGATACAGTCCACCTTCCCATGTCACCCCACCACTCCAGCTGAGCTGAACGGGTGTTTTCAACTGGGTGAATCGATCTAACTGGCACTGAATTAGCAGTTCCTCGTGTTTTGGGGTGTTCAGCTGCTCTTCGATGAGGTAATTACTTCTGAAAATGCTGGTTCAGCACAGCTGGGGACAAGCAGAAGAAGAGCTGTGGACTATTCCAGCAGGGACAGCTGTGGCTGCTGGTTAAGGATGGATGAATCTGTTTAGGAAAACAAATCAGCTTAAACTCCAGTTCTGAAAAATTTCCATATTAATTCCTGAATTTGTGAAAATGCTTGTCTTCCTTCCAGAAAGCAGCTTGGGATTTTTCATTTCTTTTCCGTTGCCACCACCTCATTTTCTTCCAAGAACTACGGTCTAGTGATTGCAAAATGCTAAGTTACTTGTCTGGTCACATCCAGGCAGTCGCTAACGGGGCTGCTCTTTGATAGCGTCTTAGGCAACCCTGTGTGGCAGCTCCTTCAAGAGCAGCAGTAAATGTTGTGGCACAGACAATAACGATATGCAGCTAACCAGCAGCGAGATTTAGAAATTGGCAGTGGTTTATATTGTTTTCAGTTGTTTATCTTTATCGGGGCTGTCATTGTTACCTTTTATATGAGAAACAATGCAATGCTAATATTAGATTTCTGGAACCAGCACACTGACCAGATCACCAGGAGAAGGTCACAGCACTGCAATGAAGAAAGGCAGTGAGAAGCAGAAAGGCTGTTTATAAAACCGTGCTATATTGCATGCAAACTCTGCTTAAGAAATGTGTGGTCAATGGGTTTCATAAGCACATGTGCAGGGCAAGTGTTCCTTAGCCTCTGGTGACAGAAATGGATATTGTCCGTCTGCATCAGATGGTGGCTTTGGATTATTAGTACATTCAAACAACTATTCCAGAGTCATAAACATCTTCGCTGGACGATACGTCTGTCTGTTTTTCCTCAGAATAAGCCAAGAACAAGACACTAAGAAACCTGAAACTTCTTCTTGCAAAAAACACAGTCCTTGTCACTTAGATGCTTGTTTCTTCAGTGATGTAAAAAGCTCCACAGCCTGTTCCTGAAAATCTGAGGCTAACTCACTCACCGTCTTGTTCAACATTTGGAAAATCATATGCTCCAACTCCTCTGGCATCTTGATGTGTGTAATAACTTCTGGTAATGCTCAGCATTCAGTCCACGACTTGTGAAGCACTTTCATATCACTGTGAGTCTAAAAGGAGGCTGCAGAACAGAAGGAAAATAATGAGCCCAAGCCAAGAAAGAGCAAATACTATCTTGGTAACTGAATGACACAGTTTGGAATAAATATTTAATGGTGCTATAATTTTAGCAGCAGTATTAATCAGAACTAGTGTAATAATTTTTATAGCATTGACCCTGGTTTAGGGGTGTTTAATAGCCAGTTAGCATAGTAAAAACACTGCTAGTCAATGAGCTTGTCCATCAGCTGGAGTCTCCCATCAACTGTGGCAGATCTGGACCTGCTCAGAGCCCATATAACCATTTTTTAAAGCGATCGTGTAGTCCAGACAGAATGTACATACTGAAAGCATGGCTTCTGGAGGTCAGGCTAGAAGTTAGTGTCGTTGGAAACTAAATTAAGCAAAAACCCATGCAAAGACAATTATCTTAATATGCAGGATTACACTGAATTACAGCCCTGAGTGAAAAAGCAGTTCAGACACCCAGCTTAGTGTAAAATCAGAATTATTTCTTTACGTGGAAGGAATAGTGATCAGCTATCGTAGCATTTCCCATAACTACAGAAGCTCTCTCTAGTGTTCTTATAAGCACCTATTATACAATCATTAAGAAGAGGAAAGGGGCTGGATGGACTCAGTCAAAGTCACAAGTCAATGCCTGACCCGTTCCAGTAAGTTTGTCAGCGGCTGCAGGGGACATATGCTCCTACTTACTGAATATATATTGAGAAGCATGAGGAGTATGTGGGTCACCATCCTTCTTGAACCGTATGGGAAGGGGTGAGGAGTCTGCAACAGCCTCCTCCTTTGCACGCAGTGCATAGTGCTAAAAGTCCATGACTAAAAATCTTGTTGCTTACCCAAATAAAATTGCTTATCCGCACTCTTCCCTCCTTCCTGCTCAGGAAACACATTGTTCAATCTGGGCAGTATGAGACACCCACCAAGCTCTTCAGGTGAGAGCTCCTCTCCCAAAAGGCCCAGGCAACTGGATAGATTTGCTTTTCCTAACCCTTATCTTTGTGTGTGGAAGTATGTCATGCCAATAACCTCCACTTTAACTCCCATAGTATTAATATTAGGAAAATGGGGAGGAAAGCCGTTTAGAGGCTATGGGATTAAATTAGCATCTAGCCCCCAAGCCCTTGCTGTGCTTCCCATTTTCCAATGAGCTTTCTCCATACCAGGTTTCATTGGCCACCTGCAGTCATGCTGATGGAGGGAAAGTCACTGCTGATTTCTGCAATAACTAAGCCCCGTGGCAGAAAGTCTGCCTGGGTGAATTCAGCCCATTGTGTGTACAAATAGCTGCTGTTAAGAGCAGAGAGGTAACTCAGGCCGTTCTTGCACACTGGAGCCAAAATGACTCTGACTCAACTAATATCCCAGAGGGACAAGATTAAGGAACTTTTGCATAGAATAGAAAAGGGCATGCCCTGAAAAACAACAACTGGGAATGCTACGGAAAAAAGAAGTCAGCACTGCGGGAACTGGATGGAGGGAATGAAGCATGAGAAAAGTGAAGTATTTGTCACTAGGGGGCAACGTGGTATCAGATAAGTGGATGAGCGCTCCCCTGGAAGACAGTGAAATATGGGGACCAGAGCATGCCACCATATGGAGGAGAGACTTTAAAATAACAAGGCAGCCTGGCGAAGCACAGCAGAATGAGAAATTGAGTTTTATTGCCCTTAGTCATCAGATTGAAAATACTCCGCCAAAGAGGGGAGCGGGAGTTGAAGAGGGGAATCTGGCGGCTGTGATTTGATCAGTAATGCCAACTACAATACAGTCAGATGTGAAAACCTTCTGAATGAAGGTGACATGATAGAATCATATTCATTATCAAGGTGCAGAAAGGGGGAAAAGAAAGTGTATGGTGGACTGGCTGTCTGAGTTTCAAGCAGACGTCTGAACTTGTGATATCTATAGCTTATATCAGAAAACCTGTTAGTCTATCACGAAGCGAGTTTAGGAGCTCTCAGTTCATAAATTTTGAGTGGATTAAAATCTCAATGCACTACACATAACAAAGTCGGCCCTTGAATCACTCTATGTCTCTTTAAGAGTGACAGAGAGAAGTGGAGAAGCAATATTTCCATAACATCAGAGGCATAGTATGTTAAAAAAAATACATTAAAGCTATTTATTTGGTGAAATAACACTGAGTTAAAACCTGTGTAAAGAAGGTTGTAAATTTTGACCCTGTATTTGACAAATTTTGATGATGGAATAGCTGGAAGTTGAATCTGGGACATGTTGCCAGCAGAGGGTTAGGCTTAGAACAGAGTTTAAAGTTTTCTTTCCACAAGGAAATTACTTTTAATTCATCCCGAGCACGAATATATCAACCTAAACTGCTTAGTGCACAGGGATGGATCCCTGGTCCTAGTTTCAAGTAGCCTGAACTCACTCATGGCTTTGTCTAGAGCAGACTGGCTGAATCTATGCAATGGTGCATTTGTCTCCCCTGGCACCCCATGTGATATTAGGACACAACAATTATTAGTGAATGAAATTGCTTATGAAATAATGTGAGGATTGTGTTGCAGCCTCCATGTTTGGGTCCATCTAGCATACTACGCTGTCCCTAACTCTGTTTGCACTGCTCCATGTGGAAGCTGCCCCCAGCACTCATCCGTGTGCCTTCTGCCTCCACTGAGCCCATTTAATTTGCTAAGTTTGCAGAATACCGTTCACTTACTTTGGTGTGTTAGTTTTCTTTCAGTTCAGTGAAACAAATTAGCTCATGATGGAGACTGCTTTGCACCAGATCTGGCACAGGCAAATCAGCAGCAGCTGGTAGGAGGGAGGAGCAGGAAGGCCTGTTCTCCGCCACAGTGAGACTTTAGACTGTCTCAGCTGTACCATTGAAATGTGCCCTTAATTCCACTTTAAATTAATAAATCATCCCTATACAGCCTAGGTGCACTGAGTAGATCTTGCCAATGAGACCTGTCCATTTTGCATTTGCCTTCACTGAAGCTAATTACTTTTTTTTATGTTTAGAATTTGATAAAAACTGTCAGTTTCTTTCTTTCTTTTCTTTTCTTTTTTCTTTTTTCTTTTTTTCTTTTTTCTTTTTTCTTTATCTTTTTCTTTTTTTTTTTTTTTTTTTTTTTTGCATAGTCCTTCTTTCTCCTGATCCTAAATTTTAATAATTTCAAAACATAGAGGTTGGGGAAAAAGAAATCTACAACAAAGATCATGTAGAGATTAATAAGTGTTCTGCTTTTCCTGGAGGAGTTTGAACTTCACCTTCTTGGATGTAGACAGAGCTGCGTATTAAGCCAAACTCAAAATATTTGAACATCATCAGAAATAGTAGTCATGATCCAAAACAAGAAAGAAGTGTTCTGCACTAAAAGCAGCTATAGCAGTTATTTCTAAGTGGGAGTGAAATGAATAACTAATTGCCGTTTCTGAAATAATGAGCCTTATTCTCTGGTTTATCACATTGTAAAGCAAGAGTATTTCCACTGCGTTTTATTGCATTAGTCACATGAAAGTGATGTAAGTGGATCAGAATGTGAGCTTCTGCTTTATTATTTGTTATGAACAGTTACAAGCAGAAACACTAGAATGAATCCTTCTAAACAGATAGAATTGTTTCATTTGGAAGGCCATTCTAGACCCAGTCTGATTGTGGTTGGAACTAATTTTCTCCTAGGCTACATGGGATAAAATTGCTCTTATCACTGTGCATCTGTTTACAGAGCTTGGTACAAAAAGATCCAAATATTTTCTGAGATCTAGGTACATCACTAATATGAATAACTATAGCCGTGATGTGGGGATTGTGTTTTATGGCTGGACATAATACCGTGAAATAATTATCGTCTTTCATAAAATGTGCTGAATAGTGAAAAAAGCAACACAAAGTAGCATAACTTAGAAACCTTAATACAGTCATAATGGATAAGACCAAAGATCCATCTGCCCCAAAACCTTCCTTCTGCAGAGGCAGAGAGCAGATGTCAACAAATTGGACAAATATATATGTTACTTTCTCCTGATATTCTCCCAGCCTTTAAACTTTTGCAGCCCAAGGACTATGTGAACGAGAAATGTTGTCTGTGTATATATGTACCACTCAGTTGATAACATTCCTATGGGCTTGTGCACTCTGCTTTGGATCCATGCAAACTTTTAGCACTGGTAGTGTCTTCTGACAAGGAGTCCCCCATCTTCCCTACGCGTTATGTGGAAAACCAACTTCTTTTCTTTGTTTTGAACCTGCCTTCTCTTCCATTTGATGCCACCTAGTTCTTGTATTGAAAGATCTAGTAAACCCTCAACCCTTTTCACCTTCTCCCTGTAAGAGAGTTTATGTACCTGCAGGTCGTATCATCCAGAACTGTCTTTTCTTGCACACTGAAGAGTTTATTTAGTCCTTTATTTTAGGGAAGCCTGTCCCCAGCTGTCCCAGGAAATGTCCGCATGCAGGAATTAATTTGCAACAGGATAAACTGACCTTGTGTTTCTTTCATTTTGACCTAAAGCAGAGGAAGATTGTACAGGACATTCCTGATATTGAATCCACTTTCAGTCAGATCCTGTGAAGTGACTGTCATTTGTTTCAGTGTTTATCTGTGCCAAGTACGAGATACACTTGAGAAGAATATAATTCAAACCCTCTGAATATAGTAGGCAGGCATGTGTCATTGCGCTGAGCACATTCTCAAGGATTTGACAGCTTTTTATTTCATGCATCACTCACCTCTTGCTATAGTAATCACACAAAGTAACATTTCATTAATGCAAAGTTAAAATGCTGATAGGATATTGGGAAATAATATCTGGATCCAGGCATGCTGGTAATGGATTTTATTGTAGTGTGATACCCCAAGCTATATTCACATCAATGTGACATCTACTTACTGCAGAATAAATAAGAGATTGAACTGGAGATTATTTATTAATTTTATTTGCAGCTGGGAACCTGTGCTAAAAAAGCCTGGTGAACCCAATTCCAGAGCTGTAGAGAGGCAGTTTAAATAGTGTACGTGAGACTGTGGGCTTCTGCTCTATTCATACTGCATATGAAGAGTTATAAGGAGAAACTCCAGTGTGAATTCTTCTAAACAGCTAAAATTTGCTACCTCTTACAGGCAGTGCCAGAAATATTGCTGACTTTCAAGGTGAGTAGGATTTGCTCTGACATGTGTCACTTACATTACTCAAAAAGTGTAAGTAAGCAATGAAAATCAGGATTAATCTAAATTTGCATCACAGGTGGTGCAGAGTATTGACAAAGGGATTTGAATTGCAGTCGACTGTCAAAATGGCACACTGGTTATACAAACACAGGCGAAGGCAGCATGATATCAGTGTGAGGCTCTTTGCTAATAGGACTGAAATGGTGACTGCCTGCAAACAGTATCGTGGACTCAATACCTACAAGCACTAAAAGGCACATTTGCATTAAAGGCATGGAGGTGGCAAAAGCAAGTACTTAAAATTTGATAATGAATAAAATATATTTAAGGTTGCCTGTTCAGTGTCCTGATGACGCAATCTTTAATGACATCACTGCATATGAATTTTTTCATTGAATTTTTCCATCTGATACATTCATTGCAACAGGAAACACAGAGCTTTCTATTTGCTGAATTTCAGTAATTGCTTACAAAGTGTACAGAACTTTCCTAACAGAATTGCAAGAACCACTTTTTTGTGGAAAATGATATATTAAGCAATTTAAATAAGATTATTTCACCTAGACATTAAAGAGTTTTATCATGAGGTAAATTTATATTCCAGACACATTTAGAAATTAAGCACAGGTTTCTAAAGCATGAGCACATTGGTTTTAAACATTTTAAATTGAATGTTTTAAAAAAAAGAAATATGTTGTGGATAAGCTTAGTTTCTCACATGCATTAATTAACATAGTTTATGTGAGCATGGATTCCATTCTTTTTTTGTTAACTATTCTAATTCTTGATTCCTGTGTGCAGCTGGGTTTCAAATATATTCAATGACAAAACGAAAGTGCCTCCTGGGCGCTGGGACTTGCATGGGTAGTCCACACATAACAATCTAGTGCCACTGGCCGCAGCATACAGATAGCTTGCATACCCCAGGGCACCTCTGGTGAGAGTAGAGGTCTATGCTGGCTCCAGTCAGAACAGTCAATGGACCGCACAGGATGACTCTGCCAATCTACCTTTGGGTGCCTACCTTAGGGTGAACTGAATCTCTCTACAGGCTCCAGCAACTATGCTGACCAAGTCTTCGTTGTCTGTTATGGGACTAGAGACCCCAGCACATATGTAGACACCTACCTTTAGGCATTTCTGAAACTCAGTCGCACACTAGATGATGTTTACTTCCCACTGGTCACTGCTCCCATGACAAAGACCATGTGTAAGAGTGCATACTTCTCAATAGTACTCTTTAAATTGTATTTCAGAAGGTGATATAACTCACCAGCGTGTCTCTTTTGTTCAGTCCACCACTGCACTATAACAAGCTGAAAGTATTTTTAACAGTACAGATGTATCTTCTTCTGAATTATGTGATTTTTATTGCAGTCACTCCTGAGTGCCTTTTTTATGGCTTAGGAATAGATGGTGAAGGAAAAGAGTTAAAGCAGTGGGGAAAGTGAGGAGAGGGGCTCTATTTCATGGACTGTAACTATAGGGGCTATGATTAAGAAAACAGTTCAAATCAGAATGAGAACCCATCACTAAGTTTGTGCTTATCTTTAAGTTTTGATAGCCTATAAGCAAACCTAACATCAAGTGTATGCTAAAAAGACCATCTTGCATAAGAATGCCTTTAAAAACATGTTGAAATGGTTTATTAGAATTGGGGTCCTGAAATGAATAACCACTGGTGATGGCAGGATAACCAAAATCTAATACAAGCTGGAACAGGTGAAGCTGACTCAGAAAAGGTGCTCTAAAGTGACAAGTCTGGCACTGGTGTCATAGAAGTATATTGTTTATTCTCTGGGTGAAGCTAACAACAGCTCGTAAGTGCTGAGCCCACTTTCTTCTAAGTGCTCTGTAAGATGACTAAAATTTTTGCAAGTTTTCAGCTGAATGCAGGAGAAATCTCCGTGATGACAGCAAACTAAAAAGTTTAAATTATTCAGTCATACTCAAAAGCCCTTATTTGTTTTAACAGGGCAAGGGAAATATGTCTGTCATTGAAATTGAGAACTGAGGGACAATATGCATTCACTGAAAAGCTTCCTCTGGAGAGACAGTTTGTTATTACTTACTACTTACTAAGCTATCTGAGTGACACTGTGCAATACGCAATGCAACAAACTCAGCCCAGAGGAGTTCTTCCAATCGTAGTGACAAAGATGGGATAGGGATGTAACTATGGCTGTAGACAATGATAATTTAGCAGGTTGATATGGAGATAAAGGGCTTTATTGTTGACCCAGCTAACACAATATTCATCCCTATGGACAGTGTAGACTGCTGTGAGTAATCCTTTAGTTTGATTTACGGAAGGCGTAAGTATAGACTAGAAGCCAGTTCCTTTGTGAACTGAATTTAGTTAGGGGGAAGGTGAGTGATCTCCTGGCCTCTTACGCTGATATGGGGCAAGGTTTTGGAAAGGTTATTCAGAAAAACAGATTTGAGAGGCAATTAAATCAATCTCTGGTGTACTGGAGGTGGTCCTCTCAGGCAAAAGATAGCATAAAGTAGAGGTGAATGAAAGGAGGAAATGAGAGGGGGTGGTGAAGGTGGTGTCCAACATTAATGGGAAGTGTATACTTTCCCTTTCATACTTTATATGGTGTGATAGCACTAATCCATCTTTTCAAATATTGTCTTCAGTTAATGAATGCTTACATTAACCTTTTTTCATAGCAAGGAGAAACTGACATTAGTCATTAGGTATTTTTTACTATTTCCTTCTTGTTCCTTTTGGCATGTACTTGCCTTCTTACTTCCTTAAAATGTTAGTTATCCCTTCTTTTTCATCAGTGTTGCATTGTTTGATCTTTTGACCTCTCCCAAGAATTCTGAAGGACTCTTTTTCCATTAGTTGTGTCTGATGGTGCAAAATCCATCATTTTGCATTTGGACAATGGCCTTCTGAAGAACAAATTGTATTGTACTGAAATTAGCAGTGTAGTGTCTCCAGTTCAATAATGACAGCAGCATGACAACTTGTAAATTAATGTTAAAAAGGATTATCACCCTTTCACACACATTTTTAAAATATTTTGCAACATTATTTCTTTATATAATATGAAATCTACATTGTGTTAAATAGCAGCATGATTTATTGCTGTTTACCAGATGCAGGATATTTTATTAAGATTCACAAGCTTTCTACATCTCGTCAAATATGCTAGGAACACTTGAAAAAACATTTTACAAAGTGTAATACATATAAAAATAACCATACAAGGTGCAAATAGCCATGTTTACCATAGAGCCATAGAGCTGGGTTTCTGGGCAAGCTTCTTGACTCAGATGTTGGTGTCTGCCCTATACACTTCTCTCTGAAAGTTTTCTTTTGTAGGCCTATTCCTTCATCTTCTTACACAAGAAGTACTCTCCCCTGATTTGTTTTATTCAATTAGTTTACTGTAAAGATATTATTTTTGGTAATCCATTGGCTTACAGCAGTGCTCAGAGATTTCAGTCATTATAATGCAATGTGCTAGAAATGTTGTGTGCTATGTACCATGGGCTATAAAAAGCGTATTTGCCAAAAAGCTCAGGACATAAAGGCAAACAAATGCAATGAGGATCTTGTGGCCACTTACTCCACTGGAATTAAATTTACTGTGATTACTTGGAAAGTGGTGTCCTTCCTCCAACTTGAAATAAAATATTTTTGCTTTATTTCTGCCACTAGACAATATAAGCCAACAGTAATAAGTTATACTCTTCTTCATGTATTTCTTCATTAGGAAGTGGGCTGGTTACTTTTATGGTAATATTAATTCTTGATTTTCTTGGACTGTTTTGCAAGTCTTTTAATTTAGTTGTGGTGTAAAAACACACTAGCAGTCAGAAAATGGTTAATGCTTGTCAAACACCAAACTAATGTCACTAGGGTGTAGGTAAAAAGTTGAAATTCTTTCCAGAGTTTTCACTCCAGGCAGAATTCCAAAATGAAAGTCCAGGATTACAGCCAGGTAATCTTTTGATTTTAGATAAAAGTCGGAAGGGAAATTTCACATTTTCTGTACTGCAATCAGGTTGTTCATCTAGAGCACTTCTTTTGAGACTGCAGAAGCAGAGCAGACTGCGAAGACTGAAAAGGAGGAGTTGGTGATTCCAGATCATGTTTGCCAAATAATTATGACTGGGATCATGATAGGAATGATAGATAGATAGACAGACAAACAGATAGATAGACAGATAATAAACAGATAGATATTGTACATGCTAACAGAATTGATCATGCAAAAAAGATGAGAAGAACATCAACCCAAAAGACAGAATCTATTAGACCTCATGTCAATTTTTCTTGCTGCATGTTTGATATCTTCAGTTTCATAGAGTGGACAAATACTACCTGGACAGTGCAACACATTTGAGTAGAAGTATTCACAGAAGTACCCTGGAACAAACGTTCATGTAAATGCCAACAGTTGTTCTTCCAAATTAGTGGCTATGTACTTCTGGTTTTGTCTGCTGGTCTAGCTGTTGGAGCAACCGGACATGCAAGATGAGATTTATCACATTAAACTTTTGAGATCTACTTCAGATGCAGCCATTTATATACAGGCTGGTCATCCAAACCCTGTTATAAAGGAGAATATGGCCAGCTCTGCAGTTGCAATAATATTTAAGGTTATATCTAAACTACTAGCTGTGGGACTGCTTCCTCACACTCATATTGGGGTAAGTGCCCTGACCACTTACCTGCTTTAACTCTGGGTCAAGGACCAACCTTTACATGTCCATGTTTCCATGGGAACAGATGGGAATACTGGGTCTCAGGTCAGAAGGGAGCTCAGCTGCACAGACTTTTCAGAAATTCATCTGTAATATCTTTGTTCTGAATGTACTGGAAGGTTTAAATTTTGAAATTTGGTCAAAATTTGGATTAGTGTTGACAAAAGCACCAAAAGTCATGTCTCTTAGCATGCAGAGAGATGAATGAGGATACTGAAGAGTGGTGGCTGCTTGAGCACTTGTCATGTCATACCAAAATGAAAGCTCTTACTTTAAAATGGCAGCAACAACCTTATGCCCAGAAGTTAGTCCCATTGAATGGCATTCTAATTTTTCATATCCCCAATTCAGCCATAGACAATTACTTCTGACTAAAAATTGTGAAATAGTAGATGATTCATGAACAACATTTCCAAGATATGCATCTTTCTGAACAATACCAGAAATAAGTCTTCCAGTATTATATTCATATGCTTCTTGCTCACAGTAAAAGGCTGAAAGATTAACCAGATACCAGCTAATTGGTGCTTCATGGATCTCTGAATAAGCAGAATGGGCAGTGTTTTACATGAGTGAGAAAGTGTTTACTGTGCTTTAAATAATATCTCTATTTGAACAACTAAAATCATTGTAGGGATTGTGAGAAGCATATTTATTACAGTTTTTAATTGGAATGCATGGATCAAAAAAGGAAAGCTGTTACCCTGTGATCTGAACCTGACTGCTCTGAGTACAGTGAGATTTATCTTGCAAAGGAAAATATTGTATATCTCCAGACACATATGTCCAGAAATTACTGTTTGTGTTATGTTAATAGTGTCCTATGATTGTTTTTAAGAACTGCTAGTCTCTGCTTTACCCTGTGGTGCCTCCTCTTTTGTAAATTCACCCAATCACTCTTCCAGAGGATAAAGTTGAGAAACTAACTTCTTGTAGGATCTCTTGTGTTTCTTCTGGTCTGATCATGGCCATGTAGCTCAATAAGGAGTCTACAAAAGAGCATCAATGTAGCAAAGCCTACCTGGGATGTGCTAGATCTTTACACCTTTCTTTGTACTTCACATAGTACCTCTTTTCCTTTGTTATAATTTTGGCTTCATCCAGATTGCTGCTGGCCTCCTTGTGGAGACACATAACACCAAACTGAATCTGTATGTTTGATTTCATGTGTCTGAGGACAAGTGTTTATGTAAGTGTCTTTAAAATACTGATCTCTGGCTTTATAGCTAAGATTATGTTGACACCTCCTGACTATATTGATTGAGAAATTCAGGACATCTATAATCCTTATATTATCAATTTCTAAATGTTTGCAGTATTCACCATTATTTTGATCATAATTTATTCAAAATAGAAATAGACAAAGTAAGGCTTCTTCACAATATAAAATACTGTCTGAGAACAGAAACTTCTGTGATTGTATCACAAACTTCTGGCCATACAACATCCTGCTGGACTATAGACTCCATTCTCATCCATATTTGCATATTTGTATATTATATGTTATTTATGTTATAAATTTGGAAGTTTTTGACTTGTTCAAATTAAGAGAAAACAACCTGAACCTCCCAGTAGTCATTTTTTTCTTCTTTCCAGCATCAGGAGGATAATGCATAAGATCATGGCAACATCTCCCTGAGGTTGCTCACAAGGATTTCCTCAGAAAAGGTCCCTAGACTGAAAGGCCCTATTCACATTTACATACTGACCCATTAGAAGCCATGCCATTGCTGTCTCATTTTACACTGTAACTGGGAGCATAAAGTGCATGGCATCTAAAGCACTCCATAAAAACTTTCTAGCCTGGCTTTTTGCATTATACATGCCCTATAGTCAACTCAGCATGGATCCCTTACATAAGATGCTTAAACTGCCACCACCCTTCAGTACCATTATCTCTTTCCGAAAGCATGTTGCAACTAACTTATAAGGTTGGAAAAGGGCAAGAAGGGGAACAAGTGAATTCAGGAAGCTGAGGGCTGGGAAGGGAGACTGTGATGGCCTCCACTGGCCAACCCGCTCACTCTGGGGCCCTGTTGGAGCCAGCATCAGCAATGGTCAAGTCCTGGTGGCTGCTACCCATATATTGTCCTTTTTTAACTCAGTGCTTCCAGATATATATTATCAGCATCCATGAGTAGAATTATCCTCTGGAGAACCCTTGAAGATAGAACCAGTGTAATGTATCAGGGATCTCTTGACCTAGTGAGAGACAAAATCAAGAGCAAATATTTATATAGAAGCCATTTCTGGGAGCAGAGCACATTAGACATAGCTCAGTCACAGGTCACTAATAGACAAGCTATCTGCTCTACCTGAGTTGTGAAGATTTAAATACAGTGAGAGGGGACACCATGTGTGATGGCTCCTTTCTCAAGGAGCTGGTGGGACTTCTCAAGGCAGAAATGTTCCTTTCTCTCTCAAGTGATTATTCCCATTTTTGGCATTGATGAAGGGAAAATGAAATGGGTAGGTAAAGATTAGATATGGTTTTCTTTACCATTTTCCTTTTTGATGATGTATATCAAGATAGACTGGAATTTCATAACAACTTTCTGGAATTGGCAAGAATTGATTTTAGTCCTGCAACTTTCTAGACTGTATCTTCATATACAGTTTCTCCTCCTTTATAATTGCAGTGCTGTTTTTATAAGTGCATAAAAATAAAGTGCTATTGTCATGTTCCCTTGAGTAACTTAATGTCTACGTTTTAAGGTAATTGACTACAGTAATTATGCAAAGTATATTCTGTGTACAAGAAGTTTTATGCATATAACTTTAAAATACATTGTAGGCGTCAAGTTACATTTTCTTTTTCAATTTTTTCCTTAGCAAAATGTGACTGGTGTGACTTGCCCATTATTTTGAAATATTTTGAGTGAAGAACATTGTAGAAAAAGTAAGCGTAACAACATATTCTTATAGTTTTTCTTTTTTTCTCTTTTTCTTCAGTTTTTGAAATCTGAAGCATATGATGTTTTATAAACATGCCTCCAAATTGTATTTTATATTTCATTGTGAAATTCACATTGTTGTGATGAACAAAATAAGCTCACTTTTTAAAGAAAAAGCTTGTAGTCCTTGCGATTGCTAGAACCTAAACTGAATTGAACTGAATTACTAGGACCTAAGCGTAAATTGAATATGATTGAAGTATTGATAGAGACAAAAGGTATGGAGAAGGTATTAAATTCACCTTTTCTTCTAGAGAAGTTTTGAAGAAATGCACTTATATCAGCTTAGGTTAACTGTTTCACTGCTGAACATTTCAACAAGAACTTGAAGCCTGGATATAATGGTAAATACTAAATCTAATAGTCAGGCTATATCACATTCAGATTAGAAGATTGCCTTTCACTTTGGGTCATTTTACTCTGTTCAGAAATGAAAATCAGAAGAAGTATGTCAATATTCCTACAAAAAAAATCCCTACCTTACTGACAAACTCCTGGTCTTTTCCCAGAGGCCAAATGACCTTAGCTGCTTCTTACCAGGGTTCTACTAGAAGAACTGCTCAGCTCCAGTAGCCTGTCACCACCACTTTCCCCATCATATGACCTGCCACTTTCATCTTTTGATCCCTTACATATGACATCTAACATATTGGAAGCACACGCTCATGAAATGGCCAGCTATATGGAGCAATAAGCCTCGGGTAGATGCAGCTTCCTTGTGTGAGGTGCTCCCCAAAAATACAACTGGAGAATGTATACTTTACAGAGATAGTCTCCATGCAAAATTGTTTCCACTAATATGTGTGGTCATAACTGGTAGTATTTCAATTTCAGTCTCTTGACACAAGGTACTGCCTGTGCTGGGTTGTGTGATGCATGTAAGGAAACAGTCATAACCACAGAGCCACCGAAGGCTTGCTTGTCACTCTGGATAGGAATATAAACAATTGGATAAAAGATGGGGAGGTTAATACAGCTGGCTATCCCACATCCCTAAGGAAAAGAGTAGGCAAATCTTATGCATGTAAAAGGTTAGAATTAATTATTAAATCCTTCTCTGATTTGCATGTTCAGGAACAACAGCAACATCCATTTTTCAGTATCATTTCCAGATCTCATTGTGTTCCTAGATATAAGGGGAGCAGGCTGGGGTTGGGACTAGGGCTAGTCAGATGGCATCTGATCTGCTCAACTTCTTGCACAGCTCCACAAGCTAAGCACACGGAGGTGACCAAGGCAGAAAGATGTTGCCACCGGTTCTTATCATTTCAATAACTATCGTAGCAATTGAAGTCATTGTTGGATTTATGGGAAATGGATTTATTGCAATTGTTAATAGCGTTAACTGGATCAAAAGTAAAAACATCTCTTCTGCTGATATGATCCTGATCTTCCTGAGCACATCGAGATGTGTCTTGCAGGTGACAATAATGATACACATTCATAGTCTCTACTTTACGGATGTGACTAAGCTGGCTTCTATGTACAAAACTTTTGGTGCTATATGGATGTTTGTAAACCATGCCAGTCTGTGGTTCAGTACCTGGCTCTATGTCCTCTACTGTGTAAAAATTATCAATTTCACCCAAAGACTGTTGCTGCAAATCAAAGTCAAGATTTCTGGGATGGTTCCATGGCTGCTTCTAGGATCACTGGCGATCTCTTCCATGACCTCTCTTCCGTTATTATGGATTACACCCAGCACTTACCTCTGCAGCTCAACTGGGAACTGTAGAGAGAATAGCACAGAACATATCACTAACTGGGATAGCTCACACCTCTACCTACTTCTTCTTTACTTTTCAGGTTGTTTTATTCCTCTAGTATTATCTGTGGTGACTTCAGCCCTGTTAATTAATTCGCTATGGAAACACACCAAGAAGATGCAATGCTATACAGATAGTTTCAGGGATCCTTTGATAGATGTTCACCTAAGTGCCGTTAAATCTATCATTTCTTTCTTGGTCCTGTATCTTTCTGGCTTCGCAGGTCAAATTCTGTTGACACTGTCAACTTCTCAAAGCAAAGATGTTTGGAAGGTTGCAGTTTCTTTAGTTGCAGCTGGAGCATATCCTTCGGTACACTCTATTATCCTGATTGTAGTCAATTCAAAACTGAAATTGGCTTTCAAGACTATCTGCCAGTATTTTAAATGTCGCTTGGAAAATGTGACTGCCTAAACCCCATATTAAATAACTTCTCAAGTAATAGATCTGGAATCAAGACTTCTATGCATTTATTGTCCCACCATATTTTTTCTTAGTCAAGAATTTTCATCTTTCAGGTATTTCTGTGATTAGACCTCTTTAACATTTCAGAATATTTGGAAAAAAATGGATCTTTGCATTTTTTTTCCATACCACTATCAAACCCCCTGCCCTCCCACAATCTTATATACTAAAGAGTAAGAATAATAAGAATGCACTGAAAGGAAATGATGCACTTAAATGACAAATCCCATTGGGATTTCAGATTCTTAGTTTAAAGACTGCCAGCTTTATGATACTTTTGAATGGAAGAAAATGAGGCTATAAACAGATAAAATGTACAGAGATCACAGTTAGCAGTTCTCTGCTGAAAGATCTTTCACCCGAGAAGTTTAAAACTAGATGAAACGCATGCTTTCCATCCATAATTGGTATGGCATATACACAGAATATGCTTCTGAATATGAGGAAAAAGAAAAGAAAACTGGCTAAAAGATAATATGGGGGAAAATTAAGATATGGAAACATACAGCTGATTAGTGTAATTGAATTATATCCTGAATCAGGTTTATTTGTGTTAGGATTCTACTATGTATATAGCAACTGAATGGTTAAATACCTCATTAAAACTGATCCTTCTGTTCAAAACATATTTTATGCTGGTTTGTTTTGTTTTCTTTAAAGTGGTTTACTAAGGTGGTGTTTACAGTGTAAACACATGAAGATGTATAGATCTGCCTGTCCTTCAGGTTGAGTTGACCATTCTGATCACAAATCTGCCTTTTTACATGATTTGAGGAGTAATGAGTTGTTTCTCTTTTAATACTATGTTACTATAAAGTTTCACATACTGTTGACAAATAATGTTCTTCAACAAATCCTGTCATGTTTTATCAAAAAACGTGCTAGATGATTCTACTTGTAAGTTCTCTTCTCAGCTCTAGTATTCTCACTCTGTACATCTTCCCTGCAGGAATCTAGACAACGCAAGATTATAAATCAGGATGGTGAGAGTTCCAGCCTCATCTATAAAACTGATGAGCTGGGTGGTTCACTTACCCTTGGAGAGTATCAGCTTCAGTGTGTGAAGAGTAGGAATAATATATTTATGGAATGCTTTGAAAACACTATAAGAAAATTATTAGATAGATGGCAAACCTGAACTTTTTAAGTGATTTTTTAAAAAGATTGCTTATAATGAAATATATATTGATATCAATAGGATGTATGAATGCCTGTATTGTCCAGGATGAAGCAATATAATTATTACCATGTGTAAACAGTGGGGTCAAATTGCACAGAAAAGACTGCAGATGATTAAACTCATTTACACAGTGTTTGAAGGCGTGGTAGAGTGCAGCATAAAACTAAGACTATCGTAACGTCCAGAACCATGTGATTTTTTTCTTTTGTTCAGTGCTGTGCTGGCTGCAATGAGAGAGACCCAAAAGTCCCTAGTGAGCCTTGTCTACGTGTTTCTGCGGGGCGGCAGATGGGAACCACAGTCCTTCTCACATAACAGCCCTGGGGAGGTTGCAAACCCCGCCAGCACGGACCAAAATTAGAAGAGTCATACAGAGACAGCTCTTTTGGCCCATCTCTAGCTGGCATCATCATGAAAAGAAAGACCCCTGAAAGAATTTTTTTTTTTTCTTGCCTGTTTAGGAAGCTCTGGCAAAATTCATTTCCCCATAGAGTTTGCTTCCCTGTAGGTGGCCCCCAAACAAAGACACCCATTTCTGGCAGCAGTCTGAGGGCAAAGAGATCAGAGCCAAGTATGAAAATTATGACCTCCACTTAGCTTTCTTGCTGTCACCTCACTTTCAGGAGGGGGAGATGTGAAGCAGCAACAACGATTATTAAAATATCCTTCAGTGGTTCCAGGGGAGAGCAGGACAAAGCTCAACCACTTGATGTCTTTATATTGTATTCATGAAGGCTTTGTCACACACAGCACAGAGTGGGATAGATGGATACATAAATTAAAATTTTAGATGAATAGATTGGTAAATAAATTATTAGTTTTGTCCTTTCCCTTTCCATCTTTCTCTCAAGCTTCAATTCATTTTCATGTCTTCTTCTATGGCAGTTACCGTTTCCCATTTACTTTCTGATCTTGCCCTGCTCTTTGGATTTCAACCTTTCCCTTCCCAAAATCATTATCTGTATTCTCTACAGAGCCAGGTTTCTCTCTCTTGCACATTTTAAAAACACTTTCTGATTACTATTTCACAGCAAAATATAATGCACTAAATAAGAGTGGGCTCATTTTTACAGCTAGTTTACACCCAAAAGCAGATAAATAGAGCTTATTAATGTTTGGTTTTTGTTTTTGTTTTGTTTGTTTTTTTTTGCATAAAAATTATAAAAAGAACTTTGCTGAGACTTCTTTGCCTAAAAGGTGTTTATGTGATGGTTGAAAATAAGACTCAGTTCACCAGTACATTTCCACTGGAGCGTTGCAAGTTAGGCCAAAAATAGGCAACATCAATAAGCAAATGCTGTGTGCAGTTTGTACAATTGCTGCAGTTATGGTAGCATCAAGATCATTGCAAGGGTGATGAAAAAGGTAAGTGCAGTTGTTTATACTGATTGCAAGACAAGCAAGCCTTCTCTCCTCCAACTTTGTGTGTTTTTTCATGGCATGATCCTTGCTTTTCTAGATCAGAATTCATGCAGAATTCTCTTTCTAGGAACAACAGTACTTTTTCGTGCAGAGATTAATGGACTCTGGATTCCCATCTCAGTACAAGGCTGGCAATTTTCACCCTGACAGCATCTGAATCAGAAAAAAACAGCTAGGATCACGCCACAGCCATTCTGGGTTTCAACAGCTGGTGTCCTCTGTCATTTCTTTCATTTTGACTGGATTAATTACAGGTTGTACCTGACTAACTCAGCAGCTGGGAGTCAGGTATTCGCTAGACCATCTAAAATCTGAACATCTCTCTCTGCTATTAACCATGGGGTCTTGCTTTTTCTTTCTGATATTTTTGGTGTCCTCCATGCTGCTAATTACCTCTCTGTAGAGAAACACCAGGCAGCGCTGTCAGCTCCAGGGATCGCAGAACAGATGTTCATATAAATGTGACTAAAGCTCTAATCTCTTTCCTTCTTTTCTCTGCTGCCAGGTTTGTAACAGTGATCATAAAGACATTGCGCTTCTTTCCATCTGACAGCACCAGGGTTCTGTCATACTCCTTTATTCTGATTAATTTTGATTAATTGAAAAAATTAAATGGGTGTCAATGAAGATTTTGCGGTGTACCAAATGTCTTCTGAAATAGGACTTCCTACCTTACTGCAAGGCCTGGAGACAAGTTATCCCTTCTGGAAGAGTGTTTAATAGGATTAAATTTTTGGATTACTTTTATCTGTATTTACTTATTGCCTTGCCCATCATAATGCTCAGCTTTCATTTCATTAATATCACAAGGACAGTTTCATCAATGTTATGATATACTTCTAAAAGATAATCCCTCCTCCTTTCCAAATTTTTTATCCTGTCTGTTTCTTGCTTGAGGACATCTGTATGGGAGGTCATTAGAGCTTAGCTGGGTGTGTAAATAATGCTGCCCATGTATCTCTCAGACAAAGCTTTCATACAAACATAGGTCGTAAGGGTTACAGTAGAAAAACAGTTGTTTTTCCAATAAATATGAAACAGTTTTTGACTTGAATACCATCCTTGAGTACAAAAACGTTAGCTGATAACCACATGCTAACACCACCTTCTAGCTGTGCCCTGCATTATTTTGAAACTGCCATTTCTCCCTCCTAATGCCTATGTTTTATAATAACTCTGAAGAACTTTACATTGACCAAAGTAACATAATGAATATCAATTTTTTGGATAAGGCATGATGAAAAAGAACATGGAGATCATAAAACCAGAGCTCCTGATGCTCAAAAGAATTTCCAGGGTGAGAGGGCCTTTTCTCACTCCTGAAACGTTGCTTATCTCCATCCTGAGAGGCCACATCCCTTCTGCAGTATTCAACCCATCTGTGCATGAAAGGGCAGGGACAATATTTTCCCCTCAGAAAGCAGAGCAGTTGTACAAACAGTGGCAACAGCTGATGAACTCTTGTGAATTATATGGGCTTTTGAGAAGGAAAAGAAGCAAGGAGAAACCACAGAGGTCCACACCATCTATTTTGACCAGTATCCTCTCCCTGCACACTACAGGCAAAGGTCCCAGGGCAATACTGCTCCCTTCCAAAAACCTTAATGGAAAAAGATATATCACTAATTTGCAAACCAAGTGCTGGATGCTCTACTGCAGCTCAGTTTTCCTGCCATCACAGAAACAGCAAAGGCACATTGCTTTACAGGAATAATGATCTGATAATATCAACCCCCAATTGCCTGTTGGGGAGGAGGGGTAAAATTAAAGCATGTCTGGCCTTTAGGCACTCAGATGTGATATTGCGATGAGATTAAGATGGATGAGCGGATTCATTTAACTCATAAATTAAAAAATGGATTGGTAGGTGATTAGACTAGAAATTCTATCCTCTTCCACCCTTTTCTTCCCTCACCGTAGTATTTGCATTTCATTTTTTCCTGACTTTATATCTTCCATTTCTTCCCTCACTTTTGCAACCTGCCCTTTTCCTTTTCAGAAAAACAATACATGTTTCATTCTTCATTTATCACCTCTCTTCTTACCACTTCCTCTGACAATCTTGGTTGGTTTTGCTGCTGTTGTTGCTGTTAATGTAACTGAACACTAATGAAATCAAACTGGGTTCATTCCCATATTTGTTTTATCCCAATAAGCACACATTACAAGACAGATTATTGTTTTGGGGAGATTTATATTACTTCTTTTGTGACAGCTTTACAAACAAAACTTCTTCCTTTTCTTCTGCAGATGTTAAAAAAAAATGCTTAACTGCTTAGATCTTGAGATATTTGAAGTTCCCCTTTCAAATCCCACCTCAGTTAGTTCTTCTTTGTGGTCCTTTTCCTACATTTCCCCAGGTCACTTGTCTTCTCTTACACCACATGCTGATATATTTTTCTGTTACAGACTACTGTCTTTCTATTTCCTTTTTCATCTTTCTCCATCTCCTTTAAGCTTGTATTTTTTCTTTTTTTTTTTTCATTTTATTCTTCAAGTCTAGTCTTCACCTCTGTTAGTCCCTCAAATATTCTTGTTTGTTTGGGTGTATACAGCCTCTATTGCCTTTCCAAGATAGAGATGGCCATCCAAATATTTTCGTTACCTAGGATTAAGATAAGAAATGAAGAGAGGAAATAAAATTTAGCTGCGCATATGTAAACAACAATGTAGAAGACTATTCAAACACTGTATGTGTAAGAAGTAGATTTAACACTAAAATGATTTGAAAATTTGAATCCTCAGAAACATTAGAGAAAAAAAAAGTGTGTATTTACAGACTTGTTCATGCCCTTGAAGAAGACAACCAAAATCTATTTATACTAATTAACTCCTCACCAGAAGTGCAAAGAATCAATTTTTATGAGGAACTTCTGGATCCCAACAAGAAAGATGTGTAACGGTAATTGTGAATAGAGGTTTGTTAATCCCATTTGATAAGAAATACACAATGAACATTTAGGCAGTTGTTCAACCAAAAGATGTTCACACCCCCTTTTGCATGCCGTTAGGTAGAATTTGGGTTCCAGTGGACAAAGAAATCAGGTAAGTCTTGCTGGAGATATCCAGGATTTCTTTGAGGAATCTAAAGCTGTGCTATGGGGCACATGCAGTAATATTCTGTCCCTGCTGAATGCTTAGGTAGCTCGCTTTCAGCCAAAGCCAATAAGAATGGAGAAAAGAGATAATGAAAAACTTTATGTGATTTCTAAGTCATGCTTTGACCACAGTCTCCCGATATGCTTGGGCCAACCAGTCTCCTTTCTCTTTCTCCTTTTTTATGGCCTCATGAGTTTGGGCATTTTTCTTGTGCCAAGGCTCTGCTTAAACAAGAGGAATGGAGATTAATTATCCCCAAAGTATCCCCTGCAAGAGGTCATGTCTCAGATCTGCTGGTTCAAGTTCCTTGAAGCTATAAGAAGCTAAGATCTTAGGTCCCCTGCTTCCTGGAATGTACTACAACCATTCAGATATTATTAAAAAAAAAAAAAAATCATAGGACCAAAGCACATTCTCTCAAAAGAGAGTTCAGCATTTTGAAAGTGTAATGAACACTCAGGCATCTTTTAAACCTTCTCCCTTTCCCCAGTTCCTGGGCCTACTGCATCTCATTGGCCTAAAGGTGACTTGATTCACTTTACAGAGTCAAAGGAAAAAGATGAAAATCTCAGACTCACCCTCTGGAAGCTTTCAGTGGTACCTAGCTTTTTTTCTTTGCTATAGAGAAAAGCCTGCATAAATTATCAGGTTAAAGGACAGGACTCTTAACAGTCTTTGGTTCAGCTGAAGATGTTTGAACATTTTCACCTATGTGAAAATCTCTGGGTCCAGGCTGCTGTTCCAAGAAAAAACGAGAACCTATGGATGGTTCCCAGACTACCCCTGGGAGTATTGCTGGTCTCTTCTGTCATTTCTTTTCATTATGCTTTGGCTTATTTTAGCTTAAACTTTTGTAGCTCAGTAATGAATCACCTCACAGACTACAGGGTGGCAGATGCTGAGGTTTCTCAGCTATCTATATTGTTCAGCTGAACACCATTGGGACTTTCCTCACTTTCATCATATTTTGGTGTCATCTACTCGGTTAATTATGTCTGTCTTCAGACATGCCAGACAGAAGAGAGAAAGCCTTCAGCTTTGGAGATAACAGGACACAAGCTCATGTACATACTATCAAAGTTCTGGCCTTTTCCCTTTTCTTGCATGTTTCTAGTTTTGGAGTTGATATCATATGCTGTGCCTCACCTGTAGCAGCTAGACAATGACCTGAATTGTCTTCAAGGATCGCTGCTGCTTGTTTGAATAGTCTATTACTCTGTTTCTAATGAATCTAAAATGAATCATTAATTCAGAGTACTGCATGTCTTTCTTCAAGTCACATGAGCGATAGGAATTCATGCCCAATGCCTTCCTCCTTTTGGGGGTGAATTGTAAGAAGAATGTGATATAAATTATTGCAAACTAAACAGCAGCAAAGCCTCCAGTACTAACCTAATATTCATAAATTCTAGGGAAAATGTTAGTGACATAAAGACAAATGACCTAAAATTACTGAATATGCAGCATATTTTCCTTACTCATCTCTGGGGCATTAACTAAATAAAATTCTATACTTTAATTTGGTGAAGTGGTCCACTGTATTCTTCACATTTTCAGCTTAGTGGTCTTTCAGAAGTTAAGCTGTTAAATCATATATGAAAGGTTTAAGAGTTAAATAGCTGATTCAAGATGCTTTTTCCTAACAGAACATTGGATTTCTGGTATGATGGCTCATTATCTTTAAGTTGACAGCCAAAGTGGTATAGTTACATATAAACCATCTTTCACGGTTTCTTTAGAAAATCACTTTTTGCATTGAACTGATGTTGTGATCATATACCTTGCTGTCATGTGGCTTGATAACTGATTGCTTGCTGTGAACAAGCCATGAACTACCTCAAGTACTCAGCTTCTTTCAATGTATATTCACATGCAATTTCAGACGTTGTACGTTGATAGAGCTAACTGAGCAGTCTTCATCCAAATACATTATTCAACAAGTGTTTCTATACAATAACTTATTTCAAGATTGAATTTAAAAGGAATTAAACCAGCTCTAATCCTCAGAGGTTTAGTAGGTTTGGGGGGGGGGGAAGTGTATAGGGCAAGAGGCGCATGTCAATACCTTTAGATTCATGTCAGTTTAGATGTTTAATTTGTGAAGTGTCTGATAATTAACTATCTCAGTGCTTCATCATCCCACTGTAATAGAGAGCTTTTCATCTATCACTCTAAAATTGCTTGAAATCAATGCATAGAAATTGTTATATAGATGCAGAATATTTTATCCTTTCTTTGTTCACCTACATCTCATAGAAGCACTTTTTATTTTTAAATAAGTATGTGCTTCAGTCCATGCCCATAATGAAGTTTTATTGCTATATAAGCAATTGATTTTCTTGCCTTTCAACATAGTCCCCAAAGAGCCTTGAGAGAGAAACTTCTTTTAAGTATTTTCTACATATGCCATCTTGCTTAAAAATAAGCACATAAATAACCCCATACACTTCGGCTATGTTGCTCTCAGCATGGATGTGCTATATCTTTTCATATGACAACTTTTTGATGAAAACATCCACCAGAAAATTGAAGTTTTGTGGGGTTTCCCTTTATCTTTAATCAGCTCTACTCTGTCTGTGAAGTTTCTGAAGCCCAAAGACATGAGGCTGAGACTTGAACCTGGTAAACAGGTGAAATGATGGTGCTTAAGAGTAGTGGTGTTTTATTGCAGTTCCCCAGGGCTCCCAATGGCTTCTGTTGTGCTGAGAATATCCCAAAATTGTGTGAAATTTTTGGGGGTGAAAGGATCAGGGAAGAGAAAGGTTCATATAGGAAGCTGGTTGAGACGACATCAGGAATGACTAAGGAGAACATTTCAATGGAAGACTGAAAGAGCAAGGCAGCTGAAACTATGTATTTTTTTAAAGAGAAGGTCAGGAGCACCACCTGCCAAGGCAAAAGTTCTCTGATAGCAAAGAACCCTTTAAACTAGTAGAGAAAGGCACAATAAAATGCAGTGCCTGGGAGCTGAAGCTAGACAAAATTAGAACAAGGTGCACCTTTTATCTGCAAGCGTAACTAAACCCCTGGAAAAATGTACGTAAGGTTGTGATGCTAGCTATCATCTGAAGTCTTTTCCCTTGGTGAAATTCTACTCCGAGTGTTATGCAGAGGAGCAGACTAATTTATCATTATGGCCACGTCCACTCTGAGCCTAAGCTCGATGGAAACCCCACTCACCATTTGAGCTCTCAGTCTCTGAGAAATAAATTCCTGTTCCCTAGAGTCAAAATCGACAGGCACAGTAGGACACTTTTATTTACTTTATTTAAGTACATAGCCACACAATCAGTTGTGCACACCACTAATTTCTGTGCCAGTGAGCAACATCTATACTTCCTGTACACTGGCTTAGCTTTTTTAATCCAGCAGAGTTACAAGTAGTCTTGCAGAAAGAATGTTATATGGGATGATGGAGTGAATGTGACAGAGCTGGACTTGTGGGAGAACAGAGATAGATAGAAGGACAAAACAATCTTTCTTCCTGTCTGTCTGTCTGTCTACCTTTTGGAAGGGAGGAAGGTCAATAAGACAGGGCAAAAAAGTTCCATAAGCTTGCAAAAAAATGTGAATGTTTAGTATTGCCTTGAGGAAAAGCACTGTACTGGGGATAAATGAAGTCTACGGTTTGGGCTGATATGGACTAGTTTGAATAAACAAATGAATGAAGTAAAATTATTCTACAGAAAATGGCAGTTGTGATGAATGCAATAGGTAAAGAGTGACTAGAGATATTTGCTGTTGATGGGGCTGTCTAATCTGAGAAGGAAGGAATGTCACAGACCCACTAAGTTTTCTGGGAGCTTTACTGTAGTTGTGGCATTTTGTTTCCACTTCAGCTGGGAGATGCTCAGATACAGGCAAAAGCTCAAAAATTAACAGAAAACTCTAGTAAGAGAACTTGTGACTGTTTCAAATTGTTTTGAGGCTTAATATTGTGGGACCTATTAGTAAAGAATCTCTCAGATTATTGATATTACATAATTACTCTTTAATAATACTGCTTAAGTTGTCTAAAAACAAAGTCATCATTTTCTGTGAATGTAAAACGCAAGGTAGAATTTTGGGCACTAGAAGGTCCTTAGAAATCCTGGAGGAGTCACAGGGCAGGCTAATAAATTCAGTGGAAAACAGGGATTCTAATTGAAATGCTGCCCTTGCATATGAAAACAACTTCAAACAAGCCAGAGAGGAGATACTCCCGACCAGCAAATTCCTGGGGAACTTCTGAATTTCAATCTGTCTTTCAGGCCCTGCAAATGGTTTAAAACCCCAAGAATCTTCGAAACAGAAAGCCCTCTTCTAGAGATGGTATTTCTTTTTTCCCTTCATGGAGTTCATCTCTCAACTATTCAAACTCAGGAGAGGAGAAGAAGAGAAGAGAGGTGGAAAATTGCTGGCCACACCCAGCTTTGTTCATAATTTAGATTTCCTATTGCCTTGTTCACCTACTGAGCTTTTAGGTCACGACTTTGCTTTCCTCAGTGCATAGACGAGCCAGGTAACTGAAGTGCAGAGAGGATCTAGCCTCCAGCTCAAACTCATGTTGCTCTCAAGGGGCAGATTCAAGCAGCAAGCTGCAGTCTGCTGTCTCCTAGGCCCAAATGTAATCCACTAAATTATAGCTGTCCTCCTTGCACAACAGGTTTACAGAGCAAAACTCTATATTGCTTCTCTTCAGAAGCTTCTTAAATCAGGTCACTATTTTGTAATACCATTTTCTGCTTGCCAAACTGTCCAGGCAGGAAATGCAAAGAAGTATCTCTATTGTTAAGGGCTTGTTAAGAAATTCATTTCTGATCTGTATTTTGCCTGTTTTTAGCTCAGTGAGAACAGAGCAAGACAAATAGGTTACAGACGGGTTATATCTTCAAAAAAGCAGGCTCTATCAACAGCATCAAAAGCAGATTCTCATTATAGCTTGCTTCCTTCTGAATATAGCTAGGGATTTGGGGAGTTAGGCATCAGTTGTAACATTTGGAGTATTCGTTCCTTTTCCCTTCTATTCCCCAGGTTAATAAATTCTCTCATTCCCCATCTTTGTGAGCCAAATGTAACTAATACCTGTGTGGAAGAACTTTGCCCACCAAGAGTTATGTTTGTGCTTTTTCTTGCATTCAGCTGATATAAAACATACACCTCTGCCCACAGTGGGTACTGGTGTCACGGGTTTAGTGTGTATACGGTTTGAAAATGAGGCCATTACTTCTGAGAGAGGAAAGGTGATCATATGGTTAAGGCATTGAAGATCTAGGTTTAGCGTGCCTTTGTCACAGACTTCTGGTATTTCAATGGACCATGCATTTTTTTTTTTTTAGTTATTGAGATACAAATTCCCATCTTGTATTGTATTGGCAGTAGCCAAACTTAGAAATTAGAAATCTTTGTCCTGATATTTTCTGTCCGTAGAAGGGGACTATAGCACTTCTATATCTTTGAATGGTGTCCTAAGGGTAGGATCCATACAGGTAAAGTGGTCAGATCCTTCAGGGACAGTAAGCATCTAATCTCAGGTTAATATTTCCTAGATTTGCCTAGGCACATCACACCAGTGTGCTGTTGCTGCCCCTGCTTGATTTGTTTGGAAAATGAAGCTGAAGCATAATATGCTGTGGGTACGCTATTAGTGCCCACAGCTATATGGCAGCCCTGGCACCAGGTCACAAGCTTTCAAAGGTGAAGAAACAGAAAAGCAGGTGCTACTGGATGGATTACAGGAAGAGTCTATTCTTTATGAATAAATGGTTACTTATAAAATGATCCATTTCCCTCTTTTTCCATGTTCTGGTGCACACCAGATATTTAGATATTTCTTTTCTTGCTCTTGTCATGCGGTCATCATCTATATTTGCCAGTTCCTGCTTCTTTTCTATTTTTGAACAATGTGACCCATATCTCTGGAAGCAACACTGTAATAAGAACATTTTCTACTTACTAGATTTTACACACAGAAAAATAGCTTGGGAAAAGTCCTGGCATTGGGAAAGGAAGTGGGATTTTTGCCATAAACTTTAGAGCAGCCAAGGCATTACTCTACATTGTGTCTCTGTTACCAACAAAACCATATTTTTCTATTAAAAATGTCATTACTTATATGTTTGTGAGCATATCACACAAGTCCAATCAGTGTCACTTATAAAATAGATAAGGGCACATGCTGATTCTGTGCAAACTACTGTAGCTGTGACAAATCACAGTAGCCAACAGTCTGTCAATAATCTTTAGCCAAACTATACACCATATGTGAAAGACATCACACTGAATCAGAGCTGAAGCGTCCAACTCCTTGGACGACGACTGGTGATCTAAAATATTTGGTGAGTGTTATGATAAATGATTAATTTAATAATTAATCTAAAAAAACCCTAATAAAATAACAGTCAGCACCTTAAAAGGTGCCCATTCTTTAGAAACTGTCACACCCATGAGTGAGAAATTTTCACACCTACAAAGCAGTTTGGTTGAGAAATATGGAGAATGAAGAAATGTGCAGCTTTAGTTATTGAATGGCTTATTAAATGATTAAATGAATTACCAGGACATTCTTAATATAGATATGCTAGGTCCAAGTGAGAAAGCTGGATACAATTTGAAAAAACTCATTTATCATGTGAAAGAAGGAGGGATAATTCTATCCATAAGGGGTTAACTTTTTAGTCAGTCTGGCTCTAACTTTGCCTTCAGTACCACTGTCTTTACAGTACACTGGATGATGTTTCTCTGGCTGGAGAGGGAGAAGATACTCGGGGCAACGGAGCATAATTGCCAGCTATTTTCTTGTCCTTGCCACATATGAATTTTGAGGAAGAACTTTAAAGGATTGCAGGTGACTAAACTCATAGGTCAAACTGGAGAAAGCATCTTTAAAGGTCAGTTCAGGATAGGTGAGCACTGCGGTGGCTGGCTGAACAATACAGGAAATCTAGCATTAGTACATGGTTAAAAGCATCCCTGCGTGGAACATGCAGCGTTGCTCTGAATTGCACTCAGTCTGCCTCTTCAGAAATACCCGCAGGAGAACAACCTACCATGAGGCTTCTTACCAGATCAGATATTCCCTGTTGTACTTCAGGCAGCACAAAGGTGACATAAACTCTGTATTTGGTGCTAATTTGACAAATGCAGTCAAGTGCCTGGTTCTGATCTGAAGCAAACAGTGTGGCTGTGTGATGTGGCAGTGCACAGATCTAGTATTAATCATCGTGAATTCTGTGTCAAGCAAAAGCAGACAACTTGAACACAGAATTATATTATATTCATCTATATAATTCTATACATATTTCTAAGAAAACAGAAATACAAGAGAAATGACTACTGTTACCTTCTTTTTTGCTAAAAGGTCAACAGGAATGTTCTGCTGAACAACATTTAATAGGTGTGGTGGTCTATTTTTAACAGTAGAGCAAAGCTTTTCATACAGACTGATTGTACTGAAAAGGGAAGAGAAAGGTCACAGATGTCATTTTGTGGTGAAAAGACACAGAAGCTTATTGTTAGAGCTGTCTAGAATGCATTAGTTTTCTTATCCTGTTGTTATACAGTTTGCTAATTCAATATGAAAGCTACTTACATGATAATGCTCTGAAATTGCTTTATCAAACAGAGACACACGATCATGGCAATAAGAACAAAACAGAAAAGACATTAAAGTCTATTATAATTCTGCCTTGACCCTATTAAAAGCCAGGCAGCTCAACCCTGAGGGTAGTCCAAAAAATCACACACACTTCATTGTTCATCATGGGTCATGTCAAGGTCTCAGACTAAGCTTCTGCTGCAGAGCATTATTAAATAACATGGAAAAAAAAGCATTTGGAGGGTCAGTATTGGTTGTTCTAACTAAAATGGATGTTTCTGCCTTTCCCCTCCACCCCCGTGAATTAGTGTTCATATAAATGAAGTGGAGAGTAACTTGCATTGACACCACTCAGGGATATGTTCTTCCAAAGCAGGCTGGCCATGTCCAAGCTGCAAAGGTCTTGATTCAGGTCTGTCCTTTTGTCCACATTTACATCCATAAGTGCCTGAAACAAAGTGAGGGCTGTGCTGCAGCTTAGTAAGATGTCAAGGATAAGCGCTGCATAATATAAGGATGTGTAGGCATGTTTAAGCATATAAGACCTGCTGATATCATTTTGGGAAGGATAAATCTGGATAGGATCTGGTCTCACTCATGCTGTCTATTGAACATGGTCTTTGGGGAGAACTATTTCTAGAATCTCATCCAAGTGTTATCTCAGAAAGAACTGGTTAGTTCGGTATAGAAAAGAGCCTGAAACTGAACTAACACAGTGTGGGCAACAACCCAAGAGCAAACCAAGGAGGTAAATTATTTGACAATACAGAAGTCCCTAGCAAACAGTACATAATTTGAAACAGTTTGGAATTCTCTCACATAGGACAGCCAAGGAGGAGCTGTCACTGGGTCAGCCACTGTGCAGGACAAATGAATGTGAATCCACCCACTTCATCGCCCAGGAGAAGTTTTCTTCTACCCTACTTGGAGCTGGAGTTTCTCTCTACTGGAGAGCTGTACCTTTCAACTTGTTTCTCCTCATGACTGGAAGAAGAATGACTGATTTTCAAATCCAGGAAAGCCCTTCGTGATCCTGTTTGAGATGATTATATTGACAAAGTCCTGATGTTTGAACCTTGTGGTTTCAAAATTCCCACTCATCAAGATCTCTATTAGTTTCTGACATTACTTCCTGCATCATTTTCGTCTGCTGGTTGCTGACCTCTTTTTTCCATCTATCTTGAGATACAGCTCATTTCCCTTCCCAGAAATCACAACGGTCTTGAAGAGCAGGATGAAGAGGAAAAGAAGCAGCATGTAATTAAATCTGCTGGTCCTCCTGACCCCTTCCCAATGGCAGGCTTACCTTACTTCAGGCTTCAAAGTCCATGAATTTGGATTCATTGTGGGAAAGTAGTTTTCAAAAGAAGCTTTGGGTTGGATTAAGATAGCTAAATTATAGCCAATCTAGATAAATTGAATGAACTGTGGAAAGTAGTTCAGCTCACCCCAAAGTGATACTTGGTGACCAATTAACTGAATATAGAGTATATTCTTGATCACCGTTGCTTGTAAAAGGAATGTAGAAACCTACCTCATGTGTATGTACCTTAATAGGTCTTAATCAGGACCTTAAACCCACCTCGTATTCATGCCAGTAAAACCACTAATTTTCATTTGCTCCTAGTTTATTCTAAAGTGTCCTCCTGCCTGGAAAATAAGTAACTTTTCATAAATATATCTCTAAGTCTTAACAGCTGGGCAGATTTTAGAATGAAAGCTCTTCTTGAAATTATATTATAAACGGAAGGGCATGGCAGGGTACTGAAAGGAAGGGGAGGACAAACAGGTATATTTTCCTCCTTAGCCAAAGTCAACTAAAAACCTTTCAGTAACATCACAGTTTCACCTGGCAGTCAATGAATTGTTATTTGACATATTTTCTTTTTTGTTTTAAAACTGATATAATTCACATGTTCATGTGTGGGATAGTTAACCTTGTAGAGCATATGATTTTATTAAATCCATTCTGCTGCTGGCAAGCCAAACTTGTCCTTGAAATAGGATGCAGATAAAATGAACCTAATGTGGCTTCTCCAAGGTTCATTCTTTCTCATTGACTTCCTAGAGTATTTCTCATTGACTTCCTGAATGCAGGCTGGCATGGCAGCCATATAATACCTGCCTAGGACTTTAAATTCTTCAGAAAAATCAGTCAGTCAGGAGAAAGTGTTGAGCTTTGATCTGTGGAAGCTATTAGAGTTCCTGCGAAGGCTAAGGGTTTGAAGGCTGTCTTCCAGGACAGTGACAAGAGCCATACAGCATAGGAGCTGCAGGTAACGGGAATATTCTTCGCATTAGCAGGTCCTCTGTGGGGGCACAGTGCATGATAGAAGTGCACGACAGCCCTATATTTCTCTAGGTCAAGGATATAACCAAACCTGATGTACCAAAATCTCCTTTCTTTTGTTGCTGCACCTGTTTTGGGGACTGTTAGCTTCCTTGTCATTATACTGAAGATTGTGTATTATGCTTCGTTTGTCTGGGAGCAGCATCTGCAGCTGCCAATGAAGGGTCAAGATCTTCATCAGCCACGCTTTGCGTCCGTACTGCTTTTATTCTTATCGTTGTGACAAAACAGCTTATCTGAAAACAACTGATAAAACCCTTTGCTAGCTATTTGCATGTGTCCTCTACAAGAGGATATGCACAGTAATGACCAAGCCCTACTACAGTGCGATATAACTAAGAAAGAAAATCAGAAAGCGGGGGAGAAAGCTGAAGGAAGCTATTGGGTCTTCTTTGGCTCTAACAACAGAACGTGTGTAGCAATCATACGAACTCTATATATGTAGATAATATAGTAGAGTAACACTGCAGATTTTCAGTCCGAAAGCTTATTTCATATAAAAACTGTGTAATATTACAAGCAGCGCCTATTGTCTAAACATGTTCCCTTTCCTCCTTTCTACTCCTCTCTCTTCTCCCCCCAGATATCCATCTAGGACTGGTAAAACCAGTTTGTTTCAGTCAGCTTTGGGGCTGTGAGTTTTAATTCTATTTTGTTTTTTTTCAATGAGTTTCTAACTTTTTTGAGACCACAAGGACTGGTGGAACTGTTATTTTGGGATCTTCCAGGATACACTCATAGGAAGCAGTTTTCTCTCCCATCAGAGACATCTTCAGTTGAATTACGCGATCTGATTTCATCTGCATGTTATAGGCAGAGAGAGTGTTTCTCCCTGCTTCTTACATCTTAAGAGGCTGTAATGGAGAAACTTGGGTCTAAGAAGAACTTCAGTGAGAAGTCTCATCCCTTGCCACTTCAGACTGTATCTTACTCCTTATAAACTAATCAAGCTCCACTTTAATACTTGTTTTAGGGAGATTTTTCATTTTATTTATTTATTTATTTATTTATTTATTTATTTATTCCTCCAGTATTGTGAAGGGCCACAAGAATGATTAGGGGACTGGAGGAAAGGCTAAGCAAGCTGGGATTGTTTAGCCTGGAGAAAAAAAACAGACTCAGGCTGGGTCTTATCAATGTGTGTCAATACTTGAAGGGAGAGTGTAAAGAAGACAAAGCCAGACCCTTCTCAGTGGTGTCCAATGAGAGTACAAGAGGAAATGGCACAAACTGAAACACATTTGAATATTAAAAAAAAAGAAAAAAAGAATTGAAGGTAACTGAACACTGGAACAGGTTGCCCAGATTGGCTGTGGAGTCTTCGTCCTTGGAGATATTCAACAGCCATCTGGATGTGATCCTGGGCAACCTGCTGTAGGTGACCTTGCTTGAGCAGAGGGGTTGGACTAGAAGATCTTCAAAGGTCCCTTCCAATGTCAACGATTCTGTGATTCTGTGCAGAAAACTTCTTCACTGTGAGGATGGAACATTGGAGCAGCTTGCCTGGAGAGACTGTCGAGTGTCCATTTTGGGGATCTTAAAAACCCAGCTGGACATAGGCCTAGGCAGCCTGCTCTATCTGACTGTGCTTTGAGCAGGGGGATTGGATATCCAGGTAGCAAGTAGGTGATCTGCAGAGGTCCCTTCCAGCCATCACTACTCTGAGTTTCTGTGATAAGCCGGTACCTCCTGGATATCATCTTCTGCTGAACTCATAGGTTTTTTTCATTTTTTTTCCTTAGTAAGGGCTCATTAGAAAACTGATTGTTGTGACATGGACACTAAATAAAATATTTAATAAGGTCAGTCCTAAGATTATGATGATTAAGTCAGCAAGAAGCCATCCCTCCAGCTCGATTATTTTTTGGGGGCAACAATCAACTTAACCATCTTAACCCAATAAATGCACCATTAACTAGGACTATGGCAAATTGATTTTATTTTCAGTACCCTAGAAATCTTAGAATAGTGATACTCTAGAATAGTCTGATCCAAGGATCATAATGTTATCTGTAAAGTCTTCATTGGAATTGTGGTATCACCCAATTTTTGTGAGGAAAATTCGCTCTGACTTTTCAGAGTTTTTTCACTCTAGTCAAAAAATTATTTTCAGGTGAAAAGTACTCGTAGATGGGACCACAAGTCTGGAGTCTGCTTAAGTCCATAAAAAGACAATGAAAAAGAAATTCCACTGATGGCCCATGGGCTTGGGGCTAGCCCTTTTTTTTTTTGTTCCAAATGGTAGTCACAGTCTTTCAGTTAAGTTAGCTACTCCCCTAATGCTTCTCTCCCAGCCACCAATATTAGCTACCGTTATCTAGATTGAATTGCAGCCAACTAGCCCTCATCCAAACCCAAAGCTTATCTAGAATGAGTTATTCAATTGACTGCACCAGCAAGGTCAGTTATAATAAGGCTTCATATGCACTTATCTCATGTGTGGATGCATGCTGAATTCTCAAAGTAGTTGTGATGCCATCCATCTCTTTTGAAATGAACTAACCCCTTATAAAGCTATCTGGAAATATTCTTTATTTATTAGAAATCCCCAAATGACAGATTCTGACAGCCTGTCAGTGTCTGTGTAAAACTCAGCTGGAGCCTGCTTTGCTTCCATATTTTGTCATCCATTCATTCATTATTTTTGAAACATTAACACTGACTTCTAGCTGACTGACTCGATCAGGTGATAATAAGTAAAGCTAAACTAATTAAATAAATAAAGCTAAACTAATTAAAGGTGATAGTATAGCCTACTGCTGTTATTTTATAAATTTTTATTTAAAAGGTTGAAATGTTTTTGTTGTGTAGTTCTTCTCTCAGATAGTCCAGATTGTCAGAAGTATCTCATTATAGCAGTAGAACAAAATATTGAATATTGTTGTCAGACAAAAACACTAGCACAAATGAGATCATTAAAAAGGAGGTTTTAACACATAGTCATTATGCTATCATCCACGAAGACCTGTTTTACTTAAAAAAAGAATGAGAAAAACCGGAATACCTGTATTCTTTATAAACCAAGAGATATGAATGAAAGGTTTTCAAAAATAAATTTAATAATAAAACTTTTTGTGCTCCTTTTTTTAGAATCTGCTGTTTATAATCAAGCATTAACCCCCCCCCCCCCATGCAAAGGGTTCTTAACTTCAGTCCTGTATAAAGAGCAGCATTTTTGCATATACATAAAAAGAAGGTGACTGTGAGTCTGTGGAGCCTGGGAATCTCCAGGGCTGGGCAATAGCTACTCAAAGGGTTTGGGATCACAGATTTAAATATATGTGGCTACAATCCACCTAAGTTCCAAAGATATGCTCAAGGCTGTTTTTGTGTCTGGACTTACCAGTTTATTCATGAGGATCTTAAGTTGGACTACTTACTTGCTGCAGCCCACTTCCACAAGGGCTAAAAATTTGGCTGGAGGAAGAGTAAGTTTTGTTATTAGTCCTTACAGTGCTGAAAAGCTGTAACATTATAGAATATTGCTATCTAGTCATGTTCACTTATTCTTGTTTGGAGATAATTAAGTCTTTATGTGCTCCCTTCCTTCTGTAGAAATGTCTTTCATTTTTCCTTCTTGTCCTCTGTCACTTAGTGCATTGATTTAACAATGCAAAGGGGATTCAAACCATCTGGGCATTTATTAGAGCTTGGTGAATAGGAGTTCAAGCTTTTCTTTTCCTTCTTTCTTTCTTTTTATTTTTTTCCCCTGAATTCACTTTCTAACCTTGTTTATTGTCATTATACTAGCTTTCTGGTTAAAATATTTTTAGTGGCAAGGAGATCTGCAGAAAGCTCAAGCACAGTAAACAATCATGGGAACAAGTTTTCTTGAGGGAATAAACTCTGGGAATTCTGCCCTGACCATACTAAAAACTTAATATACACATTTGCATAATACATCTAGTTGAATAATTGTGAATTTTTGCAAGCAGAACATAGTATTGTGATGGTCACAGTTCTCTGAAGAATGTTTTGTGTGTCCAAACTCTAGTTTGTCTCTTCCAGTTATGTCTATTAGTCTACTAAAAGATATTACTTCTCCCTATAAACCTTACCCTGCAGACAGAAAGTGGCAGTTATCTGACCTTAAGAAATGAGAAAAATTTGATATTTCTCCATCAACACAACTCATATGAAAAGAAGGTCTTAGGTTTAGCTATTCAAATAAATAGTAAGAATAATCTTTGTGGCCAACAATTACTAAGGTGATATTGAAGAGCTAGTATTCATACAGATGGGTAAATTGTCCAGAACATGTAAGCCTAAAAAAAAAACAAAAAGAAAAGAAAAGAAAGAAAAAACCCTACGTCTAGTATCTGATGGTGTTTTAAAGGTTTTTATCTCTATGGCACAAGCAATATTGCAGAATTATACACTGAAATAAAATTCCAGCTGTCTATGCAGACTAGGATATGGAAATGTTGGAGTGACCTATAAACCTAGTTATATGGATCTGGATGCCAGAAGCAATGCAGGTGTCTCAAAAACACTTTTGTGTGATCTGATGGCCCGTTATGGCAAATATAGTAAAGCAATTTCATATCAAGCTATTGAGTTTGGGAGCAGGTGGACCTTGCTTAGTGTTATTCTTGTACTTCTCCACCTCACAATATCATATACCACTGTGTTGCTAAATGCTAATTTGGTGAGAAAGGGTGACCTGCAGCCTGTAGTAAACCCTGGTTTTCCTGGAAAAAAAGAAAATATTTCACAGGAAATTTTGTCCCTTGAAAAAATCAAAATTATCTATCATCCACATTAGCTATAATAATCAGTTATTAATATATTATTGGCAAACAGTTGGTGAACTATATCTGACATTAAGCTCTTATCTATTAAATTATACCTAGCAGAGCAAACAATAGTGTGCCCTGTAGCTCCTTAGGTGAAACATGTAAAGATGCTCCCATTTATTCAAGCACACTTCTGCATGCTTCTAAATAGTAAACTATCATCCCACATGATGGGAGAGAATGACATTATAATGAAATGGAGTCATATCACCTAACGTAGATATTTAAATCAGAACTAAAGTAGTCAAAAGAGAGGATTTCCAGGGTACAATTCAGCTTCTCACTCTTTCCTGGCAAGCGGTATTTAGGGTGCCTCTGAACCTACCTGAGTAGATGAGATAAATCTCGTAACTGTTCTGAGTATTTTCCTTCCAGGATTTCTCCAAGATTACACAGGTCAAAGGGGACATCAGAAATGGAAATCTGAACATCTTGCTTACAGGCACATTACTAATTTAAGAGCTACAAGGTTTTGTGAGGTCCAGAATGTCTAAGATCCTAAGGATCTGAGGCTGGCTTCGCTTTACTTTTTAATCAAGATGAAGCAAATTCTGTAGATAAAGAAGGGAAACATGATGCATGCTTCATTTATTTTAAGGCTTTACAGAAACCCTGTGTAGACAATTTTCTTTTCTTTTTTTTTGTTTTTTTTCCTTCCTTCTGTAAATTCTGCAGACCAGTAGAACTCTGTTGTGACAACTTATATAGTCTTAGCAAATGTAACCTAATTTATCAATTCACTTATATGGCTTCAGCATAATGTCCCAACATCTGCTGGTAAATTTATAGGTGAAAAAAGTTGGGAGAAAAGAAAGGAAGGAATTCAGAGAACGAAAGAAAGTAGTTGCTATAATGAAATCTAGAGACAGTTTGAAACTGGAGTGAATCTGGAAGCTGCTCAAAATGCAGAGGAGTTTAAGACACAGCTTTGACTCCAGATTCATATTTTTCAGGATAATCCATTCTAGAGTAAATGCATGGTAATGCAAATGTCAGCTAACAGAGATAAATCTATAGAAAAGAAGGAATCGCGGATAGCTAAACCCACAGTTCCTGAGGGTTAACCTTTAATGAAAGCACATCATTAACTGCTTTGTTCGAAGACCATTAATCATGATGAATTATTTTTTGGTAAAGTTTGGTGTCTGCATACAAGTAATTCTCAAGCTGGTCATTAAGAATACTCATTTATTCAAGAGGCAACTGCAACATAACAAATATTTGGCTTCCACTTTGCTTTTACATTTAAGTACTGTCATT